>NC_083385.1:26777500-29372500 GCF_031755915.1 Ziziphus jujuba
AAACATCTAGAACCATATAAACTTCAATGTCTTAATGATAGTGGAGAGATGAAGGTAAATAAACATACCTGCCGAGAGATAAAGGTAAATAAACAAGCCAAGATAAAGTTTAGTATTGATAATTATGTGGATGTGGTTTTGTGTGATGTTGTACCTATGCATGCTGGACATATTTTGTTGGGAAAACCATGACAATTTGATAAGGATACCATATATTATGGTCTAGAAAATGCCATTGTATTATGATTTAAAGGTAAAAAAAATTAATCTAGAGTCGTTAACACCAAAAGAAGTATTTAGAGATCAATTGCAAATGCAACAAAGGAGGGAAGCCAAACAGCAAAAGGAGAAGTCTAGCATGCCACCCATGGCTTCAACTAATATTCAAGAGGCAAGATCGAGCATCATCATTCAGGTAGGGTTTCTAAAATCGAGAGAAATAAGAAAAAGAAAGAGAAACCCAAGAGTGATAAAGAGAAATCCGAGAGTGAGAAAGAAAAGAAAGAGAAGAAAAAGAAAAAAAATTATCTTATCCAAGGTCAGATTAAAAAGGCATTTTTGAGTAATAAATCTATACTGCTCATGATGTTTAAAGATGCTTATTTAAATCATCTAGCTAACCCTTAAGAGCTTGTATTGCCAAGTCCTATATCTTCTCTTTTGCAGGAGTTTGATAATGTCTTTTCAGAGGATATTCCTAATGGATTACAATCTATTCGAGGGATTGAACATCAAATAGATTTATTCCTCAGAGTTGCAATTCCTAATAGGCCTGCATATAGAAGTAATCCTGAGGAGATAAAGGAACTATAAAGCCAGGTAAGTGAATTGCTTGAAAAAGGTTACATTAGAGAAAGCATGAGTCCATGTGTTGTACCTGTATTATTAGTGCCTAAGAAAGATAGTGCATGGCATATGTGTATAAATTGCAGGGCTATTAATAATACAACCATTAAGTATAGACATCCTATTCCTAGATTAGATGATATGCTTGATGAATTAAATTGTGCATTCATGTTTTAAAAAATTGACCATAGGAGTGGGTATTATCAATTAGAATGAAAGAGGGAGATGAGTGGAAACTTACATTTAAGACAAAGTATGGTTTATATGAATGGTTGGTAATGCCTTTTGGTTTAACTAATGCACTTAGCACTTTCATGAGACTAATGAACCATGTCATGTGTCCATTCATTGGAAAATTTGTGGTTGTTTACTTTGATGATATTCTTGTATGTAGTAGAAACTTAGATGATCATGTAGGACACCTTAGGTTAGTTTTAAAGGTAGTTAAGAAAGAAAGATTGTTTGCTAATTTTAAAATGTGTGATTTTTGCCAAGATAAGCTTGTATTTGTAGGATTCGTTGTAAGTGTTGCAAGATCTAAGGTTGAACAATCCAAGGTCAAAGCAATCCAAAAGTGGCTAAAACCTACTACTACTACTACTACTATTACAGCACCATTGACCAAAATTGTCAAGAAGAATATGGGATTTCAATGGGGAGAAACACAAAAGAAGTCTTGTCATTTATTAAAAGAAAAATTAACTAATACTCTTTTATTGGTTTTACCTTTTCTAAGACTCTTGAAATTGAATATGATGCTTCAAGTATAGGTATTGGAGCGGTGTTGATGTAAAAAGGAAGACCTATATCATACTTTAATGAGAAGTTGAATGGGGCGGTATTGAAGTATCCAACCTATGATAAAGTGATGTATGCTTTAGTTCGAGCTTTGAAGACATGGCAACATTACTTGATATCGAAGGAATTTGTGATTCACATGGATCATGAATCTTTGAAGCACATCAAAGGCTAAGAAAAGCTTAACCGATGGCATGGAAGGTCGATTGAATTCATTGAGACTTTTCCTTATGTTATACGCTACAAGAAAGATAAAGAAAATGTGGTAGTTGATGCTTTATCCCGAAGGTATGTTTTGTTTTCAATCTTAGATTCTAGATTGCATGGTTTTGAACAATTAAAAGAAATTTATAAGCATGATAGTGACTGTGGTGAAATATATAAAAATTGTGCTAAACACGACTATAATAAATTCTACATCTTTTAGGGGTATTTGTTTTAGGAAAGTCAACTTTGTGTGCCTTGTTGTAGCATTAGGGAATTGTTAGTTAGACAAGGTCATGGTGGGGGCTTAAGGGGACATTTTGGTGTTGTAAAACTTTGAACATATTGCAAGAACATTTCTATTGGCCGAATATGAGGAGAGATGTGAGAGAATTTGTGAAAAGTGCTTAAATTTTAGGAGGTCAGAATCAAAGTTGAAGCTGCACGGCTTGTACATGCCTTTACCTATTCCTTCTCATCAATTTTTGTAGTTGTTGATAGATTTTCTAGGGTGACATATTTCATTGCATGTAAGAAAACTGTTGATGCATCTCATATAGCTAACTTGTTCTTTAAGGAGGTGGTAAGACTACATGGTATGCTTAAGACTATTGTTTCAGATAGGTATGCTAAGTTCTTGAGTTACTTTTGGAAAATATTGTGAGCTAATTTAGGCACTAAACTTTTATTTTCCACTACTTGTCATCCACAAACTGATGGTCAAACTGAAGTAATGAATAGAACCTTGTCTGCATTGTTGAGAGCATGAATTAGTAAAAATTTAAGAATTTGGGAGAAATATTTGCCACATGTTGAATTTGCTTATAACAGAACCATAAATTCTGCTACTAAATATTCACCATTTGAAATTGTTTATGGTTTTAATCCTTTAACTCCATTAGATTTAACACCTTTGCCTTAAGTGAATATGCTAATCTAAATGAAAAACAAAAAGCTGAATTTGTTAAGCAGATTCATGAGAAAACTAAAGCAAATATAGAAGATAGACTTAGTAATATACAAAGGTTGCTAACCAAGGCCGAATTAAGGTAGTGCTTAACCCCGAAGATGGGGTTTGGTTACACATGAGAAAAGAGAAGTTTCCTAAACAACGCAAGTCAAAGTTTATGTCTCAAGAAATGGACCATTTCAAGTCTTGGAGAAGGTCAATGAAAATGCCTGCAAACTTGATTTACCAAATGAATATAATGTGAGTGCTATCTTTAATAATGCTGATTTATCTCTTTCTCTATAGGTGATGACTTCGATTTAAGGACAATCACTTTCAAGAAGAGAGGAATGATGAGAATTCTACCGTATCTATACCAACAACAAAACGCTAAGGTGCTGATCCTGTACAACTTAAGATCAGACCAATTACTCGAGCATAAGCTAAGAGATTTAAGGACAATCTAGTCAGCTTAATTCAAAGAGTAATTCAATCTCAAAAAGGCATATTAATATTCGAAGATTTAAAGCTCATATGAGCATCCAAGTTGCGAAGGCAGAAATGGACCTGAGAAGCTGTTTTGGTTCATTTGAGGATTCGGGTAGCAAGGAGTGAGTTTGTTCACTTATGAACATGATTGAGCTCACCAATAGGCCATGGAATCATGTTAAGATAGAAGCAAAGGTGTCCAAGCACATCATTTGTGCCCAAGCTTCCAATATGGTTGAATTACCCTGTTTTGGCACTAGAAAGGAGTTATCTTGTCATCCAAGCAAGCTTTGATCATTCCAATCAATTGCAACGTGTGGGACTAGTTCTAATCCTATTAGGCATCCTACATGGCATATTGGAACTGATTTGGAGCCTAAATTAGCTGGTAATTAGACAAAGATAACTGATTTGGGACTACTTTCCAAAATTGAAAATTAGATTTTTAAATTAGGAAATAGTCTTTTATTTTAGTTTTTTTTTTAATTATTTGCCGGAAAAATTTATCTAGGAAGTTTGATATTTTAATATTTTGATTGTATAATTAATTCCTTCTTGAAAATTGAAGAATTAATTAATACAAATTAGATTAGGAAAGTTAAGTGTATTTCGGTCACATCAATGTTCTAATAATGGCCGATATTTACCTAGTGATTTTAGGGTTTTGTTTTGTAACTTAAACCTATTTAAAGACTTATTTTCTTAATAATATTCAGATCATTATTCATACAAAAAATTACTTGTGAGAAAGATTTCTCTATGTTTTCTTAGAACACGTAGAACTCCGTAGAACTCCACTAGAGAACTAGTGTTCTAACTTGACTTATCAATAGGACTTTCCATAACCTATTATGGCGTCTTCAACATATACCCTGGTTTCTAATCACAGGTTGATTAGGGGTCAAGGTGACCATTAGAATATGAATTTAATTTCGATCTGGGCTAATTTAATGTGGGTTTAGTAGTAAGTTGATTTAGGTTCGTATCATCAAGCCTATCCATGAGCATGATTTTAAGTGTACTTATTTTGCTACATTAACGCACACACATGGAAGCAATGATATGTTGAGTGGAAGATAGATTTTGGATTGCAATTCTACTTTGAGTTATTTTTGAGATTGCAATTGATAGAAAGAGAAAATTTTAAGGCCACCATGTCACATTATTTACATGTTTTTAAAGTTTTTCAAACTTTGAATAAGGTGTTTTATTTGCTTTTGAAATTTTGTTATCTAAGTTTGTTTGTTTTAAGTTCTTAGTTATTGGTTGTTTAGTTAGTTTGTTTTAAGTTCAAAGTTTCTAGTTAAGTTTGTTTTGTTTTTAGTATTCGGTTTAGTTTTTTAGTTGCTTTTGTTTTGAATAAGTGGTTTTGCTTAAGGACAAATAAATGTTTAAGTTTAGGGGTGTGACTAGGGAGGCTTTTTACTTACTAATCTAGCTATTTAAACTAATCATTTGTTTGATTTAACAAGGTTTAAGTTTTTTTTTATGTGTTTTGTTCTTTTTTTTTTTAATGGGAAAACTTCAAATATGGTTTTTGAAAATTATTTACAAAATATTAGAGGTTTTAAGCTTATTTTGAGTAATTTCTTAAAAGTTAAGCTAAAGGTATCAAGATAAAGTCCTTTTGATTGGCTGTTGGAGTGACCCACTCATTCAAGGATAAGGAACACACCTCATTTAGCTTTCAAGAGGGAGAAAATTCAGCAATATTGGCATGCCCACTCATTTCCTTGGGTGTACACCCCAACTTTGGCAAGGAAGAGGAAGATTAATGGCTTGCCCATCATCCTAAATAGGTACCCATGCAACTTAACTTATTCTACATGTGAGAAGCTTTTTGGAGCCTAAATGTTGACATTGATTGGTCAAGACTAGGTCATTCAAAAGTGATGAGACTTTTATGTGATTAATTTTGGAGATAGCTTTGTGATCAAGTTCAAAAGGTGGAGATTTAGCTGTCTAGAGTAAAGATTAGTGAAACGTTCTATATATTTACCTAAAGAGGCAAAACACAAAAAGGAGGTAGCTAGAATAGAGGAGAAACCACCATTTAGAGAGAGAATGGTTTTCAACAATGAAAAACCCTAGAATTTGGATTTCTTAAAAAGACCAGGGCTTTTTTTGAAGGAGCTATCACCTATTGAGAATCTTTCAATCTCTTCATCTCTTCTCTAATTTTCTTTATATTTTATAATATGATTCTTTTATTTGGTTGAGATAATGTTTAAATCCATGAAATTCTATTTTGTTATTGTTTTTGTTCTTTTTATTTCTATGAAACACTAGATTTTTTATTTAGGGCCTTGATGGATTTTGGATTATGTATGTGATGGATTGATTTGTTTTAGTAATGGTATAAATTCTATCCAATTATTTTTATTTTCCTTTGCTTAATTGAAGAACACACCCTTTTAGATTGAAAAATTGATTGGGTGCTGTGTAATTGAAGAATCAGTACTTGGGTAAGCTAATTTGGTAGATTGAGAGGAGGAAATACAAACTCAGAGCTATTATGAGCTTGCAAAAGCTCATTTAGGTATTAGGAAACCTTGAACTTAACTTTAATTGAATTTTTATTAACTGATTTAGTTTGAATAATTGGAAGGGGAATTAATTGCATTGTTAATTGGTAGAATTATGAGGAAATTCTAATTTGATTAAGTTTTATATATATTTTTCTTGACATGAAAGAAGGAGTGAATGAATTTAGAGACCCTTAATTGATAATTGGTGGAATTTGTCATTAATAGCCAAATTTAGAAGTTATATGTTTAGTCCAAGTTAAATCATAGCTTTAGGACTTTTATTCATAAAATTCAATTACAATTTGTGTGGTGTTAGTTTTATTTTATTTTGACTTTAGTTGTTAATTTAGTCTACTGTTAAGTTGAATTGCTTAATTGATGAATTTCCTAGATAAAGTTAACTGGTGAAAATCCTAAGTCTTTAGTTACTTAGAAGGAAATTACTTTTAAAACCATCAATCCTCATGGGAACAACCTCGTACTCAAGTACACTTTATTACTTGTTCAATCTGTGCACTGGTGGGATTCATCACAATCAAGTCCATTAAGAATTTTAATTTTCTCGGTAATTTTTTTCTTTATTATGTATTTTGTTTACTTATTTTCTTCATAGGTACTACTAGATGGTAAGATTGAGCAATTCAATACTTGACCCACACAATCCTAAAATCTAGTGTGCACTTGAGAAATTGAAAAAGAAGAAGAAAGAGGAGTTAAGTAAAGCTATTGCTTCTACTAACAATATTGAGAAAGTTAAAGAGGTTTCGATGGGCAATAAGGACGAGCAAGCAATTAAGAGGGCAAATCTAGCTTTGAGGGATTATGTTGTATCTAAATTTGATGGAGATTTGGCTAGTATTAGGAGATTGACAGCGAATGTGCATAACTTTTAGATTAAGCCATCCTTAATTACTACGATCCAAGCATCCTAATAGTTTTGAGGCCAACCGAAGGACGATCCTCATGCTCCTATTACAAACTTCCTGGAGATTTGTGATATATTAAAGCTTAATTGAGTTGGCGAAGATGCTTTTCGTATAAGGCTATTTCCATTCTCACTAAGAGATAAAGCCAAAAAGGTGGCTTTATTGTGTCCTCTAGGTTTTTTCACTACTTGTGATGACTTGGCCCATAAAATTTGTTGCTAAGTTCTTCCCACTTGCTGCCTAAGGAATAAGATTACTACTTTTGCTCAATATGATGGTGAATCACTTTATGAGTCCTAGAAATGGTACAAGGAGTTGTTGAGGAAGTTTCTTCACCATGGCTTACCTAAATGGTTGCAAATTCAAACTTTCTACAAGGGATTGGGTGGAACCATCATTCTATTGTTGATGCTACTGTAAAAAAGGAAGATGCACATTCATTACTTGAGAATATGGTTGCAGACAACTATTAATGGACAGCACAAAGATTCGGAGCAAGTACATCTTAAGGTATTTACAAGATTGATACATTCTTTGAAAAATTAATGCTAAGATGGACACCTTGGAAAAGCGGCTTGATAAATTGAGTGTGCAGAGATTTCAATCAATACTTGTAGTGGTTTGGTGGATTTGTAATGTTGGGTATGAAATGGCGAATTGTTAAGTAGGGAGTCCTTTCTCATAGTCCGAACATGTTCAATACGTAATCAATTATTGTAAGCAAAATTCTCCTTTTGTTTTTCCTAATATTTACAATCCAAATTAGAGAAACCATTATAAATTAACCAGAATGTGCAACGGTCACTTCTGAGGTTCTAACAATAATAAGAAAGAAGCCATCCACAGAGGAGTCAATATAAAGTTCATTAGCAAAATGGACACAACTTTTTAGAATCACATTTTGGCAGTTCTAAATCAAGTTGCATCAATGAAGAATATCTGGTGGAGCAAGTTCCAAGAATGGTGAAGATGGAGGCAAGACTGAGAATAAGGTATAAAGAATGATCAAGCAGTGGAGAATAGTGTAGAGAAACCATATAAGGAGAAAAAAAAAAAAAAAAAGAACAACCAAGCACGGAACAATATAGGCCCAAAATTTCATATCCAGGTCAATTGATGAGTAAATAGTCAAAATCGGAGAATAGATTTTCTAAATTTCTTAAAGTTTTTATAAATTGAATATTAATATCCCTTTTCTAGATGCCCATTGATGCAAAGTTCATAAAGGATCTTGTACAACAAAAGGTAGCTTAAAGATTAAGAGATTGTTAAGATTTCAAAAGAGTGTAATGCAATTTTGCATAGTAAAATTTTGCTAGGAGATTTACAATGCCATGCATGATTGCAATAATTGTTTTAGTAATTTTTTATATGATGTTGGTATAAGTGTTAGTTTGATGCCTTTTTTATATGTTTTAGAAACTTGAGATTGCAAAACTAAGTCTAGCACAGTTTCTTTGCATTTGGCAAATTGTTCGATGAAGTACCTAAAAGGCATAGTGGAGAAGCTTTGGTCACGGTGGACAAGTTTATATTTTCAGCAAATTTTATTGTTTTGGACATGGAAGTCAACCATGTGGTGCCATTAATTTTGGAGACCCCGTTCTAGTAGCTAAGTGGTCCTTAATAGATGTGCCTAATGGATAACTTACATTGAAGATGCAAGATCAAGAAGTAACTATTAGTGTTTTTAATGTAATGAAGTACCTAAAAAAGGAAGTTTACTCAAATAAAGAGGTTGTAGACTGTGTGGTCGCTGAGTATTTTTATATTTTAATTAATGAATTTAATACCTTTTTTTAAAAAAAAATAAAATTCTGAAACACTTATTTGCAGAAGTATTAACCTTGATGATTATTTGAAATGCACTTTTACTGCTTTGAGTTTATATCAAACATGATCACATGTATATTAAAGCTCCAAAAGCATTTTAAAATACAGCCAAAGAGGGTATTTTATAATTGCACCAAATATAATATATGTATATATATATACATAATTTTGCTATTATGGATATGCATAACCACCATATAACTCGTATGAGCAATCTTTTGATGTTAAGATACTACCTTTTTTTGATGGATTATATGTAATAGATAGTTTTTCAATATCAAAAAATTGCTCATGCTCTCGTTATGGCATACATGCATGCCCATTATAGTAGGATTGCATATATATATATATAGATATATATGTATATATATATATATATTTTTTTTTTTCTATAGCGTGGACATTGGTAAGTTTTTAACCTGAGGATGTACATCATGCAACATGTTATCTGACACCATTTTTTTACCACAACATATTGGTGATATTCATTTATAAATTAAAAATTTGCAGATATCCACATAATAAAAAACCCAACTATATATATATACACACACACACATATATATATATATATATAGTGGTTATGTGGTCAGGACGGTCCTGACCATATTTGTTCCGATCCAAAAACGTGATTTTGATCTTAGTCATTCGATTAAAACCAATAGTCCATATTAGAATCACAAATTCCCTCCTAAAAGGTGCTCCCACGTGCTGAGAACATCTCCCACTGCCTTCCTTTTGCTTCTCTTTCCTTCCTTTCCTACCAACTCCCATTATTCCAACAAGCAGCCACCATTCAACATCTGAAAATGCCATCATTTGAGCTAGAACCAGCCATCATTTGTAGTAGAAAGAGCCACCACCTTTCAGCCTAGATTGACATCCCAGACATTCCCAAACCCATTGCCAAGGCCACCACACAGGCCTTATCCTCGACAATCCCAAATCCAATTAAGGCTAGGGTTTTTAAATAAATTATTCAATTTATTTCATTCAATTTTTGAATTGTTTTTTGGGTTTTGAATGATCTTATTCTTTGTCTACGTATATTTATTTATTTATGTTTTGGATTCCATATCATGAATGTAGGTTTCTATCCGATGCAATTCTGAGCTCAAATAGGGTTTAAAAGGTTCATTTCCTGGAGGCTTTGCTTTAAAGGTTAGTATTTTTGCACTATGGGTGTTTGTTATGCTATGTATCTGTGTGTTAGCATGTATACCAAATGAAAATTTCATTTTTGATTTTTGTATGTAGATGGTTTTGAGGTTGTGAAGATTGGGTGCTTTGTAGATATGCAAAATTTTAGGTATTTTTTCTTCTTGTTTCACTTTCTTTTGTTGAACTTTTGAAGCGTTAGCATTGTTGAAAATACCCATATTGGAACAAGTTTAAGTACAGCTTTTGCTTCTTCAACCTATACAAGCAAGTCCTTGTTTAGGAACCTGTTAGATTATACCATCCAACTATGAAAATTATCTTAATCAAGATTCCATATAATTTTTTTTTCTTTTTTTTTTTTTTGTTCCCTTCTGTCCAAGATCATCAAAATTATCAATAATTGGACAGTAGTAGAAGACCTATTACCTGTAACAGGAATAGGATTATCTATCTTGAGTACAAGTATATAAGCTTTAACTGAAAGTCTATGTGTTTTTTTTTTTTTTCGAAAACAAATTTAATTAGTATTTGGATAAATTACTTATTTGGCATGTGAAATTGTTAGAATTTAGAGGATTTTGTAGAAAGGTTGCTATTGTTGTTGTTTATTTTTTCTTTTATCTTTTTTTTAATCATATTTTAAAATTGGATCAATCGGAGAGTTATTAAATCCTGCATCATCTTCTGTAGAAGTCACAGGTGGAGATTAACTATGTAAGAATGTCAACAATTGCTAGTGAAGTTCAACCGATGCAGATTGCTCATGTAGGCAATATATGCATTTAAAAACATCAAGGACAATAAGAACCCAAATCATCAATTTTAGAAATGCTTAGATGGGGAACATGTCATACATCATTGTTAATTTGTTGAATTTTTATTTGTTTTTACTTAAAAAATAATTTAATTACATATGTTTAATTGTCACAAGAAAAGGATTTGGTAAATTCATTTGGGTAAAAGAAGGAGAAGCTAAACTTAACAAAATGGATATATTTCTTGGTGAAATTCATCGTTTATCTTTGCAAGTTGAAAAATCAAATAGTATTCTTGAAGTAATTCAGAATAATACTAAGAGGATTCACCAATATGAACTTAAGATTGTATAGTTGTTGTAATTTTATTATCTCTTTTGTTAAAAATGTTTGGCTAGTGACCATATATGTGCCTATTGGTAAACTATTTACCTACTAGATTCTGCTATGTCCTTGTTAAACACCATATTCATCCCACAAAAATATGGCTTGTTTTCTTGAAATTGTTTGTTGAAATTATCTATGCAATATGACTTGTTTTGTTCAACTGTTTGGTGAATTCAATGGGATTTCTCCATTATATATGTTGTTCTGACCAATCCTTGGCTCTCTAGAGTTTCAAAACACTGATGGGATCGATCCAGGTGAGTTTTCTTTTGAAATATCATACCATCCAAATAATTGTCACTATTTGTTTATTGTTGGCTTTTCCTTTAACAAGAGGATTTTTTTCGAAATTTTAGGTAACATTATTTGATTCATCTTAGAACATTCATGTGATATAAGTGTTTCTAATTAAACTTGGAGGATTCATTAATCCGATTCCTTATTAATTTATGTTTAGATGAGGAAGTTTCTCTCAGCTGATATATATATGTTTTCCTGATAAGAGTGAGGCACCTTGGAGGGATTCATTATTCCTATAGTACCTTCTTTCCTTTTAAGAGTGAGGTCAAAGGACTAGGTCATGGATTCAACATTGGATGGATATGTGTTTGTTCAATTTACAGGATAGCATAAAAAGAAGAGTAAAGCTGATATGTGTTTATTTTAGCTATCTAGCAAAAACACCCCTTGCATGCAAGGAGAAGGTTAGTGGACTATTTGATTATATGCTTTTCATTGAAGGTGTAGATAAGCCCAGGTATAGTAACTTTAACAATATGTTTGTAAATGTGAGGTAGGACAGGTGAGGAAGGAAAGAAAACTGAAAATTAAAAAGTAGGCTTTAGTATCATACTAGAACAATTTTAAGAATCACTTATAAAATCCTAAGCATCATACTTACATTTGTTTGCATCACACAAAACAAGAGAAATAACTCTCATAAAAAATTAATTGTATTATTAATCAACTTCCAAAAGAGTTACAAAAATCCCTATTTATAATAAAATCTTTGGAATTATAAAAATCCCTATTTATAATAAAATAACCTAATAACATTAGGAAACTACAATAATAAGAAACTTAGTTAAAAAAGGAAACTAAATAATAAAACTTTTTTAAAACTCAAGGAAACTAAAATAATAAAATACTCTAATTAAAATAGGAAACTAAATTAAACTAAAACTACTAGGATCATTGAAGGTCTCAAATAAGCCCATCTTGTCCTAAATTATGCCAAACTAAAGTTTGGGCTTTAGAATCTAGTTTTCCTTTTCTTTGATAAGTTTTAAGAAGTTGTTTCCATCTTGCATCAAAATGATTGTATCATGAACTCTTTTAAGTTTTCTCCTCTTCTAAAAGGGTTACAGAAACAAAAATGATCTCTGTTTAAATTAATTGTAAATGGTAGCCCATTCTACCTCACATGCTTTTTGCTTCCAATGCTGTGTCAAATGTCAATGGAGGTTGAAAGATGTAAAGTTTTGGTTTCTTGGGGAGGGCATAAAGCTGTAAGCATATTTTCTTAATTTGATTTTAATACTTGTGTTTGATGGACTTCCATGCATAGCCCAATGTTTTGTTGTTTAAGCAATTTACAAGCAGGTGGCTCTACTTGCCGATTTGTGACTACCTTATAAAATTAATTGGCCAGCAGAGTTGTATGGTTGAGGATGATGGTTCTATTTTTTTAGCATGTGATACAATTTTGAAACTTATCTTGAAGATAGCTAAGTCATTTGAGATTCCACTATGTCTGTTATTTTATGTAGATTAGTATAACTCTTTCTTTGCTTTCATAAATAGAAAAAGCAAGAGCAATTCACATTGGATGAATCAACTGTTGTAAATATCTTGAAAGCATTGGCATGTTGGATAGCTACGACTTGGCTGCCATTCTTTCGGCATTTTAACCGTTTTGTGTCTTTTATGAAATCAAAACACTTTTGGTCTTCACATTACATCAGTATTATTTACTTTGTGTCCCATGATCATCTTCTAATCTAGCATTTTAATAAATTGCCATAATCTATGTCTTCTTTTTTTTGTGCCCCCATTTTTTTTATATGGAATTGATAGTAAACATAGTGGGCTATTGTACTGATCTAGTTGATCTTCATTCTACAAATGCTATTTCCATTGGAAAAGACCCATTAGTTGTGCTTGTGACTCAAAATCCTGAACATGGTTTTTCAGAGGGTGCTGATGGTTGTTATGATGACTTCAAGCATTTACACAATGGCTTTTGACTTTACATCAGAGTAGGCTCTTCTAAACCATCCTAACATTGACCAAAGCTCTCTTGTAGCCTCTTTCGGATCATTGCAAGAAAACTGTCTTCATGGAGATAGGTCTGCTGTAGAATGTTTTTGGTAATGTTTACAACTTGTATGATGGCTTTGTGGCTAGAAACTTTCATCCTTTTCACAATTTCATTATACCATATTGCAGTATATGTTGAAAGATGCAAAAACAAATTTGGATCTTCTTGAGATTGTTACTGCCGGTTTGTCCATTTGATTTTAAACTTTTGGAAGCATAAAGTTTTTGGATTAGTGTACTTGGCTCTTAAATTATTCTAAGCATGTAATCTCTCTCTCTCTCTCTCTCTCTCGAGAGAGAGAGAGAGAGAGAGAGAGAGAGCGAGAGAGAGAGAGAGAGAGAGAAAGAAACCCCCTATTTGATTTTTAGGAGTATAGAATTTTCTTGCAGTATATAGCTCATCTAAGTGTGCTTCCCGGTTTCATGCTGCCATCCATGCCTTAGACATGGAATTTCTTTGAAGTGTATGTAACACAACTTTCCTCCTCCATTCTGAAATCTGAGGGACTACCTATCTTCAGATGTGTCTAGAATTCTGGAGTGTTTGTTTTGATCTTCCTATGAGCATATCATGCAGGGTTCAACTGTGGCTTCAACTATGCAGAGGAAGTTAACATGGCTCCTTTTGACTGGTTGCCCCATGTGCAGATTGCAATAAAGTTGTACTACGAGTAGGGACGAAAGACTTCCATTTCACATGACAATCTCATGTTATAGTTTGTTATTTTTCAATTTTCGTCTTCGAATACATAGATTACTTATTAAAACATACCCAAGTAATTTGTTTATATAATGGGGTTTTGTTTCCTTTGTAATTTGTACAGGAAAATCTTGGTTGAGATATTGGAGCCTACTCCTTTTAGAGTTAACTTCTAATGAAATTGTCATGTTGTGGTGCACAAATATACTTATAATGCCCACATTTATTCAGCTGCTACTTTTAAAATATAATTTTCAATGGCTGGTATAGTTTTACATGCTTTTATTTGGAGTTGATATTAAAAGTATATGTATTAAGAGTATAGGTTGGAATGGAGGCAATATTTTCAAGTATTTGTTGTCTTCCACCTTTGTTTACTTGTAACTATCTTAGTATGATGAAATTGTTTCAATTCCGTGGTAAAGTATAAAGTTATTGTTTAGATATGTACAGCACCATTGGCATGGTGACAGGAAGAATAAAATCGAAGTTTTTAATAAACAACTAAGTGTCTGGATTCAACTTACGAGATCAAAAACATTTCCATTAAGAAAAGAAATGAAAATCTACATGTAGAACGAGTTTGTTTATAAGACATGTGACAGAGCAACATTTGTTATGCAACATATAACTTTACAATGAACATGGTTCATATAAGACTCTCTAGAGAATAAAATTGCATTCCAATGAACATGGTTCATATAACACTCTCTAGAGAATAAAATTGCATTCCCCTTATAGTTTATATAAGGATATGAAGCTAAAAGAATCTATTTACAAGAATGTAAGAAAAAAGATAAATAATGAAGCATTCATACAATCGATGTTACTCGCACATAATTATCAGCTGATCCTGTTAACAAAAGAGGCAAGGTTGAGTTCCAAACTATAGTGGTTGCAACGGCAGTATGTGGAAGTGTTCTCAACCCATTTGTATGACCTTGAACCTAAGCCAAGTTAAGGAAACAACAATTTAAAGAATGGCACAAGCATAATCTACATCAGGAATAGTAGCAGCCTGGAAATTTTAGACAAAATAATACAACAATAATTTGGCTACATATCAATAACATGGTCCTTACACACACAAACACACACACACACACACACACACACACAGAGTTCAACCTGATATATTGGTGCTCTTACTAAACCAGATGTAACCAATAGTCTCTTCCCATTAGCATCTAAAGCCATTTCATGTCTGCAATGTCTTAAGCTCTCAGGGTGACAAGACCTACATTGTTGAAGGGCATGTCACAGAGGTTTCTTTCATAACTAAGTCTAACCAGTATGATGGGTGCTTTCAAGGCAACAGTATGATGGAGCAATCTACTAAGACACTTCTTCAACAGTGTGAATACGGTTAGAATAAAAATTGTTACAGGTTTATTCAGTCCTAATCCCACAACACACTGCCAATACTAAACTAACTATTAAAATAAGTTAGTCAATTTAGTGCATAAGCAATACATCTACTGTTGACACTATGGTTCAAAGTAATGCATTTACCTGCTACAATTCCTTGATTGAAGCACTTGACCTTGATTTTGTAAACTCCATTTAAAAATCTGGCATTACATAACCAATTCTGTGTAAGTACACACTTGGAATAAAATGGAAGAATTCTAGCATATACAAATTTTAAAAGATAAAAGAACAGTATCTCATTGCCTGATTAAATTCAAGCCATAAGCAATGCAAAAGAACTTTCCTTTCCATCTGACCCTAAATATTGATTATGCTAGTCTCATCTAGGCCAAAAAGAATAGAGGTTATAGCAGAATCATGTTCAAGCTATCCAGCAATTTGTAGAGGCTGCTAAGATCTTCCCATTATGGTTGAAACTTAAAGATGTAATTGTAGGTCGATCTTTACCAAGAGGAAGGACTGGCTTCATGAAATGCAAAAAATTATTAAGGCTTCAAATGCAAAAATGGCAATTGCTAGTAAACAAGATGTTCCAGGTCACACGATCACATACCATGGCCTTCCATGTCTTCATGTTCCACATAGTTAATGAAACGAACCCCAAATTATCAATATAACCTGATCCATGCCTACAAAGACATTAAATTCCTCAAACCTTTCACATTCACAAGTGAGAAAACAAAATACACACATGCCCCAATAGATATGATTTTATAAAGAACAACCGATGAATCAATCTCCTAAACCCCATGAGGCTGGGGATCACTGTTAACAGAACAATGTTTACCTATGTTCTTTTTCAAAATCATTTTCACAGCACAATGCACATATAATAGTTTGGCCTAATTGAGAATTTACTACAGAGCTGTTATAAATGTTAAAACTTACCCTTTAGATGCTGCTACAAAAACAAAAATTGGTTCCACAGGGCTGCACTTTATCCACCTTATTACAACAGAGAAAGAAAAGGGTGGAAGGTGAATCAAAGCCAGTAGAAAAGAATAGACTAATGTGAATCAATCTAAAAAGAATCTTGGAAATGTCTCGGTTGTGTTGAGATGGAAATGTCTTAGTTGTGTTGAGACACAGACAACTCTCTTTGCATCGACATTCCATGCTTTAATGCCTCCACCGGCAGTGCCTTTTTTTTTTTTTTTCTTTTTTTCTTAACCAAGACCAAAATACTTAGAAAGCACATAGTTTGAATATCATTTAATCAAATAATCATTTTGATGTCATGCCACAAATGTGTTCACCTTAAAATTCCAACTCATATATCAATCTATTAGATTTACACTCCCAATCTAGTGACATAATCTCTGCTTCACAACACATAAGTACAACACATGACATAGAAAATTTTAATCCAATAGCTTTAAGTTTCTATGAAATACACACACACTTTGAACCTTCAATTTTCACTGATTATTTAGCATGCACCGAAATTTGAATTATAAGCAATAACATTGATTTCATGGATGAATATTGAGTTGAAATGGATAAAAATATAGAATCCAAAATAAACACAAAATAGACAAAATATATTGGGGCACAGGAACCTTGAAAGTCAAACTAGCACAACAAATGTAGCTGTCTAACAATGTTGCAGCACTGAAAGGGCACATATGCCTGACTTCTTTCAGATTTACGTTGTTGTAAAGCATCAACCTGTTACTACTATAGATGACAGTTGGTTTCTCCGATGTAGTTGGTCTGTCATATTCAGTTGGTGTGAATTTTTCAGATATCCTACATATGTATTTGCTGCAGATACATATGTAGTGTTCTTGGATGAGACATAGGCACACAAAGATTACTTGGAGCAATGCTGACAGTTGTAAATGAACTTCCTATTCAAGACAGAAATGTAAACACACACATAATACAAATGAAGGCACTCACTGAGGATGTTCTATGTGAATACATTCCAGTTACTGAAGCAACAAAATGTCCCACTTGATACGAACCTAGAGTGACTTGCCTCTAAACCCATAACAAGGATTGATTTGGACCATTTAACTACAAGTTATTGATGGAAGACCTCAACCCTTTACCTATATTTGAGGTAAGAACCTCAGTATGGTGAAGATGCCATAATAGAGTGCGGAATAACCTATTGATAAGTCAAATTTGAACTCCATAAACAAAGTTTGAAAAGTTCAATCTAGTTCTTAGAGAACCAAGAGAATCACTCTCACTTTTTTAATCAAAATTGTAATCTGCCTTTACTCATGACTTATGTGCCTTTAAATAGGTAAAATAAATTACAAAGCTTTCCTAAACTAATATGGTTGAAATTTAGGTTTAAGAAACCTAATTTGGTTAGGTTTAGGAAACCTAATTTGATTAGGTTTAGGATACCTAATTTGATTAGGTTTAGGAAACCTAATTTGGCTCCTAGTTTCCTAATTTAAATGGCCTTTAATTCCTTGACCAGTCAACTCTAACAAATATAGGAAAGTAATTTAAAAACGTGATTAAACTAAATTAGAAAAGTAAAATACACAACATGCCAAAATCCAATCAAAAAATAAATAGAAATTTAATGTGTCCTAAATATAAGATTCGGCCAAGCTTAGTTGAATGCCATGTAGGCACATATCACCCTCCATGTGGTAAACAAGCCATGTCACCATCTATGTCATCAAAACTTGCCATGTCACCATGTTGTAGGATTCCATGCGTTAAGCTCTCTTTCATAGTGGCATCCTCCATCCCAATCATATGGACCAATTTTGGTTCATCTTCAGTAATGAACTTACTTTCTTGAGATGTGAACACCTCCTGGATTAAACCATTTAGTGCTTCTTTAAACTGCTTTTCTTTAGCTCTGGTTATCAATCCTGTAGAGATTTGAAATGGCTCTCGACTCCATCTTAAGGTGCTCCTAGTCATGTCTTCATCATCACTGCCCCTCTAAAGTCATACTTGGTCAGCGCAGCTCTCAAGAGATGCCATAAATTTGAGAATAGGAATCAAGTGTAAGGAAAAACATGGAGGATCCTTCATGTTACAACCATAGCAAGATAAGAAGGCTATTATCAGGACACTAATCTATTTTAGTAACTAATCTGATCGCTATTGGAATAAGACAACAATAATAGGACAACTAAAGCAAACAAAAAAAGCAATTATTTCCACTAAGCTGTTGTAAGATCATTTGTTCCATCTAAAGGTCATCCCTTATGATACTAATGCAGACCTGCCATAACAAGGCAAAATATTAGACGACTAGCATGTTAAAAGGCAATTATAAATTCAAGAAAATGGTGAAGACAAGATAGTTGGCTGGCATACAATAGTTATAATTTAGTTTTATGCCTGTAGAATTAAAACTTTTAGCTTCAAATTCAAGTTTCAAGACCATCCTGTTAGAAAATCATGGCATTGTTAGCCATGAACAAGATAAACCCAAAACCAAGCAAGGTGCCTTGGCCGAGGTTCACTTTCATACTTTGTTTTGTATTTTGTTTTGTACTTTGTTAAAGCCACTTTGTGATACGAACATAGGACGACCTGCTCTTCAACCCGTATTATATTAGCCCGAATCTAATTATGTTCAAGTTATAATGGTCACCTTGACCTCTAACCAACCTGTGATTAAAAACCTTGGTATATAATGAAGACACCACAATAGGTGATGGATGTCCTATTGATAAGTCAAACTAGAACACTCATTCACTAATGGTGTTTTAAGTGTTCAAAGAGAACAAAGAGAATTCATTCTCACAATTAATTTTCTGTATGAATAATGTACTGATTATTATTGATAAAACAAGCCTTTAAATAGGCTGGAAGAGTCACACAATAAACCCTAGAATACATAAGGAAAACCGGCCATACAATAACCTTTCCTAAAGTGGCCAAATTTCCTACTTTCCTAAATCTAAATTCTAATTAATTAATTCCTTTATTTTGGATTAGGAAATAATTAATTTACAATGAAAATAATAAATAAGAACTTTCCTAAACTTATTTTTCCAGAAAATAAATAAATAAAAACCAAAAAGTAATGGTAATTTCCTAAAACAAAAAGTAGAATCAAATTAGGAAACTAAAATACTAGCTTTTTGACTAAGTTGACTTTGACCATTCTTTGACCAATTTGAGCTCCAAAAAAACTTCAATATGCTTTGTAGGATGCCAAGTAAGCTAACCATAAAGTTCCACACGTTTCCCTTGCTTGGAAGAAAGAGAAAAAACCAACTCAGCAAAATATAGTAAAGCCAGCACAAAATACAGTAAAAATAGGCCAAATTTGAAGCTATCTGTACAACCCCTTTTTGAATGCCTTTGAAGCTGGATTGACTTGATTCCATATCCTATTAGAAATATGTATTGAATCCATAAATATTTGGAACCATTTAATGCTACTTGGTGTCCATATTTGCACCAAAATCGCTATCGGGGTCCATATCGACTTCCACCACTTGAATGCTTAGAATAGGCTTTGTATCTTCTAGTATGGACAAGCTCTATTGAGAATTGATCACCCCCTCTATAAATGCTCCCATTTTGTCCTTAAATCTCTTAATATGAGCTCTTGTGATTGGCCCGGCCTTTATCTGTGTCGGGTCAGCACCCCAGCGGGTTATCGGTTGAGCGGGCTCCGGCAGAATCACATCACTTTGTGTAATCTATGCTTGTTAAGTTTGTGCATAAAGACACCAAAACGTGTTAATTAAAGTTTATTAGCCAAATTAGGGTTTTAGGAAGTTTAGGAAATTTAAGTAACTTGATGACATGGAAAGCACCTTGGTGCAAGGATGGTGACATGGAAGCTACTTGGTGACATGGAGCCCAACCATTCGGCCTCTCTCTTATCCAATGCATGTGAGGACATGTGTCATCATGCACGAAGAATTCTTCAACATGAAGCACTCAATGAGGCAGCAACACTTATCAACAAACTAAGGAGCACGTGATCAAATGACTTTACACATGTGTTTTGCTTTACCATGAAGTACTTGTAAAACATTGGTCTATATGACCGGTCATGGTGTGCTTTCATGCTATTTTTGTATGCTTTAAATATGTATAATCTTTAAATGAAGTAGTGTGTTGATTTTGGAAGAAAAATACATTAGTTTCCTTATTGAAACCAAGAGAAAAACCAAACAGGCTTTGCTGCAAAATTTTCCAACAGCTTAATGAAAAGAAGCCGAGTACAACATCACCCAAAATCAATTTCCAACAACTAATAAAATTTGTTCTCTTTAGTTGAACCGTGCCCTAACCTTTCAAATTGGTATCAAAGCTTTGTTTCATTAATTCCTTGTTCAAAACTCGAGAGTGAAAACTCAAAGAACAACAACAGGTTTCAATGGCTTCCTCACATTTTTCAGCACCTTCACCTCCTATCTTTGATGGCCAAAACTATGCTATTTGGGCAATTACAATGAAATCCTATCTTCAAGCTTATGACCTTTGGGAGCTTGTTGAAGTTGACTATAAAGTAGAACCATTAAGGGTAGGAGCTACTATCAATCAAATTATGCTTCATAGTGAAGAAAATGCAAGACCTCACAAACACTCACAGTAATACAAGCTTCTATGACCGATGAAATATTTACAAGAATAATGACTTGTACAACACCTAGAAAAGCTTGGGAAAGGCTTCAAGAAGAGTTCCAAGGAAGCTTAAGATCAATACAACTGCAGCTGCTCAATCTTAGAAGAGAGTTTGAAAACCTAAAGATGTAAGAACATGAAACAGTGAAGGAGTTTTCCAATAAACTCATGAAGATTGTCAATCAAATTCAGCTGCATGGTGAACTCTTTCCAGATCATAGGATTGTTGAAAAATATCCTCATATGTCTTCTAGAAAAATATGAAGTAAAGATTTCAACTTTGGAAGAAACAAGAGACCTTTCACAAGTAACAATTACTGAATTGCTCAATGCCTTGCAATCCAGCAACCAAGACCTTTTCAAAGGCAAAATATAGGCAAGTGGATCATCAATCAAAGAAGGAATAAGATGACTTATGGTCTTTGTACAATATGCAAGAAGCAAGGACACACAGCCAAGATATACTAGTGGAGACCAAATGTTCAATGCAAAATTTGCAAGTAATTTAGTCATATGGAAAGAGTTTGCAGGCAAAAAAACCAAAGGAAAGAAGCAAGACATGCTCATGAACCCGAATAATCAAATGGAGAGCATGAGCATACCTTCACAGCAACTTGCAACCTAGCAAGCATAACCAATGATTCATGGATTTTGGACAGTGGGTGTACAAATTACATGTGAAACAACTGTGACTTATTTGCAAAGCTTAACTCAAGAATTGCAACAAAAATCAAGACAACAAATGGAAAAATCATGGAGGCACAAGGAAAAGGAAATTTGGTCATTAAAACACCAAAAGGAACAATTCAAATCACAAATGTCTTGTATCTACCAAATTTGTCCGAGAATTTATTAAGTGTCCCACAACTTATGAAGAAACGATACACTTTGAAGTTCTTAGATACAAGTTGTGAAAATCTAAGGATGGAAAAATTGTATTACTTATTCATATGAAAGATAATAGCCTTGTGATTGATTTCAATCAACAAAATCAATTGGTTATGAGAAGCAAAGTCCATGAAGATTCAGAATTATGGCATAGGAGGCTCGGGCACTACAACTATGCAACCATTAAATAAATGCAATCTCAACAAATAGTTGATCATTTACCACAAATCCAAGAAGTTGAAGTTGTTTGCCAAACATGTCAACATGGCAAAATCAAAAGACAAACATTTCCTTTGACAACACTCGGCAAAGCAAAAGAAAAATTACAATCGGTGCATTCGGATTTGTGTGGACCAATGAATGAAGCAACTCATGCTGGGAGGAAGTATTTTATCAACTTTATTGATGATTATTCAAGAAAATGCTGGATATACTTCCTCAAACAAAAATCAGAAGCAACAGCCATGTTTGGAGAGTTCAAAACACTTGTGGAAAACCAAGCACAAACAACCATCAAGGTAATCCGAATTGACAATGGTGGTGAGTATATTTCCAAATCTTTTCAAGATATTTGCAAGCTAAGTGGCATCATACATCAACTCACAACTCCATACACACCATAACAAAATGAAGTTAGTGAAAGGAAGAATAGAACCATCATGGAGATGTCAAGATGCTTGCTCTTCAAGAAGTGCTTGCCAAAGAAATTTTGGGCCGAAGCTGCCAACACAAGAGTGTACATCCTAAATTGACTTCCAAGTAAGGCAATTGAGTCTAAAACTCCAAATGAATTGTGGTTTGGTTTTAAACCTTCAATATCTCACTTAAAAGTCTTTAGAAGTATTTGTTATATGCATGTACATGACACCAAAAGAACCAAATTAGACAAGAAAGCAAATATTGGCATACTTGTTGGCTATAGCTCGGTTTCAAAGGGCTATAGAATATTTAATGTGTCTAAGATGCAGGTTGTTATTTCTAGATTTTTGTTACAGATGAGAATTCATATTGGAGTTGGAAAGAAGAAAAAGTGGAAGCAAACACTTATATTCAATGAAGAATTCCTTCCACCAATCAAGATGACCTTGATATTGTCAAGAATGATGTTGATGATGAAGATGATGATCCGTCCAATGAAGATCATGTAGAGTCAATTGCTGAACTTTATGCAAGTGCAAGGATGGCAATACCTGATCCTACAACATATAGTGAGGCTTCACAACATAAAGAATGGCAAGCTACAATGGAGGAGGAGCTTCACATGATAGAAAAGAACAAAACTTGGAGTTTGGTGCCGAGACAAAAGAAAGGACATGTTATAGGTGTTAAATGGGTGTTTAGATCCAAACTAAACCTTGATAGCACCTTAAACAAACACAAAGCAAGGCTGGTTGTACAGGGATATGTTCAGCAATATGGAATAGACTACATGGAGACCTTTGCACTGATGGCAAGACATGAAACTATTCGGCTTTTACTTGCATATGCAACCAACAATTCATGGAAAATATATCATTTGGATTTGAAATCAGGTATATTAGAATAAGAAGTGATACAAACCTAGGACGACTTACTCCTAAACCCGTATTATATTAGCTCAGATCTTAATTAAGTTCAAGTTCTAATGGAATTGACCTCAACCCCTAACCAACCTATGGTTAGAAACCTTGGTATAATGTAGACGCCACAACAGGGGATGGAAAACCTATTGATAAGTCAAGTTAAAACAACCAATTCTCTAATGGTGTTTTAGGTGTTCTCAAAGAACAAAGAGATAATTAATCTCACAAGTATTTTCTCAATCAAATCAAAGTTGTATTCTTATTGAAAAATAAGCCTTTAAATAGGCTTTGAAAGAAACAAAATAAACCCTAAAAAAAAACCTAGATAAAACCAGCCACACACATAAAGAAACCTAGTTGGCCGCAACTATACTTCCTTTCCTAATCTAAGTTTGATTAATTAATTCCTTTATATTAAATTAGGAATTAATTAATTTACAATAAAATAAAAACCTTCCTAAAGTTATTTGTCCAGAAAATAAATAAACAAAAAATCCAAAAAGAAAAAAAGTCAATCACAAATTAGGTAACTAGTTGACTTTAACATCGAGGCGGAATTATGTTTTCAACCGGGCTAACTTATGTCTGCCTGATGTCCGAGCTAACTTATGGCCTATCCGAGCTAACTGATGTCTGTCCGAGCTAACTTGTGTTTGGCCGAGCTAACTGATGTCTGTCCGAACTAAGTTGTGTCTGGCCGAGCTAACTGATGTCTGTCCGAGCTAAGTTGTGTCTGGCCGAGCTAACTGATGTCTGTCCGAGCTAAGTTACATCCGATGTCCGAAGACCGAGATTAGATGTCTGAGGCAAGGCTTCGATGTCCGAGGTAAGGCTCCGATGTCTGAGACAAGGGTGTCCGATATATGAGTATCCGATGTATTAGCCTCCACCACTTGGATACTTAAAACAGGTCTTTTATCTTCAGGTATGGACAAGCCCTTTTGAGAATGAATTACTTTCTGGATAAAAGTAGCAAGGTTGTCCTTAAACCTCTTAGCTTGAGCCCTAGTGATCGGTCCAGTCTTCATCTGTATCGGATCAGTACCCCAGCGAGTTGTCGGTGGTGCGAACTCGGGCGGGTTTGTATCATTCCCCTCCTCTTGAAAAGGATTTGTCCTCAAATTGAAGTCATCACCTGCAGCAAAAGGAGATAAATCAACAACTTTAAAGGTGGCACTAACACTATACTTACCCGGTAAATCAAGTTTGTAGGCATTGTCGTTTATCCTTTCCAAAACTTGAAAAGGTCCATCGCCCCTCGGCATTAGTTTGGATGTCCTTTGTTCAGGAAACCTTTCTTTCCTTAGATGCAGCCACACCCAATCTCCAGGTTCAAACACCATTGATTTTCGGCCTTGATTAGCCACCTTTGCATATTGCTCGGTCCTCCTCTCAATATTTGCTCGTGTCTTCTCATGAATCTGCTTTACAAATTCAGCTTTTTGTTTTCCATCTAGATTAGCATGCTCACTTAAAGGTAAAGGTGTTAAATCTAATGGAGTCAAGGATTAAAACCATAAACAATTTTAAATGGAGTAAATTTAGTTGCTGAATGTAAAGACCTATTATATGCAAATTCAACATGTGACAAACATTCTTCCCAAGTTCTTAAATTTCTACTAATTAATGCTCTCAACAATGCAGACAAGGTTCTATATACTACTTCAGTTTGTCCATCAGTTTGTGGATGACAAGTAGTTGAAATAAAAGCTTAGTACCTACTTTAGCCCACAAAGTTTTCCAAAAATAGCTTAAGAACTTAGCATCCCTATTCAAAACAATAGTTCTTGGCATTCCATGCAATCTCACAATTTCCTTGAAAAATAAATTAGCAATATTGGATGCATCATCAGTTTTGTTACATGCAATAAAATGTGCCATCTTAGAAAACCTATCTACTACAACAAAATTGAATCCTTACCTGTCCTTGACCTAGGCAACCCAAGAATAAAATCCATAGACAAATCTACCCAAGGGTAGGTAGGAATCGGCAAAGGCTTATACAATCCATGCGGCTTGAATGTTGATTTTGTTTTTCTGCACTTCAAACATCTTTCACAAATTCTCTCAACATCTCTCCTCATGTTAGGCCAATAAAAATGTTCTTGCAGTAAGGATAAAATTTTCAAAATACCAAAATGACCCATCAAACCACCCCCATGTCCTTCCCGAACCAATAATTCCCTAATACTACAATTAGGCACACAAAGTTTGTTCTCCTTAAACAAATATCCCTCAAATATGTAAAATTTATTAAATCCATGTTTCAAACAGGTTCTAAAAATTTCTTCAAAGTCACTATCATGCTCATAAAGTTCTTTCAATTGTTCAAATCCAAGCAATCTAGCATCTAAGGTAGAAAAGAGTACATACCTTCGGGATAATGCATCGGCAACCACATTTTCTTTACCTTTTTTGTAGCGGATCACATAGGGAAAGGTTTCAATAAATTCAATCCACTTGGCATGCCTTCGGTTGAGCTTTCCTTGACCCTTGATATGCTTCAAAGACTCATGATCCGTATGAATCACAAACTCCTTTGGCATGAGATAATGCTGCCACGTCTCCAAAGCCCTCACCAAAGCATACATCTCCTTGTCATAAGTCGGGTAGTTTAGGGCAGCTCCATTTAATTTTTCACTAAAGTAGGCTATGGGTCTTCCTTCTTGCATTAAGACAGCTCCAATACCTACACCGGAAGCATCACACTCAATTTCAAAAGTCTTAGAAAAATTTGGCAAAACTAATAAAGGTGCATTACACAATTTTTCTTTCAACAAATTAAAAGATTTTTCTTGTACTTCCCCCCATTTAAAGCCAACATTCTTCTTGACAACTTCATTCAATGGTGCTGCTATGGTACTAAAATCCTTGACAAATCTTCTACAAAAACTTGCCAAGCCATGACGGCTCCTCACTTGGGTGATAGAAGTAGGAACCGGCCACTCTTGAATTGCTTTCACCTTAGCTTGGTCAACTTTGATTCCTGCAACACTTACTACAAACCCTAGAAACACAAGCTCTTCTTTGCAAAATTCACATTTTTTAATGTTAGCAAACAATCTTTCTTTTCTAAGAACTTGCAAAACTTGCCTAAGTTGATCCACATGGTCATCCAAATTTCGGCTATATATTAGAATATCATCAAAATAAACAACCACAAATTTACCAATAAATGGACGCATTACATGATTCATAAGCCTCATGAAAGTACTAGGTGCATTGGATAATCCAAAAGGCATAACTAACCATTCATACAGCCCATATTTATTTTTAAATGCGGTTTTCCATTCATCACCTTCTTTCATCCTAATTTGATGATAACCACTCCTAAGATCAATTTTTGTAAACATGCAAGCACCATGCAACTCATCAAGCATATCATCTAATCTAGGAATGGGATGCCTATATTTGATGGTAATGTTATTTATAGCCCTACAATCAACACACATTCTCCAAGAACCATCCTTTTTAGGTACCAACAAAACAGGAACAGCACATAGACTTAAACTCTCACGAATCTATCCTTTATCAAGCAAATCACTTACCTGTTTTTGCAGCTCCTTTGTTTCCTCGGGATTGCTCCTATAAGCTGGTCTATTTGGTATGGCAGCTCCTGAAACAAAGTCAATTTGATGTTCTATCCCTTGAATAGGTGGTAGTCCATTTGGAATTTCATTTGGGAAGACATCTCTAAATTCCTTCAAAAGAGAAATCATTGAACTTGGCAATTCAAGTTCTTTAAAGTTAGTTTGATCATTAAAATAATTTTCTTTATAAATCAAGAACAGCAAAGGTTTCTTTCACTCAATAACCTTGTTAATATCCCCTAAACTCAAATAAAAATTTGCTACTTAACCTTTCTTTTCTTTCTTTTTCTCTTTTTCCCTTGGATTGGCTCAAACCTTCGGATTTTCCTTCCTTCTCCATGCTCTCAGGTTTGCCACTTTCTTTCCCCTCTCTTTCTGCTTTTCCTTGATCTTTCCACTCAATATTAGCCTTAGAAACCTTACTTTGATCAGCAACCTCATTCTTACCTTCTTGAAAGGTTGGTGAAGCCGTTGGTGCCATACTAGCTTTTTCCTTGAGCTTTTCGGCTTCTCTCCTTTGTTGCATTTGTAATTGGTCTTTGTAAACCACTTTAGGAGATAATGGTTCCAGCTTGACCTTCTTCCCTTTAAACCTGAAAACAATACTATTTTCTCGACCAAAATGAGTAGCATCTTTATCAAATTGCCATGGTCTACCTAGTAGTATATGTCCAGCAATCATGGGAGCAATATCACATAAGTCTACATCCTCATATCTACCTATGCTAAATTTTACTTTGGCTTGTTTATTTACCCTCATCTCACCACTATCATTTAACCATTGCAACCTATAGGGTTCTGGATGTTTAATTGTTTTCAAGCCTAATTTATCAACTAGAAGGTTACTTATCACATTGGTACAACTCCCACTATCTATAATCAAGCTACAAATCTTACCTTGTATTTCGCAGCGAGTGTGGAAGATGTTTTCTCTTTGTATCTGCTCTTCATCTTTGTAGACAGCAAGTACTCTCCAAAAAACCAAGCTCAACTCGGCATTAGATGTATCAACAGGTTTGGCTTCATCTTCATTGCAATCCTCCTCTTGCTCGGTTTCAACTTCACTTTCTTCACTTGCAGATTCCAGCTCACCGTCACCCTTTAATACCATGATTCTTCTATTTGGACATTGGCTGGTTATGTGTCCTCTTCCTTGGCACTTAAAATAAATTATTTCTCTGGATTTTTGAGGTTTAGGATCAGATTTTATCTCACCTTTAATGGCTTGGGCAGATTCGGTTTTAAGTTCCCTTCTTGGCCAGTTAATAGCTTCTTCACCAAGCTTCGGCTTCAGCATGCTTTCATAAGTGGAATTGTTTTTCCAGCCACTTGAACTTGCCCTTCCACTACTAGAAATTCTTCCAAACCATGCGCTGACACCCCTCCTATTGAATTGGTTCTCAAGCTTAATTGCTACATGCATCATCTCCTCCAATTCCAAGTATTGTTGTAATTCAAGTTGGTTGGCAATGTCACGGTTCAAACCACCAAGAAATCTCGCCATTGTTGCCTCCCTATCCTCATTCATATTCAGCCTCATCATTAACATCTCCATCTCCTTGTAATAATCCTCCATGGACCTGCTTCCTTGAGACAAAGATTGAAGCCTTTGATGCAGCAATCTATGGTAATGGGATGGCACAAACCGCTTTCTCATGGCTCCTTTCATTTGTCGCCATGTTGTAATCAAGTCATCACCAACTCTCCTTTGGGTGCTTTGCTCATTTGTCCACCATTGGAGTGCATAATGGCCAAACTCCATTGCTGCCAACTTCACCTTCTTACCTTCCTAATAGTTGTGGCAGTAAAAAATCATCTCCATTTTTTCTTCCCACTCCAAATAAGCTTCGGGATCACTTTTACCCATAAAAGGTGGGATGTTAACCTTGATATTTCCCAAATCATCATTTGTATCTTCCCTCCTATATCTTCCACGGCCAGTTCTATCTTGGAGAGCAAAAGTTTCATCCATACCTTCCTCAAAGTCTCCACTGAATGGCTCCTCATCAAATTCCTCTCTCGGTCTCTCGCAACCTCCTCGTCCTCGGCCTCGTCCTCCATGGAATTCTTGCCTATTTCTTGTGTTCGAAATTCCTTGGGAAACTTCTAGCCTTCCCATCATTTGATTCACATGCTCAACTTGAGCACTAACCCAATGTATTGATTCCAAAACCGCTCTCATGTCCACTTGGTCTCCACTTCCGGTAGCTCGGGCATCGCCATGGAATGCTACGGACTCTTCCTCATTGATCCTCAAGGGTGGATCTCCTCTCCTTATTCTTGATTCTATCATGTTAGTATAATAATGCAATAGAAATTAAATAGGACCTTACAATTTCACTCCCTTACGTGTTTCACTCAAATGAGGACTCGACACTCGTGTTTGCACACTAGTTTCGGGTTTTATCCTCTTTTAAGCTCACACACTCTTGCCTTTTTCCACTCGATGAATTATCTCAAAGTTCTAATTAAAACACCCACAAAACAACAATTAGATCACTAGTATGTTTTAATTAAACTTATCAACAAACAGCAAGCAAAAGGTAGGCAATACCGAAAGAATCCAACAAATCCTAATTTTTCGGCTTTCTAAACAAGAAAACACATAAAATAATGGGAAAACGTTGGAATTTTTGAAAACTGCACCAGATGGTAGTAGACTATGAGTTCAAGAATAAAATTCCAGGGAAAGAAATTCAAATACGAACAAGAATCAGATTGAACAAAAATATAGAGAAGTGTTGGTTGTTGTTCTTGTAATTCAAGTTTTGTATCAATTCCTTTAACTAGTTTCAATTCAAATAATTTAGCACTCAAACTCAATTATCCAGCAGTAATAATAACTCTCCAGAAACTCCAAATATGGAATAAATAATCAACACAGCAGCTCCACCAAATTTCCAGCAAACAAATCAAACTCCAACAAACTGAAATATTTTTTTTTTTTTTATATTCAGCTTTACCTCTCCTTTTATTTTTTTTTTTCACTCACAGAACATAAACAACTGAAGTAGCAAGAATAATTACCAAAATTGCAATTCCAACTCCTAAAACAAACACCAAACCCGTGACCTCCAAATAAACACAAATGTGCAGTTTTTTTTTTTTTTTTAAATGTTGCCGCAAACTCTTTTTTTTTTTTTTTTTTTTTTTGAATATATGAATGCAAATATCTAAGAATAAAACAGCAAAGAAAAATCAACAAAAACCAAATTAACAAGAACAATGATAAAAGACAACCAACAAACTAGGAAATCCTAATTCAACTAGGAATGAATTTTTTTTTTTTTTTAAGATGCTGAACGTGTATAGGATGGATGCAACCTTAACCTAATGCTAAAATTGCAGAATAACACAAAAACAAATAAAGCAAATAAAGATAGATCAAACCTGAACAAAATTTAGCTCTGATACCAAATGATACGAACCTAGGACGACCTGCTCCTAAACCCGTATTATATTAGCCCGGATCTTAATTAAGTTCAAGTTCTAATGGAATTGACCTCAACCCCTCTGTGGTTAGAAACCTTGGTATAATGTAGACGCCACAATAGGGGATGGAAAACCTATTGATAAGTCAAGCTAAAACAACCAATTCTCTAATGGTGTTTTAGGTGTTCTCAAAGAACAAAGAGATAATTAATCTCACAAGTATTTTCTCAATCAAATCAAAGTTATATTCTTATTGAAAAATAAGCCTTTAATTAGGCTTTGAAAGAAACAAAATAAACCCTAAAAAAAAAACCTAGATAAAACTAGCCACACACATAAAGAAACCTAGTTGGCCGCAACTATACTTCCTTTCCTAATCTAAGTTTGATTAATTAATTCCTTTATATTAAATTAGGAATTTATTAATTTACAATAAAATAAAAACCTTCCTAAAGTTATTTGTCCAGAAAATAAATAAATAAAAAATCCAAAAAGAAAGAAAGTCAATCGCAAATTAGGTAACTGATTGACTTTGACATCTAGGCGGAATTATGTCTTCAACCGAGCTAAATTATGTCTGCCTGATGTCCGAGCTAAATTATGGCCTATCTGAGCTAGCTGATGTCTGTCCGAGCTAACTTGTGTTTGGCCGAGCTAACTGATGTCTGTCCGAACTAAGTTGTGTCTGGTCGAGCTAACTGATGTCTGTCCGAGCTAAGTTACATTCGATGTCCGAAGTCCGAGATCAGATGTCCGAGGCAAGGCTCCGATGTCCGAGGTAAGGCTCCGATGTCCGAGACAAGGGTGTCCGATATAAAATGTCCGATATATGAGTATCCGATGTATTAGCCTTCACCACTTGGATACTTAAAACGTATCTTTTATCTTCAGGTATGGACAAGCCCTTTTGAGAATGAATTACTTTCTAGATAAAGGCAGCAAGGTTATCCTTAAACCTCTTAGCTTTTGAGCCCTAGTGATCGGTCCAATCTTCATCTATATCGGATCAGTACCCCAGTGAGTTGTCGGTGGTGCGAGCTCGGGCGGGTTTGCATCAAGAAGTTTATATAGAGCAAACTGAAGGCTTTGTCAAAGAAGAAGAGGAGGAGAAGGTACACAGGATTCATAAAGCTTTTTACAGGCTCAAACAAGCTCCAAGAGCTTGGTATGCAAGAATTGATGAATACTCACTCATGAAGGCTTTTCAAGAAGTAATAATGAGCCTACTCTCTATATCAAAGCCAACTTACATGAATACCAAATGGTAATCTCTCTTTATGTTGATAATTTTCTTATAACAGGTTGTAACACCGAAGGCATTCAAAAATTCAAAGACAAACTAAAAGAAACGTTTGAAATGTCTGACCTTGGCCTAATGAATTACTTCTTAGGTTTGGAGATCAAGCAAACAAATAAAGGTATATTTCTATCACAAGAAATATATGTTTTTAATTTACTTGTTAAGTTTCAACTAGAAAATTCCAAATTTGTTGAAACACCAATGATGCAAAATGCCAAGTTTGAATTAAATGATGGAAGTGAAAAAGTGAATGCTTTGGTTTATAGAAGTTTAATTGGAAGCTTGCTTTATTTATGTGCTTCAAGACTTAACATTATGTATGTTGTAAGTGTGCTATCAAGGTTCATGAGTGCACCATCTCAAAACCATTACCAAGCTACAAAAAGACTCCTAAGATATGTGAGAGGCTTGGCCAACTTTGGAATATTATACAAGCTCGGCAGCATGTGTGAATTAGTTGGCTATTATGATAGTGATTGGGTAGGTAGCTTGGAAGATATGAAGAGTACCTCTGGATACTTGTTTATGTTTGATTCAGGTCCATTTTTATGGAGTTCACATAAGCAAGGAACTACGGCACAATCAACAACAGAAGCTGAATACATCTCGGCTGCAGCATCATCAAACCAAGCAATTTGGTTAAGGAAATTGCTGGATGACATAGGTTGCAAGCAAATAAATGAAACCATCGTTTATTATGACAACACTTCAGCCATTACCATCACCAAAAATCCAGTATAACACAAAAAAACAAAGCACATCCCTGTGAAATACCATAGCATCCGAGAGGCTGAAAGAAACAAAGAAACCAATTTGGTGCATTGTTCCACTCAAAACCAGTTGGCCGATATTCTCACAAAACCTTTGCCAAAAGAAAGACTTAAAATGCTTATGAGTCTTCTACATATCATGCTTAACATTTCCAAGGAGGAGTGTTAGAAAATCATGGCATTGTCAGCCATGAACAAGATAAAACTTAGACCAAGCAAGGTGCCTTGTCCGAGGCTCACTTTCATACTTTCTTTTGTATTTTGTTTTGTACCCTAATAAAGCCACTTTTTGTAATCTAGGATTGTTAATTTGGTGCACAAAGACACATAAATGTGTTAATTAAAGTGTATTAGCCAAATTAGTGATGCGAATCCGCCTGAGCCCGCACAACCGACAACCCGTTGGGGTGTTGACTCGATACGGATGAAGACCAAGCCTATCACTAGGGCTCAAGCTAAAAGGTTTAAGGAAAAACTTGCTGCCTTTATCCAGGGGGTAATTCATTCACAAAAGGGCTTGTCCATACTCGAAGATACCAGGCCTGTTTTGAGCATACAATTGGTGAAAGCCAATATGGACGCAGGTAGCGGTTTTGGTGCATTTATGGATTCTGATTAGTAGAAAATGGGTTCAAATCTTCTCAAATTCACTTGATATCATTAAGAAGTCATGGGAGCTGGTCAAGACTGAAGCTTTTCTGGTCATTTAAGAGGTGTGCGCATGAGAGAGAAAATGGCCAGGTTTTGCTATATTATTTCTTGGCTTTATTGTATTTTGCTAAGTTGGCTTTTTGTCTTTCCTCCAAGCAAGGGCAACGTGTGGAACTTCATAATAATCTTATTTGGTATCCTAAAAAGCATATAGAACCTGATTTGGAGCACAAATTGGTCAAAGATTGGTCAAAATCAACTTAGTCAAAAAGCTAGTATTCTAGTTTCCTAATTTGATTTCTACTTTTTGTTTTAGGAAATTACCTTTACTTTTGGTTTTTATTTATTTATTTTCTGGAAAAATAAGTTGAGGAAAGTTATTATTTTATTATTTTAATTTTAAATTAATTAATTCCTAATTCAAAATGAGGAAATTAATTAATCCAAATTAGATTAGAAAAGGGTGTGAAATTGGGCAATTTCCTAATTGGATACTATGTTGGCCAAAATTTCCTAATCCTTTTAGGGTTTTATTTTGTTCATTCAAAGCTTATTTAAAGGCTTATTTGCAATGAGAGATCAAGCTGGAATTTTATATAGAAAATTATTTTTGAGATTGAATTCTTTTTGTTCTTCTGAACACGTAAAACACCATTAGTGAATGAGTGTTTTAGTTTGACTTATAAATAAGCCTTCTATCACCTATTGTGACGTCTTCATTATATACTAAGGTTTCTAATCACAAGTTGGTTATGGGTCAAGATGACCATTAGAACTTGAACATAATTAGATCCGGGCTAATATAATAAGGGTTTAGGTGCAGGTCATCCTCGGTTCGTATCATTTGGTATCAGAGCCAAATTTTGTTCAAGTTTGATCTATCTTTATTTGCTTTATCTGTTTTTGTGTTAATTTGCAATTTTAGCATTAGGTTAGGGTTGCTTCTATCATCATACACATTCTGTATATTAAAAAAAAAAAAAAAATTTGTTCCTAGTTGAATTAGGATTCCCTAGTTTTACCATATTTTTCTTTCCTAACTTGTTGATTGTTTTTCATTATTGTTCTTGTTAATTTTTCTTTGCTGTTTTAGTCTTAAATATTTGCATTCATCTATTGAAAAAAGAAAAAGAAAAAAAAGAAAAAAGCGAACAGATTTAAAAAAAAAAAAAAAAAAAAACTGCACTTTTGTATTTTGTTGGAGGTCGCGGGTTTGGTGGTTATTTGGTGTTGGAATTGCAATTTAGGTGTTGATTTTTGCTACTGAAGTTGTTTTATGATCTGTGAGTGAAAAAAAAAAAAAGGAAGAAGAAAAGCTGAATAAAAAAAAAATTCGGTTTGTTGGAGTTTGATTTGTTTGCTGGGAATTTGTTAGAGATGCTGGTTTGTTGATTATTTATTCAATATTTTGAGTTTCTGGAGAATTATTTTTGTTTCTAGATATTTGAATTTTGGTGTTTAAATTATTTGGATTAAAATTAGTTGAAGGATTTGATACAAAACTTGAATTACAAGGACAACAACCAACACTATTCTCTATTTTTGTTCAATTTGATTCTTGTTCGTGTTTGAAATTCTTTTTCCTAAATTTTATTCTTGAATCCTTAATCTCTTACCATCTGGTCCAGTTCTTGCTAATTCTGAAATTTTCCTTATTATTTTGCTTTATTTTGCCTAGAAAGCCAAAAACTAGGTTTTGTTAATTCACTCGGTATTGCTTACTTTTTGCTACTATTTCGTTGATAAGTTTAATTAAAACATATTTGTGATCTAATTTATGTTTTTGGGGTGTTTTAATCAAAACTTTGAGATAATTCATTGAGTGGAAAGAGGCAATAGTATGAGCTTAAAAAAGGGTAAAAGCTGAAACTAGTGTGAAAACACGAGTGTCGAGACCTTGATTGAGTGAAACACATGAGGAAGTGATATTTGGTGAGAATATATTTTATTTTTGCATTATTTATACTAACATGGCTGATTCAAGGTGGAGGAGAGGAGATCCACCACTAAGAATTAATGAAGAAGAATCCGTAGGATTCCAGGGTGATTCCCGAGCTACGGGGAGTGGTGAGCAAACAGACGTGAGGGCTGTCTTGGAACAATTACAGCGGATGAATGCTCAATTTGATCACCTAAATCAAAGGATGGAAAAAATAAAAATATCTCATGGTGGACCAAATTTGAGGCAAGAGTTCCATGGAGGTCGAGGTCGAGGAGGCCGTGGATGACCTAGGGGGGTGTTTGAAGAGGAATATTTTGGAGATGATTTTAAGGAAGGAATGGATGAAACATTTGCTGTCTAAGAGAGGCTAGGCCATGGGAGGCATATAAGAGAGGAAGTAGATGATGACCTTGGCAACATCAAGGTAAACATAGCACCTTTCATGGGGAAAAGTGATCCGGAGGCTTACTTGGAATAGGAGGAGCGTATGGAAATGATCTTTGATTGCCACAACTATTTAGAGGCTAAGAAGGTGACATTGGCAGCAATGGAATTTGGTTATTATGCACTCCAATGATGGACCAATGAGTAAAACATCCAAAGAAGAGTTGGTGATGACTTGATCACTACATGGCGACAAATGAAAGGAGCCATGAGGAAGCGGTTCGTACCATCACACTATCATAAGTTGCTACATCAAAGACTTTAATCTTTATCTCAAGGAACTAGGTTCATGGAGGATTATTACAAGGAGATGGAAATGCTTATGATGAGGTTATGCATGAATGAAAATAGAGAAGCAATCATGGCAAGGTTTCTTGGTGGTTTGAATCGTGAAATAGCCAATCAACTAGAATTGCAACAATATGTGGAATTGGAGGAGATGTTGCATGTGGCTATTAAATTAGAGCATCAATTCAAGAGGAGGGGTGTAAGCTAATGGTTTGGAGGAGTTACAAATAGCGGGAGGTCAAATCCAAGTGCTTGGAGAAGCAATCTTGTCTATGATTAAAAGCCAATACCAAAACTAGGTGAAGAAAGCTCCAATCGGCCAAAAAAGGGAGTCCAAAATCGAATCTATCCAAGCACCAAAGAATGAGGTAAAATCTAATCCTAAGCCTTCAAGATCAAGAGAAATTATTTGTTTTAAGTGCCAGGGATGAGGACACATTGCTATCCAATGCTCGAATAGAAGGATCATGGTGTTGAAGGGTAATGGTGAGCTAGAATCGGAAAGTGAGAAAAGTGGTGATGAAACCATGCAAGAGAAAGAGGAAGAGCTTGAAAGTGAGGCTGAAACTTTGAATGCTTCCCATGTTGAATTAAGCTTGGTTTCTAGGAGAGTGATGGCTGCATACAAATATGAGGATGAAATTCAAAGAGAGAATATCTTCTACACCCGATGTGAAATCCAAGGTAAGATTTGTAGTATGATTATTGATAGTGGAAGTTGTACCAATGTAATTAGTAATCTTGCAGTAGATAAATTACGCTTGACAAAAATTAAACATCCAGAACCTTATAGGTTACAATGGCTTAATGATAGTGGTGAGATGAAAGTGAGTAAACAAGTTCAAGTAAAATTTAGCATAGATAAATATGTGGATGTTGTGTTGTGTGATGTTTTGCCTATGCATGCTAGTCATATATTGTTGGGGAGGCCATGACACTTTGATAAAGATGCCATACATTATGGGAGAGAGAACTCTATTGTTTTTAAGCTTAAAGGCAAGAAGTTTAAGCTGGAGCCATTGAACCCGACAGAGATTTTTAGGGATCAATTACAAGTGCAACAAAAGAGGGAAGCCGAGAAGCTCAAAGATAAGCCTAGTATGTCACCAACGGTTCCACCATCCATTCAAAAGGGAAAAGGTGAGCTTGCTATCCAAGGTAAGTCCTCTAAAACCCATGTTGAGTGGAATAAAACTAAGAGTGAGAAACTTGGAGCAAAAGCCGAGGGTGATGCAAAATTCAATGAATCCGTGAGTGAGAAAGGACAAGAAAGAAAAGAAAGCAAAAATAAAAAATTTTATCTTAGTTTTAGGGATGTTAATAAAGCCATATTTAGTAAGAAACAATTTCTGGTCATGAATTATAAAGATGCTTATTTAAAAATGCTTTTCTTGTATAAAACTTTATCTGCCTTGTTGAGAGCTTTACTTTGTGGAAATTTGAAAATTAGGAATAGATTATTTGCTAACATTAAAAAGTGTAATTTTTGCCATAATGAGCATGCATTTTTAGATTTTGTTGTGATAGTGTTTGACTCAGGAGATTTGATTTGGCTGCACTTACAAAAGGAGAAGTTTCCAAAACATAGAAAGTTAAAGTTTATACCGAGTATGGATGGACCTTTTCAAGTTTTAGAGCGAATTAACGAGAATACCTACAAACTTGATTTAATAGGTGAGTATAATGTTAGTGCCACATTTAATGTTGCTGATTTATTTTCTTTTGCTGCAAGAGGAGGGGAATGATGCAAATCTACCAGAGCTGCACAACCGACAACCTGCTAGGGTGCTGACCCGATATGGATGAAGACCAAGCCAATCACTAGGGCTCAAGCTAAGAGCTTTAAGGAAAACCTTGCTGCCTTTATCTAGGGGGTAATTCATTCACAAAAGGGCTTGTCCATATCTGAAGATACAAGGCTTGTTTTGAGCATACAATTGGTGAAAGCCAATACGGACCTGGATAGCAGTTTTGGTGCATTTATGGATTCCGGGAAGTGAAGAATGGGTTCAAATCTTCTTGAATTCACTTGATATCACTGAGAAGTCATGGAAGCTAGTCAAGACAGAAGCTTTTCTGGTCATTTAAGAGGTGTGTGCATGAGAGAGAAAATGGCCAGGTTTTGCTGTATTATTTGCTAGCTTTACAGTATTTTGTTGAGTTAGCTTTTTCTCTTTCCTCCAAGCAACGGCAACGTGTGGGACTTCATAATAATCTTATTTGGCATCCTAAAAAGCATATAGAAGCTGATTTGGATCTCAAATTGATCAAAGTCAACTTAGTCAAAAAGCTAGTATTCTAGTTTCCTAATTTGATTTCTACTTTTTGTTTTAGGAAATTACCTTTACTTTTGGTTTTTATTTGTTTATTTGCTGGAAAAATAAGTTTAGAAAATTTATTATTTTATTATTTTCATTGTAAATTAATTAATCCTAATTCAAAATAAGGGAATTAATTAATCCAAATTAGATTAGAAAAGGGTGTGAAATTAGGCGATTTCCTAATTGGATTCTATGTTGGCCAAAATATCCTAATCCTTTTAGGGTTTTATTTTGTTCATTCAAATCCTATTTAAAGGCTTATTTTCAATGAGAAATCAAGCTTGAATTTTATACAGAAAATTATTTTTGAGATTGAATTCTCTTTGTTCTTTTGAACACCTAAAACACCATTAGTGAATGAGTGTTTTAGTTTAACTTATCAATAGGCCTTCCATCATCTATTGTGGCATCTTCATTATATACCAAGGTTTCTAATCACAGGTTGATTAGGGGTCATGGTGACTACTAGAACTTGAACATAATTAGATTCGAGCTAATATAATACGGATTTAGATGCAGGTCGTCCTAGGTTCGTATCAATTAGGGTGTTAGAAAGTTTAGGAAATTTAAGCATCTTGATGACATGGAAAGCACCTTGGTGACAAGGATGGGAACATGGAAGCTACTTGGTGACATGGAGCTCAAACATTCGGTCTCTTTCTCATCCTATGCATGTGAGGATATGTGTCATCATGCATGAGGACTACTTCAACATGAAGCACTTAATGAGCCAGCAATACTTGTCAACAAACTAAGGATCATGTGATAAAATGACTTTACACAAGTGTTTTGCTTCACCATGAAGTATTTGTAAAACATTGGTCTATATGACCAACCATGGTATGCTTTCACACCATTTTTGTATGCTTTAAATATGTACAATATTTCAGTGAATTTTCCATTGTGTGTTGATTTTGGAAGAAAAAAACCTTAGTTTCCTTATTGAAACCAAGAGAAAAACCAAACCGGCTGTGCTGCAAAATTTTCCGGCAGCTTAATCAAAAGAAGCCGAGTACAACATCACCCAAAATCAATTTTCAGCAACTTATAAACTTTGTTCTCTTTAGTTTAACCTTGCCCTAACATTTCACATTTTCTTTCAAATTCTTTCGGACATTCTGATTCCCAAATGCATTATTAGAAGTCCTTATAAATCCCTGTAAGTGATTGCATCTATATGTATAGAAAACTTCTCAAGTATGTGCCAACTACAATACTTATGAAATGTATTTGTTAAGCTCTAAGTTATAACATTTGTCATTGCAGGATCTTGATTGGTGATTGTCATATTTGGGTCATTATTAGGCATGGCCTTAACCAAACAAAAGATTCAAATTTTTCATCACTTAAGAATGCACATGCAAATAGCATTGTTTGGCCATGATTGTTAACCCCAATCAATGGTGCAAATATCATAGCATATTGATTAGTGTTGTAAGTTGTATCAAATACAATTACATCCCCATAACATCCATAAGCTCTTCTAGAAACTGAACCAGCCCAAAAACAACATTTCTATTTACAATCATCGTCTATATTTATTTCAAAAATGAATGATGAATCCCTTTCTTGCTCTATTAGGAAATACTCCTTTAACAGTTCTGCATCTTGTCCTCTTATTTCATTATGCAACTTAGTTCCATGGTTATAGATATCCTTCTTTTTACACCCGATATTCTCTAAACCTCTAGCTTAAAATTGAAGAATACTTATTTGTTGGTAAATTGGTACATTTGCTGTTGAAAACTGCTGGGTTGATTTTTCAGCTTTAGAGACATTACAATGTGACCTCAATAAATGTACTTTTTGAGTGGTTGATAATGGATGACTATATTCTTCAACAAATACACTGATGACATATTTCCCTAATTTTATCATAACCATAGCAAGTTTTGCCCTACAATTTTCTCTTGTTATTCCCCAACACCTTTTTTCTTACTAGTTTTTCTAGAAGATATATAGAACATACTATTAATCATTTTCCAGAAAGCATAGAATTCCAAATTATCAAGCTATCAGAAATGGAACTAGAGTATTTAGCAAACAAATTTTCTACTGTAACTAATTTATTGCAATCAAAATACACATCAATCACAGCTGGAACAGTAAAACATCCATATTCAAAACAAGACGTTATATCATAACATTGATCCCAAAAGCTAATAGACCATGACTACCGCATGTCTTTAAAAAACATGGGAATGTAAACCCATCAAGTTTAAGGCCTTCTCGGTGCATCTTATATACAAATTCAAAAGTAGTGGGCTTTCTTTATCTGTGAAACCAGTAATAATGATGTTCCAAGAAACAACATTTAGTTTTGGTATTCTATTCAATAGATCCACTGCATCCTCCACTATACCTGCTCAGTGGGGCAAACATTATATTTTTATCTAACCATATCAACAATGCAGCAAAACATATACATCCAGTGTAGTTAATTTTACATAATGCATATTGTCAAACTCACAATACTCTGCTAACAGTTAACAAAGGGAGGGAAGCAATAAAATTCAACCACAAGCAACGGCCATATAATGAAAAAAAAAAAAATCACTTTGCAAATTTTTTAGAATCACAAATAAATAATGAAAATTAACATAGATATAACATGATCAATGGATCTTAAAGTTAAGATGCATGAAAAAAAAATGTATAAAAAGAGGTGAAAACCTTTGCTTCCTGCCGTTGGAGATCCCTCTGTTGGATTCTTCATTTCCTCTTCTTCTCTATCTTTCTATTTTTCTTTTTCTTTTTTCCCCTAAATAAATTCTGGGCAGTGCTTGGATTTAGGATTGTCAAGGAGATGGCTTGGGCGTTGACTTGGGTGGTGGGTTTCGGAAGGTCTGGGATGTCGATCTTGGCTGAATGGATGTGTCTCTTTCTAGGATGAACGGTGGCTAGTTCTGGCTCGAATAGTGGCATTTTAGGATCTCAAATGGTGGTTGGTTGGTGGAACGATGGGAGATGGTGAGAAAGGAAGGAAAGGGAGCAAATGTGATTCTAAAGCTTGTGGGAGCGGGGTGTTTGGGAACTCAAAACGGTGCTAGTTGCTGGTTGCTGGAATGGTGGAAGCAGATGAGAAGAGGAAGCGAAGGGAAGGGAAGGCTGTGGAAGACATTTCAACACGTGGAAATACATTTTTTGGAGGGAATTTGTGATTCTAATCTGGACCATTGGTTTTAATCAAACGGCTAGGATCAAATTATGTTTTTGGACAAGAACAAATAAGGTCAGGACTGTCCTGACCACAGAACATCTCTCTCTATATATATATAGATATATCAATATATTTTCTTAAATAAGGGGGAGTGTCATGTACTTTTCTGTAAAGAATTCAATGATGAAAGTATCCTTGGCAATATTAATTAGGCCATTCAAACATACAAACCTAAAAGGGTCGCTATCTAGTAGTCCAGATTGTTGGAGTTTGGTGTGGTTTTCGGTTCACTTGGTCAAGAGTATTGTACACAGAGTGTTAGTCTTCTGCACAACCTTTAATCCAGTTTTTGGTTTGATGTTTGGGTGATTTTTGTGTTTGTTTTTGGTATGGTTGATATTTAAGATTGTTAGGGTTTTTTTTTTAAATGAAGAAGAAGAAGATGAAGAAGAAGAGAAGATGTTAGAGTAGGCCACACAAAACTAGACAGCACACTAATTCATTTTTGCTTTTCATTCATTTGTTGTATATATAGATACAAAACTTTTCTCATACATGTGAGGTGTGTGTGGGACCAAATGAAAGTCTTTAAAATTCAAAATTTACACATTTTCCACTCAAAATTATGATACATGACCGTTCAACCACCAGCTTCACATGTAAGTGCATAATCATGACAAGAGTTGGTGAGATTTTGAATTTCAAAAAACTGTCTCCACCTAATCCTGTACCACTATTTTGACCAGATGGAAGACTGGGATATCTTCATCCAAATTGCTTTAATTTTGGCATGTGGCATGTTGAAATATTGAGGATGAAATATCGAGAAGTCCAAGTCCAAAAGAATTGGGTAAGGCTTCCAATTCATCTCAAACCCGTGGACCATAACTGCTGGAAATCTCAACAGTTATGCCAACTTACAACATGCATATCCTAGGCTTGCCAAGGCCTTTTTGAGTCATTCTTTTTTCTATATTTTCATTTACATGTCTACTACAACATAACCAAAAATCATAAACTTTTTCTAAAAGCTCAGAGAAATCCATCCCCAAAAATGGACCTATGTTGTGTTTCCAGCACATAGTCATTTTACAAAAAAAAAAAAAAAAATCAATACCCAACAAAGAGACAATGCCTAAGCTAAATACAATAAAAATTAGTTATTCAAAAGACATTAAAAGGAACATAAAACATAGACATAAATATTGCATTAGGTCATTCAACAAAATATTTCTTTTAAAGAAAGAAAGAGGGTGCAAACCTTGGTGGATTTTGGTTTGTACAAGGTGGCAAGATTACCATCTTTTCAACACTCCTCCTTGGTAATCTTGCTTGAGACATTAAGGAGATTCCTTAATGACTTAAATCTGGTCTTTCCAAGTGGCTTTGTGAAAACATCCACAAGGTTGTCCTTCGAATTCACATACTTCAAAGAGACTTCTCCAAGATCTTCAAACTCCTTCAAGGAATGATATTTCACCGGAATATGTTTTGTTCTTCCATGTTGTACCAGGTTCTTAGCTATTGAAATTGCTGAAGTGTTGTCACATTTGATTATGGTTGGACTTTCTTGAGTATGACCAAGATCTCCCATCAACTTCCTTAACCAAATACATTGGTTTGCACAAGATGAGCAAGCAATGTATTCGGCTTCCGTGGTAGTTTGAGCTGTTGTGCTTTGCTTCTTTGCATTCCATGAGAAAGGACCACTCCCAAGTGAAAAGAAGTAGGTCGAAGTACTCCTCATATCATTAATGCAGCCTGCCCAATCACTATCTGAATAGCCAACAAGCTTCAACTCATCCTTTGCTTCATACCAAACTCCATAATCACTAGTGCCCTTAAGATATCTAAGAACTCTTTTGACACCTTTAAGATGAGTTTGGGTGGGTGCTTGCATGTATCTTAAAAGCACACACACGGCATACATAATATCTGGTCTAGATGAGCACACATAAAGTAAACTACCAATTAAGGATCGATAAAGAGTAGGATTTACCTTTGGTGTGCCATCCTCCTTTTGGTACATCTCTCTTTGGATCATTGGAATGCTCATTGAATTGCATTCTTCAAGATTAAATTTCTCCAAAAGATCCTTGATGTACTTTTCTTATGATATAAATATTCCTCTTTGGCATTGCATTACTTCCACACCAAGGAAGTAATTCATGAGACCTAAGCTAGACATCTCAAACTCCTTCTCAAGTTCATGTCTTAGCTTATCCACATTCCTTGGGTCCTTACCGGTGACCAACAAGTCATCCACATACAAAAAAACTAATATCATGCTTCCTTCAACCCTCACATACAAAGTGGGTTCATTTTGGCTCCTCCTAAAGCCATGTCCAAGCAAGTAGCCATCTATCCTTCCATCCAAGCCCTAGGTGCTTGCTTAGGACCATATAAGGCTTTGTGAAGCTTATAAACCTTATTTTCATGTCCTTCAATCACATATCCCTCCGATTGCTTCACATACACTTCTTCTTGCAATACACCATTCAAGAATGCCGATTTTACATCCAAGTGAAACACATTCCATTGCTTGGTAGCCGAAAGAGCAAGGATGAGTCTAATGGTTTCCATCCTTGCTACGGGTGCAAACATCTCCCCATAGTCAACTTCAGCTTGTTGTGCATAACCCTTGACCACCAATCTTACCTTGTGTTTACAAATGGTGCCATCCGGATTGTATTTAGTTCTAAAGATCCATTTGACACCAATTGCTTTCTTGTTTTTCGGTTTAGCGACCAAGGACCAAGTCTCATTCTTTTCAATCATCTCCATTTCCACATCCATTGCTTCCTTCCACTCTTTCTTCATTAAGGCCTCTTGCACACATGTAGGGTCACCAAGTGCAACATTACACCTTTCATAAATCTCGACAAAAATCTCTCCCCTCTAACACCATCACAACCTTCAAATCGGCTCCAATGATTTCTTGGAATAGATCATCATCCTCCTCATTGTCTTCATCATTGTCATCTTCATCAATGTTGTTTTGAACATTTCTTTTTTCATTTTCTTCTTCAAACCGTGGCTCATCCTCATTCACCAATAGCTCCTCCTTACTCCAATCCCATTTTGCATTCTCAACAATCTTCACATCTCTTGTTACCACAAGCTTTTTGGTCTCTAGTTTATAGACCCTGAAATCTTTGGTAACCTCACTATATCCCACCAAGACACCAACATTAGCCTTTTTGTCAAGCTTATCTCTCATGTGTGAGTGAACATGGAGAAAGCACACACTACCAAACACTTTAACATTCTCTAAAGATGGTTTCTCTCCAAACCACAACTCATAAGGTGTCTTGCCTTCAATGGATTTGGTGAAGCGTCGATTTTTGATGTAGGAACTAGTATAGATAGCCTCGGCCCAAAATTTCTTTGGCATTTTCTTTTCATGTATCATACACTTAGCCATCTCCATCAATGTCCTATTCTTCCTCTCACACACACCATTTTGTTGTGGTATGTATGGTGTTGTAAATTGATGAATTATTCTATTTTCTTTGCAAAAATCTTCAAGATATAGGCTAGTATATTCACCACCATTATCGGTCCTCAAGCACTTCAAAGTGGACCTACTTTGATTTTCAACCAACTTCTTGAATTCCATAAGTTTTTCTAGAACTTGTGACTTATGTGTGAGAAAATAAATCCAACACGTCCTAGAGTAGTCATCAATTAAGGTGAGAAAGTATTTATGACCACTTAAGGAAGATACACTCATGGGACCACACACATCTGAACGAATGAGTTCTAACTTCTCCTTGGCTTTCCATGCACCAATTTTAGGAAATGGCAACCTAGTGGAATTTCCAAGTTGACAAACTTCACACACATTTTTCACATCATCAATCAAAGGTATATCATTCACCAAAGCATTAGTATTCTTCATTGCACCATAACTAGAGTAACCAAGCCTTTTATGCCAAAGTTGAGAAATGGACTCAACTTTGCCTTTCAAAGCTTGTTCACTATCTAGTAAATTCAACCTATAGCTTTTATCTTTTAAGAAAACTTTAAACACCTCATTTCCAAAAGCATCCGATATCAAACAACCATCACAACCAAAGTTCAAAACATATCCCTTTTCAACCAATTGTGCAATCCTCAATAAGTTTTCACATAATGAAGGCACATATAGAACATTTTGGATAAGTTTTGTACCTTTATTGGTGTTCAATGAGATGTCTCGTTTTCTTTCTACATCCATGAAGCTTCTATTCCCAATCTTTATCCTTGTCTTATAGGATCGGTCAAGCTCCACAAAGTTAGTTTCTTCAAAAGTCATGTGGTGTGAACAACCACTATCTACTAACCAACCAAAACCACTACTTGTAGCTTTAAGGCATGTAGCCACAAATAAGGTCTCGGCCTCCTCATTCACAATATTTGCTTGTTGCCATCCATGCTTGCATACTTTACCAACATGTCCTCTTTGCCCACATTTGTCATAAGTTGCATCCGGTCTCCAAAAGCACTTATTTGGTGCATGTCCATGCTTCTTGCAATGGGGGCATGGTGGATAACCCCCACGGTTTTGTTGTTGTCCTTCTTGTTGTTGCCTTGCATTGTTGTTGTTGTTGGAATTGTTGTTGTTGTTGTTGTTGAAACCTCCATAACCGGTTCCTCCTTTATTCTTGTTGTTGTTCTTTTTATTCTTCTTTTTGTTTTGACTAGACATAAAAGCACTTTCCAAAGACTCCTCCTTTCTTATGGCTCTTCTTTGTTCGGTTGCTTGGAGGGCATTGATAAGCTCACTCAAAGTAATCTCACTAAGATTCCTTGATTCCTCAAGGGAAGAAATCTTAGTTGTAAATTTTTCGGGTAAGCTCACCAATACCTTCTCTACAACCCTTTGGTCGGTCAATGGCTCTCCAATGACTCTAATTTGGTTCAAAACCTTTAATAGTCTATCGGTGAAGTCTTTAACCAACTCATTTTCTTTCATTCTAATTGTTTCAAACTCTCTTCTTAACTTTAAAACTTGCATTTGTCTTGTTCAAGTGTTTCCTTGAAATTCTTCTTGCAACTTTAACCAAACTTCTCTAGCACTTGTACAAGACATGGTTCAAGTGAAGATGGAGTCACTCACCGAAGAATGAAGGACTGTTAAGGCCTTGAATCCTTTAGCTATCTCGGTCTCATGTGCAAGTCTTTGTGCTTGTGTGGCATTTGCTTTCAACTCCTCAACTTCATAACCTTCTTCAATCACATCCCAAAGTCTTGGCTTGTAGGTAGGCTTTCATCTTTATGCTCCAAATGGAGTAATTTTGGCCCTTAAATTTTGGTGGAGTGGGAGGTACAAAACTTTGAAAAGCCATGACACAAAATTGGATTTTTGAAGAAAATAGCTCTTGGGTTGGATTCTTGGTGAGTTTTCTAGCTAGATTTTTGTACCACTTCAAACCAAAAATGAAAGGAATGAAATGGGGGGTTCTCTCACAAGAAAATAGGCTAGAAAGAAAGCTCACAAGGTCCCTCAATGGTTCAAACAAAGCTCTGATACCATGTTGGAGTTTGGTGTGGTTTTGGGTTCACTTGGCCAAGAATGTTGTACACAAAGTGTTAGTCTTGTGCACAACCTTTAATCCGGTTTTTGGTTTGATGTTTGGGTGATTTTTGGGTTTGTTTTTGGTATTGTGATATTTAAGATTGTTAGGGTTTTTTTTTTTAATAAAGAAGAAGAAGATGAAGAAGAAGATGAAGAAGAAGAGAAGATGTTAGAGTAGGCCACACAAAACTAGACAGTACACTAATTCATTTTTGCTTTTCATTCATTTGTTGCATATAGAGATACAAAACTTGTCTCATACATGTGAGGTGTGTGTGGGACCAAATGAAAGTCTTTAAAATTCAAAATTTAGCATTTCCCACTCAAAATTATGATATATGACCGTTCAACCAGCTTCACATGTGAGTGCATAATCATGACAAGAGTGGGTGAGATTTTAAATTTCAAAAAACTGTCTCCACCTAATCCTGTACCACTACTTTGACCAAATGGAAGGCTGAGATATCTTCATCAAAATTGATTGAATTTTGGCATGTGGTATGTTGAAATATCAAGGATGAAATCTGAAAAAGACCAAGTCCAAAAGAATTGGATAAGGCCTCCAATTCATTTCAAACCTGTGGGCCATAACTGCTGGAAATCTCAGCAGTTATGCCAACTTGCAACCTGCATATCGTGGGCTTCTCAAGGCCTTTTTTAATCATTCTTTTTTCTATATTTTCATTTACATGTCTACTACAACATATCCAAAACATCGTAAACTTGTTCTAAAAGCTCAGAGAATGCCAGCCACAACAATGGACCTATGTGGCTGGAAATATTGTATCCAGCAGATAGTCATTTTACAAAATAAAATCAATACCCAACAAAAAGACAATTCCTAAACTAAATACAATAAAACTTAGGTATTCAAAAGAGAACATAAAACATAGATATAAATATTGCATTAAGTCATTCAACAAAATATTTTTTTTAAAAAAAGAAAAAGGGTGCAAACCTTGATAAATTTTGGTTTGCACAAGTGGCAAGATTACCACTTTTCAACACAGATGACATAAAATCTACAATTTTGGAGGAAATGATTACATGTCAAGTAGAAACCTCTAGGAACGTTTACTTCAAAACCATATCTTTTGACACGGCATGCATTTAGTGCAGCTTACGGAAAGCAAAGGTTACACCTCAGCAATATATTCATAGTGCTGCTTGGGCTCCATATCCTTTCCACTTTTCTTTACTTTCCCCAACACTCGTACATACACTGGAAATTTCTTTAATCTAGCACATGCATATAAGCATTGCAATGACCATTATAAATCTATTCAGTTTCGATTTTTTATTTTTATTTTTTTAAAAAACCCATTGTTTCTTTAAGCTGTCAAAATATAGGAAGAAACACAATCATATCAATGTACAATTTAGTATAAGCAAAATAGATAAATTCAACAGAAGTAACTGCACATACAAAAGTTATATATATTGACTTGTTCCGCAGGTTCATACTGTATAAGAATATTGATTTCCCAGAAATTGTTTCCCAAAAAATGGTGGCATAACATATGCTACGAGTGACATTTTAACAAGGAATTAATGTTAAATTGGAAAAATATGGTAACCTTAAATTTGTTGTGTCACCATATTTCTCGTTACAATTGGGCGTTAATTTTAATAGAAGACCGAAACTGTATACACTATAAGAATACAAAAATATTTTTTCGCTTCAAGTCCAACTGAACTGTTAATGTACGAGAGGATAGATTAAGGTGACATATAGGTTTATAAGAACGGGGCACAAAACCCACTTATATACATTAAGGTTAAAACAATATACATATAGGTTTAATATATTAGGATCGCGTAGACATAGGGTTTATTATTGGTGGCTAATTATATATATATATATATATATATAAACTAATCAGTTTGCAAACTAATTTCCTCAAGATCATCATCCAAAGATAAAAACATTTCATCTAGACATGAAAGCTCGGTTCCATTATCATCATCATCATCTCCATAGCATAAAGTGTGTTGCTCAGATAAAATTCCCTTCCTTTCATGAACTCGACACAAAACCCATTTGTTGCAATTCTGTATAATAATTAAACAAATTACAAATGCTCTAATTAGTTAAAAGTTTCATATTTAAATTGCAAAAAAATCAAATATATATTATTTATATATATGTATAGGAGAACGTGAATATAAAAATATATATGCATAAAAAACTTACTAATTTTTGTTTTCCTCTTTTTTTGTAAACAGCAGCACTGAATCCAGAAGTGTTGCAAATTTTGTACTCTTCCATTACCCAGCTGGTTTTGTTTCCCGTTGGAGGTACACCAAGACAGAAAACAAGAAACTTCTTGACTCCGACTTTTTCTCCATGACTTGCTTGTATAGGTACTTCATCAACATCCGACTCTTTCCAATACCCATTTTTGGTTGTTCTATTTTCTTTCACTTTGCTAAAGAAGTAGTATATGTTTCCACTTAAGAGTGCCCTTCCTAGTGAACGGAAATGATTAACAAAAGTCAGCTACTTTAAAGATGTTCAAGCTCATAATTAAACTCTAACAACAATATCAATAAGTTATTTTTTATGACAATTAAGCAAAGGAACCGAAAGAAATAGTATATGTTGCCACTTGAGAATGCACTACATAGCGAACGCAAACCATCGAATAAAATCAGCTTCTTTAAAGATGTTCAAAGCTCAAAAAATCTTAACAACAATATTAATAAGTAATTTTGTATGAGAAGTAAGCAAAGGAGAAAGTATAATTAAGCATAGTACCGTTGAATTCCCAAGGATTGTAGAGATGAAGATTAAGGTCAGGAATGGTGGGATGACAAGGTAGAAGCAAGGCCTTGCGGTAAAGAAAGTGAAGGACAAGTTCCTGGTCGGTTGGACAGAATTGAAAACCAGGAGGTAGGCTGATCATCATATTTCCATCTCCCATTTTGATATAGAGTTTGTAGATGAAACAAGCTAATTAAGCTAGGAGTACTCAAAAAGGCCAAAGGATAAGGACTTTATTTTTAGGTGTTCATAGGTTTGACACACTTTATTAGCTAGACTCATGTATATGTATATTTATAGTGTTGGAGAGGGTAACCTGTTAGAGAGAGATTGCTTACTTGGTAGTGCTGTTGAGTGTTTACTTGCTTAATTCATATTCTAGTATGATCAAAAGAAATTTGATTGGAGAAATATGCGGCCAAGTGTATACATGGAAGAATTAATGTATGACAAATTTTCATATATAGGATAAGACACATTAATGGTGTTAATTATTACCCCCAGGTCACCAATATCTTGCCCTTTCCCACCGAACATAACTATATAATATAAAATGGTTTTTCTGTAAGGATATATTTTTGTCGTTTATCCACTCTTCTTCATCTTCCCCCATTAAGAATTTATTAAAATATTATCCTATCACTATATGTATATACTTAATTTTTTATTAAGTTCACCTGATAATATTATTGATAAAAATTTATCAAATCAACTCTTTAGATGTGCTTTAAAAAGTTATAGGCTTGGTTCAATTAAACAAGCCTAATAATTCGTATGATTGTGATTAATGATCTTGATATAACATTATTAAGTTAATCAAATATTAAGAGACTTGCTGAAATATATATATACACACATAAATAGTTGTTCTGTTGATAACATAAGTTGAGAATGTATCGACATGTCAAATGCTGAGAGTGTTATTTTAATTATATAATAAGTTAACACTAAAAACATAATTGAGCAAGTATTAATCATTGGCATTCACCACATCACTAGGTATCCAATATAAATTGAAAATTATGTCCTTATGATCAAAGTTGTTTCTATATATATAAGTAATTGATCTTCCACTAAATTATAATTGGAAAGGGTAAAGCAAGTGATACGAACCAAGGTTGACTTTCTCCTAAATCTATATTATATTAACCCGGATCATAATGAAGTTCAGATTGTAATGTCCACCTTAACCCCTAATCAACTTGTGATTAAAAACCTTGGTATATGATGAAGACGTCATAATAGATGATGGATGTCCTATTAATAAGTCAAACTAAAACACTCACTTTCTAATGGAGTTTTAGGTATTTAAAGAGAATAAATAGAATTCTTTCTCACAAATAATTTTCTATATAATATCTCATTGAAAATAAGCATTTAAATATGCTTTGAAAAATAAAATAAAACCCTAAAAGTCTAGGTAAAAACCGGCCATCAATAAGGAATCTAAAGGTGTTGGCCGAATTTCAACGTTTCCTAATCTAATTTTGATTAATTAATTCATTTATTTTGAATTAGAAATTAAATAATTTACAATTGAAATAATAAAATATCAACTTTTCTAAGTTAATTTGTCCAGCAAATAATTAAATAAAAACCAAAATATAAGATAGTTTCCTAAAATAAAAAGGCAAATTCAAATTAGAAAACTAGTTGACTAGTTTGACAACTAAGCTATCTTTGATCCATTTCTTACTTGTAAAAGCTCCAAATCAGATCCAATGTACCATGTAGGATGCCAAATAGGATTAATTTTAATTCCCATACGTTGACCTTGATTGGAGCAAAGAAAAAATGCTTAATCACCAAAATATAGCAAAGCCAGCAGCAAATACAGAAATTAAGCCAAAAATCTCTTCCATGCACAAATGGTCTCTTTGGTTGCTTTTGCTTCTACCTTGACTTGATTTCATGACCTCATAGTGATATCAATTGAGTTCAAGAAATGTTGTACCATTCCTTGTTGTCCGGAGTCCATAAATGCATTAAAACAGCTATCTGGGTCTATATCGGCCTCCACCACTTGGATGCTTAAAACAAACTTTGAATTTTCGGGTATTGTCTAGCCATTTGAAAATTGATAACTCCTTATATGAAAACAGTCAGATTGTCCTTAAAATTCTTGGCTTATGCACTAGTGATTGGCGTAGTCTTTAACTGTATTGGATCAGTACTCCAACGGGTTGTCGGTTGTTCAAATACAGGTGGGTTCTCATCAGCAAGGCAAGTGTAAAGTGTTGTTACATTTCCCAATTAAGTATTTAGTTATAAATAATAAGCGAGGTGTTACATTACATATACGATTTGTCACATTATCATATCATCCATTTTAACATGGAAAATAATTTCCAAGAGAATAGTTTTCTCTGCCAATCTATCTACACACACACACACATATATATATATATATATATATAATTTCAAGTATATAAGATTTAATTAAAATTGAAGAGCTTACGTTTAAAAAATATATATTTACACAACATGATACTAAATTGAATTATATATATTGTCTTCCTATCATGCGGATATTGTGTTTATTTCACGGATTACATGCAATTGCTAGTGATGATTATAAGTAATCCCTTTAAAAATACATGATATGTGCATTTTGTTAAAATGTGGATACATGCATGATAGATTTTTCATATATATATATATATAAAATAATGACACAGTAAAGACATGGTAAAACGGTTAATGTAAGGATATTTTATCTGACATGACAACTCATCAAAATAATATCTCATCATTTAAATATATTTTATTTGTGTTTAAATAACGATAATCCTTATAGAGGGTTAATTGGATATTTTCTAATTTTGATTAATAATTTATTTTTAATATGTGGCAGTCAACATTAATGATATGGACTACCACATTGAATACTTTTACTTGTTATGGAGTTCTTACTATAGTAAAATCTTATACATATAATTATGTGGATACTGGCTCTCATTATTCTTTTCTATAAGTTCTTTACCTTATCATTTCTGCATATATATATATATATATATACACACACAGCTCTATTATGGTGCATAGTTATGATGCATATAAGGTGTCACAATAGAAAAATTATATATATATATAACTACAAAAATTATCTAGTTATGGAATTTCTAACCTTGTATAGAAAGTATTAAAGTTTAAAGGGGAAGTAATTCCCAAGGAAACAATTTCTTTTTAATCATTTTTCCACCAATCAATTTCATTCTATAACATTTGGTTTGTAATAAATTCCAAGGACTTGTAAATAATCTGTGTCTTCTAATTGACAGTAATAGAGACAAAACTTTACGAATTTTCTTTCTGGTTAGAAAGCTTTTGGGAGAAACTAATAGTCACAAAAACTTCACTGAATTGTTCAATCGTGAGAATCTAAACAACTTTAAATTATTTAATTATGTACATCTGAACATATTTGAATTTATTTAATTCTATACTTCCGAATATTTTTCAAAAATATTTTTAGTTTTTTCAACCATAAACTTCTAAACAACATTAAAGATATTTAATTGTATATTTTTAAATAATTGCAAAGTATTCAGCTCTAAACAAGAAAATAAATAATGATGTTCAACAAACCACAACCCCAGAAAAAACACATACATGAGTAACCAAGGAGGATGTCATTCTAGCTGCATATCATCGGTAAACAACCAAAAAACACAAAATAAAAATTCCAAAAAAAATAAAAAATCACCATAAAAGCAAAAAAGAAAAATATATATGCATCTTACTCTGTGAAAAAGAAAAATATATATGCATCTTACTCTTTCATGTTTTTGAACTTCCATAATTTGTATAATCATTTTGTATTCAACCTTAGTTTATGGTAGAATGTGAGTTAGATGGAGAAACTTGAGAGCAAGAATGAGAGTCTATAAAAAGGTTATTCAAAAAAGTTTAATTATTAAATGCCTTTAATAATAATTTTAAGTGGGAGTAAAAATATATATTTATAATAAAACTTTAAAAAACCCATTTGGTATAGTAACTTTATTTCCCAAATCTTGAGTTTAGATTTACAATGGACCTACATTTTCAACCTTTTAAAAACTACTCAAGCGTAAGAAAAATAAACATTTTCAAGGAATCTCATGTTTCCAAAAAGAATGACATTTTCCAAACATGGCTTCAAATTCAAGGTTTTTACATAGCAAGTGCTAATGGTTTTTTTTTTTTTTTTTTTTTCTTTTTGAAAGAGCAAGGACTAAAGGTTACCATATCTCATTTTATGTTTCTAAATTTAAATTAAAATAATAAATGATAATGCAACTAACTAATAAGCTTTACCACATAAGCATTCTGAACTTAATTAAATGAGAGATTCCATTATAGGAGGCTTACTCTGTTTCACTATTGCTACGGTTGTGATTCAATTGAAAGGAGTCAAAGTGAATGGTTTTTATATATATACTTCACTTATGAAAACGGTGCCGTTATACTTAAGAAATTGGTTAGGATGAGTCAGCAAAAGTTAGTTTTCTGTTTTGGAGGCTTATAAAGGTGGCATAACTGCAGAAACAGAGGGTATTATTCAATCAATTAGTTCTCGACCAACACCAGCTGAGGGCTTCTTGTTCTTCTCTTTTCTTCTTGTTAAACTCTTTTTCTCATTGTTTTCATCTCTTTCTCTTGGTATTGATTAGGTTATTCTAGGTGAGTGATTTGTGAGAAAGTGAGAGGTTATAAAATGGGTTTTTTCTGGGTTGGTTTTCTGGGTGTAGATAACTAGTACAAAGAATGAGAAGATGTTGTATTTTGTTCATTGTTCATAATGCAAGAACTTCTTGGATGAAGTTCACCAAAGATGTAGGTTAATTCTAGACCAAACCTCGTTCAAAAGTTTTGTGTTTTTCCTATGTTGTTTTCTTTCTTTATTGTTGTTGTGAATGAGTTTGTATTGAATTAAGTTTCAATAACTATATATTAATATTAAATTTAAAACGATTTATTTGACTACACATGTTTTCTTTTTCCTTATAAAAAAAATAACGAAAGACAATTAAAGTAATAAAAATTTTAACCATTTCTAATAAAATGAAGGGGATTTGCTCTTTGTTACAACAGGTGATGGTTATCAGTTTATGTGGTAAATTTTAATTGGTATATTTAATTCTATTAATTTTTATTTTGAAACCTCAAAAATAAATCCTTTAATAATATAACCATTTAAATTGCCTTTTTACATGTAGGTTTAACTAATAACTGTTCATTAATAGTAACAAATAGTATTTTTCAAATAAAATGAAAAGTCAAACTCATATAACCAAAATTATATTTCCAAATAAAATCATGGATCCCAAGTACCTTGGAAACCAGTGACTATCATTTGGTAGTGATTGGTTGTTAACAAGCTTCAACGCTAGGAGTAAATTAATTAGCTTCAACTCTTCTACATCAGGGATTAAATTACCGAAAATCATGTCTGAGCTAAAAACAAAATAGCAGGGAAAATGGCCTATGTATAATCAAAGTTACAAAAATTAAGAAGAAAAGTTACAAATAGAAAAATAAAAATAAAATAACTGCATATGTTTGCACATGTACATGCATAAATATTTTCCCAACTTTTTTAATAGAAAAGTTGCAGACAAAAAAATAGAAATAAAAATAACTGCCTGTGTTTGCAGATACACATGCTTCTATATATAATTTTTTCCTAATTTTTTTTCTTCAATCCCTTTACGATTGTAAGTCAAAATTCATAATTTTTCCCAATGACAAACTTATCCCCTTGCACGTGTAACCAGCCAGCACAATCTTATGTTGAACAATTATAATTACACTTAGAGAAATGCCATACCTTCACTTAGATTTATGTGGTAAAATAATTTGTAACTATAAGAATTCATATGTCAGTTCTGTTTGGGTATGTATGAAATAAGAAAACTAAATATGCTATTATTGGTAGAAAGCCTAAAGCAAGCAGAGGTGACTGGAAGTAATTTTTCTGGGTGCTAATCAAGCAGCTTACTTTCCATGTGCCCCATAAAGAAAACAAGTTACGTTCCATATATATTAACCAACAGAATTATTGTAATTAATTCATTACACTGAACAAGGTGAGTTTTGTAAAAATAGAAGTTTTAATGATGTCTAAACGAAAGATTATTTATTAAAAAATCATGTTTGATGAGCAGTATCTGAAAACCCAAAGCAAAAATGTGCACGTTATAAAGATTAATCAGTACTAGTCTAAATGGTGGATTCTTATTCACAAAAAATATATTTGTTGGAGGCATGCATCATATTTGATCATTAGTCGTTTTCAGCCATTCAATCCTTGTGTTATGCATGTACATGGTATTGATGTCTTGTGAATTTTCCGTTATCTGTATATATATATATATATATATATATATTGTCTACTTCAAAGAAAATATGAGAAAAAGAAATAGTACAAAAATATAATAAGATATCATCGCCCAATTAAATAAGCTAAGTAAATTCAATTTCAATAATTATAATTAATAGATCCTATTATATATTATGAGTTCCACCTAATAAGAGACTCTTTTTTTTTAATATAATATATATATATATATACACACACATACATATATATATATATACTAATTAAAATAAATGGAAAAATAAATTGAAAAAATTAAATCCTGTCCAATTACGTAACCAATCAACAATAGTTCGTCACACTTTCATGGGCTCAATAAACTTTTTTATCATAAAGCATCATCATTACAACTTACTAAAGGTGGAATTATAAATCTGTCTACACGTTGGTTGAGTTGTTGGGTGTTTTTTTTAAGCAGCATAAAAAGCTTGTCCTTGCACAAGTGCTGGCTTAATCATCATGGCAGTTCATGCTTAATGTTTATCCATCCGAATTCAATGCCAACAGTCATGATTTTCTATTGAGTTTTCAGGCTACAAATGTGAAAGCCTCTTTCAACTTTTCTTTCATCGTGTCGGTCTATGATACAAGGATCATTTTTTTTTTTCCCAAATATTTTTTAAGTCTATGGTGTTTCTTTTTTTTGATTTTTTGATTTTTTTACCAACCAAGCTTCTAACTTTGTATCATGACCACAAAAAGGAAAACGTAACTTTGAATAGATTGTTCACTTTATCTTTTTCCATTCAGTAAATATGTGTTAGGTTTTCTTGATTGAAAGTCTAGAGCTTTGTTCTAGAATATTGTTGCTGCAGTTATCTTTGTCATTCCATATGTTGGTTATGATGGAATTTGGTGTAGGTTTATGTTGTTGTACCCTAGAGTACAATCATTCAAGGTGTTAGTCAAGAATGATTGTTGTTGGTTCTTGGTTTTTGATTTCGTTTTTTTTTTTGGTTTGTTAAGGTTTTGTTTCTGGTTTTAATGGAGGTTTAGGGTTCTTGAGAAGGTTGTTAGCTTTTGGGAAGAAGAAGAAACCAAAATGTAGTAGTTGAGAGAAAGAGAGCCAAAAATGTTGTCTTTCAAAATCTGTTTTTTGAATATTTTCTTTCTCAACGTTTTTCATTACAATTTTCATACTTTTAAATGCATCAAAAAACAATAAGGCATGCTGCCATATTGAGCAATAAATACAAAAGCATTAAAAAGTAACCAACCAAGCCAAACTACCTCAACTAACTCTAATCAATGTGCTGGGCATGCAAGAAACCTTCTTTAATGGGCAGTTCAGATTGTCTAAGGTATTTGAATTTGAAAACCAGCTCCATTTGACTTGAAAATTGGAGGGAATCCTTTTTGAATATTAAAATATATTCTAGCCAAAAATTAGATAAAACAAAGTCCATTTACCCATTCAAAAGTAATCAAACCCGAGGCAGTTTTGCCCAGTTTTCTGGGCAACAAAACTGCACAAGGGTCAGATTGTTTTGGGCTTAACTTAGCCTTCCCAGCTCCAAATTGGGCCATTCGTTTTTTTACTTCTTCCTCTACATATCTAGTTTATCATATCCAAAATTAAGGTCTAAATCCCAAACCTACTTCAAACAGCATCCAAGGAAGTGGACTTATGTTGCTGGAAATACAATTCCAGCAACTAGACAAAAAAGGCCTTAAGCTAGATAATGAGCTTAGGGCATTACAAAAAGGATATTGTTCTTAAACATTACAAGATAAAATAAAATGCATAAACATAAATAATGTTTGGTCTTTGATGTTGCAAAACAAAGAGTGCAAGTGTAACCGAACTACCTTGCACATTGTGGCAAGATCACCACATTTAAACACTCCTCCTTGGTGTTCTTGCTTTACATATTTAGAAGCTTCCTCAAGGTCTCAAATCTTGCTTTTGGAAGTGGCTTGGTGAAGAAATCAGCAAGGTTATCTTCGGTCTTGATATATTCCAAGCTTACTTCTCCATTTTCTTCAAACTCCCTCAAAGAGTGATACTTCACCGGTATGTGTTTTGTCCTTCCATGTTGAATGGGGTTCTTGGCTATTGATATGGCTGAAGTGTTGTCACATTTGATGATGGTTGAACCCTCTTGAGGATAACCAAGGTCCTCTAATAATTTCCTAAGCCAAATGCATTGATTTGCACATGAAGAGCAAGCAATGTACTCAGCTTCGGCGGTGCTTTGGGCGTTTGTTGTTTGCTTCTTTGCATTCCATGAGAATGGTCCACTACCAAGTGAGAAAAGATACCTCGAAGTGCTCTTCATATCATCCAAGCATCCAGCCCAATCACTATCCGAGTAGGCCATTAATTTCATCACATCTTGCCTATCATACCAAACTCCAAAGTCTTGTGTTCCTTTTAAGTATCTAAGAATTTTTTTGGCACCTATAAAATGGTTTTGGGATGGTGCTTGCATATATCTAGACAAAACACATGTGGCATGCATAATATCTGATCTTGATGAACATATATAGAGCAAACTTCCTATCATGATTCTATATAGGGTCGGGTTTACCTTTGGTGTGCCATCCTCCTTCTTGTATTTGTCTCCTTGGTTCATTGGTGTTGACATTGGCTTGCATTCATCAAGGTTGAACTTTTTCAAAAGATCTTTGATGTATTTCTCTTGAGATATGAAAATACCCCTAGAGCATTGCATCACTTCCACTCCAAGGAAGTAATTCATTTCACCAAGGCTTGACATGTCAAACTCCTTTTCAAGTTCATTTTTCAAAACTTCCACATTCTTTTCATTTTCACCCGTGACCAACAAATCATCCACATAGAGTAAGATAACAATCATGCCTTCTTCATTCCTTATGTATAGTGTTAGCTCATTTGGACTCCTCCTAAAGCCTTGGTAGGTCAAGTAACCATCAATCTCGCCATACCAAGCCCTAGGTGCTTGCTTTAACCCGTAAAGTGCCTTGTGTAGATGGTAGACTTTGTCCTCATGTCCTTGAACAATGAAGCCCTCGGGTTGCTTGACATAAATCTCCTCTTGAAGCACACCATTCAAGAAAGCCGACTTTACATCAAGGTGGTACACCTTCCATGACATTGAGGCCTAGATAGATAGGATGAGCCTTATGGTCTCCATTCTTGCAACCGGTGCAAACGTCTCTCCATAATCTACACCCGCTTGTTGTGCATAGCCTTTTGCCACAAGCCTTGCCTTGTGCTTGCATATTGTTCCATCTGGGTTGAACTTGGTCCTAAAGATCCACTTTACACCAATTGGTTTCTTGTTTTTAGGTTTAAAAACCAAAGATCAAGTTTCATTCTTTTCTATCATATCCAGTTCGGTTTGCATGGCCTCCATCCACTCTTTCTTTTGCATAGCTTCTTAAGCATTGGTAGGATTACTCAAGGCAACATTGCACCTTTCATATATTTCGAACAATGGCCTTTCTCCTCTAACACCATCTCCAATCTCCAATTCGGCTCCAATGGTCTCAAGTGCATCCTCCTCATCATCTTCATTTTCTTCATTGTCATTGTCATTGGTTTCTTCTTCTTCATCATCCAACCGAGCATTATCTTCATGGACAAGAAGCTCCTCCTTTGTCCAATCCCAAACAGCATCTTCATCAATCCTCACATCCCTTGTTACCACAAGTTTCTTGGTTTCCAAGTTGAAAACCCTAAAACCTTTGGTAACCTCACTAAAGCCGACCAAGATGCCCACATTTTCCCTTTTGTCAAGCTTGTCTCTCATGTGTGGATGAACATGGAGAAAACAAACACTTCCAAAGATTTTTATGTTGTCCAAAGATGGTTTTTCTCCATACCATATCTCATAGGGTGTCTTGGACTCATTGGCTTTGGTGTATGCTCGGTTTTGGATGTAGCTAGCCGTGTATATGGCTTCGGCCCAAAACTTCTTTGGCATGTTCTTCTCATGTATCATGCACCTTGCCATCTCCATCAAGGTCCTATTTTTCCTCTCACAAACACCATTTTGTTGTGGTGTGTATGGTGTTGTGAATTGATGCACCATTCCATTTTCTTTGCAAAAATCCTCCATAGCCAAACTTGTATATTCTCCACTATTGTCGGTTCTCAAGCACTTCATCTTTGCATTGCTTTGGGTTTCCACCATCTTCTTGAATTCCATGAACTTCTCAAGCACTTGTGACTTGGTTGTTAGAAAATATACCCAACACATCCTTGAGTAGTCATCAATGAAGGTTAGGAAGTACTTACATCCTCCAATTGATGACAAACTCATCGATCCACACACATCCGAATGGACTAGCTTAAGCTTTTCCTTAGCTCTCCATGAACCGGCTTTAGGGAACGGAAGCCGTGTGGATTTCCCTAGTTGGCATACATCACATAGGCTTTTCATCTCCTCAATCTTTGGCATATCCTTGACAATGGCATTGGTGTTTTTCATGGCACCATAGCTAGAATGCCCAAGCCTTTTATGCCAAAGTTGAGAAATGGACTCCACTTTGGTTTTTAAGGCTTGTTCATTCTTAACTAGGTCCAATCTATAGCTTTTGTCCTTCAATGGTACCTTAAACAGCTCATTACCACAAGCATCATATATGATACATCCATCTTTTGCAAAATTTAAAGTAAAGCCTCTTTCTACCAATTGTGCTACACTAAGCAATTTGTCACACAAACTAGGAACATATAGCACATCTTTTATAATTTTGGTACCTTCCTTGGTGTTCAAGCACACATCTCCTTTGCCTTCTACTTTCATGAACCGGCCATCACCAATCTTCACTTTGGTTTTGTAGTTTCGGTCAAGCTCCATAAAGCCATCCTTTTGGAAACTCATGTGGTGTGAGCAACCACTATCCACAAGCCAACCAAGACCACTACTTGTGGCTTTAAGGCATGTGGCCACAAATAGGTTCTCGGCTTCTTCATTAACCACATTGGCTTGTTGTCTCCTTTGCTTGCATACTTTGGCAATGTGGCCTTTTCCTCCACATCTTTCACAAGATGCATCTAGCCTCCAAAAACGCTTGGATGGTGGATGTCCAAGCTTCTTGCAATGAGGGCAAGGTGGATGCCCTCCTCGGTTTTGATGGCTTTGTTGTTGTTGTTGTTGATTCCATCCACTTTTGTTGTTGTTGGTTGTAAAACCGGTTTGGTTGCTGTTGTTGCTCTTCCTTCCTTTATTCTTCTTTTTGTTGCCGTGGCCACCATAGAATGCACTCTCTATGGTCTCCTCCTTTCTAATGGCTCTCCTTTGTTCGGTTGCTTGAAGAGCATTGCTGAGCTCACTCAAGGTTATTTCACTAAGATTTCTAGATTCTTCAAGGAAGGAAATCTTAGCTTCAAACCTTTAAGGTAAGCTCACCAATACTTTCTCTACTACCTTTTGATCGGTCAATTGCTCACCAAGGACCCGAATTTGATTTACCACTTTGAGCATCCTTTCCGTGAAATCCTTGACAAGCTCATTCTCCTTCATCTTCAAGGTCTCAAACTCTCTTCCTAGGTTTAAAACTTGCATTTGCCGAGTTCTAGTATTTCCATGGAACTCCTCTTGAAGCTTTATCCAAACCTCTCTAGCACTTGTGCATGACATTATCCTTGTAAAAATGGAATCACTCATGGAGGAATGCAAGGCAGTGAGGGCCTTGAACCCCTTGGAAACTTCGGCCTCATGTGCATTTCTTTGTGCTTGGGTTGCATTAGCTCTCAACTCTTCCACTACATAACCTTCTTCTATGACTTCCCATAACCAAAGGCTTGAAGGTAGGCTTTCATTTTTATACTCCAAATGGAATAGTTTTGGCCCTCAAACTTAGGTAGTGTTGGGGTTGCAAAGGATTGTGAGGCCATTTGAAAAAATGGTTTTTGAAAAGTTTTGAAAAATGGACACAAGAACAAGCTCTCGGGTGGTGGTGTTTTGGTGAGTTTCAACTAGTCTTTTTGGGAGGTTTTGGTTTCGGTTGGAAGGCTTTAGGTGGGGGATCCTCTCACAAATTAAATGGTCTAGGTTGAAAGCTCACAAGGTCCTAAGAAATTACACTATGCTCTGATACCATGATGGAATTTGGTGTAGGTTTATGTTGTTGTACCCTAGAGCACAATCATTCAAGGCGTTAGTCAAGAATGATTGTTGTTGGTTCTTGGTTCTTGATTTTGTTTTTTTTTTTTTTTTGGTTTGTTAAGGTTTTGTTTCTAGTTTTAATGGAGGTTTATGGTTCTTGAGAAGGTTGTTAGCTTTTGGGAAGAAGAAGAAACCAAAATGTAGTAGTTGAGAGAGAGAGAGCCAAAAATGTTGTCTTTCAAAATCTGTTTTTTGAATATTTTCTTTCTCAACGTTTTTCATTACAATTTTCATACTTTTAAATGCATCAAAAAAACAATAAGGCATGCTGCCATATTGAACAATAAATACAAAAGCATTAAAAAGTAACCAACCAAGCCAAACTACCTCAACTAACTCTAATCAATGTGCTGGGCATGCAAGAAACCTTCTTTAATGGGCAGTTCAGCTTGTCTAAGGCATTTAAATTTGAAAACCAGCTCCATTTGACTTGAAAATTGGAGGGAAGCCTTTTTGAATATTAAAATATGTTCTAGCCAAAAACCAGATAAAACAAAGTCCATTTACCCATTCAAAAGTAATCAAACCCGAGGCAGTTTTGCCCAGTTTTCTAGGCAACAAAACTGCACAAGGGTCAGATTGTTTTGGGCTTAACTCAGCCTTCCCAGCTCCAAATTGGGCCATTCTTTTTTCTGCTTCTTCCTCTACATATCTAGTTTATCATATCAAAAATTCATGTCCAAATCCCAAACATACTTCAAACGGCATCCAAGGAAGTGGACTTATATTGCTGGAAATACAATTCCAGCAACTAGACAAAAAAGGCCTTAAGCTAGATAATGAGCTTAGGGCATTACAAAAAGGATATTGTTCTTAAACATTACAAGATAAAATAAAATGCATAAAAATAAATAATGTTTGGTCTTTGATGTTGCAAAACAAAGAGTGCAAGTGTAACCGAACTACCTTGCACATTGTGGCAAGATCACCACATTTCAACAGGTTCTTGATCTCGACTACAAGGGACATTTTATAGACAAAATAAAGGGTTACTAACAAGGTTGGTTCTCTAACTATATTGTGATTTATAAGTTGGTCTCCACATTTATTTTGGACATTTTAATTCTTAAATTCACTAAAATGTTGCACCGTTAATCCTTGGCTTTCTTTCCGTTTGAAATCCATTGTTAAACTCAAGTGCAATGCATATGACGAGGTAAACTTTGTCTTTTCACATGGTTGTTTGTATGCATCAACTTTTTTTTTTAAATTTTTTTTTATTTTCCTAACTTATCTATATTAACTTAATTTACATAAAAGCTTAAAAAAAAATCATCATTACAAGTCCACACGTGGGCTTGGTGAGGTGATGAAACGGTGTCGTGTTCAAAGATATCATTTGTCACTCCCAATTTCCCTTTTCTCTCCATGAACTCAACCTACCTCTTTCTCATACCATTCCCATCCGTATCAAGACCAGAAGGATTTAGATCTATTCTCTGTATCTAAACAAGGCCTACAATTCTCTACAATCTATTTGACTTGCTTGGATACAATAATTTTCAAATGGGTATAATGGTCATGCTTAAACAAATCAGCATGCCCAACCCACCGCAAAAACTGGAGTGCATTGCCATGGGCCTAGCTTTCTCAACCTTCTCATGCAGTACTTAGCACCTCCCTTGCTAAGTTAGCCTTGCTCACAAGCTTTGCACAAGTGCATAAGCTGGAGAAGAAGTGTAGGAAGTAGAAGATCATAAGAAAGTTTAAGAGAATGTAAATACTTGTATTACTGGTAGAAAGCTTAGATACTTGGATATGTTAAAAATGAAGGTCCAACCCGTCTATATAAAAGACTTGACACATATCACAAATGTCTGCAACATTCTAGATATATACACGTCACTTATCTAGCTAGGATCTGGATAGTTTTAGGGTTATCTACAAAATATTTACATGGAGCATTCTTAGGAGATTTTATTCTACATTAGTATAAGATTCTCTAGAACATTCCCAATTTCTCTTGAACTCTTAAGGAGATTGTAGAGCCTTACTACTAAGCCTCAAAGATTCCACTCCTTATGTGCTGTGTGTGACACTCTCCCCCACTTAAGCTCGCGATGCCTTCATCAAGCCTTCTTCCATGAACCTCCAAATGTGGTCTTTGAATTGCCATAGAGCCTTTTTGTGCTCTCAGCTAGCTTTACTGTCCGGCAGGTTCTTCCACTTCACTAAGTATTTAATGTAGTTAGGCACACCTCTAAGTCGTATAACGCTATCCACAAGTATAGCTTCCATGTCCTTGTCAAACAAAGTCATAACAACCGTAAGTGCTCTTTTTAATTCACCCATACTTAGGTCTTCCATGCTTTAGAAGACTCACATGGAAAATAGGATGAATCTTTAACTTAAGAGGAAGTTGTAGTCGATAGGAAACCTTACCCGCCTTCCTCACAATGGAAAATGGGCCCTCATAACATCACATTATCCCCTTATGCACCTTGCATAGTATCTTGAAGTGTTGGGGTAGTAGCTTCACCATGACCAAGTCCCTCTTCTTGAAATTCCACATGCCTCCTTTTAATGTCTGCTCACTTCTTCATCTTCCTTGATGCCTTGTCCAAGTATGCTTTAGCCAATCAATTTGTTCTTCCCAATACTTAGCAAATTTGTAAGCAGTAGGACTTTTACCTCCATAGTTCAAGGCCAGTGCATTAGGAGTCATGGGTTGTCTCCCCGTCACTATCTCGAATGGACTTCTATTGGTTACCTTACTCTTTTTGTAGATTGTAGGAGAAGTGAGCCACATTAAGCACTTAGCCCAATCCTTTTGGTTAGCACTCACATAGTGCCTTAAGTATAACTTTAGTAAGGTATTTATGCGCTCTATTTTCCGATCACTTTGGGATGAAAGCTTGTGGAGAAGTTCAAGTTTGACCCAATAAGCTTGAAGAGTTCAGTCCAAAGCCTTCATGTAAATCAAGGGTCCTAATCAATGAGGCCCTTAAGCTGTCTTTGAAGCTCCTCAAATTCTAGTGGGGCCATGCACTATGGGCTCATGGTAGATGGTTTGGATCCTAGCTCCAACTTAATTTTGTGATCCACCTCCTTCCTCGGTGGTAGTTTCTTAAGTAGCTCCTTAGGCATCATATCTTTAAACTCCTTCAGCACCATTTGTGATACGAACCTAGGATGACCTGCTTCTAAATCCATATTATATTAGTTTGGATCTAAATTATGTTCAAGTTTTAGTGGTCACCTTAAACCCTAACCAACCTGTTATTAGAAACCTTGGTATATCGAAGACGCCACAATAGGTGATGGATGTCCTATTGATAAGTCAAAACTAAAACACTCACTCTCTAATAGTGTTTTAGGTGTTCAAAAAAACAAACAAAATTCAATCTTACAAATAATTTTCTGTATAAAATTCAAACTTGATTCTCATTGAAAATAAGCCTTTAAATAGGCTAAGATTACAAAGCAAAAACCCTAAAAAAATTAATTCAAAACCGGACTCAAAGTGTGGAGAAAAAGAAAGTAGAGAAAAGGAAAATGCCTAATTTTTCCTAGTTTCTTAAACTAACTTGGATTAATTAATTCCTTTATTTTGAATTAGGAATTAATTAATTTAAAATTGAAATACTAAAATAATAACTTTCGTAAACTTATTTATCCAGTAAATAAATAAATCAAAATCAAAATAAAAGACTAATTTTCTAAATAAAAAAGTCAAAATCAAATTAGGAAACTAGTTGACTAGTTTAACTACTAAAGTATCTTTGACCAATCTCCAGCTTGTTTGGGCTCCAAATTAGCTTCCATATATCATGTAGGATGCCAAATATGATTAATAATGATTCCCACACATTGCCCCTTGATTGGAATAAGTCAAACAAGAAGAAAAGTCAAAGCTAGCGCCAAAACAGCACATTTTCGGCCAAACTGAGATGTTGTCCATACAAGTCCTTTTTAGATGCTTTTGATTCTGTCTTGGCTGAATTTTGTGTCCTTTTAATGATATTATTTGAGTTTATAAAGTGTTATAACCATTCCTTGCTGCCCGGACTCCATAAATGCACCAAAACTGCTACCCAGGTCTGTATCGGCTTCAACCACTTGTATGCCCAAAACAGGTCTTGGATCTTCGAATATGGACAAGTGTTCTTGAGAATGAATTACCCCCTAGATAAAAGTGGCAAATTTATTCCTAAACATCTTAGCTTGAGCCCTAGTGATTGGCACGGTCTTCATCCGTATTGAGTCAGCACCTCAGCGGGCTATCGATTATGCAGGCTCGGGCAGAATCACATCATTCGCCTCCTCTTGAAAAGGATTTATCCTTAAATCTAGTTCATCACCTGCAGCAAAAGGAAACAAATAAGCATCTTTGGATGTAGCACTCATATTATACTCACCCGGTAAATTAAGCGTGTAGGTGTTTTCATTGATCCTTTCTAAAACTTGAAAAGATCCATCTCCTCGTGGCATAAGCTTGGACTTTCTTTGCTCGAGAAACCTCTCCTTCCTTGGTTGAAACCAAAACCAATTTTCTGGGTCAAACACTATCATAACAAATGCTAGAAATATAAGTTCATCAAACTTTTTAATATTAACAAATAATCTCTCCCAAATTTTCAAATTTCCACTTAGTAAAGCTTTCAATAATGCAGATAAAGTTCTATGCCATAAAAACATCTTTAAATAAGTATCTTTAAAACTCATGACCAGCAATGGTTTTTTACTCATGATAACTTTATTTACATCTCCAAAACTCAAATAAATATTTTTATTCTTTCTTTCTTTCCTTTCTTTCCGCCTCTCTCTCTCTCTCTGGGCCACAACACACTTTTCCTCACCCACGAGTTTCTTGCTATAGATCTCGGGTTACTCTTTTTTTTTTCCACTCCAATTTCGGCCTTCTCTTGGTTTTTCCACTCAAGTTGGGTTTTAGAACACTTACCTGGTTGGTCTTGCATGGCTTGGACTCCTTGGATGGGTGTTGTTGCCGTGGGGGCCATATTAGTCCTTTCCTTTAGTTGTTCGGCCATCCTCCTTTGTTATATTTAAATTTGATCTTTGTACCCCTCTTTAGGAGTTAATGCCTCCAGCTTGACCTTTTTACCTTTAAATCTAAAAACAATATTGTTCTCTCTACCATAATGAATAGCATCTCTATCAAATTGCTAAGGCCTACTAAGTAAAATATGTCCCGCATGCATAGGCACAACATCACACAAAACCACATCCACATATTTATCAATGCTGAATTTTACTTTGACTTGTTTATTTACTTTCATCTCACCACTATCATTTAACCATTGTAATCTATATGGTTCTAGATGTTTAATAGTTGTTAAGCCTAATTTATCAACCACAATGTTATTAATTACATTTGTACAACTCCCACTATCAATAATCATACTACAAGTTTTACCTTGGATTTCACATCGGGTGTGGAAGATGTTTTATCTTTGAACATGGTCCTCATCCTTGTATACAGAAAGTACTCTTCTAAAAACCAAGTTTAATTTGGCATCGGATGCATTCAAAGTTTCAGCCTCACCTTCAAGCTCTTCCTCCTTCTCTTGCTTAGTTTCACACTCACTTTCTTCACTTTCTGACTCTAGCTCACCATTGCTTTTAACACCATGATCCTTCTATTCGGGCATTGGCTAGCAATATGTTCTCGTCCCTGGCACTTAAAAAAAATAACTTCTCTTGATCTTGAAGGTTTAGGATCAGATTTTACCTCATTTTTATATGCTTGGATAGATTTGGCTTTAGGCTCCCTTTTTGGCCGATTGGTGCTTTCTTCTCCAACTTTTGGTTTTGGGTTGTTTTCAAAGGAAGGATTGTTTCTCCAGCCACTTGGAATTGATCTTCCACTGTTGGAAACTCCTCCAAACCATGAGCCTACATCCCTCGTCTTGAATTGATGCTCCAATTTAATAGCCACATGCAACATCTCCTCCAATTCTATATATTGTTGCAATTCTAGTTAATTGGCTATTTCACGATTCAAACCACCAAGGAACCTTGCCATAGTTGCTTCTCTATCCTCATTAATACTTAGCCTCATCATAAGCATAATCCTCCATGGACCTACTACCTTGAGATAAAGATTGAAACCTTTGATGCAACAACCTATGATAATGTGATTGTACGAATCGCTTCCTCATGGCTCCTTTCATTTTTCGGCATGTAGTTATCAAGTCATCACCAACTTTCCTTCGGTGTTTTGCTCATTGGTCCACCATTGGAGTGCATAATGACCAAACTCCATTGCTGCTAACTTCACCTTCTTGGCCTCCAAATAATTATGACAATAAAAAATCATCTCCATTCTCTCCTTTCATTCCAAATATGCTTCCGGATCACTTTTTTCCATGAAAGGTGGAATGTTTACCTTGATGTTCCCTAGATCATCATCTTCATTCCTTGCTGGTCTCCCACGGATTAGCCTTTCTTAAGGTTCAAAAATTTCATTAAACTCTTCGTCCAAGTCATCTCTATAGTTACTTCCCCAGAATTTCTCTTTTGGTCGCTCTCGGCCTCCTCGACCTCGACCTCCATGAGCATCTAATCTTATATTTGGCCCTCCTTAGGATGTTTCTAACCTATCCATCCTTTGATTTAAATGGTTAAATTGAGTATTCATCCTCTGTAGTTGCTCCAAGACAGCCCTCATGTTCGTTTGCTCACCACTTCTCGAAGCTCGAGAACCGCTATGGAATCCTACGAACTCTTCTTCATTAATTCTTAAAGGTGAATCTCCTCGTCTCATCCTTGAATCTGCCATGTTAGTATAAATAGTGCAAAATAAAATAAATTCTCACCAAAAGTCACTCCCTCACGTGTTTCACTCAATCAAGATCTTAACACTCGTGTTTTCACACTAGTTTCAGCTTTTACCCTCTTTCAAGCTCACACACTCCTGCCTTTTTCCACTCAATGAATTATGTCAAAGTTCTAATTAAAACACAAAAAAAACATTAATTATATCACAATTATGTTTTAATTAAACTTATCAACAAAACAGCAGCAAAAAGAAAGCAATATCGAAGGAATTAACAAATCTGGTTTTCGGCTTTTCTAGGCAAAATAGGGCAAATCAATGAGAAAATTTTGGAATTTTTAAGAACTGGACCAGATAGTAAGTGTTTAAGGATTCAAGAATAAAATTTAGGAAAAAGAATTTCAAACCCAAGCAAGAATCAAATCGAACAAAAATATAGAATAGTGTTGGTTGTCGTTCTTGTAATTATAGTTTTGTATCAATTCCTTTAACTAATTTTAATTCAAATAATTTAAGTACCCAAAATTCAAATAGCCAGTAACAAAAATAATTCTCCAGCAACTCCAAATATTAACAAATTGCCAACAATGCAGCAGTTCAAAGAAATTTCCAGCAAACACCAAAGTCAACAAATCGAATTTTTTTTTTATTTTTTATTTTTATTCAGCTTTCTCCTTCTTCTTCTTCTTCTTCTTCTTCTTCTTCTTCTTTTTTCACTCACAGAACATAAAATAACTGCAGTAGCAAAGATCAACACTAAAAATTGCAATTCGACACCAAAAATCCACCAAACCCGTCGCCTCTAACAAAAACAAAAGTGCAGTTTTTTTTTTTTTTTTCATATGTTGCCGCAAACTCTTCTTTTTTTTTCTTTTTTTTTTTTTGAATATATGAATGCAAATATTCAAGACTAAAACAGCAAAGAAAAATCAACAAAAACCAAAATTAACAAGAACAATGATAAAAAAACAACCAACAAATTGGGAAACAAAAATATGATAAAACTAGGAAATCCTAATTCAACTGGGAATGAATTTCTTTTTTTTCTTTTTTTAAGATGCAGAATGTGTATGAGATGGATGCAACCTTAACCTAATGCTAAACTTGCAGAACAACACAAAAACAAATAAAGCAAATAAAGATAGATCAAACCTGAATAAAATTTGGCTCTGATACCAAATGATATGAACCTAGAACGACCTGCTACTAAACCCGTATTATATTAGCCTGGATCTAATTATGTTCAAGTTTTAGTGGTCACCTCAACCCCTAACCAACCTGTGATTAGAAATCTTGGTATATCGAACATGCCACAATAGGTGATGGATGTCTTATTGATAAGTCAAAGCTAAAACACTCACTTTCTAATGGTGTTTTAGGTGTTCAAAAGAACAAAGAGAATTCAATCTCACAAATAATTTTCTGTATAAAATTCAAGCTTGATTTCTCATTGAACATAAGCCTTTAAATAGGCTAAGATTACAAAGCAAAAACCCTAAAAAAGTTAATTCAAAACCTGACTCAAAGTGTGGAGAAAAAGAAAGTAGAGAAAAAGAAAGTGCCTAATTTTTCCTAGTTTCTTAAACTAACTTGGATTAATTAATTCCTTTATTTTGAATTAGAAATTAAATAATTTAAAATTAAAATACTAAAATAATAAAGTTCTTAAACTTATTTGTCCAGTAAATAAATAAATAAAAATCAAAATAAAAGACTAATTTCCTAAAACAAAAAGTCAAAATCAAATTAGGAAACTAGTTGACTAGTTTGACTACTAAGGTATCTTTGACCAATCTCCAGCTTGTTTTGGTTCCAAATCAGCTTCCATATGTCATGTAGGATGCCAAATATGATTAATAATGATTCCCACACGTTGCCTCTTGATTGGAATAAGTCAAACAAGAAGAAAAGTCAAAGTTAGTGACAAAATAGCACATTTTCGGCCAAATTGAGATGCTGTTCGTACAAGTCCTTTTTAGATGCTTTTGATTCTGACTTGGCTGGATTCCATGTCCTTTTAATGATATTATTTGAATTCATGAAGTGTTAGGACCATTCCTTGCTTCTCGGACTCCATAAAAGCACCAAAACTGCTACCCGGGTCCGTATCAGCTTCCACCACTTATATGCCCAAAACAGGTCTTAGATCTTCGGATATGGACAAGTGTTCTTGAGAATGAATTACCCCCTGGATAAAAGTGACAAATTTGTTCATAAACATCTTAGCTTGAGCCCTAGTGATTGGCCCGGTCATCATCCGTGTCAAGTCAGCACCTCAGCGGGTTGTCGGTTGTACGGGCTCGGGCGGAATCACATCAATTTGCACTTCGAGAGATATGTAGGCATACTTAAGGGCATCAAGCTCTTGAACACAGCTAGATAACTTTGCTCCTGTATTTTAATGCCTTTCTTGAATTACATCACCAATAAAGCCTTGGCTTCCATCTTGCTAGTTCTTTTCGTAGACATCATGCAAGTCACTCCCCTATCCAAGATGCATATTGTATTTGTGAATACGAGTGGGAAAGCTTTGACTCCTTCTAAGAACTGATGTGATTCCGCCTGAGCCCGCTCAACCAATAACCCGTTGGGGTGCTGACCCGACACGGATGAAGACTAGGCCAATCACAAGAGATCAAATTAATAGATTTAAGGACAACCTGGGAGCATTAATACAGGGGGTAATCAATCAACAGAGCTTGTCCATACTTGAAGATACAAAGCCTATTCTAAGCATCCAAATGGTGGAAGCCGATACGGACCTAGGTAGCAGTTTTGGTGCAAATATGGACAACGGGCAGCATGAAATGGTTCCAACTCTTTATGGATTCAATATATATGTCTAATAGGATATGGAATCAAGTCAAGGCATCTTCAAAGGCATTCAAAAAGGGGTTGTATGGACAGCTTCAAATTTGGCCTGTTTTTTACTATATTTTGTGCTGGCTTTACTGTATTTTGCTGAGTTGGCTTTTTCTTCCTCTTCCAAGCATGGGCAACATGTGAGACTTCATAGTCAGCTTATTTGGCATCCTAAAAAGCATATTGAAGCTGATTTGGAGTTCAAATTGGTCAAAGATTGGTCAAGTCAACTTAGTCAAAAAGCTAGTGTTTTAGTTTCCTAATTTGATTCTACTTTTTGTTTTAGGAAATTACCATTACTTTTTAGTTTTTATTTATTTATTTTCTGGAACAATAAGTTTAGGAAATTTATTATTTTATTATTTTCATTGTAAATTAATTAATTCCTAATTTAAAATAAAGGAATTAATTAATCCAAATTAGATTAGGAAAGGAGTGAGAATTTCGGCCACCATAGGAAACTACTTTGTATGGCTGGTTTTCCCTTTGTTTTTAGGGTTTTATTTCGTGGCTTTGAAGCCTATTTAAAGGCTTATTTTTCAATAAGAATACAACTTTGATTTTGATAAAAAAAAATACTTGTGAGATTAATTATCTCTCTGTTCTTTGAGAACACCTAAAACACCATTAGAGAATTGGTTGTTTTAGCTTGACTTATCAATATGTTTTCCATCCCCTATTGTGGCGTCTACATTATACAAAGGTTTCTAACCACAGGTTGGTTATGGGTTGAGATCCATTCCATTAGAACTTGAACTTAATTGAGATCCGGGATAATATAATACGGGTTTAGGAGCAGGTCGTCATAGGTTCGTATCATTTGGTATCAGAGCTAAATTTTGTTCAAGTTTGATCTATCTTTATTTGCTTTATTTTTTTTTTTTGTGTGTGTGTTATTCTACAATTTTAGCATTAGGTTAAGGTTGCATCCATCCCCTACGTGTTCTGCATCTTAAAAAAATAAAAAAAAATTAAAAAATTCATTCCTAGTTGAATTAGGATTTCCTAATTTTACCGTATTTTTTGTTTCCTAGTTTGTTGGTTGTCTTTCATCATTGTTCTTTTAATTTGGTTATTATTGATTTTTCTTTGCTGTTTTAGTCTTAAATATTTGCATTCATCTATTTAAAAAAAAAAAAAAAGAGTTTGCGGCAACATTTAAAAAAAAAAAAAAACTGTACATTTGTGTTTATTTGGAGGTCACGGGTTTGGTGAATTTTTGGAGTTGGAATTGCAAATTGGTTGTTTATTCTTGCTACTGAAGTTGTGTCTGATATTAAGTGAGTGAAAAAAAAAAAAAAAAAAAAAGAAGAAAGCTGAATATCTACTGAAGTTGTGTCTGATATTCAGTGAGTGAAAAAAAAAAAAAAAGAAGAAAGCCGAATATTAAAAAATATATATATATATATCGGTTTGTTGAAAATTGGTGTTGACGTTTGTTGCTGGAAATTTCTTGTAATTGCTACTGTGTTGATTATTTATTCCATATTTGGAGTTTCTGGAGAGTTATTTTTGCTGCTGGATATTTGAGTTTGAGTGCTAAATTATTTGGATTAAAACTAGTTAAAGGATTTGATACAAAAACTTGAATTACAAAGAACAACAACCAACACTTTTCTATATTTTTGTTCTCTTTGATTCTTGTTCGTATTTGAATTTCTTTTTCTACAATATTATTCTTGAACTCATAATATATTACCACCTGGTCCAGTTCTTCAAAATTTCAAAGTTTTCTCATTAATTTGCTTTATTTTGTCTAGAAAAGCCGAAAATAGGTATTTTCATTCCGTTCGGTATTTGTTTATTTTTGCTTATTGTTTTGTTGATAAGTTTAATTAAAACATACTAGTGATTTAATTGCTGTTTTGTGGGTGTTTTAATTAGAACTTTGAGATAATTCATTGAGAGGAAAAAGGCAAGAGAGTGTGAGCACAAAAGAGGGTTAAAAGCCAAAATTAGTGTGCAAACACGAGTGTCAAGTTCTTATATTGTGTGAAACACGTGAGGGAGTGAATCTAGTGAGAATTTATTTTATTTTTGTATTATTCATACTAACATGGCAGATTCAAGGGTGAGAAAAGGAGATCCACCTTTGAGAATTAATGAAAAGAAGTCCGTTGGATTTAAAGGTGATTTCTGAGCTACGGGGAGTGGTGAGCAAACGGACATGAGGGCTATATTGGAGCAACTACAGAGGATAAATGCCCAATTTGACCATTTAAATCAAAAGATGGATAGGTTAGAAACATCCCAAAGAGTGCCCAATACAAGGTTAGATGCTCATGGAAGTCGAGGTCGAGGAGGCCGAGGGCGACTAAGAGAGGAATTTGGGGGAAGTAACTATGGAGATGACTTGGATGAAGGGTTTGATGAAATTTTTGAACCTCAAGAAAGGCTAATCCATGGGAGACCAACAACGAATGAATATGATGATCTTGGCAACATCAAGGTAAACATCCCACCATTCATGGGTAAACATGATCCGGAAGCATATTTGGAATGGGGTGAAGATGGCAGCAATGGAGTTTGGTCATTATGCACTCCAATGGTGGACCAATGAGCAAAACACCCGAAGGAGAGTTGGTGATGATTTGATCACTACATGGCACCAAATGAAAGGAGCCATGAGGAAGCAGTTCGTACCATTACATTATCATAGATTGCTGCATCAAAGGCTTCAATCCCTATCTCAAGGAAGTATGTCCGTGGAGGATTATTACAAGGAGATGGAGATGCTTATGATGAGATTAAACATGAATGAGGATAGAGAAGCAACCATGGCAAGATTCCTTGGTGGTTTGAATCGTGACATAGCCAATCAAATAGAATTGCAACAATATGTGGAATTAGAGGAAATGTTGCACGTGGCTATTAAGCTTGAGGATCAATTCAGGAGGAGGGGTGTCAACTCATGGTTTGGAGGTGTTTCCAACAGTGGAAGATCAATTCCAAGTGGCTGGAGAAGCAATCCTACCTACGAAAGCAAGCCAAAGCTGAAGATGGGGGAAGAAAGCTCCAATCGTCAAAAGAAGGAGCATAAAACCGAATCTGTCCAAGTCCATAAAAATGAAGTAAAATCTTATCCTAAACCTTCAAGATCTAAAGAAATTATTTGTTTTAAGTGCCAAGGACAAGGACACATTGCTAGCCAATGCCCGAATAGAAGGATCATGGTGTTGAAAGGCAATGGTGAGCTAGAATCGGAAAGTGAGGAAAGTGAAGATGAAGCCGAGCAAGAGGAGGAGGACTTAGTGGATGAGGCCGAAACTTTGAATGCATCCAATGCCAAATTAAACTTGGTTTCTAGAAGAGTACTTGCTGTATACAAGGATGAGGACCATGTTCAAAGAGAAAACATCTTCCACACCCGATGTGAAATCCAAGGTAAAATTTGTAGTATGATTATTGATAGTGGGAGTTGTACAAATGTAATTACTAATCTTGTAGTTGATAAATTAGGCTTAACCTCTATTAAACATCCAGAACCTTATAGATTACAATGGCTCAATGATAGTGGTGAAATAAAAGTGAATAAACAAGCCAAGGTAGAATTTAACATAGATAAATATATGGATGTTGTTTTGTGTGATGTTGTGCCTATGCATGCTAGTCATATTTTATTAGGTAGATCATGGCAATTTGATAAAGATGCTACTCATTTTGGTCGAGAGAATTGTATTGTTTTTAGATTCAAAGTTAAGGAGGTCAAGCTGGAGCCATTAACTCCAAAGGAAGTATATAGAGACCAATTACTAATCCAAAAAAGGAGGGAAGCTGAGAAGCTCAAAGAGAAGGCAAGTATGGCACCAACGGTTCCACCATCCATTCAAGAGGAAAAATGTGAGCTTGCTATCCAAGGTAAGTCTTCTAAAACCCAGTTTGAGTGGAAAAATTATATTAAACCCGAAAGTGAGAAATTTGGTGCAAAAGCCGAGAGTGATGTAAAACCCATTGAATTCGTGAGTGTGAAAGAAGAAGAAAGGAAAAATAAAATTTTTTATCTTAATTTTGGTGAAGCTAATAAAGTAATTTTGAGTAATAAATCATTGCTGGTCATGAATTTTAAAGATACTTATTTAGAGATGTTTTTGTTGCATAGAACTTTATCTTCATTGTTAAAAGCTTTACTTAGTGGAAATTTGAAAAGTTGGGAAAGATTATTTGCTAATATTAAAAAGTTTGATGAACTTGTATTTCTAGTATTTGATGTGATAGTATTTAACCCAAGAGATTGGTTTTGGTTTCAACCAAGGAAGGAAAGGATTCCCAAACAAAGAAAGTCCAAGCTTATGCCGCGAGGAGATGGATATTTTCAAATTTTGGAAAGGATCAATGAGAATACCTACAAACTTGATTTAATAGGTGAGTATAGTGTTAGTGCCACATTTAATGTTGCTGAGTTATCTCCTTTTGCTGCAGGCGATGATCGTGATTTGAGGACAAATCATTTTCAAGAGGAGGAGAATGATGTGATTCCGCCTGAGCCCGCTCAACCGATAACCCATTGGGGTGCTGACCTGACACGGATGAAGACTAGGCCAATCACAAGAGCTCAAATTAATAGATTTAAGGAAAACTTAGGAGCATTTATATAGGGGATAATCAATATCAATAGAGCTTGTCCATACTTGAAGATACAAAGCCTATTCTAAGCATCCAAGTGGTGGAAGCCGTTTGGTGCAAATATGGACAACGGGCAGCATGAAATGTTTCCAACTCTTTATGGATTCAATATATATGTCTAATAGGATATGGAATCAAGTCAAGTCAGCTTCAAAGGCATTCAAAAAGGGGTTGTGCGGACAGCTTCAAATTTGGCCTGTTTTTTACTGTATTTTGTGCTGGCTTTGCTGTATTTTTCTGAGTTGGCTTTTTCTTCCTCTTCCAAGCATGGGCAACGTGTGGGACTTCATATTCAGCTTATTTGGCATCCCAAAAAGCATATTGAAAGCTGATTTGGAGTTCAAATTGGTCAAAGATTGGTCAAAGTCAACTTAGTCAAAAAGCTAGTGTTTTAGTTTCCTAATTTGATTCTACTTTTTGTTTTAGGAAATTACCATTACTTTTTAGTTTTTATTTATTTATTTTCTGGAACAATAAGTTTAGAAAATTTATTATTTTATTATTTTCATTGTAAATTAATTAATTCCTAATTTAAAATAAAGGAATTAATTAATCCAAATTAGATTAGGAAAGGAGTGAGAATTTCGGCCACCATAGGAAACTACTTTGTATGGCTGGTTTTCCCTTTGTTTTTAGGGTTTTATTTCGTGGCTTTGAAGCCTATTTAAAGGCTTATTTTTGTTCTTTGAGAACACCTAAAACACCATTAGAGAATTGATTGTTTTAGCTTGACTTATCAATAGGTTTTCCATCCCCTATTGTGGCATCTAAATTATACCAAGATTTCTAACCACAGGTTGGTTAGGGTTTGAGGTCCATTCCATTAGAACTTGAACTTAATTGAGATCCGAGCTAATATAATACGGGTTTAGGAGCAAATCGTCCTAGGTTCGTATCAAGAAGTCCATGCCAAAGGCAATCTTGAAGTTATCCATGGGCACTATTGATAGGTATATTAGGCCAACCCAATCTCTGATGATCACTTGCATGCCTCTAGCAACTCCATGGATAGGCTTTGCGACCAAATTTACCACTTTCATATCCACCTTCTTTTATAGCCTTAACCTTAAGCCTTTTTTCCTATTCCACAGATAAGAAGTTATGTGTGGCACTCGTATCCACCAACGATTTATTGAGCACACCATTAATATTTGTCTCCACAAACATTAGGCCACCCTTCTTTATTTTCATAGGAGCGGTCTTGATGGCATTCAACACTTGCAAAAGCCCATGCTAGCACCTCCTTATTGCTTCTCCTCATATTGTGTGGCCATGGCATTCAAAGCCTTCCTCTTTCGGCAATCCTTAACCCAATGTTGTCCATCAAATAAGAAACAAAATTTTTTGGGTTTGGAAGCATCCTTATCTTCCCTAGATGTTTTCCACCTTAAGTTTTATAGCTTATATGCACCATCTTCCCTTCCTCTAGACTTGCTTGGTTCTCCTCTATCATTTCCATTGTTGCCTTTCCTTTTCTTTGGCTTTGGGGAGTCCTTTTGGTTAGAGTAGTCGATGAAGCCTTCGACATTTGCAATGGCATTAGCTAAATCTTGTATCGTATGCTACTTCAACTCCATCTTAACCTAAGATTGTAGGCCATCCATGAAGTAGAAGAAGGAGTCTTTATTCAACAATTCTGGGATCTCCTACATCAAGCTAGTGAACTCCTTCATGCACTCTCGGATAGAATTGCATTTTAAGGTCCCTTTTGAATTCAACAAAGGTATGGATAATGCATGTACCTCTTTTGATGTCATTATGCCCTCTCCTCTATCATAACATTACAGTGTCGATGAGGTAGAGAATGGCGGTCTAAGTCTTTGAAATATCGATTACAATGCCAGTTGCCTTAAAGTATTGTTCCAAGCCCTAAAGGAAATTGTCAAATTCCCTTGCATTCCTCGCTCCCAAGTAAGACATGGGCTTTGGCACATTAATTTTCAGCCCTTTCGCATATGGTGGTTGTTCTTAATGCCACCACCCCCTTGCAAAGTGCCTAATCGCCTTGCACTTCCCCATCTGAATATTGATGGCATCTAACTCTCTTTCTAACATTGCGAAGGTTAGCTAGCTCCCCCATGTATTGATGGCTTGATTGAGGGCACCATCCTTTGCCTTTAAGTCCTCTTGGAAATTCTCCAATAGCTCAAACCGCAGGTCTACTCGAGCTACATGCTCTTCCATGCGTGACTCCAAGCTAGTTACCAACTCCTTGGACTTGTGCCTTTGCTTCACCGTGTTAAGGTTGTGTTGCTTTCACAACCACACTTTTGTGTAGTTCCTTCCATGTTGGTGACATATGATCCAGCTCTCTTGTCTACTTCCACACCTTTACACAGTCGTGTGCTTAGATACCAACTTGCTCTAATATCAATTATCATGAGTGTAACTCTCTCAACCTTCCCGTGCAACACTTAGCATCTCCCTTGCTAAGTTAGCCTTTCTCATAAGCCTTGCATAAATGCTGAAGCTAGAAAAGAAGTGTAGGAAGTAGGAGATCTTGAGAGAGTTTGAGAGAATGTAAATACTTGTATTACTTGTAAAAAGCATAGATGCTTGGATATGTTACAAACGAAGGTCCAACCCCTTTAAATAGAGGGCTTGGCATGTATCATAAAGGTCTGCGACATTCTCAATATGTACACATGTCACTTATCTAGCTAGGATCTGGACAGTTCTAGGGTTATGTATAACATATTTACATGGAGCATTCTAAAGAGATTCTATTATACACTAGTCTAGAATTCTCTAGAACATTATGGATTTCTCTAGTCTAGGACTCTTGGTATCGCATAACACATTCCACACAAGTGAGTGAGTGAGCAAATTCAAAACCAAATTCACAAATCGAGTTCTACAAAAAAATCATCTAGGCTTTATGTGCCATCATTCTACAAATAACATGCTCTAACTTTTCTAGTTTCAATGCTTACCTTGTCGAATTCTCTAGTTGACCATGTTCTCTACCACATCTAGTGTGTTTTGGTTTGAGCTTTTTGGCACTGTATTAGGATTGAAAGCAAGAGATTTGGAGCTTGTCTTTGAGACTTCATCGGCAGCCAACATTCATTCTTGTGTGAAATTGAATAAATAGAGGGGATAAAGCGAACAAGGTTTTAAGATTTTAAGAGATTGAAGAAGCCCTTGAGCCTCCATTTGCAAGATTTAGTCAAAGAAATGTTAGCCATAGACTTACAAAGGAATTGAACCGGTGAAAGTGAATATGGGAAAAAATAAAAAGCAAATAAAAGTAAAAAATAAAAATGCGTGAACTTAATGCCAAAATTCTACAACCTTTTTTATTTTCTTTATATTTGAAAATTTTCCACAATTTATGTATAACTTTCAGCAACTTTTTGTAGATGGCTTTGATTTTGATTTATGAACAACCATGCATGGGGAAAGAAATAGTTGCTTTATGCTTAACCAAGGCTTTCAAAGAACCAGAATCAAAAGAAATGGTCGAGATCATGGACATGAGCCTTCTTTTCATCTACATAGGTTTTAAACTTTATCAATTTAAAACACTACTCTTTTTACTTGGAATAATTCTTTGGTAGTAGGCTTATGCAAGTTTTTACAAGTTTGAACTTAAAAAGTGTGCTTGGAAGTGTAAAAATACATAGTTTACCCCTCATTTGAGTTTTAACAGTGGATTTTAGACAAAAATAAAGCCAAAGACTAATAATGCAATGCTTTCGTAAGTATGGGAACTAAAATGCCAAAAAAAAAAAGAAAAGTTTGGGAATGAAGTTGTAACTACGATATAGTTGCAACAATCATGTTAATAACCCTAAAATAATTTTTTTTTTTCTAAGGTATTTATGTTTGAAATTGTCATGTAGGATAAAAAGTGGGCAAAATCACAATTCTCTCAACTAAAAAAGGTTTTGGAATGCAACTCTCACTTTAGATTTCTTTTATGAAGTTACAATAATTTCTATTCTAAGGGAACTCTCATGTTAGATTAAAGATTAATAAACTCTACTTTTTCTAGTGCTAGAACTAGCCCAAAGGTTAATTCCTCTACTAAGAAGAGCCAACATCTCCCTCATCATGGACTATCATGAGGAGAGTGAGACATGTCACCCATCATTAAGCCAAGGATGTGGAGAAAGCAAATCCATGAAGAGTTAGGCCTATGTAACAACCCATCTTGCATAGACAAAGCCCAAAAAACATAAGTGCCAAAGCCACCAAAGCCCAAGAACCAAGGTCCAAGTTTATATAGTGAGTTCGAAACAACATTCTTCATGGCATCTCTGAGACCAACACAACCATGTCCTAAGGCAAAAAAATAATAATATATTTTTCAAAAGCTATAAACAATGTTATTCTGAATTAGGGTTTCTTATAAACCCTAATTCCATATTTGGCTATGTGGTCCAACCTATTAAGGTTTGGAGCCAATTTCCTTATCCCACAAGGAAACCACTTCCCATGCTGATACACATTATCTCTTTCATATAAGGTACGTTCAACAAGTAACCCTAGTAGCTTTTAGCATTCAAACTCACTTTTAACTTGTGTATTGATGTGTCTTCGGTCAACACGACACCGTTACCCCATGAAACTTCTTGTTTTTCACTATTTTGTAAGCTTACAAGAAAGGAAAATTACACAACCATGGATGTAAATGAGCCAAGTCAAGCAGTGCATTAGCATTTTCAAACTCGATTTTCTAATTTTATGAGTCCTCAAATTTTGCTCAAGCTCACAGAATTTTGAAATAATCTACTTAAGCTTGACTCAGCTTGTTACGACATAAAAACTTAACAATATTTGTTTTCTTAAAATAAAAATTTTAACATTAGTTGTCAATAAGTTTCATTTATTCTATTAATTTTATTATAAAATTAATTTATTTTTCAAAAACTTATAAATATAAAATATAAAAATATTGTTTGTGCATTAAAAATTCAATATGCTTAAATTTATAATTAATTTTTATATAAGTACTTATAAATAACAAATTTGAGTTATTTACAAGCTACTCATGAGCTTGATCTATTGCTCAAAATTGGCTCATGAGCTTAATTACTTGTTCAAGCTTGACTCATTTTCTTTATGAATCAAGATCGACAAGATAAAATCATACCAAGTGATGAGAATCCGACCGTACCTGTGCAAACAACAACTCGTTGGGGTGCTGATCTTGTGCAACTGAAGACCGGAATAATTACTTGGGTACAAGCTAAGAGGTTTAAGAACAATCTTGTTAGTTTTATACAAGGAGTTAATAAATCTCAGGAAGGCAGAATGATACTAGAAGATTCTACGCCCATGTTGAGCATCCAAGTTGTAAAGGCTAAAATGGACCCAGGAAATTGTTTTAGTACATATTAGGACTCCGGGCTGCAAGAAATGGGTTTTTTAGATTATGAACATAATTGAGCTTACCAATATGCCATGGAACCATGTCAAGGTAGAAGCAAGGGTGTCCAAGCACATCATATGCACCCAAGCTTCCAATATGGCCAAATTGCACTATTTTGGCACTAGGAAAAAGTTATCTTGTCATTGAAGCAAGCTTTGATCGTTTCAATCAATGGCAATGTATGGGGACCAATTCTAATTTTACTAGGCATCCTATATGGCATACTGGATAAGATTTGGAGCCTACACTAGCTGATGATTGGACAAAAATAGCTTATTTGGAAAACTAGTCAACTACTTTCCATATCTGAAATTTGACTTTTGTTTTAGGAAATAATCTTTTGTTTTTAGTTTTTATTGAATTATGTGCTAGACAAATTTATTTAGGAATGTTGATATTTTAATATTTTAATATTTTAATATTTTAATATTATGATTGTAAATTAATTAATTCCTGTTTCAAAATTTAAGGAATTAATTAATCCAAATTCGTTTAGGAAAGGACTTGGAAAATTCAGCCATTACCTATTATGGTACGATGTTTGCCAAATTTGACATAGTGGTTTAGGTTTTATTTTTGTCACTCAAACATATCCAAAGGCTTATTTTCTTTACAATATTCAGATCATCATTCATACAGAAAATTACTTGTGAGAGTGATTTCTCTTTGTTTTCTTAGAACACCTAGAACCTCATTAGAGAACTAGTGTTCTAGTTTAACTTATCAATATGATATTCCATAACCTATTGTGGCGTCTTCAATATACCAAGATTTTTAATCACAAGTTTATTAAGGGTCAAGGTGACAACTAGAATCTGAGCTTAATTTTGATTCGGGCTAATATAATATGAGTTTAAGAGCAAGTTGACCTAGGTTCGTATCATCAAGCTTAAGCTAATCGTAAACTGTTAGAGCATATTCACAACTCTATGCACAACCTTTACTATAGCATTATGTTTCCTAATGGCATATCAAAGGACCAGAGGGAGAAAATAATGTGGAAAATTTTTCCATCCAACCTAAAAAGAACATCCTTTAATCGATTCAATTGTCTGTACATGAGGTCAATCAACTCTTTTAAAGAGTTAATAAAGTATATCAAAGCATAATTTGCTTCTACCCAAGAAAAATTATGGTGAAATCAAATATCTATTCTTGGTATACAATTAAAAGAGAGATAATGAAGACATAAACTTAGAGGTTCAAGAAAGAGAAAGTTGATATAATCAACTATAACAAGTTAATTGTGGTTATGGTCTTTCGTAAAGGCTTGGTTCGCAAGAATCCCCTTCATGAATCACTCACCAAAAAAAGAGATGATAACCATGGTTAGAGGGTTGGTACGGGTTTTAAGTGCATCAACTTAGAGGAGGACAATAAACAGGATAGAATATAAAGGAATATAAATACTTGAAGAGAAAACTCTAAAGTGGAAATGTCTACAATATGTTTAAGACAAGACAAAAGAGACTATAAGAGGGACTACCACACTTATGATGATAACATCTTCTATTCTTTCAAACATTATTCTCTGAATGTGACACCGAACAAGATGGTGAAGAACTTGGAAGGAAAGGATTTTATGGGATGCGCAAAGAAGATGTATTCAGATGCTTGGATACATGAAAACTCGAGGTATTATGCATTTTATAATGACTAACAACATTTTATAAAGAGTGCCAACAACTAATGAGGGAGATTATGACACTAACTTAAAGAGTACCTAAGGGAGTTCTTATCGATTGAAAAAAAAGAAGCCAAGAAAAGAAAAGATGAGAAAAGGAATGATCAATATTACAAAAGAGAAGAGAGAACCACTTAACAAGTCATCCAAAACTATCCATGAAAGATTCTCAAGTTGATAGGACCTAATCACCACAAAGGTCCTACATGCATGACATGACGCCCTTAATGCCATTAAGCAGCTTAAACTAATAAACCAAGTCAAGAAAGTTCTTAACTCTTAAGTAGTATTCATTAAATCATCACACTTTTAGCAAGCACATCTAAAATAAACTATTTCCCAAATCACAACTTTCAAAAGATAAATCAAATTTTTAGCATAAGTCCTTAATAACAAACATAAACCTTCAAATTTGAATATAGGGCTCCAAAACACAAAAATCAAAACATATCTAAAAGAAACTATTTCCAAAATCACAAGACATCTAACAAAACCTTTAATGTTACAATCTCACCACCAACAACTTTAACAACTACTAAGAATTGTAAAACTACTTTTAAGAGATAGTGGGGGTTTTACACGCTCACAATAAAATACCAACTAACTAGTAACAGTAATGAATAAATCAACATAAGTTGAAACAATGTAATGATATGCAATTTTCCAAAATCTTGTTATTCATATAAAAGAAACAATTTATGTGTAAAAACTTGTAGAAAACCATTTGGTTAAAACAAATTTATGATATCAAGGCCACAAACACTTCCACAAAACTAATCTAAACATGTTAGGTAGGAAAGCTAGCCACCATATTATATAATTCCATATCCATATAGCCATGTCTTCACTCCAAGGCAATGACAAATCCTATTTCACTACCACCAGTGCTGGGAATTTTACAAACAATTAATAATTGAAAGAACAAAAAAAAAAAAAGGATAAATTAGATACAAAAATCAAATAACAACTTGTTATTTAAGAAACTAGAAAATTGACTCGAATAATGCAAAATTAAGATATAGTATTGCTTTAGCAATGTCCTAAAGATTGTATTTCTCCCCTTCTCTTGTGTTCAAAGTTACATCGTGGACTACCCCCAAGATAAACCTATCAAATATTTAGAAATTTAGCATCAAATTTATAATTTCTTAACAAGTATTTTTGTCCTCTTTTCTTTATATGAATGAATATGCAATTTTTTTTTTTTCAAAAAACTAGCATACATAATAAATGAACAATTTCTGTATAAATAGAAATTGGAATATCCTCTCATGGAGTATCTTTCCATGAAAGGTTGTGTCATTCTAGAAATATGAACGAACATGTCTTTAGGTAAAAATGTTGTTTCATTTAGGGTTAATATCCTATACAAAACAACGGTATAAATATTGCAAATATTTAAATATTATGAAATTTATAAAAATATCAATGAATTGGATAAAATGAACACAGTGAAAACAATGTTATTAATTAGAGAGGAAATAGGTGTGTCATGCTTCAAGAGAAGTGTCATTCGGACTTGAACTTACCTTAGAGTTACATATCCGATTCACTTAATGACGTAGTGGATTAATGACCTTGAACGAGTCATTTTATTTAGTAAATTAAATCAATATGTTTCATACACACCACACCTTAAAAATTGTATATCCATTCTTTTATATTTTTTAAAAAACTGTATATTCATTCTTTTATATTCTTTTTGGTCCTGAATAAATCCTTGTAGAGAATCAATTAGGTGACTTTGAATTAAGTTTTTTTGTTTAAAACTATTTTCATATTAAGTTATCATAGTCATTAAATGAAAAGGATAGCCTATTTATGAACTGACAACACACCAAAATTATTGTGTGTTTTACTTTGTGTTTTACCAAACCAATTGTCTTATTGAATCTAGAACCAACTATGTTAGGTTTTTTTCCAGCTCAACTCATGCTATTGGCTTGAAACCCATTCCTTTCGAAGTATATCTTATTTTCTCTCTAGGTAGGCTTTTTGTCAAAGGATTTGCTATATTTTACTTTGATCTCACATATTGTATGGTATTACTCCATTAGAGATCAATTGTGATGTCAATCCACCCGAGCTCGCACAACCGACAACCCGCTAGGGTACTGATCCGATACGGATGAGTATCCAAGGAGGTTTAAGGAAAACCTTGCTGCCTTTATCCAAGGAGTAATTCATTCTCAAAAGGGTTTGTCCATACCTGAAGATACAAGATCTGTTTTAAGCATCCAAATGGTGGAGGCTAATATGGACCCTAGTAGCTGTCACCAGACATCATACATCGGATATTTTACATCGGACACCCATACATCAGACATCTGTCATCAGACATTATACATCAGATATTTTACATTGGACACCCATACATCGGACATCTGACATCGGACTTCGGACATCAGACATAACTTAGTTTGGACATCAGGTAGACATAAGTTAGTTTGGACATCAGAGATAAGTTAGCTCAGACATCAGGCAGACATAAGTTAGCTCGGATATCAGACATAAGTCAGCTTAGTTGTCAAACTAGACAACTCGTTATTTATTTATTGGCTGGACAAATCAACTTAGGAAAGTTATTATTTTATTATTTTCTTTTTAAATTAATTAATTCCTAATTCAAAATAAAGGAATTAATTAATACAAATTAGTTTAGGAAAGTAGTGTAAAGTTCGGCCAACTTGTTTCCTTTTCTTTTGGTGGCCAATTTTACCAAGTTAATTAGGGGTTCTATTTTGTAACTTTTTAGCCTATTTAAGGACTTGTTTTGTCAATAATATTTAGTACATTATTCATACAGAAAATTATTTGTGAGATTGAATTCTTTTTGTTCTTTTGAACACCTAAAACACTATTAGTGAATGAGTGTTTTAGTTTAACTTATCAATAGACCTTCCATCACCTATTGTTGCATCTTCATTATATACCAAGGTTTCTAATCACAGGTTGGTTAGGAGTCAAGATGGATATCAGAGCTTGAACATAACTAGATCCGGGCTAATATAATATGGTTTAAGAGCAAGTCGTCCTAAGTTCGTATCAAATTGTCTAATAGTATTGTGTGTTTGCCTTATATGCCTTGACTTGCCATTGTATACATTAGGTTTTGCTTTATCTTGAGTTGTCATACTATCATAGTGCATACAAATTGTTGTCACTAGCTTAGACCATATTGGAATGTCTTCTAAGAAATTCCTTAGCCATTCTGCTTCTTTAGCAAATGGGGTTATTGGTTTTGATTGCATAGTAAACCTTGCTATGCAATTCTATTTAGCGGACTTCCATGAAACTGTAGCTTAACCTAATGTAAACACATATCCACTAGATGATTTGGTTTCTACGTTATTAGGAATCCAATTGGCATCTCTATACCTTTCAAGTACTGATGGATATTTTAGATAATGTAGCTTGTAGTTTAAGGTATACTTATGATACCTTAATATTCTGATTAATACTTCTTAATAATCACATCTTGCATAATGTGTGTGTGTGTATGTGTGTATTTCTAAGTCTATTTACTAAATAATTTATGTTTGGCCTTGTTGAGCTCATTAAGTATATTAGGCTTTAAATTATTTGAGAATATTTTAGTTGAGGTATTGCATCTCCAGCATTTTTATTTAATTTATAGTTTGATGCATTGAATGGGGTTACTGCAAATTTGCAATTAGACTGACCATATTTTTTTGAAAACCTATCTACATAATGGAATTGAGAGAGTATGTAACATTCACTAGTTCTTTAATTTGAATTCTTCAATTGACAACAGCCATACCTAAGTCTTTCGTGTTAAAACTAGGATTCAACATTTTCTTTGTTAGAATAATCACATTTTATTAGTTCCCATTATTAACATATTATCAATATATAAGCAAACTATGGCACAAGATTGTTATAGTTCTTAATGTACACACATTTGTCACATTCATTTATTTTAAAACCATGTGATAACATATGGTCCAACATTTCATGCCATTTTTTTGGAGCTTGTTTAAGTCCATATAGAGACTTAACAAGTTTATCCACTTTGATTTCCTGTCCCTCAACTACAAAACCTTCTGTTGTTCCATATATATTTCTCCATCCAATACTCCATTAAAAAATGTTGTTTTTATATCCATTTGATGTATTGCCATGCTATACAAAGATGCTATTGCAATAAGCATTCTTATTGAAATTATTCTTGAGCAAGAGAATAAATGTCAAAATAATCCAAACCTTTTTCTTGTCTATAGCCTTTAACAACCAAACTTGCCTTATATTTCTCTATTGTCCCATCTGTTTTAAGTTTCCTTTTAAAAATCCATTTATAGCCTCTAGGCTTACTACATGGTGGTAAATCAACCAATTCTCATGTATGGTTTTTGTCAAAACCCACCCATAATTCTTTATCAAAACCCTATACAAGCCCTGACTATGGGAAACCCTTCCGAACATTCCTACAAAAAATCTAGTAGCATCTCCCTAAAGGGTTGAACTTACCCCAAAATTAAGCATCACCTTATTCTTCCCACCTTACAACAAGATATTTCACAATGAGTAGTCAATAACAATATAATATAGGGAATAGGTACAAAATAAATAAATAACAATAATTCAACCCAGTAATCAAAGCATGCTAGGAGTAATATTTCAAAAACAGAATTTAATATAAATAATAGGAAATTAGAAAAAAAATATTACAAGAAAAGAATGGAAAAGATCTCTCTTCTTGGAACACGGCAGTGGACAAGAAACGTTGATCTTGCCCTCGGACGGTCAATGCCTACTAATAGCTAGGCCCAAGGGAACAAATTTAAAACATAAAAAAAAAATAATGAGACGTCAATCATTCCAATGAGTAGCGGCCAAATATAGTAACAAAATATAATATTATAAAATAAGAACAATTAAGAGTAAATAAATAAAACCCTCACAATTTCGTTCGGTTGAAAAAGTTCCCTTTCTTAAAACTATTTTCACAAGATCCATAATTTTATATTTACTAAAAATCAAATTACTAAATAAAATAATATTAAAATAATATTAGAAATAATTTTATGAACAATTATTAATTCAAGTCAAATAAAATAAAATATAATTAAGATATTATGTGGCAGTTTGATATATTAAATAAAACAGAACAAATTGATATAAAATAAAATAATATCATAATAAAATAATTTGGAAATATAAAAAATAATGTGGTAAAATTTAAACTCAACAAGTTAAATAATTTATAAAATAGCAATTTAAATAGTTTAAAAACATAATTTTAAATAAGTAACTAAAATATGATTAAAATAGATTTTAAAACACAAATCTGGAGTAAACCTAATGCATCACATTATATACCAAGTAGTGTCAGGCAATACTCGACATCATAAGCACCATTTTGATAGGAAGGTTAAAGAGAGATACTTGCAAATGGTCACATTGGTGTCCCAAGACGCCGATGCCAATAACATGTTATCCTACAGCCAAGGGGGTTGGCTTAAGCTAACTGTACAAAATATTTACCAACTATAGCTCCCACACGATGGCCAATAATACCTACATGATAATCACAAATACGGTACAGAACACCAATATTGTATAGTACATTTAAAACCATAAAACTTACAATATCATAAATACCAAAATTTTCATAAAATTATACCACCAAATATTGTACACTTTTCTAAACCCATAAAGTTCCACATTTTCTTTTAAACCATCATTGTAAATCCAACAATTTAAACAAATCAATTTTCCCGCAATAATTTCAATTTCACCAATATTTAAATACACAAATATATATTTTTATGCACAACAAATTTAACAATGAAATGTAACAATAAATGTAATACAATTTATTTTCTTTAAATCCATAAAATAAATTTGTGCAACAATTATATATAAATCACATAAATTGCACAAAATAATATAATAACAATTTTTATTTAATTTAAACCATGTCATAAAATTTTCAAAAATTTAACCAACATAAATACATAATTATTTCGGCCCAAAAATAAATTTAGGAAAATAGATCTCTCTCATGAAATACATGGATCACTCTAGATCCTCCACAGGGTTGATTCCATAGTTCACACAAGTGCCTAAAATATTAGCAAAACATAATATCGATTAAAATAATATTTTAATCGGGTATAATATACATGGTTTACTGAGGGAGCTAACACAGATTTTGTCCAAAATAGGAAAATGTTACACTAAAATGAAGCTCACGATACGAGGATTACAGATTAAGTCTTATCTCTTGGATATCGGACTGGTGGTGGCCGAGATCTGACCAGGAAGCTCAGGTAATAATTGTCCTTGGATCTCCTAGTCTAGGAGATTTGGATGAAACTCACCATGGCTTTGGGTTCAAGGAGCTCAAAATAGATGGGACAAGTAATAACTGTCCTTGGATCTCCTAATCTAGGAGATTTGGATGAAACTTACCATGGCTTTAGGCTCAAGGAGCTCAAAATAGATGGGAAAGGATGGTGGATAAGTCAAAAACTTGCCGGAATTAAGGAAACCGATGAGCTACTACTGTCACCGAATAAAAACGTCTCTAGAACCGATGTGTCTTACAGCCACCGACCTCAAACTTTGTGGGAAGGATCGTTGGAGGGTGGACTACATGGCTTGTGTGGGTGGTGAGAGCAGGAGGTGACCAGATTGGAAGAAAACGGCTAGCAAACAGGGTGGCACCGCCATAAGAAATCTGACCGATCTTGGCGAGTTTCCTGCGTGCATGCCTTGGGGTTCGACTGGCCGATAGGTCTCAAGGTAGCTGCTGCCATAGGCCATCGTATGCACACCACGAGTGACCATAGCAAGTGAACAACATTTGGCCAATTTTCTCTCTCCTCTTTCCTCTTTCTCTCATCTAAATTTCTACTATATACAAGAATATTATTAAAATAAACAACCATAAATTTTCCAATGAATGGATGCATAACATGATTCATTAATCCCATGAAAGTGCAAAGTGCATTAGTTAAACCAAAAGGCATTACTAACCACTCATATAAACCATATTTAATTTTAAATGTGGTTTTCCATTCATCAACCTCGTTCATCCTAATTTGTTGATACCAACTCCTAAGATCAACCTTTGAAAATATACATGCACCATATAATTCATTTAGCATATCATATAATTTAGGAATTGGATGCCTATATTTAATGGTTATATTATTAATGGCCCTACAATCTACACACATGCTCCATGAACCATCTTTTTTAGGTACTAACAAAACTGAGACAGCACATGGACTGATGCTTCCTCTAAGGTGACATTTTTCAAGCAACTCACTGACCTGGCTTTGTAGCTCCTTTGTCTCCTCGGGATTGCTTCTATATGTAAGCCTATTAGGAATTGCAGCTCCAGGAATAAAAGTAATTAGATGTTCAATCCCACGAATAAGTGGTAAACCACTAGGAATTTTCTCCGGAAAGACATCATTAAATTCTTGCAAAAGAGAAGAAATATAACTTGGCAATTCAAGCTCTTCAAGGTTAGCTTGATCATTTAGATAAATGTCTTTATAAGTCATGACCAGCAATGGTTTATTACTCAAGATTACATTTTTGACCTCATCTAAACTAAGATAAAAAAAAATTATTTTTCTTTTCTTTCCTCTCTTTTTCTTGGTGACTCACGGATTTCACTTTTTCTCTCATGCTCTGGGCTTTTACTTGATTTTCCTCCATCTTGACTTTTTCATTCTTTTTTCCCTCACTATTGAGTTTAGAAAAAATTAAGCTCAGCCTTGCCTCATGCACACTTGTTGAAGTCGTGGGTGCCATATATACTTGCTTTCTCCTTAAGCCGTTCAGCCCCCCTCCTTTGTTGCATTTGAGATTGGTCTCTAAATACTTCCTTTGGAGTTAATGGCTTCAGCTTAATCTTCTTTCCCTTCAATTTAAATACACAGGAATTCTCACTACCATAGTGTATGGTATCTTTGTCAGATTGCCATGGTCTACCAAATAAAATATGGCCATCATGCATGGGAACAACATCACATAAAACAACATCCACATATTTATCAACGCTGAATTTTATCTTGGCTTGTTTGTTTACTTTCATCTCACCAATATCATTAAGCTATTGTAATCTATATGGTTTGGGATGTTTAATGGTTGTTAACCGTAACTTTTCCACAACAACACTACTAATGACATTAGCATAACTCCCACTATCAATTATCATACTACAAATATTACCTTGAATTTCACATCGGGTGTGGAAGATGTTTTCTCTTTGGATTTGGTCCTCATATTTATACTCAATTCAGCCCTTGAAGCTTTGAGAGTGATACGAACCTAGGACGACCTGCACCTAAACCCGTATTATATTAGTCCGGATCTAATTATGTTCAAGTTCTAATGGTCCTTTTGACCCCTACCAACTTGTGATTAGAAACCTTGGTATAATGAAGACGCCATAATAGTTGATGGATTTCCTATTGATAAGTCAAACTAAAACACTTATTCACTAATGGTGTTTTAGGTGTTCAAAGAGAACAAAAAGAATTCAATATCACAAATTATTTTCTGTATGAATAATGTACTGAATATTATTGATGAAACGAGCCTTTAAATAGGCTAAAAAGTTACAAAATAAAACCTAATTATCTAGGTAAAACCTGCTACCAAAGAATAGGAAACCTAGCTTGGCCGAGATTCACCTCCTTTTCTAATCTAATTTGGATAATTAATTCCTTTATTTTGAATTAGGAATTAATTAATTTAAAATGAAAATAATAAAATAATAACTTTCCTAAGTTGATTTTTTCAGAAAATAAATAAATAAAAACCAAATAAAAGACTAATTTCCTAAAACAAAAGTCAAAATCAAATTAGGAAACTAGTTGACTAGTTTGATTACTGCTGTATCTTTGACCAATCTCCAGCTTGTTTGGGCTCTAAATCAGCTTCCATATGCCAAATAGGATTCCAAATATGATAACAATGATTCCCACAAATTGCCACTTGATTGGAATAAGTCAAATAAGAAAAAAAGTCAAAACAAGTCCTTTTTAGATGCATTGGCTGGATTCCATATCCTCTTAATGATACTCATTAAGTTCATGAAGTGTTGGAATCATTCCTTGCTGCGTGAAGTCCATATTTGCACTAAAATAACTACCCAGGTCTATAATGGCTTCCACCACTTGGATGCTTAAAAAAAACCTTGTATCTTCAGGTATTGTCAAGCCCTTTTGAGAATTAATTACTCACTATACAAAGGCAGTCAGGTTTTCCTTAAATCTCTTAGCTTGAGCTCTAGTGATCGGCCTGGTCCTCATCTGTAATGGGTTAGCACCCTGGCGGGTAGTCGGTTGTGCAGGCAGGAGTGGATTCTCATCAGAGAGTCTCGGCTTCTTCTTGTTCTACATCCTCAATTGCTTCATCTTCAAATTCAATTTCAGCTTTGGGCACTTTTGGACTCCAACTTTCCATTGCCTTTCAACACCATGATTCTCCTATTCGGGCATTGGTTCGCAATATGTCCTCGTCTCTGGCACTTAAAGCAAACAATATCTCTAGTTCTTGAAGGTTTAGGCTCAGATTTACCTTTAAAATTTGTTCCTTATGCAGGTTCAGCCTTAACTTCCCTCTTTGGCTGATTGGTGCTTTCATCTCCTTGCTTCCGTTTTGTCCTTACTTCATAGGTGGGATTGCTTCGAATTAGTCCTCCCATCGTTTGGAACACCTCTAAACCATAAGCTTGTACCCCTCCTCTTGAATTGGTTTTCAATTTTGATGGCCACATGAATCATCTCCTCCAATTCTACATATGGTTTTAATTTCACTTAGTTGGCTATCTCACGATTCAGACCACCCAAAAACCATGCCATGATTGCCTCATGGCCCTCATTCATGCTCAATCTCATCATGAGAATCTCCATCTCCTTGCAGTAGTCCTCCATGGTTCTACTTGCTTGTAATAATGATTGAAGTCTTTCATGCAGCAACCTATGGTAGTGAGTTGGTACAAATCTCTTCCTCATGGCTCCCTTTATTTGCTGCCAAGTGGTAATTAATTCATTACCAACTCTCCTTCGGATACCTTGCTCACTATTCCACCATTGGAGTGCACAACGTTGAAATTCCAAAGCGGCCAATTTAACCTTCTTTGCCTCGAAATAGTTGTGGCAATCAAATATCATCTCCATATACTCCTTCCACTCTAGGTAAGCCTACGGATCACTCTTTCCCATGAATGGTGGTATGTTAACCTTAATATTTCCAAGGCCATCATCTTCCTCTCTAACTTGCCTCCCACGGTTTTGCCTCCCTTGAACTGCAAAAATATCATCAAACTCCTCCTTTAGATTGCCTCCAAAATTATCTCACTTAAATCCTTCCTGATACGAACCTAGGACGACTTACGCCTAAACCCGTATTATATTAACTCGGATCTAATTATGTGCAAGTTCTAATGATCACCTTGACCCCTAACCAACTTGTAATTAGAAACCTTAGTATATAATGAGGACTCCATAATAGGTGATGGAAATCCTATTGATAAGTCAAACGAAAACACTCATTCGCTAATGGTGTTTTAGGTGTCCAAAAGAATAAAGAGAAATTTAATCTCACAAAATAAATTCTGAATATTATTAATGGTGTGTTCTTTCTAAAAAACAAGCCTTTATAGGCTAAGAGAAAACAAAAATAAACCCTAATTACAATAGGAAAAACCAGCCATGCAATGAAGATTCCTATTATGGCCGAAACTCTCTCTCCTTTCCTAATCTAATTTTGATTAATTAATTTCTTTATTTTAAATTAGAAATTAATTAATTTACAATAAAGAGAATAAAATGATAACTTTCATAAAATTATTTGTCCAGAAAATAAATAAATAAAACCCAAAAAGTAAAGGTAATTTCTTAAAACAAAAAGTAGAAAACAAATTAGGAAACTAAAATACTAGCTTTTTGACTAAGTTAACTTTGACTAATCTTTGACCAAACTGAGCTCCAAATCAGGTTCCATATGCTTTGTACGATTCCAAATAGGCTGATCATGAAGTCCCACACATTTCCCTTGCTTGGAGGAAAGAGAAAAAGCCAACTCAGCAAAATACAGTAAAGCCAATGGAAAATACAGTAAAATCGGCCAAGCTTCCTCTTATGCGCACACCACCTGTTTGATTGCCTTTGAAGCTACCTTGAATTGATTCCATGGCCTCTTAGATATATGTATTGAATCCATAAAGTGCTGGAACCTTTCATGCTGCCCGGACTCCATAAATGCACCAAAACCGCTACCCGACTCCGTATTGGCTTCCTCCACTTGTATGCTCAAAACAGGTCTGGGATCTTCGGGTATGGACAAGCCCTCTTGAGAATGAATTACTCACTGGATAAATACAGTAAGGTTTTCCCTAAAACTCTTAGCTTGAGTCCTAGTGATCGGCCCAGTCTTCATCCGTATCGGGTCGGCACCTTAGGGGGTTGTCGGTTCTGCGGGTTCGGGCGTATTCACATCATTCCCCTCCTTTTAAAAAGGATTTTCCCTCAAATTAGAATCATCACCTGCAGAAAAAGGAGACAAATCAATAACATTAAATGTAGCACTAACATTATACTCACCCGGCAAATCAAGTTTGTAAGCGTTGTCATTTATCTGCTCCAAAACTTGAAAAGGTCTATTGCCACGCGGCATAAGCTTAGACTTTCTTTGCTCGGGAAACCTCTCCTTTCTTAGGTATAACCAAACCCAATCTCTAGGTTCAAAGACAACTTGTTTTCAGCCTTGGTTAGCATTCCTTGCATATTTCTCGGTCCTCCTTTCAATATTTGCCTTAGTCTTTTTATGAATCTACTTCACAAAATCAGCTTTTTATTTTCCATCTAGATTAACTACTTCACAAAATCAGCTTTTTATTTTCCATTTAGATTAACACGTTCACTTAAAGGTAAAGGTGTTAAATCTAATGGAGTCAAAGGATTAAACCCATAAATTTCAAAGGGAGTAAATTTAGTCGCTGAATGCAAAGACCTACTATAAGCAAATTCAACATGTGGCAAACATTCCTCCCAAGTTCTCAAATTTCTACTAATTAATGCTCTCAACAATGCAGATAAAGTTCTGTTCACTACTTCGGTTTGTCCATCAGTTTATGGATGACAAGTAGTTAAAAATAAAAACTTGTACCTAACTTAGTCCACAAATTTTTTCAAAAATAACTTAAGAACTTAGCATCCCTATCCGAAACAATAGTCCTAGGCATTCCATGCAATCTCACAATTTATTGGAAAAATAAATTAGCAACATTAGATGCATCATCAGTTTTATTACATGCAATAAAATGTGCCATCTTAGAAAATCTATCCACAATAATAAAAATTGAATCCTTACCTGTCCTTGACCTAGGCAAACCAAAAATAAAATCCATAGACAAATCTACCCAAGGATAAAAAGGAATCAGCAAAGGATGGTACAACCCGTGCGTCTTCAATGCGAACTTGGTCTTTTGGCATTTCAAGCATCTTTCACATATTTTCTCCACAGCCCTCTTCATTAGGCCAATAAAAATGTTCTTGCAGCAAGGATGAAGTTTTAAAAACACCAAAATGACCCATTAAACCACCCTCATGACCTTCCTGAACTAGTAACTCTCTAATGCTACAATTAGGCACATAAAGTTTGTTTTCCCTAAATAAATACCCCTCAAATATGTAAAATTTATTAAATCCATGTTTCAAACAGGTTCTAAATATTTCTCCAAAGTCACTATCATGCTCATAAAGTTCCTTTAATTGTTCAAAACCAAGCAATCTAGCATCTAAGGTATAAAAGAGAACATACCTTCGAGATAATGCATCGGCAACAACATTTTCCTTACCTTTCTTGTAGCGGATCACATATGGAAAGGTCTCAATGAATTCAATCCACTTGGCATGCCTTCGGTTGAACTTTCCTTGACCTTTAATGTGCTTCAAAGATTCATGATCCGTATAAATCACAAATTCTTTTGGCATGAGATAGTGCTACCACGGTTCCAAAGCCCTCACCAAAGCATACATCTCCTTGTCATATGTCGGATAATTTAGTGCAACTCCATTTAATTTCTCACTAAAGTAGGCTATGGGCCTTCCTTCTTGCATTAATACAGCTCCAATACCTATACCCGAAGTATCACACTTAATTTCAAAAGCCTTAGAAAAATTTAGCAAAACTAGTAAAGGTGCATTACATAATTTTTCTTTTAACAAAGTAAAAGATTTTTCTTGTACTTCCCCCCATTTAAAGTCAACATTCTTCTTTACAACTTCATTCAAAGGTGCTGCGATGGTGCTAACGTTCTTGACAAATCTTCGATAGAAACTTGCCAACCCATGAAAGCTCCTCACTCGAGTGATAGAGGTTGGTTTCGGCCACTCCTTGATTGCTTGAACTTTAGATTGATCAACTTTGATTCCTGCAGCACTTATTATAAATCCTACAAAAACATGCTCATCTTTGCAAAAGTCAAACTTTTTTATGTTAGCCAACAACCTTTCTTTTCTAATAATACTTAAAACTTGCCTAAAATGTTCTACATGCTCATCTAAGTTTCGGCTATACACTAAAATATCATCAAAGTACACAACCACATACTTACCAATAAATTGATGCATAACATGATTCATAAGCCTCATGAAAGTACTAGGTTCATTAGTTAAACCAAAAGGCATGACTAACCATTCATACAGCCCATATTTACTCTTAAATGCAGTTTTCCATTCATCACCTTCTTTCATCCTAATTTGATGGTATCCACTCCTATGATCAATTTTAGTAAACATCCAAGCACCATGCAATTCATCGAGCATAGCATCTAATCTAGGAATTGGAAGTCTATATTTAATGGTGATATTATTTATAGCCCTACAATCAACATACATTCTCCAAGAACCATCTTTTTTAGGCACTAATAAAACAGGAACAACACATGGACTCATACTATTATGAATGTAACCTTTATCAAGTAACTCACTTACCTGCCTTTGTAGTTCCTTTGTTTCTTCAGGATTACTTCTATATGCAGGTTTATTTGGTATGGCAGCCCCTGGAACAAAGTCAATTTCATGTTCAATCCCTCTAATAGGTGGTAATCCATTTGGAATTTCATCCAGAAAGACATCTCCAAAATCTTGCAAAAGAGAAATAATTGAACTTGGCAATTCAAGTTCTTCAAAGTTAGCTTGATCATTAAAATAATTATGTTTATAAATCATGACCAATAATGGTTTCTTACTCAAGATAGCTTTATTAACATCCCCAAAACTTAAATAAAATTTTTTATTTTTCCTTTCTCTTCTTTCTTTTCCTTTCTCTCTCTCGGCCACCACATTACTTCCCTCTCTCTTGGGTTTCTTCATTTTTCTCACCCCCCATTCGGCTTTCTCATGATCTTTCCACTTAATTTGGGTCTTAGAAGACTTACCTTGAACAGCAAGCTCGAACTTACCTTCTTGGATGGTTGGTGAAGCCGTTGGTGCCATACTAGCCTTCTCCTTGGGCTTTTCAGCCTCCCCCTTTGTTATATTTGTAATTGATCTCTATACACTTCCTTGGGAGTTAATGGCTCCAGCTTGACCTTCTTACCTTTAAATCTAAAAACAATACTAATTTCTCGACCATAATGAGTAGCATCTTTATCAAATTACCATGGTCTACCTAATAGAATATGTCCGGCATGCATAGGCACAACATCACACAAAACAACATCCACATATTTATCTATGCTAAATTTTACTTTGGCTTGTTTGTTCACTTTCATCTCACCGCTATCATTAAGCCATTGTAATCTATAAGGTTCCAGATGTTTAATAGTTGATAAGCCGAGTTTATCAACCACAATGTTACTAATCACATTTGTACAACTTCCACTATCAATAATCATACTACAAATCTTACCTTGGATTTCACATTGGGTGTGGAAGATGTTTTCCCTTTGAACTTGATCCTTATCCTTGTATACAGCAAGTACTCTCCTAGAAACCAAATTTAATTCGGCGCTGGATGCATGGACTGTCTCGGCTTCATCTTCAAGTTTTTCCTCTCCTTGTTCAGTCTCACACTCACTTTCTTCATTCTCCGATTCTAGCTTACCATTTCCCTTTAACAGCATGATTCTTTTATTCGGGCATTGGCTAGCGATGTGTCCTTATTCCTAGAACTTAAAACAAATAATTTCTCTAGATTTTGAAGGTTTAGGATCAGATTGTACCTCATTCTTTTGTGCTTGGACAGATTCGACTTTAGGCTCCTTTTTTGGCCAATTGGTGCTTTCTTCTCCAACTTTCGGCTTTAGCTTGTTCTCCAAGGTAGGATTGATTCTCCAGCCACTTAAGAAACTCCTCCAAACCATGAGCCTACACCCCTCCTCTTGAATTGATGCTCTAATTTAATAGCCACATGCAACTCTTCCTCCAATTCCACACATTGTTGCAGCTCTAGTTGACTGGCTATTTCATGATTCAAACCACCAAGAAACCTTGCCATGGTTGCTTCTCTATATTCATTCATTCTTAACCTCATCATAAGCATCTCCATCTCCTTGTAATAATCCTCCGCGGATCTAGTTCCTTGAGATAAAGATTGAAGTCTTTGATGCAGCAACCTATGATAGCGTGATGGTATGAACCGCTTTCTCATGGCTCCTTTCATTTGTCGCCATGTAGTGATCAAGTCATCACCAACTCTCCTTCAGGTGTTTTGCTCATTGGTCCACCATTCGAGTGCATAATGACAAATTCCATTGCTGCTAATTTCACTTTCTTAGCCTCCGAATAGTTGTGGCAATCGAAGATCATCTCCATACGCTCCTTCCATTCCAAGTAAGCCTCCGGGTCACTTTTCCCTATGAAAGGTGGTATGTTTACCTTAATGTTGCCAAGATCATCATCTACCTCCTCTCTCCGATGCCTCCCATGGCCTCGCCTCTCTTCGACAGCAAGTGTTTCATCCATCCCTTCCTCGAAATCATCTCCAAAATATTCCTCTTCAAACCCCTCTCTAGGTCGTCCACGGCGTTCTCAACCTCAACCTCGACCTCCATGGAACTCTTGCCTCAAATTCGGTCTACCATGAGACGTTTCTGTTCTATCCATCCTTTGATTTCTGTGGTCAAATTGAGCATTCATCCGTTGCAATTATTCCAAAACAGCCCTCATGTCCGTTTGCTCATCACTCCCCGTAGCTCAAAAAACACCATGGAATCCTATGGATTCTTCTTCTTTAATTCTTAGTGGTGGATCTCCTCTCCTCATCCTTGAATCTGCCATATTAGTATAAATAATACAAAATAAAATAAATTCTCACCAAAAACCACTCCCTCACGTGTTTTGCTCAATCAAGTTCTCAACACTCGTGTTTTCACACTAGTTTCGGCTTTTACCCTTTTTTAAGCTCACACACTCTTGCCTTTTTCCACTCAATGAATTATCTCAAAGTTCTAATTAAAACACCCCAAAAACAGCAATTACATCATAAGTATTTTTTTAATTAAACTTATCAACAATACAGTAGCAAAAAGTAAGCAATACCGAATGAATTAACAAAACCTAGTTTTCGGCTTTCTGGGCAAAATAAAGCAAAATAATAAGGAAAATTTTTGGAATTAGCAAGAACTGGACCAGATGGTTAGAGATTAAGGATTCAAGAATAAAATTTAGGAAAAAGAATTTCAAACATGAACAAGAATCAATTCAAACAAAAATATAGAATAGTGTTGGTTGTTGTCCTTGTAATTCAACTTTTGTATCAAATCCTTCAACTAATTTTAATCCAAATAATTTAAAAAACCCAAAATTCAAATATCCAGCAACTCCAAATATTGAATAAATAATCAACAAAATAGCAGCTCCAATAATTTCCAGCAAACAAATCAAACTCCAACAAACTGAAATTATTTTTTTATTTGGCTTTTCTTGTTCCCTTTGTGTTTTTTTTTTTTTTTTTCACTCACAGAATATAAACAACTGCAGTATCAAAATCAACACCAAAATTTGCAATTCCAACACCAAATAATCACCAAACCCGTGACCTCCCAAACAAAATACAAATTGTGCAATTTTTTTTTTCTATATCTGTTCGGCTTTTCTTTTTTTTCTTTTTATCTTTTTTGAATATATGAATGACAATATTTAAGACTAAAATATTAAAGAAAAATCAACAAAAACCAAAATTAACAAGAACAATGGTGAAAAACAACCAACAAACTAGGAAGCAAAAATACGGCAAAACTAGGAAATCCTAATCCAACTAAGAATCAATTTTTTTTTTTTTAAAATATGAAGAACATGTATGATGATAGAAGCAACCTTAACATAATGGTAAAATTACAGATTAACACAATAACGAAGAAAGCAAATAAAGATAGATCAAACCTGAACAAAATTTGGCTCTGATACCAAATAATACGAACCTAGGATGACTTGCATTTAAACCCGTATTATATTAGTCCGGATCTAATTATGTTCAAGTTCTAATGGTCATCTTGACCCCTAACCAACCTGTGATTAGAAACCTTGGTATACAATGAGGACGCCACAACAGGTGATGGAAATCCTATTGATAAGTCAAACTAAAACACTCATTCACTAATGGTGTTTTAGGTGTTCAAAAGAACAAAGAGAAATTCAATCTCACAAAATAAATTCTAAATATTATTAATGGTGTGTTCTTTCTCAAAAACAAGCCTTTATATAGGCTAAGAGAAAACAAAAATAAACCCTAATTACAATAGGTAAAACGGGCCATGCAATGAAGATTCCTATTATGGTCGAAACTCTCTCTCCTTTCATAATCTAATTTTGATTAATTAATTTATTTATTTTAAATTAGAAATTAATTAATTTATAATGAAGAGAATAAAATAATAACTTTCATAAACTTATTTTTCCAGAAAATAAATAAATAAAACCCTAAAAGTAAAAGTAATTTCCTAAAACAAAAAGTAGAAAACAAATTAGGAAACTAAAATACTAGTTTTTTGACTAAGTTGAATTTGACCAATCTTTGACCAACTTGAGCTAAAAATCAGGTTTCATATGCTTTTTAGGATGCCAAATAGGCTGATCATGAAGTCCCACATGTTGCCTTTGCTTCAAGGAAAGAGAAAAAACCAACTCAGCAAAATACAGTAATGCCAGCGGAAAATACAGTAAAATTGGCCAAGCTTCCTCTTATGCGCACACCACCTGTTTGATTGCCTTTGAAGTTGCCTTGACTTGATTCCATGGCCTTTTAGAGATATGTATTGAATCCATAAAGTGTTGGAACCCTTTCATGCTGCCCGGACTCCATAAATGCACCAAAACCGCTACCCGGGTCCATATCAGCTTCCACCACTTGTATGCTCAAAATAGGTATTGGATCTTTGAGTATGGACAAGCTCTATTGAGAATTAATTAATCCTTGGATAAAGGCAGTAAGGTTTTTCCTAAACCTCTTACCTTGATCCCTAGTAATCGGCCTGTTTTATGCATCCAAAGGGTGAAGGCTGAGATGGACCCAGATAACTGTTTGGTGCATTCGTGGACTCCGAGTAGCAAGGAACGGATTCAAAACTTTATGAAATCAATTGATATCACCAAGAGCCATAAAATCATGTCAAGGCAGAAAAAAAGCATCCAAATTCATTATTTGCACACAAGCCTTTCTTTTTGGCCGAAAATGCTCATTTTGGCGCTGACTTTGTTCTTTTTTGTTCTTCAAGCAATTTTTCTTTGTTCCAATCAAGGGTAACGTACGAGAATCAATATTAATCATATTTGTCATCCTACATAGCATATTAGATCTGATTTGAAGCCTTAACAAGCTAGAGATTGGTCAAAGATAGCTTAGTTTGCAAATTAGTCAACTAGTTTCCTAATTTGAGTTTGACTTTTTGTTTTAGGAAACTATCTTTTATTTTGGTTTTAATTTAATTATTTGCTGGAAAAAATTAACTTAGGAAAGTTGATAATCCATTTAGAATTAATTAATCAAATTTAGATTAGGAAAGTAAGAATTTTGGCCACATCATGCTTCATGGCCGGTTTTACCTATTGTGATTTAGGGTTTTTGTTTTATACCTTTAGCCTATTTAAAGGCTTATTTTCTTAACAATAGTAGTGCATTGTTCATACAGAAAAATAATTGTAAGAAAAAATTCTCTTTGTTCTCTTTAAACACCTAAAACACAAATAAAGATTGAGTATTTTAGTTTGACTTATCAATAGGACATCCATCACCTATTGTGACATCTTCTTCTTATACCAAGGCTTCTAATCACAAGTTGATTATGGGTTAAGGTGGCCATTAGAACCTGAACTTAATTGTGATCTGGGCTAATATAATATGGGTTTAGGAGCAAGTCAATTTGACTTTTAAATTAGGAAATAGTCTTTTGTTTTTTATTTTTATTTAATTAATTGCTAGACAAATTAATATAGGAGGGTTGATATTTAATATTTCTGATTGTAAATTACTTAATTCCTCCTTCAAAATTAAGGAATTAATGAATACAAATTAGATTAGGAAAGACATAGAAAATTTGGCAATTATCTCATTGGCCGAATTTCACCTATTGTTTTGGGGCTTTATTTCTTATGACTCTGGCCTATTTTTCTTAATAAATGGCACATCAGTCATCATTTAGAAAATATTACTATGAGAAAATTTTCTCTTCGTTCTCTTAAAACACCTAGAACACCGAATAGAGAACAAGTGTTCTAGCTTGACTTATTAATGGGACTATCCATAACCCATTATGGCATTTTCGATATATATCAAAGTTTCTAATCACAAGTTGATTAAAGGTCAAGGTGGCCATTAGAATCTGAACTTAATTTCGATCTAAACTAATATAATATGGGTTTGGGAGTAAGTCGACCTAGGTTCGTATCACCCTCTCCCTTTGGCCTTGTCATTACAAGCTAGTAAGGACCTATTGATCCTACATTTTGCATTCAATCTATATTAGCAGAGAGCTTTTGACCTTGTTAAGCATATGCAGCTAAGTACTTAATTTTAAAGCCCTAATTAGTGAGAATCCTTTTAGGAACATGATATTGATTGTTGAAATTGATTACACACAAACAATTTGGGAATGATAGCTTCTTGAATGGAAAATGGAGTATTGGGTTACCTATATACTTTGAAGCTATCTCTTGATCATAGATTGAATTCTCTAAGGTCATCATAAACATATTGTTTAATTCTTGTTTTCAAATTTCAAGTTTTTAAGTTGTTTTTAAGGTTGTTCTTAAACATTAGGGTTAGTTTATTGCTTTAATATTCATTGCTTTTATTTTAATTACTAATGTTTCACTTGAGGACAAGTAAATAGTTAAATTTGGGGGTGTGATTAATGAGCTTTTTACTCACTAATCTAGCATTTCTAGCTTCATTCTTTGTTTGTATTCTCAAGTTTCTTGTGTAGGAAAAAACTTCAATTACATAATTTGGAGAATATTTGCTAGAAAAATGAAGCTTTTATGCATTGTAGGGTCATTTCTTGAAAGCCAAGTCAAAGAAGTGAAGAATATCCTACAAGCTAAGTGTTTGAGGTATGTACACTCTTATTTGGAGAGTGCACACACACATTTGAGCCACAAAGGACCCAAAACCGGCAATAGTGGCATGTACACTATCTACCAGAGGGTGCACATGCCACTCATTTGAGGGCATGCAGTAGTAAATGGCATGCACACTCTCATTTTAAGTGTGTACATGCTAGTTGCTATAAGTTTCCCACATGTTTCTCCAAGATTTGGCAAGTGCTAGTCAAGATGAAGGTTTTAATAAAGCATGTCACAAGAATAAGGTTTTTAATAAAGCATGTCACTAGCATATACCATTTTTATGAGCTATATGATGAAGATCATAAGGTGGAAATTAGCTTTTTTATGGTAATGATTATGAAGGCTTTTAAAGAGGTGGCCTTATTAAATTGAAAAAGGCAAGGCTTACCAAGGAGGAAGAAAAAGAAGAGAAACACCACAATCAAGGAGTTAAGAAAGAAAAAGAGTTTTTAAAGAGAGAATCTCTTGGAATTTGGAGGAACTCTTAAAGATCTAAGGCTTCAAAAACTTGGAGGACCTTGCTACACTAAGATTTTACTAATCCTACACTATTTTCTCTTAATTTTTAGTAATTTGTAATAGAATTCTTGAGTAATTTGTATTAGACAATGTTTGAGTCAATGTTATTCTATTTTGTTCTTGTTTGTGTTATTTCCATGAGACTTTGTGGTTAGATCGTTGATATAGGGCCTTGATGTAATCTAGATTTGGATTATGATGATTAATTGGTTAATTTTAATGTGCTTGCCTTCCAATTATTTGTACTTTCTTGTTCTTTATTGCACCAAATTTAATGAAAGTTTGATAGGGTGTTGTTTAGATTCATAAGTTATGACCTTAAGAGATGATAATTGATGAATTGAGCACTAGATGAACATAATCTACGAACCAATTGAGCTTGATAGAGCCTTTTAGGTATTGGATAACCTCATTTTGATTCTTAATAGAGCTTAGGAGAACCATTTAAGATTCAGGTTATTAAGGATACTCAATTGATTAGGTAATTGATCAAATAAGGAAGAAATTCCAATTTAGAATTGATTACCTATAAATCTGGTTCAACCTTGAGAGAGGAGCCCTTGCTTAATAATTGGATAAAAAGCAAATTAAAATTACCAATTAAGGAATCACATGAGAAATCTAGGTGAAGTCAAGGTCCTAGATGTCTAAAATCATAGATTTACAAAATTCAATTGCTTAGTGTCTGTTTGTATTTTCCTTGAACTTGCATGATTGATATATATTTTGTATTGATTTTATAATTTCTTGCAATTTTTCTTGAAAATTGACTTCCTAGATAAAATCGACTACTAAATACCTTTGGTTATTAGCTAGGATACTTTTATGCTTAAACATCAATCCCTATAGGAATAATACTCTACTCTATCACTTTATTACTTATAGGATCCATACACTTGCAGTTGCATTAATTCAAGGAAGACACTGTTCTATATGTTTATGGTTCTAACATAGTAGAGCACGAACAAAGAAAGGTGGTTAGATTATTTTTTTTAAATATGAAGTTCATTAATACAACATGGATTAGCATGTTGTTGTCCACATGTTAACATTGGATGTGATGCTTGAGTTTCAGACTGAGTCGGCAATTTGGGATGTCTAAGAAGCTTTACAAATAATTGAGGGGAATGTACAAGAAGGTCTACAAATAATTAAATGGAAATATCAGTGGGAGATGAGGATGAACCTACCATATAAGTAGGAAATGATTAATCAAATAAAGGAGTTGTATTAACAATAGAAGACTGATGGGATAGAGGAGTAAAGAGTAAGTCATACTATTAAAATTTCCAAACAATAAAACTTTTGTATTTCCAACCAACTCCAAACAATCATCACCAACCTCGAACCAAATCCACTTTGCATTCAATCAAAAAATTAATTTGAACCAGATCCAAATCAAACCATAAATGCCCATCAACTTCACAAGTTACGAAATTTCAAATTATATCTCAAGTAATAATACTCCATTCAAAGAAAATATAAATATTCAATCCCAAAATAAGATAAGGATTTAAGATAGAACTTAACCTCAACAAATTGGTTTCCATAAATAATTTTACAAAACTCCACAAAATAAGTTATAAGTCCAAAATTGATTAGCTTTAAGAAAATCTATTTCTTAACCTCGAAATTACAATAAATTTCAATAGTCTTCCAAAATAAAAGACAATCTTTAACTCTTTAACTCGGCCTTATAAATTTAGATTGATCTTAATTATCCAAAAGTCTTTTAAAAATTAAGGAAATTACACTTAACCTCATTTTATAAAGATAGATCACTTTCCTTCCAAAATATGCAAAAAAAAACCAATTCCGTTTTAATTAAGCAAGCCATTCGGCCAAGCTTCAAGTCTAGGCTCAAAATTTTATTTTCACAACCAAAGATTCCAACATTTTCCATTTTCCACTTAAACTTAGAAATAAGCATCAAGAATCCACAAGCTAAAAAACATTTGAAATTACAGATAATAGTTAACAAATACTTCAAGCTACATTAAATCTCCAAGTCGACGGCTAACAACAAATAAACAATCTCATTACCTTTAAAAAGCTCAAATCATACTTACAGCCATCCAACAAATTAAAGCTTTCAAACATTATCATCAATTTCAAACCACATTGATCCAAATTCTACAAATTTCATCACCCAACATCATGGTCTAAACTTACTCACCTTGATCTCCACGATTTTAAAAAAACAGACTCATCAATCTTTTAAATGCTTAAGTACCTAATACATAACATTTCCAAGTCAATACTTTATAAAATTTACAAGAAAAACTTAGAGAAAAATTCTTATGGTGCTTCGGTTTTAAACAAACAAAAGACCAACAAAATGGGTTGATGCTCAATAAAGAGAAAAATTCTTATGGTGCTTCGGTTTTAAACAAAAAAAAAAAAAAAAAGAGACCAACAAATTGGCTTAATGCTCAAGGAATAGGAACTATATAACGAGTTTGAGAGGTTAAGAAAAACAAGGGAAATTTCCATTCTTAAACTCAACAAACTTCACATGCAAAGATAGATCAATTTTTAAAACACATTTTCCTAAAATATAGTAAAAATTTAGACTTAAATTTAAACAAAAACAAAAGAAATTCATGGAAAATCACCAGGCGAGCTCTTGGGTTTAGGGACTCACCAAAACCAAAAACTTTCATTTATCAAGCTTTGCCATCTTCAACATGTAAACCATGATCAAACCTATAAACTAACTTATTTAAAACATAAAACCAAATCCAACCAAAAATTTCATAGAATTACAAACAAAAATTGAAGAACAAGCATGGAAAGTTCTCAATTTTGAAGAGGACCAAAAGTAGAACAAATTTTGTTCTGAAAACTCAAATATCCATTATATGCAACACAAGATCAACACTCCAACAACACTTACCCAAAACGTATACTTAAAATCCAAACAAAAATGAAAGGAAAGGAAAGTAAAGGAAAAATCATTTTTGAGTGCCTACAATTCTTGAGTTTACAAGCTCATCAACACACTTATATCTCACTTCAAAAAGTTCTACAAGATTCAACATGCAAAGCAAGAAAGTACTTATTCAAAGTACGAAACAAGAATCGAAGCAAATCTTAAGAAAACAAAACAAAAATCAAAGTAAAAACTCAAAGAATCCTTTAGGTAACAAGAAGAGAAAACACAAGGTTTTAACTCAAACAAAACTCAAGAATCAAGTTGTGTGACCCATGTAAAATTGTTGGACCTACATGGAATTTTTGACATGTGGAAGAGCATTCTAGAGGAACAACTCCTTGAGGTTTAGTGTTGGGCTTAAAGGTCATTTGTTGAGTCTTGGAAAAACAACATTCATTTGGTATTCGGCCGAAAGGCATATTTTTGTAAGTTGGAAAAACATTTTTTATGTTAAGCCTAAAACTTGCCTTTTGAAGGAACAAGATTTTTAGCCAAACAAAATGTTGAGCCAAAGGGTAGCTTTTGAAGTTGGGATTAGAATTTTAATTGCACTATTTATCCTAATTGTTCAAAAAATATTCTTCTGGCCAAGATATAGTGGGTGAACGTCTTGGAATTGTTAGGCTAGAGGAATTCTTACATGTGAGTAAAAGTCTAATGCTAGTGGGTTTTCAATCAAGAAATATTATTGGTTTACGATTTTTAAGGGTAAGAATCCTGGTCCTATTGGGTTACACGTAAAAGAGTTGCAATTATATTAGAATTGAAGGTGGTTAGAGGTTATATAAAGAGGTCAAGCTTCAGATTTTGGAGACATCTCTCTATACACATACACATTCAAATACTCGAAAAACATAAATTCTCTCATATTAACATTCAAGTTTTTGAAGCATTCAAGCTTTTGGAGTCTCCAAATTTCCAGATTTTGTTTCAGATTTTTAATTTCTTATACTTATTCATCATTATTTCATTGGAATTTTGTTTTGTTTAAGTCCTTTTGATTGTCAAGGCAATAAAACATCCCATTGAAAAATAGTTCTGTATTTTCAAGCACAATTATTCGGAGGAATCAAATTTTGTGCATTATTTACTTTATTTATTTGCTTTGAATGTACTACAATTCAAAGGTGGTACGCTCTTATGCACTTAGGGACGTTGATTGTTGACTAAATAATCAACACAAGCCCTACATTCATGTGAACCAACGGGTTGAATAAGAAAGAGGAAGAAATGAAGAAAGTGGATCAAGATTTCAAGGGATGCGAGTGTGTGTTCTCGGGTTGGAGAGGAAAAAAAAAAAAAAAAAAAAAGAAAAGAAAAGAAGAAGAAATAAGAGAGAGAGAGAGGATTGAGAGAGTGGTCTTCGGGCTTGAGTGGAAGAAACGAGGCAATTGAATAAAAAAACGTGGAGTTGGAGTTTATATAGACAAGGGAGGTTGAGGGCAAAATGGTAATGTCAAAGTTATAAGAAGAAAGGTTAAAAATGACCCAATAAATCAAGATAATCATCACCCAAAGAATTTCCAAAATTAAAATTTTAAGATAAAAACAAATTTTCCAAGACCCAAAAATTATAAAACAATTGTTAAATTTTGCAAGCTATAAAAATAGAATTAATCATAGACCAATTACAAATAAGTTCTCAAAAATTATATGATAAAAGAATTCTTAGCTCCTAAGAAAATAATTTGGTACCAAAAATACACATAAAAATTAATGCAATAAGTATTTCTCCCATAAAATTGAAAAATCAAATCCAAATTTGTAGATTTTTAAACGAAACAAAAATTCAAAAAATTTACCCACCATTCTTACAGAGACTAATAAGAAATTCAAATTTACATGCACAAGCAGCATAAGATTTCTTGAAAATTAAGAAATAGAAAAATTTTAAAATTTTAAGGTGTTACATCGTTGTTGTCCAATTGTACGTATTCCAGTGCTGGGTTTCTAATCCATTATTTAATCGTTGAGGTAGTCAAATTAATAAACAACAAATTTGAGGACTTAAAACGCTGCCACCGATCTGATTGTTATCGACAAACGCTTAGAAAGACCATGGATTAATGATGCAAGAAACTCAGTGATCAACAACAATTAGCTTGCCCAATCAGAATTGAAAACTTTGTTGGGCTACCAAGCATGTAGTAATGGAGATCAACCTTCTCTATATGATGTAGCATAGAAAACAGTATTCTCAAAAAAGTTGATTTACATATAAGTGTTAAGAAGAAGCTCAGTATTTTTAATAAAGCCACTTCAACCTATTGAACTAGCATATATATCTTTTTATCAAAAATGATTTAGCATATGCACATATATATATATATATATATACAGTTCGTTTATGGTGCGGACGGTTCTCATACGGACCACAGTATTGGTGACAGTTTTTTATAGTATTGGTGATGATTTTTTAAAAAACTGTCGTTAATACTATAAAAAACCGTCACTAATACTGCAGTCCTCATGCGGACCGTTTTTACCATAGAATTTCCATATATATATATATATATATATATGTATACATGAACTTAATTAGTTATTTACTGTTTTAGCTTCAAAAAAAATTAGAAAAAAATTAAAAAATTAAAATTAAAAAACAAAGAGATTAGAGGAGTGGGGAGGGGCACCCAAGTCATTAAAAGCTAGCTTTACCTGTAAAATTCAAAAATAAACATAATACATCTCAAGTAATCTCTCTATGTACCTTCTCTTTGATTAATTTATTCACTTCACCCAAACCATATAATAATGTTCTTGATCCCAACTCAAAGAAATATTTAAGTTATGTAATGTAGTAAAGAATTAATTTCAAGACCTCAACTTAAAGAAAACTTTTTATATAGTATTGAATACATAACGCCCATTTTTTTAATTGTTTGATTGAATACATAACAAAAATTTAAAAACAAAAGTTGATAAAATAAACAAAGAAATGATACGTATACTCTTCTCTTTCTTTGAATTGGTCTATATAATTTTTTTTTTTTACTTTTTTTTTTCTAAATATTAATAATATTATAATTATTGTCCTTCTTTCATGCATCCCTTTAACAACCTTTTTGGAATTACGCTTTTATTTGTGAAATTTTTCATAATTAGTTTTTCCTTTATATTTTTTAATAATTTATAATAAATTTTTTCTATATTAATGTTTCCTACTTATAACCTTTCAAACATAAATATGAGATTGTAGTTTTCTTTGTTTACTTTGCAGATAGTTTGGGTGTGGAGTAAATAATTTCAACAACAAATATGATGCGCAAAAGAGCTTCCTCTTCGCAAGGTCAACAAACCACCCCTGAATTTTTCAAAGTCCAAAAGGGCCAAAAAGACTATCATGTCCTCCAAATATACACACATTTTTGCATCACTTTCCACACCAAAGAGGAAAAGGCCCAATAGAAAACTAAATTCTTATGATTAAATGACGGTTAGATCAGGCAAAGTGGGACCCCATTTGATTGGGATTCACTGACGTTGATCATTACCAACCCCACGCCCACAAGAAATATTATGTGGACTCTAACGCATCACATGCCATACACGTTTCCACCTTATTACTCATTTGTTTTTCCACGTCAGCCAAACTGCTACGTGCCACATGTCGGCAAAGCCTTCTACTTGCCACGCGGCTTGTTTCAACACGTTCGGTGGACTTTTTATATTATTCCTATTTGGCATGTAAGGGCATTTCAGTAACTACGGTCATCGCAATAGCTCACTTAAATAATAATTTAGAAATCAAATATGCATTTAGGTTTTGACTAAAAATTTCTAGAATAACCATAATTTGCATTTATTCCATTGAGAGAGAGAGAGAGAGAGAGTTCGCTTAAAAATCATAATTGCTTGATTTTTTTTTTCAGAGAATAATTGTATGATATTTGGATTTTTATCCAATTATTTTTAAAAAAATAATAATTTAATTTTATAATATCTATATATATCGTGATTGCAGACAATATTTCATGTGGTTACCTTTATTAACTATTTAGTAATTTAGAATTATATTACAATTTTTTTTAAGCAATAGAATTATATTACTTTATAAAAAAAAGTTGAGTATTAATTTTTTTAGAACATAAAATTAATAATAATAATAATAGTAATAATAATTTTTGCACGATAGAAAGTCCCTAACCAATGGTTCCCATGCACTTGGATCCAGGAAGCCTTCAGAGTCAACGCGCTGGTTTGGTACACCTATCAACACAAACGATTTTCCAATTTGTTGGATGGTCATAAATATTTTGCGGTTCATTTCGAACCCATGTGGAGCCAAAAAAAATATATGTTTAATTCAAAAATAAACTGTTAGAAAATTAAATCTAAAATTCAAGCTAATAAAAGTACAAATTAAGCTCTTCTTCATACCAATTTGACTTCAATTAGACTAATAAATTAATTTCTACATGACTAATAAATTAATTTCTACATGCTAAGTATTTTTCTTGTATAATTAATTTATCAAATAAAAGCAATGATTTTTGAAGAAAAAAATAAAATTATATTTGCTTACTCTTCTCTTATGTTTGCTTAAATGAATCATGAAATCTTTCATTTTCTTCTTTTTTAAAATAAAAAATAAAAATTTCACACATATTTTTAATATTGTTTAGTCATGGTACATAATTAATTTGTTATAATAGGACAAAAATAAAGAATCAATCTTTTTTTCCATAAAAAAACAAAGTAAAGAATCAATTTAACATTCCACCACCAGTATAAATGATGCTGTATTAATAAGAAAATATATATTTTGTTGGATTTTGTTATCTATTACCAAGTATAATAATCGTGAATCAAATCATTATATGTAAATTATCAAATGGTATATAAATCCAATTGTGTACCCATAATTTATTTTAAAATCAGCACCATTATAGGATAAAATTTAATTATTTCTAATAGTTTAAAGAAAAACAACATACAAGAGTATACAGCCTTTTTTTTTTTTTTTTTTTTGCTATATTGCAAGTCAAACTAATTAGAAGATCTACTAATTATTTTGTTTTCTCCAATTTTTATAAAATAACTTTTATTAGAAAAAAATACTCCTCGAGGCAAAAGGAAAGAAATAAAATTTTGATTTTTGTGAATTTTGTTTTTAAATTCATTATAAATAAGTGCAACTAAAACTAGAAGAAAATTTACAGCTTAAATTCTCTCTAATTAAAACAAAAATCAATATGAAATATCATTTTAATTACATTTAGTTTTGTTACTAACTAATTGTATTAAATAATTATAGTTTTCTAATAAATATATATTAAAGAAATTAATTAAATAAATGTTATATTACTAAAATATTATATATGAATATTATAATTATAATAAATTTGATTACAAATAAGTGATAAATGAAGAAAAAATATTTAGATAACTGGGAAATAAACTAAAACCAAAATAAATATAAAACCAAAAAAAAAAAATGCAAAAAAGACCGTAAGGGAAGAGACGAAGGGGCAACATTATACTTTGGGGGATAAAATTGTAAATTGAAAATAAATTACTCAAAATATAAAAAAAGAAAAAAAAAATTGAGGGGGACACGAGCCACCGACCCAATGTGGTATCCCACTTGTCACAAATTATAATTGGCCTATATCCCAAAAAAAAAAAAAAAAAAAAAGAATTAGCCTTAAATTTAACTATACTTTTATAATCTAATTAATAAACAATTCCCGAGACATAAAAAAAAGAATAGTGAACAATATAGATTTGGTCAGGAATGATGTCAGTAAATCGTCAACTTTAAAACAGTCTTTTAACCTTATTGTAAAACCAAATTTGATTATTTCAAATAATTAAAAAATCAAAATAACATAAAATAAACATTTATATTATGTTTTTTTTTTTTTTAATATTTAAATAAACTCTTAAATCTCTTTCTACACAATTAAAATAAATAAATAAATAAATCTTGACAAAATCAGGGTCAGACAGACCCATTCCAACGCTTTGTCCTTCCCCTTCGTACATACATATACAAAGAAAAAACAGCTTCTACGCCTGGTCTTCTTCAATGGCGTATTTTTGACTTTCCGATTCTATCCCTCCCTTCTTTAAATAATTCCAGCACAATCCCAGCCTTGAGCCTTTCATTTCTTCTCCATCTACCTAGAAATTAGAATATCCAAATTCTAAAGATTAAAGACTTCAATTTTCTCTTGAGTTTTTATTTTTTTGTGTTTTGTTTTTTTGGGGTACGGTTTTCGTTGGCTGAATTGCGCCGTCAATCGGATGGAGACGAAGGAGGAGGACGCGAGGAACTCGGTGCTGAGTCAACTGGTTGAGTCGGTGAAGGCGATTTCCGAGTCGTCGGAGTGCCGCAACGCGTTCAAGAAGATTTGCGGGAATTTGGTACGGAGAGTGAAGCTGCTGAGCCCTCTTTTCGAGGAATTGAGGGACAGTGACAAACAAGTGGTGGGTGAAGAGGAAGTGAAGGCCTTTGAATCGCTGAGACTCGCTTTGGTTTCTACTAAGTTGCTTCTGGAGTCGGTCAACCAGGGAAGCAAGCTTTATCAGGTACGTGCTCTTTCTTCTTTTTGATCTCTGCTTTTCTCTCTCTCTTGGTTCTTTGATTTATAGGTTAATAAAAAAGAAAATAAAAGGAAATCAAAATTTGGGTTTTGCTGAAAAAATTAAAATATTCAGAAAAAAAAAATTGGAAATTTTTCCCTTTTTTTCTTTTTGTTTGGTTTTGTTAACTCCAAGGCATTAGATTATATAAAAAAGCTTTGTTTTGCGTACAACCAAATTATCAAATAAGATATCAAATGCGTTGTTTTGCGTACAATCAAATTATCAAACAAGACCTTTTTACCTGTACCTTTTTATTGGATTATTACTACCGACATCAAATGTGTTCTAGAGAAGAATAGTAAGCAGAATTTTTCAAAAATTTACTAAAACTGGAGATGAAGATTTTGTTTGGTTTCCTAACTATATGTTTATTAAATTATATAGAAAAGTTTGCAGTTGGTGTTAAAAAAAATTGCTGGTATTTTGGTTTGGATGTTCTTATAGATTAAACAGCTTTCACAGCCGAAAAGTTGGTACGGTTTCAATCTGTCAATTAGGTTGCATCTGCTCTCTCTATCCAGTTTTTTTCTGTTTTGGGTTCGGATCTTTTATTATAAACCGTGCAGCTGCATAGTTTTTGTGCATCCTTTGATTGTTTATTCACTTTTTTAGTTTTTTTCTCTATATCATTAAAGATTTATAAAATAATTACTCGGTGCTGTGTTATTTATTTACCCTTTTCCTTTTTTCTTTTTCTTTTTTTTCTTTTTTTTTTTAAAGGCTTTTCATAGGGACGAGATTGTAAATAAGTTCCACCAAATGACAGAACAACTAGAAGCAGCATTGAAGGAGATTCCTTACGATAAACTCCCTATATCAGATGAAGCTCGAGAACAGGTATTGTTACAACCCAAGAAATTTTCAAAGTTGGTATAAACAACAAGTTTATTCCTATTTCTGCTTGTTGTCAGTTATAATTTTATTTAGTTCTAGATCAAAAAGTTACATATTAGACTTAGAAGTGTTTAAGGAAGTTCTAACCTCTATTAACTTGTTTCAGATTGAACTTGTGCATGCTCAATTCAAAAGAGCTATAGAAAGAAAGGAATCATTTGACTCACAACTAGAGATGGATTTAGATGTGGTCGAGAAAGAAAAAGAGCCAGACCCTGCAACTCTTAAAAGACTTTCAGAAAAGCTGCATCTTAAGACAATCTGTGACCTGAAGAAAGAGTCACTTGCTTTCCATGAATTGGTTATTGCAAGTGGTGGAGATCCTGGAGAGTCATTTGAACGGATGTCATCAATACTGAAGAAGTTAAAGGATTGTGTACTATCGGAAAATCCAGTGGATGACACCTGTAAAGGTGATCAGACCTCGATTAAGCACAGATCTCCTGTTATCCCAGATGATTTTAGGTGCCCAATATCTCTCGAATTAATGACAGATCCAGTCATTGTCTCTACTGGACAGGTATTATACATTCTCCTTCATAAGCTACAGTCTTGTGTATGTAGTGATTGTAAATTTGTAATTAAGTGCCACTTCCTTTTCGTAGACATATGAACGGTCCTGTATTCAGAAATGGCTGGAAGCAGGACATAAAACCTGTCCCAAGACCCAGCAGTCACTAATGCACACAGCCTTAACACCTAACTACGTTTTGAAAAGTCTAATTGCTTTATGGTGTGAGAACAATGGTGTTGAGCTGCCAAAAAAGCAAGGGAATTGTAAAAGCAAGAAAAATGGAAGCAAATTTTCTGACTGTGATAGAGCTGCTATTGCTGCCTTATTAGAAAAATTAGCTAATGGGAATCCAGAAGAACTAAGATCAGCTACTGGTGAGCTCCGCTTGCTTGCAAAGAGGAATGCGGATAATAGAGTTTGTATTGCTGAGGCAGGAGCCATTCCGCTCCTTGTTGAACTGTTATCCTCCCAAGACCTACGTACTCAGGAACATGCAGTTACAGCTCTTCTCAACCTTTCGATAAATGACAGTAACAAGGGAACTATTGTAAATGCAGGAGCTATACCTGATATAGTAGATGTGTTGAGAAATGGCAGCATGGAGGCTAGAGAAAATGCAGCTGCAACGCTTTTCAGTTTGTCTGTCATTGATGAGAACAAGGTCGCAATAGGAGCCGCTGGGGCTATCCCAGCTCTTATAAATTTGCTATGTGAGGGGACTCCAAGAGGTAAAAAGGATGCTGCCACAGCTATTTTCAATCTTTCGATCTACCAGGGCAACAAGGCCAGAGCCGTTAAGGCTGGTATTGTAGTTCCGTTGATGAGATTGCTGAAGGATGCAGGAAGTGGTATGGTGGATGAGGCACTAGCAATCTTGGCCATTCTTGCCAGCCATCAAGAAGGGAAGATGGCAATTGGTCAAGCTGAGCCAATCACTATATTGGTTGAGGTTATACGAACTGGTTCCCACCGTAATCGGGAGAATGCAGCCGCTGTATTATGGTCATTGTGTACTAGTGACCAGCAACAGTTGAAGCTAGCAAAGGAGCTTGGTGCAGAAGAGGCATTGAAAGAACTGTCAGAAAATGGTACTGACAGGGCCAAGAGAAAAGCTGGAAGTATTTTGGAAGTCCTCCAACGGCTTGAAGGTAATTGTTAATTCATGAAGATGAGGACCGTGTTTTAAGTAATTCATTTGCAGTCTTATATAAGGTGAAGAAAGAGTAGTCGGTAGGTATAGTGGGAATTGACATGGGGAAATTATTGTATTGTTTGTATTACCATATAGTTAGGCGCTTAAATTGTGTTAATGAAGGGATAAATGGGGAGAGAGTGGCTTAAGTTTTACAAGATGGTTGAATTCAGGTGTTCAAGGACATTATTGATAGTGATAGGAAGGTTCTCACCTGAAAAAAATGCGAAGAAAAAAGGGTTTTTTAGGTCATCGACTCCTTGCCCTGATCAGCTATAGGAGGAATAGGTGCTTAAATTATCGTGCCCCTTATACAGAAGACTAAAAAGGTTACTTTTGCTTGGATTAGGGACATAAAAGTTGACGGTGGAAGAACCTAACTTCACAATTCTGCCTGTTGTCATGCCTCCTTTACCTTCTGAACATCATTTTCATCCATGGTAACAAAAAAATGGTGCGTCTGATTTTGTAAAAGTTCGTGTTTCATATCTGTAAATAGCAGCATTTTAAGTAAATGGTAATGCTAGATTTATCAAATTAAATTTGCCAAATGATGTGGAATATAAGGTAACAGCATTTAACTGATTTTATTTATTTATTTATCTATTTAAAAATTTATTTTTTTCATAGTTAAATTATATTTAAGTTATAAAAATATATCAATTAATAATAATATCATTTGATAAATAAATTGAATAACCATTTTAATACTTACAGTTCAAAATGTCAATTCTTTATCTGAAAAAAAATAATATATATATATATATATATATGTATACATATATATAGAGTAAATTGTCATTTGATTATCTCCGTACATCTTATATTACTCGAAATTATAAAAGTTTTCAACAAGCCGTTGAGGCTCTGCCCACATTGTTTATATAAAAATTAATCATGTGAAATAAATTTAATTGGTAAATCTTTTAAAAATATTATAAATTTGAAATACAAAATGATAGAGAAATTATTATAAATATATAAGAGATAGTATTATGAATGATAAAAAATTATATATAAAAGTTAATTTTTATATATAAAGAAACTAAAGATTTTATACATTCATAAATCATTTACTTTATATGTGATGTTTAATTAATTTTCAATCGGTTATTTTAGTCTATTTTAATTTATAACGTAACAAATTATAAACTTTGACAAGCAAAACTAAACACGTTATCGTGCGCTAAATCTTTTATTATTATTATTATTATTACTATTATTCCAATAAATAGAAAAGTACTATGGAAATAATTCAAATAAAATTCATCTTTTAAACTCAATTTATACCAACTTGACAACAAACTACAAATATTAATCTTTTGACACTAAGAAAAAAGAAATAAAAATATATATATAAATGTGTGAAAGTCAAAATAAATAAATATACAAGCAGTTAAAAGTCAACCCAACTTCTCCACAAACGATTCGGTCAAGGTATGGCCGCTGACGATATTTGTTGTCCCAATAATCAAATCGTACGCCATTGCTTCCTGCAAGACATAAAGTCATCTTAAATAGGTCTAACAATAAAATAGAAACAACATGATTTTTAACTGGTCAACTAGTCCGTGTTGAAATGATAATAATAAAACAGTTCTGAAAAACTCTCATTGAATATGTAAAATGATTGCTTTCAGTTACCATATGCTCTTCAGATATAAGCAATACAAGGATCTTTCAGTTACACAGCAATACTATGATTAAGTTCTAGTTCATAGATATTTTCAATCAAGAAGTTGAATGCTTCGAAATTTGACAAAGAAATAATGCATGACACGTCGAATTACTTACATAATTATAATTAGAATGTGCTTAACCAAGCTGATATGGCAATTGTATGATTATGCCACTTTAAGCAATACGAAGTATGACTTGACATCATTTTATAGTGTAAAGCCTCTTCCTTGAAAGTGAACAAAGATGGTTCTAAACCATGTGTTGAACAATGAATGTAGTAAAGATGGAGACAACAAAAAATTCTATGCTAGGGTGTTTTGAATATACTTTGAAGCTGCTGCAGAAAAGATTTTTCTAATCAAAGGAGATCTCATAGACTCGTAACAATTAATATACCTGAGAACACAGGTATCGAAGAGCAGCAATCTCAGCAAATGTTACACCTCCAACAAAGACAACAAGAACCAGGGAGCGCCTTCCATCAGCTACCCTGTGATTTGTCCAAAGAAGTATCAGTAACTAGCGACCATATGGACAGACCCAAGTGGAATTTTCCAGCAGAACTTCAGCCCCCAAACAAAAAAAAAAAACAAAAATGCAAACATTGGTAGAAACAGTTTAAGCAACGGAAGTATCAATTTATTAACAAATTTAGACAGATACCATAAAAAGAATGGATTCGACAAACATCAGAAAGTTTATAATCCTACATTCTAACTATTCAAAATTGTTTCTTATCAACTAACAAACTTCAATGCTTGTGATTTTAAAGTGGTTCTTTACAAAGAAAAATAACCCAACACGCTAAAGAAATAATAATATATCAAGAAAAAACAATACTTGTAGCAGTATCCCATAAAATAGGTTGACACATACTTGTCCATACTGGCTGAAGCACCCTGTAAAGTGTCCAACGATGGACTACTTGAAAATCTTCCCTGTAAAAATAGTATGGCATATCAAAATTAATAGATGCAGCAGTATAACAAATAAGAAAGAAGGGCTATGGTAGCTGTAGAATCAACAAGAAAGAACCACTTACAAATAGAAACTATAGACCAATATATCAAGAAGGATTGAAAGAAAACTTGCGAAAAAATAAAAAAATAAATAAAAAATAAAAGTGAAGAATAATCCAAGAGGATTAACTGACTCGCTTTTTATCTGAATGAGGTCCAGGCAACAGCTTCAAAATTTCTTCAATTGGACGCCTGAACAGTCAAATTTCACATTAAAGAGGGACGGAGTCATTCATGTAGCCATGGATGCTATAATAATAAAGTCCAGTAAGTCAACATTGAAGAAAGATTAGATTTGAAGAAAAATAAGCTGGACAGAAAACCTCCAGAAGTGGCATTCCAAAAAAAGAGCATAGCAATGTCATAAAATGCCACACAATTCAGAACCAAATATGGTGAAAAAATCTTCATATGGCTGACAAATTAAATGAAGCTAAGTAATGAACACTAGTGGTTTATGGAATGCAATAAACGGTAAAAAAAATTACACTTTCTATGTACACCAATTTCAAAGCTTCAGCCTATATAATGAAAGGAAATTAGAGTTAAAAAGAGTTGAAGTTAAATAAAAAGCATAAAATTTAGGTTGCAGAGAAGAAAAAACAAAAGCATTGAGGCCCATAGAATTTTCAGCTTAACAGAATTAATGTTGAAACACTTAAAACCGAAATAACATATAACAATGGGCTACTAAATTAGAATTGAGATCATCTAAAACTGTTATTAAAGCAGAAAATCCTATTCCACAAATACCATAACCAATAAATGGAAAGAAAACCGTCAAGGAATACTGTGATTTTGCCAGGTGTTAAAATTAAGTTCATATTAAAAGTTTCATTTAACGAATAATACTTTATGTGGTGATAAGAGAATTACTGTTGTTAAATTCTCCTTAGCATCCTTTGTTTTTAACATCTTAACTTTTCTTGATAATATATTTTATTTGTTCTAAAAAAATTTATTTCCAACATTGTAAGACGTTTTTATCAAACCTATTGTGAAAATGTAAATTCATAAAGTTAAACGAGTAGATTTAGAAATTTTATTTTCATCACTTATAATGCTTCAACATTCTAGGGTTAATACACAACCAAGAGATATACAACATAAACAACATTATTCTTCAAGAGATAAAAGACCGAAACTTGCTTGCTCAGAACAAGAATTAGTATGTATTATGTAATTAGAGCACAAAAAATAATTAACCTCACCATCCAGATCGAACAGCATGCTGGACAAGGCGAATACTAAGAGGTGCGTATCCAGAAAAGACATAGGAAATATCACTGGGGCTGTGATATTATCAAACAAGTACAGAAATTAGAGAGAATGGACTAATAAGAAATTATAAGTAAATGAAACAAGCTAGAAATAATATACTCATAACTTATTAGGTCCAAAAACTGCATGAAGTGTCTTAGTCCTGTAAAAACTTGAATGAGCCATAATGGATATGAAAAGGTTCTAAACACTGCAGGATGTGCTTCAGTGTCAAAAACTAGAATAAGCCTTAATGTATTTGAGAGGCTTGAATATAAGTATTTACAATATATCGATAGTTTGAACAGGTCAATAATGCAGGCTATATTCGGTGTATCAATAAGGGCACAACAGAATAAGGTAGACAATCCATATCAAAACTTAGAAAATAAAGAAACTTGGTATCTACAGAAACCAAGAGTAATCCAGAATCTAAATAATGATTTGTTAACTAGAAAATTCAATGACAAATTGTCTGAAATCCTGTTATATAGGACGAAGTGAATTGGACCATATTAACTTACAAGAATAGCATAGCAATATATCATACAAATGCAAAAATTATAGTACAGTTATCCACTTCAATGAAACTATGGGCTGCCGCCTATGTTAGACCAAGGCTCTAAAAATACTTTGTTTATTACCTAATATACAACTTTGTAGTAGATACAGACAGATCCAAAAGGCTAAGAATAATACTTGGCTGTGTCAGTGTCATCAACTACAAGCTGCAGAGCACGTTTGACTGTCGGCCAGTTGCTTTTGGACTCCTGAATGGTTCAGATGATGCATAATGAATCATCTTATATTACAATAAACAAAATTTGTTAAATGAGCAATGCAGATAAAAAAATAAATGAACCTGTTTTTTCAGCAATCCAGCTTTTTCTAAGTTATTCAAAGTACCGACGTGCTCAAATCCATAACTGTGGAGTAGTTCTCTCCTAAACAAGAATATGAAAATCTTAAATTATCTATATGATACAAAAAGTTGCATTTTAATGCAACTTGATGGTAAACTGTACAAACTAACTTAAAACATATATGAAAAATGTCATTCTTGCCTCAAATAGTCAAAATTCTTTTTAGGTAATCCTGAATTTGTTATAGAAAATAAGATGAGAAGTCGTAGGACATTTATCAGTGGTTCCTGCTTATGGATCATTTCTTCAATGTACTCAAAGCATCTGCATTCATCAACTATATTTAGTTTCATGGCTGTAAAATTTCAATGCTGTCCACATGTAAGTTTCCAGCAGCAGTGTAAATTCTCTTACATGTCATAACTCTGAGCCTCAACCATAGTGTGTTCCATGTCAAGTTGCGCAAGAAATGATGGCTTCGATGTAAAAGTTGATAAATACTGAGCAAGATTTATGTGCCTCTAAAGAAATAAAATGCAGCAAATTAGAAACCAAACTCATATTGTAGAACCCCAAAAAATAACACATCAGAAAACACATACAGTCATTTCTGGCAATGAATTCAGCTTTTTGACAAAGTCCTTCAATTCAGAAACTGTCTGGGTCTGTATGCATTCAAATATAAATCAATCAGAACTACTTAACAACAACCACATATCAGCTTTAAGGCTGCTAATTAAGCTAGCAGAGACCACAAATAAATGTAGAAGAAACGGGTAGTTAGGTGCTGAACCATTCACTTACAGTGGTGCTCATCTCTGTATAATCCTGCTTCATGGATGTTGCTTTCTGGCGTAGAATCTGCAATCATACAACAGATAGCAACTAATAAATTGGAACTTCAAGAGATGATCTTAATGAAACAAAAAAAGAGACATTTGGAACGAAAAATAAATAAATAAATAAAGGAAAAATGAAAGAATGACACAAATAACAAGAAAATCAATAAACAAATGTAAACTGGTAAAAACAGATCAACCTGGACAACAACTTCGAAGTTGAGATCCCGTATCTCCTTGAACAGCTTGTCACTATGTGATAACAAGAACAGTTAATAGATATGAAAGAAAGAGATAAAGAAGAAAATAGATGCTAAAATCAATTTGAAAAGTAAATATAAAGTCCAGCAGCCTAGATACCAAGCAGGCAATACCAGTTATTAGCTATTTTTGTCAAGGGAGTAGTAACTAAGGTAATAGGTATGGAATAATATTAATGACCAAAAAAAAGCATTGATTATTCTAGTCAAGTACAGCTCTAGGACTCATATTCATTAACCAAACCAAGAGACAGGCTGAGCTTATGTGATTACTAGTTAGTCAGACACCTTATTTTTGCATAGAAGGCAACAAAACAGGTTTGCCTCCAATTTCAATGAAAATTTAATATAGTAGGAGCATGATATACTTGCATTACATAAAAAAGTATATCAAATACAGACAACATTTTACCTTGAATTAAGCGGAACTTTGACTTTCTTTCCCTCTTGTTGGAGACCCATGATAGAAGCATCAAGCTCCACAGACCCATTATTAATGCCTAGAAACTGCACAGAATCTATTAGAAACAGCTTAACTAAATCCATTTAACCACAGGCTTCCGTTAAATTTCACAAAAAATGTACAATATCAAATTTGACCACAAATTTTTCATTAAAACAACGAAGAAATAAACTATTCAGCTTCTTTACAAATGGGTGCTCATACTACTGGAGGTCTAGTTGCCTCAATCGAGGAATGGAAAATTATGTTAATCTCTTAACATAACAAGTTCTGCATATACGCCTCCATAATTTTTCTCTCATCCAGGATTCGTCAGGGACAAAAGGATATGCATGTAAAAGCATTTACCCACGTAGCCTTAAAAAGAAAGGCATTGTCCTAGATAAATTGCTGACTGAGTGTCCAGGATGAGAGAACTACCATGTTTCTCCATATTCCCATAAATAACTTGAAAGAAGATTTTGCATTAAAAAAAATGGAGGAAAAAAAAAAAAATTTCTCTTGCATCCTCATGCTACTAGAGGTCCAACTGCCCTAATCTAAGTAGGGAAATTTATGTTAACCTCTCATCTTCTTTACAAGTTTTTGCATAAATGTCCATACTTCCATAAATAAAATAATAGACCTGCCCTCAAATTATATTTTCGTACCAACGTCTTCTCTTCAATACAAAATCTTTCAATTTGTTGCATCCATAAGAAAATTTCAAACTTTAAAAATAAATATCTAAATAAATAGAAGAAATTTCTAAAAAAGAGAGTACATTTGTAACAAATAAGAAACTGAAGGGAAGATATTTATAATTTCTAGAAACACCCAGGCATACTTGCAAAAGCTGTAAAATAAATAAAGACAATAATGTAAAATTTCTCATTTAGGTAATATGGATAGTAATGACTCAATTGACAGAATATGTAGACAAATCAGTAATCAAAGCCGTTGGAAAGATACTTAAAAGTTTTTATTAACCATGATAACTGAACTAATATAATGATATATAGTGGACAGCTAAATTTGATTATTACACCTACATTTGCTGCAACTGCTATGCTCATATTACTCAACTATCATGTCATACAACAAATTTTTAGATGCATAAAAATAGTGCTCCAATAAAACAATGGCTTACCTCATCGAGAAGCCCCTCATATGTTAGTTGAGAACACATAGGAGTGACCATGTCCACCTGCAGATATGGAAAAGTCACCTTTTGGTAAGACTACCAGAACTCATGATATATTTATCATCCTGAAAAAACACTAGAGCAGTAAACACAAAACCTAATACCCTCCAAATAAGTAATTGATATGCAAGAATATTATTCGACAATTTCTAATTCTTCTATATATCATTTTGTCAATAGCTATTAGATGATAAGAAATTAAAATAATGATTTAGTCTGAAATAAAATCTTTAATTATCCCTATACAAAGTTCAAAATCTTGATCGAATTCGAAACTCAGTATGGTTCCCTGTGTATCTTGATGCCTAATTTTCATTTTTCTTTTTTGTAGCAGTAAGTCGATGGTTGTGCTGAGTCTGTTGTATTTTTTCTAACCTAATTAGATAGCATTCTGGCACAGGGAATAACTAGTAGGACCATGATTTCTTATCCTTGGTAGGTTACTCTTAGATTTACTGGTTAATTCTTTTGTATCTAGACATCCCGAATTCTGAGTCTCTCTTGTGAAAATGAGCATGCTACATGTTATCTACAAATAAAAATCCATCTCTTCCTTTCTTCTATTGTATTTCTTAGTTTTTTCGACACCAAGCCTTTCCTAGCAATTTTACCTGGGTACTTAAGACTTCTAACTAATATTTTCCTACAATCCAAGCTCATTTAAGCTCAATCAACATAATTCTCCCTCGAAGTGCTAAGCTTTCCCTCATTGACTACTAACTAGTACTCTAAATCCCTTAAAACACTAAATAACTGTTTCGAATCCTGTTCAGCACCCCTACGCCTACCCCCCAAAAAAACTTGCTTTCCTCTCTCTAGTTGAATCCACAATCCCTCTTGTAACTTAGTGCAACAATCCATCTAAATAAGTCCTTGCCTTTTGCCAACACGGTACTTAATGATGATCCTGTACATCCCACCTTAAACACTACTGAAAAATCTGGATTCACTTAGTACATTTCAACAAAGCCCTCAAGATCATCTTTGCACAACCAACTCATACAATGTATCACAGATTCATTTTTACACCCTCAAACTTCAAAACCACATTACCTCAGCTATAGCCTGTGAAAAATGACTACGTAGCAGCATTACTTAACCAAGAGGTGCCATCTTACACTACTTCAGAATCAAAGTCTTCCAACCCACCTCACACAGGGAGCACCTAAATTATCAATGGGCATGTGCTCAAAAACCCAAGATTATCGTGCCAGTAATCTAGCATATGCTATGGTTTCAGAACTGAATACATTGAATGCCTAACAATCGTAAATTCATTATCAAGCCATAATAATTCTAATATATCTTCCATATTATACTAAATATGCAATATTAACCAGATGCATCTTACATATTCTACTGCAAAAAGTTTCATTATGAACTAAAGATATTAAAATATAACATGATGCGAGTGCAACTCACATCATATCATCTAACAAGAAGATGCCCCAAAAAAAAACCCAAAAAAAAAAAAAACATAAAAAAAAGGAAAAAAAAATAAGAAAAAAGATACATGAGTGTGTGAGCGAGAGAGAAATTTACCTCCCTATCTATAAGGATAAGTGTGTTTATCTCTGGCACAACCATCTGAAGTAAAAAGGAAGAGATAAGTGAGAAACAATCTAGGTAAAGGTTTCCCTCGTTCAAGGCTACAAAGATAACATTATATATTATGTGGAAGTGAATTTATTGCAAAACAATCTTGAAGCAACTTGTAATTACATCAGGTGAGTTAACAGGTTCCTCTGCTTGCATACGGTTTAAAATTTCAGCAACACTAACTGATGCTTTCCCTTTGGCCCTCACATTGGGTATTACCCCAAAAGAAAACTGCAATACAATAGCCAATTCATGAATTCAGGTTAATTGCAGAAATTACAATAGAACCATACTAAATAAATGCAATCACAAAAGTTTGTGGTTTCTATGGAAGTCTAGTTCTATAATCTCTTTATAAATTTTTAGTTCACATTTGAGGCTTCATCTTTAATGAGTCAACTGAACCAAACACATAATTAATAAGAAGCGCAAAGAAAAACCTCGAGTATTTATACAACCTCAAGCTTGTGAATGGCCTTTGCAATATGCCAAAGAGAGCTGGTATCACCATCAACTTGGCATTCCTACAAGGAAACAGTAAATAAACAAATTATTGAAAACAAAGAGTCAAAGACACCATACCTAATTCACAATGGATAAAAGTAGAAATTTCTGCCATACTTTGTAAGCAAGATCAAGTTCAAAAGATAAAACATCCTCATCCAATGGAACTATGTACAATGGGTACTCCCCTATGGTCAACAAGTGGTGGACCTTCTCCTCCTCAAGGATCTGCATGGAAAAACAATACCTTAAGGCATTTCCTAAGTGAATGCATGAAAGAATACCATTAAAGTGAAAACGTAAGCTATAGAAGAGAATCAATGGGCAAGAACTATTACCTTCTCACAACTAACTGCTCGGCGGGGCACAAAATAGACATAATATTCCCTCTGAAGACCTCTGGATATATCATTGTTAACATGGGAACTAATGAATTTCATCAAATTAAGCTGAGATCTGACAAGGTAAACCACTTTGGCAGCATCGGTTTGAATAGGTTCAGCTGAAAGATGTCGCAGTTCAACCCCATGCTCCTGTTTGTAATTAGCAGTTCAATGTGTACAATCTAAATTGTCAGATTATTTCCATCAATTTTTTCTCCATCGATTACAGCAGAACACAGTTTCCACAATTGAATCAATCCATACAACATTGATTTTATATCGAAGATGACAATTTTGTATGCAATCAGATGCAAATTCCTGAAATCTAAGAAGACGATGAGTACTAATTATTGCACAAACTTCTCATTACAACTAAATAATTTCAGCATAAGGGAAACAAAATGATCAGAATCAAAATTTTATTGAGATAAGCAGTAGAACAAAATCAGTAGGATAGAATTACCTTAAGAAGTGAAGTCTGGATAATCACTGAGAGAGAGCCACTAAACTTTTGATCGATGACCAAACACTTCTTTCCTCGAATCTATATGTTCCAAAATTGATTCAATACAATACACATACAATCATCGTACAAAATGTGAGCCCCACATTTCTTCCAATTATATGCAAGTAGAACACATATAAAATTATACATACAAAGAAAAAAAGTTAAATCTTTCATTGAACTAAGCCCGACACAAGTATTAGACCCACGGATGGGTATTTTATGTAATCAGCAAAACTTTCTAATAAACAAACGAGGAGATGAAAATATAGAAAATATATGTATATACATATATATACTATTTTTCTGTTTGATGTTGAACTTACATTCTTAAGGATGTTTATGAGCTCCTTCTGAGACTGTTCCCTGAAGTATATACACATATATTGAATTCCATAAAACCATATATATATATATATATATTAATTAAAGAAATGATTATTATATAGTTGCAGTGCAGCGAAATAAAAATTCCGTACCTTAGAGATGTGAGATTGAGAGGTGCGTTGTCTAAGTTGGGAATCTGAGCCATGGAAACGAAGCTTCAGCTTCTGTTGTGGAAACAGACAAACCTCTTTTTTATGTTCTAAGAAGATGAAGACGTTCGTTCAGTTCCCAAAACACAACGGCCATTGAAGGCTCCAAGCAACGATGAACGCCATGGAAATCGAGTCCGGCAACACCGACGAACAAATCCGACAACGTTTCGCCTATCGAGAGGTCCGACTAACCGACCCAACCGAACCGCTGCTGATTTCGATGCTTCAGTTTAAAGGGCTTTTTAGTAATTTCAAAAAAACATTTTGTAAACTGATATTTAGGTTGTGTGTAAAAAATACTTACTCTTTCTTTTTTTTTTTTTTTAAAAAAAAAAAAAAAAAAAACAAAAACAAAAAAAAACTAAAAATGAAAAGACAAAAGGCCTTTTGTGACGCTAATCGTCCATAAACTAGTTGGATCAAGCATATTAGTTCAGCCTGCCTTATAACATTAAAAAAAAAAAAGATTAAAAAAAAAAAAAGAAAAAGAAAAAGACAAAAGGCCTTTTATGACGCTAATCGTCCATAAACTAGTTGGATCAAGCATATTAGTTCAGCCTGCCTTATAACATTAAAAAAAAAAAAAGATTAAAAAAAAAAAAAGAAAAAGAAAAAGACAAAAGGCCTTTTATGACGCTAATCGTCCATAAACTAGTTGGATCAAGCATATTAGTTCAGCCTGCCTTATAACATTAAAAAAAAAAAAAGATTAAAAAAAAAAAAAGATTAAAAAAAAAAAAAAGAAAAAGAAAAAGACAAAAGGCCTTTTATGACGCTAATCGTCCATAAACTAGTTGGATCAAGCATATTAGTTCAGCCTGCCTTATAACATTAAAAAAAAAAAAAGATTAAAAAAAAAAAAGATTAAAAAAAAAAAAAGAAAAAGAAAAAGACAAAAGGCCTTTTATGACGCTAATCGTCCATAAACTAGTTGGATCAAGCATATTAGTTCAGCCTGCCTTATAACATTCTGGGTCAGACCAATACAATCTGCCTTATACCTTGAAACAGGGATAGACCAGTCCAGCCCCCAATTACAATTTGAGCATATCTGAGTACATTTGCCTTGTAACCTTCGGCTGTATTTAGTATGCAGAAAATCGGACTGAATCAACAAAACAAATCTAAATATTTGAATTGGATAGGATAGTATAGCACAGCTTTGTATTTGGTATATTTTGGAATTGAACAGTGGACTAATTAGCAGGATCCAATTGGAATAGATTATTTTATAATTATTTTTTTAATTTGTTTAAAAATAAAAAATTTAAATAATATATTTATATTTATAAAAAAATTATATTTAATTAAAGTTGTAAATTTATTATATTTAACTAAAGTTATTATAAATTTATACTTGTAAATGAAATTTGATTTGGATTGTTATAAATAAAAATTTAATTTTCTTTCTATTTCTTTTACTCTGGTTATTGAGAATTGAAATAAGACTTTTTGCCATCTTCATGTTGTCCTACTAGAATCATAAAAAAGATAAAACATAATAAAACAAAATTCTCTACATGTAGTAAAATAAAATCCTCTTTGAAATATTGGTATAGGTTTGCTAGTATGGCATCTTCAACTCTTCTACAACATCAAAAGGTCCATTGGAATTGAGTTTGTTTCCAGCAATACTTGGTAATTCAAAAAATTAAGTATGTACACTCGCCTAGAACAATGGTGTGTTGCCATTTTTGTCCGGACCCGTCCAGAATTCCTTTCCGGAACCCTAGACAAGCCCTGATCCCAGGAAAATACCACCGAACCTTCCAACGGAAAATCTGGCAGCACCTCCCCTAAGGGTAGGACTTACAAAAAATCACCTGCACTGAAAATACACTTCTATACTCATCCCCTTATTCCTCCCGCAAAACTACAAATTGATTCCACAATTTAAAGCACTTCATAACAATAGCAGTAAACCAGTGCATAAACAAAACATAAGTGTCTAAATAGTATACAGAGCTTTATGAAGTGCTAATCAACAGAAATACAACAAAGATGAAAGAAATAATACAACTGAAATGAATGAGTACAAAGGTACTTCTCGAAACACGATAGCAGCGGAAAATTGGTTCGCTCCGGAAGAACGTCTACCACCCCTTGCACCTAAGGAAATGGAACTTAAAAACGTGAGATGCTAATCATCTCAATGAATGACCCTAACTACTGAACACTTTTAATGATAATAATAATAATAATATAACAAATAAGGGAATTGAATTAATACCAACAATTAATAAATAAATAATAACAGTTGAAAATAATAATTTTTCCCTCAAAACTCTCACTAATCACTCCGTTGGAAATGTTCCCTTTTTAAAACAATTTCACAAAACCCAATATTCGTACTTCCCGAAAACCAAGGGATCAAACCATTTGAGAAACAATAAATAAATAATACCCCAACATATAATTAAAATGTAATAAATTATAATAAATAAATTTTGAACACCTTTGGGGTTTGAAACTTTATTTGAAAATTACACTTGACGCACCACACATACCAGTGATGTCCTCCGATATCCAGCGTCCTGAGCACCAACTGGCGGGGAGATTAAAGAGAGAAACTTGCAAACGGCACTTCGGCGTCCCGACAGTACCGCTGCTGAAACCATCATCCCGGCCAAGGAGGGGGGCGGCTGTGGCCAATAACAAACTTGCCTGCCCACGGTCCAATGGCAACGCACGGGAGAAATAATAATACTTGCGCGCTGAATCACATATACATATACCAGAACACCAATACTGTATGAATGCGTCTAAAATAATTATTAAACCAACTGTACCGTTTTCGAAAATTACCGTGGAAAATATACCAAAATTTCTCACTTACCATCCCACATATTTTTATTTAACAAATCGGTACGAAAACATCGATAACAAATAAACCATAATTTTCTCGTAACACGAGGTTCAACAATTAAAATACCGCGAGCATAATTTATACAATTTAAACAAATATTTTCATAAAATATTTAACCCAATTATACCCGAAAAATAATACTTAAAACCACGTACGATTATTACCGAAATATACTTTGCTTATGCATAATAAATAAATTAAATCACAATAAAACCATAACTAAATTGTACCATATGAGCATAATTTAAATACCAATTAAACATAATTAATTGCCCAAAATATTTTTGAAGGTGGGTCACTCACCTTAAGCGTGTAAATCGGCTAAGATCCTCCGCAGGATCAACTCCACTACTCGTACGCGCACCTAAAACATCCACAGTATACCAACCAAATATATTAATATTTTAATCGGATAATTCCTAAATGGGTACCCGGGGAGCGAACACAGCGACAACTAAAAGTTATGAGTTATATACTGAATCGAAGCTTGAGTGATGAGGATCACGGATTCGGTCTTACTTTCCGGTGATCGGACCCGAGGTGGCCGGAATCTCGCCGGAAAGCTTTCGTGAACTGGCGGAAAAGGATGCCGGATTCAGGTTCAGGAGATCGAACACAGTGGACAAAGACCAGCGGCGGGACTGGGTACTCGCTGGAACAGTAACTTCCGGCGAGCCGCCGCGGTCATCGGCAACCATCGCCGGCGGCGGCGCATACGGTGGCCGTTGGCTGAGATTTTTGGCAGATTTGTAGATCGAGGGGAGAGGAATCCAACGGGACTGGCGGGGAGGCAAACGGAGGCCGGACCGTGGAGAAATGGGGGTTTGAAGAATTTCGGCCCCTCGCCGGAAAAAGCTCCGATCCCGGCGCGTCGGAGGTCCGGTGGTCGTGAAATTTGGTGGGTAGGTCGGACTTGAGGAGGTGGTGAGGGGTGGCTGGCGCGTGTGGCCTAAAAATGACCGGAAAGGGGTCAAACGGAGGTGGCCGGCGGTGGAGGGAAAAATCGCCGCCGAACTTCGCCGCCTCGATCCGGGCGCGTCCGGCGACCAACGGTAGTGAAATTTTGGGGTTTTGCCGGAAATGGGGGGAGGCGTCCGTCTGGCCAGCGCGTGTAACGTGAATCGGCCGAAAAATTTCAAGATTCCGGCGGCCGGTCGATTTCTCTCTCTTTCTCTCTCTTCCTCGAGCTTTTTGTCAAATAAAAGCCACCGTGTGACAGTGTTCATTCCACGTGGACCAATCAGGTGCTGACATGTGGCATTACTGTGCACTTAAGCCAGATATAATAAAATATTACGGTATCCGACGAACTTCAAACGTCCATAACTTTTTAACCAAATGTCCAATTTAAGCGTGCCGCTAGTCTATGAACTCGTATCGACGAGTACTTTACAACCGTACAAGAGTCAAAACAAAATTACAACACAAGAAAAAGTCAACTCCCAGCACCTTTTGGACTATTTGCACCTCAACTTGTTTTGCCCATAACTTTCAAACCGTAGCTCCGTTTTCGACGTGCTACTAGTCTACGAACTCGGGGCATCATGCACTTCGCCACAGTACCCTGGTCAACTAGAAATTCCAACTGGGACAAAAAGTCAACTTTTAACCCACTCGGTCAACAGTCAACCTCGGTCAACATGCACGGATTCTGGTGTGATTTGGGACGGGGTGTTACAACCTCCCCCTTTTATAAAAATTTCATCCTCGAAATTTCGCATGTCACTAGAACAGATACGGGTACTGATCACGCATCTGCGCTTCGGGCTCCCACGTTGCTTCCTCGACTAAGTGGTTCCGCCATAAAACTTTAACTAGAGGAATAGTCTTGTTGCATAGCACCCGTTCCTCGCGATCCAAAATCTGCACTGGCTGCTCCACATACGAAAAATCTTCCTTTAATTCTATGTCCGGACTCTCGAGTACGTGCGAAAGGTCTGCAATATACTTCCATAGCATTGAAACATGAAACACGTTGTGCACTCGGGCTAGCTCTTCCGGTAACGCCAATCTATAAGCCACAGGGCCAATCCTCTCCGTAATTTCGTAAGGCCCAATATAACGAGGACCCAACTTACCTCGTCGACCAAAGCATACTACTCCTTTCCATGGAGATAACTTTAGGAATACCCAATCTCCTACTTCGAATTCCAAATCCTTCCCACGCACATCGGCGTAACTCTTCTATCGATCTTGGGCAACCTTCAATCGGTCCTTAATGATTTTCACCTTGTCCAAAGTCATCCTTAAATACTCAGATCCAACAGCATTATTCATTGCAAGGAGTCGCTCTTCTCCTACCTCACTCCAACACAAAGGTGTCCGACACTGCCTCCCATATAAAGCTTCATACGGGGACATCCCAATCCTCGCCTGATAACTGTTGTTGTAGACAAATTCTATCAATGGCAATTGTTCATCCTAGCTATCGCGAAATTGCATAATACAAGACCTTAGCATGTCTTCTAATGTCTGAATTGTGCGCTCAGCTTGTCCATCAGATTGCGGGTGAAAAGCGGTGCTGTAGTTAAGTCTTGCTCCTATTGCATCAGCGAACTTCTGCCATAGTCGTGAAGTAAAGTGCAGATCTCGATCAGAGACGATGGCTAACAGTACTCCATGAAGACTTACAATGCGTTGCATGAACAACTGGGCTAACTTCTCGGGTGAAAAATGTTCTCGTACCGGTAAGAAGTGTGCCGACTTGGTAAGACGATCGATAATTACCCAAATGCCGTCGTACCTTCTAGGTGTGGGAGGAAGCTTGAATACGAAGTCCATGTTGAGTTCTTCCCACTTCCACACGGGAATTGGTAAGGATTGGAGTAGTCCCGAAGGCTTCTGTCTTTCTGCCTTTACTTGTTGACAAATTAAACACCTTGATACAAAATCCGCCACTTCTCTCTTCATGCCAATCCACCAATAATACTTAACAAGCGTTCGGTACATTTTGGTACTTCCAGGATGCATCACATACATCGAGCTATGCGCCTCTTCTAAAATCTCCTTCTTGAGTTCTGAGTTATCAGGAACACAAAGTCGTCCTTTATACACGAGGGCTCCATCCCTCCTTATGAAAAACTCCGGATCAAGACCTTCTTGTACCTTGCCCTTAATCATTCTCAATTTAGGATCTTCCATTTGAGTCTCCAATATACGATCCACCAACACCGGTCGCACCTGAAAACTAGCCATAAGAACTCCCGAAGGATGCATATGCATTAGCACCCCCATCTTCTTCAACTCCACCATGAGAGGTAGTTGGATGACTTGGATGTGAGCAAGAGATCCAATAGCCTTCCTACTCAAAGCATCTGCCACTACATTCGCCTTGCCTGGGTGATAATCAATCACACAGTCATAATCCTTCAACAACTCCATCCATCTCCTTTGCCTCATATTTAACTCTTTCTGAGTGAAAATGTACTTGAGGCTTTTGTGGTCGGTATAAATTTGGCATGTGGCCCCATACAAGTAGTGTCTCCACTTCTTTAAAGCAAAGACTACCGCCGCCAATTCTAAGTCATGCGTAGGGTAATTCTGTTCGTGCTGCTTTAATTGCCGTGATGCGTACGCTACCACCCTTTGATTCTGCATTAACACGCAACCCAACCTTTGATGGGATGCATCACAATAGACTTCAAAACCTTCATTCCCATCAGGTAAAGTTAAGACAGGCACGGATGTTAACCTTTGCTTCAACTCCTGAAAATTCTGTTCACACCTGTCCGTCCAACTAAATTCAGGTTAAATTATGAAGCGGTCCAGCGATCTTCAAAAACCCTTCTATAAAACGATGGTAGTATCCCTCTAATCCAAGAAAACTTCGTACCTCCCTCACAGTGGTAGGGCGCTCCCAACTCAACACTGCCTTCACCTTGTCGGGATCCATATAGATGCCTCCGGCTGACACGATATGTCCGAGAAAACCCACTTGATTCAACCAGAACTCACACTTGTCGAACTTAGCATATAGCTGATGCTGCCTTAGAGTTTGGAGCACTCTCTTTAAATGCCTCACGTGCTCTTCTTGGCTCCTTGAATAGATCAGGATCATCTATAAATACAATGACAAAACGATCCAAGTACGGACGAAACACCCTATTCATCAAATCCATAAAAGCTGCTGGGGCATTGGTGAGTCCGAACGACATCACTAGGAATTCATAATGTCCGTACCTCGTCCTAAAGGCAGTCTTGGTAATGTCCGACTCTCGGATCCTTAACTGATGGTATCCAGAACTCAAGTCGATCTTGGAGAACACTTTGGCACCCTGGAGTTGGTCAAAGAGATCATCTATCCTTGGCAACGGATAGCGATTAGGGATGGTGACCTTATTAAGTTGTCGGTAGTCGATGCACAGTCTTAGACTACCATCCTTCTTCTTTACAAACAAAACTGGAGCTCCCCACGACAATATACTTGGTCTAATAAACCCTTTATCTACCAAATTTTGCAATTGGACATTTAGCTCCCTTAGCTCTGCTGAAGCCATCCGATACGGCGGTAGAGAAATGGGCACAGTACCTGGAATTAATTCAATGGGAAAGTCAACTTCTCTTTCCAGAGGCAATCCTGGTAACTCCTCAGGAAACACATCCAGAAAATCCCGCACAACGTGCATGTCTTCCAACCTGACCCCACTTACTCGGGTATCTATCACGTGGGCCAAATACCCTTGGCACCCTTTATTCAGTAGCTTCTTAGCGGTAAGAGTAGATATCAACCTCGGCAAAGGCCTTCCAACTTCCCTACGGAATACCACTTCTGGCAACCCTGGCCTCCTGAATGTAACTTCTTTGTTAAAGCAATCTACAGATGCATGGTTCCTTGCCAACCAATCCATGCCCAAGATTACATCAAGTCCGGATAGATCCAACAGGATCAAGTCCGCTTCCATCACTTGATCTTCGATGTAGAAGAAACATTCCTTGATTAACTGACTAGGCCACAAGGATTCTCTCCTCTCTAGACTTTCACTAGAAACTTATTCTTTCATTAAGGTCCATTAACAAGTCTAGAGAGGAGAGAAATGAGAATTTACTTCAATCTAAATTCACATTGTAAGCCCACACTTTTACAAGCATGAGAAATGAAAAAAGGCCTATCGATCTAAAAATCTTTGTCAAACCTATATCAGATTGTGGTTCAAAATGTATTTATCATATCACCTTGAAAGCAGCTCAAAAATTCTGTCCTTGGGCACATTTTTCACTTGAGAAGACTCCGGAATGAACCTAAAGGCAACCCCATTAACCTTAAGCTTAAAAACCTACAAAATCGAAAACCTTTTAGCTTCCAACCATTTTTACAAAACTTTTCCTTTCCACCAAAAGGTAAAAGAAGTACATAAAACTAAGCAAATTCCCATTCCATGTTCAACACCCACATCTTATTCAAAGCAATAGCAACAACTCTAGACCCATTTCGCATTCCAGGGTCCACAATTCTAATATGTTCAAAAATGTCTCTGCGTCTTCTTTCTTCAAACAGAACAACCCAAGAGACTTCCCAGTCGAAAAGCTAGAAACCAACACAAATTCCTCGACATCATTGCTCAGTGCGTAAATGAGAATGCCTGCCAAACGCTCTTCAATGACCTCAGTTGATGATCCTGACCCACTACTTCAGGATTTGACCTTGGCAAGAAACTGTGATTTGTTGTCCACAGCAATCTGATGCCAAATTGGGTTTTTCGTAGAAGAAGAAGAAGAAGAAGCAGAAGAAATGATGAGAACCCGCCTGTACCCGTACAATCAACAACTCGTTGGGATGCTGATCTTGTGCAATTGAAGACTGGACCAATTATAAGGGCTCAAGCAGGTTTAAGGACCATCTGATTAGCTTCATACAAGGAGTTATTAAATCTCAAGAAAGCATAATTATACTAGAAGATTCTAAGCTCATTTTGAGCATCCTAGTTGTGAAGGCAGAAATGGCCCGGGAAGCTGTTTTAGTGCATTTGAGGACTCTGGGCAATAAGGGATGAGTTTGTAAGTTTATGAACGTGCTTGAGCTTTCTAAGAAATCACAAAATCATGTCAAGGTATTGGCAAGGGTGTTCTATGAAGGCGCACAAGCTTCGACATGGCCAGTTTTGCTTGTTTTGGCGCTGAGAAGGAGTTTGTTGGTATTGCAAGCAAGTTTTGACTATTCCAATCAATGGCAATATGTGGGGACCAGTTCTAATTCTACTAAGTATCCTATATGGCATATTGGATTTAATTTGGAGTCTAAACTAGCTGGTGATTGGATAGAAACAGCTTATTTGAAAAGATGGTCAAATACTTTCCAAATATGAAATTTGACTTTTATTTTAGGAAATAGTCTTTCATTTTGATTTTTATTTAATTATTTGCAGGAAAAATTTATCTAGGAAGTTTGATATTTTAATATTTTGATTGTAAATGAATTAATTCCTTTTTCAAAATAAAGGAAGTAGTTAATATAATTTAGTTTAGGAAAAGACTTGGAAATTCAGCAATTATATTTTCTTTTGCTATGTTGGCCGAATTTGACCTAATTGCTTTAAGGTTTGATTTTGTATCTCTAACCTATTTATAAGTTTATTTTCTTAATAATATACACAACATTATTTCTCTTTGTTCTCTTAGAATACCAAATAGAGAACAAGTGTTCTAGCTTGACTTATCAATAGGACAATCCAAAACCTATTGTGGTATCTTCGACATACTTAGGTTTCTAATCATAAGTTGGTTAGGGGTAGATGTGACCATTAGAATTTGAACTTAATTTCAATCCAGGCTAATTTAATAGAAGTTTAGAAGCAAGTCAACATAGGTTCGTATCATTTGGTATCAAAGTCGAATTTTGCTTAGGTTTGTTCTATCTTATTTGCTTTGTTTTATTTTTGTGTTATTTTGCAATTTTTAGATTAGGTTAAGGTTGCCTCTATCCATACACATTCTGCATATTAAAAAAAAAAAAATCATAGCCGAATTAGGTTTTTTTTGTTTAGTTGAATTTTTACTTTCTACTTTGTTAGTTGATTTTGCATATTAGTTCTGGGTAATTTGGTTGATTTTCTTTTGCCATTTTTAATCTTAATTAGTTGCACTTATATATTAAAAAAAAAAAAAGGAATTTTGAAAACATATTGCATTACCCTTAAAATCTTGCAATTTATTTTTGCTTGGAAGATAGGATCAAGTTTGAGAATTTGTTGGCTTTGGGGTTGTTTTTTTGTGGTGGTTGTATTGCTGGAAATTGTGTGATATTATTCTATTTGTGATTTAAAAAAAAAAAAAGCCAAGTTAAAAAAAAAATTTGTGTAAAAGGCCGGTTTGTGATGTTGAAAATTTGAGTTTGTTTGGATTTGGAAAATTCAATTGTGATATTTGGAGTTGCTAATATTCAGTATTGGTTGCTAGAAATTGGAATATGGTTTGTTAATTGATTGGATTAAAATTGGTTTAAGGATTTGATACAAAGACTTAAATGATGAGAACTACAACTAACAACTATCTCATATTTGATTCAAATTGTGTTCTTGTTGATTGTTTGAATTCTTCTCTAAATTTTATCCTTGAATTTTGACATTTTAATAATCTGAATTATTTCCTTGCTGTATCCAAAAATTGTCTTTGTTATTTTCCTTGCCCTTGGAAAGTAAAACCGAGAGTTAGGTTTCTAAATTCACTCGGAAATTAGCTTGCTTTTGTTTCTGTTTTATTGATAGGTTTAATTGAAACATATTTGTGATATAGTTTCTGTTTCTAAGTGTATTTTAATAAAACTTTGAAATAATATTTTAAGTGGAAAAAGACAAAAGAGTGTGAGCTAAAAAAGGGTTAAAAGCCGAAACTAGTGTGAAAATATGAGTAAGCGAGACCTCATTTGAATGATACACATGGGGGAGTGAACTTGGTGAGTGTTTTTTTTTTTTTTTTTGGCATTATTTCACTAACATGATAGATTCAAGATTATGAAGAGGAGGTGATTCCTCAAGAGAATTTGGAGAGCAATCTGTGGGGGTTAAAAGGAGAATCTAAAGCAACGGAAAGTTTAGCCGAACCTAATGACATGTAGGTGGTATTGGAGCAATTGCAAAGGATGAATGCTCATTTTGATCAAATTGATCAAAGGATGGATAGGTTTGAGGATTCCTAGGGAAGGCCGAATCCTAGGATGGAATCACAAAGAGGACATGGTCGAGGTAGAATATGACGAAAGGGAATTTGAAGACAATTTTGAGGGAGAGTACAAAGACATATTTGCACTCCGAGAAAGGCAAAACCATGGAAGACAAACCCAAGATGAAGATGATGATCTCAAAAATATTAAGGTCAACATACCACCATTTTTGAGAAAAAATGATCCGGAGGCTTATTTTGATTTTCATAACTATTCCGAGGCTAAAAAGGTTAAGTTAGCAGCCTTAGAACTTGGGCATTATACATTATAATGGTGGAATAATGAGCAAAGTTCCTGAAGGAGAGTTGGTGATGAGTTAATAACCACTTGGAGACAAATGAAAAGAGCCATGAGAAAGAGGTTTTGTACTAAGCCATTATCATAGGATGTTGCATCAAAGATTACAATCTTTATCTCAAGGAAGTAGGTCGATGGAGGACTATTACAAGGAGATGGAGATGCTTATGATGAGGTTAAGCATGAATGAAGACTATGCGGCAACAATGGCTAGGTTTCTTTGAGGATTAAACTAAGTGATTACGAACCAAATTAAGCTACAACAATATGTGGAACTGGAAGAGATGCTGATTGTAGTGATCAAAATTGAGCACCAACTCAAGAGGAGGGGTGGTAACACATGGCTTGGAGGAGCTTCAAATAGTTGGAGAGCAAGTTCATCTAATTGGAGAAGTAATCTAGCATTGAAACTAAGAACAAAACTGAAGCTGGAGGAAGGAAGCTCCAATCGGCCAAGGAGGGACATAAAGATCGTATCTGTACAAGTCCAAAAATTTGAAGGTAAAGCTAATCCTAAACCATCTAGAGCTCGTGATATTGTGTGTTTAAATGTCAGGGCCAAGAACACATTGCCAACCAATGTCCAAATAGAAGAATTATGGTGTTAAAGGACAATGGGGAATTGGAATCTGATAGTGAGGAGTCCAAAGTTGAAATTGAGCATGTTGAAGAAGAATCCGAAGAAGAAGAACATGATGAACCCGTGACTTAAAATGCTTCAAGAGTCGAGTTAAGTTTGGTGGCACGAAAAGTTTTGACCGTGTACAAGGATGAAGATCAAGTGCAAAGGAAAAACGTCTTCCATACTCGATGTGACATTCAAGGTACCATTTGTAGTATGATTATAGATAATGGAAGTTGTACCAGTGTTAATAATACTGTGGTGTGGAGAAATTAGGTTTAACAACAATCAAACATCCAAAACCATATAGACTTCAATGGCTTAATGATAGCGGAGAGATGAAGGTAAATAAGCAAGCTAAGGTAAACTTTAGTATTGATAATTATGTGAAGGTGGTTTTGTGTAATTGTTGTACCTATGCATGCGGGGCATATTTATTGGGAATGCCATGACAATTTGACAAGAATACCATATATTATGGTCGAGAAAATTCCATTGTGTTTTGATTTAAAGGAAAGAAGATTAAGCTTGAGTTGTTAAGACAAAGAGAAGTATTTAGAGATCAAATGCAAATGCAACAAAAGAGGGAGTTCGAACGGCAAAAGGACAAGTCCATTATGCCACCCACGACTTTAACAAGCATACAAGAAGGCAAAGCCAAGCCTAATCACCAAGGCTAAGTGTTCAAAACTCGAGAGTGAGTAGAAAAGGAAAATTTTTTTATCTTAGCTATGGTGAGATTAAAAGGGCATTTTTCAGTAAGAAACCAATACTGGTCATGTTATATAAAGATGCTTATTTAAATCATCTAGCTAACCCTAAAGAGTTTGTGTTGCCAAGTTCTATATCTTCTCTTTTGCAGGAGTTTGATAATGTGTTTCTGGAGGAGATCCCGAGTGGTTTACCACCTATTCGAGGCACCAAATAGATTTCAATCCCAGAGCTGCAATTCCTAATGGGCCTACATATAGAAGTAATCTTGAGGAGACAAAGGAACTTCAACACTAGGTAAGTGAGTTGCTTGAAAAAGGTTACATTAGAGAGAGCATGAGTCCATGTGCTGTACCGTTGTTAGTACCTAAAAAAGATAGATCTTAGAAAATGTGTGTAGATTGTAGGGCTATCAATAACATAATTATCAAGTAGGCATCCTATTCCTAGATTAGATGATATGCTTGATAAATTACATGATGTATGCATGTTTTCAAAAATTGACATTAGGAGTGGATATCATCAAATTAGGATGAAAGAGGGAAATGAGTAAAATTGCATTTAAGACAAAATATGGTTTATATGAGTGATTAGCAATGCCTTTTAGATTAACTAATGCACCTAGCACTTTCATGAGGCTAACTAATGCACCTAGCACTTTCATGATATAGTAGGAACTTAGATGATCATGTAGGACACTTTAGGTTAGTTTTAGAAGTACTTAGTAAATAAATATTGTATGCCAATATTAAAAAGTCAACTTTGTGTACCTTGTTGTAGCGTTAGGGAGTTACTCATTAGGGAAAGTCATGGTGGGGGCTTAATGGGACATTTTGGTGTAGCAAAGACTTTGCCCATTTTACAATAACATTTTTATTAGTTGAACATGAGTAGAGATGTAGAGAGGGTGTGTAAGAAATGCATAAATTGTAGGAAGTCAAAATCAAATTTAAAGCTGCACGACTTGTACATGCCATTAGCTATTCTTTCTCATCCATTGGTTGATTTATCTATAGATTTTGTACTTAGGTTACCTAATTCTAGGACAGGTAAGGATTCAATTTTTGTGGTTGTTGATATATTTTCTAAGATGACACATTTCATTGGGTTTAATAAAATTGATGATGCATCTCATGTAGCTAATTTGTTATTTAGGAAAGTGGTAAGACTTCATACTATGCCTAAGACTATTGTTTTTATAGGGATACTAAGTTCTTAAATTATTTTTGGAAAATATTATGGGCTAAGTTAGGCACTAAACTTTTATTTTCTATTATTTATCATTCATAAAATGATGGTAAAACTAAAATAATAAATAAAACTTTGTCTACATTGTTGAGAGCATTAATTAGTAGAAATTTGAGAACTTATAAGGAATTTTTACCACATGTTGAGTTAGCTTATAATAGAACCATACATTCTGCTACTAAATATTCACCATTTGAAATTGTTTATGGTTTTTATCTTTTAACTCCATTAGATTTAACACCTTTGCCTTTAAGTGAACGTGCTAATGTAGATGGTAAACAAACAGTGGAGTTTGTTAAGTAGATTCATGAGAAGACTAAAACAAACATTGAAAGGATGATTGAGTAATATACTAAATTTGTTAACCAGAGCCAGATCAAGGTAGTGTTGGAACCGGTTGCACTTGAGAAAGGAGAGGATTCCTTAACAATGCAAGTCAAAGTTATGCCTTAAGGAGATGGACCTTTTCAAGTTTTTGGAGAGGCTCAATGAAAACGCCTACCAGCTTGATTTGCCAAGTGAGTATAACATGAGTGCTACCTTTAATGTTGCTCAGTTATCTCCTTTTTTTGCAAGTGATGACTTTGATTGAGGATAAATCTTTTTCAAAAGGAGGGGAATGATGAGAAACCGCCTGTACCTGTACAATCAATAACTCGCTGGGGTGCTGATCCTGTGCAACTGAAGACTGGACCAATTACAAGAGTTCAAGCTAAGAGGTTTAAGGATTATCTGATTAGCTTCATAGATGGAGTTATTCAATCTCAAGAAGGTGTAATTGTACTGGAAGATTCTAAACCCATTTTGAGCATCGAAGTTGTGAAGGTAGAAATGGACCCGGGAAGTTGTTTTAATGCATTTAGGGAATCTGGGCATCAAAGGATGGGTTTGTAAGTTTATGAATGTGCTTGATCTTTCTAAGAAGTCACAAAATCATGTCAAGGCAGTGACAAGGGTGTTTAAGCACGTATGAAGCCTCATAAGCTTCAACACGGCCGGGGTTGTTTGTTTTAGCGCTAGGAAGGAGTTTCCAAGCAAGTTTTGACTATTCCAATCAATGGCAACGTGTGGGGACCAGTTATAATCCTATTAGGCATATTGGATCTAATTTGGAGCCTAAACTAGCTGGTAATTGGATAAAGACAACTTATTTGGAAAGTTGGTCAAATACTTTCCAAATATGAAATTTGACTTTTGTTTTAGGAAATAGTCTTTTGTTTTGATTTTTATTTAATTATTTGCTGGACATATTTATTTAGGAAGTTTGACATTTTAATATTTTGATTGTAAATTAATTAATTCCTTTTTTGAAATTAAGGAATTTATTGATACAAAATTAGTTTAGAAAAAGATTTGGAAATTTAGCAATTACCTTTTCTTTTGCTGTGTTGGCCGAATTTTGATGTAATTTCTTTAGGGTTTGATCTTGTATCTTTAACCTATTTAAAGGTTTATTTTCTCAATAATATATACAACATTATTCATACAGAAAATTACTTATGAGAATTCTAAAAGAATTCTCTTTGTTCTCTTAGAACACCGAATAGAGAACAAGTGTTCTAACTTGACTTATCAATAGGACAGTCCATAACCTATTGTGGCATCTTCGATATACCTAGGTTTCTAATCACAGATTGATTAGGGGTTAAGGTAACCATTAGAATCTGAACTTAATATCGATTTGAGCTAATTTAATACGGGTTTAGGATCAAGTCGACCTATGTTTGTATCAAGAACCTAAGTCGAATGTCAAAATTCCGCAATCAAAAGCATGTGGATTGGAGGTGGGTTTTGAGGGAAGAAGGGTTGAGGTTAAAGATATTTTTGAATAAACCAGAGCAGTGATGTTGTAGGTTTGCAAAGGCTTGTTAGAAGTTAAGCTGGGTTTGTTCTTGTTTGGGAGGCGAGAATTTTTTTTTTTTTTTGGGTCATTGGAATTTTTTAAGTTCATTCCTTCATGAGACAAGAAGGAGAAGAAGATAAAGAAATGGATGGAAGAGATGCACAGATACAAAGATACAGAAATTCATACCCATTGGCCATGTATGTTACTTGGAGAGATGCAGAGGTCCGGCAAGAGACATGATCGTTCACCGAGAAAGGGAGCTGCTTCGATTGTTGACACGATCCAGTGAAGAGCTGCTTCAGCTAGAGACACTAGTGAGAGAGAGGAGAGCTTCAGTGAGTTTGGGATAGAAGTGACCTAGGGGGATAGATAGGTCTGATGAGTCTTCTTCGAATGAGACAACATGACAGCCAGGGATAACTTGTTCCGTTCTCAAAATTGTCTTACCAAACACCGGACTAAGACACAGTCCTATCTTGACCTGGCCAGTCCGGTGTAACAAACACGGCTGAAAGGTCAGACTAGTCCAACCAGCCTAACCTTCCGAGGTTAGGCTAACTATATAAAGGCTTTTGTAGACTTTTAAGTTTAAAAGTTAAATAAAGAAAAATCAATTGGAAATCGAAAAACTAGAGCCAATCACACAGCATGATATTTTCTCTGACCTTGGCAAAATATGTATGCGCTTGGAGGAAACAGTGGAGCATCTTCTTTCTTGCAACTAAAATCTTAAATATGGCTAAAATAGAATACCCCACAAACACATACCAACAAAAAAGCATGAAGAATTTTAAATAAGTCATCCACATAGTCCTTTAGAGTGGTATTAATGTTGGAAGTCGAAGCATCAACTGATAACAGTGCTAACACATGAGGTCATAGAGAATCAATTAGTAACTGGGTGGTTCTAACTTTGAAGGATGGTAAAATACGATGCCATATCTTAATCGAGGATGAGGACTCCTTGGTGGACCCCAACGATAGACATTAAGATCATCCAATAACATAACCGAAAGGGCTTGCTTGATCCTCTCAAGCACTATATGTGGTGCTATAAAATGTGGCAAATGACTTTCTAATTTTCAATATCTTTTAAGGTAAGTTCGGCCATCTAAATGACCTTTAAAGTAAAATGTGGATTGCTCCTAATATCCTTAATACTACACAATTAGAATGTCTAAAGCAGACACAGCAAAAATGATGAGATATTTGAGAGTCATGATCAAATCATTGACATAAGAAGTTATGTTGCTATAGTGTTCAAAATCAAAGTTATCGTCATTGGTAATGCTGCTGACACAAGTAAGATCATAAAGAATGACTTTGTAGTTATAATGATTTTTTTTAGAAAGCAATGAAGTGAAGAAAATAAAGATTAAATTTTCTTATTCACTCTTTCTTATTTGAGCAAGATATACAGTCAGGAATATTTATACATGTGTACTGGTCCTTTAAGGAAAATAAGGCAACGGTAAAATAATTCCAATTCCTATGGTTTTTCTTTACATAATTAAAAAGAGAATCCTTTGAGTGTGTTGCCAGAGTGTGTTTCCATATGTGGTTCATATGGTTAGCTAGAATTTGAAACTTTGATTTCCTCATTGTGCTCTCTATTAGTGTCGTGATATAAGGTGGAATGACTATTGACTTCATCAGGCCACCTTAAGCTGGTGAGTGGAAGATCATGAACTCCCAACTTGACTTGAAAAACTTAAAATGAATGCTTGGGCAAAGGCTTGGTAAGCACATATGCTATTTGATGTACAGAGGGTATGAATTTTGTGACAATGCCATTAACAACAACTTTTTCGCATACAAAGTGATAATAAACTTCAACATGCTTCATTCAAGCATGGAAGATAGGGTTGATAATCATATGTAGAGCACTCATGTTGTCACTGAAGAGTTAAGTGTTTATGTTAAGGGGACACCAATGTCACGAAGTAAATAACTAATCCATGTGAGTTCAGTTGTGGGATAGGCATGAGCACGGTATTCTGCCTCAGCACTAGATCAAGCCATGGTGGATTGTTTTTTTTTAGGACCATGAAATGCAATTTAAGCCAAGATAAATGCAAAACCCAGTTGTGCTTCGTCGAATAATTGGACAGCCAGCCGAATTAGCATCACAAAAGCCATTTAAAGTAAGAGAACTTTGAGTTCAGCTGTGGGATAGGTATGAGCATGGTATTCTGCCTCAACACTAGATCAAGCCACGGTGGATTGTTTTTTTAGGACCATGAAATGCAATTTAAGCCAAGATAAATGCAAAACCCAGTTGTGCTTCATCGAGTAATTGGACAGCCAGCCCAATTAGCATCATAAAAGCCATTTAAAGTAAGAGAACTTTGAGATAGAATTCGAAAACCATATGTATTGGTGCCTTTAGGATAACGAACGATGCGCTTGAAAGCACATAAATGAGCAAGAATGGGCTTATGTAAATGCTGACACACTTTGTTGACAACTTGGGTAATATCTGTCCAGTGAAGGTGAGGTATTGTAAGGCCCCCACAATGCTACAAAATTTTGTTTCATTTACAAGTGTAATGTCTTCAATTGATGTAGGAGGCTTAAGAGCAATGGGAATGGATAGAGGTGATGAGTGCTGCATATTTTTGCGAGTGAGAAGATCCTTGGTATACTTGGTTTGAGAGAGAAAAATTCCACCAGAAAAATATTTAACTTCAAGACTAAGGAAGTAATGAAGAGGTCCCAAATCCGTTAGATCAAACTCATTGCTAAGCTTATGAATCAAAGTTTTAAGAAGTGAGGGACTATTTCCAGTAAGAATGACATCATCAACATAAACAAGTAACAAAATAACTTTGTGATTAATTTTGTCAATAAATAAAGAAGGATCGCTTGACTACACAAGAAACCAAAAGTAAGTAAGCATTGGGATAATCTATCAAACTAAGCCTGAGGTGTTTATTTTAAACCGTAAAGAGATTTGTGTAACAAACATACATGATTAGAAATAGTTGGATTGAGAAACCTGGAGGTTGTTCCATATAGATGGTTTCTTTGAGCTGTCCATGAAGAAACACATTTTTAACATCAAATTGTCTAATAGACCAATGTGAAACCACAGCAAGGGAGAGAATAAGCCGTATAGTTGTTGGTTTTATAACAAAACTAAAAGTTTCACCATCATAAAGACCTAGAACTTGGGTAAATCCTTTAGCTACCAAGCAAGCTTTATAACAATCAATGGAATAGTCTTCTTTGTATTTGATTCAGTACACCCACTTTGAACCAACTATATTTATGTGTGGAGGAGGTGGTACGAGGCTTCATGTTTGATTTTGATTAAGACCAGATAATTCTTCTTCCATAGTAGCTTTCCAGTGTGGAGATTTCAAAGCTGTCATTAATGTCTTAGGCTCTTGAGTGCTATAATCTTGGATTGGATTGAAGGCGATGTTTGGAATAGTTATGTTTTGGCATACATAGTCACACAAATAAGTAGATGGCCTCTTGTTGTAGGATGGTCAAGATGTACTTGTGGAATGATTGAGTGGCACTAGATTGTCTTAGTGATGGTGAGGTGGGTTAATTAAATTCTCTTGGTGCATATCAGTATGATTTTCTTCTAATGAGATAGAATTGGTGGCATTGATGGTTTCTTGTTGGGTTCAAAATCTTGTGCCACATGTCTATTTGCTATAATATCCTCGTGGAGAGCACTAGAAGTAATGTTACCCATGTCTTGGTCATGGCAACAACCATAAAAGTGCATTTATGGGGTGGTCTCATGGTTTAAGATAGTATCATCTTGAGAATTACTAGAGCTACTTGGATGGGACAAAGATTCAAGTGATTTAGTATGCTACTCTTCTTGATTTGGAAAAGTAGTAACTTTAAGGTCTTGCACATTATGACTTGTAGTAGAATTATTAATGCAAGGAAAAATATTTTCATCAGATACAACATGTCTAGAGATATAAACCATATGAGAATCTATTTGATTTGAATCTCTTAAATAAGGAAAACACTTACAACCCAAAACTTTTAAACTATTGTAGTTTGGGTGTCTTTTATATAATTTGAAATATGGAGTTTCCATGTGAAGGGATGAAGAGGGAAGTCGATTAATTAAAAAAGTAGCAATAAGTAAAGCATCAACCCAAAATTTAAGTGGGAGATTGGCAAGAAACATCATAGTGAGGCCAATCTCTACAATATGTCGATGCTTTCTTTCAGCAAATCCATTTTGCTTTGGTGTACCTGGACATGATAATTGATGAACTATTCCATATTGAGAAAGATGGTTGGTAAAGGAATTCGAAGTAAATTCACCTCCACCATCACTTTGAAAAAATTTAATTTTTCTATCAAATTGGTTTTCTACTAATTTTTGAAATTTTAAAAAGTATTCATAAAAATTAGATTTGTGCTTAAGAGGATATAACCAAGTGTATCATGTACAAGCATTAACAAAAATAACATAATAATGAAAATGTTACATAGAGTAAACGGGGGCAGGCCCCCAAATATCACAACAGATTTTATCTTAAGGAAATTGGAAAAATTGTATTAGAATCATAAAAAGGTAGTTTGCATCTTTTGCCTAATTGACAGCCGGTGCAAACTAAGTTTTTATTAAGCCAATTAGAAATGTTAACGACATTTTTCTTCTCAAGAGTTTGTAAAAGTTTTGAATGGGGATAGCCCAATCTTTGATTCCAAATATCTGAAGATGTTGTTGATGACTTGAAGGTAGTAAGAGCTTCCATTTGTGTTTCTTCAAAGGCATATAATTTTCTTTTTCTACACCCCTTCACTAGAATCTGATGATTTTGGTCTTTATTACAAAACCATTAGCATCAAATTCAAAAATACAAGCATTATCATGCACAAGCATTATCATGTGTGTTAATTGGCTGACAGATAACAAATTTTTCTTTAACTTAGGAACAACAAGCACATTTTTTAGTTTTAAATTACAATCATATGTTCTTAGAAGTGCATCACCTGTGTGTGAGATAGGTAGCTTTGATCCATTACCAACATAAACACCATCTTTGCTGTTGTAAGAATGTGCATAAATTAGCTTACCAACATCATTAGTCATATGTGTGGTGGCTCCAGAATAGGCATAGAAATTTGGGTCATCGCCATTCTAAGTGGTAAAAGTAGCAAGTGCCTGAGGAATGTTTTCTTCTTGATAGGCAAAGTCAAATTTGTGATAACATTTCAATGCTATGTGATTATTTAATCCACATATTTGACATTGTACGTGTCCAGAATTTTCCTAAAGAGTTCCTTGTCTTTTGTCTTGTGAGCCTTAAGAGCTTAGACAATTTTTGTTGTTTTTGAAGCCTTGCCAATTTCTATTGGTGTTGTTGTTCACTTGTGTTCCTGAGTTTTGAGAAAAGTTTGGATTGCTTTGCCAACAAGCTGGAGCAAAGCCTCATCCTTAAGACTTGAAATGGCCCCCTCTATTATTTCTGTCATGTCCTCGTTGACCATAAAAGGCTTGGGCATGATCAACTTGTTTCTTCTCCTCATTTTATGATACTAATATTTGTTCATGGTTCTATAAAGATAGGACAAACTGGTTAAAAGAAGGATAAGGTGGTTTAGAAAGCATTGCTACCCGAAAATCTTGATATTAACTCCTAAACCATGAGTAAGTTGGAATACTTTTTCTGTATCTAATATTGGCTTATTTATAGCACCAAGATTGTCACAAATTCCTTTGAATTTTCTAACATATTCATCTATGGAGAGAGTGCCCTTCTTTAAGGCAAATAAAGAATCCCTTAAAAGTGACTCCTTTTCAATAGTGTTTGGAAGCAGTTGTTCTTCTAGACTTGATCAGATTTGCTTTACTGTACTTTCTCCATTAACCATTGTAAATGTCTCTACAATCATCATCCTTAAAAGCCATGTTATAAGCAATCCATCATTGTTTATCCATGTTTCATAAAAAGGATTCTGCACTTTCTAACCATCTTTTAAGATTTTTTCTGCAGGTTCTTCATGTGTAAGGTGATGAGCTATCCTAAGACTTCTAATCAAAGGCAAGGCCTGCAATTTTGACAATAGAAAGTTAGAAGAATTTAGCTTGATAGATACAAGACTAGCATATTGATGGAAGGGTTGTATTGTGAGTTTTGGTTCATCGAGTTAATTCATTTCTGAGGCAATGGAGGACTACTCTAATACCATAATGATTTTTATTAGAAAGCAATGGAGTGAAGAAAATAAAGATAAAATTTTCGTATTCACTCTTTCTTATCTGAGCAAGACATACAGTCAGGAATATTTATACATGTGTAATGGTCTTTTAAGGGAAGGAAGGCAACGGTAAAATAATTCCAATTATTATAATTTTACTTTACATAAATAAAAAGAGAATCCTTTGAGTGTTCTGCCAGAGTGTGTTTGTTAGTGCCGTGATATAAGGTGGTATGACTATTGACTTCATCAAGTTGGATTCCAAGTGGGAGGCAAAATGTGTATCCAGACCCATTGGCTGATGCTATAGTTATGTGATTCGACCACACATACATAATAAGCATCCAAGAACGTTTTCTTTCTCATATTACTCTCAACAAGTACAATTTCCATAATTGAAGAAATGGAAAATTATGAAATCGATAGAGAAATAAAATAATAATAATAATAATAACAAGAATAATTAAAAAAAAAGGAAAAAGAGAGACTGATTACACATGGAAACTTGATTTACAATGCAAGAATATAAGGTGAACCAACCTTAAATTGGCAAGACTTTGTGACAAATTTAGGAAAATATAGACAACAAAATCTATGACAATAATTAAGTCTCATTTGCTTCCATGTAACACATGATCAAAGAACTACTACTAAAATATAGTTGCGCCAAACAAAATCATTCAATTTGTACTAAATATCACTATCATATGTCAACACATAATAACACTGTTGGCAAAAATATGTATGAATATATACATAAATACATGTGGATAAATTAAAACAACACAAATAAAAATAATCAAAATAAATTAGAACCTGTATGTCTTTATTAATGGTGACCTGCTCTTTCAAAGTTTGACCGAGGCCGATATGGTACCACAATGTCCTTAATACGTTTTCCGCCCACCGATGCAGGTGTTTTGTGATGATTGTCTCCCAGGATACAACGGCTGCAATGATCTTGGAGATGGCATCTCCAAAACCTTTCATTCGAACTTTTTGCATACCTTCGCTTTATCACACTATGCAAATCACTGTAATTTCTCTCAGGTTTTTCACATTTTTCTTAAAACTTTTTCTCTATGTTTTCTGAAAATTGAAAGAATGTTGAAAAGAACATGCCAACCTCAAACTCTCAACACAGAGTTGGTTTTCCTAAAAACTCTCAACCCATAATTTTCCAAAATATTATTTATTTTATTTAATCAAATCCCATAACGTACTCAAGAACAAACGTTAGAAAAACCCATCAAAGACCCAAAGCTATTAAAGCCCATCAAAGGAAAAATCATTCACATTTGGTTTTGGCCCAAAACTATAACAATCGCCTACATAAATTATTCGACTACTAAAACAAAACATGACTCTGGTGATAAAGTTCTGCAATTGGAATTTGCACAGAATAGGTAAATGTTACTCTTTGAACTTTCCTTTGTGAGACTACATCTACTTTATTGACTAATGGTAGAAGCAGTATCTTTGAACCATTTCATCATTTGTGTAAATGACAACATATTTTATACATGATTTCTTCTTGGTACACTTCAGTTCTCACTGTTGTGTTCATTTTGGCCTTGAACATCTCCCTAGGTCTACGAGAGTTTCTAAAGAATTGCGCCCTTAACAATTCTCCTTTGAAACGGCTACTCTTCTCTCTCAGATAGGTGATTCCTTTTCCCAATGTAATCAGCATCACTATACAAAGATTACTAAACACACGCTTATAGGAATCATTAAAAGCATACTTTATGCTTAACCTCTTTCTATCATTATTTCATCATAGGAATGGGCAAAGGATTAACCCCCATAGTGATACATATCAGTTTTTACAATTGCATTTCCATCATATCGACTTTACTCACCGGCTTTAATCCTATTCCCCTCGATGATTTCTCAACTAATACTTTATTTAACCCTTTGGTTAGTGGATTCGCAATGTTATCGTTAGACTTTACATAGTCTATTGAGATAACTCTAGTTGAGATTAATCGTCTAATAAAATTGTGTCTACGATGAATGTGTTTAGAATTTCCATTATACATAATATTTTGTGCCCTGTCAATTGCAGATTGACTATCATAATGTAAACTTATTGCTCGCACAAGTTTAGGCCACCTCAGGGTGTCCTTTAAAAATTAGCATAGCTATTCTGCCTGTTCACTATATTTATCTAATGCGATAAACTCAGATTCCATCATGGATCGAGCTATCACAGTTTGTTTTTAGGACTTCCATGTCACAGCTGCACCCGCTAATGTGAACACATAGCCACTGGTGGACTTTGAATATGATATCCAATTTGCATCACTGTATCTTTCTAATACAGTAGGATATCTTGTATAGTGCAGTCCATATTCACGATTATATCATAAGTACCTTAATACTCTAATGATCCATTTTCAATGATCTTCATTTGGATTACTCATGTATCTACTTAGTTTACTTATTGCATAGGCTAAGTCTGGTTTGGTACAACTCATCAAGTACATCAGACTTCCAATCACCCTTGCGTATTCCACTTGAGATACACTTTTTTTTTTTTTTTTGGATAAGTGTAAACTCATATCTATGGGTGTTCTGGCTATATTAGTATCATTATTACTAAACTTAGCCAGTATTTTATCCATATAATGTGTTTGACTAAGAATTATACCATTTGAAGTCCTCGTGATTTTCATTCCTAAAATCACATCAGCAAGCCTCATATCTTTCATATCAAATTTGGAGTTTAACATGGCTTTTGTAGTTCGGACTATATTGTCGTCAGTACCTACCATGAGTATGTCTTTACATACAAACAAAAAATGACATATCTATTCTCTGTATCTTTTACATAGGTACATTTATCACATTCATTTATTTTAAACCCATCATTTACCATGGTATTAAAATTTTTGATGCCACTGCTTTGGAGCTTGTTTAAATCCATATAAGTATTTTACCAATCTACAGACTTTCTTTTCTTGTCCTGGAGCGGAGAAACCCTCAGGTTGCTCTATGTAGATCTCTTCATGTAGATTTCCATTAAGAAAGACTGTTTTCACATCTGTTTAATGTATTTCAAGATTCCGTAATGCAGCGATCACCAGTACCATACTATAGAATTTATCGTCGTTACTGGAGGATAAGTGTAAAAATAATCAAGCCCTTCCTTTTACTTGTATCCCTTAATTACAAGCCTTACCTTGTATTTATCTATTGTTCCATTTGCTTTCATCTTCATTTTAAAAATCCATTTCTAACCCAAAGATTTACAACCAGAAGGAAGATCTACTAATTCCCAGGTGTGATTCTACAAGATAGAATCAATCTCACTTTTTACAGGTTCTTTCCATAAATTCCCTTCAGGAAAATTTACAGTTCCTTAGAAGCTTTGAGGTTCACTTTCTAGCATAAAAGTAAGAAAATTCATACAGTAGGATTTTTTGATTCTTACTCTTTTACTAAGTCTAATCTCAACCTCAGTCTCATCTTCATTCTATTGTTCTTGATCACTATCATTATTATCATCACTGATAGCATCGTAAGTTCCTTTAGATGAACGATTCCATTATTGTGTTATTGTGTATATCAGGAATTTCTGACCTATACACAAGAAACTAATACGCACTACATATCCTATGAAAATGCAATCAACTGTATTGAGACCTATCTTCACCTTCTTAGGTGTAGGTACCACTACTTTGGCAATACTCCTCGACACTCGTAAATATTTATAGGAAGGGTATCTTCCCTTCCACAGCTCATAGGATGTCTTTACTTGATCTTTTTGGAGCACTTTATTTAAAAGGTCATTCACCAACAAAATGGCTTCCCCCTATAAATTCTGAGATAATCCAGAAATTATCAGCTTTACATTCACCATTTCTTTCAAAGTTCTATTTTTCCGTTTAGTCACACCATTGATTGTGGTGAATATGGTAGAGTAACTTCATATATTATATCATGTTAAGCACAATACTCTCCACCCTGATCACTTCTGATCACTTTTAATATCCTGTTGAGTTGATTCTTAACTTCCTTTTTATGGAGAATAAATTTCTCTATAGCCTCATCCTTACTTTTAAGTAAGTATACATAGCAATATTTCATGCTATCATTAATAAAGGTGATAAAATACTTATTACCACCTCTTTTCGGTGTGAATTTTAAATTACATACATCATTATGTATTAAATCCAAAGGTTCATTATTTCTATCAATTGTTCGATATGATGACCTTGCTTCCATACAAGTTTCACATTTATGATTGGAATCAATTTCAAATGTAAGAATATGATTAAGTTAATTAATCTCTGTAGAGAATTAAAATTAACATGTCCTAGTTTACCATGCTACAAAATAGAAGACTCAAGTAAGTAAACAGAAGAACTACTAGCTTTATTCAATTCTTTTAGCTTTACAGTCATTACATTAAGTTTAAATAAACCGTTGACTACATAGCCTTTTTCCCATAAACATCCTAAATTTGGACAAAATAACCTTATTTGACTTAAACACTAAGCCAAAACCATGTTTGCTCAGTAGCGATCTAGATACCAGATTCTTACGAATGTCTGGAACATACAGTACATTATTCAGAGTCAGCACCTTCCCACAGGTCATCTTTAGGATTACTTTGCCCTCACCTTGGATTTCTGAAGTAGCAGAATTACCCATGAACAACTTCTCCCTATTCTTCTTTGATTTGAAGGAAGTGAACATGTTCCTATCTGAAAACACGCACCGGTATCTACCCACTACTCTCTAGGATTAGATCGCACCAAGTTCACCTCAGAGAACATAGTGCTAAGGTCAATGTCATCAACCTCTTGAGTGATGTGCTCCATCATTTATGTCTCTCTGTTCTTTTTTCTCTTCGGTAGCCTACATTCTGCAGCTCTGTAACCCATCTTGTCACAATTAAAGCATTTGCCTTGAAACTTAGCCTTCTTGGAGATTCCTCCTTTAGGGCCCAACCTTGAGTCTTTTCTAGTTTTCTTTTTGTTCTTGGAGCTCTGACCATGCTCCACAACATTAGCCTTCACCATGACATTTGAGGATCTTTTATCAGATTTTCTGTTATCATCTTCAATGCGAAGCTTGCTAACAAGAACCTCCATATCAATCTCCTTTCTTTTGTGCTTGAGATAATTCCTGAAATCACTGCAACTTGGAGGTAGCTTCTCAATCGTGGAAGCCACTTGTAAAGCTTCATTCACAATCATTCCTTCAACAAGAAGTTCTTGAATCAGCACTTGCAAGTCATGTACTTGACTTATTAATGGCTTTGTATCCACTATCATCTAGTCCAAAAATCGACCTGCAATAAATTTTATGGACCCAACATTCTCAGTATCGTACTTCCGGTCCAGTGTTTCTCACATCTCCTTTGTTGATTTCACGCCACATTATACTCCATATAGGGCATCAGTTAGGCCATTCAGGATATAATTCCGACATAAGTAATCGGAATTGTTCCATGCATCCACCGCCGTGAGTGTCTCCGTATCACTCTTTTCATTACTAAGTGGCACATCTTCAGTTAAGTACCTCGCAAGTCTCAACGTGGTCAAGTAAAACAGCATCTTCTACTGCCACCTCTTGAAGTTTGCTCCATTGAACTTCTCATGTCTCTTTGCATAACTAGCAGAAAGAGGCATCTTAATCCCAGAAGTTTGAGTAGGCATAGTCCTATTGTCTCCACTTGCCATTTCTGTAAAAATCACAGAACAGAAATCAATTAGTTGTTATTTTTATCTCAGCAAACTAATTATAATCAATTTCCAATAGGAAAAACACAAATAATGTGATTTTATAGGGTTTCTGTACACACCATAAAAATTACTGTATACACCTACAAAATTGCTGCACACAGTCACAAAATTGCTTTATACACCCATCAAAGCTGATATCATCAATTACACAAGGATGATATAATCGTTGACATCACTATCATGTATCACTTTTGCTGGCATGGAACCCTGATGACATGGCACTGTGCTGATGTGGGCATGCTACCACGCCATCAACATGCTGATGTGGCAATAAGTTGACGTGACATCTTATGGTGGCGTGGCACATTGCCACATCATCATATCGCTGACGTGGCACACTGCCACATCATCATACTAGCTGACATTGCGATCCTATGTGTCGCTGTACTGTGCCTTGTGGCCTGTTTGAAGCTCAACACGTGGCGCGTTATCTGACAGACATATGTCGCGTGCCGAAGGCAACATGTGCCACCTGAAACAGGTCGACACGTGGTGTCCCCTAAGCTTGAAACATGGCATCTCCTCAATTCGACACGTGTCACCTGTCACAGGTCAACTTGTGTCGCCCTTTTATCACACGACACATGGCACCACAACTGTGCGACACATGGCCTCGCCACATGCACCACGTCGCCTTGTCACTGTGCTCCATTTGTCATTGCCACATGGCGCTCTCTCATTGCGACAAGTGGTGAGCCCATAATCAATCCGGCCGAATCATGTTGGGCCTGGGTTTGGTCTAGGCTTGGGTCTTAGGTTGTAACCATAAGCTAGGCTTTGGAATTGGGTCAGGTCCATCAGAATTTAAAATTCAGGCCCACTAACCCAAAAACCTTCACATACCCATTTCTCCGACCTGTTAATGCATTTTTTAACCCGTCTTCAACTTCCAACGAGTTGATTTTGACCTGTTTTCCTAGTAAATGAGTCAGCTGATTTGGTTTCAGTTTTTCAACCAAATTTTCACTGTTCCAGCCATGGAATATCATTGGAAAATGACCAAGAAATTCATAATTTCATGGGCAAGATATTTTCTTAAAATATTTTTGATAGAACGAAAAATAAATGCAAACTCACCCACAAAATTATACACTGTTAAAAAAAAAAAAAGAATTTTTCTTTCACTAATTCCTTTCAAACCCGGTACAAATAATATAGATCCATAATCATATATTAAAAATTAAACACCAAAGCATTATAGCATGGCCACATAAATCAATTAAACAAAAATTTAAAAAATAAAAAGCCATCTACATACTTATACATGGGTTTGATGCAAAATAATATATATTTTTTCTTTACTGGAAACATACAGATCAAAGAATGAGTGCAATCAACAAATATAAACATATGTAAACATAGAAAAACATCTTAAGATTGTTGGAAAAAATATGTATGAATATATATGTAAATACATGTGGATAAACTAAAATAACACAAATAAAAATACATAAAATAATCAAAATAAATCAGAACCTGTATGTCCTTCTTAATGGTGATCTACTCTTTGGAAGTTTGATTGAGGCCTGTATGGTACCACAGTGTTCTTAAGACGTTTTTCGCTTACTTGTGCAGGTGTTTTATGACAATCGCCTCCTAGGATACAACGGCTATAAAGATCTTGGACATGGCATCTCCAAAACCTTTCGTTCGAACTTTCTACATACCTTCAGTTTATCACATTATGCAAATCACTGTAATTTCTCTAAAGTTTTTCACATATTTTTTCAAAACTTTTTCTATGTGATTTCTGAAAATTGAAAGAACATTGAGAAGAACGTACCAATCTCAAACTCTCAACACAGAGTTGGTCTTCCTAAAAACTCTCAACCCACAATTTTCCAAAATATTATTTATTTTATTTAAATAAATCCCACAACTTACTCAAAAACAAATGTTAGAAAAAACCATCAAAGGCCAAAAGCTATTAAAACCCGTCGAAGGAAAAATCATTCACATTTGGTTTTGGCTCAAAACTATAACAAAAACAAATAAATTGAGCATACATAACAAAACCATGTGATCTTGCGGTCTTATTACCATTTAAAAAACATGAGCTTAAGAATCAAGAGGTATTGGCTCCATCTTCCACAAATCAAACTTGCACGTAGTATGCACCATGTATTGAAGAACAAGAAAAAGTAAAGATACTAATTTCAGTAACCATGGTACACATGCAAGCTTCAACCAAACTAAGCAAGCAACACTTTCTATGTGCAAAAATTTTCATATTACTACTGCAGCCGCTGAAGATGATTGGAGTCTCTGGAACCTCTCCCATATCTCTTCTTTCTATGGTGTAACAATCTTGACTGATTTACCTTATGTCAACACATAAATCTTCTGCATTTTTTTTTATGGTTACTATTATTATTATTATTGTTTTAATAAAGCCCACAAGAGCTAGTGGATTAGGAAGCATGACATGACAACTCACTCACTGGGCTAAGAAACCCATACAATTATTTCCCTACTCAAAACATACTTAAGAACAAAGAACACACACTATAGTATTTTTATTTGTTTTCCTTCTCCTTTTTTAACTTGTTAGGCAACATCCTCTGTTTTGCATCATCAAATTACCATTCTAAATAATTGATTCATTGCTGTCATCACAGAATTTTTTTAAAAAAAAAGTAATTATATTCACAATTCTTTTTTCTTTCTTTTCTTTTGGACAAAAAAAATTATTTCTTCTTAAAAGGAAAAAAATATTAAAAAAAACCCAAAAATTATTTCGACGAAAATATATACGAATTATACGTGTGAAATGGTCGTTGGAGGCGAACATTGGAGCCTAAGCCTACGGGATTTTTTTTATAAAACTAAGCCTATGGGATTTAGAATTAAGTAATGAAGGAAGGTTACATGGGTTTCAATTCATTTTCTTACAAAACCATATGGACCATTATATTCTCAACTTTCCTACATGGGAATCTAAAAATTCCGATCTCGTTCTCCTTAAGGTTCGACATATGATATGGACCATTAGAAACTTTAGTTTGTAAGATCTTTGGAAAAATTGCAATAACAATACATGTGTTTTGCATTTTTTTTTTTTTCTTTCTGTGTTCCTCAAAATTATCAGAGATCACCTCTCAAATGTCATTTTGTTTTAAAATATATGTTATTATCCACACACACCAATTAAACTTTTCATATATGAATCAAATATATCTGGATTAGGTCGATTATAGTTTACTTAATTATTATGTCCAAATTTGTTGAAAAAAAAATGAATGTGGAAAGGTGACACTAGAGCAAATAATAGGACTAAAACTTCCTAACTGTTCTTGCTACTAGAATATATTTATGTTCTCTTTCATTAGGCATGCTAAAGTAATGAAATTTACCCACCTTGCACTTGCTCACTAAAGACATATTTGTTGCCACAATAGCTTTATGTATCATATAAAATTAAACATAATATTAAATTTGGCCCTCCCAAAATTGCTTCACTTTCCTTTTAAACTTATCTCAATGAAGCTATCTTTCCAAAAAAAAAAAAAAAAAAAGAAAAAGGAAAAAAAAAATCTCACTAGAGCTAATTAGTCAAATTTGTTTGCCTTAATGGAGTTTTTAAATCTTTTTTTGACTTAATAGAGTTTATAAATTCTTAAATATCTTATACAAGTTATAATTAGTTACTAATTTCTATACTTTGCCTTATGAGTTACAAATTTCTCTATATCACATATCATTTCTTTAACCTAATCTAATCAATTTGAAATTTTTTATCTCTTATAGTAAACTACTATACAAGATGAAATAACAAGAAACCAAAAAAGAAACCAAAAAAAAAAAAAGAAAAAGAAAAACATTGGAGTTGGTTTCAGTGGTGTTTTGCTTTTCAATTGTGTACAAAGAGATCAAGTAAGATTTTTTACTTTTATTAAATTTTTATTGATATGCTTAACCATATGATATGTTTTGTTTATACTTTTAAATTTATAGAGTTAAATGCATAGATTAATTTGATTATATACATTATAACAAGTAATAGAAAAATGTCTTTGGATGTACAGATATAATAGAAAAAAAAAATTATTGCTCTTTGAGATTTGGAAGAACATAAAATAATATTTTGATTTATGATTTTTTTTTTTATAATAGAGTTATTAATATAAAATTTTTTGTTGAATATAAAAATTGAATTCTATTATTTTTAATAATAATTTAATTTTAAATATAAATTTTTTATATGAAATTTTTCGCCCCCACCAATAGAATCCTGGTTCTATCCTTTTCTTGACCCTCCCAGCGACCAACCTTATTGAATCTGTGAGAGTGGATCCTTTTTGCTTATATGGATCACAGCCTGCTCTTTCTCAGAGTGAGATACATTGTTCCCTTCCACAACAGATAGGCTACACAGTTTTTTTTTTTTTTAAATGATTTTAGGAATTAAATGGATTTGGTACATGAAGTCATCATCTTCTTCTTGGTTTAGTTAAAAAAAAGAAAAAAAGAAAAAAAGAAAAAAAAAAGGTAAATTTTAAATAAACACTTGGGTCACTTGGGAATTTTCAAATAGTTCACCAGTAATAGTCTGACATTTTGAACTTATGCTTCATGTTTGAATGATTTCAAGTTTCAACAAACAGTTGGTACAATAGCAGAGCACAATGGAAATGAAAAGAAAAAAAGGCACCAAAATATTTATATATGGAACAATATGGAAGTAACTAGTTTTTTTTTTTTTTTTTAATATTAAAAATTGAAAAAAAGAAGAAGAAGATAATAATGGTTCCATGTAAATGACTAGGATCAATTGTATTAAAACTGACCAGATTCACAAATTAGTGATCAAAAACTGTAGACTACAAATATGAGATGCACAATTTGCTTCCATAAAAAGTAGGCTGTATGGTACAGAGCTGGTAAAACATTGAAGCACCGACTATGGCAACCATCCTTAAAAACAGATATGCAATTGCAAGGCAAGCCACATTAACCATAACATGGGTTTCTTTACGTTTTTATTTCTATTAAGATTTCTAGGAAAACAGAATAGAAAACAAATACAACACAAATTTCATTTTCATTCCAACTACCTCGATGTCCAAGCATATGGGAAAATCAGGGTACTAATGTGTCAATTTACTTAATTTATTTACTTAACAGGATCTCAGGTCCCCCACGACAATAAATGTTACGCTCAATTAAAGTTAAAATAAAATCATGTTTAAGAATACATATCAGTAAAACAGAAAAATACAAGGTGGCAACAAACTAATATGGCAAGTCTTAACAATCCCAATTTAAAAATAAAAAATAAAAAACACAAAGGGGAAAAGTAGATCTTTAAGTCAAAAATAGAAGAATATGAAAGATGCAGATTATTACCAAGTAATTTTCACATAAGGCATTTTTAAAATAGATGATTGAGCAACCATTATCAAAATTAATTCATGTGGGAAGTTTTTCTTAAAATTGTATGTACCATGGTGTTAGCATAGCAAGATTAACAAGTTGTCCATACGAATAAAACAGTTCATTAAAACGTCAACTCTATAATTCAATTCTTTGTGATGTTATCTAGCATACAAAACATACTCACACTTCGAGAACTAGGAGATCTGTAAGTTATTGGATTTCTATAAAATGACATAATATAATGGACTCCCTTAGATTTCTAGGTTGCCTTTTCATGTCTTTGTTGAAATCATATAGCAGAAGTTATGAAGCTCACATGATAGATATATTTTCATTAGTCATTACTAACTTGTATTAGTGCAAAAAATATCTTCTTGAATTCACATGACCTGTCAAAGTATTCTCTAAGTGATAAATTTGTATGTGGGCCCATCTGATCATAAAAGAACAGGAGGTTAATCTAACAAGAAGATTAATTTGAAAACTATACTGAAACCTTATAATTTCTATTTTTCTCTCAAGTTATTTGATTTTCCTACCAGGATTTTTAATTTTAAGAAAATAATAGATAAAATCTTATGTGACTGAAAGCTAGAAGGTAATATATTTATAGACCGCTAAGATTAATTTCCTAAGGTTTATAACACTTTAGGCCCAATTACTGAGCTCCTTTTTATGTCTTAATAACCAGTTAAATGGGCTCTATCATTTAATGAGCTAGTTTGGGGATCCTATGGTCCATTATTAATTAAGGCTCATGATCAATAGATTAACTTGCTTCAAGACCATAAATCCAACAATCTCTCATTTGCTTTGAACAAATCTGTGACATTGATCTAATCTAGTGCTATTATGCTAAAACGCTATATTTGAACTGTAAGATTAATAATGTTTATATTAAATGTATTTTTCCTTTGTAGAATATCAATAATTAATTGATAATATTTTCTGTTAGTTAATTAATTATTTGTTTTCTTAACTTATTAGTTTCTCTAATAAATCCAGTACACTAGCCAGTGACTTTCAATATCGGAGTATGAAAATATATCAAGAAGATATTTTCATAGATACTTTGTAATAAAAAAAAAATCATAATTCCCAAATCATCAAGATATTAATCGTCTATAATAGACTTCACTTATAGATACCTCAAAGAACCATAATCACTTTATTAGCTATTTATAATATATTCAGGATTAAGAAAAATAACATATCTAATATTGTCTAAGATTTAATTCCTTTTCACATAAATTATCCTTAATTAATTTTCTTCTGATCCTCTCAGAATAACCATAATGCATTCCAATATTTTATGTTAACAAAGATATACTATTTCATAAAATATTGCAATCCAAATAAAATATCTAAATTTATTTATCAACTGTGAAACAATTCATCAATTATGAGAACCTAGGATCACGTTTTTTATGGATTTATCCATATGATCATATACTACATAATTAATCTGGACCTTATACTCAAAATATAATGTGCATAAACATTTTAAGAAAAACTTCATATTATTAAATCAGAAAACTTCATATTATTAAATCAGAAAATGAAATTACAACTTATATTGCTTCTAGAGCACAAATGTTACTAACTCCTACTCACTCTCAAGTAAGTTTGGGACCTTTTTCAGATCTATACTATCTATATGCTTCTCAAATACTAGCTGACGTAGAGTGTTAGGGTGTATCGATGCCCAACTTGCTTATCAAGTGTTCAAAGTTAGGTCTTGCAAGTCCCTCAGTCAAGATGTCATTTGTTTGCTGACTATAGGGCACAAATGGCAAGTAAATAGTCCCAGCTTCAAGTTTCTCCTTGATGAAATGTCAATCAATCTCAATGTGCTTTGTCCTATCATGTTGGATAGGATTGTGAGCAATACTTATTGCAGCCTTGTTGTCGCAATACAACTTCAAAGGAAGCTTCACAATCTTCTTAAGCCTTGCTGTCGCAATACAACTTCAAAGGAAGCTTCACAATCTTCTTAAGTTCTACGAGGATTCTGTATATCCATAACATTTCACAGATCCCTTGAGTCATTGCTCTAAACTCAGCCTCTGCGCTACTTCTTGCTTTGCCACGTAACCAAGTTTCCCCACACAAAGGTGCAATACCCTAAAGTAGATCGGCTGTCAGTCACCGAACTTGCCCAATCTGCATTAGTAATTACCTCAACATTCCTTTGATTAGTCTTTTTGAAAAAAAAAATACCTTTTCTAGGAGTAGATATCAAATATCTCAAAATTCGGTAGACAGCTTTAAGGTGTTCTTCATAAGGTGCGTGCATGAATTGACTAACAGCACTGACTGAGAAGGCGATATCTGATCGAGTATGGAATAAATAGATTAGTTTCCTAACCAATATCTGGTATCTACCAATATCAATAGGAACACTTCCCTCTTCCCAAAGCTTCACATTGGGATCCATGGGAGTTTCAGCTGGTCTACAACCACTCATCCCGGTTTCCTTCAAAAGATCAAGGATATATTTTCGTTGAGAGACAACAATTCCTTTCCTTGAATGAGCAACTTCCATGCCAAGGACATATCTTAGCACTCCCAAATCCTTGATCTCAAATTCTAATGCAAGGCTATTCTTCAGTCTCTCCATCTCAATTACATCATCCTCTATGAGAATAATATCATCAACATAAATTATTAGCACAGCAACCTTTCTTTCATAAGAGAACTTGAAAAATAAGGTATGGTCAGCTTGTCTTTAAGAATATCCTTATTTTCTGACAGATTGTGTGAACTTCTCAAACCAAGCCCTTGGAGACTGTTTGAGACCATACTACGACTTCTTTAGTTTGCACACTTTTGAGCCAAATTTCTCCTCAAAGCGCGATGGACTATCCATGTACACCTCTCCCTCTAAGTCACCATTGAGAAAGGCATTCTTCACATCTAGATGCTGCAAGGGCCAGTCTAGATTAGCAGCAATAGATAGAAGTACTCTCATCGTGTTTAATTTTGCAACAGAAGCAAAAATCTCAGAGTAATCAATGCTGTATGTCTAGGTGAATCCTTTAGCCACCAACCTAGCCTTTAATCTTTCCACTGAACCATCAGAGTTGTACATCACAGTGAAGACCCATTTATAGCCCATAGTAGTCTTCCCAACTAGTAATGCCTTAACACTCCAAGTATTGCTTTTCTTAAGAGCTCTCATCTCTTCAAGCACTGCTTCCTTCCACTTTGGAACTTTTATAGCCTCCTCTACACTGTTAGGAATTTCTACACTAGACAATTGAGAGGTAAAAGCAATAAGAGATGAAGACAATTTCGAGTATGACACAAATTTAGACAGCGGATGACTAGTACAGGATCTAACCCCTTTACGAAGAGCTATAGGAATGTCAAGATTAGAAGACTCAACCTGTTTGTTAGGAAGAGAAAGGGAATTGTCTATAACAAACTCAGATTGTTAATTTGTTGAATTACCTATATTAGACTCAGATTGTTAATTTGTCCTCAGTTCAAAATCAAGGCCATGCTGTAAATTCAATTCATCTTTTCTTTTCCTATGATTCTTCTTCAGGTAAACAATCTCTTTCCAAGTTCTATCACCTTCCTAAAATCTATTACCTGTTGTTTTAGCAGAATTATCATGTTGTGGTATTATAGTAGGTTGTCCCTTATTTTCAGTTTCCAAAGGTTGTCTTTCAGAATTTTGATTTTCAAATTGATTTTCAAATGCAGGCCTAAACTCAGGAGAAGCATCACTCATAGTGAGAGGAGTTTTAAGGAATGAATCTTGGCCATTTGCTATAGGTGCAGAGGTACTAAGCTTAAAATCTTGTGAGAGAAAGACATCGCCAAAGTTAACAAATGAATCTTCCTTAAAATTCTCCCTCTGAAGGTGAATATCCTTAAAAAATGGTTGTTTTTCAAGAAATGTGACATCCATTGTGACAAAAAAAAAAATTTCAATAGTAGGTCAAAACATTTATAGCCTTTCTAAGTTGGGGAGTAACCAATGAAAATGCATTTTATAGCTCTAGGCTCAAGTTTTCTATGTTCATGAACAAAAGTTGTACAACCAAATATTTTTAGAGGTAGATCAGCAAAAAGTCTAGCAGTTGGAAAACAATTTGTGAAAACTTAGAAAGGAGTTTGAAATTGTAAAACTTTGGAGGGCATTCTATTTGTGAAAACTTGGAAAGGAGTTTGAAATTGTAAAACTTTGGAGGGCATTTTGTTTATTAAGTATGCAGCAGTTAAAACAGCCTCTCCCCACAAATATTTTGGAACTTTAATTGAAAAAAGTAATGCATGAGCCACCTCCAACAAATGTTTATTTTTTCTTTCAACAATACCATTCTGTTGAGGTGTATCGATGCAAGAATTGTGATGAATTATTCTTTTTTTGAGAAAAAAATTTCCCAAGATCGTGTTAAAATACTCTTTCCCATTATCACTTTAGAAAACTTGTATGTTAGTCTGAAATTGAGTTTGCACCATACTGCAAAAATTTTTAAAAACTCGTTCGGCCTCTGATTTTTCTTTCAATAAATACACCCAACAAAGTCGAGTATGATCGTCCATAAATGTGATGAACCATCTCTTGTTAGAAGGTGTACTTATCTTATTAGGACCCTAAACATCACTGTGAATAATAGTGAAAGGTTTTGATGGTTTATATGGTTGTGAAGCAAAAGATGTACGGTGGTGTTTTGCAAATTCACAAATTTCACAATGAAACAAAGATGGGTCTTTATAGCCAAACAGCTTAGGAAACAAATGTTTTAAATATTTGAAACTTGGGTGACCTAATCTTAAATGTCATAACATAATATTATTATTAGAAACAGAATTAGATTTAAAGCAAGAACTTATTGGTTGAGATTGTCCCCTTGATTCAGATCCACCATCAAAGAAGTAGAGTCCTCCGCTCTGTTTAGCATTGCAAATCATCCTCCCCAAAGTCAAATCCTAGAACACACAATGAGTTAGGAAAAAATTAGTTTGACAATTTTGATCACAGGCTAGCTTATTAACATACAAAAGATTACAAGAAAGTATGGGAACGTGAAGAACATCATGAAGAGTGAGTGATGGAGACACTACAATAGAACCTTTTCCTACAATGGCTGAAAGAGAGCCATATGCAATCTTAAATTTTTGGTTACATGCACAAGGACTATATGAAGAAAAAAGGTTTGACAACCCTATCATATGATCGATTGCACTTGAATCGATGATCCTGGTGTGATCGGAGTTGACATTAATGAAAGTTGCTTTCAAGTAATTACCTTTTTAAGCTAATGAACAAGAAGGAATTTTTGGAGACTCGAGAACTTTGTACAGTTGGTCTATTTGCTCTTTGTTGAAAGGAAACAAACTTGAAAAAGACTGCTGCTCTTGATTTGAGACACTATCCTAAAGGGCATGCCCCTCTCCACCATACTTCTTCATCTAGTTTTGCTTGCCATGAATTTTTTAACATGTTTCCCGCGTATTCCACGGGCGTTTGAAATGGTCACACCACAACCGTTTAGATCGCTTACCATCCTTCTTTACTTCTTCCTGAAATCGTTGAGTTACAACGGTAGAACTTTCTACTTTCGAGGTAGTAGTAATAGGAACAGATTTGTTAAGCATGACACTCTGTTGTGCTTCTTCTCTCCAAACTTTTAAGAAGGCCTCATAAATTGTTGGTAGAGAAGTTTTCCCTAAAATTCAGCCCCGCACCTCATCTAACTCCTTGTTAAGTCCTGCTAGGAACATGAAAGCATGATCATTCTCCTGTCATTTCATAAACCGAACACTATCATTTGTGCATTCCCAAATATCATCATAACAGGGATCTAACTCCTGCCACAGGATCATTAACTCATTGTAGTAGGAGGTTACATCTTGATCACCTTGTTTCACATGCCAAAGTTTGGATTTTAAACTAAAAATCTATGAAGAATTCTCTAGGTCAGAATACGTATCCCTGAATGCATCCCAAACATCTTTAGCCATCGGCAGGAACATGAAGGGCTTGCCAATTGCGGGTACCATGTAATAATCAAAGAATTTTTTGATCTCCAGGTCTTAAGAGCCGGATCTTCATCAATAGGTTTTGTCACTTCTCCTCTCAAATATCCACGTTTCCCTTTGCCTTCCAAGATTAGACGAACGGTTTGCAACCATTCCATGTAATTTTTTCCATTTAGATGGTGGATATTCACTTGGAGCAAATTAGAGGACTCCTCCAAACCATTGAATGAGATGGAAGAGTTCAGACTCAAACTCACGATGCTTTCCCCTAATGCTGCTAAGTCCTTGTTGGTTGCACCAGTTAAGCCATCTTCCACAGATTTTGGTTCGACATAGATAATCCCAAGATCAGATGCACTGTTCATGTATCACTATTCATGCATGGCACTATTCATGTGGCGGCACTATTCATATAGGAAGTAACCCGCTCTGATACCATGAAGGAAAAAATAGAGAGAAGAAAAACTGCTCTTTTTTTATTGTATATCATAAATGCATTATATCAGTATTTAAATAGGATAGAGCGCAAGGCAAGGTTCCTAGAATTAAGGAGCAGAAATAGTAATAAAGAGGAAAAAAGGACAAAACCAAAAATGGAAATATCTTATTAATTCAAATTCTAATTTCCTGATTCTATGGGATCAGATTTCCTAGCTTTCTTACAGCTCCTTAAAAAGATATATTCCATGTCTGAAAGGTAAGAATACCGTCTTAAAAGTCTCCAAGCCTATCTTACCACAATTTTGTCAATGTAGGAAGCTTGAGATAGAGCTAACATCTTCTTCTTCTTGTTTCATAAAATTTTGATCCTAGAACATAATTAGCTTCGTGCAAGTCCTTCATGTCAAATTGTTTTTCCAAGTAACTATTTATGCCTGGTAACACCTTCACATCATTTCCAATTAGAATGATACTATCTACATAAAGGACTAGAAAAACTATTACTAAACCTTGAATCCTTTTGCACACACACGATTCGTTAGAAATTTTCTCAAAACTAAAATTTGTATGGCATGACCAAACCTAATATTCCATGATCTGGATGCTTGTTTAAGTCCATAAATTGACGTAGGCAACTTGCATGCCATGTGTTCTTGGCATTTTGCTATAAACCCTTCTAGTTGCTCCATATAGAGGTCCTCTTCTAGCTCACCATTTAGAAAAGCTGTTTTGATATCCATTTGTCAAATCTCATAACCGAGAGTTGTTAATATAGCTAAGAGAACCCAAACAGATTTAAGCATGGTTATTAGCGAAAAGGTTTCATCATAATCTATATCATCTTTTTGGATATAACCTTTTGCCACCTATCTAACTTTGAAAATTTCTACCTTCCTATCTGGTCCTCTATTTCTCTTGTAGATCTATTAGCACCCAATGGGTTTTGCCACTTCTAGTGCTTTTATAACATATCAAACTAAGTTAGAATCCATAGTTTCCATCTCAGGATCCATGGCCTTTTTTCCACTCTTGCACATCACTTTCTCACTATAAGTTTGCTACACTAGTGTATGTATCAATCACCTAACGAAACATACATGCTGTTGTACATGTTCAGAAGGATCCAAGTTTAGTGGTTGTGGTAGATCACCAATCTTTTCACTATCATCTTTTTGTTCTTGAACTGGTTCTTATGCTTATTCACCTCCGAGAATTTCTAATACATTTTCCCCTCTTTGAACATACATAAGGAACAGGGGTGGAGGCTCAAGAGTTTCAAATGGGTCTCAAACTTAGTCAAACTATTCAAGAATCACTTTATTCTTAGGTTTAAAATTCATCATATAATCCTCTTCTAAAAAAGTGGCATGAGAATTAACAATCATTTTCTTTTCCCTTGAATTATAAAAGACTCCACCTATCATTCCTTTAGGGTGGCCTTTAAATATATACATTTCCATACGAAATTCCACTTTTTTTGGTTTCTATACTAAGATATGTGATGTGGCACCCTAAATGTGAATATAATTTAAACTAGGTTTGTGCTCTTTCTATAGTTTTGTGGGTGCCTTTGAAATAGATTTTTATGGAACCGAATTCAGTAGGTATATAATTGTTTCTAAAGTATGTTCACTGAACAATTCAAGTAAAGATGAATATCTAAGCATCAACCTTATCACGTCTAAAAAAGTTCTATTTTTCCTTTTAGTAACTCCATTTTACTGGGGTGGTCTAGCATATAGAAATTGAGAAACTATCCTCTTTTGAGCCAAGAGAGACTTGAATTCACTGGATAGATATTCAATGCCTTGGTCAGATTGAAGTTATTTAATATGGACACGTAATTGCTTTTCTACCTCAGCCTTATACTCTTGAAATTTATCAAAAGCTTTAGCTTAATGGCACATTAGGTAAACATAACAATATATTGAGCAGTCATCAGTAAAATTGATGAAATACTTAAATTTGCCTCTAGCTTGAATGCTCATTGGTCCATATACATCAACATGCACCAATTCTAATGCATAGTGACATGATTTTATTTGGCCTTGAAGGACCTCTTTATCATCTTATCTTCCAAACAAGATTTACATACTAGTATAGGTTCAAAGATCGAAGAATTTAAAATTCCACTTTTAACCAAACTATGAATCCTAGTAAAGTTAATATGACCTAATCGAAAGTGCCAAAAATAGGTTTCATTCAACATTTTTCTATCTTAGATAAAGGAAGTTGCTTATGATCTATATTTTCAGTGGCATTAAAAATATAAGAAAAAGGAGTTAAAAAATAAAGATCATTCATGAATTCTCCGAAACAAATAAAAGTACCATTACTCTCAACTTAAGGAAACAAATTACACTATCTAACCATATTTAAATAAACAACTAATACAAACAAATTCCTTTTAAAATTTGTAACAAATAAACAGTTTGAAAACATAATTTTATTATTAAAAGTAACTCCACTAATCCTATTGTTATCACAAAGACATGCTCCCAGTTTCCTAACTTCAGCCTTCTTTGTCCTTTACTGAATGGGTTGCTTTATTTAAACTACTGCAAAGAATAATAAACATGGTTAGTGGTTCCTAAATCAATGATTCATTTGTCATTATAAATCTCTACTAAATAAGCCTTAACTACATATAAAATACCCATACATGATTTAAGGCAATCATTTTTCCAGTGATTCTTTTGACCACACTTGAAGCACTTGCCTTTTAGCTTTTTCACTACAATTGGTTTGGCAATTGAAATTGCTCATTTCTACCTTTTTGTTCTTCTTTCCATCTTTAGGTTGCTCTTAGGTTTAGAAGAACCTTTAGCATGATATGCACTTGCTGTCTTCATGAGAGTCTTTTTTGCACTCTCAAGCTGGTGCATGATATCAATATCAAAAAGCTTCATATTAGATATTATAGTTTAGCTTGAACTAATTGAAGTTATTAAGCAGGGATTCCAAAATGATGTTGACCTGCACCTCTTCATCCAGTTTAGCCCCATCATTTTTGCACGACTAAAGTGTCCCATCATCATGAAACAATGTTCCTGGACACTTTCTCTAGTCATACAAGAGTATATTAGTGCCCTTATTGCTGCTTGTCTAGTAGCACTATTACTTTTAGCAAACATTCTATCCAGAATCTTGATCTTTCGAATGCATCTTCGTTGTTGGATATTTGTTTCTGCAGATGGCCAGCAACTCTAGCAATAATGTAACAGTCAACTATAGTATTCACCCGTTATAATTCTGCATATCTTGTCTTAGTTTTCTTAGATGTATGAGCAGCAGGTTTTTGGGACTTTGTGGTTGGTAGGATAAACTTAATTCTCTCAAACCCCAGGATAATAAAAGGATTGGTTTTCCATTACTCATATCACTTCCATTTATAAGTTGTTGACATTTTCTGAAGAAAAAAAAAATAAATATATATTAACATGTACTATTCACAACAAATATATAAATATGCAGAACCCTTTACTACTTATTTTTTATATTTATTGTAACAATAATTTAGTTTTTATTACAAATACTTATGCGGGGTAAGACATTTATAATAAACTAAACTTTGAACATATTATGTATAGTGTCCTACTAAGTCAGCTCCCATGAAAGGTGAAGTAGATCTCAGACTCCTTAAAAATTTACCTTCTTAAACACAGTCTTTTTAGATAACACTAACATCTACCACTTAAAATTAATTTTGATAAAATCTACCATTTTGAATATGATACATATAATATCCTACTAAGTCAGCTCCTAGAAAATGTGAGGTGGGTCTCAAACTCTTTAAAAACCTACCCCTTAGATAGAGCATTCTTAGATAACACTAAAATATGCCACTCAAAATTGATTTTAGAAAAATTACCACTATTCCAATACTTTTTGGGCTTTTAATAATATTGACAAAGCCTCATTAGGGGGAGTATTAATATTATTAAAAATTGATTTATTGACTATTAATTTAATTTTAAAATTCTCCTAATCAACATTGAGCCGTACAACTTAATTAAGATTTTGAAATTAATTTAGATCCAATCAAATAAAATCTAATTATGTTTATTCGTTGGGGCATCACATAACTATTTTATTATTGATCCTTAATGGAGCCCATAAATTTTAAATTAATTAAATTAATTTTAATCTTCATCCATTAAATATTTAAATTTATTTAGCAATATAATATTGATATAAAACATATATTATTATGCACACACACACATATATATATATATATATTATATGATGCAATAATATGGCACCACTTATTCTATATAGCATACAGGTACATATAAATATGCTATATCCATATAATTTAAACAATTATAAAAAAATTAAAAAAAAACACCGAATAATAAATAGGCCCTTAATTCATGGTTTCCTAAAAAGAAAAATTACATGCTCAATTAAGGCCACAAAGCCCAACTTGATTTTTTGGCCTGTTCCTCTTCCTTTATCCATATTTTATAAATCCATAGTCTACGGGACAAACTAGAACTGGTTTTCTAGGATTTTAAGCCCAAATCCACAAAATCCTAGCTTGTCCTTATTAAATATGAGCACTAAAAAAATCACTGGTGGCCATTTAAAAATCCAATCACCTTGAAATTTTACAGGCAAGTAGTCCATCAGCAGGGGAAGTTATCCACCAAAAATCAACCCAATCAAAACATCCACAGCCCTCATGCGACCAAAGAAGACAGACAAGTGAGATCCACTTACAACAGCTTTCAGTGGCATGTGCGGGCGTGTCTTGTGGCTTCTGTTGAAGTTCCAATGCTTGTTGATTTCATCTTTCTATGTATTATCTGTCCATGGTGGTTGTATCTCAAACCAATGTTTAGAAGGTCCCAAAAATTGATGAATAGTGACAACTGCATATTTTCCTTTCGGTATTTTACATATATTTTCCCAAAAATTTGATGTTATTATAAAATAAATAAATAAAATTGTCAAAAAATAAATAAATAAATAAATAAAAGAGGAAACCTAATCTTATGATTAACCTCCTTGTTACATCAAAAGAAAAAAAAATACAAGCAAAGATTTACCATGGAATAAGGCCAAAAATCAATCATTCATTCATAATACTAAAATTATAAATAACATAAATATTAGAACCCTAAGTGTCATATATCTAATAAACATTATATATACATGGAAACAAAATATGGGCACATTCTATCACACACTGATTCAACTAGTGCTTTGATATTGATTGTTGGAATCATACAATGGAAGCCAATAATCCTACAATTAAATTAAGTATGTGATGGATATATTTACATCACCCATTACTAACCCGTGTTTATGTAGAAAATATCTACTTAAATCCACATAACCTTCCAAACTATTTTCTGTGTAATAGATCTATGTGGGGACACACCTAATCACAAAAGAAAAAAGAATGTTAATCTGAAAAACACACCAAAACCTCATAATTTCTATTTTTCTCTCAAGGTGTTTGATTTCCTTGCTAAGATTCTTAATCATTATAACATAATATGTAAAATCTTATGTAACTGGATGCTAGAAGGCAGTATATTTATAGATTGCTAACTCTAGACTCCTATGGTTTTATAATACATTGGCCCAATTAATGAGCTCTTTCTTGTATCTTAATAGCCAGTTCAATGAGCTTTGTCATTTAATGAGCTAGTTTGGTAACTCTACGGCCTAGTATTAATTAAGGCTCCTAATCAATGTATTAGTTTGCTCTAAGAGCATAACTTCAATAGTCTTAACACCCAGCGGTAGATACAGCAAGCATTGCGACACCCTCTAGATTTTCTATATTTATTAGGCTAATATTCAATGATAACATGCACTATACCCTTTCTTATGAATTTATTTCCCATAGAAATAAATAAGGAAAGATCATTTCCTTTCTTGCCTAGTGAACTCAGTTAGGTCAAGGTTTTTTTTAAAAACAAAAAATAATAATAATAAAAAGGCAAGCGAAGGAAAATGTGAACTTAATTAATAGAAAATTCCAAACTTTGAGCAGAAGCAAAAATTCTAACCTTATTTTAACTGTAGTATCTTAACAGTTAATCAAAGCTCAATGATAATGCACAGACAAAAAGTTAGTTAAGCATAGGATAAAAGATAAGGGTCACAGTAATAATACCGTTGAATAAGATTTCTAAAATAATTTTTCATATTCTTTTACTTTTTATTTTTTATTCAAAAGGGTCATTAAAAGGAAATGCTTAAACCAAACAAACACATGAGTTTGATGCTCTTCGTGACATGTGAGTGTTAGTGCCACCATAAGATAAAAAAATAAACATGTATCTATTACAGCAATATATTCCCAAGATTTACATGCACAATTATAGGACCATATTTAATTAAATTACTAACCTTTTATACGCAACCATCGAATAATCATGGAATTTTTTAACCTGCAAAATAGATAACAAATAACCAGGAGCAGTTCTAATGGATACACTACTCTCTAACCTTTCTGTTTCAAGTTTTCACCAAACAGGCACTCGTAGATTACTCAAGCCCTAATTTTCACTATCGTAATGTATCATACTAATTCACATGTAACTTATTCAGCAATTATCTATATATATAATTAACAATAATAATAATAATAATAATAATAATAATAATAATGATAATAAGCCAATTAGGCTTTTAGAAAGAACAAGTTCTTCAGTCCAATGGGTCAATTAAAGTATTACATAGAGTATGTACCCGAGGACTCTACTAAAAAGGTTAATAAACAAGTCAATCTCATTATTGGAAAACCAGTCTTGTAAGTGAGTAACATGATTATTGCTAGTCCATACAAAAAATATCTAATAGTCTCCCACTTGGACTACATAATCATCACAAATAATAAGAAACTTATTTACTATAGAATCTTCTAAATCAAAATACCATTTCATCTAAGTATATATCATGCCGATATGGCATAAAAATATACCAGACTAGGTAGTAGAAATTCTCTAAGTAAATCTTCTAAAACTATATACCATTTCAACTGAGCACTTTGCATGTCATAAACTCAATCCAGGTAATAGAGATTTACCTTAGCACATGCAATCCCTCAACACACGATACCATTTCATTCAAGAATATTGCATACTGACATGATACAACAACATATTCAAACTAGGTAGTCGGAACTCAATATGGTACCTGCGGATTAACGTACATATATACATAGAGACTAAAGTCTTAAAAGGGCCTGCAAGCATAAAAAGCAACAACATATGCAATAGAGATCTCATATATATAAATAATGATCCGCACACATACACATATTGCTCATAAGGCAATACTTAATAATATACAATATATAACATGGACATTATTGCAGATTACAAAACTCCCACTAAGCCAAAATGGTTTTAACTACTCCACACCCATACATGGACGTATGCTCCTCAAATAAGTTTATATGCTAGCTTTTGTTAGTGGGTCTACTAATATGTTGTTATAGGCATGTATACAACAAAATGAGACTCTCTTTAAAATGGTACAGTTGTAGAATTACCATAAAACAACATTATAGGCCATATAACAAAAGTGCATCCAAAACCATGTATCATAGTCTCAAAACACACCATGTACTCTGCCTCTACAATAAATGAAGCTTTAAGTGTTTATCCAATACTAATTAATAAAATAACTTCTACTACCATGATAAGTAACATTCCCGATGTTACAAGTTTAAACATTTATATATATAGCCATTATAATCAGCTCAAATAACACACTACATCAAAGCAGTGGTGCACTAATTTCAAAACAAAGATGGTCGTTTCATAGTACACATAATCGAGACTACTCAAGCATTTACTATAACACGCCCACAACATAACAATATCCAATATTGTGCAATCTTGAGTGAACAACAAACTGCTAAATGCAAAAAGAATATTGGACTATTCTTATTTGTTCCTTTTATCACTCTCTTATTCTATGACACAGATCCCTAGATAGTTTATCACTTTACCACCGATACTATATTAGGAGAATATTGTGCATATTACAACTTAACTATGCTATACACAATTAGCCTTGTCTCAAAGAATCTTTATTTCTAATAGTAATGAAACTTCTTTATGTTGCGTTTGATATACAGGATAGGTCCGGATCGGACAGGATCAGACAGGACAGTTTCGGATCGGATAGGATCGAATAGGATAAAATAGTGCAATTATCTATTTGGCATAGCTCTAGATTGAATGGTTGATTACTTATTCCATGTTTGATGCGGGATCGAACTGGATTGGACTACTTTAAAAAAAAATTATTTTTTTAAAAATGAAAAATATAAAAATTATATTTATATTTACAATAAAAATGTTATATTTAATTAAAGTCATAAATTTATATTGAAGTTGTAAATATATATATATATATATATATTTATATTTACATATAAAATTTTAATTTTTTTTTTACACCCATAAATTATATTAATATATAATTTCAGAAATAAATTAAAATTAAATTATAAAATAGTATTTCATAAATAACAATTAATTAAAGATAAAAATAAATTAATAATATTTATAAGACAATTGTATTTTTTTTTACACCCATAAATTAGGTTAATATATTATTTTCAAAACCAAATAAAATAAAATTATAATATAGTAAATCACTAAGATGTAAAAATCGGAAGATTCTAAATGATAATACAAATTAAACCCCTCAACAAAAAAGGTTAATAAATGGAATGAAACCCTGCAGTCTACTCATATTTGGCAACTAACTTATGCACAGAAGCAATTTCTATATATTCTGGCTTTAGTGATCCTAAGACTGCTACTCCTCAAGAAAGGTTCAAGCATCAATTATTTGCTGCCCCCAGTTACAAGAGAATCAGTTTCCATTTCTTGCATTTTAACATACCTATACAATTTCTCATTAAGACCACCTGGGGTTCCTTATTTATCAAAAACCCATTTTCATCATATGCATCTTTCAAGAACACAACCCAGTTCATCTCTGTCCCTGCCAGATAAAATGTCTAGGCTGCTTCAATAGCGTCTGGTAAGTATGCTTGGTCAAACTAAACTCCTCCTTGAACTCCACCATGTGGTGCATAGAAGCCTTCTTCTCCAATGTCAAGCTCAGGAACTCATGCAGCACTCCCACTCTATATTTCTTTATTTCCAATGTCCAAAAATTCAACTTTGATCCTTCCAAATATGGCAAAACCAATAGAAGCATGTTCAACAGGTTCAATTTCCTTGGCTTGTCTTCATCCAAATCCAAATTCTTACCATGTTTCATTGAAAATTTTAAAGCCCTTTTGGCCATTTCCTCATCAACCATGAATTCCCTCTCAAGAAAACTAATAGCAAGCACCCTCCTCCCATCACCATCAACGACAATCCGAAACCAATTTGGGTATTTTGCAAATCGAACCCTGAAATCATTGGGAATTCCAAACAACAACCGGCAATGATGAATCTCGCTCAACAAAATCCACTTTTGAGAAGACATCATTAGCAAATTGTGCACCTTGTTGACCCTATCCAATTCCATGGAGTCCATTATAGCTTATTTCTCTTCAAGCAATTCCTCCATGAAATCCATGAAGCCGAACCACATTTGCCATCGGTGTGGCAGTATGTCTCAAAGATCAAAGGGTGGCATTGGATGGAGCGAGCAATCTTGCAGCTGTGAGGGAATCTAAGCTCGCAGTGGAGCTTTCCTACTTCGTCGAGAAGGATGATGTGTTCGGCTGCTTGGAGATGAAGTCTTTGGACTTGGTGCGGAACCAAAAGAAGGCATTGGCTAGATGATGCATTCCAATGGCAGAATTCAATTAGGCTCAAACTAGACGAGCTTGGTTATGGGGCTCTCATTCTTCTTGTGCTTCTTTTTGAATTTCTTGGGGGCTTTAGTGATGAGAAATGAGGCGAAGAATGAAGAAGCAAAGAAGGGGAGCCAATACTAGTAAAGGATAGGGCTGACATTGGGATCAAGGTTTAGGAAAGGAGCTTTGAATGTTAGGAAGGTTAGGGTTAAGGTTTAGGATGGTCTGAACAGAGTAGTTCTAAAGAAGACAAGCCGTCAAGAAGGTCAAGAACCGGATGGAAAAGATGCAGAGATGCAGAGATGGAGGGTAGGAGTAAGAATTATACTAATAGGCCGCATTTTTTCCTCAAAGAAAAGTAGACGTCCAGCAAGAGACACGATCATTCACTGGGGAAGAAAGTTGCTTCGATTGTTGACATGATCCGGTGAAGAGCTGCTTCAGCAAGAGACACTAGTAAGAGAGAGGAGAGCTTTTGCGAATTTGGGATAAAAGTGAACCTAGGGGAAAGACAAGTCTGATTAATCTTAAATGGGTGGGACAGAATCACTTTTTGAGACAACTTATCCCGTTCTTAAAATTGCGTTACTAAACACCAGACTGGGACACAATCTTGTCCTGACCTGTCCAATCCAATGGAACAAACACAGCCTTAAGATCCTTCATATCAAAATGGCTACACAACAATAGTTTTGTCTTAGTCAATAGGTTAGTATCAACAAAAGTCAACAATGTGTCTTCAACACATAATACTATAAATATTAAATTGCTCTCACTGACCCTCAAATATATGCACATGTCAACAAGATTCTCCTTAAAACCATTCTAGGTGACATCTTCATCAAAAATTAAGATACCACTGCCACTAGGCTTACTTAAGATCATAAATATACTTTTTAAGCTTATGAAACAAATTCTCATTCTCCACTACTTAGAAGCCAACTAGTTAGACCATGTATATACATATATATATATATATATATGTGTGTATATGTATATACACATCAAAATACAAATCTTCATTTAGAGAGGCAATTCTAATATTTATCTACGCAACCATATTTGCCATAATGATTTTAAAAGAATCCTTTGTAGATATATGAGAACACGTCTATTTATAGTCAGTTTCCTTCTTCTAGATAAATCCTTCAATAAGAAATCTAGCTTTATATCTATCCATTTAAGCATTGGAGTTTTTCTTTTGGTCTTAAAGACCATTTGCACTTAAAAGGTTTGCTACTTTTAGGTAACTCAACCAAAACCTATACATCATTCGATATTATGGATGTTGTATCATCTTCTCTTGCATCCAACCAAAAGTTAGACACTAAACTACTTATGGCTTCCTTATAAATGAATGGTTACAACTCATCACTTATATGAAATCCATGTTTTTGCAGATAAACTACATAGTTATTAGGTATAATGAATCTTCAAATCCTCTATCAAAAGGCACACATTAACAATAGCTACAGTGAAAATATCTCATTCTATCCCAATAGTTTCAGTCCTGATTGAGTAATACTTGCACAACTATCATATCAACAGTATCTCTTACAGGAACATCAATAGTATCTCTGGCAAAAACATCAACAGTATGAATAAATACACTTTCTTCTAATGAAAAACAAGCTCCTTTGGACACTTATCTCACCAAAACTTAAGCATCCTCAAAATAAATAGCATGTTTGGCTTAATGATCATGATGGTGTGAGATGGACAATAAAATTTGGAAACCTTAGATCCTTTAAAAGAACTGACAAAATAACCATTAAAAAGTTTTAGGGTTCAACTCCTTGATATCAAATTATACATCATAACCTTAGCTTTACAACCTCATACACAAGAAAATGTATAAACTAGGCATAACTTGTCACCCACAAAAAAATTGGCAAATTAAAAGTTGCCAACACACACTGCATTATATCCATCAAAGTGCAGTTCCTCCTTTCAATTATGCCATTTGCTAAGGAGTGCCAAGTATTGTAAACTATGCATCAGTGTCGCACTCATTTAAATAAATTGCGAATGGTGCTGGGTTCCATTTAGTCATGTCACATCTATCATAGTTTTCACCATCTACATCACGGCCATCAACTTCTTATTCTTTTAAAGCTTTATCTTCACCTCGAACTCCTTTAAAAGTAACCAATGAATCTAACTTCTCATAAACAAACACAGCATATCAACAACAAAAGAAGTCATAATTATAGATAATAAAATATTTAGTCTCTTAAAATAGGTGGTGTAACTAAAACATAGACATCAGTGCTATAACTTAAAGAATTACTACTAATTCTGGCACATATAGTGCAACTACAAGAATAACAATAACAAAACAAGGGAGTTTAACACAAGCATTTATTGGCTTAACATTCCTTGTTGTCTTTTGTTAAGCCATCAATTTCCAACAATTGTGCAAATTGTAGCCAAAGTTACACCATTCAGGAAAGGATTCTTTCATACCACTCAAGAAAGGATTCTTTCTTTCCACTTACTGATGGCAAACCATCTTTTGTGTCAATAAAAACTTGGCAACAAGCCCTTATTGTCATTAGGATTTAGATATTTTCCATTATTATAGAAACCCTCTTGAATTTGTACTTTTAATTAGTCACCATAACAAAAGGCTTAAGCTTGTTCAGCTCAATATCATCCACTCATTGAAAAGAATAGTGGTTAACTCCTTTAATATACATCCAAACTTCTTAATGTAATGAGGCTTGAACCACTATTGTTAAACGAGACAAAAAGCTCCTCATTATGGCAAGAGATACTCCTTACCAAAATCCTTATCAAGGTCCATGAAACTGATATAATAAGGGGAAAATTTCAAGATAAGCTCATTCAAACCACTAACTCCATCATAGACAATAGGTTTGAATAAACTCAAATAGTGGTGTTTCTTAATCCATTAAAATTGATAAATTTCCCACTAATCTCAAAAAGGTTATGAATAGTATTCATAGAACATAATACCCAAAAATATAGAATCATGCATGTGATTTTGCATGACTATCACATAGTACTTAAATAAATGCCTGAAGTTCTTATACAACATTTAACCTCGACAGCATTATAAATATTTGGTATCTCCCCTAGATTAAAATATAAAGCTAAATCTAGCTTTACAAGGATCAAACATTTTTTTAGAATCTTTCTCAGCTTCTGATAATTAGTTTATTCTATTTTATTATGGTATTCATGGGCAGAGTATTAGGAGTGCTACCAGCTATGAAATGTCAAATAATAAGAATGCAATACATCATAAATACTATGCAAATGCTATCTTCTCATCCCCCTCAATCAAATCAGAATACATAATATCGCTAAGGCCCTCGTAGCATAAAGGATACCCATACACGGATCAGGGACAATCAACCAAATCACCACAATCAAATGCATTGAACTAAGTAACCAACATGATGACTCTTATTCATGCTATTTAATCAATTTTCACTGCCATTCCAAGCATCCTACCAAGTAATTAAACCAACGACAAGGTACCCTAATCACCTGTATGGATTTTGGTTCATAAAGGGAAGAGAATGATTACATTGTTAATTTCATGAAGTATGTAAGCTAAGTCTTGCGATGGACAAGTGCTTAGACATCCTACTTACTATGCCAACTCTAAGTTGACACATATTAATTGAACAAATTATACCTCATTATTAGTGATTACATAAAATTCCATTTACTATATCAACTTCTATTACATTGGTAATTTCATTATATGGACAAATTAAGTCTCACGACGGGTGAATACTTAAAAATTTTATACCACTATGCCAGCTAGGCACTTAGTCTCATGACAATTCATAATTTGGACATATCAAATCTTGTGACAGACAACACCCAACCAATCCTCATGACTATGTCAAACATAGCATAAAACCTTTCAATGAAAAATTTAACTGAAAAATTATTTAATTTGGACCTTGGGCCTTTTTTTATATATATAAAAGATGGAAATGGAGATAATTTTTCATAAAATAAATAAATAAATAAAACCATATATAAGATAAATAAGTAAAAAATAAAAAATAAAAGGGATTTTTTTTTTTTTAAATTCGACTGCTATGTCAGCAGATGACATAACACAACACTTAAATGACAAGTCGTTTGGTTTGTCTTCTTCAGCCAACTGGGTCATGGCTCACCCTAGTTTCACTGTAAACTGGTCACACCACCTGATTTTCAACTCAACCAAGCATTGACTTCATTTGTTCTTGGGCAACAAAACCCTTAGTCCAATTTTGTGTTTTGTTATTCGAAAATCAATGCCCAAACCTGGGTTTTAGTCCAAAACGAGTCATGGATGAAACTTGATCCAATTGTATCTCACTCCTTTGGCCATGCTTTTTGGTGCCATTGGTCCAGATTTCTTCATCTTGACGTGGCTTCAACATGCCAATTTGGCCTTATCTCATCGGAATAGCAATACCTATACCAAGGGGCTATGGGTCTCTATTTAGCAGTTTCAGACCAATTTCATATGGTTTCAGACCAAATTAAAGCCTCTAAATCACTCCATTCAATTTGAAAAGGAATTTATAATATTGCCCAAGTTTTGTTTTCATCCAATTAAAAATTCGACAAAAAAAATTGCATAAATTCAGTATTGAAACCTGACCATTCATATAACATAACTCCAATATATATATATAAAGGTTGATAGAAAAGAAATCAATTAATAAAACCCAAAGTTTAATTTTGATAAGTAATTGAATCCCAATGCTTTCACTATACAAAACACATAAAATACACATTAAAAATAGTCTACAAATTTGTGTGTGGGGCACTGATAGAAATTGTTAGTGCTGCCATAACATAAATAATTAAACATGTATCTATTGCAGCACTGTAATCCCAAGATTTACACATATAATTGTAACACCCCGTCCCAAATCACACCGGAATCCGTGCACGTTGACCGAGGTTGACCGTTGACCCAGGGGGTCAAAAGTTGATTTTTTGTTCCAGTTGGAATTTCTAGTTGACCAGGGTACCGTGGCGAAGTGCATGATGCCCCGAGTTCGTAGACTAGTAGCACGTCGAAAACGGAGCTACGGTTTGAAAGTTATGGGCAAAACAAGTCGAGGTGCAAACAGTCCAAAAGGTGCCGGGAGTTGACTTTTTCTTGTTGTGTAATTTTGTTTTGACTCTTGTATGGTTGTAAAGTACTCGTCAATACGAGTTCATAGACTAGCGGCACGCTTAAATTGGACATTTGGTTAAAACGTTATGGACATTTGAAATTCGCCGGATACCATAATATATTATTATATCTGGCTTAAGTGCACAGTAACACCACGTGTCATCACCTAATTGGTCCACGTGGATGAACAGTGTCTCCATGGTGGCTTTTATTTGGCAAAAACACCGGGGAAGAGAGAGAAAGAGAGAGAGAGAGAGAAACCGACCGGTCGTCGGAATCATCCAATTTTCCGGCCGATTTTTACTACACGCGGCGGCCAGACAGGAGCGGCTTCCCATTTTCGGCCAAACCCCAAAATCTCACGGCCGTTGGTCGCCGAACGCGTCGGGATCGAGGCGGCGAAGCTCGGCGGCGATTTTTCCCTCCACCGCCGTTTGCCCTGTTTCCGGCCATTTTCAGGCCACACGCGCTAGCCACCCCTCACCACCTCCTCAAGTCCGGCCTACCCACCAAATTTCACGGCCACCGGACCTCCGACGAGTCGGGATCAGAGCGTTTTTCGGTGAGGGGCCGAAAATCTTCAATCCCCGATTTCTCTGCCGTCCAGCCTCCGTTTGCCTCACCGCCTGTCCCGTTGGAATCCTCTCCCCTCGATCTAAAAAACCACCAAAAATCTCAGCCAACGGCCACCGTACGCGCCGCCGCCGGCAACGGTTGCCGGTGACCGCGGCGGCTCGCCGGAAGTTACTGTTCCGGCGAGTACCCAGTTGCACCGCCGGTCCCTATCCACTGATTCCGACCTCCTGAATCCAAATCCAGCATCCTTTTCCGCCAATTCGCGAAGGTTTGGGAGAATTGAGGAGTCGAATCCCGAAAGCTTTCCGGCGAGATTCCGGACACCTCGGGTCCGATCTCCGGAAAGTAAGACCAAATCCGTGATCCTCATCACTCAAGCTTCGATTCGGTATATAACTCGTAACTTTTAGTTGTTGTTTGTGTTCACTCCCCGGGTACCCATTTGGGGGTTATCCGATTAAAATATTAATATATTTGGTTAGTGTACTGTGGATGTTTTAGGTGCGCGTACGAGAAGTGGAGTTGATCCTGCCGAGGATCTTAGCTGATATACGCGCTTAAGGTGAGTGACCCACCTTTAAAAATATTTTGGGCAATTAATTATGTTTAATTGGTATTTGAATTATGCTCATGTGGTACAATTTAATTATTATTTTATTGTGGTTTAATTTTAATTATTATGCACGAGCAAGGTATTTTCAGTAATAAATTGTATGTGGTTTTAAAATTAACTTGGGCATAATTGATTTAAATATTTTATGAAAATATTCGTTTAAATTGGTGGTTTAATTTTATAATTATGCCCACAGTATTTTATTTGTTGAACCTCGTATTACGAAAAAAATTATGGTTTTATTTGTTATCGATGTTTTCGTACCGGTTTGTTAAATAAAAATATATGGGATGGTAAGTGTGAAAATTTAATATATTTCCCACGGTAATTTTGGAAAGAATGGTACGGTTGATTAAATAATTATTTTAGACGCATTCATACAGTATTGGTGTTCAGGTATATGTATATGTGGTTTAGCGCAAGTATTATGTCTCCCGTGAGTTGCCATTGGAACGTGGGCAGGCAAGTTTGTTATTGGCCACAGCCGCCCCCCTCCTTGGCCGAGATGACGGTTTCAGCAGCGGTACTGTCGGGACGCCGAAGTGCCGTTTGCAAGTTTCTCTCTTTAATCTCCCCTCCAGTCGGTGCTCAGGACGCTGGGTATCGGAGGGCATCACCGGTATATGGTGTGGTGCGTCAAGTGTAAATTTTCAGATAAAGTTCCAAACCCCAAAAGTGTTCAAAGTTATTTATTATGATTTATTACATTTTAATTATATATTGGGGTATTTATTTATTTATTGTTTATCAAATGGTTTGATCCCTTGGTTTTCGGGAAGTTCGAATATCGGGTTTTGTGAAATTGTTTTAAAAATGAAACATTTCTAATGGAGTGATTAGTAAGAGTTTTGAGGGAAAACTATTATTTCCAACTGTTATTATTATTTATTTATTAATTGTTGGTATTAATTCAATTCCCTTATGGTTATATTATTATTATTATTATTATTAAAAGTGTTCAGTAGCTAGGGTCACTCATTGAGATGATTAGCATCTCACGTTTTTAAGTTCCGTTCCCTTAGGTGCAAGGGGTGGTAGATGTTCTTCCGGGGCGAACCAATTCTCCACCGCTATCATGTTTCGAGAAGTACTTTTGTACTCATTCATTTCAGTTGTATTATTTCTGCCATCTTTGTTGTATTTTCTGTTGATTAGCACTTCATGAAGCTCTGTATACTATTTGGACACTTATGTTTATTTATGCACTGGATGGCTGTTGTTGTTGTAAAGTGCTGTAAATTTGTGGAAACAATTTGTAGTTTTGCGGGAGGAATAAGAGGATGAATTTAGAAGTGTGTTCTCGGTGCAGGTAATTTTTGGTAAGTCCTACCCTTAGGGGAGGTGCTGCCGGATTTTCCATTAGAAGGTTCGGTGGTATTTCCCTAGGATCAGGGCTTGTCTAAGGTTCCGGGGAAGGAATTATAAGCGGGTCCTAACATAATTATAGGACTATATTTAATTAAACTACTAACCTCTTATATGCAACCATGGAATAATTATGGAATTTTTTAACATGCAAAACAAATAACAAAAAAACAGGAGCAAGTGCCTAATGGACGTACTCCTCTCTAATCTTTCTGTTTTAGGTTTTCACCAAACAGGCACTTGTAGATACTTCAAGCTCTAATTTTCACTATTGTATGTATCATACTAATTTACTGGTAACTTATTCCTTAATTTATATATATATATATAATAATTAAAAAAATCATAATAGTAATAATAATATAATAATATAATATATAACGAATATAATAATATAATAAATAAAAAAAGGGAATAAACCCATTGGGTTTTTAGAAAGAACATATCTTTTATTCTAATAGGTCAACCGAAGTATTATAGAAAATATGTACCCAATGATTCTACTAAATGTCAATAAACAAACCAGTCCATTACGAAAAAATAAATACTATAAGTGAGTTACATAATTATTGCTAATTCACACAAAAAAAATCTAATAATGAATTGAAAAGATTTTCTCATCCAATCTCTTATTTATTATTATTATTATTATTATTATTATTATTTTGTTCTGTATTTTTGTACAAAATTATTATGGGATGAGTGATTAACCTTGGATTCATTCTTTCCCAGAAAGGAAAAAAAAAGTGAGTGATTTGGAAAAGGCAAACAAGAATAACACAACCTCTTTTATTGGTAATAATAATAATACAACCTGATATGAACTACCAGAGAGAATGGAATAAAAAAGAAAAAGAAGCAGAAATATCACTGAGAGAAAGAAAGATACCTTATGATATTCAAGTATAAGCTGAGCAAATGTGTAACAAAGACAAGACGTGGAAAAACCAAGTATAAAAAAATAATATTAAAAAAATAAAAAAGGGGAAAAACCGGAAGGATGGGAGGAGACGACCCAAATTCAATTTTATAGGGGGGGGTGAGAACACAAAATTCTCACTTCTAAAAGCTGAACCAAGTGGGAGTGAGGACAAAATTTTCACTTTTTGGCCTAAATAACAATTTTTATTTTTTCCTTATAAGAAAAATGTACGAAAATTTATATTTTAATTTAGAGATAATATCATTTATTTTCCTTAAAGTTTGATTTTTATATAATTTAATCTCTCATGCTTCAAAAGGAAAATTATCATTTTCCTCTACTATTACTTCATTCATATCATTTCTGCTAATGTCATTCACACATAATGTTAGTTATAATTTTTTTTAAAACATTAGTGATTAAATTGTAATTAGTATAAATTTTAAAGGGTTTATATGAAATTATTCTTTGATTTAGTATAAAATTCAATTATAAAACCATTGCAAGGTATAATTTGATATAAGTTACTCTTCCGGAATAATTAAAATGACTTCAAATTTTTACTATTTGTCCAACCTAAAGGAACACCAACAATGTGGCTCATTGCTTGGCTAAGTTTGCCACTAGTTGCTTGATGCCTTTTGCTGCTGGAAGAATGGCCTGCATGGCTCTAGTTGTAATCCAAAAGAATATTACATCCTCTACTTTCAAGGAAGGATTTCTTATTTTGATAAGATAATTAACGATATTTTTTTAAAGATATGAAGAATATATCATCTAAGCTAATTTTACTTGACATAATAATAATAATAATAATAACATTATGTAATTTTGCATTTACAAATAGAAATGTTAGATATATATATATATATATATAAAAGGAAATTTTACTGTGCAGACGGTCCGTTATGGTGCAGACCTCAGTATTGACGATGGTTTTTTAAAAAACCAATGTTAATACTCGTGTCTATGTGATAGTATTGATGATAATTTCTTCAAAAACTATCGTTAATACTGAAATCTAGATGATAAAAACATCCGAACATCCGCACCATAGACGGATTCATAAAAGAAAAGCCCTACCTCTATCTTAACGTTGTGGATAAAACTGATGTATGACCAACACAATACCCACTTTATTAAACAGGTTTCTTTTTTTTTCCCCTTTTTTTTTTATTTTTTTGATGAATTATTAAACAGGTCAGATATACAAGATAAAATACATTGTAAACTTTATAATTACTGTGGATATGTACATATGAAAAAAAATGCTATTATAGTTTGAACTCAAACAATTTTAGATGTTCACATAAATCATGTAAATCTATATTACATCTTTACAATGAATGTATATGTTTTACTCTCTTGATAGCTTGCTCAAGTCTCTTTACCGGTTCTTCATACAATATAGCAGGGTTGTCAAACTGAGATGCCAAGCTTGGCTCTCCAAGAAAAGCACGGAACGAATCTGCTATTGAGTATGAAAGAGAATCAAGGTTGTAGCCTCCTTCCAAGAAAAACACACAGCGACCACCACATAGATCTTTGGCAAGTTGTTGAATGTTAGATGCAAGCATGTAGTATGTGCCCGTTGTAAATTGCAAACTCGCTAGTGGATCCAATACATGAGCGTCATACCTGAAATATGAAGTTAAAAGATATGAAACATGGTGAATAGATAAACTAGCATTGCAGAACAAAACCGTAGTTTAATAATTCGGTCTCATGAAAATTTTTGTTCATGATTTTATATTGACTTGGTATGGTTTGATTTGATTTCGTTTCCTAAACAAGATAGGTTGTTATTTTTTATTTATTTAATCATAAATATGTTTTTGTGTAAAACACAAGAAAGATGGACATGACTTGATTATTGAATATTACAAAACATTTCCCCTTCGTTTCTCTCTTTTTATCCCGCTATTGTCTACATCCTTCTCTCTTTTTATGCTCCTGTTGTCTACATTCTCTTCCCCTTCTTTTTTTCACCCTCTTTTCTTTCTCTTCCCCCTCATTGTCTCTCATTTTCCTATACTGGTCCTGCACCAGTTAGTAATAACAACATAATATAAGCTTCATTGTTTGGTTACCAAGTACACTTGGAAAACAATGCAAATCCTATGTTAGGATTATATTATAAAAGTACCATTTATCACCAATTATGAAAACAGAACTCTATGATGTGACAGCTTAGGTGATTGTACGGCCGAAAGTCTGTTATGCTTAATCAATACAATATAGCATTGTAGCCATTACCACCACATCATAGGCTCAAAAGGTATGAATAAAAACATTTTTTTTAGAAGCCACGGCAAAATAAGATGGTTAAAATATTCATGGGACAATGATTATACATGTCTAATCAATTGCTTATCAGAGCTTGCATAGACTTGCAAATAAATTGCATTTTCGAGTCCATTTAGTCTTTAATCATATGTTAAACTTTCTAGGATGTAAACTCACCCAGCAGAGACAAGAATAATATCCGGCTTAAACCTTTGAGCACATGGGACAATAACTTCATCAAACACGGTTCTCATGGCAATATCACCAGAGCCTCCTGGTAGAGGAAGATTAAGAGTTGTTCCTTCCCCATCTCCTTGACCTACCTCGTCAAACTTACCAGTACCTGGGTAGCTTCCATCCTGAATTAAAAGTGATCAAATTACAAATAGGGTGTTATTTTCCACAATCTTATGAGGTATAAATATCAGGTCAAGATTATCATATTCCATAATCCTTTTCAAATAAGGATAATAATAACAATAGAAAATAAAAATAAAAATAAAGATAAAAATAAAAAGAATCACACAGAGAAGAAACGATAATGCATATGTTAATTTGGACTGAAAGTACAAAAACATGATGGTTATTTAGCATTTAAATTGATCCAAAGCAATCTCAGTGCAGGAGATTTAAAGATGAAGCTACGTTATAATGAGTAAAGGGGATTTTGATGTAAGATGGTGAATTATTTTTTCCATACTAGACTCATTGAATGCAGTGTGTGCATGTTAGATTCTCCCGTTTTCTTTTCTTTTCTTTTTCTGTTTTCTTTTTCATTTTCCTGACAGATATGGAAAACAAAACTAGTGGAGGAAAACAATGTATTGCATCAAATAAACATAAAATTAAAAGGAAAAACAAAGGTAGAGGTCTAAGAAGAAGAAGATAATAAGTGAAGCACAAATACAAAATTGATTTTGACACCATAAAGTTTGACTATACTGTACAGTACCTCGACAATCTGAGACTTGCAATCACATCAATTCTTCTACTACTGTACCTAGAAATCGTACTGTTATGTGCCTTTTGCTAAAATTTATTCTCTATAGCCGACATGTTTTAAACAGAGAGAACAATGTAAACCAAGAAAATGATGTAATAGCTAAGCAAAAGGGGTTCTTTACAGAATAAACAAGTACAAGTACAAGGAAAACAAAGTCTTGACAGATCATAATGTTTGTTTATATAGGAACATTGAAGAAATAGAGTTCTATAGAGTGATAGAAAATCTGATTAGCATGTTTTTGACCTCGAACAGAATATTTTTTTCCGTAAGAACCTCAAATAGAATCGATACTGAGGTTTGACAGGAAACTGTTTCGGAAACAAAAAATTGTCATCATCAATTGGAATACTATTAATGTCTACATAAACATAAGAAAATACATATTCACATTTGTGCATGCACACAATACAATATTATCTAAGAAGAATTTTTACAGCACCGTTTTCCTTCCATCTGTTGTTATTCAATCGTGTTCATGTATTGGCATCACAAACTGTAACATGTTTGTAAAGACATATTATATATATATATATATATACATATATAAGAAAAAGAGCATATTTTCAGAGGATGGCAGAACTTGTTAAAAACATGGATACAAGGTTATTTTTCCTAAAATGTGCCTTCATATGTTATGGCAAATAATATGCATAGAATTTCATATGAATGCTTAATGTACCACTGTAATAATGCATTTACAGGATTGTTATCATGACAGAAGTTGTAGTTAAAGCCATATTTAATCAAATTCATAACATGTTTAGGCAAATAAATACAGGATTTGGATTACCATTTCAGATTTAAAGTACTGAATTCAACAAGTCAACTACAATGACAAAGAACGAATGGATCGCAAAAGGAATGGGCCAAAAAAAAAAAAAAAAAAAAAAAAGAGTATTCAAAAATGATGGCTTAGAGTTATCTCGTGAAAATATCATTAATAGCCACTACCAACTGACGAATTTTAAAATTTGTAAGAAAAAGTACTAGGCTATTATGCACAGTAACAAAAATTGTGACTTGGATTGCTGGAAATGCTATATACTTACGGCCTAAACCAAGCAATTACTTACTTGGTGAGTTGAAAGAAAAAATATATCAGGATCCTCATAGAAAGCATCATTTGTCCCATTCCCATGGTGAACGTCAAAATCAATGATAAAAACACGTTTCAAGCCATGTACTCGTTGTGCATAACGGGCTGCAATGGCCACATTTCCAAAAACACAAAACCCCATAGGCCCCTTAGGAATAGCATGATGCCCAGGTGGTCTTATCAAAGCAAAACCAATAGGTTGATCCTGGCTTTTCTTTGATGCTGCAACCTGAACCACAGAACAGTATATTTTAGAAGATGGCTATATCAAACAAGAACTAAATCATCTGATCCTTTTACATTATCATAATCAGCAATGCGACGTCAGTGAAAATTCAAAACCCAAATTGTCAATAAAATAGTTGAAGTTTTAGCACACATAAATCATTTTAAATAAATAAATAAATAATAAAAAAAAAAAAACACTATGATAAGAGACTTATTGAGACAGCACCACTGAATCAACCAAGGAAATTCCTGCTCCGGCTGCAATCAGTGACTCCTGAAATGTCTGCAACATTAACATCAATATCAGAAAGAGAAAACAAAAGATATGTTTTCTTTCACATTTAAGTACTGGTTAAAAAGATATGTTTTCTTTCACATTTAAGTACTGGTTAAAAAGATAATGTTTTCTTTCACATTTAAGTACTGGTTAAATCCACATTTATGGTTCTTGAATTCCCAAACCAGACAGTAGATTGAAAAATTCTTGGATATGTTAATTTCAGTCTAACAAACAGACTAACTTCTTAATCAAATAATTATCAAGCAATTAGTAAAATGTCTTTTCTAGAAGAAACTTATGTATTATCACAAGCAAACAAACGTAAGAGAACTGCATACAAGCTTAACCAAGAAAAGCAAAAACATTTAAAGCAACAAACTTACACTTGCAGTAGCATATGTTGGACCAGTGCCTTCAATGTAAATAATGTCCTGCTGCGACGCCTCATCCATAGCCTACAGAAATGGTTGAAAAAGAGTTGACAGAAACAATATTTATATTGGATAAAATAAATTTGGTAGCATATGTAACTAGAACTTCAAGCTTAGTCCACCAATTCTACAACATAAGAAATAGAGAGAGAAATCCAGTAAAATATGATCAAAGTTTCAAATCCTAAAGAAGTTACTAAGTACAACAGCACCAACAAAGTAACTGACTAACAAGGATATGGATACTCTGTAAAAGCACATTCCCTATGATAATGGAGTTAGAAGCTCTGTAATATTGTTGTATTTTGCAGAAATATGAATATTCAAGAGAGAGAGAGAGAGAGAGAGAGAGAGAGAGAAAGAGAGGTTAGAGGAGAGAATTGTGTGAGCTCAGCTCTTTTTTCAATCCAAAATAACAGTATATATCAAAATGCTTACATCATTAAAGTGATCATTATATTTCTGTTACAATAAAGATTCTCTCACTCACACTTTCATGCACGCACACTCTTTTACAATTTACAATGACACCTGGCATGTAAGCCAAAGTGAAAATACACCTATGCAGCTCACTTATCCACATCAGACCTTGTCTCCACGTCAGCACAGGGGTTATACTTCAACACCCTAGAGTTAAGCATGCTAGATTTTTGAAAAACTTGTCACTTTGGCAGTCTGTGACATCATCCTTTCCATCCTAACTCCCAATATTTTGGCAAATGAGAATGGAAACTACTTTCACTGATTTGAGGGGGATATTGAAGTCCTGGTTGATTTGGAAATATTCTAATTTGGTGCTTGTTAAGTTACTTCTATACCTAAAAGCTTGAGTTGTTTGAAAGTGGGCTCTATTTTATGTTTAGGAAATTCTATTTTTGGAAATATGTGTAATCTTTGTATGATAAAATTAGTTGCTGATTTGTAGCTAGCTAGAAATCAGGAGTTAGTTTCTTTTTTTCTCTCTAACTTATTGTAACCTAATTGTACATAAGAGAGGCTTTTTACCTTGGAAATATTCTAATTTGGTGCTTGTTAAGTTACTTCTATTCCTAAAAGCTTGAGTTGTTTGAAAGTGGGCTCTATTTTATGTTTAGGAAATTCTATTTTTGGAAATATGTGTAATCTTTGTATGATAACATTAGTTGCTAATTTGTAGCTAGCTAGAAATCAGGACCTAGTTTCCTTTTTTCTCTCTAACTTATTGTAACCTAATTGTATATAAGAGAGGCTTATTACCTCTTATGTGTATATATGAAACTGATGGCTAGGTATTATATGAGCCTACCGGTTTCCACAATATCAAGCTTAGCACCAACTGGTTTCAACACTCTCTCTCATGTAGGCTATCTAACTGCAGTGCAGAATTGGGCCTTATACATGCAGTATAATAATTGACAAAAACAGGGTCTACTGTAATTGGAATAGAAAACCTGTTAAATAATCAGGTTCTATTAAATCATCATGATATCCATAAGCTTAAACAGTTAGGAGATGGGCGGCTTACTATATTTATCAAGCTTAGACAGTGGGTAGCTTTAACAAAGCTGATTTGGGAAATATTATTATTAGGAACTTCTAAGTAGTTTTCTTCTTTTGCATGGTTTCTACACCATGTTGAGATGCAAGCCACAGCAAGAGGTGCTGAGGCTATAGGCCTCAAGGCACTATAGATAATTAGGTTTGTACGCATTTACTATATCCCAAAGGAATGAGGTTGGTGGGTATCAAAGAACATATTTTAGAAAAACAGAATATATAATACAACAAAAGAATTAAAGGAAAAGGCCTGATACAATGACAAAATGCTGTTGAGGCTACCTTCTCAAGGCCAGACACATAAGTTCTTGAATGAATACTTGCAATGTCATCTACTGAAGCAGGCTTGAAGTTCTGAAGTTCGATAATCTCTGAACCACGGAACTGAATTACCAGAAAAACATAATTCAAGAAATAATAATAATAAGAAAAAGTAGTTATATTGATGAATTAAAAAAATAAAAACTAAACCATGACTTGGCACTATACAATCAAAGTTTCATATAAGAGCACTGAAAATTTTAATAACCATCCACTTACTAATTTGTTGAGAGAATCAGAATGTGAACTTGCAAGCCTATTTTATATTGAGAAACAAATAGATATTATTAGCTCTAATGATCTGTATAAAGTGTTGATGGACTTGATGTTTACGCATGTAATAAGAAGAAAAAAAATATATTAAAATTCAATAACTAACTGAAAATGTTGCCACAGTTGGAAAGTGACATTTCATTATCATATATTTTTATTAAGCCTTTAATTTTCCAACTTAAAGATATACAACATGCAAGTTACGCTGTTGTCCCCAGACTTCTGCCTATCTCAATAATCTCATATAAGATATGTTTAATTCACAGGAACATATCCCTTTATTTCTAGCTTCTAAATCAGACTACTATTTTTAGATCTCAGCTGAAAACATTATGAAAAGTAAATAAGAAACTCCACATTGACATGATAATGTGCCTTCTCAAGCTTTCACATAAGCTTCTATGTAATTTTTTTCGTTTTGGTTCATTCTGTTATTTTGTAAATTGTCATGTATGTTAATCTTGTCTGTAGATTTTTCCTTTGTCATAGCATAAAAAGTGACTTCCCTTGTCAATCTCAGCATTCAACTAGCACTAAATAGATTTTTATAGTGTTCATACAAGAAAACGATTTGGGTTTCCCTTTTCATTCTAATCTGAAATATCCAACCACATATAGTGAGAAAATGAGAGTTGAAAGTAAGAGAGAGAAACATACAAAGTTACATTTCAATTTGTTTGAGAATGTATTAACCAAAAACGTGATTGGATAAGTTATGATCTATAAAGAAACAATATTCTTTTTTAATTTACAGCATTCCACAAGCTTAAGATGTCATGAAGCAAGCCCATGTACATAGAGTTAACACAACTGATAGATAACATTCCCCCTCACATTTAAGTATGTCCAATAGAAGGGCTTATACAGCCCACCAGAACAAATTCCTGGAATAGATTATCTAAAGTTACCACAAGCCCAAAACCTTAAGTTGTAGGAGGTGGACCAATGTATATCTATCAAGTTAACACAAATACAGACTTAACACTCTCCCTCATGTATACTTTCCATCCAAAGACAGGATAGAAAATGTCTTACATGTGGATGACAAGAAGTTATCAAAAAGGGGGGATTGGCAGAAATTAAAATTGTTAGGAAGTGAACTAAGTATATGTACCAAGTTAAGGAGAGACGCACAATTGACAGAGTTGTTCTCTAAAAAGTTAAAGAGACACACAATTAACAGAGTTGTTCTCTAAAATTGAGACCACAACTCGACAAAGGTAACATCTGTAGACATGATATAGGAAGCATGAAAAATAATACACCAGCCACAAAGAATGGTACCAATTATCACGGGTAAAATTTTCACTCAAATTTTTGCCCCTGTGTGGCCTAAGGCACCACACCTTAGTCAACCAATCTCACCCACACTTGCATGCAACCAAGGTTTAGTATGCAAATCGCGCACACACAATATAATTAGGCAATCACAATGCAAAGCAACACAAGGCACACCAAGATTATGGGGTTTCCCCCAACCTTTTTCTTTTCTGGTGTCTCTTGCCTTGTTAGAGCATATAGCCTACAAAACTTGCAGTTAACAACCCTAACTGCATGGCTATGCTGGACCAATTGGACTAAGCCATCTGACCATGCAGTTGACCTCCCACAACCACCGATACATGTTGTCACAAGCCACCGAAGCCACCTGTTGGAACAAGATCTCCAACATCCTTAGATGCACGCCACCAAGGCAGAAGGCAACGAAAACCGCTGAAAACGGCTGAAAACCGCCTCACAAAAACTACTCAGACAACACCAGGTGTCAAGCACACAAGGCGCCCAATAACCGCAACCCACAAGCACGCCATTGCATGTTTCATGCCAAGCTTCAAGCCCCCGCACATGCCCACACATATTAGGTTAGATGCTAGTTTGTTGCCGTTCGAGGATTTAATAGCTGAGTACTTGAGGCTCCACCCGACGAGGACGTCATCTAAAGGAGGTTTGTTAGGCCCTTAAGCCTAGGATGGGCCAAGCATGGTGGCCATGTGTCATGCTTGGGCCCCTGGTGTGAGTGGCCGTGTGCCACTGTATAGCTAGGCTGGTGGCACACAGTGCCGTGGCGCATGGCAAAACGAACACTCAGTGGGAGGCATCCCGAGCAATGTCAACCAAATGAATTTTGGGCAAGTAGATTAGCTTGATATGGGATAAAATAAGTGTGGGGTTGAATTTGGTTGCAAGACGAGTCTTTGGAAGGAGATTTTGGCCATTATGACTTCTCACGCATTTACATGTTTGGTCCTAACAGGCTGAGAATGGATAAATAAGCTCTTTAGGAGGGGTACCCCGACGGTGCATGATGGGCATGGCATGGGCGGGTTCCCAGCATGCCTTGGGCATGGTATAGGTGTGGCCCAACGTGCCTATGTATGTAGAATATGCTGTTTGGGCACGGCTATCGATGTGTGGACTTGTATGTCATGATGTGGTGCTGTGTGTGGGCAAAGCTGATGCATGTAGCATGGACAGCCGTGCATGTGTGCAAGTGTGGGGGTAAGTGACTGTGGCTTGATGTGCAGTATGTATGCATGATTGTACAGGTATATGTGGCCATGGGTATGCATGTGTGAGTAGGGCATGCACACGAGTATAAACGTTAACATGATGGGATAGCAGCTGGTGAGTTGTGCTGTGTTGCATAGCACATGCAGCAGCAGTGTGCAGCAACATGTGCATATGGGCAGCAGCATGTGGCAGCAGGTGGGGTGTGTGTGCAGGTAGCAGCATGCAACAGCGAGCTCGATGTGCATAGTGTCACGGTCCTACATTTTATGCAGCGGAATAGACCGTGCGGCGCCAAGACTCTCCAGTCATGGCCAGCCTTTTCACTATCCGAGTTCATATATCGACCCATCTGATACCAATTGTGTGCTCATGAGGTTCCCATAGTCGTCATGGCTCATGTCGCTCAGCAAGCTAGCCCGATGGCCTTGCGCCCACTCGGTAGCTTGTTACTCAATCTTGTGCCAAGATCTAGCCAGCAACCCATCTCTTCACTCGGGCCTTGGTCCATGCACATCTCGAATAGCATCCGACCCTAGAGCATGCACACCAGCATCATGCCAACATGCCCTCAGGGTAGCAACACAAGGTTGGAAGCCCACATATGAATGTCACCCGATGGCACGGTGTCGTCCCGTCCATGCCTATTTAGCTTCCGACCCTCTTCAGCGAGGCAGAACCCGAGCCCCCGCTCATTGGCACATTTGCCACAACCTTGTAACAAAGGCCTACGTGTGTTCTTGGCATAGCCGATAGAAAACGGCATAGCGAATGCTACACTTAGCCTCTGACACAGGAGTGACGCGCAATACCAGCTCGTAGCGCCTACCGGTACTGTCCTCGGGACTCCCTGTCCCTCGGAGACATATGCCCACCTTCGTGGCACTATATGTCCGCCCCATGGCTTGCCGTCGCCCATGGGAGGCTCGCTTAGCCCAAGCTAGAAGCCGGAGCCGGGGGCCGTGGAGAGCCAACACGGACCACCCCCCCTAAAGAGCTTATTGAGCCATTTCCATTCTGGCAGCCATAGATATCACTTTGTGCGAGGAATCATAATGGGGTTTTCTCTAGCAAACCTTCACATCTTGGCTTGCCATTCGATATGCACCATCCTAGTGACATTCTTAAGAACTTCCCACGGCCCGGGATCGAAGATCCCGACCTTCAAATATTTACGAAAATGCCACTAGGCCATTCCAAAGGTGCGGACCGTCACATCCTCCCCCACTTCATTACGTCGATGCCCTCATCGACGTGCCCGCTGGCTATCCTCAAGACTCCTGCACTCCGCGCAACACCTTTCATCCACATAAGCTCTTCAGGCTCAAACTCAAGATCCTGCATACTTCGTCCCTCTACCTCTGTAGAATCACCCCCGTGACGACCTTCGCGCGCCCACTCTTGGACTTGGCCAAGGACCTACTGCATGCATTCACCCAAACTCAAGCTTTCCTCAAAACGTGCACCTCCTTGTGCATAAATTAGTGCTTCGCCCCGCACTTTCAGCTCGATATGCAGATGGTGTCCCCCTCGGACGAATTCTGCCTTTTGCATATCTCGCTGGCACCCAAGCCAGACTCGTGTCCCCCTTGGACAAATGTTCTCTTCACTTGTTGGCACCCAAGCCAACGCTTATTGTCCCTCTTGGACGAATAGCTTCCCGAGCTCCAAAGTAAGGCACTCTCGTGCCTTCAAGGTCCTCCCGTGGACCGAACTCTACCAAGTAATCCGATGGTGACATTGACCCTCTCATCGAGCACACCGTCTCCTCTCAGGTGGTGCCCCTACGTCAACTATCCCAACGGTACCCAAACTCGAGAGTTCTTCATGTGGTAGTTCTCCTCTCTCTTGAACTCCACTTCATGCTTTTTCGGCACTCTGTTGCCGTGACGAGCTAAGTTTCCCTTCTTAGCTCTTGTTCCCGCGCTCAAATTTCCATCTCCACGATGGTGAGGTGCTAGCAATTCTCAAGCTAGCTTTGCCTTCTCCAAAGGCAAATTTATGCACAACATCCCTTGAGTGTGCATCTCAAATTTCCATCTCCACGATGGTGATGTGCTAGCAATTCTCAAGCTAGCTTTGCCTTCTCCAAAGGCAAATTTATGCACAACATCCCTCGAGTGTGCATCTCAAATTTCCATCTCCACGATGGTGATGTGCTAGCAATTCTCAAGCTAGCTTTGCCTTCTCCAAAGGCAAATTTATGCACAACATCCCTCGAGTGTGCATTTATCCTTGTGGCTTCCAAAGCCAACCCTTGCGCAAGTGGCATCCTCTTCCCGACGAGTTACCACATCTTGAATGGAGGTCCTCTCTTCTGCGACCCCCTTATTTCGGCTGTTGACACCTAGTGTCACCTTGAACTAAGTCCCTTCCTTAGTTCTTTGCCTCAATCTTGCTCACTTTTGTATCTCGGCTCCTCCTCTGAGCCAGTTTTGCCCTCTGGCAAATTTACAGTGCTCCACGCATCCACTCGTCTTGACTTCTCATTCGCTTCGACAAGGTTGTCTTTTCTCTTGGACAAACGTGGCCTCTGCCACCCAGCCGCACTGGCTTGCTCTTTCTTCCCCACTCTTTGTGGCTGTCAAGACTCTTCGTCAAAATGGATCTATTTTTGGTATTTTCTGTAATTCTTAAGACCAATACCCCAAAAGAAACACATGGCTAACAAGCCCTCAATTATTCAAGAGAACTGCACTACTTACGGCTTGTGCTCTCATTTAACGACGCATGAATTCCTTTCTGAGCACCAGTCACTTATTCCAAATGCTTGTCCCATTCATGAACTTCGCATTTGCCTCGCTGCTCGAGCATCCAGTTAAAGGTATTTGTATCGCACACTGGTACTCGTTTGGTGAACATCCCCACATCATATTCAAGTTGGGCATGCTGCCACAACTAACCACGCTCCATGCAAGAACGCCCCCTTCACAGTAGCATCGGGGTTCTACGGATCCAAGCATCACCAACCAATACCATCCGTTCCTCGGTTCGCCTATTGCAGGACAAACCGGGCTCTGATACCACTTGTCACGGTCCTACATTTTATGCAGCGGAATAGACCGTGCGGCGCCAAGACTCTCCAGTCATGGCCAGCCTTTTCACTATCCGAGTTCATATATCGACCCATCTGATACCAATTGTGTGCTCATGAGGTTCCCATAGTCGTCATGGCTCATGTCGCTCAGCAAGCTAGCCCGATGGCCTTGCGCCCACTCGGTAGCTTGTTACTCAATCTTGTGCCAAGATCTAGCCAGCAACCCATCTCTTCACTCGGGCCTTGGTCCATGCACATCTCGAATAGCATCCGACCCTAGAGCATGCACACCAGCATCATGCCAACATGCCCTCAGGGTAGCAACACAAGGTTGGAAGCCCACATATGAATGTCACCCGATGGCACGGTGTCGTCCCGTCCATGCCTATTTAGCTTCCGACCCTCTTCAGCGAGGCAGAACCCGAGCCCCCGCTCATTGGCACATTTGCCACAACCTTGTAACAAAGGCCTACGTGTGTTCTTGGCATAGCCGATAGAAAACGGCATAGCGAATGCTACACTTAGCCTCTGACACAGGAGTGACGCGCAATACCAGCTCGTAGCCCCTACCGGTACTGTCCTCGGGACTCCCTGTCCCTCGGAGACATATGCCCACCTTCGTGGCACTATATGTCCGCCCCATGGCTTGCCGTCGCCCATGGGAGGCTCGCTTAGCCCAAGCTAGAAGCCGGAGCCGGGGGCCGTGGAGAGCCAACACGGACCACCCCCCCTAAAGAGCTTATTGAGCCATTTCCATTCTGGCAGCCATAGATATCACTTTGTGCGAGGAATCATAATGGGGTTTTCTCTAGCAAACCTTCACATCTTGGCTTGCCATTCGATATGCACCATCCTAGTGACATTCTTAAGAACTTCCCACGGCCCGGGATCGAAGATCCCGACCTTCAAATATTTACGAAAATGCCACTAGGCCATTCCAAAGGTGCGGACCGTCACAATAGGCATGCATGTGGGCGCAAAGCTTGGTGGAAGCGTGCACAGTAGCAAGCCTGATGTGTGGGCATGCACGGGAGCCCGAAGCCTGGTGCAAAACATGTGGCGCGCTTTTGGGTTGCGGTTATTATCTGATCATGCTGCATGCAGGTGGCATCTTGGATGCCTTGGGTGCCTGACACCTGGTGTTGTCTGAGCAGTCTTTGTGGGGCAGTTTTCAAAGTTTTCATATATAAAATGCACAAAAGGCCTAGTGCAAGTTTTCTTCAAAAATATATGACAAATAAATCCTACTGATGATTGTTAACAGTTTGTCTTAGCTTTGAAAGTATCCATTAAATACCTATCATACCTCATACGTTTGGCAAGAGAAACAAAAAGAGACATTGTTTAATTTAATGCAAAAATAAGAGCAACCCTCACTACAGCTATAGACATAAGCATCACCTACATCAGTTCACCAGGACAAGTTTTTTTCCTTTATCCAATTAGAAGAAATAAAGATGAACAATTAAACCAACATGCACAAGTAAACTTCTAAGACTTAAAAGGTAAAATCTATAAACAAAAGAACAATCAAAGTGTCCAAAAAGACCAGAATTAGATAAACATAATTTCCTGAACTATAAAATCCTCCAATCCTTAAATGGTTCATCAATGCTTCTTTTTACTATTTTTATTATTTTTATTTGTTAAATTATTATTATTTTTTTTTATATATATATAATTAGATGTACATGGCTCTCAAATACTAGTTATCCTAACTAAATGATGCTAACTTGAAATAACCTTACAAAAATTCAACTTGTGGGTTCTAGAATAATGTTTTTTATTTTTAATTAGATGTACATGGCTCTCAAATACTAGTTATCCTAACTAAATGATGCTAACTTGAAATAACCTTAAGAAAATTCAACTTGTAGATTCTAGAATAATCACTCTTGTGTGAATAATAAATGAACAAAGTCATCCAAATAGACGGTACCAGTATTAAATGATGACTCATATCTTATGGAACATCACTTACCTCCGGGGTTAGCTCCATCTTCTGAAGAGCATTTAAAATCGAAGGAACTCTAAGATGAGATTCCGGATGGGATTCCTGTTAAAAGCACTAACACAAACTGCAATCAAGTATTTAACATAAATCAAACACAAGTAATGCAGTGAATGAAAATCACATTATAGAATGAGAAAAAGAAAATATATAGATCTTTAAATAAAGGCAGATGAAGAGAATGTTTCACTGATTTAACATGAACAAAGAATATCTAGGCAACATTATGATACTGATCATGATGATGAGAACATATGAAATAGAAAATCAGCAGTACAGAAAATCAGCAGTTAAACAACATGAACTTTGCCCAAGAACATTTAATAAATGAACATGGAGCATTCAAATTAGATAGCATCCATGTATATTACTTATCAAATTATAAAAACAAAGAAAAGGTCAAAATGTGAAAAGCAGTCTCTTTTCATGAAGCCATATGCATATCATTTGCAGTATATGTGAAAGTTTTTTCACAAGATACTTTTATATCATTCAACTTTCATTTCAACATTTCTTTCACCTTGTATTCAAAATTTTCTTTTTTTATTTTTTTATTTTGTTCTTCTTTTATTCTTACTGAATGGTAGAGAACATCAATATTGAAGGTTTCATCCATATTCCAAAATATTGCTGATAAGAGATGAAGGTCCTGTGATTACTCCAGTAATTTTCATGCAACTCTTTTCTTGACTACTTAATTTACAATCCTTCCTAACCTGAGCTCGAGCCTTATAGTATCATCTAGAAGATTAAGTGCCCTTTAAGGTTCAAGTTTATTCATTGTTATTGACTCTTGGAAAGATTAATACCTGTGGTTTGTGGCAAAGAAGAAGACCACTTATATTTTATCCCCTTATATTGCATTATGTGTCAAAACGCTAGTGAATCAGTAGATAAATTTATGTTGGATGATCCTGTAAACCAAGACAAAATCAAGCTCGACATACCAAGGCATAATCAATCAGTAGATCAATTTATGCAAGTAATGTGACATCATACAACACCTAAATTGAATAGAGAATTTATCTTCCCATACCATTTTAACCGCCAAAACCCCCTGAAAATCTAGTATTTAATAATCTTATAGCTGTTATGTTATAAAGTCATTAAGATGGAGAAAACATGAGGAACTGTAGTCTGGATTTTCCTTTCAAATCAAACTTGATTAATTTGGGAAGTTAGTCAGGCTGCTCACAAAGAAAACGATATCAAGAAAACTGAAACTAAAAGAAAAACATAATGGAGATTTCTTTTTTTAATGGAAAGTATGGCTCAGTTATATATAATGAACCAGAAAGGCAGCAACAGAACTAAACCATGCAATAAGCTCAACCAAGTTTAGTTCGATTGAACTCCATCACATTTCTACCATGCATATCACTGACAATAGTACACTTTCTGGCCAAAAAAAAAAAAAAAGAACTGGCGTATTGGTTCAAGTTGCAAACAAGGAAACTTTTTTCACAGATGCTATACTTGATATTAAGACAAAAATATCGTATCTGTGAAAAAAAACCTTAGACGGGAAAGAAGATTAAAAAATGTAAGAGAAGAAACACTAATGAATCAACATTATAAACCTGTATAAAATGAAAAATTATGCCAGTATACCTGGTTATGTCCCATTGCAGGAGCCACAGCATAAATAACACGTGCTCCAATTAGTTTGTCATTTGCAGGTACATAAAGGTCCTGCCCTGTACCATTTGAACAAGAAATAGAAGCATCCCTTTTCTTTGAGAAACATCCCCTTCCTTTTCTTGAACCCTTCTGGAAATTTTTGTTGCTCAGAAAATTTGCATCCAAGTTACCTCTAGTATAATTCCTCCATTGGCATAAATGCTTCCGGACGCAAAACAATGCATTCCCTGAAACAATTTTTATTGTTCTTTTGAGGCAAATGCTTCCACATTAATATAAAGATGTCATAATTCATCACGTAACAGCACTTGCTACCCAATCTAGGCCAAAATAAAGGAAAATAAGGTGTGGATGCTTTTGCATTCCATCCCAAGGCAAGTAAACGAATGCTAATTGACTGAAACTAAGCTTGTTATAAAGCTTATTTCCAAGCCATCCCAATTGAAGTTCAAACTCAAGTTCCAAATAAAGTACTGTAAACAACAAGGATTTTGGCACTGTCAATCTTCATTAAGTTAGCTAATACAACAACATACTGAACCACTTGATGGGACATAAAAAATAAGAAGAAAGACTTTGATAACCACTCTTTGCAAGCCTTTATACAGAACATAAGCTTTTGTAATCTTCTATAATTCTTTATTCAGACTCATAAAAATTGATTAAATCTACAAAAGTAAAACAAAACCAAAAACAGAAGAAAACATAGACAAATAAAAAAAAATAAAAAATAAAAAAGAAGAAGAAGAAGGATAGAAGATAAAGATAAATTGATAAAAGTCACCACTTCAAACTTGGAGAAAAATGCCCATCTATGGATAATCAAGAATTGGCCACCCATACCACTATAACCTCATTAAACCCATGAAAGAGTTCAGAGAAGTGCTCCTTGGCTTTAAAAAAAAAAAAAAAAAAAAAAAAAAAAAGATGACAAAGCCCTCAAATTCAGAGAATGGATTCCGCATAAGTTTATGGTTATTAACCAAGATAAGTAATCAAGTAATGGATCATGCTTCAGTGAGTTTATGGCATTCATTATCATAGAAAGTGATAGAGAGAATAGGCCTAAGAATAGTGTACCAGCAACAGATGAAGGAGAAAGCGCTAAGAGGTCCATCTAGACTGGAGAGGAAGGTCTGTTAACTTGCCACCTAGTATCTACGAGGAATTATCTTTTTCAATTTTTATTTTTTTTTTTATTTTTTTTTATTTTTATTTTTTTTGGTTCCTTCTTCTTCTTCTTTTTTATTGGATTTTCGGTTGGATTTAGATTCACTAAGCTTACTCACCGTCAAGGGTATAATAGTAATTACGTTTTAATTTAGTTCACTGGTTGTTTTCTGTCCTATCTTATAAACCTCAACAAGAATTGCAAAAAAGAAATTCCGTCATTTTAACAATGGGGCTTAACTACCAAGTTCCTACATTCTTCGCAACCAAATAATAATAATAATAATAATAATAATAAATTATCAAGTTTACTAATTTTTTGGGCATCGACTGAGCTCTGGGAGATATAGAAATGGGTACTACTTGGCAACATTTCATTTTCAACTGTTTGAGAAATAAAATGAATTGCATAATTCTTTGAAAAGAAATTAAACATATTAAGAAATTCATATTGAATAAATTGATTTGTTGACAAGTAAATTGTCAATTTAAAAATGACAATTATATTTTACAAAATAACATTATATAATCATATAATCGAACATATCTATGGCTGACATAATAAATTTGTTTTGCCCTAAAATCTTTTTCATAGCAATATTGCCACCTTATTAAACTCTACAAAAATTTTATGGTAAAACCATTTTTTTTTTTTTATGAATTAAAAAAAAAAGGCCTAAAAACCCTATCGTAAGACTTTTTTTATTTTTGGTGAATAAGAAAATGGACTTCCCTATAAAATTTATCAACCTAGAAATGAATCTCCTAGTGAGACAAAGGATGGTGAGATTCATTGAATCAGGAGTTACTTGAGTCATCGAACATACAACTTCAACTGTAAGGTGATGAAACGATGAGTTCCTTCCATTTGCTCCAACCTCTAAGAGTGCCAGATGTGAGATAATTTCAAAAGCTTATCTCCTGATTTAATTTTTTTTTTTTAAACATTTATCTTGTTTTATACAACTGTCTAAACTTTATTTGTTTTTCGTTTTTCGTTTTTCTATCTCTTAAAATCTTTAAAGATATTTAGTGCCTCTTCCTTGTATTAGATGATGTAGACAAGTTAGATTAACAAGAAGCCTTAGACGGAGAGGCTTATCAATGGTTTGGAAGTGGGGAGTAATTGTAACAACTAGAGACAAACATTTTCTTGCCTCAAAAAGAGTGGATGAACATTTTTGAGTCTGAAAGATTAAACTAAGGAAGCTACTCAGCTCTCTCTCCCTCTCCTTCTTCTTCTTCTTCTTCTTCCTTTTTTTTTTTTTTTTTTCAAAAATAAAAATAAAAATGAAGCTACTTAGCTGTTCAGCTTATCCGTCTTCGTAAAATATCATCATGTGAAGAGTTATGAATGTTTTCTGACAATTGTTGTAGGATAAGCTAATGGCATTGGCAATCCATTAATTCTCAAAGATATAGGTAATTTTTTGTTTGTTAAATGGATAAATATTCTTTGGATAATATAAAACATATTCCCGATACACAAATTTTTGAAACCCTTCGTGTTCGTTATGATTCCTTGATCAAGAATCAAAAGCCATCTTGTTACATATCGCATGCTTTTTCAATGGGAAGAAAGTAGACCGGGTTGTAGAACTACTAAATTGTTTTGACTTTTACTCAAGAATTGGCATGAAAATCCTCATTGATAAATATTTTGTAACCATTACAGACAACATTTTGAGAATGCATAATTTGACACAAAAAAGGGATGTGAAATTGTTCATGAAGAATGCATATCCGAACCGGATGGAAGTAGCAGTTTGCGGCATTCATGGGGACATTAATGACACAATGATGAGAAATTTGTTAGAATAGAAACTTATCAATGAGAAATTTGATATACAATGTCCATAATTTTTACCAGTAATTTTGTTTATATAATTATTTATACATTTTTTATTATGTGTTTCATTTCTTTTGGATTTTAGGGAACAAAAGCAATTGAAGCCATAGTCTTGAACCACCCTGAAGCAGCGAGCTGGAATTAAAGAGCTTTTGCGAAAATGCAGTCTTAGATTGAGCAGTATTCACAGCAATATTCACCTTCCCCATGGCCTGGAATACCTCCATAAAAAACCAAGATTTTTCAAGTGGAGATAATAGGCCATCAAATTTCAATCCATCTGAACTGGCTGATCTTTAACATGTGCTGCAGCCAAATTGAAAACAACTTTGGACGAGGTAAAAGGTGAAGTTGCTAAATTCATGCTCATAAAGAATTTGCTATTTCTCTAGTTGCATGTTCATGAAAGTTAATATTTTGCCCCTATTTTATTTTCAACAGTTGTTTTAAGAATTAAAATGCATAAACATTGGTCCCTGCTGGAACTTGTAAATGATTCCAGAATAATTCAGGGGGGTTTCGAATCTTGAGAAAGTAATATCGATTAGGTCCGTGGAGAGTTTAAAGCAGAATTCAGTTAACAGTAAATTGAGTATAAATTATCAACATATGCCCCGCTGGAGTGAGTAAATATTTCGAGTTGCTGCAGTTTTCGCCTACTAAAAAAACTAACGTATTCAGATGACACAACAGCAGTAAGCCACAAATAGGGCAGATGCCATTTAATTACAGGCAAAAGGATAGACATTGCGAAAAGAAGAGATACATATTTCAAGGACTAACAATTACATGATGAAAATAATAAATAAATGTTAATCTTCTACTAAACTTGGTACTTTTGCACTTTTCAACATGCAAATTTCCTAACAAAGAAATCCATGACAGCATAAATGTTTTTGTGTCAAAATTCTCTAGCATATTGAAGATGGTAGCAACATATTCCACGACCACTCATGACAGTGTATGAGCTCTCTACAACAAAAATGCTTTTGTTCCATGACAAAGAAACGTTGAGAGCAAAATTTCAAAGCAAGTCACAAGAAAAACCTCCTTCGGCTAGTGTCCATTTCCGGCTGATATTGAGCAAAGGAAAAAAGATATACAGAATAAGAAGTTAAGACAAAATGAAGAAGATCTTTTAGGACAAGAAAGGAAAAAGGAAAAACATTTCAATCAATAGACCAAAATATATGGCTGATAAATTGGCTACCTTGTGAACCCACTCATATTCCCCGCCTTTACAATCAAATGTTCCATGCTGCAGGCTGATTAACTTCAGTGTGAAACGAGGGCCACACTCCTATGTTTGTTTAAATATAACATTGTATCAGACTTACATTCAAGAACCCTTTATGCTTTTCAATAACATAAACTAATGGTTATTAACAAGTAACAATTGATATCTTTAGATAGTTACCAATGCAAGTAAAAAATAAATTGATTAACACTGACCTGAAGACGGGCAATTACTTTCTCTTGAGAGATGTTCTCACCCTTGACATCCTTGGTCTTTTTACTTTTTGAATCTGTCTGTTTAGTTGCTTTGGTTTCAAAAATATACCTGATACAAGGTAAGAGAAACTGTATATCAGATCGACATAAGTATATCCCACTTAGCTTTAAATTGACCCACTTATAAATTCAATTATAGAAGCATACCGATGATGCCGGAAAAATATAAAATCTCGCTGATTGTGGAAAGTTACAACTCGCCGACCATGAAAATCTGGATTTTGTGGGAAAAGTGACTGTATTAATCTGAAGAAACATGTACAACAAAGGAAATCATTAGGGGAAGCAGGTTTACAAGCATACACATAATTATTCTATAGAGTTGTTAATCAGAGATGGAAGCTAACTGTATATTTTTTATATGTGTGTGTGTTTTATAACAAAATATTTGAATGTTAAAGCAACAGAAACATCTCACATGATTTTAAATATTAGTACCATAGAAATAAGATAAAAAGTGCAACCTTCCAACACGATGACCTAGCCGTGTTGTAAAGTTATTCAAGACAAGCTCAGGCTCATGACTAGTTGGATTTCCATGATTCTGCAGGGACATGAAATAAGGAATGCTTAGATATAAGGTGAACTATATCAGCCATAACAATAGCACTTTAGCGACAAGAAAAATGTCTACTTCATTGGAAAAATGAGAATATTATAAAATTCATCTAAGAGAGGTTAAAACTTTTCAAAATTGCCATACAAAAACATCTCAGAATCTCGTGGTTGTGCCGTACAGTTATAAAAATCCCAAGTAACAAACCTTAATATCCTTGCGTAACACAAGTCTTGACAACTTAAAATGTGCAGTAGGTCCATCTGGTAATCCAATGATTAGAAGCGCATCTATAAGACAATTACAAGAGCTGAAAGTTAGGTCCTTGTAAAATAGACAAGACGAGATAAGTTTCTACATGGTTTTATCAATTTTATCAAAGCTTGAGAACAAATCAACATTAAAAGATTCTTCACCAAGAAGCACAGGCAACAACAATAATAGAAGTGAAGTCCTTGTTATTTGCATATTCTACAATCTGCCAAAGCACCAAGAGAACAAAAAAATGTAAATGCTCTTGACTAACCTGGTTCCCTACGATTGGTGTGAACAACAACAATAGAAGTGAAGTCCTTGTTATTTGCATATTCTACAATCTGTCAAAGCACCAAGAAAAAAAAAAAATTGTAAATGCAAGGCTTGTTGTCTATCATATCATAATAGACAGGAAGGCCATTACCTTTTTCAAGTCATAGGTTCCTCTCTTATAATAATGTGCATTTGGGATCACTGAAAGTAATTCTGATACAAATGCAGGTCCTCTCTGTGAACCAAGCAATAAATACACCAAAGATAATCTGAACATATTAGGGAACATCTTGCAATAAAATGAGCAAATTAGAGTAAAATTCTCATGAAAGCAGGGAATTCATGATCCTATATGATAACCGTTCCAAGTTTGATGACATAAGAGGTAATACAAACAAGGAAGGTTTCAAAAACAAGGAGCAAAGGGGATGACATACAGTAGAATTGTAACGGCAAGTAGTGATTAGCACTTTTGGAGTGCGTCCACACTTTAATATTGAACTAAATTCATCAGCATCATTTCCAGCAAATAGCTGCAAACAAATACAAGTAAAATGGTTCAAAATTTAGCAATAGCATCACCTATCAAAAAAGAAAAGAAAGGAAAAGAGAAATCTTCAAGCGGTAGTATACCATACTGTATAAATAAAATCAATAAGAGTTCTTAGAATGTGCTTTTGATGAAAATCTATCAGCTTTAGATATGTAAGCATTGGAATGCAACGAGCTATTTGAATTTCTTGTGTGTATATGAGCCTCTAAACAACATAAAGCACAAATATTTGAAGAAAAACTCTGGTGGTATCTTGTCAAGGAGGTATCACAACAGAAATGATCAAATTTTCTTGCATATAGACAATGCATCCAGGTTTTGATACTTCCACTTTGCAATTCCTAGATTCCTAATTGAAAACTTGGGCATTCTACTCTTATCAATAAAAAAATTTAGACAAATCCAAATTGCAAATTGAATCACTTTAGATCACCAATACTGAAAAGGAGGAAGAGTAGCTTATGAAAGTTAACTAGCAAATATGCATTCTAAGCATAAGAGAAAGGGCAAAGGGAAACAAAAGTACCTCTTCATCATCGGGCCTGCATACTGTCTCATCGAATTCCCTGGTGTTCTCAATTGTTCGAGGGATCTTCTTTGGCGGAGGCTGCAGCCCCGAATTTAAAAGGAAAAAAAAAAATTTATATACAAACATAGAATCAGCCACTGAAATCCTATCATTAAAAATAAGAGAAAAAAAAAAAAAAATACGATTGTCACCTCCTCACCAAGCTCAAGAGCACGCTTCTCAGCGGCATTCCGAGCCTTAGCCTTCTTATTCTTCTCCAGCTTCTTCTCATGTTTAAGCTTCGCATGAACTGCCGACCTCTTCTCCTTGTTCTTAATCATGGAAGGTAGCATTTCATTCTTTTGCTTATCCTTCTTGTCCTCATTTCCACCTCTTTCACTTTCACTCTTTTTTCTCTTTCCTCCCATTACTGTACTCTGCAGAAACAACAATACTGAACAGCAGTGAAGTGAAGCCACCCACAATATGGAACAGCAGTGCAGTACAACAACATTAGCATCACTGTCTATGTAACTATGTATATAGCCCCAAGCCCAGGGTTCCCCATGTTCTCCTTTTTTCATCTTTTCATTCTCATTTCTTATCTCAGCTTTTAATAATTCATGATATAAAAATATCATAAAACCTAAACCAATTAAGATTTACAACTTCAATTTGTTTAACAATAATTAGAGCAAAAGTGAAAAAAAGGGCAAATTTCTACTAAACAATACAAGTAAAACATACAGATACAGTCCTCGGTCTATCTATGAATATACTGGTATAATCATTTTCGCTTTGATAACGGCAATAATCTAGGCTGTCTATGAATATATATATATATATATATAAATATAAATTCCCCTAAATAAATGACTAATTGGTATCAAAATTCGAAAGCATTCACCAAAGAAAAAGAAAAAAAAAAAAAAAATCCGATACTGATAAGCTCGATTATTGACAAAGGCAAAAGCTCAATTTAATGTTTATGTCAAACCAAAACATAAAGAAACTCTCATCAATGTAAAGTTAAACCACAATTAGAAAACTTACCAGTTCAGTTACTAAAGTCCTGTTTGGCCATGTTTTCAGTTTTCTATTTTCGAAACATTGTTTTCAGAAATGAAAATAGAAAACTATTTTTTCATGTTTAATGAAAATAGAGAGTGTTTGGCCATTAATGTTTGAAAACAGCTTTCAACACCAAAAAACAGAAAATATGTTTGGTTAAATAGTTTTCAAAATTTTTTTAAACAGTTTTTTTTTTTTTTCGTACATACAAGGTTTTTTTTTTTTCTTCCATACAAAGAACCTTATATATAATATATGTAGCTATAATATGTTTATATATATATATATACATAAATATTAATTCATTCACATATTAATGAATTATATACATATATATATATATATATATAATATAAAATATATATTGAAATATAATATAACATCTTTTTTCCGTTGGATTTTTTTTTTTCTATTATTATTGATTCATTTTTTTCCTGTTACTATTGATTCATTGATATTATAATATATATATATATATATGTATGTATATAGTTAAATCTTAATTACTGCAACCAAATCAAAGTCACTGTTGAGATTTTCCTTACACCAATGTAAATTAGGAGAGGCTTAACCATATCTCCACTTTCTTCCTCTCTCTCTCTCTCTCTGTAAATCATATACAAGGTGAAAGTCCCTTAATACTTTTCTTTCCCCACTTCCAAATCACATAGGAAAAAAGCACAAAAAGATAACCCCATTTCCTAAAAGTTGATAAAGCTGCTAAATATTCATTCTTTTTCTCTTTCTGCCGAGAAAATCCCAACCCATTTTCCCACTCAAAATTTTCCCAGAAACTACATTAAAATAAAATAAAATAAATGTTAGGCAGCTCAATGCCCTGGCAGTTGTCATAATCCTCTCAGCCAATGGCATCTCCCAGATGAATGAGCTAATTTAGCCGTCATGAATAAGCAGCCTATGCTATTATATTGTCTATGAATCTATCATAAGAAGTTGATCTGTTCACGCCACATTCAAATTATTCAAGCAGCTAACATACATCACATTTATGGACTCAGATCTCTAACTTTGATCAAATATAGTACAAGCAAATATGGGTACGAATATCAGATAACAAAAACTCACGCGAGGTTCCTTTTCTTCACATATGAGCCGCAAACCCTTCTGATTTAATAGCAGATTGCCATCATGAAATGTATCATTCGCAGTTCTGCGATTCAAAGAAAAACATAAATCATAAATGAGAGAAATACAAACACCCATTGGCTAAAAAGGACCATGGAGGCCATCAAATATTAGGACTCAGAGAATATATCTACTTTGTGTAAAGAATGATGAAGAAGCGGGTGTGAGCGGCGAGGGTGAAAACAGGTGGGTTTCAGAATGATGAAGCCTGTTGATCGATGAAGCTGATTTTAGCGCTGACAAGCTTCGGCGAGAATGGCTGGCTGGTCGCTGAAGAAAAGCTCGAATGAGAATGCACTTTGTTGGCTGTGGCAAGACGGGAAAGAACGTTATGTATCGACAAAGAACGTTAGGGCTACCAAAATTAGTATAATTATCAAAATGCCCCTCCCTATAGCATATAACGTTCATTTACGAGCTTCACCATTTACGATTGGATTGTGATGGAAATCATATAAAATAAGAATTAATCCAATTTTATATTTTGTGTCAATATAATTAAATTTTTTTATAATAATTCGGTGTTAATTTCATTCATTTTTTATAAGATTTAATTTTAAATACAATTTAATTATTTTAGTTTTAAAAATGTAATCAATTTCGAAACAATTAAGTTTTAAAAAATAATCATATTCTATTTGTTGTATCATTTACACTCATTGAATAATATTATTTAAATTTTTTCAAGGATATTAATTGTAATTTTTAAATTTTAAATTATTAAATTATAATTAATTCAAATATTAGGAGATCCAAATTTAATATTTCCTAATAATTAATAAAAATAAATATATTATAAATATGAATGACTATCAATATAATACATATGAAATTTGTATATTCATGCGAACTATATTTTATAATAGATGACTATTATTAAATTTTAATTAATCCAAATTTCAGGGTATCCAAATTTAATATTCCCTTATAATTAATAAAAATAAATATGTTATAAATATAAATGTCCATCAATATAATATTATAAAACTCTTTTTTATTTATATGATATAATTCTTTCTAATTTATGTAAACTATGTTCTACAATAGATGGACAATTATTATCACTTTGTAACATATGTCATTGTATTTGCTTATTTATGAAAATATAAGATTAAAGGAATTAAGAATATAATAAGATGAGAACATATTTCTCCATTTTCTCTATTCTCTTTTTCTTCTTTGTTTATTTTATATGGTATTCTTTATAGTTTTATATTCTTATAGAAATTTAGTGCATTTATAATAGAATATAAATTTTCAATAACTTATTAAGTTTTAAATCAATACAAGTGATTTAAATTGGATTATTTATTTGTCTAATGACTTTTTTAAAATAAAATTAGCAACTTAACTTATTATATCATTAATACTAATTATCAATTTAACTTATTATATCATTAATACTAATTATCCAAATTTATATATTATTTTGAATATCCAAAAAAATTAAATATAACTGTTATGTTGCTAAAAAAAAAAAAGGAACTAAAACTCAAATGTGAGAGGAAGAAACAAAGATAAAACAAATAAAGGAAAGAAAAATATAGAAAGAAAAACAGAAAAAATAACTCATATTTGCCAAGGGGGAAAAAAAAAATAGCCCTAATCCCATGGTTCCCGTTCTCCCTTTGTTTCTTTTTTTTTTTTTTTTTTTTTTTTCTCCCCTTGATTCTCATTTCTTATCTCAGCTTTTAATAATTCATAATATAAAAATATCATAAAACCCAATCCAGTTAAGATTTACAACTTCAATTTTTTTAAGGATAATTAGAGCAATGGCCAAAAAGAGCAAATTTCTACTAAACAGTATAAGTAAAACATGCAGTTCTCTGTCTATCTTTGAATATACAGGCATAATCATTCTCTCTTTTGTAACGACAATAATCTAGGTTGTCTATGAATATAAAAAGAAATTTCCAATTCCAAATGACGTTACCCCAGAAAAGGAACAAAATAGAAATACAACATAACAAAAACCAGATACAATAGTCCTCTTTAATTTGTCTCCATCTCCTTTTATTGTAATATTAAAAGTTGGATAATAACAATAATTTGTTAAATTTTTTAATAATAATACAAACTTGATAAAAGAATCGGAATCCCACCGTCAGAAAAGAAAATGTTCCACATTTGCTTGCCATTACCAAAGACTAATTGGTATCAGAATTCAAAGGCATTCACATAGGAAAAATGGAAAAAAATGATACTAAGAAGCTCAATCATTGATAGGTTAAAAAATCAATTTAATGTGTAAATCAAACCAAAACATGACAAAAACTCACCAATATAAAATTTAAATCACAATGAGAAAGCCTACTAGTTACTACAAGAAGCTTGATTTTAGCTAATGTGTATATGGACCAAAATGGTGGGGGGTTGCGACTCTTGATCAATGAAACTGATTTTAGCTTTGACGACAGCAGAAAAGCTAGTGGAAGGACAAGGCAAGCTCCGACAAGAATGGCTGTTGATTGGTGAAGAAAAGCTTCAGTGAGAGTGAGAGTATTGTTTGTTGGCTATGGTGAGGGTGAGAGAGGCAAAGGTAGACTACTTGGCTTGGTTGTGCATTGAGAAAGTGTGTTAAGGTTGGATAAAATTAGTATAGTTACTAAAATACCCTTCTTAATAGGTGAAATGGATCATTCATTGGTTTTAGCATTCACGAACATTAACATAACAAATGTTAATTGGTTGACCCATTATGAATCCAATCCATATTAATTAAACTCAAAAATTGAATTATTCATGGATTGATTTATGTCATGTTAATGGATCGTGTTTGTGTGAGATTTTACTATGTCTATGGCATTTTATATAAACAAGTTCATAATAAAATCATGTCACCTCTACTTACAATGTGAAACATGCACATATTTAAATTTATTTTGATCAATTGGTTTGGTTGAGCATCTTATTAGTGTGTTTTGTATGGGCAAAAAATCACTCTATCATACAGCTAGTCTCTGAACGATCCAAATGTCCCTGTAAAACAAGAAGGAAAGATAAGAACGGAGCTAGGGCACCGGTGTGGTACCATGCTCAAGCCACTTTGATACTTAAGTTAGTTCTTTGGGTGATATCTAAAGGTTTTTTAGGGTTTAGGGTGGAGAATTGTTCATACCTCATTTGAGGCATCATGTTTCTTATATACTTGTCTCCTAGCTGAGGGCTTGACATGTTTTAGGGTTCCCTATGGGAGCTCTCGCTCTCCTGTTTCCCTTGCCATGCGTCTAATAAAGAATGCTTCACTTTTTGGTCTCTTTTTGGCATCATGTGAGAGACTTGATGTCAGAATCCATTCAGAATCCCTTGCCGGAACCCTATATAAGCCGTGATTCTTGAGAAACCCTACTGGACTTCCAACAGAAAATCCAACAGCATCTCCTCTAAGGGTTGGACATACCACAATTTTCTTTGCACAGAAAACACACTTTTAAATAACCACCTTATTCCTTCCATCTTACTACGAATAATACCACAAATTTCAACACTTCATAATAAAATAAACAAGGAACAAGCACAATATTAAATATTAAATAGTCCAATACAATATATAAAGCACCATAAGGTTTACAATTAAATATAAAGTTTAATACAACACAAGGATAAAAAGAAATGTCATAAGATAGGAAGAAAGGAAAGAAAAAGGCTTCTTGGATGCGACAACGAACAAGACATCGAGCTCGACCTCCAGCGATCAACATCTAGTAATCTGGCCTAGGGAAAGAATTTAAAAATATAAAATGCTAATCATTTCAGTAAGTGATCCTAAACTATTACATAAATAATAATATAATCATATAAAATAAATGTGATTAATAATAAATAACTAAATATATAAAATAGTAAATAAGTAAAATTTCAAATTTTCTCTCAAAACCCTCACAATTTACTCAGTTGGAAACATTCCCCTTTTAAAACAATTTTCGCAAGACCCATTATTTTTATACCCCATAAATATAGGAAATAAATAAGCAAACAAAATACAAATAATTTAAAATTGAAAAAAGATATTGAAAATTATTTAGTAACAAATTATTAAATTTTGAATAAATATCATAAAATAAAATGAAATCACAAATAAAATTTGTAATAGAAAAATATGGTATCAATCAAAATTAAACTCAATATGTAATAGATTAAATTTTGATTTAATAAATCGATTGAGTAAAAAAAAAAAGAATATATTAATTAATTTAACAAACCCATTTGAAAGGAATGGTAAAACTATACAAAAAAATTATTTTAAAACATCAAATCAATTTAAATAATAAAAACATGATAAAATGCATTTTGAAATAACAATTTAAAATATGAATAAATACATTTTGAAACATCAATTTAAAATAAATAAACTAAACAATAAAATATGATAAAATACATTTTAAAACATCATTTTGAAATAAATGATAAAAATATGATTAAATACATTTTAAATTTAAACACATTTTAAAACATTTTTTTTTAAATCATGTTGAGAAAACAACTTGGTGCACTACACTATACACCGGTGGTGCCAAGCGGTACCCAATGTTACAAATAGGGAGGTTAAAGAGAAAACTTGCAAACGGTCGCCTTGGCATCCTAACGATGATGCCAATGCTAACCTACAAGAATAAAAAGTCAAACACGGTACGACTTGAATAGTTTGGACCTTAACTTATTTCACTTATAACTTTCAAACTGTAGCTTCATTTTTGACGTGTTACTAGTCTACAAACTCAGGTCGACGTGTACTTCGAAATGGTGCATTGATCAATACAAAAATCCACCCAGAATAAAAAGTCAACATGGCCCCACATGGTCAACATTGATTAATTCGGTCAAACTCGATCAACGTGAAAAAAATTCCATTGTACTTCAGAATGGGATGTTACGATTTATCCCCATTATAAAAATTTCATCCTTGAAATTTCGTGCATCATAGGGATACTAGTCATGCATCTATGCCTTGGGCTCCCAAGTAGCCTCTTCGAGTAAGTGATTTTGCTATAGGACTTTGACTAAAGGAATGATTTTGTTGTGCAATACTCATTCCTCACGATCTCATATTTGTACTGGCTATTCCATATATAATAGGCTTTCTTTCAACTCGATGTTAGAAGTCTCGAGCATGTGCGAGGTCTACAATGTATTTCCATAGCATCGAAATGTGAAACATGTTATGTACTCGTGCTAACTCCTTAAGTAGTGCTAATATGTATGCCACATGGCTAATTCCCTTGATTATTTCGTAGGGACCTATGTAACGAAGACTTAGCTTCATTCGTTGGCCAAAGCACATAACTCCAGTCTATGGAGGCAGCTTCAAGAAAACCCAATGTCCGACTTCAAATTCAAGATCCTTTTTATGTACATCGACATAACTTTTCTAGCGGTACATATTGGTACTACCGAGGTGCATCGCATACATCGAACTGTGTGCCTCCTCTGGAATCTCCTGCTTAAGCTTAGAGATGTCAGGAATGCAAAGCCTACCTTTGTACATAAAGGCTCCATTACTCCTTATAGAGAACTCCAGATCAAGATTTTCTTGCACCTGGCTTTTAATTGTTCTCAACTTAGTATCTTTAATATGAGTCTCCAAAATGCGATCCACTAACACTGATCGCATTTGGAAACTAGATAGGAGGACTTCGAAAGGATGCATGTGCATTATCACTCCCATTCTCTTCAACTTAATCATGAGAGGCAGTGGACTGATCGTATGTGGGCAAAGGATCTCACAGCCTTTCTACTCAAAGCATCAGTTACTATGTTCACCTTGCCCGGATGATAGTCAATTACACAATCATAGTCCTTTAATAGCTCCAACTTAATGGGATGTAACCCATTAACATAAAGTATAGTGTGATATAAAGTATTTAGCATGAACAAATTAACATAGAGTTATTGTGTATTAATCAATTAGTATGTGATATCTCCAGGTCTAGCTATAAAATCATTGAGAATATAGGTTCAAATCTAAAATATTAGGTTAAAATATTCTTTCCTTTAAAAAAAGAAAATCTAGAATGTGAAACTTTATACTAATTAATAACAGGATGCATTTGGGATTGCTTTCGGAACCTCCAAAGTGATTATGGAACAATCCAAAGCTAGTTTAGATGTTTAGTAAAATTATAAAAATATAATTTTCCAAGAATGAAGTTGATTTTGATCAAAAGAAGCAAAAAGGGTAGCTTCTTAGATTTTGATTTTAAAATCTTCTAATGTCTATCACCAAAATATCAATTTTGACTCTTTTGAATGAAGTTAATAAACAGTTTTTTTCGTTTTCTAATTTCTAATTTTACAATAAGTGAATTTTGCTACATTAAATATACTTTTCCTTTTAAATAACTATCATAAATTCCTTGGCCCATAAACTATTCTGGCCTAACAATGGCTTTGACACCATTTGTAATTGTCCATCGAGTTATTAGAACTCTTCTAAAAGTATTAGTAAAGTTGCTTTTAGGGGCTTAAGCTTCTATTTATATATCATGTTAAGGTAATATAATAATCCTAATAGAGTTCCACATTATCCAAGTATGGGATTGACATACGGCTTATTAACATTTAACACCCTTTCCTTAGAAGAGAGCTTTTGAGGAAAGTTCTACCTAACCGTGCGTAACGATTGGTATCAGAGCAAACCCATCCTCCTAGAAAATCCTATGGGATTAGCACCCATCTAGAATGACCATCGTCATGGGAAAGGGTTGTGGGCCGTGGACATCAACTCTAGGAGGGAGCCTTCGTCATTGTCGTGGCCGTCAATTCCAAAGGGGGTTGAATGTAAATTGAGATTGGCATGTGGCTTATAAGCATTTGGGCACTCTTTCTTTACAATTCAGTTTTTAGTGAAAGTTCCATCTAAGTGTGCTTAACAGTAGTTTATGGCCAATGTAGATCTTTCTAACCTTGGTATCTTGGATTAACCTTCTAAACCCAAGGTTAACCAAATAATCAATGGTTAAACAAATAATCGATATCCTTTTTAATCATTACATAACGTTAAATACTCTTATTTACCAAACATTTAAATGTTGATTTCACAACTTACAATAAATTTGAAAGATATATTTACCAAAAGCATAATTAATTGGCTAATTGTTTATTTAGCAAAATTAAATTTGATTCTTTTACAAACTTCAAAAATACCAAAGTAAGTTGTGGACTTGTACTAAGTTTCAAAATTTTCTCTGAGCAAAAAAGAAGTAATTAATAAAATAAATATGAAAGAAATGGTAAATTGGGTATGAAAAGGTAAAAATGTCTTTCGTTATATAATAGGCATGCATGAGCCACATGCTTTGCACATTTATTTCAATAGTAATTGTGCTTTAAATAAATTTACTTACTTATAGTGTTGCATATTTATTTATATTAAATAGATAATACAGTTCAAGTTCTAATATAATTTATCATAATTAACCATTTTTCACTTTCATCGCTATATGTATTTTTAGAGCATCTCTAATGGATATATTGATTGTGAAAACAGGCATATCACATAAAGATTGTAGACAATATTTTAAAAAAAATGTTCTCCAGTGGTAATATATAAATTAAATGTCATGCTAATGTGACTTAAACATCATTAAACTAAGCATCTTCAATGGTAAATGTGAATTATTTTTTACATACATAAAAAATTGGCATTGATTAAATCTATGTGGCATAAATAGATAGTTGCACATAAAATTATTCTTCAATGGTAAAATGTGCAAGCTATTTATGTCTATTAATTAATTAATTATTTTATTAATTTATGTTCTTTTTTGAAGAGTTAACCTTTTAAGAAAAGTTTTAGATTTTAAGAAATTTTATAATATTTAAAAAGCCTCTAAAATGTCGCTTCACCTTAACATTCATTATAGATATTACCATTGAAGAGTAATTATTTTAAAACATCTACTCTATCATACATTCTCTTCTTTCCATAAAAATTTAATTTTTTTAAAGAAAAAATTAATAGAATATATAATTAATTAATAACTATTAATAGTTAATAATAGTTTTTTTATGCAATACAATTGAAGAATAATTTGTCATTTAACTGCCCATTTATGTGACATCAATATCAACATTGTTGATTTCTCTGCCACATTATACTACAATCCATATTCAGAAATGGAGATGCTTTTGCACCTACATTCACATCATTTTAGTTTAAACAAAAATGTTTTTTCTTTTTCTTTTTTTTATTAAAAGAAGAGGTGGGGGGGTGGATTTTTTACTCTCAATGGTACAATTATTGGGCCAAGCTTAGGCTTGTTCAAAAAATTGTTGACTTGAATAACCCAACTGACCTAATCCAAGCTAAACTGTTAAGGGAGGCGGTACACAAAAATGGTCCGCTCTGCAAAGCTGAGCTTTTTGGTTTGCTCCCTTCATGTGGTCAGCCTTCTTAAAAGTCTACCTTTTTTCTCTTGATGGAATATAATAATGCCCAAGCTGGGCTGATTTTAAGGTTGACAGGTTGGTTGATGGGTTTCTCTTTAGAAAACTTAACCTTTTCGGGTTAGCCAGCGAGTTAGGGCTACTAAAAATTGACCATACCCGAATTGACCTACGCAACCAAATCAAATAAAAATTCATATATGTTTGTAGCTAATAAGGGTAGAATTTATGACCTAAGAAGCTTACCGCTATGCTGTACATGCTTTTATAAGTAATGCAGGTTGTAAGTTATTTATTCTATACATGCATTGTAACACCCCATTCCCAAGTACAATGGAATTTTATTAAGTTGATCGAAGTTGATCGTCGTTGACCGAGGAAAGTCAAACTTTGACTTTTTGATTTGAATAGAATTCTAGGTTGACCAAGGCACCGTTGTGAAGTATGCATCGACCCAAGTCCATAGACTAGTAGCACATCAAAAATGGAGCCACCGTTTAAAAGTTATGAGCAAAACAAGTTAAGGTTCGAATTGTTTGAAGGTTCGGAGTTGACTTTTTTATTCTTACAAAATTAAGCTTTGACTCATGTATGGTTGTGAATTGTTCATTGATACGAGTTCATAGACTACCGGCACGCCTGATTTGGACATGTGGTTTGAAAGTTACGGATCCATGAAGTTTTTCCGAAACAGTAGTTACTATTCATTGATCTCTGTATATGTGCACAGTGCCCAATGACACTATGCCATGTGTCACAATTGTGGACCAACTCGTGAGTGCACAGTGGCACCCATGGGGTCTTTTTTTGGTGAAGGGGGGCTGAGGTGGCAGAAGGGGAGTGGGGGGAGAGAAAGGAGAGACAAAGAGACAAAAAAAGAGGGGGAGGACGGGCCAACTGTTGTTGACCTATTTCCAGCCACCCCTTACTACATGCGCCGCCCCACCTTGTAGCCCACCTCATTTTCAGCCGATCACCCAAATTTCACGGCCAACCGATCGCCAACTCATTAGGATTAAGGCAATTTTTGGCGGTGGCGTCGATTCCTCTAGGCCAATTTCTCCCAAACCAAACCTCCATTTGCCTCACTGTTAGTCTCCATTGGTTTACCCATCTTTCGATCTACCTCCTCACAAATTTTTACAGCCAATGGCCACCGGACGCACCACCAACGGTGGCAGATTTCGGTGGCCACGGTGGCTATACCTGGCAATTCGGGTTCGTGAGTTGTGTTCGTGTCAACCCGTTTAATAATCGTGTCAAAAATGCCTAACCCGAACACGACCCATTTATTAATCGTGTCAGGTATCCAAAACACTAACCCGACCTGTTTATAAACAGGTCAACACGACACGACCTGTTTAACACGATTATTTTAACGGGTCGTGTTGATCTATTAACCCGTTAACCTGAAATTGACCTATTAACCCGAAAATTAACCTATTAACCCATTAACCCGAAAATTGACCTATTAACCCGAAAACTAATCGATTAACCCGTTAACCCGAAAATTAACCTATTAACCCGAAAACTAACCTATTTATTAAAATAACTTATTTAAAATGCCAAAAATTATAATTCACAATACATAAGTCTTAATATGTGCTAAAAAAGACAAATTCAATACACCAACATAAAATTTAATGTCCTAATAATAGTAAAACACCAATACAAAATAAAATAAATGGTATCAAATTGTTATCATAATACATATAAAACCAAAGGAAAAAGGACATAACTATCATTATGCTCCAAATTTATTTATCGATGTCCAGATTCCAAACCAAATATGTCGATTTTTGGTGCTCAACAATCCAGCCTGGGATCATAATATCAAAATAAATATAAAAAAAATCAATTAAATATAATACAAAAGATAAAATGTTAAAATAAATTAAATAAATTTTAACATTGATATTACCTTATGCTTGAGTATTAGCATAATTAGAGCATTGACTTGAAGATTCTTCTTTATTGATATCACAGCTCAAAACATCTTCAGTAAGATCCTCAAGTTGTGCTTCAAATTTTTCTTGCATTCCATAAATTAGTGAAACAAAAAAATCATTAATAAAATAAATTAGTGAAACAAAAAAATTATTAATATATGCAAATGAAATAAAGAAAACATTAATAAAAATACAAATGTTGGACAACTTGAATTTTTCATCCGAGAAGGACCAGAGAGGATGAAGTCTATGAGTACAGGGCTTTTCCTTAGCACAATATCTATGGGGTTCTTCGTAAGCAGTTTGTTGGTGTCTCTTGTCGATAAAGTGACCAAGAAAAGATGGCTCAGGAGCAATTTGAACAAAGGGAAGTTGGAAAATTTTTATTGGCTGCTCGCTGTGTTAGGATTTGTGAACTTCTTGATTTTTCTTGTCTTCGCAATTGGTCACCAGTACAAAACCAAACACAATATAAGCCTTGATGGCAGTGAAAAGGAACTTAAGAGTAAAAATGAGTTAGCGGTAGAAAAGATAGAAGAGAAAATAAGCATTGAAGCAATGGAGGGGCCCTAGTATGCTTAATTTAATAAATCCTAATAGTATATATATATATATAGAGAGAGAGGGTGAGAGAGAGAGAGAGAGAGAGAGAGAGAGACAGAGACAGAGACAGAGACAGTGACAGAGACAGAGATTACGACCCCGGTGTTCATTTGTCGCTTTGTATTTGTTCATTCTTTTCTTTTGTCTGTTTGATTAGATGAGTTATTATTTAAGCTGCAATGCAATAATGGAATATCCAAAAAGTATTTTACTACAAAATGACAGATTCATGATGCAAATATGAGAACCAGGAGTTCCATCATAAACACAATCAACTACCAATTGCATATGCATAATGGGGTATCTAGGCCATAGTTTACAGTTCAAGAAACAAATTTCTAGTACCATAAAAAGACCTAGGTGAAAGATTTTGTCAAAACTTTAGATCTTAAAAGCAGGCACAAATCGTCTTGATCAAAATTTGGAATAAAAAAGAATTATACTATTGGAAGAATTGTCTTGACTTAAATTTATAACAAGCTCAGACCTGATCTCCCAGTAACAATTACATAGGCTACTGAGGAGAATCACTTGCAGGAGAAGCAGGATGGTGATCTACGACCAAGGGAGGACGTAAAGCACGGTGTTTTGCTTCCTTATCTTTACGAGCCTTATACATTTCTTCTGTCTCAACCACAACTAATCTTTTGACCTGAGTGATGATAACAACATCTTAAATATTAGCAACCACATATTGACAAGATATTTCAAGCAATAAATGCAAGCTTATGGCAAAACCTGCTGAACCATTCCCCGAACAGTAGGAGTATTCCATCGCATTACAGTCCGATTGCACTTGCGTAGACGTAATGCCTCTAAGGTACGCCTATGAAGTCTCCTCGTTCCTGGAATGCCCCTCACCAAAGTGATATATAGATTAGGGCTCCATGTAATTGGGACAGAAGTTTTGAAAGCCTTGAAGGCGTTCATTTCTCTTTTCCTTGGAACCTACAGATACAATAGAAGGGTATAATCTTCAATATATTCTAAACTATCACAAGTTTGGCGCACATTATCCACTAAAACCACAAGAAAAAGCTACCATAAGAAAGAAAGAAAATTCTCTCAACTCATGATTGTACACAAATACAAACAACATAACAACTGTTTCAACAACTCTTACTCATTAGAAAATAATGTGATCTACGAAATGTCTACGCTATGTTTTAATGAACAGGAGTGAGCATAGATAGCAATAAACACCATGAGAAAAAGCATAACTTAGCTGGATTTTTATCATCTATTTATATATATAATTCATAACAACAAGTAAAGCACACTCTGTTTTAAACATTAGTGATAGCCCTGCATATTGCACTATGAATTTCAAGTATATGTATGGTAGAAATACCCATTTCCCAAAACAATTCATTCACTAATAAAAATTTGAAACGACATAGAAATTACGAGACCCAACCAGAACAAAAATACATACTAAGATTCAGAATAATTCTGATAAAACCCATTTCAAAAGCCAATCATCCCATGAAGCTCAGATTATGTAAAAATTAGTACAGAACCTACTAAAAGCTCAAGCTTAAATAAAAAAATTATAAATTTCTGAACTTTGATTAACCCACCTAGGCGAGTGAATGGTAACCTAACTGATTTTTGCAATTAGTCAGATCCACAAATAGGTGTAATAGAATGGTGACGATTTTGTTCGCATAAAAGGAATCGAAAACTCTAAATTGTGAAGCTCCCGATATCAATTTCAGGAAGAACCCATGATTTCAAACTTATACTTGTATAATATTACGAAAGGGAATGAGCAAAAGAGATATATATATATATATATATAGAGAGAGAGAGAGAGAGGGATGAGAGGAGAAGAGAAGGCATACTTTTACAGCGAGATTCTGATCTCAACGGAGCTCGGATTGCCGGTGGTCCAAAGGTTTTGGCTGCGGATGCGTTGCCGGTGGAGTGAGGTGGCTACTAACAAGGGAAAGAGAGCCAGAGAGGCCGCTCTTGGTCTGTGGTGGCTGCGTTGTGTGCTGGAGAATAAGATGCAAAATTGAAAAATAGGGCTTGACTCTCGACTTTTGAGTTTTAGATCTGAATTTTTTTTTTGTTTTATTAAAAATATATTTTTTGTTTTTAAAAAATTAATAATAGAAAATTATTTGTATAAAATTTTTAATTTCTAATATTTTTTAATTATTAAATATTATATTAGTAATAAAATATTAATTTAATATTAAATTTAAATGGGTTGTAATAGGTGTATAATCGTGTCGGGTTGAAACTGACCCGTTTAATAAATGGATCGTAACGGGTCAATTTCGAGTTAAACAGGTCAACCCGAAAATGACACGATTAATAATCGTGTTAAACGGGTTGACCCGATTATGACTCGAACCCATTTATAATAAACCCAAACCCATTTATTCCGTGTCGTTTTCGAGTCGTGTCACCGTGTCATGACCTAAATTGCCAGGTCTAACGGTGGCTCACCGGAAAACCCATCTTCGGTGAGTTTCTAACGACACCTCACACCCTTCCCCACTAATTTGACCTCCCTGAATCCAAATCCGAGGTCCTTTTTTCCCAATTATTAATGGTTTGTGAGATCCGAGGATATTAAACCCAAAACCTTTCTGGCGAGATTTCGGCCACCATGGGTCTGATCTTCGGAACCTAAGACTCAATCCATGATCCTTGCATTGTAAGCTTTGATTCAGTATATTGTTTGTGAATTTTGGATACCGTTTGTGTTAAATCTTCCCAATAACCATGTATAATTTATCTTGATTAAAATATTAATTTAATCGGTGTTGCGTATTGTCAATATTTTAGGAGCATGTGTGAATTGTGGAACCGATCCTATGGAGAAACTTGATTGAATTGCGTACTCGAGGTGAGTGATCCACCTTTAAATTCATTTTCGGATATTAAATTATATATATTTTGTGTTAAATGAGTATTTGAAAAATATATATTCTATGTGTTAATATTTAGTAGAATTTTTATATGAATTTGTATTGTCAAATTGTGATGATTACTATGTATGTGTTCTTATTTATATAATTTGGATTAAAAGATTTATGATTTCAAATTTTAATAAATTATTGTTGAATTTAATTGTAGAATATTATGTTTAATAAAAACATATTATATGAATTTGTGCATTGTGGAATTTTATGCGATTTTAATGAAATTGTTCGTATATTGAATTTTGAGGAATTGAAGGAATATTTATTTTAAATCATTATTAATTTCATTGATGGATTTATTATATGTTTGAAAATGTATATATAGGTATTCTGATTATAGCTGATTTTATGAGGTTTAAATGAAATATTTAATTCAAATTGGTTTTGAAGATTTGAGAAAGAAATATCGATTTAAACTATTATGCTCATAAAATAATTGTGCATATAAATTATATTTTGATTTCGAGGAAATTCAAATTTAATTTTTATTAAATTATTTTGGAACCCGTTTTGTAAATTTTGATTCATAATAAATTTATGTACATGGGTTTAAGAATATAAGAAATTCATGAGGTGTTAATATTATTTTGGACATTGGTTGGATTTACGGATTTGAAGGAAAACTACTTATTTTAAATTTATTATGCATTGAGATGAATTTTGTAAATTATTTTATGGTATAGGAAAATTTTGGATGTATATATACCGTTGAATTTTGAGATGATGAATTAATTGCTAGATTGGAATTGATGGATTTCAGCCTTTGTTTTATGAAAATTGGAAATGGTATATATATATATATATATCTATTATTTTATTGATTTTAGATGCACCCATACAGTACCGATGTTCTGTAGTTATGGATGCGATTAGCCCACGGACGGAGTGTGATGAGCACATAGGTTTATACTCTTCCGTGGTTACCATCGGACCTAGGGCAGGTAAGTTTGCGATTCCCCATAGCCGTCCTATTCCATGGTCGGGATTGAGATTTATAGCATCAGCGTTGCTAGGACGCCAGAGCGGTCTGGATGCAGGTTTCTTTTTGTAACCTCCCTATCAGGCAGAGTTTTGGGATGCTGGGTACCGTCGGACATCACTGGTATATAGTATGGTGCGTCAGAATATTCTTGATATGACTTTCAAAACAAAATACGTTAGAGTTGTATTTAAAATGTATTTAATGGTGTTTTGATTATTTATGTTAATTTGAGATTTTAATATTTATTTTATGGAACTTTATTATGTTTTATCATCTATTCTTATTAATGTTTTAAAATGCATTTTTACCTTGATTTTACTAATGAAATTGATTTGGTGTTTTAAAATGAATTCTGTTATATTTTTACCATTTATTTAAAATGGAGATTGTAAATTAATTTGAATATTTCTTTGATTATTTCACTGATTTAATTAATAAATTTTATAATTTATATATTGAGTTTATTTTTGTTTGTATGCCAAATTTCTTTAATACAAGTGTCTTTATGAGTTTATTTTATTGCATCTTATGATATTCTAGATTAAATAATTAGTTTTTTTAAAGTGTTTCCAATGCAAACCTGAGTTCTAAATTTGTTATTTGTATTTTGTGTGCATTTCTATTTATTGCATTTTATTTATTTAGTATTTCCTTGATTTTATTTATCATAAATTTCATTATGATTTTGTTTTATCCTATTTATGACATTGTGTTACAATTTAATAATTGTTATTAAAATTAATTTTATTTCTCATTATAAATTTTAGATCTTTAATTTATTGTATTTTATTGTCAATTTATTTAATTAATTGATTCTTGATTTTGGGGTATGCAAATATTGGATTTTGTGAAAATGTTTTTAAAAGGAAACCATTTCCAACTGAGTGACTGTAAGGGTTTTGAAAGAAAACATTATTTTCAAATACTTAGTATTTATTCATTTATTTATTTATTATTGATTAAATCAATTTATTTTATTGTTATATTATTGTTATTATTATTAATATTATTGTTCAGTAGATTTGGTCACTTTCTGAGATGATTAGCATCTTATGTATTTTTTAATCCGTTTCCCTAGGCCCAGGTTAGTAGATGTTGATAATCCGGAGGCGAGCTCTACGTCTTTGTCCGTTGCTGATAGTCCAAGAAGTTTTCCCTTCTTTCCCTCCCTTTCTTGTATTATTCCTTTTATCTTCTTGTTGTATTAATTCTTATACTTAGAATTTTGTAAGGTTCTGTATACCACATTGGGTATTTATAATTATGCACTGATTCCCTGCTACTTATTTGAAGTACTACAAACTTGTGCATATAAATTGTAGTAAGATGGGAGGAATAAGGTGGTGTATATAGAAGTGTGTTTTTTGTGCAGGAAATTTTGTGGTAAGTCCTATACTTAGGGAAGATGCTGCCGAATTTTCCATTAAAATGTTCAGTGGTGTTTTGCTTGCATCAGGGTTTGTCTAAGGTTCTAATGAGGGATCTTGAAGGGGTCCTGACATGCATGGTTTTTGAAACACAAAAAGTAAAATCTACACTTGTTCCATATTTTTGTGGAGTGGGGATTTCAACTTTTGTTCACCTATATATTAGCTGTTAGGCTCTTTACACTTTCACAAGTCATTAAGTCCATTTGACGGTTTTTTTGTTTTTTTTTGTTTTTGGGCTTTTTATATAATTCGAATCAAAATGTTTAAAACTTATATATTGTGAATGCTAGTTTGGTTACCCCACCAATCCAACTCGAAATTATTTTGGTTGGGTTGGGTTGGTTTGGACTTTATGTAATTTTTATTGGGTTTGGGTTCTAATTTTGTAAACCCGAGAATGTCGGGTAGGGTTGGAATTTTTACAAAAACTGATCAACCTAACTTGTGTACAAGTCTAGGCAAGCCTATGAGTGCAACAGAAATGTAATTAAAGAGATTAATAAGATTAATCAACAACTTCTTTTATTTTTCCTAAGGAAACATGAAAAAATCACATATGTTATATATTTTTCCCAAAAAAAAAAAAAAAAAAGAAGGTTCTAGTTGCACTTTTTGCTATATGCAGTCCCATCCTGATTAAATGTACTAAAATACGATTTTTAAATTTCTAAACCCTTTTATTTATACTTTTTGCTTCTTAATAAGATTCTCCAAGCAAATCCCAACATCTTCTCCAATGGTCTTAGGCATCAAATGATCTGTGACATTTGTACGTAGGCCTGCTCAAAAAATCTAACAACCCAACCCGATCCAACCTATTAATTAAAGAAACCGATATAATTTGGATGGGTTGCGGGTTGATTTTTCCAATCAGAATTTATCGGGTCGGGTTTTAAATTAAAAATTTAAAAATTCAACTTCACCCGACCCAACCCGAGCTCTGTACTGACACAGACACCAGCTCTTTCATTAACTCACAACTCCCTTCTCTTAAATAAATAAAACCATTTCGCCTTTCTTCTATTTGTTACAAATGCTTGAGTTAATTCAACAAAAAAACCCCAACCCCCATGAATGAATTTCAACAGTAAAAGCTCAGGGAAAACAAATACAAAGACAAAAATTACATTAATTAGGCCCCCCAAAAATAATATAGAGCATCATTATTTATTTATTTAGTTATTAAAAAAAAAACACATGAGATTAATGGAAACTGAAAGTGCTGAGAAGAAAAAAGAATCGAAAAGAAAAGAAAAGTCATTGACTTTTGAGAGAGCGAGAGAGCAGCTAGCGGTGTCAGGGCTATGAGAGTTTGCTTCGCTGCATGTTGAGGGAGGCTGCACAGTACAATTCTCTTGAATTAGCGTATCGAAAAGGAATAAAAAAAAAAAGAAGCCATTTATATATGGGCTTCCAATTTTGATGGGTTTTTGTATTATGGGCTGGTGAAGGGTTTCATCTTATTTTTGCTTCTCTAAACAATACCTCCAACCCGATAACCAAATTCAATCCAACCCGATTATTATTGGGTTGGGTTGGATTGGGTTACTATAGGCTATCTGGTTGGTTCGGATAGAAACCCTATCAACTCGACTTAATCGGATCGGTTATTATTTTTTTTCAAGCCAACCTCATTCGACGCATTTACACCCCTATCTGTAGGAGTCATGTTCCCTTTATGTAACAAACAGCCACAGGTGTCAAACAGGGGAAGGGAATCACTATTCATACAATTCTTAGCCAAAACTTTTAATCCTTCAAAGTCACACTATGAAAGCACAATGTGCTTGTCCATTAGTCCTCTTCAAATTGGAGCTTGATCAAGTTTTTTCCGCATAATTAGTGGTAAATATGACTAATATCCATCCCCATTTGCAGACTTTACCACTAATGAAATTCAATAGGCCAGAAAGAGTAGCCTTGCTGTTATTGTATTCATCCTTGTCATCTTTAATCCTATTGTCCTTTATTGAATTGTATATAGTGAAAAATCTAAAGAGGAAAAAAAATGTACTTTTGATAATTAAAATAAATGGAACTGGACAAAAGAATTGCAAAAACAACTTCTGAAAAAAAAAAAAAAAAAAACATGAAATAACAACACCTATCAAATGACTAAAGACTGAAAAATACCATTCTCTACCAAAAACCAGCAATTATAAATAGCAAACCAATCTTTCTGGCAATGCTGATCTTGAAACACAAATTAATCAATAGAAATAAAGAAAACAATTTGGAACATAATGGAAACAAAAAATTATGAATAGAAAGCAGCTTGTTTTAAGATTGACGATTCCGGATTCATACATAAAATATTCTTGGCTTTGGACATCTTGGTGTTCTCGGAGATGTCACCCTTTTACTGTCTCAATTTTCTAAACTTGTTTTGTTCGTTTTCCTCAATTTTTACCTGACTCTTTGGACCCTAATGCAACTCTAAACTTAAATTGATTTTGATTTTGGAGTGTAGGGTATGATTTTGAAAGAAATGAGATAAATGTGATGGAACTGCAAGAGAGATAAGAAATATGAGAGAGGGGCATATGAAGGGACGAATGACATTCTTCTTTGATGAGTTGGGGATTAAATTGTTGGGAGAAAAAAAACGAAAAAAAAAAGTTGAGAGATTAACATGCAACAACCGAGTTTGGTATTAATGATGCAATTTCCCCCTTTTTTTTTTAATTTTTTATTTTGGTCTAACACTTTATATGACAGGTTGCCTGTGTTTTAGACTAAAAGGAATCCACTTGAAAACAAAAAAATAGCTACTCCTCATTTCCATCGTCACTAAACTTTCACTATCTTTATTAATTCAAGGAGCCATCCTGGTTGCCGCTCCATCAACTTTGTCCCTTTTTGTGGGCCATTTGTCATCATTCTCTGGTTTATTATGTTCAAATTAAAATTCTTGATCATCTAGTATGAATTCAACTGCCGCTAGAACGTTGATTAGCATAAAAATAAAATAATAATAGTAATAATAGTAAAATAAAAAAAAGGCTCCTCTTCTGTCTCAGAGCGGGCCTCAAGTGGGCCCATAAAGTTGATGCTGCAGAGGCTTACTACCACAGGCCCACAGACCGTTTGTAAACTCATTTCAATTTTCAAAAAAAGGTTGGGCGGGACTATAGCATCGCTGGCTGAGCTTCAGTTCCCAAAAGCATTGCCTTCAGATTCCGACACTTTCTAATCTCCATATCTCCAACAAACTCAGTTACACACCCCATATTTTCCCTATGTTCTATCCAAATTACAAAACCACACACCACCCACAAGTTTCGACCTCCATGGACTGAAAAGAGCTTGAGCTCCAGCTCCACCAATGTCGAAGCAAACTTCTGATTGCACCCAACCCGAAGCAAACGAGAACGACTTCGAAACCCCGCTGAATCCCATCCATTTCCCTCCTCCTCGAACACCTCTCAACGCCATTGCAGATCCTTCTCAGTTTGCTCATGATTCCGATTTCGACTCTTCTTATTTCGCCACCAAGTTCGAATCCCTTCGACATGGTCGATACTCGCTTTCTGATAGAAAACTCGAAGCTCGTGGTAATGTCGGTAAGGCGCATTCGGAGCCGAACTCGGCGCAAAGCACTCCAACAAGACGAATTTCAGTGGGTGGAGTAATAGGAGCTTGCCATGGAAGTAGAGTCTCACTGCATACATGGAACAAAGCAGGGAGTTCTAGAGCTTGCAGAGCAATTTCTGCTGTGAATTCCGAATTGCCTGATGAAATCCCGCATTTCGAGCTCGTTCAAGATTCTTCTTTCTGGACTGATCATAATGTGCAGGTAGGTTTTTGAAGTAATTTTGCATTGCCAATTTTTATTTTTTGTGGATTCATGAAATAATAATGTTTGGTTTTCGCCCTTTTGGTTCAGGTGCTGATTCGAATTCGACCATTAAGTAGCAGAGAGAGGGCTTCTCCAGGCTACAGTAGATGTTTGAAGCAGGAAAGCGCGCAGACCATGGTGTGGCTTGGCCATCCTGAAACCAGATTTACCTTTGATCATATTGCATGCGAGACCATATCACAGGTGCTAATGCTTTATCTTTATTTTTAGTCTTTGTTTTATATAAACCTGAAATTAGTTTTATTTTTAGTCTTTGATCATACTGCATGCTAGAAAGGAACAGTAATCAACAAAAGAAAAACAACCTAACCTTTGTTTGTTGAGTAGAGTCGGCCTATATATATATATAATATGGGAAATTAGGCAGGGACACTTTCTAAAGACTCTGTTTCTTTGTTGCATAAGCCATTTGATTATTATTCATTAAGAAACATCATTAATGCAATTAATTTCATTTTTTGGGAAATAATAATATTATCTCCATTGCTTGCTCAAATATCACATATGCTACAGATATATGATAACAATGGTTTACAGTTTCCCAGATAATATACAATCCTTCAATCACCAAAACAGCCTAAATTCCAAAAACTTGATCCTTGCCCATAAACATCCTATTCTAGCTACATGATCATAAATAAAGTATTATATATATACAGTCAGACTTATAGCAGGTCGATTTGATGGTTTTGGTATCAAGTCTTCCTTTATTAGCCTTTTGATCACCCGCAACATGGCACATGAAAACGCCAAATCACATGTAATTCCAAATATATATCTCATGAATTACATATAATCAAGAGTAATATAACCTATGGATTACATGTTATCCAGCACTAATGACAATTATGTTGTGGAGGGCTGTATCTATATATACATACATATGTAAGTAACTTTGACCATTGGATGCTAATATATATATATATATATATATACGTATGTAAGTTACTTCGACCATTTGATGCTGCTAGTGAGTGTTTTAGTAAGGATTAAAGTTGGTTAGAATGGACAAAGTATTTTCTTTTGATTCTAAAGTTTTGTGCACCACTCATGATTTATACCAAGAGACAAAGAGTTGAGAGTGGATGTTTGGTATTTGCAAATCAAAATAAGGATAAAATATCTATTATTGCTGCTTTTTATATCTATTCTGCTAAAACCTAAAATATCTATTAAGTCTCACACACACTAAGGAAGCCAAAAAGTAGATGTTGATTATTTGTTTATTTAATTATTTGTGCTGTAATTCCTTAAGAAGACAACATTCAGTAAGTTTAATACCTGTTCGACTTGAATCAATAGGTAATTTCAATCGAGCTGATGCATATCTTGTATGAGTTTGGATTGCTGAATGCTTACCCTAAATATCTTATTTGAGTTTGTTGCAGGAAAGTCTGTTTAGGGTCGCTGGATTGCCAATGGTTGAGAATTGTTTGTCCGGTTATAATAGCTGTATGTTTGCCTACGGTCAGGTAAACTGGAGCTGGAATTTCAAGATCTGTTGTGTAATTATAGTTTGTTTTCAGGCTTAAAGTTGAGTTTTAAGTTGTTTATTTGCAGACAGGCAGTGGCAAAACGTATACTATGATGGGTGAGATATACGAAATTGAAGGAAAGTTCAATGAAGATTGTGGGATAACTCCGCGCATTTTTGAATATTTATTTCAGAGAATTCAAGCAGTAAATGATATATTTGAGTCCTTCATATAATCATGATATTAAATATGGTCTTCTGGTTTATACTTTCCATGGGTTGGATCTCTTACTAGAAGTCTATCTTTGTAGGAGGAGGAAAGTAGAAAGAATGAACAGCTCAAGTATAGCTGCAAATGTTCCTTTCTAGAGATCTACAATGAGCAGATAACTGATCTTTTGGAGCCTTCATCAAATAATCTGCAAGTAATTAATGTTTTTCCGTATTGTTCATCTTGAATGTTGCACTTCATGTTTCCATTACGACAGACTTAAAATTTTTATTTCTTGTTCTAGATTAGAGAAGACTTGAAGAAAGGGGTATATGTTGAAAACCTCACAGAGTACAATGTGGGAAATGTTCGTGATGTTGTCAAGCTTTTGTTGCAGGTATAACAAGTTGAAAATTTGTATTCATCCATGACTAACCAAATATTAGGAACATAAACATTGTTTGTATTATTTTTGCTTAGGGTGCTGTAAATAGAAAAATGGCAGCAACACATATGAACAGTGAGAGTAGCCGCTCGCATAGTGTTTTCACTTGTACTATTGAAAGCAGTTGGGAGAAAGATTCGATGAACCATTTTAGATTTGCAAGGTTAAATTTAGTAGACCTATCTGGTTCTGAGAGGTAATTACTATCTTTTTATCCACCATTTTTACTTGGATTTTTAAAGACTACTAAGCTGGACTTTCTTATTGGTTCCAGGCAGAAAAGCTCTGGTGCAGAGGGAGACCGTTTAAAAGAAGCAGCAAACATAAATAAATCCTTATCAACTCTCGGGTAATTATATCAAAGACTTGTTTCTAAGTTAACTTGCTTTCAAGAAACTGCATACCTTGTAACTATTTACTTCTTTTTGCCATGCCTTCTTGAGATAAGCTTTCATTTCTTAATGAGACACTGTTAATTTATTTTTGTAAGTAGATTATCAAATATACATTGTGAAGAATAAGAAGAAACTTACTCATGTCTTTCAATATCAAGTCAATTTATGAGCCAATTGTTTTCTGAAAAATAACCCCACGTGTGCAAAGAATCTGGTTCTCCTGAAATATATTCTATGATATAACCTGTTTTATAGGTTCTTTCCTTTGTATGGTCCTTTCCTGAAGATAACCTGTATTATTCTGTGCAGGTTGGTTATAATGTCTTTGGTGGATTTAGCACATGGAAAACATAGACATGTTCCATACCGAGATTCGAGATTGACATTTCTACTTCAGGTAATTAAGTATTAGAATCTTGGTGGCACATGCGGACCTTTCTAGTTATGCATGGTAAAAAATAAATGTTTAAATGGGTCTATGGATGCAGGATTCTCTTGGTGGAAACTCAAAAACAACTATTATTGCGAATGTTAGTCCATCCATTTGGTGTGTATTGAGTATTTCATATCATTCTGAATAATTTGAGGGCTGGTGTTCGTTTAGAGTACTTACTAACTGTTTGTGCTTCTTTTGCAGTTCTGCTAATGAAACACTCAGCACTCTAAAGTTTGCCCAGCGTGCCAAACTTATTCAAAACAATGTACGTATTTGCTTACAAGCACAAACACAAAGAAAATACATGTCATGGTCTATAGAAAACTAAGTTTCATAGAAAACTAAGTTTCGTTTGACATTCTTTCTCTTACTTTTTCATCCTAGGCTAAGGTGAATGAAGATGCTTCAGGTGACATAAATGCCCTTCAGCGGCAAATCCAAAAGTTAAAGGTATTTGTATCGACTGTATAGTTGCAGGTTTATAAGAGTTTTGTCATGTGCATATACTGCAGTAAAATTGAGCAACTTATTGAATGCAAACAGGGCCAGTTGTCCTTTCTTATGAAGCATAATTACCAATTATCAAGTTGTGTAACAAATAGTCAAGAATCTAGATTCAATGACTTGCCTGAGGAATATCATTCTTTAGGAGAAGAATTGGCAAATGATAATCGTATGGCCCAATGTTTTCAAAACAAGGTAAAGTAAAATCTGTACATTTAAATTATTTCCTCCTATGTTATTGTTGTAAGCAGATTAGCAGATTAATTTCGTGCTAACACCAAATTAGCAGATTAAATGCATGGAAGCTAGTTTAGCTGGTGCTCTTAGGAGAGAAAAAGTGGCAGAGACAGCAATTCAGAAGTTAGAGGCTGAACTAGAACGCATGAACCACTTGGTATGCCTTGGTATAACCTGTAGTTTTTCATAATGCTCAGTTACATAAACATTTGCTAGATATAGGGGTTAATTTACTGTTGTCGCATCTTAACAGGCTTGCCAAGGAGAAGAGGACTCTCAGCATAGTAAAATGATGTTAAAATTTCGTGATGAGAAGATCAAACGCCTCGAATTGTTGGTTGATGGAATGCTGTCAGCTGAGACATATCTCATGCAAGAAAACAAGACTTTGCTGGAAGAGATTCAACTGCTTCGTGCAAAAATTGACAGATATCCAGAACTATCTCAAATTTCTCTAGAGAATAATAGACTTAGAGAGCAACTACAGTCGTAATTTCCACTACTTCACTATCACCTACAGATAGTTTCTATTTGTCATTTTTTGGACACTAACAACTATTTTAATCATTCTTCCTGTCAGAATTCAAAATTTTTATGAACATGGAGAGCGAGAAACATTGTTAGCTGAAGTATCAGAGTTACGCAATCAGGTCTCTTCTCCTCCTTCTTACAGTATTTTGCAATACATTAACCCTAAGCTGGCTTTCTAAAGCATTTTTCTCGTGCAGCTTCTGGAAAAACTTGAAGGAAAGGTTCCACTCTATACAAATAATGAAAATCAGGTCGAAATGATCTTTTCAATTGATTGTATAGTATATGTTAGTATTTAATGGCTAACAAACATTGTATACTGTTCAAGAAATGCAGGACAAGGATTCTGTGAAGGAATTAGAACATTGCAGGAATCTGAATTCCAAATTGATTAGGTATTATTTTAAATACACTTTTTAGCATGTTTCTATTTGATCTATTGCAAAAAATACTTACAACATACGAAAGATGCCTGCTCTTTTTCAATTTTGGTTGATTAGTTAATTTATGTTCACTGGTTTTCCACTTAACATTTGTAAAGATGGGGTGCTAGCTCAGGAACAACAAAGAATAGTCCAGCTCTAGTTTCTATAACTGATAAAATTATTGTGGTCATCATTGAAAGCCATATATCTGTGCATTCTCTACTACAATCTACTGGTTTATACCTTCATTCTATCATGGATGCTATACATGTAATATAAAGTTACACATCATATTGACTAAAGCGACAAAATTTCATTGTCTCTATTACAATTGACTGATTTCTTTATTGCACGGTTTTGTCTTATCTATGGTTTTGCCTGCAGGGAAGTAGATGAGCTGCGTTTAGGACTGGGAAAGTATATAAACTGCTGTCAAGTTGCATCTGATTCTGTAAGCATAACTCACAGTCTACTGCAAAAGATGTTATTAAGATGGATTAAATTTCGTCAGGTGCTTTAACAGTTTCAAATTGTTACAGGTTACAGATTCCTTCTCCAAGGATACTGAAGAATTTAGACAGCCAGATAAATATTCTCTGGTGACTATTGGATCCAAATCCTATAACGTAAAAGCTTTGTGAACTGATGATAACTTTCATGGCTTATGGTTGTTACACTTTTACAGGTCGAGAGCATTTCTCTCCAAAGTGATGCTGGAGATGAGATGGCATCTTATACTCAAACAGATGATGAGGCGGTACTAAATCATATCGATCAATATATGGATGGTGGTCCAGTTATTCCTCCTAATATCAGAAAGGAGTTGATTGAGGTGATGGAGCCAAAGCAGGTCTGTCTGAATGGCAAGCTGCAGCATGTGCAAGATGAGAGTTGTAGATACATGGAAATCTCAAGTTGCAAGGACAACTTAGAGAAAGAGTCTGTGCTTAAACCTGAAAACAAATTTTCCAAAGTAAATGGTTTAGATAAGCAACACAATGGCCAGGTGATGGACAGCAATGGCGAAATTGAAAGGATAGCCTTGCAAGCCAAGTTGGATAGAATGACTAAGGACCTTGAGGAAGTAAGGTTACTTAATAGCAAGCTTCAAGAAGATCAGGAATTACAGTTATCTTCCCAGCATGAAACTGAACTAGTCCGTGAACAGGTTGAGGTTGAGACAGCCAGAACAATTCTTCAATTACAGGAAGAGGTTGCTGCCCTTCAGTGTGAACTTGATGGGAGATTGGATTATGTGACTCGAGAAAATACAAAACTAAGAAACACTGTAGAAGCTAAAGAGAAGAAAATAAAGGAAGTGGGTATGGAGTGGGAAAGGGCAATCGCAGAACTGACAGGCTTCCTTGTAGATGGATCTAGATCTCTCAATAATGTCTCTGGCCAAATTGAAAGTATTGCTTGTTCATTTCCCCAAGCTAATGCTTGGATTAGTGAACATGTTGTGAGAGCTGCCAAAGTTTGCATTGAGAGGGAAGAAACAATACTCCATCTACAAAGGAGCTTGGAAGATGCACAAAATATGGCAATGGATATGGGGCAGAAGTTAAGTTCCTTGAAGGGAGCAACGTTAGCTTTAACTGAATTCCAGCAACTAGATAATACTGAAGTCTCCGAGGAGGAATGTCAGTTAAGCATGTTGTTGAATGAGAAGACCAACATGGTAAAGATGTTAAAGAGAAAACTCAAAGTCAAGGAGGATCAGGTTATTGAAGCAGAAAAATATGCTAATGTTGCTTTCCTTGTGATAAATTGGCTTTTTGATCGCCATAAGGTTGCTCAGATGGGTGAAACAGAGGACAGTATTCCCATCTCAAAAATGGCTAATCATAAAATTGCTCAGGTGAAGGATGATGCAAATGCCTTGGTTTTGGAAGATATTATTGCTCAGGTTGAGCTGGCTAAGTCAGGAGTATTTGAATCTGAAAATGCTCTTAATGCAATTTATGCACACACAGAAATGCATATAAAAGCTCTCCAGACCAATATCTACGAAATTTCTCATACATATAGGGAGTTGGTTCGGAATTTAGTGAAAGAAATTCAAGACATGAGGATGGCATACACAGAAGTAAGAGAGCAGGGCAAAATTTCTGAGTGTTGTACAGCTCATACACCACCACTGGAAGAAGACAGGTGTCTGAAGTTTAAGAACCTGTATCACATGCTGCATCAAATAAGAGATGAAATAAATGAAACAAATGAGAGACTGAAAGTTATTGAAGATTTCATTAACACAGAAGTAAACGCGTCTGAATGCTCTTCAATGGATGGAGGTTTAGTAAATGCTGACTCCTGGAGCACTGATTGTTCTTCATCAAGCTCTGATCTTTCAACTGCAAGCGTTGAATCAGAAATTAAATTCCACAAATCCTCATGGACTTGCTGTACTAAAGTTGAAGGCTCAATTCTTTTATCTACTGACGAAGGTTCTAAAAATTCAAAGTTCTTAAAAGGTCCAATGTATTACCTGAAAAAGGAATTAAAGACAATATGTGATTCTTTCAAAAAACTATATGTTCGACTAACCACACTTGTTGATGATTCGGACAGTGGAGAGAGTTCATATGCAGGTACATGTTTCTTTGAACTACTTGCATTTCTCAAACAACTGTCATAGAATTGCATTTCTCAAACAACTGTCATAGAATTGTTTTGACCTGTTGATCTAAATCTAATCAGCTTCTCATGAATGACAGAGTTAAAACAACTGGTTCCATCTTGTAAGTTACGGATGGAGGTTAAGGCAGGTTTCCATAATCCTATTGAGGTATATTATCCAATTCAACCTGCAAATGAATTACTACTTATTTTGGTGAAAATATATAGCTTTCTAATTGAATAATAAGTTACCAATGTGACATGGTTTGACAATTATCAATATACTTTGTAGGGTAAAATATGCCCCGACTCATACTTTCTGCAATGTTTGGTGATGCAGGTAGAAGGTGATGAGAAAATTGATCGAGCTAGAAGCTTCTTGACCAAATTTGAGCAAGCTCGTTTGACAATAAGAGAGGCTGATATCATGTTAAATGCTTTACTGAAAGCAAATGAGAATGCAAAACAGTTGACTGGAATGTGGAAGCAAACTGGTGAAGAACTAATGGTAGAGCGAGCAAGCTTGATAGAAGAAGTTAAATGTCTGAGATCTTCAATATCTGTGAAAGAAAGAGAACAGGATGAAACCCATTATAAGTTGGCAGAGATAGCAAACTCAATATCTTCACTTGAAGAATGTTTTATGCAATTGAAAATCGATGTGGAGAAAAGGTTAAAGGACATATATTCTGATGTTTATTCAATGGGAATAGAAATGTTGAGTTTTGTTAGCAGCTCAAGATCATTGTTAGAAGATATATGGTATGAGACTCTGAAAAAAGGATTTGCCTCATTTGTGCTATACCAGTGTCATCTAGAAGAGCTTATTAGAAAATTACCATGCTTAAATGTAGACATGGGTTTCCATCTATCCAGAAGTCCAGAAAGCTATACAGAAGTCAATAAACTGCAAAATATTAGTTCAAGTGCTAAGGGTGAGATCATGATTACATGTAAGAAGAGCATAGATGAAGGGGATCAAAGAGAAGTAGCTACAAATGCAGAAGGGGGTGAGTTGTCCCTTGATAGTCTGATAAATGAGAATTTATCATTGAAAAAGGAACTACAAAGGAAAGAAGTTCTACTAGAAGGCTTGCTTTTTGATTTTAGGCTGTTGCAGGAATCAGCATCAAACAGAAAGGACATTAAGGATGAAACTGAAAACCTTATATGTTTTCTGCACCAAGTTCGGCATGAGTTGGAGATGAAGACAAGCCAGCTCGATGACATGCTGGTCCAAAACCAAAAACTTGAGCGTCACCTGAATGATACTGAGAAGGCTTTGTTTATATCAAACTCCAAGCTTGATCAGGCTACAAAAGAAAGTGAGACTTTTTCAGATCAGATTGTTGAGTTAAAAATGCTGCTGAAAGACCTCTATATCAGGAAATCTGAAGCTGAAGAACAACTGGAAGAACAGAAGGAGATTGTGAAAAGCATGGAAAATGAAATTCTTCAGTTGACATCTTCGGCTGAAATGAAATTCCTCTCCTCAGTAGAATCCATTGAAGATAATATGAGAAGAATCGCCAGTGAGAGAGACCAACTCATTGAAGAAGTTCAATCCTTGAACAATAAACTTGAAATGGCATATGCATTAGCTGAAGAAAATGAAGCTATTGCTGTTGAAGCTCGTCAGGTGTATTTTATGGAAATTTTTTGTTGTTTACAGTAGAGACAGCATAATGACTTGTGGCTTATGGGTTTTCATTTATATTAAATTTGACTTGTAGGAGTCAGAGGCAAGCAAGATATATGCTGAACAAAAGGAAGAGGAGGTTAAGATTTTAGAACGGTCTGTCGAAGAGCTAGAGTGTACCATAAATGTATTGGAAAAGAAGGTTTGTTCCCTGAAGTTTTCTTCATTTCATAAAATTCTTACAGGGCACTGAGTGGAAAAAAAATGTTTTGCTCTTAGACCTATCGTTCAATTTAATTGCTTACATGCAACTATGCAAAATGTCTTAACTTATGCTTTTGGAGAGATTAATTAGCTTACTTGTATATTGTTTTGAAATAAAATTTTATACATAGTCATTAACTTTTGTGTTTGTGCTTTCAGGTGTATGAGATGGATGATGAGGTAGAAAGACATCGGTTGATCAGAGATTCATTAGAACTAGAACTCCAAGCTCTGAGACAGAGATTATCAACCGTTGAAAACTCAGCTGGAATTGTGGATTCAGATAACATAAATGCTGAACAAACTCAGATATATGTGTAGGAGCCTTCATATTTAGATTTAAATTCCTGGTTTGTAGTTTTAATTTGCCTTGTATTTAAAGTGTTGGTTTTATTACATACAGAAAACTGCAGAATATATCACTGGAGCTTCATGAGGCTCATACTCAGATAAAACTTCTTGAAGAGGAAAGAGCAGAACAGGATAAAGAGGTATTGTCCAGTCTCGGTAGTGCTTTTGTCCTCCATTTTGTGTTTTGTGCACTATTGAATATTCCTTCTTAACATCTGTTTTCTCTTGTTATATTTTGAAGATCAAACAATGCAAAGAGTACATCTCTGAACTAGTTTTGCATGCTGAAGCCCAAGCATCACAGTACCAACAAAAGGTACAAATATCTAAAACCCAGGCATCATATGTATTTTAAGTTTGCTAGTTGTCAACAGGTATTATCTTAGAAGTATAATTGAATAGCCCATAAAGACCTGATTTTCCAAAATTCCAACTGGTTTAATTATATTTTCCAGCCTGTAGTCTTACTCTCTCAGGAATCTGGGGTTCAACGAATATTGTACCAAAAAATATACTGATATATATATATATATATGTGAAGCTTGGTTCAGAAAGTATATATTGGCTTCTAATGTACTAGCTATGAGTTCATGACATATGGTTTTATGTGTCTATCTTCGCAAAACTAAATAACAAAACATGCCACAACCTTACCAGTACAAGACTCTGGAGGCCATGGTTCGTGAAGTTCAAATAGATTCCACAAATCCGACATCTACAGCTTCAACATCATACCAAACTGAGAAGGGTTCAGTAAGGACAAGGGGCTCGAGCTCACCATTTAGATGCATTGCAGGTTTGGTTCAGCAGATGAATTTGGAGAAGGATCAGGAATTATCAGCGGCCAGGCATCAAATTGAGGAGCTAGAGGCACTTGCAACTAGTCGGCAGAGAGAGGTTAAGTAATTATTGATTTCGATATTAATAGAGTGCTTATTGTAGACTAATTATAGAAGAGTACTGATTCCATTTGTACTGGATCAGGTATGTATGCTGAATACCAGATTAGCTGCAGCAGAAAGCATGACACATGATGTCATTCGAGATTTACTTGGAGTCAAATTGGACATGACTAACTTTGCGGTAAGTTGAATAGAGTAACTTCGAAGGATTATATAGTCAATAGTTGAATTTATCACATATCTGTATTTCCTCTCTGTATTGTACATTGCAGAATTTGATAGACCAGCACCAGGTTGAAAAATTAGTGGAGGAAGCCCATCAACAAACCGAAGAGTTCCATGCTAAGGTGTTTGTCACAATGTGTATATTTTTCAAATATTTTATGGTTGGTTATAACATATCAATTTTGTCATTGTGTTAGGAGCAAGAAATAATCAACTTCAGGAAGCAAATTAATGATCTAATCGAAGAACGAGAGAGGTTAGACCCATTTCCTTAATCCTTCTTTATTGCACTTTTGGAAGCAAGTTCAATCGGCTTGTATTCATGTGACTATATCTTTTGTAGCTTGAACACCTTAATCAGAACTTGTGGAGCCCAATGTACAGCAGATTAACTGCTCTACAGGGACTAAGACTTAGCAAGAAAAAACGTTCTATACAATGAAATACATGACACTTAAAATATCATTTAAATTTTTATCCAAACAGATATATTTAGAAATTCACTATCGATTTTTTCTTTTCTTTTGCTTAAATTCATTTCTTTTATATTTTATTTTTATATTTTTTTATTTATACAAGTTTTTACTCATTTCACTACAAACTTATCTGTTAAAAAAAAAAAAAAAGATAAAAGGGGAAAAAAACAACTTTTCTATTTAAAAATAATAATGAAGAATAAATATTCCTCTAAATTAGCTGAGAGAGATTCTCCCGAAGTGGAAATGGATAACTCTTAGCTTCCATATTGAAGAGTAAGAGTTAAGAGCTGTTTTATCCATAGAAATTGGGTTGAAGGATCTTTCGTTGAAGAAATGCTGAAGATTGCAAACTAACATGCTTGTTTTCAACATGCTTTAAACATTTTTAAGATCCAGTTTTTTTAGACCAATGCTGCAAACTGTATAAAAAATGTGTTTGTTTTAGTTCGAAGCAGAAATATTTTCTGTTCTCTTATATCATTATTACCTCTGTTTTTTTCTTAAATTTTTGTTGTTGTAGTTGCATATTGGAAATCAGCAAGAGGGAAGGGGATATACTTGCTTCTCAAATAACCATACAACAACTCAAAGAGCGGGATCAGTTGCTTTCTGCACAGAACGAAATGTTAAAGGTCGAAAAAACTTTTAAACTACCTTATTCTCAATTACAACTGGAGCAGAGGTAATTGTTTTTCTTTGCATAAAATTCCTCATAAAGCTTTATGGTACCATTCACAGATGGATAAGGCCAACTTGAAGAAAAAGGTGGCAGAACTGGATGATATGGTGAAAACGATTCTTGGAACAAAAGCTACAGAACAGCGAATTCAACAATCATCAATGACAAAGGTATGTTCAAAGTTGGCAAATTTTCCGCTATTATAAGGAGCAACATCTATATGCTGAAGTTGCTTATGATCATGCAGAAGAGTTCATTGAAATTGGGGGATGCTGATTTTGCAAAGAGGCTGGAACAGTCTGAAAAGCTTCTTTCTAGAGTGAATGGTGAACTATGTCAATATCATAAACCTAGTAGCAGCCATCCACATGATAAAACTGTTGGACATGGTTTAGAAACAAATTTTAGGTAACTGATTTGTATTTTGGCTGTGCATGAAACCAATATGTACCAAAACCATCCAAAAATGAAATTCTTTTTTTTCTATTAATTCTCATAAAATTATTATGATGTAACAGGAGGCAGAAAGCTAAATTTGGTTAGCGGGAAAGCCTTGTTCTACCTTGTGTTACAGGCAAACACATGCACCGGAATAAATGGTATCTCATTACAAACAAAGCTTTTGCTCTCAAGTATACAATCGATTTTGGACTTACAAGTAGCGTGGGCACAGTAGAATTGAGACAATCACTTTAAAATGTGTTTGTTGTGTATGTGCGCCTGTACTGTACATGTATATTTTTTTTTCAGCCAGCTTATGTACATATATCATTTATCTATTTCTAAACATTATTTGGTAAATTTTTTGGTCTTTCAGAATACTAAAGAATTAAAACCTTTTTTTTGGTTCTTAATAGAAAAGATTTCAAACTTGGCCATTGTATTTTTCCCAAGTAGACTTTAATGGCTTGCCATGAGCCAACATTTAGTCCAGTCCAAAATCTGGGACGGTGGTCTATACAGTAAATCAAATTGTTCCTCTAGGGGATTGAGTCCCATTACAGCATATTCCATCCAATTGAGAAGGTCCAATCTAAATTCAGTCCGGTAGATGTATAGAGTAATTTTTGTACTTTCATACATTAAATTGTTTTCCTTTTTTTTTTTTTTTGTTTTGCAGAAATGCGTTTTCTTTTTTTTTTTTTTTTTTTTTTCTCAGATTTCATTATAGCCCCTTATATGCCATTTTCGTTTCATTTGAGTCTCATTGTTAGTCAATTTTCAGTCAACTTTGTTAAGTTTTTATCTTATCCACATATATAAAAAAGAAAAAAAGAAAAAAAAAAAAAGCTATTTACGAAGACCAGTCATAATTTTTTATTTTGTTCATATTTATATGCTACCCACTCATTCCATTTTTCCAAGAAAAGTCCCAAAACCCTTATTATAAAAGTATTTTGAGGTTATCGTCCCAAAAAATGAAACGTGTTTGGAGGTTTGTCTATTACCATGCGTTACTAAATTACATAAAGCTTTTGTTTTTATTTTTTATTTTTTATTTTTTTTGAACGAAATAAATTATGTAAACCTAATTAGATAAGGAGAGGACGCAAGTCTGAATATCAAGATAAGAAAGTCATTCTGTATCACTATAGGATTATAATTTTCCCAACCCCTTTTACAATTGAATTCTTTCCCATTTATAGACCACTCTACTTATTTACTAGCTTCCACCATGCTTATTATTCATGAACAGCATCTCCACTTCCATATAATCTAGGCACATAAACCCCATTCCTCCCGATGCTGCATTCTGATCAGATGGGGAAGTGGGGCTTGACAGGGAAGCATGTATTTTGTATTGCAATTAAATATTAATAAATTTATGATAAATGTCCAACGGTCTATAATGCACAATTTTTCCCATAACAAGTTATACCACTGGATAAAAAAACAAAAAAAAAGGTTATATACCACCAAAATAATTTCGATGCATAAATAACATTTATTTAGAATTCAAACCTTCTTACATAGTTCAACATTTCAAACAATAAAAAACGTTACAAACAATGAAAAAAAAAACAAAAAAAATCACAGACAACAAATTGGAGCGAAGCTCTCAATGTATGGATGACAATTAGACCGATAACCCATGATACCAGTACCAAGAAGCTTCTTAAAAGTATTAGTCTTGAAGTAGTATACTATAACTCCTTTCTGTATATGCAACACCATATATGATTCTTCTTCAATCTCACACCGCACGACACTCATAACCCTGAAAAAGAAGTTATTTCGTAACCCTTCCTCTAAGTGAAGCCGGGCACCAGTATTCCTCTGCGGATATACCGACGCAACCTCACTAAGATCAACCCGGAATTTCACAAACCAATTAGAATAGTCCCTCTCCATCTCATAAACATCGAACTCTGTTTTTCCCTTAAACACGGTGATAAGATGCAAATGGTCTCTCGACTCACCAAAATACATAAAACTCGTATTTGATATTTCAGGGTTAAAAGGCAATGGCATTTCGTTTAGTTGTTCTTCCTCCAAATTGAAATATAATAAAGAATGCCTCTTACTAATCCAATTAACGGCACCATTCCAAAAAACCCCATCACCAGAATTACCATGATTGGAAGAACCAATATCAAACGGTGCGTCGAGAGGACCACCGGAGAGCTTCCAAGTGCGTGTGGCGGATGAGTAAATCTCAATCTGGTAATACTGTTGGTTGGAATGGTCGATGTTTCTTACACAAACAACTTTGTAGTGAGTCGATTTGGAAGGATCAAAGGCTAAATTGAAGATGAAACCATTCTTCGTAGACCCACTGCAAGCCGTCGGCCGAGGAAGTATGGCATACTGCTTAGTAGTTGGATTGGCGACGAAGAAATTCTTTTCTGAATTTTTGATTCGATTATAATAGGATTCCAAAGGAGTACGAATCAGCAATAAGCCATTAGAGGACTGCGAGATAAAACCTCTTTTGTTTTCAAGGAAAGGAAGAGATTTCAATGGATTACAGCCGCCCAACAGTTTCGAGTCTTTGTTGAGAGAAATGAAATGGAGACAAGAGTGTTTTAAATCGAGATATCCGACAGCGAAGAGGCCGGCAGCGGTGTGTGGGAAAGGGGTGCGGCGAAAATAGAAGCTGGTGGTGGTGATGAGAGAGAGCCAATGTTTGGATACTGATTTGAATTTAAGGAGAGACTTGATTGGTAGACGGAGAAGGATTTCGGTCAGAAGGTCGTCGTTGTTGGCTATTACTTGTGCCGAAAGAGATGGTGTACGATCATAATCAGTGGTGGTGATGGTGATGGCTCCGTCTGGAGAAGTTTGGTTTATTTGGGAGGCCATGGATGAAGGAGGTAAATAGATCACGAAATGTTTTTGTGCTTTAGGTTTTGATGTAGTTCTTTGCTTTGGGAATTTTTATTTTTTATTTTTTATTTTTTATTTTTATTTTATTATTATTATTATTATTATTATTTTTTTTTTCTTTTGGTGTAGTAAGTTCTTTGCTTTGGGTGATACCAATAAATAGACTTGTTTATTGGAAGTAGGAAGTTCTTTGCTTTCGGGTAGTAAGAACAAACTTCTATTCTTCTACGTTGAATGCAATATTATTGCTTGTGTTATTGCAACCTTAATTGTTAAACAAAGCCAACATTTTTCTTTTCTAATTTAAAAGGTGACAGCTGGGATGTAGACAATTATTATTATTATCGAAAAGATTATTGTCATCATTTCAAAGGACAAAGATAATTATTTATGAGGATGAAAGGTATAAAGAATATGAATAGTTTTACAAGAAGTGGCTCCTTCTACAGTCGCAGGAAAAAAAAAAAAAAGAAAAAAAAAAAGAAAAAAAAAGAAAAAGAAAAAGAAAAAAGGAATGGTTTTTCCATAGCATCTATTTAATGATCTACAATGCTGAAGATTGCAAACTAACATGCTTGTTTTTAACTTGCTTTAAACATTCTTAAGATCCTAGTTTTTTTAGACCAATGCTGCAAACCGTATAACAAATGTGTTTGTTTTAGAAGCAGAAATATTTTTTGTTCTATTATATCATTATAACCTCAATTTTTTTCTTAAATTTTTGTTGTTGTAGTTGTATATTGGGAATCACCAAGGGGGAAGGGGATATACTTGCTTCCCAAATAACCATACAATATCTCCAAGAGCGGGATCTGCTAAAAAGTAAAATAACAATAATAATTTGTAATTTAATTGGCAAACTCGGCAACTTCATAATAAAGTAAAAGAGTGATTAAATACTTAGCATAGAAGGAAGCCAATTATTGGCTAGAATACGTTGGCAAGCTCACACATGTAACTTATATAAGCTGGGCCATTTTATGCATTGAGTAAGATGGATTGGCAAGTTGACACATGTAAGTTATACTAGCTAGATCTTTTTATGCACTTAGTAAATGATGGCCAAAGCATAAGGCGGTTATGCTTCTTTGTACTGCCTTTGGGCCTTATAAACGGGCTTTGTAACCAAGCATGTATGAATAAATACGAAGGGTTTTTTTTCGAAAAGTAGCTATCCCGTAAATGGTTTTTTAAGAATAATAAAATATATATATATATATATATATTTTAAAATTAGCCACCTTGGAACAAAAATATCCTTAATAAAATTAAAAATTATACAATAGGTTTTTTTAACCCTTTCCTTCTTCCTCTACACAGCCGTTTATGCAAGGGTTTCTCTAACAGGCCACTCTTTGCATCTCATCTCCTCTCACTCTCATTTTCTTATATTTTCTCATATCTGAAACTAAGTTCAGGTAAAAAATTTATCTTTTTTCTTATTAGATGAAACTAAGGAAATATGTGTTTTTTTCTCTTTTTTCTTGTATTTTTTGATACTTTTGGAATTTTTAAGCTTTTTATTTAATATGGGTATGCAAGAAATTAATTTATGAGCTGTTATATGTGAGTTTAAAGATATTTAGGTGGCATATGGTTTGAAAATGGGGGAAAATTTGTGTAAAACTGGAAAATTATGAAAAATGGTAAAAACGAAGGAAATTTGGCAAAAAAGATGAACTTCTGCCAGTTTGTCAGTTTTCACAAGTTTTCCGCTAATTTTTCACCAATTTTCCGCCAGTAGGAAAAAGCTATATTTGGCGGGAAAAAAAAAAAACAGAATCAACTTTTTTAATACAATTAATATGTTTGTTTAGTATTATTTAAATTTTTATACATTATTTGATTTAGTTTAACTTTATTCATTTAATTTTGTAGTAAAATGGAAGATGATGATATTGTAATTGCGGTTTTATACAATAGAACATTGGTACAAAATGATGGTGGTAATTGGGAATATCGAAATGGTAAAAATATAATAGTTTTCGTCGGCAAGAGATGCACAAAATCAGAGTTAGAGGATGGGATTTTCAATTCTATTTAGATAGATCAAAATGAATATTTGTTAAAGCTAAAATGGATATATGGACGATGTGCATAAAAGTTGGATCCTACAGAAATATGCTGTGATAGGGCTGTGAAATGCTTTCTTCAAGAAGTGAGGAATGGAGGGATGACAATGATGCGGCCTCCAATGTATGTTGAGGTGATTTCGAAAATTGAACATGTATCTAGAAATGTCCATTAAACAGCCTTTGCTTCGGATAGTGGGAGTAATCTTCATTCTTTTTCTTGTCGTCCAATTGGTGTTCGTCTACCACAAGTTTCCGGTACTGAACCTATTCAGGTTACATCTCAGGAAATTATTGTTCAAGAAACTTAGTTTAGAAATCAAGTTGATGTTCGTGGGGTCTGGACATCAATTAACATCCACAAAGGAGCTGATGTTGGAGGTGACTATGCTGAACGGTTTTCCAACGATGAGGAGTATGAGCAGTTGCATAATATTGATCATGATGAGAATTACAATGCAGCAGGGGATGATGTTGGTCATAATGATGTAGATTTTGATCATGAGTTGCCGGACAATGATAATGATATGCATCCTGAAATGAACAATGAAGGAGTTAATGATGTTAGGGTTCATCGTACTACAAGTGACCACATATCATCAAGCAACAGAAGTGGTTCTATGGCCATATTTTCATTAAAGTTCACTGGCTGTGAGAGGATAATAGTTGGACAATTATTTTGCAACAAACATGACTTACAGAATAAATTGAATATCTATTGCATGCGTGAAAATAAGGAGTTTAAGTGACACGGTCAACTACACAACGGTATGAGGTTGTATGCTTGGAAAATACTTGTAAATGGCGACTACGTGCAACCACATTTAAAAATTGAGAAATATTTGTTATGAGAATTTTTGATAATGTACACAGTTGCTCGTTAGATATCGTGCATTGAGAACATAAACAGGCCAGTAGCCGGGTTGTCGGGCAATGTATCAAATCTAAATATGAAGGTATTGCACGTGTTTACAAACCCAAAGAAATTCAACATGAATTTTTGCAGAAATATGGGTGAATATAAGCTACAACAAAGCATGGAGCGGTAAAGAGTATGCACTTAACAGTGTTAGGGGATCTTCAGAGGAAAATTTTGCTAAGTTGCCTGCCTACTGTTATGAGTTAATGCTGAAAAACCTTGAGACTTTTACACGTATCAAAACAGACGATAATAATAATTTTGTATATTTCTTTATGGCAATTGGAGCAAGCATTAGGGGATTTAAATCCCACATAAGACCTGTGTTAGCTGTTGATGCAACTACATTGAAAGGGAAATACAAAGGGTACATGTATATTGCATCGGGCATGGATGGCAATAAGCAAATATATCCTTTGGCATTCGGCATTGGAGATGGAGAGAACGAGCAAGAATATACATGGTTTTTCCAAAACCTCAAGTATGCCATCGGAGATTTTCCAGATTTGGTGTTTGTGAGTGATAGATACCCCCCTATTGAAAGGGCATTACGCAAAGTTTTTCCCAATGCATACCATGCATTGTGCACGTACCATATAACCAGAAATATTAAAGCAAATGGACATGTGAAAGATGAAACAATAATACAATGTTTCATGCTTGCAGCTAGTGCATATTTGGTTGAAGATTTTGAGTTTTATATAGGGCAAATTGAGGCAAAAAATAGTAGGGCTGCCCAGTACATTCGATCATGTGACCCTACAAGGTGGGCACGTTCTCTTTCTCCATGTAGATGGTATACTATCATGACCACCAAATATTGCAGAAAACTTAAATGGTATTTTGCTAGATGCTAGAGAGATGCCAATAGTAGCATTAATTGACCACATACGGGATTTACTGCAAAGGTGGTTTTATGAGCGACGTACTGCAGGTGCAAAATTGACGAAGCCTGTGGCTGACCATATGGAAGAGCAACTCAAACTACGAAATTTGGAGTCCATCGGACTACGTGTGAAAGCCATTAATATGCATGAATTTCTTGTGGAAGGTAGGAGTTTGAGGGGTGCAGTTAATCTCCAATAAAAAACATGCACATGCAAAGTCTTCGATCTTGATCAATATCCTTGTGATCATTGTATTGCCGCTTGTAGAGACCGCAAAATTGCTCTTTATGGCATGTGTTCTCATTACTACACTACGGATGCATATCGTGCAGCTTATGTTGAGTCCATTTACCCTGTGCTAGATGAAAAATAGTGGCATGCCCCGGATGACGTGGCAAGTTGTATTGTTCTTCCACCAAGATGGACACGTAGACGAGCCGATAGGCCGAGGATGCAACGCATACCATCCAAAGGTGAAGATGTTTTAGACGTAGATGTAGCTGATACGGTGGTGTTGGACATTATAAGCAGAGATGTATGAATCCATTGTCTTATGCTTCGAATTAGAAAGTTTTAATTTAGTGTTATGGTTTAATATGTTTTGATAATTATTTCATATCTTGGATATTATAGTTTCTACTCCATGGTGGAAGATTTATTAGCAATCTTTTTTTTTTTTGAATTTAATCCCAAACGAAAAGAGGCTTTCTGGAATTAATTTTAAATCTTTAGTTTACATCTCACTTTATGAAATATCCAAATGATTTTGAAAAGAAAAGCAAATATATGTCATTTTTTCTTTTCTTTAAAATGGTTATTGATTTTAAATGTCAATACATTTTTTATTAAATCCATCTTCATCTTATATAATATTTGTCTCTACTCTCAATTTTTTTACCCTACTATTAACTTAAATAATCTATTAGAAATTGATTTTCCAAGTGGAGGAAATTAGTTTCTAATAGGAGTAAAAATTATTCAACGATTTCCGCTTGGAGGAAAATTTTTCCGCCTAGCGGAAAATTATCCAGAGGCTTCAATTGATCTCTATATGGGATTTTCGACTGGAGAAAAATTTTTTCTCCAGGAGGAAAAGTTTTCCGCCTAGAGGAAATATTTTCCGACAAGCAGAAAATTTTTTAGAATTTGCAATTGAGCTCGTAAGACGTTTGTGCATAATGGAATTCTAATAAATAAACATGGCACATTTTCTATAAGGTCAATTAGTTATCCTGACATCAATAATACATCGTTATCTTTGTTAAATGAACATTATAAGCCACCATTATCTTTACAATTAAAAGTTTAATATAATAAAGAATATGCATCTATAAATATGACAAAAGGAAAGAAAAACGTATCACCACCCAGCTCATATGCTTAGTTCTTTGTTATAAGCCTCATATGCATACTTCCTCCTAAAGAACTCCATGTCATCTTGTGTGAATGTCACTGGTAATCTAGCATGTAAAAACTCGATGGTCTTGAGTATAAACATGCCACAGTCACCACTACAAAAAAACAATTATTATAATATCTGTTAGTATTATTAGAACCATATTCAATAGTTAATATTTATTCAACAAACATGTACGTATTAAGGGGTTTTACCCGTTACTTTGCTGAGGAAAATTTTATGCCAATTCACATGTAAACTCATCAACAGAGTCTATAAGATCCGTTCGCTACTCATAAAAAGGATGCAAATCGCAGTAAATAAGATAACATAATGCATAATTTTTGGAAATAAATTTCTCCCCTGTTTCAATTGCCAGCCTTATCTGAGTCATATACAGTCATACGACGCTCTTTCAAGTCCACATGCCCTACAAGCCAATGTATGTTGTGCATGTTTAGTGGAATCAACAACTGTCAATACATTACAGGATTTCAGTTAGTACAACAAATAAAGAAAGGCACATGAATAAATGAATAGTTAACATTACACAATTTGGACATGTATATTGTACATGATTTATGCATTTCCATGGCTTTGACTCCTTCATTCGAATCCTCAATACATATTCTTGCATTGCATATGAGAATTGGAACTTAGATGGGTTGGTGAGGAACTTTCCATAAAACTGCTCAATGTATACCTACAACAAAATAAATTATTAGTTACCCAAAATCACAATAATCACATATAGGACACCTGGCTTTTAATATGTCTTTACTTACCCAAAATCCTCCATCTATCACCTTAAAACTAGGATAAAAAACATCAGGGAATCGATTGGCACGTACACAAAATAAGTAAGGCAGGACTTCCATATGCTGCATTGAAAGAAGAGTTAATTTTAAATTACATCCATGCAGTTGAATAACTATCTATGGAATTTATCAAATTATAAAATAAAAATCTTGATCGAAAAATACTTACATTGTGATTCAGCCACTTCTCACTGGTTATAAGCAACTGGAAAAAGTCTTTATCCGCAGATAAAATGTCTATATCAACCTTTGCTGCCCAACCGGACTTCATAAATTGGTCAAAATTTTTTATAAGTCGCGTGGGTATTGGTTTGTATGGGTCGAACTTCAAAGTAGAAGATGCACCGGGTAAAGTGCGCTGTAGTTTTTTCTGCAAGCCTCCAACACTGTAAGGAGTTGTAATAGCTGCTGTCGCCTTCCTATCCCACCTCCCAATATCTATACTTTGCTTAGCAGCAGCTACATTTCTTGCACGTCTCCTGGCTGGAAACTTTGATGGAGACACTTTCTCGATAATCGTAACACTTAGTCCTGTATCGTCTACAACGGATGGACGTGATTGTCTATTAACAGGGGTCGCATCGGGACCAAACTCTTCTTTATTTTCATCCCTTTCAATGTCCGCTTCCATCCCATCTCCCAACCCGTCAGCACCAACTCCCACTCCTTGGTGCTTCACTAACTTATCAAGCTTGGTCTCCAAACTTGCAAACTCTCTAAGCATTGTGATTCTTAAATCCTTAATGTCTTGCCGTACATTAGCCACTTCACCTTCAAGGATAGTTAATCTCTCTATCAAAGGTACCTAAAAGAAACAATAATGATTAGTACTTGCAATAATAAAAAAGATAAACATTCATACAATTTATTCAAACTCATCATGGGATGGAGTCGTTGGAGGTTGGGATGGAGTCGATGGTTTAACATGAACATGAGCAGCAACTCCTGCAGTCGATGATAAAGGCTGGTTTGTCAGCTTATCTCCCATTTGCCTCCTCCCTCCTTTACCCTTACTTTCCACAGACGCCTGTTTTCGTTTCTTACTTCTTCCACTACTTGTAAGTGGAATACCTTCATCTTTTTCACCATGACTTCCCTGTGCTGGCTTGTCTTGGAAAGCAAGTGTAATACTGTATGGAGTAGTGTCATGATGCACATCCCATGCAATTTTGCCAATATATGCACGCTTAAATTCAGTTACATTCATTACACCATGAACGGGATATTGCAAAAGACAAAAGGGATTATCATCAAGTGATTATTAAGTAATACTAATATTACTACAAATACTGCAAAAGTCTATAAATAATATTACTATGTTGGAATGTATATTTATATATATATATATATATTTGTACATATAAGTGGAAGAACTCATATACTTACGTCACGATGATCGAAGAGTTCAGTGGCCTTCTGAAATCTTGGCACTTGTGAAATATGCCAATTAAGAATTCGAGCGAATGCCATGTCTGGCAACTTCTTTCCAAATGCTTGACCTAACGAAGGAATTGTCTCAAAGCCCCAAATCTGTCAAACAATTAATTAATAATGAATAAGTAAAGAAATACACACCATAAATATAAGTGTAACAAACTTTAAATAATAGTGTAATAAACTTACCATGAAAGCCAAAGGAAACCCACAAAGACTATCACTCTTTGACTTGTTTAAGGCCATGGAATTTCTATGCTCAAAAGCACTCTTCAACGATCTAATGGTGGTGGTATATGATAAAGTACCCCATGGATAGTTATTTAAGTACTCTAAATCATCCACCATCTCCAAGTGATTATGGGGTGCGCTGGCCATGCTTTCTTTGCCTAGAAGAACCGTCTCTAGAAAATATAATAAAGCCAACTTCAATCTATCATCATCGGCTTCATCATCATCTTGACACTGTGCGGTCATGAAAGCTTCTGTTATCTTTAGGTTAGTGATCTTTCGCTTTCTGCCAAAATACATGTCACTAATACGAGTAGAGATGTTAACTCGCCTATTGGGTTCGTAACCAAACCGTAGACCTGTAAGTATGGTGAAGTCTCTCCACGTAAATCTAGCACCATGCCCTCCAAAATTGAATACCATAGAATCCTTGTCGTCGCAAACACACTGCCTATACAGCATGCTGTTGATGATGTGGCCATTAAATTGTATCTCGTTGGCCTTCAAAAAGTGGCCAAAACAGCTATCCTCGAACTTCTTTATTTGGGCTGGAGTCAGGTTGAACTTAATATCCAACATGGCTTTCCAGAAGTTTGATCTACAATTGACCTTTGCCCTCGATATCTCCAAGTCCCAAAACCTTCGTTAGTAATCTGAATCCATTTATCTGCAAATCAAATACAACAAAGCATAACATATGGAGGAAACGTTTTTTCTGACACGAGGAAAGCCTGAAGGAAAATTTTTCCACCTGGAGGAAAAAAATTTCCACCTGGAGGAAAAAATTTTCCGTCTAGAGGAAAAAATTTTCCGCCTGGAGGAAAAAAAATTTCCGCCTGGAGGAAAATTTTTCCACCAAGCGGAAAATTTTCTAGAACCTAAATGACATACACCTAATGAGATTTGTGCAAAAATATAATGAAAATGGCTAAAGAATCTTTTCGAACTAACGCATATATGGATTTAAAAGCTACAATATCTTCTATATATTAGTGTACATTATACATTAGGAAACAAACCAACCATGGGCATGTGACATTGCTTCCTAAGGATAACCTATAGTTCTAACACATATATTATGGTTTCACATTCAAACCTCCCATTAAATTAAAAAAAAAACACAACTTCATAATAGTTTTAATTTCACATTTCACATTCTAACCATGCAATGCAAACATTTCCATCACACCAAATAACACAATATTATAAGCATAGCTCATAATGATAAAGGTTCAAAATTGAGCAATTTATAAAGAGATAACTTATCATCTCTAAAATAATCCATCATGGAAATTATCAACAATTCTGAAAAACCATTCAATACAGCACAAATAAAGGTTTCAGATTAGTTCGTTACATTAAAGCGAAATTAGTTTACAACATTTTTCTGTTTTGTTCAGAGAAGCAACTTACATTAATGGGGGACAAACCGCCATCAATGCTTCTCTATCTATTTATATATAAATATATATATAAATATATATCTCTCTCTCTCTTTCTCTATCTCTGTAAGTGTGTGTGTAATTTTCTTAGCAAACACTTGTAACTCTAACGATGGCAACTTTTGTGCTTCAATTTTCTGCTCATTCCATCACTTGCTCCTCCAATGCTGAAAAATTTAGAAAATCAATATTAGTAAGTGATACGAACCTAGGACGACCTGTTCCTAAATCCGTATTATATTAGTCCGGATCTAATTATGTTCAAGTTTTAATGGTCACTTTGACCCCTAACCAACCTGTGATTAGAAACCTTGGTATATAGTAAAGACGCCACAATAGGTGATGGATGTCCTATTGATAAGTCAAAACTAAAACACTCATTCACTAATGATGTTTTAGGTGTTCAAAAGAACAAAGAGAATTCAATCTCACAAATAATTTTCTATATGAATAATGTACTGATTATTATTGGTAAAACAAGCCTTTAAATAGGCTGGAAAAGTCACACAATAAACCCTAGAAGACATAAGGAAAACCGGCCATACAATAACCTTTCCTAAAGTGGCCAAATTTCCTACTTTCCTAAATCTAAATTCTAATTAATTAATTCCTTTATTTTGGATTAGGAAATAATTAATTTACAATAAAAATAATAAAATAAGAACTTTCCTAAAATTATTTTTCCAGAATATAAATAAATAAAAGCCAAGAAGTAATAGTAATTTCCTAAAACAAAAAGTAGAATCAAATTAGGAAACTAAAATGCTAGCTTTTTGACTAAGTTGACTTTGACCATTTTTTGACCAATTTAACCTCCAAATCAACTTCAATATGCTTTGTAGGATGCCAAATAAGCTGACCATGAAGTCCCACACGTTGCCCATGCTTGGAAGAGAAAGAAAAAGCCAACTCAGCAAATTACAGTAAAGCCAACACAAAATCCAGTAATAAATAGGCCAAATTTGAAGCTGTCCGTACAAACCTTTTTGAATGCCTTTGAAGCTGCCTTGACTTGATTCCATATCCTCTTAGACATATGTATTGAATCCATAAAGAGTTGGAACCATTTCATGCTGCCCGTTGTCCATATCTGCACCAAAACTGCTACCTGGGTCCGTATCGACTTCCACCACTTGTATGCTTAGGATAGGTCTTGGATCTTCGGATATGAACAAGCCCTTTTGAGTATGAATTATTCCATGGATAAAAGCAGCAATATTTTCCTTAAACTTCTTAACTTGAGCCCTGGTGATTGGTCCGGTCTTCATCCGTATCGAGTTAGCACCCTAGCGGGTTGTCGGTTGTGCGGGCTCGGGCGGAGTAATACACAATTCATACATATTTCCAGTTGAAAAAATGCATATGTGAAAATGAAATCCAACATGTTATATGTTTTTCAACATATGCTCAATGAATCCCATAAAAGTAGAGAAGGAAATGTGTAGGCTAGACCCCAGAGGTATTGACCACAACAATGACAAGCAATTTCAATGATATAATACACCTACAATTCATGAATTGAATTAGAACATGTTACTAATTCAGAAAAACCAATTAGAATTACAGGATCAACAATCCCATATACAAACAATTTTCTAAGAGCAAAAACCATATTTGCAACTTATGTAACCTCTTTTTTCTATACATGTATTTTTAAGCGACATCTGAATTTAAGCCATAGAGACATAAAGAGGTTAATTTCTAAACGACATCCTATTTGCATAGCCTCTTAAATTTATAAAAGACATGCATATTATAATTGCAGATACACAGCAAGAGGCTATTCAAAAAATCAGTCAACTAGATCTTCCTTGCATTGTTAAACCAGAAAGTTTACATGCTTAAGCAACCAGAAATAATTTTCTATAAGAACTCTTATGGTGATTTTAGCAATCAAAATCTTCTCATTCTCAAGAAAATATCTCATTAATAGCTATAGGTGTTTGCTTTGTCTCCCACAAAAATCAAGAAAAGGTTTCTTGGAACTAGAAATAAAGAAATCCATGGACCAAGAATAATATTATGCATATCAAGCTTTTAAAATCAAGTTATGGTATTTGCTAAGGGCCTGTAAAGAGTAAAAGAATGATTTCTTCACCTATATGCTTCAACTATAAATGATGAGTTGCACATCTAAAAACTTATTCAGGTACTTGGAGAAGAACATGCCAAATGCCTATAGAACACCCTAACCATTTCAATTTCACACTACTTCCCAGATATATATGTGTAGCACTGATGAATTCCCTTCCTCAAATCATCACCATGTGGGCTAGACTAGAGAGAGTAATTGGCACCAACTTACACAATAAAATGAAACAGTTAACATCAAATATTTAGGCATGTTATCCAAAACAAAGTGCCTTCAGAACCATATCAGACACAAACACAACCACTCTCATCGTCGTCTTCATCACCATCATCACCTCCACACCCACCACCACCTTCACCACGACCACCACTAATGCCGACGCTGGAGATCTCCTTATCAAACATAGACATCAACGTCTATTTATCTATTATATGTAAACTTTTTTCCTTATCAAACCTATAAAACCCTAAAAAAAAAAAGGACCAAAAAAAAAAAAACCACTTTTTTGGTACATAATGTGTAAAAATGAAGAGGGAATAATAAGGAAAACAAAAACCCAGTTGAAAAGCGGAATCAAATTGAAAGTTTTTACAGGGAATAGGTGGAGATGTTAAAGTGAAGGTAAAAAAAAAAAAAAAAAATACTAATAAGAGAGCGAAACTAACCTTTGAAGAAGTTGGACTATACGGCATAAACAACGGGAAAGGAGGAAGATTTCTGGGTCCTGAGCTTGCTAGTTGACTTGTGAAAGCAGAGGTTGCTTCTTCAACCTCAATAACAAATCGGAAGAAAGGAACTGTGAGTAGAGTCGAATGGTATGTTTCGAAAGGGAAAGGCTAAAAGAAAAAGGAAGCGAAACTAACCTTTGAAGAAGTTGGACTGTGCAGCATCAACAATGGAAAAGGAGGAAGATTTTGGGTCCTCAGCTTCGTAGTTTGGACTTGTGAAAGCAGAGGTTGCTTCTTCAATCTCAATAATGGATAGGAGGAAAGGAATTGTGAGTAGGGTCAAATGGTCTATTTCAAAAGGGAAAGGAAAGCCCTAGCTGTGTTTGAATGATGTGTTTCAAATGGGAAAGGTAAAGCCCTAGTGTGTTCGAAGGCCTTGCTGTGTTTCAAGAAGGAAAGGGAAAGGGAAAGCAGAGAAAATAAGTGTTTTGGTAGGGGAAAAAGATTAAAAAAATAAAATAGTAATAAAGGGTATTTTAGTCCGGATATCCTTAAAGGTGGCTAGTTTTTTTTTTTTTTAAAAAAATTGCTATTCTTCAAAAAGCCATTTACGGGATGGCTACTTTTCCAAAAAACCCTAAATACAAAAGCCATATCAAGGTGTGTCCATTTTCTTTAGTTCTTCCTTCTTGCAATTATACTCGACCACTCACTCCTTATTTCATCAAATATTTTTTTTAATATAGCTTCATCCATTGTATTCAAGCTTCCATTTTAAATAACTTTTCACATATTATCCAACAAATTTGGCATTAGAGCTAGGTTTTTGCCCCTATATAGGATACACATGGCAGCCAATAAACAATCAATTTTTAGTTATGTCTCAAATCTAATTTTCATCTTTACGGGTGAGAATTATGATTTTTGGTGTATCCAAATGGAAAACTTTTTTTATCTTAGAAGATTTATGGGATATAATTGAACAAGGCTATGACGAGCCTACAAGTCTAGAGCAAATGCAATTGTGTACGGAAGTAGCAAAGGAGTACAAGTAAAACATTCAAAGAGATGCACGAGCACAACTTTTCATTCATGAAGGGGTAAACAAAAGTATCTTCCCTAGAATATCAAATGCAACAAAATCAAAAGCTTTGCGTGGGAAATTTTGAAATAACAATTTGGAGGCCACAAAAAGGTAATTTCCATTAAACTTCAATCTTTTTGGAGAAAATTTGATAATCTAGCAATCAAAGATAACGATACTATCCAAGAAATTTCTTCTAGAGTTTCTGGAATTATTAATCAAGTTAGAAGTTATGGAGATACTACTACCGATAAAATAATTATAGAAAAAATATTAAGAAGTTTGCTAGCAAAATTCGAGCATATTGTGGCAGCCATAGAAAAGTCCAAAGATTTGAGTTATATTTTAGATAAACTATTTGGCTCTCTCGAAACACATGAAAAAAGAATGAGCAGGTTTTCTAACCAACCTGTGCAGCAAGCATTTAAATTTAATTACAGTATCATAGAAAATAATTTTGCAACCTCAACAAGCAGCTCAAAAAGAAGAGGAGGTTCCTTCAGAATAGGACATGCTAGTCAAGGCCGAGGCAGAGGAGGGAGAAATAATTATGAGCGAAGAAACTTCTTAGGTAATTCTAAACCTTATTGCATTATTTGCAAAAAAATCAAGGCATGAGTCAAAAGATTGTCATTTTAAATGTACATAATGGAAAATTTCTAATCAATCACAAAGAGTTTGTTGGTATAAAGACATGCAAGAAAGGAATGAAGATAACTTTTCTGAAAAGGTTGAAGAAAATCAAGTATTTTATTCATGCATGTCTATTAAACAAGAATAAAAACATACATTGTATTTGGATAGTGGATCTAGTAGTCATATGATAGGTAATCCATAACTCTTTATGAAAATGGATAAAAGTTTTTTATCCGAAGCAAAGCTTGGAGATGGAAAGGCGCATGAAGCCAAAGGAAAAAGAGTAATAGTAGTAAACTTCAAAAGAGGTAACTCTAAACTTGTTCATGATGTGCTTTATATTCCTGCCTTAACATCAAACCTCTTAAGTGTTGGCCAGCTACTTCAAAAAGATATTTTGTAAATTTTGATGGAGATGAAAGCATAATTATTGATAAAAATGAAAATATCATAGTGGCAAAAATAAAAATGAATCAAAATAGTGTTTTTCCTCTTATTATGCCACATGATGAAAAATTAGCTTTTCAAAGTGAAAAATCGGATGAGTCATATTTATGGCATTTATGATATGGGCATCTAAACTATAATAGCTTAAAATTATTAATAGAACAAAATATGGTTTTTAGCCTACCTCTTATTGCCCACATGAATAAGGTCTGTGAGGGATACATATATGGAAAAATGCATAAATTGCCATTTCCCAAAAATACAAGGAAAGCGAAGGTACCATTAGAGTTGGTACATTCTGATATTTTTGGACCAACTTAAACTCCATCTATGAATAAAAGAAGCTATTTCCTTCTATTTGTTGATGATTATACTCGAATAACGTGGCTATATTTTTCTAAAGAAAAGTCATAAGCTTTTTCGGTCTTCCAATAATTCAAGGCACTCGTAGAAAAACAAGTTGGGAAGCTACTAAAGACAATTCAGATAGACTGACGCAGAGAATTCATTTCTATACCATTTATGGAGTACTACAAAAAAAATGGAGTACAGAGACAGCTCACTATTCGACGTACTCCACAGCAAAATGGTGTAGCAGAGCGCAAAAATAGAAACATGTTAAAGAACAAAGGTCTTCCAAACAAGTATTAGGCATAAGCGGTCAACGCTGCCATCTACATTTTGAATGGATCTCCAACAAAAACTGTCATGAACAAGACTCCATATGAGGTGTGAACAAACAAAAACCTCAAATACAACTTTTAAAAGTATTTGGATGCATAGTTTATATACATGTTCCCTCACAATACAGAGAAAAATTTGATGAAAAATAAGAGAAATATATATACCTTGGATACAGCTTTGAGTTAAAAGGTTACTGGCTATATAATCCAAAAACAAATAAATTGATAATTTCTAGAGATATTATTTTAATGAATCTGCAGTATGGAATTGGGAAAGCACTCCCAAAATAGAAGCAAAAATACTTGAAGAAACTCTTATTCCGAATAAGTCAGATCCTCAACCATATAGTTGTCCAATTTTTTCAAAGAAAATCACCCTAATTCAATCCAACAACTTCGATAATGTGTGCTTCCACCAAGAACATACTAAATATAACTTTATTAATGATCTTGAACAAAAAAAATCCATAAAATTTTTGGAAAAAGTGAGAAAATTAAAAACAAAATTGATTACCGATGGTCCATTGGTAATTATCGATAAAAACCGTCGATAATCCAATATAGGTCTCCATGTATTTGATGAAAAAAATTACCGATGATTTTCATTGATAATTACCGATGAGCCATCAGTAACTTACATTTGTTTAATTTTTTCAAAGCAAATCACCACAATTCAATTCAACAACTTCGATAATGTGTGTTTCCATCAAGAACATGCTAAATATAACTTTATTAATGATTATGAACAAAAGAATCCACAAAAGGTTTGGAAAAAGTGAGAAAATTACGAACAAAGTTGATTACCAATGGCCCATCAGTGATTACTGATGAAAACCATCAGTAATCCAATACAGGTCTTCATGTACTTGCTAGAAAAATTATCGACGGTTTTCATCAGTAATTACTGATGGGCCGTTAATAATTTATATTTGTCCAATTTTTTTAAAAACGAATCACCACAATTCAGTCTAAAAACTTCGATAATATGTGTTTCTGCCAATACCATACTAAATATAACTTTATTATTGATCCTGAATAAAAGAATCTACAAAATGTTTGGAAAAAGTCCAAAAATTACACCAAAAAAAATTTGATTATTGACGGCCCATCGGTAATCAACTTTTTTTGAAAATTTTCCACTTTTTCCAATCTTTTTATGGATTCTTTTGTTGAGAATCATTAATAAAGTTAGATTTAGTATGTTTTTGGTGGAAACACACATTATTGAAGTTGTTGGATTGAATTGTGATGATTTGCTTTGAAAAAAATGTCAAATTGAAATTACCGATGGGGTATCGATAATTAACGATGAAACCGTTGGTAATTGTTCTAGCAAGCACATGAATTTCTAAATTAGATTATCTACGGTTTCATTGGTAATTATGGAATACCTGTCGGTACTCAACTTTGGGTGGAATTTTCTCACTTTTTCTAAACTTTTTGTGGATTCTTTTATTGAGGATCATTAATAAAGTTAGATTTAGCATGTTCTTGGTAGAAACATACATTATCGAAGTTGTCTGATGGAATTGTGGTGATTTACTTTGAAAAAATGGACAACTTTAAATTATTGATGGGGTATCGGTAAATACCGATGAAACCGTCGGTAATTTTTCCAGCAAGCACATGGACTCCTAATATGGATTACCAATGGTTTCATTGGTAATCAACTTTGGTTGAAATTTTCTCACTTTTTCCAAACTTTTTGTGGTTTTTTCTGTTAAGGATCATTACTAAAGTTAGATTTAGCATGTTCTTGGTGGAAACACATATTATCGAAGTTGTTGGATGGAATTGTGGTGATTTGCTTTGAAAAAATGGACAAATTTAAATTACCGACAGGTTTCGGTAAATATCGATGCAACCATTGGTAATTTTTCCAGAAAGCGCATGGAATCCTAATATGGAGTACCAATAGTTTCATCGGTAATTACCGATGTACCATCAGTAATAAACTTTATTTGAAAATTTTCCACTTTTGTTTCGAATTTTTTATGGATTCTTTTGTTGAGAATCATTAATAAAGTTAGATTTAACATGTTCTTGATGGAAACACACATTATCGAAATTGTTAGATTGAATTGTGGTGATTTGCTTTGAAAAAAGGGTCAAATTGAAATTATCGACGAGGTATTAGTAATTAGCGATGAAACCGTCGGTAATTTTTCAGCAAGTACATGAACTCCTAATATCGATTACCAATGGTTTCATTGGTAATTACCGATGCATCATTGGTAATCAACTTTATTTGAAATTTTTCCACTTTTTTTTTTTTATATTTTTGTTGGATTCTTTTGTTGAGGATCATTAATAAAGTTAGATTTAACATGTTCTTGGTGGGAACACATATTATCAAAGTTGTCAGATTGAATTGTGATGATTTTTTTTGAAAAAATTGTCAAATTGAATTTACCGATGGGGTATTGATAATTACCGATGGAAACTGTCGGTAATTTTTTCAGCAAGCACATGGACTTCTAAATTGGATTACTGACAATTTTCATCGATAATTACCGATGACCTGTCGATAATCAACTTTGGGTGAAATTTTCTAATATTTTCCAAACTTTTTGTGGATTCTTTTGCAGAGGATCATTAATAAAGTTAGATTTTCCATGTTCTTGGTCGAAACACACATTATCAAAGCATTACATCAATTGCTGATATTACAAAATAACCACTAAACTAAAAGCAAACTAAAGGGCGATGCAAAAGTTTAATATTGAGAATCAAACATATGACTTCCCAAGAAAGAGTTTCTTAAGCTTGTCATGTAAGAAAGATGATGCAAAATCTACTCTACCCTTTCAATCACTTTGGCATGAGAGTAGAAAAAAGATGACTCATGACACAGTAATTTTATGGTCATTCATAAACAGCATTACATCAATTGCTGATATTACAAAACAACCAGTAAGAACTCAGCATCCTTACTCCTCAGGACATGCCGGATCTACACTTGAAATTGAACCAAAAGCCACATCAATGGGTGGCAAAATTGCATGTAGCCCATGAGCCATCACTGTCTTGGCTATTCCTCGACTTCCAGAGATAGCAATCCCTCCAATTTCACGATCAATAACACCGAGCAATAGAGCAGTTTTAATCGCATCCTACAAGATAATGTGTATATACAAATTCACATTGGTGGACAATTAACTAATTAATTATCAGTAAATGTTAATTGGTTTATGGAGTGAAATCACATTATTTATAGCAACTTAAAGAATATTTTAATACTTATCCCATTTAATTTATTTTTTCCATATGCATTAGTGGCTGTACAAAATCCGATAGGATATTCCATGAAATTTAAAATGCCTCTGATCCTAATTATTCAATTAATCCATCTCCTTGGAATAATTTAACCACGTCAATCCATTAGAGAAGTAACACCAAGCCATCAAACCCAAACACAAAATTAATCTACAAATTCTCTGATAACCAAAACTCCATAAAGAGTTCAAGAAATTCAAATAATTAAGACCCATTTCACTAAAAACACCATACCAAAACCCATATTCCATTTTCATAAGAAAATGCAGAATTAACAAGAAAAAAGCATCATTTTCTCCAGAAGAAGGGAAAAAAAAGAGAGTAAAAGGGAAGCACTTAACCAATAATGACAATTAGAGGGAAATACTGTCTTCCATAAGGAGTAATATATGGGTTCTTCTCTGGAGCTAGTTGCAGAAGCACAAACATGAAGGCCATGGAAGTGAAGGTGTTTGGAGTTGAAAGAAGAAGAAGCAAAAGAGGAAGAGAAGAGACATACAGGTGTTTTAAAAGCTTTTTTAAGGGTATAATGGATATTAAAGGGCAAAACAAAAAAATTCACAAATCAGTGGGTATATATCCTCAAGGCTCTTTCAAAAAGGACCTTGGGCCAAATTCCCCTTTGTATTTTGATCTGTTGAATTGTTTTCGATTGTTTTGTAGAAAGGCATTTTTTTAATTTTCCAAGATCCAATTGAGAAGGTTCAATCCAAAATCCACTGGACATAGCCCCTTTATGTCACCTCTTTTTTAGTCAAATTTTAGTCAACGTAAAAATTAACTTTTTATCTTATCCACATATACAATACAAATGACCAATCATTCCATTTTTCCAAGAAAAGTCCCAAAGCCCTTATTAAGTAAAAAAATTTTGGGGTTAGCGACCCAAATAAAGAAACATGTTTGGAAGTTTTTAAAACTCTCAAATCAGAAAAAAGAAAAAATATAAAGTAATTTTCACTATTTATAATTTGTCTATTACCATGCGTTACTAAATCGTATAAACCTTTGTTTTTTTTATTTTAACCAAATAAATTGTATAACGCTAATTAGATAACGAGAGGACGCATGTCTGAATATCAAGATAAGAAAGTCATTCTGTATCACTATAGGATTATAATTTTCCCAACCCCTTTTACAATTGAATTCTTTCCCTTTTATACACCACTTTCCTTATTTACTAGCTTCCACCATGCTTATTATTTATGAACAGTCATCTCCACTTCCATATAATCTAGCCACATAAACCCATTCCTCCCGATGCATTCTGATCAATTGGGCTCCCCATGCATTCTGATCAAATGGTGGAGTGGGGCTTAACAGGGAAGCATGTATTTGTATTGCAACTAATATTTAAATAAATTTATGATAAGTGTCCAACGGTCTATAATGCACTATTTTTCCCACAAAAAGTTATACCGCTTGATAAAAAGGCAAAAAAAGGTATATACCACCAAAATAGTTTCGATGCATAAACAACAATTATTTAGAATTCAAACCTTAACATAATTCAACATTCAAACAACAAAGAACATTGCAAACAATGAAAAAAATACATATATATATATATATATATATTTATTACAGACGATAAATTGGAGCCAAACTCTCAATGTATGGGTGACAATTAGACCCATAACCCATGATACCGGTATCAAGAAGCTTCTTAAAAGTACTAGTCTTGAAATAGTATACTATAATTCCTTTCTCTATATGCAACACCATATATGATTCTTCTTCAATCTCACGCCGCACAACACTCATTACCGTGTAAAAGAAGTAATTTCGTAACCCTTCCTGTAAGGGAAGGCGGGCACCAATATTCCTCTGCGGATATACAGACGCAACCTCACTAAGATCAACCCGGAATTTCACAAACCAATTAGAATAGTCCCTCTCCATCTCATAAACATCGAACTGTGTTTTTCTCTTAAACATGGTGATAAGATGCAAATGGTCTCTCGACTCACCAAAATACATAAAACTCATATTTGATCTTTCAGGGTTAAAAGGCAATGGCATTTCGTTTAGTTGTTCTTCCTCCAAATTGAAATATAATAAAGAATGCCTCTTACTAATCCAATTGACGGCACCATTCCAAAAAACCCCATCACAAGAATTACCATGATTGGAAGAACCAATATCAAACGGTGCGTCGAGAGGACCACCGGAGAGCTTCCAAGTGCGTGTGGCGGATGAATAAATCTCAATCTGGTAATACTGTTGGTCGGAATGGTCGATTTTTCTAACACAAACAACTTTGTAGTGAATCGATTTTGAAGGATCAAAGGCCAAATTGAAGATGAAACCATTCTTTGTGGAGCCACTGCAAGCCGCAGGCCGAGGAAGCATGGCATACTGCATAGTAGTTGGATTGGCGACGAAGAAATTCTTTTCTGAATTTTTAATTCTATTATAATAAGATCCCAAAGGAGTACGAATCAGCAATAAACCATTAGAGGACTGCGAGATGCAACTGCTTTTGTTTTCGGGGAAAGGAAGAGATGTCAACGGATTGTAATGACGGCAGCCGCCGAAGAGTTCCGAGTTTTTCTCGAGAGAAATGAAATGGAGCCAAGAGTGTTTTAAGCCCAGATAGGCAACCGCGAAGAGGCCGGTAGCGGTGTGTGGGAAAGGGGTGCGGCGAAAATAGAAGTTAGTGGTGGTGATGAGAGAGAGCCAGTGTTTGGATACTGATTTGAATTTAAGGAGAGACTTGATTGGTAAACAGACAAGGATTTCGGTGAGAAGGTCGTCGTTGTTGGCTATTACTTGTGCCGAAAGAGATGGTGTATGATCATAATCAATGGTGGTGGTTGTGATGGCTGGGTCTGGAGAAGTTTGGTTTATTTGGGAGGCCATGGATGAAGGAGTTAAGAGATCATGAAATGTTTTTTGTGCTTTAGATTTTGACGTAGTTCTTTGCTTTGGGATTTATTATTATTATATATATATTTTTTGGTTAGTAAGTTCTTCGGTTTGGGATCATACCAATAAATAGGTCTTATAAACTTACATTCTTCTATGTTGAAGTTTGGTTTATTTGGGAGGCAATGGATGAAGGAGCTAAGATATCACGAAATGTGTTTTGTTCTTTAGGTTTTGATGTAGTTCTTTGCTTTGAGATATTTATTTAGTTTATATATTTATTTTTTTCGGGTGGTAAGTTCTTTACTTTGGAATTCACCAAAAAAGTCCTTTACTTTGGGTGATACCAATAAATAGACTTGTTTATTGGAAGTAAGAAGTTCTTTGCTTTCGGGTAGTAAGAGTAAACTTCTAGTCCTCTACATCGAATGTAATATTATTCCTTGTCTTATTGCAACCTTAACTGTTAAAGAAAGCTAACATTTTTCTTATTTAAAAAATGACACTGGGATGTAGACACAATAATAATAATAATAGTTATTATTATTATTATTATTATTGAAGAGATTATTGTCATTATTTCAAAGGACAAAGATAATTATTTATGAGGACGAAAGATACAAGGAATATGAATAGTTATACAAGAAGTGGTTCATTTACAATTTCAGGAAAAAAATTAAAAAATAAAAGAATGGTTGTTTATGGCATCTATATAATGATCTATAATCAATATCAAAACAATACATATCCATCTTATAAATTATTTATTAAATAACAATGCTATACTAAGTAAAATATTTAGTAAATTTGTTGATCAAATGGCATGATAATATTTAATTGATTTATTTTTTTAATAATATTTCTATTTAAGAGTTTAATCATCTATATTCAACTAATAACATTTTAATACGTGTCATTTGATAAATAAATTAGACAAACATTTTGAAGTAAGTTTGGTGTTTAATTAAAAATCATTCTATTGGCAAGTAAAGTGATTAAAGCTAAGCATCATCCTACTTGTTCTTTGTTGGAAGCTACCAAAGGTAAATAGTTTACTCATTTATGGAATAGTTTGATTTGGGGAAGAGATATTTTAAAAGCTGGTTGTATTCGGAAATTGGTAATGGGCAAAAATTATTCGTATGTTTCAAGATTCTTGGATTCTTTGTTGTCCTGCTAGACGTGTTTTTTCTTCTTCTAAAGATATGGATGACTTACGGGGTGAAGGATTTAATTTCTCCTTTGATGGTTGGAATCTTACAAAGCTTTATCAGTTGTTTTCTGTTGAGGAGGTTGAACCTAATCAGAGTGTTCCTATTGGTGGTGTTGATCAGGACGATATTTTGGGTTGGCATTTTACTAATGATGGACATTATTCGGTTAGATCAAGTTATCAAGTGGCTTTTCAGATGGTTATTGGTGCTTCTCTAGGTGGTCGTAGTAAATTTGAAAATATGCATCGGTGGAAGGTCGTTTGGAATTTTAAAATTTCAAAAAACAAATAATAATAAAAAATTAAATATTTCTTTGGGGAGCTTGTAATGATGGATTGCTTTGTTATGCTAATCTAGCTCGTCAAAACATTTGTAGTAATATTGTTTGCTGCTGGTGTAAGAGTGGTGTTGAGACTGTATTGCATGCTCTTTGAGCTTGTTCAAAAGCTAAGGCTATATGGAAGAGGATGTCTTGTTTTCCAGCTCTTAAATATGACAAAATATGGAAGATTTGTTAATCTGGTGTTCAAGGTTGTTTCTGTTTTGTCAAATTTCCATAAGGAAAATTTTAGTTATTTTGCATGGGCTATCTGGTCAAGACGAAATGAGATGATACATGACGGTTATGTCAAGTCAGATAATTTATTAGTTGAAAGTGCTCTTTCTTTGCAATTGGAATATGCAGATATTCATAGTAAGAAGGAGAGTATCTCACAGATTCGTTAGCATTGGTTGCCTCCTGGATGATGTGATTCCGCCGAGCCCACTCAACCGATCCCCCCCTGGGGTGCTGACCCGACACAGATGAAGATTAGGCCAATCACAAGAGCTCAAATTAAGACATTTAAGGACAACCTGGGAGCATTTATACAGGGGGTAATCAATCTCAACAGAGCTTATCTATACTTGAAGATACAAAGCCTATTCTAAGCATCCAAGTGGTGGAAGCCGATACGGATCCGGGTAGCAGTTTTGGTGCAAATATGGACAACAGGCAGCATGAAATGGTTCCAAATCTTCATGGATTCAATACATATGTCTAAGAGGATATGGAATCAAGTTAAGGCAGCTTCAAAGGCATTCAAAAAGGGGTTGTACGAACAGCTTCAAATTTGGCCTGTTTTTTACTGTATTTTGTGATGGCTTTATTGTATTTTGCTGAGTTGGCTTTTTCTTCCTCTTCCAAGCATGGGCAATGTCAGGACCCGTCCAGAATTCCTCCCCGGAACCCTAGACAAGCCCTGATCCCAGGAAAAGACCATCGAACCTTCCAACGGAAAATCCGGCAGCACCTCCCCTAAGGGTAGGACTTACCAAAAATTACCTGCATTGAAATCACACTTCTATACTCATTCCCTTATTCCTCCCGCAAAACTACAAATTGATTCCACAATTTTACAGCACTTCACAACAATAGCGGTAAACCAGTGCATAAATAAAACATAAGTGTCCAAATAGTATACAGAGCTTTATGAAGTGCTATTCAACAGAAATACAACAAAGATGAAAGAAATAATACAACTGAAAGGAATGAGTACAAAAGTACTTCTCGAAACACGATAGCAGCGGAGAATTCGTTCGCTCTGGAAGAACATCTACCACCCTTTACACCTAAGGAAACGGAATTTAAAAACGTGAGATGCTAATCATCTCAATGAGTGACCCTAACTACTGAACACTTTTAATGATAATAATAATAATAATATAACAAATAAGGGAATTGAATTAATACCAACTATTAATAAATAAATAATAACAGTTGGAAATAATAATTTTCCCTCAAAACTCTCACCAATTACTCCGTTGGAAATGTTTCCTTTTTAAAACGATTTCACAAAACCCGATATTCGTACTTCCCGAAAACCAAGGGATCAAACCATTTGATAAACAATAATAAATAAATACCCCAATATATATAATTAAAATGTAATAAATTATAATAAATAATTTTTGAACACCTTTGGGGATTGAAACTTTATCTAAAAATTACACTTGATGCACCACACCATATACCAGTGATGCCCTCCGATACCCAGCGTCCAGAGCACCGACTGGCGGGGAGATTAAAGAGAGAAACTTGCAAACGACACTTCGGCGTCCCGACAGTACCGCTGCTGAAACCGTCATCCTGGCCAAGGAGGGGGGCGGCTGTGGCCAATAACAAACTTGCCTGCCCACGGTCCAATGGCAACCACGGGAGACATAATACTTGCGCGCTAAACCACATAATACTTGCACGCTAAACCACGTGTACATACACCAGAACACCAATACTCTATGAGTGCGTCTAAAATAATTATTAAACCAATCGTACCGTTTTCCAAAATTACCGTGGGAAATATATTAAATTTTCACACTTACCATCCCACATATTTTTATTTAACAAACCGGTATGAAAACATCGATAACAAATAAACCATAATTTTCTCATAATACGAGGTTCAACAGATAAAATACCGTGGGCATAATTATAAAATTAAACCACCAATTTAACAAATATTTTCATAAAATATTTAAACCAATTATGCCCAAAATAATACTTAAAACCACGTACGACTATTACCGAAATATACTTTACTCATGCATAATAAATAAATTAAATCACAATAAAACCATAACTAAATTGTACTACATGAGCATAATTTAAATACCAATTAAACATAATTAATTGCCCAAAATATTTTTGAAGGTGGATCACTCACCTTAAGCGCATAAATCAGCTAAGATCCTCCGCAGGATCAACTCCACTACTCGTACGCGCACCTAAAACATCCACAGTACACCAACCAAATATATTAATATTTTAATCGGATAATTCCCAAAAGGGTACCCGGGGAGCGAATACAACGACAACTAAAAGTTACGAGTTATATACCGAATCGAAGCTTGAGTGATGAGGATCACGAATTCGGTCTTACTTTCCGGTGATCGGACCCGAGGGGGTCGGAATCTCGCCGGAAAGCTTTCGGGATTCGACTCCTCAATTCTCCCAAACCATCGTGAATTGGCAGAAAAGGATGCCGGATTGGGATTCAGGAGGTCGGACACAGTGGACAAGGACCGGCAGTGCAACTGGGTACTCGCCGGAACAGTAACTTCCGGCGAGCCGCCGCAGTCACCGGCAACGGTCGCCAGCGGCGGTGCGTGCAGTGGCCGTTGGCTGAGATTTTTGGTATTTTTGTAGATCGAGGGGAGAGGATTCCAACAGGACCGGCGGTGAGGCAAACGGAGGCCAGATGGCGGAGAAATCGGGGTTTGAAGATTTTCGGCCCCTCGCCGGAAAATGCTCCGATCCCGGTGCGTCGGAGGTCCGGTGGCCGTGAAATTTGGTGGGTAGGCCAGACTTGAGGAGGTGGTGAGGGGTGGCTGGCGCGTGTGACCTGAAAATGGCCGAAAACAGGGCAAACGGCGGTGGCTGGTGGTGGAGGGAAAATCACCGCCGAGCTTCGCCGCCTCGATCAGGGTGCGTCCGGAGACCAACGGCCGTGAAATTTCAGGGTTTGGCCAGAAATGGGGAGAGGCTTCCGTCTGGCCGGCGCGTATAACGAGAATCGGCCAGAAAATTTGAAGATTTCGACGGCCGGTCGGTTTCTCTCTCTCTCTCTCCTCTCTCTCTTTCTCTCTCTTCCCCGAGATTTTTGTCAAATAAAAGCCACCAAGGTGACACTGTTCATCAACGTGGACCAATCAGGTGATGACATGTGGCGTTACTGTGCACTTAAGCCAGATATAATAAAATATTACGGTATCCGGCGAACTTCAAACGTTCATAACTTTTTAACCAAATGTCCGATTTAAGCGTGCCACTAGTCTATGAACTCGTATTAACGAGTACTTTACAACCATATAAGAGTCAAAACAAAATTACACAACAAGAAAAAGTCAACTCCCGGCACCTTTTGGTCTGTTTGCACCTCAACTTGTTTTGCCCATAACTTTCAAACCGTAGCTCTGTTTTCGACGTGCTACTAGTCTACGAACTCAGGGCATCATGCACTTCACCACGGTACCCTGGTCAACTAGAATTTCCAACTGGAAAAAAAGTCAACTTTTGACCCCCTCGGTCAACCGTCAACCTCGGTCAACGTGCACAGATTCTAGTGTGATTTGGGACGGGGTGTTACAGGTAACGTGTGGGACTTCATATTCAACTTATTTTGCATCCTACAAAGCATATTGAAGCTTATTTGGAGCTCAATTTGGTCAAAGATTGGTCAAAGTCCACTTAGTCAAAAAGCTAGTATTATAGTTTCCTAATTTGATTCTACTTTTTGTTTAGGAAATTACCATTACTTTTTAGTTTTTATTTATTTATTTTCTGGAACAATAAGTTTAGAAAAGTTATTATTTTATTATTTTCATTGTCAATTAATTAATTCCTAATTCAAAATAAGGAAATTAATTAATCGAAATTAGATTAGGAAAGGAGTGAGAATTTTAGCCACCATAAGAAACTACTTTCTATGGCTGGTTTTCCCTTTGTTTTTAGTGTTTTATTTCATGGCTTTGTAGCCTATTTAAAGGCTTATTTTTCAATAAGAATGAAGCTGAAATTTTATATACAAAATTATTTGTGAGATTGAATTCTCTTTGTTCTTTTGAACACCTAAAACACCACTAGTGAATGAGTGTTTCAGTTTGACTTATCAATAGGCTTTCCATCACCTATTGGGGCGTCTTTATTATATACCAAGGTTTCTAATCACAGGTTGGTTAGGGTCAAGGTGACCATTAGAACTTGAGGTCATCCTAGGTTCGTATCACTGGAGCTGGTCAATATAAGATAATTGTTGATGGAGCTTTATTTGATGCTAATGAAATTGTGGGTATTGAAGTAGCAATTCTAGTTGATAAAGGTCCTTTATTAGTTGCTCTTTCTAAACCGTTTCACAGATTATGCAGTCCTCTAACGGTGGAGTTAATGGCAATTCAAGATGCTTGTCTTTTTTGTCAAGATGTTGGTATTTCAGCCGGAGAAATTGTGAGTGGCTTTATTATGGCCGTATCAATTATCGAGAGTTCAGAGTCTTGTTTTTAAGTTACTAATATTAAGTCTTTGTTAATAAACTTTTCTAATGGGTTTGGTGTTCTTTTGTTCTAGAGATACTAATTATGCTGTTCATTGTTTAGCCAGATATGCTCTTTCTTTGAATTCGTTTTGAGTCCTAGTTGGATGAAATGAAAATTAGGGCTACAGATTGGTTGTATAAGGTTTTTCAAATTGATGTTTTAGTTGCTTCTTAATAAATCTATCTTATTTCAAAAAAAAGAAAAAAAAAAGAAAAAAAAACCTAGTTGTTCATTGTATGACATTTTGAAGCTTAATTAGTCCAATTCTCATTAAGCAAAATAAAGCTTACAAGCTCCATAAAAACGGAGGAAAACCAACCGAGACTCGAGCTTTGGGCGACCAAGCTTTATACAAACCAAAGATGAGTGAAACGACATCATTGTGACCGATAGTCATTGACTTGTAGTTTGCATGGAAACTCAGACCAATATAACAAGTTTTAAGAGATCTAGCAGGATGACCACATCGAAATTACCATGGAAATGTGGTTTACCACAACTTGATAAACAACCAAGACTAAAACAGCATCGTTTGACTAAAACAAAATTACAAACTAGTAAATAATAGACAGTGGACTAATGGCAAGACTGCTCTTCGGACACCCTATATGGCCCAGTCTATGGAAACCTCAATGAAAGACCTCCATGTAAATTGAATATAATCTAATAGCATAAAAGAAAAAAAAAAAGCTTTTAAAAAATATTTTGAAATCATAGTCATACCCATTAATGGCTAAAATTCCATAACTTGGTTTCCATGGTTTTTACTGAAATCATGGTTTTCACTTGTATACCAATTCCATTACCAATACTTTCATACTACCACACCTGGTGTCCTAATGTGTCACAAAACCATGAGAGGGGGAAACCTAACATCCAGTCTAAATGAAACAAATCATTAATGATAATTGTAGAAGAGCTGACTAATGATCAATCTACATAGTCATAAATATCATAAGTTATGAGTAATGCATCCCATTAAAAACGCCAAGGGAAGCAGGTGGTGATAGTTGATGTGTAAAATCAACTCGCAAGTGCACGAATCGTTTTCAAGTAATAAAGTGGAAAAATAGGGTTGTCGTACCCAAGGGATTAAGTATTAAGTACCAAAGATAATTAGGTTTTGATAATATTTGAACGAAAATTTAAAATGGCAATTGAAAACTAAATAAACTAAATTAAACAAAAGCAATCAATTAAAATTAGATCAATTTCAAGTAAGAGAGAGAATTGAATAATTATGAATACTAGGGCATTTGATTTCACCACTAACTATTCCAATTTAATTACTTAAATATGTGAATTTAATTAACTAGTAATTTTGTTAACCATGTTTAATCACAAAATTAATCAAAAGTAGTTTCCACTCACAATTGATAATATTCACATAACCTAATTTATTCCTTCCGGCCTATAAATTAAATCATGCAAATTCATCAAGCATAGATTAAGCAAATAATATGGCATGAGACATAACTATTTTCCAATCAATTATGCATTCATGTAAATCATTGGAGATTCATAATATTATCCTTTTCCAAGCTCAAATATTATTAAAATCATTCATTCCTTCCGGCCTACGAAAGCATTAAGTATACCAATGATTTATTAACAAAACATATTACTAATTAAATAAAACTCAACATATATTAAAATAATTAAACCTTCATAGTTAGGGCTATGAACATCATAGCCCTAGCTATGAAAATTAGTTCATGGCAAAAATAATTTCAACATCCATAATTATTAAAAATAATAAGATTCACAATTAAAGAGAAAGGAAAAGAGAATAAAAACTATTGAAGAAATTCTCCTCCAAGAGCTCTCAAAGTCGTAGCCTTCTTCTCCAAGCAAGCCCACATCTCTCTGCCTCCTCCAAGCTCTCCAATTGATCTTCTAAAACTCTAAAACTTTAAAACCCTAGAACCCTGAAGAGAATCTTAGAAACTCCCAAAATTTGGTTTGTTTCTATTTAAGCCTCCTAAAAGCTCTTAAATAACTCTCTAAACTTGTATATCTTCCTTCAATGTGGTGGGGGCTATATATATAGGACCTTGGGAATCTTTTTCTCTCTTTATTTTCAATGTGGGAGTCTTGGAAGATACCTTTTTTAGGCCATGAAAAGGGTTGGACGAATTTCATGTGTAAAAAGGAAACTGTATATTACTTGCTCTCTACTACTTTCCTTTTATCTAATTCCTCCTAAAAAAATAGTTAATTAGTCTAATTTACCCTTAATGAAGCATGTGACATGACATGTGCCTCATTAATGATAAATTAACCAATTATTGCCACTTGTTTTTATCTTGGCTCTCAAATTGCCTTGATTCCCTCTTTTGATCAATGGTGGAGATTTAACTAGAATATTATTTTTTATAAATTCTAAACTTTAAATGATGATAACTCTTCGCTTGCACCTCGAAATCCAAAAATAACGAGACATTTGAAATCCTCAGATCTTGATGATTCATATGACATCCACTTCCATCATGAAATTCCCGATAGAATCTTTATGGAATCTTCAAGGTATCTTTTTGGAATCTTTTTAATGCTTAGTCCGTTCGAGCTCAAATCTTGCTTCCCACCATAATTCGACCCAAGGAATCCATTTTTATGGTTGTTTTCTTAAAATTCTTCATCTTTTACCTAGATTAAGAAAAATACATGATTAAGTATCTTTCCATAACAAATTAACACAAACTAACAAATATTAAGCTATAAATATGGCATAAAATCATCAATATTTTAGACCTAACAATAGTGAGCATTAGAAAGGCTTATGTGGAGGCATTAGTGAGGCATTAGTGACAATGAAAGTGCGATTGTTAAAAGCAATCGCATTATTAATAGTAATGGTTTCAGCAATAGATGAAAAGGGATAAAAGGATTTTTAAGGAGTATCGGCAGGCATAGAAAATATTTAGTAGAAGACTCATTAAAGAAAAAAGAATATATATATATATATATATATTTGTTGGAGAATCAATGCTTTGATACCATATAGAATCATACAGAAAGATATTCAGAAACTATGTATTATATTCAGTAAAATCCAACATATAATGTAGAGGCGTTATATAACTAATTACAAGGACAAGTATAATAACATCTTATACACATGATAACATTGGGTGTACAATAATTATCAACATAACCAACATAAATACATGAAATAATATTGGTTAACTATTATCTTGGTCCTTTAAGAAACAACATGTTGTATCACATAATAGTACCCTTGCCAATCGAGTTGCTGAATTACCATGGGTTAGGATAACTATTAACTTATGTTATGATAAAGAATTGTTTATCTAGAGATTTTAAGGATATATATAGCTGTGTCCACTTAGCCTAACAATATTGGAGCTTTATATTTGTTATGATATACTTCTAAGTGTATATATATGCATTTGCAAGTGTCAATATGATTCAGTAGTTCACATTTATATTACTCTGTTTTTCTTTCATGGTATTGGAGCAACCTAAAGCAAAAGCTATGTCAACCGTTCTTATGTCTTCTACTATTCTCAATCTCTCTTAAGGAACCTTACGCAATTATAATTTTCCAATTAAGCTTGACAAAGAAAATTATTCCCTATGGGCATCTTAAATTTGCCAGTAATCATTGGTAATAATCTTGAAGGTTTTATCAATGGAGATATACAACCTCCACCCAAAACAGTTCAAGAAGATGTAGCTATCGAGCAAGCTAACATTGCTACACCACAATGGATACTAAACCCAGATTACCAACAATGGCATCGACTTGATCAAGCATTGTTAGGGTGGATCCTCTCATCCATCTCACCCAATGTACAAAGAGCAGTGGTTAAGCAGACTTCATTCCAGCTTTGGGCATCATTTGGAAACCTTTTTGATAGTCATTCTGGAGTAAAGTTAATGCAATTAAAGCTTCATTGTCCATCAGTTCCTATTTTGTCAAGATGAATAAGATTGCAAATAGTTTGGCTCTTGCAGGTCATCCAGTCCCTAACAATGAGTTTATTATGTATCTTCTGCAAGTTATTCCTCTTGAATATGATGCTATTGTTGCCAATATTAATTCTCAACCTATACCTTTAGATGTTGTAGAAGTTCACGCATTTTTGATGGGACAAAGGATGCATTTACAAAGTGCTACATCTGTTATTGTACAAACTGCAAATATTGCAGACAAAACCAAAGCAATTGATTGATCTGTAAGAAAACAAGTGGCTAGAAATTTGAGTATTTAGGTCATGGTGATGGATCTGGTGGGGGAAGAGGTCATGATGATAAAGGAAAGGGCTGTGGGAATTCTAGGCCAATTTAATGTCAATTATGAAGAACAATCCATCAAATACAGGTAATGCTTCTACTTATTATTCATCACCTAATATTGTTGCAAGTCCAAATTGGCTTCTAGAAAGTGGAGCCATTAACCATATAATAGAAGATCAGAATAACATCCAAAACAACTCAGAATACAGTTGAATTAACAAATTGATGGTGGGTAATGGCCAAGGTTTGTCCATTAAAAGCAATGATAATTCTTATTTTCATTTACCTATTGGAAAAAATTTTGTTGAAAGATATGTTACATGTTCTTGACATCAAAAGAAATCCTTTGAGTACTGTCAGAATTACAGCGATAATAACGCTATAGTTGAATTTGATAATTATTTTGTGTATATTAAGAACAACGCTACGAAGAGGCTTTTACTCAAAGGTACCCTTGAAGATATTTCATATAAAATTCACTTACCTAAAATTCAAGGCAAGGTGAATTCCTTCCATGCTGAGACCATTAGGAATCAAAAGTCAAATTTTTTATTTAGTTTAAAATTGTCTTCAAATAAAATATGGCACCTTAGACTAGGCCATCCATCCTTTTCTATTTTAAGTACTATTGCTAAAAGTTGTAATAAGGTCTCAATTTCAAATTTTTCTGATAATTTTTGTGAACCATGTCAGCTTGGCAGAAACTATAGAATTTTTGCTCTTGGTTTAAATTCCATAAGTTATTTTCCCTTTGAACTTGTTTATTTTGATGTTTTGGGTGTAACTTCAGTTTTGTCAAATGAGGGGTTTAGGTATTATATTACTTTTGAAGATGACTTTTCCAGGTTCACCTGGATTTATCAATGAAGCTAAAGTCTGAAGCTCCAAGTATTTTTTTTCCAAAATTTAAGGCACTAGTTAAAACCAATTTCAAAGAAAAATAAAAAATTAACAAATTGACTGAGGTGGAGAATTTTTTTAACTTTTTTAAACTTATCCACTCATTTTGGTATAAATCTTCAACACTGTTGTCCTCACATCCATAACCAAAATGGAAAAATTGAAAGGCAACATACATATATTATTGAAACTGCCCTTTCATTACTCGACCATAGTTTCTTACCAAAAAAGTTATGGTGACATGCCTATGCAATTATTAGTTTTTTGATAAATAGACTTCTTGAAAAAGTACTGAAACTAAAATCACCACAACAAAAATTGTTGAAAAGAAATTTTTAATGTTTTAAAATATTTTGGGTGTAAGTGCTATCCTTTCTTGAGACCATATAGGGATAGAAAATTTTCTTTTTATATTGAAAAGTGTGTTTTATAGCTCTCCACTGAATTCTTCTCTTAAACCCATAAATCAAATCCCTTGCCACAATCCACATATGATCTACCTCTAACTGACCCCGATACCAAAGCAATTGATCTCCAAATTGACCTACCCATCAAACCAACTAGCTTCACTCATCCAATGATACTTGCTCCAAAACCGAGTCTCTTAAAAAGAAAAATTTTACGTGTAAACGGAGCAACCTGCTTTTACAAGGACCTTTAAATCTCAAGCTATAAATGAAGAAATTCAAGCCTTCCAAAATAATAACACGTGGGTCTTGGTTCCTACGAATCCTAAGTGCAATGTGTGAGCAACAAGTGGGTTTTCAAACTAAAAAAAAATCCAACTGGTTCAGTACAATGTTACAAAGCATGGTTGGTGGCCAAGGGGTTTCATCAGTACCCAAGTATAGGCTATGACCAGACTTTTAACCCAATTAGAAAACCTTCCACCATACGCATAGTTCTTTCACTTGCCATATCTAAAGGTTGGATAATTCACTACGTTGACGTCAACAATGCATTCCTCATTAGGGTCCTAAAAGAAGAAGTTTGTATGTGTCAACCACCAAGGTTTGAAGATCCTCGTTAACCGTACCATTTATGCAAATTGAGGAAGTCTCTTGACGACCTCTAATAGGCATCACAAGCATGGTATGATCAGGTATGTAGTACTTTATTTCAGTGGGAGTTTAGAGTCAAAAATGGACTCATCTCTTTTCTTTGTAACATATAAATTTGGTACCTTTTGGATTTTAATTTATGTGGATGATATTCTGATCACTGGTTCAACCATTTAGCTTGTTATTGCTTTTATCAGATAATTGGACAAAAGCTTCTCTTTAAAAGATTTAGGACTACTCTAAGTTTTTCTTGGTGTTGATGCATATAAAGACTCTATCAGCCTATACTTATCTCAAACCAAATATATAAACAATCTTCTTCTCAAAACTGGTATGGTTAATTCCAAAACAATTTCTATGCCAGCAAGCTCCAGTGTTCAATTAGCTAAGACCGTTGGTGCCCCCTTCAAAGATGTGTTTAAATATCAATGTAATATTTGGGCCTTGTAGTACTTGACTTTCACTCGACCTGAATTGTCCTTTATTGTAAATAAGTTAAGCCAATTTACGCAGTATCCTATAGATGTTCATTGGACAGCTTGTAAAAGGAGACTAAGATATTTAAAAGGTACTGTTAATCTTAAACTTCATATTAGACCATCCTCTCATCAGACTTTGTTTAGTTACACTGATGTTCATTGGGCATCAAATATTGATGAACGTTTGCCTACGGGGAGATTTTGTGTGTTTTTTGGTGACAATCTTGTGTCTTGGTCCTAAAAAAAAAACATGTAGTGGCTAGGTCAAGAATTGAGTCAGAATACTGTGCTCTAGCATATGGTGCTGGTAAACTTACTTGGATATACTATTTGCTGAAAGAATTGCGCATACAACTTCCACAGGTACCAGTTTTATGGTGTGATAACATGGGTGCAAGTGCTTTTACTTCCAATCCTGCATAACTAAACATATTGAGATCCATGTTCAATTTATTAGAGATAGAGTGATTCAAAACAGGCTTATTATTTGGTATATTCATTCAAATGAGCGGATTGTGGACATCTTAACAAAAGTCTTATCCACTGTTCATTTTCACTACTTTCGGTCCAAGCTCAATTTGGTTGCATCCCCTTGAGCTTGAGGTGCGATATTAGGATAATTATTAAATTATGTTATGATAAAGAATTGTATATCTAAAGTTGTTAGGGATATATACTAAGCTAGCCTAACAATATTAGAGTTTTATATCAGTTATGATATATTTCCCAGTGTGTATATATATATATATACATTTACAAGCAATGTTATTAAAAACGGACGATTCACGATATGAATCATCTGATTCGTCGCACAATAAGTGTTAAACAATACAAATCGTGTATTTGAATCGATTTGCAAGTGAATTGCATGTTTCGCCCAATCAAATCGCACGATTCAATTGAATCACCGATTCACCGATTTCAAACTTTATGATATTGTTTAGGGAGAAAATGAAGAAGAGAAGAGAAGAGACAAAGATGATAATCAGAAAAGATGGAGAAGAGAAGAAGATGAAGATGGTTTATTGAAAAATTAGAAAAGAAGACATGCAGAAACAAAGAAGTCGATGCAGAGAAGAAGACGAAGATGAATGGTAAAGAAAATTTATTATCATTGTATTAAATTTTTTTAATGTTCTGACAAGATGGGAGACCTACATGATGTTGTTTTAATATATTATTTTTTTATTTTTTATTAAGATGTGATGTTGTAATATATCCTTTAAAGTCAAGCCACATGCAAATCCAACTTTTTATTATTTTAACTAAACGATTCGCGTTTCGATTCACGATTTGACAACATTGTTTACAAGTGTCAATTAGTTCACATTTATATTACTTCTCTGTTTTACTTTCACCATGAATTCAAGACTAGTTACAAGAGTTACAAGTCTTGGTTCCTAGTATTCCATTTCTCTGGTGAGACAATCGAAGTGCAGGAAGACTCATCAAATTGCACAAAACACATCGAAATCGACGTGCACTTCATTCATGCATGACGAGGTTGTTTTTTAAGGAAATTCGAAGTGCGTTATGTTTCTAGCTCAAATCAAGTTGATGATATATTTAGTAATGTTTTATCAAATAACAGCTTTATTATTTTAAGAAATAAACTGAACTTGCGTGACTCACTTTCCAGTTTGAGAGGGATGTTAGAATGGACGTTATATCAGTTGGCACATGATAAACCTGTGAGCCTATTAATTTGTACTTGATAAGCCTGAGAGGTTGTTCTCTTTGGATATACATCTTTAGACATAGACAGGGGCGGTGACATGTGCACCAATCCAAATTATACCTTAGTTATGCTTGGTATTTGCTGAAAAAAATCAAAATATTTACTTGTTTTTCCCCATATACAAATTCTACCTACTTATAAATAATGTTAATACAGTGAAAAAGATTTTAAATTTTGAATTATTGCATTGATGAATTTATTCATATCTTTTTTAGCAAAGCTTCATGCTACCATAAATAATACACTATTAAGGCTAAATGGTTATTTTTTAACAAAATTATTTTTTATTATTTATATACATATTGCTTTACTGCAACTAACTTTTAAATATAGTTTATTAGAATTTTTTAAGCTGTTTTCTGAAAATGCTTTTAAAAATTCATTTTATAATCTATTAAGCATTTGTAAAAAAGAAAAAAAAAAGTTAGAGGTCTATTTTTTTAATTTTTTTTTCATAATAAACAAATATTGTTTTTACAGAAAAATGTCAGAGCTAAATTATATAATTACTATGTATTTTTTTGATTTTATAATTAAAAGTCAATTTGTAATTATTGAAGCATTGTCAGATTGAATGGTGGCAGTGTTATTAGGTTTTATAACTCACATTAAAACTACTTAATATATAATTTTAAAATTAAATATTCTTTTATTAGTTTTTTATATCATAGAATGGGTTAGAATTTAAAATTTTAAAAATAATCAGATATGATTAGTAATATAATAAAATCCTATTTAGGAAAAATAAATATTATTTGGACCTACTAATTAATAAATTTAATTTTAAATGTCAACTTTTAATGTGATCCAATAATTAAAAAAAAATGATATTAATCATAATATTAAAGATCTTATATGAAATCAATTGTTGTATACTGTGTAAATATCTAGGACAAATTACTTGGCTTATCACTATTTTGTTTTTCCTTACTATATCTGCTATATAAATACTGATTACATCATATATACGTTAATCATCATCCAATTCATATTCTTGCTTCAAGTCCTTCACAGAAGAATACCAAGAAACAACATACCGTAGAAAACTTCAAACATACATATATCTATATATATATATATATAAATTACATATACTTTAATTAATTTGTAGGGAATAATAAATGGTAGCTTTAATGTCAGTTGCTGTTTTTCTCTTGCACTTTCACGGATTCAACATGCATTGGCTTGGCAGTTACTATTATACACGTGGAATTTGGTTTCCAGAAGTAGTTAAGCCGTTATTAGCGGAGATTATTCCAATACATGCCTTTGGCTTTTGTACCAAATAACTGATCTCAGTTTGGCTTCAAAGGTTATATAGAGGTCCTGAGAGTTGTAGGAAAGAAAGGATGAGTACTGGAGAAGAAAAGGTGGTCCATGTGACGGGAGCTACGCACTTTATTACAACGTGGATAATACTTGAAATAAGTGTTACTAAATTAAATTTTAGTAACATTTTTATGAAAATGTTATTAAATGTAATTGATAATAACTTAAATTATGCTTTGACGGAGTGACATTTTTTAACAAATGTTTCTAATTATATGTTTCGTGACAATTTGTATAAAATTGACACTAGATAAAATGTTACTAAATCAGTTTTTGTTTTTTTGTTTTTTTGTTTTTTTTTTCTTTTGTTTTTTTTTTTTTGGGTAAAGAAAATAAACCTGTATTGATTTGTTTCAATTGCAGGAAATTACTTATCTGCTACGCTTGAGACACCTCACAGCATGAGTGTTTTTTCCTTTTTTCTTTTTTTGTATTTTGTATTTATTATTATTATTACTATTATTATTTCTTCCTTAGCCAGACATCTTGGCTTTGTTTTGCTTTCTATAATGCAAATGGGAGAAGCACCCTATTTATAGTGGAATGAGGTGGTGAGTCATTATATCAAATTGTCTTCCATGTCGACAAATGTTTACATATCATTGGAGGATAGTTTGGCGCAATCAAAAATGTTTCTTAGTTTAGGTTGCTTAGGTCGTGGCACTAGTGAAAATCCGTAAGTGTTGCTTTGCATGTATTGTTAATTTTCTGACTAATCACCTGCTAAAGTCTTTTGAATGCTGCATCACTCTTCTACTTTCAATTACAAAAAAAAAAAATTAAAAAAAAAAAGAAAACTTAATTGTTTGAAGGATATCAGCTTTTAGCCCTTCATTGTTTGAGCTTATATATAAGTATCTCTGTAAGTAACTTGTTTGTACGTGCAAGGTGTACAAGATAAAATGAGCACATATATATATGTATATATATGGTAAGATTGTTTTTACTCTTCTACTAATTCTTTCTTGTCTTTTCATTCCCATTATTTATATATTTTTGTTGATAAAAGATAGGGTCACATGCTCGGAGAACATACCCAGTAAAAAAATTTTGTGTTAATCTGAGTTCGGAGAGAAAAGAAAGTAAGAGAGAGATGAATAGTGAAGAAGCAAAGGTGGTGTGTGTAACGGGAGCTTCTGGGTACATTGCTTCATGGGTTGTGAAGCTCTTATTACAGCGTGGATACACTGTCAAAGCCCTCTGTTCGTGACCCAAGTTAGTATAAAACTTATTATCTTGTTTGGTTTTTAAGATTGTTCATGGACCCTAGAAATTTTGTTTTAAATAATTAAGATTTTTTCCTGTTTTGCAACCTTAAATACAGCCACTTAATAATGTTAAAGTTGATATAATTCCAAGTTAAACTCATATATATGGTTGCATTTGTCAACGTCACAGATAATCCAGAGAAAACAGAACTTTTGCTTTCGCTGGAGGGAGCTAAGGAAAGACTTCATTTGTTTAAAGCAAATTTATTGGAAGAGGGAGCTTTTGATGCATTGGTTGATGGTTGTGAAGGTGTTTTCCATACAGCATCTCCTGTACTTCTTTCAGCAAATGATCCGCAGGTTTGAAAACTCCACCCTTTGTTGCGTAATATAAATTATAATTTCAGTTATATATACAGAGAAAAATAAAATAATAATAACGTGTTGCGAATATATTGACATATCAAGTGTCGGCACCTTTATTGATAATTTAAAACTAAAAATCAAGTAGGGCGAGTGGCATCTCTTAGGACTCGCTCCATTAATAGGCTTCCAACATAAGATAGGAACCATCTTCACGTATTAAAATCCTCTATATATATATTGGCTAATATTGCAACAATATAATCTATTTCCACTTTTCTTTAATCTAATACTTGCAAAAGTCATGCGTCTATAATTAGTCAATTGCATATTTTCTTGTGGAGTTTCTTCCAGGTGACAGCTTCATACAACTTTCATATAAAAACTTAGATGTTTCTTCTCGTTTCAGGCCGAAATAATTGGTCCAGCAGTGAAGTGAACACTTAATGTTCTCAGATCATGCGCGAAAGTTCCTTCTGTAAAGAGAGTGGTACTAACATCTTCCATCTGTTCGGTTTTGATCAACGGAAAACCACTAACTCCTGATGTTGTAGTCAATGAGACATGGTTTGCAGATCCTATTTTCTGTGAAGACTCAAAGGTTCGTAAAGATATGTTTTAAATTCTTTGTAATTTTCTTGTGTTCATTTTAAACTAATGCTTGAATCTCATTATGCAGAAGAGATCAATGAATCTCTTATTTTCTTTTATCTTCCTCAAACTATTGGCCTATTCATCAAAAACGTACTTGTACTAAACATAATGTCCACATTTATAACATTATGTGGAACAAATTTCCTGCTTTTTTCTTTCTTTTTTTTTTTTTTTTTTTTTTTTTTCAAAGTCTGCATGTTGGTCCATTTCTTACTGGCTAAGACTTCGTAGAATTATCAATATTTTCAAGCCTAAAATAATTTATTTCGGAGTTTATATGTTGTAGTCAAGTTGCTTGAGATGGAAAAAACTTCAAATATTCATTAACTATTTCCAATTATGATTGTATGATGTACTTAAGTCCAACCTAATATTTAGATGTTAAACCACATGGTCCTTGCCACCTCCAAGGTTCCCAAAGAGACACTACAGAAACGTATGATATGCATACCTTTTCCTATATATTTCACTCTCTTCTATTTTTACTTTCCAGCTTTGGTATTACCTTTCTAAATCTCTAGCCGAAGAGGCTACTTGGAAATTTACTAAAGAAAATGGTATTGACTTGGTGACCCTACATCCTGGTATTGTGATTGGTCCTCTCTTACAACCGACAGTTAATTTCTCTACTGGAATGACCGTTCTGAATAGTGTAACTGGCATGGTTCAGCAACTAACCTTTCTTTTACATTATTATTATTATTATTATTATCATTTCTAACAAAATTAAGGCAGCTGGTTAATCAAATTAATTAACTTTTGATTAGTCTTGTGACACTTTAAACATTACTCAAAACGAAGTCAACATAATTGGCTTACTTTCTATTACTTTCTTTTATTAAATAAATGAATTTCATGCTTCCCAGGATAAATATGAAATAATGAGTTACACACTTGCTAACTCAAAAAGTGGTTGAGAACTTGAGATATTTTTGTTCTTCTAACTGCAGGAGTTCAATCCATCAGTACTGATGAAGTTTTGGTATTTGTTGATGTTAGAGATGTTGCATATGCACATATCCTAGCATTTGAAGTTCCTTCTGCCACAGGAAGATATTGTTTAGTTGATCAAGTTGTTGAATATTTCGAGGTTTTGAAGATTCTAAAAGAACTCCACTCTGATTTGAGTCTTCCTGAAAAGTAAGTTTATATTTGCAATTATATATTAGTAAAAAAAACATGCTTTATACTGTTCCTTTTGGAAAAGAAACTGAATTTATATTCCCTAAACGTGATCTAATTTAACTGGTGCTAATATCATGTATCTCTGAGGCATTAATGTGTTAATTGTGTTTGATTGATTCATTTGTTCTTCATTACTTTCAGATGTGAAGATAAGAAGCCCTGTCCAAAGTACCAAATATCTAAGGAAAAAGCTAAAAGTTTGGGTATCAATTTCATTCCTTTGGAAGTGAGTCTTAGGGACACTATTGTCAGCTTAAAGGAGAAAGATTTCATTAAGGCTTAGATGTTCAATGATTGAAGATAATTGCAATAAACATATATATATATATATATATGTATATAGTCCCCTCAAATATGGACATCCTCAAGTTGTTAATTTAGATATCTACATCACATCAATTTTGATGTACGGTTCATACAAAAGAATGCATAAATTTGTAAGTTATTAACTTGGGTATCCACGACTGATAATATTTCTATATATATATATATATATGTAGACCTTTCTGTTTCTGTTTGGATCATATGTATACATTTGACAAGTTTTATATTAGATAATGGTGGGAATGTGGCTTTGTATAAGTAGTGAACATGTCAGGACCCGTCCAGAATTCCTCCCCCGGAACCCTAGACAAGCCCTGATCCCAGGGAAACCCTACCGAACCCTCCAACAGAAAATCCGGCAGAGCCTCCCCTAAGGGATTTACTTACCACAAATTACCTGCACTGAAACACACTTCAAAAATTCATCCCCTTATTCCTCCCGCAAACTACAAATTTCAGCACTTCTTAAAAGCAAGAACAGTCCAGTGCATAAATAAAAACACAAGTATCCCAATAGTATACAGAGCTTGAAGAAGTGCTAAGTAACAGAAATACAACAAGGCTGAAAAGAAATAATACACTGAAATGAAAGAGTACAAAAGTACTTCTCGAAACACAACAGCAGCGGAAAACTTGGTTCGCTCCGGAAGAACGTTTACCACCACTTGCACCTAAGGGAACGAAATTTAAGAGTGTGAGATGCTAATCATCTCAGTGAGTGACCCTAACTACTAAACACCTTTAGTGATAATAAAATAATAATAATAACAATTAAGGAATAGAACAAATACCAACAATTAATAAATAAATAATAACAACTGTTGGAAAATAATAATTTCCCCCAAAACTCTCACCAATCACTCCGTTTGAAATGTTCCCTTTTTAAAACCTTTTCGCAAAACCCGATATACATACCTCCCGAAAACCAAAGGATTAAACCATTTGATAAACAATAAATAAATAAAAACATACCCCAATATATAATTAAAATGTAATAAATTATGGTAAATAATTTTTGAACACCTTTGGGGTTTAAAACATTATTTGCAATTTACACCGACGCACCACACCATATACCAGTGATGCCCTCCGATACCCAGCGTCCCGAGCACCGACTGGCGGGGGGGTTAAAGAGAGAAACCTGCAACGGTCACTTCGGCGTCCCGACAGTACCGCTGCTAAAACCATCAACCCGGCCAAGGAGGGGGGCGGCTGTGGCCAATAACAAACTTGCCTGCCCACAGTCCAATGGCAACTCACGGGTGAAGTAATAACCGCAAGCTAAACCATATAATAACCGCGTGCTACCACGTGTCCATACACCATACACCAGAACACCAATACTGTATGAGTGCATATAAAAATAAACATTATTAACCAACCGTACCGTTTTTCCAAAAACCACCGTGGGAAATACATTAAATTCTCACACTTACCATCCTACATATTTTTATTCAATAACCTGGTACGAAACATTGATAACCAACAAACCACAATTTTCTCGAAGTACGAGATGCAACCATAAAAATACCGCGGGCATAATTTATAAAATTTAAACAAATATTTTCATAAAATATTTAACCCAATTATGCCCGGAAAACCAAATTTTAAACCACGTACAAATACTACCAAAATACACTTTGCTCATGCATAATAAATAAATTAAACCAAAATAAAACCATAATTAAATCACACCACATGAGCATAAATTAAATACCAATTAAATATAATTAATTGCCCAAAATATTTTTGAAGGTGGGTCACTCACCTTGAGCACGCAAATCAACTAAGATCTTCCTCGGGATCAACTCTACTACTCGAGCGTGCACCTAAACAACCACAGTGCACAAACCAAAAATATTAATATTTTATTCGGGTAATTCCCAAATGGGTACCCGGGGAGCGAACATCAAACGATATCTAAGGGTTACGAGTTATATACCGAATCGAAGCTCGCGTGATGAGGATCACGGATTCGGTCTTACTTTCCGGTGATCGGACCCGACGGTGTCGGAATCTCGCCGGAAAGCTTTTCGGATTTCGGCTCCGCAATTCTCCCAAACCGTCATGAATTGGCAGAAACGGATGCCGGATTCAGGTTCAGGAGGTCGAACACAGTGGACTAGAGCCGGCCGGAAAACTGGGTACTCGCCGGAACAGTACTTTCCGGTGAGCCACCGCGGTCACCGGCAACCGTCGCCGGCGGTGGTGCGTGCGGTGGCCGTTGGTCGTGAAGTTTTGCAGACTTGTAGATCATGAGGAGAGCAATCCAACGAGACCGGCGGTGAGCAAAACGGAGGCCGGACGGCGGAGAAATTACGGTTTGAAGATTTCCGGCCCCTCGTCGGAAAACGCTCCGATCCCGGCGCGTCGGTGGTCCGATGGCCGTGATTTTTTGTGGGTCGGCCGGACTTGAGAAGAGGATCAAGGGTGTACGGCGTGTGTGGCCGGAAAATGGCCGGAAGTGGGTCGATTTGCGGTGGTCAGCGGTGGAGGGGAAAAACTCGCCGCCGATCTTCGGACGTCCGATCCGGGCGCGTCTGGCGGCCGTTCGCAGTGAAACTTGGAGGTTTTGCCGGAAATGGGGAGGGGAAACTTTCTGGTCGGCGCGTGTACTGTAGATCGGCCGGAACAGTTGAAAAATCCCGACGGCCGGCGGACTCTCTCTCTCTTTCTCTCTCCTCCCTCTCTTTCTCTCTCTTCCCCGAGAATTTTATCAAATAAAAACCCCTGTGCGACACTGTTCATGCCACGTGGACCAATCAGAAGCTGACACATGGCGTTCACTGTTCACCGACTCAAAAACATTAAAATATTACGGTATCCGGTAAACTTCAAACGTCCATAACTTTTCGACCGGATGTCCGTTTTGAGCGTGCCGCTAGTCTGTGAACTCGTATCGACGAGCACTTCACAACCACGCACGAGTCAAAGCTCATTTCCCCATAAATAAAAAGTCAACTCCGGCACTCCTTGAACAGTCTGGACCGCAACTTGTTTTGCTCATAACTTTCAAACCGTAGCTCCGTTTTCAACGTGCTACCAGTCTACGAACTCGGGGCTTCGTGCACTTCGCCACGGTACCCTGGTCAACTCGAGATTCCCACTAGAACAAAAAGTCAACTTTTGATCCGCTCGATCAACGGTCAACCTCGGTCAACGTGCACGGATTCCGGTGCGATTTGGGACGGGGTGTTACAGAACATATATATATATATATATATTTTAACATAGTGACCATTTGTTAGCTTGCAACTTGATATTTACTTGTGCCGTGTAGTAACTAAGAGGGGCCACATGGTGACACTATATATTGGTTATCACTAAGATTATCATTAATGGTTGTGTCAATTGTTAGATTTTTTTTTTCTTTTTTGGGACATATATCAAAAAAATAAATAGTCATTCATAAAAAGCATCTTTATTAGATCAATTTAAACACTCTATCAAGTTGATATAGAAAAAAAATAATAATACATATGATCAGGACGACTCTCTACTTCTGGAGGATATATTAGATATTCTTAAAGTCAAAATTTTCTTTAAAAAATTAATTATTTGAAAAAACAAAATCAACTAAAAAATATTTAATTTATTAATAGTTATAAATAATTTTTATGCACAATATCATTGAAAAACAATTTTACAATTGATTGATTATTTATGTTACCTAGATTTAGGTAGTGTCTGTTTTTATGCCACATATACCCTTCAAAGATACTCTAACATGGTTAGTCATTTGCTTATGGACGGACCATTTGTATATAAATCTCAAAAACACTTTCCAAAATCACAAGCAATTGTAAGAGAAATTCATGAATATATTAAGTAAAATAGATTAAGCATTTTTGGCGTGCAAATTTTGCAATCAAATGTAGGTACAATCATAAACTCAAGGAAATTAAAACTTATCAAAGGCTCAAAGCTAGAAACAAAGAAGATGCAGACAAGATAAAAGATTTCAAATGAACATTTCTTTCAAGAGGAAAGATAGCATCAAACACAAGCTAGAGACTTATGTGGTGTTTGGTTGTGAGAATTGAGAATGGAATGTGCAATACCCCAAAATTTTAAAATCTTACCTCTGTTATCCAAGATTTTATTTATTTATTATTTTTTTTTTTTGGTGATGTTTGAATATTTTTAATCCTCTTAGAAAAGTTTCCTGGGAAAAAGGTTGTGAAATTTTTTCATTTTATTATTTTTGGGACTAAAAAATTTATTTTCAAGAAAATGAGTTCTTTTGAATATATATACATATATGTGTGTGTGTGTGTGTGTGCATCAGCTCGCTCATATGCTAAATTGCTTTGTTTGAAAGAAATAGAAAAATGCTTTAATTTAAAAGCTTGGAAATGCCACGTAACATGTGCGCATATATATATATATATATAATATTTGTTTGGGGTATTAAAGGTTTTAGCTACGAAACATTTTTGGAACATAACAGTAATAGAATGGGCACAAGTGCATTTAAATTGTTTCACAAACGTATCTGGGCAATTTAACTTTTAGAATCATTGAAAATTTACATCATACCCTCAACTCATTTGTTTTTATATAAGGCCTACAAAGGTATTTTAAACTTTTAATCTTTAAAATGATTTGAAATTACATTTTTGCCCTTCTTTTACTTGGTCTATAAAGGGACATCACCACTCATTTTGGGGACCCTTTTCTCTATTTTCCCTTTCCTCCATCGAGAGCCTCCCTTCTCCATGTCTCTCTCATTTTTTTTTTCCATTCATTTCTTATCTTTCTTTCAAAAAAATCAAAGGCACCATTTCATTTCCTTCACCCTTTGTGAAACCACTTGGACATCAACAAGTTTTAAACCTCTCATTTGCTTCTCTTTCAACTAAAAAATATTTTGCTTTTTCCATTCCTTTTACTAAGCTAAACCAAGAGCCCTCTACCGTTCTCTAACAAACTTTCTTGATTATTTATTATTATTATCACTATTATTATTTTATGGATTTTAGCTTTGGATTGAAACATGATTTTAGGTCTTTGATTTTGAGCCAATATCTTATATTGCATGTGTGAGTTTCACTTAGGTTTTAAACAAAAATTGCATGCTCTTCCATGCCTTCAAACCAACAACTTGATCAAAATTTCTTTCCTAATTTTTCTTATGTTTTGTCTTGGATTTAAGTTGGTTTTAGTGTTTGTTATGGGCATTTGAGTTTTAAATTAAGTTTTGGTATTGCAAGGGAAAATCTGTAACATCAAGAGGTAAATGTTCGAATATGGTGTTTGGTTATGTGTTTGTTAAGTTGATGATGATGGATTCCTAAGTGATGTTGCATGATGAGTTGTAATTGGATCTTTATGAATTTGACCTTGCATGCTGTTCTAGAGATTGCATTTGAAATTTTTTTAAATAGTTTGATGCTTTGATTTTTATATGCATGACTTGGAAATTAAGATCTTGAAATTTTAGAGGTTAATTATTGGATATTTGATAATATTGAAGTTGTAAACTTGATTTATTATTATTGTTGGAATACTTTGGATTGAATTTTGGTGGTTAAATTCCTTGATATCCGTGGGTTTGATGTTGATGATTTTTAATTTTAGCTTATTAATCTTGTAAGTAGATTGGTAAGATTGATAGATAAATTTTGCAAATGGTTTTCAAGTGGTATTTTCATTTAGTTGTACGATGGAATGTTGAAAAATAATTTGGTTTTTGTTTGATAGTTGTATTGGTGCTTGGATTTCAAGTGTTAATTTTGGTTTATCAAGTATGGATTTTTTTCATGCATGTTAATTCTTGAGATTGAGAATTATATTATGGAATTTATTAGAGCTAAACATTTTGGGCTTAATATAATTTTTGTATATGGAATAGTGATGATGGATGGACTAATAATTTTGATGATCATTATATTTAGAGGTTAAGTGGAACTGTTCAAATGTTTGGATGATTAGTATCTCACACTATACCATACCGAAGCTCAAGAAAGCCTTGCAAAGCATTTTAAAAGTGACAAGACTCAAGAGCAAGAAGAAGAAGCTATGGCAAAGAAAATAAAAAACGAAGTTCCCCCACAACCTCGTTCTATTCGGGATTATTTCAAGCCGTCGATGTTTGAACATCTTTCGGGAATTTATATACAACCTATCAATGCAATCAATTTTGAGTTAAAACCTGCTCTTATCGAGATGGAACAACAAGATCGATTTGGTGGTTTTACAAGTGAGGACCCTATACTCAACTTGCTATGCTTTTGCAAGTTACAGATATAGTCAAGATAATGGTGTTAAAGATGATGTGATTCATTTGAGATTGTTTTCCTTTTCTTTGAAAGATAAAGCTCTTAATTGATGATACACTCTAGAATAGGGTTCTATTACTACACCAGAGGAGGAGATGAAACAAATTTTTGAACAAGGTTGTGATCCATTGCATGAGACATGGGAGAGATTCAAAGATTTATTGAGATGATGTCCATAACATGGTTATGAAGATTGGGGCCTCATCGACATTTTCTATAATGGATTGCATGGTCAAACTAAATCCATTGTGGATAGCTCAAGCGAAGGTTCTTTTATGAAGAAAGCAGCTGAGTAGGCGTTTACTTAATGGAAAAGTTAGCTTCTTATTCATATAATTGGCCAACAAAAAGGGAATTAAAGAAACCTCCAGTACCTAAGCTAGATGCCTTCACTAGTTTGGCATCTAAAGTGGATGCACTAGTACACCACTTAGCTTCATGCAATCAAGTTTCTAAGCTGATGGAGAATGTTTCTCAAGTTGTGAGTCAATCAATGGAGCAACAATTGAGCAATATCAATTTTTGGAGTACCAAAATAGGAATTAATGTTTTTACACCTAAGAATAATGTACCTAACTACTATAATTTTAATTTGAAGAACCATGAAAATTTTTCTTAGTAGAGTCAAAGGAATGTTGCTAATCCATCACCAAGATTTTCTAAGCTTAAAGAAAAGTCAGCACTTTTGGACTTAATTACATCGTTTGTTATTCAAACAAGAGGAAGATTTAACAATAACAAGACAATATATAATCAATGATATTGAGATCTATTATTCTAATTTGGGTGCATCAATGAAGAATCTAGAGTATCAAATAGGGCAACTTACCAAGGAAGGGAAGGTCATTTAGATCTTTTCCTAGTGATACCAAGGCTAATCCAAAACAAGTTATGTCCATTGAGTTAAAAGATGGAAGAGTTTTTTATGCTTCTCAAGTTAAAGGGGTTGAGTTTATTTGCAAATCTTTTGTTGGTGTGATTTCTTATAGTACGGAAGTTGTTGAGAAAAGTGCTATTTTTGGCGTGGTTAAGAACTTTATTGTTCTTAAGGGTGGTGTTTTTGTTGGGAACCCTCATTTTGTTGATTCTAAGTTTATTGAAGTTAGTGAGACTTCAACGATTTTGAAAAATGATATTGTTGAAAGTTGTGATATGAAACTTTATGGGGGTGGGTGTTCTTATTGAGAAAAAGTCTTTGGTTCTTAGTGATTCTTATGGTATTAAGCATGGTGAATTGTTCCTTTAAAGTTTAATTCTACGGTTGTCCCAAATTCTATATTTTTTCCTTTTAAACCTCATGTTATCCTATCTTTGACATGTCCCCAAAGAATGTTTAAACAGAAGTTAAATGACCAATTTGCCTAGTTTTTGGATATTTTATAAGAAGATTCATACCAATATACCATTGGCTAAGGCTATACAAAGAATGCCTAATCGTGTAAAATCCTTAAAAGAGATTATGTTTAACAAGAGGAAAGTTGATGAGTATTAGAACATTTCTTTGACGGAGGAATGTAGCTCTATTCTCAAGATTGAGCTACCTGAAAAGCTTAAAGATCTAGGAAGTTTTACAATTCCTTGTACTATTAATGATTTGAAGCTCAAGAGGGAGTGGTGTGATCTTGGTTCGAGTATCAATCTCATGCCACTTTCTATCTTTAAAAAGCTTGGTCTTGGGAAGGCCAAGCTAACCAATAATACTGTTAGAACTGATCCAAGATTCCTTATCAGAATCCTAGATAAGTCTTGATCCTAGAGGAAACCCTATCGGACCATTCTATAAAAAATCCAGTAGTATTTCCCCTAAATGTTGAACATGCCCCAAAAATTCCTTGTGCAAAAACACACTCCTATATAGAATCACCTTATTACTTCCACCTTACTACAAAAGATTCCATAAACTTTCAAGACTTCTATAACAATAGCACAGATATATAGACGCAAGGAATAATTTAATAGAACATAAATACATTTATAATTCATGTCCACCCACACCACCCGCTTTGTACAATCCTATATCTCTATACCGCTTTATAAACATACCAAATGCACAAATGTAGAAAGAACGATAACAGAACAACAACAACAACAATAATAATAATAATATTAGTACAACTTATCCGATGGCTACCATACTTTCCCAAAGCTACCACTTGTCCAAGGACTATCATACTAGTCCGAAAGCTGTGATACTTGCTTGAAAACTTCGATACCTGCTCGAAAGTTACTGTATAATAATAATAACAAATAATAATGATAATATTAATAAATAAATAATAATAATAATAACTATAATAATAATCACAATAATTAATAATAACAATTATGATAATAATTAACGACAATATCAATGATAAATAATAACTAATAATAAAATAGTAAAACTAATAATAATAATAATAATAACAACAACGATATTAATAATAATAACAATGATAAATAATGATAATAATAAGTCATTAATGACAAATAATAATAATAATAATCCCATAACAATTAATAATTTTAATAATAATAATACTAAAAATGATAATAATAAGTCATTAACGATAAATAATAATAATAATAATCCCATAACAATTAATAATTTTAGTAATAATAATAATTATAATAAATAAAGATAATAATAGAAAATTATGATCACAAATAAATAAAATAAAATAAAGTAAAATAAAATTTTAAATTTATAAATATAATATATTATAAAATATGCACACTCATACAAGAGTTATGTACGATACAATATAACATGCTAATACGCAATCCCATGATATCAGCTATCGCGGGTATTTTTTTAACCAATATGGTCCGGGATGGTTATCTATAATGGTCATCTAACCCCCTAGACTCATAGGTAGCAGAATTATGAAACTAAGCTATTCATGGGCCGAACCAAATCATTGCCTCCCATACGTTGTGGTACATACAAACATAATATATCAGTAGTGCCAGAGAGTATCCATATATATATGAAAAGATACTTGATGTACCATATAATATACTAGTGGTGCCAAACAATATTCGACGTCTCAGACACTATCTAACAGGGAGATTAAAGAGAAAAACTTGTAATCGGTCACGTTGGCATCCCACGGTGCCAATTGCTATTAATTTGCCATGGTTAAAATAATCTTCATTCTATTGAATGGACGATGGCTAATACTCATTGTGCACTATAATTGCTATATCTTAGGCCATAACCCGCACATGATGGCTATACATATGTGTGTGCTAGCCCATACTTACCAATCATCCTATGGCTAAAGAAGGAGATGGTTGGTGCTCACTTTGCATTATACTTGTATATCCTCTTTCAACACAGCTTACAGTGACAATCATTAATATAACTTGTGCGCTGATCCATAACATAATAAACAACTATTCTATGGCCGGGGGGGTGATTAATACTCATTGTGCAAATATATTTGTCAACCCTCAAGTCCATGGCACCCACAAAATAGCCATACATACTTGCGTGCTAATCAACAATTCAGTACCAAACCCTAATACTACATGGTGCATCTAAAAACTATAAAATTTTATAATATTATAAATTTCAAAATTTAATAAAATACCATCGGATTTATATATTACTAAATCCATTAAATTCAATATTTCCTTTTAAACTATCGCATAAATCCAATGATTTTAATTAAAATTAATTACTAAAATAATAATTTCAATTTCACAAATATTCAAATACACAATATATTTTATACACTAAAATTTATTATTCTTCTTAAATCATTAAAATTTATTTATGTAAAAATTATATTAAGTCACATAAAATTCACATATAATTTAAATTCACACAAATACATTTTATCATACAAAATAAATGTAACAATAAATAAACACAATTAATTTCTCCAAAACATATAATAAATATTATATAACAAATGTATTTAAATAACATAAAATATCATAATAAAATTAAATAACAATTTTCTTAATTTTTAAAACATACATAATACTTTTGAAGATGTAAAATAACATAAAATATACATTTACACACACACATATATATATGTGCAACCTTTTAGCAAGTATGTATACACACACATATGTATATATTTATTTATATATATATACATATATACACGCATACATATATATACACAAATATGTATATATATTCATCTATAGGTATCCACACATGGAGGCTGTTTATGATGTCGACTCGCAGTATTGATAACAGTTTTTTTTAAAAACCATCATCAATGCTATTGTACAGAAATAACATTGACAATGGTTTTTCATCAATACTAAGGGTCCGCATGTGAACCGTCTGCACCGTAACATTTTTATATACATACAAACCTTTAACAAGCATATTTTAGCAAGTATAAATGTCCACATATACATATATAATTTGATATGTATATACAAAAGCTTTCAACAAATATCTATATTTAAACAAATATATATATACATGTATATATTCATACACTCATAATCTCTTTCCATATATATATAGGTCTAAACGCATATATATTCAATTTCACACTATTTTCATACTAAATATAAAAATTCACCCAAAAATGGCAATTTTTAAATATACCACCAAAATTCATAAAGGGTACCATTAAAAAGCTAAGAGGACGAAGAGCACGAATTTAACCTTCATTGAGCTCAACTCCGCCGTTGTTGGATGATTAATAGTTTACTTGGTAAATTTTAATTTTATTATTTTTTATATTAAAATTCTAAAAGTGAAATCTTTAAAAATAACCAATAAATTATTATATAATATATAGATTCCATTAACAATCTTTATCAATATTGACAAATAGCATTTTAAATAATATAAGTATTAATTTTCTTCCCGTTTCTGCTCCCATGACTTGAACATGCACCGGATGTAAAATTTGTCCAAATGGTATTCCCCCTTATATCTACCCTTTTAAAATTATAAGATCCAATATTTACCCCTCCTTTTATTTAAATAAAAATATTCTTTCAAAAAATTATAAAAGATAAAAAATGAAAAAAAAAATTCGACATCTAGATAAGGAAGAAAGAAAGTTTAGTCATATTGCTTCAGAGCACAAATTTTGACAAAAGGTCTACAGCTGAGAGAGATGATGGGTGGAGAAGAGAAGGTGGTGGAGCTTCGGGTGATATAGATTCATGGCTGGTGAAGCTCTTACTGCATCGTGGATACAAAGTCAAGGCTTCTGTGTGAGACGGGTATTATTATTATTATTATTATTATTATTTACATAGTTTGTAAAGAGTTTGAATTCCAAATTCTGTCGTTTTTCATTGCTGTTTACTAAAATGAAAAATAAATAAATAAGTTCAGAATACACAGAGCAAGCATTTTTATATGTATATATTCAGGTTATTGAATTTAAGATAATGTTTCTCTTGTTATTTTCTCGTTATGAATCCTTGTTTTGGTATCTATGATTCTATGAAAAAAAAAACAACCATTTGAACTTCTAAGTTGAACATCTCTAATCATGTTTTACGCATTTTCACAGATGATCCAAAGAAAACAGAACAATTTGCTTTCGCTCAAAGGAGCCAAGTAAAACGCTTAATTTGTTTAAAACAAATATATTAGAAGATGGAGCTTTTGATGCTTTAGTTGAAGAGTGTGAAGGCGTTTTCCATACGGCATCCCCTGCATTCTTCTCAGCCGATGATCCTCAGGCACAAGACGTTTTTTTTTAATATTTGTTTCTCTTTTTGTTGTAGAAATGTACAATATAATAACAGAAAATATAATTAAGGACTGTTTAATAGCAGTGGAAAAGTATATAATTCAAAGTTTATCACCATGTTGTACTCCACTGGATTGAACTGAAAGTATTTTAAATTTAATCCAATTAAAATAATACAATTCAATCCAATTAATCTAGCATCTCAATTCAAAGTTTATCACCATGTTGTACTCCACTGGATTGAACTGAAAGTATTTTAAATTTAATCCAATTAATCTAGCATCTCAAACGAATCCTTAGTGGCTTTAGTCATAGCTTTTCATATGCAAAAAATGAAATAATTCTTTTTTTGATATGTATTTTTCAGGCAGCAATAATAGTACCTGCACTGAAAGGAACACTAAACGTTCTAAGATCATGTATAAAAGTTGCTTCTGTAAAAAGAGTGGTTCTAACGTCTTCCATAACTTCAGTTGTTTACAATGGAAAACCTCTACTCCCTGATGTAGTAGTTGATGAGATTTGGTTTTCAAATCCCACTTTTTTTGAGAAGCCCAAGTTTAAATTCTTCATACATATTATCTCTTTCCAAAATTTTCATTAAATTTGTTTTCCATAGAATATATGTTATATAAAATTCTTCCATGACACCACTTATTAGGGAAATTTAGTCGTACTTGGATAACGTTTATGTTTTTTTGTTTTTGTTTTTTCAATCTTTTCTTAAAACCATTTTAAACTGTTTATAAGACAAGGCTTATTTTGATAAACATTTAATCTTTTTGTTATTATAAATTATTACCTTATTTGTTCATGTAGTCTTAATTTCACAAACAAAAAAGAAAAACATAAAATGTTACCAAACGAGAGGTCAGCGTTTTTACATATATTTTGATGATGATTTTATTAGAAACATGATGGAATATAAAGTATTTTGTCATGACCATTTGTATTTGTATATCTTGTTTAATTCTTTTTAGTATTAGCCAAAAATACGGTTAAAGAGAAGGTATGGTAAAATCATGTGAATCTGTTTTCCTGTAATATTTGTGTCTTCTGCTTTTCTTTTATCCAGCTTTGCTATGTGCTTTCAAAAACTTTAGCTGAAGAGGCTGCTTGGAAATTTTCAAAAGAAAATGGGATTGATATTTAGATTGTGACATTGAAGAAGATGTGCTTGCAAAATAATCAGATAGAAATTTGTATCTACACTGCTGCTTCATTGTACCAATTTATAACTTATACCATTAATAAACAGCGAGGATATCTAAACCTACTCATTGGCATCATTGTCGCCATGGACAAGTTTGCTACAAATTTTCAATGGAAACTGAGAAGCTCAGTCAATTTTACATTCTCACTCACTATTCAATGAAGTAAACATGGAGTTGCAAGAAAACAGCTTATTTATCTACTAATCCAAATTTCACAACTTGGTCAAATAGATAAAACAATTTTATGCAGACCCCAAAAAATAGTACTTCAACTAAACAAAATTAGCATTTCCCCAAGCTAAGTATCATGGTCCCACTCTTTGGAATGAGCAAAAGTAGACTGTATGATACGGATGGCGCAAGGCATATATCAAAACTTCTCTTAGCCTTTTTTTTTTTTTACATACATAGGACATCAAATATGCTGAGCAGGGCTGGCTTACTAGCTTCTTGCAGATAATAAACCAACCGTTAATAAAGTAAACAACTCACACAATATTAGTATTATGCAAGTACCAAGCAACCAATAAAAAAAAATAACAATAATCAATAATTAAAAGACAAGCATATAAGGCAATAAGAAACTGAATAAAATGCACATTTGGTCTCAATGGAGAGCACGCAAATATGTTACAAGTACGCATTAGAAATTCTCACCTATGCTTGTGATCTAACCCAACACCTCACCGGGTAGCTACCCCTCTTTAAAGAGTTTATTTAGCCATTTTTTTATCCTGGCGGGAAGATACATCAAAACTTATAAAAAATCATAATAGTACTATTTCTTATGGTGCAAAATATAAATCCAAACAAGTGACCATGGAGTTGACTAATGATCCTAAACGAAATTTAGCTTGGTGATTACAGCTAAAGGACAAGGTACATGTGATTGTCACATTCTCCCCCACTCAATCTGTTGATGTCCTCGACGATGTGGCCGCTTTAAAGGACAAGGTACAATATGTTAGGGCACTCTCTGATATTTTACTAGAAACTTGAAGAATAGACAAGTTGTCTCCTCAGTCATGCAATACTTTGAGGATGAAAATTACATATTTTGAGAATCTGCCTATGACTACCAAAATACTGTAAAGGTCTCCGATCTTTTGGAGGTCTATGATAAAGTCAAGCGATACACTTACCTATGGATGGGTAGGAATGAAAAGCAGCTCGAACAATCCTTGTGGCTTTTGTCTCTCTACTTTGTCTTGCTAACATGCAAGACAAGTTCGAATGTAATCTATAACATCATCGCACATTTGTGGTCAATAGTATCCTTGTTTAATCAGTGTGCATATTCTCTATCATCCTAGATGTCCTACCCATAGAGTATGATGGCACTCCTGCAGCATCATTTTCCTTAAATCCCCAAATCTCTGGACAAACAATTTATCCCCTTTCATCTAATGGCCTTCTTCCCAATGTACATTTCTCCTTTTATTAGGTGAGAATAACTGAAGACGATGAGGAGAAAACTAACTGTGTCATGCGATACGGGTTTTTAAAGTTCATGATGATGTCATTTGGGTTGAATAATGCACCAACAACACTTTGGATTCTCATGAACAAAGCATTCCGAGACTTCCTCGACAAGTTCATCATAATGTATTTGGACAATATTGTGATCTATAATTCTACCCTTGAAAAGTATGTTGAGCATATTCGATTGGTGTTTCGAAGGTTTCAGGAAAATCAATTTTTCGTGAATAGGGAGAAATGTGCTTTTCCTAAAAAATAAATTAAAATTTTGGATTATATTATTGAAGAGAGAAAGACTCGCATGGATATGGGAAATGTGAAAGCCATCCAAGAATGGAAGACTTCAGCTAATATCAAAGAACTTAGATCCTTTCTTGGATTAACAAACTACTATTGTCGTTTCGTCAAAGGATGCTCAAAGAAGGCAACTTCCTTAACATAATTGCTAAAGAAAGATGTGTCGTGGGAATGGAACAACGAATGTCAGAGTGCGTTGATGATTTGAAGAAAGCCATGATGAGTGACCTAGTCTTGGCACTTTCGGATTTCACAAAACTATTCAAAGTACAAATGATGCATCAAATTTTGCTTTGGGTGAAATCCTACTTTTAAAATGGCCACCCATTGCCTATGAAAGTATGAAGCTATCAAGATCATAAATGAATTATATTGCCTAAGAAAAAGACTCCACCCAGGACAAAATCTAATGCATCAATTTGTACTTCAAATGATTTCATGACATTCGGAAATGCCAAAACTAGATCACTCATCATGGCTTCATTCAAATCATCAGTTGCACCAAGACATTCGTTGCTTCATTCCCATGGCACATCATTTAGCAGTTCTATTAAGGAACTTGCCTTCTTTCAGTATCCTTTGACGAAATGACAATAGTAGTTTGTTAATTTAAGAAAGGATCTAAGTTCTTTGACATTAGCAAGATCCTTCCATTCTTGGATGGCTTTCATGTTTCCCATATCCATGCAAATATTCACCTTTTCAATAATATGACCCAAAAATTTAATTCATTTCTTAGCAAAAGCACATTTCTCCCTGTTCACGAACAATGGATGTTACCAAAACCTTCAAAACACCAATCAAATATGCTCAAAATACTCCTCAAGGCTAGAATTACAAATCATAATATCATCCAAATACACTATAACAAACTTGTCGAGGGAGTCCGGAATACTTGGTTCATGATAGTGCAAAATATCGTTGGTACATCGCTTAACCCAAATGGCATCACCATAAACTCAAAAAAACCCATATCATATGACACAAGTAGTTTTTTCCTCATCCCCTTCAGCTAGTCTCATCTGGTAAAAAGGAAAAATGCACCTTAAGAAGAAGATGGCCTACTTTTGATAAAAATGGATAATTTGTTCATCCCAATATTTAGGGATTTAAGGAAGATGATGCTGTAGGAGTGTCATCATATCATATGGACAGGACATCCAGGATGGCAGGACCACACGCCCTGATAAAACAAGAGTATTAGCCACAAATATGCGATGATATTATGGATTACACTCGAACTTGTCTACATATCAACAAGACAAAGTAGATAAACAAAAGCCACAAAGATTGTTCGAGCCGCTTCTTGTCCTTGCCCATCCATAGGAGAGTGTATCACTTGACTTCATCATAAACCTCCCAAAGATCGGAGACCTCTCTAGTATTTTGGTGGTCGTGGACAGATTCTCAAAATATACAACTTTCATCTCAATCTCAAAGTATTGCATGGTTGAGGAGACAGCCTATCTATTCTTCAAGTTTGTGGTAAAATATTGGGGAGTGCCCCAACATATTGTTGGTGATTGAGATGCCAAATTCACAAAGTCTTTCTTATAGGAACTGTTCAAACTTCTTGACTTCCGACTCAACATTTTCTCCGGTAATCATCCATAAACAGCTGGACAAACAGAAAAGATCAATGGCATGTTCGAGGACTACTTACAACACTTTGTTAGTATCAACCAAAAAAATTGGACACATCTCCTCAACATAATCCAATTATGCTTCAATGCACAGAAGGACTCTTCCACAAGTAAATATCCATATAAGATAGTTAATGGTCAGAAGCTCCTGTTACCACATACAGTAAGTGAATATCAAGGTAAGAAGCTAATGGGTTTCAACTTCACAAAAGTATGAAAGAGCAATATGGGAATAGTTAAAGCCTACTTGGCAAAAGCGAAAAACCGAATGAAGAAATGGACAGATAAAGGGCAAAAGCCTTTGGAATTAAATGTTAGGGATATGTAAAGGTGGTACGAGAGCAATTTTACTGACTGGGAGATAGAGATCCCAGATTAATGAGGAAGTATAAAGGACCAATGTCAATCGTTGTCAAAGTATGAAGCGCTTCGTATAAGGTAATGACTCTAAAATGAATGAAGGTACACTTGATGTTTCACAGCAGCAGTCTCAAACCCTATTACTCAGACAATGGAGATCCAGCGCGCAACAACCCAACCAAAATCGACGTTAAGCTACAGAAGATGACAAAGGAAGCAGAAGAAATTCTAGCCGACAAAGTCAGATAGGTCCATCACCCTCCGTACAGAAGTACCTCGTCAAATGGATGGGATTGGGAGACGAAGAGATCAACTGGGAGAAATGAACAACTTAACATCCTGCAAGCATATTATTGAAAAATCCAAATAGCTACATCATCAAGGATATTGACAGATTGAGTGAGAGAGGATGTAGTCCCATGTACCTTATATTTGACTGTAATCATCAAGTTAAAGTTCGTCCAAAGCCATTAGTCGAGCTCATAATTAATTACTTGGATTTATATTTTGCATTGTAAAAAATAATATTATTATGATTCTTTGCATATTTTGATGTTTTTTCCCGCCATGATAAAAATGGTTAAATAAGCTTTTTAAAAGGGATGGCTAGTCAACAAGATGTTGGGCTAGACTATCAATATAGGTAAGAACTTTCAATGCATACTTATAATTACTAACTCTCACCCTGAAGGGCTAATAAACACTGCACGATCCACTTTAATTAGTAAATAAACAACCCACAAGATATTAATATTATACAAGCACCAAGCAAATAAAATAACAAATAACAATAATCGATAGTGAAAAAATAAACACACAAGGCAACAAAGAAACTGAATGAAATGCACTCATTTTATTAGGTCTTGGTGGAGAAAATAGCAAAGAAGTTTGAAGCATACATTAAGACTTTTCACCTATGCTGGTGGTCTAGTCCAACTCCTCACCAACTAGCCACCCCCTTCTAAAGAATTTATTTAGCCAACTTTATCCTGACTAAAAGAAAAATCAAAATAAGCAAAAAATCATAATGACACTATTCTTACAATGTAAAATATAAATTCAAATAAGTGACCATGGACTTGACTAATAACCATGGACGAACTTTAGATTGGTGATTACAAGCAAAATACAAGAGGTACATGTGACTCTCACACTAAGGATAAGACCAGCCAACCACTTGCATCAGAATTGAGTTCCAAGGTCCGGCTAGACATAAGGGAGGTCTTCTTCAACACCCAGTAGATGAGTATGCTCAACGGATACACCACTTGTGCATCAATGTAATGGATATTGCTCCTAAACGGTTCCACCAGATTACCATTACTAAGTGGAAGAAGTTAATCAGAAATTTAGAGCAGAAAATTTGAAAAAGAAACACCAAATATGAGCAGGAAAAAAATAATAATAATAGTAATAATAATACATAGAGTTATTAGACCAAAACAGAGACCATCTTCCAAAAGAAGAGGTAGAATGTTGGAAATCTTAGTAAGTTCAATTAGACCCCTCCCCATGAACACATGGCTATCCTTTAATTTTCCAAAGAAACTAATTTTCTCAAACAGTAGATTGTATAGCTGAGATTAGTGCTACATTGCATTTACACAGGGCTTCGAGAGAAACTTTTTGCATGAACTAAAATTATAGGAAATTGGATAATCATACCACTACCAATTTGATGTTCAACTAGTTAAATAACTTCAATAGGGCAAAATGCATTTTCAGTATATATGATCGAAGCTCTGGTTTGTTACAAACAGAAGAGAAATAAAAGGAAATTCTTGAAAATTTATGAACGGTTAAAAAGAAGATCTAGATGGCAAAGATAAGTAAAATGGAAAACCGTGTACGAGAAGCAGGAAAGAGATTGACAATTGACTTTTATTTACCCTGAACAAGTAGAGGTTTGTGATTTTCATTTCATTTCCCTGCTACCAAACCTTAACCAAATAGAACTATAAGTAGGCTATCTTCACAGATGGTGTTGCATTGGGCATCTTTTCAATAATTCAAATCACACGTTCCTCTTATATCTCTTGTGTTCATGGGGCAAGCAAAGGCGTCTCCACAATTTTTATACCAAATTACATGGTTTCTCATCCACTTGATCAAATAACAAAGAAGGTAATGCACTAACTAGAGAGAACAGACAGCCCTAACGAGTCCACAACTTTTGCAGTTGTTCTAGAATATAATGACCCAAGTTCTTCCTGCATCTGGATCTGAACAGGGTACATGTGTTTGCTCAGCTAACCTAGTGAAAAGAAAGAAGCCTTACAAAAATTAATATTAATAATAATAATAATAATAATAATAATAATAATAATAATAATTAAATAATTAAATAAATTCTACATAAGGGGACCCTTTACAAATCCAACAAAGAGTTAGGATACCTGTACCAAATTAAGCTGATCAAGATGCTCCAGCATAATCTTCTTATGCTCTGGATAATGTCAAATTTCACTCTCTTTTATGCGATTAACACTGTAATAACAAAATACACTGTCTCACCAACCTGGTTAAGAGAGAGTGGGGGGGGGGGGGGGCGGGGGGGGCAGTGGGGAACCAATTAATAAATTATGAAATATGATAAAACATGGAACTGACGAAATCTGTGTGCTTTGATATTTGAAGCAAGAATGGAGAAAGTAACAGCTATTGCTTTTCTTACCATGAGCTTACAGAGTTTCTGAGCATCATTGGTGCCACTGCTATCAACTGCTAAAAAATGGTTTTGATTAAGATACTTGCACTTGTACTAACTAGCCATATAAGATGATTCATGCTCAAAGAAAAAATTTAGTATTAGGTTTGTATTTAATTCTGAACAGTGTACTTTCGATGGTTATAACTCAATGAAAAAGCAATTGATCTTGCTAAACTAGATATGGAAACTACACGTAAAAGTCCAGTGCCAACTACATAAGCACAAGTGGGATTATCATTGCTCATCAAAAATTTGTCATATAAACCTTATTCTAAAATGCAGTTAGGGAGAATGGGAAAAAACTCAGTGATTCTAATTTGCTGTTGATGCTCTCAAGGACTGGGGATTTAATAAAATTGAGTTTCCACAAAACCATCTAGTTTGTTTGACTCAGTTTCCACTTTAATACTGTTCATTTCACTAATATGACGTGGAAAATCCTTTGTGCAAGGTATGGAGTGGTGGATCCAAATCATCAGGTAAGCATGCCAACTTCCATCTGCAACATTAGAGTGTACATTGAAACAGACAAGTTTTATGGGAAATAGGTATGGTTATATAGCAACCAAAATGCTGGAGAAACCATAATAGATCAACTAACTAAAGAGTACTGCCTTTAAGCTTCATAGGAGCACCAGCACAAAGTTGGTAAAAGATATGATACAAACTCCAACCATTGGCAGCTGAAATGCACTTTACTCCTTAAAGGAAAAACTTTGACTTCAGGATAAGGAACATAAAAATAAAAATAAAGTCCTGACAGAAGTCGTCAGACAGCAACAAGTTACCCTTTGTAGAAGAATTATCCCTGTTTATTGCAGGAAATTTGATGTCAACATGCACATGAGACTATAACAATCAAGTCAGATCATGACAGAAATATAGTAACTGAAATTTATTACATTCAGCAACAATATTCTATTCCCCTAGTGTGCTAAAATGAATTTTAAACAACTTCCCTAGGACAGTAAAAAATTAAAGTGAGTAGCTTCAGAAGTCGTTTCTGAAGTGGAAGAATATAAGAGTTATAATAACAGAACCTAGGAACAGAGTTCTTATAGCAATTTACAAGAACTCAACCAGGAAAGCATGAACACATGAAGTAGAAAAAGCTGAACAGTAATGAGTTTCCTCTGCCTTAAGTTATCGTATTTCTTTGTCTTTTAGAATTTATGCAGAAAAAAATGAATTCACAGTTGATTCAAAGAACCGCTTTTCTAGAAAGTGCTTTATTTCATAATACCCAAATTATTTAGTTCTTATAAATCAGTGAAGAAGAAAATCTGACCACTAGTAACATCTTTGTAGACAGCGAAAACAATAAACTCATGTTATCAATTGTTAATAATGGGGCCATTAAGGATTCAAGAAGCAAGAATGCAATGCGATTCACGAGACTTACAATCTCATTTCTGTCATGAAGTTCCTTAGGACACTAGTCTTAATCATGAAAATTTCCCCGAAGGTATTTCTATGAAAAATTTCAGCAGGCTAAAACAAATCAGATACCAATCAACAGAAATACCATATCCATGGTTCAGATTAACTATAAATATTTAACTATAGTACTTACCAGGAAAGGTAATTAGGTTTAAAAAGTTTCTTGCTTTCTGTACTAGCTTCCATATCAGCAGCTGTAGCTTCAACTTTATGAGAACAAGGATGGCACACTGAGGAAGCCTCCATAACAGCAGTCATAGCAGTTAATAACTGTGAAAGTGGCTGCTACCTGACATTCTCATTACATTTGAACGAACTAAAATCAATGGACTGAAGTGATATATGACCAAGATATAAATCTTTTAAATGTTTCTTACACAGCCCAATTCTCTTTCTATTCAAACTGGGATGGATAAAACTAGGAAACCCTGATTTCCATCCTGGAAACTTCTGCCTTTCCATCACATGTAGACTATAAACACATGGTGCCGGAGCTAAGCATCCCATAACAAAACAACTGCAAGGCCTTGACTGGCTCACCATTCTTGATAGAGACAGTAAAAGCAAGCCACTGTAAGAAATCCCATACATCAATGCCTCATCATTTTCATAAGCTTGAGTAGCTGATGTTTCATCCACCATCTCTTGCTCTATATCTTGAGTAGATGGTATCCTGCTCAGTTCTGTGTCAAACTTATTTTCTATCTCATTTTCATGCATACGATACTTTGCTGCCAGAGTTCGAACACAAGACTTCCTAATTTGATGAGCAATTAAGAGCTTTATCTCACTAAAGTTATCACATTCACCATACCATCTAAGCCAACGGCGAACAATGCCAGAAAACCAGTCAATGATTTCACTGCTGTCTAGTAAAATAAGTGAAGAAGATGCACAAGGGTAACCTTTGGATGTGGTTAATCCATATCGTAGAAGACATTTTTTTATGGCATCAACTGGAGCAATAATCTCAGTTTTGATTAGAGGTTTAACAGAAGAACCAGAATTTGGCAAAAGGGATAGAGTAGAAGCTGTCTCAGAAACAATATACTCTTCAGCACGCTTTTGAAATTCATAAAAAGAGTTCCTAAGTTCTTTGGGCATGGCCGGTTCTGAAACATACTTCGACAAAATTGAATCCTCACTCTCAGCTGCTTTCACATTAACTTCTTGCATCCATATTTTTAGCAAGTGCTTGTACCAGTGATCAGTCTCCATGCCAGATTTACGCAAATGGGAAATCTGACTCAAAACAGAGTTAGAATCAGCTAAATGCCGAATCTCTGACTCCTTGACCTTCTTCAAACCATAAGCTAACCATTTCTTCCCTATTCTCACTGTCCCAGCATTCCAAGCCTGTTGTTTTTGTATAGCAAATAGCTCAACTTTTTCCTTTAACTTGTGGACAGCTTTCATACGAGGACTTTCTTTCACTCGCCTTTTAATCAAAGTGCCAAGAAAGTTGATTCCACGTGGACCATAGCATGGAAATATTTCTGTTTGATCATCAATATCCAAGTACAAAGACATCTTCAAGTAATTAAGAATCTCGGTCCTGAAGTCAAGAGCAACATCTTTGGAACCAGAAACTGCAAAAAGTATCTCATCCATAAGGCGACAGCAATGAATTTTTACATTGAAAATCTCTTCATCCACACAGCTCCGATCATTGGTTTTCAGGTGCCTCCTAAACCAGCCACGCAACTTGGAGCAGGACCTTTGAGCAGTGTCAATATCTCGATCCAAAGCTTCATATTTCATTGTCAATCTGTAAAATTCATGATCAAAGAGATCAAGATATATATTCATTAAAATAGGCGATAATACTCCCTCTTGTGGTAGACCTTGACCTTTTGGGAACCCCCCAAACTCCAAATTGAGCACCTGGGCATTAAACATGCTTCGGATAATACAATATAAGCTAGGGTCCTCTATCTTCTCCTCCATCACTGATAGTAGTTTATCCAGGATACAGCCATCTAGTTTCTTGTTTATGAGAACAGTAAACCACCAATCAGGAGAAGAAATCTCTTTCCTGACGTACTTCAAAGCCGTTCTGTGCCCCCTCCCACTTCGACAACCATGTGAAATTTTAGAGAAATGGGGCCTGTAAACAACTTCCAAAACAATTCTGATGGCTTCCTGAACGACCTTCAGCATTAGATTGGGAAGTACCAAAACTTCTTTCCTCGTACCTTTTGTTGAGATAGAGAAGGTGTTGGCATTGACATCGAAATTCCCACAACGCAGCTCTTTAGCCATGGATTCAAAACAGATGTTGTCGTTGCCTACTGCCACATCAACATTTGAGTTGAGTCTAATGCAATTATAAGCATCCTGAAGAGTTTTTGTGTTGGCAATGACATTAGATACCAGACCCTGAAACTTGCCATTTATGTATTGCTCCTTCACCCTCTTCTTAATCCGGAGTTCAAGGTACCTCTTGAGCTCCATTCTACTTTTGGGTTTTCCAGCATCTACTTCAATAGAATTATTTCCTATGAGACAGGCTAAGTCCTTCGCCAATGTCATTTTTCCAATACCCATATGAAGATTATCAGCTGCCGCAACACTAGAATAACCTACAACTGACTGTATTCTTTCTAAAGGTTTACCTGTTATAATTGTTATAAAAAACGGACGCTTCACGATACGAAACATCGGTTTTCAAGTGAACCCAAACGAATCGCAGAACAGGTGCAATACTCAACTGGTTTATGCCCAGACAGTTTCTTTTGAATCGGCTATACCCAGAAAGAATGGAAAAGCAAAAACCAGATTTGAAGAAGACAAAGAAATAAGAGAAAAGAAAGTGACAGTGAAGAGAAATTACTTGGAAATTGGAATCATGGTGGAAATACCAGAGACTGCGCACAACCCAGAACCAGTGTTACTGTGTAGAGGAAGAAGAAGAAGAGGAGGAGGATGAAGTCAGAGAATTTATTATTATTTTATTGCCTGACCAAAAAAAAAACGTGATCATAAATCTGAAAATAAATAATATATTTAACATTGATGAAGACCCGATTTCATTTTGCCCATCTGAAAATGGAAAGTTAAAAATCTTTTTTATTGTTCTATAAAATAAGTTATATATACAAGGAGACAAATTATCATAATAACAATATCAATTTAACAGTTTTAATACCAAATATTTTTTTATCAATTTTTAAATCATATAAATAGTTAAAATTAAAATTAAAAATAGATAAATATAAATTTAATGGTACATTAAGATTTTATTTAGAAAAATTTTCAATATAATTTTTAATTTTAACTTTTAATACAATTTAATAGTTGTAGAAAAATCATTTAATACTAAAAATTTAATTTGAGCTTATTAGTATATAATTGTTTAAATATAATTTATTTATAATTTTTCTAAAGTGCATTATAACTTATGGATATTTACATAAAAACAAAGAATTTTTTAAAAAATTATTGTTTATATGTGATGTATTGATGGCTATTTCTTCAAAACTATTGTTTTATGATATTAACACCATAAAAAGACTTACTTATCTAAGTATTATTAAACAACTAAATAGGCCACAATAACTATTATTGTAGAAAAAATAGTGATGAAGTCTAGGATCATTATGAAAAATTAGAGGAAGAAAAAAAATAAAAGATTGAGGTTGAAGTGTCTTCATAATGGAAATTGTTATTGGGAAGGCATTTTAAGAATGAAAAATCATTTAGCTCACACAAAATTAAAGGTGGTAAAAAAATTTACAACTACCATCTTAAATACTTTGTGTAAAAAAGGAGACAAAGATAAGGTTTGCTCAAATATTTATAATTTTTCTATGCAACTCTTTTAATTTAATGAAAATTCCTTATTTTAAATTTGTTTTAATTCATTGGAAAGTTTTTATTTGAAATGCTTTCTTTTTTAACTTAGTGAAAAGTTCTTCTTCTTTTTTTTTTTTTTTAAAACAAATGCTCTCTCTTTAAATTTATGTATGTTTATCATATCGAATATATATCTAAATTTGTCTTTACAGATGCTCTGCAAATATTATGAAATTATTAAATATTTGAGTTTGAAACCAATATTGAAGTTGTTGTTGTATTTGATTTTATTTAAAAGAGCTATAAACTTATGGAATATGTAGCTAGTGGGAGTTGTAGGATAGATATGAGCATAGAAGTGTGTTTTATCTATAGTTTGAAAAATTTTGGAAATGTCCATATTTTACGGAAGGTTCTACCACATTTTTTGTAAAATTTCTGATAGGATTTTCCTAAACAAGATTGTTTTGGAATTCTTCAGAATACGTTTGGCACGCAAAATAAGTCCAGACAGAATTGGATCGGATAGAACAGGTTTGGATCAAATAAAAAAGATATAATTCAGTCTTGTATTTGACATAGTTTTGCACTGAATAGTAGACTAATTATTCTTCGTTTAGTACAAGATCGGACTAGAATGAAATATTTTATAATTATTTAAATTAAATATTTTAAAATAAAAAATTAAATTATATATTTATGTTTACAAAAAAGAATATATTTAATTAAAGTTGTAAATTTATATATTTATATTTACATACAAATTTTAATATATTTTTACACTCTCAAGTTATATTAATATATTGTTTTAAAAATAAATTAAAATTAAATTATAACATGATAAGTCATAAATAACAATTAACTCCAAATAAAAAAAATTAACATCATATATAGCAAAAATTGTAAATATTATATATTTATATTTGCACACAAATTTTAATATTTTTTTTACACCCATAAATTATGTTAATATATTTTTTTAAACCCAATTAAAACAAAATTATATGGTAAGTCACAAATAACAACTAAATAAAAAAAATTAACATTATATTTAACAAATAGCTTATTAACATAGGAATATCAATCTCTACTTCATATATATGTGTATATTTCATATGTAGGTTTAGTTTTAACTGGTACTACATTCATAATGTATATTGAATTTTGTAAAAATAATCTACTTATATAACCAATAAGTAAATATATATATCGATAATAATCCAAATAAACAATCTAATATAAAATCATTAATACACTCTTTGTTCAAGTGAGCACAAATATTTATGGTGGTATTTTGTACTGGCTTTGATTCATTAGGGTGTGTTTGTTAAGTAGGATAGGTTCGGATCGAATTGGATATAACTGGATTAAACAAGAAAGATATAGTCATGTTCTATGTTTGGCATAATCATAGACTAAATGTTGGATTAGTTATCCTATTTTTGCTGCAGCCTCGAACTGAAATGGACTGTACTATAATCATTTAAAATAAATGCTTCTAAAAAAAAAAATTATACATTTATATTTACAAAAGAAATATGAAATTATATTTACACCCACAATAATAATAAATATATTGTTTTAAAAACTCGATTTAAATTAATTTATAATATGATTAGCCACAAATAATAATAATATAAAAATAAAAACTTAAAATTATATTTAAAAATGTAAATGTTATATATTTATATTTACAGACAAATTTTAATTTTTAATTACACCAACAAATTATGTTAATATATTGTTTAAAAATTAAAATTAAATTATAATATAGTAAGCTACAAATATCAAGAAATTTAAATTGAAAAAAAAAAAAAAACCTAACATTATATCCATATCCACTTCATACATACATATATATATATATATATATATAATTCGTATGTAGATTTAATTTTAATTAGTCTTGCATACATAATACATGTTGGCATTTTTAAATAATTTATTTATACAACAAATAATTAAATACACCCAATGATAATACTCCAATTAATCAACCTAATATAAAGCTATTAATCCACTTGTTGTTCAAGTGAGCATGTGCATGTGAGGTGGCAGTTTATATAGGTTTATTCATTGATTTTGATTCAATTTGGTTTTTTATCAATTGTTCAACATATTCAACATATACAATTTCAGCTTTTTTAATTGTATGATATGCTTGATGTAAATTATTTTTAAATCCATTCAGTTGCTGAAAACATTTAGGCTATAAATTATATATTCAAGGTTGTCTACCTTTAAACACAACATAAGTTGCTTTCTTTGTCATTCAATATTCCTACATGTAATGATAAATCATAATATATTATATCATAATATGATATAATAGTTAAAAATATATATATAATATCTTAATCATTCAAATACATGATAATATAAGAAAACATAATGTATAATCATAAATATGTCTTCAAATACATAACAATTAACCAACAACTACTAACATATAATATATGTCCATAAGTTTCAAAATAAATTGTTCATAAATATCTTCCTATCAACATAAACATAAGTATATAATCCATAACATGACTTATTTAATTATGTAAAAATCCAGTAACAAATTCAATCTTCTCTAAATCAATTTCAATGATCTTCAAAACCTCCATTTGATGAGTCTGATCTCATTGCCTTTGAGATTTTAAGGTTACTAGTAATAAAGAATCCCTATATTTCAAGTTCTTCAGCTAAGTATTTGGGATAATTAGCTTCAAATTTATCATTCTTCTCCATTAATTGATTGAACAATTGAGATGGTACCTCACTAAGTCCTTTTGCAAGGTCATCCATTTTATCCAATCTAGATTTCCTCTTACTTCTTGCTTGGGATTGTACATTAGGTTCATTAGTTATGGTTTGATTCACATACATTGAAGAAGGTGCAATATCGACCTCAATGTGTTCATGTTAAGCCTTTATAAGGATATTATCTACTATATCATGAATTGTTTGTGCTCCAATTCCAATTGCACAGTCTTTCTCAAATATATTTGCAAGCCTCTAATATATTAGAAAAGGTTTTCCTCTTTAACTTTCAGCGTTGCTCTAAATAGGAAAAGAACAACGTTTATTATACATAACTACTAATCTAGTTTAACAAAATAAATGCCATAAAAACTCAAAACTTACACATATAAGGTTCAAGCTTCATCACTATCAATCTTCACACATTTCAGCAAGTCATTCCATCCAAAACCACTTTTGTTCAGCATATCAAATATTGAACAATATCATTTCTTTCAATTTTCAACTTTGACTCGATATGTGGAATAACTTTCAAATCCAATTGAGGACACATCTAAGGTAGTTGCCTCTCAATCATATCCACTATTCTAGCTCTGAATGTTCCGATGTCACATCATTGTCCATGAGCTATAATACTTTCTAAAATATTTAGTAAAGCTTCTTCCTCAACCGTACTCCATGTATACCTATTAACTTTCTTATTGTGATCACTATTGGTACCTCAAATTTCCATTGCAATTCAACTATACCAATTTAATTGTCATAATATCAACCACAACATAAAAGCACAATAAATATAACATAAACTTTAAAATTATTCTATACAATAAACAAAACATAAAAACACAATAGTCATATAAAATTTAAGTATTTAGTTTTATAAAAGTATCATTACAACATAATATGATTCAAACCAACACATACAAAATGAGAGCTATAATAAGAAAGAAAAAAAATTGCATTACGACAAGCAACTAATGACCATGATGTTTTCTCCACTCATCAAATATTGTTAGCTAACTTATCCCTCCACATAGTCTACTGATCTGAGGAAGCAATTGATCTAATAATATCATCATTTATTTCATTTTCATTATTTTCATTATTATTGAACTCTACTGATATCTTTCTTCCGATTGGATTATGTATAAGATAACAAGCTATAATAATTTTAATTTGTGTTTTCATTGGATAGAAAGATGGACTTCTTAAAATTTTCCAACACTTTTTAAGAACTCCAAAGCATGTTTCTGTGACATTTCTTGCAAATGTATGCTTTTTATTGAAATATTCTTCATGATTTAGGGGTGCACAACCATCTCTCCATTTTGAAAGTTGATATCATATTTTCTATATGGCATAAACAATCCTTTACCATTAGTATATCCAGCATCCACTAGGTAATAACAACCTAAAAATTAAAAATTATTTTCTATTGATTTATATAATTAAGTATCATGATTAAAAACTAAAGTTTTAAAATTAGTTTTAGCAGTAGGTACCTTTAATTCATTTAGCCTACTTATTGCATCTCGTAATACTCTGGCATCCGAAGCCAATCCTTCCCAACCAAGTAATACGAATATGAATTCCATATTCTAGTTATATACACCTAGCACATTTCTGTCAATCTCACCCTTCCTTGTTCAGTATCTTAATTTACCTATTTCAGATACATTCACCTTAATATAAGTTTCATCTAATGCTCCTAAACAATTATATCCCATAAAAAAATTACCAAAATAAGAGAACATTTTAAGCAAGCTAAGTATAATCTTATAAGCTTAAACTAATCCATAAACATACTTTAAACATTTTCTATCTATTGTCCATACAATTATCTAATACAAGATCTAGATGTTTTAGTAAACTTCCATGCAATCGAAAACCTCCATTCAACACCAAATTGAAATACCTACTAATTGTCTCTCTCAATCTATAGAATCTAGTTACAATTCTACAGTTTTTTTTTTCTTTTTTTTTTGCTGAAAAGGGTAATTGTATTAACCAAAAAAACCAAGCATACAAGTCATGCTGACTCAGAATCAGGTGGTAGTGTGGTAGCTACTCTCCTGATTCAAAGTGTTAACAAAAGTTGAAGAGCTTAACAAAATAAAGAGAGGAAGAAAAAAAATTAATAGTGGCACCCCATCTCGCTACTGCATAAGCTAACTTATTACAACATCGGGGGGTCCAAACAAAAGACACTAATTGGAACTGCCGTTTGACAGCCAAAATGTCATTAATAAAACCAATCGTTGTCCAATGCACAGAGCAGCTATTCGGATTATTTAGTTTTTGAATGATGCCTTTGGCATCGCTTTCACAACAAACTGTTGATACCCTGTCTACAGTTTTTTATTTGATGAGTAAGTATGTGCAAAAATATGCACACTTGCTCTACCAATATAACTATTCCATCCATTTTAATATGTCCATCATAACGTAACAACTCACATAACATAGTAACTGCTATCAATCCCAAGTTGGCTAATACAATTTACATCACTGTCTAACAAACTATTAAGAAAAGATGTACGTATATATTTCCTTAGGAGATTTTATTCCAAACACCTTCATTGTTTCTATAACGCTAAGATGAGTATTTGTACATAAGCGAAATCACCATAAAACACATATAAAAGGATCTTAATTCTAAGTCATTGGCAAGCGATAAGAATACAACAATCTTTTTTAATCAATATATAAGACATTGAAAAGAACAAAAGCAAACAAAACTAAATTAGTAGGTATGTAACTATTTAGAAGGTAGGTAACAAATTAATAAAAAAATAATTCTTCATTATCATATCGAAAAACTCTCAACACCATTTGTAGGAAAAATTACAATATATATCTATATATATATATATATTAAAAAGAATGAATATGATGAATTCACTGCACAAGTTTCAAGGAAAGCATTTATAATTATAAAGTGACACAAATGTAAAAAAACAACATGGAAAAAATCTCTATCAGCAAACACATGGGAAAGAGAGTGATTATTATACTGTTACTTTGCTAGATTATGGCTGGATTGAGAAACCGAACAAATGTTTTTAGTAGGGTGATAAAGTCCATTATTTATTTTTATCAAGAATTTTGGTTCAAGTTTGATCCTTTTGATATGCAAAAAGGAATTTTTTTTAACCTTATTTTTTTGTTCTCCTTTTGCATTTTCACTTTGTATTACAAAAGCATAGAAAGATTATTTCCATATAGTCAATTGGTTTAATCTCAAATAAACTTGCTTGGCTTTGTAAATATTGGTTTGTAGAAGCATACCAATGCTTGACTTTTGTTTTAATATTTTCACTATTTCCGTAGGTTCTATAAAATTTAAAACATTTAATGATCCTTGAAATTCTTCTTTCTTTTTTAATTTCAAAGACTTATTACGCCTCAAAATCAGTGGACATACAGAAACTTAAAGCACAAGTAGAAAATCAGCCCATATTACCACATGTCTAATTGAGTCATCCTCGCTATACCCCCCCCCCCCCAAAAAAAAAAAAAAAACACACACACACACACACACATATATATATACAATAAAAAAAAAAAAAAGTAAACCAAGACAGAAAACAAAATAAAAAATGAATATAGATAGTAAAAAGCAAGAAATTGCACATTATGGTTGAAACTGTAGATCATGTTTTCAATATAAGCTTATGGGAAAATAGATATTAAATGGCTAAAGTCCTGCCACTAAAATTTAAGACAGGAAGATAGGCACAATATTGGAATATTTTTATCATAAATAGTCATGGACACATGACTACGTAGTATAGAAAATTCCTTTTTCAACTCATTCCCACACTACTTAATTTGAAACCCATCAAGATATTTAAGAAGTCTATCCTTACTGCAATGTAAGTAGATGAAAAAGCAAAAGTAAGTTAATAAAATATTTCAACTTATAAGATAAAGGTTCATTTAAAAATGTTTATGCATTTGGTTTCTGCTTACTTTAAATGTCAATTAGTGTTTATCAAACAATCTCTAAAAATTTGAAGTAATCTATATCAATAAAGAAAATAAAGTCATGAATTTGACCCCACTACATGGAGATAATTTTTTATAACCTTAAAATGTTGAATATTTTAAACAACTTTCATCCATTTTTGGTGTTATGTTTGGGCATTATAACCTACAAAGCATTTTAGAATGTTCATTAGTTTTTGTATGAATCTGTAAAACATTCAATAGTAAAGATCCAATAATTTAGCAACGTGACTTCAAAACTAATTGTCATTACTGGTCTCACGAAAGTCATGCTTCTATAGCTGAGGTAGGTTTAGTTTGACCACTATATATAGGAGAAAGATGAATACTTAAATTTCCATTTTTTACAGATATGTTTTTCCAGTTTCTTCAAAGCTTTGCATAGCAACAAAATAATCTTTCTTCAATCATAGCAAAAATATATATATATATATTATATCAATGATAAAATGGATAAATATATATTGGTAATTACAATTCCACAAATTTTAAAGAAATTTTCACTTATGATACCTTAGATCATACTTAGAAGTGGAATAGGGAGAGTGCAAATGATTTCAATAGCAGCGTCTAGATAAAAGTGAAGTAGAGTTAAAGAGAAGATGAGAGAGTGAAAGATGGATTTAATTAGGCAATGACCCAGCAACAAAGATAGGTCAAAATAATCCTTCTACAATGTCCTACGAATCCCATTTAAATCTTGCTTCACCAAACAGCTTCCATACCATTATCTTATCCTGTCCTAGTGAATCCCAGCAACTAAACACATAGTTAAGGTTCTTCATCATTCGTTCTATGTATTCAACATATGCAATTTCTGCTTCTTCAATGGTATGATATGCTTGATATATATTATTTTTAAATGCTTGCACTTGCTGATGACATTGAAGCCAATAATTATATATCCTTGATTGTCTAATTTTAAACACAACATAAACTCTTTTCTTTGCCATTTAATGTTTCTGTATATAATGATAACTGATAATATAATTAGACCAAAAAAACATAATACCTAATCGTTCAAACACATGATAATATAATAAAACATAACATATAATCATAAATATGTCTTCAAATACATAATAATAAACCAAAATTCACTAAAATATAACATATGCTCGTAAGTTTTAAAATAAAATGTTTATAAAATGTCATCCCCTCAAACATGGACATAAATATATAATCCACAACATGACTCATTTAGTTATTTAAAAATCTAGCTTAACAATTTTAAGACCTCTACATTTGATGGATTCAATCTCATCGCCTTTGAAATTTTGAGATTACCAGCAACAAAAAACCATAACCTTTTAAGCTCCACAACTAAATATTTTGGATAATTGACCTCAGTTTTATCAAACTTCTCAAACAATTTGTTAAACAATTGAGATGCCACCTCGCCAAACCTTCTTGCAAGTCATCATTTTTTTAGTTTAGACTTCCTTTACTTCTTAACTGGGCATGTGTAGATGGTTCGCTATGTATGGTTTGATTCGTAGACATTGGAGAATATATATGATTAAAGTGTTCATTTGCACCCTCTATAATGATATCATTAACCATATCAATTCAACTTTGTGCTCCAAGTCTTGCTGCATGATCCTTTCTTAATATGTTGGCAAGCCTTCCATACACCAAAAAAGGTTTAACTTTCCAACCTTTTGCATTTAGATTACTCTAAAATAAAAAAACAAAATTATGAAAAAAAAAGTTCATATATTATTGAAAAAAAAAACCTACACATAGGATTTCCAAGCTTCACTACTATTAACCTTCACACATTTAAGTGAGTAATTCCATCCAAATCCATTTTTGTTGAGCATATTATAAATTATATGATATTGTTTCTTCCTCTTTTTTATTTTTGACTCAATATGTGGATTAGCTTGCAAATCTGAGTTAGGATATATCTAAGATAGTCACCTCTCAATCACATTAAGTATTCCAGGTTTGAATGATCCTATGTTACAGCATTGTCCACTAACTATAGCCTCATCTAAAATAATTAGCAAAGCATCTTCTTCAATCTTACTCCATGTGCGTATAGATTCAAATCCTCCATTATCATTACTACTAACTCCAAGTTCCATTGCTCTTCAAATGGAAATGTCATGACATCAACCATACCATAATAGCAGACGAAATATAATAAAAACCTGAATTAATGCACACAAACAATATAAAATAAAATAGTTACAATATATTATTTTACAGAACAATCACTACTGACCATGATGGCCTTTCCACTCATCAAACATTTACTTAACTAACTCATCTCTCCAATTAATCCATTGATCAGAGGAAATAGTTGATCCTATAATGGCATCCTCTCCAATAATTCAATGCCTTCACTCATATCAAACTCAATTTTTCCAAGATTAAGTAGCATTTCTCTTCTAATAAGTTTATGGATAAGACAACAAGGTGAAATGATCTTAATTTTTGTTTTCATTGGAAAGAAAGATGGACTTCTTAAAATTGCTCATTGCATTTTAAGAACCCCAAAGCATCTTTCTATGCATGTTTCGGGTTGAAATATTCTTCATGATTTATGGGTGCACATCCATATCTCCGTTCGAAAAGATGATATCTTGTTCTTCCATATGGTGCAAAAAATTATTCACCATTAGTGCAATCAGCATCCATTAAGTAATAACAACCTAAAAAATAAAAGTACCTCCTATCAGTTTGTGCAATGTTCAACCACTACAATGTACAAGTTAAGGATTAGTCTTATCGGTTGGTACTTTTCATCCGTCTGGCCTACTTAATGCATCTCGAAATACACTTCAGTCCAAAACAAAACCTTCTCAACTAGACAATGTAAATATGAATTCCATATTCTGGTTATATATACCTAAGACATTTATGGCTATCTCACTCTTCCTTATTCAATATCTTAGCTTATCGATTTCAAGCATATTCACATTAATATAAGTTCTATCTAATGCTCCCAAACAATTCTATGTCACAAACAAAATTACCTAAGTAAGATAATGTTGCAAAGAATCTAAGGGGGTGTATTCAATTTAGAGTTTAATGGATTTAAAATGAATTATAGATTTTAATAGGGATGTATTCAATTTATAGTTTAATCGATTTAAAATGAGTTATAGATTTTAAAAGATTTCATGGATTGTTATAGAATTCCATAGATTCAATAAAGAATTTATAAGAATCCAACGAAATTTTTGGGATTAAGACTAGATTTCGTATTGATAATTTTCTTCATAAAATCACTATTAAAATCCTTTCAAATCTATTAAAATTCATTATTTTTTAAAATCTTTTAAAATCAATGACTTTATGAATACCACTAAATTTCAAAAAAATTCTATAAAGTCCTAATCGAATACACCTGGATTTTAGTAAATCTATTAAAATTTAAATTTAATATAATTGAACTTATATAAACTCCTTTAAAATCAAAAATTGAATATGCCTAAACGTTTATACACTTTTAAAATCCTTCAAAGTTTAAATTGAATGCCTCCTAAAGGATTTGATGGATTGTTATGGAATTTCATAGATTCTATAAAGAATTATAAGAATCCAACGAAATCTTTGGAATGAAGGTTGGATTTCATAGTGACAATTTTCATTACAATTTTATTGTTAAAATCCTTTCAAATCCATTAAAATCCATCATCTTTTAAATTAATGATTTTTTGAATACCACTAGATCTTAAATAATTCTACAAAGTCCTAAATGAATAGATCTAGATTTCAATGGACTTTTATAAAATCCATTAAAATCTAAATTATCATTAGACTTCTATAGACTCCTTTAAAATCTAAATTGAATACCTCCAAACTTTTAAATACTTTTATAATCCATCAAACTCTAAATTAAATACACCGTCTTAAGTATAGTATTACCAACCAAAGTAGTAACAAACATACCTTAAACAATTTCCATCTATCATTCGAACAATTATCTTACATAGGTTATTGATGTCTCAGTAAAACCTCATGTAAGCATAACATTTTATTCAATGCTGAATGAAAGTACCTACTAATTATCTCCCCTGATCTATAGAATCTAGTATAATTTAATGGTTTTTTGCATGATAAGCAATTACACAGAAATATACATACTTGCTCTTCCAGTGTAACAGTTCCATCTATTTTAATATATCCATCATCACATAATAACTGACATAAAGTTACATATGTCTCCTATTCTTCCTGAGTTGACTAATGCAATTCACATTATTATCCAATAAACTATTTACAAAAGATGTACTTAATTCTCTAGTCCTAGTTATTTGATTCCTAACATCTATATCATTTCTTATTCGCCATGATGCACACATAAGCAAAACCATCATAAAACACATATAAAAATGTTCTGATTTTAAATCTTTGGCAAGCAACAACAATGCAATGACCTTTTTTCGATCCATATTTACTACAGTGAAAAGAAGAAGAAAGAAAAAATCATAACAAATTTCTTCCACTTGTATACACATTTAATAAAAAATATACTATCAGCCAAGTATAAGAGTGATTAAAAAGAAATGGTATTTTTATATATACTAGATGCTAAATTATAATGAAATGTAAATTATAAAGGTCTACATACAAGTCACGTATAAAAAGGATTAAAATTGACTTCACTTGGAGAAGACAAATAAAGGAATAAAAATACATAAACTTTGTAAGATTGGTAGTTTGTGTTTTTGTTATTAAATTATTTTATTGTAAACATCTGTTTGTAAGCGATTAATTAACTTGGAAAAAGAAAGTGACAATATGTGAAAGTTTGCAACTAGTATTCAATCACCAATTAAATATTGACTACTAAAGTTCATTTTTCAACATTCTAGTTATTTCAAGGTTAGTCTAAAAAGTTATATATATCACTAGATGACAAAAGTATAGATTGAGTTTCCCAGTCAATATTTTACAGCTTTCCATGAAACACCCTCATAGAATTACTTAGTTAAATTGCTGAAAAAAATAAATATAAATTTCTTAAAGCAAAAACACACTTTGAAGGTTAATTTGTCTAATATAAAAGCAAACTTTCTCTCAAAGTGAGTTATTTATGAAATATATATCTCTCACAGCAAGCCCAAATTAACTTCTCTTTCATTACTAAGTGACTATGCCATTGCTAAAATACTGGTTATAAAGTTAAGTAGTGTTAACAATTAAAATAAACAATTACTAATAGGCAATTATTTTTGAAAGAAGTTTCACACTTTCTTACTATGTAGTGACCTAAAGCCGATGTAAATAAAATATAAGAAACTAAAAACAAGCACCTCAGATGAGAAGAGCAAGGACTTCAATTTTAAGGATCCTTAAATCTCACAACATAAGTGACAATAAACTTTGGGTGAATTTCAGCTACAAATAAAACTAGTAGCAATATTAATGCTAAAGCACAAATTTAACTAAAGATACATAGCACTAAACTTCTAAAATAAAAGTTCTTCTATAAGCAGTCAACTGCTAATAAACAATACCTCCTTATCTGTTTACTTAAGATATAAAGACCATTGCAGAAAAATTAAATTGAACCAGATCAAAAAAATTCTTAAAATTCAATCCTTTGATCAGCTATGTAAATAGAGCAAGGACTTCAATTTTAAGAATCCTTAAATCTCACAACATAAGTGACAGTAAACTCTGGGTGGATTTCAGCTATAAAAAAAAAAAAAAAAACCAGTGGCAATATTAATGCTAAAGCACAAATTTAGCTAAAGATACATAGCACTAAACTTAAAAAATACAAGTTCTTCTATAAGCAGTCAACTGCTAATAAACAATACTTCCTTATCTATTTACTTGAGATACAAAGACCATTGCATAAAAACTAAATTGAACAAAAAATTATAAAAAAAAATTTCTTAAAATTCAATCACTTTATCAGCTATGTAAATCATATTGGCTTTCCATTCATAATCTATGTCAAAAGTGCCAAGAAAACATTTTGTTTATTTATATCTCCATTGAAACAGTTTGGGGTCAATAAATGTATTTATTTTTTACATGCAAACAAACAATTCCAAACAGTATTTAAAAGTCTACTGTTTGATTGTTCTCCTTCTAACAAATAATCTTTTTTTTTTTTTTATATATATACTTGTAGTTCCATCTATCTATAATTTTTTTTTTTTTAAAGAAATGTATTTACATCTTTCATATGCATTTAAGAGCATCATTAACATTTTCATCACTCTATATGTCTTCTAAATATAAAATAAATATTCAATTATTGTTTAAAAATAATCAATAGAAAACAGGTCTTATTAATGTTAAATAATCAATAGGACCTATCAATTTTTAGGGGAAGTTGACAACAGGTACTGTTGTATATAGGGGTGGCAATTCGTGTTCACGTGTCGGGTCTATGTCGACCCATTTAATAATCGTGTCAAAAATGCTCAACCCTAACCCAACTTGTTTATTAATCGTGTCAAGTATCTAAAACACTAACCCGACCTGTTTATAAATAGGTCAACCCGACACGACCTGTTTAACATGATTACTTTAACAAGTCGTATTGACATGTTAATCTATTAACATGAATATTGACCTGTTAACCTAAAAATTAACCTATTTATTAAAAATTAACCTATTAATAATAAAAATTACTTTTAAAAATTAGTCTTTAAAAAGTTAATAATAAAAAAATTACTTTTATAAAGTTTTTAAATTTATAATATTTTTTACTTGTTAAATAATATATTATGGCTAAAATTATAATTTAAAATTAAATTTAAATGGATCATAGTGGGTCAATTTCTAGTTAAACGGGTCAATCTGAAAATGACACGATTAATAATTGTGTTAAACGGGTTGACCCGATTATGATCCGAACCCATTTATGATAAATCCAAATCTATTTATTTTGTGTTGTTTTTGAATCATGTCGCCGTATCATGACCTGGATTGCCACCTCTAGTTGTATACATACAAGCATGAAATATCAATAGAAAATATATATATACATATAAAAAAAAAAAAAAAACCATTCACAGGTCCTATAACTATCTATGTCTCTCTCTGTTCTTCGCTTTCTTTTTCTTTTTTTTTCTTTTTTCTATTCCATAAATAAAAAGATAATACAATATGATAGTAATAAAAGATGAAATGATGCTGATCAATACATAGTGTAGAAGAAAAATGAAAAAATAAATAAGAATCAATATTACCAATAGAGAAAGGCTATGTTATGGATATTTTTAACAAAGAAAGTTGAAGCAATAAAGTTAAAGATACAAAGAAGCTCACCTCTATCTTTGATGATTGGTATAGCTGCCAATAAATAGATGTAGTAATTTTTAAACAATATAAAATTGAAAAAGAAGAAGAATAAGAGAAGAAGAAGAATAAGAAAGAAGAAGAAGAAGGAAATCTCACCAGAGGCAGTTTTTGTCAAACTCGTGCATCAAACAAGAAGAAGAAAAGAATTGAGAAGAAGAACGATTTCATTAGGGTTTCTAGGTGAAATTGTCCTTTCATGACCCAAGCTTTTCAATGGATCAATTATATTCCAAACTAGCCAGTTTATTTTTTCTTTGGGACAAGTTATCTGTTTTTGTTTTTTCAGCTTCCAAACATTTCATTCGGACAGTGTTCAATCTTGACCTGACTAGTCTCGTGAAACAAACAAGCACTTAAGTGTTTTTTATGACAGATCCTATCATAGCAACATATTTTCTTAATCCAATATACAACTTTATCTTTGTACTATTTAGTGATTTATTTATTTTATGTAGCATTCTAGCTATTAATTATAATATTTGTACGACATAATTAATTATATATATATTTTTTACTTTCATTAATTACAACATTTGAATTGAAGTACATATTTCAATATTCACCAAAATTAGATGCTGATTATAAGGCAAAATTTGGCCTTTATGTGACAATACAAAAAATGTTTCATGATCTAATTAAGGATGACGATTGACAGACAATTGAATCAATTCTAAAATGTACACAATATGTTTTGTTATAATATGACTATTTAAATAGGAAATAAAAAACAATCAGGTAAATATCAAAAAGTCAATCACATCTATATTTTAAAAATTAAAATAATAATTTTTAGTTATAGCTTTATGACGGAAGTCATTTAGTGAAAGTTATAAAGAACTTCAAGATCTTATCATTTGAATTCTTAGTTTGATTAACAGTGCTATTTGATGTGAAAGAAATTGGAGAACATTTAATCATGCATAATAAAATCTTTATAAATGAATGTCCATGGGACTATAAAAAATTATTTATTTAACAGTGTTATTTGTTTACTGATAAATAAATAATTTATTAATTTATCGATAAATGAATATTTATTAATTTAAAAAAAAAATTATTCTATTTTTGAGAAATAATTTTACTAACTATATAATAGATATTTATAAAAGAAAAATCAATCAGGCTTAATCAAATTTACAATCATTGGACTGAATACAACTTAATTAACAAATAAATAAAAAGAATCAGTAGAAAATTTCATTATATAGAGAAGCCTACTAATAAAAGGAATAAAAGCTATTAAGTAAAATTTTCTTATTTTAGATGGTAAACATTTACATATATTATTTATTTTTTTACAAGTTATATTAATTATTAATTTATATATTCAATGGGTCCTAAAGGATGTTTAAAAAAAATTATTATCTTATACATTTAGAGAATTTATTCATTTAATACACTGTCTGAGTTTGAAGTGAACAATTTTATTTATTGAGCAAGATTACTTATTTATCAAGGTTTTAATGTAGAATATTTTACTTCTTAAATATCAACAAATATCATGTATGGTATAATTTAAATGTTAACATTGTTTTTTTAAATAGATGCAAAGTTCATCATTTTTTCTATTCAAACATTCTTTGGCATTGTGTTCCACTGTGTTTTTTCTTTAAGTAATAACCCGAGATTTTACTTCAGATTGGCATAAGCCATCTCTGGCGATGAATCAACAATTCAAAGTACTTTTCTTGCATGTTCTTGCTAAACCAGCGTTCATCTACAGTGTCGAATCCGATAGTGGAAGAAAGAAAAGTCTCGTTCAACGTCCTTCCAAGATTTAATGATTTTGTACCAGCTTAACAAATTGACTATTTATCTTTCTATTGGATTGTTTTGAGTCTTGACTGAGATTATTTCACTCTGCCCTGCCTTGACTGTTTGACTTCTTCATCTACCTTGAACACTAACTCCTATTCATATAAAATATTATATCTTAACTTCCTTGTGTTGTTTTTTAAGTAGATGTGCTCGTAGAGAATAAATCATTTAAAACGATAAGGATTAAATGCACTTGTTTTTATAAAATATAATATTCAATTACAAGTAAAACATAAGAAAAGAGTATCAAAATATAATGTTATTTGCCTGTTAGATTTAGAATTTCACAATAAATGAAGCATTGAAAAAGAAGATTTAGTCATGCTTGATGATATGACTTTGATGAATTTTACTAAATGCTTTGAACTTGAAGAAGAATAAAGTAGCAAAAAAAGAAATAGAGTTAATTGTAGTATAAACAATTTAAGTATTTTATAAACTATGAGATCAAAATGAGCTACCTGAAAGAGCAAAGAAAATGAGCATCTCAACTATGTTGTCACCCCCTAAACCCTAAACCCAAACAAGTGAACTATATCAAAAGTAAGAAAAAAATACAAGAATATAATTTGAAAAGAGAAATTTTGTGTGTTGACTCTTATCTCTCAAGCTTTACATAGGGATTCTCTTATAGAGAAGATTATAACCTAAAACCAACTATAGAAAATATTCCTATAATAGTTGGCTAATTTCTAACTTTCCTATTTTACATTTAACCAAATCATACTACTTACAACTAATCAAATCTCCTAATATTTTGTGTAGTTCAACCAAATCCCTATTTTCTAACACTCTCCCCTCAGTATAGTTTGAAGATATATTCCATAGCTAGTGTGCCAATTAAGCCATTAAACTACTTCTTCGGTAATCCTTTAATAAGCACATTTGCAATTTATCTTCTATAGGAATGTAAGACATGCAAATCAATCTAGTTTCTAGCTTCTCTTTGATAAAGTGCTTAATGTACGACATGCAAATCAATCTAGTTTCTACCTTCTCTTTGATAAAGTGCTTCTCCACTTCCATTTGTTTTGTTCTATCATGTAGGACAAGATTATGGTCAATGGGGATTACGGCTTTTTTATCACAAAAATTCTTCATATGCATAGGTTTAGAGACTTTCAACTCTTTTAATAATCACTTAATCCATAAAACTTCACAAATTCCATGTGCAACTACTCTAAACTTGTTCCTAGCAATAACACTTTGTTTCTTTATTCTTCTAGTAATAAGGTTGCTTCCAAAAAATGTACAATAGCCAGAAGTTAATCATTTGTCAATAACACTCCCTGCCCAATCTGCATCAGTGTATGCTTTAACTTGTAGATGGCCACGTTTTTTAAATAACAAATCCTGTTTAAGGAGTTTCTTTTCGATATCTTAGAATTTTATAGATTGCATAGAAGTGTTCTAGTTTAGGTGAATGTATAAACTGACTAACCATGCAAATAGTAAATGCTATATCACAACATTTATGAGACAAGTAAATTAGTATTCCAACTAGCATTTGATATTGCTCCTTGTTTTGCACTTTTTTAGCCTTGGCAATTTGTAACTTCGAGCTAGTTTCAATTGGAGTTATAATTGGTTTGCACCTGAATAGGCCGTCTCATCAAGTAAATCGAGAACATATTTCCATTGGTTTCCTTTGACCTAGCAAATTCTATTCCAAGAAAGTAGTTCAATGTGCCCAAGTATTTGACCTAAAAATAGCCGCTAGCTTCTTTTTCTATCTCTTTAGTTTTTCAATATCATCACCTATTAAAATTATATTATCCATATAAATAATTAAAATTGCAACCTTGCCTTACTGTTTTGTGGAACATTCTATAATCGACCTAAGTTTAATAGTGGCCATAGTTTTTCATAGCTTTCACAAACCACTCAAACCAGGCTTTAGGAGATGCTTAAGGTCATAGAGAGATTTTCTCAATCCATTGACCTTATTATGTCCAAGTCTCGTTCTCAAATCCATGTTGTAGCCTCATGAGGGCTTCTTCTAGATCTTTATTTAGGAAGGCATTCTTCAAGTCCAACTGGTATAAAGGGCTGGTTAAAGTTCACAAATAAAGTCAACAAAACTCAAATTGAATTTATCTTAGTAACAGGAGCAAAAGGTTTCTAGTAATCAATCCCATAGGTCTGGGTAAAGTCCTTAGTAACTAGTCTCACCTTGTATCTTTCTATGCTACCATTAACATTGCATTTCATAGTGAAAAACCATTCGCAACCTACTGTTATCTTCTCTTTAGGTAAATCAATGTCTCCCAAATACCACTTCCTCTCAGAGTATTCATCTTTTTCATCACTACTAATTTCTAATTTGGGTAATTTACAGCAACTTAAATATATTTAATGACAAATAGTGTGAGATTATTTTAGGAAAAAGTATTGTGGTGGCGAGAAATCTTTTCATAAGATGGGTATTTGAAAATGGGGTACTTTGTCCAGGTTTAGGTTTCTTTTCTAAAGGTATAGGATCTATGTCTAACGACATATTAAAAATAAAAATAGAATTTGAGTTAAGAGCACGATCATATATGTCCTCTAATTACCACGACGAGGCTAGTCCTTCTTTTAGTATATTAACCAAGCTATGAGTATGAATAAGGAATTGAATGCCCGGCTCTTTCTTTCATTGCTAATCCCCAGAAGTTTCTTGATGCCGATAATTTTTGTTTCTTGCCCACCACTGTATCACACTTGAACAGTTGAGTAGCCGTCAACTAGCAATTTCCATACACAAATATAGATTCATTCTTCATACTTGGTTCAAGAATACTTATAATATTCTAGGTACTAGTGGACAAAGATGAAGATTAATTTAGCTCTAGAATCATAGGTGCATCTTGACTTTTCTAATGGGTTTTCCTTTGCGTATAAATTAGAAATTCATTATTTTGGGTCCTTTGATCTATTTGTAATGTTTTTCCTTATTGAAGATACAAAAATGTTTTGCAACTTTTGACTAGGATTTTAATGGTTTTATCAAAATTTCCCTCACTTTGTTTTTCAAAAATAAATAGGATTCATAGAAGAAGAAGTAGGAGTAGTATTCAAAATAATGTTTGGTAATCGAATAGGGGATAGATCCTAAAAATTGTCTTCCACTTCTTCTTTCTCCCCTTGAAGATAATTTCTTTGAAAGTAAGGCTTAAATTCTAAGAAAGAAACATCCATGCTTACAACATTTTTTGTTTTAGGGATTAAAACACTTGTATCTCTCTTTACTTAAAGTATACCCAATACAAATACACTTCTTAGCCCATGGATCAAGTTTGAAATGAGAGTGGCTAGGAATATGGAAAAAAAGGAAAATAGTGCAGCTAAAAACTTTTAGTGGTAAATCCGAGTAAATTCATAACATAGGAAATTTTTTTTGAAACACTCTAAAAATTTACTATATCTCACAACACATTTAGGCACCCTACTTATCAAATACGAAGTTGTTAAAATGGCTTATAATCAAAGATATTTTGGAACATTCACCGAAAACATTATATCATAAGCCACTTTAAGCAAGTGTTTATTCTTTCTTTCTGTGATACTGTTTTGTTTAGGGCTATCTACACAAGTAGATTGATGATAAATGTCATTTTCCTTAATTAAAGCTCCCATGTTCTTTAATGTACTCAGTTCCATTATCAGTATAAAGATTGCTAACTTTAGTTTAAAATTGAGATTCAATCATTTTATAAAAACTCTTAAATAGTTTTCCCACTTTGAATTTCTCACTTATCATACATGTCCAGTATAATTGAGTATGTTCGTCAATAAATTTTACAATCCATTATTTTTTTAATGATAAATAGTAGTGATTTTTGAAGGTCACCAAACATCACTGTGAATTAGATAAATGGTTTTGATGAAACATAAGTTTTTGGCAAATAAGTAATACGACATCTCTTATTGGGGTTTTACATTCATGGAGTTTTAATGAGGCTAGTTGGAGATTTCCTTTTTCCTTTTTGTTGGTTTGTGATTCCTTTTTGTACATCTTCTCTTATTTATTTTTTAATAATTTTTTATTGGGTTAGTGTGTTTGGCTTGGGGTGCAAACATAGTTGGGATGTCTTTACCCTCTGTATTTCCTGATAATCTTTTCTAATTATTATTATTTATTGGTTTGGTCTTAAGATTGTAGGGGGTGCCAACATAGTTAGTTTATTCTCTTCTTTTGGATCCTTTCAAGGCTTATTGTAATTATTATTATTGTTGTTGTTGTTGTTGTTGTTGTTGTTATTACTATATGATTCTTGTGTATGGATTATTGGAAAGAATTCTTTTGTTCATTTTTTCAAATATAATTGGATTGGAGTGGAGTGCCTCTTTTTAAGCTTTTGCATGCTTAGCATGAGATATGGGAAATGAATATTTCGATTTATGATTTTTCAGATTCTACTGAAAATGAGTTTTACCTTGTGTATTTTTTTCCCTTTTTTTTTTAAATTTCTTTTCCTTTATCACCAAGATTATTGAAGAAATGATCGTGAATTTTCTCGATTATGATAAAATGTTTTGTAACTTTCAACTTCTAGTATCATTATAAGTTGTGATATGTATTTGTATTTTCACAATCCAGTTGCAATTAACATGAGATGGAAGCTTCTTTGGACTGATTTTATTCCACCATCTAATCATTATTTTGTTGGAGACTCTTTCTTAATAAAATTCCTTTAGATGATGTTCTTTGCTAGGAAAATTCAAATATGTTATTTCATTGTTGTATTTGCAAGAAGTAAACTAAATCTATTACTCACTTATTTTGCATTGTCCTTTCGCAATAGCTTGTTGGCAATTCATTGAATATTTGTTTGACTTCTCCTTCGGTCAGTTATCTTCTCCAAAGGTTTTATTTGATTGGGTTATCTTTTTTCAACTTAGCATTCATTTATCAAATCTTCTAATGGCTGCCGTAGTTTTAGCTTCTCTTCCATCTGGTATGTTTGGAATCAATATGTTCATAAGAATATTTTGCTTCCTCTTTTGCATGGGTTATGTTTTATTCAACATGCTATTTTTGAAGCTACTTCTTTTCAAGATGGCACCATCCATAACAAAATGGCAGATTTGATGATTTTTCATCTTTTAAAGGTTGTTCTGAAACCAAGGAAGCCTTCATGCATTGTTGCTATTCATCGGTTATTTTCTTATCCTGGTTGGTTAAAAATCATCATTGATGGTGTTGCCAAGGGAAGTCCGAGTCCTGTTGGAGGTTGTGGATTTGTTCACAATTGTAAGGGTTTTGTTTAGGGCTGTTTCACTTTATTTCTAAGTGTGCTTCATGCATTTGAAGCTGAGCTTCAAATTGCAATTTATGCTTTAGAATTGGCTGAAAAGGACTATTGGACAAAGTATGGCTAGAATGTGATTCTAGTTATGGGGTTAATTTTTTTACACTAATTTTGCTTTAATTCCTTGGTGATTTTTGTCTCACTAGTTGAATTGTTTGAATTATGTTTGAAGAATTCAAAATTTCTTTTCTCATATTCTTTGCAGAGGTAATCAAGTAGTTGTCATTCTCTCCAATCTTGCTCTTAAGGAATCTTTGGCTAATTGGATGAATTTTCTACCTAGTTTCAGTGTCCAAGCTCATAATGATGTTTTTTTCTTTTTTCCTTGTGGTTATTCTTGTTGATTTAATGCTTAATTTTTTTATTTTATTTGGTTTGTCATTCTCTTTTTGGATCTTATATTTAGACAGACACTCTTTTTCCACCTTAGGATTTTCCCCATTGGGGCTTTTGCTCACGGTGGTTTTAATAAGCCGAGTGTTTTAAGGATGTTTTCATTCTATTCTTTGTTCAAAGTATTTTTAACTTTTTTTTTTTGTTTTAAATTTTATTTACTTTTGATGGTAGGATATTTGTTTTTAAGGAGGTGCTAACAAAGTTGAGATGTCCTGGTTTATTTGATCTTTCTAGTAAATTATTATTATTATGACTTAATAGGTAGATAACTCAATATTTGATATATATCATTATTATAAATAACATAAATCATTGTCTATAATTGTAATTTTGATTTGACATGACTCTTTTCGTTTTGCAATACAATATTTTGATTTAAAATTATTTAATGTATTTTATGATACATATTTCATTTCAAATCACATTTTATAATTTTAACAAAATAATTCATAATTTGATGACCTTGTGAATATCCTAATTAAACAAGCAATCCTATCTATGAAATTTCATAGAGCAAAATTTATATAACAAACTGTTAATAGACAATAATTTTATCCTCAATTCCTATGTTAATTATTTAATACTATGCTTCAACATGAGTTATGAAAGGCCGACCCATATTATCATCAATGGAAAGAATTATCAAAACCATTCTTGTCTTATATGAGAAGAAACTTAAAAGTGAAATTTCAGACATGCATAAATAGTAAATCGGCTCAAAGCAAATGCCTTGATACTAAATATAACAGAAACACCAAATGCATGGTTTGCAATAGAATTAGAACCACTTAAAATCCTAACAAAAAATATGTTTCTAAACTGATATGCAAATATGATCTTGTTATGGAAAATGGGTTAAAACTCACCTCCATAAATAAAAAACCGTGAATCGACTTGAATGAGATTTACATGTTTGCCATATGAATAATGGGTAAAACTGCAAATGTCATTGTCATTATGCCAAAGTTGCTTGCTACAAATTTTTTTTTTTTTTTCAAAGAATTCCAGTATCCTCTCAATCCCATGTCTCAATCAATTCCAAAATCACAGAACTTCGATAAACAATTTAATAATCTCTTACTCCTTTTTTTTGCTGCAAAAATTCCTTTTCAGTGTCTCTATTTTCTCTTTCAAAACTCAAGAAATTTTATTGGGCATAAACAACATAAATAATACAGAGAAAAGGCGCCATTTGGTGTCGTTCATTTCTTCCTTAAGCTTACTATCCAAGTCTATCTCTGTTCATACTTTAGACGAAAGGGGAGTGGAATGATAGTATTAATTTATATTTTTGATTAATTTTACTTAGTCTTTATTATAATTTTCAATCTAAAAACAATGCGATGATTTTAATTGGATAAGGGTTTTTTTTTTAACTAAATAAGAATTTGCCAAATAAGTTTAACTAAAAGTATTAAAATATATTATAATTTATCTAAATATATTATAATTTTTAAAAATATTTAAGTGATGAATTTTTTAAATATATAACTTATTTAAAAAGATTATCTAATCAATATTATTATATAGTTTTTTAAATAAAAAATTATCATATAAATTAAGTAAAAATTAATTAAAAATATAAAACAAACTTTCAGGTCTTTAAATTATTTATTAAAAAATTGTAAAAGTAATTTAACTTCAATTAAATGGAAAAAGTAGAGGAAAGTGTGGATGATATTATTAGATTTTTATTTATCTATCTGAAATCGCCAAGTGTAAATAAAATATTTTTAAAATAAATAAACAACTTATATTTTATATTTTTGCCAACATTAAGACTATAAGTTACATATAATTTTGAAATAATAATAATAATAACATAACACGTTTCCTGTTCCACATTCGACGACCCTTGCTCTTTCTCTCTCTCTCTCTCTCTCTCGATCTCCATTGTTGAACTCGACGACCACTCGAGACAGATTCTGGTGGGGACAAAGACTAGAGAGAGCAACTCTACTGCCTCTGGCTTTTTCCATTATCTTTTTAATCCAATCTCTGTGAAATAATCTAATTAATCATCATTATATATTTATGTATTTTCATTTCTTTCCTATAAAATCCAACAAAATATAGAAGAACGCAGTATTTTAAGGCAAAGTAGATGGGGAATATATTTGTGAAGAAACCCAAGATCACAGAGGTAGATAAAGCTATTCTTTCTCTCAAGACCCAGAAGCGTAAGCTTGCTCAATACCAACAACAGGTATGCAGCTTTTTCGTGCCTTTTTTTTTTTTAAATAAATTAATAAATAAATAGATTATTTCAGCGATTTTGTATAATGTTTTTCATTGTTGTAGTGAATTTTGATTTTTAATTTGGTTTTCGGTTGTGGGTTGAATAGAAAGACAGTTTTCTCTCTTTGGGTCTAATGGATTGGGAGGGTTCGGATCAAGAGAGCTTGATGTGGGTTTATTTACTCTTTGTTTGCCTGAAGAGAAATCACAGAAAAGTTTGAATTGTTGCTTATAGTTGCTTAAGGCCCACAGAATTTGTGCAAGTGAAAAATATTATTGAAATTTGCAAAGAATGTGGCTATATAGATTTGCTTGGTGAAGCTGAAATGATTTAATAAAGAAACACACTTGCTAATAATATAAATAACTTAGGCTGAGATTTTGTATGAAATAGAGTACAGAGACGAAACCACTCTTTGGAGCTTCTTGAAAAGAGCTTAATTTGGTAAAAGAAATCGGTTGATTAGTAATTGACATACTCCATATAATGGATGGTATTGTGGTTAATTCAAACAGCTACCAATTACGAAATAGGTTTTTGGATCGCAGATGCTTTTTATTATGGATAGGAAGAAGAAATGTTCAGTACACATGCATTTCAATTTAACAGTAGTATTTTTATAAATTCACCTGATAACTACTGAGATATTGAATTCTACCGATGTTGATGTTTATAAAGCATTTCACTTCACACGTTTTTGGTCTTATAGTTGCCTTTTGTGAGGATGGTTTGAAGTCTTTATAATGGCAATTAGGTAGAAACGTTGAATAAACCTGGATTTCAGGTTAAAAATAGTTTTACATGTGATTTTTCTTCATAACTGCTGAGTTAAGGGTTGTTGCCGTTGCTTCAACTTTATATTTTGTTTACTCGCTAAATTTCACACCCTGGGCTTGCATAAAATTTTTTATCCCAGAGAATTACTTCTTGAAACCAGGAAGGTGATAGCATTTCTATTATGTTGTTAGGAGTATTGTAGTTGTTTGCTTATTTTCTAAAACAGCGTGGCAGCATGTTCTTTCCCAAGTACAATGTGTAAAAGGCACACTACAAAGTATACACTATGGTCAAGATTGAAAATATTAAATAACTTAACAGTTTGAGGTGTAGTAAGAGTGAATTTCTTTGGATATGTGCAAAATTGACTTTGTTACAAACAAAATGGATGGAAGTAAGTGGAAGGTTTCAAAAACAAGAGGCAAGATGTGAGTATTTTGTGAGATGACATCAAGTTTCATTCTGCCTTATCGGTATGTAAGAGTTAAACAAGATGCTGTCTCTTTTATTCTCTTGGGGTTGGAAGATTTAATTTAGTTTCATTAGTTTAGTTTAGTTTTATTATTATTGTATTCAAGGATTTCTCATTCTCTCTTATTTATGTTTCTATTATAAATGTAAGTTTTCTATGGGAAAAAAAAAAAAATTCAAATTATACTTTTAGTGTGGTAAAGCACAGTTAAAATCTTTGAAAGAATTGCAGGGAAATTGGATGTGAAAGTAATAGAGATTAAAAGGGAAGTAGTAATGGACATGGAGATTGACGTTGGTTTCATAGGGTTGTGAACATAGTCACTTAATTGGTTGGAGGCCTTAGAACCTGAATTCTTCTATTTGCTAATAAAATTATTCTTCCTTTATCGATTTAGCAACTTGCATAATGAGTGTAATAATAAAATCATTTTTTATGATTATTTTACTTCATCAGTCTTGTTTATATTTGTTATAGTTGGTTTTATGTGTTTTGAACATTATAAAGTGCTCCATTCTGGGAGTTCTACAGTCTTGGTCAGAACATTTATTGAAAATTAATTTTCTTCATTATTGCTGTTTTCTGAGTGTTTTTTTCTACTTATTTGGTTGTATAATTTTTTTTTTTTAACCTCAGATTGATACCTACCACTGATATAGTGGAAGGGCCTTTAGTTTTACTGGTGTTATAGATCTTCTGATAACAATTTGATTGATATTTATATCTCGTATGAGCGCAAAGAAGTTCACCTGTTGTGATTCCTCATCTCATGTCTTTCCAACAACTGCTGGATTTTATGGCAATGATGGTTCTTCTATTAACCCTTTGTAAATTTTATCAGTTCCACATATGGATGTGGATATAAACTTAATAATCTACTGACTTCACTATCATAAAACCAAAGTTTTTAAAATTGTGGGTATCGATGAAACTGAGTTTGATGTTGGAAGAAGTGGGAGTAGTTTTTGCATTCATTTCTTGGACAAGCCAAGAAGCAAATACAAACAGAACCTGATGCTCGCCACCATGAATTTTGACATTTTCTTCTGCACTGAGCATAGAGTACACAGTTTTACTGTTAATATGCAGAATTGTTACTTTGTTAGTCTGGTCCTAAAAAATCTGAAGAGTATTGGATCAGTTTCAGTAAAAAAATTGTTCTTACCACTGTTATTAGTTATGACCTGAAATTGACAATCTTTACTGCAACAACAATGCTTGTATAGGCATTACTTGCAATGCAATGCTCTTGATAGGACTAACCATGTTGAGATTGACAATCTTCATCAAGAGAAATTAGAGAGTGATTTAATTTACACTCCATTTTCGAACCAGCTTAAGGAGGAGTGCCGCAGATTATATTATTTTATAATTAGTTTGCTTTTCTAAATGAGATTATGTTTGATGCTGTAGAATTGTAGGAAGTTGATTAGTAATAGCTTGAAGCTTTAGCAGATATTTTTATTTTTTCTTTTTGGTTATTAGTACAGAGGAATATTTCTCTCGGTTCTTCTCAACAAAATGCTCTTTGATATGGTATGTTTCTTTTATCTTATACGCAATTCTTACAGCTTGACGCTGTCATTGAAGCTGAAAAGCAAGCTGCAAGAGACTTGATCCGTGAGAAGAAAAAGGACAGAGCCTTGCTAACATTAAAGAAGAAGAAGGCACAAGAAGAATTGTTGAAGCAAGTGGATGCCTGGGTCATTAATGTTGAGCAACAGGTAAGTTATTACTTAAGTGGCATTCAATTCTTTTCTCCCTTTTTATTCCTCTGTCTTCTTCTTCTTCTTCTTCTTATGCTTATTAGTGAAAGTCTAAAAGCATCTCCAGTAGTGCTCTTTAAAGTAAGAACGTCCTTTAAAAATATTAAAAAGTGTATTTTTAAAATATAGATACTGTTAAGGCAACTTCAATAATGCTCTAAATTTTTACTACTGTAAAATATACTTTTCCTATATTTAGTAAAATATCTAAATAGGGCATGAGTTTGGCTTAACACAATTTTACAGGAAAGACAATTCTCTAGTCTATTTCATTTTAAAATGAAGAGTGCATTAGACTAATTGGCTCTCTAGAATAGAAAGTTTAAGGCAAATAAAGTGTTTATTGGGGATGCACAATTCATGATTCCTTTTCAATTGAGATCAGAAGGTTTTTCCATTTTTTTGTTATTTTATGTTAAGAAGTAAATTACCTAGTTTATTTTGTTTGTTCTTGTTGTTAGTTGCAGTATCTTTTATAAAAGTTTATACTGTAAGAAGATATAGGTTTGTCTCATACATTTTGATGTAGTTGGCAGATATAGAACTTGCAAGTAAGCAGAAAGCTGTCTTTGAGAGTTTAAAGGCTGGTAATGATGCAATTAAATCTATACAAAGTGAGATCAACCTTGAGGATGTCCAAAAGCTAATGGACGATACTGCAGAAGCTAAAGCTTATCAAGATGTGAGATTGATTCCCTTATATCCTTTGATTGACGGTTAAATTTAGAAATTTCCTTATCTGTGCTTGGTGTATGCTCAAAATGTTTATATTGCTGGCCTGATGAAAACATTTTGGCGACCTGAATTATTGCTAACCATTTTCTGGAAGAACTATAATACTATATCTTACTTTATCAATTAGGTAGCATTTCTGTCAAAAGATCCTTTTATATTAGTTTCTTATTCTACGCCAGGTCTGTTATGTTGGACTTCCTTTTCTCTGTTTGTCTGTTCTTCTCTCTCTCTCTCTCTCTCTCTCTCTCTCTCTGAGATATTCAATAGGAAACTGCAACAGTTAAAAATTAATACAAAGTTTTTGTTTTTGTTTTCTTTTTCTTTTTTTCCCCAATTGTGTATATTCAATTCAAAAGTGTATGTATATATAAAAAGAAGAAAATATGGCATTTAATTCAACCATGGTCAAATTAACTAAACTTTGTTTTCTACCCTTGGTGAAACTGCTTTATTTATTTATTTATTATTTGGCTTAAATTAAATCTAAAGTATGAGAAACAAAATTAAAAATTAGTTGCTTCAAAGAAAACCATAGCATGATAATTTGAGAATGCATAAATTTGGTGAATTGATTTTGTCATAAAGGATTTGACATGTAGAGGTTCTTTATCAGCTTGTGTTATTAAATTGATCATGCATTTAACCGAAATATAAGCCATGCGTATATGGATGCATATGAATGTTCATTTGAAGGTCCACCCCTTATCTGTTAATTTTTACTTACAGTTACTTTAATTATTAGCTCACCATTTAATTTATCTTCTATCTTTTATTATTTATTTATTTTAATTTTAATTTATTTCATTTTTATTGTTTGGTATTCTTCGCGTCCATTTTATGCAACTTATTTATATTTGTAATATCCTGGCTTTGAATTGATGTGTACATTTAACATTCAACTCTTCATTTCTAAAGTTTTTTTTTTTTTTTTTTTTTTCTTTGCTTTTATGGTTAAGAAATAAATAATTGCTGACATATGGATCATGGTTTGTAGGAAATTACTGCAATCTTGGGGGAGAAACTATCAGCCGAAGATGAAGAAGAAATTTTAGCAGAATTTGAGAACTTGGAAACTCAGGTATTTGTTTTAATCAAATCCGTGGCAATACAAAAGCCTTTAACAATTAACTTGCCTCTTTGTTGTTCAAACACCTCAGCATTCTTTTTTTTGTTTTTTTTTTGTTTTTTTTTTTTTTTTTCGGGTTTTTGTAAGCCATACTGCTGGACCCAAATTGTTGAAACTTAACTTTGTTTAGTAATTATCATACGTTGTGCATTGCTTTATTAAGAACCTTTTAGCAATATTATTCTTGGAACCATAGATTTTAGATTTGGTAGAGGTGCGAAGTTACTATATTCATATCCAACATTGTTGTGACAGCACCATGCTATGGGGCTGTTCTGTCCTTGAACTATAATATATGTTATGGTGTGTATGAGATTAGTATTTTTGGTTTTCTTCATATTGTGCTCAAGATTATCCTCCTTATTTATTGCTTGTAATATTTCCTTTTAAGAATATTTGTTTTTTTAAGTTTTGTTTTTTATATAATTTCTTTAAATGATTTTGAATTACAAGAGTGTATGGGGGGCTTTATTGATGGTTTAGGTACAATATTGCAAAATGAGTCTAGTTTGTTTGTATATATGTTACATGCTGCTAATTGAAATTTGTTTCCATCAAATTCTATGCACATCTATCATCTATCTATAAGCTTGAAGTACGTGTTAATGGATTAAATCTTCATACCTGATATGAGGTTTTGGCTAGAACGTTGCACTTACATTTCAATACATTATTAATCTTGATCAATTGCCCTAATCTTTTAATTTTTGTTTCAGCTTGCCGTTCAAGATTTGCCTAATGCTCCTACTTCCGTGCCATCTTCAAAAGAAAATGAGGATATTTTGGACCTTCCTGATGTGCCAACTAAAACACCAGTTGCACCTGATGCAATCGTGGATGCTGAAGTTTCTTCGAAGAAGAAAGGTCTCTCTCTCTCTCTCTCTCTCTCTCTCTCACACACACACACACACACACACACATATGCATAGATTCATGCACATCTAATCCAACTAAATTTTTAAATGCGCAACATTCTTCTTGGAACACAGTTATGGAGGAGCCACTGGCAGCATGACTTTGAATACACTTTCAGTCTTGTGAAGCTGTTTGCAAAGTTCAATGAACCATCTCTGGGTGGCTACATACAACACATGTACTATCTTTACTTTTGCATCAACTAAATTTGTGTAAATCTCTGGTTTGCATTTTGGTTTGTATGGAGTTTCTCATAATGTTTTGTACAGATCTCATTGTAACTAATATCATTATAAATTGCAATTGTTTTGGTAAACCTAGACTCCTGACAAATGGTGTCTATTCATTTTGACTACATCAGCTTCCCGACAGGTTCTTTCTACAGTGAATTGAGAATTAGGTTAGTATTTACTATAATATTTAATTATTTTTTATTCGCTCGTTTATTTAAAAATATATTTATTTATATTTAGATTATATTAATATTTTATTGATAATATATTGACATATATTATTTGATAAATAATTTGACATTATATGATAAAGTTCAAGTTTTTAATGTCATTACCAAAGTTTAATATTCTTAGAGGTGGGGCGTTTTTTATTTTTTTAGACATTTCTATTTGTAAATAAAAATTATATATTATTATTATGTCAAGCAAAATTGGCTTAGTTGGGATATCCTTTATATTTATTAAAAGATTTATCAAAATAAGAAATCATTCTTTAATATACATACTTGCATGCAGCGGAGGCTTTGTATGCAAATTGCACACACACACACACACAATATAATTAGGCAACCACAATGCAAAGTAACACAAGACACACCAAGAGTACGGGTTTCTCCTAACCTTTTTCTATTACTCTTTAGAAACAAGGAACATCGGTCAAGAACATGCAAGGATCACCACATACTCTTTCCTTTGGTGTTTCTTATGTTGTTCCAACATATAGCCTACAAAACTTGTGGTTAACAACCCTAATTGCATGGGTATGCTGGACCAATTGATCTAAGCTATCTGGTCGTGCGATTGACCTCCCACAATCGCTTATACATGCTGTCACAAGCCACTGAAGCTACCTGTTGGGACAAGATCTCCAACATCTTTGCATGCATGCTACCAAGGCACAAGGCAATGAAAACTGCTGAATAACTGTTGAAAACCGTTTCACAAAGTTTGCTCATACAATACCAGGTGTCAGGCACGCATGGTACCCAAGATGCCACTTGCGTGTAGCCATGAACGGACAATAATTGCAACCCACAAGCACACCACTACATGTGTGTGAGCATGCACGGCATCGCAAAGCTTCATGGCTGGTGTCGGGCACGCACACCATTGCAGTGCATTTGTCGGTTGCAGTTATTGTCCGTTCATGACTACATGCAGGTGGCATCTTGGGTGCCTTGTGTGCCTAACACTTGGTGTTGTTTGAGCATACTTTGTGGGATGATTTTCAGCGATTTTCATTGCCTTGTGCCTTAGTGGCATGCATCCAAAGATGTTGGGTATCTTGTCCCAATAGATAGCTTGTGACAGCATGTATGGGTGGTTGTTGGAGGTCAACCGCACGAAAAGATGGCTTAGTCCAGTTAGTCCAACATATCCATGCAGTTAGGGTTGTTACCTGCAAGTTTTGTAGGCTATATGCTAGAACAAGGTAAGTGAAACCAGAGGAGAGTGTATGTGGTGATCCTTGCATGATCTTGGCCGATGTTCCTTGTTTCTAAAGAGTAACAGAAAAAGGTTGTGGGAAACCCCATAATCTTGGTGTGCCTTGTGTTGCTTTGCATTGTGATTGCCTAATTATATTGTGTGTATGTGTGCAATTTGCATACAAAACTTCGGTTGTGTGCGAGTGTGTGTGAGATTGGTTGATTAAGGTGTGGTGCCTTAGACCACCCAAAGGCAAAAATTTGAATGAGAATTTACCCCTGTGACTGTTCCAAGAAGGAGAAAATCAATGCATTGGTGTTTGACGAGGGGAATGTGAATGATAGTGATGCTACTCCTTCAAAGGTTACCCCATTTCAATTGGTGAATGTTCTGACCATCAAGAAGCCAAAGTTACAGCATGGCCTTTTTTATGTTGCAGCACAGATCAATGGTAGGAAATTGATGGTGCTGTTGGATATAGGTGCCACACATAATTTTGTTACATAGAAAAAGTCAGAAGATTTGTTTTCGAGCGTTAATTACACTCCAGCCATATCACGGCCTTCAATTCTGCTGCACAACCTATGTGTGGCATGACTATGGCTTCTTTGAAGGTTGGAGATTTGGAGGGGGATTGTAGCTTTATGGTGGTGCCTCTGAATGATTTTGATGTAATAGTTGATATTGATTTCTTTCTCAATGCACAAGTATCCTTATAACTTATCATAGTGGGATTGTTATTTCTTATGAATTGTATCCTTCGTATATGGAATGCATTTTGGCTGGGAAACCCAACAAGCCACAGAAGATGGTTTCTGCCTTGTAATTGAAGGCTGGCTTGAAGAAAAGAGTGGAGACTTTTGTGGTTGTGTTAGTGGAGATGAAACTAGACTAGTCTATCCATACATGCTGTCACAAGTCACCGAAACCATCTGTTAGGACAAGATCTCCAACATTTTTGTATGCACGTCACTAAGGCACAAGGCAATCAAAACCGCTGAAAACCATCCCACAAAGTCCACTCAAACATGTAACAGCCCAGACCACCCGCATGAAATATTGTCCGCTTTGGGCCCAGCCCGCACGGTTTTGTCAAAACGCGTCTCAGTGGTTAGGGGGAATCCTCTTCCAATCCCTACCTGCCAGTCCCACTGGCCCGGGATCCCAGGCCCAACCGAGATATTGTCCGCTTTGGAAGCTAAGTGGTGAGCCCAATCCTACCCCTCACGGTTTTACTTTCGTTCATGGGAACGCGTCTTAAGGGAAAGGTATCCACACCCACTTATATGGCATGCTTCGTTTCCCTTTCCAACCGATGTGGGATCTCACAATCCTCCCCCCCTTGGAGCCCAGCATCCTCGCTGGCACATCAATCCGGGTACTGGCTCTGATACCATCTGTAACAGTCCAGACCACCCGCATGAGATATTGTCCGCATAAAAACTTAGCTGTTTTTATCCCTTTTTTATTTTATTTTTTCAACATATGATTTTCCACCTCTTATCTTTCTGAAATTGTCATACATTTGCTCAGCTTATCCTCGAACATCATGAGGCATTTTTCTTTCTCTCGATGATATTTCAGCCTTTTTTTTTTTTTAATTCGCCTTGGCGGTTCTTGTGATATTATGTTTTGTTATTATTATTATTAAAAAAAAAAAAAGGTTTGTGTTATTATTGTTTGCTTTAAACAAATCCTTTTTTGTTTTTTTTCCCCTTTTCAAGAAAGAAAGAGTCTAAGATCGCTCCTCCCATAATTTTGTACCAAAATCAAAAAAGAAAAAAAAAAAAAGAAAGATTGAATGAGAAAATCTTTTCAACTCATATGTCAAGAAGATCATCAATCCACCTCCTACGTATATAGGTTAGGCCAAAAAGTGGGAATTTTGTGTCCTCAATCTCACTATAAAATTAAATATGGATCTTTTATCCCTTTTTATTTTTATTTTTATTTTTCTACATGATTTTCCATGTCTTGTCTTTATGAAATTGTCACCCATTTGCTCAGTGATATTTTTGCAACCTTTTCTTCTTTATTCCGTTCATCGTGATATTAGGTTTTGATATTATTATTACTAATAAAATAAAAGGTTGTGTTATTATTGTTTTCCTTTTCCAAATATCTATTTTGTTTTTTTTTTTGGGGGGGAAAGAAAAAATCCGTTGTTGATCACCATAATTTTATACCAAAACCCAAAAAGAAAAAAGAAGAAAGAAAGATTGACCCAAAAAAAAAAAAAAAAATCTTTTAAGCTCATATAGCAACAAGAGCATCAAACCCATGTGTTTGTTTGGTTTTGGACCAAAAAAATTAATAATAATAATAATAATAATAATGAAAAATCTGAAGGATAAAGAAAACTTCAAAAGTGATAATTGCTACGGCCATTATCTCCTATCCCACGCTCAATTCTTTTTTTGTCTGTGCATGTTTTCAAAGGCAAGCAGTACACAATTCCCATTCCGACGGATGCTTGTCGTCGTCGTTCATTGTTCACTGTGGATCACCTATGGTTGGGATTTCTCACATTCGAAGATATGAAGTCCTAACTTTCCCACTTGGAAATCCTAGCCAGAATTTCTCTTTTGGGGTCGAATTTCTGTCCACGAAGTCACCAGCGGCTCAGTTGGGTCGGGTCATCTGCATCGGGGACGGATGATTACTCGAACCTCCTCGATCGGCGAAACGTCGTTGGATTTGTTCGTTGGTGTTGCCGGACTCCATTTCTATGGCGTTCATCGTTGCTTGGAGCCGTCAATGGCCGTTATGTTTTGGGAACTGAACGAACGTCTTCATCCTCTTAGAACACAAAAAGAGATTTGTATGTTTACACAACAGTAGCTGGAACTTCGTTTCTATGGACCAGATTCCCAACTTAGATAATGCACCTCTCAATCTCACATTCCTAATGTACGGAATTTTTGTTTCACTGCACTTCCAACTATATCATAAGCATTTCTTTGATTAATTTATGCATATATATATATATATATATATGAGAATTTTACAGTGCAACGGTTCGCATGGAGATTACATCCAAAGTTGACGCTTTTCGGATAATAGCGTGGTTTTACTGTATAAAAGCCAACGCTATCATCCGAAAAGCATCGGTTTTGAAGGTGATCTGCATGCGCATTGTTTGCACCATAAAATAACTCTCTCTCTCTCTCTCTATATATATATATATGGTTTTATGGAATTCAATATACATATATATATATATAGAAAGAGTGTCTAGGATAAGGATCGACCGTATGGTTACAATCCGGACAAAAAATATACTGAAAATAGGAGCCATTGGATTTTCACATCTGGCATGAGCTGTCCAAATTCAAGCTTGCTCATGTGTGAAATTTTGCCCAAAGCTCTCTTTCCCATTCACGCCTTTCTCTTCTCTTCTTCTATGCTTCCGCACTTCCACCCACTATTCCAACGACGTTAAGCCACCACCATCTCCAGCTTGCACGCGACGTTGAGCCACCACCATTCTTCGCTGCTTCCAACGTCCAGCCCTGCCCCAGATTCTCCGCTGCTTCCACCATCTAAGGATTGGGTTAAATCTGGAACTTTTCCCCACCATTCTAGCCATTCTCTGTTGATTTCACCGGCTAGCCAGCCCTACAAATAAGTGAAGAGTGTGTTTCTTTTTATTATTTCGAGCAATTATAATAATTTTCCTAGTTCTTTTTCTTGAATTTATTTTACTACAAATGTAAAATAGGACAATAATCTGTGGATAAAAAGTCTTGTCGAAGCATATCAGTCTTTAGAAGTCTTGTTTGTCTTGTTTCTGTACTTTTTAAACTTATAATTAAGTTTTTGGTTCTCTGTTAGTACAATTCTTTAAGATATAGTTATAAACCCTCTTTTGTGAAGTCTTTAATGATATACCTGTTTTGTTATATATAATATCCTTCTTTTAGAAATAAAAATAATTAAAAAACTTTTTTTCTTTTTGGAGTGTGAGGAATCAACTACCATGTTCTTTGTTTCTGCTTGCAATATCTTCTTTCAATCTGTAATTAGTTGCCAACTTACCCACATGCACATGTTGCTAGATCCACTCATTACGCTATCGCCCTTTTGTCATTTTTGTTGATGGTCCAAATCTCAGTTCTTAAAGTCCATTGGTTATATAGATATGTACCAATTCCAATATTTGGTGTGATTTTTTGTCTTTATGTTTTTGTTTATCTAATATCATATTCCAATTCTAATTGCTTATCTTAAAATCTCTACTTAGACTACTTTGCATGCCATGCGATTCCCTCATTCTAAACGTTTATATATACATTATAGTGATATAAGTTATACAAATATCACAAACAAAACATGAATGTTTATTATGACCAAATCTCATTAGTAAGGTTCGTGTAGCTTATTTATGATATTCTGCCTTCTCATAGCAGATTTTTGGTTGGTAAAAAATCTATATATATATATATATATGTATTTTTTATCTTTTTTTTTCTTTAGGAAGATGTGATAGGGAGGGTGTGTCTGCCATGCGCTCAGTGTGTACGATTTTGATTAGTTGTTATTATGTCTGCCATTTTAAGTGAAGAGTTGAAACTAATACTCTGAATTAGCAAGAAGAATTTTTTGTAAGATATGGTTCTCTCTTTCCTCTGTTAGCATATATCATCAATGTTAATTTCAATACTCACGAATAGCTCATGAATAGCTATTAAATCCTGCTTTCTATAGCTTATAAAAATTCTTTCTTTTTTTTCCAGGTTTTAATCTTTAGTAGTAAAAATCTATAAGCTATAGTGTAGACCATTTTGAAGCGCAGATTGATCGATCTGGAGAAAAGCTGCTATGAATACTACCCAGCTTGTAGAAATTATTTCAATGAACCATCTGATACTTGAGCACATTGTAGCTATTATCCTTCATACTAGTGACAATGTGACTGCTGAAATTAATATTGAATTGTACCATGAACAAGTTTTAAATTTACCAGAAAAGAAAATATTGAGAATGTTATCAAATGATTGGATTAAAATTGTTGTAGTCACGAGCTTTAAAAGTATAACTTGGATATTTGTGTTGAGAACTAATTACTTAAATTTGACAGATAATCTGAGCATTCAAATAGTTAGAAAATAGGAACTCTACTTTTTGGACATAAGCATCTAGTTGATGAAGCACTTAATAGAAAATCATTATATTTTTAAATTTCAGTTGCATATGCTATATGCAGTAAGGGCTATCTCACTTTCTCTCAGTTGTTAGTCAGTGACAAGTAATTATCTCTTAAAAGCCAATACCTACATCTAGCAACCAAGACTGTATTTATTTTACAATTGCAACCCTATTAAAAAAGAATATATTAATCCACCTTTGGCATACAGTGAATATTTTCTATCAAAAATGCTTTAGATTGTTTGTCTACAATGTAAGATTAACAAAAGAAAGACAAAGAGGAATGCATCCACATTTGCAGAGATCTTAATGTTTCAGATAAAACAATAGACAGAAAAGCATAAATTTTTGTCTTCCTTTCTCCCTAGGTTCCATCAGATGGAGAAGTATATTCAAAAGTTCTAACCAATCTATACTAACGGCTGGAGTGGAGCAAACCTAAGTACATCAAACTTAATATTTAAAAATGAATTTTGTTTTCTCATCGAATTAGCTCCTGAATCAATTTTCTGGTTACTTTGAGTATATCAACTTCTATAAGGCCTAAAACAGCAAAACATGGCACTTTAATCCATCATCTCACTTTCATAGATGCAAACGATTCTGCAAAAGCAAGAGCCTCATCTACATGTGATGCATCTGTTCCCTGAAAATTGTATATCAACAAATATAAAAAAACCTATAAGATTCATGAGGGATCAACTATCAAACAAAAAAAAAAGAAAATCCAACTTCTATAACATTATAGAGAAGCACAAACTATATTAACAGCTTTTATAGTTCCAAAGTACAGAAAAAACAAACAAACCTGAGCAGTAGCAAGACCACCTTCTCCTTTGCTACATCTTCCTTTTGGGGGCCCCAAAGCTGTTGTTAACCACTCTAAAACATCCAATTACTTGCTATTATTTCCTTTCTCTGGTACTCTAGCACATACAACTACCTTGTTTGTACTTTCATCTATGCTGAATACCATAGCAGATAGCCCCTGTCCATATAGGAACAAGCCTGGTATTCTTGAACTTTGAAAACTCCCAATAAGTGCATCATGAACTTAATATGCAGACAACAAATTAAGTATATTCTTATGTCCTGACTTGCACTACACCAACACAGTGAATGTGAACAACATATTAAATACCAATGCCACCAATGGAAACCAACTACATGAACAGAACTATTACTGTCCGAATTATAGATTAAAATGAGAGGCCTACATCAGAAAAATAAATGGCAAACCAGCATACATTCATTCCAAAAATCAAACAACACCAATATTTTTTTTCCCTTTCAAAAATATTATTTTCTACCAAATAAAAAAAAAATACAAAACATAACAACACCAACAGAGGACAGAGTTAAGATCAAAATGAAGCAATCAAAATGAAGAAGTGGAAGGAAGCAATGGCAACTAATTCACACTCTGCCTGCCACTCTCCGAAATACCCAAACGGTGGCTGAATCCCAAATGATGGCTAGAACGGTGGGTTGGGAAGGGTGCAAACAAGATGGAAGAGGAATGTAGGTTGGGAGGAGAAGAGGAATGTAGGTTGTGAATCTTGGAAATGGTGGAAAATAAGTTGGTGCGAGTGGTGCATTTTGGAATTTTGGCAAAGCTGGTGCGAGCAGGAATGCAAGCTGATGTGAGCGAGAAAGGGAGCTTTGGGCAAAATTTCATACGTGAGCAAGCTTGAATCTGGGTCGTTCATGCCAAATATAAAAATCCAGTGACTTCCATTTTTAGTATATTTTTTGTCTGGACTGTAACCATGCGATCAGTCTTTATTCTAAACATAAAAATTTATACATATATATAGTGACTGGCTACAATGAGGACCGACCGTATGGATTCAATCAAGACCATAAATGTGTTGAAAGTGGAGCCGTTGGATTTTAACATCTGGCATGAATGGCCCAAATTCAAACTTGCTCACATGTGAATTTTTGCCTAAAGATCCCCTTCCCATTCGCACCTTTCTCTTCTCTTCTCCTCTTCTCCTGTGCTTCCACACTTCCACCCACCATGCCAAAGACGTTGAGCTACCACCAGCTCCAACTCACACATGACATCGAGCCATCCACCACCATCTCCAGCTCGTACACGACTTTGAGCCACCACCATCTCCAGCTTGCATGCGACATTGAGCCACCCACCACCATCTCCAACTTGCACGCGACATTGAGCCACCACCATCTCCAGCTCGAACATGACGTTGAGCCACCATCATTCTCCGCTGCTTCCACCATCTAGGGATTGGGTTTTGGTTCTCTGTTAGTAAGTTGTTTTAGACTAAATCTAATATTTGGGCCATTGATGAGATCTCACATACTTAAGATTAAAATTCTAGATTTTAGCTAAAACCAAGATTGTATGCATCTGTGTATATTGACTACCTTACCTATTTATGAAATGTCCACATCAATATGGCCTATGATCAACAACTTTATTTACACCCTTTTGAGTTCTGTGATATCTAATCTGGATCTTTGAAACCATACGTTACTTTCATGTGTTTTGTATTGGGCATTTTCATCATTTGGCAAATTTTGAAGTGTTTTGGCAGAAAGCAAGGATCTAGTTTAGTAATTACAATCATTGAAAAAATTTAAAGGAGTATATCCATTCATGCTCTTCTATTTGCTTAGGCTCTATGTATTAAGAACACATATAGTTAATAGGCTTGGTAGTTTGTGATATCTCACATCAGTTGGAAAGGGAGAATGAAGCATGCTTTATAAAGGGCTGTGGATATCTTTCCCTTGAGAGACATTTTAAAACCGTGCAAGCTGGGCCCAACGCGGACAGTATCTCCTGCTGATTAACTGGACTATTACAGTTGGTATCAGAGCCAGACCCGGATCAATGTGCCAGCGAGAACGTTGGACCCCAAATGGGGTAGATTATGAGATCCCATATCGGTTGGAAAGGAAAACGAAGCATGCCTTATAAGGGACTGTGGATACCTTTCCCTTAAGAGGCCTTTTAAAACTGTGCGGGCTGGAGCCAAAGGGGACAATATCTCATGCAGGTGGACTGGGTTGTTACAAGTTACTCTTTGAATCTTCATTCGAGGTTTCTGCTTCTAGTCTACGAGTGAAAAAGTCAAACCTTTTGTCAGTGCTTGAGCTTTTGGGTGTCCTCTGTAGATAGGTGCTCGGTAGTTACTCCTTGTATCTCCATTAAAGGTTTTTGCTTCTAGTCGACTAGTGAAAGAGTCAGACCTTTTATCAATGCTTGAACTTTTGGGTGTCCTCTGTAGATGGGTGCTGAAAAAATTATCTTTCTTATTTGTGGAAGCAAAAATTGATCTTTTTTGGTTGTGGAAGCAAAAATGATGAAGTGTGGGTGGCTCAGAAGAAGAAATATTCATTCCACATTAGCTTTTGGCATCATTTTGTAGTCTCCTATATGGTTAATTTTGGTTCTACCAGGGATTGGATTTGGTACATGTAAATACTCTTTATGGCTGCCTTTATATGGTTCTCTTTAGAGCATCTTCAATGTTATTGTCTACTTTAGAAAGCATCTGTTTTCAGAAAATAGACTAGTATTTTTCGGACGACTTTGTTTTGGACATTCTATAGAACTAAACGAATATGGTGATATTTGTTATTAAATAAAAGAAATTATTGCAATGTTTCATTGTAATTGATATTTTGTTTTAAAGGGAAAAAAAAAAAGAAGAGTTTATGAATAGAAGATTATAGTACCACCAACCCAGCTTCCAAAATTTATGACTCAATGATGATTCCAAGTACCATGAATGAAAAAGAAAGTAGCTAGTAGATATCTAGGAAGTTTAAAGTATATAGGAATTATGGATTGGACTAAATAAATGGGAGAGAGATCTAGCAAAGTACAACTGGTCCAATAGTGAAAACACCATGAGAAAACACCAACAATTCTAATTGCTTGTCTTAAAATCTCTACTTACACTACGTTGCATGCCATGCGATTCCCTCATCCTAAATGTCTATGTATACATTATAGTGATATAAGTGATACAAATATCACGAATGAAACATGAATATTTATTATGACCAAATCTCATTAGTAAGGTTCATGTAGCTTATTTATGATATTCTGCCTTCTCATAGCATATTTGTGGTTGGTAAAAAATCTGTATATATATATATATATATATTTTTGTTATTATTTTACATCTTTGTTTTCTTTGGGAATATGAGATAGGAAGGGTGTGTCTGTCATAAGCTTAGCGTGTACGATTTTGATTAGGTGTTATTGTGTCTGCCATTTTAGGTGAAGCGTTTAAACTAATTCTCTGAATTAGCAAGAAGCATTTTTTGTAAGATATGATTCTTTCTATCCTTTGTTAGCATACATCATCAATGTTAATTTCAATACTTATTAATGTAGAAAGGTTGCTGGTGGTTTTTATTTATTAATTTTTTTTATATATGTCTTTTGGCTTATTATAACTAATTAAATCCTGCCTTGTCTTCTTTAGAAGACAGAGCCGAAGATTAGTTGTGTAAGCATATCAACAAGTACTAGTGATATTCGACCAATCCGGATGTGGTCATGTCAACTATATATGCATTTAAAAACATCACAAACAAATAAGAATCCAAATAATCAATTCTGGAAATGCTTAGATGGAGAATAGGTCGTTCATAATTGTTAGTGTGTTGAATTTTAATTTGTTTTTGCTTATAAAATAATTAAATTATGTATGTTTACTTGCCATAGGAAAAAGAATGTGGTAATTTCATTTGGGCAAAAGAAGGGGAAGCTAAACTAGACAAAATAGATATACTTATCAGTGAAGTTCGTCGTTTATCTTTGCAAGTGGAGAAATCTAATAATATTCTTGAAGCAATTCAGAAAAATACTAAGTGGGGCGACCAATATGACGTTAAGACTGTTATAGTTCTTGTACTTTTATTATTTCTTTTCTTTAAAATATTTGCGTAGTAATGTAGTCAAGTAATATATGTGTCTATTCGGTTGGTAAACTAATTATGTACTAAATTTTGCTATGTGCTTGTTAAGCACCATATGTATCTTATTAAATTCGCTGTATGTTTTGTTGAAATTGTCTGTCACAATTATCTATGTCAAGTATGTTGAATTGTTTGGTGAAGGTAGTGCTGACCAATCCTTGATTATCTCAGGCATCTTTTAAACGACATCTTCAATGATGGAGTATTGACTATTCTTGATTATCTCAGTTAATGCCTTCATTTTTTGCCTAGGAGTTTTAACTCATTTACGTATATTCATGTATAGTCATGCGAATGTTGGGGTACATAGGCACACTGAAGAATGTTGAAGATCTCAACATTTTCCATCACAATTATGGTGGTCAGGATGTCAAGGTTTTCACCATTGCCTTTATGTTATCATTTTATTACTTTGTATTGTCAAATTAATTTATGAAAATCTAATATATGTATAGAATTAAGATTGTTTGTGTTTGAAATTTTTTTTATAATTTTTTCTTTCCTGTAACCAAACACCAAGAAGGATTTTTATCTTTTGTTTTTTTTTGCCTCTTCATTTTCCTTTCACAATTTTTCCCCATGGTTTCTGAGATCCATGCAAAGCATTAAGTTTTCTTCTTCTTTTTTTTTTTTTTTTTTTTGTGAGTTGTTGATTAATTTATTGCATTTGTTCTCAACATAGTTCTTGCTATTTTGGTTGTCTTTCCGGAAGTAAAGAGGAATTGGGTATTGATTATCCGCCACTATAGGTAAGTGACAGAACTTGTCAAAAGCTAGTGTATTGTTTCACTATTCTTTCTTTGATGGTAATCTTCATGCTTACTCCAATAATGTGCTGAAAATTTTATTTTCTAGTATCTAGTGGTGAAGCAATCTCCATAGCAAGTTAGAATGCCATACATAATGAATGGCTGTTATGATATATTGCAAGGCATCTCTTTTAGTCTCTGACGTATAATGTTCACTTCAAAACCAAGTTCGAAAGATGAATCATAAAGTATCTAAGAACACCAACAATGTTGTGCAGCAGGAAGAAACCTTGGCAAGATATGTACGGTCCACTGCTATTTAAATTTAAAAAGGTTCATAATTAGTTTATAGTTTGACATTTTCTTTATCTTTTTTTAAATGCAAATATTGCTTATAGTTAGGTGAATACGTGAATATATATTAGTCAGGTGGAAATATATTGCTGCTATATCACACTTCCTAAATGGTTTATTGACCAACCATTGTAAGTAGCCCAAAAATCTAGTTAGAACCTAATTTTTAGTAAATATAGATGTATTAATCCATCATCATGCTTTTTACAAGAGTAATCTATGATAATTCCCTTTGCTAAATTGTACAGTTTGTAAACATAAATAGCTTTTTGATATTTGTTCATATATACTAATGGTCCTCATTGATCAGTGCTGCAGTGAAAGGATTAGCTCGCTTAGTTTGAGTTCTCTGACCTTTTTTCAACTACTTAAAATTTTCTTCCAGCAACATTTTAGAATTAATATTTTGTTTTGATTAAATTATAAATGAATTTATGCTCACACCACCACCACAGTGTTAATTCTTTACGATGGCTTATATGGATTTTTCCTTCGTGGCTTTTTAATGCAGGCTAATCAAGGTCTATTAAAGGTTCTAGTGGCGAAATCAAAGGTCGTGGGTCTGCAATCACACTTGAAATTTATGGTGGAGGGTTTTCCAGTTTGACGTTTGAGGATGGTATTTGTCACATGGTAAGGGCTACTTGGCTTTCAAGAAGCAACCATATTTTCATTCTGGCCTACCTACTCCACTGTTCATTTAGCTGCTTTCTGTTCCTTAGGAGTAAAAGTCAACAAAGAAATGGTGTAGACCATTTTGAAGCATGGATTGATCGTTCTAGTTAAAAGCCTTCATACTAGTAACAATGTGACTGCTGAACATCAATGTTGAATTGTACCATGAACAAGTTTTAAATTTACCAAAAAAGAAAATGTTGAGAATGTTGTCAAATACTAGGAATGAAATTGTATAGCTCACAAGCTTTGAAAGTGTAACTTGGATGTTTGTGTTGTGAACTAATTACTTAAATTTGATAGAAAATCTGAGTGTTCAAATAGGTAGAAAACATGAACTGACTTTTTGGACACGAGCATCTAGTTGGTGAAGCACTTAATAGAAAATCATCATATTTTCAAATTTCAATTGTATATGCTACTTGCGATAAGGGCTATCTCACTTTCTCTCATTTATTAGTCAGTGACAAGAAAATGTCTCTTAACAACCAATACATACATCTAGCAACCAAGACTGCATTTATTTCACAATTCCAACCCTATTAAAACAATGGACAGAAAAGCACAAATATTTGCAAAGATCTTAATGCTGCAGATAAAACAATGGACAGAAAAGCACAAATTTTTGTCTTCCTTTCTCCTTAGGTTCCATCACATGGAGAAAAGCACAAATTTTTGTCTTCCTTTCTCCCTACACCCATGCATGTTTTTTTTCCACTTGCAGTAACAACATAGCACTACACCATGAGAACTATTACTAGATTGAATGAAAACTTTCTGACCAGCAAAACTAGCTTTCCTCAAGGCACTAAGACTGCATCAGTTACACTTAATTTCTGCCCCTCTGCAACATCAGCTGCATGCTGAAAAGAAAATGAAAATTGAATCATCATCAGAACTTTTAAGTCCAAGTCCACTGGTGCTGCAAAAAGAGACATTTTTTACAATTCTCATATGCAGAATATTCTGCAATGAACAGTAATTCAATTCGTTGAAAATAAATAATGTAGATTCCTAGCAATTTAGACATTCAAACTCAGTTTGGTTCTTACTCTGCCCACCTCATATTTGCAAAAATATGACCATTTCTGAAATGATAAAGTTAAAGAATCTCCATGAGCACATGTTTAAGTCAGCAACTTGGGGAAAGAAAAGTCATAGATATATCTACATTTCCAGCTAAAGTACTAAATTTTCAGCTATCAAAGCATTCAACTGTGAGACTAGACCCTATTTTGTTCCATAACTAATTATTGTCAAAAGTCAAACAATTAATGAAGCTAACAAAAACCTCACCTCAATGCTGATCAGACACCAGACAGAGAGCTCACATTCTTTGCCATGTCCAAAAATTCAGATAGCGTCAGAAAGTGGCCATTGGAACTACAATGTAACTATAAATACTCTACTCATGGATGTTTGTCATGCCATTGGAACTACAATGTAAGATTAACAAAACAAATACTAAAAGGAATGCATCCACATTTGCAGAGACCTTAATGTTTCAGATAAAACAATGGACAGAAAAGCACAAATTTCAGATAAAACAAATACTAACCGCAGCACAAATTTTTGTCTTCCTTTCTCCCTAGGTTCCATTAGATGGAGAAACATATTCAATGGTTCTAACCAATCTATACTAACAGGTGGAGTGGAGCAAACCTAACTACCACAAATTTCAGATCAATTACAGTATAACTGCAGCAATAAAGAGTTACATACTTCTCAATAGCTGGGAAACCCTACTGGAGAGACAAAGGCAAAACTCCAACAGCACTGCAAACTAGAGCCACCAATTCAAAAACCAATCAGATTTTAGTCAAATATAAAAATGAATTTTTTTTTTCTCATGAAATTAGCTCCTAAATCAATTTTCTCACGACTTTGAATATATCAATTTCTGTAAGGCCTAAAATAACAAAACATGGCACTTCAATCCGTCATCTCCATGTCATGGATGCAAACGATTTTGCAAGAGCCAGAGCGTCATCTACATGTGGTGCATCTGTTCCCTGAAACTTTCATATCAACAAATACAACAGAAATCTTCCTTTTGGGGGCCCAAAGCTGCTGTTAACACTCTGAAACATCCAATTACTTGCTATTGTTTCCTTTCTCTGGTACTCCAGCACATACAACTGCCTTGTTTGTACTTTCATTTGTGCTGAATACCATAGCAGATACCCTCTGTCCATACAGGAACAAGCCTAGTATTCTTGAACTTTAAAAACTCCCAATGGGTGGGTCATGAACTTAATATGCAGACAACAAATTAAGTATATTCGTATGTCCTGCCTTGCACTACACCACCACAGTGAACGTGACCAGCATATTAAATACCAATGCCACTAAGGGCAACCAACTACATGAACAGAACAATTGCTGTCCAAATTACATATTAAAATGAGAGGCCTACATTGTAAAAACAAACGGCAAACCAGCGTACATTCATTCCAATAATCAAATGACACTTCATATTACAATACAAGGCAATGTACAGAATCTATTATCATTACACAACCATATTTTACTAACTAAGCTGATAGTTCTTGCAATAAGATATAAAAACTATACCAAACTAAGAATAAAACTATTTCCTCCAAGCTACTTTATCACATATAGGGGGGTCATTCCAAATTATTTCTCATGCAAACCTGCCAAAACGAAGCAAGTTATTAGATGAGCAGCTGGTTAGTTTAAGAAAATGTTGAAGACGATAAGGAAACTACTTAGTTTTATACCTGTAGAAGTTTTAAACTACCAGCTGCAGATTCAAATTCCGATGCCTGTTGAGGATTTTCCTCATTTTGTGAGGACCTATATAGATGAGCAGCATGGTTTGTACAAGGTATGATCATTCAAATTGCATAAGAATAATAAATAAGAAATGTACTATTTTCTTACAGATTGTTGAGGACTGGGCGGTTTCTTTTGTCGTGTGATTGCCCAATTTTTTCACATCCATTGCAATGTCGAACTCTATACTTTGCCGCATTTGTTGCCTTCTCTTTTGCCCCTTTCAATCTTCATCCACATCCTTTTGCCCTCACTTGAGATGGATCTTTAAAAGCTTCATACTCATAAGCATTACTACCTTTGTCAGAAATGCCTCCACTCTTCGTGTTGCTAACTATGGAATCAATCTTGCCTAGCAAACTTTGAAGAGCATCATTCACAATTATACTTGTCTCTTCATTTTTTATGGCTTTATCAATGACTTCTGAAGCAAGTTGGAATAGTTTAGCAGCCACGTTAATATTGAACTACATTTTCCACTTATCTTAACACCTTGCTTATCGGATATTATTTGAGATTTTACAACTCTAGTCCACCTTTTCATGATATATTGATTTGGTAAAGGAATATCACCAAAGAGTCACAAGAATGCCAAAATATGTCTACATGGAATTCCTCCACTCTCAAACTTCTTACATGTACAAGATGCAAAGTCCAATACTTTATCATAAGCAATTTCCCAAACTCTACGAACACCTTCTTTTGGACTACTCTTGATCACATACATTTTGTGTGTAGCATTTTCACGAACAAGTTGTGGCATTGTTAGTAAGCTATGCCACAACTCATCATGAAACTTAAGAAAAATCTTGTGTGTGTAAATCTCAGCCATTTGCTTTTCTATTTCCAATGGCAATTTTAAAACAAGCTTCTCATTAATATCAATGTGATCGGCCCCTAACTCTTCGTGACGTTGATGTGCAAATGCCCTATTAAATCAAAGTATGAAATCCATCAATAAGTTTTTTTTTTAAACATATTTCTTGAAAAATGCATGGAAGCTTTCTGCATGTTGGCTACTTGACATTCCAGCTGAGAATATATGATTAACATATGTAGGCCCCCATCTTAAACGTAGCTCAAATATTGATTTTAACCAATCATTGTCATACAGGCTTGCCTTCTCGATGGTAGTCACCCATTTTCTCTCAAACTCTTCAGGGCATTCTAATTCCCAAATGCATTGTTAGAAGTCCTTATAAAAATCTATATAGGTGATTGCATTTAAATACGTAGAGAACTTCTCAAGTATGTGCCAACTACAATACCTATGAAATGTATATGGTAAGCTCAAAGCTATAGCCTTTGTCATTGCAGGATCTTGATTGGTAAAGATCATCTTTGGTTTGTTAATAGGCATGCTATCCTTTAATAGCTCAAACAACCAAACAAATGATTTTGTTCTTTCATCACTTAGAAATGCACATGCAAAAAGCACCGTTTGACCATGATTGCTCATCCTAACCAAGGGTGCAAATATCATACCATATTTGATTAGTGTTGTAAGTTGTATCAAATACAATTACATCACCAAAACATTCATAAGCTCTTCTAAACACCGAATCAGTCCAAAAACAACACTTCAATTTACATCATCATCTACATCTATTTTAAAAAAGAAGTATGGATCCTTTTCTTGCTCGGTTAGAAAATATTCCTTCAATAGTTCTGCATCTTGTCCTCTTAATTCATTATGCAACTTAGCTTCATGGTTATAGATATCCTTTTTCATACACCCAATATTCTCTATACCTCCAGCTTCAAATTCAAGAATACTTATTTGTTGATGAGTTGGCACATTTGCTGCTGAAAACTACAGGGTTAGTGATTTCTTGGCTTTAAACACACTATGATGTGACCTCAATAGATGCACTTTTCAAAGGGTTGATAATGGATGACTATGTTCTTCAACAAATATTGTGATGACAAATTTCCCAATTTTGACCTAATCACGGCAAGTTTTGCTTTACAATTTTCTCTTGTCATCCCCCGACACCTTTTCTTCTCACCATCCTTTATAGAAGATACTCCTTCTTCATAACACACAAATTCTTTCTTGACAACTTCATCCGTATCTTTACATCTCTTACTGGAATTGCTACGAACACTAAACCCTGTGTGCCCTATCTATCGATTCAAACTCTTGTTCAACTTTTGGTTTGCAATTTTCGAACACTTGGGGAATGTAAATATCATCCATAGATTTCGAATGTGACAGCAGGGATATTTCTTCAACTCCTATAAGATCAGAATTTGCTTCCGACTATTCTATATTCATGTTTCCAATATTGCAGAGCTAATTGCACTCAACCCAACTTCCTATTGATCAATTTCTAACCTAATAGATAGCAAAGCAAAACCATCATGAGAGGTGGTAATCTCTTTTATTTTAAGAAAGTTTAGTTTCTAAATAGAAGAGAAAAATGATGAAAAAAATAAGGCACTTCAGCCAAAATCTGACCAGTGTGCATAAAGGTTGCTGATCTAGCACACTATAGAATGAAAGAAAAAATTATGCCTACATCAAAAGAAAAAAAAAAATAGAGAACATATGGGGGGCATGCTGATGCGGGACAATAATGCCTTAAGCACTTAAAAGTTTATTCATAATGTCCATTACATGAAAATGGCGAGAATATCAAAATTTTACTATAAAATTTTATCCGACTTTACTCCTTGTCACTCAATATCTAGCCAATTTTTTGCTCCCAAGTCTATCCATAAAAGTTATTCAGCATTAGAAAATTAAGTGTCTTATTATTAGAAAAAAAAATTAATATTGTGCACGGCCACCAGTGAATGAGCAATGAACATGGTAGAGTGAAAAGGAACAGTAATGTGCAGCATTAATTGCATAAAGAGGCTAAATGATAAGACAATTGATAAACATGAAGAGAAAGCAAGAGAAAGACAAACAAGTAGAAGTTACAGGCATAGGGGAAACCAAACAAGTAGAAGTTACAGGCAGAGGCAAAACCAAACAGATTTGATAAAAGCAACAATATAGCACAAATATTATTGAAAGAAGAAAAAATAGTAAGAGCATAAGTATCAGATTGATGCTTCATGATTATTGATGATAAATAAAAAATTAAGAACATGCAAAAAAGTAGAAAGTTGATTAAAAACAATTTTTTAACGAATATCCATTAGGCTGCTGAAGTTGCAGGTGAAGCTCGTACTCTAGTGCCAGAGTTATTGTGACAGACACATCCCACTATCCCATTATTTTAGCTTACTGATGACATAAATTAAGTGGAAAAAGTATTGTTATATTATCCTAAATACAATTTTTTCAATGTCTCTCGAAAATAGTATCCACTCATTATTCTCAAAATCCTAGGAGTGGGTACATCTACTCAATTCTTGTTGTTTTTTAAATCCCAATGTTCATTGGAAAAAAAAAAATATATATATATATATATATAATAGCTAACATTCCACTGGACCGTATAATAATCATAAATAAAAGCCTTCCATTCCTTTTTGCTTTTAGTCTTTTAAAGTATCCAAATTAAACAAGACTTGCATATCAAGCAAGTAATTCAACAAGAAAGACAAAAGGCTAGAAGTTGTTTAAGATTTTAAAAGAAATCTAGATTGAAGATAATGAGATGGTATTCAATTCTTATTAAAGTGGAAGAATAGATCAAATGTAGAATGGTTTTATAAATACAAATATAAGAATGAAAATAATTATGTCGTAAAAGAGGAAAAAATGCTTAAATTTAGACTAAATATTCCTGGGAAGACTAAAAAATGTATCACTCTTTCTTTTGATATGTAATTATTCATAGATCTCATTTCATAATTACAAAGTATAGTATATATACAAAAGCCATTAAAATCCCACAAAGATATTATATATTACAGAAAAAAAAAAATTATTGTTAGTTTCCCTGAGCTTTGGAATGTAGTGGAACATTTCTTTTTTTGGATGAATGGAATATAGTGGAACTTTTGAATGAAGCAATCAAAATGAAGAAGTGAAGGAAGTAATGGCAACTAACTCACACTCCACCGACGAGGCACTCATGGCAGCCCCTCTCCAAAATGGCCCAAATAGTGGCTGGATCCCGAATAGTGGCTGGAACGGTGGATTGGGAAGGGTGGAAGCAAGCTGGAAGAGGAATGTAGGTTAGGAGGAGAAGAGAAAATTTTGGAAATGGTAGTGCAAGCTGGTGCGACGAGTTGGTGCGAGCCGCTGCAAGCTGCTGAAAGATACTGCGATTTGGAATTTTAGCAAAAGCTGGTGCGAGCGGGAAGGGGAGCTTTGGGCAAAAATTCACACGTGAGCAAGCTTGAATCTGGGCTGTTCATGACAGATGTTAAAATCCAATGGCTCCCATTTTCAGCACATTTTTTGTCCTGATTGAATCCATACAGTCGGTGCTCATTGTAGCCGGTCCCTCTATTTATATATATATATGGTTTCATGGAATTCAGTATATGTATATATATATATATATATATGTCTCTGGGAACAGTCTCAGATGGAGCTCATAAACATCCTTAAGAATGTAAGTTCAACATCAAACACAAAAGTAGTATATATATGTATATACATACATTTTCTATATTTTCATATCTTTGTTTGTTTATTAGAAAGTTTTGCTGATTACATAAAATACGTAATCCTTAGGCCTAAAAGATTTAATTTTAGGCCTAAGGATTTTTAGTCATTTTTCACGGGCTATAGCTGAGGGTAACATGTTTTCCAAGTTTGAGGGTGTAGAAATGGATCTGCGATACATTGCATGAGTTGGTTGTGCAAGGATGATCGCGAGTAATTTGTAATTTTGTATCAAAGTCGGCAGCATGAGGAAAAGTTTGATTTGGATACTTCGTGGTTAAGAGAGTAGAAAAGTGACATGTGTCTTGCATTTAATGTAAGGAAATCAAATTGTTTACTAAAACCATAGTAAGTTGCCACACGTAAGCTAGCTTTAAATATATTGATTAGTTAGTTAATAGGTTGACACTCAAATAAGCTGTACTTTTACATGTATTGAAAAGAAAACTGCAGAGCATATGGCGGTTGTTTACCTTGAACCGCCTCTTTCAAGCTTATATATAGGCTTGTACCAACTTATTTTGAATCAATGAAAAAGAGCAATAATTACATGCATTCCTTCTTTATTTTTTTAGCTCTTCTCTTCCTTCAAATTAGAATTAGCCTCGGCCACTCTCCTTTCTTTTACCTCTTCTATTTTATCCAAGTCTCCCATTTTTTTACATATTATCCAACAGATCGCGAGGGCTTTGTAGAAATGTACTAAGTGTATACAGATTTTTCAGTATTATTTAAGGTGGGATGTACTGTTTGTTGTGCAATGTATCACAACCAAGTTAGTAGTTAATGAGGGAAAGCTTAGTACTTCAAGGGACAATTGTGATGTTGATTTAGCTTAAATGAGCTTGCAGGATAATGCTAGTTAGAAGTCTTAAGGACCAAGGTAAAATTGCTAGGAAAGGCTTGGTATTGAAAAAACTTAGAAATACTATAGAAGAAAGGAAGAGATGGATTTTTATCTTTAGATAACACTTCGTATACTCATTCTCACAAGAGACATACTCATAAATTGGGATGTTTAGATACAAAAGAATTAACCAGTAAACCTAAGACTAACCTACTAAGGATAAGAAGTGATGGCCCTAGTAGTGTTATTTCATGTGCAAAAATGATGTCTAATTAGGTTAGAAAAAGTACAATCATACTTAACACAACCATCAACTTACTACAACAAAAAAGAAAAACAAAAATAAAATGAGGCATCAAGATACATAGGGAACCACACTGAGTATCAACTTACTGCGACAAAAAAGAAAAGTAAAAATAAAAATTAGGCATCAAGATACATAGGGAACCATAAATAAAAATAAAAATTAGGCATCAAGATACTACTTGATATTAGGGCTAATTAAGGATTTTGTTTTAGATTGAATCATTATTTAATTTCTTATCATCCAATAGCTGTTGAGAAACTGATATATAGAATAATTAGAAACTGTTGAATAATATTCTTGCATATCTTTTATCGATTTGAAGGGTATTAGGTTTCATGGATACTGCTCTAATGTTTTTTTAGGATGATGAATATACCTTGAGTTCTGCTAGTCTTAAAAAAAGGTGGCTTTCCATGTCTGCAGGTGGACATGGTCACTCCTATGTGTTCTCAACTACATATGAGGGGCTTCTCGATGAGGTAAGCGGATTTTTTATTGGATCACTCTTCTTATGCATCTAAAAATTTGTTGTGTGACTTGATAGTTGAGTAATTTAGGTGTGAGTATAGCAGTTACAGCAATAATACTTTTATTTTGGCAGGTATAGTGATCAAGTTTATCTGTCCACTAGATATCATTATATTAGTTCAGTTATCATGGTTAAATAAAAACTTTAAGTATCTTTCCAACAATTTTGATTACTGATTGGTCTATATATTTTGTCAATTGAGTCATTACTGTCCATATTACCTAAATGGGAAATTTTACATGATTGTCTTTATTTATTTTACAACTTTTGCAAGTATATCTGGGTGTTTCTAGAAATTATAAATATTTTCCCTGCAATTTCTTATTTGTTACAAATGTACTCTCATTTTTAGAAATTTCTTCTATTTATTTATATATTTATTTTTAAAGTTTCACATTTTCTTATGGATGTTTGAAAGATTGTGTATTAAAGAGAAGATGTAGGTACAAAAATATAATTTGAGGGGAGGTCTATTATTTTATTTATGGAAATATAGACATATATGCAAAACTTGTAAAGAAGACAAGACGTTAACATAAATTTGCCTACTTAGATTAGGGCAGTTGGGCCTCTAGTAGTGTGAGCATGCCAGAGTTCTTTTCTTTTCTTTTTTTCTTTTTTTTTAAATGGAAAATCTTCTTTCAAAGTTAACTTAGTACAGGGATGAAGGGGAGGTCAATATTATTTATGGAGATACAGAGACATATGATAATTCTCTCATCCAGGACACTCTGTTGGAATTTATTTGGGATAATGCCTATCTTTTTAAGGCTATGCTGGTAAATGCTTTACATGCTTATCCTTTTGTCCCAGACAAATCTCGGTCTAGAGATGAATTACAGAGACATTGCAAAACTTGTAACCTATAAGAGATTAACATGATTTTCCATACCTAGATTGATGCAACTAGACCTTCAGTAGTATGAGCACCCATTTGCAAAGAAGCTGAATATTTTATTTCTTCATTATTTTACTGAAAAAGCAGTGATCAAATTTGATATTGTACAGTTTTTATGAAATTTAAAGGAAGATCCTTGCTGCCTGTGGTTGATTAGATTTAGTTAAGCTATTTCTAATAGGTTCTATGCAGTTTCTAGGCATTAATAATGGGTCTGGGGAGCTTGATGCGTCTATCATGGGTTTTCAACAAGAGGAAAAGAAAGTTAAAGTTCCACTTAATTCAAGGTAAAATGCCGTCTGTGTTTGATGTACTTTTTTATGTAACGCAAGTATATCATCCTCCTACTACAGGTCTGATAGTTGAAGCCTTTTTATTATTATTATTATTTTTTTTCAATCCTTTTTGTCTTATTAGCAATGACTACTTGGCCCATATGTTCTGAAAAGCTCTTACTCAGATTTTGTTATTTTATCTTAGTCAAAAGGGAGTCAGTAGTCAGTATATCTTGGTTGAATGGCCTTCCCACTACTAATTTAGTATCTATTAATTGGACTGATTAGATTGGATAGGAAGATGAGGAATCTAATTAAAGATTTGATTTACTTGAACTTTGGTACTATTATAATCTTTGAGCAAAATGATGTGTGCTTGCTAGTTGCCATTGCAGTATCGATTGAAGAATGCAGGCCTTCTTGAAGAATATAGGAAGTATCTAATTCATTTTCTGGTGCATTTTAAGCATTCAATATGTTTAAACAATATTTTTCAACTCTTAAGTGTCTAGAGTTTCTTAAGTTGTATGCGTTCTCTCTCTCTCTCTCTCTCTCTCTCTCTCTCTAAATAGATTCATGATTCATAGAAGTTCATAAAATAAGTCTTATCCTTATTAATTGGATTAGTAGATTTGAATTATTTTGTCCACTAGGTAAAAGTTATGCTCATGTTGTGGTAAATCTTGTTATCGTAACTGTAATACTCAATTAACCTTCTATCATGTAGAAAACTATTAGTCAATAGACGTCACCCAAGTTTGGGATTTTAGGCATTAGTTGTATATTCCTAGTGGTTCTCCTCAACTTTATTGTACAGTGTGTAGGCCATTAATTTGAAATCTACTTTTAATGATTATTTTTATTTATGAATGCAATACCATTACGTTAAAGTAAAGAATTCATATAAAATATCTCTAACAATGTACTCTTTTGGGATATTAATGTGTAAGGTGGTTGTCATTTCCTATATTCCAATTTTTTTTTCTTTTCTTTTTTTTTCTGTTTTGTTAGCCTTCTGAATTGTTATTAGCAAACCTAAAAATAGGACTTGATAGCATTTTGAACCTGAGTTTTATTAAATTTTCATTGAAATTGGAGGAGCAAACCTATTTTGTTGCCTTCAGTGCAATAACAGGGTACCTGACTAACTAGTCATTAAATAAGCTCAGCCTGTCTCTTGGTTTGGTTGATGAATCCGCCTTCTAGAGCTGTGCTTGTTGCAAACATAATATGTGAATATATGTAAATATATGTGGACAATTTAATACAAAATAAATAAAATTAAATACAAAATAATTAAAACATTATAGAACCTGTAGGTCCTTGAAATTGATCTGCTTTCTAGAAAGGTTAACCGAGGCCTGTGTGATACCACAGTGTCCTTAAAACGTTTTACGCCCACCGGTGCAGGAGTTTTGTAGCGAACGTCTCCCAGGATACAACGGCTACAAAAGCTTTCAGATTCAGCACCTCTGAAGCTTTTCTCTTAGAAGTATCTGAGTACCTTCCCTTTACCACTTTTTTTTTTTTTTGTTCTCTCTCGTTCAACTCCAAAAAAAAAACCTTTTTTTTTTTCCTATTTTCTTTAAAAAACTGTATAAACGTTATCAAAGAACATGTAAGTTACCAACTCTAATCAACAAAGAGTTGTAAAGCCTTCAAACTCTCAACTTCCCACGTTCAAAAATCTTTTTTATTTTATTCAAAAATAATGTTTTTCCAAAACAGAAATAAACAAAAGTCCAAAACCTTTTGAGGCCCAAATCATTCACATATACATGGGCCCAAACTCTAACAATCCCCCACATGAATGATTTGACTTCTAAAACAACCATGACTCTGGTGGTAAAGCTCTACAGTCGGAACCTGCATAGGATAGGTAGATGTTACTTTTTGAACCTTTCCTTGTGAGACTACATTTTCTTTACTGACTTATGGTAGAAGCGATATCTTTGAACAATTTCGTCTTTTATGTAAATGACAACATAGCCCACACATGATTCCTTCCTGGTACACTTCAGTTCTCACTGTTGTGTTCATTTTGGCCCTGAACACCTCCCTGGTTCTGCGAGAGTTTCTAAAGAATTGTGCCCTAAACAATTCTCTTTTGAAGCGGCCACTCTTCTCTCTCACATAGGTGATTCCTATTTCTTATGTAATCAGCATACCTATGCATAGATTACTAAACACACACTTATAAGAATCATTAAAAGCATACTTTTATGCTTAACCTCTTTCTATCACTGTTTCATCATAGAAATGGACAGAGAATTAACCCCCCACAGTGATCCATACTAGTCTTTACAATTGAGCTGTCCCATTGAACCTAAATCTTGGGATCTCCAGTCAACTAGGTTGGGTTTCCATCATATTGACTTTATTCATGGGCTTCAATCCCATTCCCCTTAATGACTTCTCAACTAGTTCTCTATTTAACCCTTTGGTTAGCGGATCCGCAATGTTATCTTTTAACTTCACATAGTCTATTGAGATAACTCCAGTTGAGATTAATTATCTAATGGAATTGTGTCTACGAAGAATGTGTCTAGACTTTCCATTATACATAATATTTTGTGCCCTGCCAATCGCAGATTGACTATCACAATGTAAACTTATTGCTGGCACCTGGCACAGGTTTAGGCTACCTCGGAATGTCTTCTAAAAATTGGCATAGGCATTCTGCCTCTTCACCACATTTATCCAAAGCAATAAACTCGGATTCCATAGTGGATCGAGCTATCACAGTTTGTTTTGAGGACTTCCATGTCACAGCTGCACCTGCTAATGTGAACACATAGCCACTAGTGGATTTTGAATCCTTTATATCTCATATCCAATTTGCATCACTGTATCCTTCTAATAAAGCAGGATATCTTGTATAGTGCATTCAGTATTCATGAATGTATCGTAGATATCTTAGTACTCTAACGATCCCTTTTCAATGATCTTTATTTGGATTACTTGTGTATCTACTTAGTCTACTTATTGCGTAGGCTAAGTTTGGTTTGGTACAACTTATCAAGTACATCAGACTTCCAATCACCCTAGCATATTCCACTTGAGATACACCTTCTCCTTTATTTTTGGATAAGTGTAAACTCATATCTATGGGTGTTCTGGCTATACTAGTATCATCATTACTAAACTTAGCCAGTATTTTATCTACATAATGAGTTTGACTAAGAATGAAGTTCTCGTGATTTTCATATCTAAAATCACATCTGTAAGCCCCATATCTTTCATGTCAAATTTAGAATTTAACATGGCTTTTGTAGTTCGGACCATATTGTCGTCACTACCTACTATGAGTATGTCATCTACATACAAACATAGAATGACATATCCATTCTCTGTATCTTTTACATAGATACACTTGTCACATTCATTTATTTTGAACCCATCTTTTAGCATGGCATTATCAAATTTTTGATGTCATTGCTTTGGAGCTTGTTTAAGTCCATATAAGGACTTTACCAATCTACAGACTTTCTTTTCTTGTCCTGGAGCACTGAAACCCTCAGGTTGCTCCATGTAGATCTCTTCCTCTAGATCTCCATTAAGAAAAGCTGTTTTCACATCCATTTGATGTACTGCAAGATCCCGCAATGCTGCGATTGCCAGTACCATCCTTATGGAATTTATCCTTGTTACTGGAGAATAAGTGTCAAAATAATCAAGGCCTTCTTTTTGCTTGTATCCCTTAATTACAAGCCTTTCCTTGTATTTATCTATTGTTCCATATGCTTTCATCTTCCTTTTAAAAATCCATTTGTAACCCAAAGGTTTACAACATGGAGGAATATCTACCAACTCCCAAGTGTGATTCTGCAAGATGGAATCAATTTCACTTTTAACCGCTTCTTTCCATAAATTCCATTCACGAGAATTTATGGCCTCTTCGAAGCTTTGAGGTTCAATTTCTAGCATATAAGTAAGAAAATCCAGACTGTAGGAATTTTCAGTTCTTACTCTCTTGCTACGTCTAAGCTCAACTTCAGTTTCTTGTTCTTGATCATTATCATGATTATCATCATAAATAGTATCATAAGTTCGTTTGGACGTACTCGGTCCTTCTTCCATTTTATATGGAAAAATGTGTTCGAAAAATGATGCATTTCTCGATTCCTTATTGTGTTCTTGTGTATATCAGAAATTTCTGACCTATACATGAGAAACTGATATGCACTACTATTCTGTGCATATCCTATGAAGATGCAATCAACAGTTTTGCAACCTATCTTCACCTTCTTAGGTGTAGGTACTACTACTTTAGCTAGACACCCCCACACTCGTAAATATTTGTAGGAGGGTTGTCTTCCCTTCCATACTTCATAAGGTGTCTTTACCTTATCTTTCCGGGGCACCTTATTTAAAAGGTCATTTGCCGACAAAATGGCTTCCCCCCGCAAGTTCTGAGGTATTCCAGAACTTATCAACATTGCATTTATCATTTCTTTCAAGGTTCTATTTTTCCATTCAGCCACACCATTTAATTGTGGCGAATATGATGGAGTAACTTCATGTATTATGCCATGTTGAGCACAATACTCTCCCAAAGGAGTTACATACTCTCCACCATGACCACTTCTGATCACTTTAACTTTCCTGTTGAGTTGATTCTCAACTTCCGTTTTATAGAGAATAAATTTCTCTATAGCCTCATCCTTGCTTTTAAGCAAGTATACATAGCAATATTTCGTACTATCATCAATAAATGTGATAAAATACTTATTACCACCTCTAGTCGGTGCGAATTTTAAATCACATATATCACTATGTATTAAATCCAAAGGTTCGTTATTTCTATCAATTGTTTGATATGATGACCTCGTTAATTTTGCTTCCACACAAGTTTCACACTTATGATTGGAATCAATTTCAAATGTGGGAATATGATTTAAGTTAATTAATCTCCACAGAGAATTAAAATTAACATGTCCTAGTCTACCATGCCACAAAATGGAAGACTCAAGCAAGTAAACAGAATAACTACTAGCTTTATTAATTTCTTTAGGCTTTACAATTATTACATTCAATTTAAATAAACCATTGAATACATAGCCCTTTCCCACAAACATTCCAAATTTGGACAAAATAACCTTATCTGACTCAAACACTAAGCGAAAATCATGTTTGCTCAGCAACGATCCAGATACCAGATTCTTGCGAATGTCTGGAACGTACAGTACATTATTCAGAGTCAGCTCTTTCCCCGAGGACATCTTCAAGATTACTTTGCCCTCACCTTGGATTTCTGAGGTAGCGGAGTTACCCATAAACAGCTTCTCCCCATTCTTCTTTGGTTCGAAGGAAGTGAACATACTCCTATCCGAACACACGTGGCGGGTCGCACCAATATCTATCCACCACTCTCTAGGATTAGATCCCACCAAGTTCACCTCAGATATCACAGCACTTAGGTTAATATCGTCAACCTCTTTAGTGATGTCCTCCATCACCTGTGCCTGGTTCTTCTTTCTCTTTGGCAGCCTACATTCAGTAGCTCTGTGACCCATCTTGTCACAGTTGAAGCACCTGCCTTGAAATTTGGGCTTCTTGGAGATTCCTCCTTTTGGCCTCAGCTTAGAAGCTTTTTCAATTTGCTTCTTATTCTTAGAGCCCTGACCATGCTCCACAACATTAGCCTTCAACACGGCCTTCGAAGTTCTCTTATCAGACATCCTGTTGTCATCTTTTATGCAAAGCTTGCTAATAAGAGCCTCCATATCCATCTCCTTTCTCTTGTGCTTCAGATAATTCCTGAAGTCACTCCAACTCGAAGGTAGCTTCTCAATCATACAAGCCACTTGTAATGCTTCATTCATTATCATCCCTTCAGCAAGCATTTCCTAAATTAGCACTTGCAACTCATGTACTTGATTCATTATTGGCTTTGCATCCACCATCATGTAGTCCAAGAATCGGCCTATAATAAACTTTCCTGAACCTGCATTCTCGGTCTTGTACTTCCTGTCCAGTGTTTTCCACAGCTCCTTAGCTGATTTCGTGCCACAGTATACACCATACAGGGCATCAGACAGGCCATTCAGGATATAATTCCAACATAAGTAATCGGAATTATTCCATGCATCTACTACCATGAGAGTCTCCTTATCACTCTCTTCATTACTGGGTGGTGCATCTTCGGTCAAGTACCGAGCAAGTCCCAGGGTGGTCAAATAAAATAGCATCTTCTGCTGCCACCTTTTGAAGTTTGCTCCATTAAACTTCTCAGGTTTTTCTGCATGACTAGCAGAAGGAGGCATCTGAATTCCAGAAGTCTGAGTGGGCACAGTCCTGTTATCTCCACTTGCCATTTCCGTAACATCACACAACAGAAATCAATTAGTTGTTATTTTCTATATTAACAAACTAATTATAAGCAATTTCCATAAGGAAAACACACAAAAAAGTGATTTTTGAGGTTTTTGAATACACCATAAAAATTATTGTATACACCCAAAAATACTATTCATAGTCACTGTTCACAGGACTGTTCATCGGACTGTTCATATCACGTGTCACTATGCTGACATGGCAGGTCAGCCACGTGGCATCATACGCTGATGTGGCAATGGCACGTCATCAATCTGCTGATGTGGCATGATGCCACGTCATCACTGTGCTGATGTGGTGATGTGCCATTTGTCTACACCTCGTTTCGACACGTAGCGCTCTATCCTTGTGACACGTGGCTAGCCCATTTGCCATTGGGTCGTTTCTCTTGAACCTTGATCTCAATCGAGCTTGGGTCCTGGGTTGAACAGTAGCCTGTTCTAACCTGGTCTGGGCTTTTGAACTGGGCCTAACCCAATAACATTAAAAAAAAAAACCGGCCCAATCTTTGAGATATTGCCCAAATCCTAATTTCCTTTCTTCTTCAACCTTGAACCGGGTCGTTTTAACCCGGTTTCTCTGGTAAACGGGTCATACGACCCAGAATCAATTTTTCTTCTCTTTTTCACTCTTCCAGTGGCCAAGAAATTGCCAAAAATAGACCAAAAGGTTTATAAATTTATGGGCAATTCGATTTTGGAAAGAATTTTTGATTAAAAACATAAAAATTAATAATTACCCATAAATTTTTTTTTTCTTTCTCTTATTTCAACAGTGAAACACACATGGAAATATATAATCAATATATATATATACACATGAAAATGCAATATATACATAGCAATCAATAACATAATAAACAACTTAAATTTCCAAATTATATTTACATATATAAAATTTGTAAAACGTCTTAAGATTGTTGCAAACATAATATGTGAATATATGTAAATACATGTGGACAATTTAATGCAAAATAATTAAAACATTATAAAACCTGTAGGTCCTTGAAATTGATCTGCTTTCTAGAAAGTTGACTGAGGCCTGTATAATACCACAGTGTCCTTAAGTCGTTTTACGTCCACCGATGCAGGAGTTTTGTAGCGAACATCTCCCAAGATACAACGGCTGCAAAAGCTTTCAAATTCAGCACCTCTGAAGCTTTTCTCTTCAAACTATCTGAGTACCTTCCCTTTACTACTATTTTTTTTGTTCTCTCTCGTTCAACTCAAAAAAAAAACTTTTTTTTTCCTATTTTCTGCAAAAAAACTGTAGAAACGTTATCAAAGAACGTGTAAGTTACCAACTCTAAACAACAAAGAGTTGTAAAGCCTTCAAACTCTCAACTTCCCACGTTCAAAAATCTTTTTTATTTTATTTTATTCAAAAATAATGTTTTTCCAAAACAGAAACAAACAAAAGCCCAAAACTTTTTGAGGCCCAAATCATTCACATATACATGGGCCTAAACTCTAACCGTGCTTGACTTGAATAATCAAGCCCTTTTTCAGTTACTGCTCTCTTGACAAAAATAGCTGATAACTAGTATTGCCTGCTCGGAATCTAGACTTTATATTTACTTTTCAAATTGATTTTATCATTTATTTTCTTCTTTATTTCTTTCTTGCATATCTATTAACTGTTCTTGTCATTACATAGTGACAAGCTGTTTAAGGAGATATCGGATCTCAAATTTGAAGTTGTTATTTGCGTCATTCTTTTACTTTTACTTTTACTTTTTATTTTTCATTTTATTTTATTTTTTAAATTTTTTTATTTTTTGTTCCACATACCTCTCTTTTTATTGCATTAAGATCATCTCTTGAAGGTCCAATTTATTAGGTGCCATCTGTAGTATGATTGCAGATTCCACGTCAAAAAGGATCATCCATGAAGCAGGATAATACAGAAATGACAACCACTGTAAGTGAATGGTTCAACACCTAACTACCCATTTCTTTTACGTTTACGTCGTGGTCTCTGCCAGCTTAATTAGCTGTCTTGAAGCTGATATGTGGTTGCTGTTAAGTAGTTCCGATTGATTGCTATTTGTATGCATATAGACCCAGACAGTTTCTGAATTGAACGACTTCGTCAAAAAGCTGTTTCTTTCCATTTACAGGATCAGGTACATTTGTAACTGTTTAATTTGCTGTATATTACAATTCATTGGGTTTTCCACTAAAAGGAGGTTGGATAACTCAAACATGGGAGAAAAAAAAAAAACAAGATCGGCTTGACTACTGAGAAAGATGAAAAAACCATCTTTCGGAAGGCTCATAACATCAGAGTGGTTGTGTCTGGCCACAAATATCTGGTCCTCAGTCATGGCTATGGCACCAACCAGTCAGTATGGGAGCACATTTTGCCTTACTTCTTCTTCAAATTTCAAATGCTACAACAATTTAAAGGCTTACCTCGATGATTTACTTCGAATTCTTATATATTTGGAAGTTGTTTATTGTGTGTGTTTTGGGCATTCAATTTCAGCTATGTTAGGGATATTAGCTGCTGTTTAATAACCAAACCTTTGGTACATTTGGAACTGTCAAAGAACCAAACCTCTGCTGTTAAACAACCAACTATTGTTAGCACCGAAATACATTGGGGAAGCACCTAACAGAATTATCATGGAGAAGAAGTTTGGTTGTTTAACAGCAGCTAATATCCCTACCATAGCTGAAATTGAATGTCCAATGTACACACAATAATCAACTTCCAAATATCTGAAAATTCGAAGAAAATCATTGAGGTAGGTTTTAAATTGTTGTAGTGGTTGAAATTTGAACAAGACAAAATGTGCTTCCATACTGACTGGTTGGCGCTATAATCATGGCCGAGAACCAGATATTTACTGTCAAACCCAACCATCTTGATGTTATGAGCTTTCAAAAAAATGGTTTTTTCTTCTTTTTCAACAGTCGAGCTGACCCTTTTTTTTTAATATTTTTAATTTTTTACTTTTTTCATATTTGAGTTTATAGTTTTCGAGCTCACGTGCACCTCCATATGCTCAGGGCTCGGGCACTTTGAGTGGCTCATATTCTACTCCCATCAGGGTAGCAAGTTGATTTTCCATTGCCCGCATGGTGAGGGTGAGCTTGGTATTTATCTGTCCTATCTCCATTTTCAATACTTGTACAGTGGCTTGGAAGTTTTCCGTCAGGTCGTTCACAGTAGCCGTCAAGCTGGCTATTGCCTCTTCCGTGGCTCCATCTCGCTCATCTGTAGTTGAGCTCGAAGGGTCGGCACCTCCCATGGATTTTGTTTCCTTTCGAGTGTACTCACTCGACTTGCTAAATCATCGATCATCTCCACCTTTTCAAAGATCTCATGCCAATGATGCCTTTGACATGTGCATCCATGATCCCAGCAAGCTCCTAATAGCTATCGAATCGTATTTCATTTGTTAGCTTCAGCATCTTTTGTGAATCAACTCACAACCGCGCTCAAATACGAACTGTCATGATCCCACTGCTTCGAGTTGGTATCAAAGCACGGTTGCAAGTCGATTCACACAAGATACCGAAGCTAACGAATGAAATGCGATTCGATACTATCGACTAACAACTCAGGGAGCTTGCCGAGATCATGGATATATATGTCAAAGGCCATAATTGGCATAAGGTCTTTGAAAAGGTGGAGATGATCGATGATTTAGCAAGTCGAGTGGGTGCACTCGAAAGAAAACAAAACCCATAGGGGGACGCCAACCCTTCGAGCTCAACTGCGGGCGAGCAAGATGGAGCCGTGGATGAGGCAATAGCCAGCCTGATGGCTACTGTGAACGATCTGACAGAAGACTTCCGAGCCACTGTAGAAGCATTAAAAATGGAGATGGGACAGATCTCACCCTCACCATGCGAGCGTGGAAAACCAACCTGCTACCCCGATGAGGGTAGAATATGGGCGACTGAAAGTGCCCTATTCGACATGGAACAATACTTTCAAGCAATAAGACCCGATTCAGAGGGAATGAAGGTGACGATGGCTACAATGTACCTAACCAACAATGCAAAACTATGGTGGCGATCCAAATATGAGGGCATAAAGAACAACAGATGCGTTATTGACACATGAAACTAATCACAGAAGGAACTCAAAAATCATTTTCTTTCTGAGAATGTGGACTGCATTGCCCATAAACATTTGAGAGAGCTGAACAAGCTGGCAATGTGAGAAATTACGTGAAGGCATTCTCCGCATTCATGCTAGATATCTGAGATATGTCTAAAAGGACAAGCGCTTTTACTTCCTAGAAGGTTTGAAGCCTTGGGCCGAGATAGAGCTTCAACACCAAAAGGTGCAGGATCTAGCCTCGGTGTTAAGGGCAACAGAATGCCTAATGGATTACTCGTCTGAAAGCCCTAGCAACAAGAGATCTCAACCTCCTCCATCGAATACCAATAGTGGTAGGTTCTTTAAGCCCACCAGTCTCATAAGATCTAGAGGAGGTGACAATAGAAAACCTCCGAACAATAAGAGCTTATCAAAAAAAATGTAAAATGGTAAAGAGCTTATCAAAAACCATGATATTTGTCTTCTTTTTTCTTTTTTAAAAAGGAAGAGAGATAATAGAACAATAAAAAACTAAAAAATTACCTAGATGTGAAATTTTACAAATTATTTCTGATAAACTATGGCAAGAGTTTTTCTGAGAAAGTTTTGATATTAAGAAATAAGAAAGTTTATTTTAAGTATTCAAAGATAAATTTGTATTGAGAATAAAATTTCATCATCATTATTATTAAAGTACCTGAGATGGTGGATTCAAAATACATTTCTCCTCTTTAGAATAGAAATTATTATAATCCAATGCTATGAACAATATAGTTTTTCACCACAAATATCTCCACTAGAGCCTAGACTAATTAGTCATTTGGAATCCAACTTTAGGGTAAAGCACTATATAACAAGTCTAAAAAATAAATTCTCCCAAATGATTAGTAGTATTCTAATTTCTCATGGCAATGTACATTTAAGTTGGTCGCTTGGAACACTCTAGATGACAAAGATGACAATGAGTCTTGGGTTTGATCAGGTTTGGAGTTCAAAAATCCTCCTATCCAATTTATTATATGTCCAAAAGATGTACATTAACGTTGTGGATAAGAAGAAATACTTGATACAGTTGAACCTCAAACTTAAAACTTGCATAAATAGCACAAGCACACAAGTCTCCAATCCAAAACCTACAAGTCCTCCTCGTACATTCCTTGATCGCTTAATTTATATGCAAGTCCTCCTCGTACATTCCTTGAGCGCTTAATTTATATACAAGTCCTCCTTGTACATTCCTTGATCTCTTAATTTATGATTAATATATATAAATCTAATTACAATATTCATTTTAACGGTTTGGGATTACAAGTGTAGTCACAAATCTGCATGCAAACCTTCTCCATCTGAACCATATGTTGACTTTGCCTGACTCAAAGGTACTTGGCCAAAGAATCTTGAAAGGATGAGTCGTGCGATATTCTCAGCAGCAACAGCGCTTGTCTCCATGGTGCTAGCTGCATTCTCAAAAGCATTCACATAGTACAACTGTCGGCCGTCCAAAATAAATGGTGCAAACACTTCAGGAGCGCTGTAATGAGGGTATGCACCCCAATTTATTCGAATGGTCTCTGACCTCACACTACAAAGTAACAATAACAGAAACTAAAATTAGCATCTGAATGGCTAGCCTCAATTTGGAATTTAGAACCCATAAACAAATTAAAATGAAACAATAAGAAATAAAAGGCTAGCCTCAAGTTGGAATTTAGAACCCATAAACAAATTGAAACAAAACAGCAAGAAATAAAACCTTATCATGTTTTCAAAGATATCTAAAACTGACAATATCAAAATTTAATATTCTTTCTCTGTCAATCATTATTAGAGGGGATGGAATTGCTCTCAATTTACTAACTTAAAAGTTGAGCAGCTCCTTCCTCATCATGCTGTTTCAAAGTAACCCATATGATATTGGAGTTATAATGGTGAATCGATGTAAATCCCATGGAGAGTAAATTACAGTCTTTAGGTTACAAAGATTGTGGCATCCTTTTCTGCTCTTTATAAAAGTATTCACTCATAAAAATTATTTTCTACAAGCAATTGGAATTATAGAAATGTGCTTTCAGTGTAACATAGAGTTTGACAAATGCTCTATCAGTAAATAAATCAAGGATGTACAGAACTAGGATGTAGAAGAAACATTAAAAAAAGAGGCAATTTCGAGTTGCTATATGGGCAGCAACAACAAAATTGATATGATCATATGAGAGATTTACAATGGTGGGAATGACAACAACAAACTGTAATTCAGGCATATGGCATGATCATATTATATGGGAATTGAAACACATCGAAAATTGTTTTGTTTCTTTATTATGCTAAGATTTTCTAATAATATGTTGATTAGAAGGTTAAAATTGAAATGATATTGAAGAGTACAAAAATAACATAGTTGACACACCCAAGAAGAAAAGAAACACTCAACATCAATGGAGGAAAGTGAATTTATACTTGAATTTGTTTCCTTTTCTGACACAAGGAAAATGATACCTCATTAGTTAGAATATTACCTGAAGATTCTATCTAGCAAGGCATCGTCCATTGGTTGCCGGGAGAATACCTTGTAAGTCTTATCTGTCTCACTGTGTTGCTTAAGAACTGAAATGCTTGAGAACGGAATATCAGGATTCTCAATGGTTCCCACCAGTTCTGGGATTTTCGATGCTACATTCAGGCCAAAATATACCTGCCCAAAGCAAAAAATTAGAGATTGAAAAACTTGCAAAATAAATGTTGAACATCAATGAATACACAAGGAAAGTGCATAAGAGACTAGGGTACTTACAGGGTTTAAAAGGCCCCTAACAAAAGTCGTATGCGTATGCTGTAGTTTTCTCTTAGGAATTGATACTGGAGGGATAAACTGAATATTCAACTCATCTAAAGGTGTAGCAACTACAGCAACTTCACATATATAACTGTGTCCTAGGGTGGAATTAAGCTCATAGTGTTCTCCAAGAAAAGAGATTGATTCTATTTCTTCATGGAGATTTAATGCAACATCTGAACGATTAATCAGTCCAGCAGCCATCTGCCAGTTCCCTCCTTTGATGGACCACAATCCTCCACCAGATCCAGCCAATGAAACAGCACCAGCAAGTCCACTCATTGAAACACTTTGACCATAATTGATTCTTGTGATGACCTGCGTTAATCAGCAGAGTTCCAAATTCTATTAAAGTTTTGGAGAACTTCAATGATGGCAGAAATCTTACAGTGTAGGCCAATCCACCCATCCAATAACAGGACATAAATTAACAGAGACAGGAGTTGGTTTTGAACATAATACCAATTAGAAAAGTAGGCTCTGATATTAGTTACAAGATACAAGAACCAAACTCCACGCTAAAAATAAGTCATTAGGTCTTTTGGTTCCATTCCATCTCGTTTACTAACCCTAATCTCTCTTTGGATACCCACCATGGTATTCTCAATTCAAACTTTGTTCTCTTTTTGCTTTGCACGGCAAGCTTTGGCCACAGCCAACCTCAAACAAGGGCTGAGCCAAGAAAATAGGGATTGCGTTGCTACCTTGACTGCCCCCATGGAGACTGATTCATACTTATTTCTAAATAAATAACCTCTCAAATGTGAAGTTATTTCCACCACTTAATCAGGCTCTACATCTCTCCTTATGTATAGGGTGCAGCTATCCCCTTCAGATATTATAATTACTTGCTTCTTACACAACTTTGAATCATACCACTCCAATATATCATCCTTTAGAGGCCTAGAAGCCTTAATACACCATCCTTAGTGGCCTACATTCAGCCTTAAGCAAAGTTCCCCAACCTAGTTAATACCGTCTCCAGCTACTTATCTTTATTACCAGTAATCACTAATTTGACATTGTTAAGAAATGAACCCAACTATATCCCCAACTAACACAACAGACAATTAACAAAAAAGAAAAAGATTCTAAAAAGGAAGTTTTTCATCCTAAAGAAAATTAAAACCCAGCTCTTATATTATACTAACTTCATAGTTCATACTAACCTCACTAGAATTTACATAACAACATAATAACACTATGTGGACAGCTTATAAAGTACAAAATTCATTTACTCATTAGAATGATAAGTAATCTATTTTAAATTCGAACTTTTCATACCAATTTCACTTAAAAACTCATTAAATGTTGTATTTGTAGTAGGTGGATTAGAGATATGGTTTTGATAAGACATGGATAAATCAATGTAACAGCATCAACAAAAGCTTAGCCTCTACTTGACCACGTACTTAAAAGTTTTTTTTTGACATTAAAAACAAAGTATTGTTTCATAGAAGAACAGTATACTTTTTAAAATCAGGCAAATTGTTGCTCAGTATATGGTGAAAGAAGCTCTCTTACTTTTCTATAAGAAAAAAAAAAAATTATGATAGTTATATGCTCATAGCAAGTAAGAAGCAATATGATGGCACTGTGCTAATAAACTATAACATATTCTAAACAAGCACTAATATTAGTCGGACACCTATTAATTAATCTAAAATTTAGTCAACAAAATTTCGATAGCCCCTTTATATTTTTTCATCAAAAGTATTTGGTTGGATCCTAATAACCAAGGTATATTCAACACGTAACCAGAATAACAAATAAGCTACTGAGCATCAAGCACCTTCTCAAGGTTAAAATTTTATTTCTTCAGCATACAGACTAATTTCCAAGTCTAACTGTTTTTGTTATTTTATCTTTCAAGTTTCACATGCATTATCAATGAGAATCTAGGAAGTGACATTCCCAAGGAATTTAAAATCCTATTCAATTGCGCTACACGGATTATTATTGATTACTCATTCATATAACAGAGCAAATATAATCATTATCCCATGATTCTTGTTCTGCACTCTAAATTGAAATTGTTTATGACAATTCCTACTACAGAAGCGAGCCACTATTTCAAATACAGTATACATTAACGCACAAACATCCAAAGCAAATATTAGGAAGTTGCTACTCACAGTGACAAGTTCCTGTATCAGCAATGAAGATAACCCAGCATCAGCCAACTCCGATTCCAAAGTCGAGGTTGTGAGATTATACAATCCAGCCCATTGTAGCATCGAATCCACCGTCTCGAAAATGGGTCTGGACTCCAAGCTTTCATAGTACTTCAAGAACCTCCCAACAGTATTCTGCATCCATATATATTTACATATACAAGAACTGTAATTGAATTTCAATAGAAAACAAGAATTTTTCCAATTTGCATGAAAAACCCACACTGGAGAATGAATCACAGACCTCAACGAAGCTCTCCATCCTGAGAATCGAGAAGCCGTATCGGAAGAATATGCGAACGGAGTTAAATAGCGAAACAAGCTTCTGAACGAATGGAAGTTTGCAGTTGAAGCTCAGGGTCTTGAACACGAACTTCTTGCCGTCCCAGATTCCGATAGAAGAAGAAGAAGAAGAGGGATCGTTGACCGTGAGGTTAAGGAGCTTGGTGTAGCTCAAGGCGTGGAAATTCTTTGGGTGGAGGATAGAGGCACCGGCCTCGAAGGTATGGCCGGTGACGTTGACGGTGGCCATGCGGCCGCCGACGAAGCGGTTTCGCTCGAAGATTCGGATGTTGAAATTGGGAATGGGATTGGGAGAGTAAGTACGGAGGAAGTGGGAAACGGAAGAGCCGCCGATGCCGGCGCCGACTATGCAGACGGTGGGGGCGTTTGGGGGTTGTGGTTCTGGTTCTGGTGGGAGTGAAGAGGAAGAAGACTGAAGAAAGAGGAAGAAAATAAGGAGGAAGATTATAGACATCGGAGACGATGATGATGAAGAAAAACAATCTTTTTCTTCTTTTTCTTTCCGTTTATCTCGGTTCAAACTTCAAACTGCTAACAAGAATGGCGTCCGGAAGTTTCAGGAGGACGAGACTTGCCAAAGTCTGAGAGTCACATGCACCTTCGTATTTGTATTTGTATTTGTATCTGTATTTGTATTTTAACCACAAAGCTAAGTCTTCATTAGTAAAATCCACACGCACTTGCTTGAATTTACATTTTGCATTTGCATGGTAATTAACAGTACCATTATAATTTCTTTTTTAATTTATAATCCTATTAGAATGAAAATGGTTAAATATGCTTTTTAAAAGGATGATTAATTGGTGAATTTTTGGATTAGACTACAAACATGTATGAGAATTTTTAATAACGTACTTATGAGTCTTTTTACTGTTCTCTCCAAGGAGATCCAATAAAATGAATATATTTTATCCAATTGTGTTGTTATCCTATTTATTTACCCTTTTTACTATCCATTATTGTTTGCTTGGTGCTTGTATAACACTAATATCGTATAGATAACAGTTTGCTTATAAAGGAATTAACGGTTAGCTTACTATGGGAAAAGGACTAATAAACACCGTACAGTACACAAAACATGTCAATATGCTTGCATTCCATTACCTAAAAAGATGATCAACATGTATGGTTTGGTAACATAGTTGATTTTTTTTTTTATGTTTTTTATTTTACTCTTATCTGATTGTGAAAATTTTGGTTTAGCCGTCCCTCTTAATGAAATGTACAAAACCAATCTATCAAAATTTTCATTAATAATCAAAAAAATAAAAAAATAAAAAAGCAATTTATCACAATGTTAGATTATATTTGATATCAAAAATAATTATTCCATTAAAAAAGAAAAAAGAGTAGATAGTTATTCCTACTTTTCATAATGTTTGAGATTGATTGGAATACTGAAATAGACACATATTATTAATATTTTTTTGAAAAAAATAATTTTTAAATTTGATGTATGTTAAAATATTACATATTTTATATACTTCAAATTATATTTAGTTATCCTAAAGACAAAAAATTTATTTCTATCTAATATTTTATCATTTTACATTTGATGTTGTGTATTATTATAATGAAAATCAATTCTAACAAACCAAAATTTCGTTTTTTTGTTTTTTTTTTTCTTATCTAAAGAAAGTAGTTTATTTTATCAAAATTTTAAACTGACGTCAACATCAACAGAAAAAGAAAAAAAAATATTGAAAAATTTTATAAAAAGATTATTCATTATTCTTATAGATAAACCATTAAACACGTATTCAATGTCCTAAAATAAACTCATAAAAGACTATCCAAATAGTCACTACACCTATAACAAGTTTCTATTCGTTTTTCAAATTATTTTAGAAATAATAATTATTAATTATTCATAGTTCATCATTAATAATAGGTTTTACTAATTTTCTTTTTCAACATGTGCAATACTAGAGAAAACATCATTAAGCTCTTCTTAACAAGCAATTAACCTTGTTGCTTTATGACATTCCTTGATAGTTAGATCACATACTTTTAACAACTCCTCATTAATTCTTAATCTATTTTCAGATGCTGGTGTCCTAGTAACTGCATTGCTAAAATTGTCAAATGCATCCTTAAGTTGATATCTGAAACAATATAAATCAAATAATAGTAAAAGATTGTGTTTTTCACTGTATTATAGTTACTGAATTTATACAAGAAGTCAGGGGTAATGATAGGTTCATATAACAAAGTGATAAGAGCTACAAGAATATACACTTGCTGATAAGATTATCTAGAAAATGTAATTGAATATAACTCAACTAATAGTTAGTAGTTACACAAGCTATTGTTTATCATCCCCGTCAAACGAAACCGAAGTAATCAAAGGTTGAGTTTTTTCCTCAGTATGATGAATCTTGAGTTAGATAATACCTTGGTTAAGGCATTAGTAACTTGTTCAGAGTTAGGATTGTTATGAACATGGAGCTTGCCTTGAAAGACTCTATCACAAACCAAATGAACATCAATCTCGATGTGTTTTGTTCAAGCATGATATACTGGATTGATAGCTAAAAATCCTGCCCCAACGTTGTCACACCGTAAGACTAGAACATTAGACAAACGAAGGTGTAATTCCTTAAAAGGCTACTTTATCCAAATAATTTCAACAGTTTTGCTGGCCAAAGCCCGATACTCAGACTTGGTGCTTGAACGTGTCATGATACTTTGTTTCTTAGAAGACGAGGAGATGAAATTGCCACCAAGATAGACACAATATGCACCAGTTGAGCATCTATCATCCACATTTAATGCCTAATCGACATTAATGAAGCCATAGAGATCAAATATAGGAATGGATTTCATTTGTAAACCAAGATGGAAAGTACCTTTGAGATATCGGAGGATTCACTTACATGCTGACCAATGTAGCTCAATTGGAGATTGCAAATATTGACTTAACTTGTTTACAATTAATGTTATTTTTGGGCGCATTTTGGTCACATACTGGAGGACACCAATGATATTACGATAAAGCTTGGTATCCTTAAAAGGTGCACCGACATTATTACTAAACAACACAATGGTACGTGAAGGTGTAGGACTAGATTTACAATCAATCATATTGGCTCTATAAAGAATGTCTAAAATATACTTGGACTATGAAAGATGGAAAGCTGAGCTATCTCTGTGAACATCAATACCAAGGAAGAACGAAAGGTCACCAAGATCTTTGAGTGAAAATTGAGCATTCAACCTCTTGACAAACTTATCAATAAGAGTTTAATTTGGCCCATTAATTAGCATATCATCAATGTAGAGAAGCACCCATAGAAAGAGCAGTGTGTGAAGCATGAACAAAGATGTATCTAGTTTTAAGTTCTTGAAACCCTAAGAAAATAGTGTGGCTTTCAATTTATTGAACCATGCCCACAAAGCTTGGCACAACACATATAAGGATTCATTTAGCTTGCAAACAAAATTAGGATTGGCAGGGTTGACAAATCTTTCAGGTTGAACCAGCTTTATGATGTATCCCATTTAAGAATGTGTTATTGATATCAACTATCCAACTTTTGGAGACCATTGTCATTAAGACAATACAGATTGTTGGTGGCATGACAACAGGGTTGAAGTTTTGGGTAAAATCCATGCCAGGGGTTTTATAAAAACTCTTCACTACAAAACATGCTTTTTCGCATTGTATTGTTCCATCCGATCTTCTTTTTATTTTAAATACCAATTTGTTGCCCACAATATTCATATGAGGTTGAGAAGGAGCAAGAGTCCAAATGTAGTTAGACATCAAGGCTTGATATTCTTCATCTATTGTTGTATTCCAATAAGGATAGGATAAAGCTTGTTTAACAGTCCTAAGTTCCTATTCTTTAAGATCAAGATGAGATAGCAAAGTCTTCTTTTTAATGATACCTGATTTAGATCGAGTTTGCATGGGATGCCTAGAAGGATGATTTAGTTGAATTGCTAGGGGATCATGATTTAAAATAGATGGTGAGGAGGCTATTTTGGATAGCATGGCCTTTGGGAAAATGAGAATTCGTGTGGGGGAAGCAAGATCAAAAAGTTGTTGGCTACGATGAGGAGTTGTAGAAGCAATGGTGTCTACATCTTTTAATGTGGAGGATGAAGGAATATTGGGAAGCTTATCTGATGGGCCACATTAAATATTGGAGTGTAATCTCTTGACAACAATTGTGATGGAGTAAGACTTGAATTAGGCATCTGACATGGCACATTAGAAGAGAGTCTATCTAACATGGACACTTGGCATTGATCCTAAAAAGAAAAAATAGGTCGATTAATAGAAGTATTGTTAGAGGTGGAGTTAATGTGGGACTCAGCTTGTATTTTAGAATAAGAAAAGTGATTTTCATTAAAAACCACAATGTGAATTATATAAATTCTACCTGTTGATAAGTTTTGACACTTTTACCCTTTATGATTGGAACCATATCCAATGAAGATACAAGCTTCAGAGTGGAATGAAAATTTATTTGATCTATATGGTCATAAAAATGGAAAACATTCACAACCAAAAATCTTTAAAAAAGAATAATCAAAATATTTTTGAAAAAGAACTTGATATGGAGATTTAAGGTTTAATATTTTTGTTGGCATCTTATTAATCGAAAAAGTGGCAATAAAGCAAGCATGCTACCAATAATTTAAAGGTAAATGACTATGTGCCAACAAAGTTAGAGTAGTTTCTATTATATGTCTATGTTTTCTTTCAACTTTGTCATTTAGTTGTGAGTATGAGAACAAGGGTGTTGAAATACAATACCAAAATTGGATAGGAGAGTTTGCGATGGTCGATATTCACCATCCTAGTTAGATTGAAAAGTTTTAATTTTTGTTTGAAATAAATTTTTAACCATGGCTTTAAACAGTAAAAATATTTTTGACACTTCAGATTTTAACTTCATTGGATATATCCACGAGTGTCTATCAACAAATAGAACATAACAACGATATACGTCATCTGATAATATTGGTATCGGACCCCACACATTTGTGAAAACATTATGTAAAGGGGTTGACTTTTATTGATGGATACTGGAGCATGTAATTTATGGAGTTTACTAAGTTGACAAGAAGAACAAAATTTCTTTTTATTTATATTGGATAAATTCATAGAAATTTTATTACATTGATTAGCTAGAATCCTAAATACATAAAAGAATGGATGACCTAGCCTGTAATACCAAGTTCTATTTTTTTTATAAACATGAAGAAAAACATACACTGGAATTTGGTCCTTAGGCTAAAATGCTGATTGGTTTTATTTCTTCTATGCCAGGAAGATTGATACAATATAGGCCATATTAAAGTGTGCCTTGTAAGATTACCTTTTTTGTATCTTGATCCTTCCCTAAAACATATTGAGAGTTAAACTCAATAACAATATTATTATTAGAAGTTAATTTAGAAGTACTTAAAAGATTTTTTTTTTTTAATTTTTGGCACATGTAGAAAATCTTTCAAAATAGTATATCGTATAGGAGAACAAATATTGGATGAACCGGTGTGGGCAATAGGCAAACCTTGTCTGTATCCTGTAATGAGCTTTTCCATGCCTCCATACTTTAATTTTTAAGCAGATTGGATTGATCTGCAGTGACATGGTTCGTAGCAACACTATCTAACAATCATTTAGGATTAGAAACAACATCACGGAAAGAATAATAAGCAGAGGAATTTTGATTGTTATTGTCCTAAAAGTTTTTGTCAAACCTGTACTAACAGTCACATACAGTGTGTACAGGGGTTTCACATAGTTAATAAAAACCCTTAAACCAAGGCCATATCCTCCTCCTCGTCCTCTACCGTAGCCGGATTTCTTAGCTTAATAAAAGGCTTTGTACATCCTCAATTGCAAATGGACCATTAAAGGAGTTGATATTTGCTACCACTGCATCATACTCTAGTGGTAGCCCCTACAATAAATGCATAATAAAATGGTTATCTGAGACAAAGTAACCTGCCATCGTCAAGTTGTCTACTATATCCTTCATTTTAGAAAAGTATGCACTCATTGTAAGCGACCCCTTCATTGTTGACTGAAGTTGTAGTTTTTAACTGCATCATCTTTACCCTGGATTAGCTCCCAAATAGTTTATTTAGAGACTTACACAATTGAAGAGAGGCTAGTGGTTTAGAAATCTGGTATGTACTTTTGTTGCAATAGAGCACTTCATCCATCAGAGCAAAACTTGGTCAATATGCCTCCTAAGTTGATAATCTAGGTTGACTCTTCCTTCTCCAATTGACTGCTGGATCATTCTTGCTGGTTCTTGGACTTTGCCTGTAATGAACTCTTCCAAATTGCTTCGAATAATTGCAGGTACCATTTGTGACTTCCATAGTAGATAGTTGTTATTTTCTAACTTGAATGGAAAGTTATAGGTAGGAAAATATATATGGTTTAGTTATGGATTCTTAGAGGATGAAACAGTAATGGTCCTGACATGAGTCTATAATGCCTCAGATACCATGAAACAATGGAAATCAGATAATAGTAAATTACCATGTTTTTCATTGTATTATAATTATTGAATTTGTACAAAAAGTCAGGGCCACTGATGGGCCCATATAACAAAGTGATAAGAGCTACAAGGATATAAACTTACTAATAAGATTATCTAGAAAACGTAATTGAACATAACTTAACTAACAGTTAGTCATTCCACAAGCTATTATTTATCAAGATCCAAGCAAATTTGCAACTTCCTTCATTCATTCGACCATGGTTTATCCTTCTTTTCCCTTTTTTTAGCATAAAGTGTCTCACCTTTACTTCCACTAGCAAATGCGTCATCTTCAAGAATGTCATCTAATCCATCCTTGTGATTTGCTCTTAATTCTTTCTCTAGTTTTTCAACAACTTCAACAACTGATTCAACATCTTTTCCACTGGCATGGTCTTTTGCATATACAACACTAAATCTTCATGAAATTGAAATGATTTGTTTCTAAGCCCTATTGTCTTAGGATAACTTTGCAAAACCATAAACAATATTAAAATTAATAAAAAATAATTTAATTAACATAAAATATTTTTACTTGTATATATGTGTCCCATAGAGAATCTTCTACAATGACGCATTTTCTCACATTATCCCATCCAAATCTACTTATGTTAGGACCACTTAACGTATCATGAACATGTAAAAATCATTTTTCAGCATCTTCAATCTTAATTCAATATGTGGCTTAGTTTTTAATCTAGCATTTAACAATTTAGCTGAAAGCTTCCCTTTAACACTTTATAGTATCCATTTTTAAACAAATTTTTTGGGTTTCCTTTAATTTTGTTATGTAATTCAAGTAAAACATTGATAAGATTGACATTTTCAGAAGGTGTCTACTTCCGCCTAGAAGAATGTAGAGTAGTTGTTGTTTTCAAGCCCAGCAAATAACCATATATAATACAATAATTATAAAATAAACTATCATACATCATATTTAATAAATGACAAAAAAAAATAAGATATCATTTCAATAAAAAAAATACTAGAAACATTCATTTGGTCCAAAAAAATATTCAACAAAAGAAAATAAAAGCACAATTAATAGTTAATTTTCATAATTAATTGTATTTCCTATTTTTCCTCCAAGCATTAAATATTTCTACAACCGAGTTTGTTCTCCAAGTACTCCATGCATCTGAAGTTCCAATCTTTGTTATAAGGTCTCCTTGTAGCTCGGATGTCATGTTCTTTAGTTTATCAAATTGTTCATCTAAAGGATCTACCAGCATTTCTCTTCTTATAAAATTATGAAGAAGACAACATACAATAACAATACATGTTTTTGCTTGAATATGATAAAAAAAAAAGACTTCTAAGAATTGCCCATCATGATTTAAGTAAACAAAACATCTCTCAATAATATTTCTAACTAAAAAGTGTTTCATATTAAAATATTCTTTGACCTTTATAAAGGGATAAAAACCCCTCATAATTTATATAACCAGCATTTACAAGATAATATTAACCTATATTATATATTATTTTTTATTATTAAATATGAGTATAATAAATTTTAAAACAATAATATATTGAAATTTTGACATTTATATAATTTTTATATATTTATCTTACCACGTGAAACTTTTAACCCATTTCTCCTAGTAGCATCACAAAGAACTCTACCATCTGTAGTAAGTCTTTCCAACTAAGTAAAACATATATAAGTTGCATATCTTGTGAACAGACCCCTAACATGTTTGTGGCTATTTTGCCTTTTGAATTTTGATTTGGTTCATCTTCTATAGGTACTTTTGCTTTAATATAAGTTCTATCTGATGTACCTAAGCAATTCTAAGTTCATAAAATAAAAAAGGAAATGGTTTGTAGGAGAAATCTACAGTGCGAACCGTACCCTAAGCCGACGCTTTTTGGATGAATGCATCGACTTTGATGTGTACAGTGTATAGCAAAGCACACATCAAAGCCGACGCTTTCATCCAAAAAGCATCGACTTTGGGTGTGTCCGCATGCAGATCATCCGTGCCGTAGAAGCCCTTATAGTTTGTATATATATAATACATATATATATACATACGTATATATATACACATACATACATGTAACCAAACATAAAGGCAATATTATACCTTAAACCATTTTCATATTTCATCCATAGAATTTTCCGAGAGTGGCTCTAGTTTCTTAAGTAACCATTCATGTAGTCGTATAATAGCATGCAAAACATCATTAAAATGTCTAGTCATTTTTTCCCTTGAACATCTAAATTGATGTTTTATAACTCGATTCTTCACATAACCTAAAATATGTAGAGATATAGCAACTTACTCATCCATTAACATATGTTTTATGGAAATGACCTACAATTTAAACCATACCACATAATTTTATAAATGCACTTCTATTCATCATAAGTTATTCAATACAAGTTTTATCACTCTCATAAATTAAACGCCTAAGCTCTCCTTTTCTTGATGCTTTTAAAAAAAATTCCTCAATATAATATTTAATCATGAAATATAAAACTCAAAAAAAAAAAAAGTAAGATATAGCATATCCAACCGCAACATTAACATTGAAACAATTTTCTTTTTCTCATCAATTTTTTTGTGGTCAAAATCAATCGGGCCATTAACTGCAAAATTACATAAGTATAAAATTAAATTTCATATTAATGAGCGTGTACCATATTAGTAAATAATAAATTCAACTAGATTAAAGAGAATTACAATTTGTGCATTCAAGTACTGAGACAAAATTGAAACAAATAAACATTAAAATTTTATTTGTAATGTGCATGATTGCATTATTACAGAATCGTAAAAACTTCTTTCCTTCCCTATCATACAATATATAGGTTTATTTCGTGATTAATCAATTAGTCAAAATTTTATGTGTAATGGGCATGATTGCATTGTTATAGAATCATAAAAACTTATTTCCTTCCCTATCATACAATATATAGTTTTATTTCGTGATTAATCAATTAGTCAAAGTTGTTACCTTTTAAAGTCTTCATTCTTATAATGGCTTGCAAGAAAAGCAGTACTAGCGATTCATTCTTTGAGAAATACAATAGAGTAATAATGATAATTAAAGTGATAACCAGTCAAATTAACGATTTAGTAATAGGAACCAAAAATATTTGAAAACCATTATTAGTTTGAATTAACTCTGAGATTAATTATTCCAAAAATATGTTTGTATCTATCTATATATGTATATATGGAAATTTTATGGTGAAGACGGTCCGCATGAGGACCGCAGTATTAGTGACGATTTTTCATAGTATTAACGACAGTTTTTTAGAAAATCGTCACCAATACTATGAAAAACTGTCACCAATACTATGGTCCGCATGAGGACCGTCCGCACCACAGACGGACTGTATGTATATATATATATATATATATTTATAGCTTCAGAAATAATAGCTTTCGTGTGTATATATATACATATATATATTTATCTATATTTATAGCTTCAAAAATAATAGCTTTCATACCTAACCTTATAAGCTATAAACAAAAAAGGATAGTAATAAATAAGGCTCAAGTGAGACAAGAGCGCATTATTATTATTATTATTATTATTATTATTATTATTTTACAATGAGTTTGTTTTATCAATCGATCACAATATTTCATTCCACTTTTAGTAAAATAAAAAGGCCAAAAGTGAACAAGATCATATAATAGTGGGTGAGAAAAATAAAAAAAGAAAGAAAAAAAGAAAGAAAAAAAGTGTTCAATATAATAGTTGGTGAAGGAAACAGGGGGAAAAAAAAGTTATATTACATTTATTCAATAATATAGGCAAATTATAAAAAGAAAAAGGAGAGAGAATAAAAGCTTACTTGTTCCAACTCACTGAATATTAAATCTCTGAACTTTTTTACCATCATTGATTTCTAAATCAAATCAAAGACAATGAAGTCAAAAAGATGAAAGCATAGTATTTAACAAAAAATAAAAATAAATAAAATAGAAAAAGGGCAAAAGTGAACAAGATCGAATAACAATGGGTGTGGAAAATAGAAAAAGAAAAAAAAAAAAAAAAGGAGTGTTCAATATAACTATTGGTAAACGAAGTAGTTGGAGAGGGGGGGGGGGGGGGGGGGAGAGGTATAATACATTTATTCAATAACATAAGGCAAATCATAAAAAGAAAAGAGAGAGAACAAAGCTTACTTGATTCAATGCATCTTAAACCTTTTTGACTATCATTGATTTATAAATCAAATCAATGAAGATGAACTCAGAAAGATGAAAGTCATAATGTTTAACAAAAAGTAAAAATAAAAAAATTACCTATGTTGCTGACCTGGAGAGATAAAGAATTAAACTCTCAAAACCAACGATATCAATATTAAAGAAATTTTTTTTTTGAAGCTATGGAGATTTGAAGCCAATTTACTTTACGTATGTGTATTTTTTCACCTTTTTTTTTCCACCGTATTAAGAAGAGGTATTCCTACCTATTTTGTAGGGATTAGTTATTCTCTAAGTTTTAAGAATATTTATTCTCTATTCCTTGGGAGTAAATAAAAATCCCAACCATACTAATATTCCCTAAGTAGTAGCTATCCCATTCTCTTCCTATTTCCTCATACCAAACATACTCTTAGAATCTATTTTTATATCGTTTACAAAGCGGTTTTCAAATTTACAAATTGAAAAATTAAAAGAAAAAAAAAACATTGACCGAATTTATTTGAAATTTAGGATTTGAAAAAAGTTTGAAAACATTTTCATAAATTTAGAAAATGTCACATTTTACACAAATTTGAAAATTTTTGGAAACAAATTGTTTGGGGATAATATTTATAATATTTACCTTAATATATATATATATATATATTTTATATTTTGGTGAATATTTATGTGAAAGATTTTTTGGAAATATATTTGCCAATATTTATCCATAGTTAAATTAATTTGATTAGATGGAAATTTTGGATAAATATTTGGTATTATTAATTATGGAAGATTTTTCAAGAATTAAAGCTATCAAATTAGGCTTATCAAAATTTATAGCTATCATGAATCTTCTACTGGTGATTATATAATAGGGGTTCAAGCGTAATTTTTGACACCTAAAATCTCCACAACCCCACCTAAACTCTCTCCTTTTTGTTCTTCAAGTTATTAGCTTAATTCTTCAAGTTTTTAATTGTAGTTTATTTATTTTTTGTCATTTTGATCCATGTATGTTATAGTCAATCTCCACGTTGTATTTATTTCATTTTTGTGATTAAGATTTAATTTTATTAAAGTCTTAAATGCAATAGAAACCATTTTAGTTAAAATTTTCTATTCTTTATTTGTAATTCAATTGTTTGCTTATTGTTATTTTTTCCTTGAGTTTAATATTTAATTTAAAAGTGGCACGCCTTACACGTCATAGAGATTGCTAAACATTGCAATATGGTTTTTTGGCACGCCCTGTGGGACTTCTTTTTCTGAAAGATCATCTTCTTTCTCTAAAATCTTTCTGGAAAGATGGTGACTACAAGGAACACATCTAAGAAAGATAACTCTGACCAGATTGAAAGCAGCAATGGTGACAAGGTGGACTTAAGCAAAGAAGTAATTCATATTTCTAGGATCAAAACATCAAATCAAGTTGCTATTTAGGATCTTATTGAAACCCATAAAGGATAGTTTACCATACTTACTAAATTCTAGGCAAATTCCAATCGAGAGCTTGTAGTTGTGCTTACTCAATCAATGTAACAAATGATGAACACATTCCAAGCATAATTCCAGGCCAATCATACTACAATCAATGTACCCAAATTGGCAGATCCAGCTACTCAAGTTTCAATACCAATTGATACCTGCTGTTATACTTGCCATTTGCCATACTGTTGCAACACAACTTACTTTTGTCCAAAGTACTCGGTCAACATATACACTTGTTGTCTTGTCTACTGCTCCACCTACCCCTTCTACCATTCCCTCTAACATGCCCAATCAACAATACTAGTGTCATCAGGTAGAACATCAAAATCAACTTTGGAGGAACAACCTTGCATTTAATCCTTAGGTCTGAGAAATCAACAAATCGACAATGGCCAAGGCATTGATCATGAGATCGTTAATAAAATGATCCAAAAAGCAATTAGGCCTACATGTAGACGTATTAGCTGAGCCTGTCTATAGGAAGTCGTATCTAGACTATACTGATAGATTAGAGAATCTAAAGAACTTCAGACCTTCCGACATCACCTTTTTCTCAAGAGAATAGAACCAGTCAATGATTGAGCACATTGAGCATTTTACTATGTAATATGGAAAAGTTGCAGGAAACTACATGATGAAGTTGAAGTTGTTTGCTCATTGTCTTACTAGCTCAACATTCACTTGGTACATTATTTGCCACAAAATTCTATCCATACCTGGTAAGAGATGGAAGAAACATTCCATGAACAATTTTATAGGATTAAACTTGAAGTTTCTATGCCGAATTCTCTAGATTGTACTTGAGAAAGGAGAATTAATTGAGAATTGCATTGCACTATCCAAATTGGATAGGAACAGATGTCACCATAATGTGAATTTGTCAAACTAGCCCAGAGTGGTTTAAATTACAACTTGAAGAGGAAGTTTAAAGGCATAGAGTTTAAAGACCTATTCGAGCTTGTCTGTCGTGTAACAAGGTTTGAAAAAAATTTCGAGGGAAGAATATCAAAGAAAGAACTCTTCCATGGGTACTTAATTTAGAGACCCTAATACAAATTCATTTTGTTGAATCCAAAGAATAAATGGATGATAAAGAAGCAGTTGAGGTTAACTTAGTTGAGGTGATGGCTACTAAGCCATAAGTTTGTAAAGCTTTGATTTTACCTATAATACCAAAAACAAGCTTTAAAGCCCAAATAAAGTATGTTCTTTTGACATTACCAAACCTGATCAAATATTAGATCACTTAGTAGTTGTCATGGTGATCCAGTTGCTTGAAAGACATGTGATTGCATTGATGGAAAAGTTGAAAAAGAAGCCCCACTGCAAATGGCATGGTACTTGATCTCATTTTACAACTTAATGCATATCCTTATGAAACGTCATCTAAACACTGATTCAAAAAGGAACTTTGAAGTTTCCATACAAAGAAAAAGACAGTATGTGCGTTAATAGTTATCCGTTTTGAAAGGTTAAAGGCAATGTGGTCACAACAGACATTTCTAAACTTGTGAAACCTAAAACAGATGTGGACTTAAGCCTAGATCAAAGGAGTTCTAACTAGTCTAAGTAAGAAAGGAATCTGTGAGGGAGAAAGTTTATTGAAAATGTTAAGTCACAACAAAGTTATGCAAATGAAGAACTAGGTGTAAACATGAGATAAAAGTTGAGGAGTGACTTGAGATGGAGAAAACAAGAGGCACAACTCGGTCTATTAAAAGGAAAAGGAGAAGAAGTTTTCTGTCTTATTTTGTAGACTATAGTCCTCATTCTCCTAAAGAAGGTCCAAAGTCTTTTTTGACAGACTTTGATCAAAACCTAAGCAACAAGACAGAAAGAATGAGTAAAAATTGAAAACCACAATATGTCGAGGTGACTACAATAGAATAATTTCTTGGAAGATTGAAAAGTGTTTGGTATCCAAACCAACAATTTTTCAAAGCTCGAAGAGACCAAGAATGAGTGATTAACTGGCATCTAAAAATAAAGGCTACAAGGGCAACAAATAGTGGCCGAAAGACAAGTTGAAGAAGAACTGTATAAGAAAGATGTTCGAGGGACACAGTCAAATAATGTCAATGATAATACAACTCCATTAAGACAAGATGCAGCTATGTCCAAGACACATAGCCGCCTTAAGAATCCCCAAATATGGGTTGCAAAGAAAGTCCAACACCATCTTCAAAGCCAAACTAACATGGCTGATACTAAACATCAAGTTGAAAATACTAGGAAGAAAAGCATGAACAAAATTAACTTGATTGTTACTTTAACTAATCATAAGTTAGCAATGAAGTTTAGATATTTGAAAGAAATGGAGTACAACATGGTGTGCATATTGTTAGTTATGTTTGGAGCTTAGCCAAATCAGCCAAGTGTTATGGAAGGTGATGTTGTTGAGGATAGGAGCATCGAATTTAAGCTTATTAAACATCTTGAAGATACTTCTAAATCTGAGTGTAGCCAAGAATGACCTAAGCAGATTATATTTGAAAAGCCAACTGATAGGGTGTCAACAAATCTTAAGCCACTTTATATTCAAGCACACTTAAATGGCATATTAGTGAGTAGTGTCTCGATAGATAATGACACTGCCGTCAACATTTTACCTGCTTTCATACTTAAAAATCTAGAATAGCATGAACAACATCTAATTCCATTAGAAATGATAATAAGCAACTTTCTTGGAGGAGTCATAATGACAAGAATGATCTTCCCAATAAAACTCATGTTGGGAAGTAAAACCACTATGGTCGCATTCTTGGCAGTGGAATCAAATTCTACTTACAATGCCTTGGAAAAGGTTGGATCCACACCAATCTATGCATTCCATCATCACTCCACCAAGTCATCTTTTTTAGAATGGTGTAGAAGTAGAGGTGGTTAAGTTTGATAGTTGGTCATTCTTAGTGCTGCTAATGTTCTGGAGGCCAAATATTATGAAGATGATATTGGACTCATTCAATTTTATGGAATTTCAAAATATGACCATCCCCTTAACATTACGACTTTGAAAGACCCAAAAGCATTGTGCAGTATAATCGAAAAGATATGTGAAGAGTTAGCTCAGCTAACTATGTGTAAAATGCTTGCGAATGAAGTCAAAATAATTAAATGAATAGGGATCCAATCGAAGATAAAAAGATGGAGGTAGTTAAGGCCATAACCCGAAGATTTATAACCTACTTAGTGAAAATAAAGTGAAAGATAATTTGGCCATTACTTAGGCTGATTACATTATGGAGGATAACAAAGACCTAGAAGTAGAGATAGAGAACAAATTTGATGAAATTGAACTCGCTCCAACTAACCTAGCTAATATGAAGGCCAAGGTCCAATATCCTATAATTTAGTGAACTTGGGAACGGAGGAAGATACTCGACCAACATTTGTTATCGATTTGCTAGAACAAGAATTCTAGGTTGATATCATTAAGCTCCTTAAAGAATTCAAGAATTGCTTTGCATAGGATTACCATGAAATGCCTAGTTTAGATAGAAAGTTGGTCAAACATCACTTGCCAATTAAGAATGGGTTTATACCATACGGACAGCCGCCATAAAGAATATCACCCGAAGTCATATTGAAGGTGAAAGATGAGATAAAAAGATTGCTCAAAGCTGGTTTCATTAGAACAGCCTCGTACATGGATGGTTGTCTAATATAATTCCAGTAGTAAAGAAAAATGGCAAGACTCAGATTTATGTTGATTTTAGAAATATCAATCTAGCCACACCCAAAAATGGATATCCAATGTTGGTGGCTGAGCTACTTGTAGATGGAGATGCTAAACATTAAATTCTTTCTTTAATGGATGGACATTCAGGATACGATCAAATATTTATTAAAACATTTAAATGGGTGATAATGCCATTTTGTTTTGAAGAACAAAGGAGCCACATGCCAGAGGGCCATAAATGCTATTTTTCATGTGATAATATACAAGCTCATGGAAGTTACATTGATGACATGGTAGTTAAGTCTAACCAAATGCATGAGTATGTGGCTGGCTTTCGAGAAGCATTTGAAAGGATGAAACAACATAAATTAAAAATGAATCCTTAAAAGTATACTTTTAGAGTCTCAACTAGAAATTTTTTTAGGATTCTTAGTTCATCAAAGAGTTATTGAGATTGACAAAAGTAAAATCCATGCCACTATAGAGGCTCAACCACCTAAGAACAAAAAGGTAATTATAAAGTTTCATTTGAAAGATTAATTTCTTGAGAAGGTATATATCAAATTGCTCAGGCAAAATTCAACTACTTTTATCTTTACTTAAATTTAAAAATCAAGATGAATTTAGATAAGAAAGTGAACACCAAGATGTTTTTGACCAAATAAAGGAGTACTTGGCAAAGCCACCGGTCTTAAGGCCACAAAGGAAAAATGAGCCACTTAAGTTGTATGTTTCGGCCATAGAAAACTTCATAAGAAATTTATTGTCCCAAGACAATAAATTTGGAAAAGAATAGTTTGTATATTACTTGAGCAGGATGAAAAATTCAAACGACTTAAATTTTTCTTCGATTAAAAAGTTATGCGTGAGTTTGTATTTTGCTACTACTAAAGTACGTGCTCTTGAAACCAATTATATCATGGTACATTAGTAAATGAATGATGGCTTTGTTTGAGTTTTCTTTTAAATTTGTATCTAAGAAAGCTGTTAAAGGGCAAGTTTTGGTTGACTTCTTGAACGATCACCTTTGTTTAGATGTTGAAGGAAATTTGGATCCTATTGAGATAACTTTTGCTTCTCTCAATCCATGGAAGTTATATTTTGATGGATCTAGTACTCAAGATTTGACACAAATAGGAATCGTGATATAATCTCCAACAGGTTGGAAAACTTAATATTCTCTTTCCAACTTGAATTTAAATGTTCCAACAACCAAGCTGAGTATGAAGTTTCAATAATTGGTTTAGAAATTCTTATGTAGATGGGTGTCTTAGTTATCAAAGTAACTACAGACTCATTATCAGTCTTGAATCAGTTAGCCAAAAAATATAGTTGTCATAGCTTAATTCTGACTTCTTATTGTAGAGTGGCTAATTAACTGTTATGAGGATTTGATGACGTGATTTTCAAACACATTCTAAAAGAGTTGAATCAAAAAACTAATGAGATGGGCTAGGTTGCTTCAGGAGTCCACATTCCTAAGGTGCTTTAAGAGATGGTTGTTGATATCAAAAAGGGAACTCTCACTTCGTTACAACAAAGAGGGACAACGAGTGAGATTTTCTATTTGAATTTATAGGAAAGTGATTGGAGATATCCATTAATCTAATACTTGAAAATTTTATATGGGTCAGCTGATTGGAAGACACAAATGAGAATCATTTACTATATCCTATTCAATAATAAGATGTATAAAAAGATCATGGTGACTTATTTTTAAAATGTTTAGAAAAATATGAGGCATTATTAATGATGGTTAAGATACATGAAGAAAATTTGTAAAGCACATCAGGCGGGCATAAAGATGAGATGGAAGATAAGAAAACATGGTTTTTAATGGACTACAATTCTATTTGACTACATTAACTATGCCAAAGATGTCAACCTTGTTAGAAGCATGGCCTAGTTCAGCATGATTCGCCCAACCTCTCAATCTTTAAAGTCAAAGTGAAAGGAGAAGGTTCCTTGAAAAGTTCAAATACCGTTCACACCAAATTCGACATATCGCTATAGATAGGTGATCCTTAATGAAGCCTTGGCCATTTTGAGGATAGGTTATAAACTTAATTGGTAAAGTGTATCCACCTTCTAGCAAGCATCATATATTTATTATTATGGCTATTGATTAGTTTACCAAATGGGTTAAAGAAGGGCCTATGAATTCATTTAATTAAGCCGATGTAATTAAATTTTTAAAGGAATATATATGTTTCATAAGTTTAGCTTTCCAAAATCAATCACAATCAATCGAGGAACTATGCTTACTAGTGATGCAATTTAAGAATTCACTAATGAATATAAATTTAAATTATTATTGCACTCAAAACCATATTTTGCTCAGGCTAATAGATAGGTCGATTCCAATTATAAATTCTTAAAGGAATTTTAAGAAAGATTTTACAATATAACCTTAGAGATTGACACAATGTACTTTCCAAAACTCTATTTGCATATTAAACATCAAAGAGATCAGGCATAAGCATCACACCTTTTTCTATGATCTATGGACATGATGCTACACTACCAATAAAACAACTATTAAATCATTAATCGTTGCCTAGCAATGTAATCTTACTTTAGCTTATTACACTTAGGTTATGATGCAAACGATTGAAGAATTGGATGAAATGAGATTAATTGCTTTCGATCGTTTACATCATAACCTAAATCTAGCTCAGGCCTCCTCCCTTTTACATATTCTCTCAAGCCACTTCCAATTTTAACAGTTCAAGTTTAAAAAAAGGTGATAAAATTTCTACGATCGAAAGCTCATACATTGTAAATGACAAACATTAAAACATTCACTTATAAAGATTTCATTTTCAACTTAGAAACTTGCATTTTTTTTTTATAAAGATTGCTTTTAATATAGTATTTTTTCTGATAATTGTGTATGAAATTGTACTAATTTCTCCGAACATATAATTTGTTTTGTCCCATACCATAAGTCCGTACAAAACAAGATCATTATGAGCACATAAGTTTCTGGCCATTTCATTTTGTATGGACTCATTCTTCGATCTAACATGAATATTAAATTAAAGGCATTAGACAATAAAAATAAGGAGAACATAAATAAATTGGAATAATACTTCACTAATAAAAAAATAATATTTAAAACATAGTAATAAAAGGGTTACATCAAGTTCTTATATTTAAAATCTAGCCATACATAATAAATTCCATAGATAAAATAAAAAATAAACTTATAAACATGAATATGTTGTCACAAATCTATAAATACAAGCTTAAATAAAAAGGTAGAGAAAGAATGAGAGAAAACTTGGTGGAGAAATGGTCTTCAAGCTTCAATCTTCACCCTAAGTAGGTGAGTCTCCAAGCTTTTCTCTAGGTCTCTCTATATCTCAAAACTTTCTTGAAAATTATGTTTTCTTTCTTTATAATCCCCTTTTGTTTAGTCACCCTCTTATAAATTTAACAAAATCCTTAATCTTTGTAAACCTTACCATTCAATCTCGTCTAAAGGCTAAGAATGACTTTTGGGATGTTAACCATGAAACAAGGGCATGCAATGGAAAGACATGGGCACAGCACACAATGTGCCTTACCTGGCTGAAAGCATTGCTAAGCATGGGGGCACATGTTGGAGTGTGTGCGCATGGCCTATGCAGTGTGGACACCCATTGTGCATTGTTTTGGTTTAGGGTGCATGCTAGGCAGGATGTGCAATCTACACAGCGTGGAGTGTACTGGTTCACAAGATTAATGGCTGCTGCACAGGGTAGCAAGCACAAGCACACCAGGCATAAGCATGGGAGCACCTTGTTGCCTATTTTGCAAATATATTGCCTTATGGTGGTTTCATGTTGTGTTGGGAGGCTTCAATTAAAGCTCCAAATATCACTAGATGCCAAACTTATTCCAAAACTTATTTTTTAAACCTTCCTACACCAAAGCAATACAAAATCCTTTAAAACAACACTACAGCTTGAGATTTTTAGAAATAATTAAACTTAAATGAGCTAGATTTGTGAGTAAAATACCACTCATCAATTGCCATTGATGTCAATTGGCTTAAAATGCTACACCATCCTTTCAGCTTGTTTACTTAAAACTGCATTCTAAGGCCGGGAACAACTTGACTCCTTTAGAAGCTTATGTTTCATGACCTCTACCTTGATGCCCTTTTTCGTGACAACCCCTGCCTTAATGCCTTCCTTATTGACGACTTCTCTTTTTATCATGCATCCTTAATTAGGTCATGATCTAAACGATAAAGGTAGAAAGACAACCATATTGACCATCACCTCTTCCATAATTCCAAATTTGACCAACAAAAACTTGTTGGTCAAAAAAACAATCATTTTTTACTCCATTAGATTGTCATCTAGGCCCTTCAAACCTGACTAAACTTCAACATTTTGTTTTTTAATCCACATCTTTGTTGTTGTTTTTTTTTCCCACTTTAGAAGTGCCAACTCCAAATGAGATGACAACCTTCTTGGCCATAGCTTTGGCCATTTTCTTCAAGTCCTTTGGTCTTTTTTCCATGTTGTAAACATATGACTCCAAACTTATTCAACATGTTTTCATTTTTTTCCTTTTTAGGTCGGATTGCTATTTTTGATCGCTTTTCAGTGGCTTTTAATGAGCTATCACTTCCTCAACCAATCTCTTGGCCTTAATATGTTGCCATTGCATTCGTTTTTTTTTTTTAGTCTTGTTAAATGGTTGATGAGAATTATATCTTACATGATATCAATGACCTACCTTTGTAACTAATGGTTTGAAAGTTCTTAATTTCTTGACCATATGAGAAACCTATCTTGTCCAATTCTCCCTAGAGTAGGTGACTTAAAGCTTGGACTCAACTTGTCTCTGACATCAATTGCTTGGCTTCTAGTGCTCATGTTGCACCCTTGATCCTAGATGTTAGAATAATAATTTGGGATTGTCTGTAATTCTTTGATGGCGACTTTATTATATTCAACTCATGTATGGATCATCTCTTTTCTTCCTCGATCTCATGTTTACATTGGGTGCAAAGCAGTTTAACAGATGATTTGGCTTCTTGGGTTGAATACGCTCCTTTAGGCTTGGCATCTCTTCCAAACTCTACCAAATGATGTTTGTCCTAATTCAACCCTGACCCTAGGTTTGGTCAATTATAATATGTGGCTAAAACCACGTCCACTTTGGCTAATTGGAAAGAAATGCTGTAAACTTCCATTATCGCCTTTATTTTCTTAAGGAATTTCAAAGTCCCTTTGTCAGTCAATGCCTAAATCACATTCCTGACCACCACATAGTGGACGAACTAATGCACCCATATATCATACCACTTGTAGTATGGCTTCTCCTTTATCTGTTTAGTTGTGGGCAGGATATGGTAGTCAAGTAACTTAATTACTTTGTCAACTAGTAGATTGTCAAAAATTTGGTCGCCTTGGAGATGTTAAAACTATAAACCTTCTCTGGTTTAAGTTGATTCTTCTTTGTATCTATGATCAATTAAGGAATACTTTGGTTTCTTATTGGCCTAACCAAAGCTTTGCAGACATATGGTCGAGTGGTCACTACTTTGGCTGCATCAATCTCGGTGGCTTCCTCCTAGATTCCTTAGTCCTCAATCTCGACCACATCAATTTTAGTATTAGGACCTATGTAGTATGAACCCCAAAATGAGTTACTCCTCCCTTTAGAATACTTTCATACCAAGCAACCTAAGAGATCAATTTGAATAGCTTATGGAACTTCGTCCCCTCAAACTTCTTTCAGAGCTTGTAAGTTAGTTCCCTTTAAGCTAGCTTGACAAACTCCATTTTCGGTATATCTAGATGACAAATAACCCTTACCCTTTTAAATTGGGTGATGAAGTTCTCAACTGACTCTCCTTCCATATGTTGTAAGCATGACAAGTTAACCATGGAAATCTTTGGCTCTATCTTGTCGAACTGCTTATGGAACTTCTACTTCAACTCTTACCAGGTATTGATTGAAATCGTGTACAAGTTGATGTACCAAGAAAAAGTTGAATTTGTCAAAGAATCAGCAAGCAAGTAGAGCTTCAGAAATCATCGGTCATAGCTTCTCTAATTGGATTGTGAAGCGACCTATATGCTCCAATGTAGACTAATTCTCTCCATCCAAAAGCAAGATGAATTTTGGAAACCTGAATCCTTGTAGGAATTTTATCTGGCTAATAGTATCAAGATAAGGCCTCTTGTAAGATGTTAAGCCAACTTTTCCTAATGCAGTGTCGATATTTTCCTAGATGACAGTTTCAATAGCCTTTCTATACCTTGGTCATTGTTCATCCAATTTTAGACATTATGTCTATTCCTTTATGTCAGGCTATGGAAGTCGACTTAGTTCTCATTCTAACCATACTTGATGTTTTGGTTATAATGCTCAATATGCCCCCTTACCATGAACTTGATTTTGAGTAGGTGGGAAGACATAGGGTGGTTAGAAAGAAATATACCATTGTGTATTACTTGATAGGCTGCATGCCATAAGGTGTGGCTTAAAAAGTCTACACTTCATAATGGCATAAGAGGCAGACATCGATTACTCATCTCAGCATCTCTACGGCCCTAGCCTTGGTTTTTAGCACCCCCACCCCCCCTAACGCCTTGAATCTAGTCCCGAGTTGGTGGGGAAATATAAGGTTGGAATTGTCTTTCTATATTAAACAACCGTGCTCCAATTTCATTTGACTTGACCAAAAAAGTTGATGTCTCAATCTTTGATGTGCTGTCATTGGGTATGATCGAATAGGTTTATACCTGTTGTTCATCTTGGCCATTAGTCAGCCTTGCAACATTCAACACAATTTGGGTAACTTGCAATTGTTGGTGCAACCAAGGTTCAAAATATCGATGTCAACAGAAATATCGAGAGTTCAAAATACGAAAATTTCCGTGGAAATATCGGAAAATTATCGAATATCGATAAAAAAATTATAAAAAACGATGGAAATTTGTTTTAAAAAATGGAAATTTTTATTGCAACTTTAGAATTAGCTTATTTAATCCATCAATTATCAAATTGATTATAAAACTTACTAAAATATTGAATGGATGTTATATTCTTCTTAGTGAATTGATTTATAATGAGCAATTAAACATTAATAACCATAGATGAATTATTATTAATAAAAATATATCAAAAAATACATATATGATAAAATTATTTATTAACTAAAATATATAAAATGATTATTACAATTATATTATAGTTCATAAATGTCATTTTAATACCACATAGAACTTCTGGGTGGTTGAAAATCATCGGTTTCTTCCTTATTTTGATTTTGAAATGTGAAATGTGAGAAGTAGTTATGAAAAGATGTATCTCCATGATAGTTTTGCATATAATTATTAATATGCCAACTATATGGATCTTGCATTATTGGTTGACTATGTGCATAACTACTATTCTCTGATGGTTGAGTTTGAGATGGTACCCATGAGTTGCTACTTGATGACATTTCATAATTATTCATTGAATAAGGGTTATGAAAATGACTTCCAACCCTCATAGATCCAAAATTCATAAAAATTGAATCTTTTTCTTGTTGTGATATCTCCATCATAGATTTCTCTTTACGTGTATAGTCTTTTTCAACGGCACCGAATCCTTAACCTGCATCTCTACTCCCATGATCTTCATCCTGTGTTGCATGTGTGTAATATTGTTCACCAGTAAATGGGCTTAATCCAACTTCTTGACTTGGTGATTTCCTTTGGCCCCTACCTCTTCTACCTTCTAATTCAGATAATTTATTGAAGTTATCTTCATCACCACTAGAGCTAGAGTGACTACTAAGAGTCTCAAATTGTGAATGTGTACCACCTGATGGAGCTGAAGCACTTGTAGTTCTAGTTGGCTCTCTCATAAGCCTTTGAAATGAATCACCACTACTAGAATTTACTTCTTCAGTAATCACTCTTTGAACATTATCCCTTCTTTTTCAGCTTGTTGAGCAATCTTTGGATCAGGATTCCCCTCATGATCATCTAAATGAACATCTCTAATCCATTGGTATATTTGGTTGCCCTCTTCATCATCATCTTCCATTATAGTTTCAAATATTATTGTTGGATCCAAGTCTTGATGATTTTCTTCTTCAGCTTCCATATCCCTCGACTTGAGTTTCATATTATAATAACAATAGACTAGTTTTTCAATTCTACTATATGCTAGTCTATTTCTTTGTTTTGTATGTATTATTGCAAAAGTGCTTCAATTTCTTTCACAGGCAGAGGATGATGCTGTTTGTGACAAAACTTTCAATGCCAATTTTCTTACTGTAGGTGCACTATCACTATACATGACCTACCATTCAACTGTTACAAAATAATTATTATATGATTACATATTTATACTATTACATCAATTGATATTCACATACTACAATATTTAAACTTACCAGGAGACATCTCTTTTCTAGAAGCAATTGTTGTTGGTCTTGCAAATCCTTTCCTTGCATCCTTGAAATATGTAAGCTGTAAAATAAAATAAAATAAAGTTATCCCTTAAAATATATTATGTTAATAAATTATCATCATTATACCTCCTTTCCAAACTGGCTAATTGCGGCTGATTTAGGATCCAATGTAGCATAGACATTATGTACAGTCTTTATAAGATTAGAATCTTCTCCAACCCCAAGTCTATATTGATATTGAGAATTTAAATAATAAGCTATATGAAAGGGGAAAAAATATATATATTTTAGTTTAATTAGAGATAAATAATGAAAGATAAAAAGTATTTTACATTAACAAAAAAATAAAAGTCTAACATATTTTATATAAATTGATTATGAGCTCATACCTGCTGCATGTAATGGATGCTTTAAGGTTTTATCCCACCTATTATTGATAATCTTTAATATCCACTTTGCACCATGCATTTTGTCAAGTTCCTCTTTAACAATTCGCATCAACTCATACACTGCTCCCATTGTTGGATAAACCTCGGTGTCAACAATACATAAAAACTTATATAAAGACTCAAATAATTGACAAACTTTATGTGCTTGATCCCAAAAAGTATGATTAAGTACTATATTTTCTACTGTTTGGCCTTCTTTTGAAGCACTATAATTATGATTAGTCCAATTAGTAGATGTGAATAGTTGCTTAAGTCCTGCTTTCTATTTAACCAAGCTATCAAGCGCAAGATAGTTTGTGGCAAATCGTGTAAGTCCCGGACGAATGATGTTACCTTTGCAAGTTTCACGCATCTTTGCTAACAACCAATTATGATTGTAGATGTAAGTTGTGATTGCTCTAGCCTGTTTGATCACAATAGCCACATTCTCATTCTTCCCAATATCTTCAAACATGAGATCAATGCAATGTGTTGCACATGGAGTCCAGTACAAATTGTAATCTCCCATCAATTTCTTCCCAGCTTTAACAAATGCAGAGCCATTTTTTGTTACAATTTGTACCACATTTTTCTTCCCAACTTCCAGAATTATTTTCTTTAATTGCTCATATATGTATTTATGATCCTTTATTTGATTTGAAGCATCAATAGATTTTAGAAAAACTGTGCTTCCTTTTGAGTAAACCATGAAATTAATAATAGACATCATGGTGGGACCCATCCATCCATCACACATGATTGTACAACCATAGGTTTCCCACTTCGCTTTCATTTTGTTTACATGGTCTTTTATCTCCTCATACTCCATATCCAAATATTTTGTACTGATCTCATAAGGGGTTGGAGGTTCTATACCTGGCCCTGCTTGTTGGCATCCTGCTACCAAATTCTTGAAATGATGGGATGATGCTTTATTTGTTGGTAAATCTTCATAAATAAAAAATTTACTTATTATTCTTCCTATACCTTCTTTTATTTTTCCTTCGGAAAATTTTTTTTTTTATATTTTTTTGCTTTGTTTGAAAGGACTTGTATAAGCTTGGTGCAACAAATCTTAATTGTGGATCTTTAAGACTCTGTGGTCGATGTACTGCAGGTTTAGCACGACTGCTAGATTCGCCTCCTTCAGCTTGATATCGAACTTTGTGGAGATGATTTCTTTCCCACTATGATTGTTTAGAAGCACGAATTGCCTCTCGATAATCATTTTTCTCATATGGATCCATCCCAGGTGGATATGCTATGTCATCATCATCCTCATCATCCACATCATATGTTTCAGCATGTAGTTATCCTCGTAAATCTGCATGAATCTCTTCCATTCTATTTGCTTTTTTGATCTTACATTGTTGTTTTCCTTTTAATAAATCTATTATGAATTTTTTAACTTCAGGAGGCACTTGATCACAAGGTTATACATTGTGTGAAGGATCAATACCACTAAGGTGGTATTTTAATCGTGTTACTCCACCACTCTTCATCATGCGATAACAATATTTTCATATTGTTCCACTTTTATTACCTTCAATTGGAAAACCATGTTCCCATGCAGGATCAAGTTTGCTTCCTCCACTAGCCATTATCCTATCATAATAATAATAATAAGAGTAACAGTACTAGTAACAATAACAATTTTAATATTTGTCTATGAATATATATATATATATATATATATTTGAATTTTTGATCGGAATTGGATAGAGATATTTGATTAAAATATTTTCTTATAACTATGAAAAATAATTTAGTATAACAAAAAAATCAAGATCTTTGAAATTAAATAATTCGTTTTTAATTAATGTACCTGGTACGAAAATGATTCCTTACAGATCTCCAATGCCTTGAGTATAGATGTTTACAATTGGAAAAGGGACAAAACACTACATAAAGAAATAACCAATAATTTCAAAGCAAAAAAAAAAATAACCAATATATTTAGGCAAATTTAATATACTTTAACAATGTATATTCTAGCCGACATATATATATATATATATATATGTATAAGATTTATTTTCTAATCATTGTAAATCTAATCATTTATGATTACTACATATAAAAAAAAAATATATATATATATATATCTATACATATATACATGTTACATTTTCACCATATATAATTAATTAGCTTACAATTAATAATTCAAATAACAATAATACAAGTGAATTAAAGAATTTAGATCTTAAAGTATAAAAGTAAATATAAACCTATTTTTTTTTAAAATAAATAAACTAACCTGTAAAAAGGATACCCAAAGAAATTGTATGAAAGAACTTGAAATTTTGTGAGAACCGAAAATATGTATAAGAAAAAATGTTAAGAACAAAGTATCAAACTTGCTCTTTAAATAAAATAATAATGTGAATTTTTTTTTTCATGGAATATTTTATAATCAAAAGCACACTCATGACTCATGAAGAATATGTATTGGCTCTGGTAAAATATAAAAGACACGTGAAATTATGCAAAGATAAGAGAGTGGACAACCAAGTGTAGTATATAGAGACAAGAAAGTGCCCAAGCAATGGCCAAACACACATTTATGAAGAATATTTTTTAATTTCAAAACTACATAATGATGTACTAATATAAAAGACACGTGAAATTATGCAAAGACAAGAGAGTGAACAAGCAAGTATAATATATAGAGGCAAGAAAGTGTCCAAGCAATGGTCAAACACACATTTATAAAGAATATTTTTTTAATTTCAAAACTATATAATGATATACTAATATAAAAGACACGTGAAATTATGCAAAAATAAGAAAATGGACAAGCAAGTGTAATATATAGAGACAAAAAAGTGCCCAAGCAATGGTCAAACACACATTTATGAAGAATATTTTTTAATTTCAAAACTCTATAATAATGTACTAAGATTCTCTAGCATAAAAATATTTTTTCTCTAGCATAAAAATATTTTTTCAAAACTATATAATAATGTACTAAGATTCTCTAACAAAAAAAATAATTTTTTAATTTTAAAACTATATAATACTATTGTAAGATACCCCATGGTATAAGAAATTCATGGAGAGTATTTGGTTGATTGATATAATTGAATGATATATTATCTTCTTCTTAAAAGAAAATAAAAAATAAAATTTATGAATTTTTAAAAAAATTATGAATTGTCTTCTTCAATAATATTTATGAATTTTTTTTTAAAAAAAATTTCATATATATTTTTGAAATTTCCATGGAAATTTTATGAAAATTTTGGAAATTTACATGAAAATTATAAATTTTTTAACCAAATTATTAAGGAGTTTATGTAGATATTTTATGGAAATATTCGTGAAATTTCAAAAATTTCCATGGATATTAAAGAAGTTTTATTAATTTCCATGTCGAATCTAAATTTTATATCAACCTCTTCAAAAAATAGAAATATCGAAAAAAATTTAAAAAAATATCAGATATTTTAAACTTTGGGTAAAATATTTTAACAATATGTCATCTTTTCTAAATACAGGCTTGTCATTTCAAATATTTCAAATATATAATAATTTAAAAAGAAAAAAGAAAAAAAGAAGTGTGCTAAATAAATCAAGATTGCTCGGATAATTGTTATTAATCATAGAGAGTACAATAATTAATAAATTACCATTGCCTTTAAAATAAGTCAAATTTTGAATTAAGGACAATTGATAAAAATTGATTAACTAATAAAAGAGGGAATCTGATTGTATTTATCCCTAATTCCTAATTCACCTAAAAAATAATAATAATAATAATTCCTAGTCCAGTTAAAAAAATAAAAAATAAAAAATTTATCTCCCAAAATATCCATGTGGGAGGTTTTGGGCGGGAAAACAAAATCCTCCTTTTGATCTAATATATCCACAGTCCACACCTCAGCAAAAAGCCCTAGGCTGAGCGAGCGATGTCGGGTGGTGGCCGGAGCATCAGAGTTCTGAACGTGGCGGAGAAACCGTCGGTGGCGAAGTCGGTGGCCACCATTCTATCTGGGAATCAAGGCCTCCGAATCAGGGAAGGTCGGTCTCGCTACAACAAGATCTTCGAGTTCAATTACTCCATCAACGGCCAACCTTCTCTCATGCTCCTCACCTCTGTCACCGGCCACCTTATGGAGGTCGAATTCGAAGACCGCTTCCGCAAATGGCACTCCTGCGACCCTGCCGATCTCTTCCACGCTCCTGTCCGCAAGTTCGTCCCCCAGGTCGCTCTCATTTCACTCATTTCTGTCTGTATATTAACTATACATGTATATGTATATATGTATAAATATATGTGGATGTTATACTGAATTTTACTGTTGCTTATTCGTGTTATGTGTAATTTAGGACAAGACTGATATAAAGAGAACGTTAGAGGAGGAAGCTAGGAAGTGTCAGTGGCTTGTGCTGTGGCTTGATTGTGATAGAGAAGGAGAGAATATTGCATTTGAAGTTATACAAGTTTGTACCGCTGTTAATCGGCATCTTACTATTAAGAGAGCTCGTTTCTCTGCATTGATTGATAGGTTCTCTCTTATCTTATGCATATAGCATATAATTTACACTAATTCTACGATAGGCATGAAAGCCTCACCATAATCCAGGCATTGATGCCCATCATAGAAAAATTATATATTATTTATATTATGTATGTTTCAAGTGGAGTATTTCTTGATATTTCTGATTTTTTTTTTTAATATAATTTTTCAATGGTTTTCAGGGAAATCCATGCTGCTGCACAGAACCTGGTTCAGCCGAATAAGGGGTTTGCTGATGCAGTAGATGCTAGACAAGTCAGTACCTTTCCTCAACTCATATTTTGCTATTTCTTCCATTGTGATTCTGCCGCTTTTTTTTTTTTTTATAATTTTCCTACCATTCCATTGTCGTGGGATTAAATTTTGTTTATTTATGTATACTTTCCGGATGTAGGAAATAGATCTTCGGATTGGTGCTTCTTTCACCAGGTTTCAAACTATGTTGTTGAGAGATGCATTTGTTATTGATGCTGCTACAGATGACAGAAATCTAGTTCTAAGTTATGGTCCTTGTCAGGTATATCATTGGTGTACACTAATGAAAAAGTTGATCTCAATTTCAAAAGTATGAGATGCTTATGCATCATTTTTCAACCTCCTTTTCCATTACAGTTCCCTACACTTGGCTTTATTGTCGAACGTTACTGGGAAGTACAGTCATATGTGCCGGAAGAATTTTGGACAATCAACTGTTCATATAAATCAGATGAAGGATTTGCTTCATTCAGTTGGATGTAAACTCCAAAGACATTGCTTTATAACTTTCTTCTTTTTTAAAACTTTGGGAGCCTCAAAGTTAGTTTGATGATATTTATAATTTTGTAGGCGTGGCCATTTGTTTGATTACACATGTGCTGTTGTAGTCTATGAGATGTGTGTTCAGGAACCCAATGCAACAGTGAGTGATGCTCAAAGGTTACATTTTCAATATTCCTGTTGCATTATTATGCTTTTAATATTTTCAATTGCATTCAGGTCACAAAGGTTAAAAAGCAGGAGAAACTGAAGTATCCTCCCTATCCCCTGAATACTGTTGAACTTGAAAAGCGGGCTTCACGATACTTCCGGATGAGCTCTGAACACACCATGAAAGTGAGTAATTGGACTGAAAACATTCTTTCGTACATTTCTTAGTCTAAGTCGGTTGCATCATTCATAATGCATTTCACAAATGTGTCTGCTTATTTGCTTTAAAGCAAAAGTGGATAAAAATATAAACTTCTGCCTAGCTATTGTCTTAAAAGACCAAGTTAGCTGTGGCAAAATATAATCAATTTTCAGTCATAATTGACTTGTGGTTCAGTTGCCTTAAAGTTCAATTAGTGCATGGAACTTTGGAACTCAATTACCATATATGGTGGAGGCAGAAATTAATTTCTTGTGGGGGCCAGACTATAATCTATATAATAAATGGCTTTGCAGTTGCTGGAGATTCTTCGTAATTTGTCTTTGGATGTATGGCATAGGTAATGTAGGTTGTTTATGCTAATTTTTAGTGTAAATAATAGGTCATCATTATTTTTCCTTTTTCAATCTCAATATCTGCCTCCCTTCGCTCCGCCCACTGGCTGCAAGGGGGAAAAATGTGGCAGTAAGAAATTGCCATTATGTATTACTATTGCTTTTGAAAATATCCAATTACTTAAAAAAGCTAATTTTTTAGACATCATAGCTGATACAGTCTTAATGGTTGAGCAATTTAAATTAAATTCCTAGCTTGAGGCTTGTTCACTTTTGGTGTATAGGTGGCAGAAGATCTTTATCAAGCTGGGTTCATCAGTTATCCTCGCACGGAGACTGACAGCTTTTCTGAGAGGACTAATTTGCATGTTGGTAACCTCTTTAGTTCACAATAAATAGTTCTTGAAATTTCCATGTACCATTACAATCCCAAAGAGTTTATTATTTTTTTACAACAGTTTTAGCAAATAACGTTGAATGATAGTTATAGAATAGATAAAGGAATGAAGTAAGTATTAGAAGACATGAAGCGATTGAAATGAAGAGAGAATAAATAGTGAGAGTATTTTTAGAATGAAATGGAAATATACAAAACAACTCTTTGAAATAAAACAATGTTAGATTAATAAATATATTAAAACCTGTATATATGAAACCTTTTATGAGACCTTTTTTCTGAGGTTTTAGAGGGGAAAAAAAAAAAAATTGAACAGGAACAACCAAATCTTAAGTATGAATTTACTTTAAAATATAAAATATTGTTTTAACTTGCTTTGATTTCCTTCTGGTTGGATTATATCTTCTTTTGAAGTGCATGGACTCATTTGCTTCTAATGGCCTTCTAATTCTGTTAAAACTTGACACTGAGAGTACAAACATTTTTTATTTATTTATTTATTTTTTTGATAATGAACAAATTTAGTAGAGAAGTTACAGAACATAAAAAGGTGGGGCTGGCTGTCCAACTTAATAGATCAAGATCAAGTACAAAAACAGTGAGGATACACTTAACAAAGAAAACCTAGACCAAACTAAACAACATTTTTCTGGTACTTTAAATGCAATCTCTGTAAATAAGATTGATGCCCTCACAGAAGCAGAAACTTATTTCTCTGCCAAAGGATATCAACATCCTCTTGTTATTTTTTTTTGAAAAAATTATTCAATACATGCCACCAAAAACAAGGCTATTACCATGCATCTTGATGGTATTTTGCTCTCTTGCTGCTTCCTTCAAAATATTATATAAGAAGTTTGGAAGATTGATTGGATATGAACAAAACTACCTCTGCAGAATATAGCTGGATTCTTACCAAACGTGATGCTATGATCTTTTGGGATTCATACTCATTATTGTCTCCACTTGTTTATTTGATTCATCAGTAAACTCTTCTGTTTATCACTTTATTACATGTTGGCAGGGGTTGTGCTTGTCAGAATATAGCTGAATTTTCACTGAATGTAATGTTGTTTATAGCTCTGTTTGTTGTTATCAGTTTTCACTTTCTTTTATGATGCTTATAGCTTTTGTCAAGTACTTCAACATTCACTTTGATTTGATGCAGGCAATTGTTTTGGAACAACAAGGGCATCCAGTCTGGGGACCATATGCACAGAGATTATTGGACCCTGGTTCTGGACTTTGGAGAAACCCTGGTAATGGTGGACATGATGACAAGGCCCATCCACCCATTCATCCGACAAAATTCTCTGCTGGAGAAGCAGGATGGAGTCAAGATCACCTTGTAGGTGTTTTCGACATTGTTGAAATGTTGTTTTCTTGACAACTACAAATCTTTAGTAAACTATTTGTGTCCTAGTTTAGATCGCTTACTGTTTTTCTTCCTCTCTTGAACATAATGTTATAACTTATTTCTGACAGAGATTGTATGAGTTGGTTGTTCGCCATTTCTTGGCATGTGTCTCACAGCCAGCTGTTGGGGCTGAAACTACTGTTGAAATTGATATTGCTGGTGAATTGTTTGCTGCATCAGGGAGGGAAATAATAGCGGTGAGTTTTCATTTGTCTAAAATTTTTCTTTACTATTGAAGTGCAAAATTGTTCTCATTTCTTTGTGGATTTCTATGTAACAATCTAATTTTAGGCAGATAGTATTGGCAGTCTTAAATACAACTTTTGGAGAAACTGTAACCTTTTACTATTTGGTTGAATTTTACCAAATGTAATGTTTGTCATCCATCCACAACCTGATGATATATTCTTCTTGTGAATCAATTTTTCAAATTCTACAGCCTAATAATCTTAGTCCTTCCCTCGATATACATGTTGAGGATAGAATAGAATTGCCATTTCTAAGATTTTGGTTGTGATCTCTCACATCTGCTCCATAACGTAGTTCTGCCAACACATTTTTATTTTGCTTGAATTTCTTCTTAAGAATCTTACATACCGGTTTATTGATCCTTTTGTTTCACTGTTTGAGTTTTGTTGATGTAGGACAGGTATAGAAGGGGGGGAGAAAGGAAATTATAAGATAATGCTCTATTATCACACTAGTACAATTTTAGGAATCACTCTTAAAATCCCTTGGCATCACACCTAGTTTTGTTCTTTTCACTAGGCATCCTAGCTTTGGTTTGCATCACACAAAACCAGAGCAAATAATCTCAGAAAAAAAAAAAATACTTGTATTATTATTAACTATATCATAGGTTATACAAATCCCTATTTATAATGAATCCACCTAACAACATAAGGAAACTAAAATAATAAGAAACCTAATTGAATAAGGAAACTAACTAATAAAAGTTCCTAAAAACATAAGGAAACTAAAATAATAAAATAACTCTGATTAAATAAGGAAACTAAATTAGACTAAGGCTACTGGGATCCTTGAAAGGTAAATAAGCCCATCTTCGTCCTCGATCATTCCAAATCAAAGTTTGGGCTTTAGAATCTTGTTTTCCTCTCCCTTTATAAGTTTCCAAAAGGTTGTTTCCATTTTGCAACAATTTCTTGTTTCCATCTTGCATCATTTGTACAACACTTAAAGTCCTGTTTTCCTAAATTTATTTAAGCCTTTACTCAATGCCTTCATGTGTGTTTTGTAGTGTGTTTGTAGAAATGGTTTTATGTTATAGTGCTTTTCATCCATAGTGCTTTTGTCAAGGAGCACTTCACCAAAAACCTATTATGTGTTTGGTTGAAAATTATAAAAATTAAAAAGCAAAATTTTGAGCATTTAATATTTTAATTAAAGCAAGAAGCAGTGCCTGTTTTGGAGCACCTAATGTGCTTCTTCAAAATAGTATTCCAAGTGCCTTTCTAATATAAAAAAAGCACTTCTATTTTTTCTACCAAACACCGTGTAATGTGTTTTTCCCCCTCTTCTGTTGGAAGTGCTTTTAGCCAATAAAACGCACTAAGTCGATCAACTTTATGAATCTAATGGTGAAATGAATTTTAACATATCAAGTATTTCTAACTTTAAATATGTTGACGATGATTATGGTGAAATTCAGGTTTTTAATAGGGATGATAATTATGTGCATTCCATGTCTCAATTCATTCCTTACTTCTGTAATCATCAAAAGCCTGCAACCTGCGCTGTTGATCTTTTTGCTAAATCACTTATTTTCCATCTAATGCTATACTTGTTGTATCTACAAATCTTACTGTTGATGCAGTTTTAATTGTGGTAGATATATGTTCTTACCAAAACACCTTTGAGTCTGTTATAGATGGAAAAGTAGAAAAGCAATCTCGCTACCTAAGACCTCTTGAGGCTTTAAATTTACCTCTAGGTTTTCCACAAAAATAAGAGAGAATTTTTTTTTTTTTTTCCCCTGATTGGTTGATATAAACATTTGGAGAAGCTTTTGATGGAAGCAATGTAACAGCATCTCAAGGGTGAAATCTATCTTGCTCTGCTTATTTCAATTAAGATATAATACACAATACGTGAGTTCTGACTTGTGTTTATTTTTCTTCTAAAACACCTCTAGATGTTAATTTCACATTAAGTTTGATATTATGATTTTTTTTTTTTTTTTATATTGGACTTACTTGCTTCTCCTTTTACCAGAAAAATTACTTAGATGTTTATCGTTTTGAATCATGGGGAGGTTCATTGATACCAACATATGTCGTTGGACAACAGGTGTGCTCCTAACCATCAAAGTATGCATTGCATTTAACTTCAAATTGGAGTTGATTTTTGGTTTTATACTTACCTGTATGTCAGTTGTATTCTGTTACTTATTTAACAAGTCATTTCTTTGTCTTATAGCATAGATGAATTTTAACCTATTATGACATATATCCTTTTTAGAATTAAATTAATTGATTTAATTGCTAGATATATGCCTGAAGAGAATAAGAGGTGCTTGCATTGTGCGTTTTTATCAAGTACTGTGTCAATATATTACAGAATTTGGAGTTTCGCGCAACTTCTGGTAATTCATGGTTGGAAAATATATCCAACACTTTATAATGGTCTCTAATAACTTTCATGATTGGCCTGCTTTAAAAATTTGATTGGGTTGTTCCTTAGGATTTCTCATACTGTGTTTGGTATGAATTTTTCTCTTGAAGATTTTGGCAAAATTTCTTCTTAGTGGTATCCATGATTTTCAGGTGTTGTTTCTTGCAAATGCTAAGTTTATAATCAGCCTGGTATAGCATTATGGTTATTTGAGTTTTGCCATAAAAAGTCCTGTATTGAGACTCTAAAATGTTATCTGCAATAAAGTCCATTGGAAATGAATTGTTCCACTGAGGTGACTCGAGACTCTAAAATGTTATTTGCAATAAAGTCCATTGAAATGAATTGTTCCACTGAGGTGACTCATTATATGTAGTTGGAAGAACCATTTCCCACAACAATTATGGGTATGGATTTGAGATTTCTGATGCAGCTTTCATTAGTCTTGTTTTTCGTTTGGAAGTTACCCACCCTTTAGCCATGGATCCTTGCAGTGACAAATTAAGTTAGGATTTTTGATAATATGAAGTATTGAGTACTAATAGCATGATGCAGTTTTTCGGACAGCATGGTGAAATGGTGGAATTTCAAAGAAAGTCTGAAATATAATTGAAACTATTACTTACGTTTAAATGAAGTTGGTTGAGTTATTGTATAACATAGTAAGTCCTCCCACCTTTCAAAAGAAATAAGACATATTAACTTCAATACAAGTTTAATGTTTTCAACCTGGAGTAAATGTTCATTTGAGTTTGTTGAAGCATCTCATAATGATAAAAGGGCAAATTTTGTGCATTTATTTATCTATTTATTATTCTTGCAGTTTGTTCCAACTACACTGACTCTTGATTCAGGAGTCACTAGGCCTCCACCACTTTTAAGTGAAGCGGATTTGCTGACTTGTATGGACAAGGTGATAAAACAGATACTCTTTTTCGATTAGTTTGACATTTATTCATCATTTTTATTTCTCCATTGAGTAGTTTCTTATAATGTGATGAGTTAAGGGTAAAGGTTTACTTAATTTCCTCTCTCTTTATTCATATTCTAGGAGGGCATTGGGACGGATGCAACTATGCATGATCACATAAAAAAGCTGCTTGACCGATTTTATGCAACTAAAGATGCAAACACTCGTTTCTCACCAACCAATCTTGTACGTTTACTCTTGCTGCTATTACTTATAATGGAAATTTTCTTGCTATTATTTTCAGCTTACGTTTAATCATCTTCTTGTCCTTCTAAGCACCATTTTATGTTTAATTTTCTTCTCCTTATTCTTTACTTTAGGCGTCACCTTTGAATTCCTACTTCATGTCTTGTTGAGCTTAGGGTGAAGGGACAGATAGAAAGGTTAAGAGAGAGATGTGAGAGAAGAGTTAATTTTTTGAATTTATTTAGTTTTCTAAACTTATATATTCTTTTTGACCGATCTAGTTTGGCTAGGTGGTTTTTTCTTTTTCTTTTTTTTCCCCCCTAATTTTGAAGAGGCACTTGACATCTATTAGATCACATAAATCTAAAATTGGATTCTTTGTAACAAATAATTTGCCTGATTTAGATCTATTGCTAAGGTAGATTATAGACTAGATACCTAAATTAGATATTTGACTAAATCTATACAAATTGCAAAGCATGGAAATCCTTAACCTTGGCACTTGAGTCAGTTAAAAGCATTTGATTGAAAAATTGAATTGTCATTTTTGAAATTAAGAAAAAAAAGTTGTTGAGTTTCAGCAGTACCTGGGTTTTGATCTCTTTTAGTAGGCCTTTTGCCGTTGCATTGCCTAAGAACCTTCTCAGAAGTTTACTTTGTCCATACACCAGAGCTAACTAGTTGACATGAGATCTTTATGAGATTATATCATGATCAAGTATAAGGATGTTCTAATGTGTATGATTTTCTAGGGTCGGAAGCACATGATGTAATTTATAATCTTATTGTTTTAAATACATGACTGCGGAGGAATAATTAACTGACCCACAAAGCTCAAAAATATCCTTTCATAATTACAATTATAAGCGACTCAAAACTAGGCAAAGTGGAGGGATATGAAACCGTTTCTCTATTGTGTCCTAACTGAAAGTCACTTTGAATCTTTATTGATTGATTGATATGATTTCAGGGTGAGGCACTGGTTATGGGATATGATGACATGGGGTAAGTATCCATTTTATATGCAACTTTTCAACCTATTATTGATTATTGTCTCAACCACCATGAAAAGTTTCTAATAAATGTGTGACCTGAAATCATATTAATTTGGTGGCACTTTTCCTTTAGACACAGTTATTTTTCCTGAAAGAAGAAGATAGGTTGGTGTCATGAGTGCGTGTTAGTGTGTATGTTTTCATGCAATGTCTGCTTTATATATGTACTTAAATATATATAATACAACATATATCTACGTTATATTGAAACATGGATGCTCTTATATTTTTGTGTAATATTTGCCCACCGTATTGGTTTGTATAAGTATTGAAATATGCTAAATTAGCACAATCCTGAGGTCAGTATATCAAAGGGTCTATAGGCACTAAGACAATCAAACTGTTTTTGTATTTAGTGTGGTTAACCCATACAACGTATACCGAGTAAAACTCATTAGGTATGTTTGTATGGACTAAAAGAGATTTGGGATTGACTAATTTGACAAACTTACTCCTGGAAAAGGCTCTTTATATAAATTAGTAATCAGAAATAATAAAAATAATGGTAATAATAAAAAGGACAATAATTAATGCTAAAATAAATAAATATATAATATAACAATTATAACACAATAATACCAGTAGATAATGATGATTATGATGACATCATTCATTGCATGGTGTAGTTACAGGAAGTCACCAATACTTTGAAAGTTTGTCAGTTGATTTCCCTATTGTCAAAATAAAATGTTTTAGTTTGTAATTTGAAACAAATTGTAGCCAGCAATAAAGAGGACCAATTATTCTTGATTTCCTATCAATGAAAGGTTGTTTCTTATAAAAATAATGGTAATAATAATAAGAGGACGAATTATTGAGTTTCAAAAGTATGAAGGAACCTGTTGATGGATTTTAAAAACAAGCAGTGGCTTCTAGTATTTATGCAAAAGCTTGGGAGAGAGCAACAACTGGAAACATCATGTTATTGTTATTGTTTTTATTTTTATATGGTTATGAGCATGAAGTTTCTGGTCTACAATTCAGTGTTGGAAACATCTTAATGGTTTGGAGATGGTAACTATTTTATGCCATTTTTTAGACATGGGTAGCTCACATGATTTTTGATGCCTTGGTATATAAATACTAAAAAAATTTTAGTTACTGATGTATATATTTTATATTATTAGTTCAACATATCTTTTTATTTTATTGTTTGATTTTCACAAGTTATATTGGTAAAGTTGGAATAGTTTTGCTTTTTTCAGATACAAACTATGGAAACCATACCTCAGAGCTGTAATGGAAAGGGACATGAAAGCAGTTAGTGAAGGTGCAAAGAGGAAAGCTGAAGTTTTAGAAACTTGCTTGCAGCAGATGAAAGCGTGTTTCTTGGATGTAAGTTTGTATCTATTGAGTTTTCTGTGACGTTCTGCTATTAATTTAATTTGCTTGATTGAGTATGTATCATTGTAAACTTGTTTTCTTGAGTTTGTGAAACTAAGCATGTAAAAGCAACCACAGAGGCCTAATGTTCTTTCTTGAAATTGGTTTTTTAGGTTAGCAACTCCCCCTCTTTTTTTTTTTCTTTTTTCTTTTTTTGAGGATTCGTTGATTTCATTATTGTGCAACATAAGAGCTACATTTTGACAAAAGGGAAAAGAACAATATTTGGTTAGAGGGAACAAGAACGGTAGCTCTAAGTTTGAGAGCTGCTGGCTAGAGTCCTAATTAGGGGTTTTGCTTTGATGCCATCTTGAATGTTAGTGTGTGTGTGTGTGTGTGTGTGTGTGTGAGAGAGAGAGAGAGAGAGAGAGAGAGAGAGAGAGAGAGAGAGAGAGAACATATAAATGATTAGAGCATGCACACATCTTCTAAGAACCAAGTCAGAAGATTATAAAATTTCTCTTTCATTAATATGCATAATAATAGTTTACACGTAACATCTACATGCATATATATAATATTTTTGTGTATGTAGATCTGTTATATATGTTTGTATATGTGTATGGATATGGTGACTACAAATTATTATATTCTGGACATTCGCAGGCAAGGTTGAACAAAGTTAAACTCTTCGAAGCCATGGCAATTTTCTTTGAAAGGTTAGTTTTTGCCTACCCCAATCTTGCACACAATATCCCCTGTTTGGCCATGTTTTCTATTTTCAGTTCTCAAAATATTATTTTAAAAATAGAAAATAGAAAACTGTTTTTATTTGTTTCATGAAAATAAGAGATGTTTGGTCAGTAGTGTTTGAAAACAGTTTTTAATCTAAAAAACAGACAACAGAAAGCATTATTTTATTGTTTTCTAAAACTGTTTTTGAAAATTGATGGCCAAACCGGTTTATTTTTGTTTTAAAAACAGTTTTCTATTTTGTAGAGCAGAAAACTGTTTTAAAACCAATTGGCCAAACAGGCTGTTTTTCAGCATCTTTATAGGTTCTCCATCTTTTATTCAGATCTAATAGATCCATTGGAGATGAGCAACATACATCTGGAGAAGTTGTTCGGCCTTGTGGACTTTGCCTGGAATCCGATATGGTCCTTAGGAAAAACCGGGTAATGATTTATGTAATAGATTTCCCTTATTCAAATTTCTTACTAGTAATGTTTTACTTTAAAATTAATTCAATTGTCTTGTTAAGTCCATATAAATATCTTGATTCAAAGTCGCTTATGTATTTTATTGTTGTACTTTCAAATGGACTAATCAGCTAAATATTTATATTTTTTGTTCTCACTTTCTGGTGATAATATCGGTCTTCCATATTTCTTGCCCCTTTTCTTTTATGATCTGTGAGTATCCTTGATAGTTCCTCGATGTTATCTAGGAGTCTTTCTTTGTTCAAGTCCAGGTAACCCCATTTTGATGGTTGCCTTTTCATTTTTTGACCTTTGATTCAAAATCAACGAGCATTCGATGCCCCATACACTGCAGCTTTTAGAACATCTGAAAAGTACTTCTGCTGCTCTGTAGAATGGCTTTTACTGCATATTTCCTGAAGCTTGGTTTTATTGTATTTGTTCCTACTTATTGCCGCATGAGATGTATTAGTTTAATTTAATTTTGAGGCATTACATTGCTGCGTTTTCCGTCTGGAAGGAATTTGAATTATATCCACAAGACAGTAGATCTTATCAAGATGTTAATAAAAAATAGAACTTGGTGGTTTGTAAAAATGTTTCATGATGTAACACAAATTAATTATATTTTACTGAGGTTGTATTTTTAGTTGTACTTTCGCTGGATCTATGTCTGTATCAATTAATTTCATATTTAATTAACATTTTTTAATCTAATATGCATACTGAGAACTGAATCTTTGAAGAGTTATTTTTATAGTCAATTATGCATACAGGGATGTGGTTTCTTTTTCTTTCTTTTATAGGTTGTGATTCATAGCAATCTAGATTCTAGTAATTAGTTCATTTATAGTAATCGCTATATATACAAATTCTTTATGAGTGCTTTTGTTTTATTTTATTTACTATTATTTTATTTTTCTTTTCAAACTGTTGTGCTTCGTTTATGCAGGATGGCAATTTCATGGTTGGATGCCTGGGATTTCCACAGGTTGGTTTATATATTTCTCTTTTGTAAATCCCATTTCATCCTTAAAATCTGTTATTTTTAATTTAAGAAAATTAAACAGTTTATTAAACCACAATGGGTAAGTTGGATGGTGAAGCTACTCATCGATTGACGCAGTCTATGGTTTTATTTACAATTGTTTTGAACTGAATACTTTTGAAAGACTAATTATAAGTCAAGATTATAGAAATATTACCTTATTTTCCACAGGAAGAAGTGACCATAGGATAAAGCAAAAATGCCTCTGCATTTGTAAGCATGAGCATAGTTTTGGGAGACACACATTACTAAACAAGCACTTTTTTCAACTTCTTGATGAAACATCTTCTTTCTGATCTTCTATATCCACTTTCTTATCCCTAAAATGCTAATTGGTTAAATATCTAGATGGTTGCATTATAGATCTCTCTCGTTCATGAACCAAATAAGGTTAGATATATTCTGCCAACCTGTGTCTATTTGATCTTTTGTTCAAGCAAGGTTCTTCCCAATTATGCTTTTTATAGTTTCCTCTTTATCTTTTTGTTTTATCTCTTTCCTCGATCATGGCATCACTCAAATTTTTTTCTTCCACTACATTAGTATCGTTACTTGGTGAAATCATCAGGTGGCTCATTTGAAGGTGAAAAGAAATTTAATCCACTTCATTGCCAATTTTTAATATTATATATATATATATATATATATTTTGGGTTTTCATTTTTCTATCTGAAATTTTAAAGTTGATGCTGCTTCAATTTGCCTTTGTCATGTTATCCGTTGTCGCTTGAGTTACCATGTTTGTAACACCTATTTGTTACACCTTTTCAGTGTAGGAATGTTGTATGGCTTCCTGGATCTGTATCAGAAGCAGTTGTAACAACCAATGTTTGCAACTCTTGTAATCCAGGTTATTTTTACTGATTTTTATGATCAAATTAACATCAACTTGTCTAGTTTTGATCTACTGAAATGTAGTTACTTCTAGTCTGTTACTGCAGACACAACATTTAGTCCTCCGTGAATCTTCAATATATATGGAGATTTTCTTTGTTTTTTACCTCATCATCTTTTTCCACTATTTCGATATTGTATTTCTTTATTTCTGGGTAGATTTTACTTTTCCTTTTCAGATTCTGGATTCTGCCATGGGTATTTCAAATTCTTGATATTCGTTTTGTACATCTTTCTTTATGTTTCAATGGTATCTTGTTTTTTCCATTGGGTTCTAGTCTTGGTTTTTCAGTAATCCAGTCTAGATTGTATTTATCTCTTAGTTTTCCTAGATTGTATCAATCTCTTTCTTGCTTATATGAGTGTAGTACACCTTTTGGCTGACTTGATCAAACAAATATTCATGTGACTATCCTTTATTCACTGTTATGTATCTAACTCCCAACACTTTTTACAAAACTTAATTGTAAAGTACCAACATTTACTTTTATGAAAAAATAATCAGCTAATATCTAGTAAGGACTATATCAAAAATTAGGTTTAATGTATGAAATATATTATTTATATTGATATTATAATTTTTATGCGATACACGATACACGATACATTAGGATACATGATAAACCTTTTTAGCAAAACAATACAAATTCTGATACGCGTTGTGACAACCATGCTTAAGATAGTTCGTGTTTTCTAATGAGAAAAGAGAATATATTCTGTTGGAAAATGAGAAAAAGTTTGTTGGGAAGATTTATGTCCATCGGGGCTTTTCTGTATGTTTGTTGTCCATGTAGAAACATCTCCCTCCATAGTGATGTAGCTCGCCACAACATGAGCAATGTTTCCCATCATTAGACGAGTAACAGCACCGGACAATTAATCTTCTACTGTGTGCATAGCATAGTAATTCAACTTATACATTTTACAGCATTTGTGTAAAATATATATCATGGTATATGGTACATATATATATAGTGGATAACAATATTATAAAAGAAATTCAATTACAAGTACTTTTACTGTCACATCAGTGACATATTAACCTCAAGTGGGGCTGTTTAGGCTGGGATTTTGACCACGTGACAAAAAATTGGCACAAGGCTTTCTTTACTTCCCTTTTGGCTCAAATATGATTACATGGTATTTATTTGGATGGTGTAAATCCTGGACTGTAGAATTGCTGGCACTTTCACATACTTTTCCTCATTTAATTCATGATCTCCCTTTGTGTGCCTTTTGTTTTGTCTGACTTGGGTACATCACCTCAAACTCCCTGCAAACTAACTTTCTGCAGTGTTACTTGCACCATTTACTAGTAACACGTGTGCCTTCATGTCTGGGATATCTTATCTGGTTTTATTTTTGCCATTCTTTTTTAGGTCCTGTCCGTAAGATTCAATTTACATTTCGCCGGCTGGAAATACCATTAGATTACAATTCTATCCATTTGGGTAAGCACAATTTCCATGGTAATATTGGGATTCTTGTAAAGTTAATTTTGCAGTTGGTTACTGCTGCCAAGATAAAACAGTCATTATAGATTTATTGTTCAAAGTTTTTCATTAATGTTGCAAACTTGTGACTGGTTATTAGATGTCCTCGTTTTTGTTAAGACTTATAACCATAATCTGTGAGCCCTTTATGATCTCTTTTTATTTATTAATTTTTATCTCCCACAACATCCATTTCTTTATTTTGAGTTGTATTTTTGTATATTAAGGACTAATAGACATAAACTGGCTTCAGTACACTGTATTTTATTCAATCATGCAGAGAAATATAATAATTTTTTTTTTCTCTTTGGTTAGTTATCACAGTTGATTTGGAGCTAGTTCTAATTAGTATCACTTAAGGTGTTTTACATCTGTTTAGTGTGACCTAAGGTTATTTAGTTGAATGTTAAAGATCATACTTTTTATCATGTGCATTGTAAACACACTTTATGTTGTAGATCTTTTATCATCTATGCTCTATTTAATGATGTTTATGAGTACAAGACAAATATATTTTTCATGGTTTAGCAATTGCTAAAGTTTGATTGAAAAAGTACTATATTTCAAACAAATGTTTGCCTTTTCTCTCACTTTTACCAAGATTTCTATAGACAACAAGACTTACAGTCAGTGACATTTGCTTGCATGATGCATGTACATTCAAATTTTTGAGTTGGTTAATCTGTAGTTTGAATGAACACTTAAATTTTGCACGTATTCACGATCAGGTTGCATCGGTGGCTGTGATGAGACTCTTAGAGAGTTAATTGAAATTTGTGGAACTGGTTCGCGCACATCAGGTTTGAATGCCTTCAGTAACTGCATTAGTATGTTAAGATTTTATTTTTTTATTTTTCTAAAGGAACCTGTTATGTTATATCAGATTTACATGAACATGTTGAAGTTGTCATTTCATTTATTTGTTTGTTTTTATCAGATTGATTGCTGTGGTTATTGTTGATTCAACTTTTTATATTATTTAGTAATCTTAGCTGGATTTTGAATTAATATATCACTTTCATATCATCTCTGTTTTGTCTTTTATGTGACATGTGGAAATCGAAATACCAGATAGAGTTTACAATGAGGAAAGTTTAAATTTTAGACCAGGCTTAAGGAAAAGAAAAACAAGACTAAGTACCCTGCACATCCTCTCCCATCTAAAATAAAAGACAAAGAAAAGAAGAAAAAAAAAAAAAAAAAAAAAAAAGCATGCTGTCTTGGAGAGAGTGAGAAAGAAACTGTCCTAGTATTCTTCTTCTTTTTTTTTTTTTTTTTTTCTCCTGTTTCTTGTGTTGCTACAAACTATCTTCTGACAGTCTGATTATCATCTTAATTGTTCTCCAGCAAGAGGGAGAGCAACACCTGTGGTGTCTGGTAGTGTTCAACGGAGCAACATGAGGCAGGGTGCTTGCATATACTGCCATCAAACAGGGCATTCTTCAAGTGGTTGCCCTTCCCAGTTTTCGGGCCCTCAAAGTGCAAGGTCTCGTGGAATGAATGGACAAAACAATAACACACAGAGTGTTTGCATATACTGCCATCAATTAGGGCATTCTTCAATTAATTGCCCTTCCCAGTCTTCAGCCACCCAAAGTGGTATGTCTTGCTGCGGAATCAATGTACAGAGTGGGATTACTGCTAAAATTCAATATTTATTATGACTTTTATATATTCTAATCTTATAATAGGAAGTGAGTCCAACCCTGACGTTATTTTTTTGCATTTGTTTAAAGAGCATCTTGAAAGTATTTACAATTCATTTTTAAATTCTCTTTAGAAAATTGGTTACTAGGTTTGGCCTCTTCTTAGCATGTCTGGATTTGGAAAATGACTACATGAAGCCATCATGATATCTGTCAATTATTTGCTAGCAACTTAAATCAGAGAAGAAAATCATTATTGAATTGCTTTGTTCTCTCCTTACCCATCCCTTCTTCCTCCCCTTCTAATTAGTTTCTTCAATTTTATCATGTTAAGTTGCCACTCCTCCCAAAAGTTTATGTTGTTAGGGAGTGTGTCCAATTAGGTATATCAAAGCTTGCACATACACTTTCCTTCACATGTAAGCCCACCCATTTATAGAGGATGAAAGTTGGACCTTACATGGGCAGAATAATTAATTAAATGAAAGAGGGATAGCAAGATTCGAAGACAAGATCCTTCAGATAACATAACTCTAATAAAATATTAAGTTGCCACTGTTTCCAAAAGTTTCAGTTTTTAGGAAATAGGTCTAACTATGCATGTGAAGCTTATACAGTAAAAACAAAGAGTAGATAACAGTTTTAAATTGACATTTTGTTTTCAAGGTTTGAATTACTTTATGAACCCCTCACTTTTTGCTTTCTTTCTTTTTCTTGTCTTGAAGCACATTTTACCCTCTGTGTTTGTACCTTCTCGAAGAAGCATATTCCCTTCACTCCAAGTTCAACTCATCTCTCTGTAAAGTAGTAGTGTAGTACACACGAGTGTAAAATGGAAGCAAGAAGTGTTCAGTTTTGGATTACTGCTTGGTTGTGTATTAAATGGCTATTATTATATTAATAAGTTTGGATTACTGCTTGGTTGTATATTAAATGGCTATTATTATATTAATATGACATGTTTCCTTGGGTCCTCAAGCAGATTCAGATTCATGACTAATGTTTTGCTCAATTTTTTATGATATGAGTATTTGCTGGGATAGATTGTGTTTCCTGCCACAGCATTTTGGTTGTACAAGGAGATGCTTGTTTACATTTTTGTGACCTACTAAGGCGAAGTCATGAATTGATGATCATCTGAGAATTTTGACCTTGAAGATTATGATTGTGCTTGATGATTTCAGTATTTATTTTGTTGCCAATCATGATCCACGGAAAGCAAAACTAATTTATGTTCTACCATTGTATGTAATATGCAGGAGAATTATCAATTCCATGTAATTCTTGTGGAGCGCCCTGTCCTTTGCGAACTGCTAACACAGCAAATAACAGAGGAAGAAAGTTCTACTCATGTCAGTTAAAGGAGTGCAACTTCTTTGTGTAAGTACTCGAAAATTTAAATTGCATATTTCTTCTTTTTCTTAATTAACATAGTTGAAAGAGCTGTCAAACATTCAAACTAGGGACTATGGAGCCTACTTTTATTTCCTTTTTCTGGTTCTTGTGATAGATCCGATTGAGTTATTCTCTTTTGTACTTCATTTCTCTTGTCCCTGTTCTTTTTTCCATATGTAATTTGTTTATGACATCTTTGTTACAAAATGATTGTTCTACTAAATCAATTAGGGCGGGGCAATGTGGCTGAAAGACTTACCTGTTTTAGTTGGTCAGTGTATTTCTGTATTTGTCAAGGCTATCTTATTCACCATTTATTCAGGCTGTAAAGGATAATCATGGTGATTATAATCACAGTGAAACGAATCAAACAGTGAACCTTACAGCATTTTTCCCCTTTATAAGGAAAGATAAGAGGATGGCGCCTACATGATGAAAAAATCTACTGTGTTCCCGAGAGCACTGGAAATGAGCTCCTACATGGCATGTTTCATGTGATGTACTACAGCTTCCCTTTGTGAAGCCTTAATATAATAAGCTTTTGTGAAGAGCCAAACGAAGGAGCTTGAAGTTTCCATCTCCAATGGAACAGAAACATTCTCACAAAACTATTAGGATTTTGCTACAAAAAGTGCCTGTATATGGGTGCCAAAAAAATTTACACATTGTTAAAAGGACATTCGTTTAAATTTGTTTTAATGCCTGTCCTATTTAAGGGTACGCTTGAAAATGTTTAGGCACACACGTTATGGAGTGGGACAAAAACTTCTTGGACCATTACCGTAAATTATGGTGCATATTTCTATCCAACAGCAAGTGAGGACCTACATGAAAACTTCTGCCTGGTAACAAGTTATAAAAAATCTTGTGGTTTCTTATGCAGATGGGAGGATAGCCTTAACAGTGGCACTGGAGGTAGAAGCATTCGTGCAAACAACACTATCTCATCATCTAATTCCAGCAGGAATAGTGGTGGTGGTGGCACTCGCAGAGTTGCCCGGGCTGCACCAAATGCTGCTTCTGTAACTTTTGTGTCAGCAACCGGTGATCCAGTATCTGGTAGAAGGTGCTTCGTTTGTGGTGACCCAGCGCACTTCGCGAATGTTTGCCCGAACCGTGGTTAGTAATTTATAACACAATAGCTACATCTATGTGCTTGAAGGTTAATGCCATCCTCAAATGTCAAATAATAGCAATTTTGGTCCTACAATTTTTGTAGTTGCATTATGGTATTAATCTGTTAATCAACTGAACTGCAATTGGAAAGTACTTAAAACTGCCATGCAGCTTAATCCTCCTCTTTAATTAACTTATTCAAGTATATATTTTGGGAGAAATATGTAAATAAAATTTGGTAAATTAAGTGTAATATATAGGTGTGTATTTAAATTTTGAGTTGATTTTGGACAAGGTTGAGCTTAGAGCCCTGCCGGATTTGATATGCCAAACTTAACACGAATTTCATTTTGATCAATTTGTAAGTCTTATTCTTCCTTTTCTTATTCCCTTGGGGGATAGGCAGATGATAATGACTATTGGTTTTAATCTCTAAATTATCGATTTGATCAGATCTGGAGCTAAAAAATCCGTCCAAAGATTGAATGTAAATAATAAAAATTCTCCCGTTTATTTATTTATTTCTTTATCTTGCTTTTGGGGTTTATGGGTTTTAACTCCAGAAAGGGCCAGCATAACGTGGTAGCCCAAACTAGAGCTTTATGCTTAACAAGATAAGGATAACTGTGGTGGATGGTTTAGGCTAATTCTGGTTGGTACCATATGATCTCTGATTTGTGGCTACCTACGCAAAAGTCCGTAAGTTAGAGGAAAATTGTCAGAAAGTTTGGTGGTGTCCACAGAGATGTACATGAGCAGGCATGAATAGACATGCAAAACAGGAGGTACGGTGAGAGAGTGGTAGGCAGAGAGGATAGACAACACATGGTTTGATTCTGAAATGTCAAGTTTGGTTTTACTTTATATCTTTCTATGCAGTAATAGACACTCAGTCACATGTGTTTCTAACGTGGCTTGTTTTGGGGAAGTTTCGTAGAAGCATAGCATCTCTATGTTTTGTCATTTATGGTATGTCAGCTTGCCAATTATATTAACCCTAATGACTACAAAACTATTGAATTTATCCATAATTGAGTACCAAACTATTGAATTAATCAATTTCTTGAACATATTTTCTTATTGTCTTTAGCAACCAAACTTGATTAAGAACAATAATATTTACATTGATAGTATTCATTTATAAATATATTTATATATTTATATATATATATATACACACACATTTATATATTTGTCTTGTTTGAAATGTGGGTTGGTCTCTGAAAACATATAAAGTATGTATTTGGTTTTATTTTATTTTATTTTTTAAATTTTTGAAGAAAATGGGATTTGGTTAAATAAAATCATTTACCGTATACACACACATTTTTTTATTTTATATTTTTCGGCTTGGTATACCGTATACTGGTAAAATCATTTATAGTACATTTTTAAATTTAGAGTTAAACGTTTAAATCCAAAGTTAAAATCATTTACCTACGAAATTCTCTCCTTCTAAATTGTAATAAATTTAGTTTTGCCTCCCAACAAAAAAAAAAAAAAAAGATCCTTACTAGCTAAACCGTAAGTGCATAAAATAAAAAAAGAGTAAACAAGCAAGTTTTGTAGTTTTTATTCTATTTTACTTTTTTGTAAATGTATATAAAAAATATATATATATATATATATATGTATATTTACCAAAATATTAACCAAATAAGATGGTAACATTTAATTGGTTTATTATTTTAATTTATTTATGCATCTAAATGTTTACTTTTTCATATTTAAATTATGTTAAGAAATCAAACAATAATATTTTATAGCATATCATTTAATAAATAAATTTTATAAACACCAATAGCAAATTAAAAATAAAATACTAACAAATAAGAAATTCTCCTTTTTTGATATTTGAGGTATGGGTATTCGGGGGCAAAAAAAAAAAATTATGACCCACTTTACCAGTTGATTTTTAAATTTTTTGTATTATTATGTATTGTTTATAACTTGTCGTGAAGTATTACTAATTGTAAAATAATTTTTGTGGTAGTTAGGATTTGACTTGAAAAAGAAAAAAAAGAAAAAAAAAATTCAAACTTTCTTCTGAAAGCAGAGCAATAAGTTACAAAAGTAAAACGTTGGATTGAATTTGAAAAGCTAACTTTGACTTGATGAGGTTAATGTTTTTAGTATTTTGTAAAAGGTTTTCGTGGACGTGTTTGTAACTGGCCAATGCTCTATATTTTTTATATTCTTTTATTTTTTAAATAATTTTTTTTCTTTTTTTTTTTTTGGGAAAAATTCAATAAGATGGTTTGAATGATGATTACATTTCTCACCTAGCTACAATATAATATAATATATATATATATAAAGTCATATTCATGAGAGTTTTAATATCAAATTTTTTTTATTAACTTTTCATCTTATCAAATATTAAAATTAAAAATTAAAAAAATTAAATATAAATTTAATAATATATTAAAATTTTATTTTAAAAAAATTAATTGATGATCAATAAATATAATTAAATAGATAAAAATGAAAGTTTGAAAGTTAATTTCAACAATAACAAAGTAATTTAAATTTGATTATATATATTCAATTTTGCTGTGGAGAGGATGAGGATGTGATCCTCTTTGTAATGTATGCATTCCACATCACGCAACATGACATATGACAAAAGCTTTCCGTAACATACATTCAATATGCATAATACTAAAAGGACAGCTCTCTGTGACAAAAGTAAGTATATATATATATATATATATAACCCTTTCAAAAATGTCTTATTGGGTGAAGATACCAGCTGGTGCAGAAAGAGTGGAAGTTTTGGGTCATAATTTAATTATAGTATTTCATATCTGACTTAAACAAATTGATAGTAAACCCTTAGATTTAGGTTCAAACTTCGAACTGACTGAAAAATCTTCCCAAACTTGTAATAAAAAATCCATTCAGAAATGTTTATCATGTAGTGTTTTATAGTCGTACATCCTAAAAAGAAAAACAAATACAAAAAGCAAAAAATAAAAAACAATAAACCTAAACATTACAAAACAGCCATAAAATTCTTTGCTGAAGTACCAAACAACTATAAATTAATTGAAAATTTTATAACTCTGAAATTAATTACATAAGAACTTCTGTTAAATCGTATTTACTCCCTTATGTGTCAACCCACTCGTTAATAGACCTGGTTATGTCGAAAGGGCCTTAGAACTTAAACGTCTCAACCAACCTAAAAAGTAAGTTGACAGACTACTAATTAAAGCACGAAACTATTTAACAAAAAGATGAAATAAAATATTCTGTGAAAATCCGACACATATATATATATATATATTTTATTTTTTTTCTGGAAAGACGACATTTCCTAGTGGTTCGTCGCGTTTTGTGAAGATATTAGTGGACCTGTGGATTGCTGTGAGTGGAGGTGATGGCTAATAATTAAAATGGGGTAAATTGTAGAGAATAATTGGGGTCCGTTGTATAAACATTCTTTTACTTTGCATACAGACCGACCAATCTCGTAAAAGTGTATTTTAAGGACTGGTGTTTATATGCCCTAACCAAAAGGCCAGATCGTGGTGGGCCCCATCACTAAGTCCTCTGCCTTACGATGCACCTCACTCAACAATCCTCACTTGTCCTACACTTTATGATGGTTGCTGGCATAAGCCTAAAGTCTGCGTTTGGAGTTTAGAAAATGTGGGAGGAAAAAAAAAAAAAAAAATGTGTGTAGGACAAACTAAAAGGAAAAAAAAAATTTGGGAAAAAATGCAAGGTTTCTTGTGTTTTGGTTGAACAATTTGCAAGAGGGAAAAAAAAAAAATCAATAATTTTCAAATACTGTGGATCTTGCATAAAATTGGGAGAGAGCGGAGAGAGATAGTAAGAGGAAAAAGATGAATTGTAATATTGAGAAAGAGAGAGAGAGAGTTACAGGAAAGAGCATGGAGAGTGAATTGCATGGAGAGTGAATTGGAATGGATAACTTTATAAAAAAAAATACAAACAGTATTTTTTTAAAGAATCAAACATTAGATTTTGGACCATTCTAATTTTTTTTTCTTTTTTTTTTTTTAATTCAAAGCAAAGTTATATGGATTCAAGTTTATATATTTTCACATAAAAAAATTAACGGATCGGATTTAGATTAATTAAATTCCACATAAATACGATTCAACATCATATGTTATCAAGTTTATATGTTATCTAATTCATTTTATAATATAATATATTGATGTGATACAAAATTATATATAGTAAAAAAGAAAATATATAAAATTTTCAATTTTTCTAAAAGAAAAATCTTAGTGTTAGTTGAACACTATGTAAGAATTTAATTAACTTACATTAAAGAGTTCATTTTCCTTATTAGGATTTTAGTATTAAAAGGTAAAATTAAATTAATATTGTTATATATGATTTATCAATTTTATCTTTAAATAAATAAAAATGAATTATAGTCTACTAAATTATTATTTTCTATAATATTATATATATAAGGAAATTTTACGGTGCGGACTTCAATATAGTTTTTGAACAAATTATTATCAATACTCATCTTTTGTATGATAGTATTAACGATAATTTATTCAAAAATCGTCGTCAATAATCTATAATAAAAATATATAAACATATGCACTATAAATAAATTATATATATATATATATATATATATATATATATATATATATATATATATATATATATATATATATATATATATATGTGTGTGTGTGTGTGTTTTGATGACATAAATTAAAGAAGATTCAATATTATCTACTTGTATATGACATAAATTAAAGAAGATTCAATATTATCTACTTGTATAGGTTTTCCTCATGTACTTCATGGATACAAACAAGACTTCAATAAATTGCATTTCATTTTGAGAGATAACATATATGCAAATAACAAGTTGGGGACTATGGTTTCTTACTTGAAATGGAAATAAACAACATATTAATATGTATTGATTATTTTAGGTCAACAATCAGTCCTTAACCGTACGCCATCTTTAAATTATAAAAAAATAAAAATAATATGCAAATCCAATTTCTAAACAAATGATTGCACTCAAAAATTTATAATTAATTTCTAACGAGTGCGTTTATTACCTTAACAATTAAAAGAACTACAAAAACAAAATTCAGCTAAAATAACGAATAACAAGTTGAAAAATTTGAAAGTCTAGAAAATCTGGAAACTTAGAATGCTTGAATGTTGATTTCTGTCCAGAGAATATATGTATGTCTACATGTCCGTATAGAGACCACATCTGATTTCTAATCTTTTATATAACTTTTATGATCTCCAATCCTAATAGTGCTAGAACTCTTTGCACATGCAATTTCACTGAGGCTACAATTCTCATCCCCAAAATTCCGAGCCAGTAATATTCCCCCATCAAATATAGAATAGAACTAGACTTCTGCTCCAATTTGATTTCTTTCCCAAAAAATAAAAAAAAATTCCATTTTGGTCTAGCATGACATTCTTCCATGTTTTAGGCTTGTACTTCTCTATTATGATGTTCAGTCATCTTCTCGGACATAAAAATATTTTTAGCCTTAAAGCATAATTAAAACAAATTGTCCTTTCATCCAACAAAACTTTATTTTCAGCCTTAAAACATAATTAAAACAAATTGTCCATTCATCCAACAAAACTTCAGCCGAAAAACACTTATAAATAATTAGGCCTTAACTTTTATCTTAAAATTTCATTTCTAGACTCTCTTCCTAATCTTTCTTCAAAAGGCCGAAAAGTCCATCTAGGCCTAAAAGTTAAAACATGGATAAATCAATATATATGTATATGAATATACATATATATATATATATATATATATATATATATATAGGATAAGACTCAAGTTGAAATGATTTGACTTTGTTTAAAATCAAATTTTAATTTTGACCTTTAATTTATTACAATTGGACTAGGTTTTTATATTTTTTAGTTTGAGTAATAAAATCAAAAATTAAGATTTAATATCAGATTTTTAAAAAAATCATGTTGTCCTAATCTAGGACTAATGTATGTATGTATATATATATAAATATATTTTTTTGATAGAATGAAAGATTCAAACTCAAGCTCTCAACAGAACACGTTGGACTATGTAGTATGTTGCCAAAGGAACGATTGTAAATTAATTCTGATTAACCTCTATCTTTTGAATATGAAATTTTTTTTTTTTAAGGAACATAATACTTATTATATTACATATATTAGTTTTCTCCCAATTTCAATCTACGCATTCAATTTTAAATTTTCAAGTATCTCAATTTTATTTTTGATGTTAATTAGGTTCTCAATTTTCAACTGTTTCGATTGGAATCCTTAATTTTAATAAAATTTACATCAATAGGTCATAAATTATGTATTTATTGGATATATTATTAGAAAATGTACATACTTAGAAGTTTTTAATGTTTGAATAAGGAAATTTTTTCCTTCACAAAAAAGAAAAAAAGAAAAAAGAAATCATTGAGAAAACTATCAGAATGGCTTGTTTTCTTGGATAAAAAAGGAAGATATATTGTTTACTTCACTTGCTCTCGAAGTTTTAGCAGGAAGAAAGATGTGAAGGGACACCTGCTAAACAACACATGATAAATGCAATTCTAAGACAATCAAAATGTCCAAATTCACAGCCAAATAAACGTAGCATCATTCAATGCAATTCCTTATTTTGTTTCGTAGCTAGTGACCAGATTACTCTTCTATTTGATCACCCATTCCTTCCTTGAATTTTTTTGTTTTTTTGTTTTTTTTTGTTTTTTGTGGGGGGGCAATCATTCCTTCCTTGAATAGTCAAAGATTGGCCATTGCAAATTAATTTATTTTCTTTTTACTTTTTTTTAGTGTCTTTATATGCTAATGGTTGGCTCAATAGGAACATGGCTATGAAACTCACAAACTCTTTAGAAAACAATGTTATCTTGAATACATGGTTTTGGGTGCATAATTTATTGAAGGCATTGCTTAAAAAAGGGTTTTAGTGGCTAAATTTATAATGGTCCAAAGTAAAAGGATTCTTTTGCTTTTCCATAGTTGTCCCTAACATTCATGTGAACAATTATCCCTAACAAGTAACAACAGTTTGACAAAATTGACTGACATTCAAATTAATAATTTATAAATATAATATATGTGTGAGTTTAAACTTTCTTTAGAATGCAATAAATAAAATGGAATGACAAATTCATATTCCATATTTTCTTTCTCCTTTTATCATTTTCGTTCAAAAAGTCCTCAATTTAAATATATATAATGTTATTCATTTCAATCTTAGGTCAATTTCATCTTATTTCAACAAAAGATGAGCTTAATTTTCACGTTAGTCTTGTAGCAATGGCAGATGGAATTGTCATGAATCCACATTTTACAAATAAAGCCAAGTGTTATTAGTCAATGAATACTTAATGTAGAGCCCACACTCAGCCATGAAAATCAGTGTGACAGTGTGTGTAAGGCATGAAATTTTAGGTCAAAATCATAATCTTTCAAGATATTGTTGGCTTGGAAAGTTTTAGTGTAACGGGTCAGCAGGGTGGAGTTGTTAGAATAATAGAATTAGCAGTTGCAGTCAGCATCCTAAAATTCTAATCATCGACCAATATGGCATTTACCTGACTTTTTTTTAACATCATTTTCTCCCTTTAGACTATTATGGTTCCTGGGAATTACGAAATAACAGGTGGAAAGGAAAAAAACAAAAAAAGTATATATATATATATATATATATATAGTTTATTGTTTTTATATGATTAAATACATAACTTTGCTATTTTACCCAAAAAAAAAAAATACATAACTTTACTAGAAGATTAAATACAAATAAAACTTTATCTTTTATGAAAATAAATAAAAATTATTTTTCTTCAGTTTGTCCCAAAAAAATGAAGAATTTTTTCCTTTTTTTTTTATTCCAACAATAATATTAGAGATATAATTGTTTATCAAAATTAATGTTGTGATTAAAGATTTTTTTATTAATTTATATTTAAAATTTACTAATCCATATCTATGTTGTATTATTTTTTTAATTAATAATAAAGATTTATAAATTATTTTGATCATCATTTAATAAAAAAATTTATACGTATAGCCGTATTGATAATTTAAAGTCTAAACACAATATTAATGAATGATTTAAAAAATCAATCAATGACATAAAATTAAACCGACCAAAATTCATGATTGAGTTCAAGTCATGTATCTTCAATGACAGCCTAGATAATTATTCCTTTTCTTGTTCAACCTCTAGCTAGGTCCTATTTTGATCATGACAGTCACATAAAAAAGATCATATATTAATGAAAATCATTGCTTATTTCCATATTTTTTCCGAATGGGCCCCTAGAAGTTTTTTTCTTCTTTCTATGTCATCTACTTTATGCATTTACATAATTTTATTAATAATAATATTTTATCCTTGAAGTATTATATGTTTTGCATGCTATCTTATACGCCAGAGAAACTCTTACATATATATATATATATATATATACAGTCCGTTTATGATGCGGATAGTTCTCATGCAGACCACAGTGTTGGTGACGATTTTTCATAGTATTGGTGATGATTTTCTAAAAAACCGTCGTTAATAGTATAAAAAACCGTCACTAATACTGCAGTCCTCATGCGGACTGTCCTCACCATAGAATTTCCATATATATATATATATATATATGTATATATATATTTTGGGACAAATATCTTATATATGTGGTTTCAAGATTTTAAATTTCTGTATAGATAAAAATATCGAAAATTTAAAATATGAATATTTCCATAAAAATATTGGAAAATATCGAATATCGATAAAAATTCATAAAAAATAATAAAAATTTATTTTAAAAAATAAAAATTTTTGTTAAAATTTTAGCATTAGTTTATTTAAACAATCAATTATCAAATTTATTATAAAAATTACAAAAATAATGAATAGATATTATATTTTTTTTAATCAATCTAATTTATAGTAAGTTGCAACAATCATAAATAAATTATTATTAATAAAAATATGCCCCAAAAAAAATATATATTTAATAAATTGTTTATTAGTTAAGATAAAACAATCATTACAATTACATTATATTCCATAAACATTATCTTAATACTCATAAAACTCTTAGATAATTGAAAATTATTAGTATTTTTCTTATTTTCATTTTGAGATGTGAAATTAAAAAGTAATTATTAAAATATGTATTTCCTTGCTAATTTTTCATCTAATTATTAATATGTCAACTATAAGGATCTTGAATTAAATATAGCTGTCCTTGATATTTAGTATAATATATTCTATCATCTTTTTATTTTTATTTGCTTAATATTATTAATTTAAATGTTATCAATATCAATTCTACATAATATTATATTTTCATATTATTATTTTTCATTTTTATTTAATCAATTATTAACTTATAATTATAGGATTCTAATGAATCCCTCTTATACAAAATGTATAGCAATTATATATATATATATATATATTTATATATATATATATATATATATATATATATTATCAATGAATAGAACTTATTAAGGTTATTGAATTCAATTCATTTTATTTTATTTATATTATTAAATATTTTAAAAACAATTAAAGTGTTTTAAAAAAAAAACTATCACTAAAGTTAATTTAGTAAAATAATTTACTAAACATCAATAATATTTTTGAATTATTTATAAAAAAATCTAAAAATTTTTATAAATATTTCCAAAATTTCCATGGAAATTTTCAAAAATCTATATGGAAATTTTCAAAATTTTGATAGATATTATGAATTTTTTAACCGAATTATTAAGCATTTTATGTATATATTTTGACGGAAATTTCCATGGAAATTGTGTCAAAATTTTAGAAATTTCAATAGATATTATGGAAATTCTATCCGTTTCCATTTGAAACCTAAATTTGATTTCGATCCCTTAAAAAAATGAAAATCTAGAGGAAAATTTAGAAAATTTTTGGATATTTTAAACCTTAAGTGGTTTAACTATTGTTTTGCCGTCTGATTAGTCCAATTACATATTTCAACAAATGAATTTATACAATTTTAATGTAAACTATATTGTATTATTTTATATTGTTGAAGTAAGATTGTATTGTATTATAAATTTTTATTAAAATAAATATTTTTAAGCAAATAAAAATTGATTATTATTATTCATATAATTTTATATAAATAATTGCGTTATAATTAATAAGATTTAAATTATCATTAATGTTTAATATTATAATCATTTTCTTAAATAATTAAATTATATTTAATATATTAAATTGAATTTTAGTCATTATAATAATAAGAATAATAATTACACTACCTATACTATATTAAAAAATTAAGAAAAAAGATTAAAAAAAAAAAGTAATTACAAAGAAATAAGTTAACCTAAAAAATTACAGTGTGTTATTCAAAAAAAAAATAAAAAAAGGAAAGAAAGAAAGAAATGTAGAGCCAAAAAAAGAAGCTTTTAAAATATAAATATATATATATGTATGTATGCAGTCCGTCTACGGTGCGGACGGTCCTCATGCGGACCACAATATTGGTGACAGTTTTTCATAGTATTGATGACGATTTTATAAAAAATCATCGTTAATACTATGAAAAACCGTCACTAATACTGCGGTCCTCATGCAGACCGTTCTCACCATAGAATTTACATGTTTGTATGTATGTATGTATATATGGATTTATTTAATAAAAAAATTCATTGTACCCAAAAAAACAAGAAAGAAAAGAAAAGAAGAGGTATATTAGATGATGTGTTCCATACTATTTTATGCACTTCAATAAACGCATTAGTCCTAACCAAATATTGAAAAAAGGTTCCTCATACAATTTTATCCTTTTTTTAATACATGGTACAAAATACGTCCGATGTTTGTAACTGTTTCATTCTTCTTAAAATGTGTATGTCTAGCTCATCCTTCATTACATAAAATTTATATGATTGGATTACTTAGAAAATGAAACAATAATTTATGAGAAAATGTGAGCATTTATAAAATTTAAGATTTAAAATACAAAACTCAAAATAATTATATAGTTAGGTGAGTAACAATCTTTGTTATTTATTACGTTACTCTCCCTCACAATATAAACTCTTAACATAGTTTCCAAAAGAACAAATCAAGTCTTTTTATTGAGCTGAAAGTATAATGAAGAAAGTGAAGAAACTATTCTTTGCTTTTAGTATATTAAAGTGTCTAATATTCCTTTTGTGTAGGCCATTATAGTATGGTCAAAAGAAAAAAGTTAAATAAAAGAATCATTACGATTGATTAGCTGTAAATGTATTCCTCTTGATGTCTTCAATTTTTAAGTGGGGAAAACAACTTTAATTTGTTTATTTTAAATACTTTTTTTTTCACTTTTATTTTATTATCCATCTTTGGTCTCTCAATCATAATAATAATAATAATAATAATAATAACAATAATAATCTATTTCCGCACACCATCATGGATTTTTTTATCATTTATGTTTTCCCAAGCTGTCAACTCCAAAATTTATCTTAGAAGTAATTAGTTTTCTATTTTCAAATTAATAAAAAGAAAAATGGTGCTTTACTATTCAGGAGAAAGCATATGTATATAAAATTGTAATTCTGAAATAAAGAAAAACATAAAAATTACGAGAAAACTTTAATAATAATTATTTATGACTTAAAAATAAAAATAATAATTAAAATGTATACAAAATTTATTTTTCATGATAATTAACAAGTGTGTAAATTCATTTCTCTTTTTCATTTTTTTTTTCTTGCAAATTAAAATCTTTTTATTATTACTCAAGCATAAAAGTAATAAAAATCAATTATAATCAAAATTTAATCATGATTCCGAAACTAATGCATGTAATTAGAAGCAAAGAAGAGACAAAGACCCACAAGAGCAGACATAAACATACAAACTAATTTAGGGCAAGTTGTAATCAAACAAGCTGTCCAAGTTAATGCAAAAGCTGTCTAATTAATTAGTTAATTAATAATGTTACTGAAATATATTAAATCCATGAAAGAAATATATAGCAGCTCTCCTCTTCATCATTTATTGATTTTCTGTTTCTTTTTTATTGTAATTAATAGATTCTTCTTGTTTACGTTTATACTTTTATGAACTTGTCATCAACTTTTATTAAATTTGTTTGATCCATTTGTATCTTTGTGCGGATTGGAACTTTCTTCTGTCCTTCATTTTTATAGATGAATCCTAAGATTTCAAGCAAAAAACAAAAAGAAAAATAAAATAAAATAAAAGAAAGAAAGACAATACTAAGAGCACACCATCTATTTAGAAATGATCGATATTCTAGGTATATACAATATAAAAGCATGCATCGATTATGGATAAATAATAATTAAATTATTGTTAATTAATTTATTAAATATGTTACCTATAGTAGTGAGTCAAGGCAAGGTAATATTTAAGATTTTTTTTTTTTTTTTTTTTGGTTCAGAAGGTAATTTTTAAGTTAGAAATATTTATCCCCTTAAAAAAAAAATAAAAGAAGTCCAAAGTGAGAAGTATTTACAATTTCCCAGGAAAAAAAAGAAAAAAGATTACAAATATTTAGATAGCATAAATTTGTAGGCTTTGATATGACATTTTGTGATTGATGCCTCAATTGATAAAATGATCTTCTTTTAATTGTAATTAATATCTTTTATTATGTGATATGATTGTTTCTTACAAATGCAGATACCCAATATTATAATTGAAGAATATTTAATAAATTTTTGGAAAGTCACTTTATATTATGCTTATGATTAAAAATGCTTTTGCATACTTAAACTATACGGTATTTTCCTACTACTGTATTTAGAAAACTTTTACATTGCACTTTAAGATATCCTTTCTTAATGCGTTTTTTTTTTTTTTTCAAATTATGTATAGTTTATTTATTTTAATAGTCAACACCTAAACTTTCATTTTATTTTTATTTTAGCATAATTTATAATAGAAAATATTAGCTATCAACAATGATGATGAAGAATTAGTAGATTCCATATACCATATAATAATTTAATTGATTACTTTTAAAATGTTCACTTTCTTACACTATCTTTTTATATAAAAAATAATATATAATTAAATACATCTAATTATCATTTACTGTAGCAATATAATTTTCATTAGTGTTTATCATCAATGGTGACAAATATTAACAATATTTAAAATTAAGATGCATCAGGTATGCAAATACGTGGAGAAGGAGAAAAGCAACATTTTCATATAAAAGCATTTTTAAAATGAATGAAATTGAAAGGTTTAATAATAATAAAAATGAATAATGTATAAACAAATGAGAAAGTTTGCTTTATTGAGGAATGGGTATCATGATCGTTCCAATAATAAAAAACAAATTTAATTTTTTTTTTTTTTTGGTCTAATCTTCTTTGACCCTAACATTCATTCGGATAAATTTTATTATAACCCTTCTATTTTGCATTTTTTTTTTCAATAAATACATCTTTACTTTAGGAAATTTTATTGTTGTCCATCACAAATTATTTTTGTTTCCTTGTAACTATTAATAAACTTTATTTTATTCAAAATAACTTTTTTTTTTAGTGTATACTCTTTTAGTCTTTTTGCTTTCAAATGTGCAAACAATTAATCTATGATCAATCATTATAATTCTATCTACTTGGTGATTAAGCATAATTTTTTACAAAATGCTTGTCTAAAAATTTTATAAAATGAAAAAAGTATATATCATTTGTCACTAATAGTGATGGAACATCAATGAACCTATTTATTGTATGATAATTTATTTAGTTGATTTAAAACTTTCTCATATTAAGTTTTTAGTATAAAAATTAATACATAATTAAATGTATCAAGTTACCATTTGTAATTTCATCATAAATTCTATTAATGTTTTTCACAAGTGATGACAAATATTTCATCATATATTTTATTAATGGTTATCACTAATAATAACAAATAGTAAAATTCAAAATAATATTACAGTTGTTGTTTGGAAATAAGTGTAAAAAAATATAAAAATAAAATAAAATAAAATAATACGTTATGTGTGTGTGTTATGTGTGTGTGTGTGTGTAATGCAAAGGATAGGAAAAAAAAATGTATCAAAATATATACCAAATATCATGTATTAATATTCTATTGATTAATATATTATTAAAACCAAGTTATAGACAAATCAACCTTTTAAGGAATAAATATAAACCGATTAAATATTGACATCTAGTACTTAAGATAGATAGAATGTAGAATGAAGCAAAAATGAAATATGATGAAACTAACGAGCTATAATAAAACTTTTCAAAATGGAGATGCATTATGCTATATATATATATATATATATGAAAGAAGAATAAAAAAATCATTTATCCATTTAACAGCTTCTTTATTCACATTTAAATTATATTAATATTAATTAATTAATAATATATTTAATATATATCATTTAGTTAATAATTTTAGTAAAGAATTTGGTGCTTGTAGCACTATTTTTTTTTCTTTTTTAAATATATGTAATTTCCTTTCTAAATTTTGTCAAAGACTTTCCTTAATTTTTTTTTTATGTAATTTAACCAAATTGATCGACAAGCTAATATTAAAATATATTGTTATTTATATAAATTACAAACTTGTCCAAAATAATTATTTAAAAAAATAAAATTGGTAAAAAAAAAAATGCAAACTAAAATATATATATATATATATATATTGTAGTTGTTGTTGTTTTATTAAAAATAAGTTATAATTTAGAGATATATTTGTTTTTGAAAGTAATTAATTTCAATATTTGATGATTAATTTCACAGTACTCTGAAAAATTTTTAAAAGGTGGCAATCGTACGCAAACAGTATTCTATACCTTAGGGGGAAATTGCTTTGATAAAAAGTTTAGAGATTAAATTGAAACATAAATGAAAATTGAGGAAGAATTCTATATTTTTTCATATATAAAAAACATTTACGACCAAATAGAGATACAACTCAACGGTACAGGTATTCATAGGCTAGGTTATATGGTAAAATTGCTGAAAGTATACCATCATGTATTGGGTTTGATAAAATTTAGGTAAAATCTCCTTCCCTTGCTTTAGTTTATAATATGTTGTATTGCATGATTAATTTATAATATATATATATATATGTTTATATATAATTTCAAAGGTACAAGAGTGGCCCTTAGGGAACAATACATGATAAAGTTATTGGTTTTGAAGCCAATTATCTTCAATTGGACTCTCCGTCCCCTCCCAATATAAAGTAGGAAGGAAAGAAGAAGGTATAAGAATGTTATTTATCACACATACGCACTCAATTTTGTTTTTTAAAAGACCAAATAGTTTTGCTAAATAAATATATCAAGCAAAATCACGATCCATACCTTCAAATGACAACTGATGTCATGGCATTTTAATGAATAGCAAATTAATGTAACTTATATTATTTATTTATTTATTTTTGTTTGGGAATGATTGTCTAAAGAAACATAACTTTATTAGAAAAACCAATTAGTATATCTTAAATATATGGATATTATATTAATTACCGATTTACCGTTTCATTTGGTAAATTAGTGGATTAGGGTATGAATGCTCCAGCTCATTAATTAATTTCCTTTTTTATTTAAATTTCTATCTCTTTTCAGTAAAGTAATGGTTAATGAATAAAAATAAAAAGTAATGGCCATGGTAACAATAATTTATTAAATGGAGATGAAAAGTGACGGATAATAATAATAATGCCTCCATAGAAAATTATTTTTTTAACATTCTAACTATATTCACTAATAAAATATCATAATTAGCTTCAATACTTATATATATATATATATATATATATTATAGGTTTACTACATAACCTTATCCTTTTTTACAATTAGATCTATATCTATATATATATATATATTTTACAATTGAGGAAAAGTATAATTCTTAAATATATTTGATGATTTAAGAAAAGAATATAAACCCTGACAGGTTCTCAATAATAAAGACGACAAAAGTAGAAGAGAAAGATTTCAATACATCCATTTCATTCATAAGAATATAAGTATCTAGGTGTTTGGTTTTCTCAAAATCAGTTTTTTATTTGATTATGTTTTTTGCGTTCTTAGCATTTTCGAAGAGTTTTCCAGCGTTTTTACATCCTTTGCATTTTTCAATGTACAACAACACACTCATAATGATTGATAATAACATAAGTTTGTATTGCATAAACTGAATGAAAATAAGTTATAGAGTTAATATATATCAAGTGAACTAATATCATCCAACTTATATATGTCAAATACTCTTAATGAGAGATGGAAATATAATTCCGTATTGCATTATTTTGACAACTTATTACATCCAATAAATATTTATCGTATAGACCACCATTGTCTAACTTATATATATATATATATATATATATATCAAGTTACTGTAGATTAACTTGAAAACATAAGAACATACGCCAGATTGTATAAACTGGACAAATCTATGCCACGCATACCACAATTGTCCAACTTATGTTTACCATGCTTTTGGACATAAATTTGAAAACATAAGAACAAACGTTTTTGATTATATAAACCGGATGAATCCAGGTGCACTATTACTGCTTACGTTATGTTTACATTGCTGTTGGAGATTAATTTGAAAACATAACAACATACGTTTGGACTATATAAATTAAACGAGTCTATCTAATTTGATAAAATACAATGCAGATCATTATTGTCTAATTTATGTATAATGTGTTATTTTAAATTAAATTCAAAACATAAAAAGATATGTTCGAGTATAAAATGGATGAAAGTTCTATATCTTGTAAACATATATCATATAATTCTATATCATCGAATTTACATATAACACATAACTAGAGAATTTTTCAAATTTTTGTTTGGATACAGTAAATTTCAATGTAGGTCGTCATGCTGAAAGCATTCATATTCTTCTTTTCCTCTTACATTCTGTAACGTAAAAAATGCCACATGAGTGGGGAAAGGAAAGAGATGAAAATTTGAGCCCATGGGTATTTGATGGAGTTTACAGTTTTTTGATTACGAGCGAATTGATTGTATAAAAGAACATCGGCAGCTTTTCAATTTGATTTGATTGGAAACCCTAACCCTAAACCAAAGAGTCGTTTGGCTTCTTTGTTTTCAATTTGTTAAGGGTATTTAATAAAAATTGCATGTTTTAGTGTATTTAGGTTTATTTTAAGTCATTAAGAGTAAAATAAACATAAATGATTTATGTAAGTACCAAAAATAAGTTTTAATGTCAATGTGTGTAAAATGTAGTGTACCAGCTTAGTATGAATAAAAAGTCCAAAATTTTAGGTGATTCATTTTCCTTCTTTTCCCAAAAAAGTGGTTTTATTATGAAATTTTCTTTTTCTTTTTTGGGTAAAATATTGATGAAATTTCCTAAAAATTTATAACACTAGTTACTTCACTTGTTTTTTTTTTTCTTTCATTGCCGCTATAAAAACATGAATAGTGAACTAAAAAAGAAAAAAAGAAGAAGAAGAAAGATTTGTCAAGAAAATTGGAAAAGCAAACAAATATATTCCTTAATGCAGTGGCTTAGTGGACTTCACGTAGGGATTTGAGAGGCAGTTGAGAAATATAATGATGATGTTGGATATGAACTCGGGATTATTATGCGGAAAATCTCCTCAAAGATAATAGAACGATGAATTTTTAAAACATAATCCAAGTATTGAAAACAAGAAAAAAGAAATTTAGTCACAACCGATTGGAATAAGTTATAAACAAAATTTCAGTTTTTTAACAATTGTTAAATAATAAAATTTAGGAATTCTAAATTATCCATAGCAGTTGGCAAAAATAAATGAAAAGTGAGATTATAAATAAATTATTAGCGAGGAGAGTAAAGAAATTGCCACACATTTTTGTTTAGTTCATAAACGAAAATTAAGAGTGCCCTACAAAGTTTATAAGACCACCAACGTCAATTGATGTGTTTTTTTTTTTCATATTAAATAAATAAAAATTGATTTAGTTTTGAATAGTCTACTGAAAGTGCCTGCTTTTTAGCATTTAGTAACAAGGCACAAAAAAAAGAAAAAAAAAAAAGAAAAAAAAAAAGCAAAGCAAAAAGTAAGAGAATATTGATGCTTGGCAGAAAAGAAAGGAAAAAGGTTGTGATTGAGAACCACTTTCATCAATAAACAAAGAAAAGTGGTTGGCTGCTACGCATGGCCTAATTACATGGTCTCTATTGGGTCATTGAATTACTGTACATAGTATGACTTCGTAGGACAACCCTATTGGGTCATTTAATTACTGTACATAGTATGACTTCGTAGGACAATCCACCTAAATAATTTGTTACATTACACAACCAATTCATATATATATATATATATATATATATTTTCCTGAAAAGAAAGTATGAATTCATATTCAATTTAAGTCTATAAAAAATACTCTTGCATAAAATAAAATAAAAACCCTAAATAAAAAAAATATTAAAAAACTATATAAAATAAAAAGAAATTTGAAACTTCAATTTTTTATTTTTTTTTGGGGGCTATGGAAAATAATACACTGTAGTATATTTGGATAGGCAATCAATATGAGGAAGTCCTTCATGAATTAATTTCCCGAGTTAAATGCAATCAATGTGTTTCTAAAAAACAAGTAAACATTAATTTTTTATATAATGTCGTGGAAGGATAAGTTATATATATATATATATATTACATAAAATATATAAAGATGCTTCTGTTTTCATTTTTATGCTCAAACAACTAAAACCATTTTTTCTCAAAAAAAAAAAAAAAAAAAACTCAATCACTTCGATTTTATAATCAATCTCTCTCCAATTTTCTCTGTTTTTGTTTTTGTTCATAATCCCTCTCTTTCTTATTCAATTCTTAAAAACATCAACGTTTATAGATTTCTACATTTTAATTTTATACTTTTCATAGTTTCCTAAGATGATAGTTTTCTCTTCATTTTTTATCACCTTTTTTTTTCTTTTAAATTGGATGGATTTTTTGTTGTCATTATTTGTTATTTTAAAGTAGATGTATTTTTCATTATATGCTTTTTATTTTTTTTGTTATGGTTTAAAATATCAAAAGTCATTTATTATTTATTATTATTAAATTGGCTCTGACAACTTTTTAGATGAGAATGATTCTTCTTAAGTATTTATATATATATATATATATATGGACAGTTCTTAAGTATATTTAACTAACAATTAAAATATATTACCAAAAAAAAAGCTAAAAATTAAAATAGTAAAAACGTTACACTTTATTTAAAACTTTAATATTATTGCACTCTTTTAGCTAGGGCATTTTAGCAAATTTATAATTAATTTTCACTACTGGTTTTTATGGATATTAAAATTTTTAACCAAATTGACTTTGAAACTTAAAAAAAATTTTTTTACATGATTTTACAATCTCTCTCTCTCTCTCTTTTTTTTTTTTTTTGGTTTTAAAAACAAAACTTTCATATAATTTTATTTTCCTTTTTTTTTTGTTAATTACACTTCAATAGTTTGAAAAAAATTGAAATTAAAAAGGGCAAAATTGAAACAATCTAGATTTAATGGTCAAAAATATAATTTTCACAGACTATAACGTATTAAAATATAAATAGTCTTTCTGTTGTAATTAAAAATATATATATATATATATATATCTAAATGGAGGAGGAGAAAGAGAGTACAGGATAAAAAGAAGTGAAAGAGAAGCAGCGTAACATTTCTCTAAAGGACAGTTTATTTCGATGAGTCACGTTGGATCCATAAAACAAATACACAAAAACCAAAAAACCAAAACAAAACAAAACAAAACCCAGTCTCAGGCCACAACCAGGATTCGATTTCCCAATTCCCAACCAAATCAAACAAACAAACATCGCCTTCCTCTTCTCTCTCTCTCTTCTAATGCCTTAAACCACGACAGCACGACGTCGTTTCAGGTTCCGGTTCCGGTTCCGGCTCCGTTTTAGCGATGTTGATCCAGGAATGTACAGCAGGAAAGCCAGAAGATGCCGGTCACCCCGACCCCGTCGCCGGTGGCAACCGGACTACGGTGGTCGTGGGAGTCAAGTTGGACTCGCAGAGCCGGGAGTTGCTGACATGGGCTCTTGTCAAAGTGGCTGAGCCTGGGGACCAAGTCATTGCCCTCCATGTGCTCGACACCATTACTGGTTTTTTCTTTTTTAACTTTCTCTCACTCTTCTACTTTCTCTGATTTATTACTGTAATTGGGTTTTCGATTTATTTATGGGATTTCTTTTTGGTAATTTTTTTTTTTGGTCAGAAAGTACGTCTTCGTTGCTCTCTCTTGTAAAGACATTCGAATCGGTGCTCTCTGTCTATGAAGGTTTTTGCAATTTAAAGCAGGTACGGTTTAACATTTCGGTCTTGGGTTTTATTTTTTATTTACTGTTCAGTTTTCTGTTTGGATGATGAGAAAGTGTGGGAAAAGCTGAGACTGTTCTTTCTCTGCCATATATTTATTTATTTTTTCTTTAAAGTTTATCTTTTTTTTTTTGTTTTGTTTTTTTTTTTTTTGGGTGTAGGTTCGTTTGAAATTATTCCTTTTTTTCCTCTTTGGGTTGTTGAAAGATATTGAAAGTGGGTGAATCCGTGAACAGGTTGATCTAAAGCTTAAAGTCTGTAAGGGAAAGTCAGTCCGGAAAATCCTAGTACGGGAAGTGAAATCTCACCCTGGAGCTACTGTGGTGGTAGGAACTTCCAAAACCCACCACAGAATCCGGTCATCGGCCTCGGTAGCTAAGCATTGTGCAAGACACCTGTCAAGGTGTTTCTCTGTTTTTGCTGTTGATAATGGCAAAGTTGTGTTCAAGAGGGAAGGAGCCGGTTCTAGTGCTGATCAATTTCAAGGTTTTTAGTCATTTCTTTTTGACTTGGGGAGAGCATCTGGATTTGGTTTTGTTTTTATATGAATTTGATTTGGGTGTTAGCATTATGCTTATACCTGTTTTTCTTTTTTGGTCAAACAGATACTAATTCATCTAATCGGAATAAGAATAATGTCGGCTCTGTTCATAAGTCTTTGGTCAAGAACGTTAACTTACAAAATGATACAAAATCTAGTAAATGCCACCATCGTATACGGAAATCCTGTTCGAAGTGTAGAAACAAGAGTGACTGGATGAGTTCTATATCGGATTCTCAGTTTTCGTATAATTCTGGAAGCCAATTTGAGGATGAGTTGCCTGATGATGATGTTGAGAACAATTCCTTGGCTTTGGTACCATTTCAAAGATCTGAGATTGCTTCCAATTCCATGGTGAGTCAAGATTCAAAAGGCTTGAAATCCGGCTGGCCATTTCTCCGTCGTGTATTTTTGCCGAAGCAGCAATATGTAGAGAAATCAGTGAAAAAGTCTTCTGTGTTTCAACGGGTACTGAAGCTACCCAGCTGGCATTCTTCAGCTGTAGTCTATCCCGATCAGAAACAAAGTAATTCCGATCAGGATGAAGATCATTGTTCTTCTCTTGATGGAGAAAGTGGAGCAATTGTTCCTTTTGGATCTAATATGGTCCGCCATCCTCTTTCTCCTAACCATGGCATGGAGAGCTTCCCTGAAGAGTTGTTGAATTTGCATGAGAAGTACTCGTCCACCTGCAGATTATTTAGTTTTCAGGAACTTTCGCTGGCAACATCTAACTTTTCACATGGTTAGTTTTCTCCACCTAACTTTTTATGGTCGTCTATTTGAGCTTGGTTCAAACATGGAAGTTATTCTAACAAGGTTCAAATTTTGATTTTCAGAGAATATGGCTGGGAAAGGTGGTAGCAGTCATGTTTATAGGGGTTGTCTTCCAGATGGAAAGGAATTGGCAGTGAAAATCTTGAAGCCATCTGAGGATGTGGTGAAAGAGTTCATTCAGGAGATTGAGATTATTACCACCTTGAACCACAAGAACATAATTTCCCTATTTGGATTCTGCTTTGAGGGTGGCAATTTACTCTTGGTTTATGATTTTCTATCGAGAGGAAGCCTAGAAGAGAACCTTCATGGTGATTAATTGTTTATATTCAGTGTTTTAGATTGAATAAAATTACAATTATTCCTATTTTGTATTTCTTAACTTATAGTGAGTACTTCCTGATCAAGGTAATAAGAGGGATGGTAATGTGTTTGGTTGCCAAGAGAGATATTATGTGGCTGTTGGTGTAGCTGAGGCGCTGGACTATCTACACAGTGGCATAGAAGAACCCGTGATTCACAAGGATGTCAAATCATCGAATGTCCTTCTTTCTGATGATTTTGAGCCACAAGTGCTTTTCTTTAATTTATATCTTTCTCTGCTTAATTTTTAGAAGCTTCCCAGTTTTATAACCATTCTGTTGTTTTTCAGCTCTCAGATTTTGGACTTGCTAGTTGGGCATCAGCTTCATCGCAGATCACTTGCACTGATGTTGCAGGAACCTTTGGGTGTGTAATTTATTTCTTTCTGTTTTTCTTTCTTGCATCAGATATTATAGCTAACATTCCCTTCTGTTGCAGTTACTTGGCTCCAGAATACTTCATGCATGGTAAAGTAAGTGACAAAGTTGATGTCTATGCATTTGGCGTCGTACTCCTTGAGCTTCTTTCAGGTAAAAAACCAATCAATAATGAATCTCCAAAGGGTCAGGAAAGCCTCGTAATGTGGGTAAGTTCTTGAAACTGTATCTTTATGTGTTCTATTGGCTTAACTCTGTATTTTCTTGTTGGTTTTCAATATCACAAGGGTTTACAATAACTACAGGCAAAGCCAATATTGAAGAGTGGGAAAGTTTCCCAACTGCTAGATCCAAGCCTTGGCAGGGATTATGACCATGATCAGATTGAGAGAATGATATTGGCAGCTACCCTTTGCATTAGACGTGCACCTAAATTACGGCCTCAGATAAGTCTTGTGAGTTTTCTTCTTCTTTTAGTCCAATGCGGCTTGGTTGTTGTTATTATAATGATAATTATTATTATTTTCCAAGTTTTACATGTATTTCATTTATATATTTTGTTATTGCTCTTTGATCTCTGCAGGTTTTGAAGCTACTCAAAGGTGATGAGGAAGTTATGAGATGGGCAAGGCAACAAGTGATTGAGTCTGAAGAACTTGATGTTGTGGATGAAGAAATGATTTCAACTAACATTCAGTCCCATCTTAACCTTGCATTGCTAGATTTGGAGGATGATTCTCTTTCTATTAGCAGCGGTGAGCAAAGCATCTCAGTAGAGGATTACTTACAAGGGAGATGGAGCCGTTCATCAAGCTTTGACTAGCTGAGTTTTTATATCGAATGCAGTTGTGCAAGTAAACATTCCTCCTAAACGTTGTTGTCTGTTTAGTTTTTTGTATATTCCTTCTTGTGTTTGTTGTTTTAAACATTTGGTTCACTCACTTAACAACCGGTGTCTCGGAAGTGAGGTTGTTATGAAGAGTTTTGACCCCCTCCTTGACTTCCTTGACTTGTAGTTATTTTCCCAGTCCAAATATCGTAGGGCTGGCTTTGTATTCAATCCTACGATTCTTGTGTATGATTCGAATCTTCTCTGGGGTGAATGAGGTCGAGAGGAAATGGGATTTGATGCTAAGGTCATATGTTGTGTCAAGCTCATTAATTTATAGTTTCCACATGGTGTATATGAAGGGTGTTGAACATAATGAATCAAGCCCTGCAGGTATCCTTTCTGATATAATCAGCAGTTATTGTTTTTCTGGATTAATAACACAATTGTAGTAAATTGAGACGAAAAAAATATAGACACCAATACATTGTGCTAATCATGCAGTCAACAACCCCATAATCCTCGTCCCTTTGTGAGCAGTCTGGTTGTCAGTGATCACTATTGTTAAATCCCATATTTTGACTTCGATTAGGTTTGGAGCTAAGAAATCCCCTCCCCTAATATATATAAGAGGTTCAAATAAAGAACGGGCCCCCAAAGCCTTTCATTCAGAAATGAAAGACTTGTTAAGTTTAGCTGAAACTAGGATGAGAACAATGGTAATTTGAGCTTTGGAAGATGGGTTTTGCTTTGTCGTTTGAATTCATGATCATAAAAACGAAAAAGAAAAGAAAACGAAAAGCAAAAGTAAAAGAGAACGAACGCTGTCAGTTTGTTAAAGCATGTTTTTTGGGTCTATAAGTTGGAAATTTATTTTCTTATATAAAGTTCATTTTTAATGGTTAATAATATGGTATTCAAAATTTTAAATGGTAAGGTATGCAAAATTTTAAGGGTAAAAAGAAACAGAAACAATATGGTAGGCAAAATGGAAAAAATTAATGGTGTTTAAACAACAAAGAAGATTTTGCGCTGCCTAGTAAAAATCCAAACTATATATATATATATATATAGTTGGTTCGTTTCTCATCGGGTCACCCTGATGGAATTGATGCACACTTCAACATCTCATAACATGTTGCAGAAAACTTTGTTAACTAACATGTTGCATGATGTTAGAATCCGCACCAAATTTTATCAGGGTGTTTTTGATGAGAAACTGACTCTCTCTCTCTCTCTCTCTCTCTCTCTATATATATATCTATCTATATATATAATAATAATAATAATAACAATAATAATTTTCACTACCTGTGCAATCTAATAACAAAATAAAAAAGAAAAAAAGGGACAATTTTTTATTTTTTATTTTTAAATTAGAAAACTTTTTGTTAAGAACTTAGTAAATCATTTTGAAAACTTGAGCTAGCCACTCAGTATTCGCAATTTTCATTTTATCCTTTCAGCGCATATCTAGCTAAACAATGAACAACTCTGTTTCCTTACAATTAAAAGAAGACCTAAAACATCTAAAAGAACTAAGACTTAATATGTCTTCAACAAGAAAACAATTAAACCCTAAAACACATCTAAGCTCTTAATAATAGAAATAGCCAATTGTGAGTCACTCACAATTTCTTCATCACTTTTACCAACTTGCTTGCAAAAAAGAAAAGCTTCTTTTATTGCTATCAATTCCACACTTAGAGGGCTACAAAAAAACTTGATGGATGCCACCATATTCATATCTACAACAATACAAATACCTGTTTTTGTAATTCTCTAACTTCAAAAAACGCAAAAAAACAAACATAAAAAACAAAAATAGAAATTGAGAAGAAAAATAATGTATTATCTCTCATAAATCAATATAAAAAAAACAAAACCCTTCTATTAAACTCTCCTTGCAAAAGTGTCAAATTTATATAAGATTATAAAATTCTATATTGCTTGTGATACAAGATTGAAAAGCTTAAGACGTATTTATAAGCTTATAAGGTAGCATTTTTTACAAAATAACTTAACTACCAAGTAAACTTAGAGAATAAGTAAAAACTATAATGCATTGGGCTTTAATAAAAGGTTGAACCTCATAATTCTTGTTTTCCAACTGCATTTCAAAACTGATGGTCATTTACTATTCATTCTAGCTATGTCTTGTGCGACAATCTTTGTAAACATGCATGCTAAATTATGAATCTTCATCAATTCGATTAGTTTATACTCTATCACATGGTGTATCCAATGATAGTGAATATCTATGTACTTGGTATGAGAATGATATATTGAGTTTTTGCTCAAACCATGACACTTTGACAGTCACAGTGTATCTTATAGTCCTTTTGTTTGATAACCAGTTCATTAAGTAAACATTTAATCACAACATTTCCTTATTAGCTTCTGCTGCAGTAATATACTCTGCTTCAGTCATAGATAAGTTACACAGTTCTGCATTCCTGATTGCCATGATATAACTCCTTAAAAAAAAAGTATAAAAATAACTTGAAGTAGATTTCCTACTATCAAAATCCTCGACTATATCTGCATCTATATAATCTTCTAGAATTGGATTACCTTTCCCATAACACAAGCATACCTTTGATGCATAATTACTATACCTAAGAATCTACTTAACTGCTTGCTAATTTTATTTCCAAGATTTGAAAGAAAGCTACTCACGATACCCATTGTATAGCAATGTCTGCTTTGGTATGTACCATTGCATACATAAAACTTCCTAACGCGAATCTGCCTATGCCCGCATAACTGACAATCCTCTGGGATGCTGACCCTATACAAATGAAGACCGGACCAATCACTAGGGCTCAAGCTAAGATGTTTAGGGACAACATTGATGCTTTTATCCAGGGGGTAATTCATTCTCAAGAGGGCTTGTCCATACCCGAAGATCCAAGACCTGTTTTGGGCATACAAGTGGTGGAAGCCGATACGGACCCAGGTAGCGGTTTTGGTGCATTTATGGATTCTGGACAGCGGGAAACAGGGTCAAATCTTATTGAATTCACTTGATACCACTAAGAAGTCATGGGAACTGGTTAAGGCTGAAGTTAAGCTGTTCATTTAAGTGGTGTGCGGATGAGAGAGAAATTGGCCGGGTTTTGCTGTATTTTTCCTCTGGCTTTACAGTATTTTGCTGGGTTGGCTTTTGCTCTTTCCTCCAAGAAAGGACAACGTGTGAGACTTCATGATCAGCCTATTTAGCATCCTAAAAAGCATATGGAAGCTGATTTGGAGCCTAATTGGTCAAAGATTGATCAAAGTCAACTTAGTAAAAAATATAGTATTTTAGTTTCCTAATTTGGTTTCTACTTTTTGTTTTAGGAAATTACCTTTACTTTTTGGTTTTCATTTATTTATTTTCCGGATAAATAGGTTTTGAAAAGTTATTACTTATTATTTTCATTGTAAATTAATTAATTTCTAATTCAAAATAAAAGAATTAATTAATCAAAATTAGATTAGGAAAGAAGGAGACTTTCGGCCATATTAGGAATCTTCATTGCATGGTCGGTTTTACCTATTGTAATTAGGGTTTTTTTGTTTCCTCTTAGCCTATAAAAGGGCTTATTTTTTAGCAAGAATACATCATTAATAATATTCAAAATTTATTTTGTGAGATTGAATTTCTCTTTGTTCTTTTGAACACCTAAAATACCATTGGTGAATGAGTGTTTTAGCTTAACTTATCAATAGGACTTCCATCACCTATTGTGGCATCTTCATTATATACCAAGGTTTCTAATCACAGGTTGGTTAGGGGTCAAGGTGACCATTAGAACTTGAACATAATTAGATCTGGGCTAATATAATACAGGTTTAGACGCAGGTCATCCTAGATTCGTATCATTTGGTATCAGAGCCAAATTTTATTCAAGTTTGATCTATCTTTATTTGTTTTATTTGTTTTTATGTTAATCTGAAATTTTAGCATTACGTTAAGGTTGCATCCATCTCATAAACGTTCATCACCTTAAAAAAAAAAAAAAATGGAACTCATTCCTAGTTAAAATAGGCTTTCCTAGTTTTACTGTATTTTTTGTTTCCTAGTTTGTTGGTTGTTTCATCATCTTTGTTCTTGTTCATTTTGTTATTTTTGATTTTCCTTTTCAGTTTAGTCTTAACTATTTGCATTCATATATTCAAAAAAAAAAAAAAAAGTGTGTGTGCAGCAACATATAAAAAAAAAAAAAAAACTGCACAATTTGTATTTTGTTTTGGAGGTCACAGGTTTGGTGATTATTTGGTGTTGGAATTGCAATTTTGGTGTTGATTCTTGCTACTACAGTTGTCTTATGTTCTATGGGTTAAAAAAAAAAAAAAAGAAGAAGAAGAAGAAAAAAAGCCGAATTAAAAAAAAAATCGGTTTGTTGAGTTTGGTGTTGAAATTTGGTGCTAGAAATTTCTTGGAGCTGTTGATTTGTTAATTATTTATTCAATATTTGGAGTTTATTTTTGTCGCTGGATATTTGAATTTTGGATGCTTAAATTATTAGGATTAAAATTACTTAAAGGACTTGATAAAAACTTGAATTACAAGAACAACAACCAACACTATTCTTTAATTTTGTTCGAATTGATTCTTGTTTGCGTTTGAAATTTTTTTCCTAAAATTTTATTTTAGAATCCTTAATTTCTTACCATATGGTCCAGTTCTTATTGATTCCAAAATTTTATTTGTTAATTTGCCTTATTTTGCCTAGAAAAGCCGAAAACTAGGTTTCGCCAATTCATTCGGTATTGCTTGCTTTTGCTACTGTTTTTTTAATAAGTTAAATTAAAATATACTTGTGATCTAATTGCTGTTTTGTGGGTATTTTAATTAGAACTTTGAGAGAATTCATTAAGTGGGAAAAAGCAAGAGTATGTGAGCTTCAAAGAGGGTAAAAGCAGAAACTAGTGTGCAAACACGAGTGTTAAGACCTTGTTTGAGTGAAACACGTGAGGCAGTGATTTTTGGTGAGAATTTATTTTATTTTGCATTATTTATAGTAACATGGCAGATTCAAGGTTGAGGAGAGGAGATCCATTACTAAGAATTAATGAAGAAGAATACGTAGGATTCCATGGTGATTGACGAGCTATGGGGAGTGGTGAGCAAACAGATGTGTGGGCTGTCTTGGAACAATTGCAGCGGATCAATGCTCAATTTGACCACATAAATCAAAGGATGGATAGAATAGAAACATCTCATGGTGGACCAAATTTGAGGCAAGAGTTCCATGGAGGTCGAGGAGGCCGTGGACGACCTAGAGAGGAGTTTGAAGAGGAAAATTTTGGAGATGATTTCGAGGAAGGAATGGATGAAACACTTGCTTCCCAAGAGAGGCTAGGTCATGGGTGGCATAGGAGAGAGGAGATAGATGATGATATTGGCAACATCAAGGTAAACATACCACTTTCATAGGGAAAAGTGATCCGGAGGCTTACTTGGAATGGGAGGAATGAATGGAGATGATCTTTGATTGCCATAACTATTCGGAAGCTAAGAAGGTGAAATTGGCAGCAATGGAGTTTGGACATTATGCATCCCATTGGTGGACTAATGAGCAGAACACCTAAAGGAGAGTAGGTGAAGAATTGATCACTACATGGAGACAAATGAAAGGAGCCATGAGGAAGCAATTTGTACCATCACACTATCATAGGTTGCTGTATCAAAGGCTTCAATCTTTATCTCAAGGATGTTGGTCCGTGGAGGATTATTACAAGGATATGGAGATGCTTATGATGAGGTTAAGCATGAATGAAGATAAAGAAGCAACCATGGCAAGGTTTCTTGGTGGGTTGAATTGTGTAATAGCTAATCAACTAGAATTGCAACAATATGTGGAATTGCAGGAGATGTTGCATGTGGCTATTAAATTAGAGCATCAATTCAAGAGGAAGGGTGTAGGCTCATGGTTTGGAAGTGTTTCCAACAGCGGAAGATCAAATCCAAGTGGCTGAAGAAACAATCCTACCTTTGAAAACAAGCCAAAGCCGAAAGTTGGAAAGGAAAGTTCAAATCGGCCAAAGAGAGAAGCTAGAACCGAATCTGTCCATGCACCAAGGAATGAGGTAAAATCTAATCCTAAACCTTCAAGATCTAGAAAAATTATTTATTTTAAGTACCAGGGATGAGAACACATTGCTAGTCAATGCCCGAATAGAAGAATCATGGTGTTAAAGGGTAAGGTGAGCTAGAATCGGAAAGTGGAGATGAAACCGAGCAAGAAGAGGAAGACTTTGAGGATGAAGCCGAAACCTTGCATGCATCCAATGCCAAATTAAACTTGGTTTCTAGGATAGTACTTGCTGTGTACAAGGATGAGGACCAAGTTCAAAAAGAAAATATCTTCCACACCCGATGTGAAATCCAAGGTAAGATTTGTGGCATGATAATTGATAGTGAAAATTGTACAAATGTAATTTGTAACATTGTGGTTGATAAATTAGGCTTAACAACTATTAAACATCCCGAACCATATAGATTATAATGGCTTAATGATGGTGGTGAAATGAAAGTGAATAAACAAGCCAAGGTAAAATTTAGCATAGATAAATATGTGGATGTTGTTTTGTGTGATATTGTGCCTATGTATGCCGAACATATTCTATTAGGTAGACCATGACAATTTGATAAAGATGCTATTCATTTTGGTCGAGAAAATTGTATTGTTTTTAGGTTTAAAGGAAAGAAGGTCAACCTGGAGCCATTGACTCCCAGGGAAGTATATAGAGACCAATTAAAAATACAACAAAGGAGAGAAGCCGAAAAGATCAAGAAGAAAGCTAGTATGGCACCAACGACTTCACCATCCATCCAAGAAGGTAAGTCCAAGCTTGATGTCCAAGGTAAGCATTCTAAAACAAAAATTGAGTGGAAAAATCATGAGAAAGCCGAATGTAGGGTGAGAAAAATGGAGAAACCTAAAAGCCATTGTGAAAAACCCGAGAGAGAGGGGAGTTGTGCGGTGGCCGAGAGAGAGAAAGGAAAAGGAAGAAAAGAAATTAAAAATAAAAATTTTTATTTGAGTTTTGGGGATGTTAATAAAGCTATCTTGAGTGAGAAACCATTGCTGATCATGATTTATAATGATAATTATTTTAATGATCAAGCTAACTTTGAAGATTTTGAATTGCCAAGTTCAATTCTTTCTCTTTTGCAAGATTTTGGATATGTCTTTTTGGATGAAATTCCAAATGGATTACCACCTATTAGAGGGATTGAACATCAAATTGACTTTGTTCCAGGGGCTGCCATACCAAATAGACCTGCATATAGAAGTAATCCCGAAAAAACAAAGAAGCTACAAAAGCAGGTAAGTGAATTACTTGATAAAGGGTACATTTGTGAGAGTATGAGTCCATGTGCTGTTCCTGTTTTATTAGTGCCTAAAAGAGATGGTTCTTAGAGAATATGTGTTGATTGTAGGGCTATAAATAATATCACCATTAAATATAGACATCCAATTCTTAGATTAGATGATATGCTTGATGAATTGCGTGGTGCTTGCATGTTTACTAAAATTGATTTTAGAAGTGGATACCATCAAATTTGGATAAAAGAAGGTGATGAATGGAAGACCGCATTTAAGACTAAATATGGGCTGTATGAATGGTTGGTCATGCCTTTTGGTTTAACTAATGCACCTAGTACTTTCATGAGGCTTATGGATCATGTTATGCATCCATTTATTGGTTAATTTGTGGTTGTGTACTTTGATGATATTTTGGTATATAGCCGAAACTTAGATGAGCATGTAGAACATCTTAGGCAAGTTTTAAATATTCTTAGAAAAGAAAGGTTGTTTGCTAGCATGAAAAAGTGTGACTTTTGCAAAGAAGAGCTTGTTTTTCTAGGATAAGTGTGACTTTTGCAAAGAAGAGCTTGTTTTTCTAGGATAAGTGTGACTTTTGCAAAGAAGAGCTTGTTTTTCTAGGATTTGTAGTAAGTGCTACAGGAATCAAAGTTGATCAATCTAAAGTTTAAGCAATCAAGGAGTGGTTGACACCAATCTCTATCACTCAAGTGAGGAGCTTTCATGGTTTGGTAAGTTTCTATCGAAGATTCTTCAAGGACTTTAGCACCATCGCATCACTTTTGAATGAATTGGTAAAGAAGAATGTTGGCTTTAAATGGGGGGAAGTACAAGAAAAATCTTTAATTTGTTGAAAGAACAATTATGTAATGCACCTTTACTAGTTTTGCCAAATTTTTGTAAGACTTGAAATTGAATGTGATGCTTCGGGTGTAGGTATTGGAGCTATATTAATACAATAAGGAAGGCCCATAGCTTACTTTAGTGAGAAATTAAATGGAACTGCACTAAACTACCCAATGTATGACAATGAGATGTATGCTTTGGTTGGGGCTTTGGAAATGTGGTAGCACTATCTCATGCCAAAAGAATTTGTGATTCATACGGATCATGAATCTTTAAAGCATATTAAAGTCAAGGAAAGCTCAACTGAAGACATGCCAAGTGGATTTAATTTATTGAGACCTTTCCCTATGTGTTCCGCTATAAGAAAGGTAAGGAAAATGTGGTTGCTGATGCATTATCCCGAAGGTATGTTCTCTTTTCTACCTTTGATGCTAGATTGCTTGGTTTTAAACAATTAAAGGAACTTTATGAGCATGATGTGATTTGGAGAAATATTTAGAACCTGTTTGAAACATGGATTTGATAAATTTTACATATTTGAGGGGTATTTGTTTAGGGAAAACAAACTTTGTGTGCCTAATTGTAGCATTCGGGAGTTCCTAGTTCGAGAAGGTCATGGAGGTGGTTTAATGGGTCATTTTGGTGTTTTTAAAACTTTATCCTTGCTGCAAGAACATTTTTATTGGCCTAACATGAAGAGAGACGTTGAGAGAATATGTGAAAGATGCTTGAAATGCCGAAAGACCAAGTCCACATTGAAACCGCACGAGTTGTACCATCCTTTGCCGATTCTCTCTCATCATTAGGTAGATTTGTCTATGGATTTTATTCTTGGTTTTCCTAGGTCAAGGATAGGTAAGGATTCAATATTTGTCGTTGTGGATAGATTTTCTAACATGGCAAATTTTATTGCATGTAATAAAACTGATGATGCATCTAATGTTGCTAATTTATTTTTCAAGGAAATTGTGAGATTGCATGGAATGCCTAGGACTATTGTTTCAGATAAGGATGCTAAGTTCTTAAGTTATTTTTGAAAAACTTTGTGAGCTAAGTTAAGTACTAAGCTTATATTTTGAACTACTTGTCATCCACAAACTGATGGACACACCGAAGTAGTGAATAGAACTTTGTTTGCATTGTTGAGAGCATTAATTCGTAAAAATTTGAGAACTTAGGAGGAATGTTTGCCACATATTGAATTTGCTTATAATAGGTCTTTCCATTCAGCAACTAAATATGCACCTTTTGAAATTGTTTATGGGTTTAATCCTTTGACTCCATTAGATTTAACACCTTTACCTTTAAGTGAGCATGCTAATCTAGATGGAAAACAAAAAGCTGATTTTGTGAAGCAGATTCATGAAAGGACTAAGGCAAATATTGAGAGGAGGATTGAGCAATATGCAAGGAATGCTAATCAAGGCCGAAAACAAGTAGTCTTTGAACCTGGAGATTGGGTTTGGTTGCATCTAAGAAAGGAGAAGTTTCTCGAGTAAAGGAAGTCCAAGCTTATGCCACGTGGCGATGGACCTATCCAAGTTTTGGAGCGGATAAATGACAATGCTTACAAACTTGATTTGCTGGGTAAGTACAATGTTAGTGCTACATTTAATGTTGCTGATTTGTCTCCTTTTTCTGCAGGTGATGATTTTGATTTGAGGGAAAATCCTTTTCAAGAGGAGGAGAATGATGCGAATCCGCCCGTGCCAGCACAACCGACAATCTGCTGGGGTGTTGACTCGATACGGATGAAGACTGGGCCGATCACTAGGGCTAAAGCTAAGAGTTTTAGGGAAAAAAAATTGCTGCTTTTATCCAGGTGGTAATTCATTCTCAAGAGGGTTTGTCCATACCTGTAGATCCAAGGCCTGTTTTGGGCATACAAGTGGTGGAAGCCGATACGGACCCAGGTAGCGGTTTTGGTCCATTTATGAATTCTGGACGGTGGGAAATGGGGTCAAATCTTCTTGAATTCACTTGATATCACTACTAAGTCATGGGAACTGGTCAATGTCGAAGCTAAGCTGGTCATTTAAGTGGTGTGCGCATGAGAGAGAAATTGGCGGGTTTTGCTGTATTTTTCCACTATCTTTACTGTATTTTGTGGGGTTAGCTTTTTATCTTTCCTCCAAGCAAGGTTGGCATCCTAAAAAGCATATGGAAGCTGATTTGGAGCCTAAATTGGTCAAAGATTGATCAAAGTCAACTTAGTCAAAAAGATAGTATTTTAGTTTCCTAATTTGGTTTCTACTTTTTGTTTTTGGAAATTACCTTTACTTTTTGGTTTTTATTTATTTATTTGTTGGAAAAATAAGTTTAGGAAAGTTATTATTTTATTATTTTCATTGTAAATTAATCGATTCCTAATTCAAAATAAAGAAATTAATTAATCAACATTAGACTAGAAAAGGAGGAGACTTTTGGCCATATTAGGAATCTTCATTGCATGGCCAGTTTTACCTATTGTCATTAGGGTTTATTTTGTTTCCTCTTAGTCTATAAAAGGGCCTATTTTTTAGGAAGAACACATCGTTAATCATATTCAGAATTTATTTTGTGAGATTGAATTTCTCTTTGTTCTTTTGAACACCTAAAACACCATTGGTGAATGAGCATTTTAGCTTGACTTATCAATAGAACTTTCATCATCTATTGTGGCGTCTTCATTATATACCAAGGTTTCTAATCACAGGTTGGTTGAGGGTCAAGGTGACCATTAGAACTTTGACATAATTAGATCCGGGCTAATATAATATGGGTTTAGACGCGGGTCGTCCTAGGTTCGTATCACTTTCCCTCGCTGAAAAATAAGGCACTGAAGCCATCTCTTTTACCCTCTTCTTTGGATGAGGGACACAATATCTTGCTTAACCCAAAAAAAGATTTGTAGCGGAAAATTGACTAGTTTGGCTTTATCCATGCTGAATCTCTTTGTTACTCGTTCAACATTTTTTTTCCCTTAAATAACCATAACCTATGAATCTTCATATCTTCAACTATAGTCTATCCTAATAAGAAATAGAGCAATTTTGATAAGGATGAATATCATTGTTTTTCGCTTGATGGAGAAAGTGGAGCAATTGTTCATTTTGGATCTAATACAGTTTGCTGTCCTCTTGATCCTAACCATGGCATGGAGAGCTTCATTGAAGAATTGTTGAATTGAATGAGAAGTACTTGTCCACTTGTAGATTATTTAATTTTCAGGAACTTTTGCTAGCAACATCTAACTTTTCACATGGTTAGTTTTCTCCATCTACCCTTTTATGGTTGTCTATATGAGCTTGATTCAAACATGGATGTTATACTAACAAAGTTCAAATTTTGATTTTAAGAGAATATGGCTGGGAAAGGTGGTAGCAGTAATGTTTATAAGGGTTGTCTTCCCAATTGAAAGGAATTGGCAGTGAAAATTTTGAAGCCATCTAAGGACGCAGTGAAAGAGTTCGTCTAGGAAATTGAGGTTATTACCACCTTAAACCACAAGATCATAATTTCCCTATTTGGGTTATGCTTTGAGGGTGGCAATTTACTCTTGGTCTATGATTTTCTACCAAGAAGAAGCCTAAAAGAGAAACTTCATGGTGACTAATTATTTATATTCAGTGTTCTAGATTGAATAAAATTACAATATTATTCCTATTTTGTATTTTCATTGGGTGTGTAATGTTATATAAATGAGGTTTTTATTGCAAAATACATAAACACCAAATACACCCACATAAGAAAAAGATGATAGAAAAACCTGTTAAATTTTAGTCGAGGCAACAATTTCATTCTTTGGCCTTAAGACATTTTTGCCCTACATTTGGTGCTCAATGGTCTAATATATGGCGAATGTCGCCCAAAATACAACAACTATTTTCTGAGAATAGTAGAAACAATGAAAAACTTTTATGCTTCTCTCTCTATTTTATATGAATGAATGGTAAAAAGTATGATAAAGAAATTTTTTTCTTATATTTTAGTCGTAGAAATCATTGATATTTATAGAAAAAATTATACCTATTATGAAGAAACTCAATGCTTCAGAATATACGAAGCGTTAAAAGTTGTTTCGTTCTCAACAATAAATACCTCTACACACTGAAGTAGTAGTCTTTCACTAAAACACTAGTTCTTATTTATTATTATTATTATTATTAAATAAAATTCCAAGTTTTTTAATTAATTTGGCAACCAAATAAATAAATATTTTTTATAATTTCTATTCACAAAATTCCTACAATCCCCACATGAATAGAAATTAATGCAAAATGATTATGTTAACACTAGAGAAAGTTTAGCGAAAGGAAACTACATCAAGATAGATACCTTTCGACCTTGAATCTTTCGTAGTGAATAGTTATTTAGTTTACTAGTCGATCAATATGCATATTGATTTAAGTTGTCAATTGTTGATGTAAACTGAGACAACAACCAACACACAATCCCTTTTCTGTACAAAATTTGTTCTCATTGTTGTGTTCATTTTGACCTTGAACAACCTGGTTTTTATAAATGCTTTTTAGAGAATTGTGCCTTTTATAATTCTCATAGAAGCGGCCCCACTTCTACATTTATATAGTTGACTGTCTATAAGAAATATCTTGCCATATTTAACTTGGATTTTCAAGATATAGACATCATTAAAAGCATAGTTATCTTTGTAACACATATTGTTTCACCTTAAAAATGGGAAGAAGTATTTTCTCTTTTAATACTTCACGGTATTACTTGTGAATCACACATACTTATGTTGTTCCATTGAACGTAGACCCTCGGATCTCCATTTAGCTAGGTTGGGTTTCGTTTATGATGATTCGTTAGATTTAGGCCTTGATCCCATTCTCCTCGATGATTTATAAACTTGCTCTCTAGATAAGCTTTAGTAAATGGATCTACTAGGTTGTATTTTGATTTTACATATTCAATATTTATGATTCCATTAGAGAGAAGTTGTTGAACAATATTATTTCTTCGACATATATGTCGAGATTTACCATTATACATATTATTTTGTGCTTTACCAATTGCTGATTGACTATCACAATGAATACATATAGCAGACATAGGCTTTGACCAATTCAGAATATCTTCTAATAAATTTCTAAGCCATCCAGCTTCTTCTTCAACTTTATCTAAAGCTATAAATTCAGATTTCATAGTTGACCTTGCATTACAAGTTTGTTTTGAAGACTTCCTTAACACAGCAGCACCTCCAAGTGTAAACACATATCCACTTGTAGACTTTGAGTCTTTTATGTCTGATAGCCAGTTAGCATCACAATATCCTTCTAACACAGTAGGATATCTTGTATAGTGTAATCCAAATGTCATGGTATGTCTTAAGTATTTCAAAACTCTAATCAATGCTTTCTAATGATCTTTATTGGGGCTACTAGTAAATCTACTTAACTTATTAACATTTGATGTCTTAGTAATCTTAATATCTAAAATCACATCAGCTTCACCTAGATCTTTCATATCAAACTTATTAGTCAACATCTTTTTAGTAGTTTTAATGATTTCCATATTGCTACCTATTAGTAGTATGTCATCTACATATAAGCAAATAATGACATACCCTTTTTGAGTGCTTTTATAATATACACATTTATCACACTCATCAATTTTGAAGCCATTTGTCATCATTACATTATCAAATTTCTCATACCATTGTTTTGGTGCTTGTTTTAATCGATACAATTACTTAACTAGTTTGTATACTTTCTTCTATTTTCTTGGAACTATAAACCCCTTTGGTTGTTCCATATAGATATCTTCTTTTAGATCTCTATTTAAAAAGGCAGTTTTTACATCCATTTGATGTATTTCAAGATTTATACAAAGCTGTTATTCCAATTAAAATTCGAATTGATGTAATTCTAGTTACTAGTGAATAAGTATCAAAATAGCCTAAGCCTTCCTTTTTCTTGTAACCTTTAGCCATCAATATAGCTTTGTATTTATTTATCAATTGTATCATATGATTTTAATTTCCTTTTAAAAATCCATTTATAACCCAACGGTTTAGTACCAGGTGGATGATCTACCAACTTCCATGTATGATTTTGCATTATGGAATCAATTTCATTATCAACTGCTTCCTTCCAAAACGGAGCTTCAGGAGTTGACATTGTTTCTTTGAAAGTTTAAGGTTCATTTTCCAACAAATAAGTCATAAAATCAAGACCAAATGACTTAAATGTTTTAGTTCTCGTATAATGTCTTAGTTCATCCTCTTTCCCTTCATTTGTGTCTCTTTGAGTTTGATTACTAGTAACCATATCCTCATGAGACTTCTTTAGTAAACTATCTATGTTTCCTATTTTGCAACCAAAAATATTTTCAAAACAAGATGCATTTCTTGATTCTATAATGGTGTTGACATGTATGTCAGGAATATCATATTTATACACCAAAAATTGATATGCACTACTAATTTGTGCATAGCCAATGAAAATGTAGTCAATAGTTTTAGGTCCTATTTTGACCATTTTGGGAAAAGGTACTGCAATTTTAGCAAGACATTCCCATATTTTCACGTACTTATATATAGGTTTTCGACCATTCCATAGCTCATATGGTGTTTTATCTAATTTCTTATGAGGTAAATTATTTAGAATTCGATTAGAAATCAATAAAGCTTCTCCCCACAAATTTTATGGGAAACCAAAACATAAGCAATAAGGAATTCATCATTTTTTTTAAAGTATGATTTTTCCATTCAGCTACACCATTTTGTTATGGTGAATAAGGAGTAGTAATTTGGTGTATAATAGATGTTCTAAACAGAATTCCTCAAAAGGTGATTCATACTCTCCTTCTCTATCACTCAAAGTTTTTATTTTCTTGCTTAGTTGGTTTTCCACCTTGTTTTTATAATGTTTAAACATTTCAATTGCAGAAAGAGATAGGGTTAGAAACATCAAGAAGGACGAACCGGTAATGGAGACAAACAGGTCTATATCTTTACAGAAACCCATTCAACCCTTTCAATCTCGGACAAAAGCAATAAAGGCCAATAGGAGAAGACAAGATGAGATTAGTGATCCTTTCAAATACTATTCTCTAACAGTCTTTCCTGAACGCCTAGTCGAACACCTAGAAGGAAAGAAATATGTAAAATGGCTAAAGAAAATGACAACAGATCCACGTAACCAAGATGCAGGAAAATTTTCTGCTTTTCACAATGATTATGGTCACCTAACCGCAGAATGCAGGCAGTTAAAATGAGAAATTGAAGCGATAATCAAACGAGGTTACTTGAAGGAGTTCATGCCAAAAGGGAAAAAGCCAGACATAGATGAAGAAGAACCTCGAAAGAAGTACAATAACTTTATAAATACCATCCATGGCGGATTTGCTTGTGGTGGAACCTCAATGAGAGAAAGAGCAAAACACATCAAACTGGTAGAAGTAGCGTCGGTAAGTACCCTTAATCAAAAAATGCCCAGATTAGAATCAACTCCTTCAATTGTATTCATAGATTATGATACAAAAGGATTGCACATACTGCACGATGATGCACTGATAATTAAGACACACATAGTAAACAATTAGATCTCAAGAATCATGGTAGACAACGATAGCTCAATCGACATCATTTTCTTGTCAATGCTAAACAGAATGGATTGGAATAGAGATGATATAGAGAAGTCGACACCATGAATCATATTAGATTCAATGGTGAGACAAGATGAGTTATGGGAAAGATGACTGTACCCATCCTGACAAATTGCAAAATAGTGCTTTCCAAAATGATGGTGATTGACACAGACTCTGCATACAATGCTAATCTAGGGAGACCTTAGATCCATTCCATGGGAGCTGCCCTGTCTTCCTATCATCAGGTTTTGAAATCCCTCATCAGAGATCGGATTGCGACCCTAAGGAGTGTCCAAGTCAATGCCCAAAGTTGCTATGTGGCAACCATAAAAGGAAAAACTCATGGTGACAAATAGTAATGACAAAGCCTCGGATTTCAACTATGAAGGTGAATGAAGTTAAGAGTCCCGAGATCGTTGTAGAAATAGCTTTGGATGAGGAGAAGTTGGGCCTACAAGTAAAAAGCAAGATTATATGAGGAAATGAAGAAATAGCTTTTGAATTTTTTGAGAGGAAGAAATCATTGCTTCACTTGGGATGTTTCGAACATGGAAGGAATAGATCCAAAAATAGTCATTCACCAACTGAACATAGATCTGAATCATAAGCAGTAAAGTAGAAAAGAAGGAAATTTGCACCCAAAAAAAGTCGAATCATCAATGAAAAAAATACAGAAATTGGAAGATAGTGGACTCATTCGTGTAGTACACTACCTAGAATGGCTTGCAAATGTGGTGGTAGTAATGAAGAAAAATGGGAAGCCATGGGTTTGCATTGATTTTATAGACCTAAACAAAACTTGCCTGAAGGACAGTTTTCCTCTCCCAATGATCGAAACCTTAGTGGATGCAATAGCTGGACATGAGATGTTAAGCTTTTTAGATGCATATTTAAGATATAACCAAATCCTGAGGCATCCAGAAGATCAAGAGAAGACCTCATTCATGAATAATCGAGAAATATATTGCTACAAGGTAATTCCTTTCGGACTTAAGAATGCAGGGCAATTTACCAAAAGTTGGTAAATAAAATATTTAGGTATCATATCGGGAAAACAATGGAGGTCTATATAGATGATATGCTTGTAAACTCAGCTAAAATGGAGGATCATCTGAATCATTTGGGATAAACTTTCCACGTGTTGGAGAAATACAGGATGAAGTTGAACCCAACAAAGTGTACTTTTGGAGTTCTAAGGGGAATGTTTCTCAAACAAGTAGTTACTCAGAGGGGAATCGAAGCAAACCCAAATCAGATCAAAGCATTGATTGATATGCCCTCTCCTTAAACTAAAAAAGAAGTAATGAAACTAAATGGTAGAATCACAGCTTTAAGCCAATTCATATCAAGGTCCTCAGACAAAAGCGACAAATTCTTTAACGTCCTCAAAGGATGTAAAGATTTCGTTTGGACTGATGAATGTGATGTAGCATTTCAAGAGCTGAAAGTGTATGTTGGTTCACCTCCCCTCCTTGTAAAATCAAATCCCAAAGATGTACTCCAGTTGTATCTCGCAATGTTAGACAAGGCAATCAGTTCAGTTTTGACAAAAACTAAAGGTAGAAGACAACATCCAATCTTCTATGTAAGCAAAATTTTGTTAGATGCTGAAATCAGATACACAAATATGGAGAAACTAGTTTTGGCACTAGTAGTAATAGTTCGAAAGATCAAGTCGTATTTTCTAAGCAACAAAGTAGAGGCTGTATCAGCATATCCCATACAATCTCTATTACATAAGCCTGATCTAACAAGAAGAATGGCGATCTAGGCAGCAGAATTAGCAGATCATGGAATTGAATACGTCCTAAAATTAGCCATTAAATCCCAAGTACTGGTAGATTTCATAGCTGAATTTGTAGTATCGGAAGGTGAATCACAAGAAGGATCCTCACAAGGAAGCTCCAGATCATGGGAGCAGGAATTCTACTGAAAGCTCCAACTGGAGAACTTGTTGAACATTCTTTTCGATTCGAATTTCAAGCTTCAAACAATGAAGAAGAGTATGAGGCATTAATCACAAGATTAAGTCTAGCCTACAAATTCGAAGCGAAGAGGTTGAAGATACACAACAATTCGACACTTGTAGTAAACCAGGTAAGTGTAAATTTTATGGCTACCAACTCAGTAATGGTAGCTTATTTGCAAAAGGTGAAGCAGTTATTGGAAAATTTTGAATAAGCTAAAATAAAACAACTGTCGAGAGATGAAAATAGTCATGTAGATGCTTTGGAAAATATAGCTTCCTCGGTCAAGTCCAATAAAAAAAGGACCATTCCCATAGAGTACCTTCCAAGCAAAAGTATAATTGAGGAAGAGAATCCCTCAGTTAACAATTAGGTTAATATGGAAAATTGGATGACTCCAATTACAGAATATATAAATAATGGTATTTAGCGAGGAAGTTAACAACAAAGTCAGCCAAATATTGCATCCTTATCAAAGGCCTTTATTGAAGTGCTTGGGACCAACTGCAACCTTAAAAGTCATGGCCAAAGTACAGGAAGGCTATTGTGGCAATCACTTTGGAGGGAGTGTGCTATCTTAGAAAATAATACTACACGGTTTCTATTGGTTGACTCTAATTAAAGATTATGAAAGGTACGTGAGATAATGTGATAAATGCCAAAGGTTTGCACCTTTCCACCACGTACCAACAAATAAACTCACAAGTGTATTGAGTCCTTATCCTTTCATACAGTGGGGATTTGATATCATGGGACCATTTCCTACGGCTTCAAGGCAAAGGAGGTTCATTCTTGTAGCGACTGATTATTTCTCAAAATGGATTGTGGCAATCACTCTGGAGGGAGAGTGCTATCTCAAAAAATATTGCTACACAGTTTCTATTGGCTGACTCTAATTAAAGATTACGAAAGGTACGTGAGATAATGTGATAAATGCTAAAGGTTTGCACCTTTCCACCACGTACCAACACATAAACTCACAAGTGATTGGCCCAATCTTCATCCATATCAGATCGGTACCCCAGCGGGCTGTCGTTTGTGCGAGCTCGCGGATTCACATCACTTAACACACACCTTGAAAGTAGAGAAGCAAATCACACCGTACACGTAAGTAACACCCTTTCATGTTCTTATTTACTTGCATCTTTTCGTATCTAGATAATGATATCTATTTTCATGACTATCGTCCAAATGAGATAAATGAAATTAAATGGTCCTCGAAAATCGTAACGCAATGCCGTTATTGAAAAGATTTGAAACGCCACATGCAAGGAGTGTTTCAAAATTCACATGGAGACTTTGTTTAACCTAAATAGTAGACGAAGATAAACTTTGTAATAGCTAAAAAATAGTCTCGGACTAGACCGAACTAAAGATAGCTTGGTATGCTCACATCGATTGAAAGATAATTCAGTCCACGTCGAATAAAAGCAACAAGCAGTCTCGGACTGAACAACAAAAATCATAAAAAGCTTGGTTTGGTATTTAACCCGAAGGGTTTAATCAGACATAGTTAAGCAACAAAAAGAGTTACAACATATGTTCCATAGAAAGGACAAGTAACCAAACACAAACGCTATAAAATGTTGGGAAGTAACATTGCGTAAATCATTTCTTCCAAGTAAGGGAATGCAAACTAACAAGTTTAAACCTTAGCAAATGGAAGTACAAAAACAATAAACAAATAACTCAACCATTGTTATTCCAACCTTCCGACTTAAGTTAAAGATCAGAAGGATTAGGGATGGGGCACAAATTAGATGAGTTCACAACACGATATCAAATCAAATTCATTTTCAACAACATGAAATTTTATTCTATTTATGAATAAATCAATTACAAAATAAGCTCGGATACTAAATTACAATAGTAAGATTGAGTACTTCCTATAAGCTACAAAGTATACAAAGTGGAGATAAGTTCTAAGCAGAGAGCTACAAAATTGCAGAAACTTTGGTGTCATACAATTTCACCAGCTGCTATAATCATTTTTGAAAGTCAAAAGACAAAAGTTCTCTACCTTTCCACCCTAAAGCAGATGAACGAATCGACTCTTTAGTTGGATCCTTTCTCACCGAAGAACTGAAATGCTTAGAACTTCGAAGCCTTCTTTAAAAGATACCTATGAAACTTGAAGAAGGGCCATTCGAAACTGAAGCATTGATCTTCAAAAGAACATTGCGACAATATTTTTATTATCCAGTCAAGCTTTGGAAAAACTATGCAAAAGCAACAACTTGAAAACCATTGACTCATTTAAAATTGCAAATCGAAAGATCTGGCTCTCATTTTATTATCCAAACAAGCACAAGAGTAAAAGATGGAACTTTTTAGGTTCCACCTGATACGAACCTAGGACGACCTGCTCCTAAACCCGTATTATATTAGCCCGGATCTTTAATTAAGTTCAAGTTCTAATGGAATGGACCTCAACCCCTAACCAACCTGTGGTTAGAAACCTTGGTATAATGTAGACGCCACAATAGGGGATGAAAAACCTATTGATAAGTCAAGCTAAAACAGCCAATTCTCTAATGGTGTTTTAGGTGTTCTCAGAGAACAAAGAGATAATTAATCTCACAAGTATTTTCCCAATCAAATCAAAGTTCTAAAGTTATCTTATTAATGAAAAGTAGGCCTTTAAATAGGCTTTGAAAGAAACAAAATAAACCCTAAAAACCCTAGGAAAAACCGGCCACACAAAGAAGAATTCTACCTTGGCCGAAACTTTCCTATTCCTAAACTAATTTGGATTAATTAATTCCTTTATGTTGAATTTAGGAATTAATTAATTTACAATGGAAATAATAAAATAATAACTTTCCTAATCTTATTTGTCCAGAAAATAAATAAATAGAAACTAAAAATAGTGGTAGTTTCCTAAAACAAAAAGTAGAATAAAATTAGGAAACTAAAATACTAGCTTTTTGACTATTTTGACTTTGACCATTCTTTGACCAAAGTGAGCTCCAAATTAGCTTCAATATGCTTTGTAGGATGCCAAATAAGCTTATTGTGAAGTTCCCCACGTTGCCCTTGCTTGGAAGTTTGAGAAAAGGTTAATACAGTAAAATACAGTAAAACCCGTGGATAATACAGCAAATCCGGCCCTTTCCTTCTCCTTGTGCGCAAACCACCTTGTTGGTCGGCTTTGAAGCTGCTTTGGCTGGTTTCTATGACTCATCCTCCATATGAATTGAACCCATAAAGATGGGGTTCCAATTCATACAACCCGGCCTCCTTATTAGCACCAAAAACGTCACCCGACCCTGTTTTGGCTTCTATTGCTTGTATGAGTAAAACAGGCCTTGGTTCTTTAGATGTGGCCAACCCCTCTTGGATATGACTTATTCCTTGTATGAAGACAGCAAGATTGTCCTTGAACCTCTTGGCTTGGGCCCTAGGGATCGGTCCCACCTTCATTTGTATTGGGTCAGCACCCCAGCGGGTTGTTGGTCGAGCAGTCTCGGGTGGATTCGCATCATTCCCCTCCTCTTGAAAAGGATTTGTCCTCAAATCGAAGTCATCACCTGCAGAAAAAGGAGATAAATCAGCAACATTAAAAGAGGCACTAACATTATACTCACCCGGTAGATCAAGTTTGTAGGCATTGTCGTTTATCCTCTCCAAAACTTGAAAAGGTCCATCACCCCTCGGCATGAGTTTTGATTTCCTTTGTTCGGGGAATCTTTCTTTCCTTAAGTGCAGCCACACCCAATCTCCAGGTTCAAACACCACTGATTTTCGGCCTTGATTAGCCACCCTTGCATATTGCTCGGTCTTTCTCTCAATGTTTGCTCGAGTCTTCTCATGAATCTGCTTTACAAAATCAGCTTTTTCTTTTCCATCTAGATTAGCACGCTCACTTAAAGGCAAAGGTGTTAAATCTAATGGAGTCAAAGGATTAAAACCATAAACAATTTCAAATGGAGTAAATTTAGTTGCTGAATGTAAAGACCTATTATATGCAAATTCAAGATGTGGCAAACATTCTTCCCAAGTCCTTAAATTCCTACTAATTAATGCTCTCAACAATGCAGACAAGGTTCTATTTACTACTTCGGTTTGTCCATCAGTTTGTGGATGACAAGTAGTTGAAAATAAAAGCTTAGTACCTAATTTAGCCCACAATGTTTTCCAAAAATAGCTTAAGAACTTAGCATCCCTATCCGACACAATAGTTTTTGGCATACCATGCAATCTCACAATTTCCTTGAAAAATAAGTTAGCAATATTGGATGCATCATCAGTTTTGTTACATGCAATAAAATGTGCCATCTTAGAAAACCTATCTACTACAACAAATATTGAATCCTTACCTGTCCTAGACCTAGGCAACCCAAGAATAAAATCCATAGACAAATCTATCCAAGGATAGGTAGGAATCGGCAAAGGCTTATACAATCCATGCGGTTTCAATGTTGATTTTGTTTTTCGGCACTTCACACATCTTTCACAAATTCTCTCAACATCTCTCCTCATGTTAGGCCAATAAAAATGTTCTTGCAGCAAGGATAAAGTCTTTAAAATACCAAAATGACCCATTAAACCACCCCCATGTCCTTCCCGAACCAATAATTCCCTTATACTACAATTAGGCACACAAAGTTTGTTTTCCTTAAACAAATATCCCTTAAATATGTAAAATTTATTAAATCCATGTTTCAAACAGGTTCTAAAAATTTCTCCAAAGTCACTATCATGCTCATAAAGTTCTTTCAATTGTTCAAATTGAAGCAATCTAGCATCTAAAGTAGAAAAGAGCACATACCTTCGGGATAATGCATCGGCAACCACATTTTCCTTACCTTTTTTGTAGCGGATCACATATGGAAATGTTTCAATAAACTCAATCCACTTAGCATGCCTTCGGTTGAGCTTTCCTTGTCCCTTGATATGCTTCAAAGACTCATGATCCGTATGAATCACAAACTCCTTTGGCATAAGATAATGCTGCCACGTCTCCAAAGCCCTCACCAAAGCATACATCTCCTTGTCATAAGTCGGGTAGTTTAGGGCAGCTCCATTCAATTTTTCACTAAAGTAGGCTATGGGCCTTCCTTCTTGCATTAAAACAGCTCCAATACCTACACCCGAAGCATCACACTCAATTTCAAAAGTCTTAGAAAAATTTGGCAAAACTAACAAAGGTGCATTACACAATTTTTCTTTCAACAAATTAAAAGATTTTTCTTGTACTTCCCCCCATTTGAAGCCAACATTCTTCTTGACAACTTCATTCAATGGTGCTGCTATGGTACTAAAATCCTTGACAAATCTTCGGTAAAAGCTTGCCAAGCCATGAAAGCTCCTCACTTGGGTAATGGATGTAGGAACCGGCCACTCTTGGATTGCCTTCACTTTAGCTTGGTCAACTTTGATTCCTGCAGCACTTACTACAAAACCTAGAAATACAAGTTCTTCTTTGCAAAAGTCACATTTTTTAATGTTAGCAAATAATATTTCCTTTCTAAGAACTTGCAAAACTTGCCTAAGTTGATCCACATGGTCATCCAAATTTCAGCTATATATTAAAATGTCATCAAAATAAACAACCACAAATTTACCAATAAATGGACACATTACATGATTCATAAGCCTCATGAAAGTACTAGGTGCATTAGATAATCCAAAAGGCATAACTAACCATTCATACAGCCCATATTTAGTTTTGAATGCGGTTTTCCATTCATCACCTTCTTTCATCCTAATTTGGTGATAACCACTCCTAAGATCAATTTTTGTAAACATGCAAGCACCATGCAATTCATCAAGCATATCATCTAATCTAGGAATGGGATATCTATATTTGATGGTAATATTATTTATAGCCCTACAATCAACACACATTCTCCAAGAACCATCCTTTTTAGGTACCAACAAAACAGGAACAGCACAAGGACTTAAACTCTCACGAATATATCCTTTATCAAGCAAATCACTTACCTGTTTTTGCAGCTCCTTTGTTTCTTCGGGATTGCTCCTATAAGCTGGTCTATTTGGTATGGCAGCCCCTGGAACAAAGTCAATTTGATGTTCTATCCCTCGAATAGGTGGTAAACCACTTGGAATCTCATTTGGGAAGACATCTCCAAATTCCTTCAAAAGAGAAATCATTGAACTTGGCAATTCAAGTTCTTCAAAGTTAGTTTGATCATTTAAATAATTTTCTTTGTAAAGCATGACCAGCAAGGGTTTCTTACACTCAATAACCTTATTAATATCCCCTAAACTCAAATAAAAATTCTGGTTTTTCCTCTCTTTTCTTTCTTTTCTTTTTCTTTTGGCTCTCATTGGCGGAAATTTCCGGATTTTGTAGGCTCTCGGGTTTGTTCTCTTTTCTCACCTCTCTCTCGGCTTTTTCTTGGTCTTTCCACTCAATATGAACCTTAGAAACCTTACCTTGGTCAGCAACCTCAACCTTACCTTCTTGAATGGATGGTGAAGCCGTTGGTGCCATGCTTGCTTTTTCCTTGAGCTTTTCGGCTTCTCTCCGTTGTTGCATTTGTAATTGATCCTTGTAAACCTCTTTAGGAGATAATGGTTCCAGCTTGATCTTCTTCCCTTTAAACCTGAAAACAATACTATTTTCTCGACCAAAATGAGTAGCATCTTTATCAAATTGCCATGGTCTACCTAATAGTATATGTCCGGCAATCATAGGCACAATATCACATAAAACTACATCCTCATATCTACCTATATTAAATTTTACTTTGGCTTGTTTGTTTACTTTCATCTCACCACTATCATTAAGCCATTGTAATCTATAAGGTTCTGGATGTTTAATTGTTTTCAAGCCTAATTTATCAACTACAAGATTACTTATCACATTAGTACAACTCCCACTATCTATAATCATGCTACAAATTTTACCTTGTATTTCGCAGCGAGTGTGGAAGATGTTTTCCCTTTGTATCTGCTCTTCATCTTTGTAGACAGCAAGTACTCTCCTTGAAACCAAGCTCAACTCGACATTAGATGTATCCACAGGTTCGGATTCATCTTCATTGCGATCCTCCTCTTGCTCGGTTTCAGCCCCACTTTCTTCACTTGCGGATTCCAGCTCACCATCACCCTTTAATACCATGATTCTTCTATTTGGGCATTGGCTGGCTATGTGTCCTCTTCCTTGGCACTTAAAACAAATTATTTCTCTGGATTTTTGAGGTTTAGGATCAGATTTTACCTCACCTCTAAGTGCTTGGACAGATTCGGTCTTGACCTCCCTTCTTGGCCGGTTGGTAGATTCTTCTCCTAATTTCGGCCTCAACTTGTTTTCATAAGTGGAATTGTTTTTCCAGCCACTTGAACTTGTCCTTACACTGCTAGAAACTCCTCCAAATCGTGTACTAACACCCCTCCTCTTGAATTGGTTCTCAAGTTTAATGGCTACATGCAACATCTCCTCCAATTCCAAGTATTGTTGTAATTCAAGTTGGTTAGCAATGTCACGGTTTAACCCTCCAAGAAATCTTGCCATTGTTGCCTCTCTATCCTCCCTCATGTTTAACCTCATCATTAACATCTCCATCTCTTTGTAATAATCCTCCACGGACCTACTTCCTTGAGACAAAGATTGAAGCCTTTGATGCAGCAACCTTTGGTAATGGGATGGCACAAACCGCTTCCTCATGACTCCTTTCATTTGTCGCCATGTTGTAATTATGTCTTCACCAACCCTCCTTCGGGTGCTTTGCTCATTTATCCACCATTGGAGTGCATAATGGCCAAACTCCATTGCTGCCATCTTCACCTTCTTACCTTCCGAATAGTTGTGGCAGTAAAAAATCATCTCCATTTTCTCTTCCCACTCCGAATAAGCTTCAGGATCACTTTTACCCATAAAAGGTGGGATATTAACCTTGATATTTCCCAAATCTTCATCTGTATCCTCCCTCCTATATCTCCCACGGCCAGCTCTATCTTGGACAGCAAAGGTTTCGTCCATACCTTCCTCAAAGTCACCGTCCAATGGCTCCTCATCAAATTCCTCTCTCGGCCTCTCGCGACCTCCTCGTCCTCGGCCTCGTCCTCCATGGAATTCTTGCCTATTTCTTGTATTCGGCCTTCCTTGTGAGGCTTCTAATCTTCCCACTCTTTGGTTTACATGCTCAAATTGAGTACTCATCCGCTGTATTGATTCCAAAATAGTTCTCAAGTCCACTTGGTCTCCACTACCGGTAGCTCGGTCATCGCCATGAAATGCTACGGACTCTTCCTCATTGATCCTTAGGGGTGGATCCCCTCTTCTTATTCTAGAATCTGCCATGTTAGTGAAATACTACAAAAATAAAATAAATCCTCACAATATTCACTCCCTCACGTGTTTCACTCAAACAAGGTCTCGACACTCGTGTTTGCACACTAGTTTCGGCTTTTACCCTCTTTTAAGCTCACACACTCTTGCCTTTTTCCACTCAATGAATTATCTCAAAGTTCTAATTAAAACACCCACAAAACAGCAATTAGATAACTAGTATGTTTTAATTAAACTTATCAACAAAGCAGTAGCAAAAAGTAGGCAATACCGAAAGAATCCAACAAATCCTAATTTTTCGGCTTTCTAGACAAGAAAACACAAAATAATGGGAAAACGCTTGAATTTTTGGAAACTGCACCAGATGGTAGTAGATTATGAGTTCAAGAATAAAATTCCAGAAAAAGAAATTCAAATACGAACAAGAATCAAAGAGAACAAAATTATAGAAAAGTGTTGGTTGTTGTTCTTGTAATTCAAGTTTTGTATCAATTCCTTTAACTAATTTTAATCCAAAAAATTTAACACTCAAACTCAAATATCCAACAGCAAAAATAACTCTCCAGAAACTCCAAATATGGAATAAATAATTAGCAAAGCAGCAGTTACAAAAAATTTCCAGCAACAAACTTCAACACCAATTTTCAACAAATCGATATATAATTTTTATTTTTTTTTTTATATTCGGCTTTCTTTTTCTTTTTCTCTTTTTTTTTTCTTTTTTTCTTCACTCACTGAATATCAGACACAACTGCAGTAGCAAGAATAAATAACAAATTTGCAATTCCAACTCCAAAAATTCACCAAACCCGTGACCTCCAAATAAACAAAATGTGCAGTTTTTTTTTTTTTTTTTTTTTTAAATGATGCCGCAAACTTCTTCTTTTTTTTTTTTTTTTTTTGAATATATGAATGCAAATTTCTAAGACTAAAACAGCAAAGAAAAATCAACAAAAACCAAATTAACAAGAACAATGATAAAAGACAACCAACAAACTAGGAAACAAATATACGATAAAACTAGGAAATCCTAAATCAACTAGGAATGAATTTTTTTTTTTTTTTTTTAAAGATGTAGAACGTGTATGGGATGGATGCAACCTTAACCTAATGCTAAAATTGCAGAATAACACAAAAACAAATAAATCAAATAAAGATAGATCAAACCTGAACAAAACTAGGCTCTGATACCAAATGATACGAACCTAGGACGACCTGCTCCTAAACCCGTATTATATTAGCCCGGATCTTTAATTAAGTTCAAGTTCTAATGGAATGGACCTCAACCCCTAACCAACCTGTGGTTAGAAACCTTGGTATAATGTAGACGCCACAATAGGGGATGAAAAACCTATTGATAAGTCAAGCTAAAACAGCCAATTCTCTAATGGTGTTTTAGGTGTTCTCAGAGAACAAAGAGATAATTAATCTCACAAGTATTTTCCCAATCAAATCAAAGTTCTAAAGTTATCTTATTAATGAAAATTAGGCCTTTAAATAGGCTTTGAAAGAAACAAAATAAACCCTAAAAACCCTAGGAAAAACCGGCCACACAAAGAAGAATTCTACCTTGGCCGAAACTTTCCTATTCCTAAACTAATTTGGATTAATTAATTCCTTTAAGTTGAATTTAGGAATTAATTAATTTACAATGGAAATAATAAAATAATAACTTTCCTAATCTTATTTGTCCAGAAAATAAATAAATAGAAACTAAAAATAGCGGTAGTTTCCTAAAACAAAAAGTAGAATAAAATTAGGAAACTAAAATACTAGCTTTTTGACTATTTTGACTTTGACCATTCTTTGACCAAAGTGAGCTCCAAATTAGCTTCAATATGCTTGTAGGATGCCAAATAAGCTTATTGTGAAGTTCCCCACGTTGCCCTTGCTTGGAAGTATGAGAAAAGGTTAATACAGTAAAATACAGTAAAACCCGCGGAGAATACAGCAAATCCGGCCCTTTCCTTCTCCTTGTGCGCAAACCACCTTGTTGGTCGGCTTTGAAGCTGCTTTGGCTGGTTTCTATGACTCATCCTCCATATGAATTGAACCCATAAAGATGGGGTTCCAATTCATACAACCCGGCCTCCTTATTAGCACCAAAAACGTCACCCGACCCTGTTTTGGCTTCTATTGCTTGTATGAGTAAAACAGGCCTTGGTTCTTTAGATGTGGCCAACCCCTCTTGGCTATGACTTATTCCTTGTATGAAGACAGCAAGATTGTCCTTGAACCTCTTGGCTTGGGCCCTAGTGATCGGTCCCACCTTCATTTGTATTGGGTCAGCACCCCAGCGGGTTGTTGGTCAAGCAGTCTCGGGTGGATTCGCATCACCACCACATTTTACCAAGTTAAAAACTTGATTGAATAATAAAATAAAAACCAATCATTCGTTAAAGGGAAGCTATAAATAAACAGCCTAAAAAGTTTCAAATCTCACAGCAAATAAAGTGACTAAGAATTTAAATTTCAAAGATCGAGATAATAGGAAATAAACAAACTATGTTTATTTGCACGTAAAAGCTACAAATTATATTTATGAACAAACATTATAATAAAAAATATGAATTTGTCCAAAGATTATCTTAAAAAAAAAAAAAGTCAAATCAAGCAAGTTAAGGATTTTCAGCCACGACTTCAGGGTTCTCATCTTCATCAATCATTATCGGTGACTTCGGATCCGCTAAACTAGAAGGAATCGAGCTAGCATTTGTCACTTCTATCTCGGGATTCGCAGCAAGCTTGGAACTCATGGTTTTCCCTTGATTCGGACCTGAAGTCTCCTCCTCGCTTTCAACATCTGAAAGATTAAAACAGCATCACTCGACAGAGAGACATTGGGAGATGCAGTTGGAGGACTCTCAACCGCATACTTCTTCTTGCACTCGCTCCAACCACGACAATATCCCTTGTCTGAACAATCAGCCTTGATAAGACCTGCCAAAGCCATGGCCTTCTTCAAGTTTTTTGAAAGTTTTAAGGACTCAGCAGTCTTTTCTTGTAGTGCTTTAGCATTAGCTTCTGTCGTTACTGTTTTCTCCTTTAAATACCTTTTTAAGGACTTGGATTCAGATCGTAATTTGTCCCTCTCTTCTTCAATCACAGCAAGCTTCTCCTTAGCAACATTCAACGTAACTTCAGCCTCACGGTTTTTCTGAGTTAAAGAAAAGTTTAAAATAGACACCCTTTTCACATTATCTTCCAAAGGCTTAATCCTTTCAACCACTGTGCAGTGTTGAGCCATCAAGTAATTATGAGCGGTGGCTTGCTTCATGAGTGCTGAAGTGGAGTTGTTTGACATCTTGTTCTTGTCCTTAGAGGTTAACATTGCCATAGTAAGGTTGAGCAAATCTTGGTCCGATTTGCAAATTGAAAAGCCCTTGGGAAAAGTAAGTACAACTTCTTTTCCCTTAGATGACTCAGATTAGAAAATCCTTCGAACATCACCAACACCCTCGGATCTTACTCTCTTTGAAAGAAGAGTTTTCTCCCTTTTACTCGTAGAAGAACCGGCCAAGTCTGCAGAACCAATAGGAGGATTCAAAGATATAACTTGAGCTTTCTCAATAGCTCAGGAATCCATGGAAACATCCTGATGTGTCTTACGTAAAAAAATTTCGACGTGAGATGTCTTGGGAGCTTCTTTTCTCTTCTGTGCTTTTACTTTCTTAGCTTCTTTTATCTTTTGAAGTCTGGAAGGGTCCATATCAGCCATAATTCTTTCACTAGGCATATGAAGACCAGCTTTTTCGAAGTTCTTGACACTAAGAATTTTGGGCAAAGAGAGACTTTCTATTGTCGTAAGCTAAACTGAAGCTGCAATCTGTTCTTCAGAATATTCTGGAGGAGTATTTAAATCGGGATCTATGAAAGGGAAAACATATAATCAAAACTAAAGAAAGAAGTGTCTATATCCGCACAAGGACCCAAATAATGAAAAGCTCACCAAAATGAAAATTCCAAGTTGACCTAACCGGCCATGAATTCGGGACCTCACAACCCCACTCACCCGAAACAAAGAACCCGAAACAAAGAAATATTTCTTCTTCCAATACTTATCGCCAGAAGAAGTTTCTGTGAATAGTTTCTTGTTTCGGCGGGCATGTAAGATGTATTGGTGATAATCCCGAGAATTCTCTCTAACTTCATACCACATCACTAGAGTGCTTGCATCAAGTCTTATGTTATAAAGATATAGCAAAATTTGGGTAGCTAAGAGAATACACCATGTGTTAGGCATTAGTTGACCGGGAGCAAGATTGAAATATGAAAGAAACTCCCATATGAAAGGAGGTAGAGGAAAATGAAGTCATAAGTCAAGAAAGTACTCATACATACAAATATATGCCCAACATGATATGAAGGCTCGGGGTTGCTACCATCAACTAGAGATAGCCTAACTAAGTTGGGTATCCTATATTTGGCTCGGATACTATTAATGTCATTCATGGATTTATAAATGGTTCTAAAACAGAATGGGTTGGTCTTTTTGGCTTTACTTAAGGGAACAGACTCATCTTCCTCATCATCTTCCTCTTATTCTTCGGAAGGAACTGAGTTATGAATATATTTAGATCTAGTTTCGGCCTGAGAAACATCTAAGTCATCATTTGAAAAAGAAGTATCACTACTGCTAGTGGGAAGATCTCTATACTTGATAAATTTTTTAATATTATCCTTAGTTGTTGACATTTCAGCTAAGAAAAAGATAGATGTACAATGATAAAAAGGAAAAGATAAATTAAAGGTAATGGCAAAGAAATTAACCCGAAGTCAAAGAAAATCTTCGAAGGCACCAAATGCAAATGCTATATGACAAGGAAAGGAAGTGAATACCCAAGGACCCATGCCATATCTTCTACAAATAGCACTGTTTAAGAAAATAATGAAGAAGTTCCTCTAGGGCTCCACAAGACATTAAAGTGCAGAATAAAGGATGAAAACCCTCTTATATTCTCAACGAAAGTTGGCCATTGTTCATTTTGCATCCAACGGTTTAGATTGTAAATTTCTTTTTAAAAAAAATTGAAAAGACATCTTGAACACATGTCAAGCACACGAAAGCCGTAGAAGCAAAAAGGCTCCAATAAACGAGGTGTTTTGTAGAAAGATTACAACTCTTCCAAGTGAAGCAACCTATCACCGGGGGGGGGGGGGGGGGGGGAGGGGGGGGGGCTAACTATGTGCGTAAACCAATGTGTCAGTAACACGTCACGAAACCATGTCCAATGGATAGCAATTGAATCACCACACAAGATGGTCAAAGTTATTTAAGGATACACGTCATGGCGACATTACCTCGGCAAAGGCGATTAGCTCAGATCGAATAAGCAAGGAAAGAGTGAAGGAAAGAGTCTTAGATCTAAAATTACTTAAAGCACCGCAAAATCTGATATAAATGTTGGGCTACTGAGATAAAACACACAAGCCAAACCATCTTTGAATAAATATCGAGATTTTATTTAACAAGATCCTGAAGACCAAGAGTCAAACAAGTAAGTCAACAACAAGGATTCTTTTCAAAAGGAAATCAAAACAGGTTAATAGGACCCCCCAAAATCCTCCTAGGATCATGCTATCAATCAAATCAGCATATTCAAACTACTATAAAAGCTACAAAGGCATCCCGCTTCAAGGTATGAAAAAATCAGCCTAAACTAAAAATTCGACATCCCTAGTTCGTCATCTGACTTGAGTGTCGGAGTGGCTTTGGCCAGTACCACACCGATGCCAAGGTGACTTTGTCATTTATTTTTCTGTCTCGCAGGTGTATACGTTTACTACAGTTGCCATATCCTTGATCCACGTGTCAGCACTTTGTTGAGCTGGAGGCTATTCGAATTTCAACATCAACAGTAATCACTAAAGGACATGTATCTAACATCAATATGTATTAACCAATAGTAAAGCATGTAGGGAATAAAATTGAATGTAAAAAAGTTTGCAGATCTATGAATATATTTATATAATTGATGATGTGAGTATAAAAGAAAGAACTGAAAATATTGAATATATGTAGAGAACTCTAAATAATACAGACAGTAAAAATGTGTATATATATATATATATTGAAGATAAAAACAATACATATCATATATTCAAGATTTACAATGTCAAAAGAAGTAAACTGTAAAACTCAATCAACCAACATTCAAATATATATATATATATATATATTGGGGTAGCTATAATGTGATTTCTAAACAAGTGTAATCAACCTAAAGCAATGCATTAAATGAACCAGGAATAATTTATATGTGTGTGTGTATATATATAATTTTGTCAAAGAAAAAAAAATTAATGTAAAAAAAAAAAAGAACCAAAACTAATAAGATACTATGGAAGGCATAAGAAGAAGTCTTAAAATATTGATAAATAACTTGACTAACAGATTTGGAATTAATAACTAGTTATGCCACAAAGACCTTATAACTAATTGTAAATAGTGGAATATAAACTAATCAATTAAACAATTGAAAAGACCCGAGTATCATGTAAAATAAGCAATATATACGAAAAAGCATTTGTGTATGCGAAAACAGAGTATAAGAGGCAAGAAATCATCAATGGTCAATTTAATTAATACATATACCAGAAACTAGTATTAATGCAATTCAATTATATCCGTAAAACACAACAATGAACACGCATACAATTTAATTATATAAAGCGATAATTTCATAAAATTCCTGCATGTGAAACTACTGGCATAATGACAATGAAATAGGTATAAAACCAACCAGAATAATTTCAAACATGAGAATTAACAATAGAATACATAAAATTGTCTTACGATTGTTATATAAATAAGGTTTTTACTACAAAATACAAAAACACCAAATACACATACATAAGAAGAAGATGATAGAAAACCTGTTAAATTTTAGTCGAGGCAAGAATTTGATTCTTTGGCCTTAAGACAATTTTTGCCCTGCATTAGTGCTCATCAGTCTAATATATGGCGAATGTCTACCAGGATACAACGACTATTTCTTGAAAATAGTAGCACTCCAAATTCTCAGAAATAACGAACAACTTTTATGTTTCTTTCTTTTTCTATTTTATATGAATGAATGGTAAAAGATATGATAAAGAATATTTTTTTTCCTTTAAACTTCAGCTGTAGAAATCATTGCTATTTGTAGAAATTATTGCACCTATTATGAAAAACACTCAATGCTTTAGAATATATAAGTGTTAAAAGTTGCTTTGTTTCCAGCAATAGGTAGGTCTACACTCTGAAGTCATGTTTTTTTTTTTTTTTTTTAACTAAAACATTGTTTCTTGTTAATTATTATTATTAAATAAAATTTCAAGTGTTCTAATCAAGTTGGAAACCAAACAAATAAATATTATTTATAATTTCTATTCACAAAATTCCTACATGTAATTTATTTCTTTTTGTTTTTCCTTCTTGCATTAAATATTTATAGCTAACATTCCCTGCTGTTGTAGTTACTTGGCTCTGGAATACTTCGTGTGTGGTAAAGTGAGTTAAAAGTTGATGTCTATTCATTTGGCATCATACTCGTTGAGCTTCTTTCATGTAGAAAAGCAATCACTAGTGAATCTACAAAGGGTCAAGCAAGCCTGGGAATGTGGGTAAAGATCTCGACACTATATGCGTATATTTTTCGTTGGCTTAATTATGTATTTTCTTGTTGGTTGTCAATAATAGCAGGGCTTACAATAACTATAGGCGAAACCAATATTGAAAGGTGAGAAGGTTTTCCAATTGCTATCCAAGCCTTGGCGGTGATTATGACCATGATCAGATTGAGTCAATGATTATGAAGCATCTCAAAAGCGACAAGGAAGTTATAAGATGGGCAAGGTAACAAAACGGTGATTCTAAAAACTTGATGTTGTGGATGGAGAAATGATTTCAAGTAACATTCAATCCCAACTTAACGTTGCATTGCTAGATTTGAAGGATGATTTGCTTTCTAGTAGCAGCAGTGAGCAAAGAATTGTAGTTGAGGATTACTTACAAAGGAGATGGAGCCGTTCATCAAGCTTCGACTAGCTGAGTTTTCATATCTAATGCAATCATGTAAGCAAGCATTCGTCATAAACACTGTTGTCTATTTTGTTTATTTTTCTTTTCTTTTATTTTATTTTTTGTATATTCCATCTTGTGTTTGTTGTTTTAAAAATTTTGTTCAATTATGTAATGTTGGAAAAATATAGTATTTTAATACCATATTAAATGGTGAATGAAATTATAACGATGTTGGATTTTATGAGACTTGATATATTAGATTAATGATAGATTAATTTGACCATTATATGTTTTAATACCATATTAAATTCATTAAAATCTAAATAGAATACACATTAACTTGTATAGATTCCTTTAAAATTTAAATTGAACATCTTTAGATTTTTAAATTTTTTTTTAAATCCTTAAAACTCTAAATTGAATGTATCCCTTCTTAATGTTGGAAAAATATATTATTTTAATATCATATTAAATGGTCAATGAAATTTGTTGAAAATTTTTTTTGTCCCACCAGGTGTGCCAAAAAGATATGTTGGAATATGTTGAAAAACTTTCCAATAATTTGTTGTCTACTAAATATTCTGCCTTGCTATTTCAAACCTATAATAATTCAAAGAAAGCAAGTGTTACTAATTATGGAGATCACATTAATTAATCAGTCGTTCTTGGCTATAAGATTAAAGGATTTTAAAAATTTCAACTAAGAATAACTTAAAACACTTGACCAACTGCAGCAGATTCTAAAATAAGAATTAATTAAGTAGTCTATTGTGTTGTAATTGTGTAGAGATGTATAATTAAAGCCAATGAAACTCTTATTTATATATGCAGTAAACTTTAAGTTGCTTCATGCACTTTCAATGTGAACTGTCATAAAGTGCAACTTCAAAATTTCAATTATACACGTGGAAATCATATGACCTTTTAAGTTCTAATCAATGTGGGACTATTGTCAATTAATTAATCTTCCAAAACTAAGATTTCAATAAATCAAAAATATTAATTTGGAAAATTAATATTAAGGTATAAACAAAAATTAACAAAGATGTTATAGAATTAACTGGCGGAATTAAATAGCTATTGATGTCCATTTTTAGATTTTGAAAATGGAATTTCGATAGAAGCTTTGGAGCTTTTCTTCTACATATCTATCTAGAACATTCTTAGTGGTTATAGGTTTTGGTGTGGCAGAGGAAAGAGAGAGCTCCATAGGTGTAAAATTTTGAAGTTTCTATTAGTCTGTTATATCTTGAAAGATAGACACATCTAGATTCACTAGCATTGGTAAAGGGCAAATCTATTTTAAAGATATTGTGTGGAATATATGACTTGGACTTAGTCACAAATCTATTTTACTTCTTTACATTTATATTTTCATTAATATATTTTGTATATTATTTTATTGTCCAAATTATTTTTATATTATATTTTTAGTAATTTTTCTAACTATCTTAAGATAGATTGTTATGTAAAATACAGATGTTGGAGAATACACAGTATAGTATATTTTATTTTCTTATGTATTTCCTATGGAAAAATAAACTTGGTATTGGAAATTTTTATTTTCCTTTATATATATACATTATTTTTGGACTAATGTTTTATTTTTCCAGAAAATCAAGTTTTATGCTTTTGGAATTGAGTGTTGTAATCCAAACTGTAGAAATGCCAAATTGATTATGGGATCATGTAATCAAAGCATAAATGATTACATCGCCATCAAGATTGCTAGAATTGGTGACCAAAAACATGGATTTCGGCAAACCCAAGCAGAAACTAATTGGTTTTAAACGTTTTATTTTTGGACTTTTTTGATCAAATTTATTTCATAGATCTCTTGCCCATGACAAGACAAAGGGAATGAGACCAACCTCGTCAAAAATGGTGGTCAAAATTGGATCTATCAAACCATTTTGTAGAAGATCAGGTCAAATTTTGACCCAGCTAGAGATTGAAGAAGGAACAATTGAGTTGGTACAATTTGGGCCATGTGCTAGATTGGATTGGGCTAAAAGATTAGGAGTGGACGAGTTGATATTTTGGCCCATTCACTAGCGTGGTTGGCATTATTGGGCCATGCAATTTGGGCCTGAGTGTGTTCAGGTGCACATGTGGTTGGACTGTGGTACTAACGTCAACGGTTGATGTAAGCCTAACAATTAACAGCTGATGTCAGCTTGAGCTAATTGCTAATGTCAATGTGATGACATAGTGATGATGTCATCATAGAGAGAAAAATTACTTTTTTAAAAAAAATTAGGAAAGAAATGATTATTATTTTCCTCCTTGGTATTTGGTTTTTATTGCGATATTATATTTAGCAACAATTATTAAAATTTGGTTATGTGATTTAACCAAACATGTTGAAAGATGAGCAAGCCACCCAATTTTCCTTTATGGTTGATCCATGTTTCTTATATAAGCAATTACATGAGATTGCTAAGAAAAAAAATGGATATTATGACATATCCTTATAATGGGACCATGAAACAGATTAAATTTGTTTTTAAAAAAATTTATAATAGTCTATTTTTGGAGGTACGGGAGCCTAAAGAGGGTAAATGATTTTATTTTCATATGTTTGCCTAAAAAGTCCATGCTATACATGTAATTTTTTTCTAGAATTATTGGAATTTGTACAATTTATTTCTAGAATTGTTTTGATGATTGTTGTTACATGTATTTGCTAAAAGCAAACCTATGGAAGAAATGATGGATGCAAAAGTGATGTGGGAGTGAAGCCTTTTGATTTGCAAATTACCTTTTAAGATGCCTCAAAATAAAGAGAAAGAACTCTATGGAAATAAAGGAAGATAACCTTCCTAAAAATGCCTGAAATGTGAGGGTGTTTTGCCAAAGTGATTGTACTTACGCCATAATAGGTGAAAAGAAATTTGAAAACTATTGATTTTCATCATTGGTGATACGAACCTAGGACGACCTGCTCCTAAACCCATATTATATTAGCCTGGATCTAATTATGTTCAAGTTCTAATGGTCATCTTGACCCCTAACCAACCTGTGATTAGAAACCTTGGTATATAATGAAGACGCCACAATAGGTGATGGAAGGCCTATTGATAAGTCAAACTAAAACACTCATTCACTAATGGTGTTTTAGGTGTTCAAAAGAATAAAAAGAATTCAATCTCACAAATAATTTTATGTATAAAATTCAAGCTTCCTTTCTCAATGATAAAATAAGCCTTTAAATAGGCTACAAAGTCACAAATAAAACCCTAAAAATCTAAGGTGAAAAATCCGGCCAACATTAGGAAACATAATCATGGTAGCCGAATCTCACTACTTTCCTAAGTTAATTTCTAATTAATTAATTCCTTTATTTTGGAAATAGGAATTAATTAATTTACAAAAATATCAACTTTCCTAAACAATGAAAATAAAATTACATATTAACTTTCCTAAATCAATTTGTCCAACCAATAAATAAATAAAAACAAGAAAAAAAGAAAGTCAATCGTAAATTAGGTAACAAGTTGACTTTGACATCTAGGCTGAACTATGTCTTCAACCGAGCTAATTCATGACTATACCTGGCAATTCGGATTGGTGGGTCGTGTTCGTGTCAACCCGTTTAATAATCGTGTCAAAAATGCCTAACCCGAACACGACCCATTTATTAATCGTGTCAGATACCTAAAACACTAACCCGACCTGTTTATAAACAGGTCAACACGACACGACCCGTTTAACACGATTATTTTAATGGGTCGTGTTGACCTATTAACCCGTTAACCTGAAATTGACCTATTAACCCGAAAAATAACCTATTAACCCGTTAACCCGAAAATTAACCTATTAACCCGAATTTTTTTTTATTTTTATGTTTTTGTTTTATTAAAGATGTATTTTTTGTTTTTAAAAAATTAGTAATAGAAAATTATTTTTATAAAATTTTTAATTTATAATATTTTTTAGTTATTAAATATTATATTGTGATAAAATATTAATTTAAAATTAAATTTAAATGGGTTGTAATAGGTATATAATCGTGTCGGGTTGAAACTGACACGTTTAATAAATGGGTTGTAACGGGTCAATTTCGAATTAAACAGGTCAACCCGAAAATGACACGATTAATAATCGTGTTAAACGGGTTGACCCGATTATGACCCGAACCCATTTATAATAAATCCAAACCCATTTATTCCGTGTCATTTTCGAGTCGTGTCGCCGTGTCATGATCCAAATTGCCAGGTCTATTCATGACTGATGTCCGAGCTAACGTATGTCTGCCTGATGTCCGAGCTAACGTATGTCTGCCTGATGTCCGAGCTAACTTATGTCTACCTGATGTCCGAACTAAGTTATGCCTGGTGTCCGAAGTCCAAAGTCCGAGGTCAGATGTCCGATGTATGGGTGTCCGATATAAAATGTCCGATGTATGGGTGTCCGATATAAAATGTCTGATGTATCAGCCTCCACCACTTGGATGCTTAAAACAGGTATTTTATCTTCAGGTATGGACAAGCCCTTTTGAGAATGAATTACTTCCTGGATAAAGGCAGCAAGGTTATCCTTAAACCTCTTAGCTTGAGCCCTAGTGATTGATCCGGTCTTCATCCGTATCAGATCAGTACCCTGGCGAGTTGTCGGTTGTGTGACCTCGGGCAGATTCGCATCAATTGGATATGCACACAATAGTAGAGTTTATTGATTTCTTGTGCATATTTCTAAAATTCCAAACATAAATAGAAACACAATAAAGATGAGAAAACATCCCAAATGGAATAGTTTAGATGATTGAAAATTTGGTGTATTTGTTGAGTTGTATTAGACCGTACATAGCATACACAGCAAATTGAGTAGATGCACAATGATAATCATTGGAATGCAAATGTAAGAGTATTTATGTGTTCATTGTTTTAGATAAGTGGCGAATAATAAGTCAATTTAAATGTTAATGATGGAGGCTATTTGCACAACTTGATGGTGGGTTAGGAAAGAGTACAACCTTTTTTAAATGGTGGATGGAAAATATTATTCAATTTATGGACAATATTATCAATTTATGGAAAAATAGTGTGATACATTTTATGAAACATGTTATCCAATCTATGGAAAATGTTATTCATTTTATAAATGGTTACTCATTTTACATACCATTTTTTAATTTTCAAGGAATTATTTCAGTCTAACCTTTTGAAAGGATTGTATCATAGAAATTTTAAGAACATTGTTAGCATTAGAGGTTATACACCCAACCATTCTGTTGGGTCCACTGCTGTCCAACTTTACATCTGACATTCATTTTTAAATCAAATTAGGAGGGTATATTCAATTTAAAATTATATGGATTTGAAAGTATTAGTCGATTTTAAAGTAATTGGTTGATTGTCATAGAATTTTATAAAGTCTATGAAGACTTTGTAGGAATTCTAAAATCTTTGGTATGGAGAATGATTTGAAAAAAACCATTTTACTCATATTTTTCCTTTTTCAATCCTACTAAATCTATTAAAATCCATCAAAATCAATAACTTTTTGAATACTATTGATGGGTTATGAGAAGGTTAAATCTCTTGAGCTTAATAGGCCCAAGTGTAATTATCAATTTTTTTAAAAGTAGCAAGTAGTCCTAAACTACTACTTAGATCCAAAAAAGGGAGTTGGTTTGATTGACACAATATTAAAATAAAGAGCTTAAGTTAATTTATATTCATAAATAGATAGCCCCACTTAGGAGGGTTTCTAACCTAAATTTATAAAATAAATTAACTTAAGCAATTCATGATATATATATATATATATATATGTATAAGTGCTATGGTTAAGACATCCTGACAAAACCTCATTAGGATAAAAAACATGGTTTTTTTACTAAACTTTTTTTTTGGGTTGGATGAAATCAATGGCCTAGATTAGTTTTCCTAAATCTCAAATTCCCTACCAACAGAACTTCGTGAGCTTCCCTTCCTTTCCCTTCATGTCCTAGAAACCATCTCCCACTTCCCAAATATAACGCCACATAGAAGTCGAAGGAAACTCGTCCACCCAAAACCCATCGCCTAGAGCCACCATTCATGGCAGAGAATTACCTATTGGAGGAGAAAGATAAAAATCCCATAGATGGAGAAGAATCCATTGGAGGAAGAAACCATCTCCAATGGTGGGAAGCAAAGGTTCATTCCACTCCTTTCTATGTTGGTTTTTGTGATATACCTATTTGATGAACTATTGATATGCCATGGCCATGCTCTTTGAAAATTGATTGCTTTTTTTTTTTTCCGGTTATTTATGAGTATAATTGGTTGGTCATTTTGTAATTCCTTACAATGTTATTGTGAATTTGATTATTGTAAATTTACAAACTTTTCCTAATAATTCCAAAAAATTTAGCAAAAATATTTACATTTGGAACAAGGACAAATTAGACTTATATATACTCTATAAGACTACATTCCACGAATTTTTAATACCATACAGTGACATAACTCAAAATTAACTCATAATGGAAAGCTATTGAAGAAAAATAATCACAATTGAATATTATTATCAATTATCTAATATCTCATACATTTGAACCTAGGTTTCTATTTTTTGTCATGTTATTAGGAGTGAAGTGCATATCATATAAGATGAGACCAAATGAACTTATTTAATTCCCAGCAACTTTGTCTTTCTTTTTTTTTTTTTTTTGGTTTTTATTTGCCGTGTATTTTTGAAGAACTTGAATTATGTAATAGGAGGTTTGTTATATAATATTACATGTATGTCTCTGGTCTTGAACAAGTCCTACCTGAAGATAGCTAAACTTTTTCCACATATGGTCTATTGATCTTGTATTGATTATAAAGGGTGCACTTGGTTTTTGTTGAAATATGGTTGCCGAGTTTAGTAAAAGGAAAACATAGGGTAGTGAAAACAGGGAACCAAGGGAATTGTGATCACGGGTTATTTTTCTTGCAATATTTTGTTAGATAAAATTGAATGTCCCTCATACTTGTACATTGAAGTTTTTATTAGCAAATTTGATCACTGTAAGTTTCAAAATTACTAGAACATTTCTTAGCAAAAGTATGGATGTGTGAGGTTGATCTTGGGTTATTTGTCAGGACCCGTCCAGAATTCCTCCCTGGAACTCTAGACAAGCCCTGATCCCAGGGAAATACCACCGAACCTTCCAACGGAAAATCCGGCCGCACCTCCCCTAAGGGTAGGACTTACCAAAACTTACCTGCACTGAAAACACACTTCTATAAACATCCCCTTATTCCTCCCACAATACTACAAATTGATTCCACAAATTTCAGCACTTCAAATAACAGTAAATCGGTGCATAGAGAACAACTACACGTCCAATACAGTATACAGATACATGTGGAATTTATACAATGATAGATAAGAAGTAATACAAGATAGAGAGGAAAAAGGGAAGAAATACTTCTTGAACTTCGGCAACGAACTGAGACGTCGAGCTCGCCCCGGACAATCAACGTCTCTCAACCTGGACCTAGGGAACGGAATTTAAGAGCGTGAGATGCTAATCATCTCAGTGAGTGACCCTATCTATTGTACACCTTTAATATTAATAGTATAAAAAAATAAAGGAATTTAATTAATCAATACCGAACAATTAAATAAATAAGTAAATAAACAATTGAGGTAACAATTTCTCTCAAAACCCTCACTATTCACTCCGTTGGAAATGTTCCCCTTTTAAAACATTTTCACAAAACCCGATATTCGTACTTCCCGAAAACCAAGGGACCAAATGATTTAATAAACAACAATAAATAAATAAATACCCCAAATATAAATAAACTGCAATAAATTATAATAAATAATTTTGTACTCTTTGGGGTTTGAAATTTCTATCTAAAAAAATTTGTACTTGACGCACCACACCATATACCAGTGATGCCCTCCGATACCCAGCGTCCTGAGCACTGACTAGCGGGGAGATTAAAGAGAGAAACTTGCAGACGGCACTTCGGCGTCCCGATAGTACCGCTGCTGAAACCATCATCCCGGCCAAGGAGGGGGGCGGCTGTGTGCACTATATAAGACTTGCCTGCCCACGGTCCAATGGCAACTCACGAGTGAAATAATAATACTTGCGCGCTGAACCACATATACATATACCAGAACACCAATACTGTGTGAATGCGTCTAAAATAATTATTAAACCACACCGTTTTCCAAAATTATCGTGGGAAATATACCAAATTTTTCACACTTACCATCTCACATATTTTTATTTAACAAACCGGTACGAAAACATCGATAACAAATAAAACTATACCTTTTCTCGTAATACGAGGTTCAACAATTAAAATACCGCAGGCATAATTTATAAAATTAAACCACCAATTTAAACAAATATTTTCATAAAATATAACCCAATTATGCCCGAAAAATAACACTTAAAACCACGTACGATTATTACTGAAATATACTTTGCTCATGCACAATAAATAAATTAAACCACAATAAAATAATACTCGGGAAATTTTTAGTAACCCAAAATTTCGTTTAGTATCAATGGGTAAAAATATATATAAAATAATATTTTTCCCGATTATATTTAAAATACGCCACATGAGCACCAATTACAGATATCAATTTAACACCACATAAATACAATTAATTACCCCAAAAACATTTTCAAAGGTGGGTCACTCACCTGGAGCACGCAATTAAACCATGATCCACCATGGGATCAATTCCACGACTCACCGGTGCTCCTAGAATACAATTCACACACAGTCAAATAAATTAATATTTTATTCGGGTAAATAATACCCGGTACCCGGGAGGGTCAAACACAAACATTATCCAAAATAGTCGAATAATATACCGAATCGAAGCTTGAGCGACGAGGATTACAAATCCAGCCTCCATTGACCCCAATTCCGCCGGAGGTGGCCGGAATTTGGTCGGAAAGCTTCGGCCGATTTTCAATTCCTCGTATCTCGCAAACCGCTTCGAATTTTTGAGATTGGAGGCCATATTTGGACTCAGAGGGGTCAAAAATGGTGGAATAAAGGTATGGGTCGGGCTGGGTTGGTCGGAAACGGCAAGAATTGCCGGAAAATTTCAAGTCGCCGCCGCGGACTTCACCGGCCCGATCTGGGCGCGTCCAGCGGCGACTGGCTGGGAAATTTGGTAGCTGAGGTCGCGAGGAGATGGGCTACACCGGTGGCCAGCGCATGTGGCATTCCGGCGACTGAAATCCGGCCAAGAGGTCAGTCAAATAGGGAGAGGGAGAGAGTCAAAGGAGAGAGAGAGAGAGAAAAAAATTTCTGCGTTTTGTTTTGTCTCTGTCGGGCTCGGGGAAGAAGAAGGGAAGGAAAGGAAAGGAAAGGGGAAGGTGTTTTCCCACGTGGGGAAAAGAAAAGAAAAAGAAAAAGAAAAAGAAAAGAAAAGGAAAAGAAAAATAAAAATAATTAAATAATTAAATAACAATATTATTATTTAAAATAATAATAAAATAATGTGATATTACACATGGTTGACATGTGGCTTCTCAACATGGTGACACATGGTCACCTTCATTAAGTCACACTGGCACATCGTTACACGTTCAAAAATATTATTAAAATAATACGGTGTTTGAAAAACTCTACAGGTCCATAACTTTCAAACCACATGTCCAAATCGGACGTGCCGCTAGTCTACGGACTCGTATCGACGAACCCTTTACAACCATGCATGAGTCAACGCTCAACTTTGCATGAATAAAAAGTCAACTCGGGCACCCCTTGGACAGTTTGGACCTCAACTTGTTTTGCTCATAACTTCCAAACCGTAGCTCCGTTTTCAACGTGCTACTAGTCTACGAACTCGTGCCAATGTGTACTTCGTAACGGTACCTCAATCAACCTAGAATTCCAACTGGGTCAAAAAGTCAACTTTGACCCCCTTCGGTCAACGGTCAACGGTCAAAGTCAACAGTCAACCTCGGTCGACGTGCAAAAATTCCGACATGGTTCGGGACGGGGTGTTACAACCTTCCCCCCTTACAAAAATTTCGTCCTCGAAATTTCTTACGTCGCTGAAACGTATAATAACATTGATTGCGGATTTGTGCCTCGAGCTTCCACGTCGCTTACTCGACTGACAGGTATTCGATGTCCTTTCGTAGCAACAACACATGAGTTACGCTGCATACCCATGTCTGCTTCCCCGAAAATGCTAACTTGCATAGGCAATTGTTGAAACTCCACATTGGAACAATAATAAAAACATGAATAAATGCATAAAATCATATCTTAAAATCCATAGCATAAAATAAAATGTGCACGCTTGTAATGGAGGTACGTACGACACCTTCTAACATGCTACGTGATTCATGATTCCAACTGTCGCCGACACTCTGCTACCAAGACAACCCAGGGTGGTTGCCTATATTGGCCATCCAATCCCCTGGACTCGTAGGCAACATGATCATGGGGCTAGCTCTACATGGACCACATTGGTTCGCCGCCTCCATATGGTGCAGTATAATATCAAACGATACAACATACAAATACATGTACGAACATAAACGAAAAATACTTGAATAAAATACCCTTAAATTTCAAATATCACTTTGAAAAGTATTTAATTTTGATAATCGATCGGAAAAAAAATATTTTGACGCCTTGAAATCGATCGACACACATTCATACTCGGCAACGAGTATCGATTATGGGTGATGACCTTGCTAAACTGTTGATAGCCGATACACACCCTCAGACAATCATCCTTCTTCTCCATGAACGAAACAAATGCCATTCACGATGATATGATTGATCTAGTGAAACCTTTATTCACCAACTCTTGCAGCTAAGCCTTTCAGTCCTTTAACTTTACTGGAGTCACACGGCATGGCGGTACTGAAATAGATCGGTGTCCAAAGCCGATATCCTTTTTATGGTCGTAATCCAGATAACTTGCCGGGAAAATACTTTCAAATTGCTTCCCACTATTAGCGGTTCCAACGCTCCCCATCTTCTTTGGCATCAACTACTTGGGCCATAGACCTTTAACAACCATCCTCCGATAGCTCCTTACAATGACTGCAGAAATTAACCTCCGTAAAGACTTCCTAACTCCTCCACGAAGCACCACTTCAGGTAAGCTGAAACACTTTAACTTTACTCCTTTATGCTAGCGGTCCATAAACATAAGTTGCATAACCACTCGATCCACATCTAGGACCACTTCAGATCCCAAAAGATTCACAGAATTAGATCTACCCCCATTACTCGAGCTTCGAAAAGAAAAGGCAATCCTCGATCATTGACTAGGCCTTAGGAATTCCCCATTAGGCTAGATGATCCTCATTGACACCCTCGAAGATTAGAGTTATTCAAACTCGGGCAACGAATTTACTTCGAGATAAAGGGAAAGAACGCTTTAAGATGGGTAAAACGAGAGAATAGACGCGGATGGGATGCATAACAATGCACAGTCCCTTAAGAATACTAGAACCTAAAGCTCTGATACCAAATATAACGGCCCAGTCCACCCGCATCAAGATATTGTCCTCTTTGGCCCAGGGTTCACTCTCTCTCTCCCCCCTGGCCTCAAGGTTTTGTCAAAACGTGTCTTGAAGGGAGAGGTGTCCACAGCCTTATAAATACCGCTTCGTGCCCCTCTCCAACCGATGTGGGATGTTACATATTGATTAATGCATATTGATGAAGTCGTTTGCTTAATTGTTTTATCTAGCATTGAGCTCTATAGTTTTGTCTTTTCTTTTGCTCTGCCTTTTCCCAATTTATCATACTTTAGAATATCTTTGGTTGATTAATATTTTATTTTAGGACCATTGAAAGCTTCATTGGCTAATAGATTTAGTATTCAAGAACTTAATACCTTCTCTGTTGAAGGACCTAAGCCAAAACTTCATTTCCATCATTCAGATAATATTAAAGAATATTTTTTACTTTGAAATGTCTTTCTCCTTTTTATATGATATGTATTGTATATAAATATATATTATATTATGTGGTATTTAATAATGACGTTATGTTAATTTATTATATTAGATATCAACATGAATGATTTAGAGTTATAAGCAATTAATCATCCTATAGGAGTTGAAGAAATATCACTGCTGCCATGTTCAAATATTGCTAATAATGTTTACATTCTCCAAAAGATTACAAACCAAAGGTGGGACAAGAGTTTGAATCGATCGATGAGGTTCATGAGTTTTACATTAAATATTCAAAGGAGGTGGGGTTCAGTGTTTGAAGTAATTCTAGTAGGAGATGTAAAGACACCAATCAAGTTGTAAGGAAAGAATTTGTGTGTTAAAAAAAAGGAGTATCTTATAAAAAAAGCTAGTTAGAAAAAAAAGGTATCAGGAGATAATAAGAGAAAATTATAGGGTAAAACTTGCAATGGTTAGGTCAAAATTGGGGAATTATGTTGTCAGTGTATTTATTCCAGAACATAATCATCCATTAACAACCCCTCCAAGAGTACATTTATTGAGGTCACATCGTAGTGTTTCTGAAGCCAAAAAATCATTAATCCATTAGTTTTCAACGGTAAAAGTATGAACTCACCAACAAATAAGCATTTTTGAATTTCAAGCTAGAGATATAAAGAATATCAGGTGTACAAAGAATGATATTTATAACCATGAAACTAAGTTGCATAATGAAATGAGAGGACAAGATGCAAAACTGTTGAAAGAATATTTCCTAATAGAGTAAGAAAGGGATCCGTCATTCATTTTTGAAATAGATGTAGATGATGATTGTAAACTGAAGCATTATTTTTAGGCTGATTTGGTTTCTAGAAGAGCTTATGGATGTTATGATGATGTAATTGTATTTGATATAACTTATAATACTAATCAGTATGGTATGATATTTGCGCTATTAGTTGGGGTTAACAATCATGGTCCAACAAGGCTATTGGCATTTGCATTCTTAAGTGATGAAAAAACTAAATCTTTTGTTTGGTTATTTGAGCTGTTGAATAAAACAATGCCTAGTAACAATCCAAAAATGATTATCACTGATCAAGATCCGGTAATGATAAAGGCTATAACTCAAAGCCTACCAAATATATTTCACAGGTATTATAGTTGGCACATACTTGATAAGTTTTCTATATAAATAGATGTAGTTACTTACATGGATTTTTACAAGGACTTTCAAAAAGCATATGGGAATCAGAATGTCCTAAAGAGTTTGGAAAAAAAATGGATGACTATTATTGAGGGGAACCTATATGACAATGATTTGTTAAAATCAGTCTTTGAAATATGTTCAAGATGGGTGTCTGCATATGTTAATCATATATTCTCAACTGGAATGTCAAGTAGCCAACGTGTGGAAAGTTCTCATGCATTTTTCAAGAAGTATGTTTCAAAGAAAAATTTATTGATGGATTTTATACTTCTATTTAATAGGGTACTTGCACATCAACGTCATAAAGAGTTAGGTGTTGATCATGTTGATATTAATGAGAAACATCTTCTAAAACTGCCATTGGAAATGGAAAAACATATGGTGGAAATTTACACATACAAGATTTTTTGTAACTTTCAAGATGAATTGTGGCATAGTTTAGTAATTGCAGTAGAACTTATGCATGAACTTAACACACATAAAATGTATAAGGTTAAGAGTAGTTCAAATGGATGGGTTCCCAGAGTATGGGAACTTGCTTATGATAAAGTTTTCGACTATGTATCTTGTAGTTGTAAGAAGTTTGAGAATAAAAGAATTTCATGTAGACATATTTTGGCATACTTGCGACTCTTTGGTAATATTCCTTTGCCAAGTCAATATATCATGAAAACGCACACTAAATTACAAAATCTTAAATAATCTTTGATAAGCATGGTGTTGAGATAAATAGAAAAGGTAGTTCAATGTTTATGTGGCGAACAAAAACATTCCAACTTGCTTCAGAAGTCATTGATAAAGCCACAACAAACAAAGAAGCAAGTGTAATTGTGAAAGGAGGTCTTGAAGCTCTGCTTGATAAGATTAAATCAATAGTTGGTGCCACGAAAAGTGGAATTTCTTAAAAAGGTAGTAACGCTCATAAGACAACTTTGAAAGAATCATCTCAAGTAAGGACAAATGAATGTGGAAGAAGATTAAAGGGGGAGAAAGAGAAGGCAACAAATATTGCAAAGTATAAAGGTCGACATTGCAATGGATGTGGAAAAATTGGACAATTGCATGACCAAAAAAAAAAAAATGTCCAATCCTCAACAATCGATAAGAAAATTACACATTTATTATTTATTATTTTTATGCAATTACAATGATATATTAATGTACATACTATTTTTATTTTTATGTAGGTCCTTACAATTTGAAGATAATTCTTAACAAGAATCAAAATTTGAATCTAAAGCTGATAGTTTTAATTCAATAGGTATAAACTAAATTATAACTATTGTATGCTTGCCAACTACCTTGTCTTCAACATTTGATAACTTGTCAAAAGTAGTTTCCTTGCAGTCTCTAAATTCAGTTTAGAATTGCTTTTTAACATGCTATTCATATAAATTTTGTGTTGTTTGTTAAAAGTAGTTTCTTTATAGTTTGGCAAGTCTGCATCAGTACCATAAGGGATGGCTTTTTGGGTGTGATAAACGATCCTACAACAGTTTAGTGGAAATTTATGGCTTTCATAATCTTTCTCCTTAGCAGCCTACAAACTTTGAATAGCTATAGAGTTCTACTTTGATGTGGCATAGTGGAAAGAAATTGAATTTGTATACAATGGTGCTATAATTGTCTATACACAATATTTTTTGAAATGGATTTAATTCTATTTTAAGTGGGCATGGCTTTAATTTTTTGGTAAATACTCAGTAAAATTTGAATGGAACTACTTGTCTTGGTTGACAAAAACAAAATGTTACCTTGTTAAGCTAGTTGTTGAGAAGTGATCTTTTGACCCATTTAATTAGCTCTTAATATTTGATTAAATTGCTTGAAAACTCAAACTTTTTGGAATATTTGATGTCTTTGGGTGAATTTTTGCGAGTGGCAAAAATATGGAATATATTTTATTTTCTAATAAAAGAAAGAGGTTGAAAAATACATGCCTGGCAAATGCATCGAGGTAGACTCAGATTTTATGGTTTCATACATGGTGAGCATGATGCTTTAGGTGGCCACCTTTGCTGTGAACTACATAGGCATCTATTCAACCAAAGCATATAAAAAAACAAGCCGTTCTTGTATGCACTCTTGGCAGCTGTTAGGTTCTTCACAATTATAACTTTTTCACAGCTATTGGGTTCTTTATCGTTGTTTGGCAATGATCATACATTTTGGCACTAAAGCAGGAGAGGTGGAGTTTGTAAAAGGGATATAGGTACAGTGGTGTTAGTTGCAGTGTAGCTCTCGTTAAATTCTAAAAAATAAAATTTTCCCTTGCACGATTGAAGATTTGATTTTGATTTTCAATCACTTTTACTTTTCGAGGTGGATAATTATTAGGATGCTATCCTTTAAACAAAACTTTGATTTAAGGTGCTTCTGATATAATTCATACTAGTGAAATCTAAACTCACAGTCCAGAATTGGTGATATTATCACATTCCAAGAATTTGTTATGCAAGTTACCTTTTTTCATTGTGTTATATATTCAAAGAGTTTTACTTGATGTTGTTTTTAGATTTCCTATAACTGAAAGTCATAATTGGATGGGTGGTTATGGGTTTTATAAATTTACCCCAAAGAATAATTTGTACACTAGGACCAAGGAAATTAGCTCATGTGAATTTGTTTTGTTAACATGCATTCTATAAATTAAGGATTAAAACCCTTAAGGTGGTATCGAATTTGGTTTTTTGTCTAGCTACTTTAACAATGAGCTTATTTTATTACTCATAGGTGTGGAGTTGATTCCAAGGGGTCGAGACTTTTGACATATTAATTAATACACTGCTTACAAATAAATAAAAAGGGGTATTATAATTCACATAAGAGCTTGTTTTACTTTTCTGCGACAAAGAACATGGATATATTCTGTATTTAAGATATAAAGAATGTGAGAAAAATAGTATAAGAATGAAATTGGCATTGTTTTGCGGCTTAAAACCATTTTTGCCATATATATAGTCTTCAAAAAAGTTAACAGAAGGAAACTAAATGTTAAGTAGCCAAAACTAGATTAACCACAACCACATATATGGTCACTAGCCAAATATTTTAAACAAAAGAAATAACAAAACTAGAATAAATATAACAATCTTAAATTCATATTCGTGACTCCTCTAAGTATTCTTCTAAATTGCTTCAAGAGTACTATTTGATTTTTCAACTTGCCAAGATAAATGACGAGTTTCACCAATCAGTGTATCTGTTTTGTCAAGTTTAGCTTCTCCTTCTTTTGCCCAAATTAACATCCTTTTTCCTGTGACAATTAAACATATATAATTAAATTATTTTATAAGTGAAAACAAATAAAAATTCAACAAATTAACATTATGACCCTGTATCCATTTAAGTATTTCTGAAATTGAAGATTTGGATTCTTATCTGTCCTTAACATTTCTAAATGCATATGTTGCCTACAAGAGCACATCCATATCGATTGAACTTCACTACTACTTGTTGACATTCGTACACAATTTAATTCTTCCATTAGCCATATGATAAAATAATGCAATGCACAAATTTCAACCCCTGCTGATTTCTTAACTAAACACAACAGAGCACATATGCAATTATATACCATTTGACATCCTTACAACAGAGCAAATATGCAATTATATACCATGTTACACCTTTACAATAGAGCACATATGCAATTACGTGTTTATAACCATTGCTAACTACTTGACTAAACACAATATGTGGCACACAAGTTTTTGCTTCTCCTTAGTCCACAAGCTACATGAAGAAAGTGTGCCAGAAAGTGAAATTGAATTTCGATTTGTCAATGTTGCATTTGTTCAAATAAAAAAATTATTCTTCTCATTCCACATTCCTTAAATCCAGCAATTGATTTAAATATGTTATAATTAGTTGGTAATTCATTACAGAAAATATCAAAATTAAATGAAAAAATAACATTAGAAAAATTACAAAAAATATGCTAAGGTCAAATAAGTGAAATTCAAACCACAAACCACGTGAAGTAGGTGGACCAAAAAGTAAAAGAAATTGAAGCCAAGGTATACGTCCACAGCATGATAACTAAGCATTCACTCTTTCCATCTCCAAACAATTGGAGTAATAGTTTTTACCTCAAAAATAACCACCACAAGAAGAGGAAAAAAAATTAGGGCTGGCAAACATTCATAACTATGTTCATAACAGGTGGAAATGCAAATTGTAGTAGAAGTACAAACTAGTATAATGGATCAGAGAGCACCATTTCTAATCTAATTACCCCCTTAACAATCAATATACCTATGAGTGGTAAGGCAAGTACAATGCTCAGAGTAATAGATTTTTGCATGCCATATTGAACCAAGAAAACATAAAGATAATAATTGCTCAACATTATTACAATAATGAAACAACATTAACCGAAAAAAAAAAGCAAAAAGAAACCAAGTTCAAAAAAAAAAAAAATCAAATCGGAAAAATAAAAAAACACCCAATATCACACAGACAACCGAAAAACCCATTATGCAAAACAGAAAACCCATAAAATTGGAGAGGAAAAAGGAAAAAGATCTAACCTCAAAATTGTCTTCTACCATGGATTCATCTCTATCAATGAGTTTTTCCTTTGTCCTTCGATGGGTAATTCTCTACCATGAGCAGTGGCTCTAGGCGATGGATTTCGAATGGACAGGTTTCCTTCGACTTCTATGTGGTATTGAATTTGTGAGGTAGGAGATGGTGTCTGGACATGAAGGGAAGCTCGAAAAGTTATGTTGAGAAGGAATTTAAGATTCAGGAAAACTAATCTGCGCCATTGATCTAATCCAACGGCCAAAAAAAAAGCTTAATAAAAAACCACATTTTTGGTCATGATAGATTTTGTCATGATGTCCTGACCATAGAATCTTAATATATATATATATATATATTCTAAAACATTTCAATTAAACCCAAAATTTTTAACAAAGCTCAATTAAAAACAACGTCAAGTCTTTTCTATCATATGTTTTTGTGTTCCACAAGCCTAAGTATTCATTCATTTATTGACCAAGTAAACTCAACTCTTTCACTTTTCCTAGAGAGCCAAAAAGGCCCAAAAATCTCTTCAAGATGCTTTTCCACAAAAACATTTTCTTCTCCTTTTTTAATTATTTTCCATGTGGCTTTTTAGATATTTTATTCCAAGTCTTTATGAACAAGAAAAGCAACTTGTTAAAAGAAGCCCATGTGCTCTTTGCTTTTTTCCTCTTTTTAAGCTTTAAAACTCTTCCCAAAACTAGATCTGAGATCTTTTGGTTCTATCCCTTCTTCTTGGACAATAAGAGGAGTTTGCAAAAGGTTTTCTCTTTCCTAGTAAAGACACAACTTTTTAAACTCCAAGAAAGGGAAAGTTCCATAAGGCTTTTATAAGATGGATCTTGCCTTGATCCTAGACTTTTTTAACCTCATTATGACAAGTTTCTTCTCTTATTCCTTTAGACAAAATTCTTTTTCTTTTATAAAAGACAACATATCATCTCCTATCCTATGCTTCCATATTAAATATATGTTTACATATAATTTTTCAACACTTCATTTATAAAAATTATCACTTGTATATGTTTTTCTCAGCTCAAATGCATATATAATATAATCTATTTTATGCATCGTCAACAATCAAACCTTATTATAAACTTTACCACCATTATCTTTCCTTTATTAGTTAGTATTCATATTTTGTATGACAAATATTATTTGTCTTGGATAGTACCCGTTGTCTTGTTAATTTTGTGACTAAGGTAGTGTGCAAGCTCATTCAAGCACTCTCCAAGACTTGGCTCATCCTTTACAAAGAATCCAATGGAAAAGAAAGAGAACTTTTGTCCTCTATAGTGCAAGATGTCCAAACTGAATAGTCCGTAAAGTTCATGTCTGCTATGGCATAAAAGGCTCAGACTGTACAACCTGTAGAATCTTGGCTCAGGTAGAATCCTAACAGCTTGTAGCATTTCTACTTACTCCGGCCTTAAAGGCCAGACAATCATACAACAAAGAGACAAATTGGTGTAGCCTTGTAGAATTCTAGCTGCTTGTAAAGGCCCAAAATGGTGCAGCCTATGGAATTCTAGCATACGGCATAAGGCAAACCCATAACTTCCCCAACAAGTACCTCTAAATTTTGATGGAATTCTACTAAATTCTAATTAAATATTTCTAGGTTTTATTATACTTTTAAAAAATCTATCAAAATTTGAATTGCATATTTTTTTACTTGTATAGATTTTATTAAATTCTTAATTGAATATTTTTAGAATTTTAAAGGTTTTTCTAATGTATTAAATTTTGAATTAAATACACCCCTCTAGTATTTTGTCCTAGTCCTCACAATTTCAGGAGAGATGGAAGCTATTAATTTTGGTTAATCAAATTTTGCCGCATCAATTTTTTAGATTCAATGTCTAAAGTTATTTTAAGTCATCATTATTAACTTAGAAACAATTTCATTAGTTATTAATTGGTGTTGATTTTCTTATATGATTTGAAATTAAAAATAAATTAATATAAAAAGAATTTCATTTAAGCCCCTTTAATTTTACCCTAATTACTTTTGAACCCATGCTTTTGGAAACTAATCACTTAGACCCCATCTACCAATTTTTATTAGTTAATTTAACAATTAAAGATCATAATTATAATTTCATGATATTATTGAATTATAAAATATTGATTTGTAACCTTTATTTAATCTTTAACTGAAAAATTAACTAAAAAAACTAATAAAGAGGTCTATTTTGATAGATATAAAAAATTAAAAAGAGATTAACAATGATTTTCCAAAAGCATAGAATCTATATGTAATTATGACAACTAAAAAAGTCTAAATAAAATTTACCATTAAAAAAATATGCCCATCCAAAATTAGTAATTAATTTAATAAATTAATAAAACTATTTCCTCATAATATTGTAAACTTTATAATAAGATAAAAATGAAAGCTAGGTCCGAACCTTTTAAAGGCTTGTATTGTAACGATTTCAAGAACATTGTTAGCATTAGTGGTAGGAAAAGAAAAGTGTAGCAGTAAATCAAAAGAAGGTCGACCCACCTTATCATTTTATAAGCTTTATAATAATGAAAGCTAATGAAAACAGTCAAAACACAGTGCAATCCCTTTTTTTATGGTATGATATATCTATTTGTAGAATTTATATCAATGTGAAATGGAAGCTATATTTCCGGAATATTATCGTGTGTTTGGAAGCTAAATAAATACTATGAAAGCAAAAAAAGTATTTGGTCATATGCTTGGTAAAATATTAGGAAATGTTTGGTAAAATATTAGGAAGTGTTTTTTGTGTAAAAAATAAGCATTATAGGTACCGCTTTTAGAAATATCAAGATTGTTGCTTCATCAAATAAGTGTTTGCATATGAACAAAAATAAAAAATAAAAAAAACACTCAATACACTAATTGAAATATATAAATATCAAATCTACATTTTTAAAAGTATTTTATATTATATATAGCGAAATATTTTATCACATGAGGCAATGGTAGGGGCATACAACTATTTGGACATGCGAAGTTTTATTATTTGATCTCAACTATTATGGCGAAGCTTTCCTTTTCCGGCTGTTAGTTCTAGTTTTCTAAGATTTAAGGCAATGTGTTTGAATTTACATACTAGTAGTACATATTGGTAGTAATTTATAATAAACAAAATTTATTTCTAATTGGTGATAGAAAGCTACAATTTATATCGTTTTATTATTAACAGTTATAATGTTTCCCATATGTTTTTTTATATTTCAATTATATGTTTTTTCTTGAATCAGTATGATCTTTTAAAATAATATGTCGATTTGTTATATCTTTTTGGGATATTGTCAGCATTGGTCCCTTAATTATTCTTTTTTTTGGAATATTATCAGCATTGGTTCCTTAATTATTCTTTTTTTTGGGATATTGTCAGTGGTCCCTTAACTATGCTATGTTTAACATTTTAGTCCCTCAATTTTTTTTTTTTTTTGTGACAAATTGATCCCCAAACTAGTTGATTGTGTGCACTGTTCATCCTGTCCATTTAATTCCATCCATTTTGCATCGTTACATGCATGTGTAAATCACATGAGGCAATGGTAGGGGCATACAAAGTCTTTTCACACCCTTTCTCTTCTCGTTCTGGCTTGTCACCGACTCACCATGCCACCACTTTAGATCTTTGACTTGATGATGTCATTTTTGTTTCCGACCATGTCAAACCATTGATGCAGTTCATGGCCTCCAACCCTCAAGATTAGTGCGTAGTTTTGGTAAGCCACATTTGTGCTAGATTTTGTATTTCTCTTGCTATGAATGTTTTTTTGCCATTAATTCTCATAAAAAAAGTGAAATTTATTCTCTTGCCTACATAATCATTTTTAATCCTTTTTCTCTTATTGATTTTATGCATCTTAACCTATTCTCGGGAGGAAAAAACAATACTTTAAGTGGACCCAATGGAGCTCTTATTATACAGGTTGCCATTTTACAGTTTGGCAATTGCCAGATGAAACATACAGCCCAACAGTAGCTTCAACAATCTTTGGTGCAGAGATGTGGATTGTTTGAAGGGTTTGTAGGATTTGGAATTAGCAAAACAGTGAAGTAGAAGCAAATTATCCGAATATGCAAAAGGGAAAAAAAAAAATGGTCCAGCAGTTGATGTCGCAGTGAAAGAAGAATTCCAATGGTGCAAGATAAAAAATAGGCTTACCCAGTAAGTTATATCAATAAAAGAAATTGGTAACATGGTATCTTCAATCCTCAAGAACTATGCCAATGTTTGCTCAAGATGCAGAGCAAGTTTTATGAATATCAGTAATTATGACTGAGTTTGTCTCTTCAAAAGAAAAAAAAATAAAAGAAATTATTTGGATTTCCAATCATTGCTGGAAGACAAAAAAAATTCCAATCTTTTAATGATTAAGCCTCTTTGGTTTTCCTAAATCCTTAAGTCCCTTTAATTTCTGTGTTTGCTTTTGTCTCTAATACAGAGAAGGGAAAGAAGGACAAAGGATACGAAAAGACTTACACGTCCTTCAGTATTGCCTCATGTGATTTACATATGAATATAACGGTGCAAAATGGATGGAATTAAAAGGAAAGGATAAACGGTGCACACAATCAAACTAGTTTGGGACCAATTTGTCACAAAAAAAAGTTGAGGGACTAAAGTGTTAAACATAGCATAGTTAAAGGACCAATGCTGACAAGATCCTATCTTTTTCTGAATCATTATGTCCTTATTGATATTTTTCTGAAGTCTATAAATACCATATAGGATTGTTGATAAAAACAATTAACAAGTGTGTATATAGAGAGAATTGAAAACCCTTATCTAGTTTGTTCTTCTTTTAATTTGGAGTCCAACTATAAACAAGTGATTGTTGTCTTCCTAGAAGACAATTCTTGTAAAACTGTGAGTACCATAGCAAGCGAATATTATTTAAGGAAAGAAAATTCAATTTTTGTCTCAATCAATATATAAAGATCAACTTTTTTGGATTTATAATACTAATACAATATCTGTGAATTCTTCTTCTTTATCTTATTATAATTATTTATATTTTGTTTTATATATAATATACCTAAAGACATATATATATATATATATATAAATACGTTTTGGTTTTCAGGTTTATTAATTTCCTAACACATATAAGGGAATATTTCACTTAAACTCATAAGAATGGGGACAAACAAAAAACATCATTTAAATTTTTTATATATTTTAATTGATTTTTATTTAAATTATATGATAATTTTTCCATATTTTTTATAAAAACCTATATGATATTTTAATTACATAAGCTTTATTAAGTAAGTTATATTTGATAAATATATTTAAAAAATTATAATATAATAGTTAAATATATTTGATAAATTATAATTCATTTTAATACATTTGGTAAAGTATATTTGACAAATTATCACTTGGTAAAAAAATTATCTTATTATTATTAAAATCACCATATACTTTTTTTTTCAAACTAAAAAATTGTTATTTATTTTAAATAAAATTAATTTAAATATGGATTAATAAAAGTTTGAAGTTTCAAATTAGTTATTGCAACTAATAATAATAATAAAAATAAAATAAAATTTGCAAGTAATTTAACTTAAATAAGGATATAAAGGTAATTTAGATATCTTCAGAGAATGTGAATGATATTATTAAAAATTTTAAGGATGTTTTTGTATTTATCCCAAATTTCAAAAGTTGTAAATAAAATATTTCTTATATTCAATAATAAATATACATCAAATAATGTAACTCAATCACTGTCCAATAATAACAATAATAATAAATATAATACAATCTTATTATTTTGAATGGCAAATACTAAATACTAAAGAGAATAAGATCTATTTCTCAAAATCAAATCAAATCAAATAAAACAAAAGACCTCAATAGAGCTATAAAATCGACCATACTAACTAGACATAGATGCCTATGATCAAGTGGAGTGGAAGTTTATTCAAAATATGATGCAGGTGATGGGATTTGCTAACAAATGGATTGAAATTTTAATGAGATGTATCTTATACAGGTCTTAACTCTGTTTTGTTGAATGGATAAGTATGGCTTGACTAAACCTAGCGGGTTTGAGGCAGGGCGATCCTTTTGTCTCCTTATTTTATTAGTATTATTTCTTTGTGCTAAGGGTTAGTCTTGCCTTATTAAGAGAGCTGAATCTATGGGTCAGATTATTGGCATTCAAGCTTCAAGGAGTGGTCCTACGATTTCTCATTTGTTTTTTTGTACTTGATAGTATGCTCTTTGCAAAGACAACAAGGATGAATGTCAAGCTATTTTGCATTTATTAGAAGATTATTAAAATGCTTCTGGTCAAGAGATAAATTAAACTAACACTGTAGCTGTTTTTTGGTCCTAATACAGTACCTGAGGATAAGGATATGGTGAAATCATGTTTTTAGATTCGTGAGAAAGGTTCTCTTGATACGTATATCGGTCTATCGACTTTTATTGGCAAAAGTAAGATTAATGTTTTTCAGATTTCAAAAGAAAGGGTTCGAAAGAAAGTAATGGGTAGGAAAGAAAAGATTTCATCAAGAGCAGGCAAGGAAATTTTAATAAAAGCAGTGGTGCAGTGAATTCCAACATATTATATGAGTTGTTTTAGACTTCCTAAAAAGTTTATTAAAGATTTGCATAGCTTAATGATTAGGTTTTGGTGGAGGAATAATGGAAATAGGAAATGAATTTATTGGAAAAAAAAAAATAAATGGAATTTTATTGGTCAACCAAAAATTTTGGGTGGTTTGAGATTATGCTCTTTAGAGGAATTTAATAGAGCTTTACTTGCAAAACAGTGTTGGGGGTTAATGCAGTAACCATATAGTTTGGCAAGAAAAGTTTTGATAGCTAAGCATTTTCCTAATGGCACTATTATGGAGTCAAGGGTTGGCACAAAACCTTCACTATTATGAAGAAGTCTGCGTTGGGGAAGGAAAATTTTAGAAGTAGGGTGGTATATGGAGAATTGGAGACTGAAGATCTGTTAAGGTTTATTCCGATAATTGGGTGCCACTCTAGCTCCTTTAAATCCTATTTCTCCAGGAATTTTGGATGTAAGTGTTGCTATATTGAATGTTCAAGTTGGTGAATTGGGGGAGACTTGATAAATTTGCTTGGCACTATACTTCCTCAGGTTTATATATTGTGAATCCGGATATCGTTCGGCTCGGAGAATAGGTACGGGTGCTAACTTTGAGGGTCCAAGTGGTCTTCATAATCAAATTTGGTGGAGGTCTATTTGGAGTCTTAATGTACCTAACAAAGTGAAGGTGTTGGTTTGGCGAGCTTGTGTGAAAGCCATACCATGTGGTCGGGCTCTATAATCTCGACTTATTAAGAATAATGGGCAGTGTGATCTTTGTTTGGGAAGTGTGGAATCTGAAATGCATGGTTTTTGATATTGTCCAAATGTCAAGTGTCTATGGAAACTATTTGGACTCTTATGGGTTTTTAAAAACTATAATAGCCACGTCATTTATCAAGCTCTTCATAGACTACCTTCTATACAGAGAGATCGGCTTGCCATGGTTGTCTGTGGTAAATGGAACCAAAGGAATGCTGTTATTCATGGTGATCCACCCATAACTGATGTTAGATTATTGGATAGCTTGGTGAGTTTACATGTTCATTTTATTGAAGCTAATCGATGTGTTCATGCGAAGCCCTTGTTGAGGAAAATTTGCGTTGGATTGCACCACTTTCGGGGTCTTACAAGTTGAATGTCGATGCAATTGTCTCTCGGCATGATGGCTGTTGATGCACAAATCTGTTGTAGGAATCTTGATGAGAATTGGAGGAACAATAGAAAACGTTAAGAAATTTTGGGTATTGGCCTGGTACCGACCGGTTAAAGATACTTTGATGTTCTTGTCTGTATATCGTTCATAAAGTTGATGTTCTCTATAAACTTTGTATCTGAGTACCATTGATCTAGTTGTGTGATGGGCCTTTTATAAAGTATCTTTAAATTAGTTCTCCTAACCCTAATAGACTAGACCACAGAGATATTCTTTCTTTCAATTAAGAGAGGTATCCTCATTTCATATTTTTCCTTTCCTTTTTTACAGTTTTTCCTTGATTTGCAAGGTTAATTGCTTTTAGGAAAGAAGAACTCTCTTTAATTCAATTATTTGGCTTCCAAGGACCGTATCCAACCGTAGGGACTAACTGTTCATCTTAGTTACATGAAAGTAGGTTGATGCCCATCGGGGCCCATGAGGTTGGATTAGATTCATGTAGAAGCTACAAGGGTTGATCAAGCAGGTTGGAATACTACAAAATAACTATGCCTATGACATTCCCACACCTGAGCCAGTAAGGCTTAGGTTGGAATAGGATATGAGTTAATGTTAGATAAGTGTTGGAATAGAATAAGGGTTGGAAGAATGGAGGTTGGAATAGGATAAGTGTTAGATTATGTAGAAGTTGGAATAGGATAAAGATGGGATTACCTTTATGTTTAAACCTATCCCAGAGTATCCAGGATACTATTAAATAAGATAGTTTGAATCGGACTCCTTAACAAAGGACTTTTTTATTCATTCATTCTTTAGTATCTATTTTAGGATAAATCTAGAACGATTAAATTTTTTTACCAAAATTTCGATATCCATGATTTGACATCTTTTAAATAGTTTACTTTCCCATATATATATATATATATATATGACAATATCAATTTAACACTATTAAAAAACTGCCACATAATTGGTTATCAAAATTTTGATAAAAAGAATTGATACCTGTAGTATTACTCTTTATTTTATCCTATGAGGTGGCTTTATTGGTCTTGGAGGAGTTATTTGAAATTCTGAGGGTATTTTGATTAAAGCTTTTGCAAAACCTGTCAAGTTGGTATGTAGCGCTTTGATAATGGAGTTGATGGCGATCAGAGAAGGTCTTCCATTTTTTATGCAAGCTGGTTTGCAATGTGGAGTTCTTAATAGTGATTCTCAAGAGGCAATTAGATTAGTATATGATTTTCATTCTTATTTATGTGAGAATTATTTGTTGCTTCATGATATTAGGATATGTTTAGATGGTTTTAATAGTTGCAATTGTTGTTTTGTGACTAGAGAGACAAATAAGGTGGCATGCTTTCAGTTAGACCCTTCCCAGTTTTGGAATACTGTTGGTCCCGATTGGCTCCTTCAGTGTGTCCAATCTGATTAATGTACTAAGTTTTCTTATTAATAAATTTTGAGTCTTATTCCCAGCCAAAAAAATAAATAAATAAATAATAAGTAAAAAATCTAGGCATAGATGCATATTTCAATAGTTTTATACGAAAGTGACGTTCCCACATAAAGAATTGTTGACGGACTTATTCACAAAAATAATAATATTAATAATAATAATAATAATAAATAAATAAATAAATAAATCAAATGACGGACTTCTTAGAAAAAATAAACATTGACTCAAAAGATTAAGAGTGGAATTTAATTTATGCCACACCCATCTCCATCAATGACCAAGAAATAAATCTTTAAGAGAAAATAAATATATAAGCAGACGTTGACTTGGAAGATTAAGATGTAGGACTGGACTTTTATGCCACAGCTATCTCCATCAACGACCTAGCGAGTTAAATCTTGGAAAAAATATGCTACATATTTATTATTTCATCTACAGAAATTATCTTCCAATTTATAGTAAAATGTGCTATCTCTATTATATTTTAAGTTTTGAATCATTAATTTTTGTCACTCATGATTTGTAACACTAGAAAGTAAGAAGATAATTTCCTATAGTTGTCTGTATATTTATCCAACGTTATATATACTCCTTAATCATGGAAGTCCAACATATTTGAACATGGCCAAAAGGTTCTCATGCGTTATTCTTCTTCTTCTTGCTTTCCTCCATGAAACTCCATGTCTATGTGACTTCACCGCCATTAATCTTGGCTGCAATGAAGAAGAAAGGTCGTCTCTTCTAGAGTTCAAGCACAGCCTCAGCTTCACTTCTCTAAACCGGCTAACTTCATGGACAGGCAAAGACTGCTGCAAATGGGAAGGTGTTAACTGCTCCACCATAAAAAATTCTGTTCATGTTACCAAGCTTGACCTTCGAAACCATGTCAAACCGGATTCGTCTGGTTTCATCACACAAGTTCCCAACTGGATCAAAGCCAACTTCGTTAGCTCAGCTTTGATGGGGTTGAACCATTTGGTGCATGTGGACATGAACTGGAATGATTTTTCTGGCAGCCGAATTCTGGCTTTCCTTGGCTTCATGCAGAGCTTACGATATCTCAATCTCTCCAAAGCATGCTTTGATGGGTTAGTTCCGGACCAACTCAGAGACCTTAGCAATCTGCACTCTCTTGATCTTAGCAGCGGTCCTGATGAGTTTGTCTTCCGGTTGTTTGTTGAAAACCTTGAGTGGCTTCCAGGCTCTGCTCCCTGCGCCACCTTGATCTGAGCTGGACAAAGCTGAATACGACATCGCACTTGGTTAAGGTATTGAACATGCTTCCTTCACTGAGTTATCTTCGTTTGTCATCTTGTGGACTTAGTGGTAAGGACCTGTTTGGTGGATATGTAAATTCCACATTGCTTGAACACTTCGATGTTAGTGTAAATAGAATTGGAGGTGAAATCCCTGTTGTTATTCAAAAAATGAAAGCTATAAAAGTAATTGACCTTTCAGCCAACCTCCTTAATTCTTCAATCCCTTCATGGTTGGGTAATCTGAGAAACCTAGTTCAAGTTAATCTTGGATTTAATTACTTAACAGGTGGAGTTCCAAAAGGTCTTGGGAACCTTACTTCTTTGGAATTCCTTGATCTGTCTTCTAATGGATTGGAGGGAACATACCCAGTTCTCTGTGGAATCTTTGTGGCTTGAAAGTGTTGGATTTTGCAATGAACAAGTTAAATGGAACTGTTTTAGAACCTTCTGGAGGTGTATGCATTGGAAATGGTTTAGAGAAACTGAGGCTGAGGTGGAACAACTTAAGTAGACCTTTGCATGATTGGTTTGGACAGTTTCTCAATCCGAAGTTTCGTGATGTCTTTTACAACTCGTTCTATGGTCAGATTCCTGCTGTTTTTGGGGGGGTCCTTCCAAGTTGAAAGTTTTAGATCTTTCTTATAACCAGTTAAATGGGACAATTCCAGAGTCTAGGACAACTTTCAGAGCTCAAGCAATGGATTATGTCCTACCAATTCCTTGGAAGGAAACATTTCAGAAGTTCACTTCGCGAAACTCTCAGAGTTGAAAGAGATAGACATTAGTGCAAACTCTTTGGCATTCCATGTTGACCTAAATTGGGTGCCTCCATTTCAACTCAGTTACATTAGCATGAAGTCTTGTAATATAGGACCTCGAGTTCCAAATTGGCTTTGAACTCAGAAGGAAATCATTACATTGTACATCTCCAACACAAGCATCTCAGATGTTTTGCCTCCATGGTTCCCTAACCTGAAGTTTCACTTTCTTGACCTGTCTTTCAACGATATCCATGGCAGGCGGCCAACATTTTTGACAGCAAGGTCTCACTGCATGAACTTGTATTTCAATAACAACAGATTTGAAGGTCCTTTGCCAAATTTTCCTTTTAATCTAAACAGGTTGGACCTCACCAACAATCTTATTTCAGGACCTCTTCCTCAATATATTGGAAACATGGCACCTAGATTGGATAATCTGCTCTGGTAACCAAATAAGTGGTTCGATCCCAAAATCTTTGTGCCAAATCAACACTATGAGAGCTCTTGATCTCTCAAAAAACAGGTTATCTGGTGATATCCCAAATTGTTGGAGCGATTTCAAGATTTTAGCTGTACCAGATCTTTCTAAAAATAATCTATCAGGGGTCATTCCAAGCTCATTCGGGAATGCAACTTCACTTGCATCTTTACACTTGAGCAATAATAAACTTCATGGAGCGATTCCCTCTTCCTTGAGACAATGTAAAAACTTGGTCATTCTAGACCTTGGAGAAAATGCGCTGTTGTCTGGGTATCTACCTAAATGGATTGGAAAGAGTTTATTGAACCTTGAAATTCTACGGCTTCGATCAAATAAGCTCACCGGTAATATCCCTTCAGAAATATGCCAGCTTTCTCAGCTTCAAATTCTTGACCTTGCACAGAATAATATATCAGGATCAATCCCTCCCTGTTTTGGAAATTTCTCAGGCATGATCTCCCTGAACAGAACAACAAGTGAAATTGGCATCTACAAAAGGTCAACAACATATGGAGAGAACATGTTTCAGTGCATGAAAAACCTCGAATACACCAAGACACTTCGGTTGCTAATCAACATGGATATTTCAAGTAACCAAATAATTGGTACGATTCCAGAAGAGCTAACAAATCTTATCGCACTTCATGGTTTGAACTTATCCAATAACCATTTACAAGGGCACATCCCCAACACAACTGGGGCATTGAACTCGTTGGAATCTTTGGATTTCTCTAGGAACCAGCTTTCTGGTTCAATCCCAGGAAGTATAGCTTTTCTGACTTCTCTAAGCCATTTAAACTTGTCCTACAACATGTTATCTGGAAAAATTCCAACTGGGAATCGGCTTCAAACACTTGTAGATCCTTCCATATATGCTGGCAACTCAGGACTCTGTGGTGCTCCCTTACCAGAGTGTGCAGCAAGTGATGAGCCACCTCAAGCTGAAGATGAGGGAAAGAAGAAAGGAAATATAAGTGACTTTGAGTGGTTCTGCATACCCATCTCAGCAGGTACGTTACAGGCCTATTGGGAGTTCTATGTGTTATGATGTACAAGAAGAGCTGGAGGTATGCATATTTCAAGTTTTGCAGATAAATTCATAGACAGCAATGCATAGCAATAAGACCAAAAGCATGGTCATAGAAAAAAAGGTCAAATACTCAAACAGAGTGGAAAAGCTAGCTAGCAAATTGTTTTTGTCTGTGGCTGAAGCAGCGGCATATAAAAGATCCTTTAGGTTTCCTACACCAAAACTGTCTTTTGCTTCTGATTTTTGTGTTACAGGTACCAAAAAATTCAACAAATAGTTTATCACATGATCCGTTATCCTATTGGTTGACAAATATATATATTTGTGCATGATATATGTTAAATATGGTGTGTGCGTATCTATATATATATATGTATATATAAGTAAATATTTTTACTTTAAATAATAAATATTATCTATTTGGTTTTATATGTTTGTCTCCAACGTCTTTAGCATGTTTTCTAAATTTATTCGTATCTTAGAGAATGTTTCCAACTTTTTTTCAAATCCTAAATTTCAAATAAAACTATGAACGCATTTTTTATCATTTAATCATTTTGCAATATGGTACAGACAAGCCCTGAAACTTTCTAATCATACACATCTGCAACATTCCAATTCACAATTTTGTAAAATAACAACAAATCAAATTAATGGAAAACTAATCTCACAGTTGGGTTCATTTTCCCTACATACTTTTTATGTGTAAAAAATATATAAAATGCAAATTAACTCTCATTTTTTATTTTAAACAACCATATCTAAAACTCAAACAATAAAGAAGAAAAAGTATTGGAACTACATTGAAATTCATAATAATAATGAAAGATCACTTGATTACATATATTAGTAAAACCAAAGGCCATTCCATATGATGGAGAATGACAATAGGATTATAACTACTAGGGTTTTATGATATTAAGGGTTTTAATATTATTATGTTTATTAGGTTTTGTTTTATTATTATTTTAGTTTTCTTATGTTTTAAGAAAGTTTTATTATTTTAGTTTCCTTATTTAATTGGGGTATTTTATTTTTAATTTTCTTAGGTTGTTAGGCAGTTTATTATACAAATGAGGATCTCTACAGCCTTTGTTGTACAGTTGATAATAATAAAAGTATTTTTGTGATATTATTTTCTCTGATTTTACATGATGCAAATTAAAATTAGGTGTCATGTCTAGGGGATTTAGGAATGATTTGTAAAATTGTTCTAATGTGATACTACAGATTTATTTTATAATTTTTAGTTTTCTTTTCTTCCCTACCTGTCGTACATCACTATATCTTCACATTGCCACTACACGCTACATGTTATTGTGGTTCTATTGCAGAAGTTACAAGGGGATGCAGGTGGCGCTAGGGGGGCATAAGAAAAATGTCTTTCCATGTAAGAAGATTTTAGAGAAACTGAGGAAAGTTCTGGGTTGAAAATACTGCTCAAGGAAATAGATGCATCTTTTGATATGAATGGGTCACTTTTATTCTGGAAATAAGTAGAGGCCATATGAATCTATGATCTCACAGCAAAAGTCCACAATTGGTCAAGAACAAAAGTCTAATTAAGCTAGAAAATCTATATTAAAACAAAATCAAAATATTAAGGAATACTACATGTAAGCTACCTAACAGCTAAGCCTTCTACCTTTACGTGTACAGGGCAGTTCAATTGTTCAAGTGAATGAAAGCATTTAAACAAAAATAAAATTACAATAGTTTAAATCAAATATGCATTTAAATGTATATATTGATGGAGAACGATGGGGATTACAAAAGATTTTAATCATTAGGGTTTTATGATTTTTAAGATTTTAATATTATTATGTTTATTTGATATTTACGGTTTTAATATTATTATGTTTATTAGGTTTCTTATTATTATTTTAGTTTCCTTAAGTTTTTAGGAAGGTTTATTATTTAGTTTCTTTATATAACTAGGTTTCCTATTATTTTAGTTTTCTAATGTTATTAGGTGATTTTATTATAAATAGGGATTTCTGAAATTCTTTTAGAAATTGATTAATAATACAAGTATTTTTTTATGAGTTATTTCTCTTACTTTGTGCAACGCAAAACAAACTGTGATGCCTAGGAATTTTAGGAGTAATTCTTAAAATTGTTCTAGTATGATGCTAGAACCCTATCTATCAATTTTCAATTCTCAATTCTCTTTTCTTCCCCATATGTCCTGCATCAGTTTGGTATCATAGCCTGGTTCCAACCTGTTTTGTGAACAGTAACCGCGTGAACAACCGTAAACAGTAACCCTACACTGCATGAACAGTTTCGTGAACACTATTTCACCGTACTCCTTGTAAACAGTATCCGGTGATCAGATTGTTTCTTTGGCTTAAAGAATCATGATTACACAATCTGGAAAAGGTTTTAAACGCAAAATGGCTAACAATCAATTTGAAGAACTATTTATTCATATAGTAGAACAAGTGGAGTCTTTTACTGTTTGAAGCTAAGATTACCAATATTAAAGCACAAATATTTCAGTCTAATAGTTTCTCAATTAACAATAAACAAGATGAGGTTCTTGAAGCCAATGATGATAAAAATCAAGAGAAGCAACCAGCAAAGACAACTACTCCAATACCCTATCCTCCTACAGCCTAGCAAGCATCTAATTGGGTGAGAAATATGTTTCAATTAACACAAGAACGTCAAACATCACAAAGAGAGTAAAGATTGAAGTACCAGATTTAAAAGGTAAGGTTAATCCAACCAAGTTTGCTGACTGGCTTTCTTCCATTGAAGAATATTTTGATCGGTATGATATGGATGATGATCGGAGAGTACGATTTGCTAGGATGAATCTAGTAGGTCTTGCTAAAATTTGGTGGATGGGTATTCAAGGGGACTTAAGAATGGGGCTACCATCCATTGGTACTTGGCAAGAGATGAAATCTAAGATTAGGGAAAAATACATACCTATCAATTATTATGACAAATTATGTGAGCAAGCAATCAACTTGAAGCAAAATAATATGTCAGTTGCCGAATATATGCAAAAGTTTGATGAATTGAAGACTCGAAGTCAAATACTTGAAGATCCAAGGCAAACACTAGCAAGGTTTAAATCTGGGTTGAGGTTTGACATTAGAAGGGAGCTGTTACGACAACCCATCCATAGTTTGGAGCAAGCTTTTCAAATTTCTTTGGATTTGGAGGAGTATCTTGGAAGTTTTAAGAGTCCTGATGCAACATTGAATCAGAGCATTGGAACTACAGCAAATCAACCATCTAATCAGCCCACAAAGTCCAAGGAATCTACTTTTGATGCTGCTAATTTTAGAGAAAAGGACCACAAATATTTCAAGTGTGGACAGCCTGGTCATGGCATACAATTGTTCCAAGAAAAACTTACATCTTGGTAGAAAACATGAAGAAAAATCGGATCAACAAAAGGGAGAGGATGAAAAGAACTTCGACTACGACATCTATAATCCAGATGATTTGGAAGAAGAAGATGAAATAGATGCTTCGTTAATTGCTGCTGTTAGACGTATTCTTTGAATTCCGAAAGATGAGAAGGAAGATTGGAAACGCATATCTTTTTTTCAAATGTTGGTTCGTTGTGGAAATCAAGCACAAAAGCTTATCATTGATGGTGGTAGTAGCATGAATGTTGTTTCAGCATCTATGGTAGAGCAATTAAAACTTCCTATTGAACCACATCCACATCCATACAAGGTAGCATGGATTGATAGTACTTCAATTCCTGTAACTCAACGCTGCCTTATTTCGTTTTCATGTGGAAGTTATAGTGATTTCATTTGGTGTGATGTGATTCCAATGAAAGTAACACATATTCTTCTTGGTTGTCCTTAGCTATATGATAGAGATGTGTTTCACTGTAGAAGAGAAAACACTTAAACTCTTTCATCTTTAATAATAGAAAAGTTGTGTTGAAACCTATGACGATAGCTGAAATGGATAAATATAAGATGGAAAAGCCAAATAAGGTTTCTAACTCACAAAAGTTGCAAGACATTCTTTCCAATAAAGCATTTGAACAGAAAAGTGAGAAAAAGTTGATTGAGGCTCAAGTTCTTCAATGACCATATTTTACAAAGGATTTTAAAATGGTATGTGAAGCATCAAATGAGGAAATTGCAGGTACACTTAAGCAAGAAGGACATCCTATTGATTCTAAACCTGAATCTTTACTTGAACCTATACCTACACCTACATCATTTGCCACCTTACCTGAATCCCTAATTGAACACTTGCCTGCACAACCTGTTACCTTATCCGAATCCTAACCCAAACCGTTACCTATACGATCCAATTTCTTACTCGAACCCTTACCTACACAACCCGTCACCTTACTTGAACACTTATCTACACAATTTGTCACTTTATATGAACTTTTACCTACACAACCAGTCACATTACTTAGACCACTACCAACACAAGCCAAATGTGTCAAGTTGGACTCGAATCAATTGAATGAAGGATTTTTGTTGACCTTGGATATCCCTAAATTTGCTGTTCATGTAGTCTTCTTCATCAAGTTTGAGCTTATGCCGCTAATCTTATTATTCTTGAAGTTTCACTTATTTCTTTATGATTTCAGCTTTAAACTTGCCGGAGTCTCGTTCCCTAAGAGAGGGAGAATGATGGAGAACGATGGAGATTACAGAAGATTTTAATCATTAAGGTTTTATGATTTTTATGATTTTAATATTATTATGTTTATTTGATATTTTTTAATATTATTATGTTTATTAATTTTCTTATTATTATTTTAGTTTCCTTAAGTTTTTAGGAAGGTTTATTATTTGGTTTCCTTATGTAACTTGATTTCCTATTATTTTAGTTTCCTAATGTTGTTAGGTGATTTTATTATAAATAGGGGGTTTTTGTAATTCTTTTAGAAGTTGATTAATAATAAAGTATTTTTTTATGTGAGTTATTTCTCTGGTTTTGTGTGATGCAAAACAAACTTAGGTGTGATGCCTGGGGATTTTATAAGTGATTCCTAAAATTGTCCTAGTTTGATGGTAGAACCCTATCTATCAATTTTCAATTCTCTTTCCTTCCCCATCTGTCCTACATCATCTATATATATATATATATACACACATATAAATATATGAAAAATGCTATTTTGGATAGTTGTAGCCCAAGTGGTGCCCCACTTCATCCATAGTAGCAGCCCTGTACACACACACACACACACACACACACATATATATATATATATAGTTATATACATATAAATAAAGCAAAACCTGAACCTATAATCAATTTAGCAATTCAAAAAAAATAGACAATTTTTCTTTTTTTAAATATTTCCAAGAAGAAATATTATTGTATTTTCCTATCTCCTGAAAGACATTAATTTATCCCACCAGAAGATTAGAATATTTATTCACCCATTAGTTTACAGAATAGAAGATTTGAAAATTTATGCAGCCAAGTTAATAAGCAAACCTTGACAATACAGGACCTCATCTTTTATAAGTCACTTAGAATGCAAATTTGTAATTGGTATTCAGCGGAGCATTACATCCTTTATTTGAACTTTCTCTTACTTGCTACTGTACAAGAATATGTCTTCCACCATGATATCAGACATTTTTCTTCTTTGAATGTCTATTTGCCCGCCTAAACATAAGCCCAAATCATGGCAATCTATTCAGGCCATTTATAAATTTGAAGGCAACTGCTTTTAACCTTCAGATAATTAATCTCAATTCAAATTGTCAGTTAAAGGTCTAAACCAGTTCTAGGAATACGTATTCATGATGAACAGCGTGACATTATCTCAAAATACTTGTATATAAGAAGATAACAATATGTTGTTGATAAAGAAAGCATAAATCATAATGACTTAACAGCAATTTTTACTTTCATGTAAATGGTTAATGCAGTTATTTATTAATATTATATATCATTCTTTTAACTATAAAGAAGTTTCATGATTTATTATTCTACTCGTTAAATTTGAGTTGGAATATGCTTGCATTATTGTAGATTAGGCATGTTTCCAATTCCGTACTTCTGAGGGTCTCTCATCATCTTGATTACTTTTTATTCCTTGTCCATTTTAATAAAATTATCAGTATTGTTTTTTTAAAAGAAAAAAGGTTAGCTACACTTAGCTTACCCTGACTATCGAGTGTTTTAATTTGTTCCCATATTCTATAACCACTCGTATTGAAGCTGAATATATTTTTATCTGCCATATTAATCGAATCACATAATTGTCATACAAATATGAAAAAATTAACCATGCACATCACGTGTAATTCCCTATATGAACTTTCTTATACTATTTTGTTCAAATCTTGTGTGATTTATGACTATTTTTATTAAACTCATATAACAAAACTCCATGATTAAACTTATCAAACAGATAAAACATTATTAAGGGAAGTAAACTAAAATCAAGCCAAAGAAAAATAAATAAATAAATAAATAAAACATTAAATTCATTTACATGGACAAAACTATGATTGATCAAGAATGACAAGAAGTAAACATGGTTTATCACAATAGAGGTAAACATTACCTACGTCCAGCGTTTAAATTGTTGACTAGGTACGTCTGATCTATTCAATATGAAAGTCCAATTGCTAAAGAAATGCATAGAACTGGATCCTTTGTCAGACTTTTGTGCCAATCCAACAATAGAAGATATTTTATGCAAGCCTTCTGAAAGCAAACAACTGGAACCCATTAATATTAAATATATATGCTTCTCGACCCAAATAGATCAGGGCAGATGAGAATATAAAAAGGTAGAACCTGTCCTCTTGCATTGACACTGTAGCCATTAACCCTAATCGCAGAACATGAATGATCAGAATGTGAGTTATTAGAGTGCATATTCACAAATTCAGTGAATATTTTCCACCTTTTTTGGCCCCTAAGAACAAAAGTAGAGAGTAAGATCAGAAGCTTAGTGCACAAATATTATTACTCCAGTTACTGATGAAATCAAATTAAGTTATTTATCCTGACAGTCGGTATCCCAACCGAACCCTACCCGCTGAAAGAAAATTTCAGTCTAGAAATTAGCACAGTTATCATAGAATTAATTACTAATTCAAACTTGGCTAAAACCAAGGCAAATTTGTATAACGTACCTGACTATGAAATTACATCTGCTTGGAGCTGCATGAGTTGGTTATCATCTTCTATAGGGCTTAAGGTGATAACTTTGGAACTCCGATCCAAAAGTAATTGATTCTTGATCCAGTTTTTTCTTCAATCTCCTCCAAGTCCTCAACATATTAGATTGAATTAATCCTCTGTACAGGGTCTCAAAAGTGACTTTCTGAGGAAGAAAACCCTTTTCTATCATCTCCACAAAAAACTTACAAGCTTTCCTCCATTTCTTTTTCTCACATAGCCCATGGATCAGCACCGTATATGAATCCAAATCCGGTCCTGTCCCATTGTCTTTCATATCATTCCATAACTCTTTTACAATCTCCATACGATTCAGAGTCAAAAACATCCCAACCAATATATTATATGTATGCATATTAGGCATGCACAAACCATCCTGCTTCATCTTCTTATATAACTTCAAAGCACCGTCTGTATCCTTTCTCCCCCTATATTCTTTAAAAAAACAATTATAAGTTGCTGCACATGGACTAACCCCATTGCTAACCATCTCACTAAGCAACTCTTCTGCATCGTCAAGCCTCCCACAAGAACTTAGGCACTTCACCACCGAAGTATATGTTGCCATAGTTGGAGAAATCCCCCTCTCTCTCATCAATTTCAACTTATCCAGTGACAATTGAGGCTTATGTGCCCGACTATAAACATGAAGTACTATCGAATAACTAGTCACATCAGGCTCTATACCTCTCTCCCACATTTCATCAAACACCTTATCTGCACTCCTTATGGTCCTCTCAAACCTTTCCTCCGGGTGCAAACTCGCCCGCCTGCAAATCCCGTTCAACAAAACATTGTAGGTAACCACATTGGGCTCAATGCCACGCCCTATCATATCCCTCAAGAACCTCTCCGCCATATCCACTCTACCAATCTTACACCACCCATATACCATAACAGTGTACATTTTCACATCAGGCACAAACCCATGTTTCCTTTCGTTAAACACTTCGGCGGCAACCTTAACATAGCCGTATTTACAAAGGGTGTCGAGCAAAAACCTGAAATCTTCAGTCGTCGGCTTGGTTCCGATGAAGCTTTCGATATCATTAAATGCTCGAACAGCTTGGCGGGTGAGTCCAGCGGATATCAAGCGGCGAATGAGAACGAGGAAGGTGGTGGAGGTGGGGCTGAGCTTATTCTGGTCCATCTCGACGATGAGCTGCCAAGCGACGTCGAACTGGCGGACTTTGGCGAGGATGTCGATGAGGAGGTTGTAGGAGGTAGCGGTGAGAGGAGGCGTGGGGAGGGACTTCGAGTAATGGAAGAAGGAAAGGGCAATCTTGGAAGAATGCCTGATGCGAAGGAGGGTCTGGTGTAGGAGGTGGGTGGAGAGAGAAACGCCGTGGAGTTCGAGAGACGATTCCATGGCGTGGAAGGGGTTGTGGTGCTGAAGAAGGATGTTGGAGACCAATTCGGCGTCGTTTGATGGTTGGAGACTTGGGAGGGCATCATCAGAGAGAGAAGAGAAGGGGCGGAGCGAGGAAGGAAGACGATGAAGAGAAGGAAGAAATGGAAGAGATATGGAGGATGTGAATATGCGAATTCCGGGCATTTTCAGTAGCGCCGTTGATGCTGAGGAAGAGAAAGCTAGCTCCTGTGTTTCCCAAAATAATTTAAATTTTTAAAAATTTTTATAGCTAATAATAATCTAAAACTGCACTTTTTTTATTTTTATCTCTTTTTCTTATTAAAAAAAAAAAGGGGTCATATTTTAAAATTAAATTAGATAACAAAATTTTAATTTTTTTTAAAGAAAATATAAAATTATAAAAAACGATATAAAAAATAAAAATTTTCGTAATTTTTTTTATAAATTATCAAAAATAAAAATTTTTGACGATTAATAAATGAAGAAAATAAAAAAAATAAACTTTAATAATAAATGACATTTGATATTAGGCATATAGTCAAAATAATAATTATTATATATTTTAAATTTTTTTATTTTATTAAAAAAATTCAAAAGATTTTGCCGTGAGTCCGAGCTTTGTATGTGTTAAGTTTTATTTTTTGTTTCAATGGAATCCAAGTTTTTAGCCAAAAAAAAAAAAAAAATCAAAAGATTTTAAGACTGTTTGGTATCTTTTTTTGGGGCGGTAAGGGAGCAGCGTGGGGCCAAGACGACCTTTACCATGCCCCACCTTCTCCCACTTCTAAAAGGTGCCCCATCCCCAATTCCTTTGAAATAGGACTGAGAAAGGGATTCTCTGTTAAAAAATCATGGATGGGTGGGTTTCTCCGTTTAAAAATAAAAAAAAATTTAAAATTTAATTTTTTAAATATATTTTTCATTTATTTACATAAAAAAATATGTTTAAGCAAATATATTATAAAAATATATAATGTTTATAAAACATAATATGATTAATAATCAGCTAATTCATGAATCATTTAGTAAAATTCCACCTACAATTGCACATATTATTTATTAACAAAAAAAATATATAAAATTTGACTGATAGAACAAATACACTTATAAATCAAATAGAAAAAATATAAAAAAAGAACAAAAAAGAATTTATAATACAAAATATAAGTTCTAACAATACTATAAAAAAGTATAAACATGCATATTTGAATAAAAGAAAAAAATTATATATTTAAATATATATATATATATATACATAAACAAGGCTCTTCCCATCCCCAACCTGGGAGAAAATCTTCAGTGCATCGGTGGTACCAGCCTCCAAATAATTTGCTGACATGTGGATGATTTCCACGTTGGATAGTCCTCCCACAAAAACTCATTAATGCTATTGAGCACCGTTTCTATTTTGTGCCTGCCTTCTTCGCCTCCTCCATCGAAGCTGCTGCATCCTCTGTGCTAGTGGAACAAGCTGCTGCCTAATTATATTATATTATATATATATATATATACATATACATATATTTTCATTGTTTTATTATAAATTTTTTTTAAAAAAATTTTGGGTAAATAGCTGCCTCCCCATTATCAAAAAAAAAAAACAAAAGTAAAAATCAGTGGACAATTGGCTATGGATCCAGTTAGATTTTTTTTTCCCCCTAATTTCTCTGTAAACTCCATTAAAGCTGAAAAAAAAAATATTTTCACGGTAAGTAATTGTCTCTCGTTAACAACTAAGATTTACAATATCCAGAAACTTAAGGAGGTGAAATAGAGTTGAAACCAAGTCCGCAGGAGCTGGAGTAATTTTTTTTGTGGTGCGAAAAATGACTATGCCTGGAAATCAATTTTATTTTATTTTTTTAAAAGGTGTTCCATCGAATCTTATGTATGAAAAGATCGAGGGTATTTGTTTAATTAGTGATATGTTGAAGAGGGAATGGTGGGGAGTGATTGTTCTTGAATCCACGAACAAAGATCATGAGAAGGTGGGTGTTGAACTAGCTTCAGAGGCAACAGATGTACTCATAAATTTCATAGTGCCCACCGAATTAATTTTTGATGTACTCTAATTATTTTTTTCCACTTTATTTCATTTTATTTCTTTCCTTTCCTTTTATCACAGAGCATGCAGCAGCTTCAATGGAGGAGGCGGAGAAGCCAAGGCACAAAAAAGAAACGGTGCTCAACGGCGTTAATGAGTTTTTGGGGGAATGCTGTCGACGTGGAAATCATCCATATGTCATTCAAATGCTCTCAGTTGGCTTATGATATGGCTTTTTTTTTAACATATGTCAGCAAATCATTTGAAGTGGTATCAGTTGAGCTGGTACCACCGATGCACAGAAGATTTTCTCCATACTCAGACCTTTATTCAAAGAGATATTTATTATTTCCAAAATGAATTTCTACACTTATTCAGGATTTGTAATTACTCCATAAATAATGAATAACCTTTAAAACAAAAAAAGGGATCTTATTCAAGTCCTCAAATTGTTCCAAGATAAAACTGAAAAGTTGACCTTATTCATAGCTTTAGTTACTTTGATTATCATCACCATTACAATTATTATTATTAATAAATAATAAATAAGAACAAGAATTATAATAACAATAATGAAAAATAGGTAGTATTGCCCCTTGTTTTATTGTTTTACTTGAATAAAGTAATAAGATGAAATATATTAAGTATGCTTTTTAAATCCCTCACATGTGCCTAAACTCAAATAAGCCAAGTTAACCATTTAAGCTCCGATGATATCTCCATATGAGAAAATCAACCTTATCCGTATAGCTTATGGTCAAATCAAGCAACATGTGGTCAATTATTTAAATATTCTCCATTCTTTATTTCCCACGAAGCATTCCTTTATCAAGATGTCCATCTAGGTTCAAATTATTAAATCATTCACTATAATATGGAAATTCTCCTCCAAAATTCCAAATTACGCAATACACACCATAGTGTGTCAGTCGTCCATCAATGTTTCCATTCACTCCACAATTTGAGGATTGATCATCTTCACAAGCTTAAAACTTCAGCTATTAAAATACTACGCCTCCTTTGTGTAAATACATGCTCAATCTTTCTCTATCTCGCGATTCTTTCTATTGAAGCAACAGAAATCAAGGCTTCGTTTCATACATTGCATGATTGACATAATTCCATACGTGACTGCATCAAGTCTTCTTCTCTTTGTACTTGCTAACTTCAGTTAACATGCTCTTGACTTTGAAAGCTTCTGTATGTTCATGCCCATATTATATAATTGCTCTCCTCAAAACCCCTCGAGAAATCAACTTAGTATGGATTTTCTTCATCATCCTGGTACTACCCTTTTAATTCTGAAACTTTTTAGTTTATACAATTTATTTAAATACATCTTCTACCAATAGATCTCAATATGCATACATGTATATGGAGAAACAACGTGCAAAGGGAAATGTGGCTTAGGCACAAAAATTGACAACTGACCCGAAAATGCATAATTTTTTTTTCTTTTTCTTTTTTTTTAATAGTCGTGTCACTATATATATATATATATATATGTATGTGATGAAGAAGCTTTCAATTAAGCAAGAAAAACAGGTTTATCATTCACATACAACCTGTGAAGAAGTTATTGAAATTCAGCTTGGTCACCAAGCTACTACATATAATGAAAAAGATGGTGATTATCTAAAACGAAAAGGTAGCAAACTATTACATATATGTCAATCTAATAATGAAATGGTGTGTTTTGTCTAATTGTTCACAAGAAAATCAAAATAAAGTAAAAACGGTGTGTTTTGGCTTCATAGCAAATGGTTCACATGATTGAAACTTACACCACTCCAACGGTCACCTAATTTAAATTGGGTTTGTTTCTCAGCCACTATAGCACTATGTTGTCCCCTATTTTAGGTGATGTTACTGTTCATACTGAAGTTACTATTGTTCTAAGCTTGCTGTTAATGCCGCTAGTGCTGCCATTGTTGCTGTTGGTGCTGCTATGTTGCTTCTGGTGATGCTGCTGGTGCTATCGTGCTGCTGGTGCTGCCATATTGTTGTTGGTGTGCTGTCATGCTGTTGCTATTGCCTTGTTTCTGTACCTCCATTAACTCATCCCCACTATCAAAAAACTCATCCTTGAGTTGAAGAAAGAGAGAGTGGGAGAAACATCTTGAGGAAGATAAGGAAGGAGATCGAGAATGTTGTTGGCAAGGCAACTTTCCTTTCATAGGTAGACCATGACTAAATCACCTTAATTATAAGCTTTATGATGACAATGGGCATCGACAACAGCCTTATACTTGAGATTGGCTTGCTCAGTTCTATTTTGAATCTCCTTGTGAAACTGGGCATAATTTTCGGCAAAGGTGGTAGCTCCGTGATGAGTTGACAAAGGTAGTGAAATGAGGTCAATGGTATTGTTAGGTATCTTTGTATACACAATGGCAAAAGGTTGAAGACCGGTAGAGCGTTGACCATACTATTATAGGCAAATTCAACCTATGGAAGGAGAGAGTCCCACTAGTTTGGTCTATTTAAAGCTAAACTTCGAAGCATGGTACTAAGTGTGCGGTTGACAACTTCACTTTGGCCATCAATTTATAGATAGTAAGGACTGCTATACTGTAACTTGGTATCAAACTTCTTCCATAAAACTTTCCAGAAGTGGCTAACAAATTTGACATCTCTATTGGAAGTGATAATTTTTGGAATACAGTGTAGACGAACCACTTCTCGAAAGAATAAGCAAGCCATATAGTTTGCATCGGAGGCTTTCTTACGGGGAAGAAAGTGAACCATAAGCGATCGACAACCACAAGAATTGAATCAACTTGTCGTACAGTCATTGGAAGACTAAGGATAAAATCCATGGAAGGATCTTCCCAAATGGTAATAAGAGTTGTCAGAAAAGTATACAGCCTAATGTTTTGTGTATACCCCTTGGCAATTTGGCAAGTGGGACAACGGGCAACAAAAGAGGCTATTTGGGCAGTCATTTTGGGCCAAAACAAATGTTAGGTGATAGCCAATGTGGTCTTATCATGCCTAACATGTGCAGCTAAGCCACCTGAATGGAGATCATGCATGATGAACTCATGGAGTGATGTTTTAGGAATACACAATTGGTTGCCTTTGAAGAGATAGCCATCTAGATGGGATAATCATCCATGTTGTCGTGAAGTTGGCATGGCTCCCATATGAAAGAAAAATCTTCATCTTCAACCTATAATTCTTTGAGATGGCTAAAATTTTGTAGGTTGAATTTCAAAATGGTGAAGGGTGAATACCTTCGGCTCAATGCATCGGCTACAGTGTTGCGTTGACTAGCTTTGTGATTAAAGATGTAGTGAAACCTTTGAATGAACTCAAGCCAATAAGCATGTAGGTAGTTGAGTTTTTTCTGACTAATTGAGGTATTTAAAAGGGTGATGATCACTGTGGAGAATTAAATCCTTTTGAATGAGGTAGTGTTCCAAGTGATTAAAAGCACGAATGACAGCACAGAGCTCTTGCTCATAAATGGACCACTTTTGGCATACTGGATAGAGTTTTTCACTGAAAAACTCAATTGGTCGACCTTCTTAAATGAGGACAGCTTCAATACCTACTTTGGATGCATCAGTGTCAATTTCAAAGACCTTATCCAAGTTTGGCAAAGTTAAGATTAGTGCATTGGAGAGTTTCTTCTTCAATAGTTCAAAGTTATCCTGTTGTGGTTGCCCCCATTTGAAATCATCCATTTTGAGATTGGCTGTTGATGGTGCAGCTATTTCACTGAAGGTCTTGATGAATCTACAAGGTCATGAAAACTCTTTAATTCAGTGACATTCTTGGGTGGAGGCCAATCTATTATGGCTTGTACTTCTTAGGATCGGTATGGATTCCTTCCTTGCTAAAAACGAAGCCAAGAAAGAGTAGACGATCAATGGCAAACTCACACTTTTGAATGCTAAGGTACAACGTGTTCTCTCTCAGCACTTGTAAAACCTTTCTTGAGTGAATTAGGTGGTCTTTTTTGCATTTGTTGAACACCAAAATGTCATCAAAGTATACCACCACAAATGGGCCAATAAAAGGTTTGAGAATTTGGTTCATGAGTCGCATGAAGGTATGCATTGTGGAGGCCAAACAGCATTACTTGCCACTTGTACAAGCCTTCTCTGGTTTTGAATGCGATCTTCCACTCGTCCCCTAATTGAATTATAATTTGATTGTAGCCGTTTTTGAGGTTCAATTTGGAAAAAATATTAGAGCCTTCAAGCTTGTCCAACATATCTTCTAACCCTGGGATTGGGAACCTATATTTAATGGTGATTTTGTTAATTGCCTAGTTGTCTACACACATATACCATGTTTTTTCTTTCTTAGGTACCAAATGAGCTGGAATGATAAACAGACTGAGGCTTGGACGTACCAGGTTCTTGGACAAAAGATCATCCACTATGCCTTGCAAAATTGGATGCTTTTGGGGCTCATTCGGTAACGGGGCAAATTTACGAGGCTTGTACCAAAGGTTAAGTCAATGTTGTGTCATATATTATGGAGAGGAGACAATTCATTTGGTAATTCGATTGGTGAGAGGTCACTATATTCTTCAAGGAGTAGTTAGGTGGTTGGTGGAATAGTGTTGTTAGAACCTATTATCTCTGCATCCTTGAGAATGAAGGCAATTAAAGCATCAAAGTGTTTGTACTGTGATGAGTCCTGTTTAGCACTTAGAGTAACAAGCTGGTTCAGTAAGTTTTGATGTGGGTGTCTTGGTTTATTGCTGAAAGTTTGGTGTGGGACCTTACCTTATGGGGTTGGTGGTAAGAGGACAATTTTCTCATTATGCCATATGAAGGAGTATGTGTTTTATCTTCCATGTGGTGCATATTTTGGCAAAAAAGCCAAGGTCTCCCCAATAGTATATGGCAAGCATCCATCCAAATTATGTCACACTCAATAGTGTCAATATAATTGCTGTGAATAAAAAATGTGGCATTGCATATTTTAGTTACCTGAATTTCGGAGTCTTGATTAACTCAATCGATCTTGTAAGGTTTAGGGTGAGGCTTAGTGGGCAATTGTAAAACATTAACTAATGCTTTTGAAATGACATTCTCGGTGCTGCCTTCATCTATGATTACGTCACACACTTTGCCATTTATAGTGCACGTGGTCTTGAAGAGTGCATTCTATTGGGTAGAGATAAGCTTCTTGGCCGAGTAAAGCATTATCTGTAATATGCATATCACAAGTTCTCCCCTAATGTCATTCCCACTAATCTCATCATTCCTTATACAAATTCAGCACCCATTTCATCCCCTTCTTCACCAATTTCCTCCAATTCATCATGCATATGCATTAATTTTCATTGAGAACATTTATTGGACCTATGTCCTAATTGTTTACATTTAAAGCATTTGAATGGGTATGGTCGTGCATAGGGATTAGTGTTTGTAGGGTGATTGGATGGTTTTGGTGGTTAGTTGTAATTGGGTTGAAATATTGGTGTTTTTCCCCTATAGCTTTTGTGCCTTGTTCTTGTGGCTATTTGAGATTGGTATGGGTTGAATATTAAGTGTGATTGGTTGGTTTATGGTGTTGTTGGTATGGTCCTGGCTTATCTTAGTAGAATTCTAAAAAGGATTTTCATTTGTAGGGAAGTTGGGTAGCCAAGTCTGGAACTGACAATTGCCTCTCTACTCTGTTGGCTAAGTTCACAGTTGCATTAAGGTTAGCAATGGGGCTTCAATGGAGCTTATCTCTAATTGGTTTTTGGAGCCTATGGATGTAGCGTGCCATTTGTTGACACTCTATCTCTTGCAAGTTATTGTGTGAGCTCAAATGAAAAAATTCAATGGTATTGTTATTCACGGTTCTATTACTTTGATGGCAATTATGGTACTGTTCATAGAGTAATTAGTCATAACGTTCTGGCAAGAAATGTGCCTTGAGCAATTGTTTTATTTAGTACCACGACCTAACTGGTTTTTTGCCTTCTTTGCACCTATTGGATTGTAATTGCAACCAAGCAAAAGCACCCCCACCAACTTTTAAGCTACTAATTAGACTTGTTAAGCTTAAAAAATATTCATGTAATCTAAGAATGTTTCAAAATTTTGAATCTAATCTATGAAACTTTCTATATGAACTTGGCCATCAAACATAGGCAGGTTAATTTTGATTCTATTATCTATATCTCGATTTTAATTGCACCTAGGTGGAGCTCCCCGACAGTCTAAAATGTTGTTTAGGAAAGGAATCTCCAAGTCGATGCCATGGATGTTTAAAGAGGGCTGCCTCAATGTTATCATCTGAGTCGCTGTTTAGCAATGGAAGCTGGTTAAGGTAAAAATTTCATGGAGAGTAAGGTGGTGGTGGTGGATCTATAACCAAGGGAATATTTGGTCGTGGCTACATGTTTTGAGGCCGAATTGGTGTCGGTGGGTGGCATGTTAGCTCTCACTCTCTCGATTCAGCAACCATTGGTGTTAAAGATGATGGTGAGGTAAGTTGAAGCAAGGATTGTTGGATAACTAAAGCAAGGTTCTCGATCTGCTGCTCCACACCTCGAATGAATGCCAAAATGGCCTTCGTACACTGCTCTTCACCGTTGGTATGGCTGCTCCTTTCAACAGAATTAGCCATAATAGGATTCTCAGCGATCTCCGAGCTTTGATACCAATTTTGATGAACAAGCTTTCAGTTAAGCAAGAAAAACAGATTTATCATTTACAAACAACCAATGGAGAAGTTATTGGAAATTCAGCTTGGTCACTAAGCTATTACATATAATGCAGAAGATGGTGATTATCTAACACGAAGGTGGCAAACTGTTACATATATATCAATCTAATAATGAAATGGTGCGTTATCTCTAATTGTTCACAAGAAAATCAAAACAAAGTAAAACGATGTGTTTTGGCTTCATAACAAATGGTTCATGTGACTGGAACGTACACCACCTCAGCGATCACCTAATTTAAATTGGGTTTATTTCTCATCCACTGTAGCACTTTGTTCTCCCCTGTTTTAAGTGGTGTTACTGTTGATGCTGAATTTGCCATTCTTTTGAGCTTGCTATTGCTGTTGCTGGTGTTGCTGTGCTGCTGTTGGTATGCTGTGCTGTTCTATTGCCAAGTTTCTACATGTCGTGCTACTGTTGTTGCCATGTTTCTACACCTCCATCAATACGACTATTTTTTTTTTTTAGATTCATTTATTTTTTATGCAAGTGCCATCTTGGTGATCTTTATGGATGGACCATCCGAGCTCCTGTATCACCCATGCTAAAGTGTCATCTCATGCCCCTTTTTTTACCTAATCATCGACCATGACGACCGCCATGATGTCCCTCGCAATATCCACCAAAAATAACCCATAAAGAATGGCCATATGATCGTGAAGATGAATGACAAGCTAAATAGTAATGACTATTAAGATAAACTCTACCACCATTAAGTGAGGAGGCAAAACAACCAAAAAGAAAAATAGCATAGCTATCAAGGGCTACCATCTCAAGCTAGTAGTAAAGACAGAGGAGAAAACCAAGATCATTACCAAATGCTTATTCAAGATGAGGAGACTTAAGCAAAGGGAAGCTGTGATCGTCTGACACCAACCAAAAGCAAAGTTTGAAGATAGGAGCGGAGTTGGCTTGGAGCAACATTAGAACCATGAGTAGTATCTAACAACACAACAAGTGAGATCGAGTGCAAAATTGGAACCAACATTGAAATCGTGTTTGGAAAAAAAAAAAAAGTAAACTCGAAGCCACGACGATTGTTAGGAATCATCTTGGAGCAATGATTAGCAAAAGCATAGAAGATGAAAGCAAAGCACAGCTAGAACAAACTCGGAGCCAAGTTTGGAATCATGAACTAAAGACAATTGGATCCAAGGTAGGCAGTGACCTAGATGTGGGTGGTTCAAACTCAGCCAATGGATGAAGCACACAGGACAATGTCAACTAGACTTAAAGCACGGAAATGATATAAGTGTGTAACATGATTATTTTTCAGGAGAAAAAAAAAAGCATTAATAGTAGCCAACCAAATGGAAAAACTAAAAGTGCTTAGAACGAGTGGCCAAATTAGTAAAAACTCATCAAATAGAATATAAGCAACATGTTAACGGGAGATGCATTGAACTTGTAGATGGACATGGAGGCTTGGATTCCTCTAAGAAGGCTAGCTATTAGTTTAGACCATTTCAGTAGATAACTTGTCACAATGAGGCTTGAATTCCTTTGCAATCATGTTAAAAGGAGTCAATTTGCCACCAACCACTCCATCTAAGTAGCATGTATCAATTCTTCATTTGCAAACATGACTTGGGCTTTTCAACAACTCCAATCATGATGCCCCCATTCTCAATTATATTTGTTTCTATGCAGATTAGCTTTTTGAGAACACATTTGAAGGAAACCAAGAACACTAGATTCGTGTCAAGAACACTAGATTCGTGTTATACTCTACTTTCTCCATGGTATCGAACTTTACTGTTAGAGTCTTCTTACTTGAAGCAATGATTGAATCATCCTCAAAGCAATGATTGAATAATCCTCCATCAAGTTGCCATCCTTTGAATCCTCCAAGTATCCTATTATTTCTTCTGTCAAGTTTATCTTTGGCATTGTTTCTTTGCCCAAGCCAATGTTCAACTAGAAGAATCCTTCACTCTAGAAATGTTTGCTTTTTTGTAGATTGGGGCAATTATTTTTGTGTATTTGGATTTAACCTATTTAGAGATGTCTATAGTTTTAGGCCAATTTAATTCATGCCTTTCCCTTTTATGCTTCCCTGGTCAATCTTTTAGCCTCATTATGCTGACGTTGCAATCACCTTTTCTGGGTCCTAATAAGTGGTTGGTGAAAGTTGCACCCAACTTGGAACCATTGACCTACCTCTATTATCGGTGGCGTGAAAGTCATTTGCTTCTTGACCTTTTGGTAAACCAATGTTGCCTGATGGTCTTTGGAGAAAGTGATATGAATCCTCAACTCAACTTGCCCTCCCTACACCTTCAATCATTAGCGCCAGAACACTGATTAAGGATTATGAGGTACGTAATTTTCTGAATGCGACTATGTCACATTCAACTCTCAACACTTTGCAGCTTGTCTATTCTTTTCTGCCTCAACCTCATACTTGTATTGGGTCCAAAGCACCTTTTTAGGATATTCAACCTTTTTAGCCAAAGCCTTATCTTTGATTTACACACCTTTCTTGTGAAATTCTTAGACCGTTTGCTTTAGATCTACATTGATCTTTGTTTAATTCAATTTAGAGATGTTGGCGGCTACCACGTTTGTTTAGACTGAAAGAAAATGGTTGTTTTCAACCTCCATGACTTCTTTTCCTTTCTTTAAAAACTTAAGTGTTCCTTTTCTCAATCATCTCTTAGATGACATTCCTAAAGACCACATAGTGAACAGTTTAATGTGTCCACATGTCATGCCATTTATATTATGGTTTTTTGTTCATCTCTTTAGTCGTAGGCATCATGTAATTTAATTACCTTGTCGATTAGCAAGTAGTCAAAAATCTGATCAACCTTGGTGATGTGAAAACCATAGACCTTTTCTAGCTTAAGTTCTTCTTTGTGTCCATGACTAGTTAAGGAAATTTTTGATTCTCCAACGATCTAGCAAGAGCTTTACAAATGTGTGGCCAAGTGGCCACTACCTTAGACACGTCAACCTCAGTCGTTTCTTCCTCAAACCTTTGGTCTTCACTCTCTATTGAGTATATCTCAATATTAGGATCTTTATAGTATGAGCCCCTAGATGAGTTCTTTCTTTGATACTCACTATTTATTATGCCATCACATTGAGTGACCTGAGAGACTAACTTAAACAAGTCACGAAACTCTATTCCTTCAAACATCTTCTTAAACTTGTAGCTTAATCCGCTTTGAGCTAGCTTGACGAACTTGCACTCTAGAATGTTCAAATGATACTTGATCCTTGCCCTTGTAAATGGGGTGATGAAGTGCTCTATTGACTCTCCTTCCATTTGTCGTAGATATGATAAGTCCGCCATGGAGATCTTTGGTTCTATTCTATAAAATTGCTTATGGAATTTTTGCTCCATGTCTTGCCAGGTGAAGATTGAGTTGGCAGACAGGTTAATGCATTACGTGAATGCTAAACCTGTAAGTGAGTTAGGAAAAAGCCTCACCTTCCAAACATCATTTGATGCAACGTCACCACACTACATGATAAAGCTGCCAATGTGCTCAACAATAGATTGGCTCTCCATTCTTGAAAATAGGTTAAAGTTTGGATAGCGAAAGTTTCTCGAAAACTCATATCGGTCCATGGCCTCTAGATAGGACTTCTAGTATGCAAATCTACTTATTCTCCTAACTACAAGGCTAACCATTTCCTGGATGATGGTCTCAATTGTTTCTTGGTCAATGCCAACTTGGTAAGGACTCTTGCTCTTCCAAATTCCAAGTCATGATGGTTTAGTAGGTGATATAAATTGTTCCCATTTCTTTGCAAAAGGCCATGATGTGGATACTCGTACTCATTGGGGCTGTTCCTCTAATTTTGCTCATGCTTCTCAACTTGTTGTGCAGCTAGCCTTGCTTGTGGTGGAATGTATGGCTAGTTGTCTCCTTTTAGCTCCACTTGATGCTCAGGTGTGACACATTCACCTCTGGTTATTCTGGCCATTCTGCCTATTTTCGCCATTCTATTTCTCACCTTAAGTGACTTGAGCAATCTGCTGTTAGTTTTGAATCTACACTTGGTCACTTTCATTGGTGGTTTAGTTTTCAACCTTTGTGAGTTAAGGAGTTTGCATTTGGTGGGGAGAATCGGTCCAAAACTTTGCAAATGTTTCAGCCATGGAATCATCATTTCGTTCATTTGGCTAAGCATTTTTTTTTTTTCCTTCCTCAATCCTTTGGGATATGCTTGCCATGGACTCCATGATTTTTTAAATCTCCTACAATTCATTAGTTTCTTTGTTATGCACATCTCCCTTAACAAAATTTTTGAAACTGCTACTAGATCTTGTCACTACCATCTTGGTTGATATCAAGTGAGTCCCACCGAACATGTCAAAAATATATTTAGTACTTTTGCTAAAACCAAGCAATTTGGACATCTCTTTAATATGCGGGCGTATTACTCTATATATAATTAGAAAAAGAAAATATAATTTATTGCAAATAATTAAAATGACTAAACCAATAAATGACATAATAAATATAAATTTAACTAAAATGAAGCAATTGTACAAGATAGAGAATTTTCATTCTCTGGTTTTTTTTTTTTTTTATGCCTTACAGTAAAGGACTTTCAAAACAAAATTAATTAACGATGAAAATAAATATAATATATATATATATATATGTATATAAATGACAAAAAATTGGTAAATATTGAAATATAGAATAAACACAAAAAAAATAGAAATGACAAGATGATAATAAATTTTTAGAAAGAAAAAGAGATATAAAAGAAATAAATCAAAATTAAGAAAATATTAAGATATCTATTAATGTGGAAATATAATGTTCATAATAAAAAAAATATCAATGATTCAATGAAAAAAAAAAAAAAAAAAAATAGAAGAAGAAGATCAAAGTCAATAAAAACAAAGCAAAATAAATAAATGAATACACATTGATGTTAAAGTATTTAAAGGAGATGTGAACCACAATAGCATGGAGAAAATATGAACTTTATTTAGAGGAACATCTTGTAGAGTTTCGGGTTACGTGAAGTGTGTTTGCAGAGGTCCCTTTCTTTTTGCTTTAATGCTTATTTATAGGCCAAAGTCCCCCAAGCTTAATGAAGAAGAATCATGCATTTCGAATGAAGAATCCAGAATAAAGGCACATTATCGTTAATTCTCCAAATCAAACAAACAATTATTTTCAAATGAAGCCTTTTCTTCTATTATTTCAACCAAATTTGAATAAATAACCATAAATAGCTATGAATCACCATTAATTTCCCAGTTGCAACATAAATTATGAACCTGGCTTATTCAGACCTTTATTCAAAGAGATATTTATTATTTGCAAAACAAATATCTAACCTTATTCAAGCTTTGAAATTACTCCATAAATGATGAATAACCTTCTAAAAAGAAAAGAAAAAAATTGACCTTATTCAAATCCTGAAATAGCTCCAAGATTAAAAATATTTCATAAACGAAAAGGTTGGCCTTATTTAGGCATTTAGCTACTCTAATTGTCAATATCATTACAATTATCGTTAATAAATTATAATAATAATAATGAAAAATAGGTGATCCAAACAAGTACTTGTCTAACTTTTATTTACATGATTTTCTTTGTAGAAAATATCATTTTTAGGATCTTCAATTAATTTTTAAAGTGCTATTTAGGTTATTTTTAGTGTTTATGTAACTATATTATATTAAAGTTGCTCTTAGTCTCTCTTAATAAACGGAAAATTGACTAGGGACTATAGTGGAAAAAAATAGGGAATGACCAAATAAAAAAAAATAAAATTAAGGATCAAATTGAAAAATGCTATAGTAGCACCACTGATGCAGGAAGAGAAAGCTCGGCCCTCATCTATGTTTCCAAAAATAATTTAAAATTTTTAAAATAAATTTATAACTAATAAAAATCTAAATTATAATTTTTATACAAAGCCATATTTAAAAATTGAATTGAGTATTAATTTTACCATCACAAATTTACAAAAACAAATGTTAATAATATTTTTTTCATAAAGTAAAAAAATGGACAATTAATAAATGAAGAAATATTTTTAAATTAATAAATGGACAAACCATTCTATTTCTCACCTTAATAAATGATTGTAAGAATAAAGTTAAAAAATAATTTTTATATATTTTGAAATTTGTATGTTTTTGAAAGGAATTGAAAAAAAATTAGTATTTGTTTAATATTTTATCTTCATGTTTTTCTATGAAGAAAATTAATTTCTTAAGATTCTTAAATAATTTTTGAAATATTATTTAGGTTTTTTTTTTTCTTTTTTCTACTGTTTTGTGAACCTTAACTATACTAAAGTTGCTTTTTTAGTCCCTTTTAATACATGGAAAACTGATTACAGATTAATTTTGTAACAAAATAGAGAAACAAAGTGCAAATAAATAAATAAAGTTCAAGTGCAAGATGCATAACTTAGGTACTACACATGTTAACATTTCTAAAAGGTTATTTGGATCAATTCCCCCTCAACTACAGCAAAAGTTACATATTAAGGTAGTTCTATTAACATTACCTTTCTTGCTATCTACCCTACATTTTATATAAATTCATATTTAATTTTTTTTTTGCTATCTACACTAATAAAACTTAGCTATTTTACTCTTCCCTCAAAACAAATAACATTTAGATTGGAATAACAAGAACTTGATGGGTGCATAGCTGATTTTTTTTTTTATTTTCTTTTATTTTTTTGAACAGGAAGAAAATAAGTCATGATACAAAATATTACCCACCTCTAGCTGGTTGTAGAGATCCCATTATAGTAGAAGAGCTCCACTGCTTGATTAGTGGATCTGCACATGGTGAAAAATACATGAAAGAAAAGAATTCTTCACATTGAAAATATTTGCCACCAGAATTCCAACGTCCCATTGACACTCATTTGAAAGGGGAGGTAATTCCTTGAAAGGCAGCGCCACTACCTTTACTAGATTTTAAAAGTTTAATTGGGATTTAGAATGGATTGCCAGAAAAACAAACAAACTTGTAGACCAAGTTCGGCTAAAAGCACTGCCTCAAAATGGAATTATTTAGTTTTAATGTCTTAGCTGATGGGGCTATGGCCCCTCTTTTTATTTGATCAATTTTTGTTAAATAAATTGTGTGTTACTTTGCAATTTCTCCTTTTATTCGGTTCTTCTTGGCTTTTTTGGTTTCTAGAAAATTTTATCAAAATTAGGACTTTTACAATATAATTTATTGTATTTTTAAATTTAATTAAAGATATTACTGACATTATACAAATGGATAACTTTGGAATATAACAATGTTAATAAAAAAAGGTAGTGTGTGTATCTAAAAATGTATAGTGTTAATAGAATCACTCATTCTATAAAATTTACAACCATGCCCCTAAGCTTTCAAAATAGTGCACTTTGTCATTAGTTTATGTAATCTTTTTTTTTTTTTTCTCTATTTCCTTAATCAGTGAATAAAAAGAAGTGAAAGATTTATTATTATTATTATTATTATTATTATTATTAATAGCCATAAGTAAAAGGACAAAATGTTCCTAGTAGTAGTAGTAGTAGTAGTAATTGTAGTAGAAAAATTATATATATATATATATATATAGTAATACAAAACAAAGGATGAAATAGATATTTAATATTAATTTTGAATATAAAAAGTAATATGAATTTTTATAAATCAATTAAGTCAAAAACAAATCCTAAGGTGTAAACGATGAATTTTCAACTAATAAGTGATTATTTCTTAAATCTAAAAAGTGGAGATATATTTTCATCAAACCTTGTTGAGGTTGATAAAATTTACATTTTTATAATTGTTATTTTTTTTTTTTGCTTAAAAATAAAAATAAAAAATGTCTCTAATAAGTGATTATTTCTTAAATCTAAAAAGTGGAGATATATTTTCATCAAACCTTGTTGAGGTTGATAAAATTTACATTTTTATAATTGTTATTTTTTTTTTTGCTTAAAAATAAAAATAAAAAATGTCTCCTATAGACATCAATCAAGCTGTAGCCCAATATAGGGCAATAATGTAGCATACAATCACAAGGGAATAACAAAGTTTGTCAAGAGTCGAACCACAACTCCAAACCTTCAAGTGTTATGGTATAAAAGCCTCTTCCGCTGAGCAAACTCCCTAGGTAACAATTAGCAGAAAAATTATTTACAATAATGCTTACCCTAAATGATCATCTATAAAACATGACCAAAAAGATATCTATATACATATATATATATATATAATCAATTGTCACATTAGGATAATATGGTAGTTTCCATTTTATGTTTTCCTGCATTATATCAAATGTTAGAATTTAAAATTCAAAAATAATAAAATATACACAATACTAAAACCCCTATTTAGGAAAAGTGGATTTTATAAAGATTCGATAATTAGTAAATATAATTTTAAATTTTAATATTTCATATAATCCAAAGATTGAAAAAGAAAGTACTGATGTTTGTTTTAACATTAAAGATTTAGATTTTAAATCTGGCCATATGTCTATATATTATGTATAGGTATCCAATGCCAAATGGATCATGGCCAGGTGTGAATCAACATCTTGTAGAGCATCGCTTGGTAATAAGAAATTTATAAGATGTATGTGTTGGTTTTAATAACGGTAAAGGAAGCAACGTTCATCATATGTAATAATAAAATAAAGGCAGACTCAGGTATGGCCTAATTGTTTAAACATTTTTACTATCTTTCAATTATTATCATAATTTTTAATTTATTGTTTTCATGTGCAGCTAACCTTCCCCAAACGATGCTTTCAACATCTGAACCACTGTATGCCATACAAGGTCTCTAACTGTAAGAGAGCAATACACAATCTATTATAACTTCAATTTTTAGGCATAATTTTCTATGAACATGATATATATGAGTACAGGTTTAGGCACGTAGCTTCTTGATGACATCAAAACTTGTGTTTATCAAAATTTGGTTTTACAAAATTAGATTGCCCAAATTAGCACCATTAGTAAAGATGGCCATTCTGAAGTGAGTAGGTTATATCACTTAAACTATCATCATGTGGAATGGGAAGTATTTTTTTCCCCCCCTACAAAATGTTGGTCTTTTATTGTGTGGAATAGAAGAGTGGCATAGGAAAAAAGGTTCACAAATCACAACTTTTGCTGATGATAAATTTGCAATATATATGTATTACAACTTCCAATTACAATTCTTGACTAACATTATCAAGATTTTCATCCCCGTGAACAGAACCCACCCATAAATCATAAACAATTCAATTCTAAATCAAACAGTTATTCAATTCTTTCCTACATAACAAAATGAAGATTTTTCATCCCATATAGCATATACTGACTAATAAAAGAAAGTCCCTTGGCTCTCTACGAAATGTAAAGATTCCAAAGATGGCAAATCTTGCCAATTAGACAGCCAAAACAAAATTAAAGGTGAACTCCGATAATCCACCTTATACAAACCTTGCCAATTTTGTATTTTCATATTTACAAAATCATGAAGGGACCTATAATGCTCTTCCTTTACTCATTTTTATTGTTCAGCAAAACAAAAAAACTATACTTTCAGAACTCTTTCAATTTCACCTGTAATATCATCCAAATCAATGACTTTATTTTCTTTTGCCATCTTAGTTCTATAAAGCTCAGCATTTAGTTCTTCAATTTGCTTTTGGATCTTCACTCCCTTATCTGGTAATCTTGAAACCATGGCCTGATTTAATAAACAGAAAATGAGAATATTGCATGAAAGACTACCAGATTATAAGTGAACATATTTTTACTAATATAAAAACATATGTTAAAATTTGAGCAGAGTGAATTGACACAGAATTAAACATTATGGAGTTCCAAACCGAGAATATATCCCCTGTTTCCTTTAACCGGCCATGAAATGGACAATTCTTGCACTTCCAATTGAAAGTTGCTAAAGAAACTAATAATTGAAAGGTATACCTTATTTGCAAGAGTTATAGATAGCCGATTGATTCTTTCTTTAATCTCTGACTCAGTTAATTTACCAACACTATCTGGGGATGTAACTTTCTTCTCTGATTTTACATCCTTTGGCTTGAAAGCATACTCCGCTCTGTCATTAGTATAAAGCAAGCTCTCAGCAGAGGCAATAGATAGTATTCTTTAACAAAGACACAAAATTAGACAAAGGCCAAAAAACAAAATGATGCTCGGAGTGCTTACCCATTAACACTCTGTTCAACTGCATAACTTGATGAAGTACCATAGAAGGTAGCCCTGGGTTTCCTGTACCCAAAATAAATATATTAAATGAGAGCAAACAATAGATGCCTCACTGCATATCTAAGAAACTGAGACTACATATATAATGACATAACCATAGTAATGCAACTATTAAATGTCAGTATTCCGATTGATTAAATTGATATGATTTGATATATAAAATGTTTTATGAATTCACATTGTTTGAAATGATTACTAGACAGCTTAGCTAAATTGCCAGCTCTGATAGCATGCATAGCATCAAAGACTATGTTTAACTAAAATAATTTCGCCCTTGTGGTACAGCTGATAAAACATGAAAACAATAATAGACAAGGACAATGGTACAGCTGATAAAATTAGTACTGAAAAATGCTTCACCACAAAAGGGGCCGGAAAAGATAAATTGGATTTACCTAATCACTTCCTCATCATCCTGCACATGTACAGGTGCTGTCTTGGAGAAGAGTAGACTGTGATGACTTACTCCTGCTATTCCAAGGCTTTGCAAGAATTTTATATGGGATTTTAAGGATTCGTCCCTATGGCAGACAGGACAATTTTAAAAATAGTAAGAAATACAAAAAAATTGAGTGGAATTTAGGCCATAGAAGAGATGATTGTAAAAATACAGTGCAATTTTGTAAGTCAATGAACCACAAGTAATTTTCAATTATAATGCACATACATGAAAAAAGGACATCACCGTGGCAGAAAAAAATTAATTATAAGTTCTAACAATGATGTCATTTAAAACATCCATTGCTTCTACAAGATCCAGAACTTGGATATTTTTCCTTCACCAATTCATACTACAAGTATGATGTAGAATACATTAAAAATGAATGCATGGATAAAACAATTTTTCCATAACTTCAAAATGAAAACAAAAAAAATAAAATAAAATTCTATCAATCCCTATGTCCACCAAGTGTTAAGAGACCTTAAATTTTATTCAGTAATTATAATTAGTGCACAACAAGCAAGTAGCAAAATACTGCATGTTTTCATATAGATAACAAAATTTAGAAGTTACAATCTGATTCTGAAAATACAATATATAAACACCAGTGCATACCACGCATTACACCTGCCCAAGTCATTGACACAGCTAGGGAGAGATTTTACTATTCTCCTGTTATTTAATGAGGATAATATAATAACAATTTATGACTTTAAGAAGCTAAAGATTACATACATCAAGTACTGGCAATCATGCTCCTCATACAATTGCTGTTGAGTAAGGGATACATCAAAACCCTGTGCCGGAATACTGAAAAGGTCCCGTAGATCCTGAAATGATTTTGTTACAATAGTCAGCATTCTCATTAGAACAGCATACCTGGCGATCTGGGGAGGAAAAGGCAAAAAAAAAAAAAAAAAAGAAAAAAAAAAAGGTTGTATCATTGCTTAATATTTTACCTGTTGGCTAAAATATCGGATTTGTTCTTTCTGCTCAGTTGCTGTTTTAAACAAACCCCCTTTGAATACCTAAGTCATTCATTATGAGCAGTTAAAACCAATACAGTATGGTCCATGCCTCATCAAAGAATAAGTATTCAACCATACGTTCAACGAATAAATAAACATGAAACAAACAGATAAGTGATCCAACTATCACAGCATACCAGAAAAAAACTTTATACAAGTAAGATCCCATGTCATGTGACATGTAGATACATAAACCATTCAAGCTGTATAACGGAGGTCTCAGAAGCTCATTATGGCAATTCTTGATACTATATTATAACATATAAGATACAAAACCCAGAAAGAAATCCATTAACCTGTTTTCTATAGATTTTCTCCTCAACAGTTCCACTTGTCATTAACCTATATACAAGAACATCCTTCGTTTGTCCAATCCTATATGCACGATCGACACTTTGATTATCCGTACTGTAAAAAAAAAAAAAAAAAAAAGGAAAACCAAAGTTAATAAAAGTTGAAGCAGAAGTTGCACCATTATTGGTAATTAAGAAACAGTGAAAAGTTAACAACATTTAGAAATCCATTTTCTTGTGCATGACAAATAGTTCTAAAGGACAATGCAGAGACTTTACAAAGAATCACAAAACACCATAAACATTAAAAAACAAGGATGAAAATCAAATAAGACTATAAATGGTTTATGGCATAAGTACTGTCCAAATAATATACATAAGAAACTGTAGAGCGTATTTTTTATAATCATACTTATAACTATAGTTGGAATTAACTTTTTGTAACTTTAGTTGGAATTAGCTTTATGATGGAAAAGAGTGAAATAGAAAAGACAGCAAAAGTATTGCATTGTAATCATTCAAGTGCAATTTTATAGACACCTAGTGTTGCCAATCTTTGGTCTAGTAATGGATATCAACTCTAAGATCCAAATAATCTTATAAGAACAATAAATCTAATGAAAGATCAAAAGGGTACCTACCTTGGATTCCATGCAGGATCAACCACAATTACACGATCTGCTCTAGTAAGCGTGAGGCCCAGACCACCAACTTGAGAGGTTAAGAGGAATATGGAAGCGCCAATACCATCTTGGAAATCCTATGGACGGGAAAATTTGGATTATAAATAATACAGGTAAACAAAAGAACCTTCCAGTTCAAGTTTTTAGAACGCTTACATTAACAATCTTCAATCTGTCACTAGCTTTTGTGGTACCATCAATGCGTAAGAACTCATAGGCATTGGATACTATAGAATCCTATAAATAAGCCATTCAGAAGTCATTAAGTTGCCTACATTATGCTTTAAGAAATACTATTTTAATTAAAACATTCAAGAAATATCAAGAAGAATTTATCCACTTTAACATTATTTAGTATGTAATATCATAATGATTGCAGATAATTTCCTCACAAAATGTAAAGTGAGCATATAAAAAACCAATTATCTTTCACTACATCACATACAAGTTTGAACATCAAAATCTATTATATTTATACACTAATTGGTCAACCTTAAAATGTACTTATTTACATATTAGAGAGAGAGGAAAAGAGAGAGAGAGAGAGAGAGAGAGAGAGAGAGAGAGAGAGTTTAAAATGTACTTCAGAATCAAACAAAATAAGAACTGACCTGAATGAGATTCAGCATCTTGCGAGTTTGAGAAAAGATAAGAATACTATGCCCCTTTGGAATTAAGTCATCCTTCATAAAGAAGGTTAAGAATAATGACATACCACAATAAGAACAAAGCAACATAACATAAATTAAGAATATCAAATAATTAAACGTAGCATCCCTACCAATAACGACATTATGAAAGATATTTTGCATGAAACAGTTTCATGATTTTCCTCCAATTCATCTTTCTCAGCAACATCTGCTATGTGCATTGCTAATCTCTCTGCTACATAAACATCTTCTTGCTGTAGCATTGAATCCATCCCTTCTAGTACATCTTCAGCAGCTCGCTTTGTCAATAGAAGTGGATGATCACATATTTTCTTCAAGATCTGCTTTGTGTCAAACAATGATTGATCATTATCTACTTCAAAAAAATGTGAACCTTAACATCCATTTTCTTCCTTTCAATATCCAAAACAGAAAACATGGAATGATCAAGGCAGTGAATTCCTTTGACTTCCAACTAAAATTCCAACAAACTTTTTACCCTAGTGTGTTGACCTAATTTAATTTGCATATTATCTCAGCAACATCTGCTATGTTACTTCCATTTAGATGGTGGATATTCACTTGGAGCGAATTAGAGGACCCCTCCAAACCATTGAACGAGATGGAGGAGTTCAGATTCGAACTCACGGTGCTTTCCCCTGACGCCACTGAGTCCTTGTTAGTCACACCAGTTAAGCTGTCTTCCACAGATTTTGGTTTTCCATAGATAATCCCTAGATCAGATGCACTGTTCACGTGATCACCGTTCACGCAGAGGCACTGTTCATACATGAAGTAACCTGGGATAATAACATTACCCTAGAGCCTTGCATTAGAATTCGAGATCAAGGATTTGGGAGTGCTAAGATATTTCCTTGGCATGGAAGTTGCTCGTTCAAGGAAAGGAATTGTTGTCTCTCAACGAAAATATATCCTTGATCTTTTAAAGGAAACCGGGATGAGTGGTTGTAGACCGGCTGAGACTCCCATGGATCCCAATGTGAAGCTTTGGGAAGAGGGAAGTGTTCCTGTTGATTCTGGTAGATGCCAAAGATTGGTTGGGAAACTAATCTATTTATCCCATACTCGGCCGGATATTGCCTTCTCAGTCAATGTTGTTAGTCAATTCATGCACGCACCTTATGAAGAACACCTTGAGGCTGTCTACCAAATTTTGAGATATTTGAAATCTACTCCTGGAAAAGGTCTATTTTTCAAAAAGACTAATCAAAGAAGTGTTGAGGTATTTACTGATACAGATTGGGCAGGTTCGGTGACTGACAGGAGATCTACTTCAAGGTATTGCACCTTTGATTGGGGAAACTTGGTTACCTGGCGAAGCAAGAAGCAAAATGTTGTTGCCAAAAGTGGCGCAGAGGCTAAGTTTAGAGCAATGACTTGAGATCTGTGAGGTGCTGTGGATATACAGAATCCTCGTAGAACTTAAGAAGATTGTGAAGCTTCCTCTGAAGCTGTATTGCAACAGCAAAGCTGCAATAAGTATTGCTCACAATCCTGTCCAGCATGATAGGACAAAGCACATTGAGATTGATCGACACTTCATCAAGGAGAAACTTGAAGCTGGGACTATTTGCTTGCCATTTGTGCCCTCTAGTCAGCAAACAGCTGACATCTTGACTAAGGGACTTGCAAGACCTAACTATGAACATTTGATAAGCAAGTTGGGCATGATTGACATCTATGCACCAACTTGAGGGGGAGTGTAGGAAAGTTAGGAATCTGATCCCATAGAATCAGGAAATTAGAATTTGAATTAATAGGATATTTCCATTTTTAGGTTTTTCCTTTTTTTCCTCTCTGTTACTATTTCTGCTTCTTAATTCTAGGAACCTTGCCTTGTGCTCTATCCTATTTAAATACTAATGTAATTCATATTATGATATACAATAAAAAGAGAGTTTTTCTTCTCTCTATTTTTTCCTTCATTAGTCAATTCATGGAAATACTAAATTCATTAGGAAGCCAAGGTTAGAGTTTTATAAAAAGGGATTTGTTAAGTTATCATCAATTCTAGAAGCTTAATTTGTAAGCAAACCCAACTATGCATATTAAACTAACAGAATGGAATTCCACCTCACCCCTCACATGTAAGTCCCTCCAACAATAGGACAATAACTAGAATTATTGATGCGGTATAATATCAAATAACACGTGTGGATTAAAAGGATTCATACATATGACTAGTTAAGATTTAGGAACTACTATCATGTTGAGTTGCGATAAATTGCATAAACTTAAACTATTATAAAACAGGCCCAACTATGTATACCAAACTAGTAGCCTAAAGCACACATTAAGCCTAAAGTACACCTTAATCCTTTAAACCCTCAGCCATAAATTGCGTATGAGGACCTCTTTAGATGTTCTACTTCTTTCCTATCAAATTTGGTTCTCTTTTTTCCTATGCAAAACTTCAAAAAAGAATGACACTGAATTCATTACAAGTTTAAAGAGAGAAAATTCTAGAGCTAGAAAGATGAGAAATAAAAAATATAAAGGAAAATTATACCGTAAGTGCAGCCAATGGAGAGCCATCAAAAGCTGAAAGAACCAACTCACTCTTCAAAAAAGCTTCATAAAGTTTTCGCTGCAACGCATAACATATAAGTCTAAAATCTTATATATGCGAACCCAAGATGAAGGGTTCTGTGGAAAATTATAAGGTAGACTAAGATATGGCAGATCAAACCTGACAGCTAGTCAATCTTAGCCACACAATTATCTCACTCTTCTTAGAAAGTTTTGGATTTTTGTCATCAGCATCTTCAGTGAATACTTCATTCTTCAAGCGACGCAAAAAATAAGGTTTAATGCGTTCTCTAAGTCCCTGTCAGAAGAGGTTACCAAGGTCCATTATTAGTGTCGTGGCATGTTTAAAAAAAACTACTAGAGAAAAGAACAAGAACAAGAAGAAGAAAGGGCATATAGAAAATTCCCATCATTGCATACACATAGAGGATTCAAATGTATGCTACCTGATTATCAAACACAGAACAGGACAGTGTCAAGAAGAAAATTCAAAAGATACTGTAATTAGTTACTAACAATGTTTTAGAACCTTATGACATTGACAGCTCAACAGCCATCCAAAAACTCTATAACAGCTGCAATATCATCATTGATAAATATTCGCAATTCTAGAACTCATTACTCTAGAAACCCAATAAAGAGCTGAAAAGAAGTCATAAACAAAAGTAAAGCTGGAATTCCTCTTAGCAAGCCAATAGTAAAACTCTATGAAAATAAAATTGCTATGAATATATTGCTAGTTTTCCATATTATGAGTGAACCAAACACATTGAAATTTTCTACAACTTCAACATTGAAGTTGTGGTGAACAAGAAGTTCGTAACTTCCTATGTCAAATCACAAGACCAAATGGAGATATCTTCATAAGTTTGTAACTCTCTACTTCATTATAAGTTTAAAACTTCCAATATCAAAAACTTTTACACATTTGTAACTTAAGCAAAATCCACCAACATATTTGCCTCAGCTTGAGAGGGAATGTTATTGGTGTTATCTACTATGCTTACTTTTATGCTTATGAAGGACAGGATTTATAGTCTCTTTTCTCTCCTATCTCACTTTTTTTTTTTTTCTGTTACAAACAGAGGTCACAAGCAAGGAAAAAAAAAATACACAGGTTTCAATGAAAGCAATGTCTTATTGATCATAAAGAGTTGCGGTTACCCAAAAAGCAGTAGCGTTTTAAAAAACTTATGACTTTTGCAATTGATGTGCATGCAATTGAATGAATTAAATGATAATCTTCAGCATTTACAATTGTTCAGTAATCATGATTTCTAATAATTATGAAAATTACATTATGCAACTGAGGGGTAGCTATTGCCAAGGCCGGACAAAGGCATAACATGTATTAATTTTCTATTGCAGAAGACTTGAAGAAAAATAAAACTGTAGAAGACCCAATATGAGCATATATATATTGGAAGATAAGATGTATAACATAGGCAAATAACAAATATTGTTTGGAGTACTCGTAACATCTAATAAAAAGATCATTACTTTTGCAGCTTCTGAACCAATACGCTTGTCCCTATCTGAAGCCTTTTTTTCATTTCCACGAAGAATTGCATTCTCAAAGTTTTCTTTGAACCTGAAAACTTCCAAAGTTCATACCACATGAAGCACAAATCTAACTCAAGGCAATGAAGCAGAAAGAGTATTACCATTGTTTGTCACCAAGAAGATCAGGGCAGCAGAAGTTGAATAAAGCCCACAACTCCTAAATCATCAAATAAAAATATCATATGTTAGTCTAGTTATTGTTTTGTATTTATATGTGGAATGAAAAAACACAAAAATTCCAACATACAAAGTACCTTAAGATTGTTCTGTATAGGTGTACCACTGATGATGATACGATGAGCACTTGGTATTTCAAGCAAACTTTTGGCTCTTTGCGTACTAGGATTCTTTATGAGGTGCCCCTACATTAAAAAGGAATGGCAACTATAAGTTCATATGTCAAACATGTTCTTATAAAAACACAATGGACAATCTGTTGAAATCTTGCAAAGAACAGAATAGGTTCTATACAAACAGGCAACCAACTGCTATATGACTATCAACCGTTTACAAGGGCAAATAAGAATGTACATTTTTAATAATCACATTTATAAGCCCACCAAGGTGATTCTAAGTCTAGCAAGGCAAGACACAAGGAATCACAAGATCGTAAAAAGTAAATAATACTCTTGAACTGTGATTTGAAGACAATATTACCATTCAGTAAAACACATGTTGATTAGTTTGGGGGCCTTATTACAGCAACAAGAGAAGAAAAAAAAGCATTACGTGGTATTTAACAACCAAATTCTTAGTATTGAATACTAAAATTGAAATATGCCAGAGCAAACTTATGGCTAAAATGATTATTCTTGATCACTTACAGCTAAAATTATCAGTATCGTTTAACTATTACCACATACATGGGCAAGTTATTGCATACATCTTTAATAACCACATTTATAAGCTCACCAGGTGATTCAAAGTCCAGTGAGGCAATAAACATGGAATCCCAGGATCGTAAAAGTAAATAATACTATTGGAATATGAATCAAGACAATATTGCTATTCAGCAAAACACATGTTGATTGGCTTTGGGTCCTTATTACAGTATAAAGGGGGGGGAGAGCGAGAGAGAGAGAGAGAGAAGGAAAAAAAAAATAGAACAAATAAGTTATGTTTAACAACCAAGTTCTTAGTATTCAATACTAAAATTGAAAAATGCCAAAACAACTATTTATACTTATGACTGAAATTATTATTATTCATCACTTACCGCTAAAATTATCATTATCATTAAACTATTACCACATACATGCTTATATATGAGTCTAACAAATGGATGGATGAATCAGAGGGGTAGAGAGAAACAAACAAGATCTGACCCATAATATAATGATTAAACATATCTGACAGTACTTCATAAGGTTTAAATAAAGCTAAAATCCCTAGAATAATAAATCGATAAAGCAAAAGTATGGTAGATGCACACACAAATATAGTGAAAAGATGAATGCAGGGGAGGATAGAGAGAAAAAGAACAAAATATAAACTAAATTATTGTCAACAATTAGTAGGAACCCACATTATTCTCCAAGTAAACCAACATATTTGAATTACTCAACTATGCCTAACAAATTTAAACCAACCTCATCAAGTATCATATAATCCCATGTCACGCCGTCCTCATTTTTATCATCATCAAAATAGTAGTCCCCTCGCAAAGATTTTGAGTTATTCCGCACAATATCATAAGTTGTGAGAAGAATGCCTTTGTCCTACAAGTAGATAAAATTAATAATAATAATAATAAAATAAAAATGATTAAAAGACAAAGAAAATGGTACTACAACATTTACTATTTCTGCACTCAAAATTAGATAGTATAAATGTGACAGAATTTGGAAGTGCATCTTCTTCCTATGTATTGGATCAGACAAGTGTTCTAAAATCTTGACTGAATAAATAATTGTTTCCATACTATTCCAACAGTCAACTTCTACCTTCAAGTCCACCATTCAATTTGAATTTTAAGTATATGATGTTTAGCTTATTACGTCTTAATAAATATCTAACATTAGAAATGTCTGAACATAATATAAACTACCAGCCTACTTCTAATCTGATGTTGTAAGCCCACTATGACTGAACAACAAAGAAGACTTATATAGTACCTGAAGTATATATTGAAGCTCATATTGTCGCAGTTTTGCAGAAGTCCCAAAATATCTGCATGAAAGGACAAAATGATAATAACCATTCAATTTCCAAAATGTACATGATCATTTTGATCATATAAGAAACGAGAACAAGCAGTCTTACTCCCTTGTCTTCTCAGATAGACCCACAGCTGATAATTCTTTAAGCCAATGGTCAAGTAATGTTTTTGGGGCCACAATCAGTGCCCTCTTAATCAAACGTGAATGAAACAGTCCAGCTAAAAATCCACAAATCTGCAAGAAGAAACATATCAACTTCCACATCATCCAAAAAAAAAATATATATATATATATATATCTAAAGATATAACCACCCTATAGACTTTCTCTTGTGTCCTTACCTGCATTGTTTTTCCCAAACCCATGTCATCACCTAAGATTCCACCCTTACCCTGACAATGCAAAGACCATAGCCACCTTATGCCATCACGTTGATGAGGATACAACATTGTTGCAATGTCACCGGGCAACTTGTAAGTGTATTTTAGGCCACTCAGAGTTATAGTTTTTTCATCCTCCAAAACAGAATCCTCTGTAAAATTATCCAACACATCGACCTCGCCCAAATCATAGTACTTCTTCAATTTACTGTCCTGCCTCCCCACTTTTTTAACGAATTTTTTTCTATTCAAAACCTTACAATCATCTTCATCATCAACATCTCCACCTCCTCCCCCTCCTTCAGTTCTAGACACAAAAGTATGTCCAACAGATAGTAATTTCTCACCCACCTGTCTGGATTCATCTTTGCCGAATTTCACATCCACAGACTCACTGTCCTCTTCACAATCATCAACCACACATTGAATACTGCCCCCAGCATTCTTAGTCACATCTAATGAAGGATCAGATGATTCAGAGGCAAAAGAGAATGAAGATTCTGCACTCGCATACTCAGGAAATTCAACTTTCTGCTGATCAATTTCTTTACTCTTAACCAAAGTCGAAGAATTACCTTCAGGGTCAGCCTTTTTCATATCCCTCCTCTTCTCAATTGACAGCAACTCTAGCTTTGAGCTCAAATTATCTAGAATATCTCTAATTTCATTCCCACCACCATTATCATCATCACCCTTGTTCAAATTTCGTGTCGGAGCTGGAGGTGAATTGAAATCAGTAATATAGGAGGACTTATCCTCATGAACCACAGCTCTTTCCTCCGTATTACCATTACCATCCCGGGATGAAAGCTTGCAGAGTCGGCGTCTACCCTCTATTTTAACCTTTATGGGCTTTTCTTGCTCTAAAAATCATTGACAAATGTAAAAACAGAGGGAAAAAAAAATGATAACCCAGTAAGAAGAAGTTCAAATAGTTTAGCATATAATTTTGACAGACGCATACAAACAAACGATATGTGGGCGTGAAAAGAGAAACAGAGAAAGGGTTACCAGGAGAAGAATCAAAGTCGGTGATAAATGAAAAATGAGGAAGACTAAGATCAGTGTGACTATTTTCTTTAGACGCAGCTTTGCAGAGTCGGCGTCTTCCTTCGATCTTTACCTTCGTCGGATTTCGATCGTCCCCCATCTCTTCCTCATCTTCCTCCTCTGTACCCAAATCCAATTTACAAAAACAACCCAAAAAATATTTTATCAAAAAAATAATAATAATAATAATTAAATTAAGAACACAAACGCACACAGAGAAAGACAAAGTAGAAAAATGGGGTTACCAGAGGAGGTTTTGAAAGTGGGTTTGGGAGGGGCTGAAAGTTCTTGGAGGAGGCGATAATGGCTGTCGTTTAGGCTCTGTGGCTTCCTGCTGGTGTTGCTCTTCTCCGCCATTTTTGAATGTTCGTCTTCTGCTACAAAGCCCTTCAATTCAAAATTTCAAATTGATTTTAGCAATTTTTGGTTTGGTTTGGTTTCCGAGACATCAGAGAGAGAGAGAGCGTGTATGAGAAAAAGTGAAGAAGTATAATATTATAATAATATTTGCCCATAAAGAAAAATAATAATATAATTACAATAAAATAATTGTTGTTTTCCCGCTCTGTAAAGCGTTTTTTGAAAATTTGGAAATGTATTCATTCTCTCTGTTGTTGAGACAAAATGGGATAAAGTTTATTTTTATTATTATTTTTGGGCAGTAAAATACAATTTTTTTTATAATAAATTCATTTCGATTTTAAATAAATAAAATAAATTAAGGTATAGTGATTTTAAAGATTGAAAATAATAAATAAAGTTGGAGAGATGATGTTTGTTGTATCTGAAATGAGTTTTCATGATTTTAAAATTTTAAAGTACAATGTAAAACATGTTAAAAAAAAAGACAAGAATAATATTTTTGTCAATATTATTTGTCAAAATATTTTATTTGAATATGTCTGTTGCTTATATCAAATTCAAAGAGAAAGAGTATAAAAAAAAAAAGTAATAAATAAAATTACATTTTGGAATAAATAAGGAGCTTCCAAAATTAAAAGGATAAAAATAAGGTACGGACGAAAAGTAATTCAAAAGGTAGTGTAAGAAAAATATTGGTTTTAAGAATTTTTCTACAGGACAATGATGTCAAATTAAAATGCACATAAAATGAAATATATATATATATATATATATATATTGGTTGTAAGAATTATTTGATGAATCCAACATGTTAGGGGTGTTTTAAACATTTAGAACTATGTTTCCAAAAAACCAAAGAAAAAAGAAATAGGGATACTAAAATGTTTAAAGCTATAAATATTGGTAGTTGGTTGGTCCACTATGTTTTTGGACCGTTAATATACAGAAAATTATGTAAAACATTTTCAATGATATGCCATTATTAAAAATGACACAAATAGCTTATTTTGCTAATTCAATGGAAAGTGATAAATTTCATTAATTGTGACACCAAAATACAATTGGCAAAATTTTCCAACGGTTCCACCATAAAAAAAAAAAAAAAAGTTGGTATATATTTATTGAATTAAATTTATCTTTTTAATTAATTAAAAGAATATTTAAAGGTGATCAGATATCTTTTATCCTTTATACACACTCTCTTTTCTAGTATGTGTCCCTAATTTGATTAAAATAAATTTTAAAATTTGGCAATGCAATTTTTAGGTATTTGCTATTGGAGTAGTAAATCCAAATTTAGCATTGTTATTTATTATCGGAGAGCTCATGCCAATGCCAATGGTAAAAAAATAACGTTTACGATTAGAGATGTTGCTGCAAATATCAAATTAAAAAAAAAAAAAAAAAAAAAAACAATGCCAAAATGATATTGACAAAGCCAAATTTTAGTATTAACTCTTCGATAGTGCAAGTTGAAAAATAGCATTGTTAAAGATCATTAAATAGTGATGAATCCATTTTTACCAATAAAACAAAAAAAAAATTGTAATAAATGAAGTATTAAATGGTCATGATCCCACACATTTTTGTTTTCATCAATTAAAAAATGGCGAAAAATTAAAATTTTTAATAATAAATTGTGTGAACCCCACAAACTTTATTATATGAAGCCTACTACAAAAATTTATCTGTTGCAAATTTGGTGCCAAATTTAGCACCAAGAATGGCATTGGCAAATTTTGCAACTTGACATTGGAAAGGAAAAATATGCTTTTATGCTATTATTTGACAATGCAATACCGAAATAGCACTCCATTGGAGATTCTCTAAGCATTATAAATCATTTTCTAAGGGTATTTTGCACCCATGCTTTGCATTTTGGTCTTTGATATATATATATATATATATATTTGGTAGTTGGTACTTAATTGCTTCTTTAACTATTTTTGGTTTATTTTTACTAGTTTTGAAATGTGTAGCACACTTGATGCACCGTACATGAATTTTTTTAGGGTGTTTCCTTCATAATTTCATTCTTTTATTGTTGCAGTAAATGCATTACACGCCTTATGATTACTAAAATGTACACCGAAAATGGTTAAAGGAGCAAATCGCAAAAAAAAAAAAAAAATATATATATATATATATATATGAAGTTTAAGACCAAAGTACCAAAAAAATAAATTAGGAAACCAAACTGCAAAAACTTAATAATTAAGAGGGTAATTAAGAGGGTAAGATGCTAAAAACCCTTATCTAACAGAGTTAGCATGTGCAAGTTCAAGTGATCTAAAATTAGTTTGTGGGGTAATTATGCCAAATGCAAATTTTTTCTTTGAAAAAAAAAGATAAGATTCTTTAAAAATGAATTAAAAAAATCAATACAAACTAAAAATTTCTGACAACATTGTCATGTCATTTGATAAAAAATCGAATAACCAATTTGGTATATATATATATATTTTTTTTATCATATATAAATGATTGTTTCCTTTTAGTTCATACTTGTGTTCTATTTCATTCTTAAAACACTAAGTTCTTGTAAAATGTACCTTCTTTTTTTTTTTTTCCTTTTTTTTTTTTTGTTGGTATAATGTATGGTGATACCTGCTTTTGTATTAAATTTAGCATGCTTTAAACTTAATTATGATCTATGCTTTTCAGCAGTCGATAACCAATTTTGTTTCTCATGCTTGCTTATTGCTTCAACCTTTGCTTCCATGGTGCTATCAATGAACAGTTATAAGGATGATAAGTGTGAATAATAGTATGATAAGATAAAAAATAAAAAATGAAATAAAATGTATGAGTAACTTAAATTTAACTGCGACCAACTCAAGGTTAAATTATAGTTTAGACTATTATATTAGTTTGTTTGAATTGACTTTTAAAATTGATTTATCATTATACATAGGGATGTCAATTTGCCCCGTCCATCTCCGAAACCGCGGTGCACCGCCCCTAATGGGGCGGTTTTTCCCCACAAAAACGGGATGACGGGGTGGGCTTGGGCTTACTCTCTTAGACCCAAAGCGGGGATGGGCCGGGACCGGGTATTAAAGACCTCGACCCGTATATATTATCTTTTTTTTTTTTAATATTTTGAAAATTAAAATTAAACTTATTCGATTATTCCTTCCTTTCTCCTAGCCCGAGCCGACCCTAAACACACACAAACACATTCCTCTCACTGTCTCACACAAACTCAGCTCGAGCATCCACCACCATCTCTCTCAGCTCTCTCATCTCTCTGCTTAGTTAGTCCAGCTCCAGTAGTTGTAGTGCTACCGACAGTCCATCTCCGATCTCCCTTAGCAGTCAGCTCCAGCAGTGCCGCCACCACCATCTCCGGTCTCCCTCAGCTCTCTCAGCCAATTTTTCTTCACAGCCGCGGGCACCACCGAAGGTTTGCCATTTTTTTCTTTTTGCTTCCTTACGTGTTGTTTGATTGCTGAGAAATATTGAGGAAAGGTTGAAACTGATATGAATTGCAATGGGTTTTTCCATTTTCTTTTTGCTGGTTATGGATGTGATTTTAGAAGGTGAAATTGCATAGGCTTTATTGCTGAGAAATATTGAGGAAAGGTCGAAACTGATATGAATTGCAATGGGTTTTTCCATTTTCTTTTTGCTGGTTATGGATGTGATTTTAGAATGTGAAATTGCATTGCTAAAGCCTTTGTTTGGATTATGCAAAATTTTTCCCTCAAACTTGCTTAAGTGGCTTGTTACTTTCACGCAGCTTTTAAGAGTATGCGGTACATAAGCACCCATTCTCTTCAACCAGTTCATAAAAAAGCTTTGTTCACAAATGTAATTAACCACTAAATATTAACATGAATTGAGATATTCAAACTATTTATTGGAGAGAATAGGAGTTGCATTTCTAGGGAAAAAAATAAAATATTATCTTAACATCTGCAAATCCTCTGCACCAGTGTCTTGATTACCTACTTATTATGTGATATTATGTACTTGCTATAACAAATTGCCTAATATAAGGCATATCCACTCCCAATTTTCTGAGGTCTTAAAGATTTGCAGAAGACTCCAAATACTGCTCCCCACTGGATAAGATGAAAATCTGATACTTCCCTAGTTAATTATTCTTCCAAAATTTTGTCAATTGGGAGGACTCCGGTTCTCGTCATCTTGTCAAATAGCAAGTAATCTTTCAAATATTTATCAGCCTAGCTGGGTGTGAATTTATTTTTACTCTTTAGTCATAATTGAATATTGTGGATGGAAAGTTTCTGAAAGTTTTTCTTTAGATTAAACTAAAACATATTTTTGTTTCTGCTTCCATCCTTTGAAGGTCTTATTTTAAAGGCATTCCCCTATGTGTAGATATTAATTGCTGAAAACATGGATTAACTCTCACCATCTTCTGTTTCTATTTATTTATATACATATATATATATATATATATATATATTTATATTTTAATGATATCAACACATTAATCTAATTGTCTTGTCTTTCAATTTTTGTTTTTTTTTTACTTTTTTTATTTTTTTTTAAGGTAAATTATAGCTGAAGCTAGTGGTTCGACAATTGGAAGCACTCCACATGACAAGGATCAATCATCATCAACACCTTTTAGCGACAATTCAACTCCAATTAGTACTCCTCAAGAAATACCTAGTCAAGAAGATATAAACCAAACTTCGATAGAGGTATGTGACGAGGATAGTAGTCAAGTAATTGGAAAAAGAAAATTGATTTCGGTTGTGTGGAATCATTTTAAAAAGGTAAAGATAGATGGGGTGGATAAGGCCGTATGTAACTATTGTAGTAAGAAACTAGGAGGATGGAGTAGAAATGGAACAAGACATTTGCATGATCATTTTAAAAGGTGTCCTCTTCGAACACAAAAGGATATTAGGTAAGCAATTTTGAATCCTACTAAAGATATCGGTGGGAAAGTTAAAGTTGGTACATATACGTTTGACCAAGAGAATGCCAGAAAAGAGCTTGCAAACATGATTGTTTTGCATGAATACCCTCTTTCAATAGTTGAACATTATGGGTTTAGGAGGTTTATAAATACGGTTCAACCATTGTTTAAAGCGGTTTCTCGTAATACAATTAGAAATGATATTTTTAAATTATATGATTACGAAAAATCCAAAACAATGGAGTTGTTAGAGAAGAATTATGGTAGAGTTGCAATTACTACGGATATGTGGACATCTAACCAAAATAGAGGATTCATGGCTATTACGGCACATTTCATTGATGATGGTTGGATACTTCAAAGTCGAATTATAAGGTACTTTATAAGTTTATATATTAAATTTCATATTTATTGGATTGTTTTATGTATTTAGTTTATTATAACTATTTATTATTATTATTTTTTGTAGGTTTGTATATGTGCCTTGTCCACATACTTCTGAGGTTCTTTGCAATGTTTTTATGGATTGCATATTGGATTGGAATATAGATGGTAAGCTTTTCTACTTTGACCTTAGACAATTGTAGCACAAATGATGCTTTGGTCAATCTTCTTTTGGATAAGCTTCCTAATTCTTCATTTTTGTTAAAAGGTCAATTTTTTCATATGCGGTGTGGTGCACATATATTGAATTTGATTGTGAAAGATGGTTTGGAAATAATTTGTGGAAGTATTGAAAAAATTCGTGAAAGTGTTTATTTTTGGACATCAACACCAAAAAGAGAGGAAAAATTCTTAGAATGTGTTCGTCAATTGAAAATTTCTTGTGATAAGAAGTTGGTTCTTGATTGTAAAACTAGGTGGAATTCTACATATTTGATGCTTGCTACTGCTTTGAAATATAGGACTGTTTTTCCTCGTTTGAAACAACGAGAGTCACTATATAAATGTTTGCCTAGTGATCAAGATTGGGATTTAGCCAAAGAGATTTGTGAAAGGCTAGAGTTGTTTTATGAAGTGACTGAAATATTTTCAGGAACAAAGTATCCTACAGCTAATCTTTTTTTCCCACACATTTGTGAGATTAGGATGTCAATTTGTGATTGGCTAACATCTTCTTGTGAGGAAATTAGATTGATGGCCGCGGGTATGATATTTAAATTTGAAAAATATTGGAGTGAAACACATGGAATAATGGCTGTAGCAACTCTTTTAGATCCAAGGTATAAAATGAAAGTGATAGAATATTATTTTCCTTTGATTTATGGGGATGAAGGTGTGCATAAGATAGCCATTATACGTAAAATTTGCTATGATTTAGTGAAGGAGTATCAATTAAAACGCAATTTGAGTGCAAATGTTCCAAATGTTTTATCTTCTCAATCCAATATGATTCCATCTGGAAAAAAAGATCGTTTGGCAAAATTTGATTTGTTTGTTTCTAGCACTACTAATCTTGATAATGTAAAATCTGAACTTGATCGTTACTTGGAGGAGCCGGTTTTGCCTAGATCTAATGACTTTGACATATTGGCATGGTGGAAAGTAAATGCAATGAAATATCCTACTTTGCATAATATTGCAAGAGATATTTTAGCCATTCCAATATCAACTGTTGCATCTGAGTCTGCATTCAGTACCAGTGGAAGATTTGTGAGTCCACATCGAAGTAGACTTCATCCTAAAACTTTAGAAGCTTTGATGTGTGCACAAGATTGGTTATGGGTTGAAATTAATGGTATGAAAAATTAAATTTTATATTTTTTTGTGTTAAATAATTTTTGTATTTATTGTTAACTAATTAATCTCATTTTTGTTAGCTTCATCTTCTTCACCGTATGTTGGAGCTTGTTCTTCTACTATGAGTGACATAGAAATTGATGAGGAGGTAAATTGAATTTATTTATTACAAAAAATGTTTATATTAAATTGTTTAAAATTTTTTGATATTATTTAATATTTTTGTCTATTTTTGTAGCAATCAACTCTTACGGAACATTCTTTCATGGAGACTTAAGGAAATGAGAAGTAAAACTTTATTATGTGTGCATGTGTATTTTTATAAATTTTATGTTTATGTATTTGGATTATATTATATTGTATTTTTTGAGAATGTATGTTATTAAAATTATAAATTTGAACTTTGATATCTTTTATTGTATTTTTATTATATTTTTGGTCATTTTATTTATATTTTGCTTATAGAAGAAATTTTTTTAATATAAAATTATCAAAAGAAATTATATCAATTATATGAAAAAAAACAAATGGGGAAACCGTCCCTGCACCACCACCGATTGGGGAATCCCCGTCCCCGCCCCGCTTCTAAAAAAACGGAAAAAATTGCGGGGATGGGATGAAAAATCCCATACGGGGATGGGGATGGGATTTTAAAAACCAGCCCCGCCTCGCCCCGTTGACATCCCTAATTATACATACATATAATCCCTTTCTCCCAGGGTATAGAAGGTCTGCATTCCACAATATGTTTGGGAACGTTAAAGAGTTCAAGTTATCTTGAGCTCCGTCTCTCAAAAAAAAAATATATATATTATCCTATATACATATATATATATATATATATAGATATATATATATATATAGATATATATATATAGATATTTTTTTAAAAAATAGATACAAATAATTTGCAGCTAACAAGATCACTTTCTGAGCCTTTTCTAGGCACTCAAGATGGCCTCACCTAAGGAAATCCATTGAATTGATACTGAAAGTTCAATGGAATCTTATCATAAATTGGATATGATCCAATATTATAAAAGATAAAAAGAACCGCTTCTAATAGGAATTCTGAAATCATAAGCATACCCATCAAGGATTCTAATTTAAGAAAAAGAAAAATAGAAATAAACATACATATTAAGTTAATCCATAAGAGCATACTAAAAGAAAGTAAATAAGTACAAAGATAAATAAAATAAATATATAATAGTCTCATAAGAAAGCAAAAAAAAAAAAAAAAAAAGCAATACTCCAGCAGCAAAAAGGTATCAAATATAAAGATGCGATAATGATGAAATATATAAAGGTGATGATAATGAAACGGTGCCCAGACGTAGTACACACCAATTGTTAGTCAAGATTTAGGGGAAACAGTTTCAAAAAAAAAATACAAAGCTGTGAAACAAGTTTAGTGAGTGAACAATTACGTATTATAAAAATAAATATTATTCTTAAAAATCATTTATCTTAAGACCTCACTTTGACTTTTTGAAAATTTCCTTATTTTGACAAATAGTTTGCACAAAATCCTTAATTATCCCCAATATAACAATTTCATAAATTTTAGGATAAAGAATTTAAAACCAAATAATATTCTCCACCTTATAATAAAATAATATTTTTATGAGTTATAAATTATAACTATTTGCAATCAAAAATATAAACGACCATATACTATAAACGTATAATAACAATAAGAACCCTATATACCATATCCATTGCCATAATTTTATGATTTATAATAAAATAATATTTTTATGAGTTATGAATTATAACTATTTGCAATCAAAAATATAAATAGCTATATACTATAATTGTAGAATAACAACAATAACCTTGTACACCATATCCATTACCATAACTTGTTGCTCGACCATACTAGCATCTTAGTGTGTTACCAAGTACCAGAAAAGGGGGAAACTACCCATGTGACCCTCAACGTCATAGACTGGGACTTCCCATCCAATTTCAAGAATCACGTGATTAAGTAAAGGATGGTCAAATAAGCACACATAACTATGGTCCAATAAATCCATATTCATGGTACAGTATGGTACAGAATAATCCACAATCCTGTATATTTATATAACTATTTAAATAATACCCATAATCATTGTATTCAAATGTTCCCACATATACCAATAAAAATGTACATATATACACTTGTATAACCATAAGTCAGAATTTATTTAAGTCAAATTATTCCTTTTTATATACTATAATATGATAAATTAAATAATTATTTCATAGCATATGATAAAGCATATAATTCAAATAATTCTAGAAATAATAATAATAAAGTAATTTATATAGCATATATAATCAAACATAATTCCCAAAACCATTTTAAAAAATAAAATTTACTTACAAATCACAATTCAAAACAGCTATTTTGCTGATTGCCTCCAATATCAATTTGGATGTCTAAAATAATAATAAAATATTTTTAGACTCCAAAAATTAAAACAATGACACTACGTGCATTCTAATGTCCTAAAATAACTTTAAGATTTCTAAATTGGACATCGATCAATCAAATCATATTGTAAGCCTTAAATAGTCGATACCCAAAATTGCAGTTTTTCACTTGGAGGCAAATTTATTGAGATTAAACCTTTTACTGGGTCCTAGTAATCTCTAATTATATTAATCTAACTTAATATTAATCTAACTTCAATTTCATCTAATTTTTCCAATTATGGAAAAAAAAAAGTTCAAATTTATCCATTATTAAATTAATTGATCCAAAAATGAAAAAAATTATTAAACAATATTTAAAATTTACGAACATTATATCAAATGTCATTAGTGGCCAGAAAATACATCGGAAAATTTGGCTGAAATTAATATTGATGGATCTCTTAAACTGTGAAAAAGCTCGACAAACAAAGGGTGCTAGTGGATTCAAAGGTTCCAAAATAGAGGGGAGATGGGTCAAGCTAAAATGGCCGATAAATGGCCAACTTGCAGGAAACCTGACCTGCTGCTGCCAACTTCAAACGGACAGTCCCAGCATCCAGCGATGGATTGGCTAGAAAATTGAGGGTTTTGATCACTAGTGAGCAGCCTTGTTAGTTGGCTAGTGTGTGTAGGTCACAGGCATCGAAAAATGTGTCAAATTGGCATCAACCTAGTTCAATATTAAAATGGATCAGGTTGACGTGATTCGAGTTCTATGGGTCTGGGAGGATTTTTGAGACTTTTTAGATATTTTTTTAATTTATCTAATGAAGACATGGTTATCAAGATATATATAGATCTTGTGTCCATTAAAAGACAAAAACATAAACTGATTTGGATATAGATGAATGTTAATATTTAAAAACCTTTCAGAGGCATAATTTTCTAATTGTAACTTCGAATTAGACATGCCGTCAATGTATGAACTCGTATCAATGAGTTCTATGTTACAATGTATTGTTAATCAAAAGTATTGACCAATAAAAAGTCAAATTTAAAATCCACTAACAATCCAACTAATTAATCCCAATCAAACCAACTAAAATTTTAAGTTTAATTTCTAATTTTGAGATGGATCATCACAATAGCACATCCTGTTAAATATAGTAGAAAAGATAGATGAATTCATTGCAATAAATACTTCATTAAGAAGAACCAGTATAAAATCTCTCGTGGATTATAGAAGATAACCATAAAGTCCCTCTTCCAAAATGTTTCGTCAAAGATAAACAGCAAGCTCATGAGCAGCTTTATTAGATGCCTTAGGACCATATGAACAATTAGTACTTCATGAAAATGATTTTTTTTTTTTTTTTTTTTTTTTTTTGGTATGAACGAAATCCATAGTGGAATAGAATGATAAACGCAATGCATGTTTGTTTGGTTGAAATCTGGAAAGTATGAATAAATAATTGCGTCGAGTGTTAATTAATATGCAGTCATCAAATTAGATACAAAATCAGTTTTTGTCCAATAAAAATGATAAATATTTTTTGTTTGTTTTAAAGGAGAAAAAGTACAACTTTCCTCTTTATTTTGTTTACTATTTAATTTGCTTTCATATTTTCAGACACCTATCTTGTCTTCTCGTTTGATATTCTTTTCAAATTATTCTTTTTTACCATAAAAGATCATAAAACCTAAAATTAAGAAATGATAAAAGACAAAAACACTATTTCAGCCAAACAACCTCCATTGCCCTAGATATCTCTTGAACATGAAAATCAGTTTCAAAGATCCTCTAAAACATATTGCGAATGTTTAATTCAGTCTCACGGCTACCACATCTTCTTCAGCAATGTAATTCTCATCCAAATTTCAATGGGTAGTTTAATAAAATTTCAAGTATCTATTAACAAAAACAGTTTTGCTGAGATCACAAGATACAATTGACGCATTCGAACTCAATATTTGTAAAAATCCCAAAAATTAAATTGTATATCAATCAAATAATCAATGGCTTCTTTTACTGGCTTCACATGGGGTCTCTACAAAACCTTTGAGTTCTAACACATTTTTTTTTCCCTCCAAAATCGAAATCTTTTTTTCTTATGGGTTATCAAATATATTTATTTATTTATTTATTTTAATCAAACATTTTGCATAATATATGTAACTGATGGTAAGTGACAAATATGAAAACATAGCAAAACTTTCAAACTAAAGGGTAAATTAATGTACACACAACAGGTGATTATATCTAATTTACTCATAAATATAATCATATACATACACTACATATCTTTACCCCTAAACCCCTTAGAAATTAACAAATTCCCTTCAGCCACTCTAATTCCTAAATATTCTCACTTCATTTCGACCTTTATAAGTAGAGCAAGAAATTGAATTCAAACTAATTCATCTAAAAATAAAAAAATAAAAAAAATCAAGATGTGTAAAAGCTAAACATCGTATCCAAGTTGCGTTCTTTTCAACAAAACCTCTCTCTCTCTCTCTCTCTCTCTCTCTCGCTAGATGTGAGAAAGCTTTTGGTTAGAGTTTTATATATCATATAAGAATGAATATATGTATATAAATAAATGAATTCACATATTATTGAATTTTTTCCATTGGGTTTATATAATTCAGATAGAATTAGAGTCGAACGAGTTGAAACCATTCATGTTATATATATCCCATTCGAGTTATGTATACAAGATGACTCTACATATTGTTTAGTTTTTGTTCAATTTATATAATCTAGATGAAAATAGAGTTATCTAATATTACATAATTTGGACAAATTCAAATCGTCCAGATTACATATACTGAATGACTTTATATATTGTCGCATTTCTGATCAGTTTATATATAATCTGGATATAATTAAAGTTGTACGATATACATATAACCCAAACAAGTTCAAATCATCTAGATAACTACTTCACATATCGTTATGTTTCCATTCAATTTATATTAATCTGGAAATAATTACGTTCTCCATTATATGTAGCTCAGACAAGTTCAAATTTCCAAGTTATGTATACCAAAGACTTCAAAGTATATATAATGAAATTAAAACAATTTGTACAAAAGTCATATTAAATGAACAAAAGATCATAAAAAAAAGCTAAATCTTTAAATTTTTAGGGTTGAAATGAATGATTTGTCAATCATTTTTTTTTGTATATCTTTCCCTATTGATCTCTAAACTTTGTTATCTCTTCTGTTACGGTTTATTATTTTTCTAACACTCCATTATAGTATGTGTAGTATTTTTTTTTTTTTTTTTTACTTTGTTTATGTGATTAATGAGTATTTTTAAGTTTGTAACCTTTTGCCAAATAATATTTTGAAATATAAAAATATATTGTGGTTATTGAATTTTATAGTCTCAATAGAATCATGATATTTTATTAGTATTTTGTACACTATAACAAATCTTATCTATAGCTACAAATTTCTAGCTTATTGTACATAACTACCTACATATTTTGGTCATAAATTAGAAATCCAAGAAGATTGGAGATTCGGCCAAATAAAAATTTCCTCATCATATCATTCAACCCGATTGAAAGTAAATATTAACATATAAGCTAGGTGAGAAATTTAGTTTCCAAAATCTCTTTTGCAACAATATGATATTAATTATAGAACTAATTAAGGATTTCCTTCTATAGTAGCGGACATAGATATCATACATATATGCATCTTCCCAATAAGAAAAAGAAAATATGACACAAGTTAATTATGCAAAAAAATGAATGAATATACACATTTGATTGATCGTGTTCGAACTAAATTTATATGAAGTATAGTTTTATACACAATTAATATATGACGAGGTAACTGAGATACAAAAATATATGTATGTATTTTCTGAGGATGCAAAGTAAATGTGATGATGCTGATTTGTACAAGAGTTTTCAAAACTCAAAGACAAGATACATACCAGTCTATATGGTCATTGTATGAGTATCGGAGAGCCATGAATATTAATTGTAGCAAGAACATCAATAAATATGTAGTTAATTTCTTCGATATTCATGGGAAAATGATCATCAACTTCGATAGATTAATTTCCTCATATAGAACCAGTTACAAGATCCTTAATTGCATTGAAACCAGAAACCCAAAAATTGCCATAACATTATCCAACATTGTCTTTCAAGATGCCATTGATAAGGCCAATGGCATTTCACTCTCATGTGATACCGTGCTGGAATTGCTTGATGACCTACTATGCTTCCCACCTTTCCTTCCATGGTCATGACCATCTTGGTTGCTGCCCGCCATTGCTGCTGCCACCCCTTGATATTGCGCTTGAGTAGGACCATTTCCCATGGACCCTACAGGCGCCGGATCGACAGGCGCAATATTCTCATCATCTACCACATTATTATTATTACTATTCTCTCTTGTATCATCAACACCATCACCACCAACACCGGTTTTTCCAATTCCGACTCGAAGTCCACAAACCCTAGAAATTACTCGATACACAAAAGTTAGAAACCAAAACAACCAAGGAAGGCAAACCAGGGTGATCCCGGCAGCGAGAAGCCAAGATTGTGTGTCACTATGTGGTAAAACCATGTACGTCATAAGGCAACCGCCTCCGATGGCGATGCAGATGAACAAAAACGAAGCAACGAGCCATATGAACGCATGTCCGGCCCGAGGATCTTTTACAGGCATTGGTATGTGCACTGAGAGCGTCCACGATAAAGAAGATCAAACATGTAAAATAAGCATATCGTATACTTATTCCTCCATTTTTTCTTCTTAGCTAGGGAACAACATTGACACTAATAATAATAAGAATAAAATAACAATGATAATAATATATAATAACGATAATAAAATTGGTTTCTGTAATGAGAGAAAGATAATTACTGAGTTGGGCAGATGGTGATGATGAGAGAAAGGACTTCCATGAGAGAGAGATTTTTTTTTTTTTTTTTTTTGTTTGGGCAGCTTTCTTTGTTCGTTCTACATGCGTTGACAGAGATTGTGAGAAGGTGTGGACGAATTCAAACTTGTTTTACGTAAAACATGCATAGGTTTTTTACCATTGCAAATCCACACCCACAAAGGGGTGAGAGAGAGAAGCGGGTTGATCAGTTTCCAACTTTGTAAAACCTCCGTTTTTGGTACACGTAAACATCTTTTTTGTGGACTATACATGTTTTATAGATATATAAATATAAAATCTTGAATACAAGTGGATATTCTAAGCTTACTCAATATATCTCTTAAGAGCAGGTAAAATGAGATGATACATATATATATATATATATATATATATGTACAGAATTAAACAAACATCTAAAAAATTAGTACACATGGCAATCATGACTTTTAAATCCGGATAACTTCCCATCTTATAACACATTTTTTGAAGTATTAGTTGCATATCCATCAAGAAATTCAATTGATTTCAAAAACTGAAAATAAAAAAATCCCTCTTTTGCAGTGCTAATGCATGTATACCTTGCATGCGGCTTCTTGTATTTATTACCATGCTTCACCAAACGCAACCCTTTCCTTGTATTCATATATTGTAAAATATCTATTCTCGCTTTATCATTATCTTTTGTCTTCCCATCAATATTCCAAACTAATAATAGAATGAGAAATAACCCTATTATATTCAGAAAAATAATAGAATTAAATGAAATTACCATACTGAAATTGATAAGGTAAATAAAAATCCACATTACAAATGAAGACCATTTCATATTAACAAATAGTTACCATAAACCAAATTGGACCCAGAAAATGAAATTACAACAAGGGTTAAAACCACAATTAAGTCCACTTTCTATGGAACTCTAAATATTAAGCCTAAAGGGGAAAAAAAATTAAAGAGGAAAGAATCTTAGCAACCAAACAAGTTAAATATATAAAAATATCCTTGGAAATGTAGGACATGCCAATTGCCTTAATGGCTTGACAGCACAAATCAGAAGGCACAGCGAAAGTCTACATTCCAATGAAGATACCAAAATCAATAATTTTAAGAAGGAAAAAAAGAAAAAAAGTATTGCCATTCAATAAGCTTGGCTAATGTGAGCTCAAAGAGAGTAACCATTGAACAAAGAACCCAATAAGTAAGCCATTGCTGATCATCAACAAGAAACTTGGTCTCAATGGCCCTGATTGAGACAGCTGCCAAAGAATCCCAAATCCACATTTGATCAAAAACTGAAACTACCACAATTAGTAAATAAGAAAACCTAGAAAAGTAATTAGAATCCCACTTACAGAGGATAAAATCAAAACCCAAAAACCAAATTACCAAAAAAAAGAATTCGCAAATATAACTAATTAATGCAAAATTGGTAAAAGTGGGTGAGAGAGAAAGAGAGAAATGGAAATTTGAGAAGGAACCCTCCTCAGAAAAGACATGAAATAAAAATCCACCTCAGAAATGGAGTTTTCCAAGCATAAATGAAAACATTTCTCACTTAGAGGTCAAGAGCTATGAAAGAAGAACTTGAAGAAAGCGATTGGAGAGGTTAGAAGCTACGTTCCTCACTTAGAGATCAGGGAGCCATGCATTTGGATCCCATTTGCATCAAAGAGTATGGGAGAGAGAAGGTTCTCAGATGAGAGAGTAAAAATTAAGGCAAAGCAAATAAATTAAAGAGGGATATGGGTGAGTCGTTCATTTTATTGAACAAGACGTACAAGTTTTTAATAAAACCTTAATAGTGATAAAACAAATTCAAATTTATTGCAATTAATAATGCCATTCTAATTCATTTTTGACACCATCTTTTAGTAATGACACAATATTTAGTTGTAAATGATTTCTATTTTGTCGCTAATCATTACACATTTATTCATCAGATATTTTGTCAATCGTAGTTGTGACAAACTTTAAAATGCATTGCTAGTCATTTCTACCAATGAAAATAGATTTTGTCGCTACAAATAAATTTTGTTGTAGTGAATTTCTTGCATTTTGATATCATAGACTTTTATGTTTTTACCATTTTAAGCTTTTGACTTCCAAAAAGTAGGCCTTCATTTGTACTTTGTTGCGCATTGGACCATGTTTGATTTTTTATTTACAAAGATTTCCTTCCCATTTCACTTGCAGATCACACGAGTATTAAATACATCAATTTTCAAATTGGAGGGTACTAAATTGTAAAATTCTAAGATTAAGAGGTATTTAAATGAAATTAACCCATATATATATATATATATATATATAATGAAATACAACTATATATATATATATAGATATAGATATAAAGAGAGATAGAGTAAGTTTCCTATAAGAATGATAAAAAAAAAAAAAGGAACAAAAAAGGGAATATTAAATCTGTACCCTGATTTTATAAAGTCAACGAATCTTGGATAAGAGAATTTTTGAATATATATGTGTGTGTGTGTATACCATTTTTGTCAAATTAATAAGAATACATGCAAATTATTATTTAATTATTCACAATTTTTTAAAATCCAAAATACTACTTGTAATGTTGTAAAGTTATGATACATTAATGGATTTTTATTGAGGATTTATGTTTTTATAAATATATTAGTTATGTATATATACAACTATGATTTAGTGGACTACTTAACTCACTTTATGATTTGTTATTTAGGATTAGAGTTGACAAATAACATATAGCAATATTAATTTACAATTTTTATTTTTATTTTTATATTTTAATTCTAAAAGCCTAATAAGGAAAAGCCAAACCTTTAATGATATTCTTTTAAATTGCTAAATAATGTGTCAATAATACAAGAGTTTTTATATAAAAAAGTAATAATGTGTCAATAATACTAGAGTTTTTATATAAAAAATTAATTTTTTTTGCATTGTCTTTTTTACCTGCATTTAATTAATATTATGTCATATTAATGTTCAGAACCATAAAATGAACTAGGTAGCTCGTTAGATCAAAACTCTTATAACAAAACTCTGTATATGTGTGTGTGTGTGTGTGTGTTAATAATGTAAAATTAAGTACAAATTTTACTCCTGTCCATGTTTTTAGTAATGTAAAAAGGAATAAAGAAATAAATGAAGGGAATAAATCACACTTTCTCTGTATTCAAAATTTTTAACTTATTTATCATTATTCTATTTTTTACCCTATTTTTGTTTGTGTTGTTGTTGGTTTTTTTTTTTTTTTTTTTCTCAACTTTCTTTATATATCTTTTATTTTTTTTGAAGTGGTAACAAAGTAAATATGAGTAACATTAGGAGTATGAAAAAGTCTACAACATGTTGCCAATGTTCTTATGAAAGTCATTCTTTTCACACAACCAAAATTTCTCTTTGCACAATTAAGTTTTTATTATTGTTGGTTCTGTTGTAAACTACCGAACAAGTATGCATGTTTGGTACTTCATGAGTCATGACTCAACTAAACATGTTTAGAATGTTCGAGTTTTACTACACCACACCACCCGGGACCAAGCATGTCTAGAATGTTCAATCATAAAAAAATTTAATAGTGAGAAGAAATTTTGATTCTGTAAATTAAAAGCTCTCTTCATGCTCATTGCTAGGCCAGTGCTTGTCATACATTATCCTTATTTTATTTATTTATTTTTATTATTATTATTGTTATTATTATATTTTTGCATCCGAAAATCAAGAAATAATTAACAATTAGCGGGAAAAGTTTGTGTCCAATTAGGGCTGTTTGGAGAGAACAAAGATTGAGAATAAATAAGCTTTAGTCGGACATTTGTCACACATTTATGCAGAGCTTCTTTAGATACAATTTAAGGTTGCATATATACAATTTTTTTTATTTTTTTTGGTAATAAGGCTGTATACAGACTTTTCACAACAATTTACAAACAAAAGCATTAATAATTTAATACAACATATATATATATATATATATATATATATATATATAATGTTTAGAAGATGAAAAATTCATAACTCAGATGTTGCATGACAAATACTGTCAAAAAATAATATAAAATGCCTGAATAAATATCTATAAACGCTAGCAAATTTCCGAACTTCTGAGTGGCTTGAAATCTTCACCTTCTTGCAGTTTTGGTCAAGGACCAATCAAATTTCACACATCAGCTGATAGGAAATTTGGTGAAGTTCCTCATAATCGTATTTCTGAACCAGCTTTTCTCTTGGGATTTCCCATTTTGAGAAACCAAGAAGCCTCTGGACATTACAAGTCAGATGGAAGTAACGGTTTTCATTTTGTTCAAGAATGATACATCCATAACATTCTCAAATGCTACGTCTGTCTCTTGGAACATATCATGAGCCTATGGCCTGAGTCATAGGAACTTCAGGCGCACCATCTGTGTCTATCCTCATAGAAGTCAGCATCTGGTATCTCTTCTGTTCTTGAGCTTTCCTCCTATTAGATTCGAGGATAATGAGAAGAGCAGTAATGTCTGCAGGACTTACCCCACCAACTCTGCTTGCTTGGCCTATGGTTTGTGGCCTCACCTGAAAGAAAGGGATTCAAATCACAACCAAACCTTTGCCACATTCTTTCAGAATTATTTCATCAAAAACCCAAAAAAAAAAAAATGCTACATGGAGTTTGAAAATAATATTTTTCGTTATTGCCTCGATGAAAATTTATTTCTGCTACATGGCTTACGAGAGTTTCACAAAGCTTACATGTAGACATATTTGTAAAAGAAATAGACAATAAATATGCTACAAACCTTGGAGAGTTTCTCACGTGCTTCAAGAGACAGAGTTGTCATTGCATGGTAATCCAAGTTCTCTGGAAGTGGTCTATGTTGTTGATGGGCCATCTAAAGAACACAGAACAAGCATGAGAAGTAGATGACAAAAAATGATTAATATACTTTGAAAATGATCAATTAAACATTCTAGACCTAAAAATGCAGTTTGGCAGATAATAAATCAGAAGCAACAGTGAACTCCATGTCAATACCAGAAGATAATCCTTCCTACTCACCTGTAGAAGTTGGCTCTGCTGGCGCAGAATAAAGCCCTCATACTTGATATCAATCTCAACACATTCTTTCTCTACTCTTGACAAGAGATGATTCCCAAAACCATGCTTATCAAGAACTTTATATCCTATGTGCGGTTTCTTAAGAAGACTCTCTAGTGTCGAGAAGTCCTTCACAGGCTGACCAGACAGGTGAGTCACATCGACTGCCAAATCTCCTCCTGAAAGTAAGACAGAAAAAAAAAAAGAAAAAAAAAAAAAAAAAAACCCAACATCTTCATTCTCAAACAGGGGAAATCTAAACATCATACTTTTTCAAAATTTACACTGTGCCTGTGAATCTTGAAAGTTAACTTTCTTGCCTTCTGGCCTAAGTAAACTATCTACTGCCATCCCAAATAAGTAAAGATATGAACCTGAAATTCGAACACTTTTCAATCGCTTCTTTTCCTCTGAAATTCGAGCTTGCTTATCCTGGTAAAGTTTCCAACGTCTATCATCTATCAAACCAATTTCTCTCCCCAAAGGTGTAAGACGGCTGTCAGCATTATCAGATCGAAGAAGCAACCGATGTTCCGATCGACTATGGGTAAAAAAAAGAGATTAGATATTGTAATGCAAAGTTAGCACATCAAGAAATGAAGAAAAGGGAGTGTGATTATTATCATTTTGTGCTACTTGTCACTTACATGGTTTGAGGGGTTATTTTTAATTATTTGATAGTTTAAGGGGTTTGATATATTTTTCTGTATGTAAGAAGGCAATGTCTTTCTGAAAAGATTGTAAAATGAATTAACCCTGTGGAAAATGAGCTTAAAAAGGGTACCATATTTTTTACCAAATAATAACTATAATTGCTGCATGTCCTAAATAGGTTGTGAAGAGTTCCATATGAAGATTGTGCAAGGTCATATGATCAGTTACCAGTCTTACATATTAATCAAATTTTTCTGTGAAATTCAAAGCTTATAGTACTGCATACTCCTGCCAGCACTCAGAACGGAAAACATAATCTATAATCACTAAGAACATATCCAGACCTCAACCATAGATACTTGCACTGGGATATACATAGCAATTAGAACAAGTCTAATATGTTTGTTATACCAATAACAACTATGACTAAAACGTCATCCATATGGAACTCACTTCTAGGATTCAAGGAACCATGCGATATTATGCAACTAGCAATGACATATAAATGGTTCAAATATTGCAAACAATTAAATATGTAATGCCTGATAGTGATTTCCTTTGACTAGAGACTTGCAGTAAGCAACTCAATAACTTCAATACTCACTAAAAGAAAACACTGATTGAAGAAAGTGATTATTTTGAGCATCTATCTAAGAAATGTTATCATCAACATATACGAAACTTAAGTGAAGTATAAAACCAGAAAGAGTTGATTCTAATGTAGAATATTAAGTAAATGATGCAAAAAATAAGTTGAGATGATAGTGTTGTGAAACTAGGGAAGCTTTTGGAATTAGATTCACATATTTCACCAACCAGGCAGCAGTAAGCAGTCTACTTAATCTTGATGGATAACTTATCCAGACTCATTACCTTGTTAACATGCGGTAAGGCTCTCGAAGGTCCTTTGTAACCAGATCATCAATCAGTGTTCCAATATAACTGCTCTCCCTCTCAAGAACAATAAGGGACTTACCATCTGAATGTCTGGCAGCATTAATACCAGAAATGATACCCTAGAATATAGAACAAATTAGAAAACCATTTTGTTAGAGACACATTTTTTGAATTACCAAATAAGGAGTAACTCTATCAAAGTAAGTAAAAGCCCAGAAAGTAAATATTTCAAGAACCAATAAATCAATAACTATAAAATAAATAAATAAATAAATGTGAGGTATTCCATAGTAATAGATTAAAGGAAACTCAAAAAATTACTTGTGCTGCAGCCTCTTCATAGCCCGTGGTTCCGTTTATTTGACCAGAGAAAAAAAGTCCATCTATTTTCTTCGTCATAAGTGATCTACAGCATTGGTGAGCAGGCAAGAAATCATACTCTACAGCATAAGCAGGCCTCAGCATTGAACAGTTTTCAAGTCCAGGCAAAGTTCTCAACAGCGGTAACTGTAGTCTTTCTGGTAAACCAGTTGAGAACCCCTTTGAGATGAAAATAATCAATTTAGGAACACATTTGATAAATAATGTATGTAACGTATAAATATAGACCATATATACAAGTTGTAACTAATATGAAGACAATTTTTCTGTTGTCCTACTATTGCAAATTTGACAATGTCATTTCTTGACAGATGTCAGAACAGCTGGACAAGTTTGCACAAACACTCTTTCTATAAAGATGGACAATTAATTCTTAAATATGTCAAAAGAAACAGAGAAACAAAAGAGAAATAATTTTTACAAGAGATCTTCAAAATAGAAGTAACTATATGTGCTTTTCAGATTTGTAACATATCCCAGTAAAAGAAGAAGGAAAAAAAAAAAAAAAAAAAAAGATTTATAAAATATCCTAAGTGAAATCATAAGACTACAAATTACTTGACAAGTAAAAATATGAATAAATTGACTTTTGTTTCTACCATTTTTAATTGACATAGCCAAGGATTAAAAAGACACCACTCATTTATTCTTTTCCTCTTTATTTATTTTATTTTATTTTTTTGGATTTCCTCTTCAATTAAAGAGTAATAAGAAACATAAAGGTGATGTCAAACTGCACCTGCACATAGAGCTCAGGAACACTTCTTCCCTCTGGTTCAAGAAAAATTTGATGAGACTCTTTGTCCTGAAAACGAACAATCTAACAAAAAAACAAAAAAAGGGGGAAAAATAACATGAGCACTGAGACCAGGACATTACCCATAATAATAATAATGGAAAGAAATACTTACGATATCTTCTAGACCAATTGGCTAGAAGATAGATTAGAATTAGCAACATCGAAACAAAAATTATAAAGTTCTACCTTATCTTCAATGGAAGGGCAGTATCTAGGCCCCTTAGCTTCAACCCATCCTCCATATGTGGGAGTTTCATGCAAGTTTTCTCTAATCAATTGGTGTGTATTCTTTGTGGTGCGTGTAAGATAACAGCACATTTGTTCCCTTTCAATATGGAACTCAGGATCAAAACTAAACCAACTCACCTGTTAAATGCCAAATTAAATTTAGAAAAATTCAGCAAACAGAAACAACAATCATGACCATTCAACATTGAATAGAAAAGCTAAATTAGATCTTTTGTCTTCTCATTTGATTCTTTGTTCCATTTAAAGTGCATCATTTAGCATGTTACAACCAACAATGCAGACAACAAGCAGGAAAACTGATTTAATTTAAAGTCAGGCTTGATTGGCATCCTCCATAATGTCACTGGATCCAAAAACAAATGCTAACTAGATTCTATCTGAATGAAATCCAATATATTTCAAAAAAGCACATTTGCTACTTCAAAACCAGGCCAAAAGGATAAAGATTGTATCTTCTAAACACTACAATTCACACCCAAAATGACAAACTTAGCCATGTTAATCTTTAAACATTACCCTAAACTATATATCTCTATCCCTTTAATCAAATTCCTAAATTTAATTCCATCACCTAAACCATGGCCAAACAGAAAACTCTTAAGTAATTCCAGCCATACAACATCATTAGACTGAAGAACCTTTCCAACTTCAAGCCCTTAATACCATACAGCACAATCCAGAATTCAAACCCACCCTAAGTTTCAAAAAGGCTATCTTTTTCTCATGTTCTTAAACCAATTTAGCCCAGAAAGTAATTCTTATAGAAAAAAATAATAATAATAACTGGCAATACTCTTTTACTGCTATATAGACATTTAATTTGTTGCTATCCTGCCTCAGGTTGGTATGAAACCACTCCACTGTTTAATCCTATGTCATATGTCTCTTCCATGTGGTCAACAATAAAAAAACAACCAATAAACAAGTAGACATTCACATGTCCGCCCATCCAATGACTGGAAAAAGGAGATCTTTCAAACAATCAATCAGCATCTCTAATATATTAAAGTAGATGAATGCCTAAAAAATTAACAATACCAATATGATTAGTGGATACAAAGGACAATGAGATATTAAGTTGCACTTTTGCAACACTCATATTATAAAGCATGATTTGAATGTACGAATTTTGCAAAAATCATTCTACTGAACATACATATGGGATTAAGTGGAAGGACCTCTTCATCGCCATGCTGGGGTTCCAAGCCAGAAAAATTTACAGTGCGACAGTCAACACGTGCTGGTGTCCCAGTTTTTAACCGATCAGTTTCAAATCCGAGGTTCTGTAAGTTTTCAGTGAGTCCATGCGAAGCTGATTCTCCAGCTCTTCCTGCAGGCATAGATGTTCTACCAACCCAAATTTTACCACTCATAAAGGTGCCTGTTGTGAGAATAACAGAAGGAGCATAGAACTTCATCCCAAAAAATGTGCAGACACCTTCTACATTGTCATTCTTTCCTAATAATATATCTGTCACCATTGCTTCTCTGATGGAAAGGTTTGAAGTGCTGAAAAGTAAGGCATACATAACTAGTCAATTAAATAGAAGCTACAAACCATACTAACAAGGATATCCAATTGCAGCAACTAAAATTGAGAAATGCTCCTTGAGCCAAGTAGATTTACAGTTAACAGATCTGATTTTCAATTGCCACCAGAATAATCATATTAGTCTCTAGGTTACCAAGACAACAGATAAAATGCTGAAAATTTTCAAAATTACCTAAACAAAATTGGGTGAATCAGGGCTTAAAACAGTAGGTTAGTAATACACAAAATTAAAGTGAACGTCCCTTAAATTTTAAATCATAAAGCAAGAGAAAAAGGTTCCTTACATTACAGAAACAACTGTCGAAACTTGAAATTTTACAACAAATATACAGATTTGCTAGAGTGTGTCCACGTGCCCCACCACAATGTGGATCCCTAGTATTTTTAAGCTTGAAGAAACATGTTGCCTAATGCCTCTGTCAGGCAACAAGACATTAAGCACCCACTGTAGCATAATTTTATATATATATATATATAACCCAAAAAAAAAAAAAAAAAAAAAAGAAAAAAGAAAAAAAGGCATATATATGTGAATGTGTCATCAAGTAATTGTACAGTTATCACATGCCAAAAGATTAGAGGTCAATCAGCCAAGTGATCCCCCTCCCACAGTTAGTTTCTATTCACATGACAAAAAGGGATGTTGGACAATTTATATATCTATGCCTATCATTTACCAAAAAATATATATCTATAAATAAATAAACCTATGCCTATCTCTAGCAATAAAATAGACCTGAGACGATTATAAAGAAGATAAATAGAACTTGCCTTTCCACTATTTTCTTCATTTGCATAGCATATTCACGCTTGTCAGTCTGTGCACGTAATGCTTGAACAGCAGGACCTCTTGAGATATTGAGAACACGCTTTTGTAAATAGCACCTAAGCATAAGCATGGACAAGTAAAAAACCGAAGAAAAAGGAAGGACAAGAAGATCATCCTAAAAGAGACTCATCTAAAACAACAACAAATAAAAAAATACATAAACAAATGAAGCAGCAACACAGAAAAAATCTGCAGATAATGAAAAAGCCCTAACAAAATATTATCCCATTATAGATATATGGAAGACCAAGATACCCTTTAAAACATGTGGATGCTAACAAACTCAATGAAGCAAAATAATTTATATTCTCAGAAGCTCTATGTCTTCCTAATTTCCCTACAAAAATTATTTTGCATGTTTCATGCCTTAAAGCAAAACCAATAGATTTTATCTCCATGAAAGCTTGTCTCTATCTGAACTACCAAAGCCTCCAAAATTTAATAAGCTATGTGACCCTTTCTTAGTCAGTACAATATCAAATTGCAATTGATAAGAGTACACCCAAAAGTTGTAAACAAGCCACATCCAAATACAAATTCTCTCCACTTCTTCCTCTTTTTTTTACTTTACTGTGGAGGAGATACATAAGGTTTGGCTTCTTCTTTGAAGCAAATTATTAGTATTGTCTTGTTCATGAGCCAAATTCTATGCAAAACATCTCAGTTTAGAGGGTGCAGAAGTTTCCAAATGAATGTTTCAGGAAGAAAGTAGACAACAAGAAATATCAATCAAGTTAGACTTTGGGGTTTTTATTCTTTCTTTCTTTTTATTTCTTCTTTCTTTTTTTTTTTTTTCTTTTTTTTTTCCCTCTTTTTGGGGTGGCAAAGGGAGGAAGAGAGAGAGAGAGAGAGAGAAGAGACAATGGAGGGAAAATGACATTATGAATGTCAACAAACAAGTCACTTCTTCACTCTCTATTAAAAAAATAAATAATTAAAAAAAAAAAAGAAAAGAAAAAGAGAGAGAGGGAGAGACAGTGGAGGGAAAATTGCATTATGAATGTCAACAAACAAGTCAATTCTTCACTCTCTATCATTAGATCTTTCAGGAGACAACAAAAATCCCAAGAAATTGATCTTCCAAAGAGTTGGCAATATTACAAATACAAGAAAAGTCTTAACAAATGACAATAAAACGAAACAAGGGAGCCAAATGAAGGAGGAACTATTCCAAAAACTTTACATTTACTGTTATCATTGACTATTAATCTTGTATGACAAATCAAGGTGAAACATCCATCCCTTATTTAAATCAACCATATGATATTTAGAATTTATCCTTTCGATAATAGGATAATTACCAAGTTTTACCTCTTGGTCTCCATCCCAAAAACTGAATATTTACAAGTCTTAAACAACCTACAGCTTATTTCCTCATTAATACCAAAACCTTTTTCCTCAATCACAGTCCAAAAAATTTCTAATCCAGAAATTCATATGATTTCTCAGAATCAACCTTACTAATCAAACTTTCTTCGCCTCCGTTCCTACTTGCTATACCTACACTCCTATACTGCCTTGTTAGCAAACAATGTAATATCCAGTATTTTTCTTTCTCAAAGAAAATTTCTTTGTTACTCCAAAACAGCATCCAATAAAACCTCTCTAAACGTAAAAAATAACACATTTTGACACATCTTCATATAAAATTGTAATCAACCTAATTGGCCTAAAGTTCTTAATTTTTAAGCCTTACAAACCTTCTAAACAAATTAAATGAGAAATAGTAATATAATTGGCCACCCCATTAACATGAAACTCCTTAAAAACCTCAAGCAATTCATCCTTGTAATATCCCAAGACTAACATCATCTCTTGACTTTGCCCACAACCTTCTAGTCCCGTGGTCAAGTAGGTGAGCTAAGACCACTAGATCACAGGTTCAAGAAGAGGTAGGCAAAAAACAACAACAACATCATCTCTTTTTGACTTTCCCTCCTATGTGTCCTTACTGCATGTAGTATTTCACCTTTCCTACTACAATTCATACAATGCATAGTTCATAGTTCTGACACTAATAGAGTTCCTGTATCAATAAATTTCTCAGTTGACAATTGACAGCATGACCATTAACACTAAATTATAGTATATTTATGCTGCAGAAATCCACAATCAACAATAATGCATAGTCCTTGTGGAAAAAGAATGCATAATGGTAAGACAATAAGAATAAAAAAGTATATATATATATATATTTCTAAAGCTCCAGAGAAAAACTTCAGGCAACTATAGTAGGTCTTAATATTTTACCTGTCAGCAACTTTCCCAATTTCACCACCAAGAGCATCTACTTCATGCACAAGCTGTGATTTTGCAGGCCCGCCTACTGCTGGATTGCAAGGCTGTATTGAACTTTTATTAGTAAGAAGCTCTTTCAATTAAGTAGGTCATGCATTAAAAATAAAAGCCAAATTTCATTAGTTAGAGAGGGAGAGAGTAGAAGACCTAAAACAAAGAACTACACATGGACGAATGAGAATCATGTTACAAGTTACAACCATAGGTGAAAACAACTAAAACTAACCAAGTTGTTCCATTGAAGTAAGTGAAATACCTCAAAAACTTTTATAAGAATGAATTTTAAAGCTTATGAAATTACAGCAAAATACTTCTTGGTGGAATTCCATAAGGTAAAGAAACTAAAGTTTCAACAATTTTTGAGATTCAACTAACAGCTCCTAACAGAAGGATAAGTTTTAATAGCGATTAATTGAAACGCAAACTTAACCTGCCATGCAATTCGATCAATATTTAGTGTAAGAAGAAGAGTTTTAGCCCCCAAACGAGCAGATGCAAGGGCAGCTTCACAGCCTGCATGTCCTCCACCAACCACAATCACATCATATCTTTCATCAACTATCCCATCACTACTCAAGTCTGCAACGTGGTGGGTAAATATATAGTTACTTGAGTTTCATAATATAAGGTATCAATGTGAATAGAAACTACAACATTTTCAACAAAGTTTTCCACCATATAAAGAAATATTAGAGAGATAATTGAGGACCCTATTTCAATGTGATTCGATTAGGGAATTCTAGCAACTGGTATTCCATAATATAGAGAATATAATTCAAGATGAAGAAGCTCTAAATGTGCAAATGTCTCTAATTTATTTTACCATATACAGAACATCATTCACAATCTTCAGGAAGACCCAGTTTCAATGTAGAAAAAGAGTAAAGACACTATTCTGCAACTCACAACTGAAAAAACAAAAAGCCAAATACCAAACAAACAAATAGCCCGATAAATTCTACCCAAAGTTCCTTTCTTTTACCCACTTTCCACAGCCAAAAACAAAAGCCAAAACACCCAGAACCTGTTCAAAAAAATCCCCAAGAGAAATAAAGAGCAAAAAACAGCTAATAACAGCCATACCTCCCGAGCCCGATGAGAAGACGGAGAATGCCCGAGAGGAGCTATAGCTGAAGAATGCGCGAGTTTGGCGAGGAGTCCGGCGGAAGACGACGCAACGAGGCTTGGTAAAAGCTCGAGTATAGGGGGAGAGGAAGAGGGGTGAGGAAAAGGGAGAAAAGCAAGGGAAGTGACGAGCCAGACGAGAAAGATGATGCGAGAGAGCTTGTGGTGTCATTTTCTGCAGAATGACTTTGCCTCTGCAGCCGACTGGAATGGATGGTGTTTTCTTACACTCTCATATCCATGGGCTTTGGAATTTTTATTTTATTTTTTTATTTTTTATTTTTACTTTTTTATTTTTATTTATATTTATTTATTATTATTATTATTTTAATTTTGGGGCAAACAATCACATTACACTTTATCAAAATAAATATTGTAAAACTTATGGAAATAATTTCACAAACTTCTCCAATAGTTTTTTTTTTCTTTTTTTTCTTTTTTTTTAAATTTCCTTTGTAGTTTGAAATTTTTGCATATTTAGACTTGCATTTTCATTTTTTTAGCAAGAACATCCCTTTCAACTTCACTTTCTTTACCATTTCTTCATTTTTTCAGAATAAAAAATAAAATCAATAAGAAATTTTAAGTGCAAAACATATCCAAGAAAAAATCAAGGTAAAAAAAAAATCATCATTTCATTCATGGAGTAACATAAAATAATTAGATTTTAGAATTATAACATTCAAATTATAACGTGTTTAGAAATTAAAAGTTTGAGCCCATAATTATCACATTTTTATTACATTGAAAATATATATTGCATTACTTTAATTATCTTCACTTTACACCTATTAATTTTGTTTCAATCTGTCAAAAGGAGACTCAAAGCATCAAAACATGAGAAATTATTATAAATGATCTAAAAAATTTTTTATCCAATTTTAGTTTTTAGACTAAAAGTATAAGAAATTGCAAAATAACATAAAATTAAAGGGATTTTCAAATGAAAATGCAATGGTAAGTATGAGCCCATTTCAAAGTATAACAGGAAATTATATTTGAGGTTTTAGGTTTAATCACCCAATGCTAAAAATAATTTTTTAAAAAAATACCAAAAGGGAAATTTCTTAAAAAAAATAAATTGAAAGTACTATGATAAATGTGTAAAAGTTTCAAAAAGTTTGTGAAATCATCCGAATTTATGACATCAAAAGAAAATAATGAAAATTTCTTAATTATTTGTGTAAGTTGACTTTCTGAATTTTGGATGGATAAATCAAGAGAGTTGCCTGAGAGCAAAAATACATAATTTCACATTTTGCAATTAATACTAAGCATGCGTAGCAACGAATGTGAACCATCATTTAAACATATATTTATTTTGTTCCAACTGTAAATTTTAGTTGCCAAATGAAGTTGATTAAATAAAAATACCATTTATATCTATATCTAAAAATAAAATAAAAATAAATTGAAAGCCTAATAACAAGTTTCTTTTAAAAAAAAAAAAAAAAAAAAGAAGTCTAATAACACGTATTACTAAATAAATTAAAAATTTAAAGTTTTATTGAATGATTATGGATTTCTTAAAATTTATTTCAAAAATTGTTAGGCAAAAGTTTTTCTTTTTATTTTTTATTCTTTTTGTTTTTCATATAGAAGTTTAGAGGCCTAAAAGAAATTATCACTGTACACCATAAGTTGTGCTTCACCAAATTTGAAGCACGTAACAAGCTGTGTTTGGACCAGGCACGATACAAATCCATGATGGACTACATACAACACAGATCCATAACACAGCTGGCATTTATGAATAAATATACTATATTAATTTACTTATATTTTTCATTATTTTGTTAATTTTTCACAATAACCAATATAATATTTTATTAAAGTTACAATTTAAGATTTAAACTTTTTAATTGTTTTTCATTTAGGATTTTTCTTTTTTGCTTTAAAGTTATACATTTAGGGATGTATTTAATTAGGATTTTAATGGATTTTAAAATAGTTAATATGTTTGATGGAATTTATGGATTTCTATAAACTCTATGTGTGTAACATCCCATCTCGAAGTACATCAGAACTTCTAAAAATTGACCGAGGTTGACCCGGTTTGACTATCATTGACCGAGAAGGGGTCAAATGTTGACTTTTTGCTTCCGATGGAATTTCATATTGATCAAGGTTCCGTTACGAAGTACACGTTGGCACAAGTTCATAGACTAGTAGCACGTTGAAAACGGAGCTATAGATTGAAAGTTATGAACCAAACAAATTGAGGTCCAAACTGTCCAAGGGGTGCCGGAGTTGACTTTTTGTTCATGTAAAGTTGAGTTTTAACTTATGCATGGTTGTGAAGTAATCGTCAATACGAGTTCATAGACTAGCGGTATGTCCGATTTGGACATGTGATTTGAAAGTTATGAACCTATAGAATTTTTCAAATACAGTATTATTTTAATATTATTTTTAAATATGTGAACAGTGTACCATGTGTACTTAATAAAGGGTGCCATGTGTCACAACGGTGAAATGGCACATGTTAACCATAATTAAATACCATATTATTTTATTATTATTCTATACAATAATATTATTTTAATATTATTTAATTATTTTATTTTATTTTATTTTATTTTTATTTCTTTTTCTTTTCTTTTCTTTTCTTTTTTTTTCCTTTCCCCCACGTGGGAAAAACACCCCACGCCCCCCCCCCCCCGGCAGGGCCGAAGCTTTTTTCTTCTTCTTTCTTTTCCTTTCATTTTCCTCCTCTCGGGTCCTTGCCGTTTCTCAAATTCCGACCACCGGACGGCCACACGCACTGCCGGACGCGCCCCTTTTCCGGGTTGAGTTTTCCGGCGATTCTTGCCGTTTCCAGCCAATCTAGTTTGATCTTCCACCCCTTTTCCCCTATTTTGGGTTTTTTGAGTTCAAATATGGTCTCCAATTGTTTAAATTCGAAGTGCTTCGCGAGTTATGAGGAGGTGAAGTTCGGCCAGTACTTCCCGGGCAAATTCCGACCACCATCGGTAGAATTGGGGTCAATGAAGACCGGTAATGAGATCCTCGTTCCATAAGCTTCGTTTCAGTATATTACTCGTAAATTTTGGTTAACGTTTGTGTTAAACCCCTCGGGTACTGGGTATTATTTATCCGAATAAAATATTAATTTATTTGAGTTGTATAATATTGTTGTTCTAGGAGCACGTGTGCGTCGTGGAATTGATCCCATGGAGGATCTTGGGTTAATTGCGTGCTCGAGATAAGTGACCCACCTTCAAAATTAATTTTGGGAGTCAAATTAATTATATTGTGATATTTTAATATTTGAATGTTTTTATTTTATGTTAATTGTTAGATAAATTGTGAATTAAATTTTGATGCCCATATTTGAATAAATTGAAATATATGATTTTTGATAAATTATGGAAATCTAGATTTTATGAAAATTTGATATTTAAAGGAATTATAAAAGTAATATTATTTGATTTATTACGGAATTTATTTGTGAATTTATTTTGATTAAAAAAATGCATTTATATAAATTTATGCATTGTGAAAATTATTTTATGGTATTGAGGATTTGTGGAATTAAATTACATATGAAATTCATGTGGTTTTAATATTATTTTTGGTATAATTTGATTTTAAAGATTTAAAGGAAAATATTGATTTAAGTTATGGTGCTTTCAAAAATATATTTATGCACTTGAAATATTATCTAGTTGATTTTATGATATGAGAAAAATTATATATTATTGATGGATTTATGCTGGTGTTATTAAAGAAAAATGTGGGATGGAGAATTTGAAAAATGGTATAATTCCCACGGTGAGTTTTGGAAAAAATATTATTATTTTTTTATATAATATGGTTATTTATTTTAGATGCATTCAAACAGTACTGGTGTTCTGTACTATGTATGTGGATGAGCACGCAAGTTATAATGTCTCCCGTGAGTTGCCATTGGACTGAGGGCATGCAAGTTTGATATTGGCCATAAGCCGCCCTCCTCCATGGCCGGATTGACAGTTTAAGCAGCGGCGCTGTCTGGATGCCGAAGCAATCATATGCAAGTTTCTCTCTTTAACCTCCCGCTAGATGGTGTTCGGGACGCTGGATATCATAGGGCATCACTGGTATATAGTGTGGTGCGTCAAGTATTATTTTCCAGATATAAATTTCAAATGCTAAAGGTTTAAACTCGTATTTAAATTTAAATGTATTTCAATTGTTTTATAATCTATTTCCAATTAGTATTTTCTAAGATACAATTATTCATATTTTATGTCACTTATTTTAAATTACTGTTTTTAAAATGCATTTTGCCATAAAAATATTATATATATAGATTGGTTGAATATTTCAAAATGAATATTATAGTATTTTTCTGCCACTTATTTTACAGGATTGTTTGTAATTATTTAAATTATATTTTTGATACTGTTTATTTTGATTTACTAAATCAAATTTTATAAATTATATATTGAATTTTTCCTTTATGTTATATTTCTTTCATGCAAGTATTCTAAATTTATTTTATTATATTTCATTACATTTTATTCATATTTGGATTATTTAATTATTTATTAGATTAATTATTCCTTGATTTTTGGGGCATAAAATATTGGATTTTGTAAAAATATTTTAAAAGAGGAACTTTTCCAACGGAGTGAATGGTGAGGATTTTAAGAGAAAATATTATTTCCAATTAATTATTATTAATTAATTATTTATTCTTAATTAATCAAATGTGCTATAATTATCGTTACTATCATAATTGTACAGTAGATAGGATCACTCACTGAGATGATTAGCATCTCATATTTTTAAATTTCGTTCCCTTAAGTCCAAGTTAGTCGACGTTGATTGTCCGAGGGCGAACTCAATGTCTCAGTTCATTGCCAAAAGTCCAAGAAGCATTTCTTTCTTCTTTTTCCTCTCCATCTTGTATTGATTCTTTATCTGACATTGTATTAATTTCATATTTATTTGTATAATGCTCTGTATACTGTATTGGATACATTTTATTAAATACTGTATTAATTTTCTGTTATTATTTTTGAGTGCTGTAAATTTGTGGAAACAAATTGTAGTAAGGTGGGAGGAATAAGGTGGTGTTTATTGGAGTGTGTTTTATGTGCAGGGAATTTTGTGGTAAGTCCTACCTTTAGGGGAGATGCTGCCGGATTTTCCGTTGGAGGATCCGGTAAGGTTTCCATGGGATCAGGGCTTGTTTAGGGTTCCGGTGAAGAATTTTGGATGGGTCTTGACAATGTGTATTTTATTAGAATTCTATATGGAATTTAATAGAGTTTGTGGAACTTATATTATAGATTTTAACAGATTTTTATGAAATTCTAATGATTTTAAATTTTTTTATATAATTTATTTTACTATTTTGGTGAATAATATAATTTATTTTAGTAAAACAATTATACTATAAGTAAAGTTTTTTTTATTACTTTTATTTATTCATTTTTATCATACCATTAGCATTGTTGAACATTTATGATATTAGACAAATTAACAAATATTAATAAATAGGTAAACAACATATACATGAATATTAAATTTAATAATATCATTCTTGAAATATTATTAAAAAATGAAAAAAAAAAAAACAACAACACTGATATCATCTCTATTATTAGATAAATATATCAAATAGTCTTATATCATCTCTATTATTTATTATTATATGCAAAATTTTATTTAAAAAAAAAAAGAACTCATTGCTCATTACTTTGATTTCTTGAATTTTAGACATCCATCCACATATTTTAAACAATTGTAGTTCTCCATTCATTAACATTGTCTCGATGTTGCTCTTGACTTTCAAACAGCTCCTCAAAATTATTTCATTCAGCTTCTTATGTTAATAACGGTGATGGAGATTCATCATTTGGCTCTATTGGAAATTCATCAGAGAGATGTTCTTTGCGAAGAAAATTGTGCAGTTCTGCACAAGCTAAAACTAGCTCTGATTGTGTCTTCAATGGAAATGGAGTCGCAGACTTAAAAATTATGAATCTAGATTTACATACCAAATATCCTCTCAATTACATTTCTTAATGAAGAGTGATGGAGATTGAGCAATTTAGCTATAGTTTTAGGGTAACGGCCTAGATCAGAAAAATCTTGCAAATGATATCGAATCCCTCGAAATGGAGCTAAAAATTGTCGACGATTTGGAAATCCACAATCCATCAGAAAAATATTTACCTAAAAATATAAGATATTAATAATTAATCCATAAATATTATTTTTATAAAAATTAGTATATATTGAAATATATATATATATATATATATATAATAAAATAATATATACCTTGTGGCACTTTAAGTCCATTCCTCCTTAATAAAACATCATATAGCAATTTTGAATCATGAGCCGAACCCTCCCATCTACTGAGTACGTATATAAACTCTAAATCAAAGTTACAAGCTACTAATACATTTTGTGAAATTTTTCCATGGCGATTACGGTAGCTACTTACATCACGACCCTTTATTGTTGTTGGTATATGTGTGCCATCAATAGCTCCAATACAATCCTAAAAGAAATAACAAAATTTATAATTGGCATAAAACATAAGGTGTTAGAATAATAATTACACACTAATAATAACAAACCTATTACAATAATTATTATTATTTCAAAAAAAAAAAAATAGATAAAACATCCATTACTTACCTTGAAGTAAGGGTAAAATCTTGTATGTTCTCTTATTTTAGTTGGCACTGTAGATTTTGGTTTAACCATCATATTTGGTGCTATTATGTTCAAAGCCCTCAAAACTTTATTGAAGATTTTGCTCATTGTGAAATGTGATCGACTAAATGTTTCATGACTCATACGATAGTAAGAATTTTGACCTATGATAAGTAAAAATGTTGTAGGCATTTCTTCAATGCAAATGAATCTTATATCCTGCAAATATGTTTTTTCTCTAATAATTTGACATAGCTTCAAAATACATCAGGATACATCCTATATAATTGTTGAAAATTTTGAGGATCTTTTTTCAATACTTTGTGAATATAATTATACCCTTTGGGAGTGATTGGTTGCCGAGCCAGTGGATATTCGATATATCCACTACATATGCTAATTATTAGTGCATTTAATACCTCAAGTATTGCTTGAATGGCTAACAATATTAATTTAATGGTTTCATAAAATTCTTCATCTTCTTGTGTATCTCTTTCTCCCACTTATTCTCGTTCCATTTTCTCTATTGATCTAAATCTTAACATCAAATATTATTAGAAAAATATAAAATGAAATAAAAATAATAACATCATGAAGGGGGAAAAAACTCTTTAATAAAAAATTCAATTTAGTACAAACTGAAAAATAAAGCAAAGGAAAAAAAAATTTACTTAAACAAACTAGAGAGGAAAATATACTAAAACTAAAAACCTATTTCGTAAAATAGTTAATAATATCCAAATAGCTAAATATATATATTTTAGCACTCATTCCATATTAAATGATATCCATTCTGAGTGCTCTTCAGGTAACATATTCAATAATGCATCTTTGACTTTCATTTTCTGAATCAACGTAAGTGCTTTATAGCTGCCATGATTATCTAAATTTGGAGTCTCCTTAATAGCATTCCAAATATCATTCTTCTTCTCTTTTTCACTAATTTCATTTTCCCTTCTCTCCATTAGGCTATACATTCCTCGAATATCAGTGGCAATTTTTCCAATTGAATCCAAACCATGAGAAAGTTTTTCTAGAAGATCAACTTGAGTAGCATTCTGACCAAATGAACAAGTATTCCCTTCATATTCACTTCTAGTTCGTTTTCTTTGAACAATATTTTCCATCGGAGCTTCTAAATTTGGATCGAGCTCTGGCATTGATGGTTCATTATGTCCGGGTGAAGGTGCTTGGTATGATGGATCAAGTTGAGTTTGCATGTGTACCTCGTTAATCTCATCATATACATAGTCATCTATCCTAACATGTGTACTTTCATCTTGCCCATAAATTCTTGCATCTTTATCGTCTCCCAATATAGTTTTTTCCAATGGCAGTTCCATTTCCAACAGCAATTTTCAAATCCTCTAAGCCAGCGAAAGTGTCTGATCGAAGGTGTTTTTGGTTTGGATGAGACTGGCAAATATAAAAAATAAAATAAATATAATATTATGTTAGCATATAAAAATACTAAAAAATATATAAGATATAATATAAATTACATTCTTATCAAAATTTATAATCTCACCTTAAAGTAATTATCTCATATTTTATCCGTGGCAATGAATCTTTGTGTGGTTGGATCCCATCCTAAATCAGAGTTGAAACGCATAAGTTGAGAAAATGTTTGATAACGCGTTTTAAACTATTTCAATCGACTATGATACTAAATATAATTCTTATTACACCCAAATGCTTCATTAAGCATAGGAAGTATCTTGCTTTCCACAGGTAGCTTTCTAAATGCACCATTACTGTCATGCCATCCACGATTAGCAGCATTAACCATCAGTTCCAATAACATATTACTTTCCTGCAAGGTCCATGTGTTATATGCAATTTTAACTTTTCGTTGTAAATCTCCTATTGTATTAATGAATATCTAAATATAAAGCCCATGAATAGTTGAAACTCATGTTTATATATATATATATATATATATATATATTATAAATCAAGCATATATTAAAGAAGATCAAGATCTTCACATTCCAACTCAAAAATCCAAGCACCCACCAAAAGTATCCAAGGAAGTTAGCTTAACAAATCAAGATTCTATATTTCAAAGTGGGAAATTAAAAACACCAAAAAATCAAAACACAATATCGATATTTATATAGAGGAGGAGTCAATATATGAAATAAATTATCCTACCATATCTCTGGGAAATTTTATCAAATATATTTTATTAATGAGACTTAAACATATGATGTGCATGAACACAAGTAAAAGGAGCCTATAAGATTTATGTGGATAAAATGAATTCATATAGAAACTTTAAGCCAAAAATATTTGAATGAACAAATTACAAGATTCAATAAGATGGTTCGGAGCATACTAGTTGGTGTGAATCATATTGGTTCATACAAGAAAACTTTATTCGAACAAATCCATTAATATACAAGATAGAATGGAATAAAGTCGGATTGTATTTATCATCTAGCTATATTGTTTGAAGGGTAATGGGTGGTCACACATATCTATCTAAATGTGTGTGTGTGTGTGTATATATATATATATATATTGGTAGCCACACGTACATATTGTTGATTGCATAATGCAGTGGTTCAACTTAGTTCTGTTAAGAGCTTTTTGACTATCTTTTTTTTTTTTTTTTAATCTTTATTAAAAGCTTTTATGAAGAAGGCTTGAAGTACTATTTACAAAAAATTAACAAATATTTATAAAAATAACATTAAGCCTTAAAAATTAGAAATAGCTTATTAGAAGCCATATTTATGGAACCATCCTTATCCTTACTAGGAGGAGTCCTAATGTATAATTTATTCTTTGTTTAAGAATCTCGAACAAGATGCAAGCCAAGTATGAGATATAAATCATAAATTTTGTTTCAATTTCATATATAATATCTTTTATAGACAGAGTGTCTCATGATGCTAGCATGGTGGTATCCTAAGATCTTCAATGATTTGCTATTTTGCAAGATTTCAAAGATTCTTGGTATGCAAAAATAGTATTATAGGATATTAATGATAATTGATTTTCAATATCAACAATATTCATATTTCTCTAGAAAGTTGAGAACTATGTTTTCGTTCTTTCTTGCGTAATATCAATTAATAGTAGAATTGTATATTTTGAACTAGGATTCTGTTTTTGAGAAATATGATTAATAATAAAGAGTTTCTAGGATGCAATTTTTTTTTTCTAGTTTTGTTTTCTAAAAGGTTCTAGAGTTGATGTTATAATAGATGTGGAATATAAGGGCACAGTAAACATTGATTTTGATTCAAATGCGGAATATAGTAAAATATTTTTCCAGTTTATATTCTTTTTACATAGCAGCAACCAAATAATGAATCCTGCTGGGTTGGAGGCTTCCTATAATCTTCTTTTTCTATATGTGTTACATATGTACAATGAGTTAAATCAAACTTTTATATATATTATATTAAATAAAATTTAATCAATTACTCTTTCTTTTGCCGTGGGTTGAAGGCTTCCTACATATGCTTCTTATACTTATGTTCTACATATATCCAAGAAGTCAAATCAAATTTTTGTATATATTATATTAAAATAAAGTTAAACCAATTACTTTTCATTTATTCTTTTTTATGTTTTCAAAAGAACAATAGGCTCTGACACATACAAAGCATAAAGAAAAAAGAAGAAAAAATTGAACATACTCAAAAGCCCAGATCAAGCAAGGAAGCATGTGGAGAGAGCCCATTTTGATTGCCGTCAGTCTATTTATTTTGTCTACCTATTCGTTCGTCTAGTTGGGTTGTTAGTTAGTTATTTGTTCCATCTCAATGTAATGTCTCTTTCAGTATTGGGTTCTAAAGTCTGATGAAATCTACGGGGTGGAGGCTAGATTTGTGAAAGCCTTGAGTATTTACACCTAGCATCTTAAAATCCAATCAAATCTATCAATTTGTAAAATCCTTCTAAGTTAATGACTTTTTGAATACCAGCAGACTTTTATAAATTTTTAAAAAGTCATAATTGAATACCATCAAATTTGTATGGATTTTATAAAATTTTGAATTGAATACCATAAGATTTTAATAGATTCCATAAAAATCTTAATTGAATACCTTTAGACTTTTAAAATCTTTTAAAATCCTAATTGAATACACTCCCCCAGTTAATTATGCATTTTTTTTCTCTTTTATTTAAATATTAATTGCCTCTTGAATAATAAGATAAGTTTATTATAGTAAATTTGAATTACTTGCTATGTTTATTTTTTATAATGTATTAGTTTTACTAAATAAATAATTAAACAGATAAAAAAAAATGTTGATATGAATATAAAATAGGTCAACATGGATAACATTGAATCAGCAGGAACACGACATGATAAATAAATGGCCAACACAAACATGATAAGATAAATAAATGAATTGACATGTGTGACAGTCCAGACCACCCGCATGAGATATTGTCCTCTTTGGGCCTAGAGAATCCTCTTATAACCCAGCCCTCAAGGTTTTAAAAAGCCTCTCAAGGGAAAGGTATCCACACCCACTTATAAGGAGTATTTCGTTCCCTTTTCCAACTGATGTGGGACTTCACAACATGAGTACGAGAACTCAACGTTTAAAGCGGGTAGTGCCATGCTTTTTTTCTTTGCTTTTTTATTTTTTATTTTTGAGATATACCTCTAGAATGTTATGCATAAATTTATTTATAATATGTTAAATATTGAAAATAGATACATTTACTTCTAAAAAGAGATTATTTTGATATGTAATACCAAATTGAATTCAACATTGAACCCAAAATAAATTAGGATTGCATTGGCTTATTTTTCTTAAATGCTTGTGTATGCATAATCTTGAACACTTGAAATATATATTAGCACATGTTTAGTTTGAGTTTTCTTCTTCTTCTTCTTCTTATTATTATTATTTTAAAATAGTGTTATTATTAGGATCTTCTTGTTGTTTTTGGGTTGTTGCTGTTGGTTTATATATATGTATATCTTTGATTGTGATTGTTTTTCAATCTCAATCATTGATTGTCCATAACCAGATATATATATATATATATATATGTTTATATACAATTTCGTTATAGGAAATATCAACTTCACTTTATAATATGAGAACATAATATCATTTTAAGAGATCGGTTTTAAAATGGCTATTCTGTCACGCAACTATTAGTGTTAAAATAATAAATTAATCAACAAAACAATAATTAAAAATAGTGTAAATTTAGGACCTACACACATGAATATACTGTATTTTAATATATAATAAATCAGATTTATGAAGCTTTACTCGCAGCCATTGAATTTTATGAATATTAATCTTGCAAAATAGAAATCAAGAATTCAGAGTAGTTCCTAATGGATACATTCTTCTCTAACTTTTTTCTTTTATATTTTCACCAAACAGATACCATAAATGTCTTAGGCCGTAATCTCTTTATCGTATGTATCATACTAATTGATTGATGATTTATTCCCTAATATATATATATATATATATATATCTATAGTTGAATGATAATAATAATAAATAAATATATATAATATAGTAATATAGTAATAATAAAATAGGAAATAAGTCAACTGGACTTTAAAAGAGAATAAGTCCTTCAGTTCAATTAGTTAATTGAAATATTACAGAGAGTATATCCAAAGGCTCTACTACAAAAGTTAGTAAACAAATAAGTTTCATTATTAACACAAATAAGTGATGTAAGTGAATCACATGATTATGACTAGTCGATATAAAATATCTAAAAGTCTCCCACTATGACTACATAATCATCACATAAAACAACAGACGTGTTTACTATAGAATCTTACAAAACAAAATACCATTTTATTTAAATATATAGCATGCCGATAGGATACAACAATATATTATACTAGACAGTAGAGATTATCCTAGTTTAACTCTCAAAACTAGATACCATTTCAACTAAATATTTTGCATACCATAAACTCAGTTAGGTAATAGAGATTTACCTACTCATGCAATCTCCCCATAAAACGATGCCATTTCATTCTAGTACATTGCATACCAATAGGATACAACAATATACTTAAACTGGAGAGTAGGGATTTACCTGGTACATGTGGATCAATGTACACATAGATACAGAGACTAAAGACTTAAATAGGCTTACAAGCACAAATAACACCAATATGTGTAATGGACATCTCATATATATATAAATAATGATCCATATACATACATACATTGCTCACAAGGCAATACTCAATCATGTACAACATACAGCATGGACGTTATCACAGACTACAAAACTTCTAATAAGCTATATTAGTCTCAACTACTCCATAATCGCATACAGGGACACATGCTCTTAGAATAAGTCCATAAACTAGCCTTTATTAGTGGATCTACCATCATATCGTAACAAGCATGTACACAATGAAATGAGACTCTCAACAAAAAGATACAGCTGCAGAATTACCACTAAACAACATTATTGGTTATATAACAAAGTGCACCTAAAAATATGCATTATAATCTCAAAACACGCCACATACTTTGCCTTTAAAATAAAAGAAACTATAAGTGTTTGTCCAACAGTAATTCATAAAATAGTTTCTACTGCCAAGATAAATAACATTCTTGATATTACACTTTTAAATCATCAATTTATATAATCATATGTAGCCATCATAATTAGCTTACAAAACCTTACTGTATGAAAGTAGTGTTGCATTGATCTTAAAACAAATATGGTTGTCTCATAATACACATAATCGTGACTACTCAAGTATTTACCAGAACACACCCACAACATAAACAATATACGATGGAGCACAATTATAACAGCCCAGACCATCCGCATGTGGATATTGTTCGCTTTGGGTCCAGCCCGCATGGTTTTGTCGAAACGCGTCCATAAGGGAAAGGCATCCACTTACTTATAAGCTATGCTTCGTTTTCTTTTTCAATAGATGTGGGACTTCACAATCTACCCCCCTTAGGGCCTAGCGTCCTCGCTGGCACACCAAGCCAGGTACTAGCTCCAACTATAACAGCCTAAACCACCTGCATGTGGATATTGTTCGCTTTGGACCCAGCCCGCACGATTTTGTCAAAACACGTCGTACGAGGAAAAGGTATTCACACGCTTATAAGTCATGCTTCGTTTTCCTTTCCAACCGATGTGGGACTTCACAACAATCTTGAGTGAACATGAAACTGGTAAATGTAAAAGAATACTGAACTTCTCTTATTTGTCCTTTTTATCACTCTCTCATTCTTAGGATACAAATCACTAGAGAGTTCATCATCTTTATCACTGATACCATATTAGGAGAATATTGTGCATACTACAACTTTTCACAATCATATCAACATGTGTTCTAATTGAGACAACTATAATACACAATTAACTTTGTTTAAAAGAATCTTTATTTCTAGTACAAATGAAACCTCTTTAAGATCTTTCATATCGAAATGGCTACAGAACAATAGGTTTGTCTTAATTAATAGGTCAGTATCAATGGAAGCCAACAATATATCTTTAATATACAATACTATAAATATTAAATTACTCTCACTGACTCTCAAACATATGCATAGATCAGCATTATTCTCCTTAAAACCATTCTAGATGACAACTTCATCAAAATTAAGATACCACAATCCCAAGGCTTATTTAATACCATAAATAGACTTATTAAGCTTATTAAATAAATTTTCATTACTCACTGCCTGGAAGTCAATTGGTTGGACCATATATATACATATCCAAATACAAATCTCTATTTAAAAAAGCAGTTCTGACATCCATTTTGATATAACTCCAAATCAAGGTAAACCATAATTGCTATAATAATTTTAAAAGAATCATTTATAGATACATGAGAGAATGTTTATTTATAGTCAATTCCCTCCTCTTAACCATTGGAATCTTTCTCTTAGTCTGAAATATCCTTTTGTAACTAACAGGTTTTGCTACTTTCAGGTAACTCAACCAAAACCTACATATCATTGGATGCCATGGATGTCATATCATCTTTTTATTGCATCCAACCAAAAGTTAGTCATTGAACTACTTATGCTTTCTCATAAGTGACTGAATCCAAAAACCACTTATATCCAACTTATATTCCTGAAAACAAACCACATAGTCTTCATGTCTAATAAAACTTGACCTTTTTGTGACCTTCTCAAAGGCACATTAATAATAATTGTAACGAGAACATCTCATTCATCAATAATAATTTTAACAAGAACATCTCATTCTATATCAATGGGTTCAATCCTATCTAACTACTTGTTCCATGTTTCTCAAATCAACAATATCTCTACCGAAACAATAACAATAGGAATAAATACACTTTCCTCCCTGAATTCAAGTTTCTCTTGAACCCTTGCACTCACCAAAATTGAAACATCTTCAAAATAAATAGCCTTATCTAACTTAATGATCCTGGTGATGTGAGATGGATAATAAAATCTGGGACCCCTGGATCCTTTATAAAAACCAATAAACTAACCATTAAATATTTTATCATCCAACTTCTTAATTTGGGAATTATAAATCATAAACTTAGTTTTACAACCTCATACATAAGAAAATGTGTAAACTAGGCATAACTTGTCACCTAGAAGAAAACTGATATATTAAAAGTTACTAAAACAAACTTCAATATATCCACCAAAGTGCAATTTTTTTTTCTTAATTATACCTTTTGCTAAGGAGTGTTAGGTATTGTAAACTACGTAACAATATTGTAATCATGCAAATATATTGTAAATGGCCTGGGTTCTTTATAGTTTTGGCATATCTATCATAGTAATCACCATCTACATCACAGCCATCAACTTCTTATACTATTCTGAAGCTTTATCTCATCTTGAACTCATTTAAACCAAGGTGTTTAACTCCTCAGTAATAACCTCAACGTATCTATAAGAGGAGAGTCATCAATATAGGAATAAAATACCCTATAATGCAGTCTTACAATGGTTAGTCTCAAGCGGCTTAAGATTCATTATCATGTCATCAACTTTCAAAAGTTAATGAAATTGTAGCAAAAGTATCACTATTCACAAAGGAATTCTTTCTTTCCAACTGTTGAAGACACACCACCTTTTTGTGCAGACTTGGCATTAAAGTCCTTTTTTCTTATCTGCTTCTGACTTTGTCTTTTTTTTGAAAAGAGAAATCTACTTGAATTTGTCCTCTTGATTGGTCGCAAAAGTAAAAGATTTATACATGTTCAGCTTGATTTTACCCTCCTCCTTGAAGAGAATAACAGTTTACTCCTTTAACCTACATGCAAACTTCCTAATGTGTTGAGGCTTGAACTAATATTGTTAAAAGAGACAGAAAACTCCTCGTTATAGTTAAAAATACTCCTCACTAATGTCTTTATCAAGGTCTATAAGCTTGATATAATAAGAGGAAAGTTTTAAGATAAGCTCATTCACATCACTAATTCCATCATATACAATAGAGTTTAATAAAGCTAAACAATGGTGTTTCTCAATTTATTAAAATTAATAATTTCCAATTAAACCAACTTATGAGCCTATTCATAGTGTAAATCTTTAGAATACTTAAAAAATTCAAAATCATACATGTGATTCTCTATGACCATTATACAGCACTTATACAAGTGCTTCAAGTCATTACACAAAATTTAGCCTTGACAGTACCATAATTATTTAGTACTTCCAATTGATCAATTTTTAAAGCTAAATCTAGCTTTATAAGACTCAAGATTATTATCAGAATCTTTCACCGTTCTGATAATTACTCTATTCAATTTTATCATAGCATTCATAGGCAGAATATTAAAGGTGCTCCCAGCTGTGAAAATAGCAAAAAACAAGAATGTATTACATCACAAGGACTATACGAATACTATCTTCTAGCCCTTTTTGTGCATATCAAAATATAATATCATTAGGATCCTCGTAACACAAAGAATACCCACACACGAGTCGGGGATAGTCAACAAATCATCACAATCAAATGCATTAAATTAAGTCATTGACAGGGTAACTTAGAACCTGCTATTCATGGTATTCAATTAATTTCCACTGCCATTCCAAGTATCCTACCAAGTAATTTAACCACCGTATGGATGTTGGTTCATAAGTGGGAGAGAATGAGTAACATTGACAATTTCATAAAATAAGCAAGCTAAGTCTTATGATAGACAAGCATTTAGGCATCCTGTCCATTATGCCAACTTCGTACTGACACTTATAAATTAGATAAATTAAATATAACAAGAAGCAAGTACATAAAATATGATTTACTATGTCAACTTCTATTACATTAACAATTTCATGATATAAACAAATTAATTCTCATGATAGATTAGTATTTAAAATTCCAAACTACTATGCCAACTATGCGTTAAACCTCATGACAATTTATGCCAATCTTCAAACAGAAGAGCACTTAACCAATTCTTACCACTATGCTAAACATGGCATAAAGCCTTTCAATGGGGTAATTTAATCAACAATATTTAATTTAAACTTTGAGCATTTTAATTAAATAAAATTAGGAATGGAGATAATTTTTTTCTTAAATGAAATAAAACCTTATATATAAAATGAATAAATTTAAAAAAAAATTTTTTTTTTTTGGGGAATCGGCTGCTGACATTAGCATATGATGTATGCTAACGTCAGCTTATCCCCAACCTCCAGTTGGGTCGTGGGTCAACCTGATCTGCTGGTTAATAGGTCGCGTGACTTGCTTCCCTGACCTAGCTGTAAATCACATTGTCGACCTTCATTTTCTAGTGTACTGGTGCCAATCTCTGGTCTCTCAATGGGCGACATTTAACCCACATCAATTTGGCCAAAAAAAAGGGCCTAAACAGCTTATTTATTTATTTTTTCTTTCCTAGCCATAGGTGTTTCATAATTTATCGGTATTTACTTGATCTCAGACCAAATTGAGTGCTTAAAATCAGCCCAATCCACTCGAGAATCAGTTTGAAGCAAAACCCAAGTCTCAATTTCATCAAATCTTGTCAAAAAAGAAAAAAAAAATGCCTAATGAAAGCAAGGGTTTACCATGGAGTTTTAGTGAGTTACACGATTTTACATCATCTCGGACAAAATTGAAGCCTCTAAATCACTCCATTCAACCTAAAAAACAATTTAAAACACACCCCAAGTCTCAATTAAAACCAAAACAAATGTCACAAAGCTTTGCACAAATCCGATATATTTTATAACCAGAACCCGATACTACAACCATATCCTCATAATTTGAGATAAAAATATAATATGTATATATTTATTTGATTAAAGGCACTAGAAAAATAAAATATCGAAATGAAGTCAATTAATAAAACTCAAAGTTTAATATCAATCAAACAACTGTCGGTATATGCAGTAATAGAATCCAAATATACCTACAACATAAAATGCATAAAATACAGTCTAATGAATTTGTGTGTGGCTTTGATATTAATTATTAGTGCTAAAACAATAAATCAATTAATAGGACAATCATTTAAAGCACCATCAACCCAGGATTTACACACATGCTTATATTGTATTTAAATATATAACAAACCAGATTTACTAACTTTTACTTGCAGCTATTAAATTTTATAAATATTAATCCTGCAAAATAGAAATCAAAAACTCAGGAATAATGCTTAATGGACACACTCATCTCTAAATTTTCTCCTTCAAATTTTTACCAAACAGACACCATAGATGCCTTAAGCTTTAATCTCTCTATCGTATATATCGTACTCAGTAGTTGATAATTTATTCCTTAATTTATATATATATATATAATTAAATAATAATAATAATAATAATAATAATAATAAATTCAATATAGTAATGTAATAATAATAATGATAATAAAATAGGGAATAAGCCAATTGGGATTTAAGAGAGAACATATCCTTCAATCAATAAGCCAACTGAAGTATTACAAAAAGTACGTATCTAAGGACCTTACTACAAAAGTTAGTGAACAAACTAGTTCCATTATTAGCATAAATAAACTATGTGAATGAGTCACATGATTATAGTTATTTCACATAAAATATCCAACAACAACATATCTAAAGAGTGGATAGGTCCATTCTTGAGTAAAATCGGTCCTCCTAAAATGATATCCAATATTAAGTTCTCACGCTATAAAATAAACTTAATCCTCTTTACAGTAGAATCATGTGTATATATATATATATATATATATACATATTTAAAGTGAATATGATTGTCATAATTTTTAAGAAATATAGATATTATTGCAACTTATAAAAGAATTATTTTGAATTTAGTTTAGTTTTAGTTTTAGTTTACTTTTGTTTTAATATGTCTCAGTCAGTTTATTTATTTATTTATTTATAATATATTTTATAAATAAGTTTTTTTTTCCCTTTGTTTTGATATTAAAAGTGAAATATTTGAACTTTATTGTCGACTTAACATTAAAGAAATAGGGGATTAAAATATGTAAAGAAGCACCTACTATCTCACATCTTCGTTACATTGACAACCTCTTAATTACTTGTCGAGCCAACCCACAAAATGCGAAGGAGTTAGACAAGTTTAGAAACTTTATAGCTCATGGTTTAGACAGCAATCAAACCAGAAAAGTCTCAAATTTTATTCTAAAAAAACACACCAAGGAGCAGCCCGTTTTAAGGAAACCAAAACTGGCCTAATCTACCTAGGAAACTCTCTAATTTTTGGTAAAAATAAATACAAGGAAGTCAGTATACTAAAGGGGACAGGGTACAAAGTAAATTAAAGGGTTGGCAAAGAAGATTTCTTTCAAAAGAAGGCAAGGCTACTTTGATCAAATCATTGGCAATGGCTATCCCAGTTTACAATATGTCGACCTTCAAAGTCCCAAATGGTATCTACAATAATTTGGATGCTATATTGAGGAGATTTTGGAGTGAGGCAAACAAGGGCCATTTTTTTGCGCTTAAGGACTGGGCTTATGTGAACCTAAGAACTGTGGTGCTTTAGGATTTAAGAGATTCAACGACATTAATTCAGCTGTTCTGGAAAAACTTGGTTGGAAGTTATCCAAGGGAGATGATTGCCTTTGGACACGACTCATGAGAGTCAAATATATGAATAATAAATCTTTTTTTGGATGCAGGAATAAAGCTGGAGACTCCTTGACATGGAAAAGTATCCTTAATTCAAAAGAATCATCAAGAGAGGTTTGTGCTTCAAAATTGGCAATGGATGGTCTATGGATCCTTAAGGGTCCCTAATATCAATGGGAAAACTCCAAGGGTTAGAGAAGGAGCAAGGGAAACCCAAGCTAGAGGAGTGGCCAACCTTTTTTATCCCCTTTTTCTACAGTGGAATGAAATGAAGCTGCTAGGAGTTATGTGTCCCAGTAATAGTAGAGGCTATCAAAAATACTAAAACTCACAAGTTCAGTCTTAAAGACAAGTTGTTTTGGACAGTAAAGAACAACAGAGTTTTTTCAGTCAAAAGTTACCACAAAATCCTAGCCCTTATCATTCAGCCTTGAGAGAGCCTTTAGAAGGCACTTTAGGCAGTAAATATTCATAAAAGGCTAAAGATGTTCTTATGGAGACTAGTCTCTGATGCGCTTTCTTTCAAGTATTTTTTTATACCAGATAATAAGGAAGAGAGATTCAAGTTGCACCCTGTGTGGTTTTGAAAGTGAAACAGCTACCAATTTTTTCCTACATTGCCCAGCAACAAAGGCTGTTGCTTTTAACAGTAAATGGGGCTTGAAGCTGGACTTAGTTAATAGTAGTAATTGTTCTTGAGTTGGTGAGATGGTTTGTGTCACCCTCCCCTCAGCTTTGCTCAAAGTTGGGAGGAAAAGACTTTACTTCCCTGTTGTTTGCCTTTTTTTTTTTTTTTTTTTTTTCCTTTTTTGTAAGAAAGAATATTCATCAACATCGGCACAGCTTGCATACCAGGCAATTCGACGCTAGCCATGGTAGCTAAAAATGATGAAGGAAAGGTCTTACTCCTCGTGGTCAAACCTATTAATCCCATGGGAGTTGAACGTGCTGAACTCAGAGCCATAGAGTGCACAGTTAATCATGCAGAAGAGGTCAAATGGAAGAATGTGGTTTGGTTGTGTGATGCACAACTTGTAGTTAGCTAGTTTAAAGATGTTTAGAACCTTGTGTTTGGGAGACAGTTATTTTTCTCAAGGAGAAAATGAAGAACACCAACTGGAAGATTTCTTGGACCCTAAAAGAAGCCAACCCCTGTGTTGACTTAGCAGCTAAGTATACCATCAAGCATAAAAAAATTCTATTTTATTCAAATGTAACTCTTAATTTATGTCATGTGAATGTTTTGGCCCAAATACTTTCAAAGAAAATTGAGGATTGTATGGCAGGGTAAACCTTTATTGAGATTCCCCTTTCCTTTTGTGGTTAATGCCGTCTTCATTTCATAGCATAACATTGTAAAAGTTTTCCTTTATTTACTATTATTATTATTTTTTGGTCAAGAAACTATGTATGAGTTTTTGTTTTTGGTGAAATATGTATAAACAGAATTGGACAACACGAAAATAAATTGACTCCCTTATTAGATTACACATAAGGTCCCTTTAAAACATGGTATTATGATAATAGAAATTTTTTATTTGTTATTTTTTTTTATAAACTAATAGACCACGTTAAACCTCACATTCCAATAGAAAAATCAAATAAACAAAAAGAAATTGACAAAACAGTAAAATAAAATAAACCTAATATTAAACAAACTGCTTCCCGACTTCCAAAGTTTCCTGCATTAAATATACCTTGGTCGATGTATATCATAAATTCAAGATTATTGGCTCTCCACTTTGCCCATTGTACCAAATTAATCAAAAGGAAAAAGAAAAAGAATCAAACGAGAGGTGAGAAAATGGCAGGTTTGTTTGAGAAGCAAGCAGATGATTATCTGAACGCTCGGCCAACATACCCAAAAGAATGGTACTCCAAGCTAGCTGCCCTCACTCCTCGCCGGAACTTGGCTTGGGACGTCGGCACCGGCAACGGTCAAGCCGCTATTGGTGTTAGTTTCCTCTTTACTCTTTTTCTTTATTAAATTTATACAAAATCTTGTCTATTTATAAATTTTTTTTTTTTTTTGGGTAAGGTAAAAATTAAACTGTGCTCTTTTTGTTATTTTGGTAAAAATTAAACTGTTGTTGAAACGAAGTTCGTGGTTCAATTTGATTTTCCTAATTTCAACTGTCTGATTGACTCATAAACTTAAAGGTTCCTACCTAAACCATAACATTTTCTTGGTTTCTGTGGCATAATTTGATGTTTGATTGGCTGACTTTTCAGTATTTCATGATCGTAAGTTGCTTTTGAAAATGAAATCTTTGACCAATTAGGAATATCAACGATCAGGATCAAGATCAGAGCAGTTAATTTTCATATTTGGGTTTTTGTTGAGTTTCGTGGATCTTTCCAGCCAACGTCAATAGCATCATGATAAGCAAATTAGCAACAATTTTATGTTTTGCCCAAATTCTTTCTGGGAATTTTCGTGCTTGTGTTTCCCTCAACTGGGATTTGTAATTGTAAATCAAAGTAAGTCTTGTAGAAGATATACAGTATCCTTTTACTCCAATTTTATTGAAAGATGGAAAATGTTTTCTCCCAAAACAAGCAGAAAATTTGTCGTTTTCAGCATAATCATCCAAAACCCACTTGGCAGAATCATTGATCTCAATATTATCAATGACAAATTAATAGCAATTTTCATCTTTTGCTCAATTTCTTCCTTGGTACTTTCCTGCTTACCTTCTGCTTGAAAACACAGTACCATATATTTATTTATTCATTTTTCTTCTAACAAGGGTGGGAAAATTTTTCCCTCAAAAACAAACAGAAAACAAATCATCAATCCTCCGTTGTTTTGCATATCCAGGTGGCCGAGCACTTCGACCAAGTGATTGGAACTGATTTGAGTGAGGCCCAGTTACAGCGAGCCATTCCACATCCAAGGGTCCGATACATACACACTCCACTAACCTTGACAGAAAACGACATCGTTTCGAAAGTTGGTGGCGAAGATTCAGTTGACTTGGTTACCGTAGCCCAAGCGGTGCACTGGTTTGACCTCCCAAGCTTCTATTCACTTGTCTCACGTGTCCTTCACAAACCAGGAGGTCTATTTGCCGTTTGGTGCTACAACGACATCGAAGTGAGCCCCGCATTTGATCCAATAATGAAGAAATTTCATGATACGACGATGCCATTTTGGGACCCAAATGTCAAGTATGTATTTGATGGGTACAAAACGCTGCCGTTTCCTTTTGAGAGTGTGGGTTTGGGATCTGAGGGAGACCCATTGGCTTTGGACATTCCCAAGGAGCTTTCTTTTGAAGGGTTTTTGAGGATGGTAGGGTCATGGTCGGCTGTGACTACGGCAAAGGATCAAGGTGTGGATTTGTTGAATGGGAAAATGGTGAAAGAGTTTGAGAATGCTTGGGGTGGGTCTAATTTGGTCAGATCTGTTGCCTACAAGGCTTTTATGCTTGCTGGGAAAGTTAGGCTCTAAGTCTTTTTTCTTTTTTTTTTTTGGGGTTTCAATTTTCAGGATAAGCTTTTTAAATTTGTCATTGCGGATAGCTTAATGGTAAATCTACTGTTTTATGATAATTTAACAATTTCTAATTCAAACCTCTATTTGACCAACTGAAAATAAAAGTTTGTTAAATTTCACAGCTAGAAATGTTGGTATCGGCTAGACCACCCCTCGTACAATGCAATGCAGCGATAACAACAATTATTGCTATATATGTATTTATATATATCTTCATCATTGTTTAGACATTATTTTGTAGAGAAGGGAATGTTTTAAGATAATTATCCTTATGCATTGCAAAGGAAAAAAAGAAAAAAAAAAAAATTGCCATTGCATTTCGAATTTTATCGGATTGGCAATTTTTATCCTAAAGAATTTTTTCTTGCAATTTTCATCCGAAACTCATAACATCTTTACACCATTGGTCTTTCTTTCAAATACTTGACGTAAATTGCAAAAAATATTGAGATAAAAAATAATTAAAAAAGGATTATTATTTTTTTAATAGGTTAGTAAATTATTTTTAAAAAAATTGGAAATGTAACTTTTCAAAAATAAAAATAAAAATCTTTTACATATAATAAATATTCTAAAAAACCAAAAAAAATTGAAAACTATTAAAAAAAAGTTGAATATGTATAAAAAAAATTGCATAGCTTAATACAAAATTGCAACAGTAATTTTGCAAAAAATAGAAATAATACTTTGTGCACATTTTAGAGATTAAAAAAATAAATAAAAACTTATACAAGAAAGTAATCAGGTATTTCTAAAACATAAAAGAGAACTTTGAAAATTTAATTCTATGCACTACGGTTATTTTATTTGTTATATATATTTTTTCATTTATATTTTAGAAATTTTATAAAAATAATTTTTCAAAGTTTTTTTATATATATATATATATTTTAGAAATACTTAAATCACTTTTTTTTATAGGTCTTTATTTTTCTAATCTCTCAAATATGCACAAATTATTATTTTTATTTTTAAAAAAGTGCATTTGCATTTTTATAATAATCTATGCAATTATTTTGTACATTTTCAAATTTTTTATTGGTTCTTATTTTTTTAGAATATTTATTATGTCTAAAGAATTTTAATTCCGTTTTTTAAAAAATACATTTGCAATTTGTTGAAGTTTTTTACTAACTTATTAAGAAATAATAGTCCTCTTTTTATTATTATCTTTTAATTTTTTAATTACTTAGAAATTTATAAAATTTGCATTCTGAACTATATAAAATTATATTTTGCACTTTTGTTTTGTTAAATATTTAACAGAAAAATTAATAGTGCAAAGATGTTGTGAGTTTGGGGTAAAAATTGCCAAAAAAAAAATTTTAAGATACAAAGTGCTAGCCTTGATCAATGATACCAATTTTCTAAAAAAAAAAATAAAAAGAAAAAAAGAAGGAAAAAAAGACAATTATCCTTAGGAATATATTTTGTAAAATTTTCCTTTTTTATAATTAGAAGGGTATATTTCATCCTTTGAGGAAATTAAAAATACCTTCCTCTCATGTTTAGAAAATTCTAAATATCAAATTGATCCATAATTCACTCTCTCTCTCTGCTACATGACATGTGAATAGATAAAATTATCCTAAAATTCATTTTCGGAAATGTCAAAGTTGGAAAGGAAATTGATTATCGGGATTTAGTTTTCCAGGATTATTGTTATAACCATAACTTATGTCTATCACACTTATAGAATCTCCTATCAAGATTCATTGTAGCCATTAACGTTCTCACTCCAATTGGATGTGGTGTTTCATAAGTACATAAAGAAACCAAATTCATTGAACAAATCCTGAATGGAGGTTTCCTCCTAGAACGAAGTTTTGGTCGGAAACTTTCTTCTTTCTTCTTTCTTCTTTAGAGTTTGTCATTTCTATTCTTTTTCATGAACTATATAGCTGCTATTCTCGTGGGTTATAAGAATATGGCACCAATCAAATTAAATGATGCCTTTTGGTTTTAAGAATTTTTAAATATTTTTAATTTAAATGGAGAAAATAGAGAAAACTAGATTAAAAAATCATAAAATCAATTTTGTCACTCATTTGAGGCGCACATGTTTAACATATATGGATTAATTTGAAATAATTTTGGAAACAGGAGGTATCAAATGTAAAAAAAAAATAAAAAAAAATCGTAAAATCAATTTTGTCACTCATCTGAGGCGCACATGTTTAACATATTTGGATTAATTTGAAATAATTTTGGAAATAGGAGGTATCAAATGTCAAAAAATTTATAAAACCTCCTAAACGAAATTTTGTGATTTTCAAAAATATTAAAGCGTAATTTTCCTAATGAAAAAAATAATAATAAATATGATTTGAAATTTGGATATAAACCATTAATAATTATAGTTCATCTATCTTGTCACCGTTAATGGCAAATAACAATAATTAAATAAAAATGGTTTTAATTAGGGTATTTTTCATCCACCTCCGCTAAGATTTAGGTTAATTGTATTGCACTCCTTGAAGTTTTCTTAACTTGTAAAGACCTATCATGCCATTAGATTTTAGTGATTATATGTATCATAATACATTATCTTACATCAAATCAAAGATAATAACATAATAAACACTTTTGAACTTCAAACCTAACATGTTTAAGAGATTTGATGACTAGCAAAGCCAAATTTTAAAAAATATTGCTGCTTCAACATGTTAGTAATGCTGCAGTAATTTTGGACAGCAACCAGGTCCAGGAACAGATGGGTAAATGGGCTAGAATTGAGGCCCAAGGGGAAGAGACCAAGTCAAGGCTAAAGATGAAATTAAGGAAACAGGGGGGTCATTTTGAAGCTGGTATCAAAGAGGTAGCTGTTGAAAACGGGAAGAAGCCTTCAGGAGAGGCAGGCACGCTTCAGGATGCTAGGAAATGTGTGAAACCTTGTTGGCTCAACGATTTTGTGATGCCAGGGCAGAGTTGAGATTTTTGCGGAAAGCCTTGGCTCATAACCATTTCTGTTATCTAATTTATGTTATTTTGCTATTATTTATAATTTTGAATATTTGAAAAATTGTGTGAGGTGGAACTATAAAGCCTGAGGCCACATTCTGTAAAGATGTTGTTGAACAAAGAAAATCCTTTAGAAGGGAGTTGGGCACTAACTCGAAGAGTGCAGATTTCCATTAATTTGTAACAACTGGTGCTTTCATTGAGAGACACCATGAGGAACGAAGACATTGTAGAAATCATGAAGACCATGGAGGCAAGCTTCAAACAACATGCCGAAGAACAGCTCGCCAAATTTTCTTCGTTACTAAAGCAGCATATGACGGCCGTGACGAGACAAGGGCTCTTCACCAGAGTTCACATTCGACTCACCCAGTCCTGTGGCTGACACTATCCAGATTGGGAATCCTCGGCACACACTTGATCTTCCTTCGGTAGACATCAGTTGGTTGTTTAAGACCTTGAAGGTGGATGTACCACGGTTTGATGGCACCATTGTAGAGAACTGGATCTATAAGATCGAAAAAATTTTCTCCCTGCATCACGTGGAGCCGGCAATGAGACTGGCAGTGGTGGTGTTTCATTTGGATAGGGAACCATCAATGTGGTACCAGTGGATGGAGAAAGGAGGAGCTCTACGAACGTGGGATGTGTTCCTTTATGAGTTGCATAAGCGGTTTGGTGCCTCCATATATGATGATCCGTTGGGTCGCATCTCTAAATTAGTCCAACATGACAAGGTTTCTCCGTACCGTGCGGAATTCGAAGGACTCATGACTCGAATTACAGGAGTACCCGAGTCTATGTTTCTTAATTTTTTTATCTGGGGTTTGAAATCTGATATCCTTAGGGAGATTTTGCTAGTTCGTCCACATGATTTGGCCGATGCTATGGCGAAAGCACAATTGTTTGAGGATAGGAATGAGGATCTGTTTGGGTGTTACCGGCAGGAAGACTATCACACCTTAGAGTCATCCCCACGTGGTACAAGGGTTTATTCATCCATTGGATACCAACCAGCATCACAAGAGCCTAGGGATACACCTATTACTTATCGATCTGGTTCTTTTCAGCTTGGGAACTCCAAATTTTCGTTGGGTCTAACCATTGGAACCCAACCAGCATTACAGGAGCCTTGAGATGCATCTTTTACCTATTGTGCTGGCTCTTCTCAACTCGGAAACTCCAAATTGCTAATTAAACCTTTGACATCGACAGAAATTCAGGAAAAGAGGGAGATGGGCCTATGTTTTACTTGCGATGAAAAGTACCACAACAACCACAAATGAAAAAACAGAGTAATGTTCATGTACGTGGAAGATGACGATCTTGTTGGTCTAGAGGTACTCGCACTGGCCAACGAAGCTGACACAGAGGATCATGAACTTGAGGTAAGTCTTAACACCCTTTCAAACTCTGTAAACCCCCGTATTTTTCGCTTACTAGCTAAGCATGCTACAGAAACTCTGGAAGTCACCATAGATACGGGCAGTAATAATAATTTCATCCAAGAAACTTTAGTTGAAAAATTAGGCCTGAAGTGGGAAGAGACTCGAAGGTTTAAGGTATATATGGGAAATGGTCAGCATCTGGTTTGTGACAAACAATGTTAAGGGTGCAGCTGGAGATGCAGGGTCATCATTTTGAGGTAGATTTATTTGTACTGCCGATATGGGGTTTGGATGTGGTGCTAGGAATGCAATGGTTGCGTAGACTAGGACCATGTTTGCATGATCACAATGCACTGACTGTGTAGTTCGACTGGAAAGGCCAGCAGGTGAAGTTAGCTAGTGATTATCACTTCACACCCCGCCAAGTTACTTTTGCTCAATTTAGCACAATGCTTTTAGAAGGTGATATGAGAGGAGTCTATCGGTTGTCCACCATTCCAGATTCAACAGTGGAGGAGCAACAATCAAGTACTGACAAGATTGCTTTGTTAGAAGCAGCCTTACCAGCTGCAGGAAAGGCATTTTACAGCAATTTCGGAAGGTTTTTGATGAACCAAAGCACTTACCTTCGGCCCGCAACTTTAACCACCGAATTCATGTGCAACCAGGTTCTGTTCCGATAAATGTTTGACCATATCGTTATCCTCATTTTCAGAAAGACATCATGGAAGCTTTGGTCAAAGAGATGCTCGAATGTGGGTTTATCAGACACAGTAACAATCCTTACTCCTCTCTGGTGTTACTGGTGAAAAAGAAAGATGGCTCTTGGCGGTTTTCCACGGACTACAGGGCCCTTAATGGGATTACTATCAGAGATCGATTTTCAATTCCAACCATCAATGAACTTTTGGATGAATTGGGAGGGGCAGTAGTGTTTTCTAAACTTGATCTCCGATTTGGAGATCATCAAATTAGAATGGATCATCGGGACATGCATAAGACTGCCTTTAGAAACCATAAGGGTCACTATGAATTTGTAGTGATGCCTTTCGGTTTGTCTAATGCTCCATCTACCTTTCAAGCTGCCATGAACCAGATTTTCAAGCCCTTCCTTCATCAGTTCGTCATCGTTTTCTTTGATGACATACTTATTTACAGCAAAAGCTAGACAGATCATGTTCACCATTTGAAGTTGGTGCTACAATGTCTCTTGGAGAACCACTTCTTGGCCAAAGGCAGTAAATGCCAATTCTTTCACAGTACAATTGAACATCTGGGGCATTTAGTTTCACTTGAAAGTGTCCGGGCAGATCCTGCAAAAATAGAAGCAATGACCAGCTGGCCTCAACTGCAAAACCTTAAGCAGTTACGTGGATTCCTAGGCCTCACCGGGTATTATTGCCGCTTCGTTGCACATTATGCAACCATTGCAGCTCCACTCACCGAACTCTTCAAAAAGGATAACTTCAGTTGGACAGCCGTAACTACCGAAGCCTTTATGCGCCTAAAAAATGTTATGACTAAAACTCCTGTTTTAAGGCTTCCTGATTTTACAAAGACGTTTGTTGTCGAAACAGATGCATCAAATGTGGGCATAGGAGGGGTTCTAATGCAAGATGGCCACGCTTTGGCCTTTTTCAACAAAAAGCTAGGACCACGTTTAATCAGCTCTTCTGCCTATCTACGCGAGTTATGTGCTGAGGTTGAAGCGGTGGAAAAATGACGACAATACCTGTTGGGATAGCACTTTGTTATTTGCACGGATCATCAAAGCTTAAGGGAACTTCTCACACAAGTTATCCAGACTCCGGAACAGCAGCACTACCTTTGGAAATTGTTGGGGTACCACTTCTCAATTGAATATAAGGCTGGCACCAAGAATTCCGTAGTAGATGCATTGTCCCGCCGTCATGAAAATTTAGGTACTGCACTCCTTGCAGCCATTTCCACTGGGAGGTATGATTTCTTGGATACTTTGCGAAAAGAGAATGAGACATGTCCAGAATTCCATGAGTTACAGCAATGGCTCCTTGATGGCACCTTGGTTGATTCAAACTATAGTACATGGGATGACCTCTTATTGTACAAGAATGAGCTAATAATCAGTAAAGACTCACACTTGAAACCTCTCTTACTGCAAGAACTTTGTGAAACTCCTATAGGAGGTCACGCCGGAGTTGAACGGACCTATTTGGGGCTTAGTGCTAGTTTTTTTTAGGAAGGGATGTGGAAGGATGTGAAAGACTTTGTCGGCAAATGCCTCACCTGTCAGACCTTTAAGTATTCCACAGCAGCCCCTACGGGTTTTCTATAGCTCCTAGAGATGCCAGAGCGAGTTTGGGAAGATCTCGCCTTGGATTTCATAGTCGGGTTGCCAAATTCGCGGGGCAACTTTACCATTCTCGTGGTTATAGATCGAGTCACGAAATATGCTCACTTCGATGCTCTACTGGTGCATTACATAACTTCTAAGGCAGCTGCTGTCAGGACCCGTCCAGAATTCCTTCCCCGGAACCCTAGACAGCCCTGATCCCAGGGAAACCCTACCGAACCCTCCAACGGAAAATCCGGCAGAGCCTCCCCTAAGGGATTTACTTACCACAAATTACCTGCACTGAAAACACACTTCTAACAACATCCCCTTATTCCTCCCACAAACTACAAATTGTTTCCACAAATTGCAGCACTTCAAAAATAAAACAACAGCAGCAACCCAGTGCATAAAGAACAACTACACGTCCAATACAGTATACAGAGCATTATACAACAAATGTGGAATTTATAAAAATGACAGATAAAGAAACAATACAAGACAGAGAGGAAAAAGGGAAGAAAAACTTCTTGAACCTTCGGCAACGAACTGAGACGTTGGGCTCGCCCCGGACAATCAACGTCTCCAACCTGGACCTAAGGGAACGGAATTTAAGAGTGTGAGATGCTAATCATCTCAGTGAGTGACCCTATCTACTATACAATATAATACCACGGTAATACAGTAGATAGATAATAATTAAATGGAAACATAATAATTTCTCTCAAAACCCTTACAATTCTCTCAGTTGGAAAAGTTCCCCTTTTAAACATTTTCACAAAACCCTTGTACGTACTTCCCAAAAACCAAGGAACCAAACAAATTAATAAACAACAAATAAACAAATAAATACATAAATACCCCAAATATAAATAACTGCAATAAATTATAATAAATAATTTTTTGAACACCTTTGGGGTTTTAAACTTTAATTGCAATTTACACCGACAATTACACCTGACGCACCACACCATATACCGGTGATGCCCTCCGATACCCAGCGTCCCGAGCACCGACTGGCGGGAGGTTAAAGAGAGAAACCTGCAGTGGTCACTTCGGCGTCCCGACAGTACCGACTGCTAAAAACCATCACCCGGCCAAGGAGGGGGGCGGCTGTGCACAACAATAACCTTGCCTGCCCACGGTCCAATGGCAACTCACGGGTGAAGTAATAACCGTGCGCTAAACCAGATAATAACCGCGCACTACCACGTGTCCATACACCATACACCAGAACACCAATACTGTATGAGTGCGTCTAAAAATAAACAATAATAACCAACCGTGCCGTTTTACAAAATTACCGTGGGAAGTATACCAAATTTTCACAAAACACCATCCCACATATTTTTATTCAACAACCCGGTACGAAAACATCGATAACAGATAAAACCATACCTTTTCTCGTAATACGAGATTCAACAATTGAAATACCGCGGGCATAATTTATAAAATTAAACCAAATATTTTCGTAAAATATTTAACCCAATTATGCCCGGAAATTATTACTTAAAATCATGTACAATTAATACCGAAATCCACTTCGCTCATGCATAGTAATAAATTAAACCACAATAAAATAATAATCGGGAATTTCTTAATGACCCCAAAATTTCCATTTATTACCAATGGATAAATATATATAAAATAATATTTTTTCCCGATTATATTTAAAGTACACCACATAAGCAGAAATTACAAATATCAAATTAATACCACATAAATACAATTAATTATCCCAAAAATATTTTTAAAGGTGGGTCACTCACCTAGAGCACGCAATTAACCCACGATCCACTACGGGATCAATTCTACGACTCACCGGTGCTTCTAGAACAAAATTCACAGACAGTCAAATAAATTAATATTTTATTCGGATAATTAATACCCGGTACCCGGGGGGTCAAACGCAAACTTTAACCAAAATAGGCGAATGATATACCGAATCGAAGCTTGTGGGACGAGGATCACCAATCCGGTCTCCGTCGACCCCAATTCCGCCGGAGGTGGCCGGAATTTGGTCGGAAAGTTTCGGCCGGTGTTCACTTCCCCATATCTCGCAAACCGCTTCGAATTTCTGGGATTGGAGGCCATTTTTGGATTCAGAGGACCCAAAATAGGGGGATAGGAGGCTCAATTGGGAGTGGGCTGGCCGGAAAACACAAGAAAAGAGGAGAGAGAAAATCCGGCGGCCGGCGGCTTCTCCGGCCCGATCGGCGCACGTCCGGCGGTGGCTGGCAGTGAAACTTGGCGGCCGAGCTCGCGAGGTGGCGGGCTTCCTTGGTGGCTGGCGCGTGAGGGCTATGGGTGGCCGGAATTTGAAACACAGGAGAGAGAGGGACGGTCGGGAGAGAAGAAAGAAAAGCTGCGTGTGTGTGTGTATTTCGGGGAAGAAGAAGGAAAAAAGAAAAAAAAGAAAAAGAAAAAGAAAAAGAAAGGATTGGTGTTTTCCCACGTGGGGAAAAGAAAAGAAAAAGAAAAAGAAAAAGAAAAAGAAAAAGAAAAAGGAAAAGAAAAAGAAATAATTAAATAATATTAATAATAATATTATTATTCAAAAATAATAAAATAATTTGATTTTTTTCACATGGTTGACATGTGGCATTTCACCATGGTGACACATGGCCACCTTCATTGAGTCACACGTGGCACCTCGTTATGCGTGTAAAAATAATATTAAAATAATACAGTATTTGAAAAACTTTACAGGTCCATAACTTTCAAACCACATGTCCAAATCGGACGTGCCGCTAGTCTACGGACTCGTATCGACGAGCACTTCACAACCATGCATGAGTCAAAGCTCAACCTTGCATGAATAAAAAGTCAACCCCGACTCCCCTTGGACAGTTTGGACCTCAACTTGTTTTGCTCAAAACTTTCAAACCGTAGCTCCGTTTTCAACGTGCTACCAGTCTACGAACTCGTGCCAACGTGTACTTCGTAACGGTACCTCAGTCAACCTAGAATTCCAACCGGATCAAAAAGTCAACTTTTGACCCCTTGGTCAACGGTCAACAGTCAACCTCGGTCAACGTGCGAAAATTTCCGACATGGTTCGGGACGGGGTGTTACAGCTGCACTCTTTACTCATATGATAATAAGGCTACATGGTGTGCCACGTACATTGGTTTTAGATCGAGATCCTATTTTCACAAGCCAATTTTGGAAGAAACTGTTTGAACTAATGGGAACCAAATTGAAAATGAGTTCATCATACCATCCTCAAACCGATGGTCAAATAGAAGTGACGAATCAGTATTTAGAGCAGTACCTAAGAGCTTTCACAGCAGACAATCCTAAGCAGTGGAGTCAATTTCTTGGTTGGGCTAAATATCATTAGAACACCAGTCGCCATTCGACCATCGGCATGACTCCCTTCCAAGCTATTTATGGCAGACTTCCTCCCACTATTCCCACCTATGTTAGAGGTGCCACTTCAGTACAAGGTGTAGAAGTAGATTTGCTGAACCAAGACTCCATTCTGAAGCAATTAAAACAGAACTTGGAGCAACCACAGAATCGAATGCAACAACTCGCTAACAGGAAACGTCGAGACCTCCAATTTCAGGTTGGGGATTGGGTTTTAGTGAAGCTTCAGCCATACCGCCAGTTCACAGTAGCCAACCGTCTCAATTCTAAGCTTTGTCGTCGATATTTCGAACCCTTTTCCATCGTGGCACAAGTGGGACCTATGGCTTACACCTTGGCGTTGCCTGTAGGCAGCAAGATACATCTAACTTTTCATGTCTCTTTGCTGAAGCCCTTCAAAGGAGATTTTCCTGTTCAATTCTATCCTCTATCAGAAGTAAGTCATGCTAACAAACCGATGCTCACTCCCATTGCTGTCTTGGCTGGCCGAATAGTACAAAAACAGGTTCTGGTGCAATGGTCTCATAGCTTACTTGAAGATGCCACTTGGGAGGACCTCCATACCTTAAGTCAGCTGTACAAGGTGCCCGACCTTGAAGACAAGGTCGTTTTTTAGGAAGGGGGAAGTGTTAGTAATGCTAATTTTGGACAGCAACCAGGTCCAAGAACAGATAGGTAAATGGGCTAGAGTTGAGGCCTAAGGGGAAGATACCCAAGTCAAAGCTAAAGATGAAATTAAGGGAACAGGGGGTCATTTTGAAGCTGGTATCAAAGAGGCAGCTGTTGAAAATGGGAAGAAGCCTTCAGGAGAGGCAGGCACGCTTCGGGATGCTAGGAAATGTGTGAAACCTCGCTGGCTCAATGATTTTGTGATGCCAGGGTAGAGTTGAGATTTTTGCAGAAAGCCTTGGCTCACAACCATTTCTGTTATCTGATTTATGTTATTTTGCTATTATTTGTAATTTTGAATATTTGAAAAATTGTGTGAGGTGGAACTATAAAGCCTGAGGCCACATTTTGTAAAGATGTTGTTGAATGAAGAAAATCCTTTAGAGGGGAGTTAGGCACTGACTTGAAGAGTGCAAATTTCCATTAATTTGTATCATAACATCTCTTATTATGCTCTAAAATATGATTTAACAAGTCAACGAACCAAAAAGCACAATATAGTATTAAACAACTTTTCAACGTGTCCATAAAGCTGTTGTATGTCCATAAAAGTATCCTAAATTATATATGTCCAACAAATATATTCAAAAAAATCAACAGAACAAGAAATCAACTTCACAAATCTATTCCCATAATCCTGATATCCATTCTTAATTTAAATTGGTTGTAAAGAGGATCGCTTGTGACTTTGCTTGAAGATATCCTTGCAGAAGGTGGTGGTTGTTGTTGTTCATCAGTTGGAAGTGCAATCTTTATAAACTAAATGATGTTTTACGCTTTTTTAAGTTATGTAGAACAAACAAAATTCTTTGATATTATTATTATTTGTATTTGTATTCGTATTTTTTTTCCTATGAATTTAACAATTGATTAAAAAAAAAAAAAGTGATGTAGGAAAATGTCAAATGACAATATCAAGGAAAAATGTCAATCAATTTTAAATTACCAACTCCGGTTAGAACGGAAAAGAACAAAACGAATGAAACATCCAATAGATGAAGCTCGCCAAACATGACTTTCTATGTTTCGAGTAGAAAAAAACGAATATAAGAAAAATGACAGGGAAATAAAATAAAATAAAAAAAAGGTGTCCCAATTTCCAAAGTTTCCTGCTTTAATTAATATTCTAATTTGTTCCATGCATTATAAATTCAAGATTATTTGCTCTTCACTTGGTCTATTGTCATCAAATTAATCGAAAAGAAAGAAAGAAAGAAACAACAAAAGGTGGGAAAATGGCAGGTTTGTTTGAGAAGCAAGCAGAAGATTATCTGAACGCTCGGCCAACATACCCAAAAGAGTGGTACTCCAAGCTAGCTGCCCTCACCCATCACCGGAACTTGGCTTGGGATGTCGGCACGGGCAACGGCCAAGCTGCTCTTGGTGTAGGTTTCTTCTTTACTCTGTTCTTAAAACCAAAAAAAATTATATTTAATTAGTAAATTTCAAACTATTTATTAGTTAACACAAAATTCGCACAAATTATTATTGTTGGTATATGATCATAGAGGTAAAAAGGTCCTTAGCGGATCACCTGTTAAAGTTAAATATTGAAATTCATTGCAATATTGAAATTAATTTTGTGGTAAATTTTGATTTATTCTAATGCTTCTTAGAAAATTTTGCTTTATTCTAATTCTACTTAGAAAAATTTTGGTATTTTTTTTTTTTTTTTGCCTTGTCTTATAGTCTACAGTTTTTTTCTTTTTTCTTTATTTGTTTGTATAATAGTCTATAATGAAATTCTACTTTTGTTTTTGTCTCTTTTTACTACTTGTCTACTTGTCTATTTGCCTATTTTAATATTCTACTTCCTCTGCTATTGAGGGTTTGCTTTACGTAATCATCAAAATATCACTTAAAAATTTTTTAAAAATGAACTAAAAAATACAGTTTACATGTCACCTAGTTTTTGCAGAAAATTTATAGGGTTAATTGTATTTTGTTATCCTTAACTTATAGGTTTTGTAATTTAAATCGTCAATTTTCAAACATAACGATTTAGCCCTTCAATTTTTAAATTTGCCTATAATATTCACATTTCCAATTTTTATTGGTCAACACTCTTATCTCTTTTTTTATAGACCCTTAACAAGTTTTTTAGTAGAATCATTACCATTTTGTTAATTGAAAATTAAACTAGTTTGTAATAAATTTAAAAATTGAAGATTTAAATCGCTATGTTTGAAAAGTAAAGATTTAAATTATAAAATCCAATAGATCAAAAATACCAAAATACAATTAATCCAAATTCTTATATAAACTTAAATTTATGAGAGATTATCATCTATATAATTTTTCAATAAAATTAAATTAAATTGTTATGTAATATATAGATCCAAATGTGCTTCATTAATATTATCAAGGGGTAGTTTAGCAAAACTAAAACACTGCGCTTCATTATTGCCTTGGGAGGCAGGCAGCTTCTTTTTTTTTTTTTTTTTTTTTTGGTGAATTTTTTTTAACCAAAAAAAAAATGTGCCTCGTTAAGGACAAATCACAATTTTTTTTTTTTCATTTATACATTTATGTTAACTCATAACTTAAGGCTTTATTTATTTATTTAAAAAAAAAAAAAGCCTAAACTAAAGGCCATGTGAATCTTTCTGGCCCAAATCACCAAATTTATTTATTTTGCTCTAAAAATATGAGTAGTGTTGGCCAAAGAAAACATAATTAATTCATTTCCACTAAATTTTGCTTAAACCAGGTGGCCGAGCACTTCGACCAAGTGATCGGAACCGACATAAGTGAGGCGCAGATTCAGCGCGCAATGCCGCATCCACGTGTCCAATACATCCACACTCCGTCAACATTCACAGACGAAGAAATCATATCCTTATTTGGAGGTGAAAATTCGGTGGACTTGATCACTGTAGCCCAAGCAATCCATTGGTTCGACCTCCCAAGCTTCTATTCTCTTGTTTCTCGTCTTCTTCGCAAACCAGGAGGCCTATTTGCCGTTTGGTGCTACAATGGCATGCGAGTCAGTCCCACATTTGATCCTCTAGTGATGAAGTTTTATGAAACAACAATTCCATTTTGGAACTCAGATAGCAATCACGCGTTTGATGGGTACAAAACGCTGCCGTTTCCTTTTGAGAGTGTGGGTTTGGGATCTGAGGGGAATCCATTGGCTTTGGACATGTCTAGGGAGCTTTCTTTTGAAGGGTTTTTGAGCACATTGAGGTCGTGGTCTGCGGTGAATACGGCAAAGGATCAAGGTTTAGATTTGTTGAATGAAAAGGTTGTGAAAGAATTTGAGAATGAATGGGGTGGGTCTAATTTGGTTAGGTCTGTTTCCTACAAGGCTTTTATGCTTGTTGGAAAAGTTAAGAACTAGTTTCTATTTATCTATTTATTTGTACAATTATTTCAGCACAAATAATTGTGATTCCACCATCTTTATATAAATGGTCAACAACACATTGGATACCAAATAAAAAGACAGTTTCAAGGTTTTACTTTCTTTTCCATACTAGAAGGTAAAAGTAGAAATAATGTTGAGAGTAGGGCTAAAAGTAGGTGAAAGTTTTAGGTACACAATATGTACCATGGTGGATTCCATATTGGTGCACACAGCCAATGGGATAATGCCATATGTAGCATCAAATCCGTATCATTTTAAAAAAATCCACATCGACATTTACTACAATTATAACATCATTCCATTTCCATTCATGTTTTTTTATCTATCATATTTATTTATTTTTTCTATCACTTTCACTTCCGTGAACCTTTATTGCTAGAAGAAAAAGCTCTTCCTCACCTCTTAGCAGAAAGACGCTCAAAAAACTAGTTGCAGCAATTTTTATTTATCTATAATTAAACACCGATTTTCATAAAGTATAACCTCCATAGCACATAAAAATTATGAATTTTCAATCTTTCAATGTTTCCTCTTGCATATTCAATTTTTTTGTACATCTCTCTATCTCATAAATATTTTTGCCTCCTAGAATATAAAAACTTGTCTTTTTTTTTTTTTTTTGAAAAGATTTATCAAATTAAGTGAAAGGACTTTTATAGAGAAAGGAATACAAATTAAAATAAATAATTGTATCGATTAATGAAGTGATGAAGACGATCTTAAATCTGGATGTTTAAGATATATTAGATCTCAATCTTGATGGCAGATGGTTTTAAGGAGAGATCTGAGTGTTAGATAAATAAATAATTTGTGGACTTAGCGTAATCAATTACTCACTTACAGGGTCTATTTATGCCATTAATGGTTTGAGAGTAGTGTGTCTATAGGCACTACTTTATGTTGTTTTCTATTTTGCAGGATTAAAGATTTAATTTATCAATGGCTGCGTTTGGAGGTTAGTAATTTATGATTAATGGAATTTATTATATATATTTAGATCCATAAAATCTAACAATTGGTATCAGAGCATGGTTAATATGCATAATAAATTTCTTTGTGATTAGTCTTCGTTGTATCTATGATGATCGGATTGAACAGCATATATTCGGCCATTGATGACCTGTATATTAATTACATGATATTTATTTTTTTATTGTTTGCTCTTCCTTTATTAATCGGATATTATATGTTGATTGTCTGTGAAATATAATCCAACTGTCATATACTTAATAATAATAATAATAATAAAATATTAAAAAATTGTAAAATTTTCGACCGTAGATTGCTTTTGCAAAATATTGAGAAAATTGTGCTTTGTATGAATTTTTGATTTGGGTATTGTGGTTCTTTGTGGAATTTCTTTTCTGGATCGAATGGAATATTTTTGAGTTAATTTATGTTTAAAAAAACAAAAAAAAACTGGAGTTCGGCGGCCGAATTTCATTATGATTGGGTGTTAAAATTTCTGGGTCTTTAGGCCAAATTGATCTATGAATAATATTTTCCACACTGAAAGGAAACTATAGACACCGGAATTGAAGAAAATGGTGGCCTTTTTTTGCAGTTTTCCGGCTAGGTTGGGGAAGCGGGTCACGCGACCCGTTAACCAGGAATTGCAACCCGGCTCAGTGAAGAAGACGCTGACGTCAGAGTCCCTCTTGCGGACGTCATCAACCTTAAAAAAAAAAAAAAAACTTTTTTTTTCCTTTTTATTTTTATTTTGTTTATTTATTTATTTGGTTAGTTGTTTATTTATCTATTGTTCACTCTTATTAACAAAAAAAAGAAAAGAAAAAAGAAAAAAAAAAGGGATGTTATTCATTTATTTATTTGTTTATTTATTTCATTCCAATTTTATTGAATTAAATTTAAATATCTATGCATGAAAATTTTGATTGTGTTAGCTTTTCCTAAAGAGGCTTTGTGCCTAGTTGGTATAGTAGTGTGGAATTTTAAGTACTCACATGTCGTGAGATATATTTTATCTGCATTATGTGTACCAATGTAATGTATGTTGGCATAGTGGATGGGATGTTTTAATATTTACCTATTTCATGAAATTGCCAATATGTTATTTTTCTCCCACTTATTAACTAGGGTCTATACAGGTAAGTAGGCTATCCTGTCGGTAGTTTTAGTTGCTTTGTATGACACCTGGAATGGCAGTGGAAGTTAATTAAATGCCATGTATTGCAGGTTCTGAGTTGCCCTGTCGGTGATTCAGTTCAATGCATTTGATTGTGGTTATTTGGTTGACTATCCCTGGCCCGCAAAAGAGTATCTTTAGTGCTACAAAGATTCTAGCGATATTGATATTTTATATTTTGTGTTAAGGGGTTGGAAAATAGTTATTATTTTATATATATTAAATGTTTTATTGTGCTTGCTATTTTCACAGTTAGTAGCACCCCGAATGTTCTGCCTATGACTGCCATGATGAAATTGGATGGGACAAACTATCAGAAGTGTAAGAAGACTTTAGTTATGAATTTGACATTTATGAAATTGGATTTGGCTTTAGAGATAGATCCACCAGAGATACCAACTGATGAGAGTAGTGCAGCAGATAGGAAACTTTATGAGGATTGGAGGCATTCTAATAAGTGCTGCATGATGATGATGGAGAATTAATTTATGCGAGTATTCAAAAGGTGGAAACTGCAAAGGAACTTCTTGAAGAGATAGGAAAGAAATTTATCAAGTTTGATATGAATGAGAAACATCATTATTTGGACTTTTTGAATAATACTAAATATGATGGAATTAAAGAAGTAAAGGATCACATTATGTTACTTTCTTCTTATTATAACAAGTTAAAGGACCTTAAGATGGACATTGGAGAGGAGTTCTTGACCTATTTGATAACGAAGAGTCTTCCATCTCAGTTTGATAATTTAATGTCTAGTTTGAATACTAAGAAAGAAGGATGTAGTTTGGAGGAATTAACTGCTACTCTTTAAAAGAGGAAGATGATATTAAGCTCAGTAGGTTAAGATCTATTGCTATAATTTCACATCAGGTAGATAAGTCCAAAAGGGTTTTCCAAAAGAAAGGACAAGGATTTAAGCCTGGACAAGGATTTACGTCTGGACAAGGATTTAAACCCAACAAGAAGAAGTTTTCTGGTATGAAGCCAAAAGTGCCTAGGGATAGAGCTCATCACATAGAGGAAAGGAAAGCCTACTTCAATGGAAAGTGTGGCTACTGCAATAAAGTTGGACACAAGAAGATAGATTGTTGGCATTTGAAGGGAAAATAAGAAAAGAAAGGTAATATTTTAATGATTGAGACCAATATTATTGATGTGCCTATGAATACTTGGTGGTTTGATACTGGAGCAACAATTTATGTTACTAATTCATTGCAGGGGATGATAAGGCAAAGGGGGCTAACCAATCTTGAGCAGCATGTTTATATGGAAGATAACTCGAGAGTGAAGGTGAATATCATGGGAACAATCAAGTTAAAGCTTACCACTGGATATGTTTTAGAATTACAAGAAGTTTCATATGTACCCTCAATTAGGAGGAATTTGTTATCTATTTCACTTTTGGATAATCAAGGTTTTAGTTTTTTGTTTGGGAATAATAAAGTTGAGATGTATAAGGATGATAAAGTTGTTGGTTTTGGAACTTTATGTGACAATTTATATGGACTTGATTTATTTAGTAATGGTCTCAATTTTTCTTTAATTCTGTTGTTGACCCTGTTATTGCTTCTAAACGTCCAAGAGTTAATGATAATTCCTTAATGTTGTGGCATAAGCATTTGGGACATATTTCTAGGCATAGGATGGAAAGGTTAGTGAAGGATGGAATACTTGCTAATCTTGATTTCTCCGATCTGTCGACTTGTGTAGAATGTGTGAAAGGGAAGTTAACTTCCAAGGTTAGAAAGGATAAGAAAGTAAAGTGTGGAGATGTTTTGGAATTAATCCATACTGATATATGTGAACCTTTCACTCCAACTACTTTGGGTGGTTATAGGTATTTTATTACCTTTATTGATGATTTTTCTCGTTATGGACATGTTGAGCTTATCTGTGAGAAGTCAGATTCTTTAGTTGCTTTTAAGGAGTTTAAGGTAAAGATGGAGCTTCAAAAGAATAAGAAGATAAAGGCTGTGAGGTCTGATAGAGGTGGTGAATTTTATGGCAGATATGATGAGACTGGGCGGAACCCAGGGCCATTCGCAATTTATTTACGTGAGTGTGGTATTGATGCGCAATATACAATGCTTGGTACACCTCAGCAGAATGGTATAGCTGAGAGGAGAAATCGCACTTTGTTGGACATGGTGCGATCTATGTTGGCAAATTCTAGCTTGCCAGATTACTTGTGGGGAGAGGCTTTAAGGACGGCTGCTTATATTTTGAATCAAGTTCCAAGTAAATATGTTCCTAAGACTCCTTTTGAGTTGTGGTCAGGGAGAAAGCTTAATTTGCATCATTTTTTAGTATGGGGTTACAAAGCCGAAGTAAGGATTTATAACCCCCAAGTTAAAAAGTTGGATCCTAAAGCTATAAGTGGGTATTTTGTTGGCTATTGTATAGGATCTAGGGGTTTAAGATTTTTTTGTCCATCTCACACCACGAGAATTGTTCAATCAGACAAGGCTGTTTATTTTGAAGATGATTTTGGATTTGATGATAGTAATGGTCCAAGGAATCCTCAATTTAGAGAAGAAAATGTATTCATTCCGAATGTTGTAGTTCTTGATAGAGATATTATTAATCCAGTAGTTGATGAACCAATAGTTGATCAAGATGAACCCATCATTGAAGAGCAGAATACCCTAGCTATTGTAGATGCTGATGCACCTTTGAGAAGGTCACAAAGGACTAAGAGGTCAGCTATTCCTGATGACTATGAGGTTTACTTGCAGGAACATGATTTTGACATAAGTGATGATTCAGATCCAGTCACTTATGAGAAAGCCATAAGCAGTTCGCACTCAAACTTTTGGTTGGATGCAATGGAAGATGAAATGAAATCCATGGCATCAAATGGTGTTTGGGATTTGGTTGAGTTACCATTGGGTAGCAAGCCTATAGGGTGCAAATGGGTCTTTAAGACTAAAAGAGACTCTAATGGTCAAGTAGAGAGGTATAAGGCTAGACTTGTAGCCAAAGGGTTTAGCCAGAAGGAAGGAATTGATTACACAGAGACATTCTCTCCTGTATCCACAAAGGATTCTTTTAGAATCATTATGGCAATTGTGGCACATTATGACCTAGAGTTGCATCAGATGGATGTTAGAATTGCTTTTCTGAATGGTGATTTATTTGAAGATGTGTATATGGTTTAACTAGTTGGCTTCCAGCAAACAGGGAATGGTAATTTGGTTTGTAAGCTTAAGAAGTCAATTTATGGTTTGAAGCAGGCTTCGAGGCAATGGTATCTTAAGTTTGATGAGCTTGTCATCCAAAATGGCTTTAAGGAGAATGTTGTTGATAGATGCAAATATATAAAGGTCAGTGGGAGTAGTTTTATATTTCTGGTGTTGTATGTTGATGACATACTTTTTGCTACTAATGACATTAACCTGTTGGCTGAGATAAAGCAGATGTTGTGCAACCATTTTGATATGAAAGATCTTGGAGAGGCTTATTTTGTTTTGGGCATCAAGATTATTCGAGATAGGACTAATTATGTGTTGCAATTGTCTCAAAGAGCCTATATTGATAGAATCCTTAAGAGATTTGATATGCATAATTGTTCTCCTAGAAGTGTACCGGTCACAAAGGGTGAAAGATTTTCTAAGGATCAATGTCCCAAGAATAATAAAGAGAGGATGGCGATAAAAAATGTTCGTTATTCTTCAGCAGTAGGTAGTTTGATGTATGCTCAAGTATGTACACGCCTTGATATAGCTTTTGTTGTGGGTGTGCTTGGTAGATTTATGAACAATCCTGGTCCTATTCATTACCAAGCAGTTAAAAAGGTCTTTAGGTATCTTTAGAGTACTAAAGATCATATGTCGACATATCGACGTACCAACTCCCTAGATGTTGTTGGTTATAGTGATGCAGATTATAAAGGCTGTGTGGATGATAAGAAATCTACCACTGGGTATATATTTATCATGGCAGGAGGTACTGTATCTTGGCGCAGTGCCAAACAGTCAGTGACGGCATGAGTATGTGGTGTGTTATGAGGCTACTCGTCATACAGTTTGGCTTCGGAATTTTATTCGTGATTTGGAAGTAGTTGACTCCATTGAGAGGCCTATTATGATGTATTGTGACAATACTGCAGTAGTATCTTTCTCCAATAATTTAAAAAGTACCCCTAGTGCGAGGTACATTGATGTTAAGTATTTTGTGGTTAAGGAGAAAGTTGAAGAAGGCCTCATTACTGTTGTTCACACGCCTACTTACAGCATGGTGGTAGATCCACTGACCAAGGCCTTACCCGTAGGCATATTTGAGGAGCATGTGTCCCGTATGGGATTGTTAGACAGCTGAAATTGCTGTGGATCAATGAGAGTTTGTTATAATTTCTGCAGTAATATCCATGTTGAGTATTATTTATTTATTTGAGTATTTTGATACATTGATGTATGTGGACCATTATTTATTTATGAGATGATTTATTACACATATTATTGCTCCTATATTTACAGGCCTGTTGAGACTATTAGTCTATGTATATGTTTATGTTGATCCATAGGTGCCATGGTGAGTCTCTACTACCTAGTTTGGGTATATTGTTGTATCCTGTCAGTACACAATGTACTCGGATGAAATGGTATTTTTGTGTTAGGGGATTGCACGTGGTTAAGTAAATCTCTACTGCCTAGACTGAGTTTATGGCATGCAAAGTGCTCAGTTGAAATGGTATCATGTTTTGGGAGATTTACTGAGAGAATCTTTACTGTCTAGTCTAGTATATTGTTGTGTCCTATCGGCATGCTATATATTTGGATGAAATGGTATTATGGTTCGGGAGATTCTATAGTAAGTGAGTTTGGATTATATATGATGATGATTATGCAGTCCAAGTGGGAGAATGTTAGATAAATAAATAATTTGTGGACTTAGCATAATCAATTACTCACTTACAGGGCCTATTTATGCCATTAATGGGACTGACTTATTTTATTATTTTGTAGTAGGGCCCTTGGTCACACACTTTCTATAAGACTCCAGTTGGCCTATTAGACTGGAGGACCAACTCTCTTTAAAAGCCTAATAACTTATCCATATTTTTTCTAGTATTATTATATTATTAAATTATTAGTATTTTGTGTGTGTTAAAATTAATGAGTAAGTATGACTTGCAGAGACTATAAAAGGTCTAAGGCAAACAAATAAACTGATGCCATACGGTATTTTGATATTAGGGTTTTCAGAGATCTGAGAGTGGTTTGAGAGTAGTGTGTCCATAGGCACTACTTTATATTATTTTCTATTTTGCAGGATTAAAGATTTAATTTATCAATGGCTGCGTTTGGAGGTTAGTAATTTATGATTAATGGAATTTATTATGTATGTTTAGATCCATAAAATCTAACACTGAGAACATAGATAGAGAGATTTCTGGTTTTCTATTTTGGAAAAGAACACACAACATGCAAGGGAAGAAGAAGATAGAAGAAAAATAAAAGTAAAATAAAAATATATATGGATGGAAGGGAACAGTGTTAAAACAATAGAGAATGCTTATCTGGAATATTTTAATGATACAGATATAATGCTGCTACACACAGCTTTATCCAATTGATTATTTGAACCAACATGAAATCCATCATGGCACACATTGTGCACCCAATAATCTCTTTAAAAATAGGCTCGAGTGCCTCGTGACCAGTTCAAACTTAGCTTGATTTATCTTAATCAAACTCAAATTCGTAAAGAAAATAAGTCAATATTGAACATAAAACCAAACTTGTAAATTGATCTTGAATAATAAGTCAAATTTGTGTATAACTCGAATTTGTTATATATGTGTATCTAAAAATTATGTTATGAACTTAAACACTCTAAAAACTTATAGTACATAAACAATATTTTTTATATTTTAAATTTGTAAACCTTTTTTATTAAAAAATTAATAAATAAATGGAATTTATTAATAATTAGTGTTAATTTTTTTTAAAAGAAAACAAATATTAAGGTTTTTAGGTTCTTATATTATAACAAGCCAAACCGAGTTGGCTTGAGCTAAATTTTACCTTTTTATGAATGAGCCAAGATAAACAAAGTGCATAAAAAAGGTTAAAAATCATCCTTGTGCTCCTACACGAAAGTATTTATTAGTGTGAAATTGGCTCAATTGGTATACCACTCATACAACATTTGGAATGTAAGTGGGAAGAAGGAAATTGTTATAAATGATATAAAAAATAAAAATAAATTGTCTTGTAAAAGAGTCCACGTATATCTTGAAAAATTCAAGAGCATTTTGGACTCGGTGTTATCTCTTCCTTTTCATTAATTATTATTGTTATTTATTATTATTATTATTATTATTTTTACATTTCTAGATAAAGGATTTTGCTATGATATTAATTATTTACTAGTACGTTAAGTTGTTAATTAACTATTCTAATATGAATCTCAATCAATAGACCAATTATACAAAATAATCATCTCTATGACCCAATTTGTATATGATGAAGTAGTCTTTTGGGGATAACTTAGTAGCAAACCCACCACTTTTCCATGTAAAGGCCAGGAGTTCAACCTTCCTTACCTATATTATATATAAATAAAATAAAAATAATTAATGTAAAAGTATATGCGCACCCTATTGAGATATATTGGGATATATTTCTCTATTTCCAATAATAAAAATCATTCTAAAAATATAGTATTTTTTATTTTATGTTAAAAAAAAAATCATATGGGCTTCACTGTTTTTCTTTGGTAATATCATGAGGGCCTCATTTGTAAAGAAAAGTTTACTCAAAATGCAATTATAATAGGTTATATTGGGATATATTTCTCTTATTATAATAAAAAAGTATGGTCCAATAACAAAAACTATATTTAATCAAAAATTTAAAAACTATATGGCAAAGTATCCATATATAATATTTGTCATGTTACCATGTCCATTATAATCTGATGTAGTCATTAAAAGAATACAATAATATAATATATAAGAGAGAGAGAGAGAGAGAGAGAACTGTTCTCTTCAAAGCAAATCTTTTATATCGCAATGGAAAGTATTGTATATGAAAGTAATCAATGGATGACACCTCAGTAAACATTTAAATCGAAAAACATATGTGGGGAAGTGAAGACCCTTAGCATATAAATTATGTCACTATATTTCTTATTATAATTTGTGAAAGATTTAATCAGGGGATATATGTCAGGACCCGTCCAGAATTCCTCCTCGGAACCTTAGACAAGCCCTGATCCCAGGGAAACCCTATCGGACCCTCCAATGGAAAACCCGACAGAGCCTCCCCTAAGGGATGGACTTACCAAAAATTACCTGCACTGAAAACACACTTCTATAAACATCCCCTCATTTCTCTCACAATACTACAAATTGGTTCCACAAATTTCAGCACTTCAAAAGAAACAACAGCAGCAACCCAGTGCATAACGAACAACTACATGTCCAATACAGTATACAGAGCATTATATAGATAAATGTTGAATTTATAAAATGACAGATAAGAAGCAATACAAGATAGAGAGGAAAAAGGGAAGAAAAACTTCTTGAACCTTCGGCAACGAACTGAGACGTTGGGCTCGCCCCGGACAATCAACATCTCCAACCTGGACCTAGGAGAACGGAATTTAAGAGTGTGAGATGCTAATCATCTCAGTGAGTGACCCTATCTACTGTACACCTTTAATATAATAATATACCAAATAAAAGGATTTAATAAATCAATACCGAACAATTAATTAAATAAATAATAAACAATTGAAGTAATACTTTCTCTCAAAACCCTCACTATTCACTCCGTTGGAAATGTTTCCTTTTTAAAACATTTTCACAAAACCCGATATTCGTACTTCCCGAAAACCAAGGGACCAAATAATTTAATAAACAACAAATAAATAAATAAATACCCCAAATATAAATAAACTGCAATAAATTATAATAAATAATTTTAGAACACCTTTGGGGTTTAAAACATTATTTCCAATTTACATTTGACGCACCACACCATATACCAGTGATGCCCTCTGATACCCAGCATCCCGAGCACCGACTGGCGGGGGGTTAAAGAGAGAAATCTGCAAACGGCACTTCGGCGTCCCGACAGTACCGCTACTGAAACCATCTCCCGGCCAAGGAGGGGGCGGCTGTGGCCAATAACAAACTTGCCTGCCCACGGTCCAATGGCAACAACGGGAGAAATAATAACCGCGCGCTAAACCACATAATACCTGCGCGCTACCACGTGTCCATACACCAGAACACCAATACTGTATGAGTGCGTCTAAAAATAAACATTATTAACCAACCGTACCATTTTCCAAAATTACCATGGGAAATACATTAAATTCTCACACTTACCATCCCACATATTTTTATTTAACCAAACCGGTACGAAACCTCGATAACAAACAAACCACAACTTTCTCGAAATACGAGATTCAATAATAAAAATACCGCGGGCATAATTTATAAAATTTAAACAAATATTTTCGTAAAATATTTAACCCAATTATGCCCGAAAAATATTACTTAAAACCACATACAATTAATACCGAAACATACTTTGCTCATGCATAATAAATAAATTAAACCACAATAAAACCATAATTAAATCATACCACATGAGTCTAATTTAAATACCAATTAAACATAATTAATTGCCCAAAATAAATTTTGAAGGTGGGTCACTCACCTTGAGCGCGTAAATCAACTAAGATCCTCCTCGGGATCAACTCCGCCACTCGTACGCGCACCTAAACAACCACAGTGCACCAACCAAAAATATTAATATTTTATTCGGATAATTCCCAAATGGGTACCCGGGGAGTGAACACCAACGATATCTAAAAGTTACGAGTTATATATCGAATCGAAGCTCGCGTGATGAGGATCACGGATTCGGTCTTACTTTCCGGTGATCGGACCCGACGGGGTCAGAATCTCGCCGGAAAGCCTTTCGGGTTTTGGCTCTACAATTCTCCCAAACCATCGCGAATTGGCAGAAACGGATGCCGGATTCGGGTTCAGGAGGTCGAACACAGTGAACTGGAGCCGATCGGAAAACTGGGTACTCGCCGGAACAGTAACTTCCGGCGAGCCGCCGCGGTCACCGGCAACCGTCGCCGGCGGCGGCGCGTGCGGTGGCCGTAGATTGTGGGGAGAGCAATCCAATGGGACCGGCGGTGAGGCAAACGGAGGTCGGACGGCGTAGAAATCACGGTTTGAAGATTTCCGGCCCCTCGCCGGAAAAAGCTCCAATCCCGGCGCGTCGGTGGTCCGGTGGCCGTGAAACTTGGTGGGTCGGCCGGACTTGAGGAGAGGATGAAGGGTGTCTGGCGCGTGTGGCTGGAAAATGGCCGGAAATGGGCCAATCGGCGGTGGCCAGCGGTGGAGGGAAAAAGTCGCCGCCGATCTTCGAACGTCCGATCCAGACGCGTCCGGCGGCCGATCGCCGTGAAATTTTGAGGTTTTGCTGGAAATGTGGAGGGGAACCTTGCTGGCCGGTGCGTGTACAGTAGATCGGTCGGAAAATTTGAAAATCTCCGGTGGCCGTCGGACTTTCTCTCTCTTTCTCTCTCCTCTCTCTCTTTCTCTCTCTTCCCCGAGAATTTTGTCAAATAAATGCCATTGTATGACACTGTTCATGCCACGTGGACCAATCAGTAGCTGATACATGGCATTTCACTGTTCATCAACTCAAAAACATTAAAATATTACGGTATCCGGCAAACTTCACGCGTCCATAACTTTTTAACCGGATGTCCGTTTAAGCGTGCCGGTAGTCTGTGAACTCGTATCGACGAGCACTTCACAACCATGCACGAGTCAAAGCTCATTTCTCCATAAATAAAAAGTCAACTCCGGCACCCCTTGGACAGTTTGCACTTCAACTTGTTTTGCTCATAACTTTCAAACCGTAGCTCCGTTTTCGACGTGCTACTAGTCTACGAACTCGGGGCATCGTGCACTTCGCCACGGTGCCCTGGTCAACTCGAAATTCCAACTGGAACAAAAAGTCAACTTTTGACCCGCTCGGTCAACGATCAACAGTTAACCTCGGTCAACGTGCAAAAATTCCGATATGATTCGGGACGGGGTGTTACAATATATCAAAATTATATATATGTTTCATTTGCGAATAGTGTCTTTATGTATATAATATAAATATTATAACAAATATACTTTATTCAATATGTATACTATCTACTATCATATTTAAGGTTTAAATCATAAATTAATTAAGCGCAAAATGCATTTTGTATACCTTTTAATTTCATAAAATTGTGTTTATGGAATTGTACAAAATTTTTAGATGCTTCATACCTCCTATTTTCAAATCCATTAAAACTTAACAGATTATGTTAAAAAAGATAAGAGGAAACTCACGTAACCCCTAAAATTGATTTTTTTTATAAAATATTTACAATTAAATTTGGAAAAAGAATAAAATAAAAAATGTTAAGAACCCATTTTTCCAATCATCCTTGTTAGAGTATAGCTAAAGGCTCACCGTAGTTGTAACATTCCATCTCCATTGATATACCTATCACTCTCTGCTTAAGCACACTTAACTTCAGAGTTTTTTCAAACCCTGAAGCCACTTTGATATTATAAAAGTGACTATTATTACAATCCTGAAGCCGCCTAGTTCGTTATGAAAGTGACTATTATTACATTTGAATAATCCCTTCATTTATACATAGGCGATGTGGGATTGGACACCACGTAGCCTGCCAGTGTCCTACAGGCACCCACACTGATCGTCATAGTCCATCCCTTGAGGTCCAAGTCCTTTCTAGTACACTTCCGATTCGGTGCAAACTCTGATAATTTGTAACACTCCATCTTCATTGGTGGATTTATTACTTTCTCCCAATGTTGTCACCAAGTTAGTCACCATACTTAGTATGGTGTTTTTTGTTCAGAGTAATGCTGTCCCATTTTCCATCGAGTACAGACTCTAATATCATTTGTAGCACCCGAATGATGTGGGATTGGATATCAAATAGCTTGTCAATGCACTGCATGCTTCCTCGCTGACACACTTCCAGTCAGATACAGGCTCTAATATCATTGTAACACCCCACCTCCATCGGTGATTTAGCCACCGCACTTGATATGGTATTTTTTGTTCAGAGCAATGCTACACCACTTTGGCCGGATACAAGCTCTGATATAATTTGTAATACCCCATCTCCACTAGAAGAGACCTGTCACTCTCTGCCACACCCCACCTCCATTAGCGAATTTGTCACTCTCTGCTGATATTGTCATTAATTTAGCCATCACACCACGTATGGTATTTTTTATTCAGAGCATCCTAGGACATCATCCATCCTACTATTTCTCTTGTCTAAGCATGCTTATCTTCGGAGATCTTTCGATCCCTAAAACCAATAGCTCTGAAAAAGCCTTAACATTATGAGAATAATTATTATTACATTAGAATTATCCCCTGATCTACACCCGTATAATGTGGGATTGGACACCAGATAGCTTGTCAATGTCTGCACTGGCCCACACAAGTTGTCACAATGAAAAAATAGTGTAGATCATGTGGTGATTCAAATGTAATAATAGTCATTCTAACACCAAGGCCTTTTCAGAGCGGTTTAGGATAGATAATCTCTTTGAAAGCTTTGAACAAAAACTCCACGAGTGGCAATGTAATAACTCAGTCCATCCGCATGAGATATTATCCGCTTTGGATCCAGCCCGCACGGTTTTGTCAAAACACGTCTCAAGGGAAAGGTATCCACACCCTTTTATAAGGCATATTTCGTTCTCCTTTTCCAACCGATGTGGGATCTCACAGGCAATAGCTAAATCAGGGACAATATAGACAGAGAGCGACAGATCCATCAATGGAGGCTGAATACGGTGGCTAAATTGGGGACAACATCGACAAAGTGTGACAGGTCCATCTCGGAACAATATACGTAAAAAGTGATAGGTCCACTAGAAGAGGCTGAGTATGGTGAATAAATCGGGAAGAATATCGTAGAGTGTGACAGGTCCGTCTCATGACAATATAGGTGGAGAGTACTAGGTCCATCAATAGACACTCAGTGTGATGGCTAAATTGAGGACGATATCACCATCAATAAAAATAGAATGGTACAAGTACGAGAAAATGAATTCCTCTAGCTAAGTTCCCTGTCGAGAGGGAAGAAAGGAGAGTCATAAAAACATACGAACCGCCTACTCTTTCTTTAAAGCCCTACTATATTTAATAAAATGAAAGCAGCCTGCATTTCAATTGTTGTGCTTTCTTAAATTGCATACCTATACAAGGGTTCAAGTTTCGATCAATATTTGCGGAGTTGATTATCCCTCTCGAAAATGAAAGGTCTTCCATTTTTCAGCTTTTTAATCCTGCTCGAGCTACTCGCATGACTCTGGTTCTTTTGAAGAAGACCTTGATTTGAAAAGAGAAATCAACACGTAGATAAGGAAAGCAAAATCCCAGTGGGGGGCCGGTGCCCTTCTTTTACATAGATATTCTAGATACCCATTATGAATCGCCAAACAAAGTCTTCCTACTTCTCCAGTGTTCCAATCAGGTCCGAAAAATGGGCCCTTTCGCGACTCAAATTGCCGGTACGCTTTCCGGCTCGCAACGACTCAAACGGGTGGAATTCTTAGAAATGCTGTTTCAGCCTTGCTCTTCTTCTCTTATTGGGGCTTGCAACATCACATCTTGAACGAACTACGCGGGGGGGCTGTGGAACGGCTGGAAAAAGCCCGGGCCCGCTTGCGGAAAGTAGAAACGGAAGCAGAGTAGTCTCGAGCGAATGGATACTCTGAGATAGAACGAGAAAAATGGACGTGAATTGCTCAGTAGTGCTTCGCCACTACCGTAGCTGGCGGCAAACAGATCAAAATTTTGACCGGGGGGGGGGGGGGGGTGGCGGAGAAAGAAGAAGTCAGTCTACTCGGGGAGTCTTGAACTAGGTCTATCCTTTCTGGCAGGGTGACTTATTCTCGCTTTAGCACAAGGGAAGTAGACAGTAGGGGTCTCACACTTCAAAGCCAATCTAGATGAAAGAAAGAACAAGCAACGGAGCGGTTTTGATTGAATATCCTTTCCTGTGCTTGTCTTGTATTGAGGTATACCGTAGATATGAGTAAAAGCAGAGTGGTATCATAAGCTAATGGGTCATTTTTACCCAAATCACTTGTATACATGCAATATTATCCAATTCAGTATTAGTAATACATCTGAAATATATGATTCCCATAAACATATAGCATACTAATTATTAAACATATAGCATATCGATTATTTTGTCACCCCAAAGAAACTTTCATCGATTATTTTCATCCCAAAGAAACTTTCCCCATTAACAAACAACATTTCCTTTAAAAAAATCCAAGAAAAGATTATATAAAGCTTGAATTCGTTGCATGCCCAGCTGACAGACAATTACTTCTAATCATCCATACGAACAAAATACAACCTTCTCATTGACAGACAATTACTTCTAATCATCCATACGAACAAAATACAACCTTCTCATATATATATATATATATATATGTGTATATATATATATTTTTTTTTTCTCTTCCTTAAATGAAGCTCAACCTTCGTTTTACCTTGAATTCCATGCCCAATATATTCATTCCAAAAGAAAAGAAAGAAAAACTCTGGGGTTAAATCTTGAATTGCAGAGGTGTGACTGGCGGCATGGTCCGAACGACAATGATCCGGGCAAAGAGTTAAGCTGGCAAGTGAGGGGAAATCTGATAGTGAATGGACGGCAGAATGGAATGACCAAAGAGGTTGTCGGCTGCTGAGTCAAGTGCTGGGAGCAGTGTTCATAGACGAGCCGAAATCTAGTCACTGGAGAAGATGGCCGGCGATGATGACTGAGTTGCTGAAATGCCCAGAAAAATGCGCCCAAAAAAAAAAAACTAATAAACTAAGAATTTTTGGAAAAACCTTAGCTTTATACCATGTAAACAGAGAATAATCTGGAGAAGGTGTGTGGGGAAGTTTTTTCTAAGAATTTGTTTTTTTTGTTTTTCAACTGGGTTTGGAAATTGGATTAGAGAGAGAGGGAAAGAGAGAGAGAAAGAAGAGGTTTATGGTAAGGCATACAAAAAATACATCGAGACTTAAATTTGAAATATTATACTTATAAGGTGCATGTGTTATGACATGTGACATATGTCTAATATAGAAAAATATGCTTTTTTTCACTTCAAATAGTGAGACATACACCTTAAATCTAATCTTTTGATTTTTTGTTTTATAAAAAACTTATCTTATCCTCAATTAGATTTATAAATTGTTATTTATAAATTAAAAAATTAAAAATGTATGCTACATTGTATATTTGTTTATATTTATTAATTTTTATTTTAATGTAAAATTTAATTGGTTTACTATGCAGTCTAAAAATTGTTTATATGTTTTATTTTTTTCAAATTTTGTATCAATTTAAACATATATTTAATTTTTTAATATTATGCCAATGTGCTAGGGCTTACACCTCATTTCATAACAGTCAAAATGACTTATTTGGCGCTTTCACCTTTTAATGCACTGCTTTATATATATATATATATATATGGGTAATAGTTTCGTGTTCTTCTTATTAATCCATATCTTAAATTTAATTTATTTTCATATAGATTCTGCTTTAAGTTTTTGAACAAAAATTATTATCAATTTTTTTGGTCAAAATTAAAAATTGAATTAATTTATAATAAATTTAAAAATTAAATGTATAAATTACTATGTTTGAAAATTAATAGTCTAAGTTGTAAAATCTTACAAATTAAGAGTACCAAATTGTAATTAACCCTATTTTTTATGTAAGTTAATAAGACTTTCATTTTTATTTACTTATTTAAGCATTTTTCTCTGGTCGACAAATCTGAGCCGATATTGAGTTAGGAACATAATGATGCAACAAGCACTATAATTAGCAGTAAAGGTGTTAAAAAAAAAAAAAGATTATGAGCAAAAAATCTAGAATCTTAAAGGATTAAAAGGGCATATATATATATATATATACAAAATTTTGTATGGAGCAAGTGTGCACGGTATAATCTTTTTATAAGAAAAATACCCAATATTCTGATAGACAATTGTTTTTGTTTTTTTTTTTTTCTCTTAAAAAAAAAATCATCGACGTAACATAATGAAATCTTATTTATATTTACTTTGCTTATCCTTTGAATTTTTCTTTTTTTTTTTTTTTTTTTTGGTCTCCTTTTGGGTGAAAATTTACAAATTTATGCTATATTAAATTTTTAATCAATAAGCTAATAACACCTTACACTAGACCTGGCAATTTGGATCATGACACGGCGACACGACTCGAAAACGACACGGAATAAATGGGTTTGGGTTTATTATAAATGGGTTTGGGTCATAATCGGATCAACCCGTTTAATACGATTATTAATCGTGTCATTTTTGGGTTGACCTGTTTAACTCGAAATTGACCCGTTACGGCCCATTTATTAAACGTGTCAGTTTCAACCCGACACGATTATATACCTATTACAACCCATTTAAATTTAATTTTAATTTAATATTTTATCACTAATATAATATTTAATAACTAAAAAATATTATAAATTAAAAATTTTATAAAAATAATTTTCTATTACTAATTTTTTAAAAACAAAAAATACATTTTTAATAAAACAAAAACATAAAAATAAAAAATAAAAATAAAAAAAAATTTCGAGTTAATAGGTTAATTTTCGGGTTAACGGGTTAATAGGTTAGTTTTCGGATTAATAGGTCAATTTCAGGTTAACGGGTTAATAGGTCAACACGACCCGTTAAAATAATCGTGTTAAACGGGTCGTGTCGTGTTGACCTGTTTATAAACAGGTCGGGTTAGTGTTTTAGGTACCTGACACGATTAATAAATGGGTCGTGTTCGGATTAGGCATTTTTGACACGATTATTAAACGGATTGATACGAACACGATCCACTAACACGAATTGCCAGGTATACCTTACACATCATCTTTGTCATAAACATAGCATAGCCGGACCAATTTTGGGTGACCCAGGGCCCTTCAGATTTTTTTACATTTCTTTTTTTTTTTTTTAAACTTTTTTTGGCCATTTACTTTTTTATTCTTATATTTGTGTGCCTCCTCCACCTTCTATCTCTTCACAGTCACATCCTATGCGTTAACTTCTATTACTTTAACACACACACACACGCGCGCGCGCGAGTATGCGTCTAACATCTCGTAACATGTTACAAGAGGTCTACAAATGGCGTTTTCTTTAGTTTTTCTGTGTGTACATATAAATATTTATTCTTTATTTATTTTATTTTTTTTGCTTTCATTTGTTTTTTAATCCTTTTTCATTTCCTCACTTATCTATGTATATTTTCAATTTTTCTCTTTGTAAGCATAATCATTAAGATTTTAATATAATATTTATATACAAGCATTAATATTTATAATTTAATTTTGTTTTAATTATAAAGAATTTAAGCTGCAATATTTTTTTGTTTTAATTATATATATATTTAAGCTTCAATTGGTTTAGTTTTTTAATTAAAATTTTAACTTTTTTTTGGGTCGGGTTACAAAAAATAAATACTTATTTTGAGGAAAAAATAAATAAAAATTTACTTTTTGTTTTATCTCAAAGAATGTGCAACGGTGTCCACGTCCGGCGCCACTGCTGATTATATCACTTGTAACAAGTTGGTAATGTAACACTACTATTAGCAAAATTCTATGATTACCCAATTGCTCTTAAAATTATTTTTTCTTTCTCAATTTTATTCTACAGATTTATTCAAAGAAGTGGTTAGGAACACGGATACATACAGTATACAAATTTATTGTATCTAGAATAGTTTCTTTTATACAAAAAACAATTGCTTATAGAATATATATATATATATATATATTTGATTTAATTTGCACCTTAATTAGCCCGCTGTATAATGGTCTCTCGATGAATTTTCATGGACTCATAAGGGATTAACTAACCAGCCAGACCATTGATATCAAATTTTCATAGCCTTTTGTTGTTTGTTGTTTGTTTTTTGTTTTTTGTTTTTTGTTTTTTTCTTCTATTTAACCAATTGACGTGGTATAGTAGTGATCAATATATTATAATTGATATATTAATATAATTTAAATATTGATAAGTGAATGAAGAAACAAGCCAATTAGATATCAATTTGACACATCATTTGATAAAAATAAAATAAAATAAAAGAATCTGCATCCTCTACTTATTTTTTATTGTATACTTATCTATACTTTTTTTTAATATTTTAAATATATTTAATTTGAACAAATGTTTAAAATTGAATTTATTTATATTTTTAATTCCTTTTTTTAATAGAATAGCTTGATGTTATCTATTAGATTGATGATCAATTGTTGATATTCAAAATCAAACATAAAACGTATAGAAGAAACAACTACAGAATCTTACTCAAAAATTAAAAATTTTGGTTACTCTAGTAATATTTATTATTATTATTATTATATAAAATTCGGCCTATATTATTTGGATAAACTTCTTAGCAATGCAATCTCAATTAGAAAGAACTTATTTACTTCCCGTTACGTCTTTATTATCTCCTCTTTATTTATCTATATATATGTATATATATATATTGATTAAATACGTAGTAATCTTTATAATCAAACATATTGGTATTCAAATCCGATTTGTCTCTATTCTCTCCGCTAATGGCTGTAGAAGATAAATACAATGTTAACAAGAATTACAACCATGAAGACCACCTTGATCTTGAAGAGTACTTCAACCTTTTTGATCCCTTCTTCAAAGAAATTGATTTCTCAACGGACAAAGTTTTTGACGATCTCCCAATTAGCTTGGCTGATGAACCAATAATCTCTTGGAATAACATTGACTTAGAAGTGCCACAAAAAGAGCTTGAAAGCTGCTTCTCATCTTCTGCAGATTATGGTGACCAGCTTTCCATGATCAATTCTCCGAAGGGACATGAAAAAGTGAAGCCGCCAAAAGACGTAGATCAAAATAATATTTGTAGCTTTGCCATCAAGAAAAAAAGAAGCAAGACTGGTAGCAAAAAGAGAACAAGTTGTTTTGCGTTGAAAAATGATTGCATGAAGAGAAGATGCTGCAGCCACTGCCAGGCTGAGAAGACACCGCAGTGGAGGGCCGGTCCGATGGGTCCTAAGTCCCTTTGCAATGCTTGCGGCGTCCGGTATAAGTCCGGGAGATTGGTGCCGGAATATCGGCCTGCGGCGAGCCCGAGTTTTGATAGTTTCAAGCACTCCAATTTCCACAAGAGGATATTGAAAAGGAAGATGGATACATAGTTAAAAGTGTTTATAAAGTAATTGGCTAGCTAGCTTTATTATTTATTTATTTCTCTTAGCAATATTGACAATTCTTGGACTCTATTTACAATTCTTGTTAACCTTTATATAACATCAGAATCATCTATTTATGTTATTAATTTATTGTCATATAAATGATAATATTATTACTATTAATTATTGTTTTAATCTTCATTACTATTCTTTTAAACTACAATGAGATCATTGTCTGGAATGGAACATGTCTTTGACAAAAATATTTTGGTGCCCATAATAAACAATAATATGATTAGAGGATGAATTTTTTTATTTTGCTAGAAATTGTACTTATTTTGTGAAGTCATGTAAACAATAAGTCAACATTTTTCTTTTGCAGAAATAATATAATAATATTATGACTAGGATTTTTTTTTTTAATCAAAAATTTTATTTGAAGGTCAAAAACTATTTTGTTAAAACATAAAAATGTTTGATAAAAGTCAACAAACACTTGTTGAAAAAAAAAAAAAAAGCTTTTTAAAATTATTTTAAAAAAGCTTAAATTTTATGTTTTTTTAAAAAGCTTTTTTTTTTAACTTATATGAAAATTTAATAAGTATTTAATACAGCTATTTTAGCTTATATAGAATTTTATTGAAATAATGTCATACACTTATTATGCCTATTTTTTATTTGTTTACTTAAAATGGATTTTAATGCTATATTAAAATTAACACTTATATAATTCTGTAAATTATTTATCAATAAAATTCTCTAAATTATAGCTCCTTAAACTAGGGATGTTTCTGTATTTATGGCATGGAAATCTTGTTAACAATTTTTATGTATCAAGCCTTTAACAAGCTTGTCAAAGCCTATTTGTATTATAGATTTGACCCAGTACAAAACCACTTAAAATATATTTTTAAGTTTTTAATTTGTACATATTCTTTAGATATATTATAATCTCTCATATATATATAAAGCACGTTTGAGCTAATATATTCTAATCTCTCATATATATATATATATATATAAAGCATGTTTGAGCTAACACCATGATTTCTCGATAAATCTCTCTCCTTTTTAATATTATAATATCTAATAAAAATTAAAATTAAAAAAAATAAAAAGCACATTCTGGCAGAAAAAGGAAAAAAAAAAAAAAAGAAGTCCCCACGTGTGTGTGTGTGTGTATATATGGACATGAATCAAATGGAGACTTTCTAAAATCGGTACTTTAAGATTAGGATTTATTTTGTAGATTTTGAATCGTATCAGATGTTGAAATTTAAAATTATAATGTATCAGTGAGATTCACTTTTTTAAATTAAAATTTTTAATATATCCTTAAATCTATATTTAATTATTGTTTATATTTTAAATTCTAATTGTTAAAATAATCAAAAAATTAATAAAAGAAAGTCTAATATCAAAACCATCAAGTTGTCTTGATTTGAGTTTAATACTGTACATCTATAGTAATACTATAAGTGCCAATAAAAAGTTAGATAGCACTTTTGTAATTTTTCCAATTGTTATGGTTTTTTCATTATATTCGTTTGTGGTTCTAAATGGATATGATATGATTTCTAGGTAGTTTTATTTTACTTGCTCTCCAATTAATTAATTTGTTTTTACATAGTTATCCTTCATATTTGTGACTCTAACATACAAGTAATATGGTTTGTAGGTCTTTTCATTTAATCTTATCTTCTCTATATATATGGATGTTCATGTTAAGGTTGAGATTTATCAAGAAAGACTTTGTCAATGCTGCCAATTCTCCTAATGTCTCACTATTTCTTCTGCTCCATTTCCATTTTGCAATTTACAGTATTTTAATTCCTACAATATGTTAAGGAGTATCTGGTTTTTTGTTTCAGTTTATATGCTTAAGTTGGTTAGGGAAAATAATTTAAAACAATTAAACAATTCAGGAATATAATTATATTATATATGAAAGAGTTATTACCGTTATATATATTTTTATTCTAAAAAAAAAAAATTAGAGGTCAAAAGTACGTTTAGTTCTTATTATCTTAACATATTTATATTGTTTGGTTGATATACAATGAACAACTTAATATTTTTCGGTTAATGTGTTTTGAACAATTTAACATTGTTTAGATGAAATTTACTAAACTTTTTAATAAAGAATGGTATTTGAGGAAACTCATATAATATGCACTGAAAGATATATTCATATGCTTAAATTGGTTATGGAGGATAATTTTGGCAATAACTAGAATAGTTTCCAAGAAGGATAGTCAAATTATAAGGGAAGAAAAAAAAAAAAAAAAAAGACCAATTGTAAGCCAAATGCATACTTAATATTTCATCTAATGTCTTAAAGCAATGATAATTTTAAAGGCAAAGACGTTACCTAATTTAATTTGAATTGGTAATGCCCACTTAACGTCTTATATGACTGATGTAATAAAAAACATAAGTCCATCTTCTAATTAGTTTTTGAAAAGGTTTATCTAATTGATATATAAAATCATTAATATCAACTAGTAAAATTGTATTTATTAAACTAGATATCCATAAGGGGGAAGGAAAAAAAAATAGAGAAGCAAAAATGAAAAGTAAATTAAAAAAATGGAAAGATAAGAGAAAAAAATTGAAACTAAAATTGATGTAATAAAAAAAGAAGAAGAAAAGATTAAAAAAAGAATAAAAGAACAAAGATTTCAAAAAATAAATGATGATTAAAAAAAGAAAGAAAAAAAAGGAAAAGGAAAATAATATAAAAAAAAAAGAGAGAGAGGATAAAAAAATTTTAAAAATAACGGAAGAAAACTAAAAAGGAAAAGAAAAAAAAAAACGAAACAAGATTTAAAAAATTTTTAAAAAAAAGGGGAAAAAAATGGAGAAGCAAAGATTGGGGGGAAAAAAAAAAGAAACAAAAAAAGCACAAAAGCCAAATCTGATTGGAACAAATTATCCCACCCCTTTAATAAAACAAAATGAAAAAAATGTAAGGATAAGAAGTGAAAAAAAAAAAAGGAAAAAAGAAAGTTAAACTAGAACTAATGTAATAAAAAAAAAAGCAAAGATCAAAAAAGAATAAAAGAGCAAAATGATGGCTAAAAAAATTAAAAAAAAAAATGATGACCAAAAGGAAAGAAACAAAGGAAAAGGAAGATAATATAAATAATAATAATAATGGAAGAAAATGAGAAAGAAAAAGAAGGGAAAAAAAAAAAGGAAAAGAAACAAAGATTTAAAAAATGAAAAAAAAAATTCTAGGAAAAAAACTGTAGAAACAAAGATTATGAAAAAAAGAAATAAAACAAAAAAAAATTACAAAAGCCAAATCTAAGTGGGATAAATATTTGCACCCATTTATTAAAAAAAAAAAAAGAAGAAGAAAATAATGGAAGGATAAGAAGAATAAAAAAATGAAACTATAACTGATGTAATAAAAAAAATAAAAAAAGCAAAGATTTAAAAAAAAAAAAATTAGAAGAACTAAAATTGAAAAAATAAATGATGGCTAAAAAAAATTGAAAAAATAAATGATGACTAAAAAAAAGTAAGAAATAAAGGTAAAACGAAAAAACAAAAAAAGAAAAAAAAGTTGATATTGTTAAAAAAAAAAAAAAAAGGGAAAAAATAAGGATTTTAAAAAAAAATAATCTGAGAAAAAAAGTGGAGAAACAAAGATTGAAAAAAAAAAAAAAGGCATAACAATCCACGAAAGCCAAATTTGAGTAGGATAAATTATCCCACCCCTTTATATGAGATTAGTTATCCCATTCTAAAGGGTTATTTAGTGAAAGTTGTCAGATGCGACATCAAACATGAGATTGGGATTATTTAATCCAAATTCTAATCCAATCCTACTCACCAAATAAACTCGAAAAGGATTTAACATCATTAGAGTAAGAAATGAGAAGTTAAGGGTGATTTCAATGTGTGTTGCTGCTGGTTGTCCATGGAGGATCCATGTATCCTCAATGCTAGATGGTAAAATATATCAAATTAAGACATTGCAACCTAAACATAAATGCACCATGGTTACTGAAAATTCATGAGTAACTTGTGAATGGATCACTGGAAAGTTTGAGCTAAGTTTAGGTCAAATCATAATATTAATGTAAAGGATCTACAAGATGAAGAAAAGGAGAAGTATGGAGCTACTGTTGGAAAAGATTAAGTTATAAAGAGCCTAGAACAGAACATTGGCAAGGTTACATCATGTTCATGGTGAGCGCTATATTGAGTTGCATAAGCATGGGAATAAGTTGTTGTGTAAGAAGCCAAGAACAATGGTTCAAGTTAAATGACATAGGAATTTTCTCTCTGAGAACTCTATTTTTCAGAGGTTCTTCTTGAGTTTCCCTGCTCAAATAGCTTCTTGAAAGGTTGTAGGCCATTTATTAGTCTAAATGGGTGTCACTTAAAAGGTCAGTTTAAGGAATAGCTTCTTGAAGGGTAGCAGGCCATTTATTAATCTAAATAGGTGCCACTCAAAAGGTCAGTTTGGTATAGTATTGTTAAGTGTAGTGTCTTTAGATGCAAATAATAGTTTGTTTCTTGTTGCATTTTTCATCTGTGAAGGACAGACATATGAAAGTTGGAGCTAGTTTTTAAGTTTGGTAAGTAAATACATTGGAGCTCATGAATCTAGAACAATTAGTTTCATGACAGATGGGCAAAAAGTTATGTTAAGGTCATTGACGAATATTTTCCCAAATAACAAGAATATATATTATACTAGGCATATTTTTACCAATTTCAAGGGTTGGTTTCCTGGAGTCAAGATTAGAAATTTGTTATGGGTAACAACTAGAGCAGCCAATGTCTAAGAGTTCAATGCTACCATGGAAGGGATTTAGGAGACTAGTATGGAAGCTTATAATGGTTGATGGAGATTCCTACTAAACATTGGAGTAAGTACATGTTTGAAAAGAGTGTGAAAGCTGATCATGTGATAAACAACATGATTGAATCTTTCAATAGTTAGATTGACAAGTTTAGGAACATGACTATTCTGCAGTTAGTTGAGGATTTGAGGAGAAAAATTATTAAAAGATTTAAAACAAGAGGAAAGACTATGAAAGAATGGCATTCAAAGGTCCCACCGATTGTTCAAGAAAAGATTAACAAATCACAGAAGGCAATGAGGCATACCAAGGTGACTTGGGCAAGTAATATAAGTTTGAGGTAATTTATGGATCAAAGATAGTAATTGTGGAGCATGACAGTTGTCTAAGATTCCTTGCAAACATGCCATGGCATATATTAGTTACATGGGGATCAATCCTATTCCATATGTGCATGTTAGTTTGACAAAGGCTGCCTACATACAGACTTATGTTGGCATGATTCACTCTATACTAGATGAACCAGCTTGACCAGAGGTAAATGTCGATAAAATGCAGCCCCCAAATCAAAGGAGGAGACCTGGTAGGCCAAAGAGGATAAAGAAAAGGGAACTAGATGAGCCAACTCCACAAAAAAATGTCATATGCATTGAGATGTAGTGTCTGCAAAGCTTTCGAGTATAATAAAAATCTTGCCTGAAGGCTTCTAACAAGGCAAGTTTTTTAATTGTAAATTTTTTGTCATTTTTATTTGCTTTTTTTTTTTTAATACTTGTTTAACTATTTAAATTTTCATAAAACGTAGAGGAATGAGAGTGCATCTGCCTCAAGCTCACAACCAATGGCCTCCATAGGGACTTGTACACAAATAAATTTATTACATTTTTAAATTTTTTTATTGTTTTTGTTTACTTAAAAGTTTCTACTTGTTTATCTAATTGTATTTTCTTCAGACTTAAGGAAATGGAAGTGAATATACATCAACTGAGTTAGCATAAGATATTGGTAATGCATCAGAGACTTGTATATGGTATTCACAGCCTCAACAACCTTTGATGTGTCAATCTTATCCTCATTTAGCCAGCTTCAACCTTTGATGAGCCAATCTTAGCCTTAATAGCCTCAGTCTCAAATTAGCTAGCTTGTGCCTCAGCTTTGTCAACCTCAACCTCAGATAAGCGAGCCTTAGCCTCAAAAGCCTCAACCTTAGATGAGCCAACTTGAGCCTCAACAGACATATCCTCACATAAGTCAGTCTAAGTCTTTGTAGCCTTAGACTCAACCTCAATAGCAACAAGCCTTAGCTTCAGCATGAATTGTTACACATTTTTTATGGTATTCTCAGCCATAAAAGCAATAAGTAGCCATAAGAATGTGAAGAATGTCATCTTTTGTCAATACAAGTTATTATGTATTTTTGTCATTAGTTATTAGGCTTTCTACTTATCTTTTATTGTATTAAAGTATGCAAGGTGTCTATAAATTTGGATGTAAATTGATACTTCAATACAAATGATAGTCAAATAGCATGTAAATGGTGATAAAGGGTACATGTTATGTACATGATAGTGCATAGAATATACGGCTGTGTCATCCCTTTTTTTGAGACAAATGACACATGATAATGTATACAAAATTAGAAATTTCAAGTCATTTGGGATTATAAAGTGTAAAAAATGGTTGTGTCATCCTTTGACTTTAGTTGGGACAGGTTTATTATGAATATATAAATGCTCTGCAAGCTTAAAAAACATTATGAATGGATATTGTAATCTAAAATAGTGTTAATGAATATTTCAATTTTATACCAATGATTGTTATTTTTAGTTATCCGGTTCATCCTAGAGATGACTTCCTTGCTCGCAGAGCGGCATACCAAAAAAAGAAAGAAGAAAATACAGAGACAAAAGAAATTAGAGGGAGAGATCATAGTTCCGAATGGCCCTTAAGACCTCCTTCTTACTTGTCTTTTAAAGAAGATTTTATGCTCACCCTTGCCACTCCTTGCGAAGTTGCATCTCTGTACCCCAATTCTAGATCATCTTCTAGAATCATATAAGTATCAAAACTAAGTGATTTTTCACCGGAACTGTTATAGTCTATGCTTTTAGTCTAATACTTCTATTCAGCGGGCGTGACTAAGGCAGTAATCTCAACGAAAATTGGGATGATATTTAATTTGCTAGTATGATATTTATTTTACTAGTTTGTACTCAATTTATTTTCATATTAATTGAAAATACAATTACAGCTATTGATATGCCCATAAATATTATGTTTACAAATAGTGAAAGTTTTTGAACCCTTGCATTTAAAGTTTTGCTTTCATTTTCTCTTTGCATTTCAACTTCTTGCTTCCTTCCTCTCTACCTCTCTTCACTATCTGCATCATCAAGCATCATATATTCCTCATTATTAGGTATCTAGAAAGAGTGATAGTTGCATTTTCATTTTAAGCGGAAAAAACATAACTTAGATGCATCGTTTGTTGATTCTGAAATCCTTATACCTGCTTTCCTTCCACAATAACAACTTTCTATTTTTAAATTTTGTTAAGCCTTCATTCACTTGACTGCTTCCACTTGATGAAGCAATATTATTTGTTTTCGTCATTGTGGATATAAATTTTACTGTGAAATGATATTTAAATGGTTAATTAATTAGGAAAATTGAGTTGTAAGCTGTAAATTGTATGTAAATTGAGTTGCAGGAATAGTACTTTTATAGGTGTATGGGATTGATGTTGATTTTTGCAAAAACATCAATTCCAGGGGTTGTGATTGTAGTAAGCATTGTTCATTAGCTGTTGCACTCCAATGATCTTCTTCCATTTCAAATTTTTAATTAAATTTTTTTGTACAATAAGTTAGGGAAGTGATTTTTTTTCAATAAAATAACAAAAATATGAGTATTTTGGTATTTTCAACTGATGCGTGGGATAGAAAAAGTTACTTTTTGGATGGAATTGGACAGCAAGCAAGGTTCTTGTAATTTTCCAAACCCAAGGAATTTAATTACTACTATCCCAAACTTCGGGGAGGGGAATACAATTATCCTTTAAGGCAAAATTGAGGAGGTTTAAATCAAAATTTTCCCAAAAAAATAAAAACACAATGTTTGGGATAATTGTAAACATTAAAGTAGCAAAATTGCACTTTTTAAAAAGAAAAAAAAAAGTAATAGCATCGGCTTTGCTGTGTATACTGATGCTTTAAAAATAAAAATAAAAAAGCATACACAGTAAAGTTGATCATTTTTTTAAGAAATATTGATTTTGATGCAGATCCACATGTGGACGGTTCGCATTATAAAATTACTCTTTATATATATATATATATATATATATGTAGTAATGATCTAATGAGTTATGAATAATGATTTAGTATACTACCTAACTTATTTTATAGTTGCTAGGATATAATTAATAAATAATATATTGCAATATTAATTTAAAACATTTATTTTTATTATTATGTTTTAATATTAAAAAGCTAATAAAGGAAAAGTGGATGTTTTAATGACAATGTGTTAAATTATCATGTGATGTATAAATGATACTGAATTTTTCTTTAAAAAAATTTAAAATATTTTGCATTTCCTTTTTTATCCATATTTAATACTATATCAAATCAATATCATGTACCATAAAATTAGCTAAGTAGCCCACTAAATCAAAACTGTATATATATATAGTATTGATCTAGTGGGCTATCTAACTCACTTTATTATTGGCTGTCTAAGTATAAGATTGGCAAATAAAATATGACAATATTAATGTAGAACATTTATTTTATAGTAAGGGAAAATGAATCATTTAATGACAATGAATTTTTCTTTAGAAAAATTAAAAATTTTCTACATTTCCTTTTTTATGCTCATTTAATATTGTGTCATATCAATATCATGCTTCATAAGATAAGATAGTTAGCCCATTAGATCAAAACTACATATTTATATATATAATCAGGCTCATATTAAAACTGCATGATATTTTTTATATCAAATTTTCCTTTATTATTCTTTGAATTGCATAAAGGGCTAGAATTTAATTAAAAAAAGGTAAAATATAGATTTAATGACATATTATAATATCCTATTTAGGGAAAGTGAACCTTATCAAAACTCGATAATTAATAAATATAATTTTAAATTTCTATTCATGATGCAATCTAAAAAATAAAAAATGAATTCTTGACATTAATTCTGTATTAAGGACCTTGATTTGAGCTTGGTTGTATATATATATATATATAAACAATTTCAAATCAAGTTCTTAATATCAAAACTAATGTCAAAACTTCCTTTTTTATCTTTAAATCACATCAAAAATTGAGATTTAAATTAAATTTATTAATTAGGGTCTTGACAGATTTATTTTTTTTAAACAAAGATTAAGTATATCACTAAATCCACATTTTATTATTTTTAACTTTTAAATTCTAACCTTTAATATGATTTAAGGCTAATATTAGGTCGTCCTAAAGTGAGCTCTCTCTCTCTCTCTCTCTCTATATATATATATATATATATATCCATATTTATAAATATTCATGTATACAAAATTGTTATAATGGACATCTCACATTATGTAATATGTTGTTTGAAGTTTGACATCTAATGTAAGGTGTCGATATTATAATGAAGGATAGACAGTCAGATTTTATGCGTGTATATATATATATATATATATATTCTATGGTGCGGACATCTGTATGTTGCGCGGATGTCCACAAAGACGATGATTTTTTAAGAAATCGTTATCAATACTCGTGTTTGTGTGATAGTATTAATGACGATATCTTCAAAAGTCATTGTTTTTGTGAAAATTCACACGATAAAAATGTTCGAACATCTGCACCATAAGCGGATTATATATATATTGGTAAGTAGGAGTTCTAACATATTTATCATAATGCTTCATTGTCATTTCTAACACTTTTGGGGTACCATATTAATACTATGAAGGAGTTCATAGTCTCCATATTATTATTACTTTAAACTTGACTTAAATAACATTTATGCATTACATATATATTACTTGAAGGGTTAGGGATACATTAGTACAATCTAATGATTTTAATATCATAACTTTTTTTATGAGTCTTTAAATCATATTAAAATTAAAAAAGTTAAATATAAATTTAATAATATTTTTTTAAAAATATTAATATTTTTGGATTTGTGCAAAAATATTGATATTCAAAAAATTATTACTCTTGAAAACAAATGAAAATAAATATTACTTTTAAAAAAATATAAAAATGACAAAAAAAAACTAAATTTCAAAATCTTTTAATTTTCTCAAATTATTATTTCATAAACAATACTATATTAGACCAAAAAAAAACAAAAAGAAAAAGGCTCAGCACGGCCCAAGCCGAGAAATATAAACAAATAGAGCGGGCGAGAGAAGACTTTGACTTTTATTAGGTCTTGACCACCTCTTTGTGGCTGGAATCCAATGCCCTGGCTCTGTATTTTATTATTTTCTCTTTTTGAGAATTACAATAATATTATAATTATAAATTAAAAAAGGAGGCAATTTCAACTTGACTGGTTCAATCCAGAATTTAAAGATATACATTAACAATGACTTTACCCTTGAATCAAACTTAGGAATATAAAAGAATATTATAGATAACGACTATATAATATTATAAAATTAAATATATGGTTCTCGGATAAATACACTAATTAAAAAAAAAAAAAAAAGAAGATAAATACTGTTACATTATGCTTGTGGCAGGACATGACCCAAACAACCTACGCATATAAACGTTTTACCAAACTCTTTTACAGCAACAACAAATTTCCAAACTCAAAAACACCCAATTATAAAGTGTGTCAACACGCACATAGACCATCAACCAAACACCAACGGACACGTACGGAAACATGCGACGCTCTGAATCTGAAACTGCTTCTTCTTCTTCTAAGAAATTGGGCAATCATGGTGACACAGACACTGATGATAGACCTGGCAGCGAAGAGGACAGTCAACATGTATTGCAGCATATGAAACGCCCACAGAGGTCCCCTATTGTGTGTCTCACTTTTTTCCTGGCGATCATATATGGTTCTTGGACCGTTTATCATTACCAGTTTGAGAGCTTGCCTTTACCTCTTACTGCTGAGCAAGCCGGCAAAAGGGGTTTCTCTGAAGTTGAAGCCTTGAAGCATGTCAAGGCCCTCACTGAATTGGGTCCTCATTCTGTTGGTTCTGATGCTCTTCATCTTGCTCTGCAGGTTTGCCCACTTTGCCTTTGACTTTGATGTGTGCTAAGTAGGCCTTAAATAAGCTTCTTTTCAGTCATTCAATGTTCAAAATTAAATTGGTGGATAGTAAATGTTCTTTTTTAAGCAGCGTACAATTAAACAACAAAAGGGTTGTAAGATGGTAGGCTGGTTTGGTTTCCTAAACTTATCAGATGAATTAATTAATTCAACTGAAATAGTGGAAATTTGGAGATTTTAATTTCAGTACTATGCTAATTCTTACAGGTCGAAAACACACTGTTTTCTTTTTACAATATGCTAGTTAAGTCTACATGTAATAAGTCGTATATGCTCTCTGATCTTGAATATGTCTGAACACAAGTTCTCGATTTCCTAATTGTTTGAACAGCCCCAATTTGGCCATCTTTTTAGTTATATTTGATCAATATGTCCTATCTGCATATTTTGTATTTTGTTACTCTTCCTGCTAATTAACAGTATTATTAATTTGTTATGAATGTGGCTAGTAAGCAATCAATTTGTTGTGTAGCCATTTGTTGGAAACCTTAGTTTAACTTAGTTTCCGCTCTCAGTATGTTTTGACAGCATCAGAGAATATTAAGAAGACAGCTCATTGGGAGGTTGATGTTCAAGTGGAGCTTTTTAATGCGAAATCAGGAGCAAATCATCTGTTCAGTGGCCTGTTTATGGGGAGAACTCTTGTTTATTCAGATCTAAATCACATTGTATTAAGAATCTCGCCAAAATACATGTCTGAAGCAGGAAAAAGTGCTATTTTAGTCTCTTCTCACATTGATACAGTTTTCTCAACGTAAGGTTCTCCATTTATTAAATCTCAAATTGCAGTAGCATTCAATATGGTTGTTTTGAAAGTGACTATCATTGTTAATTAATAAATGCATGCCTAGCGAGTAGTTATATTTATATATATATTTATATCTAAGCCCAGCTAGTGGTAATTGAATCACCATAACTGTCACTATCTTAGTGTGAAGCATAAATCATATATAATTTGGTGTTATTCCATGATGTCTGCAAAATTTATTGACAGAAATGTTATAAAGATTCATCAAGTGATTTCCATTGAATATATAATCTATTGTTTGCCAGGAATTAAATTATTCTATGATTTATTCTAGATTTTTGTTTAAGTCATATTATAAGACTACTCGATTCATGCTAAGATTCAGGAAAATTTGTGGCCCTCAGCCTTTTAACTCATCATTATACAAAATAATTTTAGTTGAAATTCTTTAATGTCTTCCCTTTTCTTATAACTCTTAGCATGACCTGATTGAGACTAGTCAATCCATAGTTGCCAATTTGATGGTCATCTTAGCATATCCCTCCCTTTGCCCCTTTTTGCACTCATTTATCCATGAGACATTATGTTTGTTCGACTGAATACGTTATTAGACATAATGAGATTCATACATCATTCTATGTTGTTTAATAAACCACCATCTATGATTCAGGGAAGGGGCTGGAGATTGCAGTTCATGTGTAGCAACTATGTTGGAGCTTGCTCGAGGGGTTTCTCAATGGGCTCATGGATTTAAGCACTCTGTAATATTTTTGTTTAATACTGGAGAGGAAGAGGGTCTTAATGGTGCTCATAGCTTTATAACTCAGGTTGAAAACATTTTCTACCGTATATCTGAATATGCTGGACTCTCTCTCTCTCTCTCTCTCTCTCTCTGTGTGTTAAGATTGGTCGTTCCAGCAATTGGATATATGAGTATTTCATCTGACGATTTCCATTGTGCCACATGCTCAGTTATTTTGTAATAATTATTGCTGTTCTTATTTTTATTTTTTCTACTTGATAATGGTGAAATGAAAAGCCGAATCAATCACCTCCATCTTAAGAATTTGCTATTTTTTCATGTAATCTGTAGTGTAGAATGCATTATCCATGTATTTGCTGTGCAAGTAGGTTCTGACATCTTGGAGGTGGGTTGAGTGGAAAGTTGAAGTTGGAAATATGTCATTTGAATAGCCCAAAAGGACATATGTGGTTTGTTTGTTTTTATTGGCAGAGGTTTTACAGACTACATAATTGTGAACAAACATACATAAACAACACATGTACGCATATAAGAAAGGGTTTCTATATGGAAACACAGATATTCTTCTGTAGAATTCTTGGCTTTTTTAAATTATTTTTTATTTTTTCCGAATTTGTGTCTATGATATATATTTGTTTGTGTGTATGTTTCAAAATTAACTTTACTTTATGATTTGGAAATTCTTTTCTGCAGCATCCCTGGAGTCAGACCATCCGTATGGCTATTGATTTGGAGTCCATGGGTATTGGAGGGAAATCTGGCATATTCCAGGTCTGCTTTATGTATAAGATTTCTTATTTATTTATTTATTTATTTTATTTTAGCTTTTTGTATTGCTCGTATAAACTGTTTATGTCGCTGTTGACATTGGGAGGCCATTGTTACTAAGGGCCAATGATATATGAGTGGTTGATCTCCTGCTCAGTGACCTCCACTTGGATGGGTAATCTTGATTGTAGTTGTATATAAATCCTTCTCACATAAAGTTGGGTGAGCTGTGTCAGATTGGGAGTATCGTCAAAACACTGAAATAATAAAATATTGTTCTGCTTAATCTCTTACCTATATTTTGTTTGGTGGATTCCATAACTGTGTCCAAGTTAGTTTCTCTATACAACATGCGACAATAATGTATTAAGACTTTTAGAGGCATTTTAATGACATATACTCGTATGCAATAATCATGCTGTGTTGCATCTACCCTGGGCACCTTATGTGATTCAAACTTGTTAGTGATTGCTTCAATGATCTAAAATTGAACAGTTGTCCCACTATTATGGTTTTTCTCTGGTTAACACTGATAATTAACTTATGCATTTTGTTGGTAGATCATGGCTTAATCTAATTTCGGTGGAGTACTGTAAATTCATAACTAAAGATAATGATGTCATCTAGTACTCATAAATCAATTTCTCATTATTCTTTTTGAAATTTGTCTATGTATCTTACAATGTTTTGAGCATATCCGTTTGCTTTCTTTTTTATATTTGTTCATGTGACAGGCTGGTCCTAATCCATGGGCTATTGAGAACTTTGCATCGGTTGCCAAATACCCGTCTGGCCAGATTATAGCACAGGTTTACCTTCTATCTGATATTCCTCTCCTACTTCATCTTTTATCCAGGAAGAACTCTTAGATCTGAGTGACACTAGTGTTACAGGACCTATTTGCTTCTGGGGCCATAAAATCTGCAACAGATTTCCAAGTGTACAGAGAAGTTGCTGGCCTTTCAGGTCTTGATTTTGCATATGCAGATAAAAGTGCAGTCTATCACACTAAGGTTTTTTCGTTTGTTATCTTTTCCCCTTCCACAATATCTGGATGTATTCATTTTTGCATCTCATTGCTGTTCATGGAAGTAATAGTTATATTGTTCTTCAAGAAGTATAGTGTGCGTCTCATTGTTAATCGACTTACGTATGATGAAGCACAATTCTTCACTGCTGCTTTGTATGGTGTAGTATAAAATATGTCATCGTTATCAAAGCTGGCTTGATGTTCAGAGAAAAAAAGTTCAACTAACCTCAGATATGACTTTGGCAATTCAGTGACCTTTGGAAAGTTTTCTTAGCATAAGGATGTATAAGAGCAAATTGCACTATTATTTTGGTATGGTCTTGATGGAAAATTGGTTTGTCCTTAGACATGTATAATGTTTGGTAGGTGATTAGAACCTGATTATACAAATAATGCCTTTGAGAATTTTTATAGATAGCATGCAAATATTATCATTACAGTACAGAAGGAAAGAGAGACCAGAGGAATGTAAACTATTTGATTTCTTGAAATTTTTGAATTAGTTAATAAAGTGCTTAGTCCACATATATATAATTTAAATTACTTTTACATATGTATGATTTCAATTTGTGCACACTTTATTTTTTAAAGAATATTGTCTGCAAGTCAAATGATTATGATTAATGAATGGCAGCCCATCAAAAACAACTTACACCACATGGAAAGTGGGATTTTAATGTTTGTATTAAAGAATAACATAGTTTTGATTTTTTTTTTTCCCCAATACGCAGAATGACAAACTTGAACTTCTGAAATCAGGATCACTTCAACATCTTGGAGAAAATATGCTTGCTTTTCTGCTTCAGATTGCTGCATCTTCTCATCTTCCTAAAGGAAATGCAACAGAAGAAGAGGAAAGTGCAGACCAAAACAATGCCATATATTTTGACATTATGGTAATATATTCACAACTGCAAAACTATGACTTTATTGTTTTATTTCATCTTCTATCTGTTATCTTTTTCTTCATTCGTTTTCGCGAAGTGAAGGTGGTTGTAGTAAATGATTCATCTACCTAGATGTTTCAAGTTCTCAATGTTGTTCTAACACGGTTGCAATCTCAGGGAACATATATGGTTGTATACCGTCAACGTTTTGCAAGCATGCTTTATAATTCAGTAATAATGCAATCACTTCTAATTTGGACTACATCATTGTTTATGGGTGGTTATCCAGCTGCAGTTTCGTTGGTCTTGTCATGTTTGAGTGTTATCCTTATGCTGATTTTCGCACTGGGTTTTCCAATTGTTGTTGCCTTCATTCTTCCCCTGATATCTTCATCCCCAGTGCCATATGTTGCAAGCCCATTGTTGGTTCTTGGATTATTTGCTGCACCTGCTCTTCTTGGGGCATTAATTGGTCAATATTTGGGTTATCTTCTTCTTCAAAGATATTTATCAAATGTATATTCCAAGAGAAAGGAGCTCTCACATGTTATTCAAGCTTATTCAATCAAATTAGAGGCTGAAAGATGGCTTTATAAAGCTGGATCTGTCCTATGGCTCATTCTTCTCATTTTGGGAAACTATTATAGAATTGGCTCATCTTATTTGGCTCTTGTATGGCTGGTTCCACCAGTATTTGCCTGTAAGTTTACATATGTAATTATCTTACCAGCCTATGTTTGATGTGAGCATGATTTCGGCACTACACAAATTAGTGACTTGTTTGGGATCCATTATTTAACTACTAGGTTTCAAAGCTGATACTATGTATTATAATGTGCAGATGGCATGCTTGAAGCGACTCTGACCCCAGTCAGATTGCCAAGGCCTCTCAAACTTGCAACTTTGCTGATAGGCTTGGCTATACCAATATTAGTATCTGCTGGCATTTTGATTCGGGTGGCAGGCACAATAGTTGCAACTTTGGTTCGATTTGATCGGTAATTTTCATGATTTTTATAATTCAAATACTTTATTGCTACATGTAAAAAATGGATTATTGATAGGCCTTAAATAAATTTCATTAAACATTTGTCTCTAAAATGTGTGAGCTGGAGTTCTAAAGTTGATATTGATATGATTAACAAGGAGGAAAAAGGCTAGAAGTTTTCTTTTGTGTTATAATCATTGGAGCATGCTTTGTTAGAATTTTCCAGTCCCCATGATTGTGAGATTTTAAAGTAACATTTAAAAATGTCGGTCTCCATGTCATATAGTTACTATGTAAATTATAATGAAGTATAGCTAGGTATTTCTGATCTCTTGGCTCTTTATGAGAAGCCGACAGAATTACACTACATGGGGTGGATAGACAATCTCTATGATGTAATGTGTTGTTACGGTTGGTTTAAGCAATCTCCAATTCTACTTCTGCACTTGGCAATTCTCCATCCATGGTAGGATTTTCATGTTTTGATTATGCTTTCTTTAGTTCCTAAAATTTGATTTATTTGGACTTGGTTGCAGTAACCCAGGTGCAAATCCTGAATGGCTTGGAAATGTGATAATTGCTACTTTCATTGGTGTTATGACATGCCTGACTTTGGTGTATCTTCTTTCGTACGTCCATCTTTCAGGTATTTGTTTATTGAATATACAAATATATATATATATATATATATATATTCTTTTTCTTATATTGGCTTTGTGTGTGGGTGTGTGTGTGTGTGTGTGTTTATTGCCAACTTGCATGTGTAAGACAGGCTATCAACAGGTCTATTTTTTGACACAGCAACAAATTTGAACCTATTTTTTACTATACATGTTGGATTTTGGTTTCATCAGCTTGCCTAAGGTGCAACAGAAGGCCAAAATGGCATGAAGTTGGACAAACTAAAAGGAGTTTACGTTTAATTACTATTCCTTAGAGCTGATGATAGCATGATTAAGATCCAGTTTTAGGTAATATGAAATTCATGGGTTTAAGTGCCTCATCAACCAGATACCATTTCCTTCCCCCGTGCCGTACAGATGATAATCTTAAGTACTAATTTGATGGTGTTTTCTTGATCTTCATTTGTAGATTATTTAAGAATCAAAAGTATTGTATTATACGACTCCATCAGAGCAGCAAATTACCAAATTTGAGGGTATCTAGGATTTCAACAAAAGACCAAAGGAAACAACTTGATTTGATATCATATTTATCTACGTTCGACACCAAAAATTTGACCTGATAGCAAGTGGATCCAACTACATGTTTTAAGTCAACTTTTCAAGTAACATATAAAAATATATATATAATATACAGTCCTGCTTCAGTGAGGATGCTAACTTGTGGATATCGTGAGGATGCACATCCGGCAACATGTTGCAAGATGTTGTAAAATTTGCATCCTCACGATGTCCTCAACTTAGTATCCTCACTGGTGCCTGGCTGTAATATATGATACAAGTAATGTCCATGACAGTAAAATAAGATGCTTTGGAGTCATAATAATCTGACTTGAGTATTTTCATTAAGTTTTGACTGGCTGTGCTGTGAGTGAAGATGGATATTGGAATCAGATGTCACCTTAATTTGGAAAGTTTGAGCTGTCAGACTTCATCTTGGTCTCTAACATTGCATCCTTATTCCCTGCTAAATTTTTACTTATAGTCAGGATTTGAAATCTGTGTTGTTCTTGAATATACAATGCTTGATATGTATGCTTGATATGTCCAGGTTTGTTACTTGGTGGGAAAGAATTTAGGTGGTTACTTCATTTTTTAAATTGTTCGCTTTTCACCTCTAAGTTAATATGTTTCTGCTTCATGACTAAATCATGTTACAATTGATCTCTAGGTGCAAAGAGACCAATTTTCCTTTCAACATGCTTGGTATTTGGTCTCTCAATCCTCCTTGTAACATCGGGTGTAGTTCCACCATTTACCAAAGATACTGCTAGAGCTGTAAATGTAAGCTTCTTTGGGCACAGACTTCTCCTGTACCTTTTGCTACTATCTATTTTGTGTATGTTTAGTTTCTTTTTTCTTGGCATCGCCATCGTTGCTGTTCTTGAACATTCTATTATGAGCATAAAGCTTTTCCGTAGTTTTCCCATCGGAAAGTCTTGTAAATCAATATCGGTTGGCAATTCTATGATTGACTATTTGATTTCAAAATATGAATAAGTAAGCTCAAATTTATTGTACAATTTCTTCTAAATTGAAAAATCATGATTACATATAAAACAAACCATTTTAAAAAGGGTGGTTTCCATGCCTGATGAAGATTGGTGGAATTGAATTGTAAATGCAATCTTAGGTCAGATATGCATAGGGATGAGAGCATAATACAATGCACTCCTTTAATCTGACTGGCTCTCAGCATGTTAGTTTCACTTTGCCCATATGACTTCAGTTTTGTCGAAACTATAATAATGGGCAGTTTTTTCCACTAACCTTTGCATATGTCTCGGTAACTATGTAGTTACATCAAATTATTAGACAATAAAAATTACATTTTCCTATGGTTCTCAGGTTGTGCATGTTGTGGACACAACAGGAGATCAAAATCCTAGCTCATATGTATCTCTGTTTTCTACAACTCCTGGAAAGTTGACAAAGGAAGTTGATCAGATTAATGAAGGCTTTGTCTGCGGCAGAGATAAAGTTGTTGATTTTGTTACTTTTTCAGTCAAATATGGTTGTTGGACCTACAAAGACACTGATGGTGGATGGAGAGAATCAGAAGTTCCCTTGCTGCATGTTAGTGGTGATACTAAAGGGGATGAAAGAGTCACACAAGTTTTAATTGATACTAAAGGTTCAACACGCTGGACTCTTTCAATCAACTTTGCGGAGATCGAAGATTTCACATTCGAAGGTAAATTGGACTTCAAATAGTGTGTGCTTTCGTTTCTTCTTCTTCTTCTTCCTCCCTTTATTTATTTATTTATTATTATTATTTTTTTTTTTTGGGGGGGCATTTTCCTCATTCCAATTCCGTACTTCTTGATTTCCAGTTCTTGTTAAATTGAATTTTCTAGTTTGATAAATGTTATTGCGGACAGGGATGGTGACTAATAACCCTCAGATTTTCCTGCTTATGTGCTCAGTAAATGATAAAACCCCTATGTGGGGCCAATTTTGCTAAATGTTTTCATTATTACCGTTTGCCAATTTACCATTTCATAGTTGCTTGGGAAATGCTTGTTAAGTGGGTTGCATAAAACTGATTGTGAATCTTTCCAAATTGGACATAGATGCATTTCCTTGTACTTATAAATTGGTTTTTGACTGTGTCAGTCAACTCCATGTTTCAGAATCATGATCTTCCGAAGCTTTGTGCTTGCTTGCTTTAAGCTACCAACTTATATATAACTCATATTCTACTCATCTCCATCTATCTCTCCCTTCAAATTTTCAATTTCAGACGCAGAAAACTCGGAGGAATTAGTTACAGTTGGCAACAAGGACAGTGTTGAAGGATGGCACATCATTCAGTTTTCCGGGGGCAACAATGCACCAACAAGGTTTGATCTGACACTTTACTGGGCAAAAAATTCTTCCCGCTCAGCTCACAATCGCCATTCCCTTCTAAAGCTGAGAACCGATTTCAACAGAGTTACACCAAAAGTTGAAAGAATTCTTATGAAACTTCCTCAATGGTGTTCGTTTTTCGGAAAGTCCACATCTCCCCACTACTTGTCATTTTTAGGCCACCTGCCTATTAATTTTTAGGTAGCAAATTTTTTTTTTTTTTTTTTTTACCGAAAGGGAAGTAAGATAAATTCGAGTTTTTTATTTATATAATTAAAGAAGTGTTGTATTTCTTGTCAATATATATGCAGAAAATTGAATATGATCTATTAATGGAGATGGGTCTGTGATGTCTTCTTGGACAGAGATGAGTTTGATCACAATGTTTTTAATAACTTTTGGAAATTTAGTAGATTCTTGTTTCTTGTTGTAAAGGAATACAATAAGATTGAAGATTATTCTTAATGAAATAAGTAGGCAAAATGTTTAAGCAGCTGTTGTTTCTCTTATGATTCTATTACAAAATCAGTAACTACTTCCTATCTGAAACATCATCAACTTGTATAGATTTCTGGGTACAGTAATGCTATAGACACCGAAATATAGTTACAAAAATTTGATGAATATTTGATTAATTCTAGCATTATTATTATTATTCTATCTGGATATTTCTTTAATCTAATTTTTAGAGTTTGTTTTGTTTATTGTTATGGGTTTTGCTCCTGGGTTTCATCATGAAACTTTATGTTGAGCAAGGGAAGAAATTATAAGGGCACCGATTAACACTAATTGACAATAAAAGAAGATAAAGAAAAAAGCACCATCAAAAAAGTACCAGCAAACTTGGTTTAGAGCTCCATCTTCCATCACTGAGCATTGGTGCCCTGAGCATTCGGCATTCTATCCTCCATCACTGCCTTCGGAACTCCATTTTCGACTTCGATCTTCGAGAATCTATCAATGCCTTCCCTGGCCACTAATAGCATCCAAGGCAATTAGGTAGAGTTTTCCTCTTATTCGTTGCCGATTCAACGTCCGATAGCATCTCTGTAGATTCACCACTCTGGTCATTGCTTTGCTTGCTTGTATTCATCACTCCAATCAGTTGGTTGCACTAACAGCTTTGTCTTCTAAGTTTTTCTTCTTCCTATTTCTTTAATTTGATTCAATACCTAGGAATAAGGATTTATTCCTGCCATTTCATCAAATTAGCTTGTCAATTTTTGGATAAATTAATTTCATTGAATTTTTTAGGTCTCTCTTCTCTCTAATTCCAATTTTCATTGATGAGAAAAGAGGAGAAAGGTATTGAAATTGTGCACCAATGCTTTAGAAATGGTAAATTATCGAATTTTCTTGGTAATGAATAATTTAATGGTAAATTGTGTGTGTTGAAGTGTGGCAATTTTGCCACTTGATGGTGCATGTCACCGGCTAGCATGCACACCTTGGTATTAAATCCTTTCCTTTTATGAGTTTATATTTTTTGTATATTTTTAATTGATGCAAGGTATATTTTGATAATGTTTTGTGCCTAAGTTATGTATGCAAAAGTATAGGCAAAATTATGTACAAAAGAGTAGGAATATTATGCTTGAAATGCCTATGGTGCTGGATTCATAATTTCCAGCAACATAGTTTCACTATTTATCTTATATCTCAGGTTGCAAATGGAGTTTTGGGCTGAAATTTTGAGAGATGTCTACAGACATATATAGAAGACTATGGCTCAAATTTCAGGTCAAAATGACATGAGAAAGTCCATTTTCTATTCCAAACAGATTGCTGTATCTGATGGGCCCAGTATGCAGAGTATGAGTCAGTTTTGGAGCTGTTTGGCCCATGATCCGGTTCCAGAACTTGCCTAGCTCTTGGAACAATATTTATTGATGACCAAGGATGCTTCAAACCAAGTTTCATAAGCAGATACAAAGGGGAACTAAGTAGGTAAAGCTAGTTTGGTTGTTTACCCAAACTAGTTAAACAATAGGAACTTAGTTCAAACCATGTGCCACTTTTTACTATATTTGGAATAGACATGTTGCAGCTGATTTTTACCTTTTTTGTATATGAAAAGTTAGGTGTTGACCATTTTACTTTTTAAATTTCAAATACTTTACTCATTTTGCAAGCTCACATGCTTGGCATGTGTGAACTAGTTGTAATTTCAAGCTTATATTGTAAAATGAATGAAATGGCTACACATCTAAGCCTTATTTTCAAAAGCCAACGTGGTCCCCTTCTTTTCATCTCTTCTTCAACACCTTAGAACACTCTAGGAACCCTAAAAACCAGAAAACACCATAACCAAAACCTAAAAACACAACTCACACATAACCATTCCCAAGAGCATCACCAAAAGCTTGCTTGTTGCTAACATTTCAAGCTAGCTTGCTCTTGGTCATAACCTTCTCACCCCAACAGTGTGACAATGTTTTAAAATTACACATGCTTATGCTAATTACTAAAGTCATCAGATTTTTGTTGAATCTTGTGGGTGATGAATAAGGTAATTGATTTGATCTTGTGGATATTTGTTATTATAATACATTCAATTTTTTTAGATATTTGGTGTCTGATATCAATGGAATGTTTGGGCTTGGGTTTGATCATTATCTATGTTTGATCTTTCGTTGTTTGATGAATAATAATTTATCATTTCTGTCATAATGAATGCATTTTTAATTCTTACATTATTATTCAATTTTTTAGAAATTTCTAGTAATTAATATCAACAAATGGTGTTACAATTATTTGTGTTGTATATCATATAAAATGTACTGATACATTTAATCACAACTTAAGGAATAAATTAGAAAGAAAAAAAGAAAAAGAAAAAACTTAAAAGAAAAAATTAATCCCTTTTTTATAAAACAATAATAATAATAATAATAATAATAATAATAATAATTGTATAGTCCAAACTATTTATATCCTATCGGTAATTATAATAGTATCCATTGGTAATTTTTCTAAAAAAATAACATGCTTTTTAAAAACTTACTGATGACACTTGTCAATATTATCAATACGTTTTTTGGTAATTTTTTATACTAATTTATGCATGTGGTAGTTTTTTTGTTTGTTTATTTATAATATTTCATATGGTATTCCAATTATTTATTGTGTAGCCATAATAGAAGTTGTACTAAAAAAAAATGAAATTAAAAAAAAAAAAACAAATTGACCCATTAACAAAAAATAAAATATAATTGCATAACCTAAATTACCAATTGTGCATTCGAAATGACCAATACCCTAATTATTCCAAAGAGTAACATAATTTCTAGAAAAATTACTAATGGTGCCAATCGGTATTACCAATATGCCTTTCAGTAATTTCTTCACTAATTTGTGTATACGATAAACTTCGGTTTATTTATAATACTTCATATGGTATTACAATTATTTATAATATGTATTCTTAATATAAGTTATACTGAAGAAAATAAAATGAAATTAAAAGAAAAAAAAACAAATTGACCCATTACAAAAAATAAAATAAAATAAATTAGCAAAAAAAATTACTACATGCACAAATTACCAAAGAAATTATGGAAAGGTATATCTATAATGCTGATAGCTGCTATCAGCAATTTTTCTAGAAAGTATATTACTCTTTGGAAAAATTACAATAGATGCTAGCGTAATTATTAATAGGACATTGATAATTTTGGTTACAGATTTTTTTTTTTAAAAAAGGCATTTATTTGTTGTTTTTTAAATTTCCTTGTTTTTTTGGTTCAATTTTTAACTTGTGATTCAATTTAATAATACAACTTCTATGATAGCATATAAAAAACAAATAATTGTAATGCTATATGGAATGTTGTAAACAAAAAAAACAAAAACAAAAAAAAACAATTATCACATGTACAAATTAACAAAATAATTATCGAAAGTTATATTGAGAATACCAATAGACAAAATCGATATATAGGATCTACATGTATGGTCTACATGCATGTGCATAGGGAGTTTAATATTCGAATATGGCAATTACTAGGTTGTAATTTGATCTTGAATTACAAATTTAATATCTAATTCATCTTGATTGAGTATGTTTGTTAATAACTAGTAACTATTTTGTTGAAGGTAATTACTTTTAATTCTTAACAAATTTCATTATCATTAAATATACTTTTTTCTTTTTTGCATTTTATGAAAATATATTTAAAATTATTCATTCATGACCTTTAGGATGAAAAATTACCCTTTATATTAAGGTTTTATTATGGAAAATATTTAAAGTCTTATAAACTTATTAAGTAATTGAAGGTGGTGCCAGAAAGAGATCCATTATGTATTTACAAATTAATTCTTACCATCACCGACACAAATTTCAGTTATATTTTTTTATAATAGAACTCAGAATTTAAATAAAAAATGTATGTGGACATGCCAAAATCCAAAAATGAAGATTGCATATATAAAAAGGAATTCCACATTGGTGGAACTTCAAAATGTTATTTACAATGCTTTTAATTTGGATTCTATGCAATATCACTTGACTTTAAAATTTATATACCGTGTATGTTTGTCATGCAAGTTCTATATAATGAACAATGATGATGATATGCAGTGTTTTATAGATGAGTATATTTCACAAAGACTTCAAGATAGATCTCCACTTATTGTTAAAGTGCCACCTAAGGTCCTTAATTTAACAATTATAAAGATAACAATCTACATAGAAATCTTGAAATATGCATGGAAGCACATTTGCTTTAAATAGTGGATCATGCTCAGTTGCGGCCATTAAAAGACGAATACTTATCACCTCAGTAAGTCAAGTTCTAGAGCCAACAGTATATATCTTGAAGCTGAAATACAATCCCCAATGATTGAACATCATAGGTTCTTCTTCATTGATGCTATTCTAAAATATGGTATGCGATCAATATATACAAAATATTAGAACCATCAAGTAGTAGACAAATTTATAGTATATAATCAATGTACGCAAAATATTAGAACCATAGATAGTAGACAAATTTAGCATAAAAATTAAATTCACAACACAATTAATTGTAAAGCCTTAATAAAAATTATATTTGGGAAAAAAAAAAAAAAAAACCCTTAAGACATTATGTAGCCTTAATTTATATCAACACATTCACAAATAAAGCAATCATCCCAAATGGGCACAAAAAATTTTTCTCTCTATCTTTTCTCAACTTTCTATCTCTGTGTAAGGATTCTAACTGTCAATGCCCACTTAAGATTCCTTATCGGAATCCTAGATAAGCCCTGACTATGGAAATTCTACCGAAACTTCCTACAAAAAATTCGACAGCATTTCCCATAAGAGTTTGACATGCTACAAAATTTCCTGCACAGGAAACACATTTTTATAAAGTACCACCTTATTCCTCCCATTTTAGTATAGAAGATTTCCACACGAGTAGCACTTCAAAAATATAATAGAATACGGAACAGATACAATATTAAATAAATAAATATCCAACACAGTATACAAAGTGTACTAGGGTTACAAGTATAGAGTTTAATACAACAGAGAGAGATAAAGAAAAAATATTACAAGAAAAGAAAGGAAAAAGGAAAAGGGCTCCTTGGAATTTAGTAATGAACAAAGACGTCGAGCTCACCCTTAGACAATCAAAGCCTACAAGCCTGAGCGTAGGAGAATGGATTAAAATAAAAAAAATAATAAAATACTAATTACCCTAGTAAGTGACCTAACTACTACATAAATTATAATAATATAAATTAAAGCCGATTAATAATAATCAAATAAATAAATAAGTAATTTAGATAATAAATAAATGAAATTAAGAATTTTATCTCAAAACCCTCATAATTTCACTTAGTTGGAAAATTTCCCCTTTAAAAACTATTTTCACAAAACTAATTATTTTTATATGCCAAAAATCAAAGAGAATTAAATAAATAAATATAAATAATTAAAAATTAAAACTTAACATTGAAAATAATTTAATAACAGATTATTAAATTAGAATAAAATATCATAAGGTAAAACTAATCATAAATAAAATTTGTATTAGAAAATTTTAGTATTAAAACAAAAGTAACATAATATATAAAGTTTTCATTAAATAAATTAGTTAAATAGTAAAAGTAATATTTTAATTAATTTAAAATCTCAATTTAAAATAAATAATAAAAATATAATAAAATACATTTTAAAACAATTTGTTTTGAAAAAAAGTGTTATGAAATCAAATTGATACACCACATTATATACCAAGTGATGCAAGGTAGTATCTGACATCTCAAGTACCACTCTAACGGGGAGGTTAAAGAGAAAAATTTACAAAAATGAATTTGCAAACAGTCACATTGGCATTTCAAAACGCCAATGCTAATAATTAGTCATCTTGGCCATGGAGAAGGATGGTTGATGCTCATTGTGTAAAATATTTACTAATCCTAAGGTCCATATCTCCCATAAGATGCTCATACATACTTGCACGCTAGTCCAAAAATACTGTACAAAATACCAATACTATATGGTGCATCTAAAACCATAAATTGAAAATACTACAAGTATCAAAAATCTCATAAAATGCACTTTCTAAATCTATAAAATTCCACATTTTCTTTTAAACCATCATGATAATCCTACAATTTAAATGCAAAAATTTTCACTACAGTAAATCCAAATCCATAAATATTTAAATGCATAAATATATTTTTGAGCACAATATTTTTAATACAAATATTTTTCTCAAATCCTTAAAATTAATTTATACAAAAATTATATTAAATCACATAAAATTCACATATAATTAAATTTACATAAGTACATCTTATCACGTGTAATAAATTTAACAATAAATTTAACAATAATTTAACACTATAATTTCTTTAAAACCAAAAATATAAATTTTATGCAATATATATATTTAAATCAACATAAATTGGCACCATAAAATTAAATAGCAATTTAACCAAAAATATAAATTTTATGCAATATATATATTTAAATCAACATAAATTGGCACCATAAAATTAAATAGCAATTTTTCTTAAATATTAAACACATATAATATTTTTTTAGAAATTCAAATAATACAATATATATATTTTAACAACCCCAAAATAATTTTTGAAAAAGGATCACTCACCTCAAACGCGTGGATCACTTGAGATGTTCCACAGAATCGGTCCCATAGTTCACACGGGTACCTAAAATATCAACAATACACAAAACCAATATTTAATCGGTATAATATACAAGGTTTACCCAAGCAAGCTGATACAAATGTTGTCCAAAATACACAAAATATATACCAAAATGAAGCTTACAATATAATGATTACAGATTGGGTATTACCTTTCGGAGAGTAGACCGGTGGTGGCTGAGATCTAATCAGGAAGCTCAGGAACTAACTATCTCCAAATCTCTCAATCTATTGAGATTTGGATGAAACAAACCTCGGATTTAAGTTTAGAAATGTCAAAATAGGGGTATAGGTTGGTGGTCATGTTGAAAACTCACAAGAACCAAGGATTCCAGTGAGTCGCAGCTGTCACTGGTAAACGTCATTGGTGTTGATGCGTTCGGCGACCACTAATTGTGAAATTTGACGGGGAGGTAGATCGGAGGGTGGTCTTCATGATGGTGTAGGTGCTGTTAAAAATGGATGGCTGAATTGAGAGAAATTGATTGATGAAGCAAGCGACACTGCCGCAAAAAATAACCTAAATCTTGGCACATCACCAGCCTACTAACCATGGAACTTGGCTAGCTGACCGATCTCGAGGTGGTCGATTTAGTGGTTCGTCGGCATGCACACTGGTGCTAGCTAGAGCACAGTCAATGGCATAAGGTCAGTTTCTCTCTTCTCTCTCCTCTTTCTCTTTCCTCTCTATCCCTCTTTCTCTCTCCTCTCTCTCTACCTCTCTTTCCTCTTTCACACCCCTCTCACCCACGGGATGGGTTTCAGACATGGCACAATATCGATGGGCACTGTGCAACGTTTTTCACACATAGAGATTTGTATAAGTAATGCAGTTTCGAAAAAATTTTCTGGGTTTATAACTTTTTAACCAAATGTCCAAATTAAATATGCCACTATTCTATGAACTCGTATCGATGAGTATTTTATAACCATATACAAATCAAAACAAAATTTTACAAGAATAACAAGTTAAACACAGCACCACTAGGACAGTTCGGATTGTAATTTGTTTCGCTTATAATACTTGAACCATTAGTTCACTTACTGTGTGCTACTAGTCCACAAACTTGAATCGATGCGTACTTTGCAATGGTGTCTTGGTCAATGAGAAACTCCATCCAGAACAAAAATTCAACTAGGCCCCACTCAATCAATGTTGCTTAACTTGGTCAAACTCGATCAACGCTTGAAAAATTTCGGTGTTACTTCGAGACAAGGTGTTACACTAACCTCTCACTTTTCTAAAAAATCATACACTTCATTATACCTCAACCTTTCATCTAGGAGGTTGAGTGGTTTGAAAATAAATGTACAAAAAAGTTAAGTTAAACTAATATAATGAAATTCAATGTTTACACAAGCAATTATAAATAAAGTTAACTAGTGTAGAAATTTTAATGGAATCTTCAGATGTTCTCTATTGCCAAATATTCATTTGAATTTAGTGGATAATCTATTTTGCTTAAGCATTTTCAAGTTAAATTTTCCCACTTTATATAAAAGCAATTGAAAAAAAGTTGGCGAAAATAAAATAATGTAGTTTTCTCTGCTTCAGCATTTGAATTATTAATTGACATTATAGAATTAGTTTCTAAGAAAGTCTAGTATAGAGAGTTCATTAATTATTACATTTAAAATAATATAGCAATGAGTAGAAATCCTAATTTTCTTTTATCAAGAAAAGAGTATCATTTATAAAAATCTTATAGTTATACTAAAAGGAAATCATGATAAGTACCACTTGGTCATATAGTTAATTGCTTGCAAAATTTTTTTATCTTTGACTATAATAAGACTAAGTTATAATATATCTGTTTATGATTTTCAAGTTAACCTATATCCTCTTATGTTACTTTTCTAAGTTTTCATCCTCCTTTGGGTACTATACAAATATATAACCGTTGTTCAACATTTTGGCACAAACATATCACTCAAATTATATTATCTAGTTATAAATAATACATTAATGCATCACACCACTATAAACTATATAACAATTTTTACACTAAAATACTATATAAATTTGAATAATTATAATTATCATCGATGAAATGTGATTAAGAATTATTATCATTGATTTCATAAAGCATAAAAAATTCATAGCTAAAAACCAAGAATAATAACAAATGAAGTAAACAAAGTATAAAAGAAATTATTTGTCTTTCTTTCTTGCAAGACAAAGAGAAAAGAAAAAGAAAAACAAAGCGGACCAATAAAGAAAAGAAAAGGTTAAAAATAAAGTGGAGTAGATAGAGGATTTTCAACTTCTCTATCTCTCTCTCTCATGAGACTATGAACAACTTTTCTGTAGGATTTTCATGTGGGGGATAATTTTATAATTCCTATATTTATAAACCAATGAAGTAGAAGAAGAAGAAGGCATACTTAAAGATTATTTATAATAGCAATCGGCCTCTTCGTGACAAGGTCATCAAGAGTAGTGCCCTCCACCAGCTTAGTTTTATATTTGGATTGAAACCCAAACTTTTCAATATTTATGGGATTAAGGTTTGTGTTTTGATTGTGCTTTTTTTTTTATCTTCTCTTCTTATCGATCAGTTTGCTACGCCTTGTCAAAACCTAGCATTGAAAGTAAGTTAAAGACTACGAGTAGAAGAAGAAGAGAAGAAGATAGTTTCATCGAAAGGAAAAATGAATTTTGCTTAATTTTCCCTTATTTCATATTAAATGAGAGTAATTTGGAAACGGAAATAAATGGGCAAAACAAAAATGTTGAAGTGGAGAAGACATCCACCGATCAGCCCTCATTTAAATAGGCAATTGGTCAAACTTCTTTATAAGAAAGATGCAGCCAAGCACCTAACTTGTAGAAGGGACTTGGGCTTAAAAGCTGGCCTTATTCAACAAAGGAACTTGTGCCTTGGTCTTTGGGCTACTTCTATGGATTATGGATAATTGTTCACATCGCTAGCAAATTCAACCATTTTTCCAGCTTGAATCTCCTTCAATCCATAAATATATGCAATCCCATTTAGAATGAACCTTTCTTGATGGAAGAAAAGGAATAGGCTTATGGAGCATCTAGAAGAGATTTTAATTTGACTGTCCCCCACTAGAGTCTCAAAGTTATAAAAAATGTGATGTAGTCATGTAAAGGAAAGAATTAGGCTTGTTTCCAATTTATTCCCAAGTGGCCTAGCATCTTTTAGATCCAACATGCTTTTCTTTATTTTTATTTTCTTAGCTAATTTATTACATAAAGTGTACAAGCGATGTCATTCTATCTAGGTGACATAATTATCTAATGATCATGAGGAGAGAGAAGGATAAAAACACTTCGCCCATGCCATTTTTGCTTAGCATGAATGAGAGTAAGTTTCTTTGCAATTTCATTTGTCTTTAGCGGAAATAAAGTTGTGAGGCTAGAATATCTCATGTTGTAAGGTTTTCAACACCATTCGATATACGAGCAAAGATCGATTCTTGCAACTTCAATGGCCGGTGACAAAATGTGCTATGGTTCACTTAGATTCCCAATTTTAAATCCTCGAAAATAAAAATTAAGCAACGATTCACAGTCCTTTCTCAAGATATGTGAACCACACACGATGTTATCTGAGCTGGTCTGAACCGACCTCCTCCCCAACCCCAACGGAATCAAGATAGAGACCTCCCTCCTCCTCTCACCCAATTCCACCTCCAAACCAACTTTAATTTCATCCATATGTACACTTAAGTCAACCACATCTAGTCCTTACTTTTCATTGTCGGAGACCCCTGCAACATCAAACTCCAATTCATCAATCCCCAGCTTGGCCTCCCCTCTTTAACGAAAAGAGCTCTGGTGGAGAACTCCCAGCTTACTTTAGGCAAGACCAACCACTTAGGACTCATGGACATTACAAAATGAAGTTGGATTCTGCACCTGTTGATGCCTCACTTCACATAGAAAACTTCTAGGATTGGATTCACATGGTGGAGAATTTATTTGAATACATGGGGTTCCCTGAACAATAACAAGTCAAGCTTGTTGGATATAAACTCAAAGGCAATGCTTTTGTTTGGTGGGAATAGATTTAATATATTTGATGATGAGACAACAAACCAGCTGTGCAAACCTAAATGAAGATGAAGCAGTTGTTAAGGAAGATGTACTTACCACCAGATCATGAACAAATCTTCATCGACAATATTTGAAATGCAATAAAAGGCATAAGTCCATTGTTAAATATGTGAATGAATTTTATAGGCTTAGTGCTAATTGAATTTGGTAGAAATAGCGTTGCAAAGGGCATCTCGATTCCTCAATGGTCTTAATGAGTCAATCCGAGATGAGTTGAGTATGAATACCATTTGGACTATGTGTAAGGAGTTAGAAATCAAGCTCAGTAAACAATACTCTAAACCCAATTTCCCAAGAAGAACTCAATTTAAGCCAGCCCTTGATGTAAAACCCTTATATGTCACACCTACTTTCCAAAACAACCAAGTTAGACCCAAACGACCTCCAAACCTACATAAGAGTAACCAATTCCAAAACCAACCCCTTTCATACTCTACACCTCACCCCAATCGAAACCAACCTAAACAGAACCAACAAACCACCAATCAAACCCAAAACCACCAATAACAAGAAAATGCTATAAATCTAATAAGCTAAGCCATTGATCAAGTGACTGCACACTAAGGATGATGGCTAATATAATTGAGGAATGTAAGAAGCATAAAGGAGAGGTTGAGTATAATGATCCCGAGGATTTTGAAAAGGATGAACCAGTTGTAATGCAGGATGAATGAGATCAGGTTATTTATGTAATTTAAAAGGTGCTATTATCCTTTAAGAAACCTCTTGTTACAAAGAGTCAAACCAAGTACACAATAAAAAAGAAAGTGTGTGATGTGATCATTAATAGTGGCAGCTACTAGAATATTGTTTCTAAGTCATTATTCATAAAAATCATTTCTTTCAAGACCTCATTTTTACTATTTGAAAATTGCCCTGTTTTGAAAAATAAATTTCATAAAACCTATAATTATTCTTAAAATATAACAGTTTCAATAATTCATAAGATAAAGAAAATAATATAAAAAACTTTCATAATTTTATAAGTGAAATATAACTTTTATAATTTATAGTTCATAAAATATCAATAACCATATATTATCAATAATTTATATGATGTTGTAGATATGACAACTTGCCATTTATTGTTGCAACATCCTTTGCAATTTGATGGAATGCTTTATATAAAGGAATATAAAACACTTTCTCTTTTTATCAGCATGACAAAAAGATAATTCTAGCACCAACTATAAACAAACCATTACAGCCTTTACAATTTGTCATGAAATAGCCTTTTCTACTCACATTTAACAAGAATACATTAGATTAGCATCCACTATAAGAAAGAAAAGTTGTTATGTTATTTTTGAGATAGCAAAAGGAAGATGGTTCTCTCATTCCCATTGAAATGCAACCACTTCTTAATGAGTTTGAAACCATTTGGCTAGCATAGTTGCCAAATAAACTGCCACCAATAAGACAAATCCACTATTAGATAGGTCTTATTACCAGTTCAAGTATTCCTCACCTGCCTTATTACAAAATGAGCCCTCGAAAGCATGAAATTTTACAACATATGGTTGATGAATTGCTTAAGAAGAAGCTTATAAAACCTAGTTTAAGTCCATGTACTGTCCTTACCTTGTTGGTGCCAAAGAAAGATGGAAATTGGTGTTATGTATCTTGATAGCCACGCAATTAAAAAAATCACCATCAAGTATAGCTTCCTAATTCCAAGGTTTGAAGATTTGTTTGATAGTTGCATGGAGCTAAGTTGTTCACTCATTTGGACTTGAGAAATGGGTATCATCATATTAGAATATACACTAGTGATTAATGGAAAATAGATTTCGAAACAAGAAAAGGCCTTTATGAATGGTTGGTAATACCTTTTGTCTTATAAAATGCACTAAGTCCTTTTATGCAATTAATGAATGAGGTTTTGAAGCCCCTAATTGGAAAACCAATGGTGGTTTATTTTAATGGTATCTTAATTTATAATAAAGACACAACTGAATATTTGCAATATATTCATGAGGTTTTCCAACTTTGACAAGAGAAGTAGCTACACTTGAACATAGAGAAATGTGAATTTCTAGCCCCTTAGCTTTTATTTTTGGATTTCATTATTGGTGATGAAGGTATTAAAGTGGATGAAAGGAAAGTTAAACTATTAGAGTCTAGCCAACTCCAACCATGATAACTAAAGTTTGAAGCTCCCATGAGGTTGGCAACTTTTTATAGACAGTTCATCCAAGATTTTGGAGAATTATTGCACCAATCACTAATTACTTAAAGAAAGGACCATCCGAATGGGGTGAGGAACAACAAAAGAGCATTGAAATATTAAAAACAAAGCAAACCACAACACCTGGCTTGGCACTTCCCAATTTTGACAAGTTATTCGAGGTTGAAACAGATGTATGAATGCTAAGAGTGGCAGCTGTGTTAATGCAAGAAGGAAGAGCAATCGAATTCTTGGGTCGAAAACTTAGTTCAGTAAGGCAACAGTGGTCTACTAGTGAATAAGAATTGTATGCTTTCTTTAAAGCTTTCTAACAGTGGGAGTAGTGTTCAAGAAATAAAAATGTTCATATTAAAGAGTGATCATCAATTCCTTCAACATCTCAAATCCCAAAATACTTTACAGTTCTATTTATTGACACATTCCCATATTCTTTTGTGTACAATTCTGTTCAGAAAAAATTAAGTGGCAGATGCTTTAATCGTTAAATAAATTTACTTCTGACATTGGAGGTTAAATTACAGGGGTTTTAGAATTTCAAAGAATACTATACAGTTAATGAAGAATATACTAAAATTCTGCAAAAATGTAAGAGCAACAAGACAGCGGGCTATTTCAACATTCAACAAAAGTTTTATGTTCAATGGAGGTTGCTTGTGTATTCCTCGAGTATCTTACAAATAGTATCTCATTCAAGGATTCCATTCTGGAGGAATCGTTACACATACAGGCAGAGATAGTACTTTGGCACTTTAAACTTAAAGGTTTTACTGGCCCCATATCACCTGTGATATTCTCTGCTTTGTGCAAAAGTGCATGGTTTGCCAAACATCAAAGGGAATAGCTCAAAACACAAGTCTTTACTTCCTTTTACATATTCCTGAACACATTAGGGAAGAAACAAGCATGGATTTCAATCTTGGTTTGCCTCAGATAGCTAGACAAGTAGATTTTATCCTCATCATCATAAATCACTTTTCTAAGATAGGTCATTTATTGCCATGTCAAAAAGATGTTAACTACATGACCAATCTTTTCTTCAAATAATTTGTTCGTTTACATGGCATTCCCAAATCCATTATTTCTGACAAGGAAATCAAATTTATTAGTCATTTTGGTGAACCACTTTTTGGTGAACCTTGTGCGAAAAGTCCAACCCTACACTAAATTATAGTTGTGCATATCATCCTCAAACCAACGATCAGGCAAAAGTTATAAATCCTACCCTTGGTTTTATACTTCATAGCCTCGTCAGTGACATTCTTCGTGATTGGGAATTGAAACTACGTCAAGCTAAATTGGCATTTAATTCAATGGTAGATAGGTTCATATGCAAAGCCGCATTTTCCATTGTTTACACCAAAGCTCCCAACTTTACTACAGATTTGTTCAAACTTCCAATGTCTACAAATAAGGTAGCAAATAACTTACCTGATAGGATCACCAAAACCATCAAAAGTTCATCATGCTCTACAACAATAAATTCGAAGTACAAATCCAATGATAATGTTCATTGATGATTTAACAGATGAACAATAGCAACAACAACAATAGAAACAGCAGCAGCAGAAGCAGTAGTAGCAACATCGAAAACAGAGTGCTAACAAATAAATTCAAATTATTGTGGCCGTTGCAGAAGCAGGTATCAAGGAGCCACACATACCAACTTTAAACTAATTTCAAATCGTACCATTTTAGTTCTTTTATAACAAGCTTCAAACATAGCATTTTGGTAGAGAATGCATATATTAAGTTGCCAACTTGTTTACTGTAGATAGACCACCTTTCTTTCGTTTGTAAGACTGTATAAACTTGAGCATCAAGTTTTGGAAATTCTAGCAACTTCTAATTTGAATGGTTTGATAGATAGAATATTATTTTCGTTTATTTATAGCTTCTACATTAAATTGGTATCAGAGTTTGGAGATCGCTAAAAAATGTGCAATGACCAATTCTGATGAGGAAAGCAGACAAACTGGTGGTGAAGATCAGAGTACAAAAGCTATATTGACGGCAATAAGAGGTGTTGAGTAACAAATCGAAAACCGAACGATTGTATTCAACAAACCCTATTCCGACACTCACCATCCATGACACCCATCGCTAGATCAAGGGATTGAGACTTAGCTCATCACCTCAGATGGCTAACCAAACTCAAACTACACAACACCCACCATTGCAACTAGACCCATCTTTTGGTCTGATCTACCACCACCACCTCATTCTCCACCAAATTATCATCACATTCAACTACCTTTACAAAATGTTGACTCCGATGATGATATCAAACAACTTTTTTATTACAATCCTCATTAATGACCTGGAGACTTTCTTCCAAATCAACATTTCGGGCACTCAGGACCACCACTACCCAGTTACAATCCCAACCGAGAAATAGACTATAAAATTAAAATTGATATACCATTGTTTGATGGGCAAATTAATATAGAGAGTTTCTTGGATTTGATCCAAAATGTTGAATCATTTTTAAACTATATGAATATCTCAAAGGCACAACAATTTAAATTGGTGCATATAAGCTTAGGGGAGGTGCTTCTGCTTGGCAGAAGCAATTACAATCTAACAAGAGAAAGGAAGGAAAAGAACTCATTAGATCTTGACATAGGATGAAACAACTCCTCAAAGCCCATTTCTTACCTAAGGACTATGATCAAATACTTTATGAACAATACCATAGCTGCCAATAAGGCACTAGAACAGTGAATGAATACACAAGTTCTTTCGCCTTAGTTCACATAACAATGTATAGGATACAAAATAGCAACAAGTAGCCAGGTACACACATGACCTTCAAAAGCCAATTCGAAAAAAGTTACACTTAATCCCCAATGCAACCTCAATGCGGTTGTTAACTTGGCTAACTGAGTAGAGAGACAATTAACAATGCCAAACTCAACTACAAGACCCCCATAGAAGTGGAAACCAATTTCTAACTTCTACATAGATAAACCTAACTAATACCACCCACATCTTAAAGTGCCAAATTCCACCAACCCCTCTACTAATCCCACTATAAAACAACATCAAGATTATAATACCAAAGCTACTGAGAAGGCACCAATAACTCAATCTTATAGTAATCATTCCACCAAGACTTCTAACTACCCCATAAAGAACCCATATGCAAGGCTATATCCTATTAAACGCTTCAAATGCAACTAAGTGGGGCATCAGCTAAGTGAATGTCCTCAACGGAAACTTATGCATATGCATGAAGAACTGGACAAATATGGAGGAGAAAGGGAAGATGGTAAGGCTAATATTAATGAGGCAATCGAAGAAGGTAGTGGGGAAAATATTGAAGGGGATCCAATAATATGCATTTTACAAAAAGTTCTTTACTCAGCTAAAAGGTTCACTCCTACTCAACAACATACTTTCCTTAAAACTAAATGTACCATAAATAGCAAGGTTTTTGACGTTATAATAGATGGAGGTAGCACTGCAAATGTTGTTTCTAAAGCCTTGGTTGCTACTTTGAACCTACCTACTAGACCACATCCAAATCCATACAAAATTGGATGGATCAAGCAAGATTCATACATTCAGGTTCAAAAAATGTGTAATCTTATATTCTCCACTAGAAACAACTATGTAGACACCATAGATTATGATGTAATTAAAATGGATGCTTGTCACTTGTTATTGGGAATATTGTAGCTATTTGAAATAGATGTACAACACAATGGAAAGAAGAATACTTACTCTTTTACTTAGCATAATAAGAATATTGTTCTCCTGCCACCCACGTCATAAGCTGAGACTTCAACAAAGAAACAAAGTGCTAAACAGTAATTCAACCACACTTCTCGAGATCACCTCCTCAATGCTTGTGTTGATCATTTTCAAAGCTACACCAAACATACCACTCTAGTACTTACCCTCATCCTAAAAGATACAAAAACTCCTACCAATAACCTAATTCCACCGACCATGCAAGCTCTCTTAACAGAATAAAGTGATTTATCCCCAGCTGAATTAATCTTATACTTGGAGCCAACTTGCCAAACTTGCCACATTAACACATGAGTCCCAAAGAGCATATCAATTTTCAAGAAATTAGATTAAGCCTAGCCTTAGTCTTTGTATCGTCCCCGCTCTCCTTGTTTCCAAAAAGGATAAAACCTAGCGAATGTGTGTGGATAGTAAAGCAATCAACAAAATTACTATCAAATATAGGTTTTCCATCCCACGGTTGGAAGACATGTTAGAAGACTAGACAATCTTTTCTCGGATTGACCTCAAAGGTGGATACCATCAAATAAGGATATGCCTAAGGGATGAATGGAAGATAGCCTTCAAAACTATGGAAGGTTTATATGAATGGCAGGTTTTGCCATTTGGTCTTTGTAATGCTTAAGCACCTTCATGTGCCTCATGAATCCAAATACTTAAGCCTTTCATTAGTCACTTTATGATCGTATACTTTAATGATATCCTCATCTATAACCGCAGCACGAACGAAGATCATATGCTTCAACTGAAGAAAGTTTTCCAATCACTGCAAGATAACAAGTTATACCTCAGTATACAAAGTGTGAGTTCTTTACTAATAGAATTCTCTTTTTGGGTTTCATTATAAGTATAGAAGGCATAGACACAGATCCAAAGAAGATCTAAGCCATTCTTGATTAGTCTCAACCCCAATATGTCACTAAACTTCACAACTTCCATGGCCTCGCCATTTTCTTAGGAGGTTTATTAGAAATTTTAATGAAATATCAACTTCTTTAATGGCTAGTCTCAAGAGGAATGAGTTTATCTAGCAACAGCCCCAGTAAGATAGCTTCAACTTGCTGAAACGAAGCTCACCAATGCTCCTATTTTGGCCTTCCTAAACTTTGATAAAGTTTTCGAGGTTGAGATCGATGCTTCTAAGGTGGGCACTGGAGTTATTTTAACTCAAGAGGGTCATCCAATTGAATTCTTCAATGAGAAGCTCTGTCCTGCCAGACAAAAATGATCCATTTATGAGCAAGAATTGTATGCATTAATCAGAGCTTTTAATTATTGAGAACATTACCTGATTCAAAAAGACTATATTTTACATAGTGGTCATCATCCTCTCATATATCTCAACTCTCAAAAGAAGCTCAATGATTTACATGCCCGCTTGCTTCAATCTCTTCAAAAATTCCATTATGCTTTCCATCATAAAGTAGGCCATCACATCATAATTGCTGATGCTCTCAGTTGCAAGTACATGTCTAATGTGGTCATATAAGAAAAAGAACTAGGCCTCTTTCCAATTTGTTCCCAAACATGCCCAACATCTTTTTGATCTAACATCAGCTAGTCTTATTTTCCAAAGCAAGCATTTCCTGATTTTTATTTTCTTAGATGCTTTATTACATAAAGTGTACAAACAATGTCTTTCAATCTAGATGACATCATTGTCTAATAGTCATGAGTAAAGAGTGATAAAAACTCTTCTCCCATGCCATTTTTGCTTTAGCTTGAATTTTCGAGTCTATCTGAGAGATTTTCTTTGTAATTATGTTTCTCTTTAGTGGAAATAATGTTGCAAGGCTAGAATACCTTGTGGTTCTAAGGGTATCTACAACAAAATGAATTTGGCTGCTGAGCAAGTTAGCTAGTAGAAAATGAGACATTAAATGAAAAAAAAGTAACATTTTATTTTAAGTCACATTTTCAATGAGGGATGGACATTTTACTGGAAGTAAGTTAGACTTTTAAAATGTTTTTTATTTATTTTTATATTTACGTTAATATTTGAGATTTTGGCTTGTTAAGTATCTGCGTCATGAATTATAGATTATGTAACATCTTCAATAAATAGTAGCTTAATTGTATAGTGGCCATTTCATGTGAACCTTGTCTTCCACTTTCCAAATAAATTGAGCTTGCTTTCTTTCCCTCTTTTGTTTGTCAATGAAACATACTATTGGAGCATATAAACATGAAAAGGAAATAATGTACGTTTCAAGCTATAAAAATTTGATTTTGAGGTTTTTTTTATTTGGTGTTTCAATGGCTGAGACTCACTTCAGCTCTTTCTTTCCTAAATTGTAACAGCCCAGCCCAGACCACCCGCATGCAAATATTGTCCTCTTTGGGCCTGGAAAATCCTCTTACAACCCAGCCCTCAAAGGTTTAAAACGTGTCTACAAGGGAAAGGTATCCACACGCTTATAAGCCATGGGAACTTCGTTCCCCTTTCCAACCGATGTGGGACTTCACAATCCTCCCCCCTTGGGGCCCAGCATCCTCGCTGGCACACCGATCTAGGTAATGACTCTATACCATCTGTAACAGCCCAGCCCAGATCACCCGCATGCAGATATTGTCCTTTTTGGGCCTGGAGAATCCTCTTACAACCCAGCCCTCAAAGGTTTAAAATGCGTCTGCAATGGAAAGGTATTCACACGCTTATAAGCCATGCTTCGTTCCCTTTTCCAACCGATATGGGACTTCACATAAATACTCTTTCCCTTTTAGATTTTGTGTTGAGGATTGACAACCTAGTGGGAATGGTATCTAGATTTAATGTACCAGATGGTGGAAGAACTTGTCTGGTTGCCGTAATTAGTAGCTCAATAAATGATTTTAGATATGTGTTTTCCACTAAATGCAAAATAAGTATAGCCTGGAAACCTTATATATTGATGGACCTTTCGTTGGTTGGTTTATGATTGATAATTAAGTTGATAAAGAATGAACAAGATGTTGGGAAAAACTAGGACTTCATCCTAATTTTCTATAGGATCTTAGGATTAATGATGGTAGAGAAAAATAGCAAGAATAATCAAAGCACAAATAAAGACACAATTAGGAGAAGAAAACAAGGACTGTCAATCCTTGTTGTTGTCCCTTCCTTTTCTTGTTTTGTTGTTTCTTTTTATTGCTAAACCCCTGCATTTTTGCTCTCAATCTTCCTCTAAAATCTGTATGTTGCCTCTGAAATATAATCTATCACTCTTCATGGTTACTGCCACATAGAGTCTATATATAGGCTAGGGAAAAGTACAACGCAAAGGACTTTTGTCTTTAGTTTCCTACCTCATGTTTGAAAAGTCAAAAGGGTGCATGAGCCTGCCCTTTCCATTCCTTAAATATCTATTCTCTCCAGCTGCATAGATTGAAAGCCCACTTTCAGATGTAAATTTTCCCTTTCTCATGCTTCCTGCCACTTGTCTAATTCTTTACCAATTTAAATAATTTTCCTTTCTCTAATTTAGCCCTTAATTTAAACATCACTTAATTTAGGGAAGTTTCTCCTATTATCTGGAATTGGCACCACTCTATACACTAGCTAAGAAATTGAAACCAAAACAGCGGCTTCCTTTCTCCTCTTTTAAGCGTCAGATATCCTTTGAATCTTCTAGGATTTAGGCTCCAAATATCTCTTTTGAGTCGAAATTCATATTGCTTTAATCTTTGCCTAAAAATTATAAATCATAAAAATTGAGTATAACTCCACACTTTTAAACATATATTTAGCAAATAATAAGAATGATAATATAGAATAAAACATAGATCTTGTCAATGATTCACTCATGGTGAAACGGTGATATTACCTTGGCGATAAGAGTTCTCAAGAGTACATTTTTTGTAACATGTGAAGTTGCATTAATCTTAACCCTGAGACAGAGATTTAAAGGAGTACTGAATATTTTAAGCTTTTCTTGAAGCCTCCCCATGATCCATTAGAAAAAACGAGAGCAAGGAATAAAAAAGATGAAGCCGATTTGATTATGAGGTCTACAAACTCATTGGTAGACAGCAAACAATGGAGAGAAATCTAGTTTTTCAATAAAAATAAAATAAAATAAAAGTTGCTGCTATTTACATAACTAAAACCCAAACAAACCCAGTTTTCCATTCACTGTATACTCTCTCACTCTCTTTTTAAAAGCAAAGCAAAACCTTTCTCATGCCTCGAAAATTCCAATAATCAACAACTAGGCACAAATAAAATGTTAAAAGAGCCCCGAGGAGGTAAGAAATTGAGGACCCATCTCAAAAGGCTGAAACTTGACACTTGGCAAAGTTAAAAAGCTAATTTTACAAAGAAATTAATTTAACAAAATATTTTTTATTTATTATTTTTTATTTTTTATTACAGGGTTGTGGGACAGGTTTCCAGCAGTAATGATAGTTATGATGGAGACAATGGTCATTTTATTTAAAATGAAATGCATCTTGAAGTTTTAATCTGGTGAAAAGGGGCTGCCTAAAATAAAAGGTGGCGTCTTGTCAATCGGCTTCTAATAATGCCTTAGTTTTGCCCCATTATTTATGTGCAGGCCCAACACGCTCATGAAAGAGGGTAAGGGACCTAATGTTAGTCAGAGAGCTTATGGTTAATGGTTATTAACCCAACTTGTATGCATGCTTATATCTAAACACTTTTGTTACGAAAATAGAACAAAAACAATAATAATAGAAGGATAAAAACAAAACATAGATAGATTTATGTGGAAAATTTTTGATCAAAAAAAAAATTATGGACAAAAAAAGACAAAACTTTTATTGATAAAGATTAATATAGAAGGTGAACAAACAGAACGGTAAAAACTCAATACATCCAAAAATCTTTGAAAATATATATATATATATATATTATACGGATGGAATAAACCTTAAAATTGCAAAGATCCATACCCCAAGATTGTGGCCCCGCACCCTCGTCGGGCTCAGTGGTAGGCTACGGTCTTAGGCCTATCAATCCTCGACCTCCACTACCATTACAAAGCTCCATTTTTTCTTCAAAATAAATTTTATCAAACGGGTCGCATCATGAATTTTTCAGATCGGATCAATAAGAATTCAGACCATCAACTCTAACAACCTTCATATGTAATCTAGAAGTATCACCAACCCTTGGATTACTCCATCAAAGGTATAATGGGGACATGTGGCATGGAGAACACAATGATCTTTGCAAGGTCAAAGATAAAAGCGACCAGGGCACCAAATGGAGAGGGATGTTATCTGCACTCCATACAAATGTTTTACCCAAAAAAAAAAAAAAAGTCTCTGACTTAAGTATCGAAAGGGCATTATATGGTATACCCTCGGTGTGTCGCTGGGGTCTTTTTGCTGGTACCACATGGACGGAGCGCCATTCAGTGGAGTTAGGGAGTTGATGTGGTTTGACTGTGCAAAACTTACCGTTATCAACTTTTGTCACGGTTGATCTCCACATTATGGGCCAAAATTACACAGTTTTGACTCTTAAACCGTAGTTAGCGGATATAGGACATTCATCCAAATACTTCAACTGATTCGCAGGAGTTTATAAAATAATAAAATGATAAATAAATAATTAATTATATACTTTTTTTCTTGAATAATTGTTCCTATAATCAAACCCTCAATTGGACGTTCAATATTTATTCAACCAAAAAAAATAAAATAAAAAATTCGACCTCCAATCTAAAGCCTATCGAGTAACTTAGATCTTTATTTATTATTGGGCCAAATTATATGTGTTAAACAGTTAAGTCAATATAAAAGGTTAAAAAAAAAAAAAAAAAAAAAGAAAGAAAGAAACTCTCTATTAATTTGACATTTAAGTTTACTAAGCAGATTTATGTGTTTTTCACCACTAATTTCTTAGCCAAGAAGATATATGCAATAACCACTTTTGCCAAAGGGACCATTATGTATTAATTTAGAAAGTTTGACTACGAAAGCGATTGCATTTCAAAGTTTTTTTTCCTTCTTTTTCTTTTCTCCCCCTTAGTAAATGATTACAATTCAAAGTTTGAAAGAAATAGTACTGACTCTTTAGTTTCAAGGTACTCAAAGGCAAATCCTGATGGAGACCATGTCGTTAGCCATAGAGGAAGGCTGGCTTAATTTGGGGTATGATAATGATGCTAAAGTTATCAAAACCTCAATGATCCACACGTCTCTTCCATCCATTGGTTCGCTGATGGTTATTAAGAATACTTTGGATCTTTGTCAATCCTTCATTTGATTCTCTCTCTTTTGCTTGAACCTCAAAGGTTAATAATAAGCTTGCGCATTTAGCTTCACACAGAGGTCTTTCTAATGCTCCTGTTGATTTTGTATCTCCTAAAATATTCTAATTCAATCCAATTTAAACAGATGAACAAATATGCATTAGAAATAATAATTAAGCATATTGATAAATATGTTCCACTGCAAAAGGAGATTGATTTTAAATATATATATATATATATGCATATAATTTTCTATCAATAATGTATATTCACAGTTGACTTGATAAAGCTTTTGCTTCTAATTTTGAGGCCGGTTAACTAGTTATTTATATTTTTTTGGTTAAAAAAGAAAAAAGAAAAAAAGAGTTATAATGGAAATTTTATTCAGTGAAATCCCAAAATAAAAAACAAAAGAGTGAGTAATTTTGTAAAGAACAAAAAGAAATAATGACTTTTACTGTAGTCCACCTAATGCATTTGGACGCGAAAAGATAACAAAATGGGAATTCACATCTTTTTTTATGAGCAACATTAAGTTGATTACAACCAAGGGAAAAACAGGAAAACAAAAATAATAATAATAATAATAATAATAAATGTCCACCAAAATTTAAATTCTGAACCTACAACTGCATTTCTACACTAAGACTAAGCCTACAAATAGTTGAAGAACAATGGTTGAATTTATGAAAAAAAACTAAAAATAAAAATAAATGCGTCCCCAAGACTTTTGTGGCTAAATGACAAATTAAATCTGAAATCTATTTACTAAAACAGTATTAATTAAACTTCCAAAAGCGCATGGGAACGAAAAGTCACATTGGAATTCTTATATTTTTATCCACAAAGATCATTTCACTCACTTCATGTTGGTCCCACGGACAAGTGCACCGATTTGCACCGTCCAAATGTGCTGGCTTTACTTATTATTATTATTATTCCCCCCCCCCCCCCCCCCCCCCCCCTTTAAACTGCAGGCTTTTTTACTTCGTCCCGAACAATTAGCAAATAGATGGGTAATAAGGGGAGCTGGATCCTCTGTCCCCATTTTGATGTCCCTAAGCCTGTCCTCCCAATCAATCAATGCCACCTCATTTTAAAAAATAACACTCATCTTTTACCCTCAGTTTATTATATGTTTTACTTTTTTTTTTTAACCCTAAAATACTCCTCCTTCTTTTTGCCTTTGAATGTCACGCAGCCATACCGGCATTCATCAAACTTTAATTCCTTCGATTACCAACATTGTTTCCACCAATTTTCAAATTTTATATTCATCACTGAATGATAATCTTCAATAAAATCTAATTCACATCTCTCATTAAAGCAATTCATAGAATATTCATTTCCCAAAAAAAAAAAATATTTGCATTATTGGAAATCTTTGAATTATAAAATTTCATCGAAATTTAGCTTTATATATTAGTAATCTAGTTTGATAATAATTTTCATTATTATTTTTAAACCTAAAAAACCCTTTATAAATCTCTTCTTTTTCTTTTCTTTTGTTTTTTCCTTTTGTTGTTAAAGTCAAAGAATTAAAACTCGCGGGTTCAATCAAAATGTATATGGTGGTAAGCTCAATCCAAAAGGACTCAAAAACACCATTTTCCAGGCAACTTCAAACGATTGTTGCATAAAATTCTCATTCCATCAAACCAGATAACAAAAATATACATACTTATATCTTCAGATTTGTTGAACCATGCCCAAGTCTCAAGATATATATATATATATATATATATTTAAAATTGAAGAAAATCCGAACCCAACCATCTAGCAAATAAACCCCACTTTCAAAACATACATTTTCTCTCTTCTATCTATTGGTAATTATGGCTGCGCGACATTCAAAGGCAAAAAGAAGGAGGAGTATTTTAGGGTTAAAAAAAAAAATAGAAAATATAATAAACTGATCGTAAAAAAATGAATGTTATTTTTTAAAATGAGATAGCATTGACTGACTGGGGGGATAGGCTTGGGGACACCAAAATGGGGACAGAGGATCCGACTCCGTAATAAGGTTATGCTGCATCTTGTTCGGATTAAAAAAAAAAACAAAGGTTATGCTGCATCATGTGCAAAGTTTAAAATATTAAAAAAAAATTAATAATTTAAAATATAAAATATTTATAAAATATTAAAAATTATTGTTTATTGATAAAATTTATAAAAAATTAAAAAATTGAAAGAAATTTATTTAAAAATTTAAAATTTTATTATTAATTTATTTAATCAATTTATTTTTAAATTGATTATAAAAATAACTAAAATTTTGAATAAGTATTATATTTTTTTAATAAATCAATTTATAATATGTGTTAATAATTATAAATAAAAATATAAAAAATATATAAATTTAACAAAAATATTTATCAATTAAGATGTATAAAATAATTATTACAATTATATTATATTTTATGAATGATATCCTAATATTACATAAAATTCTTTAATGGTTGAAAATTATTAGTTTTTTTTTTCATTCTTATTTTGAAATATAAAATGTAATAAATAATTATTAAAAAAGTATTTTCTTGATAATTTTGTATGTAATTATATATCAATTATATGAATTTTATATTAAACACAGTTATCTTTGATGATAATCATTTTATGATATTAATAAAAATAATATCAACATAAATTCTTTATAATGTTATGTTTCTTTATTCTTATTTTATATTACTGTATACTCAACTGCTAATATGTAATTATGAAATTTTAATGAATTATCTTCATACAAAATATATACAATATAGTATATATAGATATATTATCAGTGAATAGAATATGCCAAAGTTATTTAATTCAATTTATTTTGTTTTATTTGTATCACTAAATATTTAAAGTTAATTAAAAGATCAAAAAATCGATCAACAAAATTCATTTGTCAAAAAATTTTACTAAACATCAATAATATTTATAAATTGCTTTAATAAAAAAGTTTAAAAATTATAAAAATTAAATTTCATATATATTTCAGAAATTATCATGAAAATTATGAATTTTTAATTAAATTATTAAAGATTTGATATATATATATATATATATATATATATTTTTTTTTTTTTACAGAAATTTTTATGAAAATTGTAGAAAAATATCAAAAACCTCAATGTATATTATAAAAATTTCACTTATCAAATATAAATAAATGTTTATAGAGAATTTTACTTTTTATCTTAATAGATACTCTTTATTTTATATAATCTCTTAAGGAAACTCATATGTGGGTGTTCCTTGATTATGCATATTTGATAGTGTTTTAATTGGAGCTAAAGACACTTATTTGTGAAAATAAACATTTTGACAACACGTTTGGCAAAAATACAAGTGCATCATCAAAAATATTAAACCATTCTTATCAAAAACAACTATTTAAAACATACAATTGGAGGACGAGGAGCGACATCTTAATGTAGAAATCCTACAAAGAAGGCACAACATGTGAAAGAGATAACAAGGATTGAATCTTGGATCTGCTGCTCTTCTACCATTTTAAACCACAACCCGATACTATAGATTACATAAGTTCAAACTTATGAAATGTGAATTGAAATTAAGTTATATGTTTTAACAAAATCATCACACCCACAAAGCCAAATTGTCAATCAGGGAGAGAGAAATAGTGGATGGAGAAGCTTATCGGTGGTGAAAGTGAGGCAGCGGATCATGATTCCTAGTGCATGGTCAGTGGTGAAACACATAATAAGGGAGAAAGAGAAATGGATAGTAGGAGAAAATGAGGTTTACTTTAAAAGCTTGAATAATTAATTGCATTTGTAACCTTAACCTGTAGGGTTTTATGAATTAGGCCTCCAACTTTGAACGTGGTAATTTAGGCATTTAATTTTTAAAATAGTTTCAAATTGATCTAGTCCCAAATTTTGATCAAGTAAATTGGTAAAGGTTTTGCTTTCTTGTGTTTTCTTTTTTTTTTTTTTCATTGATTAACATTGCAATATTTTTTCTCGTGGACTCAACTACAAGTTTCTAAGTAGAATTATTGCCAATTTGTTTGGTGAAAATTGGGATCAAACCAATATGAAATAAATTTAAAAATTGAAAATTTAAATCGCAAAACTCTACAAATCAAGGATATAAAGCACAATTGACCTAAATTTGTACTAGCCAAGGATGTAACTGAAAGGTAGGGAAAAAGGTTGATTAAAATTATAAAATTTTCAAAACATTCCTAAATTTCAATCTTAAGCCTTAAAAAAAAAAGAAAAAAGAAAAAAAGCTACTGGAATAAAAATTTAATCAACCTTTAATAATGGAAAATCCATACAAGAGTAGTTTGATTCATATCTTTATCTGCTAGTTAGCTTAAGGAAATTTAAAATTTGTTAATATAATATATATATATATATATAAATATATGTACTCGAATATTATAGGCATCAAAATGTTTAATATAACAAATGATGATTTTATGAGTTTATGACATTTTATTTCCCAAACTAGATGCATTTTTCACTTTGTTCCCACTCTATAAAATTTCCTATGTTGCTCCATGTACCATTATTTTTGTATGGTTCTAATCTAATTCAAACATTTATAATAAATAAATTTAATGAAATTAACAACATATGTAATATTGTTTTAGAGGAAAAATCTCTTATAGGAAAATTATTCCATTAGGACATTTTGATAGAAACTATCAAGACATTATAAATTAAAATAAAGTGATGCTAATTGAAACAAAAATTTAGAGGGGTAATGTGACAAACTTTGAATTTTGGAAAGCAATATAAAAATAAAAATAAACAGCGTGTCATAATTTGGCAAAAAATTTTCCATAGCCGTTAATAAAAAAAAGTTCAAAAATAGAAACTTTCAAAAATTATTTGTTTGTTTTGAAATATTTTTTAAAACCCTTCAAATTTTTAATAATGATTATATAATTATTTTAAACAAAATAAATAAATAGCTAAAGGAATTGAAATTGTAAGTAAAAGAAAATCATGTTTCCATTATGACAACCTTTGTAATTAAATGTTAAAGGGTGGTCTTTCTTTCTGAATTGATTGCCAAACTTTTTTTTTTTTTTTTTCAAGACTCCGCGAATGCTTGGTGGATGATTGTTCTTGAATCCGTCACACTAATCCACCAAATTATTAAAAAAAAAAAAAAAAAAGGCTGCAAAGTAGGTCGTCATGGTTTCATCATCCGTTCAAGGACAGAATACGTCAACCGTCAAATTACAACAGGCCACGTACATCTGGATGACATGTATGATTAATTCTTAAAAAAAAAAAATCCCATTTTAATTAAAGTATTATCATCAACACACAATTTTTTTGCTTGTGGTTGTGTGATAGAGACGTATATGAATTTTGCATATGTGTAATGCACTACCATTCTCATTGTATTCTTTCTTAGCATCAGAGTCGGCTAAAGCACCGTCACTTTCCCGAGAAAAAAAAGAGTGAGGAAGTGAGGATGAGTGACATTACCAAAGGTGGCGGAAACGCTAGCTCCGGACCAGAAAATGGGCATAGCAAAGGTGGGGAAACGGGATGGCATACCATAAGTGGGAAAAAATCAAGTTTCAAAAACGTCGTCCAGCCAAGGGGAAATGTTATGAAGAATATGTTTAAAGGAGGCTCATCATCTGCTCCAGTTTCCACAGGGAGAGAGTAGGAGGTTTTTGCTTCTTATATCACTTTTTCCGTTTCATGGAAAATATGTAAAAATTATGGATCTAGATCTAGCCTAGTGCTAGCCCTTTCCTCTTTTATATATGCTCCTTCTGTAATATATATATATATATATATATATGCAATCGTTTTATTATTGAAAATAACCATGATTAATATATGATTACCCACCCCTAACTAGCTGCAAATATTAATATTAGTTAATAAATTCCTTGTTAAATCATTCACAGCTCACTCTTTGTGTATTTTGTTCACTTTTCTCTGGATCCAAAAGGATATTCACAGATGTTGGAAATATCAAATTAGCAAAAATTAGCATATGTAGTCCGTACGAGAAAGTCATTGAATCCATGGGCCAGTTCGGCTGTGGAGAAGATAAGGTTTTTCTGGTAGAGATAAGGCATTATGAAATATCAAATACATTTTTTTTTTTTTTTTTTTTGCCCCTGTTAAAAAATAGTTAAACTCGGCATCTTTTCCCCGTCAATTACGCCTTTGCATTTTGATATCTGATTTTTTATTTTTGGCTTCTTGAACTTCAAATGTTTTTACACTTTTGTCATTTAACTATTTTATATTTTTATTTTTATTTTTGTTTTTTGGAAAAAAAATGTACAGTTTGCTAGATCAACAGAGATGGATCCACTACTCAAAGTTGCAGTAGGCGGATTTCTACCCTTCTGATCCATTTTTTGTCACCAAAACCTTTAAATCACCTAAGAGATGCTCAAGCATGTGCAAATTATACCAAGCTTTGATATGCTATTTGTTGTTCTAAAATTGTTTTTAATAGTTTTTTTTTTTTTTTTTTTTTCCTTTGATAAGCATGTTTATTAGTTATTCCATTTAACAAACATTCACTGACAGAACTGTTTGGTGGGTAAGAAAACAGGAGAACAGAGAGAAAGAAAAAGAAGAAAGAAAAAGAATTTTCTGTATTAAAATATTTTGCTTACAACATAAGCTAGTAACAGTATATGTATTTGTAGACTCAACAACCCACGCATGCTTTCCCTTTAAAGCTACACTTATAACCAACACGTGACTAAGCTGACAATAGTAACAAATCAAGCATGCGCCTCTCTTAAGCTTTATGACTCTTTTATGCTGACGTGGAGGATATAATAACAGTGACACCCTCCGCAAACAGAAGACTGTTAGAAACTGAAGGTTTACGGATGAAAAACAACAATGAACAGCAGACTACAATTAAGAGTGTGAGAAGGAAACAATATTCAGCTTAGATGGAAGAAATTGAAACCTTGATAACCTTGTTGTTCCGAGAGCTTTAATAAATATATCTGCAATTTGTTCAAGAATAGGAACATAATGTATTTCAAGAAGTCCTTGTAAAACTTTCTCAGGTATGTGGTGTATTTCAATTTCAATATGCTATATTGAAACACTAGATTGTAAGCAAAAGCAATAGCTCCTAGATTATCAGATGGACATGGTAAAACCAATTGCAATTCTTTGGTTAGCTCCATTAAACAACTCAACTCTGTAGTAGCATTGGCCAAAGCCCTTATTTAGCTTCTGTGCTTGATTTGGCAACAACAAACTGTTTTCTTGAACTCCACGAAATCAAGTTGGGACCTAAAGAATACACAATAGCCCCTGCAAGATCTTCTGTCATCAGGGCAATTTGCCTAATCACTATCAATAAAAGCATGAAAAACCAACTTAGTCATGTCAAGAACCTTGAAATGTAGTCCATATTGTATTATACCATTTAGATAATGAACAAGTCTCTTGCAGGCATTCCATTGGCTTGTTGTGGGAGAATGAACAAATTGACAAAGCTTGTTCATAGATAAAGTGATTTCTGGCCGTGTTATAGTCAAATACTGAAAAGCTCCCACAACACTTTGATATTTTTCTGGATTAGTTAAAAGATCCCCTTTATGAGCAGACAATTGATGACCTATTTGCATTGGAGTTGGAATACTTTTGGCTTCAGTCATTCTTGTCTTTGGTAACAAATCGCGAATATACTTAGCTTGAGATAAGACCAAACCAATAGAATTACGATGAACTTCAATTCCAAAGAAGTAATGAAGAGCTCCCAGATCTTTTAGAGAGAATTTTGAATTCAATCCTTTGATTAACTCTTCAATGTAGCTAACATTGGATCCAGTAATGACTATGTCATCAATGTACATAAGAAAAAGAACATGTACCTTAGAATTTTTCAAAATGAACAAAGAAGAGTTTGCTACTGAGTTAATAAAACCACGATGATGTAAAGAACACTTAAGTTTCTCAAACCAAGCTCTTGGAGCTTGTTTAAGACCATAAAGGGCCTTATTCAGTCAACAAACATGAGTTGGATAAGCTGGATTAACATATCCTTCAGGTTGAGACATAAAAACAACTTCTTGCGAATCTCCATTCAAGAAAGCATTGTTGAAGTCTATTTGCTTTATAGGCTAGTTGTATGCTAAAGCTAAGTGTAAGTCTAATAGTTGTAGGCTTCATAACTGGACTAAAAGTTTCCAAGAAATCAAAGCCACGTTTTTTATGAAATCCTTTAACAACCAATCTGCTTTATATTTATCAATAGTGCTATCAGGTTTGTCTTTTATTGAAAAAACTCATTTATTTCCAACAACATTCATATCAGTAGAATAAGGTACCAAAGTCCGAGTATTATTCATCAAAACTTGATACTCACTATTCATTGCAGCTTTCCATTTGTTATGTTGTAAAGTTTGCTAAACATTAACCAGTTATGTTTCAAATGAAGAATCTGGTTGAAAAGAAGCTGTAACTAGACCAGCAGAATTTGTGGATACACATGATTAAGATAGTAAAGCCTTAGTCTTACTGATACCACTCTTTGACAAAGTTTGCATAGGATGAATATTGTGTTGACATGGTAAATCAATATATAATTTGATTTTTGGAAGAGAACCTGAAGAAGAAGAAGACCCACTACCAGCAGTGTCATTATTTTCATTTAAGCTGATAGGTTGTCGAACTGATTGGATAAAGGTTTAGTAACATCAGACAAATCATTAGTTGAGAATTGAGCTGAAAGCCCAACTGTATTTATGTAGATGATGCAACTGCATGTGTATAAGAGGTTGTAAGTAATTGTTTATTAGTTGAAGATGATGAAACAGAAGGCAAAACCTGTTGAAGAACTGGCAAAATAGCTATTGTCCATTGTGATTACTTTGCTTGTACTGAAGCTCCAGTAGTTGAAGGAAATCCATAAGCAAATGGAAAATCTGACTTATTAAATTTGACTATCCAGTAGTTGAAGGAAATCCATAAGCAAATGGAAAATATGACTCATTAAATTTGAATAAGTTAGCAATATAAACTCTTCCAGATGCATCCAAACATTTATATCCTTTATGCTTCTAACTATAGCCAATGAAAATACATTTTGAAGTATGAAACTGAAATTTTTGTGAGTGATAAGGTCTTAGAAAGGGATAACAAGCACATCCAAACACTTTAAGAAAAGTGTAATTAGGTTTTTTGTTGTATAATTTCTGAAAAGGACTATGAAATTCTAGAGTAACAATTGGCAACCTATTGATAACAAAGATAGCAACACTAAAAGCTTCCCACCAAAATTGAAGTGACATATGTGCTTGAGCAAGCATTAACAACCCTACTTCAACAATATGTCTACGCTTTTTTCTACTTTTCCATTTTGAGCATGAGTATGTGGACAAGGGTGTTTCATCATAATATCGTGTTGCTTAAGATAAGGTAAGAAGCTACGAAACTCACCACCCCAGTCAATTTGAACGCACTAAATTTTATGGCAAGTATTCCTTTCAATTTTTCCATGAAAATCAACAAAACAACTTAAAGCCTCAGACGTTGCTTTCAAATGATAAATCCACGTAAATCTCATATAATCATCAAGAAAATGAATATAATATCTAAACGGATAGGATCCACCCCGGAAACCCTCTCAGGATCTCCCGGATGGTCCCGCCTAGTGAAATCCCACTGGACAATTATTAGAAGCTATCCAATGGAACTTCACTTAAAACGTGGACAACCGAACACAAGCAATATCAATAATACTTCAAAATGTATAAATATAAAACTACAACAGTGTAAAAGTCCACATCCGGCCTATTATACTACAGGCCATAACTATACACGTACATAATAAGGTCTCTACTGAGTCCAATATTTAGGTCAAAGCATTCTAAAAGTATTTTGCAAAGTTTAGAAATACAAATAAAAAAATAAATAGGTCCAAAAAGATAAAAATAAAATAAAGAAAGGATAATACTGTCATGGAAGGAAACAAGTAACGAGCGGTGCATGAGGTAGACGGCTACTAGCTGTTTGGGCCTAAGGAACGAATTTAAAGCAGTAAAATGTGAAATAAAAAAATCTCAATGAGTGGCATAGTATAATAGAAAAATAATAACTTATCTTTGTAAAATCTTTCTATCAAAACTTCTTATTCCACTCGTTTGAAAAGTTTCTCGTTTAAAAATTATTTCACAAAATCCAAATTTGTACCCCAATTCAATATCATGAAATGGATGCTCAAAAGGTATAAAGTGAACAATCAGCATAATATTATAAAATGCTTTAATTAAGATGTAAAAATTGAGCGTAAATATTATAAACGCAGTTCCACAAAATATTTATGAAAGTACAGTAAATACCACATTATTTGAAAACCAACAATGTACTCAAAACATATACAATGTACCATTCGATGTATCAAACTGTATATCATGGGATATACTCACCTCACGATCTTGAATATACGAAAAGCATTGTGTTAAAATAATAAACTGTCGGGACGTACCCAACTCCATAGCCCATGACAATAATAAACCGTCGGATGAAACAATCTCACGACACCGTGGTAATAATAAACTCTTGGGATAAACCCAACCTCACGGCCCTTGGTAATAATAAACCTTCGGGATGCACCCAACCTCACAGCACCATGGCAAACCCAGCATGCTGTAATATAATACTAAACCAAAACTCTGGTACTATATGGTACATCAATTAAAAATAACTAATATAGTATCTTAAAAACAATCTCATAAGATTATATATACTTTTTCAACAATACTATATCATAATTCATAATTTAATATTCAAATTCAACCGCTTATTTAAATATTTAAAAATAATTTTTAAATCATTATTTCATATTAAAATTAGAAATACCACAGTGAAATATATTCACCGTAAACTGATTTTAAGCACATAAAATTGTTAAATATTTGAACATTCTTAAAATCATATAAATTTTCAATCTGCTTTCTCAAATCAATAATTTTTCAAAGTGATTTTAAACTCAATTCAAATGCCAAGTTATTTAAATACCACAAGTTCATTAACAAATTCATGAGAATTTGAAATCATTTAAAATATTATCAAACATCACATAAAATGACAACTCATATTTATAAAAGCAGATATTTATATATAGGCATAAACCAAACATTCAATCAAATGGTATATACGCAAATTATTCAAAGCACATATATATTATATATACTTAAAACAATTTAAAATGATATAACCACTCATAGTACAGCAAATGCTCATTGCTGCTCCTGTGCAGGATCACCTCCAGGTTCAACTCGAGTGTCTCGGTCCAAAAGTTCCTCCGATGGCTGAAAAACTTGGTTAAATGCTTGGCCAAACTTCCTGTTGTTATATCTCTTAAACGGTGAAAAATCCCGCTGCCATCGGGAGATTCGCTGACCACATCTGGGTGCGTTTGGTCGCCATTCACCGTTTCACGGCCGAGCTCGCCGCTGGGTGGGCTTCCTCCTAGGTTGGCGTGTGTAGATGATGAGTGGCCGAAATGGGCAAAAACGGCAGTGATCTAGTTCGACCGTAAACTGGTTCAAAATGACCCGGTTCAGATCCATGGCTCTGGGGAGGAATTTCTTGGGCTTTGAAGGACAAAATGGATATTTTGGAATTTGTCTCCTTTTTGGCACGTTTCCCAAGACTTATGTAGAGTCTTGGACCACTAACAAACCAAAACTTCGGACTGATTTGAATACTAATATAAAATTGATGCTTAAAACTTCTCAAAACCATAACTTTTTAGCTACAACTCAGAATTTGATGTGCCGGTAGTCTATGAACTCATATCGTTGAGCTCTACACCATGGTACCTTAGTCAACCTAAAATATTGACCATAGAAAAAGTCAACCTAGGACCCACATATAGTTCACTTGGTCAAACCTATACAATAGGATATTTTGGTATGGGTTATAATATAAACCATTCTTTAGAAAGAGTAGGAGCTGGTCCCAACAAATCTGAATAAATTAATTCACGTGCCTTGCTAGTTTTGGTAGTATAACTATCAAAAGTCTGCATCTGTTGTTTTCCCACTTGACATGCTTCATGAAAAGCCAAGCTATCTTTATTGAACTTAGAAAACTGACTACAAAGTTTCATGAATTTTTGTACAATAGAAGGTGACACATGTCCTATATTTAGGACAGTCAATTGGATAGCTTTTTTCAAACATTTTTGAACTAGTAGATGACTGAATAGAGTTGTCATCATTATTAGTAATAGATAAGAAACCAGACAAAATGCATCCTATACTATACAAGTTCCACACATTATTATTTCAACAAGGGTGATGTAGAAGCATTATCATTATGCCTTTGAAGCTAGGTTCCAAGCTACCTTTACTCAGGCAATTCAAGTTTGCACAGACCACCTTCAAGTATTCCTTTGAGAACTGCTACTCCCTGCTATTTTTCCTCAAGCAAACAGTAATTAGAATACAACTCCACAATAATAGGATTGTCTTGAGTCAATTGTGAAATACTAATTAATTTCTTTGCTGTATGAGAAACAATCAGTATATTCTTTAAGATTAAAGAATATGTAGCAAAACAAGGTAGTAAAGTTCCTTCTAAACCAGTAATTTGAAGTCCTTAACCATTACCAATTAAAAGCTGGTTCTTACCAATGTAATCAACATATTGCAACAGATTTGAGTATCGCTAACCACATGATTTGTGGCTCCACTTTCCATATACCAATTAGGATCGCCAATAGTGACAAAATTCACCATAGAGAGTGAACCAGGTCTAGTAGAGTTGAAACTAGCTACCAAAGCATGATTTTGAGGCATATGTTATGCAGGAACTCCATTATTATTTATAGCAATATGACCAAGCTGAGTATGGGATTGAGCAGGAACTTCTTGAAGCTGAAAAGCTTGCCTAAAAAAATTGAAGTTTGGCAAGTTTATAGATTTGCCACCAAAGACATTATGTCATGTAGGACTAAAAAAAGGTCCAAAGAGCATAGGAGGAGATGCTGGTGCAGACAAACCAAAAATAAGTCCAGAGTTATAAGCAACAGGATATTCAGATAATTGTGGTAAGTATGTCAAATTTCCAACTAGACCTCCATTACTGAATGAGCTATCACTACCAATTCTCATAGCAACAGCATTCCTGTGCTGATTATTTTTATTATAAAAACACACTAGTGCCACATATCCAACTGTACCATACAGCTGAATTGAGGTTTGCCTCTGCCACGAAGCATAAATTGCCTATTATCTTGCCTAAAAGAGATTCAGCATAATCCTGTCCTTGAGAACCACCGAAGTGTCCAGAATTGGCATTACAGCTTTTCGTATAATTTTGTCTTGATGAGTCAGTATAAGGACCAGAATTTGTGTTACAACCCAGACCAATATTCATGCTATTGTCGAAAGGTCCTTGGTCTAATTTTCCACCGATGCCAAACATATTAGCATAAGCACCATTAGAGGGAATCACTGAATTAGGTCCTATAATTGACATACCATATATGCCAAATCCATTTGCCTATAAGCCACAATGAGACGAAATAGGACTAGTACCAAATTTTGCAGCAACAAGATTAGTAGAGGAAACATTACTCAAGTCAAATGTTACAAAGGTCTGTCGTTATAAAAGCTTTGTTTCATAAGCAATTAGATGATTCTGCACTTCTTTAACAGTGTATTGTTCTGGTTTTATGCGAAAAATGTTAGCAATTGGTTCATAATCTGACTTTAATCCTGTAAGAATATAGATAATCAAATCAGTTTTAGAAACATTATCTCCTGCTGCTACAAGATTATACACTAAATTTTTCATTTTGAGAATAAAAGCGTCCATACTGAGAGTCCCTTTTCTTATGTTTTACACAATCTTTCGATAGTGAAGTACCTGATTGTGTGACTTTGCAGCATATCTATTCTCAATAGCATTCCACAAACTAAATGTAGAATCTTTACCAACAAAAGGCCAAGAGATTTCAAATGAGATTGTACCTTTCAACCAGCTAAGTAGAAATTGGTCTTAAATATACCAGTTCTCCTTTTGTTGATAGAAATCAGCTGCATTTGACTCATCCAAATCACCACTGACGACTGAGCTTGAACTATGCTGCTCATTATGATTTACCTCTTCAAAGTTTGGAAATTTGATGAACTTGATGAATTTGTACCCTTAAGGATTGGCAAGATCTGAGATCGCCACACAAAGAAGTTGTTGTCATCAAGCTTTATCAGATTAGTGGAAAATGGCGATACCATAAGAACTTGATTAGTTCCAGCCATTATATTGTGCTCTGATACCATGACAGAACTATTTGGTAGGTAGGAAAATGCATGAAAAAGAGCTAGAAAAGCTGAGAAAACAGAGAGAACAGAGAGAAAGAAGAAGAAAGAAAATGATTTTCTGTATTAAAATATTTGGCTTAAAATAGAAGCTAGTAACAGTATATGTATTTATAGCACATAACAACCCATGCATGCTTTCTCTTTAAAGCTACAGTTGTAACCAAAACATGACTAAGCTAATAATAGTAACAAATCAAGCATGTGACTCTCTTAAGCTTTTGACTCTTATAAGCTGACGTGGAGGATATAACAACACTCTAACACTTTAACAGTTTTTTTTTTTTAAACTGTTTATTTTTTTATATGATAAATTTTTTTTAACAATAAACAAAATTATTCGACATACTCTAATATGCCTATGAAATCACTTATTAATGAAACAACAACTAATAAAATAAATAACATATTATTAATATTTAAATTTGATAAATAAATTTACTCATTTGTTTTTTTATTTGGAAGAGATTCTCATATCATTATCATTGAAGAAAAGTCTGCAAAGGAACAAATTAATTTCATCTTATGAAGTAGCTTAACTTTTAACCTTGTCCGAACAAATGAGTAATTTTTTTTTTTTGGGTAAAAAGGAAGATCCAAGTGCCCAAAAACAGTTTAGGACTTGTTTAGTAATGTGTTCATTTTTCCGTTTTGATTTTGATTTTTCTATTTATATTTTTTTATTAGAAACAAACGAGACAATTTAGGGTTTGTTTAGTAATGTGTTCACTTTTCATTTTTCATTTTGATTTTTCTATTTGTATTCCTTTACTAGAAAAAAGCAACTCCTTTGGTAATCATAATTCCTTTTGGTTTATGAAGAAAACACATGAAAAGGATGACCAAATACATTTTTGTTTTCGGATTTTTAAAAAAATGAAAAATGAAAAAATGAGTACTGCTAGTAGCAGCGTTATCTATAAAAGCGATGTAATTACTGGTGGCGGGGTTAGCTATAAGGGCTTTTTATGGGCCCTGCATAAGCTTTTTAATTTTTTATATATATAAAACGAGAAATTTTTCAATACAAATTATGTATTGATCTAGATTCTAATGACAAAGATGAAGATTTCAGTCTGTATTGATCTGGATTCTATTGACAAAGATTTTGAAGCTATAGTTTACAAATGATTTTTAACTTTAAACTTATCTAATTTAATTATATAAATTGTTTTTTTATTTGAAAGAGTTAAAATAAAACCTTTCAATTTTATGCTTATATCCATAGTGTCATTATAATATGCATCAATTCTATACCGATAAAGATAAGTTATCAATTTTTTGTTCATAATATATTTGAAAACTCAGTTTATTACTGATAAAAAATTAGTAACGCATCTCCTTATAATATGGGATCAACATATTTTTTAGCAAAAGTTTTTATATTCAAAACACTTTTTATTTTATTCAAAAAAAGAAATATCACTTAATTTTATATGTACAATGAATTTTTAATAAGCTTCAAACACAGCGTTTTGTAGAGAATGCAAGTATTGAGTTGCCAATTTGTCTACTATAGACAAACCACTTTCTTTTGTTTGTAAGACTATATAACTTGAGCATCAAGTTTTGGAAATTCTAGCATCTTCTAAATTGAATGGTTTGATAGGTAGAACATTATTTTCATCTATTTACAGCTTCTACTTCAAATTGGTATTAGAGCTCGAAGATCACTCGGAAATTTGCAATGGCCAATTCTGATGAGGGAAGCAATTAGACAGCTGATGAAGATCAGAGTACAAAAGCTACATTGACGGTGATAAGAGGTGTTGAGCAACAAATCAAAAACCTAACAATGGTTATTTAACAAACCTTGCTCCAACACTCAACAACATCTCCATCCATGATTCCACCCATTGCTAGATCGAGGGACAGAGAATTAGCTCATCACCCACAAGTGGCTAACTGAACTAAAACCACACAATACCTACCACTACAACTAGACCAATCGTTTGGTCCCAATTTTCCACCACCACCTCATTCTCCACCAAGTTATCATCACACTCAGCTACCTTTACAAAATTTTGACTCCGATGATGATATCAAAGCAACTCTTTTTTACAGTCCTCATCAATGACCTAGAGATTTTATTCCAAATCAACATTTCAGGCACCCAGGACCACCACCACCCATGTATGATCCCAACCAAGAAACATACGACAAAATTAAAATTGATATACCAATGTTTGATGGGCAAGTTGATATAAAGAGTTTCTGAATTAAATTTAAAATGTTGAACCATTTCTAGACTATATGAGTATCTCGGAGGACACAGCAGGTTAAATTGGTGCATACAAGCTTAGAGGAGTTGCTTTTGCTTGGTGGGAGAAATTGCAATCTAATAGGAGAAAGGAAGACAAAGAACCCATTAGATCCTAGCACAGGATGAAACAACTCCTCAAAGCCCATTTCTTACCTAAAGACTATTATCAAATACTTTATGAACAATACCATAGTTGCCAACAAGGCACTAGAATAGTGAATGTATACACAGCTGAGTTCTTTCGCCTTAGCTCGCATAAAAATATGCAAGAAACAGAACTTTAGCATGTAGTTAGGTACATACATGGCCTTCAAAAGGCAATTCAAGAAACATTACACTTTAGCCCATCACCAACCTCAATGTTGTTGTTAACTTAGCTAACCAAGTAAAGAGACAATTAACAGTGCTACAATCAGCTACAAGATGCCCACATAAGTGGAAACCACTTTCTGACTTCTACATAGATAAGCCCAAGAAATACAACCCACATCTTAAGGTGCCAAATTCCACCAACCCCTCTACCAATCCCACTATTAAACAATATCAAAATTATAATATTAAATAGATCTGGCAATTTGGGTCATGACACGGCGACACAATTCGAAAATGACACGGAATAAATGGGTTTGGGTTTATTATAAATGGGTTCGGATCATAAGCGGGCCAACCCGTTTAACACGAATATTAATCGTGTCATTTTCGGGTTGATCTGTTTAACTCGAAATTGACCTGTTATGACCCATTTATTAAACGTGTTAGTTTCAACCCGACATGATTATACACCTATTACAATACATTTAAATTTAATTTTAAATTAATATTTTATCACTAATATAATATTTAATAACTAAAAAATATTATAAATTAAAAATTTTATAAAAATAATTTTCTATTACTAATTTTTTAAAAACAAAAAATACATCTTTAATAAAACAAAAACATAAAAATAAAATATAAATAAAAAAAATTCGGGTTAATAGGTTAATTTTAGGGTTAACGGGTTAATAAGTTAGTTTTCGGGTTAATAGGTCAATTTCAGGCTAACGGGTTAATAGGTCAACATGACCCGTTAAAATAATTGTGTTAAACGGGTCGTGTCGTGTTGACCTGTTTATAAACAGGTCGGATTAGCGTTTTAGGTACTTGACAAAATTAATAAATGGGTTGTGTTCGGGTTAGGTATTTTTGACACGATTATTAAATGGGTTGACACGAACACGACCCACGAACACGAATTGCCAGGTCTAATATTAAAGCTGCTAAGAAGGCACCACTAAATTAATCTAGCAATCATCCTGCCAAGACTTCTAACTACCCCATAACCAAACTGTATGCAAGGCCATATCCTATTAAATGCTTCAAATGCAGCCAAATGGGGCATTAGTCATGTAAATGTCCTCAACAGAAACTCAATCACATGCATGAAGAAGTGGACAAATATAGAGTAGAAAGCAAAAATGGCAGGGCTAATATTATTGAGGCAACCGAGGAAATTAGTAGAGAAGATATTGAAGGGGATCCAATAATTGCATTTTATATAAAGTTCTCTACTTAGCTAAAAGGTTCACTCCTACTCAACAACATACTTTCTTTAAAAATAAACATACCATAAACGACAAGGTTTTTGAGGTTATAATAGATGGAGGTTGTTTCTAAACATACAATAAACAACGAAAATGTTGTTTCTAAGCTCTCCTCGAATACTCTCCCGGAGATAACCACCTCACTACTTGTGTTGATCATTTTTAAAGCTACACCAAACATATCACCCTAATAATTGCCCTCATCCTCAAGATAAAAAGACTCCTACCACCAATTTAACTCCACCATCTGTGCAAGATCTCTTAACAGAATATAATGATTTATCCCTAACTGAATTACCAAATAACTTGTCAACCCTATGAGATATTTAGCATAATATTGATCTTATATCTAGAGCCGACTTGCCAACTTGCCACATTACCGTATGAGTCCCAAAAAGCATGCCAATTTTCAAGAAGTTGTGGATGATCTGCTAAATTTGATAGGCCTAACTTTAGTCCCTGTGTCGTCCCCGCTGTCTTTGTTCCCAAAAAGGATAGAACCTGACGAATGTTAAGCAATCAACAAAATTACTATCAAATACATGTTTCCCATCCCACAATTGGAATACATGATAGACAAAGTTGAAGGCTCCATAAGCTTTTCTCAATTTGACCTCAAAAGTGGATACCATCAAATAAGGATATGCCCAGGGGATGAATGGAAGACAACCTTCGAAACTAAGGAAGGCTTATATGAATGGCAGGTATGCCATTTAGTCTTTATAATGCCCCAACCAACTTCATGCACCTCATGAATCAAATTGTTAAGCCTTTCCTTGGTCATTTTGTGGTCGTGTATTTTAATGATATCCTCATTTACAGCCACATGAATGAAGATCATCTGCTTCAACTGAGGAAAGTTTTTCAAGCACTGCAAGACAACAAGCTATACCACAGTATATAAAACTGTGAATTTTGTACTGAAAGACTTCTTATTTTAGGGTTTCATTATAAGTAAAGTGGGCATGCACACCATTCTAAAGAAGATCCAAGCCATTCTTGATTGGCGCCTTAACCCTAAAATGTGACTAAACTTCGCAGCTTCCATGGCCTCACCACTTTCTATAGGAGATTTATTAGAAATTTTATTGAAATAGTGGTCCTTTTAATGACTAGTCTGAAGAATAATGAGTTTGGTTAGGAGCAGCACCAGCAAGATAACTTCAACTTGCATAAATGAAGCTCACCAATGCTCCTATTTTGGCCCTCCAAAACTTTGATAAAGTTTTTGAGGTTAAGATTGACACTTTTAAGGTGGCATTAGAGCTGTTTTAACTCAAAAAGGTCGCAATTGAATTCTTTAAGGAGAAGCTCTATACTGCTAGACAAAAACCGTCTACATATGAGTAAGAATTGTATGCTATCATCAGAGCTTTTGATCATTGGGAACATTACCTGATTCAAAAAGACTATATTTTACATAGTGATCATCATCCCCTTAAGTATCTCAACTTTCAAAAGAAGCTGAATGATTTCTTTAAAAATTCCATTATGCTTTCCACCATAAAGCAGGCCATCGCAATATAGTTACTGCTGCTCTCAGTTGAAAGTACACATTACTCACTGTCCGCAAGTTCAACTTGGAAGATTTTAGCTTTCATTGGGGAATAATATCAGTTACACAATGTAATGGAGGATTACCACATCATTGAAGGATTTTAGGGATTTCTCTTTAAGGGATTCCCCGAACTTCTCTTCGTGAATTCATCATACACTATCTTCATTCTAGAGGTTTAGCTGCCCATGCCAATCGTAACAAAACAACTTCAGCTGTCACTCAACGTTTCTTTTAGCCTAAGATGAGAGCTCAAATTGCTTCCTTTGTTGCACGTTGCCATGTGTGTCAAATTGCTAAAGGACAGTCTTAAAATGTAGTTCTGTACAATCCTTTGCCAACCCCTGCCACCATCGGGGAAGATCTCCCCATGGATTTTGTCCTTGGTCTTCCTATGATGATCCATCGCGTCGACTCCATCTTTGTTGTAGTTGACCATTTCTCCAAAGTGACTCACTTTCTTCCTTGTAAGAAAGCATCTGATGCCCATTTATTCTTTCATGAAATAGCCCTGCTTCATGGCATTCCAAAAACAATCTCCTCTTATCATGGTACTAAATTTGTCAGCCATTTCTGGAAGGATCTATGGAAGAAATTTGACACCAAGCTTCAATATATTAGTCCTTATCACCCCAAACTGATGCCCAAACTGAGATTATCAACCATTCTCTTAGCAACGCAATCTGGCATCGAACAAACCAAAACAATGGGATTTGATGTTACCACAAGTAGAATTTGTTAATAACAGTATGGTCAATCATTCCACTGGCCTCTAGCCTTTTACCATTATCTACAAAAAGGTGCCCAATAACACCACTGATCTTATCTCTCTACCACTCCCCCATCATCAAGAAGCTACTACTTTTGCAGAAAATTATGCTCAGTTTCACAGAGAAGTTGAAAACCAAATTGAATAGGCTAACCTTATGTACAAAGCTGCTACAGATGCCCACCATTGACAATCTTGTTATGTTTTACTCGAGAAAAGAATGCTTCCCAGTTGGTACCTATAGCAACTTGCAACCCTACAAACTAGGTCATTTTGTTATTACCAAACATGTAGGAGATAATATGTACCATTTTGAATTGCAAGATGACCTTCTTATCTTTCCTGTGTTTAACATTGCTAACCTCAGTCCATGCCTCTCACTTGATGATTCACCAACTCTCTCTTTACAACTCGAGGGCTAGTTTCTTGGCATCAAGGAGGAGTTGACGGAGGAAAAACAGTAGCAATGGCAACAGAAATAGCAGCAGCATCAAAAACAAAGTGAAATAGAGTGCTAACGGTAACAAAGAATAGAACTCAATTTAAATTACTGCGACCATTGGAGAAGCACGTACCAAAAAGCCACATGTACCAGCTTTAAACTAGTTTCAAACCACACCATTTTAGTTCTTTTATAGTAAGCTTCAAACATAGCATTTTGGTAGAGAATGCAGGTATTAAGTTGCCAACTTGTTTACTATAGACAGACCACCTTTCTTTCATTTGTAAGACTGTATAAACTTGAGCATCAAGTTTTGGAAATTATAGCATCTTCTTAATTGAATGGTTTGGTAGATAGAACATTATTTCTGTTTATTTACAACTTTGATATCATGATTCCAAGCCTTTAATGTTGGTGATCTGGCCATGATACATCTTTGCAAAACTCGATTTCTAATGGGGGAATACTCGAAACTCAAGCCAAAGAAGTATGACCCATTTTGTGTTCTTAACAAGATCGATGATAACTCTTATTTCATTGATGTCCCAGCAGATAGGAACATTTTGAAGATCTTCAATGTTTTAGACATGTACCAATATTTCCCCGAAGAAAAGAGGAGTCGTTATACAGCACTAGCTTGAGGACAAGCTATTTTGAAGAAGAAGGGAATCTGATGCAGTCATACAAGGGAAAGAATTGGGCTTCTTTCCAATTTGTTCCCAAACTTTCCCAACATCTTTTTTATCTAACATCAACTAGTTTTATTTTCCAAAATAATGCTTTTCTCGATTTTTATTTTCATAGATGCTTTATTACATAAAGCATACAAAGAATGTCTTTCTCATCTGGGTGACATCATTGTCTAATGGCAATGAGTAAAAAGAGTGATAAAAACTGTTATCCCATGCCACTTTTGCTTTTACGTGAATTTTCGAGTTTGTTTGAGAGAATTTTCTTTGTAATTTTGTTTCTCTTAAGTGGAAATGATGTTGCGAGGCTAGAATACCTCATGGTTCTAAGGGTATCTACACCAAAATGTGTAAAAAAAAAATTACTTTTTTTTTTAATTTAAATTTTTTAAGCACTTCTCGAATCTCTGCTAACTTTGAAATTTGTTTATCTTTGGTTGCTGAACAAGTTAGCTAGTAGAAAATGAGACATTAAATGAAATAAAAGTAAAGGAAAAAAAACAGTAATATTTTATTTTAATAGTCACAATTTGAAAGGGGGATGGACATTTTACTAAAAGTAAGTTAAAGTTTTAAATTATTTTTTTAATATTTACTTTAATATTTTGATTTTTGGCTTGTTAAGTATCTGCATCATTAGGCATAGATTATGTAACATCTTCAATAAATAGTAGCTCAATTGTATAGTGGCCATTTCGTGTAAACCTTGTCTTCCACTTTCCATTGAAATAAATTGAGCTTAGTTCCTTTCCCTCTTTTGTTTGTCAATGAAACATATTGTTGGAGCATATAAACATGAAAAGGAAATGAGTCTACTTGTACGTTTCAAGCTATAAAAATTTGATTTTGAGTTTTTTTTTTTTTTTTTTTGGTGTTGCAGTGTAGGAGTTTGCACGGACATTTAAATGGTTGATTTATTCACAACTCTCTCTCCAACAATTGTTGTCTGAAAGGCTAGGTTAGAGGACTGCTGGGGAAGTGGCTGAGACTCACTTCAGCTTTTTCTTTCCTAAATACTCTTTCCCTTTTGGATTTCGTGTTGAGGAGGATTGACAAGCTGGTGGGAATGGTATCTAGATTTAATGTACTAGATGGTTGTGGGAGAACTTGTCTAGTTGCTGTAATTGGTAGCTCAATAATTGATTTTAGATATGTGTTTTCCCCTAAATGCAAAATAACTATAGCCTGGAAGCCTTATATATTGATCGACCTTTCATGGGTTGATTTATGATTGATAATTAAGTTGATAAAGAATGAACAAGATATTGGGGAAACTAGGGCTTCTCCTTGATTTTCTATAGGATCTTTGGATTAATGATTGTAGAGAAAAACAACAAGAATAATCAAAGCACAAACAAAAGACACAACAGGAATTAAAAAAAAAAAAAAAAAAAAAAAGAGACGAGGATTTTAAAGTAGTTTGGCGAGGAAAACAATTAGGCGAAAATTGTTAGGAAATTAATAAATCTAAAACCAAAGTGTGTATATATATATATATATATGTATATTAAATATATAAAACAATATATAAATAATTATAGTAAGATAAAGAAGACGAACTTACAAGTATTGTGTTTGTATCATAATTCCAAATGAAATTGATCTTTATATAATGATCGAGGTAAGAGTTGATCTCTTTTTCTTTAAGACAATATTCGCTCTGCTACAGTGTTCATAGTTTTACAGCGATTGTCTCCTAGGATACAATGATCTCTTCTCTGAATAATAGCACTCCAAATGCAAAGAACTACGAACCAGACAAAGTTTCAATTCTCTATACTTACATGTTGTTAATTATTTTTCCAGTACCTTCAACAATAGTGCCATTTGGTATTTATAGATTTTAGAAGGATATGAAGAAGAAACATGATGATTCAGACAGATATATTGTTTCAAGAGAAGACATATTATTTCAAAAGATGACACACTGTTTTAAGAAGACAAATTGTTTCAAAAAGAAAAGACACACTGTTTCGAGAAGATACATTGTTTCAAAAAGAAGAAACACATTGATTGGGAAAAGACACAACTGTTACAGATGAAACAATGTAAGTTATAACTTTCTGCCAAAAGTCATAATGTTTCAGAAATAATTTTTTATTCATTATAAATTTCTAACAGTCCCCCACATGAATAAAAATTGACACATTTAGAGAGAATTCACTTGGAAAGAAATTGCTTTAGGAAAGATAGCTTTTGGCTTTGAATCTTCCTTGGTGACAAACTATCGAATTTACTAGCTAATAAGTGAACATGATGTCTTGAACTTTTAGCCATTGTTGTAAACCAAGACAATAGAATCCATACAATCACTTTCCTAAACATTGTTGGTTCTTTCGGCTGTGTTCATTTTGGCCCTGAACATTCCTAGTTTTTCATTAGCGCTCTAGAGAATTCAAACCTTTAAAATTCTCATAGAAGCAGCCCCTTCACACTCACATAGGTGACTTCCTATTAAGAGTTTCCTGTAAAACCCCATTTGAATTTCCAAAATATAGGAGTCATTAAAAGCAATGTTTATCCTAACACACATTATAGGCAACACTAATTATCATAGAATTGGGTAGAGTTATATAACTCTTAGTGTTTTTATAGAGTCAGTTGAGATTCGGTTGTCCCTTTGAACCTAGATCTTAGGATCTCTAATCAACTACATAGGGTTGCCATCAAAACAACTCTAAATTAATGGCTTTAATCCCATTCCCCTCGATGAATTGTAAACTTGCTCCCTTGTTAAACCTTTAGTAAGCAGATCCGCAAGATTATCTTTAGATTTCACATCATCTATAGATATTATTCCATTTGAGAGCAACTATTTTACAGTATTATGTCTTCAACATATATGTCGAGATTTATGATTATGATTTTGGCTTTGTACCTTTCCAATAGCATATTGACTATCGCTATGTATGCAAATAGCAGGTAGAGGTTTTGACCATCTTGGAATATCCTCTAGAAAATATCGAAGTCATTCCGCTTCTTCTTTAGCTTTATCTAAAGCAATAAATTCAGATTCCATTGTGGACCTTGCAATACAAGTCTGCTTGGAAGATTTCCAAGATACTGCTGCACCTCCAAGCATAAAAACATATCTACTAGTGGACGTTGCATCATTTGAGTCAGATATCCAATTAGCATCACTATATCCCTCAAGTATGGCTAGATATCTTGTATAATATAATCCATAATCAATGGTATGTCTTAGATATCTAAGAACTCTAATTATTGCCATCCAATGATCTTTGCTTGGATTACTTGTGTATCTACTCAATTTATTAACTAAGTAAGCTATATCTGGTCTTGTACAACTCATAACATACATTAGACTACCAATGATTCGAGAATATCCTAATTGTGATACACCATTCCCATGAATTTTATATAATGGAAAGTTTGAGTCTATTGGTGTTTTTGAAATACGGTCACTGTCTTTATCATACATATTAAGCAACTTTTCAATATAGTGCTTTTAAGACAGAATAAAATCATCTTGTGTTCTAGAAATTTTAATTCCCAGAATAACATCTGCGATATCCAAATCTTTCATTTCAAATTTACTAATCAAAATTTTCTTAATAGCTTGAATTATTTCTTTAGTACTACCAATGATAAGCATATCATCTACATAAAGACATACAATGACAAAACCATATTTAATGTCTTTCTCATAAACACTTTTATCACATTCATTTATTTTAAACCTGTTTGACTTCATTACATTGTCAAACTTTTGATGCCATTGTTTTGGATCTTGTTATAAACCATATAAGGATTTCACAAGTTTACAAACTTTATTTTCATTTCTAGGAGCTACAAATCCTTCAGGTTGTTTCATATAAATATCTTCATCTAATTCACCATTTAAAAATGCCATTTTTACATCCATTTGATGTATTTCTAAATTCTTTAATGCGGCAATAGCAATTAACATTCAAACAGATGTAATTCTTATAAGTGATGAATATGTATCAAAATAATCTGCACCTTCTTTTTGTTTGTAGCCCTTTGCCACTAATCTAGCCTTATATTTATCAATTGATCCATCAGCTTTCATCTTTTTCTTAAAGATCCACTTGCAACCTAAAGGTTTACTTCCAAGTGGAAGATCTACTAATTCCCATAAATGGTTTTGCATGATGGACTCAATTTCACTATTAATTGCTTCTTTCCAATAAGGAGCTTCGGGTGTGGATATAGCTTCTCTAAAATTCTTTGGTTCAGTTTCTAACATGTAAGTTAAAAATTCCAAATCAAAAGATTTTGAAATTTTTATTTTTTTACTGCATCTTGGCTCACTGTCCATTTCTCCTTGTTTTTCATTCTCATCATAAGTTCTTTTTTAGGAACTTGTATCACATGCAATTTTACAAGGAAATATATCTTCATAAAAATATGCATTTCTAGATTCAATAATTGTATTAACATGCAAGTCAAAAATTTCAAATTTATACACAAGGAACCTATAAGCATTATTATTAATTGCATATCCAATAAATATACAATCAACAGTTTTAAGTCCTATCTTAATTCTCTTAGGATAAGATATTATTACCTTAGCAAGACACCCCCACACTTTCAAGTATTTATAGGTAGGCTTTTTTCCTTTCCATAACTCATAAGGCATCATATTAGATTTCTTATGAGGTATTTTATCAAGAAGCAAATTTGTAGAAAGTAATGCTTCCCCCCACATATTTTGAGGTAAACCATAAGTTATTAACATAGCATTCATCATCTCTTTTAAAATTCTATTTTTGCGTTCTGCAACACCATTAGATTAAGGTGAATATGGAGTAGTGGTTTGGTGAATAATTCTATATTCGGAACAAAATAAATCAAAAGAAGTATCATATTCACCACCTCTAGCGCTTTTTAACACCTTAATCTTTTTATTAAGTTGATTTAACTTCATTTTTATAAAGTTTAAATGCTTCTAAAGCCTCATCTTTGGATCTTAATAAGTACACATAACAATAACATGTACAATCATCAATAGATGTGATAAAATATTTTTTACCACCTCTTGTTTGCACAAATTTTAAGTCACATATATCACTATGAATTAAATCTAAAGATTAAGTATTTCTATCAATATTATAAAAACCTGTCTTTGTTAATTTAGATTCAACACACGTTTCACATTTATAATCTAAATCAATATCAAAATTTGGTATTAAATTTAAATTAATTAATCTTTCCATAGTAATATAACTAATATGTCCTAATCTACCATGCCAAATATTAAAAGACTCAATCAAATAAGCAAAATTATTAATATCATTATTAATAATAGGCGTCACAGTCATTACATTAAGTTTAAAGAGCATCGCTCAAATAACCATTACCCACATACATACCCCCTTTCGAAAGTACAAATTTATCGGACTCAAAGACCAATCTTAAAACCATTTTTACTAAGTAATGATCCAGACACAACATTTTTGCAAATATCAGGAACATATAACACATTTGTAAGGTTAACTTCTTTTCTGGATGTCATCTTAAGTATAACCTTTCCTTTTCCTTCAACTTTAGAAGTAGAAGAATTTTCCATGAATAGTTATTTTTCCTCATGATTTGGAGTTTGATAAGTGGTGAACATATTCTTGTCGGAACATATATGATGAGTAGCCCCAGTATCCAACCACCATGACCTTGGATTCCCTACCAAGTTTGCTTCAGAAACAATAGCAGATAGATTCATCTCATTAACATCATTGGAAAGATTTTCAATTTCAGTGACATTGGCATGAAAGATCTTTCTCTTTTTGTTTTCTTGACCTTTACGGTTACGACAAACTTTAGCGCGATACCCCAGCTTGTCACATACACAACATTTGCCATTAAACCTTTTAAATCCACCGCCATTAGACTCTCCATTGGAATTTTGATTTTCAAATTTCCTTTTTCTTGTTTTTGTTGATCTTAAGTCTTTGTTCCACTACATTTGCCTTTACTCTCCATCGTATTTCTATTTTTATTTTCAGAAAATTGATTATCTTCTTCTATTCTCAATCTCACAATAAAGTCCTCAAGCCCCATCTCTTTATGTTTATGTTTTAAATAATTTTTGAAATCCTTCCAAGATGGTGGCAATTTTTCAATCACCACAGCCACTTGGAAAGACTCACTAATTTCCATTTTTTCAACATGTATTTCATGAAAAATGAGTTGGAGCTCTTGGACTTGATTTATGACACTCTTTGAATCAATCATTTTAAAATCCAAAAATTTACCAACAACGAATTTCTTCGTGCAGGCATCTTCCGTTTTATATTTTTTCGCCAAAGATTACCATAAATCTTTTGCAGTTTTAACACTACTATATACATTATATAGTGTGTCACTTAGACCATTGAGGATATAATTTTTACATAGAAAATCCGAATGGTGCCATGCATCAACCGCTGCTACCGTTTGAATATTAGACTCATTTTCATTAAGAACAGGAGCAACCTTAGTGAGAAATTTGGCTAGGTTCAAAGTAATAAGATAAAATAACATTTTTTGTTGCCATTTTTTAAAATCAAAACCACCAAATTTCTCTGGTTTTTCAGCATGACCCAAAAATATAGGCAAAGTAGTAAGAGGTAAAGATGCACTAGATGCCATTTCTATAAAAAGAAAATATATTACCAAATAATTACTAATTAAGAAATAATTAAACTAAACAAATAATTTTATATAAAAAAACAAAATTGAAATATGCAACAACGTATGTACAATATAAATATTTACAAATATAAATATTTAACTTTCACTGTAATACTTAAAAACTAAACTTTATATATAAATACTTGATAAAATATGTGAATATATATATATATATATAATATAATAAACATAGAACAACTAAATATATATATTAAATGTATATAAACACAGAACACGTAATTAAACACAGGCACTGCACGCAAGTATAATTAAATGAATATTAAATATAATATTTGTTAAATATTATCTATTAATATATAATATATATTAAATATTATCTAATACCTACAATCGGACAAAAAATATGTATATATATATATATATGTGTGTGTGTGTATAAAAACAAGCATGCAAACGAGTGAAATAGAAATAAAAAGTAGGAGTTATAATTAGACTAGAATTGTATGTGTATTATTATATCATGTAATAATAAATAAATATGTATATATATATATATATCAAATAAGTGATAAAGAAGATATTAATGTAAATATGGATAAATTTTTTTTAACTTTACTAAAAAACTAAACATATATATATAAACAATGCAAAGAACCTAACGTTTGAAACAAATTAATTTACTAATATAATATTGTTTTAAGATTGTTAGGAAAGTAATAAATCTAAAATCAAAGTGTGTGTATATATATATATATATCTATGTATATTAAATATATAAAACAATATATAAATAATTATAGTAAGATAAAAAAGATAAACTTACAGATATTGTATTTGTATTATAATTCCAAATGAAATTGATATTTATATAACGATCAAGGCAAGAGTTAAACTCTTTTTTTTTAAGACAACATTCGTTTTGCTACGGTGTTTACAATTTTACAGCGATTGTATCCGAGGATACAACGATCTCTTCTCTGAATAGTAGCACTCCAAATTCAAATAATTACGAACCAGACAAAGTTTCAATTCTCTCTACTTACACGTTATTAATTATTTTTCCAGTACCTTCAACAATAGTCTCATTTGGTATTTATAGATTTTAAAAGGATATGAAAGAGGGACATAATGATTCAAACAAATATATTGTTTCAAAAAAAGACATATTATTTCAAAATAAGACACATTGTTTCAAAAAAAAAAAGCATACTGTTTCGAGAATGCACATTGTTTCAAAAAAAAAAAAACACATTGATTGGAAAAAAACACAACTATTACAGATGAAATAATATAAATTATAACTTTCTGTCAAAAATCATAATGTTTCATAAATAAGTTCTTATTCATTATAAATTTCTAACAAAAACAAAGACTGTCAAGCCTTGTTGATGTCCCTTCCTTTTGCCGTTTCCTTTTATTACTAAACCCCTGAATATTTGCTCTCAATCTTCCTCTAAAATCTGTGTGCTGCCTCTAAAATATAATATGTGTCACTTTTCATGGTTACTGCCACATAGAGTCTATATAGGCTAGGCAAAATTAGTTCGCAAAGGACTTTTTGTCTTTAGTTTCCTACCTCATGTTTGAAAAGTCAAAAGGGTGCATGAGCGCCTACCCTTTCCTTTCCCCAAATCTCTATTCCCTCCAGTTACATATCTTGAAAACCCACTTTAGGATGTAAATTTTGTTTTTCTCATGCTTGCTGCCCACTTATCTAATTCTTCACCAAGTTAAATAATTTTCCTTTCTCTAATTTAGCCTTTAATTTAAACATCACTTAATATAGGGAAGTTTCTCCTATTGTCTGGAATTGGCACCACTCTATACGCTAGCTAAGAAATTGAAACCAAAACAGCGGCGTCCTTTCTCCTCTTTTAAGCTTCAGATATCCTTTGAATCTTCTAGGATTTAGGGTCCAAATATCTCTTTTTGAGTTGAAATTCTATATTGCTTTAATCTTTGCCTAAAATAATAAATCATAAAAATTGGGTAGTTAGCCCGATGGAGGATATAGGCAGGACATTTATCCAAATACTTCAACTGATCAGCAGGAGTTTATAAAAAATAATAATAATAAATTAATAATTGTATACTTTTTCTTGAATAATTGTTGCTGTAGTCAATTGGACCTCCAATCTTTAATTATTTAACCCCAAAAAAAAAAATTTGGACCTCCAATTTTGAATGACTCAGATCTTTTTTCTTTTTCTTTTTTATTGAGACATGATAGATGGATTAAACAGTAAATTCAATATAAAAGGTTAAAAAAAAACTCTATTAGTTTGACATTTGAGTTTAATATGTAGATTTTATTTGTTTTTCCCCATTAATTTGTTAGCCAAGAGGATATATGCAAGAGCCACTTTTGCCGAAAGTGACTAATATATTAATTTAGAAAGTTTGACTACGAAAGTGATTGCTTTTCAAAGCTGTTTTTTCTGTTTTTTTTTTCCCTTAGTAAATCATATAAACTTCAAAGTTTGACAGAAATAGTACTGATGCTTTAGTAAGCACATCCTAATGGATACCATGTCGTTTGCTGTAGAGGAAGGCTGGCTTAATGCGTGGTATGAAAGTGATGCTACAGCTGTCATCCAAAAACCCCATTGTTTGGCACGTCTCTTCCATCCACTGGTTTGCCGCTGGTTATCAAGAATACTTTGGAGCTTTGCCAATCCTTTGATTCTTTACCTTTTGCTTGGACCCAAAATCTAATAATAAGCGTGCGCATTTCAGCTTCTTTATTTCTGGAGCTTTTGTAGATACTACGAGCCAAAAAATGGTACGTTAACCGCGTGCTCATTGACAGGTTGTTTCTTCTTGTTGCTTTGTAGGTTACTGTAACTTCCCTTTCAACCCAAAAGAAAATGGAGACCATAAAATCTTGGGTGTCTGTTTGTTAAATGGGATTACATTGAATTGTACTATATTATTTCAATTTTTATTCAATTAAATTAAATTATAGATAAAATGATTCAATTCAATCTAATGTAACTATGTTCAACAAATATACATTAGAAATAATAATTAAGCAATTTGATAAATATGTTCCACTGTAAAAGGAGATTGATTTTATATATATATATATATATATATAAATATATGTCTATGTATATACTTTTTTTTTTTATCAATAATATATATCCACACTTGACTTGATAAAGCTTTTGCTTCTAATTTTGAAGCCGGTTAACTATTATTTATATTTTCTTGGTAAAAAAAAAAAAGTTAGCTAATATGTTGTGCATGTATAGAAATATGGTGGAAATTATATTCAGTGAAATTCCAAAATAAAGAACAAAAGAGACTAATTTTTTAAAGAACAAAAAGAAATAATAACTTTGACTGTAGTCCACCTAATGCATTTGGACGCGAAAAGATAATAAAATAAGAATCCACATCTTTTTTTGGTCAACATAAATTCATTACAACCAAAAACCAAGGGAAAATAAAACCAAAAAAAAAATTGTCCACGGAAATTTTATTTCTGAACCTACAACTGTATTTTTACACTAAGACCAAGCCTACAATAGTTGAAAATAACCGTTGAATTAATGAAAAAAATATATAAAAATAAAAATAAATACATCCCCAAGACTTTTATAGCTAAATAATAAGTTAAATACGAAATCCTACTCTTTTTTTATATTTATTAAAACAGTATTAATTAAACTTCCAGCAGCGCAGGGTAAAGAAAAGTCATATTGGAAATTTTATATTTTTATCCACAAAAATCATTTCACTCCCTTCAGGTTGGTCCCACGGACAACTGCACCAATACAGTGTTTATTTATTTATTCACTTCTATCATTCAGGGACATTAAGGCTTTATTTATTATGTTTTTTCCTTTTTTTTCTTTTTTCTTAAACTGCAGGCTTCTTTTTCCTTCTTCCCAAACATTTAGCTAATGGATGGGTAAGGTTATGTTGGATCAAGATTTAAAATTTTATATAAATATTAATATTAAAAATTTTAAATATGAAAATATTTATAAATATATTAAATTAATAAAAGTTTATAAAAAATTATAAAAATTGATAGAAATTTATTTTAAAAATTAAAATTTTTATTGAAAATTATGATTAATTTATTTAATCAATTTTTTATCGTATTGGTTATAAAAATTATTAAAATATTAAATAAATATTATATTTTTTTTAGTAAAATAAATTATAGTAAATGCTAATGATCATATTAAACTATAATAAAAAATATATATAAAAAATTTATATTTTTTTATATATTTTTCTTTATTATTTATATATTTTTCTTTATTATAGTTTACTTATGATCATTAACATTTACTATAAATTATTTTACTAAGAAAAATATAATATTTATTCAATATTATTATAATTATATTATATTTTATAAATATCATTTAAATATCACATAAAATTTTTGAATAATTAAATATTATTAACTTTTTTTTCATTTTTATTTTGAAATGTGAAATGTGATAAGTAAATATTAAAAAATATATTTCATTGATAATTTTGTATTTAATTATTAATATGTTAATTATATGAATTTTATATTAAATCCAATTATCCTTGATGATAATCATTTTATGATAATAAAACTAATATCAACATCGATTATTTATAATATTATATTTCCGTATTTTTATTTTTAATTATTATATAATCAACTATTAACATATAATTATGGAATTTTAATGAATTATCTCAATACAAAATATACAACATAGTATATATATATAAATATTTATCAATAAATAAAACATATCAAAGTTTATTTAATTCAATTCATTTTTTTTGTGTTATTAAATATTTAAAAGACAATTAAAATATTAAAAAACTTATCAATAACAAAAAAATTTACTAAACATTAATAACATTTAGAAATTTTTTTGACAAAAAAATTTAAAAAATTGTGAAAATTAAATTTCCTAGATATTTTCAAAATTTGTATAAAATTTTTGAAAATTTTCATGAAAATTATAATTTTTTAATTAAATAATTAAATATTTGATGTGGATATTTTGACAAAATTTTTTATAAAAGTTATAAAGAAATATCAAAAATTCGATTAGATATTATAGAAATTTCACTTACTAAATGTAAATAAATGTTTATAGAGAATTTCACTCTTTATCTTAAACAATGCACTTTATTTTATATAATCCCTTAAGAATACAGTGTCTAAATTGGAGCTAAAAGCACTTATCTGTGAAAATAAGTTCCAACTTATGAAATGTGAATTGAAATTAAATTATATATTTTAACAAAAACATCACACCCAATAAAAGCACATTGTCAATGGATGGAGAGGCTTATCGATGGTGAAAGAGGGGTAGCGGGTCATGATTCCTAATGGATGGTCGGTTATGAAACACACAATAAGGAAGAAAGAGAAATGGACAGTAGGAGAAAATGAGGTTTACTTTAAAAGCTTGAATAGTTAATTGCATTTGTAACCTTAACTTGTACGGTTTTATGAATTAAGCTTCCAAATTTCAACTTAGTAATTTAAGCACGCAATTCTTAAAATTGTTTCGAATTGATACAATCTCAAATTTTGATCAAGTAAATTGGAAAAGGGTTTTGCTTTTTCTTTTTTTTTTTCCTTTGTTTTTTCAGGGACTCAACTACAAAGTTTGTCAATTTGTTTCACCAAAATTAGGATTAGACCATAATAAATTTAAAAATTAAAAGTTTAAATTGTAAAACTAATTAAAAGAATAAACAACAATTAACCTAAATTTTTACTTGCCAAGGGTGTAATTGAAAGGTTGGGAATAAAGTTGACTAAAATTATAAAATTTTCAAAGCATTCCTAAATTTCAATCTTAACCCAAAAAATAGTTATTTCATGCAACTTGCCTTAAAAAAAAAGAAAAAAGAAAAAAATAAAGGTTGGGAATAAAGTTGACTAAAATTATAAAATTTTCAAAGCATTCCTAAATTTCAATCTTAACCCAAAAATAGTTATTTCATGCAACTTGCCTTAAAAAAAAGAAAAGAAAAAAATACAAGCTACTCGAATAAAAAATTAATCAACCTTTAATAATGGAAAATTCATGCAAAAGTAGTTTGATTCATAGTTTTGTTGGCTAGTTAGCTCAAGAAAATTTAAAATTTATTAATATATGATATCCATATTTAAATGTTATAGGCATTGATATGCTTACTAACTTTTATTTATTAACTGATATAACAGATGATGATTTTATAAGTTTATAACATTTTATTTCCCAAATTAGATGCATTTTTCACTTTGCTCCTACTATAAAATTTCTTATGTTGCTTTCATCGGCTATTATTTTTGTATCATTCTAATCTAGTCAAACATTTATAGTGAATAAATTTGATAATATTAATAACACGTGTAACATTATTTTAGAGAAAAAATCTCCTACTAAAACATCCTGATGGAAATCCATTAAGATATCATAAATTAAGCTAAAGAGATGCAAATTAAAACAAAAATTTAGAGGGCAATGCGACAAACTCAAAAGCAATATATAGATAAAGTGTCATGATTTGGAAAAAAAATATACATCGTCGTTAATAAAAAAGTTCAAAAGATTGAAAATTCTGACTATTTGTTTGTTTTGAAATACTTTCTAAAATCCTTAAAATTATTAATAATGATTATATATTTATTTAAGACCCAAAAAAAAAAAAAAGAATTGAAATAGATGAGTAAAAAAAAATTATGTTTACGTTTGCCTTGACAATGACAAACACAGGCCACCCGTTTGGCCAAACCTCTAAACCATTAAAGAACAATGCTATCTATAGTCAGTTGCCAAATTTGGCCACTCACTGTCAATTTAGAAAGAAAAAAAATCTTAATAAAATAGAAAGTGACTTTTCAAATTCAAATATGAGTATATGACCATCTTTGTAATAAATGTAAAATAATGGTTTTTCTTTCTGAGTTGAAAATTTTGGATAATGGGATTGCCAAACTATTTTTTTTATTTTTTTTTAAGACCCTGCGAATGCTTGGCAGATGATTATTCTTGTATCCGTCACAGTAATTCATTAAATTAAAAAGTAAAAAATTAAAAATAAAAAGAGGCCGCAAAGTGGGTCGTCATGGTTTCATCATCTATTCAAAGATGAATACGTCAACAGTCAAATTACAACAAGCCACGTACATCTATATGACGTGAACAATTCTTTTACTAAAAATCCCATTTTAATTAAAATATTATCTTTTAACATACGAAGTTTCTTGCTTGTAGCAATGTGATAGAGACGTATTTGAATTTTGCTTATATATGGAAATGCACTACTAATCTCAATTTATACTTTCTTAGCATCTGAGAGTTGGCTAGAGCCCCGTCACTTTGCCGAGAAAAAAAAAAAAGAGTGAGGAAGTGAGGATGAGTGAGAATACCAAAGGTGGGGCAAACTTTAGCTCCGGACAAAAAAAGGGGCATAACAAAGGTGGGGAAATCGGATGGCATACCAAAGGTGGGAAAGAATCAAGCTTCATAAACACCGTCAAGCCTAGGGCTAATACTATTATGAAGAAGGTGTTGGGAATGTCATCATCTGCTTCTGCTTCAAGAGTGAGAGACTAGGAGGGTTTTGCTTTTTATGTCACTTTTTTCATTTCATGGAAAATATATAAAAAAGTTATGGATCTAGATCTAGCCTACTGCTAGCCCTTTCCTCTCTTATTTATGCTTCTCCTGTAATATATATATATATATATATATATATGCAATCCTTTTATTATTGCTTTTTGTATATATTTCTGGTAATATTGGGTATCTTAAATTTGCTTCTGAAAATAACCATAATTAATATATGATTACCCACCCCTAACCAGCTGCAAATATGAATATTAGTTAATAAATTACCATATCTAATCCTTACTAGAAGGTTATTGAATCCATGGGCCACTTCAGCTGTGGAAAAGATAAGGTTTTTTAAGTAGAGACAAGGCATTATGAAATATCAAATACCGTTTTCTTTTTTTTTTCTTTTTTTCCTGTTAAATATATGTATGGGTGTTCAGCTTCTTTTCCCCGTCAACTATGCTTTTGCATTTTGATATCTGATTTTTTATTTTTGGCTTCTTGAACTTCAAATTTTTTTACACTTTTGTCATTTAACTATTTTTTTTTTTTTTTTGGAAAAAAATATACAGTGCTAGATCAACACAGGTGGATCCACCACTCAAAGGTTCCGATTCTTTTTTTTTTGTTTTAAATTACGTAAATTGATGCTCAAGGATGTGCAAAATTATACCAAAACTTTGATATGCTATATGTTGTTCTTAAATTGTTTTTTTAATAGTTTTTTTTCCTTGATAAGCATGTTTATTAAATATTTATCCCATCTAACAAACCTTCTATAAATAAACATTCACTTTTTACAGTTTTTTTTTTAATTATCTATTTTTTTTTATGTGATTAAAAAATATAAAATAAGTACCATATTATTAATATTTAAATTTGATAAATAAATTTGCTTTTTTGTTTTATTTGGAAGAGATTCTCATATAATTATTGTTGAAGAAAAGTCTGCAGACGAACAAATTAATTTCATCTTATGAAGTAGTTTAACTTTTAATCTTATCCGAAAAATTGAGTAATTTTATTTTTTTATTTTTATTTTTATTTTTATTTTTTTTTGTAAAAGGAAGACCCAAGCTCCCAAAAACAATTTAGGGCTTGTTTAGTAATGTGTTCATTTTTCATTTTTGATTTTGGTTTTTCTATTTATATTTTTTTATTAGAAACAAACAAGACAATTTAGGGCCTATTTAGTAATGTGTTCATTTTTTGTTTTTCATTTTGATTTTTCTATTTATATTTTTTTGTTAGAAAAAAGCAACTCGTTTGGCAATCATTATTGCTTTTGGTTTATGAAGAAAACACACGAAAAGATGACCAAATACATTTTCGTTTTTGGATTTTTAAAAAAATTAAAAAAAAAAAAAAAAAAAACGATTACTGCTGTGGCGGCGCTATCTTTAAAAGGCGATGTAACTGCCGGTGGCGGCGTTAGCTATGGGCCATGCATAAGCTTTTTTAAAATTTATATATATATATATATAAAAATGGAGAAATTTTTCCATACAGAATATTTATTGATCTGGATTCTGATGACAAAGATTTTGAAGATATAGTTTACAAATGATTTATAATTTTAAATTTATCTAATTTAATTATATGTATTGTTTTTTTCATTTGAAAGAGTAAAAATAAATCCTTTGAATCTAATACTTATATAGCGTGCATCAACTCTAAACCATTACAGACACGTTTATTAGTTTAAATTTGGACCTCCAATTTTGAATGACTCAGATCTTTTTTCTTTTTCTTTTTTATTGAGCCATGATAGATGGATTAAACAGTAAATTCAATATAAAAGGTTAAAAAAAAACTCTATTAGTTTGATATTTGAGTTTAATATGTAGATTTTATTTGTTTTTCCCCATTAATTTCTTAGCCAAGAGCCACTTTTGCCGAAAGTGACTAATATATTAATTTAGAAAGTTTGACTACGAAAGTGATTGCTTTTCAAAGCTGGTTTTTCTGTTTTTTTTTTTTTCCCTTACTAAATCATTAAAATTTTAAAGTTTGACAAAAATAGAACTGATGCTTTAATTTCAAGGGATTCAAAAAGCACATCCTAATGGATACCATGTAGTTTGCTGTAGAGGAAGACTGGCTTAATACGTGGTATGAAAGTGATGCTACAGCTGTCATCCAAAAACCTCATTGTATGGCACGTCTCTTCCATCCATTGGTCCGCTGTTGGTTATCAAGAATACTTTGGAGCTTTGCCAATCCTTTGATTCTTGACCTTTTGCTTGGACCCAAAATCTAATAATAAGCTTGCGCATTTAAGCTTCTTTATTTCTGGAGCTTTTGTAGATATTATGAGCCCAAAAATGGCACGTTAACCACGTGCTCATTGACAGGTTGTTTCTTCTTGTCATTCTGTATGTTACTATAAGTATGACTTCCCTTTCAACCCAAAAGAAAATGGAGACCATAAAATCTTGGGTGTCTGTTTGTTAAATGGCATTACATTGAATTGTACTATATTATTTCAATTTTTATTCAATTAAATTAAATTATATATAAAATAATTCAATTCAATATAATTTAACTACATTCGACGAATACACATTATAAATAATAATTAAGCATATTAATAAATATGTTCCACTGTAAACGGATATTAATTTTATATATATGTCTATGTATATACCTTTTTTTATCAATAATATATATCCACACTCTACTTGATAAAGCTTTTGCTTCTAATTGTGAGGCCGATTAACTATTATTTATATTTTCTTGGTAAAAAAAAAAAAAAAAAAACGAGTTAACTAATATGTTATGCATGTATAGAAATATGGTGGAAATTATATTTAGTGAAATTCCAAAATAAAGAACAAAAGAGTGAGTAATTTTTTAAAGAACAAAAAGAAATAATAACTTTTACTGTTGTCCACCTAATGCATTCGGACGTGGAAAGATAATAAAATAAGAACTCACATCTTTTTTATGGGCAACATTAAATTCATTACAACCAAGGGAAAATAAAACATAAAAAATAAAATAAAATAAAAAAATTGTCCACGGAAATTTTCTTTCTGAACCTACAACTCTATTTCTAGACTAAGACCAAGCCTATAAAATTTTACCAAATTTGTTTCTTTTTTCTTTTTTCTTTAACTGCTGGCTTCTTTTTCCTTACTAGCTAATGTATAGGTAAGGTTACGCTGGATCAAGATTTAAAATTTTGATATAAATATTAATATTAAATATTTAAAATATAAAAATATTTATAAATAAAAATTTATAAAAAATTATGAAAATGGATAGAAATTTATTTTAAAAGTTAAAAAATTTTATTTAAATTTAAAATTAACTTATTTAATTAGTTTTTTATGATTATAAAAACTATTAAAATATTAAATAAATATTATATTTTTTTTAGTAAATTGATTTATAATAAGTGCTGATGATCATAAGTAAACTATAATAAAGAAAAACATATAAAAAGTTATAAATTTTGTAAAATTATTTATCTATTAAGATATATAAAATAATTATTATAATTATATTATATTTTATAAATATCATCTCAATGCCATATAAAATTCCTTAATGGTTGAATATTATTAGTTTTTTTCTCACTCTTATTTTGGATATGAAATGTGATAGGTAAATATTAAAAAATTTATTTCTTTGATAATTTTGTATTTAATTGTTAATATGTAAATTACATGAATTTTATATTAAATGCGATTATCTTTGATGATAATCATTTTATGATATTAATAAAACTAATATCAACACCGATTATTTATAATATTGTATTTTCATGTTTTTATTTTTAATTATATAAACAACTATTAATATGTAATTATGGGATTTTAGTGAATTATTTTCATACAAAATATACAACATAGTATATATATATATATCAATGAACAAAAACATATCAAGCTTTATATAATTCAATTTATTTTGTTTTTTTTATGTCACTAAATGTTTAAAAGACAATTAAAATGTTAAAAAACCTGTCAGTAACAAAAACTTTTATTAAACATTAATAACATTTATAAATTTTTTTGACAAAAAAATTAAAAAATTATGAAAATTAATTTTCTAGATATTTTTAAAATTTTTATAAAAATTTTGAAAATTTTCATAGAAATTATGATTTTTTTAACCAAATAATTAAGGATTTAATGTGGATATTTTGACAAAATTTTTCATAAAAGTTATGAAAAAAAATCAAAAATTTGATTGGATATTATATAAATTTCACTTACTAGATGTAAATAAATGTTTATAGAGAATTTCACTCTTTATCTTAAACAATGTTCTTTATTTTATATAATCCCTTAAGAATACTATTAACATTTCTACTCTGATACTGTTTTATTAGAGTTAAAAGCATTTATTACTGAAAATAAGTTCCAACTTATGAAATGTGAATCGAAATTAAATTATATATTTTAGCAAAAACATCACACCCCATAAAAGCAAATTGTCAATGGATGGAGAGGCTTATCGGTGGTGAAAGAGGGGTAGCGGGTCATTATTCGTGGTGGATTGTCGGTTATGAAACACACAATAAGGGAGAAAGAGAAATAGACAGTAGGAAAAAATGAGGTTTGCTTTAAAAGCTTGAATAGTTAATTGCATTTGTAACCTTAACTTGTACGTTTTTATAAATTAAGCTTTCAACTTTCAACTTAGTAATTTAGGCAATCAATTTTGAAATTTGTTTCGAGTTGATACAATCTCAAATTTTGATCTAGTAAATTGGTAAAGGTTTAGCTTTTTTTTTTTTTCTTTGTTTTTTCATTGATAAACATTGTAATATCTTTTCTTATGGACTCCACTGCAAGTTTTCAAGTAGAATTATTGTCAATTTGTTCATCAAAATTAGGATTAGATCAATATATAATAAATTTAAAAATTAAAAGTTTAAATGGCAGAAACTCTAGATGAAGTTGATTAGGGCCAATACTGAGGTGGTGACATGGGTCATGGGGGTTTGTGACAGTAGACGGATATGACTGTGGAAATTGACATCCAAATAATAATGTGCACAAAAATTGTGGATATAAATTCTTGGGTTTGGACGGTTTGGTTTGAGCAACAGAAAAAAAAAAAAAATAAAAAAAATTAAGAGTATAAAGCACAATTGACCTAAATTTTTACTTGCCAAGGGTGTAATTGAAAGGTTGGGAAAGAAGTTGACTAAAATAATAAAATTTTCAAAGCATTCCTAAATTTCAATCTTAACCCAAGAAATAGTTATTTCATGCAACTTGCCACTATTTTATGTAACTTGCCTTAAAATAAATAAATAAATAAATAAAATACAAGCTACTGGAGTAAAAATTTAATCAACCTTTAATAATGGAAATTTTCATGCAAAAGTACTTTGATTCATAGTTTTATCGGTTAGTTAGCTCAAGAAAATTTAAAATTTATTAATATGTGCTATCCATGTTTAAATGTTATAGGCGTCAATATGTTTACTAACTTTTATTTAATAATTGATGTAACAGATAATGATTTTATAAGTGTATAACACTTTATTTCCCAAATTAGATGCATTTTTCACTGTGCTTCCACTCTATAAAAAATTTTATGTTGCACTGCAACAAACTTTGAAATTTGGAGAGCAATATATATATATATATATATATAAAAGTGTCATAATTTGGAAAAAAAAATATACATAGTCGTTAATAAAAAAGCTCAAAAGATTGAAAATTCTAACTATCTGTTTGTTTTGAAATACTTTCTAAATCCCTTCAAATTATTAATAATGATTATATATTTATTTTAGACCCAAAAAAAAAAAAAGAATTGAAATAGATAAGTAAAAAAAATTATGTTTACGTTTGCCTTGACAATGAGAAACACAGGGCACCCGTTTGGCCAAACCTCTAAAATATTGAAGAACAATGCTACAGTCAGTTACTAATTTGGCCATTCACTGTCAATTTAGAAAGAAAAAAAGGAAACCGACCTTTTCACATGTAATTACAAAGGTGACCAATCTTATTGAAAGAGAAAATGACTTTTCACATTCAAATATGAGCATATGACAATCTTATTGAAAGAGAAAATGACTTTTCACATTCAAATATGAGCATATGACAATCTTTGTAATAAATGTAAAATAGTGGTTTTTTCTTTCTGAGTTGAAAATTTTGGATAGTGGGATTTCCAAACCTTTTTTTTTTTTTTTTTTTTTTTTTTCAAGACCCTGCGAATGCTTGGCAGATGATTATTATTGTATCCGTCACACTAATTCATTAAATTAAAAAGTAAAAAATAAAAAATAAAAAGAGGCTGCAAAGTAGGTCGTCATGGTTTCATCATCTATTCAAAGATGAATACGTCAACAGTCAAATTACAACAAGCCACGTACATCTATATGACGTGTATAGTTCTTAAAAAAAAAAAAATCCCACTTTAATTAAAATATTATCTTTTAACATACAAATTTTTTTACTTGTAGTAATGTGATAGAGACGTGTTTGAATTTTTGCTTACATAGAGCAATGCACTACTAATCTCAATTTATTCTTTCTTAGCATAAGCTGGGAAAAGACTCTTCCCTCCCTTTATTAAAGAGGCTCTTTCTACTTCTCCTTTGAGAGTTGGCTAAAGCCCTCTTATCCAAAAAAAAGAGAGTTGGCTAAAGCCCCGTCACTTTCCCGAGAAAAAAAAAGAGTGAGGAAGTGAGGATGAGTGAGAATACCAACGGTAGGGGAAACTCCAGCTGCGGACCAGAAAATGGGCATAACCTAGGTGGAGAAACGGGATTGAATACCAAAGGTAGGAAAGAATCAAGTTTCACAAAAAGCATGCCGAGTAGGGCAAATAATATTAAGAAGAAGATCTTTGGAATCCCATCATCTGCTTCTGTTTCCACAGTGAGAGAATAGGAGGTTTTTGCCGTTTATGTCACTTTTTTTCAATTTCATGGAAATATGTAAAAAATTATGGATCTAGATCTAGCCCAGTGCTAGCCCTTTCCTCTCTTATATATGCTCCTCCTGTAATATTATATATATATATATATATATATATATGCAATCCTTTTATTATTGCTTTTTGTTTATATTTCTGGTAATATTGGGTATCTAAAATTTGCTTCTGAAAATGACCCATAATTAATATATGATTACTCACCCCTAATTAGCTGCAAATATGAATATTAGTTAATAAATTCTTTGTTAAATCATTCACAGCTCACTCTTTGTTTATGTATTTTGTTCACTTTTCTCTGGATCCGAAAGGATATTCACAGATGTTTGAATCCATGGGCCACTTCAGCTATGGAGAAGATAAGGTTTTTTAAGTAGAGACAAAGCATTATGAAATATCAAATACCGTTTTCTTTTTGTTTTTTAAGTAGAGACAAAGCATTATGAAATATCAAATACCGTTTTCTTTTTCTTTTGTTTTTCCCCTGTTAAATATATATATATGGATGTTCAGCTTCTTTTCCCCGTCAATTACGCTTTTGCATTTTGATATCTGATTTTTTTTATTTTTGGCTTCTTGAACTTCAAATGTTTTTACACTTTTGTCATTTAACTATATTTTTTTTGGAAAAAAAATATACAGTGCTAGATCAACACAGGTGGATCCCCACCACTCAAAGATCCAGTAGGTCGATTTCTACCCTTCCGATTCTTTTTTTGTTTTAAATTACGTAAATTGATCCTCAAGCATGTGCAAAATTATACCAAGACTTTGATATGCTATATGTTGTTCTTAAATTGTTTTTAATAGCTTTTTTTTTTTTTTCTTGATAAGCATGTTTATTAAATAATATTTATCTCATCTAACAAACCTTCTATAAATAAATATTCACTTTTTACAGTTTTTTTTATTATCTATTTTTTTTATGTGATAAAAATTATAAAATAAATACCATATTATTAATATTTAAATTTGATAAATAAATTTGCTTTTTTGTTTTATTTGGAAGAGATCCTCATATAATTATTGTCTGCAGACGAACAAATTAATTTCATCTTATGAAGTAGTTTAACTTTTAACCTTATCCGAAAAAAGTGAGTAATTTTATTTTTAATTTTTGTAAAAAGGAAGACCCAAGCGCCCAAAGTGTTCATTTTTTGTTTTTCATTTTGATTCTTCTATTTATATTTTTTTGTTAGAAAAAAGCAACTCGTTTGATAATCATGATTGCTTTTGGTGTGCGAAGAAAACACACGAAATGATGACCAAATACATTTTCGTTTTTGGATTTAAAAAAAAAAATGAAAAAAAAAAAAAAAAAAACGATTACTGCTGGTGGCGGCGTTATCTGTAATTTATATACACAATGAATCTTTAACTAAATGAATCTTTAACTATGTTTCTCTCTTACTTTGGGATTTAATTTTTATTGCATGAAGGAAAACAAATAAAAAACTATAGAAAGATCAAATATTAGTGTTTATTTTCAGATGGAGAAAATAATGATTTTCCAATTGAGCAAGTCCAACTAACACTTCTAAATTATAGATAATCTAATTTAAATTTTGTTTGCTATAATTTTTTCTTTTACGTATACTTTTAAAAAAGTATTTTAAAAAATTATTCTTTATTCATTTTGATTAAAAACATTTTTAAAATTAAAAATACTTTTTAAAAATGAAAATACTTTTCAAATTTTATTTAAATACTCGTTAAAAATAGCTTAAAAATACGTTTTAGGATCTTAGACATGCCTAACATTTCCATCATGGGTTTACGAGCAATGGTGGACCCACATTGGGCCGAGGGGCACGTGAGTTTTTCCTTTTCAAAATTTTAATATTTTGTTTATTTATCTACTCTTTTACCCCTACATATTTATCGTAGCTTGTAGCCACTTGCCCTTTGTCTCTTTCTCTCAACGTGTCAAACGTGTGCTTGTAAGTTTTGAATTTTTCCTTTTCTTTTCCTTTTTTTTTTTCCAATTATTTTTTTTGCCAACTTATATAATCTATATATTTTTGTTCAAGCATAATTATTTAATATAATTATAATATATATTTGTAATAAAAAATATAATTATAATATTTATCATCTATATTTTAACAATATAATACTTATTTAATTATTATTCTTTATAATATTTATATAGAAGTGTAATTAATTGTTATTTAATTATTATTCTTAATAATATTTATATAGAAGTGTAATTATTTTTATATTATAATTCCTATCTAGTTTTGTATTAATAACAAAGAAAATAAACTGCAGTTTGTTTTGGTTCTAATTACACTTTATTTTAATTTTTTTTTTCCTAGGTTTCAATTATTTTAGTTGTTTAAATCACAACTTAAACAATTTTTTTTTTCCTTAACAATGCTGTATAATTTTTCATAAATTGGAATCAATTTATTGTGTAATGGGAAAGCATTGAAAATAATATTTTTCTTTGAAAACCAATTTTTTTTAGACAAAAACGTTAAAAAAAAGGTCTACAATTTAATTTAATAAATAGTCTAATTAATTGGACTATAACATAGAAATTTATTTTGCATTTTGTATATATTTGTATTTCTTCACACCATAAATCTAAAATCTTTCAAGTGGTACAATATAATAATGCCCCTCCGAGAAAAATTTCCCATCCTAGAAAAATTTCCTAGATCCACCAATGTTTATGAGTATTATATGTTATGTTGCTGTCCATGCATTCCCGGAACTAGTTCTCTGGTTTTCCACTAAAATGTACCCCATATTCATCCAAAAAAGAGAAAAAAAATATATTAAAATACCCTATGTATTTTTAGTTACATCCCCACTCATTGCATCTAACAGATAGTATTTAATAGCATAAAATTTCATGTCCTATAACCATGCAGATCTTGATCTTCTCTAGTGATTTTCAATTCTTGATCTTCTTGATCTTTCTCAGATTTTTTCTCTACTTGTGGTTCCTCTCCTCTTCCATTTCTAGTTGATTTGTGGGTCGTGTTCCTAGTCTTCACTTGTGTGGTACTTGTGCTTCTGTCGATATCACTTTTGGTTGCTAGTTATTTGCTTTCTATGAGTTTGCGTGATAACCTACTTAATCATTCGAGTGGCCTAACCACGGGCTCGGTGGTGTCGGAGCTCAAACTAGTTGCAAATCTATCTAGTGTGACAAGTCTTCCCTAACTTTCTGTTGTGGCTAAAATTTTCTCTTGAAAAATTATTAATAAGAATAATGTTCATATGATTATTAGTAGAGTTTGGTTTATGGTGGAGCAGATTCTTCCAAATGTGTTCTTATTTTCTTTCAAATCTGTCTCCAATCGTTAAAGGATTTGGATGAAAAGGCCTTAATCTATCAATGGTTTTCATATACTTCAAAGGGAATGGAAGCTAGACTGCTCATTTGAGGATTTGTCCTTTAATTTGTCATCATTTTAGGTGCAAATTCATGGTTTTCCTTTACAATTCATGACCAAGGAAAACGCACTCAAGATTGGTGGGTTATTCCTTTTGGTTTTACTACACGAGTCTTCTTCTAGAACAAATTTAGTTGGGATAAAATATTTTTGTATGCAGGTAGAGGCTGATGTTACTAGACCAATACCCACACGATTTTTTCACCAAATTGGTTGAGGAGAAACTCGGATTCAATTTAGCTACTAGAGATGTGCAAAGCTCTATTATGTATGTGGTCATATTGATTATCTACGAACTTTTGTTCTATCTTAGCTAACCATTCTCAAATTAGACATGGAGATCTTTAAGGGCGCTGAAAGCATAGGCTGATGCCTATACTATGGAAATTCTAAGTAGAGAAATCTTTGATAGTTTTACTGGAAATGTTAATCAAGACACTACAGATGACGATTCATCGGATCGTGTTGGTGATCAAGTGGTGGAGGAGGAAGAAGCTATTTAGATGTGGTGAATGAGTATTTTTAGATCCAATTTGGCTCATTTACACCCATCAAAGCTTCTAGCTGTTTAGAGGTTAGTTAGTCTGAGAGGTCTATGGTAAAGGAACACATTGCTAGTTATCAAGTGCGTGTTGCTGATACCCAATAAAAGGTGTCCAATCCATTTTTTGAATTTAGCTCTACAAAGGATGGGGCCTTCTCTTGTTCTAGGGAGGACGACTAATTTAGTTTTGGGCTTAGCAAAGATGTGTTTGTTTGAAAATGAAAGCAAAAGCCCATAACACAAAATGGAAGTTTTGAAATGAGAAGAATAGATTGGGTGTTGGTATTCAAGATTCAAATGAGAAGGAGGTTAAGGCCCAGTTGGATTCTATTTGAGCTTGGGGGGGAGAAATTGCAGAGTGATCCACTCTTTAGAAGGGAAGGCGATAATTCTGTTTCATGTTCAAAGAATGTTAGAGAAATTCCATTAAATAATTTTTCCTTCTTGTTTAATTGGGTCTCTTTGTCTAGTTCTTTGGAAGGAGGGATTTTTGGCTTGCCAAATCTTAAACTCAAGGAGCGAGCAAGAGGAAAAAAGGAAATGAGCAGCTTTGTCAGTTTGTTGAATGGAGCAACTAATTCATCCCATGGTTCAATTGACATGACAACTAAAGAGGCAAGCCTAGCTGTGCCCCCAAAGTCGCCATAAGGATTAAACAATGCGGTTAATCCTTTATCTTATATTAACAATCCCAGAGCACTTGTTACATCACGTGAATTATTTACTAGAAAAACCTAAATGAATAGTACCCATCTCTTTTATGAACAAAGGAAAAAATTATATTTAGATGATTCTCTTCTATCACACGATTTCTCAACTTGATCTACGATATTATTGAAGTCGCTTAAGCATTACTTCCAGAACCTATGGCATTGGAAATCTCAATCCAAACTTTTTATGTAAAGTTCTTCTGATAAGGCAATAACAAAGCCAACAATTAGAAAGCCTGGGAAGAGCCTCAACAGTGAAGGGCTTGCATGGCCTGGTTAGAAAGTCTTCCTCTTAAGCCTCTTTCTTATGGAGACTAAGGCTAGTAGTGTTAGAATGATTGCTGTTGGTAGGACCCTCTCTTTTGATCATTCAATTATGGTTGATACTAATAATAGAAATGGAGGTTTGGCTCTCTTCTAGAGGAAAAGCTGGATTGGAATGTTGTTTATAAATGTGATTGAATTATTGGAATTTCTACCACCTCTCAGTAGGGTAAGCCCTTTAATTTATGGTTTTGTAATTATCCTACCAGAAGATCTTTATATAGAGAGTTTTTGGATCACAATTTCTAGTGCCATATGTTTTGGAAGAAATGCTTGAGCTTGCTTGGGCGACTTTGATGATATTGTGGATCAAGTTGAGAAATTCGGTGGCAAAAGCATCTCATCAAAATACAATTTTTTCCTTCATTCCTTCATAAAGGAGATGGGTGCTATCCATTTAAGTTTTTTTGGTAACCAATTTACGTGATTTAACAAGTGTTCTAGAAATGTTAATATAAGATAAAAGATTGATTGTGTTGTTGTTAGCCCAGAATGACATATTTTGTTTACTCAAGTCGGAGTCTTGCATTTATTAGCAAGCTCCTCAAATCATAATCTGATTAATTTTTTCCTTGATCACTCTTTCACCCTGAGATATTTTCATTTTCTTAAAGTATGAATATGGAATCTCCTTTATAAGAAGGTTATTGTCGATGCTTGGTTATACAAGTAGAAAGGGGATGGGAGAATTCCTCTTTGTATCAAATTGGGAATACTACTAAAGAGCTTCATTGTTGGAACCATGAAGTGCTTAGCTTTTTCTAACATAAGATTTGGGAGCTTGAGGAAAGGATTTTGATTATTCAAAAGTTGGATCCTTTGAAGGATAATCCGAGGATTGAATGCTATTTTTAACCTGATCTGGATGGGTGGGGATTAAGGTTGAAGCTCCCATGGTTCAAAAGTCCAAGGAGTTGTAGTTGATTTTGGATATATGCAATTCCATATTTTATCATGCTTCGATTATTGCGAATTGAAGTTGCACTTTTATTGCTACTCTAAAAAATGATGAAGGAAATTGGATGGAGTCTAGAGAGAAGATTGAGGGATTCCTTTGTAAAAAATTTCCAATCTTTTTAAAGCTGAAGAGGTTAAGTTGTGTAACTGCCTAAGGACCTTTATTCACCTTTATGTTTCATTGTTTGAGAATGATTATATCTTTGCTATTCCTTCTAAGGTGGAAAATCTTTGTGTTCTCAAGATAATGCATCCTTTTAAGGCTTCTAGGCCTAACGAGATGCATGTGCTCTTCTTTCAAAAGTTTTGGAGCGTTGTGGGGAGGGATGTGGCAACAATGGTACAAAATGTCTATAAAACTGGTTGGTTGCCGAGAGGTTAATAAAGCTTTTCTGATCCATATCATTAAGTTGCAGTAGATGTCTTATTTCAACCACATTCGTCCAATCAACCTGCATAACACTGTCTACAAGCTCATATCCAAGTTGCTTGGAAGATAATTCATCTCTTGTTGGATAAGTTAGTTTTCCCTAATCAAACTATGTTTGTGCCCGATAGGTGGATTGGGAAAAACTATATCTTAATAAATAAGGTTATTCATACCATGAGGAAGAAGAAAGGAGCCAATGGCTTGTTAAGCATCAAATTTGACATACAAAAAGCCTATGATCATGCGGATTAGGATTGTTTTATGATATTCTTATCGGCTATGGTTTCTCAGCTAAAGTGGTTAATTTTATACATGTTTGTATTTTGCGAATTCTGCTTCTATACTCCTCAATGTTAGTTTTTATGGAGATATTCCTATGAAAAGAGGAATAAAGCATGGAAACCTTTATCCCCTTTCTTATTCAATTTAGTCTCTAGGTTACTATCTAGAATGCTTCACAAGTTAGAAGTTGAAAATAAAATCCAAGGAATCAAAATTGGTCACATTAGCCCTACTATCTCCCATTTGTTTTTGCAGATGGTATTGTCCTATTTTGCCATGCCAATGAAGAAAATGCTCATAATGTGGTCAATTACTTTGATCAATAATGTAGGTGGAATGGACAAAGGATCAACTTCGACCCTATCCAAGTATGTGCTTAGTGTAACACCTCATAGAACAATGAAGTAATGTATCCATACGAGCTCCGGCCCTTAGCAGCTCGACTAAAAAAGAAACTTGTTCATTTATATTACATGTTGTGGACCTTCAACGTTTCACCTTTCATAGATCTGGGAAAGGTGGTTTTGGTTTGGGAAGTTACGTTGAGGCTGGGCACGTGCGATAAGTAATAAAGAAAGCAAAGGGAAATCACTAAATCCAGTTGTTTCTTCTCCAAAAATGTTTACAGCTCTATTAAGGTTGAGATAAAGAATATTCTAGGTATGAAGCAAGTGGTTATTTCTTTATGTAGTAAACCAAGATTTGAATAAAGATTGCTAAAAGTATACAAAATAGCTTGAGGAAAAAGATAATTGTTTTATCTATATGTTTTGTAAATTTCTTCTTGCTGGTGCTCCTAATATTTGATGGTGAGTTGATTTTGATATTACAATTTACATATTAACATTATGCATATATATTTAACTAAAAGTAAATGAACAAAAACATCTATTAAGTCAATTAGATGTGTTCAAAGTTAAGGTTGTGACAGTTTTTTAAATTAACCTTTAACTAATTTTCAATTTGGGTTTGCAAATATTTTATGTATAATAAATAAATTAATAAAAAAAGGGAAAAATAATACTATTATGTTGACAATTTGATACTTATTTATTTATTTTATTGTTAATTAAAAATTATATGTCTATATTTAGTTATGGTTTTTTAAATGTTATTCTATGAGTAAATTATTATATTTAGACCCTGTATACAGATTTAATATGTTAATTAACTCTATGTAGTAACAAAATATTATGTGTGCACTCCTTTAAATTATGGCATAGGAGAATGAGACACCTTTATTAAGATATATAAAAGGCTAATAAATAAAGGAATTACATGTTTATATGTTCTCCATTTTACTATTTTTGGGAGTTTATGTGAATCGCATTAAAAAAGAGTACACCAACATAGCCATTAAAGTTTCCTTAAACAATTGTTAAATTCTTGAAACTATGCACACTAACACGTTTGAGTTATTTTCTTATAAAATATTTGTGTAATATCTATAGAGATATTTTATTTTGGACCTTGAATAAATTGCTAGAAGTTTATTTGTAAAGCTTTAATGTATGCATTTGGAAAAAATCTTGCATGTGGTATATAAAAGGAAATGTCTGACTTTTGGATATAACCGTTATGACTCATGTCTTGAGGATTTTTTTTTGAGTAAATGAAGTTTTCATTATCAGTTAGTTATGGATAGCTTGAGTTGGCTAATTTCAGTAGGATTAATATTAGTACTTTCTTTTTCAACCCTTGGATTACATTAAGGGCTAAGATTTAAAATTATATTTATTAATCACAAAATCCCAATAAGATTCATTTTTCCTAAAAAAGGGGGTTTAGTATGCCATTAGATATATATTGTACCATTTTTGAATTTTAAATACTAGCATTTCATCTGATCTAAGGGCTAATAAAGGAAGATTTAATAATAAAACTATTATGTCGTCTTGATGTGAGCATGACTCTATTACATGATTTAGAATTATTAATTTATCAATTATAAGTAATAAATGTAACTGTCAATATTTTATTAGAACTTTGATAATTGAGTGTTTGTGACTATCCATTCTTTGTTGATGGTCAAGATTGAAAATGATTGGTTTTTAATAACGGTCCTTCTTTCAAAATGATTGATTCTTGATAAGGGTCCTAGCCTAGCCTATAAATGCCTGTGTATTCCTATCAAAGTAACGATTATTTTTACATAGAGGATGAGCTAGAAATTCTTATCAAGTACACATTGAGTGCTTAATTTAGTACTTAATTGGTTAATCATAATTGCTTATTTCTTTCCAAACATTGAAACATTTTCTATAGCTATATATATAAAAGTCGCAATGCCCAACACATTACAATTTCGGGCCCCTCAAGAAAATACCTTTATACCACTCTCCGTTATGCTTTGTTTCTACTATACCTTCCACATAATACTCTTTGTTTTAAAGGGAAATAGAAGGTTAGAATGGGTATTTGAATTATAAAAGCGCAATTACATTTTTGCCCAAATATTATTTCGTTTAGGGAAGGATACAATTGGTAATTTAAGCCATAGGCAAAGAGATAAGATTAGGCTTCTACTAAGATTGGTCCACCTGCCACCATGATGAGTTTTCTGAATTGGACTTGTACTCGTGGTATGGTTAGAATTATTAAGGATAATATTTTACTTATCTAATATTACTTATTTCATATTTCACTGTTGTATTTTTCCATATTGGTTTGTATCCTCCTTTGGTATATTGGTAGCTGTATTACAATATATACTTATTGTACAATTGTATATAATCATGCTTTTGTATCAATGAATAAAATAGAACCCTATTTTCATTCAATCCTCTTCATGATATCAGAGCCTGGTTCCTACCTTGCTATATGAACAGTGCTGTAGCGTGAACAATGTCACCGTGTGAATAGTTCCAATGTAAATAGTGTCTACATGAACAGTATTTCTAATAAAACCTTTTCTCTTTTTTTCTCTCCTTCACTATCCTTTCATTGCACCCTTCTCATTCCTTCCTTCACATCAGAGACTCCTCTCCCTTTATGTTCCTTTTTCGTACACCCTTTGTTTCACTCCTTTCTTCCTTATCGACATGTCCGAGACAAACTCTACAAATACTCACCACCTACCAAGCAGCACCAATCCTTTAGGTTTTTTAGTTTATATCAATGTTTCTGCACAAGCTCCTTTAAAACTCACTGCTAATAACTATACAACTTGGCATGCCTAATGGTACTACTTGTTGATAAGGTATGATCTCATGAGCTTTGTGACTGGCGTATCCTTATGTCCTACCTCTGATCCTTATGTCCTTACTCGAAGTGTTCTCCTCACCTCACTTGATCCTACAATTGTCAACTTTATTGCATTAACTGCATCCTCTCATGAAGCATGGCAGAATTTGGCAATCATGTATGCCAAACCTTCTTGTGGACGCCTCATGAGCATGCGTGAAACCTTAAGCAAACTCACCAAGGATGAAAAATCCATCTCTGATTACATGCAAACTGTTCAAAGTTTGGCTGATTCTTTTACTCTTACTGGTGACCCACTCGGCCAAGATGAAATCATTCCATATACTTAATGGTTTAGGGCTAGAATACAAAGAAATTTATGCTGCAATTTGAGCTAGTGATTCCTCAGTTACTTTTGCCGAATTGCATGATAAACTTGTTGATTATGAAGCTTTCCTCAATAGAAATCATTCTACCAGCGGATATATCTCTTCAGTCACAGCTAACTTTGCTTCCCATGGTGGCTCCTCTTCCTCTCACATACGGCAACAGTGCCATTCCACACCAAGAAGCTCTAATAATCTATCTTCCTCTTTCAACAAAGGTGCACAGCACTTACCACCCAGAATTATCTGTCAATTTTATGATTTGCTTGGTCATACTGCTTGTACTTACCGCAAACTACTTGTTGCTGTCCCCTGGTTATCTACTCCAAAATGGAAACAAGACCAATTTGGCATTTCTTCGCCATCTCTGCTTCATCGTCCACCATGTCCTCACTATCCCAAAGCACATTTTGCATCTCATTCCAAGTCTTCTCAATCAAATTGGTTGGTTGATTCTAGTGCTTCCCATCATATCACCAATGATTTCTTGTCTTGGTTCTACATCCTTTCTCTCCTTTTCACGTCATATTCATTTGTCTAATGTTCTTTATGTTCCTAGCATGAAGCAAAATCTATTGTTTGTTTCTAAACTTTGCTCCACTAATAATGTTTCTATTGAATTTTATCTTCTCTTTTGTGGTGAAGGATCTCACTATGGGGGCAAAGCTAGTGGAAGGCCAGAATAAAAATGGCGTGTATGAATGGCTGACGATTGGATCTCAGTCTACTTCTACTCCTCTTAGTTTCACTGCAATAAAAACTCCGTGTCAAGAATGGCATAATAGACTTAGCATCCCTCTTTTAAAATTTTGAGTCATGTTCAACGTGCCTTCAAATTACCTATGTCTTCTATGAGTTTCGAGTCATGTAATTCCTGTCACTCAAATAAAATGCACAAGTGACCATTTTCTATTTATTCATTGCAAAGTCATTATCCACTTGAACCTATTTACTCTGATGTATGGGGTCCTGCTCCGATTCCTTCTATTGACGGTTTTAAATATTACTTAATATTTATTGATCATTATACCAAATACGTTTGGTTCTTTCCTCTAAAACAGAAATATGATATTTCCTCCATTTTTCCAAAATTTAAAACTTTTGGTAGAAATTTATTTTAAGAAATCAATTATCTCTCTCTACATTGATAATGGTGGAGAATATTTGAAATTAAAAGATTTTCTATCTCACCATGGTATCTCTCACTATAGGACCCCACCTCATACTCCTCAACGTAATGGCACATCTGAACGTCGCCATTGTTATATTGTTCAAACTGGTCTTACCCTTTTACATCAAGCATCCTTACCCCTTCAATTTTGGTCTTATGCTTTCTCTATTGCTGTTGATCTCATTAATAAATTACCCACTCCCATACTTAACATGGATTCACCTTTTTCTTCACTTTTTCAAACTCCTCCAAATTATGGCAAATTGAAGGTTTTTGGATGTTTATGTTATCCTTTACTGAAGCCATATGTCTCCAATAAACTAGAACCTCATTCTACTCCCTGTGTTTTTCTTGGCTACTCCACTTCATAGAGTGCCTATTTCTGTTTTGAGCCTGCTACTAATAAGTTATATACCTTCAGACATGTCTACTTTGTTGAAACTCAATTTCCTTTTAAGTCTATACTCCTTCACTCTAAACGGGCCCAATAGTCTTCTCATCATCATGGCTTTCAAAACCGGCCCAATATCTCTCTTCATCCCAATACAATTTCTCAATCTGCTCCTTATTTTTCACCACCCAATATTCCTTCTTTTCGGACTATGCTCAATCTTTCAAACTCGTCAACCACTTTACGTGATTCACCTATTGATTCTCACTCTCTATCTACGTCTCCCTCCACCGATCCAAGCATGGCTCTTTCATCCCCATTTGTATCTTCCTCTTCCTCTCCTGTGTCCTCTTCTTCCTTATCCATGTCTCCTTCCACAGAAATGACTGAGCATCTATCGGCGTCCACTTCTGCTACTACATCTTCAAGTTCTGGTCATCCTACAATGGCAGCTCCTTCATGTGAACCTCTGCCTCCTTCAACTGCTGTACCTCCTTCTTCTCATCCTTCCCTACCTACCTTTACTATCATAACATGATCCAAAAATAATATCCATAAATCCAACCCCAAATTTTTCTCAGCTTTCAAAATTGTGCATCTCACTAGCACTGAACCCACCTCTATCTCCTAAGCCTTAGCAGAACCCATTTGGTGAGATTCCATGTCAGTCGAACATAATGCCCTTCTAAAAATGGGACATGGGAACTAGTGCCACCTTCTTCTTACTACAATCTGGTTGGATGCAAATGGATTTTTAAAATTAAAAGGAAGGTCGATCAATTTATCAACAGGTACATGGCACAATTAGTTGCCAAAGGATTTCATCTGCATCTCAGTCTTGAACACCTTCAGTCCAGTGGTTAAACCTACAATGGTACGTATTATTCTCTGTCTTGCTGTAACATACAATTGGCCATTGCGTCAATTGGAAGTCAATAATGCCTTTCTTTAGGGTCATCTTCATAAGGATGTGTATATGAGGCAACCACCTGGATTTGTTAACAACGAACATCCTCAATATGTTTGTAAACTTTGGAAAGCTATCTATGGCTTGAAACAAGCACCAAAGGCTTGGTATCAGGAGCTTCGCCAATTTCTACTCTCCTATGGTTTTCACAACTCTTACTCCGATAGTTCTCTTTTATTTATAACAATGATAAGTCTATTATTTTTATGCTTATCTATGTTGATGATATTATCATTACTAGGAATTCTTGTGCTATAATTGATGATTTCATCCGATGCCTTGGTGATCATTTCTCTCTTAAGGATTTAGGATCTCTTACTTATTTCTTGGGTGTGGAAGTCACTACTACCTCTTCTGGTCTCGTATTGTCTCCACAAAAATATATAAAAGACCTATTGAACTCAATTAATATGTTAGGTACCAAAGCTATTCACACTCCCTTATCCTCAGGCGCCAACTTGTCTATGACTAATGGGACCAATCTTGATGATCCCACTTCTTACAGAAAAATTGTTGGCAGCCTCCAATATCTTTCCTTTACAAGACCTGATCTTCATTTGCTGTGAATAAATTATCTCAATTTATGCACAAACCAATAACTCTACATTGGGAAGCTCTCAAATGGGTTCTATGTTATTTGAATGGTACCATATCTCATGGCATATTGCTTCAGCAGAACTCTCCACTCACTCTTCGTGCCTTTTCAGATGCGAACTGGGTAGGTGACAAAGATGATTGGATATCCATGGGTGCTTTCATTCAATTTCTTGGTTGCAATCCCATTTCGTGGAGTTCCAAGAAACAATGCTCTGGTGCTCGTTCATTAACGAAAGCTAAATACCGGTCTGTGGCTTCCACTACTGTTGAAATCTAATGGATTAAATCTCTACTTCAAGAACTCTTTATTTCACTTACGGCTCAACCTATGCTTTATTGTGATAATGTTGAGACAACATATTTATGTGCCAATTCTGTTTTTCACTCCAGAATTAAACACATCTCCATTGACTTTCACTTCGTTCGTGATCATGTACAAAATGTTTCTTTACATATCTCTCATATTTTTTCTCGGTATCAACTTGCTGATATCCTCACAAAACCTTTGCCCAAGATTCCATTTCTTCTCTTCCGATCTAAGATTGGTGTTTCCCCTGGAAGCAACATCTTGCGGGGGCATATTAAGGATAATATTTTACCTACCTAATATTACTTATTTCATATCTTCATTGTTGTATTTTTCCATATTGGTTTGTATCCTTCTTTGGTATATTAGCAGCTGTATTACCATATATACTTATTGTACAATTGTATATAATCATGCTTTTGTATCAATGAATAAGACAGAACCCTATTTTCATTCAATCCTCTTCAAGAATTGTCTATGGCTACTAGACAAGTAGGCATGTCATAAAAGGCCATACATGGGCTAATATTTGGGGATTTTTCTATCATCTCAATAGTTTAGTCTGATTTTTTTTTTCAAGGTCCTTTTTTTAGTTTTTGGTAACTACTCTTTGTTTCATCTTCTAGACACACATATATATTGAAATTAATTGTTGTGCTTAACCATATTTGGTTGATTTCAAGAATAGTTCTAATAAAAGGAGTGTAATGGGCATGGCATCACCACATATGTATAGGTATTTGCCCTTTTGATTTTTATTTTATTTTATTTATTTTTTTTTTTGGGAAAGACTATTATGATATTGATATTGCCCTGTAAAATATGATAAGCTTTTTTTTATTGAAAATAAAATAAAAATACATATATATAAATTGGATTGATTTTGTGAACTTCATATGTGAAGAATGTAGTGATGATAGCCGCATTCCTAAAGTGCAATTTTATTTATTCATTTGTTTGATAGAATGATGCATTTTTTTTTTTTTGAGCATTTTGATTCTGTGATAATTGAAATTACTTCTGTCCAACAACCAAAATTCGGCACAGCAGAAGAAGATGAATATAGAAGGGAAGGGCACTAACCATTAACAGGTAGGTGTTAATGGGGTTTGAGTTGGTGAAATAGGACGACCGAAAATCACTTTCAAATGCTAAGAAAAAGATGATGGGCATTGCTTTTTGCATCAATCATAGTGCTCTAAAAATCAACCAAGAAGAATCTTTGCAACTTCTTCAATTAAAGGTACCAAAAAGGTTATATTAGTTTTGTTGAAGTTATTGATTTTCCCCTACTTTGCGTTTCTTTCTTCTTGGTTGAAATCCATGATTTTCAACATTAATTTGTATAGAACTAATTTTTTGATGAGAACCATTTCTATTTCTAGTAGATTTAAAAGAAATAGTTCAACTATTTTTGAAAACTCCCGTATCGATATAATTTTGAGAGTCTTTTAGTTTTGTTTATGGAAATAACAATTCTTTTTATGGGAGAGATAATAATATGAACTTGTAATTATCCATGTAAACCGTTATTAATCTTATATCATATTTTATTTCTTAAAAGGGAAAGAGCCTTGCATTTGTTGTTGTTACCTACTAAGTTTGCCAAGAGGCTATTGGTGAATTACGCATGGATAGAAGGCAATTACTCCATTATCATCTTTATTCTTATGGGAAAGGAAAAAAAGATGATAAAGAATCTATTGTTCGGAACTCTATAGGCTAGAATCAATGGACCCAAATGTCACATTTGCTTTATGTTATGGAACTCGTTCTTCTCCCCCCGTAAGAAGTCTCAAAAACCCATTTCCATTCTTCTTCTTTCGAAGCCATTTTCTTTATTAAAGAAAAAAAAAAGGCTCTACAAGGAAAAAGGCTAAGTCTTTCAATCTATAGGTGAGAATATACACAGCCGATGGAGTGGCAGCGGAATTACAGAGATTAAAACTGGAGTACTTGCAAGCTTTGATTATGGTGATAGGTACAAGAAGGATTGCAATCCCATAACTATAAATTAATCCAATAAATTTTTATTAGATATATCAAATTGTTTAATTTTATATATAGCAAAAATTAATAAAATAATATTTAACACTATTAAACATTGGTCCACATGCAACACATGTGGCCAATTCCTAGTATTGAGAAATACGACAATCCTACTATCTTTTGTGTATTTGTACTTTGGCATATGATATTTGAACATTCTAGTAGTAGAATGTTTCTTGATGATGCCCACACATCTTAGAATTTTTGTTTTCTTCTCTCATTGTATGAATTTGCATATTCATTGTTAAATGCACTTTTCTAGTCGGGGCCATCCAATACTTTATTGGAGGATGAAGGCATAGAAGGACTTGGTTGAAGCATACATGGAACTAGACCATTGTAATTCTTGAAATTTTTTATAGGTCAGTGCATCATCCTTTTTTTCCTTTGATCAAATCTCATAAATTTAGTTGTGCTAACTCTTTCATTATTGTGGCATACTTGTAACACCCTATCCCAAAGTACGTCGAAATTTTTGCACGTTGATCGGGGTTAACCGTTGATCGAGAGAGTCAAAATTTTGACTTTTTGTTATTGATGCAATTTTGCATTGATCGAGGCATCATTTCAAAGTACGTATTATCCCGAGTTCATAGACTAGTAGCACGTTGAAATCGAAGCTACCGTTTGAAAGTTATGCGTAAGGCAAGTTGAGGTCCAAGCTGTCCACGTGTCAAGCCCTTAGCCTGTCCCGTGAGTGCACAGTGGCACCCACAGGATGGCTTCTTATTGGCTCAAACCCGTGTGTGAACCGTGTGACAAGAGAGAGAGAGCGGGGAGGAGTGAGAGAGAGAAGCCACCACCCACGGCCACCCTCCGTTCATCAACCTCCGCCCCTTTCACCCATACACACGCCCGACACCACCTTGCCCCTTCCATTTCTATCCAGCCCGCCAAATCTCACGGCCACCCGACCACTGACGAGCCCAGATCGGGGTATTTTCCGGCAGCGGCGTCGAAAACTTCCCACCTAGATTTCTCCCTGATCCGGCCCTCTGTTTGCCTCACCACCGGTCCCATCCGTTCGCTCATCCTCTGATCTACATTTCCTCCAAAAATCACGACCAGTAGCCACCGGACGCGTCGCCGGCAGTGATGGGTTCCAGTGACTACGGCGGCTCATCGAAAAATAAATTTTTTGGCGAGTTCCTAGTTGCACCGCCCATCTTTTTCCACTAGTTTCGACCCCTTGAACCCAGATCTGAGGTCGATTTCCTCCAACTCGCAGCGGTTTGTGAGATCCAAGGATCCAAAACCCGACACCTTTCCGACGAGATTCCGGCCACCTCGGGTCCGATATCCGGAAAGTAAGACCATATCCGTAATCCTCGTTTCACAAGCTTCGATTCCTTATATCACTAGTAAATTTTGGTTGTCGTTTGTGTTTACTCCTTGGGTACCCATTTGGGAGTTATCCGATTAAAATATTAAAATAATTAGTTTTGTGTATTGTGGATATTTTAGGTGCACATATGGGTAGTGGAGTTGATACTGTAGAGGATTTCGATTGATACACGTGCTTGAGGTGAGTGACCACCTTCAAAATTATTTTGGGTTAGTAAATTGTATATATTTTGTGTTGATTATATATTTGGAAATTATATTTCATGTGTAAAATACTTATTAAATTTATATTTGAAATTTTGGTGCCAAAATTGAATGGAATTAAATATTTGTGCATTATAAAATATTTTGGTTTTAAGGATTTTATAAATTTGAGATTTTGGTAATTATTATCAAATTTCATTGTTGGAATATTTCATAATTGAATATTTGAGAAATATGTTTTATGTATTTGATATTAAGAGAATTTCTATCTAGAATTATATTGCCAATTTATGATAATTTTTCATATGTGTTTTGGTGCAAAAATATATTTTGGGACTTAAAGATTCATGGTTTAAAGTTTTATTTAAATTATTGTTAAGTTTAATGTTGGTGTTATGATGGTGTTTTATATGAATTTAATTGCATACGAATTTGATATAGTTTTTAATATCATTTTTTTTTGGTACAGCTTGATTTTAAGGATTTGACAAAAAATATTTGTTCTAAAAGTATTATGCTTCAAAAATATTTTTATGCATTTAAATATTATGGGATTGATTTATTTATGGTGAAAGTGATGGAATTTATGCGATGGATTTATGATAAGGATTTAAGAGAATGTGGGTTTGAAAAATGGTATAAATCCCACGGTGAATTTTGGAAAAACTAGATATTTTAATAATAAATTTGGTTATTTGTTTTAGACGCACTCATACAGTACTGGTATTCTATACTATATATGTGGATAAGCGTGCAAGTTGTAATGTCTCCCGTGAGTTGCCATCGAACCGAAGGCAGGCAAGTTTGATATTGGCCATAGCCGCCCCCCTCCATGGCCAGGATGACGGTTTAAGCAATGGCGCTGTCGGGACGCCGAAGCGACCATATGCAAGTTTCTCTTTTTAACCTCTGGCCGAATGGTGCTCAGGACGCTGGGTATCGTAGGGCATCACTGGTATATAATGTGGTGCGTCAAGTATTATTTTTAGATATAAATTTCAAATTCTAAAGTTTTAAAATTGTGTTTAAAATTAAACGTATTTAATTTTGTTTTATTGCTTATTTCAAACTAATATTTTCTAAAATGTATTTATTCATATTTTATGTCACTTATTTTAAAACAATATTTTTAAAATACATCTTGCCATATTTTTATTATATAGATTGGTTGAATATTTCAAAATGAATTTTATAATATTTCTACCATTTATTTTACATGATTTTTTGTAATTATTTAAATTATATTTTTGACACTATTTATTTTAATTTGTTAAATCAAATGTTATGAATTATCTATTGAATTTCACTTTTATGTTATATTTTTTTAATGCAAGTATTCTAAATTTATTTTATTATATTTTATTCGTATTTGGATTATTTAATTAATTATTCTTTGATTTTTGAGGCATAAAAGATTGGGTTTTGCGAAAATATTTTAAATGGGAAACTTTTCCAACGGAGTGAATGGTGAGGGTTTTGAGAAAAAATATTATTTTTAATTAATTATTATTTATTTACTTATTTATTATTAATTATTCAAGTGTACTATGACTATCATTGTTATTATAATTGTATAGTAGATAGGGTCATTTACTGAGATGATTAACATCTCATATTTTTAAATCCGTTCCCCTAGGTACAAGGATTGTTAGACGTTCGTCCGGAGCGAGCTTGACTTTTGTTGCTGTCATATTTCGAGAAGTTCTCGTTCTTTCATTTATTTCTATTGTAATATTTCTTTCCATCCTTTGTTATATAACTTTCATACTTAATTGTACCCTATGATGCTCTGTATACTGTATTGGATATATTTTATTAAATACTGCATTAATTCCCTGTTTAATTTATGGAAGTGCTGATTATTGTGGAATTAAATTGTAATAAGGTGGAGGAATAAGGTGGTATATATATAGAAGTATGTTTTCAGTGCAGGGAATTATGGTAAGTCCAACCCTTAGGGGAGGTTCTACCGAATTTTCCATTGGAGGGTCTGGTAGGGCTTTCCTGGGATCAAGACTTGTCTAGGGTTCCGGTGAAGGATCTTGGACGGGTCCTGATATACTTCTCAAGTATCTATTGACTGTTTGTTGTAGAAAAAAATATATAAATCTATCTCACATAATTTTTTACATTTTCATGGCCAAAAAAATTAAATATGGAAGTATTTTTCTAAACTCTTTGAGGAACCGAATTTACCAATTATGTCCTAACTAAATAATATTCTTGATAAATATTAAAGCAATTCATTTTTTTTTTCTATTCCTCTTTGTCAAGTAAAATCATAATCTTAGTTTAGGCTTTGCGAAAGATGATAAATTTGGATCTACCTTGACCATTGTAGTTTATCCTATTGATATGACATAATATACTAGAGCCAAATTGAACTCTATTTTCGTCTATGGATATAAAAAATTCAAATTCTATTTGAATTTTGCAAAATAATTGTATGGAAGATGAATGAGTATAGATATAGCATAAATAGAATTATAAGTTTTTGACATGATTAGTTACTTTCCTCTAAGGCTTCTCATGGTAGTCACTTGCTTTTTACAGGTTTTTGAGAAGTAGCCCTTTTTTGAGATTATTTACACAAGTATATATAGTGATGCTAATCAAAAACAAGATTTTTGTTTTATTTAATCTTTGTAATTAGTTATTGATACAACAATATCAATGAAATTGTTTACTTCTTATAAAATAAAGGCTTCAATTTTTTTTTTAATTTTTTTTTTTTTGTGAAATTTGGTTACTAATTTCATCCATAAAAAATGGAGTCACCCTTAACACTATGTTTGGAACTTGGATTTTGGTTAGGAAGAGGAAAAATAAAAAATAAAAAAATTGATGTTTGGTTCCAAAAAAAATATATATAATTTCAGGGGAAAAAAGTACAACATAAAAGGTTAGAGGAACCAAAAAAGAAAAAAAAAAAAAAAGCATTGAGAATTTTGACTTTCCTTAAATTTTGAAAAGAAGGAAAATAAGAATTAAGTAGGGCAAAATTTCAAGTGAACTCCTCTCATCTCCTATCTAAATTTGTTTTCTTGCCTTGCTAACTGCCAAACCTTCTCCAATTAGTGCATAAACCATCAAGATGCCAAAGCTAGTAACACCCAAGGGGGTGGATCAGGTGGTAGGAAGCTAACGAACCCATCACAACTGCTTGCATGAGTTGTGGGTTCGATTCCTGGCAAGTCCCATCTGAGCCTTAGTGTGGATTTCAAGTGCTAAGCTTTATGGGATAGGGCGATAAGGACAACCGGGCTGTGATGGGCTGGGCAGTCTGTGGACTTCTGCATAGTTATAAAGACACAATTGCTAATGATCCACACTTCCCCAAAGCCTAGGTTGAGGATACATCAGGAGGCCAATTGTTCATCTAGCAAAAAAAAAATAAAATAAAATAAAAGCAGCCATAGACCATCAATATGCACGGAGGGGTGGGACGAAGGAGTAGAAAAGAAATAATTATCTCAAATGGGTCTTTTAGGTAAAAGAAAGTCACCAATCTGATGTGCTTTTATATAGGAAAATGATGGTATTTATTTGTTTCTAGTGTTATCAGTAAATGATTGTGTTAATATATAAATTTATAAACAGATTGTTGCCATTAATTCATTCTAAATTTAGATCAATTTGATTAGTATTACAAACCCATTTTTATTTGTAATTAAAAACTATTGAAAATATAAATAAGATGGAAAAATAAAATAGATTTTTCAAGGGAGGGAATCCAACTTCCCATTAGATTTTTCAAAGAAACTTGACCTCTTAAGATAAAACCAATGACTTAAACATTTTAATTAGAGTCATGGTTTAAAGTATCCGAAAATTCCTTGATATTTCTTCAAAATTTTCATTTTTTAAGGAGTTGAAATAATATTTAGGGTTCAAATTTATATGGCTAAAATTTCCATAATATCCATTGAAATTTCAGAAATTTTACCAAAATTTCTATGGAAATTTCCACTGAAATTTCAAAAATGTCTATGGAATTTTTTTGTTGAATTTTTTAAAAAAATTCAAAAATATTATTGATATTTAGTAATTTTTTTTATCAAATTAATTTCATTGATAGTTTTTTTTTTACTCTTTAATTGCCTTTTAAACATTTAGTAGTAATATAAGCAAAATAGAATAAATTGAATTGAATAATATTTATAAGTTCTATCTATTGAATTTTGATAAAACAAAAATAAAAATATTGTGACCTAAGGGAACTTCAATAAATTATCTGAATTAGAAGTTAGAAGAGGTAGTGGCCAAAGGGAATTACCAAGTTGAGAAGTTGGATTAAACCCATTTACTGGTGAACAATATTACACACATAGAATACAAGATGAAGATCATGGAAGTAGAGATGCAGGTCAAGGAATCGATACTGTTGGAAAAGACTATATACGTAAAAAGAAATCTATAATGGAGATGTCACAATAAAAAAATGATTCGATTTCTATAAATTTTGGACCAATGAAGGTTGAAAGTTATTTTCATAACCCTTATTCAATAGATATTTATGGAATATCATCAAGTAGTAACTCATGGGTACCATTTTAAACTCAACCATCAGAGAGTAGTAGTTATGCACATAGTCAACCAATAATGCAAGATCCATATGGTTGGCATATTAATAATTATATGAAAAAATTATCCTGGAAATACATATTTTCATAACGACTTCTTATATTTTACATCTCAAAATCAAAATGAGGAATAGACTGATGGTTTTCAATCACCCAGAAGTTTTATATGGTACTAAATGATATTTATGAAATACAATGTAATTATAATAATCTTTTTATATATTTTAGTTAACAAATAATTTTATCAAATATATATTTTTGACATATTTTTTTTTATTAAATAAGTTAATTCTAAAGTTTTAATAAAATTTTTCATTTTTAAAAATAAATTTCCATTATTTTTTAAATTTTTTTATCGATATTCGATCCTTTCCAATATTTCTATGGAAATTTTTGTATTTTAAATTCTCGATATTTACATCGATATCTATTTTTTGAACCTTGATTAGAGTATTATACAACTTTTACTTATTTTCTCTTAAATAGAGAAATTTGACACTGAGAATATCTAAATATTAGACATTAACTACCCATTACCATTAGCTATATAGTTATATTGGCTAAAAAATAGCAATATTAATCTAATTATTACTTTACTCAATAAAATATTTTTAATTACTAACCAATTTGACTACATAAAATACAATAAACAAAGCAATAAATATATTATTTTAAACTAAAAATTGAAATCATAAAATTTAACTTTTTTTAACGCGCCAGTCCTAATCATATACATTGGAGGTGGGGATTATCGTTGGTACTCAAATTAATTAGCTCAACAAGCATTGTATTTTTTAACCAATAATTATATATATATAAAATAATTTTACAGTTCGGACGGTTTACACCGTAGAATATCCTTAGATATAAATATATATATTTTGCTACAATACGAAAAACAAAACAGAACATCTGCCTAGAAAAGGCACAAAGTATCTCTAATAAAGCCATTAGCCTCAAGAAGGAATATATCTATTCAATGACAAGGCAACTTTCAAGCTTGCCGACCAAATATATTGGGAAAACAATAAATTAAATGAATAAAATGGTTCGAGTTTATGTGCTTCATGAGCAACTTGATTGCAAATTCTTAACACCTAACCAATTGAAAGAGCAACTGTAAAACCAAAAACCAACATCTTGGGTTTCACCTTAAAAGATTATAGGAGTAAGTTAAACCTCTTATACATTCTTTATAATACCTATGTCTGACCAATATAGGATTTATGTTTGCATACTCTACGATCACCCCCTCAAACTAAGTAGCACCACTTCTTTTCCTGGCTGGCACCTCATTAAACTAAGGACCACCTGCCTTCTTTATTTGTTTATTTATTTATGTATTTTCTTGGCAGGTATTCTCTCAAACTAACAATTACTATTTCATTCTTATTCAATCGAGATGTTGTCACGTCTTCATCACAGTGCCTCACTTGGCTCATTGCAGCACTTGGTATGGCCTCCTCCATGTGCCCACTAGCATGGATGTCCCAATTGCTGCATCAACTCAATATGAAATTTCTATCATCATATTTTGACTGTTGCCATGGGTTTCTATTCACAATTGCGGTAAATCTAAGGGCCTACCATCATTCAATCACTTTAGGTTTTTATCTCATGCATACACGTCTTTATCTGAGTCCCAACTCAATTACTATTTGTTGAGGCTTGACATTCCACCCTAAACAATACATAAAACCAAAAAAAATATATATATATATATATATATATTCTATCAAATAACTTTTTTTAAAAACTTCTATCAGATAACTTTTTTTGAAATGTCTAAAATTTTGTGTTATTTATGATCAGCGAATCAAACAGAACTAAACCTAATTTATGATCAAAGAACTTTCCCAACAAAGCTTTAAACAATCTTCATTGCAATCATTAATAATAACTAGACCATCTCTCTCACATATAATACGAGTCCATCCTTCTTGCTTAGCATATTCTAAAGCCCAAAAAGCAGCAAGAGATTCAGTTATCTCCATAGAAGAGGCATGACATACTCTTGACCTCCCACCAATTTACAAGATGAATATCTAGTAACAACAGAAATACAACAAGAATTTTGAGAAAAAAAAACAAAAAAAAAGCATCAAATCTTTTATAGAAGGTGTCCAATAAGTAGCAACATTTGCTTATCAGTGTTAGGAATCAGGTTATCTGGTAGGAACCACTCTTAAATTTCTCAAATCTTTTCTCTAAAAGCTTTAAATTCTTCACCACAAATATAAAATCTCCTAGAGACAACGTGTTTTAAAGGATCAAGTTTCTTTTCCTCCAAATAAAATCCAAAAACAATGTCCCAAATAAAACAAAATGATCTATAGGAAGCATATTTAAAGAAGCAGGAGGATTAGCAATTAGACAAATCTAATCCAAAGAATTAAAAATTGAAAGGAGCTGTTTATGATAGACCATTTATCTAACCAAAAAGCTTTAGCATAATCACAATGAACAAAAATATGTAATATATATTTTGAGAATTAGATTCAAAAAAGGACAATCAATATTTGCCAAATTCAAAAATCTTTTTAAGTTCTTGAAAAACAAGGAAGAGAATTAGAGACAATTCTCTTTAAAAAGAATTTCAACATTTCATGAATTTTCATTTTCCATAAATTTTTCTAAATCTTCAAATTTTGAGAAGAAAATGGTGAAACCTTGTCAAACCTTTGAACTCTGCAAATTGATTTGATATTATATGGTTCATAATAATATAATGGTTGGGCTATAACACGTAATTCTAAGAAAACAATGAAATTCATAAATAAAATAAAAATTTAAGTGGATGATACGTAATTATAACAGAATAATAAAGATGATTTGCAATTTTTTTTTTTTTTCCCCAAAAGAAGACAGGTCAGGTGCGATGCACGTGACAAAAAACCCCCAATCTCAAAACTGGCGGGAATCCTGATTGTCGAACTTGGAATCGCTCACTTTTTCCCTCCTGGACACTGTGTCAGTATCATTCTCAAGCGAAGCCAAGGCGAAACCCTCCGGAAAACGCCATGAATAAAGGCTCCGGAAGAAAACGCCCGCCACCTTCTACTCAGCAGAATGCTTCTCCGGCGAACCCTCCTCCAAAGCACCATGCGGGGGCTTCCCTGGAAGACGAATTTCTCGACGAGGACGTTTTCCTCGACGAAACCCTCATCTCCGAGGACCAAGAATCCCTCATTCTCCGCCATCTCCAGGACCGCCAGGCCCTCGCCTCACGCCTCTCCAAGTGGGTCCGACCTCCTCTCTCCGATTCTTACCTCTCTCAGTCCCAGAGCGTTGGTGAGCTAGAAGGACTTTTTTTTTTTTTTTTTGGCTGAAAGAGCTAGAAGGGCTTTTGAGGTAGCGTGTAGGGTTTTCTTTTTGTTTGCTTGTTGTTGAATTTTTATTGTTTTTTTTTTGTGGATTTTAGTTTTTCAGCAATTGGAAATTGATTATGTGATCGGAGAGAGCCATAGACAATTGCTGCCGAATTCATCTGGACCTGCTGCTATCATCAGAATCTTTGGCGTTACTAGGGAAGGCAAGCTCGCCCTTTTCCTTAAACATATATATATATATATATATTTTTTTTTTTTTTCTTTGTTAGAGTGATGTTTGTTTTGTGGAAAAACTATGGAAAGTCTTAGATAGATAGAGTGTACAATTTTTATTGCAAATTGTTACCGATATCTGTGAATGCTATTTTGGTGCCTGATGTTTTAATTTTTTTAATTTTTGATATACATATTTTGAAATTTAAGGACGATATTAGTCTAAAAGTTTCCATTTTTAAACTTCTTCTATTTGTCAGGACATAGTGTTTGCTGCCATGTTCATGGGTTTGAGCCATATTTCTACATCATGTGCCCTCCAGGAATGGGGCCTGATGATATATCCCACTTTCTTCAAATTCTAGAGGTATTTGGTTATACCTCGTTGCTGGAGCAGATGACTTTGTTTAGTTACTTGCCTTTATGCATTTGGTTATACATTTTTCTTTTTTTGATGGTGTAGGGGAGGATGAGAGAGGCCAATAGGAACAGTAGAGTACCCAGATTTGTCCGTCGTATTGAATTGGTGCGGAAGGGGAGTATTATGTACTACGACCAGCAGGATTCTCATCCCTTTCTCAAAATTGTCGTTGCTTTGCCAACAATGGTGGCCAGCTGTCGTGGTAAAATTTCAGAATCATTCATGTGCAGATATATTGTAATTGCCCTTTTTTTTTTTTTTTTTTTTGTTTTTTTAAACTTCTTTTATAGTTAAATTTCAGAAAAATGGTTTTGTATCTATTTTATCCAGAATATTGAGCACTAGTCTATGTAATATTGAATCGCTATCACTCTTGATGACTTTTCAGGTATACTCGACAGAGGTATTCAAATTGATGGCTTGGGTATGCAGCAATTCATGACATATGAAAGCAATGTTCTTTTTGCTCTCCGTTTCATGATCGATTGCAACATTGTTGGTGGCAACTGGATTGAAGTTTCTGCTGGAAAATATTCAAAGGCAGCCAAGAATTTGTCTTACTGCCAATTAGAGTTTGATTGCCTGTATCCTTGATGAGAGTCAAAGATATGAGGCTTTGGTTTTTTTAAAATGCATAGGAAGATGTTTTATTGTTGAATGAATTTTTCCTTAACAACTTTTCTTAGATATTCAGATATTATGAGCCACCCCCCAGAAGGAGAATTTTCAAAGATGGCTCCATTTCGTATTTTAAGTTTTGATATTGAGTGTGCTGGCCGTAAAGGTCACTTTCCTGAGCCCAATCATGATCCTGTCATCCAGGTTCAACTCTTGTCTATCTGATTTGCAGGATAAATGATTCTGCCATTACCTATTTGATATTGGTCACTATTGTTGCTTGAATATAAACTGATATTTTTCAATTCTTTATAGATGGCCAACTTAGTGACCTTGCAGGGAGAGAACCAGCCATTAATCCGTAATGTTATGACCCTCAAGTCATGCTCTCCTATAGTTGGTGTTGATGTGATGTCATTTGATTCAGAAAAAGAAGTCTTGCTAGCTTGGAGGGTATTGTATCTGCACTGCTTATTCCTTTTTACTCACAAAGAAAATTTTTATCTCTTATTATTATTATTATTATTTTTGCTATAGTTGTGTACTGATTTGTCTTATAAACATATTAAACTTATTTGTGTCATTTATAGGTGTTGCTGAGCTTTCATGGAATGTAAAACTTTCTAAGAAATTTCTTTTGGCACTTCTGACATTTTAAATTGCAAAAATTAGACCAGTCTGTCAATGATACATTACCATTTATTTTGTTAAATTTTTGCAGTTCCTTTCTTTATTTGATTTCCATGCAGTATACCAACAGTTTGGGCATATAATGCACAAAATTGATGTTTAAGAAAAATTTAGGATATATGAAAGAGATATAAATTTATGTTAACTGTTTAATGTGTATCATTAACTTTTATATTTGTAGTTAGGCTCATTTTCTAACAGATTAAGGTTTTGGCTTGATGGCAAATAATTAGATCTTAGTTATCTGTGGGGTCATGTGTTTAAATCCTACTATCCCACATTGTTATTAATTTATTGTTCTGTATGTGTAAAGTCCACCTTATGTCATTTCATTAGTGGGGGATTGTTACCTGTCTATTCTGTTAGCTTTGTTAGAGGTAGGATTGATGGTAATTCAACAAAGCCTTGTATTCAACTAGCTGAGGTTAACACTTGAATTTATGTGTCCATTTTCCTATGTTCATCTCATTCTATTTTTTCATTTTAAAACATTTTTATGGTTTTGAAATGAATTCCTACTCTATTAGCATAGCATCATTCTTTTTGAAAGAGAGAGAATACTTCAGAAAATATGAGACCATACATTAGCATAGTGTTCCCTAGTCATGTTACATCAAGGGTATAAAAATTACGTTTTTACTCCTTAAGGTCATTACATCAAGGGTATAAAAATTACACGATTACTCCTTAAGGTCTGTAGAAAATAGACTTCTGACTTAACAAATCTTAATAATCGTTTGTCAAATTGAAGCTCCAAAACTATGGAAACAACTTATTAGCATAACATCATTCTTTTTGAAAGAGAGAGAATACTTCAGAAAATATGAGACCATACATTAGCATAGTGTTCCACGATTTCTTTATGATATAGTATTTGCCACAAAGTACACTTAGTTCGTTAAAGTTCCTTAAACAACAAAGATGTACAAATGGCTTAAATTCATAACACATAAACGGTCCAAGAGGTACTTAGTTGAATGTCTAGAATGCTTTTATGTTTATCTTTCACTTTTTGTTTATGCAGAATATCTGTAACATACTAGCAGCTAATGGAGACTATTCAATTGTTATTCAGTAAATTGAATCTAATCAGTCTGGCAAGTCAGACTTATTTCTTTTACAAATGATTGTTGTTTAATAAGAAATCTTGCTTACAGGATTTTATTCGTGAAGTGGACCCTGATATCATAATTGGATATAACATCTGCAAGTTTGATCTGCCATATCTCATTGAGGTAACTGAACAATGAAATATCTGTATATTTTGTTGTTTTAACGTGTCATCAAAATTTTAACATCTTTGTTTTTTGGTCCTTTTTTTTTTTTTTTTTTTTTTTTGTGTGTGTGTGTGTGTGTGTGTGTGTGCGCACGTTGTTGAAGTGCTAAGGTTTTGCATTCAAGCATATCTGACCATAGTTAAAGACTAATGGATGAGTTAATACAGTTTCCTGTTTTTCTGTTACAGAGAGCTGAGGCCTTGGGAATAGCTGAATTTCCAATACTGGGTCGTATCAGAAACAGTAGGGTTAGGGTCAAAGATACAACTTTTTCTTCAAGGTGAAATACTGAATTGCTAAAGTATTGTTAGAACAAATTATAATCCGTGATCCATACTTCCTTGTGGTATATCAAAATCATGGGCAGATTGTTAGAATTTTGTAAACTGGTATTTGTTAGATTGGATTAAAATCAAAACTAACATTTTGTATTTTGAATATGTATTCTCAGATTGGCCGTAATACCTTTTTGGTAGTTGCAAAATGAAGTTACTGTTTTTGGTTGACTTATTTTTTAAAAATGAAAGATTAAAATTAAAATTAAAAACTAAACTGAAATATACCTAACTGATCTAGATTTTCTTATGTTACAGTCTGTATAACTCATTTGAATGCTTTATGTTTTTAGTTACTCAGTATCTTGTAGAAATGCTTGCTACTGATTCGTGTCGTTCTTCAGGCAGTACGGAACGAGGGAAAGTAAAGAAGTATCAATTGAAGGGAGAGTCCAATTTGATTTGCTCCAGGTTCTTAATTTTTCCATAGCTTCATCTGAATGCAGCTTTACTTGATCTTCTGGGACTTATGTTCTTCTGTTGTCTTCCTTTTTCATTGTAGGTTATGCAACGTGATTATAAATTAAGTTCTTATTCATTAAATTCTGTTTCATCACACTTTCTTTCAGAGCAGGTAAAGTTGCTCCATAACAATTATCAAGTATTTTTCTGTATTGATTATTTCCTTGATATTTCATTATGTGTATGTTTTTTATGAATTGTTTTGAGTATTATTTTCAACAATGGAACACTGCATATTCTTCTAAAGAAAAAAAAAAAAACTTTGCAGAATTTATTTCCAAAAGTTCTGGTTGTTATTTATGGTCAAATTTTTTATGCCATGTTGAAACTGAGATGCTAGCTTATTCTTTTTTATTTTTTATTATTGCATTATTTATAGCCATGTTTCTTGTGTTTCAGGATGGTGCTTAAGTTGCTGCATTTTTTATTTATTTATTTTTATTAACTTGGTTTAGCTTATTTCACTATGAAAAAAAAAAAAAATCCTTTTTTGTGATGCAAAGTTTAATTTAAATCAATGAGGTTTGACCAATGAAAATGTCAAATTTGTGGACTTTCTTAATTTGGTATTGAACCCAGAGTAGTCTGGCTTTCATAGATGTTTTATTTTATGCTGCAATGGTATTAGTATGAATTCTTGAATGAGTGAATTATCATCATAAGCATTCTCCTGACACTCTGTTTTACATGCATTATTTCTTCTTATTTCCTCTTGATTGATGTATGTGAAATTTATGAAAACTAACGTGTGAATGGTTTCCTAGAATTCATACCATGCTATACACTTGCTTAAATAAAATCATGCATTTTTTTGAATGGAGCGTGATACATGATTAGTTGGAGTTCTTGTAGTTTGTTTTTTTTTTTTTTTTTTTTTTTTTTTTTTTTTTGGCTAAAGGTTTCACACGGTATAGAGTGCAACATTTAGGAACTAGACTTTGTTTGATGATGCTGTTTTTTCAAAATCTCATTTATCAAAAAATTGGAAAATCACAATGCTTCACTGTGGGTTTTTTCCCTGGCTTTTGAAATTATTTTTATTTGGCTGAGTTAACTGGATAATTGCTTGCACAAAATAGCCAGATCTATAAGAATTGTGACATGTTTGAAGTTTTAGTCGGGTATGCCTCAGCTCAATGGCATTGTTCCTAGGCTAGACTCACTCTGAGTGGCATCGTCGATGCTTCTTTCCTGCAGTTTGGTGTAGTTTTATAATTTGATTTCTTTAAATATTCCTTATTGCATGCTAGTAATAATTCTGCTGTTTGTGTTTGCATTAGGGATTGTGGTAAAAGCATAGCTTTAGTGGGATACAACTTTTTAGTTTTGAGTGCATGTGTATGCGCTAATTTACCTATATTACTCTTGGTGTTTGGTTTTGCCCAATGACAATATATGCCATGAAAATAACAAATATATACTCCCACCTACAAGTATCTTTTTGTTTTTTCTTTTTCCTTTCGTTGGATATAACGTTTAATGTTCAAAAATTGATGTTGCTGACATTATCATTATGTGCAGAAAGAGGATGTCCACCATTCTATAATATCTGATCTCCAGAATGGGAATGCAGAAACTAGGAGACGGCTTGCTGTGTATTGTCTGAAGGTGAATAATCTGATTTCATTACATTATTAGATTGTTCTCCTTTTTCCAAGTTTAACATGGTCTAGTCTACTTGTTTTCAGTAATGTCATTTGTGATTTTCGGGAGCTAGTGATATGTAAATTGAGTAAAAGTGATAGTGAAAAAGCCATTCTTATCTGGGGAGCAACATAGACTAGTTAAATCCTTTTCATCTAGCATCCCACTTTGTTATCTTTCACTTTTTAAAAGCCATAAGGCGGTTTGGCACCTTTGGAAGTGTTTTAAAGTAATCTATACCTTGCTTTTATGAGAAAGCCTCGCTGAAATAATAATATATTAGAATTAGATAACAAACTTAAGGAGGTTTGGGATGAAATTAAATCCTTTCAACTTTCAAGTTCTGCCTCATTGGGGATCAAGTTTATCTTGTCAGAGGGTCGAATTGAACTTGTGAGGTCTCAAATTAAGCATATCAGCAATCAAAGTTAAAAATCAAATGCTGATGATGTGTAGGAATTAAATCAAAGTTAAAAATCAAATGCTGATGATGTGTAGGAATTATTGAGTTCAACTTGGACCTTAACAAGTTGAACCTGAAGGGGTCCAATTTGAACTTGGACCTCTTCAAGTTTGTCATTCTATAGATTGTTATTTCAGTTGGGTCTTTACATATGAATGATGGTAACTTTACATAAGAAAGGTGCTGATTCTCCATTTTTTTCGAAAAGGTAAATATCTTATCAAAGAACCTTTGAAAGTGCTAAAAACAAAAAAGCTCAATGAGTAGGGACCATATGTGACACTATGGCACATAATATTTCTTTAGTAACATATGTACATAAATTGTTTTTATAACCCAAGGTTAAAAGCATAAGAATCTCAAACACACCAATCTTTAATAAAGAATAGATGGAGCAACACTTTTCTTTTAAAGAATTTTCTATCTTAATTTTTTGTTTTATTGTTTTGGGTCCGTCAAGTTTGTATCTTATATTTGCACATTGTATTGTTTCTTGCTAGAGAAACAGTAATTCCAATTCATAATACAGAAAAAAAAAAAGGAAAAAGAAAAAGAAACATATTATCCTTTCCCATTGCAGGATGCTTATCTCCCACAGCGCCTTTTAGACAAATTGATGTTCATGTACAATTATGTGGAGATGGCTCGAGTCACGGGTGTTCCCATCTCTTTTCTTCTTTCCAGAGGGCAAAGTATTAAGGTTAGTATAATAATTTTCTGCGAATGAGAACTATAAATTTGCAGAATGATAAACATGGTGAAATTTAGAATTGTTAATATGTTGCTTTCAGGTACTTTCTCAACTTCTTAGGAAGGCAAAACAAAAGAATCTTGTTCTTCCTAATGTCAAACAGGCAGGATCTGAACAAGGAACATATGAAGGAGCCACTGTAAGTTAATCATTTTAATGTACTATTACCTCTCTGTGGCATTATAATTTCTGCGGTAGTAATCAGTGGTTGTTTATGTATTTCTTTTGGACTTGTTCTTTATTAACTTGACTCACACGGTGATGTGAGCTAAAGTTTAATGTGATTCTTAGCTTGAAGATTGTGAGCAATCAACAGATTTAGGTGCAAGTTCGTTGGCTCTAGATTGTCTATGTTAGGTCTGGCATGTAATTGTAACACATTGCTGATTAGCCAGATCTAGTGCAATTCAAAACTTCTCTTTAAAAAATGTAGGTAAAATTTCAAGAATGCATTGTATTAATGATTGACACTTGGATTTAATACGAACATCATTATATGAATATGCATCATTGCTTGATAAGCGACTTCTCTTTACCGTTTTTGTGCATATGATTTTTTCATGTATACTTGTGTTTCTTGTCATACTATTTATATAGTTTCTAACAATATGAATGTTTAAGAATGCAGGTTTTGGAGGCCAAGGCGGGATTTTATGAAAAGCCGATTGCAACATTGGATTTTGCATCTTTGTATCCATCAATTATGATGGCATATAATCTATGTTACTGCACATTGGTAGTTTTTCTGACCATATAGTTTCTATCAGGGGTGGGCATATGTTCAGTTTTTTGCATAATTTCATACCAATCCAAACTGTTCTACCTAAACCGATGTGAACTGAGGTTTTGTTATATGTCATTTACATACTTTTGGAGGTAACCATCATCATCTAACATAAAGTTAATTTTGGAGGTAACCATCATCATCTATCAGGGGTGGGCATATGTTCAGTTTTTTGCATAATTTCATACCAATCCAAACTGTTCTACCTAAACCGATGTGAACTGAGGTTTTGTTATATGTCATTTACATACTTTTGGAGGTAACCATCATCATCTAACATAAAGTTAATTTTGGCCATATATATATATATATTATTTACTTACCATAGCTTTTGGAAACTGCCCAACCCCAAACCAAATAACAATAGATAAAAAGCATGTAAATTGGTCGGGTTTGGAAGTATGTTGTCTAACATAAAGTAGTTCTTCCAAGAGCATCTAACATAAAGTAGTTTTTCCAAGAGCATGTCATCTAACATAAAGTAGTTTTTCCAAAAGCATTTGTTTGGTTTGTTTATATTGGATGATTTCTTTGGTCTGGTTCAGTTTTTACCCATCCCTAGTTTCTATCTACCATACGCCATTTACATACTTTTGGAAGTAACTTCTTCATCTAAAAGTAGCTTTTGGCCAAAATTTTTTATTTGCTGTGATCTCTGTTTGAAGGTGAAACCTAAAGATCTTCGTGAATTGAATCTGCCTCCAGAATGTCTTAACAGAACTCCATCCGGCGAAACATTTGTTAAACCAAATTTGCAGAAGGTTAGCCTCTCTGTAGAGTGATTAAAAATGTCCTTTTTTTTTTTCTTTTTTTTTTTCCCCCCTTTTTCTTTGTATTGGAACAAGATTGAATTCTCAAAGTATGTTGAGTTTTATAATATGCCATCTAAAAGATGTTTAATCAGGAAGTATTATGATACACTTCCAGGGAGTACTTCCTGAAATTCTTGAAGAACTTTTAGCTGCTCGTAAGAGAGCAAAAGCAGACTTGAAGGTAACTGCTGTTCCAGAATCCCATGCAAGTTATTTTCTTTATGTTTCTATTTTTTGTTCTCCTGGGATGCTATTTTTAGTTCATTATAGCTAACTGTGTTATTCCTAGGCCTTTTTTAATTATAATTAATATTTATTTATTTATTTATTTTTTTGTTTTTAATTTTTTATTTCTAATATTGCAGGAAGCAAAGGATCCCTTGGAGAAGGCAGTGTTAGATGGTCGACAGCTCGCCTTAAAGGTATGCTTTGCACTTTAAGAGTTGCGTAACATGGCTACTTATGATGATTCAAGGATATAATTAAGTGTGCTCTTTATCCAAACTGTTGTTTGGTCTATGTTTTCTTTTCCCCAGATAAGTGCAAATTCTGTGTATGGATTTACTGGAGCAACTATTGGCCAATTACCATGTTTAGAGATATCTTCTAGTGTCACAAGCTATGGTATAGTTAATAAGCCTCTGTAAAATTAGATTGCTTTTTATAAACTTGCTCTGGATTACTAAAACTAAGATTTCGTTCAGTTCTTGGTCTCATGAATTTGCTTTCTTGTGAAGGTCGACAAATGATTGAGCACACAAAAAAACTTGTCGAAGATAAATTCAACAAGTGCGGGGGATATGATCACAATGCTGAGGTTTGTTATCTAGAATTTTTTTTCCTATTGCTGGATATAAAAATTATGTAAAGGCTACTGTAATATTTATTTCTCATCATTTTTTAGTAGCTTATGATGGTACTTTATACTTCAACCAATAGGCTAATCTTTCTTTTCATCTTGGTTCTCATTTGTACTTGTTTTTGGGCCTCTGGAAGTTGCTGGGTTTTGAAGAAAACTAAAGTATGAGGGATTCTGTTGTAGAATTTGAATTTGGGCATCACTATAGGATTTCTATGAATTGGAGGTGTATGGTGTCGTTAGAATTCTAAGTAGACTTATTTTTCAGCTTTGTTTTGTTTGCTTCTTTGGGTGGCTGCTCCAAAAACTTTTTATTAATTTTTTTTGAGTAGAAAATTTTCTTATTAAAAAATAAAAAATCAAACGTAGAAGAAGAAGATGAAGAAGAAAAGGGTGGTGAGGAACATGATGATAGATATGCTGAGGTGCCAACCTTAGCTTTGCAATTTACCTTTCTTGGTTTCTGTCGTTGCTTGGTACTTGATTTCTATTCAGCTTTTATGGCATTCATTTTGTAAAATTTTCACTACTTGTTGGAATATCTTCCCAAAAGCATTTAGTTCTTTTTCATCTTGAGATTTGAAGTCTGCCGCCAATATTGACATTATTTTCTTTTATTTTTGTGTGTTATCATTAACTTATATGACTTACATTTTGGTTTTTGTTTTTGAAAACATGGTCTTTCACATTTAATATTTAGATTTTCTTTTTTTTAAAATTAAATTTTTTTTTTTTAAAATGTTATGCTGAATGTTGTAGCTTTCCTAAATAACTTCTCTTAAATATCAATATATTCTAAGGAATAAATAATATTATGGTATAAGGTCATATATGGAGACACAGACTCGGTTATGGTGCAATTTGGTGTGTCTACTGTGGAAGAAGCAATGAGCTTAGGTAGAGAAGCAGCTGAGCATATCACAGGAACTTTCATAAAGGTAAGTTTGTAAAAGTTTTTTATTGTATAACCTGGTTTTACAGAGTCTTTTCAATTTCTGATTTGTTTGGTAATATGGGGTATTTGTGACGTGAAGCCTATCAAACTAGAGTTTGAGAAGGTTTACTATCCATACCTTCTGATAAGCAAGAAGAGATATGCTGGTCTGTTGTGGACAAAACCGAACAAGTTTGACAAAATGGACACCAAAGGTAGACATCCAAATTCCTTAGTCTTCTTGTATCCAAATTCCTTAGTCTTCTTGTATCCCCATATTAAATTTAATTTGTCCATTATTATTAACAGGTATTGAAACTGTTCGAAGGGACAATTGTTTATTGGTAAAAAATCTGATAACTGAGTGTCTGCACAAGATACTAATTGACAGGGATATCCCTGGTGCAAAACAATATGTCAAGAACACAATTTCAGATCTTCTTATGAACCGCATGGATTTGTCGCTATTGGTTATCACTAAGGTAAGAAAATGGTTCTTTTAAAATGGTGTTTTAGATGGTCTTTGTATTTTTTGTTTCTTTTGTGTACTGCAATTTTTTATTATCTTAATGTTTTATTATGGCATCAATATGGTTTTCATAGCCATCACAGCATCTTGTGATAAAATCTTCCGTTGCATTAATTGAGCAGGGTCTGACGAAGACTGGAGATGATTATGAAGTGAAGGCAGCTCATGTGGAGCTTGCTGAGCGCATGCGTAAGGTTGGTGTTTCTCTATTTACTACATTTCCTTCCTTTTCATTAAATATTTTCATGTTTGAATTCCAAGTGGTACCATGTTGCAACTGTATCCTACATGCTTGAATCATAATTCATGAAAACCCAATTGTAGACATTCATGATTTCTGAAAATAACAGATAATGTAAACCAGAGAAATTATGCAAATATGTGTGCATTCGTTTGTGATATTTGTTAAAGATCAATTCGACATTGCCAAGTATCAATGCATTCATAAATATTTCCATATGGGTTCAAGTATCTTTTCTTGTACAATTTGTATCACATTTGATATCCAATGAGTTGTCAACATTATTCAAATTATTTTTAATTGTTTGAATTTCTGATTTTTTTCAGATGAATTTTGGCATATTTAAATTTCTTTTCAAATGGAACTCAACCTTTTGTTTTATGAAAAGAAATTTTACATTAAAACATTGTTTTATATTTTATGTGAGTGATGTTTTTCACAGGTAAAATATTTTTGGTAACCAATAAATCACAAGTAATATTTTAACATAAAGGTTAGGTTGTTTTGGTTACACGTTAGAAGGGTAAATTTGTGTTTCATAAAGTTTCGTGCTGATTGACAAAAGTAGAAAGTGTTTAATATCTAAAGTAATTTAAATGTAAATTCTGAAATGCAATTTCTGAAAATAAAATGATAAATCTTAAAAAGTGCAAAACACTAGGGGTGCTATAGTTTCACTAAAATTAGTAGAAGGGTAAACTTGTTGTTTTATTAAATGTGTTGACTAACAGAAAGTAGAAAATGTTTAATAGCTAAACTGATTTAATTCTGAAAATATAATAATGAATCTAAACAAGTGCAAAACACAAAGGATGTTTTAGTTCCATTGAAAAATATTTAATACACTGGTAATGTTAAAAATTTGTTGCCAGTTTCAAAAGTTGATACTTTATAGCTCTTTAGGAGTATGTCCTTCAGAAATTCTCTCCTAGATCCCAACCCAATTCAGGTTGTTTTCATTTCTTACGGTTCTTTTACTAGGCATCATTTAATAATATGTTACTGCATGTAAATTATGATTTAAGCATTTAAAGTTAGTGATTGCCTTATTCTTCTTTAATTCCTTTATTTATCTGAATTGAACCATGTGGTAATCGTTAGACACTGAATTTTGTCTCTGGAACACAAAGATTCTTACTCTATTTCCCATCTGAGCAGAGAGATGCTGCCACTGCTCCTAATGTTGGGGATAGGGTACCTTATGTCATTGTCAAAGCCGCAAAAGGTGCCAAGGTGAATCTTTCAGAATTTATTATTATTATTTTTTTCCAGTTTTTTCTTAAATTTTTGTTAGCTTTTTATATGTATATATATCATAGTTTGTCAAAATTAACTCTAAACAATTATCAGGCATATGAGAGGTCAGAGGATCCCATCTATGTGCTTGAGAATAACATTCCAATTGACACTCAATACTATCTTGAAAATCAAATTAGCAAGGTTAGTATGCATTTCCTATCTTGAATAAATTAGCATGGTTACTTAATTCATTTAGTAATTAGTTATTAACATGTATGTATCTAGCTGTTTAATTTCATTCTTTCATATGCTCACCTGCCAAAACTAATAATTCATGTTACAGCCGCTCTTAAGAATTTTCGATCCCATTTTGCCAAATGCAAGCAAGGAGCTTCTCCATGGAAGTCATACCAGATCCATCTCCATCTCAACACCCTCAAACAGTGGCATAATGAAATTTGCAAAGAAACAACTTAGTTGCATCGGTTGCAAAGCTCTATTAAGGTACAATTTGATTGCATCTCTGGTTGTCTTGCTAGATGTTTCATCGGTAGCACCTTACCTGTCTTTTTTATTGGTGAGTGTTTTTCTCCCTCTTAATGGGTGGTTTTATTGCTTTTCTATAAATTTTATTTCTTGCCACAGGTTTTATGGAGATTTATATTTAATATAAGATATGGTGGATATGATTTGGCATAATTTTGACTAATAATCTACAATGTATATATGTGAAATTTAGAGAGAGCATTTCTAAGAGGAGATTATTCATATGGGTGGTGCGGCATTGAAAGTGATAAATTATGGACAAAAACACTAAGCATAGTTTGACTCAGGACAAAGCATACTCTTCCATGACACAATCATTTGGTTCTCAGGTTAACTGTTTAGGATGTCTGATTTTCAGTTGTATTACTAGAAGATAAGATGGAGAATGGGAAAGGAATATTATTAGAATTAGCATTGATTTGTTGAATTAGTCTCCTTATTTTATTAGGTCTGCATTAAGTTGAATTAGTATTGATTTGTTGAATTATTTTCCTAATTTTATCGGGTCTACGTTAGGTCCCATTTTCAATTGCACATTTTATCATAAATAGGGCTTAGTAATGGACAGATTACTAATATTACAAATTATTGAATAAAGTAAATTTCCTTCTAGGGCTTTCCCTACTCTTCCCTTTCTAATTTTTGTCAAATTCTCTCCCTATCGTCTAATTCTACCCTTCCACTTGACTGTCCTACAATTTATCAATGGGGACCTCCCTTGGAATTTTTATTTTTTGGTATATATTTATTAATTTTTTAAACTCAAGCAGATTGTTGAAAATAACCTAATAGTAACACTTTTATTTTACCAGCAATACAGACCGAACTCTCTGCTCACACTGTAAGGGGAGGGAGGCTGAACTCTACTGCAAAACTGTGGCTAGTGGTATGCTTGTCTTTTCGCACTCATATTGTTTCTAATGTAATGATTAGATTATTGTGTATTAAATGAAAGCACAAGCGACTAAAATATATGGATCATGTAATCTTGTAGTGTCTGAGCTAGAAATGCTTTTTGCAAAGCTCTGGACACAGTGCCAGGAGTGCCAAGGCTCTCTTCATCAGGATGTTCTTTGCACAAGGTATTTCGATTTGATCATTATTTGCTTGAAAATGGGTTGCAATAATGTTATTTGAAGAAATTCTTTCCAATATAGGAGTATATTTTATTGAGAAATATGACAGTCCTAATTTTCTGTATTTGTGCACCTTGGCATATGATATCGAATATCCCCGTAGAATGGTTCTTAATGATGCATACACATTTTAGTTTTTTTTTTCCATCATTGTATGATTTTTCATATTCATAATTAAATGGTTTGTTCCAGTCGGGATTGTCCAATATTTTATCGGAGGAAGAAGGCACAGAAGGACATGGCTGAAGCAAGAACGCAACTAGACCGCTGGAGTTTTTGAAGTTTTTAATTGGTTGGTGCTCCAATCTTTTTGCCTTGATTAATCTCTTAAATTCAGTTTTGCTAACTCTTTCATAAATGTGGCATGGTTTTCAATTATCTATTGATTGTTTGGTGCAGAAAATCTATGAATCTTTAACATCTGTGAATTTATTGTCTCACTTTTTAACATTTTCATGGCCACGTCAATCAAATATGGCTGTTTAAACCAAACAACAACAACAACAACAACAAAATTGAATACGGATTTCTTATAGACTTCCGAGAACTGAAGTTAGCGAAGTCGTCTCAACTAAATAATATATCATTGATAAATATTAAAACAATTTTAATTTTTCTTCATTCCTCTCTATTAGGTAAGGTATCAGTGTGGGTTCAGACCAAATATCATAACTTTGCACATAGTTGTAATTTATTGTATTGATATGGCATAAAATAATACACTTAATTGAGCTCTATTATTTCAGTGGAAATAAAAAAATATATATATATATATATATATATGAATTCCAAAAGATGAATTGCTCTTTATTTATTTATTATTTATTATAATATTATTATTTGAATGATTGTAATGATTGTGGGATGGTATTTTCATTCCTAGTCTGCCTGAAAGAATATTATGATATAACTAGAATGAGCTTCATATTGATCAAATTGTATTTTCATCTTATCGTAGGTACTTTTTTACAGGCTTTTGTAGAGTAGCCCTTTTTTGAGATTGTTTACCCACATATGGATGCACTGCTATGTACACAATTATATTTCTGTGCGGTCTGCTAATCAAATTAGCGTTTTGTAATTAATTAATGGAAAAATTATAGGATTTCTGTGCAGTCTGCTAAACAGATTAGCATTTTTGTAATAAGTTTATTGTGAAAACGATATGGAAGGGCTGGATTTAAGCTGCCAGCCTCTTACAAGTAAAGGCTTACTACGACTACTACTATTATTATTTTTTGGGTAATGTTTGGTTTCCAATGAAAAAGTAGAAAAATGACTAGGGGAAAAAAAAAAAAGAACACAAAAAGGATAGGAAAAATGATAAAAATGGATTGATAATTCTGACTCCTCAAATTTCCACGTTGGAAAATATTAACTGAACTGAAAATTAAGTTGGGCAAAACAACTTGATAAAAATTCCTCTGCTCTTTCATTGCACAATTTTTAATGTTGATTGATTAATTTATTTATGTTTTTCGTACTCGTAATCTCATATCTCCTGTCTCCCATTGGCTTCCTTTGCCTGTTGACTGCCAACCTTCGGGCCGATGCAAAGGAAACTTATGGGATGGCCACCGGTTTGAGTTGCCACAATCTGAAATGGTGTTTGGCTACGGCAGGATAAAAGGATGGACCATCAATATGATAAGTACGTTTGGGGAAAAAACGGAAAGAGAATCATAACTCAAAAAACTGATTCATATTGTCCACCTTTTTATTTTTATTTTTATTTTTTTATAACCCTTGTATTTCACTAGAAGTAAAACCAAAAACAAAGCTTTACAATATTTGTCCTCATTTTTAATTTTTCTTTTCATTTTTTAATGCTCACTTAAAACAAACATGTGGGATGGTTACCCCGTACTTGCAATTCCTTCAACGTCATTGTGATCCATAAATAATTTATTTGACATGATTATTCACATAAGTAATTAAAATTATGTATAATTTATATAGTTGGTCTCCAAACTATATCGCTAATTACAAGTTAATAACTAAAGTTTTTTTTTTTTTTTTTTTTTGGGCATTTTAATCCTCAAAACTTGTAGAAATGCAATATCATTGATCTCCACTATTTTTCCATCTACTCTAAATTATTAATGTAACACGAACTAATTTTATGTTCAGGAACTAAAATAACAAAAAAATAAAAAAAATAAAATAAAGATTTAGAGACCAACTCGTAACTGGTAACACAGTTTAGGGATCAATTTGTAATTTGCAACTTACGACATAATTTAGAAATAATTATATAAATTATTTTATATTTTCATGTGACTTTAATGGTAAAAAATGGATGGAAAAATGGCTGGAACTAATAGTATTATCTTTCTATAAGTATGGTTGAAAAAACATAAAAAAAAAAAAAAAAAAAAACTTTAGGGACCAAATTGTAATTAACGACATAGTTGAGGAGGAACTAAAATAACAAAAAAATAAAAAATAAAAAAAATTTAGAGACCAATTTGTAACTTGTAGCATAGTTTAGGAATCAATTTGTAACTTGCAATATAATTTAGAAGCGATTATATAAATTATTTTATATTTTCATGTGACTTTAATGGTAAAAAATGGATGGGACTATCAGAAATATGTTTCTATAAGTATGGTTTTCAAAAAAAAAAAAAAAAAAAAAACACTACTTCAGGAACCAAGTTGTAATCAATGACATAGTTGAGGAGCCAATTATGCATATTACCCTTAAATTAAGTTAATATGTCTAAGTTTTTCAAAGGAAAAATTATGAAATAATTGAAAGTATTTTAAAGTTTATATAATGCGAATTTTCATTTCAATTACAATTATAAATATATTAATAAAAATTTAGTCCCTCAATGGAGGCTAAGACATTTGCCGAAAGCCAAAGAAATTGATCAACTTTAATATTCATAGCAACCCTATCACTTGTGATAGAATACTAAATTGACATATTGGTATGAAAGCCATATAGAAGAAATCTATGGTCTATATCTAATACAAAGATAATCCATTGACAAGGAAATACTTGAGAAATTTTCATCAGAAAAGACTTGAAACTCAACGATTTCTGGCTCAAATTTTTTCAGCACAAAATCACAATACAAAACAATACAATGAATGAAATTGCAACCATAGGAAGCCACTAGGAAATAATTTTACAGACAAGAAATTGTCATAGCAGCTTATGGCATAATTCCCCTATTTCTTTTCATCTGAAATGATAATTTCATTGGCACGTCAACTTGTGAATGTTACAAAAATGTACATTTCACACCGCTCTCATTTTTCATCTCTGGTAAGCGACATGCTACACCGCTCTCATTTTTCATCTCTGGTAAGCGACATGCTACTCTCTTTAAGTATAAAGTCTCAGGCGTGTTGTTATTGGCTCTCGACAAATTGGGCATGTTGAAATTGTGACGCTACAGTCCTTGCAGGTCTACAGCAAAGAAAAAGAGTATATGTTACAGAATGAAACACCATTTTCATAAAAATTCAACTATGGAGATCCATGTGAATCAAGTTAAATATTATTGCGTACTTATGAATAGTTGTCATAATTAAAGTGTAAAAGGGGATTAAATCAGCATGAAAATGAAAAATTAAACTTAAAATTTGTCATGGCATGATAATGGTTATGTTAAGCACAAAGTATATGGTGGACCAGGTCCAATATGCTCATCATGACATACGAGCCTAAAAACTTCATGCATGACGTAGACCTCTGAACATTTTATCAGTGTATGAGTTCTTTTTTCATGACCAGAATATCTCTTTACAGAACTACAGATCTGTTTTGCATCAGCCAAACAATCTTAAATTGCTTGGAGACATATTACCTAACCACTTAAACATGTTCGGTTACAAAGAATGTTTGGTCATGAAGTACTGAACATGCTAACCAAAACTTTAGTCAACAGGGGTTTTTGGTTATGCAAGTAAAAGCTTCCCTTCTACAATGCGAAAACAACATGGTACATCATGAAAAATATTCAACACAGTATTACACAACAAGTACAGATGAAGTCAACTATTAAATAGGTTCTGGGACCACGCCTTGACCCAGTTGACACATGTAGTCAAACTTAGCAAATATCATTCCATGTGTACTCAAACATGTAATCAAGGATCTGAATCTTCCTAGGTTTAACATTGCCACCATCCTATAGTTTAAGAAAATCATCTTCCATGTTGTTAAACCCAAGGAAGAATCTTTACAAAATTTACTTATAACCTTTTTATTTCTCTCTGCTTTTTTTTCCCTCTCAACAACAACAAGAACTAAAAAAAAAAAAGGGGGAAAACTATAAAAGAAAAAGAAAACGAGGAAGCAGAAATCTTCCACGGTCCCCTAAAAGAGTATCTGGATTTTCCAAGAAAAAAGAGTATGAAACATCCAATTATTTTATCAATATTTCAATATTGTTTTTAAATACATCTGCATACTGTTAGCTGTTTAAGAGCAATCACATAATATCAAATTGAACCTACCAGCCATTAGCAAAGAACAATAAAACCAATGATGACAACAATATTAAATAACCCAATTTATAATGAAAAAAAAAAAAAATTTTATTTGCACCGCTTACGAAAATGCAACTGAAAGTGAACCATTTTTTAAGGTCACATTATAAGGCACTATTTCCTTCTAGGATTGTTTAAACTCAAAAGCACATATTATGAAAAGGGAATTAAAAAGCTCTTAATGTTGTGTCGAAACACATACCATGGCTATAACTTGAAAGCAAAATAAGAAAAAAGAAAAAGCAAAGTCTGTAGTGAACTTACTGTATGGCCACATCCAAAAGCCATATCCTTTGGATTTGTCAGGCATATCGGACAGAACTGCATATCAAAAGACATTTTTAAAAAAGTTGGAGCACATTTAAATGAAATGTTCAAGTAGGTTGGGGAAAAAGGGGAGAAGACAAAGAGAAAGAGAAATACCTGTTCCGGTGGTGCAGTTGGCTCAGATGTATTCAAGTCATGTAGCACTGATTTGACAGAATTATCATAATCAATCACTTGTTGTGGAGGTGGAAGTGGCCTTGTACGATGACCTGGACCACCTATATGTTCTCTACTGCAAAAGTTGGAAACATAAATACTCAATAATCTCTAAGCTGAATACTAGAAAACTAGGAGAAATCGCAACTCTCATCCTTACTTAAAATGTAAGCTTTGGGTGGCCCTGTACTGAAATGGAATTTCCATGAGAGCAGCAAGTGCAAATGCTGCTTCCTTTTTTGATGTTTCTGAGTTCTCAGACATGACCTTTGTGAAGTCGACAAACTGATCGTGGAAAACAGAAATAGGAATTCAGGACATAAAATATTAATATATATATATATATATATATATTTATAGATATATATTCAATCAAAATGCTTATGATATGACCACTCCTTGTGCCCCATTTGATTTGTGGCACAGTTTTGATATGCAACTACTATATGGGAATCATTTTCTTGAGACTGTCTCCATGAACAGTGTTTTGTAGAAACTGAAGACGTTACCAGGCATATAGCATTAAGATGTAATACGTATATTTTTCTTGTAAAAGAGGGAGCACACCAACTCACTTCTCCATGGAATCCAATATCACCATCTATTTCGAGGGACCTAATTTCCTATGAATATTCCCTCGTTAGGAGAGATATTTTTCACACAGGCCCGCCATTTCCTTTAGGGAATAAATTGTTCAAATAGTTAGGAATTTAACATATCTATGGAAATTCAGATTTCTACCAAGAGGTCAATGAACTAAATAGGACTTTGTAGGAACCATTTTCCTACCTATTTTTAAAGCTGGTATATAAGCCTTATAGCTAAAAATAGCTGGGTTTTGAAAATAGTAGGAAACATTATGAAAGAAATATATTTATCCACAAAAGATAACACTACAGGAGCATCAAATGAACCCCAAAATATTCCGTGCTCTGGATAACAATGATCTGTGCTAGAAGAACCCCCAATATATGGGATTATAATACATTGTAGTTCTTCCCAAGCCATTAGTTTTTCCCATCACACACATGAATTTCATTAGAAGGATGACAATCTAGATTTCTAAAAAGATTAACTTTAACCTTCCTTGAGATACTTTAGTCTCCAGGCAGCCTTGCACTATACCTTCAACCTCATGTCAGATTAAGGAGCATGTTAACACACAAATTTCGATAAAGTAATCTAAAGTTGTAATTTCATAGCCAAACTCCATGTCAATATCCAAGTTTCCTCCAACACACCAATTATATGGGGGCACCAAAAAAAAAAAAAAAAAAAAAAAAAAAACACAAAACAAAAGGAAGTAGAAAGAAAAGGTTAGAAATTGGAAATTTTCATTCACATTGACAAATTCTTTTCAATTAGAATAATAAAATCATCATAATTACCCTGTTTTGGAGTGATACTTAGGAATCACCTTTCCTTTAGAAGTGATTTCTCAAAATCACCTAAGTGGTGCTTATTCTAGACACCAAATAGATAATTTTCCAAGAACAAAATCATCAAAAAGTGATTTCACATTTTTTTGCCAAACACAACAGGAAGTGATTCTATCATTTTTAAAGAGATTTGGGGCATTTTAAATCACTTCCAAATGGGCACTAAGTATCAACTGCCCAACATATCACATATCACATTTCAACGTACTGAAAAAGTCTGAGATGGAATAGGATAGAAATTGCTAAAAAAGTAAACTGAAAATCTAATTCTGGTACTGAATATACTCAACACCTGAAAATTGTCAAATGCACGCTGAGGAATGTTATCATCAAACTGCTGCATGGAATCCCATGGTCCATCACCAACTCCAACCAAAATAATTGAAAGAGGATATTGGCTGTTTAAAAAAATCTTAATGATCAGACACTAAGGAAAAGACAACACAAGTACAGAGAACATTCCAGAGGGTGTAAGTTTTACCTAGCAGCAACTATGGAGTTTACAGTTGCTTGTTCTTGAGGACTGAACCTTCCAGGTGGTGTATCAGGATTTCTGGTAACCTGATATACAAATACTTTTGAGGCGATAATAGAATAACAAGCAAAAGAAAATATAAAGAAAAAACGGCCATATCTATAATAAGAGACATTCACCAACCTGCCCATCTGCAATGATGACAAGAACATGATATTGCCCGTTGCTTCCTTCAACGATATTAATTGCTGCATCAATTATCGGGGCAAATGATGTTGGCCCTATGAAAATAAGGAATGGCATATTAGCACAATCAAGTTTATGAACACTTTAAAAAGCGCTTTTATATTTCAAGTCAAATGCTTAAAAAGCAGTTTTATTTTCTTAAAAGTAGTTTTAGGGCTTTCAGTTTTAAAAACCATTTTTTCTATAATTTGGTGGTGCTCTAGTCAATGAATCAAGTTTTATTATGCCACTGCACTGGGCAAGTAGTAAGCAGATATAGATTATCACTCTGGAAACACAGTAAACATGTTTTATAAATGTAATATATAAGTTTAATGCAACACAATCTTCTATGGTAAATTATTATGCTTACGTGCATATTATGCATGAGATACGTTTAAAGATTATCTGTACACTTGAACACAGGAGCATGTAGACAAAATTTGTATGGTGAATGTAAGTGTCTGCATTGCATGCATATGCAAGTAAGACTTCATAAAATAATCCCAAAAAATGTCTCCATTAACCTCTAATATGTGGGTTAAATTATGTTTCAAGAATAAAACTACTAAAAATTTTAAGACAAGAATGTAGAGTTTAAAATCGTTTGTGTTTTAAGCATTCATCCTTGTAGTTTTATATTGTATTTCCAAAACAAACTGCTAAAAGTTCTTCATTTTTATTCTCCTGAATTGTGATAATTGACAAATAAAGCAATATCATGACACAAATTAATCATCTATTACTGCTGTTTTATGTGTTGATGCAAGCTGCACTTTAGGTAGATGGTTTGTGGAAGAAGATTGCATAAAATATTATAACATTAAGACAAAATTCCCAGAACCTGATAACTTTAAGTGTGGAACTATCTCTCTATATCGCCTGAGAGCTTCTTCAAAACCATGACAAGGTCGATGATCAGGGAAAAAACTGAAAACATGTTGATCATGTGTTGATGCTACAAAAGAAGACATAATCAGATGATGGAGCAATGACCTAATTATCACATAGTTTCCAACCAGAGTAGAGTTATGAATAGAAATAGATTAGAAACTAACCATCTCCAAATCCAAGACAAGGTATTAGGTTATCTTCATCGAAAGGGGACAATGTACGACCAATTATAGCAATTGCTTGTTCATAAGGGTTAGGTCTGCTACCAATAGAGTGAAGGCTTTTCCTATTGAATGAACGTTTGCCTGCAATTATTGGAAAAATATTTTTTTTTTCAGAAATAAAAAAAAAAGAAGAAGAGAGAGCAGATAAAATCATACTTTTCATTAAAATTTATAACCTCAGCATACCTACATATATATAAATATTCACACACCTATATGCATGTATAGGCATAAGCCTTGAAAGTAAAATACCTAAAGTATCCTTGCTATTTAACTCTTCCCCTTAAGAAGGTTTCTATATATTTGCAAACTCAAATAGAATAGAATGATACGAATAACTTTTAGTAACAGCTTCAGTATGTATCTAAAATATCCCTTTCTTTAACAAGACTCATTGAATTTGAATGAGGTAAGTTGCATCTGAATATTACAAGAAATTGAAATTGACAAGGTTTCTGATCATTATTAGTAACCTTGGATTAGAAGATAAAGTGACCAGCAGCAGCAGCAGTGGTGTAAATTCATTACACCATCATAGAAAAGAGAGGTAAGCAGCACATATATGGTATTAGTTGTAATGGGATACAGACTTGTTTTAGCATTTGGAATGGAAAAGATAAAGATTTAGGCATACACATAAGTATAGGTTACAGCCTCTAATATTAAGTGCCTTAATTACCCTTTCTGCTTAAGAACCTTTTACCTCCATTTATAGGATTCCATTTTGCTACTAAAAACTTTATCCAAAAAATATAATAACATTAATAATAATCACCTGTCCACTCATTGCTTTTTGTGAAGTCTATACCAAGGATTAAGTTTGATGATTCAAGGCCAGCTTCTCTTAGCGCAGAAATAACCTATCAGTATTTGAACAAAATAAGGAATGCTTAGAAGATCAAAAAATAGGAATGCTTGGTATAACATAGTTTAAACACACTCATCACGCCCTCAATATGAAGGATGCATATAAATAGGATAAGCGCTACATGACACTTGTAACAACTTTATATTTAGCTTAATAAATGTCCATTTACATATCTTCTGTTGGTTTACTTTCCTGTTTATTTTTTGTCTAGAAATGAATGTCATTTTTAATGCAAGTTTTCATCATTATTTTCAGCGATTCCATAAATACTCAACATTAAACATAAACCAGTTTTCAATAGCATACATGCTTCCTTATGTGACAGCAAAGAGCAATTCTAACAAGTTTTCCATTTACATAGAGAAAATCATGCTGCTAATGACAGTTGCTACTGCTGCTGAAGACATAAATTTATACATAGGGGTTTCATTTTGGTAGTTATGGCCTCTGGATTCAAAAGCTTCACAAGTGTCAGATGATGTTTGTCGTATAATTTTTTCCTATGGAAATTTTTAGGAAATAAGATCTTAGTTTTAAGCCTTCTTTTATAAGCATATAGCAAAATTAGGGGCAATTTGGAGTTTGTGGTTGAAATAGACTGTTTTAATTGTACAGTTTTAGTATCTTTCCAACAACCAGAAAATAACGAGAGAGAGAGAGAGAGAGAGAGAGAGAGAGAGAGAGAGAATTCTATAGTTTCTAACTTGTTTTCTTCTTTTTCCTCTACTACTTCTACTCCTACTTATGAATCCTCCCCCTATTGTGTTTCACATGATTATTTTGTGTCATGATTTCTCTCCTAAATCAATCACATTATGATTTTACTAATGACAACCAGGTTTGATAGATTAATTCTGGTAGGACTTTTAGAATGACCTTTTGTGCTATTTAGCCTACAATATTGGAATCTTAAAGAAACAAAGGTAAAACACAGAGGTACAAGCAAATATTGAGTTCTGATCTATTCAACTGGTCAAGTTGTGAGAAAGGAATTTCACAAAAACTTTATCCACTCAAAATAATGTCAGGGTAACACTTTACCAATGGTCAACAAAACTGTCACATTGAAAGTTTGAATACATTATTTCATCAATGAAGTGGTCCAATCAACAATTCTACTACCTAATCAGATCTATCTTTTTAATGATTGGGGAAAAGCAGTGTAAATGGAAAGAGCAACAAATTTTTTGAATGCATTTAGGATATGTTTATGTGGACTACTACCTAGGATTTCATCTGTAATGTTTCTGAAATCCAGGAGATAAAAATAAGCCATGAAAGATGCTACCTCTTACCAGATTCAAAAAGTGCTGGAATTATTGCAGCAAGTTTGAAATGAGTTAGTCAAAGACAATACTAGTTGGCTTAGATACCCTCCAACATATATGAGAAAACAATCAAATTTGTTGACTAAATGAGAACATATAGGGATCACTTAAATTCTGAGGCTTTAGTAAGAACCATGATTCTAAAGCCTCATTCATGATCAGCCTAGTTAAAATAAGAGCCAATATTTGCATTTTCACGTAATAATTCTGGGTACAAGATAATTAAGAATAATTCCTACTTATATCTTCATGATTTCCTAGTTTCAAAACTAGTTTAGTCATTTTGCTATGAATTTATATTGCCCTAACCTTAGATCTAAAAAACCTATGATAATAAGTATGAAAAACAACCTCATCATGACAGTATCATTTATAAAATCCAAAAAGTAAATAAAAAAAAAAAAATGCTGGTGCAAACCTCATCCAGAGAGTCAAAGTTATCAGCTATGCGAGCTGTTGAGTGATGCTTATGTCGATGGTTGTGCTCCATTGAACTGCCTGCATGTGAAGGGGTATGGTGGAGAGCTTCATGAAAGGTTTGATAAGTTTGGTTATCGGGTTCATGGAAGTTTTGATGGGTTTGGTGGGGGGGTTCATGGAAGTTTTGATGGGTTTGATGGTGGGGTTCATGAAGAAAGTCATCATTAGGATTTTCATTAGATTCTGTATTCCCCATATCTAGAAGTAACTTTCTCTATACCAAAAGAAACACAAAACATGTAGATCAGAAAAGTTCATCCTCAAAATACTTCCAACAGATAACACACTTCACAAAATGCAACAAGGAGCATTTTCCACGAAGTTCAACCGCATAATGAGAAAAAATATGTTCTTATAAACTATCTTCTTGTTTTGTATTTATATGGTTTTACATTTCTAGTATACATCTCCAACCTTATTGAGCAATTAGTTTTCAGTTCAGAGTGCAGAAGTTATAGAAAATTGAAATGGGTCTTCCCAACCCAGATAAACCAGCCTATATCCCTCAAATCCATGCATTCTACTCGAAGCAAAGTTTGAGTTCAACTTCACTACCTATTTGAATGTGTTATAGATCATTGAAGTTTTTCCAACAGGTTAAAAGCTGCTTGGTTTGTTTTGTTTTCTTAATTCTCTAAGTCTAAACATTCTTTTCTTTTTTTCTTGATTAATTATTATTTTCTTCTTATTGAGTAGTCCATTTTCATATTTTCTACAAGCAACTACTCCAGGCTGTAAATATTTAGATAATAATAATAATAACAAAATGGGCCCTCAAAGTCCCAAATATATTTTCTTGTGTATTTTTTTTTTTTTTTTTTTTTTTTTTTTTTTTTTTTTTTACTTTTTTTGACATTGATTTCAAGATAATCATAATCCAAAAACGATCCAACCCAAAAAAACTAATAAGTAAATTTGCATCAGAACAATAAAACTTTTAAGCTCTATGCTCAATAACCAGAGACAACATATCAAGATGAAAAAAAAAAAAAAAAAAAAATCAACAAGACAAAAACAGAGCAGAAGAGATGAAATATACACACTTGAATTTTCCATAACAAAAAGTAGCAAGTGGGATTGGAAAAGAGCATAGAGAATCAGAATTACCTGAAAAATAGCAAGCAGTATCGGCAAAGATGAGATTCAAAGTGAAAATTGATGCAAGTCTATAGATGTTGGTTCATTTGGGTGTTTATAAAGTCATGTGGGTTGCGTTGGTTGACCATGTTAAGGCTTTTCGGAGTTGGCCTTTTTTTTAGTTTTTTAGTTTGGTCTCCGATGCTTCCTCTTTTTTTCTTTTTTATTTTCACTTTTTCGATAAAATTGTTTTAGAAATCAGGTCTTTTTTGTTTTTTTTCCCATTTTAACTTTTTAATTTTGTTGCGTGCACACGTTGTAAATACAGACGTCGTTTTTGAATAGCCGAAGAAGGTTACTTGTACACACAACACTCTGGGGACTTGTTCAAGCTCCCAAAAGTTTTTTAAAAATCAATAACGGAAGACAATCTCGTTAAGTTTTTGTTTTTTTAGGTGAAAGATAATCCTGACCATGTACGATAAAGAACTATCTCATTCTTTTTTTTTTGGTAAATCCATGCCTTGCTTTCGATTCCTCACATGGACACCACGTGATTTGATTTACTTTAAAGACTATTGTAAAAAAATAATTATAAAAAAAAAAAAAGGCTTTAGGAGTTTAGATTTAAACCAATTTGGTATTGATTTTAGGACTCAAAGTTAATTTTATCATAATTTAGAAAGTATAGATGTTCTGGTAAAACTAATTTCATCATGATTCTCAAAGACCTTAGGCAGTTTCAAAATTCCTAACGAGTTGAAGATTATATTTCATTTTGTAAATAAGGCATATCCGTCCTAATAGGACAAAGACTAACCAGTCTTCCATTATGTAAATAAGGCATTTTTTATTTATTTTTATCTCGGTTAAATTTTTGAGATGATATGTTTATTGTTTCACTAGTTTGACCAAAATGAACTCCCATTTTTGTCATCTCTTCCAAATTGATGTTCCAATATCCTATCATCATTTCTCTCCGCATTTCTCCATTTTTTTTTGTTTTTTCAAAGGAAAACAACACTTTTCCTAATAGAATAAATAATTTCTCATAGAATTGCTTTTAGAAGTCTGATTTTCTTGTCAAATAATTCTATTAACATTGCATTTTTTGACAAGTACACCACAATCTATATACATATTTATATTTAATTTTTCTTTTGCCTACACTAATAAAACTTATCTATTTTATCTTCAAAACAAATAATATTAAACTTGTATACACGAAAAACAAACCTTTTTCATTATTTTTCTTAAACAAATTATTGGTTTCACATAAATATAAAAATTTAATTAACCCACCAAAAGGAAAAAAACTTGCACTTTTGAGTAGATTAAAAATATACATCTACAATTTGAAGTTGGACTAACAAACCAAAACTTTCTTTGAGAGAGCTGATGCAATGGAGAGTACCCAAGGGGATGGAAGTGAGAAGAAGAAGTCACCACAACAGTGGGCGGTTCTTGGTGTTGTGGTAATGGTGGTTGTAAGATATGGTGAGTGAAAGATGTTCAGGGGGAAGAGAGATGAGGAAGATAGGGATATGGAGAAAGTTTGAAAAAGAAAGATTTAACGGGTTCTTCATCTTTAATGACTTGGTTTCAAAAATTTTTCTTCCTTCAAATTCTTTCTCTTGTAGCCATTGAAAATTTTCACCTTTTGATCTTAACTTTTTACTTCCCATTTTATCAAAATTAGGGTTTTGCAATGTAATCTATTGTATTATTTAATTTTTCTATTTAATTAAGGATACTATTGACATTTTACAAATAGATGAAATGTGAATATTAAAATATTATTAAAAATGTATATATATCATCATGTTAAAAATCCAAATCAAAATTTAAATGTGAATGACCAACAACTTCAGTATCCAATTTTTTTTTTTTTTTTGGTTTCACTCTACTTCTATAATATAATAAGATAAATTTTATTTACCAAAAAAAAAAAAAAAGATAAATATTTAGCTACCTTTATAAATCCTTCTTCAATTAAACATTATATATTTTTTTTTAAAAAAAAAATCTTAATGCATATTTTAGTAATTGAATTTACACCAATCCAACCCTATAACTTACCAAATATTTATTTGCAACAGTTACAAAAAATTACCCAAAAAAAAAAAAACAAGAAAGAAAGTACCCTAAATAGAAATAAACATTTGTTCGCATGGAAACTTTCTTTTAAAAATCTATTTTTCTTGCAACGAGACAAACAATTTTGGATTCTTTATAAAACCCTTCATTAAATATTATAATTTCCCTGTCTCTCTCTCTCTCTCTCTCTATATATATATATATATTTTATGCTATAAAATACTTTATATTAAATTAGAATCTATATTTATATAATGTATAAAAGAATAAATGTATACGCTGCGTGTCAGCATATCTTTTTTTTAAATTCTCTTCAAAAGCACATATTTTATTTTTATTTTATTTATTATTTATTATTCATTATATTACCTTTTAAGAATATACCAAATATATATAAAATTAATTTATAATAAAAATATCCATAACTATCAAACAATTGATAAAATAAGATATTGTAATAATTTTAAAATAAATTTAAAATAAATAAAATATTTAATTTTATCTTATTTAACAAATATCTATATCTATATAATATATAATAGAAAAAACGTATACGTCACATGTCAGTATACTTTTTTTAAAATTCCCTACAAAAGCACATTTTATTTATTTATTATTTATTATTCATGATATTACCTTTTATGGATATAATCAAATATATATAAAATTATTTTTTGATATAACTATTCATAACTATCAAACAATTGATAAAATTACATATTGTAATAATTTTGAAATAAATTTAAAATAAATAGAATATTTGATTTTATCTCATTTACCAAATATATATTTTTATCCTTTTTAAATTATATATATTTTTATTATTAGTATTATTATAATTTTTTATTATTATTAGTATTATTATAATAATATAATACAATATAATATAATATATTATTATATTATATAATTTTAAAAGAGACCATTATTATAATAGCAATTTTTGAATATAAATCTTTAGGTCATTATATAGATTGATTAGTTATCATTCTATGAAAAATTATAGTTATCGTATTATATATTTAACCGTTCAATTAAACTTAATTATCTTAAGTTATAATACTAATAATAATAACAATAATAATAAATAAATAAATAAATTACATTATAACTATTTAATATATGAAAATTAATTATTTGTAAAGAATCAAAAAATAAATTTGAATTTCAATTTGAATTGAAATTCTATAAATGGAAAACATTTGAATTTCAATTAAATTATATAAATGTATTTGAATTTGAAGTTAAATTTCATAAATGGAAAAAAAATTGGATTGAAAAATTCCATAGATGGAAAAAATAGATAAGTAAATATTTTTTAATTTGAATTCTATAATTGAATAATATTATATATAGAAATCAAATTTATAGTATGTTAAAGGCTAACCGTGGAATGCTGTACCAAGTACATACAAATATGTTTTATCAATTATGATTTCCATGTTTTAAATCATCTTTATTTAAAAAATGTACTTTTTTTTTTGGTTGCTTTTCCCTAAGTATATCAAGAATGTGCAGTCAACCTCTAAGGGACATGTGCATGATGAGTAAGAAAGGAATAATATGATTGAAGGCTTATAGAGTTCAATAGTGAGCTTGAGGTATTATGTATCAAAGCATGCCAGGATCTATGATGAGGTTCTCTAGGACATCTATCTCTCTCTTGAGCATATTTATTTTATTTATTATCATTGTTTTTCATAATTCACATTTTAAGAAGTTCCTCTTAGTGTTTTTTCTGCATTGAACTCGCCATTATTTCACCAGCTTAATTGTGGTGGGAAAAAAAAAAAATGGTTAGTTGGCTCTTTTGATTAGAAACTTTGCTCTCAAACACTCAACTGCAGTATATGGTTTAAGTGTTTGAATGTATTGCAGCACTAATATTATTCTTTTGAACTTCAATACCTATAACACTTATAAATAATGAAAATATATATAAAAAAAAGGGGTTAATTATCTATATTTTTTCCCTCAAAAAGTAAGCCAATATTTTTTCTTTCTGCCTATCCTTTCTATTCTATGTATTTTTCTATTTATAATATTCAATCAAATTATATATTATCTAAAATACTATTTCGTGTTTGAAAAAACATTATCTTTTTTTTTTTAAATTCCATATCTAGAAAAAAAAATCAATAGCCAAACTTTTTTATTATTAAATATTAAGCTTTTTTATGCATCATGTCCAACAATTTCATATTGCATAATAATATATCCCTACATTTTATCGGACACTTTTTAATTATTTTTATATTTTATAACCATTTTTTTTGTTAAAACGAAAATCTATGTATTTTTATTATTAAAGATATTTTATACAAAACACTCTATATAGTAATACATATTTATATATGGATATGCAATAAATGTAATTTTATTGTATATAATAAAACTAATATATGATAATTAATAATAAAATTGATCTTTTTATCAGAAATTTAAAGTGAATAATGTATTTTTCTATTTTTTAAAAAAGTATTCAAAATGTTCTTATGTATATATCTATATCTATATATCTATATAATATATAAAAGAAGAAGAGATGTGCCACATGTCAACACACTCTTCTTCCAAATTCCCTCCAAAATTATTTTTTAATTTAATTTAATTTAATTAATTTAATATTTTACCTTTTATGGTTGTATCCAATTATATATAAAATCAATTTTCGTTTACCAAATAAGTCAAATATGTCAAATGTATTTGCATATATATAGTTTCCTTAATTAAGTATATTTTAAATATTTTTTCATATACAAATATAGTTATATGGAAATTAATAAAGATATATTTTTATTTGGATATAACAATATAATATCATAAATAATAGTTGTTAAACATAGCAAAAAAAGATTTATATATAAAATAAATTATTAATTCATTTGAATTTTAATTTGAATTTTATAGATGACAAAAATTAAATAGGTAAACATTTTATAATTTGAATTTAATAAATAATTTATCTTATAAGGTAAAAATATGTTTATAGGATAAATAATAATAATAATAATAATAATAATAATAATAAATAAATAAATAAACAAATAATTAAATAATTAAATTACATTATGAGTATTTAATATATAGAATTAATTATTTGTAAGGAATAAAAAAATATATTTGAATTTGAATTTTAATACTATAAATGCAAAACATTTGACTTTAAATTAAATTATATAGATGCATTTAAATTTGAATTTCACAGATAGAAAAAATTGAATAGGAAAATTCCATAGATGGATAAAAATAGATAGATAAATATTTTTGAATTTGAATATTATAATTGAATAGTATTATATGTAGAGATTAAATTTATAGTTATTAACAAATTTTTATAATATAGATTGAAAAAAAAATGATCCAAATGTACTTATTACCAATAAAATTTTTAAATAAATTTTCAAATATAATTAATTATTATAGATTATTTTTAAAATTTATCTATTATAGCTATACATGCCGTGCATCGCACATGGATAAATGCTAGTTCTTCTATATAACAAACCCAAATCAACTTCTATAATGTATTTAGATAAATATTTAGCTATTTTTATAGATTCATCTTTAGTTAGTAATTTTTATTATTATTATTATTTTAAATTCTCAACTAATCATGTCCATTTTTACAGTTGAAGTTACAACAATCCTACCTTGTAAGTTACCAATGACACGACCCAACTCACCAGGGTATTTTCTGCATAACTTGGAGATCAAGTGAGCCACAAAGCCTCATCAAACATATCAAACATAGCATAAGATTAGATTAAAATTGTTAATACAAACCAACACTGAAGTAGGAACAAGTATAATTCACATCCAAGTTGCTAATACAACTGAATATAGAAAATAAGTACCAATGGATATAATAGTCCTGAACCAGACATAGAAACAGTAAAACAAACACTAAACGCATGCCCCTCCATACAAAACAGCAACGAGAGCCAACTCCTTGCTAGGCGAGAACCAACAGGACTAGCAAAAGGGATACAAGAACAGTTTGGTAGAAAAAACGAAAGAAGAGGTATGAGTATAAAATACTCAATGAGTTAGTTAAGCGCTTGAGACAAATTAGCAATTACTACATAAAGAATAATAATAATAAAATTTAAGAAATTAAATATAAGGTAAATAAAATTGATATATATATATATATATATATTTTTAAAAAAATACGAGATGTAAATAGGTATGTAAATAAATGTAACTATCAGCATATTCTCGTTACCTCCACTACTTGGAAGCCAAGCAAGCTCCTGTTGGGGTGAGAAGGTTATGACCAAGAGCAAGCTAGCTTGAAGTGTTAGCAACAAGCAAGCTTTTGGTGATGCTCTTGGGAATGGTTGTGTGTGAGTTGTGTTTTTAGGTTTTGGTTATGGTGTTTTCTGGTTTTTAGGGTTCCTAGAGTGTTCTAAGGTGTTGAAGAAGAGATAAGAAGAAGGGGACCACGTTGCTTTTGAAAAATGAGGCTTGGATGTGTAGCCATTTCATTCATTTTACAATATAAGCTTGAAATTACAACTAGTTCACACATGCCAAGCATGTGAGCTTACAAAATGAGTAAAATATTTGAAATTTAAAAAGTAAAATGGTCAACACCTAACTTTTCATATACAAAAGAGTCAAAAACCAGCTGCAACATGTCTATTCCAAATATAGTAAAAAGTGGCACATGGTTTGAACTAAGTTCCTATTGTTTAACTAGTTTGGGTAAACAACCAAACTAGCTTCACCTACTTAGTTCCCCTTTGTATCTGCTTATGAAACTTGGTTTGAAGCATCCTTGGTCATCAATAAATATTGTTCCAACAGCTAGGAAAGTTCTGGAACCGGATCATGGGCCAAACAGCTCCAAAGCTGACCCATACTCTGCATACTGGGCCCATCAGATACAGCAATCTGTTTGGAATAGAAAATGGACTTTCCCATGTCATTTGGACCTGAAATTTGAACCATAGTCTTCTATATATGTCTGTAGACATCCCTCAAAATTTCAGCCCAAAAATCCATTTGAAACCTGAGATATAAGATAAATAGTGGAACTATGTTGCTGGAAATTATGAATCCAGCACCATAGGCATTTCAAGCATAACATTCCTACTCTTTTGTGCATAATCTTGCCTATAATTTTGCATACATAACTTAGGCACAAAACATTATCAAAATATACCTTGCATCAATTAAAAACATACAAAAAAATATAAACTCATAAAAGGAAATGATTTGATACCAAGGTGTGCATGCTAGCCGATGACATGCATCATCAAGTGGCAAAATTGCCACACTTCAACAGCTCCATGCCGAAATAATCATAATCATCACCTCACTATTATTATCATCTCAATTGTCATCTCCATTACTTGGTAGAGACATTCCATATATACATATTCACCAAAGAAAAAAAAAAAAGGAAAAAAAGAAAAAAAGAAAAAAAGAAAAAAAAAATATATATATATATACACATAGACTAAATGATATAGTAAGAGACTTATGAAGAGGGATTGCGAGGGATAACATTTATATGATTTTCATCGTTTGACAGTTGTGGATGACTGTTTCTTAGAGTTCCTCTCCATAGGTCTCTTATATCAAAACTATATATAGTAATGATCTAATGGGCTATCTTGTTCACTTTTAACATTGACTACTTAGAGGTAGGATCGACAAATTATATATGGTAGTATTAATTTAAAACCTTTTTTATTTTTGTTTTATAACATTAAAAACCTAATAAGGGAAGTGAATCCTTTAATAGAAGCCAATTAAATTTTCAAACAACATTTAAATAACATTGGATATTTCTTTAAAAATAATTGAAAATTTTATGCATTTCTTTCTTACCCTTTTTAGTTTAGTGACACTTTAGTATCTGGTACTATAAGATGAGCTAGGTAGTCCATTAATCAAAACTATATATATATAGGGCTGCTAGTATGGGCAAAGTCAGGGCACCATATGGTGGGCAACAATCATCCATAACTGTTAGATCTGCATGATTTGCTAGATTTGACGATTGTGCATGGCTGTTCCTCTCTAAGTTGTTGGTGACTTTCCCAATAATAGCATTCTTGTATATATATATATATATATTTATATATCTAAAATTCATGAAAAATGCATCTCACTCACAATGTTGGTAGTGCTCAAACTAAGTTCATGTGGTGGTTGCCTTTGTGGTTTACTTGACCGTTCCCCGTTAAAAATCAAACCAAAAATGACATGCAGTATGCAGCTTGAGAATAAGCTTGAAGCTTCAACAATGGTATCTCCTCCCCCACTTCACTAATGCATGCAAATAGTCCAAAGTAGAGAGAATGTGTTAAGGAGTAGATAAAACTTGGGATATGACTAAAACTTCACTGGAAGATTAGATAACTCCAGCAAGATTGCCCCATGTTTTAAAATCCAATTTCAAAGGTTTTTTTGGTGATTTTGTACTTTAAACTTGTTTCTAGCAGGTTTTGAAGATGTCAAAGCTCAAATTGAATATAGATTTGAAGTACCTTTTTTTTTTTTCTTTTAAAAATTTTTCTTTTCCTCATCCTTCAATTGGCCGAGAGAAAGGGAAAAATGTGGGAGGTATTGGTGCTGTCGAGTTCACAAAGAAGAGGAAGATGGCATTTTGGTAAATAAAAACTTAAGTACAAATTTACTACTATGGTCTCTCTTCGCAAGTTCAGGGGTAAAATGTCGTACACTCTCAAAATTCCAAAAATTGTCCAATTTAAATTCATACTGGTCCAAAATTAATAATTGGGTAATATTTAGTTATTGGAAATTCCTAATTATCCAAAAACTAAATTTTTAACGCTAAGAATTTATTTAAGGTGCTGACTTAAAAAGTTGAAATCTTCAAGGTGTCATAGTTCTATTCCCCTCTAAAGAAATTTGGTTTTCAAAATATTTAAAATCACTTCAATAGATGTAGCTAAAGCTCTTTCATATCTTTCTTTTTCTCCCCAGTAACCTCTTCAACTGAATGATTCCTCCACAATACTTTAACCAACGGAATGGTGTTAGTGTGGAGTACATTATCTTTACTATCTAAAATTCTCATTGATTTTTCTTCATATGATAAATCCTCCTGGAATTCTACTAGTGAGGTTTCGAAGAAGTGAGATATATCGGCTACATACTTGCTACATACTTTTGAAGCATCGAAACATGGAAGATGTTAGAATTCTTGCTAAATTTGAGGCATAATTAATCTATATGTGATGACTCCAACTCATTTGCATATCTTGAAAGGTCTAGTAAAATGTGGACTTAACTTCCCATGCTTCTCAAAGTGTAGCACACATTTCCATGGAGAAATACAGAGGAAGACTAAATCTCCTACGATAAATTTTAGATTTATTCTTCTATTGTTGGCATAAACTTTTTGCCAACTCTGAGCAATATTGAATCTTTCTTTAATCATACAAATCTTGTCAATAGAGTTTTGAACTATGTCCGATGCATAGATCTTCCTTTCTTCAATCTCATCCTGACATAAGATGTTCTACACTTATGACCTTACTTGCCTGCCTATTTAGAAAATTTCTAATAATCTATTATCTTCTAGATATGCGGGAGTATCATTTCAAACGCACAACATTTCAAAGAAAGAGAAAAGTTCACCAAACAAATCAAAACTCTTCAAGTTATTGTTATTAGATGACCAATATCGGCGAGTATGGGGCACTGGTTGGTTACCTGGTGCCCTATCCCATATTGCCCTGGTGTAGATCAGAGGATGATTCAAATATAATAACAGTCATTCTGCCGAGGTCTTTTAAATTGGTTGGCTTCAAGGTTCAAAAGAATTTCAAAATTAAGCGTGCTCAGCCAAGAGCAATCATAAGATGGGTGACCTTCTTAGAAGCTATGAATAAAAAATCCCATACCTAGGAAGTCGGTTCAGCAGTCTCAGTAGGTTCTGTAGAGCTCAGTAGTGGAGTGCATCAGTTCAGGAATCAAGCCTTTGAATCTAATAGGGTATGACCCAGAAAGATAGTAAGTAGCAAAAGGTGGTGGAAGCGACTCGTCGTAGAAGCTTCGCTTCCAAGACGAAGCCGAGCCTAAAAGATTGACTTGGCGTAGGAGGCCAAGCATTCTGAGCAGGAAGGAGGCAAAGTGTTAAACCTGACTCAACCATGCCAAACTCTCCTTTTCTTCAATATATTATTCAATATATATTACCACTAAATGAGATGCAGCCTCTAGATCACAAATTGTAGCATGCAGAATACCTCTGGTGGGCGGGCCAGTTTTAAACCCTTCTAGTTACCTTCCTTCTGCCAGTGATTTAGTTTGAGTGGCAGTTCCAGCTGAAGGAAGAGGTGAATACAAGCCATTAGAAGAGCCTTACTTTTAAGCTAATGAGTTGGAAAGTAGTCCTTTTTATAGCCCTTTGCTTCCTAATGAGTGTACCGAATGTAAGGGTCCAAAGCAAAAAAGCTAAGAGTGGGTGGCTTAAGAGGACTATCTGTCTTATTTTTTTCTAGCCTATCTTTCATAAATTACAAGTCACCTTACTGGGGTTTTTGTTGTAGTTCCTTCCTACCCATTTCCAGCCATTGGCCATCTAGTTGGAGTAGATAGCCCCTGGAGAAGTATAAGTCCCTCATCGAGTAGAAGTGCTTTTGACTAAATTGAGGAAAATATCGGTAGAGATTGATAGATTTGCCAATGGAGATGGGGTATTACAAATGATATCAGAGTCTATACTCGGCAAGAAATATGCCATGATAATGTTGGGACCCAAAGGGGTGGATTGTGATGAGGATGATTTAAATGTAATAATAGTACTCTCATATCACCGAGGCTGATGAGGATATGACTAGGGCTATTCAATGGAACAAAGATCCATTAGAGGCTATTCAAGGACCTATCACAAGATCCCGAGCTAAGAGGTTCAATGAGGCATTCAAGAAGTTGGTACAAGAAGTGTTTTCAATTGCAGGAAACCCTAACATCACTACTGATGATGGTCAAACTATGATAAACTTAGAACATGTGATATACACATGGGAGACATTTATAATGCTATCATGATAGATGAGAGAGAAAGAGAAAGACACCTATCATTTTGGTCAAAAAGTTGGTGAAATTTATTTGATGTCAAATAGGACTAAATTCATTAGAAAAAAGTTAGTGGTGGAATGTATTTAACGTCGCATAGGATTAGATTCATTATCCTAGGTCAAATTTTTCCATATATAGTTTCTTCTTTTCTAGTTTATTTTTTACTTCTATTTTTGAAAGCCTATATATATGGCTTTATACATGAATAAGGAACATACATTGATTTTGAGAAAAAAGATTTTTATTGTGAGAAAATTATTCTCTTTGTTTTTTGTAAGCTTTTGAGAACTTATCAAGCTTTGCTTATGACATTTTTAGACTTCTCAATTGGTTCTTCCATAATCAATTGTGGCATCTTCACATACCAAAGTTCCTATCTTTTTATAGATAGTGAGTTGAGCTTTTTCACATACAATATGATTTTTAGATGATCCATGTCATTCTCTTACATACTTAATTCTTTTAGGTTTAAGTGTGTATCAATCCAAAAGCTAAAGGGATCCACTAAACTACCTTTGTTCATAGAATGATCCAAAATCATACATTCCTTAATAAAAATCAAGCATATGTAGCACCAGTATGAAATCCATGTCCAACAATTAATCTTTATCCTTTGCCTTAATGTCGTTGCTTTGATCTTCCAAATCTTACTTCATAAGACTTCTTCTACTTAACTTGGGCAACACACCCTTACCAAAAACTCAAGCTTTCAAATTGCCAAATATTTTTTTAAAAATTATATCACTGATGGTAAAGAATCCAAAGATTTATTTCCAGTTCATGAGATGCTTTGAACAAACTCCTTATCGAGATTAAAGATAAGTCTTCTAAAAATCAATAGAACTTTTTTTTGTTCAAAACTCTCTTTCCTATTCTATGTAATCCTTAAACCTTCTTTCTTGCCTCCCTTGTGGCCTTTATATACATATTAATTACTAATCATTCCAAATCCTTCTCTTTAATCTATAGGTTTCTTTGCATATTTACCAAGTGCTTCTTCATTCAACATTGTAAGTCAACTTTTTTTTTTTTTTTTTTTGCTTTAATTTTTTTAGTAACTTGTGGCTTCCCTTGGGCATTGAAGGTAAACAAGATCTGTTATCAGTTCCCACTTTTCTTATTCATCTTTTCCTCTTGTTTCATCCAAGCTATATATTATCTACATATATATACAAATATATATATATATATATATATAGTCCTTTATGTCTGTGGATATCTAGACTTAAATAAAGTCATGATTCACATGTATTTAGATTTTATAAAATTAGGATATCCACATTTAAAAAAATTTCCTATATATATATATATATAAATCTTGTAATTTAATTCCCAAACCTAAACATATTTTGACAAATACCAATACATAAGAGATCTCTAATTTTCTTTCTCTAATTTACAAAGTATTTATGCACAGCTTCCACTGGCTCACTTGCTTCTCTTAATTCCTTTGTGCATGCAACAACCACTGCTAAATAACAAATCCTCTTCACTTAGCAAGTAAATTAATTCAATGCGTCATTTTTCCCTATCCTTTTCTTCTTCTTTTTTTTTTTTTAATTTTTTTGTTCCTTTATTAATAGCTATTCGTATTTTATCAAGAATATTAATTTTGTAAAACAAATGCACCGTTAAAATTCCAATCACTTGCAGTAAACTCTTCAATTGTCCACTAATCCATAGGCTTTGGGATCTCTAATCCACATAAATACATAATTAGAGCTTTCCAACCAATAACAAATGAATACCAAGCTTTCTCGTCCTATGACATCTAAATGCTTTTATTCTAGCTTTTTAAAAGCTGTAGTTAGAACCATCAAGTAAAGAAGTCTGCACGACTGAACTACCTTTGTTAACTATATCCATTTTCTAGAGCCTAAAAGATCTCGTCATGGGTGTCAAACCCAAACTATAATGACCCAACTTTAATTCCAATTAGAAGCCCAGAAAATGACTAAAAGAAAGGTTGACTAGGTATTTCAAGCAACTTGGATATTCTTTTTGGAACTATAATAAAAGGGACCTACAAAGGCTTATGTCTACTTCATAATGTATCACTGGACCCTTAACTATAGATTCATGATCATAATATGGTAGCAACATTCCAAGACTCAATCCTACCACAAATAAATAATTAAAAGCAACAAATTTAACAAAAGAGGACTTTATCTTCCCATAGTAGATGTATCAGAAATAGTAAATGCATAAATATAAAAGAGAGAAAAATAAAATAATCAATATAGAGATTTTTACATGGAAACCTTTGGTGTTCTAACTTAAAAGTCCACCAAGAAGGAAAATCATACATCACACAATTCTATCCTAAGGATAAGGAATGACACCAGCATTCCTAGCCACCATTATATTGGGGTCATTCGATCTCTTCTATTTATATGCAGTGGCCTTAAACCTAGACCTTTGTAGTGATAACTCCTTTTAAGGAAGCTCCATCTTCAAGGCCTTTCTCATAAGGCTCAATTCCTAAAAGCCTTATCGTAACAAATATTGAAGAGTAATGGACAAATCTAATACAAAAAGTGCTTAAGGTGTTTGACTGGTCAGAAAATGCTATAGAATTCTTTCGCTGAGTGGACAAATGAAGAGCCAAGAATCCTAAGTCAAATAACAAATGAAAACATATAGTCTATGGAGAGGTCAATGTATTATCAAGAAAAGACCATAAGAAAATTGTCTAAAAATTGATTTTAGGGTCACTAACACTACAAAACCTGGGACAACTTTAGCCATCAATGGAGTTTAGGACATCTCTCTCTTATCCTAATCCTAAGAAAAGACTAGTTTATAAAAATGAGGATATTTTTTGAACAACCAAGCTATGTTGTTCGAACAATGATAAGTAACAAATCTTGGAATGACACGTGTCAAAAGGTCATTTTCTAAATGAAATGTGGTAAGATATCATTGTTCAAACAATAATAATCATAGTTTGAATCATATTAAATCCATAGTTTCTAAATGACTCCTGGCTGATGATTGTTCAAACAATAACCACCATTGTTCGAACAATGGCATAATGCTTGGTCAACCACGATATTTTTACTTCCAAAAACTTTATAAAAATTATTTTAAATCAATTCAAAATACAAAAGCATAAATACAAGTAAAAACTTGGAAATCAATGAAAATCAATATTTGAATTAAAAAAGAAAGATATTTTGTGTGATAATGATTAGTAAGGATTTTACTCACTAATTTAGCTTATCTAATCTTAATTATTTGTTTGATTTCTTAAACTTTTGGTTGTTTTTGATATGTTTTATTCTCTTTTTGTAGGTAGAGCTTCAATTGAATATTTTGGAGAATTTTTGCTAAATATTTAAGTTTCGGAGCATATTTGAAACTTTTTCTTGAAGAGCTAAGCATAAGACATGAAAAATGAAGAAAATAAGCTTGGGCGTATACACTTGCTTAAGTGGGTACCCACTTGCTTGTTTGTCAAAGGGAAACAATCTAGTTAGGGCTCCACTTCCTAGAATAAGTGCTCTACCAAATGCATTGTTTCAACCTATTTTAATATGGAGATCCATTTATGGAAGCTAAAATGTTGATTTTTGAAGCTTAGGGTTTGATATTAGTGAGTTATGTGACTTCCATGTGCCTAATTTTATAAATGACCTTGTGATGAAGATCAAAGTATAGAGATTAAACTATCTAGGGTAAAGTTTAATGAAGCTCTTTGGAGAATGTCTTTATATTTACCAAAAAGGTACAAGACTAGGTATCTTTGAGGATTGTTAAGGAAGAAAAAAAAAACAACAATTTTAAGAGAGAGAAAGCATTCCTAAAGAGAGAAGCTCCAGGAATTTTAGAGTTCTCGAAAAGTCCAAGGCTATGGGTTTGCCAAAAAGAACTACCATTCTTGAGATTTCTATTAGTCTATACCTCTTCTCTTAATTTTCTTGTTTCTGTAATAGAATTCTTAGATTTATATATGAGATGACATTTTTTTTTTTTGGTGGAATTTTGTGTCGTTTTTATATTTGATTTTCTTTTGGACATAAGTGACTAAATCTTTTGGTTTGAGGACTTTACTGCTTAGATTGTTAATGAGATGGCTTAATGGTTAGTTTTAATGGGTTTCTTTTTAATTATTTGTGTTGCCTTAATTTTTATGGAAAATAAACACTTAATTAGATGAGAAGTTGATTAGGTATGTGTTAGATTCAAATATTATTACTTTGAGAAAAGATAATTGATGAATTGGGAACTAAGTAAACATAGTCTAAGAACCAATTGAGCTTGAAAAAGTCTATTAGATCTTGGGTAACTTTAATTTAGGTTAAAATTGAATTTAAAAGTGTCAATTTTGTTTGGGTTAAAATGGGTAGCTTAATTGAGTAGGTGATTGGTAAAATTAAGAAAAAAAATCCATTTTTGTGAGGATTGCCTCTAAACTAGTTTAATCTTGAAAGAAGGAGTTGGTGAATTTGGAAACCCATTGGTCAGTAATTGAAAAGAAGGAAATTAAAACTGCCTATTAAGGCATTTGATGAGAAGCTAAATGAAGTCAAACGCCTAAAATACCAATTTCTTAAATTTCAAATATAATTGATGGTGATGGTTTTTAATTTCCTTTGATTTGATTTTATTTGTGGTTGATTTGAATTTGTGGTTATTATCAAATTTTCTCTTAAATTGATATTTCCATATAAAATTAAGTAGTGAAAGCCTTTAATGTCAGATTCTCCCAAAGTTACCTATCGAAATCCTAGGATGACTCCAACAAGGGGAAACCCCATCGAAAATGCTATAGAAAATCTAGCGGCATCTTTCTTGTAAAATTGGCTTCCCAAATTTTTCTTGCATAGAAAACTCACTTCAAAAAAATATATCTGCCTTATTCCTCCCCACTTTACTACAAATTGCAACAAATTTATAGGACTTTGATAACAATACGATAGAAATATAATTATAAATGATAAATAACAAATCATAAATACCTTTTTATGTGTCAAGATCCCTCTCGGAATTTCCTCCTAATCCTCAAAATCGCCTCAGCTCTCCCCAAATGTATACTCAACATAGGAATTACATATTTTATGAATTTATAGCCATCCATACCTCCCACTTGCTACAGTTCCATACTTTTACAACACTTCCTAAATATACTAGCAAATAAATGTAAACAAAAGGATAAGAATAATAATACAGACCATCTCAGGTCCATAAGATACATCCATAACCATGTTGATAATAATAATGATGATGATAAATAAAAACAACCTGGATCTCAGATCGTAAACTATACAACCCACATCTTCACATCAAGGAAATATGCAAATATGAATTTATTTTGTTAAGGAATTATAAATTGCAAAATATTGTTAGCTAAAATAAATTATATTAGAATACACATAAAGAAACAATACTTTAAATTGAACAGTTGAGGTTTTAACGATGATACTGATAACATTACCATTATCTAGAACCAATGTAAATTTATTCTCTCTCTCTCTCTCTCTATATATATATATATATATATATATATATACATAAATATAAATATGTATATAGTTTCTCAACAGATTTGTAACTTCCTATAGGCCATTAAACCCACATGAAGGTAAGTACTGATGTGATTCCGCCCGAGGCCGCTCAACCGATAACCCGCTGGGGTGCTGACTCGACACGGATGAAGACTAGACCAATCACAAGAGCTCAAATTAAGAGATTTAAGGACAACCTGGAAGTATTTATACAGGGGGTAATCAATCTCAACAGAGCTTGTCCATACTTGAAGATACAAAGCCTATTCTAAGCATCCAAGTGGTGAAAGCCGATACGGACCCGGGTGACGGTTTTGGTACTTTTTTGGAGTCCGGGAAGCATGAAATGGTTCCAATGATTTATGGGTTCAATAAATATGCCTAAGAGGTCATGGAATCAAGTTAAAGCAGCCTCAAAAGCAATCAAAAAGGGCTTGTACGGACAGCATCAAGAATTTGGCCGAATTTGCTGTATTGCTTGTTGGCTTTACTGTATTTTACTGTATTAGCCTTTTCTTATTTTTCCAAGCATGGGCAACGTGTGGGCCTTCATATTCAGTTTATTTGGCATCCTAAAAAGCATCTAGAAGCTGATTTGGAGCTCAATTTGGTCAAAGATTGGTCAAAGTCAACTTAGTCAAAAAGCTAGTATTATAGTTTCCTAATTTGATTCTACTTTTTGTTTTAGGAAATTACCATTACTTTTTAGTTTTTATTTATTTATTTTCTGGAAAAATAAGTTTAGGAAAGTTATTATTTTATTATTTTCATTGTAAATTAATTAATTCCTAATTCAAAATAAAGGAATTAATTAATCCAAATTAGATTAGGAAAGGAGTGAGAATTTCGGCCACCATAGAACTCTTTATTGTGTGGCCTGTTTTACCTAGGGTTTTTAGGGTTTACTTTGTTTCTTTCAAAGCCTATTTAAAGGCTTAGTTATCAATAAGAAAACAACTTTGATTTGATTAAGAAAATACTTGTGAGATTAATTATCTCTTTGTTCTTTGAGAACACCTAAAACACCATTAGAGAATTGGTTGTTTTAGCATGACTTATCAATAGGTTTTCCATCCCCTATTGTGGCGTCTACATTATACCAAGGTTTCTAACCACAAGTTGGTTAGGGGTTGAGGTCCATTCCATTAGAACTTGAACTTAATTAAAGATCCGGGCTAATATAATACGGGTTTAGGAGCAGGTCGTCTTAGGTTCGTATCAAGTACGCCTGCCCGAAATGTACCATACGATATACCAAGGTATGGTCCCATGATAACTATCGATTGTAGATATATTATTACCAATATGGCCAGGAGTGGCTGCTTATAATGGTCCAAGCAGCTAATCTCATAGATGATAGAGATACGATACTAACCTTTTTATGAGCCTAACTAGGTTGCTACTCTGGTATGGTATGGTACATCTAACACATAACATGACATATCTACAGATATATATACATTGAAAAGACACCTAATACACTATATGATATACCAATGTTGCCAAGTGATGTTTGAGATTCCAAACATCACTTGACAGAAGAGAGATAGAGAAAGAGAACCTACATGCGGCCCCTTTTAGTATGCCAAAGGTGCCGTTGCTAAATAACATGCCATCCTATAGCTAATGGGGGTGGCTAATATCGTCACTGTAAAAATACATGCCTACCTTTGCTCACCTTAATGCTTATAGGAATGACTAAACTTGTCATCCTTCGGCCATGGGAAGGGTGGCTAATGACATCACTACAAAGTACCTACCTACCTTTACTTACCACGGCTCACAAATGACGACTAAATATAACCTGGCACTGGTATCAATCACATTTATACTGAGAACGCAGGTAATTTATGGTGCATCTATAGACCAACTAATCATGTATAAATATGCAATTATGAAAAAAGAAAAAAATAAAGACCTTAACTTTTCACAATTACTTTTTAAAACCTTATATATATGGTTTAAACAAATAAGCAAATAAATGAACAAATAAGTAAATAAATAGATGAATAAATAAGTAATAACAAACAAATAAAATAAGAAAAATGACAAGATTTAAAAATAACAAACAATTTTATAAATTCCATAAAATCAAATGTAATTCTACACATTTAAGTACTATCTAAAATTAACCAAAAATAAAAATTTTGAAAATCCAAATATAATATTTTAAGAAAGCAGGCCACAATAAAATCATCTTAATATTAAATACTTTTATAACCCTTGATTCTTTAAAAAAAATTAAATTTAAATTAATAAATAAAGGCATGAATAAATAAATAAATAAATAACCTTACCAAAATCATTCACATGTATTGAACATTCACACATACACACATATGTATAAATATATACAAATATATGGGTATATAAAAAATACTAATTTTCTCCATTTCCATTTACAAATCATAAATAAAGAATTATTTTTAAAGCTGAATAATAATTATTATTAGAAATACATTTGCTCAACTCATAAATCAATGTATAATAAATAAGTAAAGTAAACAAATAATCTTACAGAATCATATATATTTACTACTTAAGTACACCCATGCACATGCATAGACACGTACACATGCACACACTTAGACATGTTTTATTAATATAATTGTTTTACTAAAATTAAAATTAATGATAAATAATTTTGAGATTTGAACATAGATTATAGTCAAAATTTAAGCACATATGCATTTAAAAAGAAACCATATAAACTAATATCTTTTTAATTCGACAACCAACCCCAAAATTTAAAGTTATGAGGATCATAGATCGGCAATTAAAAAAATAAGTCAACAATGAAATTATTTTAATTAAACATAATTATCTAAACCCTTTTGGAATTTTATAAAATATTGAATTAATAATAGTTTGTTAGATAACACCTTTAAATCCAAATTTTAATAATAAATAAACAAATAAATAAATGTATAAACATATACAAAATCTTTATTTTACTCCAAAATAAAACTTACAAAAATATATCACTCACAACAATGACATTTGTCCTCTTTGATCTACTGTAAGGTTCGCTGCAAGTCCCATCGGGTGCCTAACATACACTAGGAATATTATTTAGATAATACATCCATTTTCAAAGGGCACCATAATACAATAAATAATTTAAAACTCACTTTCACTACATTTGCTTCCTAAAGTTGGACTTCAAAGGAGTCCAGTTATACAGTGACCCCATATGGCCTATTACCCCAAAATTTGGGGTTTCTCTTATTTATACCAAATTTTATGAAATTAAACATTTCATTAACCCTTATCAACCATTGGGAATATTTTTTCTTGAGGGAACTTCCAATACAGGCTAGCTTTTTACAACAATTGCTAAATTAACTAAAAAATAGTAAAATTTTTAATGCTCAATCCTAATTAACAAACTACATACCAAATGAAAGCTTGTGAGATAAGAATTAAGAATATCTAGATCAAATTAGCCCAACTCACCGTTGGTGGTCGGAAAGTTTTGGTTAACTTTCAAATCAACATAACTCTCAAACATCTTGGAATTTGAAAGGAGGCCATATCTCATAATAGTGGGGATGGAGGTACAGATTGGGCTGGAATTGCTGAAATATAACGGAACCACTAGAGTTTGGTAAACTGCCATTGTCGGCTTTAGATGCTCGATTTGGGCGCATCGCTAGCAGGTTGATCACCCATCAAATTTGGCGGTTGAGCTTGCTGGTGAATGGGCTTTATTGGCGGCCAATGCATGTCAACATTGTGTGGCTGGAAAATGATCAATTCCAGCCAACTCGAGAGGTGGGGGTGAGAGAGAGAAAGAGAAGAGAAAGGCTTCATGGGGGAGAAAAGAGAAAGGGAAAGAAAAGAAAAAAGAAAAGAAGAAGAAATATGCCATGTGGCACTTGTAGGTTGGTGACATGTGGTGCTCCTTGGGACATTTCTCAAAAATCACTTTACATGCTTTTTGATAAAAACTACCTAGTAGAGCTAGTCCAAAAAAAAAAAAATAAAAAATTAAAACTTTACAGGTCTGTAACTTTTCAATTATAAGTCTACATTAAGAGCGTCACTAGTCAATGGACTCATATCGATGAGTGTTATACAATGGTATACCAATTAAAACCAAAATCCATACAAATAAAATGTCAAATTTAAGCTTGCTTGATCAGTTCGGACCATATCTTGTTCTAATTGTAACTTTCTAATTTTAGTTCTGATTTTGGTGTGCTACTAGTTTACGAACTAGAGTTAATGCATATTTCATGATAGTGCCTTGGTTAAAGCAAAATTTCCCTTATAACAAAAAGTCAACTGTGGAATCTACTTGGTCAATTCGATAAACTCCAATCAAACTTGATCAAAATTCAAATTTAGAACTTTTTTGAGTTGGGGTGTTACATTTAATATTTAGTTAGAATACATATGTTTTCTAAAACAATTAATCTTCATGGGAATGCTTTCTAACTTATTTTTTTGATTATTTGAATGATCAATGCAATTGTAGGAATCAAAACAATAAAGTTTTGGGCTTATTTGGCTGGGATTTGAGTTATGACAATCATAAATAAGCTAACCACTTTATAATTAGAAAAAAGGTCTCTAAGTCACTTACCTTTCTTAACTACGATTTATTCTCAATCCTTTAGTATAGACTGAGACTGAGTCACTTATATCTAGCATTTTGAAACATGAAAATTGCAAATACACAAAAACTGACTCAATAGACCTTTCTCTTCTTCTTCCTCTTTCCTTATCTCCAACTAATCAGCCATGAAATCTAGGTCACTCTTAACTAAATTGATGAGGGTCTTAGCACCTGTTGGTGTTGTATTCTTAACTCCTTGGCTCCTTTACCATTCTCCTTTAAAAACTATGATAACATGAAATTAAAGAAGCACATTTACAGGGACCTAAAAACCTAGGTTAAATTTCATGAAAAATAGATAAAGAATAAAAAAAAGATGAACCCTAAATATCATTGGGAAAAAGGCTAAAACTTGTAAAGGAAGGGAAAAACATCAGGTATATAAATAGAGAACGAGGGGCAGTCACCAAAATCTTCAAAGGCTTCCAAGGCAAACCTACTATTCTAATAACCCATACCAGTAAATGCTTGAAATTTGAAAATTTTAATCAAGTTTGACTAAGTGAATCATATATGGATCCCAAGTTTGACTTTTTCTTTAATCAAGATTTTGATTTGATGGGTATGTCATGGTGTATAGTTTGTTGATAGGGGTTCATGGACCAGTAGCATGCCAAATTTTGACTTATAGTTAAAAAGTTTTTAAAAGTTTTAGAAATCCATGTTACATTAGTATCCAAATTAGTATCAGAATCTGTTTGTTAATGACCTAAGGGCCTATATACCTTAATTATTGTGCCCATAAAAAAATAAATCGTAAAATTCTCATTGTGTCCTTGTAACCTAGAACATGTGAGCTATCACCTCTAATGAATCTTTAAAGGATCGACCATTTTCTCACTTGAATCAACTCACATGCATCTAACCTTTTGATTGCCCATTGAAAATCCAATCGATTAGTAAAAATTCATAGCAAGTTGCCACCAGACATGCCAAGATTGGGCATCTGGTGCCACCAATAGTAACCTATGGATTTTTTGATGGTTTGGCCATTTTTTGGCTGTTTCAATCCAATCGATGCCTCTCTCTCCTATAATTTGAAACTTTGAACTCATTTTTTGCCTCCATTTGTCAAAATTCCTCATGGTTTGATAGGTCCATCAACCCCAAGTTTGGCTTAAACTTTCTTCCCATTTTTTAATCGCCTTTGACACTTTTGGTCCAATATGACTGTACCAATGTTTTTAGCCATCTCATGGGTTTTTCATTAGTATATTACTTACTAATTTTGGATGTCGTTTGATTAATTTTTTATTTTTGGATTAATTAGTTTAATACAAGACAAAATTGGACTGTGTTTGGACAATCGAGGATCAAAGTGATATTGAGAATGCATTCCTAGGTGTTAGTAAGACGAATTTAAAGGTTTAATTTCATAAAATTGGTCTTCGGGTGAAAAACTTTAATTTTGAATATTGAATCCTAAAGGTTTGCAGTATAATTGGACTATTCAATGTTCAATTTATGTAATTTTATAGTGGTATAAATTATGTTATTTTATGTAATATGTAATATTTGTTAGTGAGGATCGTGCTCGTTATTTCCCTTTTTAAAGCTTAATTATTTATGGAACTTTTGAATCAGTCTGATAGGTTTTGTATGTTTTTGTAGGAAAGCTTAAACAAATGAAGAAAGATTGTTAACAAATTAATTATAATGAAGTATACCATTAAAGTATATTCTTTGTTAGATCAAGATGAGTAAGAAAATGCCCATGATGTGAAGCCAAGGCACTCACACGAGGCTATATAACACAACTTCAAGGCACCTGTTATGCCCACCAAGATTTTCCATGATCAAGCTTCAACACGTAGAGTGAAATACTTGCTACGAAGCCACCACCATAAGAGGTGTGCCCAGACCATGCCCACACTTTCACAACGTATGCAAGTCAGCAACCTTACGATGTGCACACCCAAATGTGTATGCTCCATGCCCAGCACCCATATTTTGTGCAAAAATTTAGATTTTCATTGAGTGAAGGTTGGCATATCCATGTGTTAATGAGTGAGATTTTCCATCATTCTACCTTTTGACACCTTTTACAACCTCACCTGCTTTTTCAACTTGGAAAAGTTACTTTAATGTCCTATCTTTACGAGAACCATGGAAGGATAAGGAATAAAATGATTTAAAAATGTTACATTACATGTGAAAGAGTAGGAGAGGAGGGAAAATGAGCCTTTTGTAACCTCAAAAAGTGAAAAACTTCACTTAGAAAGGCATAGTTTAAGTAGGATTGGCTTAGACCTGGCAAAATCTCACACAACAAGAACCTACACGATAATTTACGGGTTTAGGTTAATGATATCGTGTCAGGTCTGTATCAGTGTCACCTAATAAGACTCAATAAATTAATGAATTTTAACAGGTGGAACATGATAAACACGATAAACCCATTAAAAATGAGTATTTTGGTAATTGCATAAGTTTTATGATATTAAAATTACTTAATTTATTGTTAAACATGTATTAATTTGTTTTTTTAGTTTAATTAATAAAAAAATCTAAAAACAAACAAGAATTTTTATAATTTTTTTAAAAAATATTAGTTTATTATTTCAAAGCCAAGCGGAATTTAAATTTTCAAATTTGTATTTATCATTAATGGGTTAACGGGTTGGGTGACGGGTTACATGATAATTTATTAAATGGGTTTGGGTTTATCTATTTTCACATGAAAGCATAAGTGGTTGTTTTTGGGTTAACTTAATTCCACACGAACACGACACAACACGATACGAACATGATTTGACATGACACATTGCTAGGCCTAGATGGGCTATTTTGGGCTTATGACCATTCGATTCGATCGTCTCTTCAAGAGACAAAAGCCATAGTGATGGAATGTGAGAAACGAGAACCACAATGAATGGGAAGGATGACAAAAGAATGCGTAAAATGCTTGGAAAACATTGAAAGGGCATAACTTTTGATTCGACCATTGGATCTAGATGCATAATATATCAAAAGAAAGGTAATTTTGAGGGAAAATGTTGGCCGGATTTAAAAGAAAAAAAAAAGAGTTTTAAGTAGCGAACATGGGATACTCATTCATTTGGGAGAAATTTCATTGATTTTTGAGATTAATTGCGGGTGTGGATGGATTTTGGAATTCGAATTTTGACATGGATTTTAGAATTAAATTTATTGTTCTTAATGTACTATATTTTTATTAATATTAATTGTTGGATCTTGAATAATTTGGTATCCAAGTTATATAAGATTGTCCATATCTTATTATGATGGTTATTTATAGTTATTAATTAATTGATTTGAATTATTCCTATGGTGTTGATCATTCCTTTGGTCGTGTACAACTAAATTTTGATTAAATTACTTGCTTCCATTTATGGTATTTATATAGAAATCTTTCCAATGAAATTGTATATGTTAAATGATTTTGGGGGTTATAAACTTAGGTTTGGTGAAATGGTTTAAAATTGAAACTTTTCAAAAGAGTGAATATGCGACATGGTGAGAGAACGACTTACAAAAAATACATTAATATTTTCTTATAATAAAGTACCACCAACTGAGATATCTTTATCTGATGTTTTATTTGTTTTTTATTCATTTACCTAGGTTAGGCAGTTAGTGGATAGTCTACCTCAAGCATCACTTGTCATTATGTATTTTTCACAGTAGTAATAGTAGTATTTATTTTTTCCTTGTTTATTGTTATTCTAATATAGACCTATTTATAAAAGTTGTAATTACCAAAATTTTATAATTACTAAGAATGCTTTGATCTAAATCAGGGACACAATAGTGACATCAGTGTATGTTGGTAATGGCTTATAGTACAATAGGCTACTGTGACTACTGATGTAGGTGAGTACAAGGCATTGGTAGGCTACTTGGTACCCAATTTCATATTATCTAGGTATAGATCAGGGGATGATTTAAATGTAATAATTGCCTTTTTAGAGCGATTGGCTTCAAGATTCAAAAGAATTTTGAAATTAAGTATGCTTAAGCGAAAGCAATCCTATGATGCGTGACCTTCTTGGAAATTCTTAACCAAAAAAAAAAAAAAAAAAACTATATCGAGTGGGGTGGCGAAATTGGGGACAAAATTGGTAGAGAGTGATAGGTTCGCCAGTGGATGTGGGGTGTCATAAAGGTATGGTGCGGGGCCGTAGTAGACTACCTGATATCCAATTCCATATTGCCAGGTATAGATTAGGAGATTATTCAAATATAATAATAGTCACTTTCATAACACCGAGACCTTTTCAGAGTAGTTGACTTTAGGGTTCAAAAGAACTTTGAAGTTAAGTGTATTTAAGCAATAGCAATCCTACGATGGATGGCCTTCTAGGAAGCTCTAAATAAAAAACTCCATACCGAGTGGGATGGCTAAATTTGGGACAATATCGGGGCAGAATGATAAGTTCGTAAGTGGAGGTAGGGTGTTACAAATGGTATCAAAGCCTGTAGTAGATTGAAATCCTAGGATGAGTGATCTCTTGGGAAGCTTTGAATAAAAAATACCATACTGAGTGTGGTGGCTAAATTGGGGACAATATTGGTAGAAAGTGACAGGTCCGTTAGTGTAGGTAGAATGTTATAAATGGTATCAGAGCCTTTATCGAGTTGAAAATGTGCTAGCAATTATACTGAGCCCTAAGAGAGGTGGATTGTGATGACCAGTATAGGCGGGTGCAGGGCACTAGTAGGCTACCTAGTGTCAAATCTCACATTACTTGGGTGCAGATAAGAGGATTAATAACAGTTACTCTCATAATGTTGAGGCATTTTCTGAGTGGTTAGCTTTAGGGATGGAAAAAACTCCAAAGATAAGCATGCTCGTGCGAGAGCAAATTTAGGATGGGTGACTTTATGGAAAGCTCTAAAAAAAAAAATCTCATACCGAATATAGTGGCTAAATTGGTGATAATATCGGTAGAGAGTGACAGGTTACAAATGGTATCAGAGCCTTTATCTAGCCGCAAATGTGTTAGTGAGGACATAGGACCCTAAGGGGGGTAGATTGTGATGACCAATGTAGGTGGATGCAAGGTATTGGCAGGCTACCTGGTGTCCAATGCCACATTGCTTGGGTATAGATCAGGCGTGATTTAAATGTAATAAGAGTTACTCTTAATAACATCAAGACCTTTTCAGAACAGTTGGTTTTAGAGTTTGAAAGAACTTAAAACTCAAGTGTACTCATGCGAGAGCAATCCTATAATCAATGAGCTTCTGAGAAGCTCTAAACAAAATGCCATACCGAGTGTAGTGGCCAAATTAGGAAGAACTTGGGTTGTTACATTGTAGTTATTAAGTATAGTTAGGGACTTGCATGCTATTTCGGCTTTATCTAATTATAATGGAGTGTTATTTTCAATTGCTTGTGTTTGGCTATTCATGGTTTGGGTGAGGTTATATTGGCTTTCCTTAAGGAGCATACTGCATAGTGGGACTCTTATTACTCGGCTTTGGAGGGTTCCATGGGCAGCTCTAGTCACTCTTATTTTTAAGTGGTCAAAATTCAGGCAAAACAATTTGGAGTGAAGAAGAGGAGAAAAGCTAAATGTCAATTTTATGCACATGACTGAATGGCTTAAATTGTAAATATAAAAAGTTGATTCGACGAACAAGGAATAAAAAAAATCAAAAAGACATCTTCCATCCTATACATTGGCAGCCTCAATGCTCATTACTCCAAAAATCCTACTAATGATGAAATGTGCTTTATGCACCTTGATTAGGGATAAACATCCTATAAACTACTATCCTATTAAACTAGGAATTTCCTCATCAAACTACATGGAAAAGGCCATATAATTTTTAAACAAGGAATTATCTCATTAAACGACATGCAAAAGGCAATATAGTTTCCCTTTCATCCTATATCAAACGAAAATGAAACTAGGGGATAGATTATATGGACTCAACTCCAGAAAACCAAGGATTGGCTAAAGAAAATCCATTCCCAAATAAAAGGCATGTCCATCCTCGAACTTAAAACTAGACCCTTTGGGTTGTATGAAAGAAAATGTAATCTAGACTAGGTGAATTTCCAATATTTGTACTCATCATGGCTAAACTCAATTCAACTTTGTTCCTTGGGCTGCTCAAGGAGAGTTGGAATGCCATCGACCAAAAAGGAAAATATGATGATTGAAATATTTCAGTATGCCTTTGAAATCACCTTATAATTAACTTGGCCAAGTACGTCCAAGTTGATGTTTGAATTAGAATATGATCCACTAAAAAAGGTAATAACAAATGATTCGAATGGAAGATCCTAAATTAAATAGATTCTAAATCAAATAAAACTGCATCATTATAGGCCAACAAAAAAAGAAATGTCCAAGTAGGTCGCCACCCTAACTTAGGATTTTGACACTTGACTAAACCATAACAAATATGGATACCATATGATGTCACAAAACTCGGTGGGCCAAAATTCCTAGAAAACTTCCTTTTACTTTTTCCTAAAATGATTTATGAAATTTAAAACTAGCTTAAGCATTGAAAGTTGTTTGACTGATACTACAAGATGCCAAGGTTTCTAATCTCATCTTTTAGTTTGTTAGGTCATCGCATTTCATTTCAATTATATGAAGATCCAGAACAAAATTTGATCCACAAAGTGACATTATGATGATGACCATTATGAAGGTAGTGGAATTATGCCATTATTAGGAAGATTGTTATGATGGTGAAGCTATTAAAAGTTTGAGGCATCTAAGGGCTAAAGAGTTCGATCACCCATTATGACAATGGATAGTGATGTCATTATATTCGCTACACTTTAAGTCTATGCTGTGTGTGTTTTTGTACAACTTTTTAATTTATCGATTTGACTAGAAGTGGTGATTATATTTTTGCTCTTACTGCTTTCAATTACAATTGTTTAGGAAGTTTGAGTCCTTAATTTTATGATATTTTGTGAAAGTGAAGTTTAAAGTGTCAAAGATTTGCTATGAAGTCAAGTAGGCTATTGTAGGTACTTTGCCCAAAAGTAACTTAAAACTACGAACGACCTATTCAACCCCTCCTTTCTAGGTCCAATTTTGTACTTTCAGTTGATAGCAGATGTAATGACCCATCTCAAGAAAATACCTAGAATTTGAAATTTTGGATGGTTTGATTGAGATTGACTAAGTTTAACCAAATTGGACTTTTGAATGGGACCAATTTGACTTCTTTTTGAAGATGAATTCTAGCTTTGACTATTCAACTCTTGTATACAACTAATTTTTATGAGTTCAAAGACTCATGGCAAGCTTAATTTTGATTTATGTTAAAAAGTTATGGTTCTTAGAAGTTTCGAGCATTAGTATCTTTATTTATATCTGAATTGATCCCAGATTTTTATATGTTAGTGACCCAAGGATTTGTATATATACATGGAGAGCCATGCGTTAATAAAACAAATAAGGGAATACCATTTGTCCCCAAAACTCATAAGACCTATATACCTATTAGAAGACCAGCCAAATTGTTTAACACCTAATCGGGCCATTGTCAATTAGCACTTCTTCGGCTATCGATCCACTAAACATGCTAGCTTCAAGGAAAGCCTATGCTCCGAAGACCTTAGCTGTTAAAAATCATGACCAATAGTCACCTAATGTGCCCAAATTAGGCCAATGAAGCTAGCACCAAACACTTTAAATTCTCCAATGATCTAGCCATTTTTCGACTGTTTGGGACCGCATACCCTTCCTCTCTATTTTGGACCTCTGAGCTCCAATCTGGCCTCTATTTGTTGAAATTCTTCATGGTTTGATAGATCTATTAACATCAAGTTTAGCCAAATTTTTTGATGTGTTTTCCAACTACCAGCGAAGTTTTGGATGAAGTTGAGCTTAGATTCTTATTAGGCTTTCATAAGCTTTTCATTGATATAAAATTTTTGAATTTTGGATGCTGTTTGATAATTTTTCCATTTTTGGATCGACTAATTAAATACCTGATAGAATTGGACTTTGTTACACAATATTTGACAAAATTTGATAAAATTGAAGTTGGATAGTGTAATTAGATATTCATAGGATCCATGAGAAGATTCAATTTCATTGAATTAGCATTAGGCCAAAAAACATAATTTTAAGTATCAAATATTAAGGACTTTGCAGTATAATTAGACCTTCTAATGACCAATTATGGGTAATTGGAGTATTATAAATGCTATTTTAAGATAGTTGATATGAACCAATGTATCTAGTTTAATTTTTGAAAGCCTAAGAAGTTTATTGTAATATTTAAGCATGATAACAGATTAGGAGTGGGTTGTATCTCTATGAATGAATTTATTTTCCTAAGTATTTTTAGGGCATATTAAATTTATGGTTCATAGTTTTTTGGAGTTCATTCAAGTTTTGAATAAATTTTAGTTATGTAATTATGTATGTTTACATATGTGAATATAATAAAAGTTATCATTTCATTTGATTTTTGATAAGTTTTTAAGTGTTTCTAAATTTTAATATGCTTATGGTGGAATCGTGAATCTTGTTATTAATAAATTTTAGCAGTTTGATTGATCATAGTTATATAACTTCACATAGTAATATTTTTGACATTAAAGAAATATTTATGATTTGATTATCTTATTTAATTTATTTATAAATGATTTGTATATGATAAGTAAAATAGTTCTATTGAGCTTCTGGGTGTGGCATAAGGAAATAGATGATATCTTGTTATAGGATATATTTGAGATATGGATTGGTGATACTATGTGCCAAGTAATACCAAAGTTGTTGATACAGATTTGGATTTGGTTATGGATATAGTTATGATTATATATATATATATATGACTCAATCCCCTGCTATTATCAGATGATATAGAGGCTGGTTGAGAGGTCCCAGATATACTGCTATTATCACATGATATAGAGTCGTATAACAATTTTCCCCTTCCCCATTAGCTTTGTGATGCCTTAAGATGCTAAGGGTCGTATGATAGGATTTAGTATTAGGCATGATACATGGGTTCTAGTATCATATGGACTATGATTATAAAACTATTATTTTTCTACGTATTATTTTTGAAAAGTATAATTTATTTATTTAAGTACAAAAAGTTGACTAGTATCATATTTACAAATATTTTCATATAAAATATGAGATTCACTATATTTTTGAGGAAAATTTATGGGTTTTGTGAAAAATGTTTTTCAAAATAGAGGAACTTTTAAAAGAATAGGAGTGTGGTTTTGAGAGAATTGCTTTAAAGATAATTGATTACTTTCATATCATTATTTTATTCTACTCACTGTGCTTGTCTCATAATTTTGTTTCAAATTGTTTTTTTAGGCCTCAGCTAACAGATTACGTTCATCACATCTAGACATCTTAGTTGTTTGTATGGTATTCCATTGCTGATGTATTACTTATTTTCCTTTGATTCTAATAATTGTAAATATTCTTTTTTTTTTTCACTGTATTATGATGTATACATTATATTAAGCACTTTTGATATTTTGCATTGGTTCAGTGTACTCATTAGATTGCTATAGTAGATTAATCTAATATGAATGACTTCTTTATTATTTTTTATTGATAAATTTGTGAAAATTTAATAAAAAAAATGTTCATGTTATTTTATATATATTATTGGGTTACATCCAATTACAGGGAGATTTTATTGGATTTTCAATAGGAAATTTGGTAGAGCTTCCTAGGCAAAACCACTTTGGGTGTCCAAGAAGGACATGGGAGCAATCTTTTCATCAGAGAAGATTCATCTGATACAAGTCAAGCTATGTGTGATTCTTGAATTCATGAAATTGGATACAATGAAAGAATGGCCAGTTCTCAAGCCACTATCATTAAACAGTTCAAACTGCAATTTTTAGAAAGCTAGAACTATAGCCTTTTATAGTAATTGGATGAGAGAGTTTGGTGCTCCATTGTGAATGGATGGAAACCCCATGGTATAAAATGTCTAAAGCCAATGGCCAATGGGCCAATGGGCCAATGGGTTAGTAGAGAGATTAGTGCAAGTGATTGAGATTCTAAATGACTAAATGCAATCTTTTATGCTTTAACTGCCGATAAGTTTAGAAGTATTCAAACCCATGGTTTGGTTAAGGAAGCATGATACATTCCTAAATCAGCATATGAGGGAAATACAATGGTAAAGTGATTCAAACTTCAAATGTTATTAATGAAGCTTAAGAACATAAAGATGGAAGAAGATTTTTTTTCTCTAACTTTTATGGCAAATTTAATGAAATTGTAAACCCATGCCATAGTGTTGGTGAGAAAATTCCATGTCCAAGCTATTGATAAATATTGAGATCTTTATCAAAGAGATTCAAACCCAAGGTGAAGACTATTGAAGAAAACAAAGACATTGTTAAAATGAAAGTTGATGACCTTGTTGGATCAAACTAAAAGGGAAAAAGCTTGGTATTTAAATCATCTAAAGTCATTCTTGATAATTCAAAGATGGTGATGAGGAGTTGGTCAATGAATAAGAAATAGATATGTTTATGAACAAGTTCTCAGAACGTTCATAAAGAATAGAAGAGGAAACTCTTCCAAAGAGGCAATTATAAAAGAGATAGAGAAGGAATTCACATGGAAGAGATGAAAAACAAGTTTCTAATGCTATGAATGTAAAATTTTTTTGACAAATGATAGTAATGAAGCTAAAGAACATAAGATGGAAGAAGATGAGAACTTTTCACTTTTTTTGTTTTACTTTTATGGTAAATTTAGTGAAATTGAAAAACCATGCCATAGTCTTGCTGAGAAAATGCCATGTCTAAGCTAGTGAGAAATATTGAGATCTTTGCCTAAGAGATTCCAACCTAAGGTGAAGATTTTGAAGAAGACAAAGATGTTGATAAAATGAAAGTTGATGAGCTTGTTGGATCCAAATGAAAGGGAAAAAGCTTGGTCTTTTAATCATCTAAAGTCATTCTTGATGATTCAAAGATGATGAGGAGGAGTTGGTCAATGAATAAGAAATACTTATGTTTGTGAACAAATTCTCAAAAAGTTCATGAAGAATAGAAGAGAATAGAAGAGGAAACTCCTCCAAAAAGAGCAATTATAAAAGAGATAGAGAAGTAATTCACATGGAAGAGATGAAAAACAAGTCATTAATGCTATGCATGTGAAAATTTTGGACATATAGCTAGTAAGCGTTTGGGAAATAGGAAGATGAAAAAGAGAAGCATAAAAAGAGCCGTGACTGCAAATTGTTATGCCTTAGATGAAAACTCATCAATGTTGAGTGAAAGCGATGAAGATGAATTTTCTACAACCATTTTGCATTTATGGTTCGCGAGGGTCGAAGTGTGAAGAATCATGCTATGAAATTTTTATGTTTAAAAAATATGGTGATTCTAATGTTGATAATGATCTTAAGGATGAAAATCTTCAAAGAGCTTGTAATGATTTGTTTGAAGATTAAGAAGAAACTTATTAAAGCTAAATAGAAGATCAAAGGGCATTCAAAAAGAAATGAAATGCTAAAGATGGAATTGGAACAAAAGGGTAAAAGATATCAAGAGCTTATTAAGGATAACTTGATTTTGAAGAATATAGAAGTTGGGTACTCATGATGATGAGTTGATAAATATTGAAAGCCTTAAAAGCCAATCTTAAGGATAACTTGAGACATTGAAGACTTCCTTACTGGTTGAAGCTAATATGGTGATAAATGAGTTATAGAAGAAAAAAATTTCTCAAACCTTGGAGCTTGATGGATCAAAGAAGACCATACATAAGTTAGTCATGGATACCATAAGGTTGGACAACTTATTAAGCATTGTAAAAGGATTTAGTGACAGAACAGGATGAGGCGTTATTGATGAAGTTTGCACCCTTTCAAATTCCTAGACCATTCTTATCAAACCATATCAACCTATTGCTTCCAATATATTTGAGAAATAGGAAGTTTCGTTAGAGAAAAGTAAAAAAGGAAAAGAATAATTGAGAGATCAGTTTGAAAATGAAACGACTGTTGGTAGACAAGAGAAGAAGAAGATTGTTCATAAAGTGAAGAATCTAAACTCAAAAGCAACAACATCTCATTTCAATAGGGTTCCCCTAGTGCACCGACTTGATCCCATGAATCATTATCGTTCTAGATCCAATTTTGCTCCCATTTGTCATTACTATAGGAGGATATGTCACCAAGATTCAAAATTTTGGTATCGATAGAAATATCGAGAGTTAAAAAATATGAAAATATCCATAGAAATATTAGAAATTACGAATATCGATAAAAACTCGTAAAAATGATGAAAATATATTTTAAAAAATAAAATTTTATTGAAATTTTAGGATTAACTTATTTAATTAGTTAATTACCCAATGACTATTAAAATTGCAAAAATATTGAATGACTATTATATTTTTCTTAATCAATCGATCTATAATAAATGCTAAAAATTGTAAAAAAGTACATATTAAATAAAATTATTTATTAATTAAGATATATAAAACAATTATTATAATTACATTATATTTATAAAAGTCATTTTAGTATTATAAAGAACTCCTAAGTGGTTAAGAATTATTTGTATATTACTTATTTTCATTTTAAAATGTGAAATATGAGAAATGATTATTAAAAGATGTATTTACTTTATAATTTTAAATATAATTGTTAATATATCATCAATATGAATATTTGAGTTAAGTTTGCATGTGTCAAATATCATCGATATTGAAAGTTTGAATTTTTATTTGTAGAAAATATATTTCCTGCATATTTTTCAATTTTTGTTTATATTTTAATTTTTATCTATTTTATTATATTTATAAAAATATTAAATTTATTATTCTTAAAAAAATAATAATAGGTAGATAAATTTGTAACTTGTTATACTAATTTTCTCTAAGAATACGATAGATAAACTTCTCTAATGTAGTTTTGGACATTGTTTGCTAAATATGAATTTTTTTATTTTTATTTGCTTAATTATTGGAAGACAATTTAAAAGATAAAAAAATATCAATAATATTAATTTGGCAAAAAGTTTTACTAAATATAAATAATATTTGTAAAAATTTTGGATAAAAAATTAATAAAAATCATAGACATTTCTAAAATTTCTATCGAAATTTATGAAAATTTCATGAAAATTTCAAAACTTTCCATAGAAATTATGGATATTTTGACCAAATTATTAAGAATTTGATGTGTACATTATAATGGAAATTTCCATGTAAATTATAGAAAAATATCAAAAATGTCAATGGATATTCTGAAAATTATACGAGTTTCAACTTCAACACTAAATTTTTTTCGATGTGTTGAAAAAATAGAAATTTTGAAAATTTTTTGGGAAAATTTTGATATTTTAATGTATACATGTCTAACATAATTTTGAGAAATTTTTTGGGAAAGTTTTGATATTTTAAAGTATACATGTCATGTTAGACTGAGATACTTGGAGTTGAGAAGGTTGGTTGTTTCAAGACAATATTCAAATGAAGACCAACATGGTGCTTTTAACATGAACGAACTTTTCAGAAAAATTCATGGTTTGATTCAAGACAAAACTAGAGTGTCCAAGTTCAAGAAATATGGGAAGAACAAGAAAATAAAAAGTAAAAAGAAGAAAAACATTGGCTACAAGGTGGGGGGAGCGGTGACTGCAAAATTATTTTTTGCCCTTATTTTCTTGAGTGAGAGTGATTTTTTCCCCTTATTTTTTTTGAGTGAGAGAGTGTTACGGATTGCATTTGAGATTTGAGTTTATGATTGATTATTAAATCTTTTATAACTTCTTTTGGAAATTAGTATTTTTATTCTGGATTAATTATCTCCGTCGTTCAGATATAGATATTAAAACCAAGGGATACGAAAATATCTAGAATTTTGAAGTGAGGAAACCAAGCTACACACAGACCACGAATTAAAGAGATGTGCTAAAGCAAACTGTAATTGGTAAAATATATAATAAAAGAAAAATATGCGATATATTTGTCACCACTATAACCATATGTACGGGCAATTTAATTGATTGTCTAAAAAGATTCATCTTCTCATATTTGATTTTTAGTTCAGTGTTAAAACATAATCAAAATGCTTCCAATTAATATTTTCTATATCAGTTGGGGGTCCCATGGGTGTTTATTATCATTGGTGGTAAAAGGCAAAATTCATACTAAAATGGTACTCTATTAAACAACTTAAAAGAAAATTACTATTTATAACGACTAGTAAATAATTGCTAATGAGATTTACATGTAAAATGATTACCATTAAAGAATTTACTTTTAAAATTTTAATATAGAAAATAACAGAATTAAATATCCGAAATAAAATTTTCCATTTATGCTTGTAATTGTTATCAATGATGATACACAGTGAGATTCAAATTAAAATTAGTACAACCATATTGAAAAAAATGAGATCTTCTGTTTTATTTTTTTATCCCTATTCATGTTCAATCAATGATAGAATCTCACATATCTTATCAAGTATATATATATATATATATATATTCACATAGTTTATTGTATTTCTAAACTAAGAAATAGAACATCCTGAACCCTAAAAAATATGCCAGAACAAATTATAATTGGCAAAACTATATACTGAAAATTAACATACTTTATTTAGCTACAACGGAATATACAAAAGGAAGGAGATGATAAAAAGAGAGTGAATATGATTAGGCACAAGTAAATGATCATAAACATTATGAGGATGACTAGAAGTTGGATGGTTTAGGAGAGCGAATCCAGTTGATGAAGCTTTGGAGAGTAGAAACATCAGTTCTGTAGTGGTTTTGTGTGAACTCCAACAAATCGGACCACGTGAAATCTGGATACTTTCTTGGCCCTTCTCTGAGAACCAGATCTTGTGGGGGTCTCACTACTTTGTCCTCTCTTGGGCACACAAAGAAAACCAATGATCTTCTTGCCTTATCCCTGTTCACCACTGCTCTATGAAGGCAGCTCTTGTATCTCCCATTTGATAATGCCTTATTAAGCATTAAAAAAAGAAAAAGAAAAAAGAAATGGAGACCAAAATTATATTACTTTCTCATAAGCTGAAGAGATTTTATTCATATTACTTAAGTGCATGTCTTTGTTTCATGACTAAAGGATAAAAGACAAATTAATGCATTTTTTTAGCCAAAAAAGAAGATAAAAATAAAATAAAATAAAAAGGTGAATGAACGTACTAATTATATGTTGGAGAACGACAAATATATGCAGGCTTGGACTTGTCTTGTTACAGGGTTTTAGACTATTCCACTTGCATCGCAGTCTTATCCGTTTTGGACACACCCAACAATTATTTTTTAATGAAACTTGTAAAGGGTCCCACAAGTGATGGCTACATGAATCACCATCGAATCGTAGATGCACAATTCTCATAGTGTTTTGGCCTTAGGATTAAAGTTAATTAATTCTTTTCAAAACAACTAAAATCCAACACCTTTGGGCTGCATATCAATTTGGCATGCAATTATTTGTCTTAGTACTATGTGGCTCTAATCATTCTAAAAAGCAAGCATCTAATATACACATAAAATTTTTCTTTTATGGGCAATGTCACCCATATTAGTTGGATATCCAAACCCATATAAATACCATTATACGATTTAATGCAGTGGCTCTAGTCATTTTAAAAAGCAAACATCTAATATACATATAAAAATTTTCTTTTATGGGCAAGGTCACCCATATTACCTGGGTATCCAAACCCATATAAATACCTTTAGACGATCTAATGCAGTCAAATATTCACCATAATATAGGTGATATATTCATAATAACGTTGTTATATATGTTACATATTAATTAAAAATTTATAGTCGAGCCGGATTGAAAACCTTTCTACAAATTAATGTGTCATAAGGAAAATTTTTAAAAATTAAAAAAATGAAAGAAATCTATTAATGGGATTAATTATATGGGAACCTACCATGAAGGTATCACCAACGTTAACCACTAGGGCATCAGGCCGTGGTCTAACAGCCTGCCATTTGTTGTTAGCAAAAACTTCAAGGCCACCAACTTGGTCTTGATGGAGTATGGTCAGGGAGGTTGGGTCACAATGGGGACCTGTTCCCATGGTTAGCTCTGAATTATTACAGGGGGGATAGTAATTGCACCTCATTATAGAGCTACTATCTTCAAAAAAATTCCTATAGTACTCTCTATTCACTCCCAAACTAATAGCAAGCAGCTCCATTATCTCCAGAGATAACTCCCTCATTGCTTCACAATATCTTTGGTAAATCCACCTGTTAATTATATCCCCCCCAAAAAAAAAAAAAAAAAAAAAAAAGAGCTTGTAAATAACAAAGTACTAATAAGTAATCAGGTTTCTCTAATTATTAGCAAGATTCAAACACAAGACCAGACAACTTAAAAGCTAAAAATGATCCCACATCTCAGGTTTTGTGTTCAATTAGGTGTGGTGCTAAAATTTTCCTCTACAATTTATCAAAAAAAAAAAAAAAAAAAATTAGGCCATTTTAACAAAAGAGATGAAGTGGGGTAGGTTATTTGGGGCGGTCCAGCAGGAGTAGCAACATATATGTTACTTTTGAAGTTCGTTACTTGTCTTATCACGCAAACAACAAAGAAAAATAGAAAGTCGCCATTTTTGAAATTAATGAACCTGAGTTTCTATGGAACAGTTAATGACATATTTGTGCCTTTGCCATATTCTCTTTTGTGCAATTAAAATACAAAATGATTAAATTAGTAACCTAAAATACCTCAAAAAAAAAAAAAAAAGTTTGTGACCTAAAACTGCACAAAATTAAAATCTGTCATCATCTTACCCAGTTTGTTCAAATTCTTCTCCCAATACCAATTTAAAGTATTCAGCAACTGGTCCAGATTCACTACTTGCTTGATGAGTGAAAGAAAATGTTTCTTTCCATGGCAACTTCGAAGAATATCGATCTGCATGGGCACCCGAATATCCAGACACACTGCCAGGTTTCCTTCGAGCGCTGATCTTTTTGCTCGGTGACATCTTAAAGATTGTATCAATTTCATTATGTGCTGCGTGAATGAGATTGGGGTCAACACCATGGTTGGTCACTTGGAAGAAACCATGGTTCGTGCAAGCCATCCTCATGAGCTCCGCAGCATGTGCAGTTTCACGCTCGTCACCTTTAAGAAAGCCTTGTAAATCGATCAAAGGCTCCTCGAGCTCTTCTTGCACTGTATCAACTAGGTCTCCAATTGGCCAAAGGAATTGGTTGGGCAAGTTTGGTTGTTTTGTTAGCAAGTTTGAGTCAAAAACCAAAACCCCATTCTCATCTTCATTAGGTTCCATTGATGGAGGACATAAAAGAAGAGTTGAACTAGTGTTTGAATCCATTAGGAAAGACATTTCGTTCAAGTTGGTGTGTAGGTAATCTTTTTATATAGAACTGACATACGCAACCAGAGAGAGAGAAAGAGAGAGAGAGAGAGAGAGAGAGAGAGAGAGAGAGAGGGGGGGGGGGGGGGGGTGAGAAGAAAACAAAAATTAATTAAATTGATAAAAAAAAAGTGTGGATTAATTAGCTAGGAAGAGTAAATTAAGAAGTGGGAAAGGTGTGAGAAGGGAAAGGCCAATTGGCCGTCCATTGGAAAGGTCGAAGCAAATGAAGGGTTTGGAAGGACGATAAGCAGCCAACAACAGAGACGAGTGGACGCCCTTAAATCCCCTTGGTCATTTTCTAATCTTGAAAACAACTAGATCTATCATTTATTCTCAAATTTATTTGTCTCCTTTATAGTTAATATATATGTATATATATATACATATATACTTGTTTTATAATATTACGTCCCTCTTCATAAATCTCTTACCTTATTATTTTTGTATATATATATATATATTATAATATTATTTTGCTTATTTAGTTAAGCTGGGTCTCTATTTCAAAATTTAATTTGAACGATTGATTTCATAGGTTTTAGTATAATATTATTAAATTTACATATGAGGGACTAACTGTATATGAAGAGGGTTTTTTTCTTTCTTTCTTTTTTTCATTACTAAGCATCTAACTTGCATACAAGCTCCAATAGGCTTAATAATTAGCGCTTGTATGTGCTGTCATATGCTGCCTAATGATGCTCACAAAATAAAATTATACATATATATATATATATATAATTAAGCTCAAATAAAATCCATAATATCAAGATTAACATGAGTTCTTCATTTCTTAGCCTTTGGATTGCATTAATGACTAAGATTTAAAATTATATTTATTAGTCATTGGGTCCTACTAGGGTTCATTTGCCTTAAATATTATTTTATTATGTCACAGAACCTATATTTGATCATTTTTTGAATTTTAAATCCTCGTTCTTGATGTGATCTAATGGCATTAAGGATGAACCTTAGTTTAATAAAGAAAAGTAGACTTTACTTGAGACTAGCTATACATATACGTGACAATCAGTATGGACAGGTGCTAGAGGCACTGATAGATCCATCATTGTTTGAGTGTGAAATAAGGGATGATTCAAAGGTAATGATAGTCACTATCATAATACTTATACCTTTTTAGAGCAATTGACTTTAACAGGTTTCACAAAAACTTCGAAGTTAAACGTGCTTAGGAGATAATAGTCCATTGATAGATGATCTCCTAAGAAGCTCTTAACAAAAAATCTCAATCCGAGTGGGATGGCTAAATTGGGGATAATATTGGTAGAGAATGACAAGTCCGCTAGTGGAGGTTACAAATGGTATTAGAGCATATTTCTAGTCAAAAATGTACCAACAAGGATGCTGGGCGCAAAGGGGGGTCGATTGTGATGGCAAGTGTGGGCAAGTGCAAAAGGTACTAGTAGGATACTTGGTGTCGAATTCCACATCGCCTAAGTGTGAAATGGGAGATGATTCAAATATAATGATAGTCCTTTTCATAACGCCGAGGTCTTTTCAAAGTGATTGGCTTTAGGATTCGAAAGAACTCAGAAATTAAGCTTGCTCAAGTGAAAGTAGTCTAAGGATGAATGACCTTCTGAGAAGCTCTAAACAAAAAATTGCATGGACGGTGGATAAATTAGGATAATAGCAGTAGAGTGACAGGCCTGCTAGTAGAGGTGGGGTGTTACATATATATATATAATCATTCTCACATTAAGAAGTTCCAATAAGGCTAAGATTTAAAAATATATTTAAGAATTATATGAGTCTAGAAAACTACTAAAACCTTAGGAGGGAAAAATGAGCCATATATATAATCATATAAACCCCAAATGCATTTTTGAATTTTAAACCTATAAGCAATCCAATGGCTAAGAATTGATGCCTTGATGGATTTATATTAGAGTGGTCCTAACTTAAAATTCCTCTATATATATATATATATATATTTACATGCAAGCTTACATTAAGTCAACTTGATGGTTTTATGATTAAAGCTTCTTTTGATTGATTCAAAAGCTGAGATTATAACTTTCATTTGTAGTTCACCAATTCCTGTAAGGTTCACTTTCCTCAAATATAATTTTAGTACGTTATTAAAGTCATATTATGTCATTACTTTATTTTTAAATATCTCAATCCTTCAAGTAATCAGAGCTAATAAGGGAAAAATTGATGCTAAAACTATCAAGTCACATGATGTGAGTCGTATATGTATACAAAACAAACTCAAACAAGATGCACGTTATAAGGTCCATCCTTTATAGCTATTGGATTCCATAAAATTGCAAGGCCTAACCAAATTGAATAAAATCAAATTGCCATGATAGAGGGGATTTTACTTTAAAGTAAGGTGCACATTACTAAAGCCTAGGTTTATCTTTATATAGTCAACTTATATTGAGTTTGGTTTGGTGGTTTTAGCATTAACTCTTCCTTTATTAATCTTTTGATCATTCCTAATGAGCAAGATTTAAAAATCCATTAATGATGTAACATGAATTTTAGTAATTGAGACTATTATGGAATTATCATATAATTGTGGTGGAGCTTGTAGTTGTTGTATAACTATTTTATGATCTAGCTTCCTCAAGTAAAGATGTGGAATGGATTGGAATTTTAACATGAATAGAAATTCTTGAAAAGCAGCTTTTGATAATGCTTTTGTTAAAAAACTGCAACTTGTTTATGATATGGTAAATGATGTGTTTACAGTGTGCAAATAGCAACCTTATCATGTACATAATGATAGTCAATCTCTATATATTGCATTCATCCATGTAACACCCTGTACAGAAGTGAGTTGGAAATTTTCATGCATTTACCAAGTTTGACTAGAATTTATCAAGGTTGATCGAGTGGGCTCTATGGTTAACTTTTTGCTTGCAAGAAGAATTTTGCTTTAGCCAAGGCACTATCGCAAAATACGTGCTGACCCGAGTTTGTAGACTAGTAGTATGTCAAAATTGCAGCTGTGATTAAAAAGTTATGGACGAAACAAGTTATGGTCCAGACTGATCAAGCGAGCTCGAGTTTGACTTTTTATTTTTATATGTTTTGGTTTTGACTTATTTACTCTTTTATAGTGCTTGTTGATACGAGTTTATAGACTAGCGGAACGCTTAATTTGGATTTATAGTTAAGTTATGGCCATGAAAAATTTTAATTATTTTTTGGGATTGACTTTATTGGTATATTTTTAACACATGTGTAAAATATGCCATTTTAAAATCCATTGACACGTGCCACATGTCACTCACTTAGCGAATCCTATGAGTGAGTAGTGGCACCATTGGTGGCATTTTATTAGGCCACCAGCAAAAGAGAGGAGAGAGAAAGAGAAGGGAGAGAGAGAGAGAGAGCGAGAGAAAAGTTAAAAAGAGAGAGAGACCACTACTAGGCACCTCATTTTCACCCACCTCTAGTCGCCAACAAGTCACATGTGCCATCCTATAGTGAAGGCCACCCTGAGACTGGTCGATTACCTAAAAAACTTTGCGAGATTGCAGGTGATGCATTGAGATTTGGCCCTTTTTGGTGGCGGTGGCCATTGGCTTTGACGGCCTCTTTCTCTCTCTCCAGCGATCAGCTTGCCTCATCATCATCACCACCATGTTACCTTTCCAAAAACCAACATCCTCCTAAATTTTATCAGCCGGTGACTGTTCAACATACTGGCATCAAAGAATTTTTCTGGCAATGGTAGCCGTTCACTTATTTTTCTTATTTTGATGCATCCTTGATCGATCCACCACCCTTGTCCACCACTTTTGATCCTCCTGAACCCAAATCTGAGATCTGATTAGCTCAATTGATTAGGTCTTCTTGGCGACATCATGGCCACCATCGATTAGTCTTTAACAGGTAAAACCTAATTCATGATTCCTATGCTTTAAGCTTCATTTTGGTATATAGATTGTTAGTTTTAATCAAAGTTTGTGTTCACTCTCTTGAGTAAATTGTGCAAAATACTAGATTAAAATATTATTTTAATGGATATTTAAATTTTTGTTAATATTTTAGGCATCCATGTTAACAGAGGGACTGATTCTGTGGAAGATCTGGAATGACCCATGTATTCATGTGAGTGGTACACCTTTCCATTGTATTTTCAGGCATTAAATTTATGTTATTTATATTGTTTTTGATTCCTGCAATATTATATGGTGCAAACTAATTAACAAAAAATTATTATTATTTGTGTGTGGAATAATGATGTTTTTATATTTATTTTGTAAAAATAGTAATTTGAGTTTGAATAATAAATTGCTTCCATACAACAATATATAGATATATATATATATATATACAAGTATATATATGCCTAAAGTGGAGAAGACATTTTTGTGAAAATCGTGGGTTTTATAATTATAGGTTAAACCAAATTAAGTAAAGGCATGGATTTAGTAAATTGATTAAAAAACCAGTACTGTTTATAAAAATTTTGGAATTATGTTAAATCCACTCATTTTTACTCTTTTAGGTGCACCATACTGTATTGGTGTTCTGTACTATATATTTATTGATTAGCGCATGGGTATTATTAGTCATCCTGCGATATCTAAGTTCAAGAGGGTTGGTAGATATTTTGCACAGTGAACACTAATCGTCCTCCCTTTAATTGTAACATAGCAAGTTGTTAGTATCAGCACATTGGTATACTAAGGTGTCTGATTGCAAATATCTCTTTTTAAGCCCTTATCAGGGGGTACTTGGGACACCAAGTACCATTTAACACCATTTGATATATAGTATGGTGCATCAGGTAAATATCTGGTACATGTTTTAAAAATATTTTATTTATTTAAATTATGGTTTTGAATTGTTTAATTGCTATTCTATAAATTATTGAATTTGTTGAATTTAATATTTACTATATCATATTATTTTATTTTTATCCTAAATTTTTCGTGATTAATTTTAAATAATGTTTTGATCTATTTTAATCTTACCTAAATTTTAATTTTATTTTATCTTGAATAATCCTACATCACTATTTTAGATTTTTTAGGAATATAAAAATTATGGGTTTTGTTAAAAAAAAAAAATTCTAAATAATTTCTTGAATTTCTCAATTTTAAATTCTTACTTTCCTAACTACTATTGATTTCTTTATTTCTTTATTTAATTATTTATTTATTCACGCAATTGTTTACTGATTTATTTACCTATTCGAATTTATTTACTTATTTATTTTTCATTGTTTATCTTTGTTTATATAATAATACTGTTAGTATTTAGACTTGTGCCATGCATTGAGATAATTATCATTTCATTAGTTTTTTTTTCTTTTAAATTTATTCTCGTAGGTCTAGATGACTAGTGGATTTGATTATCCCGAGGTGCGAGCAAGTTAGTTATCTTCTTTCTTTGCTGTATCCGAAGTAAAACATCCTTCTTACTTATCTTTGTATTACTATTATTATTATTCTTAGAATCTTTTAGTACTAAATTATGGATTGTTTTATTATTTATTAATTTTTGTGGCTTTTTCCCTGATTTTTGGAGTGCTGCAACTTTATGGAAAATTTATGTAATAAGGTGGGAGGAATAAGGCAGTTGTATTATGGGTGTATATTTTCTATGCAAAAATTTCTAGGGTAAATCCAACCTTTGGGGAGATGCTGTCCAGATTTTTAATAAGAACTTTTGATAGGGTTTCCCTTAGTCAGGGCTAGCCTATGGTTCCGATAAGGGGTTCTGGCAATTTTGGTATCAAAGCCTTAGGTTCTTGCATTTCTGAGAGATTATACATTGTTGTGCATCGCATCTGCTAGTTATCCTTCTATTTTGACATTGTTGAAGTATATTTTTCTAAATCTCTGTTTTGTTTCTCTAGAATCTACTATGATGCCCATGCAAGGTAGATTCTATTCTGAAAAGGATTCTATGGAGAGTTCTTATAGGAAGTCAACCTACATAAATCTTATCACACAATTGACCCAAGCTTTGGGAAATACAAGCATGACTCTTGGGAGCCATGAATTTTAATGGAGTTGAAGGTCTAGCGGTGACCATAGCTTGATTGACCGATATGCAAAAGATCTTGGATGAAAGAATGCAGTGTCCTAACAATGACCAAGTAGAATAGCAGGTTTCATGCTGAAGGGAGATGCCAAAAAGTGGTAAAGGGTAGAAAAGACAAGGAGACATCATACTTAAGAGCAATTCAAGAATGCTTTTACCATGAAAAATTGCCCTATTGCTTTGAAAGGCTATACAAAAGAAATATAATAGTCTCCAAGTACGAAAGGAAGTTTTGAGAGTTATCCTAGTTCTACACTTTATTCTAGATGACGCTAGCAAGAAGATGTGGTTTATTGATGGCCTAAATGAGAACATAACCCTAACTATCTCTGCAGCAGTACACCCGACCTAGTAGTCTGTGTAAGAAGCCATGCTTGAATTGGAAAGGTAATATGTAGATCGAGGCTCAAATCATTTGAAGATGCTTACTAGGAAGCCCCTAGCCAAGGGTCACCAAAAAAAAGTTATAGTTTGGGTTCTTCTAGCAACGATGGACCAAGCCCATGAGGTAATTTGTTGTAGAAAGGCCATCATTTCTAGTAAACAGCCCAACATCCGATAAGTGGCTACAGTAGTTCTTACCAGAGATCCAACTTGGAGGCAATTCCAAACAAGCTGGTAGAATCTATGGCAAGCCACATGGTGGACCTTGCAAATGGGTTGGTGTATGTTTTCAGTGCGGATAATTAGACATATGAAGATAGACTGCTCCTATGTTCATGGCAATACTAAAGTACTGGGATTCGACCCACAAACCCAGCAAGCTGATGGTTACAGAGATTAGAGTTCCTAAGTAAGCCAAGCTATAGGTGGCTCGTTTGGTTCAACACAACAATTTGTATGACCAATCAGAGGTAGAAGACGGAGTCCATAACCCATTGGGTCTAGACCGAGTGTTCGTTATGATACAATAGGAAGCCTTAACTACATCCGTTATAGTAATAGGTACTTTGAATATTTTTGGTAACAATACACTTGTTCTTATAGATCACGGGGCTATACATTTCTTTGTCACACAGTAGTTTTTTTACATGAGTTGGGTAACTCCAATCCTTTTATGGTGTCAATTAGAGATCATCACTCTTGTAAAAGAGTCATTGTGACCTAGTCAAATGCTCAAGGGTTGCCTTTTCTGCATTAAAGATCAAATGATGGAAGCGGACCTAACTGTGTTAGATATTTTTAGGTTATATGTGATCCTAGGCATGGATTGTCTTACTACAAATCATGCCTCTATGGATTGCTTCAAAAAGGAAGTGACATATAGGCAACCGGACTTACTAGAGGTGGTGTTCCAAGGAGTGTACAAGAAACCCCTCACTAAGGTTAATTTATGCGTTTACAGCTAGGTGTTTGCTTAAGAAAGGTTACAAAGGGTATCTTGTGTATGTGATTGACACTGATTGGATAGGATAAGGTTGGATGATGTGCCCATGGTTATAGACTTTCCGAATGTATTTCCTAATGAGTTACCAGGATTACCGCCGGAGAGGGAAATCGATTTCGCTATTGATTTGGTCTTAGGAACTATTTTTATTTCCTTGCTGCAGTATCGAATGGTACCTGCAAAATTAAGGGAGTTAAAGATTCAGCTACAAGAACTGGTGGATATTTTTTTTTTCCCACCTAGCATATTGCCTTGGGGAGCACCAATCTTTGTGAATTGACTGTAGGTAACTTAATAAAAGTTCCGACTTGATACCCATTGTTTGATTAACTCCAAGGTGCCAAGGTGTTTTGGATACCATCAGTTAAGGACTAGGGAATTGAACATCCCTAGGACTGCCTTTAGGATGCAGAATGAGCACTACAGTTCTAAATAATATTGTTTGGACTTACTAATGCTCCACTAGCCTTCATGGATTTGATGAACTATGTATTTCATCACTACTTAGACAGTTTTATTACATATTCATTGAAGATATTCTGGTATATTCCAAAAGCAAAAAAGAGCATGAGAAACATTTAAGGAAAGTGCTATAGACCATACGACAACATCAACTGTATGCCAAATTTAATAAGTACAAATTTTGGTTGGACAGAGTCGGTTTCCTCGAGCATATGGTATCAATGGATGGCATTTATATAAGTCTTGGGAAAGTGAGAGCTGTGTTAAATTGGGAGCACCTTACCTCAGTGACAGAAATGTGGAGTCTTTTTGGCCTAACAGGATACAATCATTGTTTTGTTGAAGGATTCTCTATGATAGCAGTGCCACTCTATTACCTAATCCAGAAGGGGGTCAAGTTTGAATGGATGGACATATGTGAACAGAGTTTCCTAGAACTAAAGAAAAGGCTAAAATCTACTTATGTTTTAGCATAACCAGATGGGAACAAGGGTTTTAAAGTTTATTGCATTGCATCCCATCAAAGATTGGGTTGCGTACTGATGTAGAATGAAAAGGTGGTTGCTTATGCTTTGCGACAATTAAAGGAGCAAGAACTGAACTACCTACATATAATTTGGAGCTTGCTGTTGTAGTTTTTGTCTTGAAGATTTAGAGGCAATATCTATATGGAGCCACGTGCCAAATCTACACGGCCCATAAAAGCCTTAAGTATATTTTTCATTCAGAGGGAGTTAAATATGAGGCAAAGGATGTGGATGGAGCTATGGAGGGATTACGACTGCATGATCGATTACCACTAGGGCAAAGCTAATGTGGTAAATGACGCTTTAAGTAGGAAAGCTATTGGATCCTTAGCCTATGTGCAATCTGTCAACTTCCTCTAATAGTCAAGCTAAAGAATATGGGAGTAGTGATGCATATGCATCCTTTTGGTGTACTCCTGGCAAGTTTTAAAATGTGGCCAGTGTTAGTGGATAGCATTTTCAATGTCCTAATAAAAGACCCCAAACTAAGAATAATAAAAAATAAGAATGAAAAAGGGCTGAACATGGAGTTTTCTATTAGAAAGGATGGAGCCATAATGTTCAAGGGCAGGCTTTGTGTTCTCAATATACTAAAGCTTAAAAGGGAGATCTTAGAGCAAGCACACAATTCGATATATGTAATCTACCTAGGAAGTACCAAGATGTATCGGATGTGGGTAAAGTAGTATTAGTAGATTGGCATGAAAAGAGAAGTTGCGAAATTTGTATCAAAGTGCCTGATTTATCAACAAGCAAAGGCGGAAAGGCAAAAGCCTTCAGGAAAACTTCAACCTTTGCCTATCCCGGTATGGAAATAGGAACACCTCACCATGGACTTCCTGTTTAAACTCCCTCCCACAACTAAAAGATATGATGGTATATGGGTGATCATCAATTGACTCACCAAATCAGCACACTTTCTACCTATGCAAAAATTATTCTCTCCAAAAAAGTTGGTTGAGTTATTTGTGAACCATGTAGTGAGTCAACATAGGGTACTAGTAAGCATCACATCTGATTGAGATCTGCATTTACTTCAAGGTTATGGCGGAATTTAGTAAATGCACTTGGGAATTTTAGCACTACTTTCCACCAACAAACAAATGGCCAGTCGAAGCAAACTATATAGACCTTGGAAGACATGCTGAGGTCATGCATCATGCAATTCATATGAAGGTGGAATGAGCAACTACCATTGGTGGAGTTTTTTTTACAATTACAATTATCAAGCAAGCATTGAGATGTCCCTATGAAGCATTGCATGGGAAACAATGCTTGACCCCACTCTACAGGAGTGGGGTGGGCTAAGAAAAACTCCTTAAATTAGAAGATTTAGTTAAGTTAGATTAGTTGCGGATGACTATAGACAAGGTGAAAGTCATTCATGACAGACTAAAAGCTGTGCAACACCGATGCAGATGTATGCAAGAAGGACCTTGAATTTGAAATTAGTGATTGGGTATTCTAGTTATCTCTATGGAAGGGAGTTGTGTGTTTCGATCAACGAGGGAAGCTAAGTCCTTGCTATGTAAGCCCCTACAAAATAATCAAAAGACTTGGCTCAGTGGCATGCAGATTGTCTCTGCCTAATGTGAAAGCACAAGTGCATAATGTATTTCACGTTTCTATGTTGGGGGAGTACATCTTTGATTTATTGTACATGTTTTAGGCATAGATGTTCACAAGAAGGACCTTAAATTTGAAGTCACTGATTAAGGACTCTTAAAGCTATTCCCATGGAAGGGAGTTGTGTGTTTCGATCAATGAGGGAAGCTAAGTCCTTACTACATAGATCCATACAAAATAATAAAAAGAATTGTAACACTCCATACCTAAGTGAGTTGAAAAATTTCACACTTCGATTAGTTTGACCAAAGTTGACTAGGCTGCCTAAGTGGTCTCCATGGTTGACTTTTTAACGTAAGGAGAATTTTACTTTGACCAAGGTACTATGGCAAAGCACGCATCAACCTAAGTTCATAGATTAATAGTATGCCAAAATCGTAGCTGTGATTAAAAGTTATGGATAAAATAAATTACGGTCTAGATTAATTAAGTGAGCCCCGAGTTTGACTCTTGATTTTTATGAGTTTTGGTTTGGACTTTTGTACCACTGCATAGTGCTCGTTGATACAAGTTTATGGAATGGCGGCATGCTTAATTTGGACTTATGACTGAAATTACTTTTCTAAGATTGGCTTTATCAAGTATATTTTTGGCATTTGTATAAAATGTGCCATTTAAAAATCCATTGACATATGCCATGTGTCACTCATGCAGCCAATCTTGTGGGTGTACATTGGCAGTATAGGTGGCATTTTATTAAGCCACCTTGGAGAGAGAGGAGAGAGAGATACCACCACTGGCCACCGACAAGCCAGACGCATCGTCCCACTATGAAAGCTGCCTTGAAATTGGTCAGCAGGCTAAAAATCTCGGCAAGATGGTTGGCTACATGCTAGGATCGGGCCATTTTTTACGGCAGTGGCTGTTGGCTTTGCTGGCTGATTTCTCTCTCCGGTCACCATCTTCCCTATCATTTCCACCATCATGTTACCCATCCTAAAACCAACCTCCCCTTAAATTTTCTTTGTTGGTGGACGTCCAATGCTTTAGCACCAGAGAATTTTTTTTGGCGACGGTAGTGGCTTATCGATTTTCCCAATTCCAGCAAGTTCCCGATCGATCCACCACCCCTTTTCACCAATTTTGACCCTTTTAAACCCAAAGTCAAGATTCAATTAGCTTACTTCAATCTAGATCACGAGATATGAGAGGACAGCTTGGATAAGTTTCTCAAATCTACAATCACACTTAATCAAATTTGCAATTATGAGATTGATCATGACTTAATTAATAAATCAAGAAAAAATAATCAATCTAGAAAATTTCTCCGTATAGCATACAAAGAAGTTTACTAATGGAAGGAATCTCTGATAAATGCAAAGAAGACTGTCGCTCAATTGGCTAATTAGTTGATTCTCTACTAATAAAAAAGTGTGGATCTATTGATCACTTATGATTTCAAATTTTATTTCCTTTTCTTGTACATCTTAGAAAAAGCAAAAACTTTAAATGAATATTTTGAAAAAAAAAATAGTAATAATAGCCAAGTTGAAAAAAAAAAAGAAGTTATTAAGTAAAATTTTCTTATTATGTATGATAAATATTTATATATATTATTTACTTTTTACAAGTTTAATTAACTATTAATTTATACATTCAATGGGTACTAAAGATTTTTTTATCTTATGCATTTCATGAATTTATTCATTTAATACACTGGTTCAAATTGGAACCGCATGATTTTATTTATTTGGCGAGACTATTTATTTATGGTTGTTTTACTATATATATATATATATATATATAAATATATATATTTTTTTACATTATAAATAAATGAAATCCGTAGCTTTCACCGTTTTACATTTTGTTTCTTTAACTAAATTCTGGTCTATTTACCTTTTAAATGAACAAAACCTTGCGTAAAGGACAAACTGCTAGAAAGTTTAGGAGGCTGCATCTGCGAAAAGGAAAAAAAAAAAAAAAGAAAAAAAGAAAAAAAGAAAAAAAGAAAAAAAGAAAAAAAAATGACGTTATCAATTGTCGATGGTGATGCAAGCTTCAAAAAATGTAAAGGGATAAATTAACTACAAAATTTTAATTGAGGGACTAAAATGTAAAATTCTGCTATGCTAATGGGGCAGCAATGTAAAAAAACCGTGTGTAGCGATCCTTAGTAGTGTAAGTGTGTAGAAATCAACTTATTACATAAGGTTATGGTTGGAATTTGGAGTTTATGTATTCCCTTCCGTTTTGTTTGATCATTGTTGGGATGATATGTAGTACCACTGATATATATATATATATATACATATATGCAGCAACCTAAGGCATTGTCTGTCCTGTCCAAAGAAAAATGGCATTATTGGAGAGGAGGATGTTATGAAAAGATGCAAGATAAAGGTGTACTATAATGTGGGTTTGGAATTGGTCAGTGTATACTTGTCCACCTTCCAAACCTTGTTTTGATTATAGAAAATTTTGCAGAGAAAGATATTTTCAGTAAGAAAAATTTATCATATAAATTGATAATCGTTACCAATGATAATAAATAACACGATTTTTTCAAAAAAGTAATTTTCTAAACATTAGTTTAGCATAAATGGCATGTAAAATTAAATAATTTAGGTGTATTAGAAACAAAGGAAAGCATGTTATTACAAAAATACATAATTAATTTAAGAAACCAATGTTGTTCTAATTTTTCCAAATATTGAGTACTCCTCACGAGCCGACATTTTTGAGCTACAAAACTTAATTGCTCAAACAACCAGGAAACTACATTTTTTCACTAAATACTAAATTTCCAACTTTGACATAGCAAACAGGCCTTAACTGTCAAAAGGGGTAGTTATTTCAACAAAGTTGAAATTTTAAAGTATCTATATATAATTATGATAAATGGGATAGTTGCAAATAAATAAATAAAACTAGAGAGCCGTTTATAGTTATGTATTTTTTGGGGACATGATTATTTGTATTTTCGCTTCTCTTCTTTGTAGTTATCACGTTGCCCACAAGCCGTATATATAACTTCAATCACTTCCTAATGATAACAGTAGAGTGCTTTAATAATTGAAAGTAGATAACTATGAATATATGAACTTGTTGAACTTGATATTATTTATTTATTTATTTATGAATTATTGGGGGTCGTTTTCATTACCCACCTACCGCTAACATAACCACATAGTATTTTGATTTTTCAAAAAACATGCAAAGAAATTTTAATCCTTTTTTTGTTTTTTCGATAAAAATATGCTCTTTGTATAGTGCGACAGATTTTTAATAGGATTTTCATTACAACAGTTCGAATTGGTAAAAATGATTCAAATGTTGCACAATTTTTTTTTTTTTTTTAAAATTATTTGGATTGTTACCTTTTTATTCTTTTATTTTGTTTGTTGACGAATTATTTCTGATCATTACGTCTTCTTCTCCTTCTTCTTTTTTTTTTCTTTTTTCTTTTTCTTTTTTATTTTTAGATACAATTTTTCCCCACAATTTTTCTTAGTATCTTGAATTTGCAATCTTATAGGTTTAGGTATAAGGAATTTACCAATTAAGTCAACCTCAATTGACAATCATCACCAGTGGATAGGTTTTCAAGTTTTCAAGTTTTTAGTTATTGTTAGTTAATAAAGAGACAATAAATTATATACTATATATAAATATATATTTGTAGAGGAAGACTTTAAGCATATATGGGTCCCAAAAATTTTTATATGCAACCATTATATATCACAAATCATTTATCATCAAACATATAAAAATATTTATATAAAATTCATATGTATTATTTTATTATTACATAATATTGCATATTATTATAAATTATCGAATTTACATTATAGGTAATGATTAAAAAATCATAATTGATATAGCATAACCATTATATATAATATTTTTTTGACAGATCTTTTCTAATGTCAGTAGGATGAATGATAGCCAAATTTGGCGGAGAATCAATTTCCAAATTCCAATAATACTTGTTTGTATACCACAGAGCATATATAAACATGTGACCCCCTTCGTTTTCCAAAAAACTAAAAATATTAAAATAAAAATGAGTGATTTTTTGTCTTTTGGTTTTGTAACTCCAATGGACATGTTTGTCACTTGAATTCTCTCATAAACTTTTCGTTTGGGGCATAAAATAATAGAGAGAATAATATAAGGGAACGATACATGATTATTATAATTTTTTCTTGATAAATTATTAAGAAGGGGAAGTTTTAACTCCAGCTCCGATTGAACCAAGAGCAAGTAGTTATTTCCAGAGGACTTGTCATTTTGACTTCTCTCATAAAAAAAAAAAAAAATTCCTAAATAGATAAACAATCTCAGCAACTACTAAAATATTTTGGTATGAGATTGAGCGAAGTTCAAGTTAGTCAGGACAACAGAATTAGAATTACTACTACAATTTTCATTTTTTTTTTTTTAACAATTATCAATTTTGTTTTTTATTTATCTAATTTTGGATACCAAATAATATGATACTAAATTAATTATTAACAAATTAATATAGTTCTAGATATAAATATGGATAAGTGAATTTAATTAAATATTTCACACTGATCGAATTTTTGCTTTGTTATTGGTTAGGTTGGATACGGACTCTTCCAATATACAATAGATGTGCATCATAAGAAGATGCCACATCATGATGTCACTAAAATTTGATAAACAAATTTAGTAACTTAATATTAATACAGAATTTATGCTTTTTGAGTTATAAAAACATCTCCAATAATGAATATAGATTGTTGTTTATGTAGTATAAAATTAACATCGTATGAATTTAGGTGGCATAAAAATATTATCAATTTTAAAATTCTTCTCCAATAATAACATATAAAATACTATTTATAACTATTGATTAATTTTGTATATTCTATTAACTTTTTTTTTTTTTGAAAAATTGGTTATTTTAAAAAAGTTTTACATGTCTGACAGATCTTTTAAAAATAAAAAGTTATTTTTTATAGTTCTTATTTTTTCTTACCATATTAACTTCACATGGTGTTTATAAAGATCCATTGGCAACTTTTTTTTTTTTTTTAAATGACTATCTATTTTTCTAATTGATTAACAAAAAAAAAAATCTAGCAATTGACAGGATTATTCAGATACTCTAAAACTTTAAAGAGTTATTATCTTCGTTGGTCCGTGAACAATGTTTATAATTTCATTTTAGTATTAAACTTTTTATTATGGCACTTTGGTCCCTAAACATCAATTCTCATTACATTTTGGTCCTAAAGTTTAATTTTAGCAACTTTGAAGTGTGCAATGCATTTGATGCAACATGCAGTGATCTTATAGAGTTGCCTAATTTTGTGATTTTGTCATTTTCATGTGGTGTTAGATGCAATACATGCCTCAAAATTTCTTAAAAAATAGATTAAAAATAGTTTTAGAAACTAAAATGTACAATTCATCTGATGCAACATGCAATGATATAGTGGGGTTGCCTATTTTATAATATTGTTGTTTTCATCTTGCAGGTGATGCACTGCATGCCTCAAAGCTGCTAAAAAAATAGATTAAAACTAATTTTAAGAACTAAAATGTAACAAAAATTAAAATTTAGGAATCAAATTGTCAAAAAATAAAAGTTTAAAGTGCAATGTACTAGTAGCAGAGGACTAACAATGCATCTTTCCCCTTTAATAATTACAGCAATTCTTAATTTAAAGGGGATTGGGGCATATCTTTAACCCATGACCATGTGGGTGTGAGTACCAACCTGACTTGACAGGATTAGTAGGCCTAATAACCCAACTATAAATAATAACCAAACTTTAAACATACTCATCCTGATAAATGATTTAATTGAATTGTCCTTTATAAATAAGTATTATTTATCATCACTTAATATTATTTTGATTTCTTTTATTTGTTCACTTTTCCATCATGTTTTTAATTATAAAATTATAAGAAAAAAATCCATTAAATCAACCAATTAACAATTGTCAATTTTTTTTTTCTTAAATTATAGTGTAAGATCCTATTGTAAAAATTAAGAAATTAATGGTTTGAAATAAAATGAGTAAGATAAAATTTAAATAAAGATTGGATGGTTATATAATACAAACAAAATCTAGTTTGGTGACGAAATAATTAAAATTTTGTGCAAATAATTAGAATTTGTTGTTCTGCAGAAAAAGCGGATGAGGGTGAATTGTAGCCAGGTAGAAATATATATTATTTGATGGAAAGAAACAAATTTCATAGAATATATCGACCTGATCAAGACTTCAGTCAATAGTTGTCTTGTTCTTATAGCTTGCATCACAAAAAATGTCTTTTCTTTCAAGAAAAATTGCAAAACGACAAATAATAAGATGCATACTTGCTTGCCGTTCCAAATTATTAGCTGGTTCTCAAAGAATAACAACACACACAGAATCTGGATTGGAATGTATAATATGCAGGATGATGATGCTGTCACTTTAACTGTAACACTAATGTTATCAAGTTATTAAGTTAGAATTTTGCCACTAGAGTGATTATTATCAATTAGAGCTATGCTGTTTGATAAATATTATTAGTTGGATTTAATATTTTTTATTATTTTTTAAAAGCCAAAATTCTAATTTGGAAAAATAAACTCTAATATGTAACATATTAAACTGCTTTGTCAACGGTTGTGATAAATAATACTTTTCATCAAAAAAAATTACAAAACGATGTATTATTATTTTATTGGTTTGTATTGATCATTTGTATTTTTATTTTTTGACATCTGTATTAGTCATTTTATTTATCCTTTAAAAAGTGCATATTTAAGTTTTGCTACAGATAACTTTTGTATGTGCTTTTTCAAAACTTTTGTGTCTCTAATAGAGTTTCTTAAAACGCTAACTTTACTAGCTTTGGTTAGAGGCATATATAGAGGTTTCAAAACTTCTTACACACTTTTAAAAGCTGCTTTTAAATTTTAAAAGCCATAAATAATATTTCAGAAGCCATATCAAACACGATCTTATTTTATATTAATTTTTTAACCAATAAAAGTTAACATGTCATTCTTCCACATTCATCGGTCAACAACTTGGTGCATGTGTTGTAGCATGTTATGTTGAGAATAATCTCACCTTTTATAATGATCGAAATAGTAAAATAATATTTTATATAGGTGATACCTCAATTAATGAATTAAAATTAAAATTCTAGTTGAGATGTACAACTCTAAACACTTGTCACATCATGCTCTCATTATAAGTAGAGATAGTTTTCAAAAGATCAAATTTGTTGATAAACATATATTCAATAATTCTCTAGTTAGGGATTTAATGGCTTTAATAAACAATGTATCATTATTTGAGAGTATTCAAGGTTGCCACATCACATGTAGGATTTTAAATTTGAAATCAAATATTAATTATCACTTTTTTATTTTTATTTTTTAGCTTTTGTCACATAAGAATTTCTGATTTAAATAAATTAGAAATCCCTGATAAGTGACTCTCTCTCTCTCTCTCTATATATATATATATATATATATATAAAGTTAGGCTCACTCACATCTGGTCAACCAAATGGCTTTAGCATAAAGTCTTCTATTATTAGTTTTTGAATTGCATTAAAGACTAGGATTTAAAATTCAATTATTGATCAAATAGAGGTTTAGTGACCTACTAAAACCCTATTTGGGTAAACTAAACCCTATAGGGACCTAGATAATCAAAAATTAATTTTTAAATTTTAGCTATTAGATTGACCTAATGGCTGAAAAATGAAATGCTAATAGTAAAACCATATGTTTGACATGATAAGAACCTATTTGTACATATATATATAATAAAGGAGAGGGGATTTGACAAATGCTTATGACAAATCATTCTAACCTTTGATTTTTAATATCCAATGGTCAATAAATATTTATCCTTGATAAATCAATTATTAAAAAAAATTAGTTTCTAAAAGTTGGAATTCATCTAGTATAAAAAGTTTTCAACTTTTGGATGAACCTCGTCCAATGGCTAAAATGATTTGTCAAAAAAGTTTATCAAATCTATTTGTCCAAGGAGCGAGCCCTTATAAGAAGTGTTCTCCTCAAAACTTTCTTCCAGCTTATCTTAAGAGACAATTGATGTGGATACTAAAAGTAGGACTCACATGATCCTATAGAAATTTAAATGCTTAAATGCTTAACCAGTTCAGTTTCTATTGTTAGGTTTTTAATATTAAAATAAAATCAAATGGATTAATTGATGTAGATCTCATTCTTATTATCTACATCATAATGCCTCCTGGTATAAACTAAAGATAGTCCTCAAGAGTTCAAATATATATATATATATATATTATGTAAGTTATGATTTTTAGGGATCCATAAAATGTAAAACTTCGACTCGAGAAAACATTTGAATTGGAACTTTTGACCAAGTTTAATCAATATTGATTGGGGTTGACTAAGTGAATTCTACAGTTGACTTTTTACTGCAAGAGAAATTTCACTTTGACCGAGGCACCATGGTAAAGTACTTGCCAACTGGAGTTCACAGATTAGTACTATGCCAAAATCGGAGCTAAGATTGGAATGTTATAGTTATAAAAAAGTATAGCCAGGATTGATTGGCGAGTTCGTGGTTGACTTTTTATTTGTATGGATTTTTATTTTTACTTATATATCATTCGATACACACCCATAGATTAGCAACACGTCTAAATTGGACCTGCAGTTGAAAAGATATGGATTTGAAAAATTGCGTTTATTTTTCTAAGACTAAATTTATTGGGTAGTTTTGTTAAAGGCATGTAAAGGATTTTGAGAAATGTCCCAAAGAGTTCCACGTGTCACCAGCCCACAGGTGTTATGTGGCACTCCTTTTGTTTCTTTTTCTTTTTCTTTCCCTCTCTCTCTCTCTCTTTCTTTCCCTTCCACTGATGAACCCTTTCTCTTTCTCCTCCTTTCTCAGCTCTAGCCAATTTGGTCACTGTTCTAGCACCCATGGGTTACACGCATTGGCCCTGAGGGAAGCCCACATCACATTGACATTGGTGGTTAAGTTTTACTACTAGCTGTTGTGGAATGTGCATAGATTGGGCCTACAAAGTCGGTAGCGATTGTGTAACAACCTGTACCAAAATACTCCTATTATACATGTTTGACCGGGTTTAACCAAGTGGACTATATGTGGGTCCTAAGTTGACTTTTTCTATGGTTAAGATTTTGGTTTGACTGATGTACCATTGTGTAGAGCTCATTGATACGAGTTCATAGATTGGTGGCATGCCGAATTTTGAGTTGCGGATAAAAAATTATGGTTATGAGAAGTTTTAAATATCAATTTTATATCAGTGTTCAAACCAGTCTCAAGTTTTTGTTTTTTAGTGACCCAAGGCTCTATATAAATGTTGGAAAGTGTGCCCAATAGGAAACAAGTTCCAACATACATATTTTATCCCCCAAGCCTGAAAAAGTTCTCTCTAGACCCACGAGTTCGAATCGTGTCATTTCGAACCCATTTAATGCCCATTTGGGTCATCACTGTTTTTCCAAATTTTGGCCACCATCTAGCTACACATTCCATCCACCCATGTTGCCCACCTTTTGGTGACCAAGGTGGTCAATTTTCCAGCCAAACCGTTGGTCGATGGGCTAGGATTGGTTGTTTGAAGTCGATGGCAGTTCTTTTGCATTTTTCACCCCTTTGGTCGTTTTTCGACTGTTCTAGGCCAACCATACACCTTCCCCCCATTTTTGTACCCTCTGAACTCATTCTCGTGCTTCGTTTGCCAAGATTCCTCACCGTTTGAAAGATACATCAATGGGGAGTTTAGTCGAGTTTTGTAACAAGTTTTCCGACCACCGGTGACACTTTTGGACCGAGATGAGCACACCATTGTGTTTTTTTGTCTCTCGAGCTTTTTGTTGATATAAAATTTGTGAATTTTGGACATCATTTGATAAATTTTAATTTTTGGGTCAATTAATTAAATACTAGATAATTGGGATTGTGTTTGGACAAAATTGCTCAAATTGGTTAAAATTGAAATTAGATTAGTGTAATTAGATATTAATAGGGCCCATTGGAAGGTTCGATTTCAGAAGATTGGCCTTCGGCTGAAAAGTCCCAATTTTTGGTACCAGATCCTAAGGGTATGCGGTATAATTGGACTTGTCGGTGTCCAATTTATGTAATTTTATAATTAACAAATAATTTCAAGACATTGGTATGTACCAATGTCTTTGGTTTAGTTAGTGGAGCCTGAGAAATATTTTATTATATTACAAATACTTGTGTTGAGCCTGGGGGTGATCTTATAGGAGAGTAGGAATGAGAATCTACAGTATTGTAAGTGGTTATATCATTTTAAAATGTTTTAGCTATATAGTATAATTAATATGGGGTTTGAATATTTTACATATATATCATTTGTTTGAAATGTTTGTTTTATGCATATATAACTATTTGCTTTTACATATATGTGATATCAGTTTATGTGACTTTTGACAATATTTTAAATGGTTTCCAATTCTAATGAGTTCATAAATGGACTTATGGTATTTCACTATCTTGGTATTTGAATTGAGGCTTTAAATCATTTTGAAAAATAATTGATTTGAGAAAGCAGATTGAAAATTATATGATTTTAAGCATGTTCAAATATTTTATAATTTTATGTGCTTAAATTTAGTTTATGGTGATATATATTTCACCATAGTATTTTTGGTTTTAGCATGAAATGATGATTTGAAAATTTTGAAATATTAAGTAAGCGGTTGGGTTTGAATATTAAATTATAATTTATGATATAGTATTGTTTTAAAAAGTATGATCTCATAAGACTGTTTTATGGATACTATATTGTTTATTTTCAATTGATGTATTATAGAGTACCAGTGTTTCAGATCCGTGTTATATTATAGCGCATGGGCTTGTCACAGTGCTGTGAGGTTGGGTTAATCCCACAGGTTTATTGTTGTTACGAGCCGTGAGGTTGGGATTATCCCATAGTTTTATATTGCCACATCACCTTAGGGTGATAAGGGTCATGAAGTGGATTTATCCCACATGTTTTATTTCTTTTACTATCCGATGATGTTCTGGGACACCGTTTACCCCTTAACAGTGCTAGGTATATCGTATGATATACTGTTTATGTTTCTGGTTATATTATTGCTTCTTATGATATTTATGGTTTTTACTGCATTTTCATAATTATTTTATGAAATTGTGTTTAGATCATTTTATGCTCAATATTTATATCATGATTAAAACAATTTTTAATATTATAATGATCATTCGCTTTATACTATTTGAGCATCAGTTTTATGATAATGACTCAGGGTACTAGTTTGGGTTTTATGAATTGATTTTTAAATAAGGAACCTTTCAAAAGAGTGGAATGAGAGTTATCGATAGAAAGTTTTAAAGAAATAAAGTATTATTTTCCTATTATACTATGCCACTCACTAGGATAGCTTAGCTCATGTTTTATTTGTTTTAAATTTGTTCCCCTAGGTCCAGGCAGTTAGTTGACAGTCTACCTCATGTACTGCTTGTTTATTTCGTGCTTTCTACCGCAACAACGGTATTTGTCTTTCTCTATTTACCTTTATCTTTGAGATTTATTTGTATCAGTTGTTCTTCTAAATTTTCAGTTAGCTTTTAATCAAATAAGGAAAGGGACTTCTCGAAAGGTATGGCATTTCTAACTAGCTAGTTATCTAGCTTAGGTAAAGAAAGATGAGCAGATAGCATTGGTCTCGGAACTTTCTTTTTTTTTTTTAAATACAAGGCGGTGTTCGAGAACTAGCTAGGTCCCTTTTTTTTTCTCCGAATCTGAGGAGGGCCGATCCGCATGTGCACAAGGCCCTTGAGTGGGCCGTCGCGAAAAGGAGGGCCTGGGACGAGCTTTTTTCCCAAATTACCCCGGAGGCCCGGGAGCAATATGAGCAAGACCGAGCTAAGCGCCAATCAATAAGGGGTAAAGGGGGTGCTGCTGGGTGCTTCTGATCAATAGGAAGAGGAGGAAAAAAAGCTTATGATGAGCATCTATTTGAGTCGATCATTTCCAAGATCTAATTCCAGTGTTTTCTTATGTAGTGGAAATGCCTTACAATCTGAAGTTTTACGCTTAAGGGAAGAAATGTTCTTGGTGGATGCAGGTCCCAATAAATACTCTTAGAATGTTCTGATCTAGATATTGGATATAGTATTGACCGTATTATATATATGTAGATATGACCTGTAGTTATGGACCATAGTTATGGATTTTTATACTGTTATGGTTTTATCTATATATTGAGGTATTATTTGATATTGCTTGTGTTTGTTTGTTCACATTTTAGTTACGTTCAATTGGATATCCTATAGGGATTGTCCAGTGGGATTTCATTAGGTAAGACCATCCGGGAGATCCTGGGTTTCGGTGATGACTCTAATATTTTCTGAGGGACCTAGCTCAATCTTATAGCCTGTCCCATATATTTTAGATCTCTTGATCCCAAATATGGCCTTCATTTTTCTAAATTCTTAGTCGTTTGAGAGATACATTGATTTTAAGTTCAGTAGAAAAATTTCAGGCTATTTTTGGGCCACCAGTGGCAAGTTCGAGGTGTTTGAGTTAAGTATCTTTGATCTTTGTCTTACAAACTTTCATTTGGTATATAATTTACTAATTATAAATTGAATATTTCAAATTTCATCATTTTTGAGCTAATTTTGAAATTGCTATGAAACTTCTATGTTGGAAGCTTCCCAAAGTAATTCTCAATGTATTTAGGTCCTTAATGATTAGAGGAGGCTTAAGGAATGTTTAATTTCATGAAATTGAGTATAAGTAGAAAACCCCCAATTTAAAGATGATAGGCCGTTGGGCTTTGTTGTGCAATTAGAAAGCTAGTGATTAAATTTTGGACTGTAAATACATATTGGTAGTCCTGATTATTTGTATTATATATATTTTTTTGTGTAAGCAGAAAAATGTTTTTGGTGTATTGTAGGCATCCGAGATGAGCCCTGTGGCTGATCCTATAGTGAAACAAGATTAAGTAGCTTCAATATTGCATTCGAGATGAGTACAATGGCTGATCCTACAGTGGAACAAGAATAAATAGTGTCAATATTGTGAATGCATGTGTAAATGCATTTTTTATCGATCTCTGTAAGTAAATTTATTGTGCTTAATTAGGATTATTCTATGAATTTTAGAGCTAGCATGTTTTTTATATTATTAATATTTATATTAACAAATGTATTTTATGAATTATTGTAAATTGAAAATGAAAATGTTTTTATGTAATTAGTAATATAAATTTAAATGCTAGAATGCAATTTTTATGGTTGGTTTAAAAGTGGTTTTGTTTTTCTAAAGTATACCTAATTGAATATTTAATTATTGTTATTATTATTATTATTATTATTATTATTATTTTGACCTTGAATTTTTAATATGGCTTTTCTCAACCATGCTATACATAGATATATATATATATGTATATATATATATATATATTTATGAGTGTGTGTGTGTGTGTGTGTGTGTGTGATTGTATGTGTGTGGGAGCGTACGTATAATTGTGAATTTGCAAAATTAATTGTTTATGTTTATTTATTTGAGTTAGTTGTATAATTAAAAAGATATTAGTTTATATGGTTCCTTTTAAATATTTCCGTGCTATAATTTTGATTACAATCTACATTCGAATTGTGAAATGATTTATCATAAATTTAGCCTTGATAAGGTGAATATATAATTAAAATATGTTTGCATAATTTTGTATAATTATATTTATATGTGTGTATATAAATGAATACGTGCATATGATTTTTGTAAGGCTAATTGTTATTAATTATAGATTCATTAAATAATTAATTTGTTTATTTATTTATGCTGATATAAGAGAATTAAAAGTCATAAAAATACTTAATATTAAAATGATGTTACCGTAGTACATTTCTTTACAATTATATTTTGGGTTTCATAAATATTTATTTATTTGTTTAAAACAATTAGATTACCATTTTAAAAAAATTAATTGTAAGGAGTTACATTTTTGAAGTCGTATATTTTATATGATTAGTTAGTCTGTAGATACAGCATAAAATATTGGTGCTCTATATTGTTATGTTTATGGATTGACGTACATGTTGCATTTAGTCGTCCTTTGTGAGTTATGGCGAGCGAGAGTAGGGAGGTGATTTGTAATAATAGCATTAGCCACTTTCCCCATGACCTAAGGATGATAGGTTTAATCATCCTTATAAGCCTTAAAGTGAGTGTGGGTAGGCAAGTATTCTTATTGCGATGACATTAGCTACCTCTTTGGTTATAAAATGGTAGGTTATTTAGCATTGGTACCATTGGGACATTGATGGAGCTATGTTTAGGTTCTTTTCTCCTCTCTATTTGTTAAGGGGTGTTTGGGATGCCAAGCATTACTTGGCAACATTGGTATATCGTATGGTGCATAAAATATATTTTTGACATTTATATATATATATATATGTATGGCGCATAAAATGTCTTTTTGACATTTATATATATATATATATACATATATATATATATATATATATATGTATATGTTAGGTTATTTTATGGTATACCACATCATACTAAGGTAATGACCCAGCTCAGTTTATGAATGACTTATTATAGTATTTTTGCTGTCTACAAGGCTAGCATGTCAGACAACTGTTATAAGTATACCTACAAATAGTTAACATCATGGGACTAAGCATTAGTATACTATTTTGCACATCAGGTGTACCTCCGCTATGAGTGTACAGGTTATGTAATGTATTTATCAGTTTAGTTCTATTTTACCTATTTATGGTTGTTATTATTATTAGTATTATTATTCTTATTATAAACTACACAATTGTCATATTTGTCTGAATGGATGATTTAATAGGTTGGAAGATATCATAGCCTTCGGACAGGTATATTAGCCTTCGGGTACGTATCATAGCATTTGGGCAAGTATATTAGCCTTTAAGTAGGGATTGTAGCTTTGAACAGGTGTATTAGCCTTCGGGTAGGTATCATAGCCTTTAAGCAGGTGTATTAGCCTTCAGATAGGCGTATTAGCCTTTGGGCATGTATCGTAGCCTTCAGACAGATATTGTGGCCTTTGACCAGGTGTGTTAGCTTTCGGGTAGGTATTGTAGCCTTTGTGGCAGATATCATAACCGTCGGGCAAGTATAGCAGCTTTTGAGTGGAAGTGTTAGTCTTGGGGCATGTGTATTTCCGAGGGGGTATTTCATTCTTGGACAGGCCACTCAAATTCTTTGAGAGGTTGTGTACTGATATGTAGAAAATGTATGCTTGTATATATATTTATGTTGGTTATGTATAGTGGTGATGTTATTGGCATTACTATTAAGACCTCAATTGTTCAATTTAAAATATTGTTCTGTTATGTGCATTTTTTTAAAGGCAATGTATTTTATTGAAAGTTTGTCTTACAATTTATTGATCATTACCAATACAATTTGTATCTGAATATTTTCTAGATGTTAAAAAGGTAGATTGAATGATTCAGGATCTGGGACCCAGGTTTTATTATCATCATCATCATCATCATCATCATCATCTTTATTATATTTTTATTTGCATTTATCTATTTAATATATTCATCAAGCGTTGTAAAAAATATGAGAATGGAGTAAATGGGAGGTGTGGCCAGCCATGAATTATAGAAGTACGTGATTCCTGTGCTTAGTAAAAGCTTGGAAAAAGTTGGGACCATCTTGGGGTATCGGTAGTAAGCTCCAGAAGGGGTCTTGATACATATAAAGGTTTATTTTTATGGTTTATTGATTTTTACTCGTATTTGCATCTTTTTTATGTATTGTCATTAAAGTTCTGCAAACTTATGAAAACTTATAGTAAGGTGAAAGTGATACGAACTTACGTCGACTCGCGCCTAAACTTGTATTATATTACCCTGGATCTCAATTAACTTCAAGTTTTTATGGAAAAAAACCTTAACTCTTAACCAACCTATGCATGCTGGCCATATTTTGTTGGAGAGGCCATGGCAATTTGATAAAGACACAATACATTATGGAAGAGAGAATGCTATTGTTTTTAAATTCAAGGGAACAAAGATTAAGCTGGAGCCATTACCTCCAAAGGAAGTGTTCAGTGATCAACTTTAAATGCAACAAAGAAGGGAGACCGAACGGCTCAAGGAGAAAGCAAGTATGGCATCCTTTTTTCCACCATCCATCTAAAAGGGTATGTTCAAACTTGCTGTCCAAGGTAAGTATTTTAAACTCAATTGTGAGGGGAAAAATAATGACAAAGCTGAGAGTGAGGGAAAAGGAATGGGATCTATGAGTGAGAAAGAAAAAGAAAGGAAAGACAAGAAAAAGAAATTTTTTTTCCTAGCTTAGGTGAGCTTAAAAAGGCGTATGTGAGTAATAAACCTATGCTGGTCATGATTTATAAAGATACTTATTTAAATATGCTTTTGTTGTATAGAACTTTATCTACATTGTTGAGAGCTTTACTTAGTGGATATTTGAAAATTTAGGAGAGATTATTTGCTAACTTTAACAAGTGTTGTTTTTGTAAAGATAAATTGGTATTTGTAGGATTTGTTATGATAATGTTTGACCCAAGAGATTGTGTTTGATTACATTTAAAGGAGAGGATTCCCGAGCAAAGAAAGTCGAAGCTTGTGTCGCGGGGCGATGGACCCTTCCAAGTTCTAAAGCGGATTAATGAAAATGCTTACAAACTTAATTTACTAATTGAGTATAATGTTAGTGCTACCTTTAATGTTGCTGATTTTTCTCCTTTTCCTACAGGTGATGATTTTTATTTGAGAAAAAATCATTTTCAAAAGGAGGAAAATGATGTGAATCCGCCAAGAGATTTAAGTCAAGTTTGTAAGCATTTACAAGCCCACACAACTGACTACTCCCTCGGGTGCTGATCCAATACGGATGAAATCTTGATCGATCACTAAGGCTCAAGCCAAGAGATTTAAAGATAACCTGGCTACCTTTATACAGGAAGTTATCAATTCTCAAAGGGCTTGTGCATACCCAAAGATACAAAGCTTGTTTTAAGCATCCAAGTGGTCAAGGCCGTTACAGACTCGGGTAGCTGTTTTAGTGCAAATATGGACTCCAAGCAGTACGAAATTGTTCAACACTTCATGAATTCAATAAATATCATTAAAAGGTCATGGAATCAAGATAAGATAGAATGAAAAACATCCATAATGGTGATTTGTGCATGGAAGTCTTCTTTGGTCGAAAATGTTGTTTTCGTTGCTTACTTTACTGTATTTTGTTGTGTTGGCATTTTCTCTTTGTTCTAAGCAAGGGCAACATGTGGGAATCATCATTAATCTTATTTGGCATCCTACATGGCATATGGGAGTTGATTTGGAGCCTCTACAAGCTGAAAATTGGTCAAAGATACCTTTGTATTCAAACTGGTCAACTAGTTTTCTAATTTGATTTTGACCTTTTGTTTTAGGAAACTAGCTTTTATTTTGGTTTTATTTATTTATTTTGCTGGAAAAATAACTTAGGAATGTTATTATTTTATTATTTCCTTTGTAAATTAATTAATTCCTAATTTAAAATAAAGGAGTTAATTAATAAAATTAGTTTAGGAAAGTAGCGTGAGAATCGGCTAACATGTTTCATTTTCTCTTTGGTGGCCGGTTTTAACCTAAGTTTCTAAGGTTTATTGCTTTATGACTTTAGACTATTTAAGGGTTTATTTTTTAGGAAGAACACACCTTCAATATTATTTAGGAAATTAATTGTGAGATAGAATTCTCTTTGTTCTCTTTGAACACCTAAAACCACATTACAGAGTGAGTGTTTTAGTTTTGACTTATCAATAGGACTTCCATAACCTATTGTGACATCTTCATTATACCAAGGTTTCTTGCTGTCCAAGGTAAGTCCTCTAAAATCCAGGTTGAGTGGAAAATTTTAAATAAAATTGAGAGTGAGAAACTTGGAGCAAAAGCTGAGAGTGATGCAAAATTCAATGAATACATGAGTGAGAAAGGAAAAGAAAGAAAAGAAAGGAAAAATAAAAATTTTTATCTTAGTTTTGGGGATGTTAATAAAGCCATTTTAAAAATGCTTTTGTTGTATAGAACTTTATCTGCCTTGTTGAGAGCTTTACTTTAAGGAAATTTGAAAATTAGGAAGAGATTATTTGCTAACTTTAAAAAGTGTAATTTTTACCATAGTAAGCATGTATTTTTAGATTTTGTTGTGATAGTACTTGACTCAGGAGATTTGGTTTGGTTGCACTTACGAAAGGAGAGGTTTCCAAAATAAAGAAAGTCAAAGCTCATGCCACGTGTGGATGGACATTTTCAAGTTTTGGAGCGGATTAACAAGCCTACAAACTTGATTTAACAGGTGAGAATAATGTTAGTGCCACATTTAATGTTGCTGATTTATCTCCTTTTGTTGGAGGTGATGATTTTGATTTGAGGGCAAATCCTTTTCAAGATGAGAGGAATGATGCGAATCTGCCCGTGCTCGCACAACCGACAACCCGCTGAGGTGCTGACAGATGCGGATGAAGATTGGGCCGATCACTAAGACTCAAACTAAGAGATTTAAGGACAAACTTGCTACCTTTATCCAGGAAGTAACTCATTCTCAAAAGGGCTTGTCTATACTCGAAGATACAAGGCCTGTTTTCAGCATACAAGTGATGGAAGCCGATACGGATCCGAATAGCAGTTCGGTGCATTTATGGATTCCAGGCAGCGGGAAATGGGGTCAAATCTTCTTGAATTCACTTGATATCACTAAGAAGTCATTGGAACTTATCAAGGCCGAAGCTAAGCTGGTCATTTAAGTGGTGTGCGCATGAGGGAGAAATTGGCCGGGTTTTGCTGTATTATTTGTTGGTTTTATTGTATTTTGCTGAGTTGGCTTTTTCTCTTTCCTCCAAGCAAGGGCAAAGTGAAAGCATATAGAAGCTGATTTGGAGCTCAAATTGGTCAAAATCAACTTAGTCAAAAAGCTAGTATTCTAGTTTCCTAATTTGATTTCTACTTTTTGTTTTAGGAAATTACCTTTACGTTTGGTTTTTATTTATTTATTTGCTAGACAAATAAGTTTAGGAAATTTATTATTTTATTATTTTTATTGTAAATTAATTAATTCCTAATTCAAAATAAGGAAATTAATTAATTCAAATTAGATTAAGGAAGGGTGTGCAATTAGGCAATTTCCTAATTGAATTCTATATTGACCGAAATTTCCTAATCCTTTTAGGATTTTATTTTGTTCATTCAAAGCCTATTTAAAAGTTTATTTTCAATGAGAAATGAAGTTTGAATTTTATACAGAATTTATTTTGTGAGATTGAATTTCTCCTTGTTCTTTTGAACACCTAAAACACCATTAGTGAATGAGTGTTTTAGTTTGACGTATCAATAGGAAATTCATCACCTATTGTGGCATCTTCGATATACCAAGGTTTCTAATCATAGGTTGGTTAGGGGTTAAGGTGATAATTAGAACTTGAACATAATTAGATCCGGGATAATATAATACAGGTTTAGGTGCATGTCGTCCTAGGTTCGTATCATATATATATAAATAGAAAATTCAAACCATTCACGACTTTGATTTATTATCTATTTTTTTTTTTTATAAGTCGAGTTCAAGCGAATTAAAATCAAGTTGAGCTTAAGTTGTTCATGAGCTACTCAAGTCTATTTACAACCCTAAATTAATCCCAAAGTAATACAGGAAAAAAACATTTTAATGGAATGTGCCTTGCATATTTTATACTTCCTCAAGTACGCTATTTTCTCTCCATATTTTATTTCTCTAGTTTCACTCAGCAAATATGACATGTTTAGCATTAGTTTTGGATGCCCATTCTTGTCAACCATACAATACTATCTATAAACTTTACAATAGAATGCGCATTTCATTTCTTTTGCAGTCAATATTACTTTGTTAAAATATTAACTAAAAAAAAAATTAAATATCTAAAAATCTTGATAAAAAATATAGTATGTTTGTTAGACAAAAAGGGCCCATATTGGCCAAAATCTTCAATAAGGACAAGGCAAAATACTTCGCTATAGTGTCTTTAATTGTCCCTACATCTCAATATGTCATACAAGCTGAAAAGTTCATACATACTTTTAACTCCCCAAGTTAATCTAACAAACACACAATAAGCCATAAAGATTTCTTCACGTGGGCTGGGCTTTCAAATCTTTATTAGAGGACATTTCACTTCAATGAAGTCCCTTATATTTTGGTGCAAATGTCTCCTCCAAAGCCCCCACTAGTCTGGTGGGACATGTCCCAAGCACGTGAATAAGATCAAATTAGGGTCCCGGTTGATTTGTCTTGCTTTTCTCACGAAATCAAGTTTGTTTTCTCAAATTGCTTATCATAGAATTAAAGGTGATTGTCATGGTGACGCCGTAAATCTCATGGTCGACATGTAACCATTGCTAAGTTTCGGAGAATCGAGATATGTTATCCATCCTACTATAGTGTGTTCACTTATTATCATGTTAGTTATAAGCTACCTTTTATTCTAACTGCAAATGCATATTGAAGTAGTTTTCTTATAATCAGCTTGTACAAAAACATTTAAAAGAGAAAAAAAAAAAAAAAAAAAAGATAGGTAGCGAGTAAAGAGATTTTAATGAAGGGGTTATTTGAAACCCTCTCTAGAAGAGTTAATTTCATCCGACTTCCTTAAGTTTCAGCTTAAATACAATTTGGTACTAGTTTTACTTTTTTTTATTTAACAGATTGTAATTATTGCAAATCTCAAAAGATCTATATGAAATGTACCCTCTTTAGAGCGTGGAAAAGATAATTACCAGCTAACTAGATGTGCTAAGTTATACTTGTAACCTTTCATATTATCAAAAGAAAAAAAATTTAACATTTCATTTTTCCTTTTAAAGATTTCTAAGTAAATGTTTTCCATAAGTCCTATTTTAAATTTGGTTTTTGCTGCAATTTGCTCTATTTCAGTGCATAATCTTCTCAAACTTTCACACCTTACTCAAGTGAGGTGGATCTAGTGGTATGCTCATCACACGTACACTATAAGCTCGAGTTTAAAACACTATCCCTCATATTTAGTGTATAAATTATTGTAATTGAAGAGGGGGGGGGGGGGGGGGGGGGGGGGGGGGGGGGGGGGGGGGCGCGGGCGGGTGGGGGGAGAAGCACAACTAAGTTGGACGTAGGAAAGTAATTAACAAAACTTAACTAGAATTTGTATTCATCATCACTTGACGCAAAATCTGGTTTGATGTTTAAGTTGGGTTAAGAAGGACCAATTAGCTTTTTGATGTCTTATGTAAGAGCACTTCTAATGGCAAATATTATTTTGGCATTGGCATGAGCTTTCCAATAATAAGTATCAATGCCAAATTTTGCAGTTTATACTCCAATCACAAATTCTAAAAAATAGCAATGCTAAATTTTAAATTATTAAATTATTAAATAGAAATTATACAACTTTTGGATTACTTTTTGTTAATTAAACATAAAATAATATTACTTAATTTATTAAATGACAGGGATCCAGTGACAAATTTTACCAATTGCAAATTTGCCATTGGCAAATTAGCAATCCCCCATTGGAGAAGCTAAGTGGAAGAGAAATGCCATATTTTGGAAATGCAATGCTCAAATAGCATGCCATTGGAGATGCTTAAGGCTATAATTCCTTTTCCCCTTAGTGAAATCTCATTTCCTTCAACAACAAAAAAAAAAAACCCAAAAAAATAATAAAAAAAAGACAAAAACAAAAACGAAAACCATCATCAGGCTAGCAGATCTAGGAAAGTAATGGACGAAACCTAACTGGAATTTTATTGATTATATCAAAAATCTGGTTTGTAAAAAACCAAGGCAAAACGTGTGCCAAGAGAAGAAAATAGATTTAAGGAGACGTTCTCAATATTACTTTTATGGTGTGATCGTATGTTTGGTAAGGATGGAATGAGGGAAAGAAGTAGGCGATCGATAAGGTACAAGATAGAGGATGAAGTTTAGTTTTATTTTTTATTTTTTGGGTAGAGGTTAAATTTCCTGTTAATTTATACAGTAGGAGAGAGATAAGAATGTCAAGTAGGGTATGGAATTCTTCCAACGAACAAAAGTTTAATACCTCCTTAGAAGTATAAGTTAGAGGAATGAGAGAAGATCACTCAATAATTTGCTTTCATTTATCTTTTAAATCTTAATCCAAACAAGTAAATTGGCAATTTTTTAGTATTAGTAAAGGGCCTAAAGGCTAAAGAAATAATCAGTAATAAAAGAACTTTAATTTCTTTCCTTCGCTTTTAGCTCAAATACTAAAAGGGCATAATGGAATACAACACCCTAAACAAGAAAGATGATATATATATGTACAAGGGTATGCTACGGTATGGACGGTTCACATACGGACCATGAATATTGATGACGGTTTTTTTAAAAACCATCGTCAATATTCATGGTCCACCAACCGTAATATATATCTTTATTTTTTCTTCCTTAAAAATAGAATGGATTAACGTTTTCACTTTTCTTTTATTATGCTTTAAATCCCTCTATCCTATTCCTGAGTTATTTTTTCCTTGGAGAGTGAGCATAAGCTGCAAATATCCAAATTAGATGATACTATTTCAACCAAAAAAAAAAAAAAAAAGCTAAAAACAAAAAACAAAAAACAAAAGAATTTTTTTTTAAAGTTAGATAAAAAGATTGAAAAAAATTAAATGATACTAAAACACATAAAAGGATCCAAATGACCCTAAAAAATGATGGACTCTACATATGAAATGGAAAATATTAAAAAGATATATATTAATAGAACAATGATCCATCTTCCGATGTTAACTTAACTTTTCAAAGAAAAGTTATAATTCAACAAACTGCAGCTGACTTGCCAGAAAATTAATGACAATATCTTGCACATCTAATATCTATTGTAGAAGAAAAATTAACAAGGTTTACGTGGAAACAAACTGAAAACAAAGATGAAGCATATGACGTCTGTATGATTTCTTATATGCCAGCTGGGTTTCCTGTTTAACCAAAAAGTCCATCGTTTTCTTTGCAAAAGAAAACAGTACATTCTATGCTTTCCAAAACAATGTATCCATCATGGCCCCTTTAACGCTCTCCAATTTATGCTGGATAATTGATTATAAGGATCGAATACATTCCATAGATTTAATGGGACCAACATGCATAACCCCTCGCTCCATTATTTCCAAGAAGCATCTTTACTTTTTCACAACATTTTCGGAATTAGCTATTCACATTTTAATTCATTAGTCAGTGTTATATGTATTTATATATAGGAATTCTCATATCTTATGAACTCTTGGATTATTTTATTAGACTTATATAAACTACAACTACATTAAATCTTATCCTTTAAAACGGCTCAAGAGTTTATAATACATCATAATAGAAGAATGATTATATATATAAATATTTGTATTATATTAGTTCTGATATGGTAAAGACCTTATAGGGCATTTATGAAGGACATATAATGTCAACTGCCACATAGGAAAAAGTTTTTAATCAATCTTAAAAACGTTAAATCAACCACAAATAGTAATTAATATTCGATCCAAACATATTATATGGTTTACTATTTTCTTATTTGGGTTTTATTATTAAAAAAAAAAACAAATAAATCAAATAATATTTAGATGATACTCATTAGCTAGATGATGCCAAATGACACATAGGAGCCATATAAAAGTCCATCACAATAAATCCCTCACTAGATCCTTACTATATCAAATTCTTATATTACATACAAATATATAAGTATAGTTTTAATGTGTTGTTAGCATGCGTCCAACACAATATGTGAATCCTACAAACTTGAAATATGTTATACATCGGTGGCACCTCACTTAATGATTGAAAACCAATAATATTTAGTTGTGTAAGTAGTTAACCCATTGCACTTGCAAAAATAGGTTCTCAACATGTGAAACTGTAATATGTATATGGAGACTCACATCAAGACAGTCAAATGATTTAAGCATCTTAATATTCTATATTAGCCCATAGCCTGCTTTAAAGGTTTAGATTTAAAATTACATTAATGGTTTTTACGGATTTAGTGAAATATAAATTCAGACTCACATTTTGTCAATCTTATAATGAATCTCTTTTACAAGTATTTGGATTGCTTCAGTAACTAAGATTTAAAAATGCATTAGTGATAAATATATTGCTATAGTGGAATACTTGAACCCTATTTGAGCAAAATGAATTTATATGAATCAAGAAACCATTTTTACATTCTTAAATCTTAGTTCTTAAAACAATCCAACACTGATAAAAAAAGCCCTGATAATTTTGCTATCTGAATGACTTTGATATGAGTCTGGCTGTACATATATATATATATATATATACAATTCAGATTTAGTAGGCTATATTGCTCACCTTATGATAGGTTATATAGGGGTACAATCTGTAAACCACGAGTGGGCCTAGTGGCATTATAGAATAAAGTAACTATAAATCTTTTTAATTCTTATTTTGTCCATATTTAATATTGTATCAGCTCATTGTAGCCTACTATAAATTGAGCAATGTAACCCACTAGAACAAAATCATAAAATATATATTTCTACTATATATATATATATAGTAATTCTCATGGTGAACCTAACTTTACACATATAGGAATTTTCAAGTCTATCAAGATCCCCTTTTTTTTTTTTTTTTTAATCAACCTACCTTTACACATATAGGAATTACTTTAGTTTATTTAGGATTCATGTTGTCTTTGGATTTTAGTATTTTTCTAGATACATATAGTTTACTAATATATTTTTAAATCTTAGCAGCTCTTGAAGCAATTTAAAGACTAATGAGGTTATAATGGCTTTATCATCCTAATGTTCAATTTGAAGAATGATTGCTTATATATGAGTCTATATATATGTAGTCCCATTTTTGTAGGAGATAGAACATAAAATATCATGGGAGCCTAAACATCTCGCAACATGTTACTAACAGTGTATGCAGTAGTTAGACCTTATAGTAAAGGTAGTCTACGTGATAGTCAATTAATATGGCAATATCAATGTAACGCCTCATCCCGAAGTACATCCGAATTTTTTCAAGTTAACAAAAGTTGACCAGGTTTGATCGTCATTGATTGAAAGGGGTCAAACTTTGACTTTTTGATTCGGATAGAATTCTAGGTTGAACGAGGCACCGTTGCAAAGTACACATCGAGCTGAGTCCATAGACTAGTACCACATCGAAAACGGAACGGTTTGAAAGTTATGAGCAAACCAAGTTAAAGCCTGAACTGTCCGAGGGTGTTGAAGTTGACTTTTTATTCTTATAAAATTTGGGATTGACTCATATATGGTTTTAAAGCACTCATTGACATGAGTTCATTTACTTATGGCATGCCTAATTTAGACATGTGGTTTGAAAGTTACAAATCTATGAAGTTTTTATGAGACAACATTTACTATTCATTTATCTGTGTGTGCATAGTGCCCAATGACACTGTGCCATGTGTCATTTACTGGGCCAACCCGTGAGTGCACAGTGGCACCCATGGGAGCTATTTTCATTGGCTAAGAAGGGGGAGAGAGGAGAAAGAAGGAGAAGGAGGAGAGAGAAAGAGGAGAGAGAAGGAAAGGAGAGAGGGAGGACTGACCAACCACCGATTCACCCATTTCCGGCCACAACCAGTCACATGCACTGGCCTACCACCACCGCCTCTTCATTTCCAGCCAGCCACCCAAGTTTCACGGTAAACTCGCCGGTGATAGATCGGCCATTTTTTCGGTGAGTGGCATGTTTCCTTCTTCGGCCGATTTCTCCCAAACCAGACCTCCATTTGTTTCACTACTGGTTCCATTAGCTTACACATCCTCCGATCTACCTCTCCACTAATTTTCACTGCTAGTGGCCATCAGACGCACTACCGATGATGGCGGATTCCTGTGACCATGGCAGCTCGCCTAAAAACTGACCTCCGATGAGGTTTTGATGACACCTCCTTCCCTCTCCCACTAATTTGATCTCTTTGAATCCAAATCCAAGGTCCTTTTTTCCTAATTCTTGATGGATTGAGAGATTTGAGCATATTAAACCCAAGATCTTTCCAACGAGATTCCAACCACTAAAGGTTCGATCTCTGGGAGGAGAATGTGTGAGTTGTGGAAATGATCTCACGATGGATCTTGGTTAATATGCGTGCTCAAGGTGAGTGACCCACCTTCAAAATGCTTTTGGGTTGATAGTCGTATATATTTCTTGTTAAAGTATAATTGGAAAAATATGTTTTAAGAATTGGATATTCAGTAAAATTGTTACATAAATTTATATTGCCAAAATTGTGATAATTTGAATATATATATATATATATATTGCTGCCAAATTATATTTTGGGGTTGTGAAAATATATATGTATATATATATATATGTTGTTAATTGAATTTAAAAAAAAATGTGTTATTCATGTTTAATATTTCATAAATTTTTATTTAAATTTATGATGATGATTTTGTTGATTTAGAACATGTGTTGCATCCAAATTTGTAATTTTGGTTTTTAAAGAAATTATGTTTTTGGAATTTTTATTATTTAATTTATTGTATATAATAAATGTATTTATGCGGATTTAAGCAAACGTGAAAATATGTGATTTTGATATAAATTGTTTTTAAGGTTTTGAGGAAATATTCGTGTTAAAGTATTGAAATATATTTATGTGAATTTTCATCATTGTGGATTTATGTGGTTTAAATGATATTTTTGATTTAAAATGATTTGAGAATTTGAGAAAAATATTGTTTTGAATTATTATGTTTTAAAAAGTATATTTATGCATTTAAATATTTCGGGTTTTATTTTATGCCACTAGAAATTTGGTATATATGCATCAGTGAGATTATGAGAATGGATTTTAATGTGATGGATTTAAGATGATGGTTTAAAGAAATGTGGATTATATGGATTTGAAAAGAGGTATTTAATCCAGTGGTATTTATGAGATTTTGAAATTTGAAAAATATATGATTTTACTGGTTTTTAGACGCACTCATACAGTATTGGTGTTCTGTACTGTATATATGGATATGATGAGCGCGTAGGTTGTATACTCTCCCGTGGTTGCCATCGAACCAAGGGTAGGCAGGATTGATATTGGCCATAGCCGCCCCCCTCTATGGCCGGGATTGAGGATTATAGCATCGGTGCCATTGGGACGCCATGACGACCGGATACATGTTCTCTTCTTAACCCCCCAGTCAAGCAGTGCTTGGGATGCTAGGTACCGTCGGGCATCACTGATATATAATATGGTGCGTCAGAATATTTTCGACATGAATTTTCAAACAAAATATTTTAAAATCATATTTAAATTAAACTGTATTTAATGGTGTTTTTATCATTTATTTAGTTTAATGTTTTAAAAATGCATTTTACTAGAATTTTACTATTTATGATTTGGTGTATTAAAATAAGTTCTATTATATTTTTACCATTTATTTCAAATAGATGATTTAAATTTATTTAAATATTTCTTTTATTAAGCAATTGATTTATTCTACTTATTTTAAACTGATTATTAAAAATGCATTTATCCATGTTTTTATTATCGTTCCAATATGAGATTTTAACATGAAATTTATTCTATTTTATTGCCTATGCAAATTGAAGTATTTTAATCTAATTATAATAATTTCTTTGTTATTTATTATTTCATTGATTTAATTATTCAAATTTTATAAATTGTATATTGGAGTTAACTTTGCTCTTATTGTTTAATTGACTTGTTTAATTAAATTTTATAATTGAATATTGAGTTAAAGTTGTTTGGTTAGTTTGATTTGTGCTAATTTATTTTAGTATGAATTCTACTATTTATTTGTGCCCTTATTTTATTTCATGATATTTTATTATAAATTAAATTAATTGTTATTAAATTATCCTCAAAGTTATATTGTAAGATTTCAATTATTTGTATTTTATTTATTATTTACTTCATTGATTTTGGGGTATATAAATTATGAGGTTTTGCAGAATGTTTTAAAATAAGAACATTTCCAACCGAGTAAATTGTGAGAATTTTGAGAGCAAATGTTATTTTCAAATATTTATCATGGTTATTATTACTATTATTATTATAATAGATTAGATTACTCACTAAAATGATTAGCATATCATATTTTTAAATTTCATTCCCCTAGACCCAAGTTAGTAGATGTTGATCATTCGGGGCGAGCTCGATGTTTTGGTTTGCTACCGAATTCCAAGGAGTTCTCCTTTATTTTCCTTCTATCTTGTATTAATTTTTTCCAGTCTTTATTGTATTAATTTTATATTCAGATGTATCTTATAATACTCTGTATACTACTTTGGACATTTAATTATTTAATATTGCACTAGTTCCCTGTTATTTTTGAAATGCTGCAAATTGTGGTAATAAATTGTACTAAGGTGGGAGGAATAAGAAGATATTGTTAGAAGTGTGTTTTCAGTATAGAGAACATTATGGTAAGTCCAACCCTTAGGAGAGAAGCTGTCGCATTTTCCATTAAATGGTTCGATAGGGTTTTCCTGGAATCAGGAATTGTCTAGAATTTCAGTGAGGGATCTTGGGCGGGTCGTGACAATCAACCCATAAGTTTTGCGATGGGCCAAATGGTAATTATCATTAACTATCAATGATTGGTTTGATATTTTTTAAAGTTTATGTTAATTTATTTTCTTGGTTGGCATGTATATGATGTGGATTTCCCAATATGATGTCATTGCTATAAAACCCTTACAAAATCCTTACTATATAAAAATTCTATATACACAATTCTGATAGTCTCTTGTCATAGAGTTGTGATTTAGTAAATTAGGGATCATTATGTGACAAGGTGCTTAATTATCTCTTGAATGCAAAATATTGTCAATACTTATTTAAATTAAAATTAAAATCCTAAAAGAGATGTGACAAGCATTAGCACTTGTTATGTTTTACATTCTTTAACAATTTAAAACTAATTAAAAATCTAATTTGGAATTTGGCAACCTTTAATTCTAGATTGGAATGTGTCACAATATTTCCTATTATAAATTGGAAGGTGTATAGTTCCTAATTCCTAAAAGATCAAATTTGTAGATATATATATATATATATATATATAAAATAATGATTTAGTGGGATAGTTAGCTCATTTTTATCATTGACTATTTAGAGATAATATCGATAAATCATATATGGCAATACTAATTTAAAGTATTTTTAATATTAAAAATCTTGAAAATGAAAGTGAACCATTTAATGAAAACTAATTAAATTCTGATTTCTTTAGAAAAAAATTGAAAATTTTATGCATTTTATTCTTTATCTTATTTATTTTTGTGTCACACCAATATTTAACATTATAAAGTAACTTAGATAGTCCATTAGAACAAAACTCCATAATATGTTGCAGTACAAATAAACAAATTCAAACCGTCTGTATACTTTTTTCCATTCTAAACATAGCAATGAATCCATTTTTCAATTTGAAAAAAATAGATAGCTCGACCATATGACAAATGCTAAAGATTTTTACTCGTTTATAAGATTTTTAGTTTTAAATCATTTTTGTAAAGTAGTATCTATGGTATTGGTAAGGATATCCTCCAATTATAGGTTAGAAGATAGTTTCAAAATAATAATAATAATAATAATAATATCTATTTATATAGGACTAGTTTAAAAATGAAAATAAAATATGAGTCATAATTTGTTTTCTTTTGGTTATTTTAATCATTTACTGAAGGGTTACCCATAGGACCTGCTACTATTATATATAATTTATAAAATAACTTTTAAGAGAACACAAATATATAAAGATAGAAAATTTCAATATGATAATAACTCCATAAACACCTTATTGACAACTTGTCTTGTCAAATGTCCATTAACATCATAAATGTTGAAAATAATTGAATATATATATATATGTAAATACATGTGGATAGAACAAAACATTATAAAATAAAATTATATAAATATTCAGATAATTTACAACCTGTATTTTCTTGAATTGATTTGCTTTCTGGAAGTCTAACTGAGGCCTGTGTGATACTACAGTGTCTTTAAGATGTTTTACGCCCACCGGTGTAAGAGTTTTGTGACGAACTTCTCCCAGGATACAACAGCTGCAAGATCTTGGACACAGCACCTCCAAAACCTTTCATTTGAACTTTTGCGTACCTTCACTTTACCACTGTCACTATTTTTTCTGAAAAACCTATTTTCTCTGTGTTTTCTAATTCAAAATATTATTATTTATTTTTAAAAATAATCAAAACTCACAAATTCCTCAATCACCAACTGTAAGGGAAACAAACGTTTAAGGCCTAAATCATTCACTTGTTAGGCCCAAAATTCAACAATCCCCCATATGAATGATTTGGTTTTTAAAACAAAGCATGACTCTAGTGGTAAAGCTCTACAGTTGGAACCTGCATAGGATAGGTAGATGTTACTTTGTGAACTTTCCCTTGTGAGACTACATCTACTTTACTGACTAATGGTAGATGCGATATCTTTGAACCATTTCATCCTTTGTGTAAATGACAACATAGCCCACATATGATTCGTTCCTAGTACACTTCAGTTCTCACTTTTGTGTTCATTTTGGTCCCGAACATCTTCTCGGTTCTACGAGAGTTTCTAAAGAATTATACCCTTAACAATTCTCCTTTGAAGCGGCCCCTTTTCTCTCTCACATGGGTGATTCCTATTCCTAATATAATCAGCATAACTATGCATAACTTACCACACACACTTATAGGAATCATTAAAAGCATACTTTATGCTTAACATTTTTTCTATCATTGTTTATCATAGGAATGGACGGAGGATTAACCCCCACAGTGATCCATACCAGTCTTTATAATTACGTTGTCTCATTAAGCCTAGATCTTAGGATCTCCAGTCAACTAGGTTGGGTTTCCATCGTATTGACTTTATTCACCAGCTTCAATCCCATTCCCCTAGATGACTTCTCAACTAGTTCTCTATTTAACCCTTTGGTTAGCAGATCCACAATGTTATCTTTTGACTTTACATAGTCTATTGAGATAACTCTAGTTGAGATTAACTGTCTAATGGAATTGTGTCTATGACGAATAAGTCTAGACTTTCCATTATACATAATATTTTATACCCTGCCAATCGCAGATTGACTTTCACAATGTAAACTTATTGCTGGCATAGGTTTAGGCCACCTAGGAATGTCCTCTAAAAATTGGCATAGCCATTATGCCTCTTCACCACATTTATCTAATGCGATAAACTTAGAATCCATCGTGGATCGAGCTATCACAGTTTGTTTTGAGGACTTCCATGTCACCGCTGCACGCATTAATGTAAACACATAGCCACTAGTGGACTTTGAGTCCTTAATATCTGATATCCAATTTGCATCACTATATCGCAAGTATCCTAGTACTCTGACGATCCCTTTCCAATGATCTTCATTTGGATTCTCGTGCATCTACTCAGTCTACTTATTGCATAGGCTAAGTATGGTCTAGTACAATTCATCAAGTATATCAGACTTCCAATCACCCTAGCATATTCCACTTAAGATACACCTTCTCCTTTATTTTTGGATAAGTGTAAACTTATGTCTATTGGTGTTCTGGCTATATTAGTATCATCATTACTAAACTTAGCCAGTATTTTGTCTACATAATGTATCTGACTAAGAATGATTCCATTCGAAGTCCTCAAGATTTTCATACCTAAAATTACATTTACAAGCCCCATATCTTTCATGTCAAATTTAGAATTTAATATGGTTTTTGTAGTTCAGACCATATTGTCGTCACTACCTACTATGAGTATGTCATCTACATATAAACATAGAATGACATATCCATTCTCTGTATCTTTTACATAGATACATTTGTCACATTCCTTTATCTTAAATCCATCTTTTAACATGGCATTATCAAAATTTTTGATGCCACTGCTTTGGAGCTTGTTTAAGTCCATATAAGGACTTAACGAATCTACCAGACTTTCTTTTATGGTCCTGGAGCGGAGAAACCCTCAGGTTGCCCCATGTAGATCTCTTCATCTAGATCTCTATTAAGAAAGATTGTTTTCACATCCATTTGATGTACTGCAAGATCCCGCAATGCAGCGATCGCCAGTACCATCCTTATGGAATTTTTCCTCGTTACTAAAAAATAAATGTCAAAATAGTCAAGACCTTCTTTTGCTTGTATCTTTAATTACAAGTCTCTCCTTGTATTTATCTATTGAGCCATTTGCTTTCATATTCCTTTTAAAAATCCATTTGTAACCCAAAGGTTTACAACTTGGAGGAAGATCTACTAACTCCCAAGTGTGATTTTGCAAAATGGAATCAATTTCACTTTTTACGGCCTCTTTCCATAAATTCCCTTTAGGAAAATTTATAGCCTCTTGGAAGCTTTGACGTTCACTTTCTAGCATATAAGTAAGAAAATCTGGACCGCAGGATTTTTCGGTTCTTACTCTTTTGCTATGTCTAATCTCAACCTCAGTCTCATCTTCATTCTCTTGTTCTCGATCACTATCATTATTATCATCACTAATAGTATCGTAATCTCGTTTAGATGAACTCGGTCCTTCTTCCACTTTACACGGAAAAATATGTTCGAAAAATGATGCATTTCTCGATTCCATTATTGTGTTCTTGTGCATATCAGAAATTTCTAACCTATACACAAGAAATCGATACACACTACTATTCTGTGCATATCTTATGAAGATGAAATCAATAGTTTTAGGACCTATCTTCACCTTCTTAGGTGTAGGTACTACTACTTTGGCTAGACACCCCCACACTCATAAATATTTGTAAGAAGATTGTCTTCCCTTCCACAACTCATAAGGTGTCTTTACTTGATCTTTTTGGGGCACCTTATTTAAAAGGTCATTCGCCGATAAAATGGCTTCCCCCCACAAGTTCTGAGGTACTCTAGAACTTATCAGCATTGTATTCATCATTTTCTTTTAAGGTTCTATTTTTCCGCTTAGCCACATCATTTGATTATGGCGAATATGGTGGAGTAACTTCATGTATTATGCCTTGTTGAGAACAATACTCTCCAAATGGAGTGACGTAGTCTCCACCACGATCACTCCTGATCACTTTAACTTTCCTGTTAAGTTGATTCTCAACTTCCATTTTATAGAGAATAAATTTCTCTATAGCCCCATCCTTGCTCTTTAGCAGGTAGACATAGCAATATTTTATGCTATCATCAATAAAGGTTATAAAATACTTATTACCACCTCTAGTCAGTGTGAATTTTAAATCACATACATCACTATGTATTAAATCCAAAGGTTCATTATTTCTATCAATTGTTTGATATGATGACCTCGTTGATTCTGTTTCCACACAAGTTTCACACTTATGGTTGAAATCAATTTCAAACGTGGGAATATGATTTAAGTTAATTAACCTCCATAGATAATTATAATTAACATGTCCTAGTCTACCATGCCATAAAATGGAAGACTCAAGCAAGTAAACAGAAAAAGTACTAGTTTTATTTATTTCTTTTAGCATTACAGTCATTACATTGAGTTTAAATAAACCATTAACTACATAGCCTTTTCCTACAAACATCTTCAATTTGGACAAAATAACCTTAACTGACTCAAACACTAAGTAAGAACTATGTTTGCCCAGCAGCAATCCAGATACCATATTCTTGCGCATGTCTGGAACATACAATACATTATTTAAAGTCAGCTCTTTTCCCAAGGTCATCTTCAGGATTACTTTGCCCTCACCTTGGATTTTTTAGGTAGCGGAGTTCCCCATGAACAACTTCTCCCCATTCTTCTTTGGTTCGAAGGAAGTGAACATACTCCTATCACCACTCTCTAGGATTAGATCCCACTAAGTTCACCTTAGATATCACAGCACTAAGGTCAATTTCATCAACCTCTCGAATGATGTCCTCCATCACCTGGGCCTAGTTCCTTTTCCTTTTTAGTAGCCTACATTCAGTAGCTATGTGACCCACTTGTCACAGTTAATACATCTGCCTTGAAACTTGACCTTCTTGAGGATTCCTCCTATAGGCCCCAACTTTGAAGCTTTTCCAGTTTTCTTTTTATTCTTGAAGCTCTAACCATGCTCCACAACATTGGCTTTCTGTACCGCTTTCGAAGCTCATTTATCAGACTTCCTATTGTCATCTTCAATGCGAAGCTTGCTAATAAGAGCCTCCATATCCATCTCCTTTTTTTTGTGCTCCAAATAATTCCTGAAGTCACTCCAACTTGGAAGTAACTTTTCAATCATACATGCCACTTGCAATGCTTCATTCATGATCATCCCTTCAGCAAGCATTTTTTGAATTAGCACTTGCAACTCATGTACCTTATTCAGTAATGGCTTTGCATCCACCATTATGTAGTCCAGGAATCGGCCTATAATAAACTTTCTTGAACCCGCATTCTCAGTCTTGTACTTTCGTTATAATGTTTTTCACAGCTCCTTAGTTGATTTCATGCCACAGTATACTCCATATAGGGCATCAGAAAGGCCATTCAGGACATATTCCAACATAAGTACTTGGAATTATTCCATGCATCCACCGCCATGAATGTCTCCTTATCACTCTCTACATTCCTGGGTGGTGATCTTCAGTCAAGTACTTTGCAAGTCCATGGTGGTCAAGTAAAATAACATTTTTTGCTACCAACTCTTGAAGTTTGCTTCAGTAAACTTCTCAGACTTTTCTGCATGACTCGCAGAAAGAGGCATTAGAATCCCAGAAGTCTGAATAAGCACAGTCCTATTGTCTCCACTTGCCATTTCTGTAAAATTACAAAACAGAAATCAATTAGTTGTTATTTTCTATCTCAACAAACTAATTATAAGCAATTTCCAATAGAAAAACACAAAAAATGTGAATTTTAGGGCTTCTCTATACACCACAAAAATTGCTATATATACCTAAAAAATACTGTTCATGTGTGACTGTTCATTGTCCCATGTCACTCGCTGATGTGGCATCATGCCACATCATCACATGCTGACATGGCAATATGCCAAATCATCTATTTGCTAACATGGCACAATGCCATATCATCACTTGCTGACATGGCATCGACATGTATCAGTCATCGAGAATGTGGCGTGGCCACATGGCAAGTAAAATGTCCACTGTTGTTTAACATGTGTCACCTCTAGAGACCTCTACGTGTCACTTGTATCAGGTCGACACGTGGCGTATCCAGAAGGGACACGTGGTGACACTAAGGTGAACACGTGTCATCTATGATAGGTCGACATGTGTCCCCACTGGCTGCTCGGCACGTGGCTTCACATCTGGTCAACATGTGGCCTCATGACTATGCCACACGTGGCATCTACACGTTACGCCATGTCGCCTTGCCACTGTGCGACAATTGTCAGCGTTTCATCTCACCACATGGCGCTCTCTTATCGTGACACATGGCGAGCCCATTTCCATTCAGGCCATTTCTCTTGGGCTTGGATCTAAATCGGGCCTGGGTCCTAGGCTGAAAAGTAGCCTGTTCTAACCACGAGCTGGGCTTTGAAATTGGACCAGGCCCAACCAAATTTAAAATTCAAGCCCTCTAACCCAGAATCTTACCCAAACCTGTTTTTTGAACCCGTTAACCAGAATTTAGGCCCGTCTTCAACCTCCAGTCGGGTTTTCTTGATCCATTTTCCTGGTAAATGGGTTTTCCCTACCCAGTTTGGCTTTTTACCTCTTTTTCATTGTTCTGGCTTCCAAAAATTACCAAAAATTCACCAAAAAGTTTAGAAATTCTTGGGCAATTCAATTTGGGGAAAAATTTTGATTTAAAACAAAAAATTCATAATTGCCCAAAAGTTTTTAAACCTCACGAGTTTGATGAAATTTTTTTTTTTTTAATTAAAAACCAAAGCACACATACATAAAATAAAACAGATACAAGAAATAGAAACAAGATATGTAAATACATGTGGATAGAACAAAACAAAATAAAATAAAATTACATAAATATTCAAATAATTTAGAACCTGTATTTCCTTGAATTGATTTGATTTCTAGAAGTTTAACCGAGGCCTCTGTGATACCATAGTGTCCTTAAGATGTTTTACGCCCATCGGTACAGGAGTTTTGTGACGAACATCTCCCAGGATACAATGGCTGCAAGATCTTAGACATGGCACCTCCAAAACCTTTTCTTTAAACTTTTGCGTATCTTCACTTTACCACTGTCACTGTTTTTTTCTAAAAAACCTATTTTCTCTGTGTTTTCTAAAACTAAAAAAAAATAGTTGAAAGAACATGTGTGCTTAAACCTTTCAAAAGAAAGAGCTTTTCTTCCCTTGAGACTCTCAACCCATCTAATTCAAAATATTATTATTTATTTTTAAAAATAATCAAAACCCACAAATTCCTCAATCAACAACCGTAAGGGAAACAAATATTTAAGGCCCAAATCAGTCACTTATTAGGCCTGAAATTCAACAATAAATTATTTCTTGCAAGATAGTAGAGAAGTAAACTTGAATATTAATAGATATATAAAGGATCTAGTTTGCTCCAAGTCCATTAGAGCATTTGTTTTTTTAATCATTATAACAATATCCATTTTAAAAGATAGAAAGTGTACTATTTGGAATCCATAATCTCCTTTATCTAAAAGAAAAAATCTATCTTCTGAACTCAATGGTATTGTAAATGTAAAAGACATACCAACTAAATCAATATCAATTGACTAATATAGAACAAATTGGATATAAACGATTTTTTTTATCATATGGGATACTCCTATGATCCGCAATATCAAAGATAGGCCCACATGAGAGGGAAATGTGATTACCATTTATCCTACTATAATAAATATTGTACAAAGCTAAATAATGTATCTTGTTTGTTTCCTTTTTTCTAATATGATTTGACATCAAGATCTTTTCCTTGAACGAATGCCTTTGCTTATAGGGTGTTCCCTTAGGGACACATATCATAATCAGATGACAACATATTCCAATATTGTAGTCATGTACGTATAGATGCTAGTTCAAAGTGTTTTTATTTTTTATTTCCACTTCTTTTTTACAAAATATAGGAGTTTTGGAATACTAAAGACTTGTAATAGTGCGAAACTGTTAGCGAATATAGAATGGTCATTGCATCTAAGGCTTCCCCAAAAAACATGCTCTTTGATCACTAAAATTGAAAATAATGTGTATGAAATTGAGAGGATCACTCATGAAGTTAGATTAGGCTTTGACAAAGTTGTACAAGTACCCTTTAATCCGCGTGAAAGCACATTTTTTCCCTTTTCTTTTTGAACATAATGAAACAATAAACAAATATGTATAAAGTGAGAGCCATTCTCCTATAAGAAATTTATTATTAGTCCATATTGTTTCGCTTATATTGCTTGAAAAACGGAGATCGAAAATGTATTTTTAAACTATATAAGTGTGAATGTTAAAACTCTAAAAACTAAAATAAATCCTAATCGGACTTCTATAAACCTAAAACATATTTTTAAACCTCAGCTATTAAAGCGATTAAATGACTTATGAAGGAGATTCCAATGAAAAATCATGAGGACAATCGTGATTCCAATATATATATATAGGGTGTTTCTATTATCAAGTTCGACCTGATGGGAATGGATCTGGTTAAAAAATGTGAAAAAAATGATGGCCATTGGATTTAAATTGCAAGAAATGGATGGCTTAGATTTAAAAGTCCCTCATATGAGAAGAATTGCCAGAATTCCCTTCTTGCTCGACACCACGGCTCCCACTCTACAAAGGGGATGCTTAATCAAACTGTTAAAGTAAATTTCTAAATCCTAGTGAGGTCAAAGTTGTATTAAAGAAAACCTTCAATCCCACGTCCTGCTATCTAGTCCCTATATAGAAATACTTCTTCTTCCATGACCTTGGCTTGAGCCAGCAACTGAGCTCTTTTCTTTCCAAATGGATGTGTCAAAAACTAATTTCTTAGTAAAGAATCACCGCCATCAACCCTTACCAACTTCTCATACACCTGTCTCTAGGATCATATCCAACAGATGCCACCAACAGCAGCCCTATGTAATCTGCTTCCATTTCATTCCTAATTAAATCACAACAAATGAACGATTATGGAAAAAGTTTAATCTACGACTAAATAATTGATGCATGGGGGTTGACTAAAAAGAAGGGAACATTAAGAAAATTGGCTAAATATGATACTTATAATTTGGAATGTTTTCACTTAAATTAAAGGCAGACCCCTCTGAAAAAAATAAAAAAATAAAAAATAATCTTTTAATGACGATTTTTTGAAAAACTGTCACCAAAGGGGAGAAAAGCCTATGCTTTTATAGAAAAGCATCGGCCATTGTTTAAGTTTTTAGATGTTTTCTTAAAAAAGCGTCACTAAAAGCATTTATAATAGCAGATGCTATAAGAGAAAAGCCAAAGCTTTTCTCCCTTTTGGCCACGGTTTTTTGAAAACCATCATTAAAAACCTTTTTTTATTTTTTATTTTAAAAATTGGATTGCAAGGCCAGGAAATTGAATTTTAACCATCCATAAGTGATGGAAAAAAATGTTTAGAATATTTGGAAAGGTTAGGAAGATATGGAGGTGAACAAAGAATGAGAAAGAAAGAGAAGGAATAAAACTTCAAAAAAAAATTCAGCACCAATGTGTTATTGTAAACTTTTCACTTGGTGGGGCTTTTATCAATTCTATTGGTTCTTCATTTAAATGCATGGTTAGGAAATGTTAGGCACACATAAATAAGTGTATGAGCCTTGAATTCAACAGGTTTGGGCATGGATTAGGAGGTGGCCATGCCCGGTTTTAAGTGTTGAAGACTGGAGGAGTTTGAATTCTATGGTGTTCTTGCTGCCAACAGCAAGAAATGAACCTTGCTGTTCTATATATGTATTATTATTTTTATTTTTATTTTTTGTTCTTGTTGCCAAAAGTGCTTCAATTACTACCGAGCGGGAGCCGTGGTGTCAAGTGGGAAGGGAATTTCGCAATTTCTCTCATAACAAGGGAATTTTAAATTTGAACCGTCCGTGCTTTGGAATTTAAATCCAATGGTCATAATTTTTTCCACGTTTTTGGACCGAATCCATTCCCATCAGGTCGGACTTGATAATAGAAACCCCCTATATATCTATATCTCTATGTACATATATCATAAAAGTGAATATCTATATTTGAGTTTAGGTTTATTGTTAATTAGGTGAATAATTGGAATATCTTAAAGGTGGAGCAGTATAAGCATTTTGAACTTAACCAAAGTGAGTGAAAGTTGCTTTCTATGTTTGTGATGGCATCGTAGTCTTACGGGAAAGTTTTTCCCTCCGGCCAAAAACAAAAAGCAAGTGTATTTCTTTTCTTTCTTTATATATATATATATATATCTCAGCTATGGTGCATACCTAATATGTACCATCGAAAAGTGAGTATATTTGATACCATGTAATACTTAAACTTGTTATACATACAAGATAATCAATTATGATACTTATCCACCAGTACTTAAAAAAAAAAAAAAAAAAAAAGAAAGGACGAAAACATTTAGAATCTACACTTAATTTAGTTAGGTTGCTTTTAGCATTTTCAATAGTGAATTTGAATTATTCTTTATAAAGAAGTTTTAGAATAAGAAAATAGAAGTGATAAGAACGAGAAATGCAAATAATTTCATTGATGAGTTAAGGTTCTCAATGTAGTCAATACAAGTTCATATGCTCTATTTATAGATCTTGACAAAAGATAAACAAATCTAATTATAGGAGCAATTATGACCGTATAAAGATTTTATTAGTTGACCCTATCGTTCTTGGAAACTTGCACTGATACCTCCATAATAGTAGGCCTTTACTCCTCCTTGACATTGTTGGTTGATTATTGGCATTGATCTCTTGATTTATTCCTTAACATGCCCCTCAAGCTGGAGTGGGTATGAAAAGAACACCCATCTTGCTTTGAGAAGAAATTAAGGAAATAGATAGTCAACTCACAAATTTTTCTTTCTCTATTAGCCTTTTTTGTTAAGGCTAAATAAAAATATATATATATATTGATATAAATACTCTTTTAAGGTCAAACCCATAAAATGGATAATTTTCCATTGATTATCATGTTCAAGAATAATTTTTTTTGGACATCAATCCTAAAATCAAGGCATCATAAACCTATTTTGCAAGATTGCTTGCTTTTCTTTTTTTTCTTTTTTTGGGGAGGATTCAGCATCTAAAACTTTCTTTTGAAGAGTTAGCATTTGTAATATTCTAAAAAATTCAACAAAAAACAATTAGTACAGTGGCATAGGTTACTATTCTTGATAATTTTTAGGATTAGCATAATATTCTTGAAACACATTTTGCGTTAACTCACCGCCACAATTTTTCTTTTTTGTTTTGTTTTTTTTTTTTTTGGTAGACTATTTTCTTTCATAATTCCTTCTTCTTTCTTTTGTTTTCAATAAGAAATAAGATATATATTAGTAAGATCCGAGCATCGTTCTTAAATAGAACAAACCACATCTCAAAAGAATGAAATAAAATAGACAACACTATGGAGCATCCTTATATGGCCTTACTTATGAAGCTTTTGATACGAACCTAGGACGACCTGCTCCTAAACCCGTATTATATTAGCCCGGATCTTAATTAAGTTCAAGTTCTAATGGAATGGACCTCAACCCCTAACCAACCTGTGGTTAGAAACCTTGGTATAATGTAGACGCCACAATAGGGGATGGAAAACCTATTGATAAGTCAAGCTAAAACAACCAATTCTCTAATGGTGTTTTAGGTGTTCTCAAAGAACAAAGAGATAATTAATCTCACAAGTATTTTCTTAATCAAATCAAAGTTTAAAGTTATCTTATTAATGAAAAATAAGCCTTTAAATAGGCTTTGAAAGAAACAAAATAAACCCTAAAAACCCTAGGAAAAACCGGCAACACAATGGAGAAGTCTACCTTGGCCGAAACTTTCCTTTTCCTAATCTAATTTGGATTAATTAATTCCTTTATTTTTCATTAGGAATTAATTAATTTACAATGAAAATAATAAAATAATAACTTTCCTAATCTTTTTTGTCCAGAAAATAAATAAATAGAAACTAAAAATAATGGTAGTTTCCTAAAACAAAAAGTAGAATAAAATTAGGAAACTAAAATACTAGCTTTTTGACTAATTTGACTTTGACCAATCTTTGACCAAAGTGAGCTCCAAATCAGCTTCTAGATGCTTTGAAGGATGCCAAATAAACTGAATATGAAGGCCCACACGTTGCCCATGCTTGGAAAAATAAGAAAAGGCTAATACAGTAAAATACAGTAAAGCCAGCAAGCAATACAGCAAATTCGGCCAAATTGTTGAAGCTGTCCGTACAAGCCCTTTTTGATTGCATTTGAGGCTGCTTTAACTTGATTCCATGACCTCTTAGGCATATGTATTGAACCCATAAAGCATTGGAACCATTTCATGCTTCTCGGACTCCAAAAATGTACCAAAACCGTCACCCGGGTCCGTATCGGCTTCCACCACTTGGATGCGTAGAATAGGCTTTGTATCTTCAAGTATGGACAAGCTCTATTGAGATTGATTAACCCCTGTATAAATACTTCCAGGTTGTCCTTAAATCTCTTAATTTGAGCTCTTGTGATTGGCCTAGTCTTCATCCGTGTCGAGTCAGCACCCCAGCAGGTTATCGGTTGAGCGGGCTCGGGCGGAATCACGTCATTCCCCTCCTCTTGAAAAGGATTTGTCCTCAAATCAAGATCATCACCTGCAGCAAAAGGAGTTATATCAGCAACATTAAATGCAGCACTCATGTTATACTCACCCGGTAAATCAAGCTTGTAGGCATTCTTGTTATTCTGCTCCAAAACTTGAAAAAGTCCATCCATAGGCGGCATGAGCTTTGACTTTCTTTGTTTAGAAAACCTTTCCTTTCATAAGTGCAACCAAACCAATTCTCCTGGGTCAAACACTATTACAACAAAATCTAGAAATACATGCTCATTATGGTAAAAATTACACTTTTTAAAGTTAGCAAACAATATTTCCCAAATTTTCAAATTACCACTAAGTAAAGCTCTCAACAATGCAGATAAAGTTCTATGCAATAAAGACATCTTTAAATAAGTATCTTTAAAGTTCATGGTCAGCAATGATTTCTTATTCATAATTACTTTATCAACATCACCAAAGCTAAGATAAAAATTAATATTTTTCCATTCTTGTCTTCCTTTTCCTTTCTCACTCAATGCCATCTCACCTTCCTCACTCTCGGCCTTTGTACCAAATTTTTCACTCTTGGTTTTATTAAAATCTTTCCACACAACCTGAGTATTAGAAGACTTACCTTGGATAGCAAGCTCACCTTTTCTCTCTTGATTGGATGGTAGTCCACTTGGAATTTCATTTGGGAAGACATCTCCAAATTCCTTCAAAAGAGAAATCATTGAACTTGGCAATTCAAGTTCTTCAAAGTTAGTTTGATCATTAAAATAATTTTCTTTATAAATGATGACCAGCAAAGGTTTCTTACACTCAATAACCTTATTAATATCCCCTAAACTCAAATAAAAATTCTGGTTTTTCCTCTCTTTTCTTTCTTTTCTTTTTCTTTCCTCAGTTTGGCTCTCATTGGCGGAAATTTCCGGTTTTTTTATGCTTTCGGGTTTGCTCTCTTTTCTCACCTCTCTCTCAGCTTTTTCTTGGTCTTTCCACTCAACATGAACCTTAGAACCCTTACCTTGGTCAGCAACCTCAATCTTACCTTCTTGAAAGGATGGTGAGGCCATTGGTGCCATACTTGCTTTTTCTTTGAGCTTCTCGGCTTCTCTCCTTTGTTGCATTTGTAATTGGTCTTTGTAAACCTCTTTAGGAGATAATGGTTCCAGCTTGATCTTCTTCCCTTTAAACCTGAAAACAATACTATTTTCTCGACCAAAATAAGTAGCATCTTTATCAAATTGCCATGGTCTACCTAATAGTATGTGTCCGGCAATCATAGGCACAATATCACATAAAACTACATCCTCATAACTACCTATATTAAATTTTAGTTTGGCTTGTTTGTTTACTTTCATCTCACCACTATCATTAAGCCATTGTAATCTATAAGGTTCTGGATGTTTAATTGTTTTCAAGCCTAATTTATCAACTACAAGATTACTTATCACATTAGTACAACTCCCACTATCTATAATCATGCTACAAATTTTACCTTGTATTTCGCAGCGAGTGTGGAAGATGTTTTCCCTTTGTATCTGCTCTTCATCCTTGTAGACAGCAAGTACTCTCCTTGAAACCAAGCTTAACTCGGCATTAGATGTATCTACAGGTTCGGTTTCATCTTCATTACAAGCCTCCTCTTGCTCGGTTTCAGCCCCACTTTCTTCACTTGCGGATTCCAGCTCACCATCGCCCTTTAATACCATGATTCTTCTATTTGGGCATTGGCTGGATACGTGTCCTCTTCCTTGGCACTTAAAACAAATTATTTCTCTAGATTTTTGAGGTTTAGGATCAGATTTTATCTCACCTCTAAGTGCTTGGACAGATTCGGTCTTGACCTCCCTTCTTGGCCGGTTGGTAGATTCTTCTCCTAATTTCGGCCTCAACTTGTTTTCATAAGTGGAATTGTTTTTCCAGCCACTTGAACTTGTCCTTCCACTGCTAGAAACTCCTCCAAACCATGTACTAACACCCCTCCTCTTGAATTGGTTCTCAAGCTTAATGGCTACATGCAACATCTCCTCCAATTCCAAGTATTGTTGTAATTCAAGTTGGTTGGCAATGTCTCGGTTTAGCCCTCCAAGAAATCTTGCCATTGTTGCCTCCCTATCCTCCCTCATGTTTAACCTCATCATTAGCATCTCCATCTCTTTGTAATAATCCTCCACGGACCTACTTCCTTGAGACAAAGATTGAAGCCTTTGGTGCAGCAACCTTTGGTAATGGGATGGCACAAACCGCTTCCTCATGGCTCCTTTCATTTGTCGCCATGTTGTAATTAAGTCATCACCAACTCTCCTTCGGGTGCTTTGCTCATTTATCCACCATTGGAGTGCATAATGGCCAAACTCCATTGCTGCCAACTTCACCTTCTTACCTTCCGAATAGTTGTGGCAGTCAAAAATCATCTCCATTTTCTCTTCCCACTCCAAATAAGCTTCGGGATCACTTTTACCCATAAAAGGTGGGATATTAACCTTGATATTTCCCAAATCTTCATCTGTATCTTCCCTTCTATATCTCCCATGGCCAGCTTTATCTTGGACAGCAAAGGTTTCGTCCATACCTTCCTCAAAGTCGCCGTCGAATGGCTCCTCATCAAATTCCTCTCTCGGCCTCTCGCGACCTCCTTGTCCTCAGCCTCGTCCTCCATGGAGCTCTTGCCTATTTCTTGTATTCGGCCTTCCTTGTGAGGCTTCTAATCTTCCCACTCTTTGATTTACATGCTCAAATTGAGCACTAATCCGCTGTATTGATTCCAAAATAGTTCTCATGTCCACTTGGTCTCCACTCCCGGTAGCTCGGTCATCGCCATGGAATGCTACGGACTCTTCCTCATTGATCCTCAAGGGTGGATCCCCTCTTCTTATTCTAGAATCTGCCATGTTAGTAAAATACTGTAAAAACAAAATAAATCCTCACAATATTCACTCCCTCACGTGTTTCACTCAAACAAGGTCTCGACACTCGTGTTTACACACTAGTTTCGGCTTTTACCCTCTTTTAAGCTCACACACCCTTGCCTTTTTCCACTCAATGAATTATCTCAAAGTTCTAATTAAAACACCCACAAAACAGCAATTAGATCACTAGTATGTTTTAATTAAACTTATCAACAAAACAGTAGCAAAAAGTAGGCAATACCGAAAGAATCCAACAAATCCTAATTTTTCGGCTTTCTAGACAAGAAAACACAAAATAATGGGAAAACGTTGGAATTTTTGAAAAGTGCACCAGATGGTAGTAGATTATGAGTTCAAGAATAAAATTCCAGAAAAAGAAATTCAAATACGAACAAGAATCAAAGAGAACAAAATTATAGAAAAGTGTTGGTTGTTGTTCTTGTAATTCAAGTTTTGTATCAATTCCTTTATCTAATTTTAATCCCAAATAATTTAAGCACCCAAAATCCAAATATCCAGCAGCAAAAATAATTCTCCAGCAACTCAAATATTGAATAAATAATCAAAAAACCAGCAGCTCCAACAAATTTCCAGCAAACAAATCAAACTCCAACAAACCGAAATATTTTTTTCTTCTTTTTTTTTTTTTTTTTTTTTTATATTCGGCTTTACCTCTTTTTTTTTTTTTTTCACTCACAGAACATAAACAGACTGCAGTAGCAAAGATCAACACTAGAAATTGCAACTCCACACCAAAAATCCACCAAACCCGTGGCCTCCAACAAAAACAAAAGTGCAGTTTTTTTTTTTTCTTTTCCTTTTTTTTTTTTTATATGTTGCCACAAACCCTTCTTTTTTTTTTTTTTTAATATATGAATGCAAATATTTAAGACTAAAACAGCAAATAAAAATCAACAAAAACCAAAATTAACAAGAACAATGATGAAAAACAACCAACAAACTAGGAAACAAAAATATGATAAAACTAGGAAATCCTAATTCAACTAGGAATGAATTTTTTTTTTTTTTTTTTAAATGCAGAACGTGTATGATGATAGAAGCAACCTTAACCTAATGCTAAAATTGCAGAATAACACAAAAACAAATAAAGCAAATAAAGATACATCAAACCTGAACAAAAGTTATCTCTGATACCAAATGATACGAACCTAGGACGACCTGCTCCTAAACCCGTATTATATTAGCCCGGATCTTAATTAAGTTCAAGTTCTAATGGAATGGACCTCAACCCCTAACCAACCTGTGGTTAGAAACCTTGGTATAATGTAGACGCCACAATAGGGGATGGAAAACCTATTGATAAGTCAAGCTAAAACAACCAATTCTCTAATGGTGTTTTAGGTGTTCTCAAAGAACAAAGAGATAATTAATCTCACAAGTATTTTCTTAATCAAATCAAAGTTTAAAGTTATCTTATTAATGAAAAATAAGCCTTTAAATAGGCTTTGAAAGAAACAAAATAAACCCTAAAAACCCTAGGAAAAACCGGCCACACAATGGAGAAGTCTACCTTGGCCGAAACTTTCCTTTTCCTAATCTAATTTGGATTAATTAATTCCTTTATTTTTCATTAGGAATTAATTAATTTACAATGAAAATAATAAAATAATAACTTTCCTAATCTTTTTTGTCCAGAAAATAAATAAATAGAAACTAAAAATAATGGTAGTTTCCTAAAACAAAAAGTAGAATAAAATTAGGAAACTAAAATACTAGCCTTTTGACTAATTTGACTTTGACCAATCTTTGACCAAAGTGAGCTCCAAATCAGCTTCTAGATGCTTTGAAGGATGCCAAATAAACTGAATATGAAGGCCCACACGTTGCCCATGCTTGGAAAAATAAGAAAAGGCTAATACAGTAAAATACAGTAAAGCCAGCAAGCAATATAGCAAATTCGGCCAAATTGTTGAAGCTGTCCGTACAAGCCCTTTTTGATTGCATTTGAGGCTGCTTTAACTTGATTCCATGACCTCTTAGGCATATGTATTGAACCCATAAAGCATTGGAACCATTTCATGCTTCTCGGACTCCAAAAATGTACCAAAACCGTCACCCGGGTCTGTATCGGCTTCCACCACTTGGATGCGTAGAATAGGCTTTGTATCTTCAAGTATGGACAAGCTCTATTGAGATTGATTAACCCCTGTATAAATACTTCCAGGTTGTCCTTAAATCTATTAATTTGAGCTCTTGTGATTGGCCTAGTCTTCATCCGTGTCGAGTCAGCACCCCAGCGGGTTATCGGTTGAGCGGGCTCGGGCGGAATCACATCAGCTTTCATAATGTATCTTGCTAAATATATAGCTTTGATAGACTTCATAGCATGAACAATGATCATATAGAGGATCAATGAATGAGGTAAATCATCTAGGACCTGATGAAAGTGATTAAGAGCAACGATGGACTATAACAAACTAATAAGCATAAAAATTTATGCAAAAACAACGTTATTTCATAAAGAAATAAAGCAGAAGCTAACACAATGGATTGAACCCGCTTCAATACCTAGAAGAAGTTTTAGAATAAGAAAATAGAAGAGATAAGAATGAGAAATGCTAATAGTCCCATTGTTGATTTAAGGTTCTCAATGTATTAAGTACAAGTTCATATAATCTATTTCAAGAGCTTGACAAAAGATAAATAAATATAATTATAAGAACAATAATAGGAATGGCCATATAAAGATTGTATTAGTTGATTCTACCACTCTTGAAAACCTGCATTGATACCTCCATGATAGTAGGCATTTACTCCTCCATTCTTGCTTGACTTTGTAGCTCGATTATTGGCATTAGTCACTTGATTTATTTCCTTAACACTCTATGCTATAGAAATTAACATTTTTTTAAATTAATCTAGCTTAAATATATAGTTGATCCTAAAAGAGTTCATCAATGTTATTGTGAACAAAAACAAGATATGATTATTAATTAATTTTATATTTGATTAACTTTTGTTTTTGTAAAAAAAAAATGACTTTTTGAAGAAAATTTTGTTTTTTAGAAAACTTATAATGCCTAATAGAGCTGTTAAAAATGAACATTCAACATGACAATTTGCTAAGCCATATTAGCTTAACATTCATTCAAAGTTAAACCATTAGAGAGCAATTTCTTTGAAACACTATCCATATTACTTATATGGTGATATTTATTTTCACAATCCATATTCCCATTTGAGTTACTCTAAGCAATATGGACAATATTTGAAAAGAAAAAAAATTGTGGTGTTTTTGTGTAGGATTATAACATAAATAGGGGTCCATAATGTAATGCATCCTATTTGTCTTCTATAAATACTTTTGCATTCAATTGTAGGAGCAGGAGGATGAGAAGAAGTAGTAGAAGAAGAAGAATAATAAGCATAAAATGAGCAATAATTTAGGACACAAGCACTAGTGCTAAGAAAAAAAAAAAAAAGAGAGACAAAAAATAGATTTTGGGGCACTGGCAATGGTACAGAAAATAAAAAAATAAAAAAATAAAAGAGTTTAGGGGCCAAATTGTTACGGACCCAAAGATTAAAGGGTATATATGCCAAAAAGCCTTTTATCTAAAAGGATTTGGGTTGCTTGCAAGCCAAGCAATGAGAACTTTCCTAATCTTTTAAGGTTCCAAACATGTCTCAAATCAAATTTAGGTATCTTTTACCTTTAATGAAGCATGTGAGGTCCGTATACCTATTGAAGAGATTAGGACTAATCAGATTAAAGCTTGACTTAGTCAAATAGGCAAAGAGTCAAACTTTGGAAACTTCTCTCTCCAATCAAGTCCAACTACTAAATTTAATGTGATAGGACCCAAGAAATTTTCCCATATTTTTTTCTCTTCATTTCCTTTCTTTACTTGAGATAAGATTCAAGATTCAATGGAATCTCTTTAAATGTTGCTAATGAAAGGAATCTTTTTAGAACATTGGATTCTAGTCTTCAAGCTTTGAATATGCATTTTAAATTTTGTGAATATTGGCAAGAAAAAAACCTAGAATTTTCCTAATTTGCTCACATTTCAATTTAGCTCCAAAATTCAATCTCTTTGCTCATTTATTTGCCAAATTGGATCAGGGTCATAATAACTAAAAACTAAACCCAAAAAAAAAAATGTAAAATACAGAAGTTTGATTAAAAAACAAAGCAATAACTTAGTAAAAGAGAATATGAAGTGCATGCAATTCTAAGGTTATCATTTTGATAGTTAAAAACATGGGTTTTAGTTTTGTTGCAACCTTATAAATTTTACTTCTTTTTATGTAATCACTTAGGTAAAGATTAGTCGCTGATAAAAGGGCAATCAATCACCCACTAGAAACCCTAACATTTTTTAGGGTTTAAGCCATCAAAACCTTGATTTTGGCCACCTTCCAATTCAAACCCAAAATATGAATGGTTGGACTTAAATGTGTATTTACTCATTCAACCTTTGTTAGCATGAATTTAATCTTGATTTCTCTAGATTTATTAGAAACTTGTGTAGGCATGATTTATCTTGACTGAATAAATCTCATCCCTTGACCGAGACTAATGGCTAAGGTATCTGTCGGAACTAGTTTGGTATATATATCTCAAGCCAAGACTAAGTCGATCAATTATAAACTTATTACAATTGAGCTAGTTGCCTTGGTTTTGATCAAGTCCCATGCTCATTGAAGCTGAGGTGTTAAATGACACAAAGTAAGACAATTAATCTACCATATAAATATTTAATGGAGAATTAGCAAGATTTGTGAAACACAGCTTTTTTTATGTAAGAGAAAGGAAAAATGTTTTGCTTGATTGTTAATGGCATCAGATCGAGGAAAACATCTAGGATCTTCTAAATCAAGTATTAATGGAATCTTTGTATTCAAATCCCATAAAATCAATATAAGATATCATCCAAAGTCAAGAATATTGAAAGAATCCTACTTTCCTTAAATATGGCTCTATGGTCCAAGTTTATTAGGGTTTTGTGAGCCACTTTCTTTGATAACAAAAGAAACCCAATGCCTATACCTATATATATATATATATATATATATCTTTAGCACCGCACACAAGTACAGACATTCTTACTAAAACTTTAGTGATATTAGGCATTCAAAGAACAACTTTAGACTTAAGCATATGACCTTGAATGGCACGATTTTGATACCTTAGAGATTTTCATGTTTCCATTATTTTACAAGAAAAAAAAGTTGGAGAACCATCAAGGAAGATGAAGTACAGTGGTGTAGAATTGTGCTTCTACAATTTGGCGCATTAACTCACGATTTCTAGTATGATTTATACTCGAAAAGGACAAAAGAATCTCGTTAAGGTCAATAGCAAATGCATTTTCACCACAATGATGACTTGAAATACCAGTAGTGAAGGCATGGAGGCAGCAACTCCATAACAACAACTTGTAACCCTTCACGCATTTTTTTTTATATGCAAAAAAAGCTATACTACTATCAGTAGCAATGAGCAGACAACTATGCAATCAAAAACTTATCTAGCTTCTATTCCTAAAGACCTCATGGATCAGACTCCACAACACATAACTTCTTTTGCTCCATGGTAGAATCCAAATTTGGATCCACCATTCCTAGAAAGCTTGGATGTCAGGAAGGTGATCCTCTTGAAGTATGAGAATTCAGGGAACCTGATCATGAAAACCAAGATAGAAATCAGTAGCCAAAATACGATAATGATCCTTGGAAAATTGGGAAGAAAGCTAAGAATGAAGGAAAGACCTTAAGCTATAAGGGTAAGGTTTAGAATTAGGATATACTAGCCAAAGAATAACATGAAAATAGAAGGAAGATTCATTCTAGCATAGGTGAGATTGAAAATAACATATGAATGGATAAAAAAGAACCGTCTTGAGATAGAGAGCTTAGTAAATGGAGGTCAGGAATAAGTCATCTAAAGGAAGGAAATAAACTAAGAGAATTGATACAATAAGAGATGAAAAATCTAAAAAAGGAAGAAACTCATTCGCATAACACATGGTTCTCTAAGTTTAGACTCCTTTCACTAGTTGGATAATCCAAACAATTCCCTCATCTTGGTTCATTGCTAAAAAATTTGAACTTTTTGGTGGAATGTCCACTCTGAAAAAGCATGTCTAACAATTTTACAACACCATGTTATAGCTTGAAGTACCTCAAGATAAAAGAAATACTATGACATGCAAGATGATTGGAGAAATACAAGTCTTAAAGGTCTGGCTCTAACATGGGTCTATGGATTAAAAATAGTTTCAATTAATACTTTAAAAGAACTAGTCAAATAATTTGAAGCCCAATTTGCTTTGAGCACCCTAGCAACTAAGAAAGCCAATTACCAATTTAATATCAAATAAAGGGAAAGAAAGACACTCAAGAAATATACCAAGAGATTTAACAAAGAGAAATAAGCACAACCCACTGCAATAAATCTGTGACAATTAAGGCATTTCCAAAAAGGACTTGCTCGATAATCACAGCTCTATGATTCTCTTACCATAAGAACATCATCCACTATGATTGAAGCCTTGGAAAGAGCAAATAAGTATATAAAATTGGAAGAAGATAAAAAAAAAATAAAAAAAAAAGATATGAAAGAAAAAGGAAAAGAGACAAGAAGAAATGCCTTAGCAGTGGAATTGTCAAAACCTAGGATGAATGAACAACAAAGAATGGCTCAAGATATTAGCCTTGAAAATATCAGTTTTAGCAATATCAGCTCAGCAATCTTAGCCTTTGTTTGATCAACCATAGTAGAATCAGCCTCAGTTTTAGTCCCATCATAGTAAGTGCAAGAGTTACAACAATGTGAATATATTGAGCACTATTCTTTGGACCCATTCAAGCACTATTCTCAAAGTATTTCACCTGAGAATATATTGAGGTATCTTAAGGATAAAGATTATGTGAAATGGATTGGAAAGACGTTTGCAGATCCAAAATTGTGAGACAACACAAAATATTATGCATTTAACTATAGGTCATTTGGTAGAAAATTGTCATCAACTCAAATGAGAAATTGAGTGCTTGATAAAGAAAGGATATTTAAATAGTTCATGCTTAACTAAAGGAGAAGTGGGAGAGATACTAATAGATTAGAAAGAAGAGAAAAAATTGAGTCTAAACATCTAAATAGGAGGGATGACAAAGGAGAAGATAAACCCACTCAATGAGTTATCCACATCATACATGGACGACCAGCAAGTGCAGGAAATACCATCGCTACAAAAAAGACACATGCCAAGAAAGCTGATTGGCTTAGCCTTGTTTCCCAAGGCTCCTAATATAACTTTTGTTAATCAAGATGCAGAGGGATTACATATGCCTCATGATGATGCCATGGAAATAAAACTTTCCATAACTAATTGCTTAGTGAAAAAAGTGTGGATAGATAATGGAAGCTCAGTTGATGTCATATTCTTTTCCATGCCCAGGAAAGTGAGGTATAATGACAACAAAATGGATAACGTGTCAATGAATTTGGTTGAGTTTAATGCAGAACCTAACAAAGTCAATGGGAAGGTGGTGATGCCAATTACAGCCAATAGAGTTATTATGTATTCTACAATGATGATAATAAAAGGTGACTTAGCATATATCATTCTTGTAAGACCTTGGTTGCACATGATGAAGGCAATTCCCTTAACTTATCATCATATGTTAAAATTTGCCTATGGTAAAAAAATTAAAACGTTAAAAGTGATCAAAAGATAGCTCGAAATTGCTAAATAAAAGCTATGTGAGGTTAAATCTATGGTGATAACTAGTAGTTAAAGAATCTCATGATCTTTTTGTTAAGATAAAAGGAGACAATATTAAATAGATTGAGGAAATCCCTTTAGATCCCAAGAAAATGAACAAACAATTAGAATTGGAACCAAGTTAGCTCTAAAAGTGAAGAATCAGTTGTTGGATTTTCTAAAGCTGCATTAGAATTGTTTTGCTTAGGATGCAAAAGATATGTCACATGTAGATCTAGAAGTTGTCATTCACAAGTTAAATGTAGATCCTAACTTCAAGCCAATAAAACAAAAAGGAAGATAATTTGTGCAAGAAAAGAATCAAATCATCAAGGAAGAAGTTGAAAAACTAGAAGAAAATGATATAATCAAAGAAGCACAATATCCAGATTAGCTAGAATATGTTATGGTAGTAAAAAAGAAGAATGGGAAAAATAAAAATGGATCCCAATTTATAATCTCTAAGTTACATTTTTATTCAAAATGGGAGAGCAACATCAAATATTCAACTTCCAAACATTCGCATGGAAACGATCAAGCATAAGTGGCTAAAGAGACTACACTACTTTGAAAAGCACCTTGAGTAATCTAAGGGAAAATGGGCAAACGAATTTCATGGTGTACTTTGGCGTTATCGAATAATGGTTAGAACTCTCATGAATGAAATTTCATTCTCTTTAGTTTATGATATAAAGTTGATAATTCCAATAGAGATAACAAAGCAAAATTTGAGAATAAGTGGGATGCTCAACCTTTTAAATGATCAAATGATGTGACAAATTATTGATGAGGTGGAAGAGAAACAAGAATCAACAGCAAATCATCTAGGGTAGTATCAGCAATTTGTGGTGCAGTATTATAATACTGGGGTAAAGACTAGATAGTTTCAAATTGGTGATCTTGTCCCCAATAAGGTCTTGCAAAGTACCCAAGATCTCAACGTATGTAAGCTCAAACCAATCTAGAAAGACCTTTATCAAATCGTAATGAATGTCTGACCTAGCACATATCACTTGCAAGATTGGAATGAGAGAGAAGTTCCCAATAGTTTGAATACAAAACACTTTAGGATGTAATATACTGGTTCTTTCTCTTAATTGGCATTTTATCACTAGGCATTTAAGTTTTCATGACATTCTATTTTCTTAAATTATCTTACATTAAGGTGGCCTCCAAGAGAAGTGGCCATGCCAAGCTCAAACCTCCAAGAGAGAACAATGGTATGGCTACCTTGTTTACCAATGTGCACATGCCAATGCATGATTTTTTTTTTTTCTCTTTTTCGCTCAAAAATTTGATAAGTATTCATCTTGGAGCTCAACGCTTGGTCTTTAATAAGGCATTGTCCTAGCATGTGCTTATTCTTGGTGATAGCCTTATGATGGAGATCAAATGGAGAAGATTAAGAATAATAGGTTATTGAAGGAAAGATTTTGAATGGTGGCTTTATATTTACCAAAAAGAGGGAATGATGAGAATCCGTCCGTGCCGGCACAACCGACGACCCGTTGGGGTGCTAATCCAACACGGATGAAATCTGGGCCGATCACTAGGGCTCAAGCTAGGAGATTTAAGGACAACCTAGCTGCCTTTATACAGGGAATAATCCATTGTCAAAAGGGCTTGTTAATACTCAAAGATACAAAGCCTGTTTTAAGCATCCGAGTGGTGGAGGCCGTTACGGACCCGGGCAGCTGTTTTCATGCAAATATTGACTTCGGGCAGCAAGAAATGGTTCCAACACTTCATGGATTCAATTCATATCTTTAAGAGGTCATGGAATTAAGTCAATGCAGAACCAAAGGCAAACAACAAGGGGTTGTGCACATAGGGGGAAGAAATCATCGGTTCTGCTGTATTGTTTGCTAGCTTTATTGTATTTTGCTGAGTTGACATTTTCTCTTTGTTCCAATCAAGAAAAATGTGTAGAACTCAATGACCATCCTATTTTGCATCCTAACAAACATATGGAAGCTGATTTGGAGCTTAAATTGATCAAAGACAACCTAGCTAGAAAGATAGTTAATTAGTTTCCTAATTTGATTTTGACTTTTTGGTTTAGGAAATTAGATCCAAACATATAATGAGGAACAAAATCCGACCAATAACATATAATGACCAATAACATATGATGAAGATGATAATCCGACCAATGAAGCATATGTTAGGAAGAGAGGAACAAAATCAATTGCTGAAATTTATGAAAGAGCAAGGATGGCAACACCTGATCCAATAATATATAATGAGGCTGAACAATAAAAAAATGGTGAGCTGTAATGAAGAAGGAGCTTTTCATGATAGAAAAGAACAAAACATGGAGCTTGATGCCGAGACCAAGAGATGGACATGTCATAGGTGTTAAATGGATTTTTAGATCCAAACTAAACCCTAATGAAAACTTAAATAAACATAAAGCAAGGTTGATTGTAAAAGGATATGTTCAACAATATGTAGTAGACTGCAAGGAGACCTTTGCACCGGTGGTGAGACATGAAACCATTCAGCTACTTTTACCATATGCAGCCAACAATTCTTGGAAAATATATCATATAGATGTAAAATTAGCCTTTCTAAATGGTATATTAGAAGAAGAAGTTTATGTTGAGCAACATAAAGATTTTATCAAAGAAGAAGAGGAGGAGAAAGTGTACAAGCTTCATAAAGCCTTGTACGGGCTCAAACAAGCTCCAAAAGCTTGGTATGCTAGGATTGATGATTTTCTGATTCATGAAGGATTTTCAAGAGTGATAACAAACCTACCCTGTACATTAAAGCCAATACACATGAAGATAAAATGGAAATCTCTCTTTATGTTGATGATTTACTCATAATAGCTTGCAATACCAAAACCATCTAAAAATTCAAAGACAAAGTGAAGCAAACTTTCAAGATGTCCGACCTTGGCTTAATGAACTACTTCCTAGGTTTGGAGATCAAGCAAACAAGTAAAGGTATATTTTTATCTCAAGAAAGATATGCTTTAAATTTTCTTGATAAGTTTCAACTAGAAAATGGCAAGTTTGTTGAAAGACTAATGATTCAAAATGCCAAGTTCGAACTCAATGATGGAAGTAAAAAAGTGAATGGATAGGTTTATAAAAGCTTGATAGGAAGCTTGTTTTATTGGTGTGCTTCAAGACCTGATATTATATATGGTGTATTTATGTTATCAAGGTTCATGAGTGCTCCATCTCAAAACCATTACCAAGCTACAAAGAGAGTCCTAAGGTATGTGAAAGGCATGGCCAACTATAGAATTCTATACAAGCATAACAAAATGTGTGAACTAGTTGGCTATTATGATAGTGATTGGGCAGGTAGCTTGGAAGACATGAAGAGTACCTCTGGCTACTTGTTTATGTTTAATTCAGGTACATTTTCTCATGGAGTTCACATAAGCAAGGAACCATGGCATAGTCAATAGCAGAAGCCGAATACATTACAGTGGTAGCAACATCAAACCAAGCAATCTGGCTAAGGAAATTACTTTATGACTTAGTTTGCAAACAAACTAATGTAACCACTATTTATAGTGACAACACTTTAGCCATTGTCATTATCAAAAATCTAGTACAACACAAAAGAACCAAGCATATTCCAGTAAAGTACCATAGCATCCAAAAGGCTGGAAAAAACAAGGAAACCAACTTGGTTCCAATGCTTTATGGCTTCAATACATATGCCTAAGAGGTCATGGAATCAAGTTAAAGCAGCCTCAAATGCAATCAAAAAGGGCTTGTACGGACAGCATCAACAATTTGGCCGAATTTGCTGTATTGCTTGCTGGCTTTACTGTATTTTACTGTATTAGCCTTTTCTTATTTTTCCAAGCATGGGTAACGTGTGGGACTTCATATTCAGCTTATTTAGCATCCTAAAAATCATCTAGAAGTTGATTTGGAGCTCAAAGAGGTCAAGGATTGATCAAAGTCAACTTGATCAAAAGGCTAGCATTTTTAGTTTCCTAATTTGTTTTTACTTTTTGTTTTAGGAAACTACCATTACTTTTTGGCTTTTATTTATTTATTTTCTGGAAAAATAACTTTAGGAAGGTTTTTATTTTATTCTTTCCATTGTAAATTAATTAATTTCTAATTTAATATAAAGGAATTAATTAATCAAACTTAGATTAGGAAAGGAAGTATAGTTTCGGCCAACTAGGTTTCTTTATGTGTGGTGGCCGGTTTTCTTTATTTTTAGGGTTTTATTTCGTGGCTTCGTAGCCTATTTAAAGGCTTATTTTTGAATATGAATACAACTTTGATTTGATTAAGAAAATACTTGTGAGATTAATTATCTCTTTGTTCTTTGAGAACACCTAAAACACCATTAGAGAATTGGTTGTTTTAGCTTGACTTATCAATAGGTTTTCCATCCCCTATTGTGGCGTCTACATTATACCAAGGTTTCTAACCACAGGTTGGTTAGCGGTTGAGGTCAATTCCACTAGAACTTGAACTTAATTAAGATCCGGGCTAATATAATACGGGTTTAGAAGCAGGTCGTCCTAGGTTCGTATCATTTGGTATCAGAGCCAAATTTTGTTCAGGTTTGATCTATCTTTATTTGCTTTATTTGTTTTTGTGTTATTCTACAATTTTAGCATTAGGTTAAGGTTGCATCCATCCCATGCACGTTCTGCATCATTAAAAAAAAAAAAAAAATTCATTCCTAGTTGAATTAGGATTTCCTAGTTTTACCGTACTTTTTGTTTCCTAGGTTGTTGGTTGTCTTTCATCATTGTTCTTTTAATTTGGTTTTTGTTTATTTTTCTTTGCTGTTTTAGTCTTAAATATTTTCATTCATATATTCAAAAAAAAAAGAAAAAAAAAGAGTTTGCGGCAACATTTAAAAAAAAAAAAAAACTGCACATTTGTGTTTATTTGGAGGTCACGGGTTTGGTGTTTGTTTTGGAGTTGGAATTGCAATTTTGGTAATTATTTTTGCTACTACAGTTGTTTATGTTCTGTGAGTGAAAAAAAAAAAAAAAAGAAGAGGTAAAGCCGAATAAAAAAAGAAAAAAAGAAAAATATTTCGGTTTGTTGGAGTTTGATTTGTTTGCTGGAAATTTGTTGGAGCTGCTGGTTTTTTTATTATTTATTCAATATTTGGGTTGCTGGGAAATTATTTTTGCTGCTGGATATTTGGATTTTGGGTGCTTAAATTATTTGGATTAAAATTAGTTAAAGGAATTGATACAAAACTTGAATTACAAAGAACAACAACCAACACTTTTCTATATTTTTGTTCTCTTTAATTCTTGTTCGTATTTGAATTTCTTTTTGTAGAATTTTATTCTTGAACTCATAATCTAGTACCATCTGGTCCAGTTCTTCAAAATTCCAAAGTTTTCTCATTAATTTGCTTTATTTTGTCTAGAAAAACCGAAAATAGGTATTTTCATTCCGTTAGGTATTTGTTTATTTTTGCTTACTGTTTTGTTGATAAGTTTAATTAAAACATACTAGTGATCTAATTTCTATCTTGTGGGTGTTTTAATTAGAACTTTGAGATAAATCATTGAGTGGAAAAAGGCAATAGTGTGTGAGCTTAAAAGAGGGTAAAAGCTGAAACTAGTGTGCAAACACGAGTGTCGAGTCCTTATTTGAGTGAAACACGTAAGGGAGTGAAATTGGTAAGGTCCTGTTTTATTTTTATTGCATTATTTACTAAAATGACAGAATCAAGAATGAGGAGAGGAGATCCACCTTTGAGGATCAATGAGGAGGAGTCCTAAGCATTCCATGGCGATGCCCGAGCTACCGGGAGTGGAGACCAAGTGGACATGAGAGCTGTTTTAGAGTCAATACAGCGGGTTAGTGCTCAAGTTGAGCATGTGAATCAAAGGATGGGAAGGCTAAAAGTTTCCCAAGGAATTCCGAATACAAGAAATAGGCAAGAATTCCATGGAGGACAAGGCCGACGACGAGGAGGTCGCGAGAGACCGAGAGAGGAATTTGATGAGGAGCCATTCGGTGGAGACTTTGAGGAAGGTATGGACGAAACTTTTGCTGTCCAAGATAGAGCTGGCCATGGAAGATATAGGAGGGAAGAAACAGATGACAATCTAAGCAATATCAAGATCAACATCCCACCATTCATGGGAAAAAGTGACCCCGAAGCATATTTGGAGTGCGAAGAAAAGATGGAGATGACATTTGACCGCCATAATTATTCAGAGGCTAAGAAGGTAAAGTTGGAAGCAATGGAGTTTGGACATTATGCACTCCAATGGTGGGCCAATGAGCAAAATACCATAAGGAGAGTTGGTGATGATTTAATCTCGACATGGCGTCAAATGAAAGGAGCCATGAGGAAACGGTTTGTGCCATCCCATTACCATAGGTTGATGCATCAAAGGCTTCAATCTTTGTCTCAAGGAAGTAGGTCCGTGGAGGATTATTACAAAGAGATGGAGATGCTCATGATGAGGCTGAATATGAACGAGGATAGGGAGGCAACAATGGTGAGATTTCTTGGTGGTTTGAACCGTGACATTGCCAACCAGCTTGAATTGCAGCAATACTTGGAGTTGGAGGAGATGTTGCATGTTGCCATTAAGCTTGAGCACCAATTCAAGAGGAGGGGAGTAGGATCATGGCTTGGAGGTGTTTCCAGCAGTGTGAGATTCAATTCAAGTGGCTGGAGAAACAATTCAACTAGTGAAATCAAACCAAAACCGAAAGCTGGAGAAGAAAGTACCAACCGGTCAAAAAGGGAGGTCAAGGCCGAATCTATCCAAGCACTTAGAGGTGAGATAAAATTAGATCCTAAACCTTCTAGAACTCATAATGTTGTGTGTTTTAAGTGCCAGGGAGGAGGACACATTGCTAGCCAATTCCCGAATAGAAGGATCATGGTGTTAAAAGGCAATGACGAGCTAGAATCGAAAAGTGAAGAAAGTGAGGATGAAGCCAAGCAAGAGGAGGAGGACTTGGAGGATGAACCCGAAACCTTGCAAGCATCCAATGCTGAATTAAACTTGCTTTCTAGGAGAGTACTTGCTGCATACAAAGATGAGGATGAAATTCAAAGAGAGAACATCTTCCACACCCGATGTGAAATTCAAGGTAAGATTTGTAGTATGATTATTGATAGTGGAAGTTGTACTAATGTAATAAGTAACCTTGTAGTTGATAAATTGGGCTTAAAAACAATAAAACATCCTGAACCATATAGATTACAATGGCTTAATGATAGTGGTGAGATGAAAGTAAACAAACAAGCCAAAGTAAAATTTAGTATAGGTAGATATGAGGATGTAGTTTTATGTGATATTGTACCCATGATTGCTGGACATATACTATTAGGTAGGCCATGGCAATTTGATAAAGATGCTACTCATTTTGGTCGAGAAAATAGTATTGTTTTTAGGTTTAAAGGGAAGAAGGTCAAGCTAGAACCATTATCTCCTAAAGAGGTTTACAAAGACCAATTACAAATGCAACAAAGGAGAGAAGCCGAAAAGCTCAAGGAAAAAGCAAGTATGGCACCAACAGCTTCACCATCCTTTCAAGGAGGTAAGATTGAGGTTGTTGATCAAGGTAAGGTTTCTAAGGCTCATATTGAGTGGAAAGATCAAGGAAAAACCAAAAGAGAGGGGAAAGAAAGTGGCAAACCCAAGAGCTTGGAGAAGGAAGGGAAATCCAAAGGTTTGCGCCAATCCGAGAGAGAAAAAGAAAAATAAAGAAAAGAAAGCTCAAGTAGCAACTTTTATTTGCGTTTAGGGGATATTAATAAGGTTATTGAGTGTAAGAAACCTTTGCTGGTCATGATTTATAAAGAAAATTATTTTAATGATCAAACTACCTTTGAAGAACTTGAATTGCCAAGTTTAATGATTTCTCTTTTGAAGAAATTTGGAGATGTCTTCCCAAATGAAATTCCAAGTGGACTACCATCCAATCAAGAGGGAAAAGGTGAGCTTGCTGTCCAAGGTAAGTCTTCTAATACTCAGGTTGTGTGGAAAAATTTTAATAAAACCAAGAGTGAGAAATTTGGTGCAAAAGCCGAGAGTGAGGAAGGTGAGATGGCCGTGAGTGAGAAAGGAAAAGGAAGACAAGAAAGGAAAAATATAAATTTTTATCTTAGCTTTGGTGATGTTAATAAAGTAATTATGAATAAGAAATCATTGCTGACCATGAATTTTAAAGATACTTATTTAAAGATGTCTTTATTGCATAGAACTTTATCTGCATTGTTGAGAGCTTTACTTAGTGACAATTTGAAAATTTGGGAAATATTGTTTGCTAACTTTAAAAAGTGTAATTTTTACCATAATGAGCATGTATTTCTAGATTTTGTTGTAATAGTGTTTGACCTAGGAGAATTGGTTTGGTTGCACTTACGAAAGGAAAGGTTTCCTAAACAAAGAAAGTCAAAGCTCATGCCACCTATGGATGGACTTTTTCAAGTTTTGGAGCGGATAAACGACAATGCCTACAAACTTGATCTACCGGGCGAGTATAATGTTAGTGCTACCTTAAATGTTGCTGATTTGTCTCCTTTTTCTGCAGGTCATGACTTTGATTTGAGGACAAATCCTTTTCAAGAGGAGGGGAATGATGCGAATCCGCCGAACCCATACAACCGACAACTCGCTGAGGTGCCGATCCGTTACGGATGAAGGTGGGACCGATTACTAGAGCCCTAGCCAAGAATTTCAAGGACAATATTGCTGTATTTATACAAGGAATAAGTCATAGTCAAGAGGGGTTGGCCATATCTAAAGAACCAAGGCCTGTTTTACTCATACAAGCAATAAAAGCCAAAACGGGCCCGGGTGGCCGTTTTGGTACATTTTTGGAGTCCGGGAAGCATGAAATGGTTCCAATGCTTTATGGGTTCAATACATATGCCTAAGAGGTCATGGAATAAAGTTAAAGCAGCCTCAAATGCAATCAAAAAGGGCTTGTACGGACAGCATCAACAATTTGGCCGAATTTGCTGTATTGCTTGCTGGCTTTATTGTATTTTATTGTATTAGCCTTTTCTTATTTTTCCAAGCATGGGTAACGTGTGTGACTTCATATTTAGCTTATTTGGCATCCTAAAAAGCATCTAGAAGTTTATTTGGAGCTCAAAGAGGTCAAAGATTGATCAAAGTCAACTTGATCAAAAGGCTAGCATTTTTAGTTTCCTAATTTGTTTTTACTTTTTGTTTTAGGAAACTACCATTACATTTTGGCTTTTATTTATTTATTTTCTGGACAAATAACTTTAGGAAGGTTTTTATTTTATTCTTTCCATTGTAAATTAATTAATTCAGGAAGGTTTTTATTTTATTCTTTCCATTGTAAATTAATTAATTCCTAATTTAATATAAAGGAATTAATTAATCAAACTTAGATTAGGAAAGGAAGTATAGTTTCGGCCAACTAGGTTTCTTTATGTGTGGTGGCCGATTTTCTTTATTTTTAGGGTTTTATTTCGTGGCTTTGTAGCCTATTTAAAGGCTTATTTTTCAATATGAATACAACTTTGATTTGATTAAGAAAATACTTGTGAGATTAATTATCTCTTTGTTCTTTGAGAACACCTAAAACACCATTAGAGAATTGGTTGTTTTAGCTTGACTTATCAATAGGTTTTCCATCCCCTATATTGGCGTCTACATTATACCAAGGTTTCTAACCACAGGTTGGTTAGGGGTTGAGGTCAATTCCACTAGAACTTGAACTTAATTAAGATCCGGGCTAATATAATACGGGGTTTAGGAGCAGGTCGTCCTAGGTTCGTATCAGATCCACCTTTGAGAATTAATGAAGAGGAGTCCGTAGGATTTAAAGGTGATTCTTGAGCTACGGGGAGTGGTGAGCAAACGGACATGAGGGCTATATTGGAGAAATTGCAGCGGATGAATGCCCGATTTGAGAATATAGATCAAAGGATGGACATGATAGGAACATCACAAAGAGGGCCAAATATAAGATTGGATGCTAATGGAGGATGAGGTTGAGGTCGAGGAGGCCGAGGGCGACCAAGAGAGGAGTTAGCGGAGGAAAATTTCGAAGATGACTTTGAAGAAGGAATGGATGAAACACTTGCTGTCCAAGAGAGTCAAGGCCATGGGAGGCATAGGAGAGAGGATGTAGATGATGATCTTGGCAACATCAAGGTAAACATCCCACCATTCATGGGTAAAAGTGATCCGGAAGCATATTGGGAATGGAAAGAGAGAATGGAGATGATTTTTGATTGTCATAATTATTTAGAGGCTAAGAAGGTGAAATTGGTAGCAACGGAGTTTAGCCATTATGCACTCCAATGGTAGACCAATGAGAAAAATACCCGAAGGAGAGTTGGTGATGACTTGATCACTACATGGCGCCAAATGAAGGGAGCCATGAGAAAGCGGTTCGTACCATCACATTATCATAGCTTGCTGCATCAAAGGCTTCAATTCCTATCTCAAGGATTATTACAAGGAGATGGAGATGCTTATGATGAGGTTAAACTTGAATGAGGATAGAGAAGCGACCATGGCAAGATTCCTTGGTGGTTTGAATCGTGAAATAGCCAACCAACTAGAATTGCAACAATATGTGGAATTGGAGGAGATGTTGCATGTGGCTATTAAATTGGAGCATCAATTCAAGAGGAAGGGTGTAGGCTCATGGTTTGGAGGAGTTTCCAACAGTGGGAGATCAATTCCAAGTGGCTGGAGAACCAATCTACCCTATGAAAGCAAGCCAAAGCCGAAGATGGGAGAAGAAATCACCAATCAGCCAAAAAGGGAGCCTAAAGCCGAATCTGTTCGAGCACATAAAAATGAGGTAAAACCTGATCCTAAACCTTCAAGATCAAGAGAAATTATTTGTTTTAAGTGCCAGGGATGAGGGCATATCGCTAGCCAATGCCTGAATAAAAGGATCATAGTGTTAAAAGGCAATGGTGAGCTAGAGTCAGAAAGTGAAAAAAGTAAATGTGAAACCAAGCAAGAGGAAGAAGAAGAGCTTGAAGGTGAGGCTGAAACTTTGAATGCTTCCCATGCTAAATTAAGCTTGGTTTCTAGGAGGGTGCTGGCTGCATACAAAGATGAGGATGAAATACAAAGAGAGAACATCTTCCACACCTGATGTGGAATTCAAGGTAAGATTTGTAGCATGATTATTGATAATGGAAGTTGTACTAATGTAATTAGTAATATTGTGGTTGATAAAATAGGCTTAACAACTATTAAAAATCCAGAACCATATAGATTACAATGGCTAAATGATAGTAGTGAGATGAAAGTAAATAAACAAGTCAAAGTAAAATTCAGCATTGATAAATATGTGGATGTGGTTTTGTGTGATGTTGTGCCTATGCATGCTGGACATATTTTACTTAGTAAGCCTTGGCAATTTGATAGAGATGCTATTCTTTATGGTAGAGAGAATAGTATTGTTTTTAGATTTAAAGGTAAAAAGGTCAAGTTGGGGGCATTAACTCCTAAAGAGGTGTACAAAGATCCAATTCAAATACAACAAAAGAGGATGGCCGAACAACTCAAGGAAAGGACTAGTATGGCCCCCCCGACAACAACACCCATCCAAGGAGTCCAAGCTGTGCAAGACCAACCAGGTAAGTTTTCTAAAACCCAACTTGAGTGGAAAACCAAGAGAAGACCGAAATTGGAGTGGAAAAAAAAGAGAAACTCGAGAGCTATAGCAAGAAACCTGTGAGTGAGGAAAAGTGTGTTGTGGCCGAGAGAGAGAGAGAGGGAAAGAAAGGAAAGGAAGAAAGAATAAAAATATTTATTTGAGTTTTGGAGATGTAAATAAAGCTATCTTGAGTAAGAAACCATTGCTGGTCAAGAATTTTAAAGATACTTATTTAAAGATGTTTTTGTTGCATAGAACTTTATCTACATTATTGAAAGCTTTACTTAGTCCAAATTTGAAAATTTGGGAAAGATTATTTGTTAATATTAAAAAGTGTGATGAACTTGTATTTCTAGTATATTTGGTGATAGTGTTTGATCCAAGAGATTGGTTTTGGTTTCAATCAAGGAAGGAGAGGTTTCCCGAACAAAGAAAATCCAAGCTTATGCCGCAAGGAGATGGATCTTTTCAAGTTTTGGAAAGGATCAATGAAAACGCCTACAAGCTTGATTTACCGAGTGAGTATCATGTTAGTGCTACATTCAATTTTGCTGATTTGTCTCCTTTTGCTGCAGGTCATGACTTTGATTTGAGGGCAAATCCTTTTCAAGAGGAGGGAAATGATGCGAATCCGCCTGAGCCCTCACAACCGACAACCAGTTGAGGTGCCAACCCGATAAGGACGAAGACCGGGCCGATCACTAGGGCTCAAGCTTAGAAGTTTAAGGAAAATCTTTCTACCTTTATCCAGGGATTAATTCATATTCAAAAGGGCTTGTCCATACCCGAAGATCCAAGACCTATCTTGAGCATACAAGTGGTGAAAGCCGATACGGACCCGGATAGCTGTTTTGGTGCAATTATGGAGGCCGGGAAGCATAAAATGGTTCCAATGTTTCATGGATTCAATACATATGTCTAAGAGGACATAGAATCAAGTCAAATCAGCTTAAAAGTTGTCCAAAAATAGGGTTGTATGGACAGTTAATAAATTGGCCTGCTTTCGCTATATTTTGTGCTGGCTTTACTATATTATGCTGAGTTGGCTTTTTCTCTTTCCTCCAAGCAAGGGAAACTTGTGGGACTCCATAATAAGATTATTTGGCATCCCAAAAAGCATACATAAGCTGATTTGGAGCTCAAGAAGGTTAAAGATTGGTCAAACTCAACTGAGTCAAAAAGGTAGTATTTTCGTTTCCTAATTTGATTATACTTTTTGTTTTACGAAATTATCATTACTTTTTTGTTTTTATTTATTTATTTTATGGACAAATAAGTTTAGGAAATTTATTATTTTATTATTTTTATTGTAAATTAATTAATTCCTAATTCAAAATAAAGGAATTAATTAATACAAATTAGATTAAGAAAGGAGTGAGAATTTCGGCCACCATATAAAACTACTTTGTATGGCCCGTTTTCCCTTTTGTTTTTAGGTTTTATTTTGTGACTTTGTAGCTTATTTAAAGGCTTATTTTTCAATAAGAATTAAGCTTGAATTTTATACAGAAAATTATTTGTGAGATTGAATTCTCTTTATTCTTTTGTACACCTAAAACACCATTAGTGAATGAGTGTTTTAGTTTTGACTTATCAATAGGACTTCCATCACCTATTGTGGCGTCTTCACTATATACCAAGGTTTCTAATCACAGGTTGGTTAGGGGTCAAGGTGACCATTAGAACTTGAACATAATTAGATCCGGGCTAATATAATACGGGTTTAGGGGCAGGTCGTCCTAAGTTCGTATCATATAGCCAACCAAGTGGAGTTGGAAAGATGCTACATGTGGCCATCAAAATTGAGAACCAAATAAAGAGGAGGGGTACTTAATTATTTTTTAAAGGAGTTTCAAACAGTGGAAGGACTAATTCAAGTGCTTGGAGAAGCGATCCCGCATTTGAATCAAGGTTAAAATAAAAACTAGAATATGAGAGCTCCAATCGGCCAAGAAGGGACACTAGAATCGATTCCATTCAAACACCAAAACCCAAAAGTAATTCTCTAAACCATCTAGAACACAAGATATTGTTTGCTTTAAGTGTCAGGGTCAAGCGCATGTTGCCAACCAATGTCCAGACTGAATAATTATTGTGCTGAAAGGTAATGGTGAGTTGGAGTCCGAAAGTGAGGATCCGAAGCTGAAACCGAATTTGTAGAGGAAGCGATTAAAGATGAGGAACAAGATGAACCCGAGACACTCAAAGCGTCAAGGGCCAAACTTAGCTTGGTGGCAAGGAGGGTTTTGACCATGTACAAAGATGAGGACCAAGTCCAAAAAGAAAAAGTCTTCCATACCAAATGTGATATTTAAGGTAATATCTGTAGAATGATTATTTATAGAGGAAGTTGTGCTAATGTTATTAGTAATGTTGTGGTTGAGAAATTAGGGTTAACAACAGTTAAACATCCTGAACCATATAGACTTTAATGGCTTAATGATAGTGGTGAAATGAAGGTAAATAAACAAGCTAAGGCAAAGTTTAGTATTGATAAATATATGGATTTAGTTTTATGTGATGTTGTACCTATGCATGCCGGACATATTTTGTTAGGAAGACCATGGCAATTTGATAAAGATACTATACATTATGGTTGAGAAAATGCTATTGTTTTTCAATTTAAGGGAAAGAATATCAAGCTTGAGCCGTTGACTCCAAAAGAAGTTTTTAGAGATCAATTACAAATGCAACAAAGGAGGGAGACTGAATGACAAAAGGAGAAGATAAGCATGCCACCCACGACTTCATCTATCCAATTAGAGAACATGGCCAAGCCCCACAATCAAGATAAGCTTTCTAAAACCAAATTTAAAAGGAAAAAAAAAAAAAAAAAAAAAAAAAGAGGACGCTGAGAGAGAGAAAAAGCATGAAAAAGCCGAGAGCGTGAGAAAGAAAGGAAAGAGAAGAAAAATAAGAATTTTTATCTTAGGTTAGATTAAATTAAAAAGACATTTTTTAGTAAGAAACCTATTATGGTCATGATTTATAAAGATGCTTATTTATATCATCTAACTAACCTTAAAGAGCTTGTATTGCCAAGTTCTATATCTTCTCTTTTATAGGAATTTGATGATGTATTTCCGAAGGAGATTCCTAGTGGCTTACTACTAATTCGAGGGATTGAACATCAAATAGATTTCATTCCATGACCTATAACTCCTAATAGGCCTACATATAGATGTAATCTTGAGGAAACAAAGGAACTATAAAGCCAGGTAAGTGAATTGCTTGAAAATGAATATATTAAAGAAAGTATGAGTCCATGTACTGTCCTTGTTTTATTATTACCTAAAAAAGATAGTTCATGGAGAATGTGTGTAAATTGTAGAGCCAAAAATAATATAGCCATTAAGTATCGGCATCCTATTCCTAGATTAGATGATATGCTTGATGAATTGTATGGTGCATGCATGTTTTTAAAGATTGATCTTAGGAGTGGGTATCATCAAATTAGAATGAAAGAGGGAGATGGGTGGAAAACCGCATTTAAAATTAAGTATGGATTGTATGAATACTTAGTAATGCCTTTTGGTTTAAATAACGTACCTAGCACTTTCATGAGATTAATGAACCATTTTATGTGTCCATTTATTGGAAAATTTATGGTTGTTTACTTCGATAATATCCTTGTATAAAGTAGAAATTTAGATGATGATGTACAACACCTTAGATTAGTTTTAGGAGTACTTAGAAAGGAAAGCTTATTTGCTAACCTTAAAAATGTGATTTTTTCCAAGTTGAGCTTATTTTCCTAGGATTTGTTATAAGTGCTACAGGAATTAAAGTTGACCAATCCAAGGTCAAAGCTATACAAGAGTGGCTGAAACCTACGAACTTTACATGCCATTGCCGATTCCATCACATCCATCGGTTGATTTGTCTATAAATTTTGTACTTGGTTTGCCTAGGTCTAGGACTGGAAAAGATTCCATTTTCGTAGTTGTTGATAGATTTTCTAAGATGGCATTGCATGTAATAAAATTGATGATGCATCCAATATGGGTAATTTGTTCTTTAAGAAAGTGGTGAGGCTTTATGGTATGCCTAGAACTATAGTCTCGGATAGGGATGCAAAGTTCTTGAGTTACTTTTGGAAAATATTGTGGGCTAAGTTAGGGACAAAACTTTTTTTTCAACTACAGGCCATCCACAAACTGATGGTCAAATTGAAGTAGTAAATAGAACTTTGTCTGCATTGTTGAGAGCATTAATGAGTAGAAATTTGAGAACTGGGGAAGAATATTTGTCACATGTGGAGTTCACTTATAATATATCAATGCATTCAGCTAATAAATATTCTCCATTTAAAATTGTTTATGGTTTTAATCCTTTAACTCCATTAGATTTAACATCTTTGCCTTTAAATGAACATGCTAATCTAGATGGAAAATAAAAAGCTGAATTTGTTAAGCAGATTCATGATAAGACAAAAGCCAACATTGAGAGCAGGAATGAGCACTATGCCAAGATTGCTAACCAAGCTAAATAAAGGTATTTGAACTCAGAGATTGGGTTTGGTTGCATTTAAGAAAGGAGAGGTTCTGAAACAACGAAAGTCAAAGCTTATGCCCCGTGGGGATGGACCTTTTCAAGTTTTGGAAAGGGTTAATGAAAACGCCTTAAAGCTAGACTTACCAGGTGAGTATAATGTGAATACTACATTTAATGTTGCTGAATTATCTTGTTTTCTTTAGGTGACAATTTTTATTTGAGGGAAAATCCTTTTCAAAAGGAGAGGAATGATGAGAATCCGCCTGTATCCGTAAAACCGACAACTCGCTGGGGTGCTGATCCTGTGCAACTGAAGACAGGACCAATTACTAGGGCATAAGCTAAGAGATTTAAGGATAACTTGGTTATCTTCATTCAAAGTGTGACATAAGCTAAGAGATTTAAGGGTAACCTAATTATCTTCATTCAGGGTGTGATTAAATCTCTAGAAAGTATGGTCATACCCGACGATTCAAAGCCCGTATTGTGCATCCAAGTTGTGAAGGCATAAATGGAACCGGAAAGCTGTTTTGGTGCACCTATGGACTTCGAGCAGCAAGGGACTAGTTTTTTAACTTGTGAACATGATTAAGTTCACCAAGGGATCATGGAATCATGCCACGGTAGAAGCAAAGCTGTTCAATTATCACGATTGCGCATAAGTCTTCATGTTGGCCAAAATTCATCATTTTGGCATTTGGAAGGGCCTTCTTGTTATTCAAGCCAGCTTTGATTGTTCCAATCATGGGAAACATATGGGAACCAATTTTAATCCTATTTGGCATCCTAAATGGCATATTAGAGCTTATTTAGAGCCTAAATTAGCTAGTAATTGGGCTAAAATAGCTTAGTTAAAAAATCTAGTCAACTAGTTTCCTAATTTGAACCTTAACTTTTTGTTTTAGGAAATAGTCTTTTATTTTGGTTTTTATTTAATTTTTTCTGGACAAATTAATTTAGGAAGGTTGATACTTTATTATCTTGATTGTAAATTAATTAATTTCTATTCCAAAATTAAGGAATTAATTAATCCAAATTAAATTAGGAAAGTAAGAGAATTCGGCCACATCATCATTCATTCAACGGTTTACCTAATAGATTTAGGGTTTTTTGTTTTGTAACTCTATCCTATTTAAAGGTTTATTTTTCAATGGAACAGTAACTTGGATTATTATTCAAAAATTATTTATGAGAAAGAATTTTCTTTGTTCTCTTTGAACACCTAAAACATCGAATAGAGATCAAGTGTTTTAATTTGACTTCTCAATAGGACATCCATCATTTATTGTGGCGTCTTAATCATATACCAAGGTTCCTAATTACAAGTTGATTAGGGGTCAAGGTGACCACTAGAATTTGAACTTAATTTTTTTCCGGGCTAGTATAATACGGGTTTAGGAGCAAGTCGACCTAGATTCATATCGTTAATGATCAAATGGGAAGTTGAGCTAGAGAGCAAGCTCCAAACAACCCAATTCCATCATATCCAAAAAGTTTGCTTTGCCCATTCCCACCATTTCATATTGTTAAGCAAAGAAATACAAGCAATGATTGAGTAAAGAATATTATTATACAAAATGTTGATGATGATGATAATGGCACAAATAAATTCTATCATTATGGCAAAAATGATAAAAGTGAGGATAATAATGACTCCAAATAGGGGTAAGGAACATCTCACCCCCATGTAAGCTTTTCCATTCCTTATGCTTTTTATTTCTATTTAGAACATTGGGGATGGAGTTTGAATTTAAGTTTCGGGGAAGGATTATCCTATTTGGAGTTGGTTTTCAATATTGCATTTCATTTTCTTGTCCTTTAGCTCTTCGCCTAAAAAATAAAAAAATTAAGAAAATTAAGGAAAATGTATGTGATTTTTAGCTGTTAGTTTGTTTTTCTTTATTTTTGAAAATCCAATGTGTCTTGTTTTTGTACAGTGTCTGAAATTTTCTGACATTCCAAAATGATTTTCCATTTTTAGGTTTGTTTTTTGTTTTAGTAGGTTTTTTATGATTGGTTGATGAGGATATTATCAGTTTAGGTGATAATGGATTGGTTATATGTTCATCTAACCAGCACAGTTATCAAGTCTTGCATGATTTGGATTGTTTTGTTTTGTACGGAAAATTTACATCAATCAGTGGTACGTTATTTTGTGTAGCTTTAGAACTTGAATGATCTTTACTTGAAGTGACATCCAAGATGATTGATTTACTTGGGAAATGATTTATGCCATTATTGTTATGATTTTAAGCCTTTAAAACCTACCTTGTACTCGTTTTTATCATTAATACCTATTTTAAGCCTTGTTATGATGCATTAGTGCATGTTTAGGGCCTTTTGTTCATGAAGACTAATCTACCTTACCTTAATGAATCTTTTAAGCTTAATTTTTATCCTACCTTTTCAATGTTTTGAAAAAGCTCGTCATTAATTTTCATATGAAAATGTGCTTGTGATATATAAGGTGGATATAATGCAAGCTAAGTTTAGGAGAGTGGTAGTGGTTAATTGATGAGAGTGTGTTTTAGTTTTGCATTGTTGTGAGATTTGTGGGTTTAATTGAACACAATGTTCAAAATTTGGATATTAATGATAGTTGATTGATTATATCTTTATGTGTTGCTTACAAATTCCAAGATGTTTTCCCTAAAACATGTCACAAAGAATGTGCCATTGTTTTGCCTTGAAAAAAATATATATGTTGTAGTTGAAGAAGTCGATTTTCTCTAATAAGTTTTTAGGCATTGTTTATTATTAATTCAAGCATTTATGATTTGTTGGAGTGTTTTTAATAAGTTTTGAGAGATTTTTTTAGTAATGTTTAGCTTGGAGATGTAGTTGATGAGTTGTTTGCAAGGAAGAGGAATAAATAACTTTTGGAGAGTTTTTTTGTTTTAAAACGATTTGTCTTTGTGAAGAAATACTTGTTACTTGAGCATATTGACATTGATCTTTAATGCAAAGTTTTCTTCTAGTATTTATTTACCTTTCTCTTTCTTTCACTGAGCTTTTCCTCTCTAGCCTAATCATTACAAGCCGATAAAGACCTATTGATTCAAAGTTTTGTTTTCATTCTACATTAATTTAGACTTTAAAATCATGTCAAGGATATGAAGCTAGTGCTTAATTTTAAGGCCCTAGTTAGTGTAGATCCATCTAGAGGTATGATATTGAGTGCTATGACTTGATTTTCACACAAACGCTTTGGAAGAAAATCTACTGAAAAAAGTTAGAAACAAATTAGTTTAAAATATTATCAAAGGAAATAGACTTTAGCCCATGAAATTGGTAATAGATACAATGGATACCCAATATAGCTGACTAGAAATCTTAAGTTCTAGGTTCACTAGGATAATTAATTATAAAGATTGAGTTAGATCATTATGGGGTTATCATTTTATCCATTCCTATAATGAAACAATGATTCCCCAGGGGAATCCAAGCATAGTATTGTGGGTTACTCTTAGATAAGAAATCACTTATGCGAAAGTGAAATAGGGTCATTTCCAAGGAGAATTGTAGAGGCTCAATTCATTAGAAACTCTTGCAAAATTAGAGAGATGTTCATGACCAAAACGAATATAATAGTGAGAATTGAAATGTGTCAGGAATGATCTCGTATATGGTATATCATCATTCACACAACAATAAAAGGTTCAAGGAAATCACATCCACCTTTAGTTAGAAAAGTAAATATATTTTCATAACGGAAGCTTCAAATGGTGATACCTATGCAAGTTGAACTGTAGAACTCTACCACTAGAGTCTTTTTTATTGTACTTTTTGGATCTCCAATATCTAAAATCAACTTGTAAGTGCAAGAATAATTTTCAAGTAAAAAAAATGGAAAAATACGGTTATCATACCCAAGTGATTAAGAGTAAAATACTAAAGATAATTAGGTTTTTGTAATAATTGAACTAGCAATTCAAATGACAATTGAAAAAATTAAATTCAAATTCAACAAAAGCAATCAATTAAAACAAAATGGATTTCAAGCAAGAGAGTGAATTTAATAATTATGAACACTAGGGGATTAAATTTCACCACTAAATATTCAAATTTAATTACTTAAATATATGAATTCAGTTAACTAGGAACTTTGTTAACCAAACTTAATTTAAAATTAATTAAAAATAGTTTACACTCACAATTGATAATATTCACATAACCTAATTTGTTCCTTTCGACCTATAAATTAAATCATGCAAATTCATTAAGTATAGATTAAGAAAATTATATGGCATGAGATATAATTAATTTCCAATCAATTATGCATTCATGTAAATCATTGTAAATCCATAATATAATCTTTTTTCCAAGTTCAAATATCATTAAAATTATTCATTCTTTTCAACCTATGAAAGCGTTAAGCAAACTAATGATTTATTAACAAAACATATTACCAATTAAATAAAATTTATCATATATTAAAGTAATTAAACATCCATAGTTATGGCTACATCAAAACCCTAGCTATGAAAATTAGTTCATAGCAAAAATAAATTCAATATCCATAATTATTGAAAGCAAGGCTCACAATCAAAGAGATAAGAGAAGAGAATAAAAATTACTGTAGAAATCTTCCAAAGACGCTTCAAGTTGTGGGCTTCTTCTACAAGCAAACCCACATTTATGCCTTCTACAAGCTCTTCAATTGACCTCCCATAGCTGATACGAACCTAGGTTGACTCACGTCTAAACCCATATTATATCAGTCCAGATCTCGATTAAGTTCAAGTTCTTATGGGAAAACCTTAACCCCTAACTAACCTGTGATTAGAAACCTTGGTATAATGAAGATGTTACAATAGGTTATGAAACTTCTATTTATAAGTCAAAACTAAAACACTCACTCTCTAATGATGCTTTAGGTGTTCAAAAAGAACAAAGAGAATTTTATCTCACAATTAATTTTTTAAATATTATTGAAGGTGATTTCTCATTGAAAATAAGCCTTTAAATAGGATTTTAAATAAAAAAAATAAAATCTTAAAAGGATTAGGAAATTTCGGCCAACATAGAATCAAATTAGGAAATTGCCTAATTTCTCACCAGTTCCTAATCTAATTTGTATTAATTAATTTTGTTATTTTGAATTAGAAATTAATTAATTTAGAGTTGAAATAATAAATAATAATTTTTCTAAGTTAATTTTTCCATAAAAATAATAAATAGAAACCAAATAAAAGACTAATTTCCTAAAACAAAAAGTAAAAATCAAATTAGAAAACTGATTGACTAATTTGACCACTAAGGTATCTTTGACCAAATTCCAGCTTGCAAAGGCTCCAAATCAGCTCCCATATGCCATGTAGGATGCCAAATAGGATTATTTATGATCCCCATGTGTTTCCCTTCATTGGAACAAAGAGAAGATGCCAAATCAACAAAATACGGTAAAGCCAGCAACAAAAATAGCATTTTCGGCCAAAAACTCCTTCTATGCGCAAACCACCATTTTATATGCATTTGATTCTGCCGTTTCTTGATTCCATGACCTCTTATTGATAATCATTGAATTAATGAAGTTTTAGAACCATTCTTTGCTACCTGAAGTACAAAAATACACTAAAACAGCTACCCGAATCCGTATCGGTCTCCATCACTTGGATGCTTAAAACGGTTCTTGTATCTTCGGATATGGATAAAATCTTTTAAGAATTGATAACTCTCTATATGAATCCAGCCAGTTTGTCTTCAAAAATCTAGGCTTTTGCTCTAGTGATTGGCCTGGTCTTCATCTATATTAGATCAGTACCCCAGCGAGTAGTCGGTTATACAGGTTCGGGCGGATTCTCATCAACAACTGTAAAACCCAAAAACCTTAAGACAACTTTAAAAACTCTTAAATTTTGGTCTATTTCTATTCAAGCCTCCTAAAAGCTCCTAAATAACTCTCTAAACTTGTGTGTCTTCTTTCAATAAGGTAAGGGCTATATATATAGGACCTTAAGGATCTTTTTCTTTCTTTGTTTTCAATGTGAAGCTCTTGCAAGATACTTTTCTAAGCTATCAAAAGAGTTGGATGAATTTTATGTGTAAAATGGAAAGTTCTTTATATTAATTGCTTCTAGGAACTTTCCTTTTCTTTAATTCCTTCTAGAAAAATTGTTAATTAGTCTAATTTACCCTTAATGAAGCATGTGACATAACATGTGCCTCATTAATAACAAATTAACCAATTATTGCCATTTGTCTTCATCTTGGCCCTTAGATTGCCTTGATTCCCTATTTTGATCAATGGTGGAGATTTAATTAGAATCTTCCTTGTATTAATTATAAACTTCAATGACGATATTGTTTTACTTGCACTTGAGAATCCAAACATAATATGATATTTGAAATCATCATATCGTTAGGATTCATATGACATTTGCTTACACTATGAAATTTTCAAAGGAAATTTTATGGAATCTTTAAAAAATCTTCTTGGAATCTTTAAGATTTTTTTTTATGCTTGGTTTGCTTAAGCTTAAATCTTGGTTTCCACCATAACTCGATCCAAGGAATCCATTTTTATGGTTGTGTTCTTGAAATTCTTCCTCATTCACATAGATAAAAAAAAATAAAAAAAAATACATAACTAAGTATCTTTCCATAACAAATTAATAAAAACTAACAAACACTAAGGTATAAATATGGTATAAAATCATCAAATATTTTAGGCCTAACAAAGTACCCTAAAACTTAAGATTTGTTAGTTCCTAGCAAAGAAAGAAGAATAAAAAAATAAAAGTTTTTAAAATACATAACATACTTTAATGTGGTGCCTCAAAGATTGCATCGCATATCAATTTTCAAATAGTTTCAAAGTAATTATGCAACTCAAAACCCCTATCTTTCATCCAACATAAATGATACTTCCAGTGTCTGTGTGTGTGTCTATGTGTGTGTGTGTGTGTGTGTGTGTGTGAAAATCAATTTATACACTCAATATCATACATTTGAATAAATATACAAGAATTAGATATTGATAATAAAATATGAACTACCATATACCTAACTGAATTATCACTTTCCACTAATATAGGCTAATGCACCACTATGAATCATTAGGACTTTATAAAATCTACCGTTAAGGCTAAGGGATATGACTAGAAGAAGAAAATTATTAGATATAATAGGTAAAATTACGTATTAAGTTTGTTTCTTTCTTAGAACTTCTTTACTTGTTTCCTTACTTTAACTTTACATAACTTTCAATATAAGCTCGCAAATCTCCTACTTCTCTTTTTTATTGTGTTTCATTTTTTCTTACCACAATTTCGTAAAACATTTTATTCTTTTCTTTTATTTTATCTTTCTTCTCTTTCTTTTTTTTTCCCACTTTAATTTTCTCTTCAATTAAACCTCCAAGCTTATTTTTTCTTCTTATGACACATTCAAAACCTCCAATTTACACAAGAATACATGCTAAAGCAATATTCACCAAATACTTAGTTTCAAAACTTCACTTTTCATTTTTCTTTTCAACACATCAACAAACTCACAAGCATATGTTCATATCAATTCAATTAAATCATATATTCAAGGTAGGAAAAAAAATTTAAGGCTCATAAACAGTAAGTAATTGTGGTTTTGATGAACAAAAGGCTCTAATATCATCTTTATGAATCCTAAAGGCTCAAATAGAGTACTAATGGAAAATAATATTTTAGGTAGGCTTAAAAGGCCCAAATTCAAACAAAGATGGCCTAAATCATGTTCTCAGTGATGCATTTAGCTAGTATTTCGCCTCAAACAATAATTAAACAAGTTATAAAGTTCAATCGATAATAACAAACTCTAATTTTTGCAAACCTTCTCCAAAACACAATCTAAATAATACATTATTAATTATGTGCTTAAAATTTATTGAAACTAAACGAATATAACCTTAGGCATTTTAGCATACACAAAAACAAATCCACCATCTAAAAACCAACTTATTTTCAATCATAGTCATATCATTAGCTTGTTAAAGTACTTAGGAAAATAGCATAAAAACAAAAAATTTCCTTAATTTTTTGCTCATAATAATTGGGTAAAACACAAACACACAAAAAGTAAAAATATTTTTGGACTTTTCAAAAATGTTATGAAGTAAAATAAAAACCAAAACTAACATGCATAAAAAACAAATAAAAACACTTAAAAGACAAGATTTAAAAGATGCAAAAGATGGTTTTCACCTCCAAACTTAAAATGAAAAATGTTCTTATTGTGAAAAACATAAAATAAAGCAAAAGTAAGTAAAAGTTAAAGAATGCTCTACTTTGAAGACATGGAATGCACCCGCATTATGAAAACTTGGTAAAAATCTAAATGATGCATTTTCCCTATACACCATGTGGCCAAAGAGAGGGGCATGTGCTCATGCAAGTTTATGCACTCCATTACAAATTCAAGGTGGTTGTACTATAAAAATCTATCTTAAGCCTCAACGTTCTTAAAATCCATCGTTTGCTTTTGTACCTAAACATCTTGAAACCTTGCAAGAAGTCCAATAAAACACATTAAAACATCCTAAAAACAGCTAGAATAAATAGATAAATAAAAAGTTAAGAAAGAAACTTGGGTTGCCTCCTAAGAGCGCTTGTTTTAGATCATTAGCTTGACTTCCGCCTTTTTAATTTAATTTGGATCATCAAAGTAAAGGCTAGTCTCAAGCACTCCACATTTAAAATATGGCTTCAACCACTACCCATTCACCTAGAAACATTCATATCTTGGTTTGGTGATTTTAATTGCTCCACGTTGAAAAATTTGCACAATTTCATATGGTCCATTCAATCTTATTCTTAATTTATCTGGAAACAATCTTAATCTAAAGTTATAAGGAAGTACCTTTTGTCTAATATGAAAGTCCCTCTTTTCAATTATCTTGTCATGCCTTCTCTTTATCTTCTCTTTATAAATCTTTACACTCTCAAAAGCATCCATCCTAAATTCATCAAGTTCATCCAATTGCAAAAGTCTGTTCCAACATACGGCCTCTTGTTCAAAATTGAGAAACTTGATTACCCAATATACTTTATGCTCTAATCCATAGGATGATGACATTCCTTACCAAAAGCCAACTTGTAAGGAGAAGTACCAATAGGGGTCTTGTAGCGGTCCGATATGCCAAAAGTGCATCCTCTAGCTTTAAACTCTAATCCTTCCTTAAATCATTAACCATCTTCTCCAAAATCCTTTTTATTTCCTTATTTGAAATTTCTACTTGCCCACTACTTTATGAATGGTAAGGAGTTGTAATTTTATGTTTAAAATCATAATTAGCAAGTAGGGATTCAAATTGTTTATTACAAAAATGAGTGCCACCATCACTAATGATTGTCCAAGGTGTACCAAATATAGTAAAAATATTTCTCTTTAAAAATTTCACTACAACGCATGCATCATTAGAAGGTAATGCAGTAGCTTCAACCCACTTAGAGACATAATCCACAGCAACTAAAATATATTTATTATCATAAGAAGAATGAAAAGGACCCACGAAATCAATACCCCAAACATCAAACAATTCTACCTCAAGAATATTTTTTTAGAGGTATCTCATTCTTCCTTGATTGTTCTCGATCCTTTTACACCTATCACAACCTTGCATATAAATATTAGTATCTTTAAATATAGATGGCCAATAAACTCTAGAATACAAAATTTAATGGTTTTTCTAGTCCCAAAATAGCCCCCATACTCACTAGAATGACAACTCTTAATAATGGACATAGTTTTTTCACTAGGAACACATCTCCTAATTCACCATCTGCACACTTCCTAATAAAGATAGGGGTCATCCCAAAAATAATACTTAACTTCCTTAAGAAACCTCTGCTTTTCATATGGTTTTTCCAAACAAGGCAGCATAACATTAGTAACTAAATAATTAACAATGTCAGCATACCAAGGTACATCAAACACACCATCAACTCTAAATACTTTCTCATCCTAGAAACACACTTTTATGTCTATTTTACTAGGTTTCTACTCCTTTTTTTTTATCTAAAATTTCTAAATCAAACTCTTAAAGTAGCAATACCCATCTAATTAACCTAGGTTTGGACTCTTTCATACTCATGAGGTACTTAATTGCACTATGGTCTGTACAAACAATGATTTTAGAACCTAATAAATAACTATGCTTTAAACTTATCAAAAGCAAAGACAATGGTAAGCATCTCTTTCTTGGTCGTAGCATAATTAAGTTGAGCATCATTTAAAGTTCTAGAAGCATTATAAATGATATGAAATTTTTTATCTTTTCTTTGTCCCAAAAATACCCCCATAGCATAATCGCTAGCATCACGCATAATTTCAAAAGGTAAATTCCAATTTAGAGAACAAATAATGGGAGCACATATTTAATTTTCTTTCAAAAGATTAAAAGCATGCATGCATTCATCATCAAAGACAAAGGGAACATCTTTATTCAACAAGTTACAAAGATATTTAGTTATCTTGGAAAAATCCTTAATAAATCTCCTATAAAAATCTGCATGCCCAAGAAAGCTCCTAATACCTTTTATTGAAAGTCAATGGGGGAAATTTTTCTATAACTTCTATTTAACTTCATCTACTTCAATTCCCTTTTTAGAAACCTTATGACCTAAAACTATGCTCTTTTGAACCATAAACTGACATTTTTTCCCAATTAAGCATAAGATTAGTTTATTTACACTTCAGAGAACTCTAGACAAATTTTTCAACAAGAAGTAAAAGAATCACCAAAAATACTAAAATCACCAACAAAAGTTTCAATGACATCTTCTACATTGACAGAAAAGATAGACATCATACATCTTTGAAAAGTCATAGGTGTATTGCATTAACCAAAAGGCATCCTTTTTTTAGTCAAAAGTTCCATAAGGACAAGTAAAAGTAGTATTTTCTTGATCATTGGGGGCAATAGCTATTTGGTTGTAACCACTATAACCATCTAGAAAACAATAATATTCCTTACCAACCAACCTTTCTAACATTTGATCAATGAATGCAAAAGAAAGTGGTATTTTCTAATGGCCTTATTAAGCTTCCTATAATCAATACACCCTCTCCACCTGGTAACTAACCTAATGGGAATAAGCTTACTCTTGTCATTCTCATGTATAGTCATCCCACCTTTCCTAGGAACTACTTGAATATGACTTACCCAATTATTATCCAAAATAGAATAAATAATCCCTCATCTAAAGTTTCAAAATCTCACCACAAACTGCTTCCTTAAGGTTAGGGTTAAGCTTCCTTTGGTGTTCTACAATTGGTTTATGGTCTTCTTCCATAAGTATTTTATGTATACAAATAGAAGGGCTATTATCCTTAATATCGGCTCTAGTCTAACCTAATACAATTTTTTGTTCCCTTAAGTCTTCTAAAAGGTTGGCTTCTTAGTGCTGACCAAGGGCAGATGAAATTATTACCAAAAGGGTATTATTAATCCTAGAAAAACATATTTTAAATGACTATAGCATATTTTAAATGGCTATGTAGTAGATTCAAATCAATTATAGGTGCTTACTCCACATTTAGTATACTTTCTAGGTCCACTCTCACCTAAATCCCCAAACTTTCCAACATAATCTACCTCATAGGGAGTCACCATCTCTATGATGTTACACTTTTATTTTTCCTTTTCTTACACATAATCCAAACAACTCACTTAATCCAAAGGGATCTAAATTGCTTTCCTTTGCCATATCATTTACCAATTCATCACATACATCAACAAGAAAGTAAGAAGAAATTCCATCATCAAGATTAGGATATTTAATAATGTTAGGGATTTGAAAACTTACCTACTCATTGAGTACTCTAAGGTTGTTTACCTTTGATGTACAACAACAAAGGCACACCTAGTTGCTATAAATGATCTTCCAAGAATTATTGGAATGTTGTCATCTTCCTCCATATCAAGTATCACAAATTCTGTAGGGAATAGGAACTTGTTTACTTTTACAAGTGTATCTTCCAATATTCCCCTTAGCTTTTTAATGCTTTGATCCACCATTTGAAGAGGCACTATGGTAGGCTTCACATCTCCTACTCCAAGCTTCCTGTAAATGCTATATGGCATCAAATCAATACTAACACCTAAATGACAAAGAGCTATATTATAATGTCCAATCTTATAGGGGATATTAAAGTTCCAAGATCCTTTAACTTGGATGGAATCCTAGGATGTAACCTAGCACTACTCTCCTCACACAAAGCTCCTAACTCATAATTCTCCCACCTCCTCTGTTGGACAATATTCCTTTCAAAAATTAACATAGGGAGGCATTTGTTCTAAGGCATCTATGTAAGGGATATTTACATGCAATTGCTTAAATATATCAACGGTTGTCTAACTTGGCATTCCTAAACCTAGATGGAAAAGGTCGAGGTGGGACTTTGTTGTAGGCTTGATTTTTCTCTTCAGCTTTATCATGCTTGTCTATAGGCTTGCTAAAGTAAGGTGTAGCTTCAACTTTCTTTCGTCGAATTGATAAGCTCTCGGCATCTCTTGCATGTGGTAGAATGTACATTGTTGGTTGAGACTTCATGGCATCACTTGAACCTTCATCTTTTCTCCTATCATTATGCTCCACATATAATTATGATTTGTCATGTTTAGCCAGGTATAATGTTGAGTCTGTGGGGTTCTCCTTATCTTCATCATCGAGAATCACCATCCCTTTGTCACTTTCTTTAAGCCTGGCTACTTGCTTTCCATTTTTTAATATAATGGCTTCAATCTGCTCCTTAGGGTGCTTCTCCATTTGGCTTGGTAAAACTCCTTGACTTCTTTGGAATTGATTGCTAATTAACCTATTTGAGTCTTCAAGCCTTTGCTTGCAGCCTTTTGGTTGTTAAGAATTTGTTATGGTTTATCAATTTTTACTCAATTCTCTGCACCAAAAAATTAGTATTTTTAGATAACTCTATCAAGGATTGGTCAAGTAAAGAAATTTGAGATTGTACTTGTGAAGAATTTTGATTTTGATTTGGATGTGGAGTTGGTGGCTTTTGGTAGAATTGAGGTAGAAATTATTGTCTTGGAAGCTTCCACCTTGTCCTTGATTAGATCCTTACTGGTTGTTGTTAGACCATGAAAATTTTGGATGGGTCCTGCATCCTAGATTCTATGTGTTAAAATATAGATTGTTTTGTTGCTTTTGATAGTTCTCTAAAAATTACCATCACCAGAAGCAAATGGATATCCAACTTGGAAATCCACACTATTATGATCATAAGCACCATATAAATCACAAAATAAAAAATTATTAGTAGATTGGATACAATTCACCCTCATTTGACCAAATAGTGTATTTAAGGTCTTCATGTATTGTTTGCAAATTGAGCTCCTAAATTGTTAATATCAGCCTCTTCCATGGCCTTTACTTGACTTCTTCCAGTTGGTCTTCTTTCACTTGTATATTAGTAGTTATTATGGGTCATCTCTTCAATTAATTCAAATGCTTCAGATTGCCTTTTCTTCATTAAAGAACTTTCTTCAGCTGCATCTACCATTTATTTATAATCATAATCTAAACCATTATAGAAAATTTGTACCTGCGTCCATGTTGGAAATCGATGGTGTGGGCATCTTCTTAGTAGTTCCTTAAAGAACTCCCATGCTCGTACAAAGTCTCTTAGTCTCATTGACAAAAATTATTTATATCACTTTTCAACTTGCTGGTCGATGGAGGAAAAAATTTGTCTAGGATTTTGCCTCCATGGCATCCCATGTAGTGATAGTACCTATAGGTAAAGAATTCAACCAAATTTTTACCTTGTCTCTAAAAGATAAATGAAAAAAATCTTAATCTAAAAGCATCATCAAAAACACCATTTTGTTTAGAGATATCACACAAATGAAGAAAACTAGAAATATGCAAGTTAGGATCTTCATAAAGCAAACCACTAAATTGAACATTATTTAGCAAAAAAAGAAGTAGATGCTTCAATTTTAAAATTGTTTACTTCAATGGGTGGCCTCCTTATGCATGACAAATCAACAACTTTATTGTGAGTGGCATATTTGCATATTGGTAAATCATCTTTTCTTTGGTTGGCCATTACACTTTCTTGAGTTCCTTGGTCTACATCTACCAAGTATACTATACGAGGTTTGTTTACCAATTCAACTTCACCCTTGAACTCTTGATCACCAATTGTAGAAACTTAACTTTGAGTCCTTGAGAGTGCTTTCTTTTTTTCTGTCTTTTGCTTCCTCATAGTCCTTTCAAGCATGCCAATATCAGTATTTAAGAGTAATTCAAAATCACTATAACTCATGAATAGCACCTAATACCTAAAAAGATAGCAAGAAAAACAAATTAAAAAGAAAATTAAAAACTTAAGCATGAAAATAAAAATTGAAATTCTAATATTGCTATTGAACCCAACAAGTAAAATCAATTAGCAATAAAGAAAAATAAAAGAACAGTAATTAGAAAATTAGTAAAAATAACTCAAGGAAATAATAAACAAAACAAAAAGAAAAGAATGAAAAAATAAACCCTTGTGCGCAGCAATGCAATCAACATAAACAATTATGCAAAACTAAAATTTCAACTAAAAGTAAGCCAAATTTAATCTTATTCGTCCAATCAATTGAAAAATAAAACAAAAAAATAGTAATGAAAACCCTAAGTAAGCTAAACCTATAACCTAGACACCAAGAAATTAAAAACACAATTTTGGTTTCAAGTACCACAAAACAAGTAATTAAGCATACCAATGATTAATACAAAACATATTACTAATTAAATAAAACTCAATATATATTAAAGTAATTACATCTTCATAGTTAGGACTACATTATAGCCCTAGCTATGAAAATTAGTTCATGACAAAAATAAATTCAATATCCATAATTATTAAAAACACGGTTCACAATTAAAGAGATAAGAGAAGAGAATACAAACTAGTGTAGAAATCCTCCAAAAAAATCTCTAAGCCGTGGTCATCTTCTCTGAGCGAACCCATGTCTATGTCTTTTCCAAGCTCTTCAATTGATCTACCAAAACTTTAGAACCCAAATACCTTAAGAGAATTTTAAAAACTCCCAAAATTTGATATGTTTTTATTCAAGCCTCCAAAAAGCCCAAAATAACTCTTTAAACTTGTGTGTCTTCTTTCAATAAGGTGAGGGCTATATATATAAGACATTGGAGATCTTTTTTGTCTTTTTGTTTTTAATGTGGGACTCTTGCAAGATATCTTTTTTCCATATGTAAAATGGAAATTTTTTGTTATTACTTTGATACGAACCTAGGACGACCTGCTCCTAAACCCGTATTATATTAGCCCGGATCTTAATTAAGTTCAAGTTCTAATGGAATTGACCTCAACCCCTAACCAACCTGTGGGTAGAAACCTTGGTATAATGTAGACACCATAATAGGGGATGGAAAACCTATTGATAAGTCAAGCTAAAACAACCAATTCTCTAATGGTATTTTAGGTGTTCTCAAAGAACAAAGAGATAATTAATCTCACAAGTATTTTCTCAATCAAATCAAAGTTGTATTCTTATTGAAAAATAAGCCTTTAAATAGGCTTTGAAAGAAACAAAATAAACCCTAAAAATCCTAGGTAAAACTGGCCATACACATAAAGAAATCTAGTTGGCCGCAACTATACTTCCTTTCCTAATCTAAGTTTGATTAATTAATTCCTTTATATTAAATTAGGAATTAATTAATTTACAATAAAATAAAAATCTTTCTAAAGTTATTTGTTCAGAAAATAAATAAATAAAAACCCAGAAAGAAATAAAGTCAATCGCAAATTAGGTAACGAGTTGACTTTAACATCTATGCTGAATTATGTCTTCAACCGAGCTAACTTATGTCTGCCTGATGTCCGAGCTAACTTATGGCCTATCCGAGCTAACTGATGTCTGTCCGAGCTAACTTGTGTCTAGCCGAGCTAACTGATGTCTGTCCGAGCTAAGTTATATCTGGCCGAGCTAACTGATGTCTGTCCGAGCTAAGTTATGTCTGGCCGAGCTAAGTTACATCCGATGTCCGAAGTCCGAGATCAAATGTCTAAGGTAAGGCTCCGATGTCCGAGACAAGGGTGTCTGATATAAAATGTCTAATGTATGGGTATCCGATGTATCAGCCTCCACCACTTGGATACTTAAAACAGGTCTTTTATCCTCAGGTATGGACAAGCCCTTTTGAGAATGAATTACTCTCTGGATAAAGGCAGTAAGGTTATCCTTAAACCTCTTAGCTTGAGCCCTAGTGATCGGTCCAGTCTTCATCCGTATCGGATCAGTACCCCAGTGAGTTGTCGGTGGTGCGAGCTCGGGTAGGTTCGTATCATTCCCCTCCTCTTGAAAAGGATTTGTCCTCAAATTGAAGTCATCACCTGCAGCAAAAGGAGATAAATCAGCAACATTAAAGGTGGCACTAACACTATACTCACCCGGTAAATCAAGCTTGTAGGCATTGTCGTTTATCCTCTCCAAAACTTGAAAAGCTCGGCATGAGTTTGGATTTCCTTTGTTCAGGAAACCTTTCTTTCCTTAAATGTAGCCACACCCAATCTCCAGGTTCAAACACCATTGATTTTAGGCCTTGATTAGCCACCTTTGCATATTGCTCGGTCCTCCTCTCAATATTTGCTCGTGTCTTCACATGAATCTGCTTTACAAATTCAGCTTTTTTTTTCCATCTAGATTAGCACGCTCACTTAAAGGTAAAGGTGTTAAATCTAATGGAGTCAAAGGATTAAAACCATAAACAATTTCAAATGGAGTAAATTTAGTTGCTGAATGTAAAGACCTATTATATGCAAATTCAACATGTGGCAAACATTCTTCCCAAGTTCTTAAATTTCTACTAATTAATGCTCTCAACAATGCAGACAAGGTTCTATTTACTACTTCAGTTTGTCCATTAGTTTATGGATGACAAGTAGGTGAAAATAAAAGCTTAGTACCTAATTTAGCCAACAAAGTTTTCCAAAAATAGCTTAAGAACGTAGCATTCCTATCCGAAACAATAGTTCTTAGCATTCCATGCAATCTCACAATTTCCTTGAAAAATAAATTAGCAATATTGGATGCATCATCAGTTTTGTTACATGCAATAAAATGTGCCATCTTAGAAAACCTATCTACTACAACAAATATTGAATCCTTACTTGTCCTTGACCTAGGCAAACCAAGAATAAAATCCATAGACAAATCTACCCAAGGATAGGTAGGAATAGGCAAAGGCTTATACAATCCATGCGGTTTCAATGTTGATTTTGTTTTTCGACACTTCAAACATCTTTCACAAATTCTCTCAACATCTCTCCTCATGTTAGGCCAATAAAAATGTTCTTGCAGCAAGGATAAAGTTTTCAAAACACCAAAATGACCCATTAAACCACCCCCATGTCCTTCCCAAACCAATAATTCCCTAATAGTACAATTAGGCACACAAAGTTTGTTTTTCTTAAACAAATATCCCTCAAATATGTAAAATTTATTAAATCCATGTTTCAAACAGGTTTTGAAAATTTCTCCGAAGGCACTATCATGCTCATAAAGTTCTTTCAATTGTTCAAATCCAAGCAATCTAGCATCTAAGGTAGAAAAGAGTACATACCTTCGGGATAATGCATCGGCAAAAACATTTTCTTTACCTTTTTTGTAGCGGATCACATAGGAAAAGATTTCAATAATTCAATCCACTTGGCATGCCTTCGGTTGAGCTTTCCTTGACCCTTGAGATGCTTCAAAGACTCATGATCCGTATGAATCACAAACTCCTTTGGCATGAGATAATGCTGCCATGTCTCCAAAGCCCTCACCAAAGCATACATCTCCTTGTCATAAGTCGGGTAGTTTAGGGCAGCTCCATTTAATTTTTCACTAAAATAGGCTATGGGTCTTCCTTCTTGCATTAAGACAGCTCCAATACCTACACTCGAAGCATCACACTCAATTTCAAAAGTCTTAGAAAAATTTGGCAAAACTAACAAAGGTGCATTACACAATTTTCTTTCAACAAATTAAAAGATTTTTCTTGTACTTCCCCCCATTTGAAGCCGACATTCTTCTTGACAACTTCATTCAATGGTGCTACTATGGTACTAAAATCCTTGACAAATCTTCTATAAAAGCTTGCCAAGCCATGAAAACTCCTCACTTGGGTGATAGAAGTAGGAACCGGCCACTCTTGAATTGCCTTCACCTTAGCTTGGTCAACTTTGATTCCTGCAGCACTTACTACAAATCCTAGAAACACAAGCTCATCTTTGCAAAATTCACATTTTTTAATGTTAGCAAACAATCTTTCCTTTCTAAGAACTTGCAAAACTTGCCTAAGTTGATCCACATGGTCATCCAAATTTCGGCTATATATTAGAATGTCATCAAAATAAACAACCACAAATTTACCAATAAATGGATGCATTACATGGTTCATAAGCCTCATGAAAGTACTAGGTGCATTGGATAATCCAAAAGGCATAACTAACCATTCATACAGCCCATATTTAGTTTTGAATGCGGTTTTCCATTCATCACCTTCTTTCATCCTAATTTGGTGATAACCACTCCTAAGATCAATTTTTGTAAACATGCAAGCACCATGCAACTCATCAAGCATATCATCTAATCTAGGAATGGGATGCCTATATTTGATGGTAATGTTATTTATAGCCCTACAATAACACACATTCTCCAAGAACCATCCTTTTTAGGTACCAACAAAACAGAAACAGCACATGGACTTAAACTCTCACGAATGTATCCTTTATCAAGCAAATCACTTACCTGTTTTTGCAGCTCCTTTGTTTCTTCAAGATTGCTCCTATAAGCTGGTCTATTTGGTATGGCAGCTCCTGGAACAAAGTCAATTTGATGTTCTATCCCTCGAATGGGTGGTAGTCCACTGGGAATTTCATTTGGGAAGACATCTCCAAATTCCTTCAAAAGAGAAATTATTGAACTTGGCAATTCAAGTTCTTCAAAGTTAGTTTGATCATTAAAATAATTTTCTTTATAAATCATGAATAGCAAAGGTTTCTTACACTCAATAACCTTATTAATATCCCCTAAACTCAAATAAAAATTGCTACTTAACCTTACTTTTCCTTCTTTTTCTCTTTTTCCCTTGGATTGGCGCAAACCTTTGGATTTTCCTTCCTTCTCCAAGCTCTCGAGTTTTCCACTTTCTTTTCCCTCTCTTTTGGTTTTCCCTTGATCTTTCCACTCAATATCAACCATAGAAACCTTACTTTGGTCAGCAACCTCAATCTTACCTTCTTGAAAGGATGGTGAAGCCGTTGGTGCCATACTTGCTTTTTCCTTGAGCTTTTTGACTTCTCTCCTTTGTTGCATTTGTAATTGGTCTTTGTAAACCTCTTTAGGAGATAATGGTTCCAGCTTGACCTTCTTCCCTTTAAACCTGAAAACAATACTATTTTCTCGACCAAAATGAGTAGCATCTTTATCAAATTGCCACGGCCTACCTAATAGTATATGTCCAGCAATCATGGGTACAATATCACATAAAACTACATCCTCATATCTACCTATACTAAATTTTACTTTGGCTTGTTTGTTTACTTTAATCTCACCACTGTCATTAAGCCATTGTAATCTATATGGTTTAGGATGTTTTATTGTTTTTAAGCCCAATTTATCAACTACAAGGTTACTTATCATATTAGTACAACTCCCAATATCTATAATCAAGGTACAAATTTTACCTTGTATTTCGCAGCAAGTGTGGAAGATGTTTTCTCTTTGTATCTGCTCTTCATCTTTGTAGACAGCATGTACTCTCCTTGAAACCAAGATCAACTCGGCATTAGATGTATCTACAGGCTCGGCTTCATCTTCATTGCAATCCTGCTCTTGCTCGATTTCAGCCCCACTAGCCTCACTCTCGGATTCCACCTCTCCATTACCCTTAATTACCATTATTCTTCTATTCGGGCATTGGCTGGCTATATGTCCTCTTCCTTAGCACTTGAAACAAATAATTTCTCTTGACTTTTGAGGTTTAGGTTCAGATTTTACCTCACCTTGAATGGCTTGGACAGATTCGGCTTTAAGTTCCCTTCTTGGCCAGTTAGTAGCTTCTTCACCAAGCTTCGGCTTCAGCTTGCTTTCATAAGTAGAATTGTTTTTCCAGCCACTTGAACTTGTCCTTCCACTGCTAGAAACTCCTCCAAACCGTGTGCTAACACCCCTCCTCTTGAAGGTTCTCAAACTTAATTGCTACATGCAACATCTCCTCCAATTCCAAGTATTGTTGTAACTCAAGTTGGTTGGCAATGTCACGGTTTAACGCTCCAAGAAATCTTGCCATTGTTGCCTCCCTATCCTCATTCATATTCAGCCTCATCATTAGCATCTCCACCTCTTTGTAATAACCCTCCACGGACCTACTTCCTTGAGATAAAGATTGAAGCCTTTGATGCAACAACCTATGGTAATGGGATGGCACAAACCGTTTCCTCATGGCTCCTTTCATTTGACGCCATGTTGAGATTAAATCATCACCAACTCTTCTTTGGGTATTTTGCTCATTGGTCCACCATTGGAGAGCATAATGTCCAAACTTCATTGCTGCCAACTTCACCTTCTTACCTTCTGAATAGTTGTGGTAGTCAAAAATCATCTCCATTTTTTCTTCCCACTCCAAATAAGCTTTGGGATCACTTTTACCCATAAAAGGTGGGATGTTAACCACGATATTTCCCAAATCATCATCTGTATCTTCCCTCTTATATCTTCCACGGCCAGCTCTATCTTGGACAGCAAAAGTTTCGTCCATACCTTCCTCACAGTCTCCACCGAATGGCTCCTCATCAAATTCCTCTCTCGGTCTCTCGCGACCTCCTCGTCCTCGGCCTCGTCCTCCATGGAATTCTTGCCTATTTCTTGTATTCGGCATTCCTTTTAAGGCTTCTAGCCTTCCCATTCTTTGATTCATATGCTAAACTTGAGCACTAACCCGCTGTATTGACTCCAAAACAGCTCTCATGTCCACTTGGTCTCCACTCCCAGTAGTTCGGGCATCGCCATGGAATGCTACGGACTCCTCCTCATTGATCCTCAAAGGTGGATCTCCTCTTCTCATTCTTGATTCTGTCATGTTAGTATAATAATGCAATAGAAATAAAATAGGACCTTACAATTTCACTCCCTTACATGTTTCACTCAAATGAGGACTCGACACTCGTGTTTGCACACTTGTTTCAGCTTTTACCCTCTTTTAAGCTCACACACTCTTGCCTTTTTTCACTCAATGAGTTATCTCAAAGTTCTAATTAAAACACCCACAAAACAGCAATTAGATCACTAGTATGCTTTAATTAAACTTATCAACAAACAGCAAGCAAAAGGTAGGCAACACCGAAAGAATCCAACAAATCCTAATTTTTTCTGCTTTCTAGACAAGAAAACTCATAAAATAATGGGAAAACGTTGGAATTTTTGAAAACTGCACCAGATGGTAGTAGATTATGAGTTCAAGAATAAAATTCCAGGAAAAGAAATTCAAATACGAACAAGAATCAAAGAGAACAAAAATATAATGTTGGTTGCTGTTCTTGTAATTCAAGTTTTCTATCAAATCCTTTAACTAATTTTAATCCAAATAATTTAGCACTCAAACTCAAATATCCAGCAGTAAAAATAACTCTCCAGAAACTCCAAATATGGAATAAATAATCAACACAGCAGCAGTTACAAGAGATATCCAGCAACAAACTTCAACACCAATTTTCAACAAACCCGAAATTTTTTTTTTTTTATTCGGCTTTACCTCTTCTTTTTTTTTTTTTCACTCAACAGAACATAAACAACTGCAGTAGCAAGAATAATTACCAAAATTACAATTCCAATTCCAAAGCAAACACCAAACTCGTGACCTCCAAATAAACACAAATGTGCAGTTTTTTTTTTTTTAAATGTTGCCGCAAACTTCTTTTCTTTTCTTTTCTTTTTTTTTTTTTTTTTTGAATATATGAATGCAAATATTTAAGACTAAAACAGCAAAGAAAAATCAACAAAAACCAAAATTAACAAGAACAATGATGAAAAACAACCAACAAACTAAGAAACAAAAATACGATAAAACTAGGAAACCTAATTCAACTAGGAATGAATTTTTTTTTTTTTTAAAGATGCAGAACGTGTATGGGATGGATGCAACCTTAACCTAATGCTAAAATTGCAAAATAACACAAAAAAAAAATAAAGCAAATAAAGATAGATCAAACCTGAACAAAATTTAGCTCTGATACCAAATGATACAAACCTAGGACGACCTGCTCCTAAACTTGTATTATATTAGCTCGGATCTTAATTACGTTCAAATTCTAATAGAATTAACCTCAACCCCTAACCAACCTGTGGTTAGAAACCTTGGTATAATGTAGACGCCACAATAGGGGATGGAAAACCTAATGATAAATCAAGCTAAAACAACCAATTCTCTAATGGTGTTTTAGGTGTTCTCAAAGAACAAAGAGATAATTAATTTCACAAGTATTTTCTCAATAAAATCAAAGTTGTATTCTTATTGAAAAATAAGCCTTTAAATAGGCTTTGAAAGAAATAAAATAAACCCTAAAAACCCTAGGTAAAATCGGCCACACACATAAAGAAACCTAGTTGGCCGCAACTATACTTCCTTTCCTAATCTAAGTTTGATTAATTAATTCCTTTATATTAAATTAGGAATTAATTAATTTACAATAAAATAAAAACCTTCCTAAAGTTATTTGTCCAGAAATAAATAAATAAAAGCCCAGAAAGAAATAAAGTCAATCGCAAATTAGGTAACGAGTTGACTTTGACACCTAGGCTGAATTATGTCTTCAACCGAGCTAACTTATGTCTGCCTGATGTCTGAGCTAACTTATGGCCTATCCGAGCTAACTGATGTCTGTCCGAGCTAACTTGTGTCTGGCCGAGCTAACTGATGTCTGTCCGAGCTAAGTTATGTCTGGTCGAGCTAACTGATGTCTGTCCGAGCTAAGTTATGTCTGATCGAGCTAAGTTATGTCTGGCCGAGCTAAGTTACATCCGATGTCCGAAGTCCGAGATCAAACGTCTGAGGTAAGGCTCCGATGTCCGAGACAAGGGTGTCCGATATAAAATGTCCAATGTATGGGTATCCGATGTATCAGCCTCCACCACTTGGATACTTAAAACAAGTCTTTTATCCTTAGGTATGGACAAACCCTTTTGAGAATGAATTACTCTCTGGATAAAGGCAACAAGGTTATCCTTAAACCTCTTAGCTTGAGCCCTAGTGATCGGTTCAGTCTTCATCCGTATCGGATCAGTACCCCAGTGAGTTATCGGTGGTGCGAGCTCGGGCGGGTTCGTATCATACTTGCTCCCTGAAACTTTCCTTTTCTTTTATTCCTTCTAGAAAAATTGTTAATTAGTTTAATTTACCCTTAATGAAGCATCTGACATAACATGTGCTTCATTAATGACAAATTAACCCATTATCACCACTTGTCTTCATCTTGGCCCTTAGGTTACCTTGATTCCCTATCTTGATTAATGATTAAGATTTAATTAGTATCTTCCTTTTGTAAATTCCAAAGTTTAAGTGACGATATCTTTTTACTTATACTTCGGAATCCGAACATAATGTGATATTTGAAATCATCAGATCATGAAGATTTATATGATATCTGCTTACACTATGGAATTCTTAATGGAAATTTTATGGAATCATCAAATAATCTTCTGGGATTTTTAAGAATTTTTTTTTATGCTTGGACCGCTTGGGTTCAAATCTTAGTTCCCAACATACTTCAATCCAAAGAATCCATTTTTATGGTTGTTTTCTTGAAATTCTTCTTCCTTTATATAAATAAAAGAATCCATTTTTATGGTTGTTTTCTTGAAATTCTTCTTCCTTTATATAAATAAATAAATAAATAGATAACTAAGTATATTTACATAACAAATTAACACAAACTAACGAATAAAAAGCTATAAATATGGCATAAAATCATTAATATTTTAGACCTAACAATCTCAAGCTTCTTTTTAGGTCATTCTATCAAATTCAATCATGTGGGGGGATTGTTGGCCAAAATTTGTTTTTAAAACCAAATTATTTTTTTTGTAATAGCCATATTAAATGGCTTATCAATTATATTGAAAGCCTAAATTGTGCAACAGCGATATTAAATGGCACATTTAAAGTGTTACAAAATTTGAACAAATTTGATTTTGTAATGGTTAATTTAATTGCATGATTTAACGGAAATCTTAAATTCCCTACTAGTTGAGTCCTATATATATTGCCTAAACTCTCTTCAATTGAGGGTGTGTGGAGTGAGATAGAACAAAGGGAGAGCAAGAGAAGAAATCTGTAGCTCTCTTCTCATATCCTTTGGAAATATTTTTAGAATTGTCTACGGTCCTTTAGCATGGTAGAGGAAAGAGAATTTCAAGTTTGCCTAGAAAAGCTCCAAGTTGTAACGTTTGAAGCTTATATAGTCTGTTATATCCTGAGAGGTACACATCTAGATTCACTAACACCAGTGAGGAGCGAATCTACTTAAAAATATTGTGCGAAGCATAGGCCCCGAACCCAAAAATTCAATCCTATGTCCAATTTCAATCCAATAGGTTTTTCAATTAATATTTTTTATTAATTTATTTGTTATTTTTATTATTATTATTTGTCCAGATTATCTTTTACAAGCTTTCATATATATATATATAGCTTGTTTTATTTCTGTAATTTATTGTATTCTTTCTTTTCAAACTTTCTGTATAAATTATGCATTATCATTATGCTCTTCATCTTGCTGTATATTATATTTTTTATTATATAACACTTTAGGGGTCAATGAAATTCTCGCTTTATTAAACTATAAAATCAGGTTTGCAAAACTTTTAGAAAAAGAGATTGCACGTGCTAGTGTATTTTTCCCGTTTTAAAAAGGTTCATTAATACGCACTCTAGACCAACATTCAAATCAGTTAAATATTATTTAACTTTGTCAAATTTTTCCAACCCTTTTTTTTAATATATATTGAAATTGCAGTATCCAAATTTCAAGAAACAATCGTTGTAGCTGTATGGACAATTTTTCAACATTAAAATTTCACTAAAAATTTGTGGTCCTATTACATTCAACATGATATGCTAATATACATTGATTTCCTAAACAGTGATAAATAATTTTAGCAGTACAAATGCTAGCCAAATTGCATGTGCACGCCTTTGGCCAAGAGGTTGGGTGAAGATCCACCCTTTCCCTAATTGTAATAAAAAATAATGCTAGCCAAATTGATGCTTATCGATTTAAAAATGTTATAAACTGATCAATTATTTGTGTTTGGTTTTCTTCTAACCATTTTCTAAGACTCGTATGGAAATAAAAAAATAAAAAAATAAAATAAAATAAAATCTATTTCCTAAGACTTTAATTTATAGCTTTATATTATTGCTAAAACCAGAATTATGTTGAAACGCAAATAATTATTGGTTAAAAAAAGTAATGAATTTAAAACTAAAATCCTACTTGGAATGCAGCAATTATAAGCATAAACATTTGTAACGTCATCATATTTTTATTATAAAAAGAGAAATAGTTTTTGAGACATTATATATATATATAGATATATATATATATATATATATATATATATATATATATATATATATATATATATATATATAAATATGTGCTTTGCGTGTCAATAGTGCCGTGGAAATGATAACATTTCATTGTTTTACCGGTTAAAGATTTAGAATAATCTAAATAAGCGACCTTAAATGGCTCTTTTTGTTTTTCATGATGTTAAAACAATATTTATTTATCCACCAGTATTGAATTATTATTTCTCTCAAAAAAGTAAGCTATTGAGAAATGGATCATTATATTTATATCACTTTTATTCTTCCTCTGATATGTAAACCCAACTTCTTTCGTGTTTATTTTGAATCTTTACATTGTCAAGTTTTAAACCATGAACCTATAGAGGAATAATGCGTGTTATAAATATAAATATAATGATGATCATCTTCCAATTGGTTGATTTTTGGGGAAAAAAGATAATTCAACATAGTATTAAAATAAAAGATACGATTTAAATTCAAAACTTGATAATTTTATCTAAAAATAAAAATAAAACAGAATAAAAATCACATGTAAAAACTCAAAAGAGCTGGTCTACATATGAGAAGAAATGTTGAGATGAACCTCCTCCTCATGGCTTAAGCAAAGAGATGGTAATTCAACAACAGGCAAAGAGTTTTGATGTGTTGACAAGATCCTTATTCATAGAAAGCTTTAATTTTCATACTTATGCTAATTGTTGATTCAATTTATGCAAGGCGAAAATGAGCATTTGGATAGTCTTAGCTCTTGAACATACATTAGACAATAAAAATAAATAAATAAATTTTGAAATAGCTATAAGTTCCATTTTAAGTTTGGATAATATATATATATATATATGAAACTAAATATCAGCCAACAAAATAATGAAATCACATTTTATTATATGATTTGGTAAATAATTTGGTATTCATAGTATTATTGATATAATCAAATCTATAAAATTATCCTAAGATCTTTAATATTATAAATATTGAATTTGCTTGGGTTTCTTTAATTTAGTCGGGTCCGTATATCTTTTAAAATTAAATATAAATGGTTAATCTCATAGACTTGTTATATAACGTTCAAGAAAAAAAAAATCCATATATTCCCAAATAGAGAGAGGCATGAATTATATGTACTTCCTAACGAACATAAAAGAGAAACGTTTCGAGCCGAATATTCAAATAATTAATAAACATTTACATATTAACATATATTAAATTACAATGTATTCATATATATATGTATCACACATTAAGTATAATATATAGTATCTTATATATAAGAGTTCCCTATATATCCAGAACAAATAAAAAAAAGAAAAAAAAATCAAAAACGTTGGTTTTGGTATATAATAAATTTTCTTACCAATGCACTGAATCAATCTGGTCCTGTGGTTGCAACTGTTTTTGAATGGAACTGGGGGAGAAAGCGAAAGAAAATGTGGGATCTCCAGTCATGAAAGATGGCTGAGACATAAGATTTGTGGAAGTATATACATTACTATAACTTATACTTTGTTCTTGCTCTTGTTGATGTTGTTGTTGCATCCGATTTTGCTCCGTGGACGACGACGTTCTTTGTTGCTTTGGAGTATTAACCTTCTCGCCTTCAATCTCTCTGTACTTTTCGAGGTACACCTTTAGAGGGCTTACATAGTCTTCAAACCCTAAGGTGGTAATAGCCCATATGATATCATCGCCATTGATAGTCTTCCTCTTTTCTCTTTGGCATTTATCAGAAGCCTCGCCAGTGACAAAGCTAATGAACTCCGACACACATTCTTGTACAGTTTCTTTGGCATCCTTGGAGATTTTTCCATTACCAGGAATCACTTTCTTCATTATCCGGCCTACATTTGCTATGGGAAGAAACCTATCTTGTTCTTTGTTGTTATGATGGTGGTGGTGGTTGTTCGTGTTACTTTTTAAACACGGGCTTTCCGGGCTTTCTTCATGAGGCCTATTACCATGGTTTTCTTCCTCCATATATATATATATATATATATATTTTTCACTTATCAGTTTCTTTTGTATGTGTGTGTGTATTAAAGAGAGATTTAGGCTGATGGTTTTGGATATTGGATTTGTTAAAGAGGGTTTAGAATAAATGGAAAGACAAAGCATGAAAATAGGCAAGTGAAGAGGGGAAATAAAAGGAAAAGCTTGGTTGATTTTTCACCTGCAAAAAGGTCCCCTGGGACTCGCTCCCTGTGTGGAGAAGGAAAACTAACTGTCATGACCTAATCTGATAACTAACTGCTTTCTCCAACTAAAAATGAGTGTTTAATTACAAAAAAATCCTTAATTTGGTTTTCATCCAGTTGATTTTTTTTACTTTTAATGACTGCAAAAGACCATTGAGATAAGACATGTTTTTTTTATTTTTGACTAAAATTAGTTATCAGCTTTTTTGATAAACCAAAAAAAAATTTTTTTTTTTTTGGGTTAACTAATAAAAATAAAAATAAAAGAAAGATTAGTTATCAATTTAAGTATTGGTGTAATGGTGCATTAGTAATCTCTCCCTCTTATATTGTATAAATAAATAGATAACGTTTCAATGTGTATCGATAAAGATATAATATAAATGGAATTGTTACAAAAATAGCAAGGTGGTTCTTTTCACCATTCAAATTTTGATACCCACACCCTATTTTATACATACTAATTTTTATTTAATTTTTACTATTTACACTAATCATTTATACCTAGTTTACCCTTAAATATAACTAAACACATACATCAAATTTTATTACCGCTAATTCCTTTTTAAAATAAATTCATATATTACACTACAATCCTAATTCCCAAATCCTCAAATCCCCTTCATCTTCAACAATCCCTATGGTATTTATTCTTATATGCAGGAGCTAAGAATGTCTAAACCTTCAATCATATTCATTGATTAGCTTGTTCTTTGTTCACCACCAATCAATTTTCTTGCTTCTTCTTTCTTTTTCTCCGTTCTCTCTTTTTCTGCAAAAACAACTATAAATTAAAATGGAAGAAAGCTTTTTAACTGGATTCTGTGATTTTCATCTTCAACAATCTCTCTTGGATTAGTTCTTCTACAAAATGTACTTCTTTCTTTTCCTTTTGTTTTTTTCTTTTTTCTTTTTTTTTTTATATTTTAGTCCGTTATATATAACCCAGACAGATATATCTCTATTTGGATTATATAACCCAGATATAACTGTATAGTCCGATATATGTAACCTGAACGAATATAATTTGTCCGAATTATGTATTGGACGACTTCATTTCATCCAAATTACGTAACCAAGATATGACTACGTAGTTTGGTATATATAACTTGGATGAATACAATTCATCCGGGTTATATATACGGGACAGCTTCACAAATATTTGTGTTTTCATCCATATTATATATCCCAGATATGACTAAAGTAGTCCGGTAGATATAATTCAGATATGTTCAATTCATCAGGGCTATATATACTGAATGACTTTATAAATCGTTCAAACAATTATTTTCTCCAGTATATAGCACTAGATGTGATCAAACCGTTCGAGGTATATATAAAACAAGCAACTTCATAGTGAATATGAAGAAAACAATTGGTTGGAAGGCCAAGTAGAATGAAAATTAAGCAAAAAAAGATAATAAAAAGAAACATACTGAGAAAGTAAATTAATAATAAAAAGAAAGATAAATACATATAATTTTAGGATTAAAAGGAATGATTTGCCAATTATTTTTGTTGATTTTTTCCTCTTCATAGCTAAACTCCATTTTCTCCATTTTAAAAATTTATTTGCTTATTTTTTTCTAAAAATCTATTGTAGTGTACGAACAATTTAGTTTTTTAGTTTATATATTTGAGGATATTTGTAACTTTTTAACAAAAGATTTTTTGGAATATTAAAAATGTAGTATAAGTGTCAAAATTTGTAGTGTGAATAGAATCAACCAAATAGCAATGGTGAATTCCTAATTTTGCTCCTCTGAATCATTCGATAAAGAAATTATTGACAATTTTGCTCTGTCCAATTGTGTAATTAGCATTAATTAAACAATACTATTTATCTTTTTCGAAGAAAAGAAAACATTATTATTCATTATTATTGGTGATAAATAATTGATTTTATTTAATTTTAGAAAAAAAATTGAAAAATGGCAACTTATAGCATTTATGTATATACAAAACCAACAATATCAATGGCCACGCCACTGATGATTTTATCACCAGTAATGGTTAGTAGAGTATTTGAAATTCATTAGGTAAAAAAATGGGAAGAAACAAAAACGTAAATGAAGTACAAAATTATCAATACCTTTCGGTATTAATCTCTAAATAGCACCATTAGGTATGGTTAGAAAATTTAAGAAAAGTACAGTATAATACATATATGTATATATGTACATATTTTTGAAAAAAAAAATTCGCATTATGCATCAATTTCAAATGTATGGAAAAATACGTGTTTTTGTTTAAGGGCAAAGTTTAAAATACGTATTAAACATATTATCTTATTATACCAGTAAACAAAGTGTATTTTAGAAAAAATAAATAATTTTAATTTTTTTCTCTTTTACCAAAACATAAAAAAATGTGTTTAAGAATTTTTTTAAATTTTATTATTGTAATTATTTATGTTCATATGTTATGATATAAATATTATACACCAATTCATTGTGTGTAGATTATGAGATTTCATTATACCGAGCCAATTCCAATAGACTTATTTTTAAATCAAAAATTTTTCCATATTTTTAAATAAATAAAACAATTTATACATGAACATATCTTTTATGTATTTTTACCGTTTCATATTTAACTAACTATGCCATTAGGTAATTGATCCACAAAAATGGAATCATACCCCTTAAAATTTAGCCCAATTAATGTATGAACAACTCTGTTAATTAGTTTTTTTCCACCCCTTTTGGCATATCAGTTGCCCATAGTGCTCCTATCAATAAGTTTTACTTTTTTATCACCTTGTTTATACCATTATTTTTGATAAAATAAAAAATATGGTTGAAAATAATATATTCCAAGATGAAAATAGTATTTAATATTATCTAGATTTTTTATTTATTTTTTTTTATCTAAATTAAATTATCAAATAGATTTTATTTTTATCCTGTTTATTTAGATTATTTTAGATTATTGTATGAGTATTTCTAGTTCCAATACCAAAATATCTATACACATTTCCATATCTATTAAATATACGAAAATACCCCTAATATTCTTTTAAAATCTCAATCATTAAAATTTCATTTTTTTTTTTATCTTTTTATTTTCTGAGCTTCTCCCCTCTAAAACAGCAGCCACCGCTCGTGACTACTGCCACTTTGTCCCTTCTTTTTTCTTTTTTTTTGGAAAAAATAAATATTGTATTCTTTTACTGTTGATTCATTAAATAATCTTTTTTACTTCAAAGATCATCCACCACCTGAACTGAAGAGGGATAGTAACTGTATCAAAAAGTTGGATCTGGATTTTTAAAGGGCATATGCCAACTGTATATCAGCCATTGATTTTTTTTTTATATAAAAAAAATAAAACAACGTTTTTTTAAAAAAATAAAAATAAAAATAAACTAACATAAAGGGACAGTGGTGGCCGGAAGTATGCGAGAACCTATTGCCCCATGCCATCAATTTGTTTTAATGGCTACTGCAGAAATAAGAAATATTATACATATATAGTTTTAAAAAAAAAATTCAAAAAAGGGTAATTTGGATAATTAAAATATAGGGACTGTATAGAATTTAAATGAAATTGTGAAAAAAATCACTCTTATTGTATAGCTTTTATTTTTATCTATTTATTTAGTAGTTTTTTATTCCAAAAGGACTTTGGTTTAGAATTCTATATAAAAGGTTTTGCAGAAGACAGAAGAGAGCTCTAAACGCTGCGCAATAACCCTTTTCAGAATATCTATCCAACTTTAGTCTAGTAGTTTTCAGTTTTCTTAGTTTTATTTTCATTGTCTTTCAAAAGCTTTAAGATATTTCTATTTGAGTTAGACTCCTATGCATTTCTGTTTCTTCTACTTTGCTTTTATCTTTATCGCACTTCTACTCTTTTTTATTTTTGGGACGCTCACATTTTCCTTTATATAGACTACAACATTTTGGTTAATTTTTTGTAATCAGCATTTTTGTTGACACATCAGATTTGTTGGCACGTTTGATGGGATATTGACAAAACAAGCTAGGAACAATGTCATCTCTTGATCAAAATTTTGAGTGTTTGCGCCAAAATAATGAAGTGTTGCATCAAAGTGTTGACCAGATTAACCAACAGGTTCAAAAATTTGGAAATTTTTTATTTGATTTTTAGGCTTCACAAGGTTATTATGAGATAACAGCAGATATGAAGAGAATGATAATTGTTCATTAATCACATAAACGTTTATATACAAGAAGTGCGATATAGAAGTTGTATGAGATCAACTCTGATAGCTAACTATCTATATACACGTGATAAGGATGACTACATAAGAGTTATAACAACAGATAAGTACAACAAAAGAAGCATTGATCATATTGCCTTATTATGCCCCCTTAAGATTGAGGGTCCATCTAGGACACGAACCTTGTGTCTTAAAGACTAAAATGTGTACTTAGACAAGGGCTTGGTGAGAGAATCAGCAAGTTGGTCTTTGTTTGAGACCTAGGAAACCCAAATGGTCCCATCATGTACTTCGTCACAATAGATTGTGGGAATCATAGTGGACTGAATGTGAAGTTCATTAAGAAGAAAGATAAGCTAGCAAAATTCTAAAGTTGTATGAGCAACAGCACAATTTCAACTTCAATAGAAGAACAAGATACTAGTTGTTGTTTTCATGATAACCAAGATATTGGGTTACTACCAAGAAACACAATGTAACCAGTTGAGAAATGCAGTCATCATAATTCCCAACCCATTCTGCATCAAAGAAAACATGCAATGTAAAAGGACAATGCTCTTTGAGAAGGAGGCCATAGGAGACAGTGCTATGAAGGTAACGGAGAAGACATTTAGCTGCTGTCCAGTGAACATTAGTGAGCTTATGCATGAATAAGATAGTTTATTGATAGGGAATGCAATGTCTGGAAAAGTCAAAGAGAGATATTGTAAACAACCAACAACTTTGTGATATTGGGTGGCAGAAACAAGTGGACTTGGAAGCATCGGGATAGCTATACCATTAACAGTGGCCATACCATCCTGGTCCAAAATGTCAAGTATATATTTAGGTTGAGATAGGAACAAACCTAAAGCTGAAGGACACACTTCAATCCCAAGGAAATAATGGAGATCATCAAGATCCTTAATTAAGAACCGAGCGAAGAGAGATGAGACAAACCAGTTAAGAAGAAGAGGATTACTTCCTATGAGGACAATGTCATTAACCTAGACCGGTAGATACATTGTACATCCTTGATGGTGATAAATAACTAGAAATGTATCAGCATAAGAATTCTTGAAGCCGTAAGAAAGAAGGAAATCCTTTAAGGTTTGAAATCATGCCTATTGTGCTTGCTTGAGACCGTATAGTGCTTTATGCAATTCACACACATAGGATGGATTCTGAGAGTCGACAAATCCTGGTGGTTGGGACATGTAAACTTCTTATGTAAATGAACCATGAAGGAAAGCATTGTTTATATCCAACTGCCAAAGTGGCCAATTTTGAGAGAGAGCAACACACAAAACCACACGAATGGTGGCTAACTTCACAATAGACACTGTGTAGTCAACACCCTGTCATTGTTGAAAACCTTTAGCAACGAGACGGGCCTTGTAACGTTGCACCGAACCATATGGGTTTCATTTTATTCAAAAAATCTGCTTACAATCGACAACATTTTGTGAAGAAGTAGGAGGAACCAGCTTCCAGGTAGGGTTTTGAAGCAGAGCCTGGTATTCGAATTCCATTGCTTGATGCCAATGAGGAGACTTAAGAGGAGGACGACCTGCTATTCTTGGCTCCATATCAAACTCTGGTGAGTGCTTAGAGGTAACAAATAAATCTAAAAGAATTTTAGGTTTGAAAATTTGATTAAAAGCTTTAACTCATGGAATGTGTGTGTTTAGGTAGAGCCGAAGGTAAAGATTGAGAATGGCTATCGGGAAGTGAGGTTTGTGAAGTGGAAACAGATGTGGTGTCACGGGATTCATGGTGAGTGACATTTGAACGCCACAATCCATGCATGGAAGATGGGAATAGATAGATGTGACGGTATAAGAGGGATGTGAGATAGTACAATGATGCTGTCAAAATAAAGCTAAGAGAGATGGAGAGATAGTAGAAGAGACGGGTTCGTAGTGACATATGGGAGAGGATTGACTAGAAGGTAAGCTAAAGATAAAATCAGAAGTAGTGTCAAGTGTATTGGGAGAAGAAGTTTGAAAGAATGAAGGAGTTTTATTTGGAAAAATTTGCTCCACAAACACCATGTGCCATGAGTGATAGACTTTACTACTAAGAGGATCAAAACACGCATGGCCACTTTGGGAATGGAGTGGGCCCAAATTGACACATGGTGTGGATTGAATGTATAATTTATTAGTAGAATAGGATTTTAGCCATGGGTAATAAAGACACCCAATAATTTTTAAATTCGTATAATTAGGAGGTCTTTGAAATGAAATTTCAAAAGGAGATTTATTTCCTAAAGTGGGAATTATTAATTGACTAATTAGATAGGAAGTAGTATAAAAGGCATAAGTCCAAAATGTTTTAGATAGACTAGCCTAAGATAAAAGAGTTAACCCAGTTTCACAAATATACCGATGGCGTCATTCAGCATATCCATTCTGTTAAGGAGTGAGGAGTGATGAGGAAGTGATTGATACCATTGGTTTGAAAGAAGGATTTTAATTTAAGGAATCCACCTTCATTATCAGAATAAAAGGAGATACTAGATAATTGAAAAAAAAATTCAACCATAAGTTTAAATGTTATAAAAGTATTAGTAACATCATATTTGGATTTTAAAGGAAATAGCCAAACATACTTAGAAAAGTGATCCACAAAAATAATGTATACATCTGAATAAATAAGCTGTAAAGGTTATGAACTAGTAAAAAAAGATAGACCAAATGGTAGTATGCGAGATTTATTGCATCGATAGGAATCACAAACAAATTTATTCATAGAAGAGAGTATTTGGATATAAGCTAACGAAGGATATTGTCATATGGGTGTCAAAGTCGTTGATGCCAATATTGGATACTTGTTTTGATAGCAAAAAAGCTAACATAGGAGATGGAATTTTGGAAAACATGGATGGGCCCTTGACAGACTGCACCATTAAGAGGTCCCTTGAGGATCACCATGCTTGTCCGTAGATCCTTCACAAAGAAACCATTTGAGAAAAACTCAATAGACATTATTAGAATTACATAATTGTGAGACTAACAATATATTACATTTCATCTATGGGACACATAGAACATCTTGTAATAAAAATGAGTTAGAGGGAGAAGAAAAAGTGGCATTACCGGTGTGAGTAATGGGTAATTTATAACTATTGCCTATTGCAATCTCATTAGTTCCATCATATTCTGAGTGCATGGACAGATTTTGAAGGTCTGTAGAGATGTGATGAGAAGCCCCTAAATTCAATAGCCAAAAGGGAGTAGTGGATGAATGTGATGGAGGTGGTCCAAGGATAAAGCTTGTCCCATAAGCCTTGGAGTAGGTGGAAAAGAAGGCTACTGTTGAGGAGTGCAAATCAATTGTCCACATAGCAAGGGATAGAATCTAGCTGAGTGACATTGAACCGAGCACAATTGACACCTACCTTTGCACAAGACTGAAGAATTGGTCAGACGAGAAACTGGACTATTTGAAACAGCCGTGTTAAATATGGGTTTATGAAAGAATGAAGCAGCATTACTGTGATGAGATTGATCACTAGAGTTATTATTCTTAGTGGAAGAGAATCAGTTGGCCGTGTTTACCGTCATGGAAAATCTTTAGATTTTGTTTCAATTCATTTTTTGTAGTTGTCATGCTCCACCAATTTTTCATAGAGTTCTTCAAATGAAATTGACATGTCTCTTATTCAAAAGGTAGCAAAACTAGTTTCGAAGTAATTGGAAAACCCATTGATGATATATAAGGTGAGATCATCATTGCTAACAAGATTATCAATCAAAGAAAGCTCATCTGCAGTAAGTTTAACATTCTGTAAATATTCCATGATTGGGTATGTGCTTTGGGAGCGAATAAGCTATTCACGAAGTCTCATTAACCTCAACCTAGACAGTTTGGCGAATATGAGGGCAAGTTTTTGCCATGCTTCTCTAGATGTTTCTTCTACTTTGCTTTGATTTTTGTTGCACTTCAACTCTATTTTATTTTTAGGATGCTCGTATTTTCTTTTACAGAGACATAGCAGTATTTTGGTTAATTTTTTTTAATCAACACACCTACTTCATAATCAAAGACAATTGATTCATCATCTTAGCTCTCTTTCTCTCTAAGGTGGGTGTAAATTTGGGGATCTTTCCATTCAGTTGGTGTGAGATAACATTGGCCAATCCCAAACTCTATTTTTACTGGTGTTGAGTCCAAACAACATGCAAATATTCAATTTACCACCATAATTACATAGATTTTGACAAATATCAACTAAAATTTTTCAACTATTTTTCAAATTTAAGGGTTATATATTGTTGCTTCCCTCAACAATGTAGCCTCCTCAATTCTACGTCTATGTCCTTTTGCCACAATCCTGGACTGGTTTTTTTTTTATATTTCTAACTTTGTTAATACAGAATTATGTGAGATAAATGGGTAATGTGGAAGGACACCTAAGAAAAACATAAATAAAACAAATAATAGTTAGGTTGCATAGGGAATAGACAAACTTATCCAATATAAAAAAAAAAAAACTAATAGGATGGGAAAGTTTCATGAATTGGGCTAACCTCAAGGCCATGTTTGTTACCCCGGACTGACCAAGTCAGGACAGGCCACAATCCCAATCCAGTGTTTAGGAAGCAAAATGGAGAACAGGATAAACTTATCCTGTTGAACAACTTATCCCCTTCAAAGGGGACTAACCTGACCCATCGAAACACTTGGGTCACTTTTGTCTTGCTTTCTCGAAGAAGCTCTCATCCTCTCGTCCACTTAAAGGGGACAAGTCACAGTCCCAATCCGGTGTTTGGGAAGCAAAATAGAGAGCAGGACAAACTTATCCTGTTGATCAACTTATCCCCTTCGAAAGGGGACTAACTTGACCCATTGAAACACTTAGGTCACTTTTGTCCTACTCTCTCGAAGAAGTTCTCATCCTCTCGTCCACTCAAAGGTGTCTCTCACTGGACCATTTGCTGCCTACCTTTGATTTCTTGCTGAACCATTCTCCGCCTCTCTTCGATTTGAAACCCCCAGTGAGTACTGTTCTTCTTCTTCGATCTGTTCGGTTTCCTTCTTCTTCTTCTTCGTTGATCTATGTCTTCTTTTTATTCTGTGTTCTTCGTCTTCATCTGTGTCTTCTTCGAGTACTGTTCTTCTTCTTCGATTTGTTCATTTTCCTTCTTCTTCTTCTTCGTTGATCTATGTCTTCTTATTCTTCTGTGTTCTTCTTCATCTTATTCTTCTTCGAACTTCCATCTCCTTCTTCTATGTTTTTCTTCTTCTTTTTCTTCGATCTTCCATGTTTCGCATTCTTCTTCTTCTTTTTCTTCGTTTTTCAAGTGATTTATTTACCTGAAAAAATTAGGGCTTTTATTTATATTCATGTGATTTGTTGATCTACATGTTAGGGCTTCCATCTATAAATTGGGGCTTGATTTTCACAAGGAAGAAGGCTTAATTTCGGAGGCTTAACTAGATCTACAGCATGAGTTTGGAAGGTAAGTTTTCTCTTTTTGTCCATATGATGAAAGTTTTCATTTTTAAAAGTTCTGGATATGTTCTTATGCATTTTCCTATTTCCATATGTGACAAAAGTGCAATGCCCTGATTGAAATGTATGCAAAATGTGGCTGCATCGGTTCAACTTTGCAGTGTTTAATCAGATGTTGAAGAAGGTTGTAATTTCTTGGAGTATCATAATTGGAGGGTTGGCAAATCATGGTGAGACTTGGAAGCAATTGAACTCTTCCAAGATATGCAGAGAGCAAGGATTGAACCTAATGACATTACATTTCTTAGTCTTCTATCCGCCTGCAGGCATGCTGGTTTTTGGAATGAGGGGTTAAGGTACTTTGATTCCATGAAAAAAGATTATCAATTAGAGCTATAAATTGAGCATTATGGTTGTTTGGTTGATCTTCTTGGAAGATTAGGACGACTTGATCATGCTCTAAAGGTAGTAAAGAAGATGCCGATGAAGCCAGATGCAAAGATGTGGGGTTCCATGTTAAATTCTTGTAGGACTCATTGCAATGTTGAGATTGCTCTTGTTGCAATGAAGCAACTTTCAAAGCTTGAACCAGATGATACAAGGAACTATGTGTTGCTGTCTAATATTTATGCAGATATTGGGAAGTGGGAGAGTGTGTCAAAGATTAGGAAACTCATATAAGGAGTAAGAGAATGAAGAAAACCCTCAAATGCAGCTTGATTGACATGCGTACCGTTGTAGAAAGAAATTAAGAGCTTGTAAAATTAAGATTAGATGGAGAACTTTAGAACATAGCCAACCATAATGTTTCTTGTGCTGTCTATTTTGTTTTTTTCCATGTAAATAGTAACAATATTTTCCAGAAATTTGGCTTATCCTATAATTCTATGTTGGCTCATCATGTTTCATAGTGTTAATGTTATGTTTTATTTTATATTTTTTGATATCACAGAATGGCATTGTTTATTTTGCAAAGCTTGGAAAGCTTATTTTAATTGTTTCACTTTTAAAAATTAATTATTTTAAATAATTATAAAATAGTCCAGTCCAGTTTGATCCTGCATCAAACACGATACAATTAATTCATCATTCAATCCAAAACTATGTCAAACATAGGATTATACTATTCTATTATGTTTAGTCCTGTCCGGTCCGAACCTATCATGTCTGATCCGATCCGATTCAGATCTGTCCTGCGTACCAAACGCCACCCAAGATGTCAAGACAAAAAGCCAGATCAATTAACTACATCAGTCCCAAATCTTGACAGGATAATTATGATTAATACGGCTTTCGTAGTCCATTTGAGGACATTTACCCTTTGGATACAAAACATTAGATTTTTGTCCATTTAACTGTTCACTGCGTATGGAATTTTCCTTTAAGCTTTTGAACATCTTGACAATCCCGACAATAACATTGTCTTCAACCTCACTACACTCAGATTTTTGAAAATTGATCTACCATTTTTTTCACCTTCTAATTTAATTTTTGTTTTCATATAACTCTTCCAACACAAGAAATTTAACTAAGAAAAATAAAATATTCATTTGAAGATCCTTTTTGATATTTTTGCATAAGGTCCAACGTTAACATCCATTCCCACGAAGACTCAGCATTGCTCTTTCTGTTTATATCTCATTCTCATTTATTTAAAAATAAAATAAAAAAAAACCTCAATCTAATAAATTTTCCTGGAAAATTCATTAAAATTTCCCCAAAAAAACTTGAGAGTAAGAATAAATAAATAAATAAATAAACAAATAAATCAGATGAATCAAATGAGTTTCAAAATATAAATAATACCTTGGGATTGCCAATTAAGATGGGTAACTCGTAATCAACCTTCCCTTCCATAACCCTCCAAGCAAGTGGGAGTAGATGTAAGAAAGACAAATCCCAACCCTTAGACATAAAATATGCAACCATTTTTCAGTTTAAAAATCCCCACATCCAAAAAAGAGATTTTCTATTTCAGATCGAAAGTTTTTTTTATAGATAACAATACACTTTTTTTCTTCCTTTAAAAAATCTCCAATTTTTAACGTAGAGATCTATATTTAAGATTGGAATGTAAGGATCCCTATTTAAGATTAAGATTTTTTTTTAATTTTTTTTGTTTTGGAAGAGAACAAGCCAATTTTCTTTCCTTTAAAAAAAGCCTAACTTCTAAGATAGGATTTCTATTCAAGCCAATTTTTTTGTTTGCTGAGAATAAGCCATTTTTTTTCTTTTAAAAAATTTGAACGTCTAATGTAGAGATTCTTATTTAAAATTGGAATGTAAAAATCCTAATTTAAAATCGAAATTTTTCTTACAGAGAATAAGCTTCTTCTTTTTTTTCCCTCTAAAAATCTCAACTCTGAATGTATAAATCCCTATTTAAAATCAATTTTTTTTTTTTGGCAGATAATAAGCCATTCTTAAAATTTTTTTTAAAAAAAAAAAATCCCAACTTTTAATATAGGATTGCCTATTTAAGATCGGGATTTTTATGCTAAAGAAGGCCCAACTACCCAATTCCATCATGTTACCAAACTCCCACATTATTTTTTATTTTTATTTTTTCTTTAAAAAACATGAATGAGATCGGTGATGTGGTTAACAGATGTAAAAGGATGACGATGATGATTAAAAAAATTTTTGGGCGGAGAGCTTGGGGGATGCATCAGAAGAATTTTGACAGAGGTCATTGGCTTCTTGATTCCACGGTGGTGGCTGTGTATGTACACATGCTCTGAACCTGGACGCTAGAAAAGACGGCTAGCCAGATATTCACAATGAGTTGCCCAAAAATATCTTCCCCAAAAAAACACCAAAAATGGTTAAGAGAAGAGAGCTATCAAGCAAAATCAATCACATAGATCTGGCCAAAAATCAATCAACAAACGTAGAAAAAACATATATATATAAAAAAAAAAAAAAAAAAAAAAAGTGTAACCATACAAGGAGTTCCACCAAAGGAATCAATCCAACTAATGATTGCAAAATACCGTTTGAATATAATTTTCCTAATTAACTATTATATTAGGAAAATACCATTCAATTTTTGAATTAATTTAATTTCTTTATTTCGCACTCAATGTATCTATTTGTACTGCTGATTACACCTAGAAAAAAAAAATACCCACAATAAACCAAGAGATTTTAATTTGATAATCAACTAATCTTCAATTGTCTTATGGAAAAAAAGAAAATCTACAATGGTTTGTCATAGGAGAGAGAAATAAAAGATGTTTTTTTTAGTTCGGTTATCAAAGAAGAGAGAAATCAGAAAGAGAAATGTCAAATGAGAGAGAGATAAGATAGAAAAATAAAAGAGAATCTGAAATTGAAGAAAAAGGGTATTTTGAAAAACACCTGTACATAAGAAAGTTAAAATGGTGTCACACTCCTACAATTTATATTTTATACAATGAAAATCAGACAATGCAGCACCAAAAGTCTCCGGTCAATACCAGTCTTTCTACTGTCTAAATTCCCTTGTATCAACTAATCTAATACCAATTCACACTTTTAAAGTTCACCAACAAGAACTATTCTCACAAGTCTCGCACACAGACAATATAATTATGATTTTTTCACTATATGAAGGTTATCAACGAAAATGCTTGCCCCATCTATAGATCCTTATAGTCATTACAATCCACGTCTTACAACAAACTCACCCAATAGCATCACCCACTCAGTAGCCTAAAGTTTGATCTTGTACCAAGATCCAACCAATAACCCAGCTCTCTATCCGCATCTTGATCTATGCATATCCAAAATACCACATAACTTTGAAAAATGCATAAAAGCATTGTACTAACATACTATTCCAGGAAGCAACCCAAGATCCAAAGCTTACGTACAAATGCCGCACAATGGCACGATATTGCGCCATTTGTACCTATTATCTTCTAATCTCTTGAGCGAGGTAGAACCCAATCTCCAGCTCCATGGCACACTTTTCACAACCCATTAAAACAAAAGCCACGTGCATCTCCACCATCACTCGTAGAAGATGGTATAGCAGATGCTACGCTGAACCTCTCTGGCAAGGGAATGACGCACAATATAAGCACATCGTACACAATGATACTATCCTCAGAACTACTTATCCCTCACAAACAATAAAACATTACTTTCGTAGCACTTATACCCACCACATGGGCTTGCCCATTGCCCACACGATGCTCATTAGACCAAGGGGAATCTCCATAGGAACTAGTCCCTCAGATTTCGGACAGGGACTTCTATAAAGATCTTTCCACTCATTCATCATACTCAAAGTCGAAGTCACGGCATGGGGGCGTGTTCTCATCTAAGAAAGATGTAAAGTGCTCGCGGAGCGCACTTGCGAAGCAAGTGAAGGACCGATCCTTTTGCGCCAGTACTGTTGCGAGACTGGTACTTGGCGGCTCGACTTCTTTAGCCACTTCCGCATCTGTCGTATTCGGGAGGCACTTTTCTTTCTACTTCCCTCGTGCTAAAGCTAGAATAAGTCACCCTGCCAGAAAGGATAGACCCTGACTGAAAGGAAAGGAGAAGGGACGAGTGGCTCTGATAGCACATAGAAGTGAATGTAGATACATTTTGATTCTTTTTTTTTTTCGTTCTCTTCGATAAAGCATTAAGCATAACAAACATTTCATTAAAAAAAAAAGCCGATAGAAAATACTAATGAAAAATCCGTGTTTGTACAGAACCAATCTTCACTTTTCTTTTTCCGTAACGGATTAAAAAAAGCGTTCCCAAGGACTAGCAAAATCAAAATAGCGAAATTCTTGGGTCATCTCAATGGGTTCAGAAACCACGCTTACCTATTTCCTTGTATTCTACGCTTTAACTGGAACCAGTGCTTTTAGAGTGACTTTCCCACCCTGCATTACCAGACCCGTCTTACCTTTCCTTTCTTGCCAATGCCCGGAAGAATTGGACAAATAGACCTTACCTTGATAAGGGCAGGAATTTCCTTGCTCTAGTCAAGTAGCTGGTCCTAAGGATAGTGGAGAGTCAAACACCAACTACTCCCCTAAAAAGCTTCTTTAGCCATTTCTTTATTCCTGAGAGAAAACATCACTTACGATAGACTTTTCTCAAGCAAACCTTTATATCTTTGTTCCCCATTTGACATAAAACATCTTGGTGACATTATTACAAAATCTCCACCGACACAAATGGCAAAAATTTAGTTGAGGGCTTGGAAAGAAAATTCCACAGGCAATGAAGAGTTGATATTGGCAAGTATCTAATGCTTTTCATCAAAGAGTTTAAATGTTTTCAAATGGGCCATAAGAGGAGCATTAATCAAAATTATCCATCTTGACACTATTTTGGAGTCTTAATAATTAAATATATATATATATATATATTAACGGGTAGTTTTGAAAATTTAAAATTTTAAAAATTCCTTTTAGTATTGCAAGTGGAAATTCTTTTATCAAAAAGAATAAAATATATATATATATATATATATATATATCATCTTAGCCAATGGAAAAGCATTTTATCACCCTTTTTTAAGGCATCTTTGTAGAATTACTTCATTACCCTTAATAAAACGAGACTCTATATAATACACACGAAACTAGATGGAAAAGTGGCATCACATTAGAAACATCTGAGGATCAAAATCAACAAATCCCGTATGAAAAAAGTCCAAATGATATCAAAACCTTCAAAACCAATGCCAATTCCGCACAAATTTTTCTCTTTCCGTTTGCTGTTTAAGCCAACAGTAAGTTATGGCTCAGAAATGCATCAAAAAAAGACATTTCTAAACAGGAAGTCTCTCATAATTTAAAACCTATGGCCTTTACACTTACAAGAATGTGTTCTTTTTCCTCTTTTTTGGATCAAATATCTCATAACGAAACCTGGATATTACAGTGAAAATTCCAACACCAAACTCACGGTGATAACCTCAATGTAACACTTAAAAAACAATGAAACAATAACAGGACACTAAAAGGACTAACTAACATGATACATGGCCTAAGATAAAAGTACAGTTACCATGAGTAGAAAATTAGCAACCAAAACAAAAAAGAATACCTAATCTCATCGGTATCACACCTTCAGTGATGAAAGGCCAATTAGAGTAGCACCAAGCATGGCTGAGCATGACTAAGCGATTGCAAACTTGACTGTCTCTGATTCACTAGGCCTCCATATGGACTTCTGCACACACAGCAATCCTTCCTTGTCCTTGGAGTAGGTCATTCGAACCTCCCATTGCATAGACCTCACCATGTTCTCCAGTTCATTAATGGTCTCAACATTGTCCCGAACAATAAGTTTCCCTTCTGGCCTCAAGATCCTATCAACTTCTGCTACTACAGCCACTAAATTGCACCTGCAGCACCCACAAATCATTGTAAGTTTAGAGCAGTGTGTTAAGATATTGCATGGTCCCAAATGAAAGTTTCACAGGTTTAGAAATGACAAATTAACGAGGTATATACACACCTCTTTTTGATCTTGGAGAATAGATGGTCAGCATGGACAAGATCATAAGACCTAGGGTAGGTGCTAAATGACTCGCACCAATCGTGATATATACCGAAGAGACCACGCTCATAAATTATAGGTAATGTATCTGGAGCATCCACTGAGACCACATTCATAACCCAAACATTCAAATCTTTCAAAGCAGCAGCAAATCTGCAAAAGCACAGAGAAGTCAGAACAAATAGAAAGGACAAAAGAACTTGGAAAAATTACCTGACACCCAAAATGGACTAAGACATTCTACATGGAAAGTTTTTCACAGGAAATTAAACTTGCTCACTTTCATAGAAAAGGAGAAAAAAGAAACCCACCCTCTCATTAGTATATTTTTTTTTTGCCAGGATCAAGTACAATAATAATAGCAGCAAAACAAAAACCATAACTAATTTGACTTTTCCCATGGATCAGGAAAAAAGCAACCAAAACTAATTAACTTTCAGAAGATTAAATATTTTTAGAGAAAATCTTATGATATATCTACACAAAATAACAATTCAAACAAACTAATCATTTTACTTACCCTCCATAGACGGATCTCATGTCCATGACACTCCTAACAGATGACCAGTTAATTCCCATTCCATTTAGATATGACTTGCTCACGACACGTTTCCAATGCTGATAATCTGCATTGAAGTCCTCAGGAGCAGCTTTTCCATAAACTCCAGTCTGGGAAGTCAACAACCAATAAGGTGGTTTATCCAACCTTGCCGGCCATTGATCAGGCCATTGAGACCCACGGTGTATTGGATCAGTAGGCACTTTATGCAAACAAGCTTGCAGTGGCACATTCCTATATACAATGAAAATATAAAACGTGATTAGTACACATACAGAGCTACAAAATTATGAGCAAAGTAGTTCGAATTGGACAAAAAGTTAGAGACCAATTTCAATCATAGACAGTTTCAGTGCTTGCATTCCAATGCATTTTTCTAATCTTTTTGCATGGATATAGAAACATTTGAAAAGTTCAAGCCAAAAATACTATCTGGCAATCCCTATAACAGAGAAATCGAACTAGTAGAAGATGATGCGTCACAGCTAAATATTATAAGTACCAGGCCGCATCAGGAGCATCGGATTCTGGGCAGATAGGTGGTTCTTTTTCCGATCTTTTCTCATAGCATTCATTGGATGTAGGCTTCCTATATATAGCTGCACCAACGCCATTCAATGTATCCTTGCTAATTGTAACAAGCTCCCAGCATATTGCTTTTGTTAGTTTCTTCATGGCTGCAAATAGTTTCCACAATTTTCAAAAGTTAGATTTTTCAACCAACAGAAAATTCAATTCTCCATGGTGATAGATCTATAAATCAATATACCATTCCATATTTCAACATCTTCAGCTTTTTTCTGATAAACTGGAGTAGCAGACCACACAAAGAAACCACCAGGTCGCAACACACGATTCAGCTCCAAGAGAAGCTTACCGCCTGCATATTATACTTGTCAGTGCCAAAAACAAAAGAATAAACAAAATAAATTGCACCATACATTACTATTGTCAAAAGCTGTTGGCTCAAAACATAACAATGTGCAGAAAACTGTAACTTCAATAATGCTATTAACCATGGATTACATTGAATAAATTTAATCACAACTTCTAAAATTGCATCACCACTTTGAATATATGAAAACTGTAACTTCAATAATTCTATTAACCATAGATTACATTGAACAAATTTAATCACAACTTCTAAAATTGCATCACTATGTTGAATATATAATGCTTTATCATGAATAAAAATAAATTAACAAATAGTATCTACAATACCTTCTATATGCCATGGAACCCTGCAGCGAGCACAATGAACAACGTCAAAAACTCTGCCAGGGAAGGGAAGTCTCTTTGTGCCCATTACAGCAGATATACTGGGAATTCCCCTTTCAAGTGCAAACTGCACTTGAGCTTCATGTTCATCTTTTGGGGCAAATGACATGGTGAGAACATCTCTGTCAAAGAGAAAGCCACCAAAGCTTGCAACACCACATCCAACATCCAGAATGACACGGGTGCGTTTTCCCCAGGCAATATCAGGAACGGACTGCAACATAAATAAAACCAGTGCTGCGATAAACTAACTGAACACTGAGATGGATAGAAATAAAACATTTATTCCCATTTTTCATACAACCAAACAAACAAATATCACAGTTCTGCTTGGCTAGACAACCAAACAAATCGAAATATAGCTCTATTTTCCATAACTACTAATATCTTTTGCCGCTTAGGTACTATGTTACAATGTAATTATTGCACGCAAAATACATATGCACAGCACATGGATCCTGTCATGTCCCTCCCAAGAGGACACTAAGGATAATGGCAAGGAAGAAATGAAACACAGATCCAGTTTAATTTAGCTTCATTTCTTTTTTCTTTAACTTGAGTGTCTTGGTCAGTCATTTTGTTTTCTCCTTAATAAAATCTCATCGATCATAAAAAGAAAATGTGTTTCAAAACCCTGACAAATTCTTACTTTAAGGCATAAGTCAAGCAATCATGCAAAAAGTAATATAAATGGAATGACTGATGAGAATCAAATCAATAAGGGCATTCACCTCCTGGATAAAATCAATATAGTGAAGAGCTCCATGCTTAAACTGTGTTCCACCACCAGGAAAAGTAAGGTATTCGCCAGTAACTTTCACCCAATTCTGGTGACCTTTAATTTCTGCAAGCTTGGTGTGAGGAACATTATAATACCATATCTGTAACAATGCTTCGTATCAATAAATGCAATCAAATATGGAAAAAGAAGAATGTAAATGAAACTTGCAAGCTAATTTAAGGTACCTTTTCCCTGCTCTTAGGCCATTCAATTGGGCGCCTATATCCCTCCGGAAGTGGAACAAGGCAGGTGGGTGCTTCTTCAGGACAGTGCCTCTCCCGATGTTCATAATGCTTGGTACTATGAAGACTCTTAATTGCTTGTATATTGTCGAGACAAGGGATGAAATCAGGACCAGCTGTGGAATTGCAAAGTTTCCAACTGTAAACAGTTTGCTGTTTAGAAGAACGTTGTGTTTCCTTTTCATTCTTTGACTCTACAGCTTGAGTTGACCATGAGCTATTTTGGGTAGTAGTTTCATTCAAAAGCTCAGACTGAGCCCCAGAGGGAAATACCTCAGTTGAACTCTGGCTTATAGCCTGACTGTCTTCCTTTTTCTCACCAGAGCTTCCACCTGACTCCTTGTCATTTTGCTCCACTTTCTCCTCTATCTGACCATTTACCTTGTCACCGTCTTTTGTTTCATCTGGGTTATCCAATTTCTTCTCCTCATCCTCTGATTTATTCTCATTCTCGTCCGAATTAGTCTTGTTCTCATCCTCATTTGCACCAGACTTCTTCTCACCATTGTCCCCAGCTTCTGAATTTGAGTCGCCATTTTGTGTATTGGAGTCCCCATCTTCAGATTTATTTCCTCCATCTTCTGTCTCAGGTTTTGATCCATCTTCAGGCTTCTCCTCTACTTTCTCTTCAATTTTCTCCTCCTGCTGCTGCTGCTCTTCAACTTTCTCTTCGATCTTCTCTTCAGTTTTCTCTTCAGGCTTCTGTTCTTCTTGTTTCTCCTCACCCTGATTGGAAGTCACTTTGCTGTCTCCCTTTGTTGCATCCTCAGGCAAATCTCCAGGATTATCTTCAAATTGTCGGGTTTTGCTCTCACTGGTCTCACTAGCTTGTTCCTTCACTTCACTCACCTTCTCTTGTCCCTTAACCTCACTTTTATTCTCCTGGGGCACATCAACATTTTGAACTGGAACTACAGACGACGAGGTCATCATCCAAACCCCGACCAAACATAGAGCCACAAATACCACAATAGTAACTGTCGAGCAATAACTGGAGGAAGACCTCCTATTTTCTACTCTAGTATATTTTCCTAAAGCCATTCTTACCAATCAAAAGTTATTCCCCGACACCCTAAACCTGGCAATCAAACGAAATAGAAACAAAAAAACAATTACAATCATACATTGCATCACTCTTGTAACAGATCCAGCGAAATTTTCATGATCTACCAACTACCCATATTCCAAAACCCAAACCCAAAAAATAAAAGTTAAAATACATAGAAACTAAAAAAACCACCCCAAAAAAAAAAAAAACATTTAATACAAAGTCACCAATAGATATTCATATTCATGTACAATCATTTACAATGTAATCCACCTAGGTGAATAAAAGCATGGAAAAGAGTGAATTTAAAGAGATCCACTAAACATGGAAAGCCAAGAGATTTTCTTTCTTTTTCCACAAAGACAAACAGAATTCAAAAGCATAGAAATGAGACAACTTTAGGCAAAAACGGCGCTCATTGGACGTCAAAATCCATAAGCGACTTGCATCCCATTAAGTAAAACTCAAAGTCGAAGCTTTTCCAGACAAAAGCAAGCAATTTAGATCCATAAAAATTCAAAAAAAAAAAAAATCAAAACCCACAAGCTAGAAATAGAAAAATCGAAAATTAGAAGATGGAAAAAGGAACTAAAAAAACACCAAGTTCATTTAGATCTGGGAGATCCAACGAGCTGAGCATTACGAAAAACGTTATGGTAAAGTACCTGGGCTTTTTCACCAAATGAGATCTGAGCAGCAAATCTACCTCTCCATATTGGGAAACGTGAAATGTGAATCGGGAAAAAGGGTTGGAGACGAAAGGGTGGGTTTGATGAATGAATGTTTTTAGATTGAGAAATGAGATAGATTTATACTAGCAAAAGTGGCAGCTCTCAATTTATTTTATTCATTTAAAAAAAAAAAAAATTGAACTGTTTGAACTTTTGGAGTTTCTGTTCAAATTTAAAAAACAAATTGAAAATTTGAGAGAGAGAGAGAGAGAGAGAGATTGTAAGGGCGATAAACACTCCGCCACAGGAAAGCCGTGAATTCAGAAAACAGAGACAAAGCCGCTGTGAATCATCAATCCAAACGCGGTAATTTGTATGGGTTTACGCGTTTATTTTTTTATTATTGTGTGATCATCATTTTTCTCTTTTTTTTTTTTTTTTTTTATTCTTCCATTTTTTATGGAAATTAAAAAGAATTATCTCGATATTAGTTTTCTCACAATAATATTTTCTTTTGAGTTATATTAAGATACAATATTAATGTATTCAATTTTTTAATTATAACATTTGGATTCAGTAATTGACAAGTTTACGACCTGCTACATAATTTTCATGAATTAATTTACTATGTTTGTGCTACCCAATTAATTGATTTATATATATATATATATATTGGAATAAAAACTAATTTTTATTATTCAAAAGAATGCATTTCGCCTGTTTTAGACTTAGTTGGGTTACAAAGTCTATTTTGATTTTTAAATAAAAGATTTTGATGAGACGATATGTGAAACCAATTTACTTTTCTATATAAATTTTTATTATTAAAAATAGTACATATCAATAACTAATTTGGACATATTTAAAATGTTGTTATTTATTAATTAGTGATAATTATTAATTTATGTATCAAATTTAATTAAAATATTTTATTTTACTATTTTTTATATTAAAATTATATAAATAAACTGTAAACTATTTGAATTTGAATTGTTATTTGATGTATAATTTTTACTATCAATAATAATAAATAATATTTTTTTATATAATTATTACATCACCAATCCAATATCCAAAACAAATTTTAAAAAATATAGTTTCAATTTCACTCGGCCTTTTGAAAATATAAATTCCCAGCTCATTATTATAACAATCACGATTTGTGTTAATATTTTGAAAATGTTTGGTATATTATCACTATCAATATCAACCCAAAGTTTGGTGATTATGATTTCGCTTTCTTTGGTTTCAAGGAAAGCACGAAATTCTCTTTTATAAAGATATTGCAATAGACTTTAATTATGTCATGCAAATTGGCTGTATTAATGTTTGTTGCGGCAGAACATCAAATCTAATGGCTGGCATAAATATAATTCATTTTTTCATAAACCTTATTATTTTCTTTTATAGTACGTCCATTACTAGTCTATTTTTCTTTTTCTTTTTTTCTTTTTTATGGGTGAAACCACTATTAATCTATTAACGTAGGATTCTATGCTGTGACATTTGAATTTTATACTATATGACAATTTAATCGGTTATTATAAAATTTTTTATATTATGTTTTAAATTTTAAAATATCAAAAAAATATTAGATAAAATCAATTAATAATTATTACATCACGAAAAAAAAAGATTATTCATAAAAAATATCATTTGGATGGTTTAGCTTTTGAACCTCAGCATAGTTAAATTAAAATTTAGCACAGCTATGCAGTAGAAAAGAAGCCTAAATGGGACCCCTTATTTCGTTTATAGGTCTAAACCTAAAAAAACTTGTTTATTTCTTTTAGTTTCATCCAATAAAATAAATCATTAACATACCAAAGAAATTATCATAAAAAAAAAAAATCTAAAATTGACCTAAACACAATTTAAAAAGAAATGTAGAAAACATATAATATTAATTTAAGCCTAAAATGTTTGCTTTTATCTTGTTACACTAAAACTTGGGGAGCTTTGCACTAGCACAAAATTTTAGACTCATTTATTTTTATTTTTATATTTTTATTTTTGTTATATTTGACCCACCCCACTATGGAAATTAGAAATTTGGAAGAAATTTTATTTGATTTTTAGTCAAAGAATTTCATTTTATATTTGCTCATCGAAGTTAAATGAGTGCCGTCCAGTGAAGCGTCGGTGCAAGATTTTAAGAAAATGGAAAACAAATCTTCTTTGGACGAGACCGCATGACGCGCCATGTGCCTTAACCAGAAAAAAAAAAAAAAAAAAAAAAAAAAAAAAAGCAACACCGACTCAAGCTTGACAATCAAACCAAACATAAATAAATAAATAATAAAAACAAACAAATAAAAAAACTCATAAAAAAATAAAATAAAATATCTGATTTTTATTTTTAGTAAAAAAAACAAGATAAAACGGGTATAAAAAGTCAGCATGTCAGTGGGAATACGGCCGACAATGCATATGGAGGGTCCCACTACGCGTGAGATAGAGATACGAAAGGAATTGAGTGGAACGGAGCAGATCATGACAAGTACATGCATGATCGAAGTGTTGTGATTGGCTGTTTGAAGTATAATGTACCGTACGCAATCGAAACTCCAACGTGCCAGCCACTGCATGCCGTGATCCGGATCCCCATGAGGCGGGAGATGGTGAAACCAAGAATGGCTTGGCTACTCTCAAGACTATTGTCATTATGGTGATCCCTCTCTTTTTCTTAATCATTTTGTTTGATTTGGATGATCGTACGGTCAGATTTTGAATGGTTAATAAGGGAAGATGGATTTTATTCGAATAATCAATGTGGTGCCACGCCACACCACGCCGCTCCAACCCAACATCATGATTCATGACAAAGATTCCCTTTTCTCTTCATTTGTTTCATTGCGCTGTTTGTTTTCTCATAAATTATCATGGTTTATTATTATTATCATTCAAAATCTTATTTATAAATCAACGTTGCTTCACTATTTTAAAAGACAATGCTTTTGATTATAAAACAAATTTAGAATCTTTAAAACAATTAATAAAAATAATTAAGATTGTCAATATAATTTTAAAGTATCTCTAATAGCTTTTTATATTGATAAATATTTTTGACAAATAAAAATAATAATTAATTTTATCTAAACAATCTGTCAAATCAATATGATAAGAAAAAATAAACATTGTTGAAATAACTATTTACTTTTAAAAAGTTTGTTAAATATTTTGAAATTTGTTAAAAAAAATTTACTTTTAAAAAGTTTGTTAAATATTTTGAAATTTGTTAAAAAAAATAATTTTTTTTACAAAAAGTCAATATTAAAAAAATATATAAACTAATAAAATATTTAATTAATTAACTTTTATGCACAACAAAATTGAAAAGCAATTTTACAATTGATTGTGGATTTATGTTATTTAAATTTAAATAATATTACTTTCTATGTTACATACACACATATATAAGTGAAAAGTTTTACTCTTAGGTTCACCCTCCCCCTTAGAGTTAATGTACTCAAAATTTTGCATGTTCATACATGAGTATAAATGGATTTATGAGTTTAAACAAACTTATAACAAACTTAGTCCTTAGAAAAATTGTTACAACCTATGGACAAGTTTTTTTTTTTTTTTTTAGCTGAATATCTAAGGAAATATTTGAGTGTCTATAATGAACATATCGTAACATTTACAAACATTAAAAAGGAGTAGAGAAGAATTAGAATAATATAACATAATCTTATTCCACGCATTAATAATGCTTTGTTCTTCAATTGATTAGAACGACATTAACTCACTAATAATTTTAATCAATTTTACTAAGCAAACTTGAAAATGCCTAACACCCATAAAGGGTTTTAGACATTGAATGTTAAATAGATAATCAAGGTAAAACAATGATCAAATTTTAGTTTAATTGTTGTCAAAAGGCTATACATTTTGTACATTTTATGGTGGTTTCTACCCTATTGTTTATGACCTTTGTCTTTTATTATCTTTATGGCAATATCTTATACATCTATTTGCATCCAATATCATTGCTACTTTTAGATGGTTCATCCAAATCTCACACATCATTTGATGCATGGACGTCATATTATCTTTTATTATATCTAACTAAAAGTTAGATACTGAATTATTTATGGCTTTCTCATAAATGATTAAATCCAAATCATTATTTATATTAAATCCGTGTTCCTAAAAATAGATTTCATAGTTATCAGATATAATGGATCTTTGAACATTTTGTTACCTTCTCAAAAAGGCACACATCAACAACAGCTGCAACCAAAATATATCATTATATCTTATGGTTTCAATTCTAATTGACTATTAGTTCCACTACTATCATATTAATATTATCATATCAATATTATTTCTAGTAAGAACATCAACAATGGGAATGATCCACACTTTCCTTTTGGTATTCAAGCTCCTTTTGGACCCTTATTTTTACCAATGTCAAAATACCCTCAAAATAGCTACTCTGTTTGACTTAATAATCTTGGTAGTTTGAAATGGATAATAAAATTTGGAATCCTTGGATACTTAACAATATCCAACAAAAAACCATTAAAGGTTATAGGATCCAAAATCTTAACTTAAAAATCATAAATCACAATCTCAGTTTCATAATCTTATATACAAGAAAACTGGTAAATTAAAATTTGTCAACGTACACTGCACCATATACACAATGTGCAATTCTTCCTTTCAACAATGCCATCTGTTGAGGAGTGTCAAGTATTGTATATTACACATTAATACTATACTCACGCAAATAAAATTGCAAATGGCCTTAAATTTTGTTCAATCTCGTTATATCTACTATAGTATTCACCATCATTATTAAACCTCAAAGCCTTCAATATAGTATTCATTTGAAGCTCGATGTTCACTTTGAGCTCTTTAAGTGCAACCAAAGCATCATACTTCTCGCTAATAATTTCAACATATGCATAACAAGACCATAATAATAAAAGTCATTAATATATAATAAATGCCTATAGCCTATCACAGTAGATGATATAACCAAAACCATGAACGTTACTATCATAATATAAAAAATTATTACTAATTTTGGCACGTACAGGTGCAACTATAGGAGTAACAATAGTGAGATAAGAGAATTTAACACAAATAGTAGCTAATAAGTCAAGTTACCAAAAATGCTACATAAAGTTTCATAATGGCCAATCTCAATTAGCTTAATATTCCATGTCATCTCTTGTTAAATCATCAACTTTCAATAGTTGACCAAACTGTGATCAAAGTTGCACCATCCATTAAAGATTTCTTTCTTTTCGCCTTTTTATGACAAACCACATCTATGCCAATGAGACCAGACATAAAATCCTTCTTCTTATTGGGCTTCAGATCTTATCTTTTCTTTGCAACAATTTTCTTAAATTTATCCTTTTGACTGATCATATAGCAAAGGACTTAAATATGTTCAGCTTGATATAATCCTCCTCCTTAAAGAGAATAGTAGTTAACTCATCCAAAACACATCCAAACTTCGTAGTGTGTTGATGCTTGACCCAATATTATCAAAAAAGATGAAAGGCTCCTCATTATTGTGAAAGATATTCCTCGTCAATATCTTTGTCAAGATCCATAAGCTTGATATAATAAGAGAAAAGTTTCAAGATAAACTAATTCACATCATTAATTCCATCATACACAATAGAGTTCAATAAATATAAATAGTTATGTTTCTCAATTTATCAAAATTAATAATTTCTAACTAAACTAACTCATGAACTTATCTACAGTGTTCATCTTTAAAATACTTGAAAAAATTCAATCATCTATGACTGTTGTACAACACTTATATAAGTGCTTCAAGTCCTTCCTTACACAACATTTAGCTTTGGCAATACTATAATTATTTGGTATCTTTAGTGGTTCAATTTTCAAAGCCATATCTAACTTTGTGAGAGTCAAACATTATCAGAAACTTTCACTACTTTTGACAATTAATCTATTTAATTTTATCATGATATTCATAGGTAGAGTATTATGAGTACTTTTGGCTATGGAAATAGCAAAAAAAATGAATGCATTATATCACAATGACTATGAAAATGTTATCATTCTAGCCCCCTCAATCATATCATATCATATAATATTGCTAGGGTCAAACAGCAAAGCCAAACCCTAAGTCAAGCACAGTCACATCAGCATAACACTCGAGACCAATCTAGTACAGGCCCATACATTAGAGTTAGAGATGCTGTCCCTCAGGGATAATTTCCTTTTATCCTCTTTGCCATTCAATGGTCTTGATTTCCTGAAAACAACCGATTTTCCATTTCTTCTGGATGACTACTCCCCTTTGAACTCCTTCCCTGTGGCGATATCTCTATCTTTGTAGTACAAATGAATCCATACATAAGTCAGGGATAATCAACTAAATCACCACAATCAAATACATTGAACTAAGTTACCGACAAGGTAACTTAGAGCCTACGATTTATGGTATTCAATCAATTTTCACTACCATTTCAAGCATCCTACTAAGTAATTAAACCATCGGAAAAATAACCTAATCATCTGTATGGACCCTTGTTTATAAGCAAGAAAATATTACATTTGCGGTTTTATAAAATAGGCAAGCTAAGTGTTGCGATAAACAAATATTTAGGCATCCTATCTATTATGCCAACATCATGTTGACACCCATATATTGAACAAATTAAATCTCATGATAGAACGAGTATCCAAAATTTCATTTACTGTGTCAACTTTTATTCCATTGGCAATTTCATGATATGGACAAAATAAATTTCATGAAAGGTGAGCATCTATAATTTTACACCATTATACCAATTAGGTACTAAGCCTCATAACAATTTATAGTTTGGACATATTAAATCTTACAATAGGTAAATGCTTAATCTAGTCACACCACTATGTCAAACATGACACAAAACCTTTTAATGGGCAATTTTAACCAAAATATTTAATTTTGAACATTAGGCATTTTAATTTAAATAAATTGAAAAATTGAGAATGGTGTAAATTTTCAAAAAATAAAATAAAATAAAATAATAAATAAAACCATAAATAAATAAATTTGATTTTCTTTCTTTGTTGAAATAATGATGTCATGGTGATGTCAACATATGACGATGCTGATGTCAACACATGAGGATGCTGACATCAGCTCATCCCTACATCCAGCCGAGTTATGGGTCAATCCTTTTGCAAGTTCACAGGTTGTGTGGCCTACTTCCTCGACCCAACTAGATAAACTCCCTCGGCCATGGTTTTCTTTGATTTCGGTGGTATTCTGTTCATTTTGGCTTGGGCAATCAGTTCATACAACAATTTGGCCAAAGTTGACCCAGAAAAACAAACACCCAAGCTAGAGAAATCTCGACCTAAGTATACACGGTTTCACCATATTTTCGCACTATTTTGGCTGCCATTTAAGATGATATTAACAATGAACGATTCGTTTAGCATTGGGTAACAAAAACCACACAAAAATTTGGTCCAATTTTGGCTAAAAATTATCACCCAAACCTAAACATATGTAGTACGGGTTCACAAATTTTATCATATTTTAAAGATGTTTCAGACCAAATCAAATATTCAAAACTACTCTATTCAATTTGAAATCCAATTTTCCATAAAGCCTAGGTTTCAATTTGATCCAAAACAAAGTTACACAAAAAATTTTCATAAATCTGGTTTAAGATTTTCTGTGAGTTTAACATTCTCTCATACCAAAATGAAGGTTCAAAATTACTTTATTCCATTTAGTATACACTTTACAACAAGGCCTAGTTTTCAATTTGTCTAAGAAACAAATTTCACATAATTGCATAAAATCAATTTACTACGAAACACATAACCTAATATCTACATCATGCTTTTTTTAGTTTTTTAGGATTAATTTGAAAATTGTTTACAATAGGTTTATGAAAACATGAAACCCAATATATTTTTTTTTTCTTTTTTGGCTTCACACGGCAATATATGAATCACAATGAAAAGCCATATATGAATCTTATTAATATAGCTAGGTGTAGTCTCATGCAATGCACATTGCTTATTCTGAAATAGTAGTTTATTATTAGTTTTGAATAGCTCAAATCAAAATAAATTTAAAACTACTATAATATAATAATTTGAAAAGTGTGTCTATCTATTTTAACAATCAATAAACTTATGATAATTTGATTTAAAATACAAATTATCTACTCATTTTATATTAATAGTAAGGATAAAGTTTGAATAGAATGATCATATAAAACATTCTATGAACGGTTATTTATTGATAGAAAATTGTTATATGTTATTGTTATTCTTTGTCACATAAGTAACAAAATTACCAAATACATTCATATTTGATTTTATATTTTTCTACATAGTGCATTCTTTTTAATTTTGTTCTTAAGCCAAACAAACTTTCTGTTGCTACCCTCATCAACTGTAGGAGAGGACTTTATAGTTTCTTTCTATCTCTTCTTAACATCATTTGGTTGTGAAATATTTATATTGCTAACCATTTTGCCTCACTTCCAATACCTTATCATCATTGTTAACCTAATAAAATATTGTTGAATTCTCTCTCATTTCCAAATATATGTAGATTCTGAAAATTGTAATATAAATGCATCAATACACTAAATAAAAGTCTATCTAATTGTTTAAGGAATTCTAGTTCAAAAATAGAAATCTCCATGTACTAGTTGCTTTTGTCTTTTAGACATGGCACAAAAGTTAAAAAAATGAATAATTCCTTCCTAAAATGAGTTAAACCTATATATATATATATATGTATATTTGTTGAAGAATGATGTTTGTTATAAATAGTATAACAATCTGAATCTTAAATTCAATATGAACCAACGCAAAAAGAACTTAAATGTATAAAAATATTAATAAATAGTTCATCAGTGTCAATTATATATATCGTTATGCTTTGACTATTGAATTAATCATTAAATCCTTTAATCATTATTGTAACAACACACACCTACAAAAAGTCATTTACCATAAGTAAATAACATACTATAAAATAGAAAACAAGAAAATTATAGAATGGTGCTCTTTGTGGTTTTTAAGCAAAAAATTTTCAAAAAAATGCTTAAAATATGAGGATGTATTTTTGAGATTTGTTACCAAACAATGCTAAAAGTGACTATTTTCTTTGTTTTTTGTTTTTGTTTTTTTTTTTTTTTGGTTTTTTTTTTTTAATTCCTTTCCATTTGAATATCAAACCTAGTAAGCAATAGAATAGACACTTTCACCGATAGACTTCTATTTAAAAATCTCTCATACCACTCATAACCCTACTATAAACCTAATTTCGACTTTAGTAGTAAATGAATAAAAACCCGTATACCTTTAACATCTAACAATGAAATAATTGAAGAAGGCAAGTGTTTGACTTATTCCTAAGAATCCAATAACTACAAACTTCTTCCTTTGCCGATAAGGTTGAGTCTTATTGTAACCCGTTAAAATAAACTTAAAATAAAATGCTCCATTCAATTTTCCTTATCTTCCCTAGAAAAAAGGATCTTAGCTTCAAACTTTTCATTTTTTCTCATCTTCCTAGTCTTCACTACAAGATTGCATTTTCTTTTGTTCTATTTTTTAATTTTTTTTCTTTCAAAATCAGGGCACAAGTAGAACACAAGACATTTGACAAACCACGCAAAAACTTAGGTAAATAGAAATTATAAAATAATATCTAAAAATTGACAATTCCATGTCCCTTATATACTCCTTTTTACTAAATGAACATTAAAACTCAACATCATTTTTACACCCAAAATGTTAATTCCTTAATGTAGTAATAGGGCAAGTGAAAAAAAGAGAGTAGATAAAAAGCAAATAAGACTCGGTTTCACTCAAATGCAAATATGAATACGCATTTCAATTAGGTACATCCATATAGGCAAATTCTTAAAAATAAAAACAAACAAACCAACTTGAACACATCAAATAGCAAGTTCCAGCAATGGCAGATTATCAGAAGTTCCATTAATGTCTTGATGCTACTGTTATTGGCGATGGCAGCGCTTCTTCATCTACTTGATGAATCATACGAATTTTGTCGTAAGTTTGGAAGATGTGCGAGGATTAGCAAAAAAATTGAGAGGGTGAAACGTTGTTGGTTTTTTATCCGAGAAGAAAAAGAAGAAAAACCTCAAAAGCTAAGGTTTTGTTTTGGACGCGAGGGATGCTTTTTCTATTTTTTACTTTCATTTTTGTTTTTTTACAATTAAGACAAGTGTGATATTAAAAGAAGGAAACCAAAAGCGAAAAATCTCTTATGAAAAAAAAATTGTCTATTGAGATTTTTCGTAGGAGAACCAATCTTTGGTACAGAGAAGAAGATGAAAAAGAAATTTTTTTTTTTTTTTTTGGCTACATGTGTGTGAAAAGAGTAGTTGCCGCATAGTCAAAGTACCCATTACAATAAAAAATCATACCATGGGATCCCAAAAATCTCATACAAGATATTTGAATTTGGTTTACACAAAATTATCATTGTATCCTTGGCATATCATTTTGGGAGGAAAACTATAAAAGGGTAAAGTTTGGTATTTTTAACTATAAATGACTATATTTTAAAATTAAATAAAATTTTAAAAAATCCAAAACAAAACAAAGTGCAAAACATACATGGGGTGTTTGTTACATGGGACTGGCCAGGACTGGATGGGTTATAGTCCCAATCTGGTGTTTGGGAAGGAAAATGGAGGACGGGACACACTTATCCCATTAATCAAATTATCCGAAACGAAGGGGACAAAGCTGACCCACCAAAACACCTGGGTCACTTTTGTCCTGTCCTCTTTCGATGCTTTCAACCTCTCAGCCTCTCACATAAAGTTGCTTCTGCCGGACCGTTCGCCACTTCTTTTCGGTTTGAAGCCACAATTCTTGACCTCGAAGACGTTTCCTACCAGTACACCAGCCATGCAGCTGTCAAAGCTAACCCTAACTCTGCCGCCGGCGAAACCCATTTCAACCTCAAGATTGTCTCCCCGAAATTCGAAGGCTTGAACCTCGTGAAACGACATCTGTTGGTCTACGACGCCTTGGCCGACGAGCTCCAATCTGGACTCCACGCCCTTTCTATTGTTGCCAAGACTCCTCAAGAGCTCGAATCTCAACCCAAACGTCGACCAGAGTAAAATCCAAAACTGGGTTTTTTTTTTGTCACTGTGAGTGGCCGAATCCAAATTTGCTTAATTTGTGGTTTATTTTTTTATTTATTTTTGAATTATTAAATTTGTAATCGTATATCTCTGCGTATTTCAGCATTTCAGCAACCGGCCTTCTCTCCCAACTCCGAAATTCCAGCATTTCATTTCTTTTTCCCTTGCCTTTCCCCAATCCCTCATTGCCCCCTCTTCCACCCTGCTGATCCCCAAGGCCAGTGACCGTATCTAACAGGTAATTCTTCATTCCCAATACTCTCTCTCTCTTTTGCTTGTTTCTTGTTGACCAAACGGACGTGTAACTGACTCTCTGATTTGGGCCTTTTGTTTCTTTTTTCCTTTGATTCCACTTCCTGTCTGTATTTGGATTTCGATGTCTCCGAGACCCTAGTGATGCTCTTTTTTGTTGTTTAGTGTCCTTAAGACATGAGTTACCCTTGCTTCCCGACGGGAAAACTGTAAGATAAGAAAGAAAATGTCATATGTGAAACTACAAAACTGTTATAGAAATTGTTATTGTGATGTGACAAAGATATATTGATAAAACCACAGTTAGAATTGCAGACACTAGATTGGTCGAGACTTGTCCTATATCAGAACCTCATTTTTATTGTTGGAAAGGCCTTTTTTAATTAAAAGTGTTTGAAATCTCATCAAACAGATTTATAAGAAGTTTCAGACAAAAAAGCCATACCAAGACATAAATTTAATGAGAAATTGTCTAATTTCAGTAAGTTAAATCCAAAAGTCAACTCCTCAGGTTCTATTCAGGAAAACAGGACTGTGTTCCAATGGCTATGATATTATAAAGAATAGAATTGTAGAAAGCAAACAAAATAAGTATTCTAGCACGCTTTGTGTTATATATATAGATTGGCTATAATATCAACATGAGACCCTTTAACAATTTCTACGAGACAGCTTTCTATTTAGTCATTCTCTCAAGAATGGTTGAAATTATGACAATGCAATATCAACCTTTTTAGATTGCTTTTTTTTATTACTAGTTTAGACGCTTTTACTGATTTTTCTAACATGATGAAAAATTCTTCTGAATGATCTAACATGTCTAATGCAAACTTGTAAAGATCTGGTTTGTGTAATTGGTTTTTGTTTTGGATTGTCATTGGTGGTTGTTTTGAATCGGTTTGAGGTTGTTGGTTTGTAATAATTGGGTGTGTTACGCCAAGTAGATAGATAGATAGATAGATAGATTGATAGATAGATACAAGCAGATAGATACAAAATAAAGCATATTGAATGAACACATTAGACAGATCATCTGGTGAATCCCTGTGATGAGCTGCAATTGCTCCTGATCTCTTAGCTATTGAATTCAGATGGCATTCCTAGTTGTAAGGTTTAGAAAGCAAAGAAAGAAACCCAGATTAGGAGACTAAATATGAAACATGGGTTTTGTCTTCTCTAATAAAAAATGGATAAGCTTTTTTTTTTTTTTTTTTTTTTTGCCTTTTTAACCTTATAGAGTGATCTTGCTCTGCCAAATACAAAATCAACTCTGCCTTGGATGAAACACTTGTAGAAAAAGTGTGTTCCACTTTCATCTAAAAGCGTATCTTGCTTCCCCAAAAACCTTGCTTTATAGAACATTGCTTTATCACCTGCAATTCTCAAGGCTACTGCTTGGTTGCCTTGTCCTCTGCGAACTGGAACTGCAGAATTCTGCAAACACCCCACACCATGAAATTATGTATCAAATAATTTGCATTTGAAAGTTTGATCTTATTGTTTTTTGGAGGGAAGGACTTAGGAAAGATGTTTAAGTACCTCGAAAGTGATTCTAGTTGCACAGAAATAATCCGACTTTACGGTTACAGATGCTGAGTTATATGTTCCCAGTGCAATACCATATTGATTTTTATCTGATGCCAAGTCATGCCATGTAAGTATAGTTCTGGATGTATGATTCATTTGTCCTATGAATGATATATATGGCTTCGTAATTGGTATATATATCTTTTCTATGCATAAATTTAAAGAAATTTCAAAAAATGTTTTCCACAATTTTCATAAAAAAGCATAAAACCTGCATGCATAGTCAATATAGCTGGTTGAAAATTTTGGTCGAAAAGTCATGTTGAAGGAAAGGAAGAGGAAGATAAAGAGAAAAATAGCAAGTTTTTCAAAAATCCCATGCAAATACCAACTGTACATGTACCTACATTTGCATTCTCACTTACAAAGTAAAACAGTAAGAAATGAAAACTTGAAAATTCTTCATTTGGTTTTCTGTTCAAACCAGAAAATTTTAACGACTCAAAACTCCAAAAGCAATTTGACCCCAAAAACCAACTTAGAAAGAGGCTTGCAGACACAAGACATAGCAAGAAAAGAGAGTGTGTGCGTATACATATATATATATATATATGTATATATATTTCATATATATAGACCTGTATGTTCCAGGAAGAATGTAGATTTTCACCCTTTGTGTGTTATGTTCTGGAACCATATCAATAGCACCTTAAACTGTACTAAAATTTCCTCCTCCATTTGTGTCAACCACAATAACATGGCTTAATTTGAATTCAATTGCTTCTCATATAAAATGTTTTTAATGCCACTCTTGGATTCCACGCAAATGTATATATGTTTTTAAAATTCTTACCAAGCAAGGAAATAAATAAGAATAAAGTGGAATGGTATAATAATTCCAAATGTACATAAAAGAATACATGTTCCTCGTTTGTAAAGTAATAATAAAATAATAGGTGTTCCTCATCACAAAAGTCGGTCAACATAAAAATGCATAATGCATTAATTGGTTGAATATTTGCAAACACCATTTTTGGTCTTCAATACTTAATTTGTTTTTTATCCTAACCAAAATATGATATTAAGAAGTTATAAGTACACTATCAAAACAAACTATATAAAGTTTTATTCTAAATTTATATTTTTATTCCCATTTAAAGTTATTTTTAAGCATATTTATTAATTAAATCTATTTCAAATAACTTCTTTATATAATTCATTTTTTGTCTTTAATTATATACAACATATATTTTTCTCCATCTAACTCATACTTCACCATAAGTTTGGGTTGCAACACAATGATTATCCAAATTATAAAAGCTCAAAAAGTTGTATTTAGTTTTTGCAATAATTATAATTTTTATTTATTTTTTATTTTTTATTTTTGTAATTTACCAATGTTGTTTGAAAACTATTTCATTGGCTCCATCATTAATAATAATAAAAAAAATTTGATGATATATATATATATATATATATATTGAGTTTGAAGAGTTTAAAAAAACTTAAATCCACCTTTTATTTTGACCTTCCAAATATATATAATGTTTATTGTGAATGCTAATATATAAATATATTATTTATGGAAGATTTTTGTTTTCTGTATTTATTCAATTGTATTGGCAATAGCAGCTCAATTTATTGTATTTCTTATAATTTTTTTTTATTTGTTGTTTTTTTTTTCTTTTTTGTAGAGATGGATGGAAGAAAATTAGTTGTGATTCAATCTTTTTGTTGGGGCTTTATGTTTATCTTTTTTATGTACATGTATGTAGCGTGGCAAAGGAGAAATGAAAGAGGTGTTAGGAATAGAATAACTAGGAATACCGAATTGCGTACATCTTTTATAGATAGTTTGTTGGACAATGATGTCACTTGTATTAGTCAATTGAGGATGGATAGGAGAACATTTGTTATTTTATGTCTGTTATTACGCCAGGATGGATATGTGAAAAGAGATGGTACTGTTACATTGGAAGAGCAAATGTGCATATTTTTGCACATAATTGCTCATCATACAAAAAACTGTACAATTATCAGTCGATTCTATAGATCAGGGGAGACAATTAGTAGATATTTCAATTCAGTATTGAATGGGGTGTTGCGCTTACATTCCATTTTGTTGAGACATCCTGAACCTGTATCGGATAATTGCTCGGATGATAGATGGAAAATGTTTAAGGTACGTATGTGGACTAGTTTGGTTATTAATTTTATAGTTAGATGACTTGTAGCATTATCTGACGTTAGTAAAATTGTTTGTGTCGTAGAATTGTTTGGGAGCATTAGATGGAACTTATATTAAGGTGAAAGTACCTGAAATCGATAAGGCAAGATATCAAACAAGAAAGGGTGAGATCGCAACAAATGTCTTAGGTGTATGTAACCCGAATATGGAATTTATATTTGTATTACCGGGTTGGGAAGGCTCCGCTTCAGATTCCAGAGTACTTCGAGATGCAATAAGTAGGCCAAATGTACTAAAAGTACCAACCGGTAAGACCAATCCTTAAATATTTCATCGAGTGGATTAACATTGCATAAACTAATAGGAGATATTTTTCTGTGTTAGGTTGTTATTACTTAGTGGATGCTGGTTACACAAATGGTGAAGGATTTCTTGCACCATATAGGGGAACAAGATATCACCTTTCCGAATGGAGAGATGGTTGTGCACCCATAAATTATCAAGAGTATTTCAACATGAAGCATGCATCAGCTAGGAATATTATAGAAAGATGCTTTGGGGTTCTTAAAATGCGATGGGCAATTTTAAGAAGTCCATCTTTCTACCCAATTGCAACACAAATCAAAACCATTACTGCATGTTGTCTGATACATAATCTGATTAGAAGAGAAATGACACTCGATCCTGGAGAAGTCGAATATGATAGGATGGAAAATTTGGACATTAATGAAGAGGAGGACATTATAGGATCAATTGCTTCCTCAGATCGATGGACGAATTGGAGAGATGAGTTAGCTAAGCAAATGTTTGGTGAGTGGAGAGGTCATCATGATTACTAGTTGATGGTTATGTAAAAAATTATGCTCTAACTGCTTATTTAATATTGTTTGTTAAATCTTTTGGACAATATGTATGAAGGCAAACTTATATTATATTAAGTGCAACATTTGAGATTTATTGTTATTTTGTTTGCATCTTGTTTTGATAATGTTGGAATCATGAAATGTTTACTTGAATAGCAATGGAAGCTGGAGGTAGCAGTAATGATAATAGGTAGGGTGAATCTAGGCGTACATGGAGTAGAGGTGAGGAAGAAGCTTTGCTGGTTCTTTTAGATGAAGCTGTAGCTAGTGGGCAACGTTGTGACATGGGAGCATTTAAACCTGGTACACTTAATATGATTGAGCGGCAACTGGCTGAAATGTGTCCTAACTCGGGATTACCGAGCAACTCCACATATTGAATCGAAGCTAAAAAAGTGGAAGAAGCAATATGGCATCATATACGACATGCTGAACAAAAGTGGATTTGGATGGAATGACACTCTTAAATGTGTGGAGATTGACAGTGACGATGCTTGGAAAGCATATGTGCAGGTTTTGACTTTGTTAGAAAAAATACCTTTATTGAATTTTGTGTTTCTTATCTTAAATATATAATGTTTTTACTAAATGATGGCTTTTTTTATTTTAGAGTAATCCAAGTGCAAAAAGTTGGAGAGATAAACCTTTTTCGATATATAAGAGGCTTGCTAATATTTTTGGGAAGGATCGGGCAACAGGACATGGAGCACAAACTCCAATTGATTTAGTTAATGATATCAATATGGAGCCTGACAATGACCAATTTGATGATGTGGGTTCTCCAATGTCTATGAATCAAACACATAGTCAACTGCCCACACAATCCCAATTAAGAGGTAAGAGGAAAGCTCAATCGAAGGATGTTGACATCGTTAGCGGGTTAAACAATGTAGCAGATAAGTTTATTGATAAATTGGCTACACAGTTAGACAAGTTGGAGAAGTCTGATATCAACTATCCACAATACTTAGCTATGGAGTTTGACAGGTTAGGATTCCCTATTACTGACAATCTCAAAATCTCTAAGGCAATGAGATCGGATCCATCGAACGTTGAGGTTTTCAAGATTATTAAAACCGATGCGCAGAAGATTGAATTTGCTCGTGGATTTTTGGATAACTAAATTAGTATTGTTGTGGATTATATATTTATGGATATGTATGAGAGGATGACAACTATGAACATTTGGAATTGAAACTTATGGACATATATTGTAACGTATTGAATGTTGGTTTCTAATTATGCATGTACGGATAATTTTATTATTATGTGTTATGTTTTAGAATATTAACATGCACTTTATTGATTTGGTTAGTTGTTATTTTGTTTAATAATATTACTATATTATATTGTCATTTATTATTATATGCAGGAATATTGAATGGCAAAGAGAAGGGTTTATGTTGTGTTTAAAGGTAGACAACCAGGGATATATAATTCTTGGTCTGAATGTCATCAACAAGTGCATGGATTTACAAATAATTTATATCAAGCCTATAATACAATTGAAGAAGCTGAAATTGCATATGTTGAGTTTGTAGAACAAACAATGAGGAATCGTAATGAAGCAAATCCAATACAAAATACCACCACCGTACATACACGTGCTCAATTTCACAACGAGTGGGGTAATGGTTTTGTATTAGATTGTTTATTTGGCTTACTATCAATGAGTTTATTTACTTATTTCTTATATAATTAGATTATCCTTGTAAAATCCAATATATATATACGGATGTCATACTTGTTAAAAGTGCAACTACATATGACATTTATTTATATATCTATATATCTATATGTATGAATTGAAGATGGATATTTTTATGCTATTAACAAGTTTTTAATTAAATATTATGTCAATTTTTTTATTTGTATTTAATTGTTATTCATGATTAGTAATTTTATTTTAATTGGTTTTGAAAACAATATTTTAAGTAGTTTATGGGTGTTAAAAAAAAATTACAAATGTATTATAAATATCATTAAATTATTTTTATTATTAATTAATTGAACATATAAATATCTATACAAAACATATTAAATATAAGTAATAATAAAACTTTAATTAAATATAATATTTATTTTTTTTGTAAATATAAATATAATTTTAAATCTTTTCATATATAACAAAATAAATACTATAATTATAAAATAATCCAATCCAGTCCGATCATGCACCAAACATGGGACAACTAGTCCAACATTCAGTCCAGAACTATACCAAACACAGTACTGCACTATTCGATCCTGTCCTATCCTGTCCGATCCGAACCTATCCTGTCCGATCCCGTCCGATTCGGATCTATCCTGCGTACCAAACGCCCCCACAAAGTCCAACCATTTTTGGATCATTTTGAATTGTAAAAAGATCAAAACTTGTAAGCACTTCTCACTTACATATAGATAAGGGATTTCACAATAGATCTTGCATATATCATAGATCACGAAATACCAATATAGAGCACATGATAAATTACAAATTATAAAATATAGTCAATCAAGTATATCAATACTCTGATACCAATTGTTGGTGTTAACACAGATTAAATCAATTAACAAACTTTAATCATGCAAATTAATTAACAATAATAACACTATATTCCCAAGATCAACACATATGCATAAATTGTATTTTATTAGAGATTAGATAGATTTATAACTTTTAAACGAAGCCATTGAGTATTTATCATCATTAATAATATAAAATAGAATACAAATATAGTATCTAATTGATACACTTCTCTTAGATTTCTCTTTCAAATTTTCACCAAATATACAACATAGATGCGTCAAGCTCTTATTTATCTATCATAAGTATCGTGTGTACATCCACCAATGACTTATGTCCAAATTTATATATATATATATATATATACAAAATAATTTATAAATAATAATACTAATAATAATAATAATAAAATATATACAAAATAATTTATAAATAATAATAATAATATAAGAAATAAGCCAACTAAATTTTTAAAAAGAATAAGTTTTTCAGTCTAATGAGCCAATTAAAATACTATAGTGAACATGTGCCCAAGGGCCTTACTAAAAAAGTTAATAAGCAAGTTAGTTCCATTATTGATATAAACAAACCTATTAAATGATTCATATGATTCTAGCTAGTCCGCACAAAATATCAAATAATTTACACTTGGTGCTTGCTTTAATTCCACCTTGGATTTGTCTTTGATAGCTTCTCTAGCTTGTTGGAGCTTGGGCTGCACTTGTTTTCTTTCATAGTATTGAATGAGCACTTATAACCAGTGATGAAAATACTGATATCGATAGAAATGTGAAGGGTATAATTTTATGAAAATATCGATAAAATTATAAAAATGTAAATATTTAATTTATAATATAGATTTTAACATATGAGATAATTAATATAAAATAATATAAAAATATAATAATTAAAAAATAATGATAATAAAATAATTTATATATATTAAAAATTATTGTAAATAAAAAAATATAATATTTATTAGCATCAAAATATAAAAAATTTAATAAATAATACTTAAATACATGAAATTCTCAAATATTTACCGATAAAAGAATGTTCACTTTAATAATTGTTACTTTGCTTAAATTGAAAAAAAAATCTTTTAGATCTAAAAAATTAAAAAATAAAAAAATAAAAATTAAAGAATGCATAAAAAAAAAAACATAAAGAAAGCAATAAATTTAAATATGAATCAACATCATTGAAAAGCTATTTTATACTTTCTAAACAAAAATAATATTAGTTGGCATGTGGATGAGTGAGGGACATGTCACACGCCAAACTCTATCGATTAACTCATTGAAATTATGGAGTTGCCTGACACAAATCACAAGTAAAAAAAAATAATAATAATAAAAAGAAAGAAAAAGCAAAACAACCCATCTCTCTCTCTCTCTCTTGCAAACTATTCTCTTTGCAAACTATTCTCTCTCTGTGCAATTTGTTTAGAAGATTAAAGATTTATTAGCTTTGCACTCCCCTCCCCCTTATCGAGCAACGTCGAAATCCGATATTGTCGCCGACATTTTGCTAAAGTCAACGACATTTTCTTCATTGCTTATAACATGGTAGAAGTAATAAAATTGTTGTTCTGCTTATTTATACTTACAATCTTTTACTTGATAATTTCAATTTCAATGTTAATATCATTTAGTTCGTATGAAGTTTGACAAAAATTTAATATGACTCTTCTAATTTTAATAATATTATATGCCTCCCTTCTTGTTCCAAAAGATTTTCTTCTACCTCCCTTGTTATTACAGTCATAGCATTTTAATTTATGATAAATTTTTTTTTTTTTATCATTTACATACCTTATAAAATTACAATTGACATTTTTAAGATAAAAATAAATATGAGGAGGTGCGTAGAGAATTATCTGTAATTTTCATGACAAAACTCTTTTCTAACACTAGAATTTTGCCCAAATGCATGGTTCTACCTTCGTGCTTATTCTCTCATAATTTAATATATGTACCTAATTGGAACATGTACCTGTTTTTAGTTATTATCATTATCAAAATACAATAATTTATTCTTTATAAGGGAGAAATAATGCTATATATTAAAATATTCATTAAATTTAATTATCAAATAAAACATGTTAATATATTATTTGTTAGCATATTATATAACTTAAATATAGATAAAAGAGTCCTTAAATATATAATTGAATTAAGAAAATAAACCCATTAAATAGTAATATATTATTATTTGATAAATAAATTTGCTGAATATTTTGACAACTTTAATAATATTGAAAAAAAAAAAGGGATGTGTATCCTATGATCTTATGATGTAAGTGTGAAGGGTCCACAAAACTAACTTCATTTGACAAGTTTTAATTTGTTCGTGGCATAAAAATTAAAAAAAAAGAAAAAAAAGAAAAAAGAAAGTTCCAAATTATTGTGAGTACCACTTGTTTTTAAAATTATGGAGACACTTTTATAATTAAACCTACTCTTTAAGTTAGGGGTAGAGTGTAACACCTCGTCCCGAGCCATGTCGGAATTTTTGCACGTTGACCGATGTTGACTGTTGACCATTGACCGAAGGGATCAAAAATTGACTTTTTGATCCAATTGGAATTCTAGGTTGAGTGAGGTACCGTTACGAAGTATACGTTGACACAAGTTCGTAGACTAGTAGCACGTTGAAAACGGAGCTACGGTTTGAAAGTTATGAGCAAAACAAGTTGAGGTCCAAACTATCCAAGGGGTGCCGGAGTTGACTTTTTATTCATGTAAGGTTGAGCTTTGACTCATGCATGGTTGTGAAGTGCTCGTCGATACGAGTCTGTAGACTAGCGGCACGTCCGATTTGGACATGTGGTTTGAAAGTTATGGACCTGTAGAGTTTTTCAAACACCGTATTATTTTAATATTATTTTTTAAATGTGTAACGATGTGCCACGTGTGACTTAATGAAGGTGACCATGTGTCACCATGTTGAGAAGCCACATGTCAACCATGTATAATATCATGTTATTTTATTATTATTTTATATAATATTGTTTTTATTATTATTTAATTATTTAATTATTTTTATTTTATTTTATTTTCCTTTTTCTTTTTCTTTTCCTTTTTCTTTTTCTTTTCTTTTCCCCACGTGGGAAAACACCTTCTCTTTTCTTTTCCTTTTCTTCCCTTCTTCTTCCCCGAGCCCGACAGAGACAAAAAAAAACACCCAGACTTCTCTCTCTCTCTCTCTCTCTCCTTTGACTCTCTCCCCCGCTCTCTTTGACCGACCTTTTGGCCGGATTTCAGTCGCTGGAAAGCCACACGCGCCGGCCACCGGTGAAGCCCAGCTCCCCGCAACCTCAGCCTCCAATTTTCCCGGCCAGTCGCCGCCGGACGCGCCCAGATCAGGCCGATGAAGTCGGCGGCGGCCGGTTAGGTTTTTCCTGTGATTCTCGCCGTTTCCGAACAACCCAGCCCGACCCATACCTCTATTCCACCATTTTCGACCCCTCTGAGTCCATTTCCAGGGTTAGATTGCCTAAAATCCCCACCGTTTGAGAGATCCCTCAAGTTTAAATCCGGCCGAAGCTTTCCGACCACCTCCGGCGGAATTGGGGTCGATGGAGACCGGATTTGTAATCCTTGTCGCTCAAGCTTCGATTCGGTATATTATTCGACAATTTTGGATAACGTTTGTGTTTGACCCCCCGGGTACCGGGTATTATTTATCCGATTAAAATATTAATTTATTTAACTGTGTGTGAATTGTATTCTAGGAGCACCGGTGAGTCGTGGAATTGATCCCATGGTGGATCATGGTTTAATTGCGTGCTCCAGGTGACTGACCCACCTTCAAAAATATTTTGGGCAATTAATTATGTTAATTGGTATTTGAATCATGTTCATGTGGTACGATGTAATTATTATTTTATTGTGGTTTAATTTTTTATTTATGCATGAGTAAAGTGTATTTCGGTAATAATCATACGTGGTTTTAAGTATTATTTTTCGGGCATAATTGGGTTAAATATTTTATGAAAATATTTGTTTAAATTGTATAAATTATGCCCGCAGTATTTTAATTATTGCACCTCGTGTTACGAGAAAATTATGGTTTATTTATTATTGATGTTTTCGTACCGGATTGTGAAAAGGAAATATGTGGGATGGTATTTTGTGAAAATTTGGTATATTTCCCACGGTAATTTTGGAAAACGGTACGGTTGGTTTAATAATTATTTTAGACGCATTCACACAGTATTGGTGTTCTGGTATATGTATATGTGGTTCAGCGCGCAAGTATTATTATTTCACCCTTGAGTTGCCATTGGACCGTGGACAGGCAAGTTTGTTATTGGCCACAGCCGCCCCCCTCCTTGGTCGGGATGATGGTTTCAGCAACGGTACTGTCTGGACGCCGAAGTGCCGTTTGCAAGTTTCTCTCTTTAATCTCCCCGCCAGTCGGTGCTCAGGGCGCTGGGTATCGGAGGGCATCACTGGTATATGGTGTGGTGCGTCAAGTACAAATTTTTTCGGATAGAAATTTCAAACCCCAAAGAGTACAAAATTATTTATTACAATTTATTGCAGTTTATTTATATTTGGGGTATTTATTTATTTATTTGTTGTTTATTAAATTAATTGGTCCCTTGGTTTTCGGGAAGTACGAATATCGGGTTTTATGAAAATATTTTAAAAGGGGAACATTTCCAACGGAGTGAATAGTGAGGGTTTTGAGAGAAAGTATTGCCTTCAAATGTTTATTTATTTATTTATGTAATTGTTCGGTATGGATTAATTAAATCCCTTTATTTGGTATATTATTAATATTAAAGGTGTACAGTAGATAGGGTCACTCACTGAGATGATTAGCATCTCACGCTCTTAAATTCCGTTCCCCTAGGTCCAGGTTGGAGACGTTGATTGTCTGGGGCGAGCCCAACGTCTCAGTTCGTTGCCGAAAGTTTAAGAAGTATTTCTTCCCTTTTTCCTCTTTATCTTGTATTACTTCTTATCTGTTATTGTATAAATTCCACATTTGTTGTATAAGCTCTGTATACTGTATTGGACATGTAGTTATCATTTATACACTGGGTTGCTGCTGTCATTATTTTAAGTGCTGTAAATTTGTGGAAACAAATTGTAGTAATGTGGAAGGAATTTTTTAAGTGTGTTTTCAGTGCAGATAATTTTGGTAAGTCCTACCCTTAGGGGAGGTGCTGCCGGATTTTTCATTGGAAGGTTCGGTGGTATTTCCCTGGGATCAGGGCTTGTGTAGGGTTTCGGAGAAAGAATTCTGGACGGGTCCTGACATAGAGAAATTGATTCTTTTATTTGTTTTTCACATTATTAAAAATATGAAAAATTTATAAAGGATCACTATTAATCCTTTGAACTTCGTGAACGTGAAAATGTGAGTTGTAAAAATAAACAATGCCTCACAAGCAATATAAACAATGATTTAAGAAAATTACTCTCGAATGATAATAACTAAAATGAATATTAAATTGATGTGGCCTAAATATTGTTAAAGTACATATTTACATATGAAGGCTTTGACATAGTGAAGTTTCATTCAAAACCCAATTTTCCTTTAAAAGTTAATTTAAAAAAAAATTGATAAAATATAATTAATTAACAGCCATAAATAGCTTTTTGCATATTATTATTGGAGAACAAGTTTAAAATTGATTACACATTTATATCACATATGCATCAATTCACATTTTATTGCTAAATTACTTTGTCTATTGCTAATTTTTTTTTACCATATTAAAAAAAGAAGAAGAGATAGTCACTCAGAAAAATAAAAATTTCAATAAATAACCCATCAAACTGATGTTGCAATGCAAAAAATAGACACTATAAAATTGATCCTCTACTTCTAAAGACTTTGTTAGATATTATGAACTTTTTTTAAAAAATCATTTTTTTAAAAGAAAAAAAGGAAAAAAAAAAGCTTAATAAAAATACATACAATTAGTTCATAACCATAAATAGCATTTTGCATATTATCATTGAAAAATGATTTTAAAATTGAATTTATACCACCTAAATTTGGATGATATTCATTTTTATACTACATAAGTAATCCACATTATAATTTCCAATGGTTTTGTCTATTTTTAATTTTTTTTGCCACATCACATACATACATTATTATTTAAAAAAAATTCCTATAAATCGATCTACATGCTTTGTCGAGTTGATGTAAAAAAAAGAATACACATTATCAAAATAACCTTCTAATTCTAAAAAAGTTTGTTAGATAGTTCAACTCAACAAAGATATTTATTCTTATCTATTTTATTAAAAAAAAATAACGTCAACGCAACCCAAATATTTATCTGTTACCTATTTTATTCTTAGAAAAATAATATTCATTTTTTATTTTGATTAATTTCGTCCACGAGATTTAACTTAACTATAATTTAATTCTTCTAGTTTTAAAAGTATCATTAAATTTTTTAAATCACTAATAATTATGGTTAACCGTTTATTATTTTATTTATGTTTTTTTAAATAAGATTATTCATACTTTTTTAAAAATGTTGTAATTTTTAAAATATGGGAAATTTAATGGTAACTGATTTAAACTTCCAAGGTTGACATATAATATTCCTTTTTTATTTTTCCTTTCCACGTCCGAAAGTTGAAAATTATTATATTTTAGAAATATGTTACAAATATATTTTGTAAAAATTAATTTAAAAAAATCTAATATAGTATTTTAATTTTCATTCCTTTCGTTAAAGTTTTATGCTTTTAGGTTGGTTTTTCTCTTCTCTTATCATTCAATTCAAAATTTTTAAAGTTTTTGGTGGTTTCTCTTCTCTATTCCTCATGGTGTTTGTCTTAATGGTTTTAATGGCCTTTTGTCACAGGCCTAACTTTTCCAACACTCCCGTGCGGCACTTAGCACCTCCCTTGCTAAGTAAGCCTTGCTCACAAGCTAACACAATGCAGAAGCTAAGAGTAAGAGAATAGGAAGTAGGAGAGTTTGAGAGAATGTGGAGAATACTTGTATTGCTAGAATTCTTGGATTCTTGGATATCTTACAAATGAGTGTCCAACCCTTTATATAGAGGGCTTAGCATGTAGGAAGGTTCTAGATATGTACACATATCACCTATCTAGTTAGGGTTCTAGATTATTCTAGGGTTATGTATAAGATATTTACATGGAGTATTCTAGAGAGATTCCAATCTACATTAGTCTAGGTTTCTCTTGAATCTTCTAGAATATTCCGGCCTTCTCTAGGATTTTCATGGGGAGTGTAGAGTCTTCCAGTTAAACCTCAAGGGTTTTACTTCTTTTGCACGGAATGTGACACTTTGCACTTGTTGCCTGCTTAATTCCACATTGGATTTGTCTTTGATAGCTTTCTCTAGTTTATTGGAGCATTGGCTGCACTTGTAATACAGATAAACTTGAGCGGGTGTACGGAGAATTATCCCTAATTTTCATGACAACACTTTTTTAACATTAGAATTTTGCCCAACTATATGACTCTACTTTGCTATTTATTCTTTCATAACTTAAATTCTGTTCCGCGTAGTTTTTTGAAAAGCCAAAAATAGCTTTTAAAATCAGTATTTTTGAAAAAGAAAGTAGAATTATAAGTTAAAACAAGGCTTTGATACACACACACACATATATATATATATATATATATATATATATGTAATTGGAATATATACTTATTTTAAATTCTAGTTGCTATTACAAATATATTTTCTAAAAATTAATTTAAAAAAAATCTATATAATAATTTTTAAATGCAAGAAAAATTGTTATGATTATTAAGAATTAAAGATCTTGACAAGGAACCAATTTAGTATTTGAGCACCAAAACAGTGTTAGTGCAGATCCTCCAAATTTTTGTTAATATTTTCTTATAAAAATATTTTGTAAAAAAATAAATAAATAAATATATATATATATATATAAATACATATTTTAGAAATATATTAAAATTCATTGTTAGAAATATATTAAAATTAATTTTTTAAAAAAAAAATATATATATATATATATATATATATATATATATAGATATATTTATATTTTTTAAAGAATATCAATTTTGCATTAAATATTTTTACAAAATAAAAATTTTGAAAGAAAAAGCCGTCCAAAATGTGGACAAAAGCAGGGAGATGTCTCATCCACCACCCCAAGCCAACACCATCACCATCAGGTCCAACAACACTACCTGCGAGAACAACCCAGATCTCCTTCAACCAGATTCTTACAATTCCTGCACGCATCCAATCCTAATCTCTTAAAAATCACAAACCACCATCCAAATAATAATTGAATCCGAAAATGCTGACTCAAGTGCTAATTTGTTAAACGAGCTTTGTCTTGGGTTCCTTTTGTCCTGGAGATCAGTCATCATCATCATCGTCATCATCATTGTCTTCTTCTTCTTCGTTGAAATTGATAGATATAATTAATAGCGTAGTGAGTTCTGAAAATTTGAGAGAGAGGTGTAAGAAATCGCAATCTGAGTTTTTTTTTTTGGTTGCTTTTCCGACCGTGTTGGTTCTTGGGCAGAAATTGAGGCAGCAGCGCAGATGGGAAGGCTCAGGCTCCGGGTTACTCTACACAAGGTATTACTTGGGATCTGTTCATTTATTTATTTTCTGTTTTTTAGTTGGCAAAGAATTATTTTTTTCATCCTCCTTTAAGAAGTTTCTATTTCAAAATGCTAGCAATGCAGATCAGAATGGATGGAGATATTATTTTTGCTTTATAAGTCTGTTAAGGCCAGTATGGCAATGTGTTTTGTATTTATTTATTTATTTTTTTTCTCTTTGGGTTTTCAAAACTATTTTCTGAATAAGCTGTTCTCTGTTTTATGAGAAAAATGGGCGGTTGGCAAATTGTTTTTGGAAATTTATTTCCAAGAAAAATTGTTTGTTTGTTTGTTTGTTTTTTTGTCTCTTTAGCTTCCTTGTTTAAGTTTTTTAATTAATGTTTCAGTGCCTCTTACTTCCCCTATTTTTTATTTATTAATTTTTTTTAACCTCCCAACAGATGCAGCAGCAAAAGTTTCTTGTATATGGTGGATAGTTTTGCTATTCTCTCTGCTACAAGGAAATTTGAGGAAGACCCACAACGGTCCGATTCAGAATCTGTGTTTTGTAGCATTTTAGCACAGATGAAAGGAGGATATTACTCTATATTGAGAGGACGAGCTCTTTCTCTCACTCTGGCTGCCATTGTTTTTACGACTCTATTACTTTGGGCTTGGGAGAAAAGTCCTTTTGCCAATACACTTTTTTTGACCCAAGAGCGATTTTCAATTTCCTCTTCAGGTTTGTCTGCCAATATATTTACTTTTGTTGTTTTTCTGTTATTTTAAGTGATACAAATGCGATGAAACGTTTAAGGGAAAGAAAAAAGATCTGGAGCAGGGGAAACTGTATCCACACTCTTTTCTGCCTTGGAACATAGATGTTCATGTTTGTGTGCTAACTACGTTTGTGTGCTAACTACGTGTCTTGGAACACACACATGTATATGTATGCAAACTATTTTCTGTATTAGAACTTCCTTTAAGGCCGGTTAATATTGATGGCTACAAAGAGGCAAAAAATTTAGTTATCTTGTTGGCCATATTCTCCTTGTCCGATTTATTAAACTTTGAAGGATCATTTTTCAAGACATGGATATTACGCTGGTTGAGTAGTGACTGATGTGAAAATGCATAGGATAATAATTTATTGGATGTGTGAGGAGTTAGTGGTTCAATGTGCTGGGGATTCAGATGAATCAAAGTTGTTTTTGTCTAATTTGTTTCGAGAGCACACTGATTATTATTGAGTATGAAATGGCTATTGGTGAAAAGATGTAGGCCTAGAAAGGAGTGAAGACGGAATCATGGTAGACAAAATATTTGTGACTGTGAATAGAGGTAAAAAAAAAAAAAAGATGGATAATTAATTAGAACTCCTGTGGCTTGCCATGCCAGTCGAGGTTTTTTTATTTTCATTTTTATGTTTTTGAGTTTACTTCTCCAACTAATTTGACGTATGGTATTAACCATGCTACAAGCACATGTGATTATATGACCCCATAGCTTGTAGAAATTTCTGCTCCCACTATTAGGGCTTACACCAATTTCAACTTTATTTGATTGTGGCTTGTAATTGATTTCATATTTAGACATATTTTCTGAGTTGTCATGTTTTGCAACTTGCTTCAAGACTTGTCTGCTTATAACTTGTATCTTTTACCATTTAGATTATCATGTGGAAACCTCTAACAAATCCTCAAATGCTATGAGGACAAATGGGAACATTGAAGAGAAAGAGTCACGTTTGGTTATAACAGAAGAAATAAATAATGTAGTAGAGAATTCAGGTCCTGTTCCAATCATTTCTACGCCTGCATTCTTGCCTGAAATGCAAAATAGCGGTGGAAATGTGACATCCTCTTCAAAAACGAAAGGTAAGTCCTTTAATAGAGCTGTAAGCATGTCTTTTCAATGTCATTAGTCTTTACAAATCTCATTGTGTAAGTTTTTCAAGCTTTTTCAATTTTTCTTGTAGAAAAATATCTGCTCCTATTAATTCTTACACCAATATCAACTTTATTTGATTGTGACTTGTAATTGATTTTAAATTTAGACATATTTTTGGAGTTGTAATGTTTTACAACTTGCTTCAAGATTTGTCTACGGATGACTTGTCTCTTTTTACCATTTAGAGTATCATGTGGAAACCTCTAACAATCTTCAAATGCTATGAAGAGAAATGGAAATGTTGAAGAGAAAGAGTCACATGTGGTTGTAACAGAAGAAATAAATGAGGTAGTAGAGAATTTAGGTCCTGTACCAATCATTTCTACACCCACATTCTTACCTAAAACACAAAAAAAGCAGTAGAATTGTGACATCCTCTTCAAAAACCAAAGGTAGGGTTCCTTTAATAGAGATGCAAGCATGTCATTAGTCTTTATAAATCTTATTGTGTAATCATTATATGGTACCGTCAACTTCAGTATATAGTTATCTTTGTTCCTACTTTGTGATTATGTGAACTTGGAATAATATGACTCAAAATAGTACAAATTTGTTTCAACTTCAGTATGTGATTAAGTTTTCTTTAGAAATTTTGCTTCTAGTACGTACTTGTTATTGAATGCAATTGGTTCTTGTGCTAATTAGTTGTGTTATGTGTGATTGGTATGGTATTCAAGTGGCATTAGTTCATTAGTGTTTTGATGCCTGTCAATGGTTAGCTCTTAAATTCTAAGGTCTATGAAAAATTATTTTGTCTATGAACATAATCGCTCATTTTTGTGATTATAAATTATAACCTTCTTCTTGCCTTGTAGCACTGATCATCGGACAAGCAATTAGTGGGTTACTTTATCTGATTGGATCCAATTGGTTGATCTCATCCAAACCATAATCAGCATGTTGCTATTTGTCATTGCCATTTTGGGAAGCTATGGTCTCTTAAAATTGGAATGGAAATTTCTTTACCACTTGTTTGTGTTGGACACATTATTGTGTTAGAACCATCAATTATACATGATAAAGTCAATACTTAATTTTCTGGATGTCATGGACAATTTCTCAAATTACACCTTCAAAATTGAACCCAAGTATAGTTTTGAATAGGAATTTACCTCGGGAAAACTATAGATGCTGGAATTTTTGCTTTTTGCTAGTGCAGGTGATATAGGACAGAGAGAGAGAGAGAGAGAGAGAGAGAGATTGCAATAGCTTTATTATTCAATAATCAAAATATTTTGTCTAATAGCATTCTAGTAAGCCTCATTTATAATGAAAATAAGCACTGACATTATGAAACCAAACACAAAGTAACCTGATTAAACTAGGAAATTAATCAAATACTAATAAAACCTGACAATATTAAAATTCTAATAAATCCTAGTTATTCTGTTCCTATTCTCTATGAGAAGTTTAACTTGCTTTTCATTTGGCCTACTCTGAAAATTGTGTTTTTATCTTTTCGGGAATGTGTGTTTTTACCATTACCTATAGTTGATATTCTCAAATAGGTTTTTTGTTTTCATTTTATTTTATTTTATTTTATTTTTTGGTTTTTGGATAAAATGAATGAAAATATCATGTGACATGAGTCGAATGATCATTCACTTCACCTATGTAAATTGCAGAGGTATGGTAACCATATTGTTGAAAATGTAAGTCTACTATTAGAAATTTTTAAGGTTTTTTTTTTTTTTTTTTTTGGTCTTCTACAATGGTACACAACCACTGGTGTGCTACGCCTGCCAACACTGAACTGCTTTTTTGCTGGTTCTACTGGTGAAATCACTGTCAACCTTTTTAGCTAGGTAAAAATATGTTTTCCACCCTGGATACACAAGCAATTGGGGATTATGTAAACATAGAACTTGAGGGTAATTCTACATGGATAAAACAGTTGGGAATGGCCAGGGATGGGAGACAATTACACTTTTCTTCTAGTGAAGAAGAAACAGCTTTTAGTTTCTAATGGTTGATTTACTTTCTGACCAGAGATGGTCGCCTTGCATGCACCTGGAACTCACATGCAAAGCGCACATGTGAATATCTAGGTTCTTACCAACCATAAACATTGACTGGCACTTTTGGGCTAAGCTCTACGTTGTTATGAATGGTATGAGAGCATGACTAGGTTGGAATAGGTTGTGAATGGGTAGCTGCCAATTGACTACCAAATTGAAGATGAACCATTGGATGACCACCAAGGTGCAGTGGGTTCAATGTCAACAGTCCAATGGAGCATGGTAGTTTGTAGAATTTCACATCAATCTTACTACACTCTACTATGATACTTAAGAGAGCTTAGAAACCGAAGGTTACTTTTAGCTAATATTTTTGGGTGAAACTCTGGGTGTTACGAAAGGGTAACTAAGTATGATAAGGCTAGAATAGTATGTGATAAAGGAGATTAACTGACCACCGAACTACAGGTGGGTTGTGAACTGACCACTAAGGTACATATCCATCCTGTGGGGACACAGCACAGGGGATCATGGTGGAATAAAGTCCCATTTGGTCACAGATTATATCTAGTATGGTACTTAAGGAGAGCTTAGAAAGCAAAGGTTTTGTTCAGCTAATACTTTTGATTATGGGTTGTGCACCCTCAGCAACAACATTTTTCTTTCATTTTCTTGTTCTAAAATTCCCAGACCCAAGCCTATTTCATGCTTAAACCCTCAATTTTGTGGTTTCATTAGCCTTAAGATAGCTTTTTAAAAGAGCCTTGATATCCTAAAATTTCTTACTGTTGGAGTTTCAGGATTTCACTTATTCTAACCATCAAAATACAAGCTCCCTACTCGCACACTGCATAAGCAAGTGTGGGCAGGTTTCCAAATTTGTCCTGTTAAGTGTCCTCTGGAGGGAAACATTGACAATCAGGATAAATGGGAATGCCAGGTTCTTAGATAATAGTGATTGGAGAATGAAGATGAGATCAGAGAACTCATGGAAGAGATAAGCCAACCAGGGAGTGGGAAAGGTGTTTTATGCTGTTCCGTTGGTTAATTTTGTTTTGGAAGAAGACTGCATATTAACTGTAACAAAGGCAGAAAAAGCCAAATATTTATTCCTTATCTGTTGTTTTTTTCTCTTTCCCTGTACCATTTTCTTTCAGTTTTGATAGAACTTCAATCACTTTGGAGGCCTTGGTTAAATGGGTAGAAAGGAGTAGTTTATTGTAGAAAGCTATACAGATAATATTCACAAAATTAGTAAAAGGACATGGTCTTGAAAGGTTGACTGGTTAAATTTGCCTCTTAAATGGTCTTGTTTCATTTAAATTTTGTGGAAGTTCGTGAAATCTAGATATTTAGTCTTTTTTATATGTATAACCATAGAGTCTGTGTTTCTAGCTTGCTTTTTTTCGAACTTTCTGAGTTGTAGAGATCCTTCCATCAATCGGTTAACTTTGTGCAAGCATCAGTTTGTCAAATTTCACTGTTCATTTTATTTCTAAGTCTGTCCATTTTTCATCTCTGCAGTTTGCAACTATGCCAAGGGCAGATGGGTTGCAGATAGCAGGCGGCCACTTTATTCTGGTTCAGAATGTAAGATGTGGCTATCACAAATGTGGGCATGTAGACTGACACAAAGAACTGATTTCTCTTATGAGGGATACCGGTGGCAGCCAGAAAATTGTAAAATGCCTGAGTTTGAAAAGTCTTCATTCTTGAGAAGGTAGGTTGTTATCTTTTCATGTTGCAGGTTATTTTTTTTTTTTAATTTATATTTATGGTTAAAATTCCCCTGATAAGCCTTCTCATTCATTTCTAAGTCTTCTACATTCTGAGAAAAAGACTTCATTCCATTTTGTTGGCTTATTTAATTATTGTTACAATGTTGCCATAGTTTCCTAAATCAAAGGAGTATATAAGCTTGTAAGGTATCTTGTCAAGTTGTTCCAACATGGGCAAATTGTTATTCTATTAAGTTGCATTACAACATGTTCAGCAGAATTGCAAATGATTGGATTGTTCAGATACTGATATGAGCTGTATATAGTTCCTAGTTTCTACTTGATTTTCCTTCTGGACCTGATTTTCGTTTTGGACCTTTTCTGCTAGAAATGTTCCCATGTAAAATATCGGTTATTTCTGGTCAAGTTTAACATGTTTACTTGGTTTTTACAGCTTTTGGATTTCAGTTGTATATTTAATGTTTTCAATGTGATCTTGCATTCCAGGATGAAGGACAAGACAATTGCTTTTGTAGGAGATTCATTGGGTCGCCAGCAGTTCCAATCTTTGATGTGTATGGCCACTGGTGGGAAGGATAGTCCAGAAGTCCAAAATGTTGGCTGGCAATATGGTCTTGTTAAAGCTCGTGGAGCTATTCGTCCTGATGGTTGGGCTTATCGGTTTCCAAAGACCAATACTACCATCCTATATTACTGGTCTGCAAGCTTGTCCGATCTAGTTCCCTATGATTCCTCTAACAAGACGAGTAATGTTGCCATGCATTTGGACCGTCCGCCAGCTTTCCTGAGACGATATCTCCATTGGTTTGATGTATTAGTTCTTAATACAGGGCATCATTGGAACAGGGGGAAGCTTGTAGCAAATCGGTGGGTGATGCATATCGATGGGAAGCCCAACAAGGATGAGAAGCGTGCTGAAATTGGAAATGCCAAGAATTTTACTGTGCATAGTATTGTTAGGTGGGTTGATTCACAGCTTCGGTCACATCCCCACCTCAAGGCTTTCTTTAGGACAATTTCTCCGAGACATTTCTTTAATGGTGATTGGAACACTGGGGGCACCTGTGATAATACCACTCCGTTGTCTGGTGGAAGTGAAGTTGTTCAAGACGGATCAAGAGATCCGGTAATTGAGGCTGCTCTAAGGGGAACGAAGGTAAAGATTTTGGATATCACAGCATTGTCAGAACTGAGGGATGAGGGTCACATATCTCGTTACAGTTTTAGAGGAACCCCGGGTGTAAACGATTGCTTGCATTGGTGCCTACCCGGAATTCCAGATGCATGGAATGAAATACTCATTGCACAGATATAAGCTCCATTGGATCATACGAGTGAACACCTTGAAAATGAAGACGCTATTCTTTATGGTCTAAACGAGACCAATTGTTCTGTTGTATAATTCTTCACGAAACCTTTTTGCTGATTGTAGAATAGGCCGAAACCTTAGTCTCGATTCTTTTTCTCATTTTAACATGGGAGTGGAATTCTTCAATACAGGGCTTTTTTTTTTTTTTTTTTTTTTTTTTGTTTTTTAGGAAAATTTTTTGGGTATACAAGTATATGAGTTCCATTTTTACCGAAGAGATTATTAGAAGAAATACAGGATCTCAGTGATCTTTGCATAGCATTACGTTTCCGCTGTATTTGGATTAGGGGACTGCTTTATTATTCATAATCCAATCCAATGGTGAAGTCTGGTCTCAAATGTAGGACTGGGTTAAAGTCCAGTTCATCCCAAACGTACCTTGCATATATTTGGCAGTTTATTAGATGCTGTGCGTAATTACATTGACATAAATTCATGCTTAAGAAATATGTCTCTTGTGGCTCCATTTCAATAAGCTCGATGGTGTGTGATTTTACCGTTTATGGGTTCAGTACTCGATCTTCCCTCTGGAGGCTGTGGCTTCAAGTTTTCTTGGTTGCTTTATTGAATCGGGTCGATACATGGGGAAGCAATTATACCTCTTAGAACTTTTGCTTGTTTACTTTCGTGTTTTGATTCTCTCTCGCTGTCTCTCTTTGTTAGATATTCTTTTTAAATGAATTTAATCAACCATTAACAAAAATACAAATGTTACATTGCAATGTCAATTGGAGCAAGTTGCCGAAAAAGGATCATTAAGATGGAGAAGTGTCACTACTCCTAGATAGCTCATAGAGAATGTGATGCAATGTGATATATGATTGTAATCGATCTTTACAAATTAAGAGCCAGGGAAATACTGATTTATCAAAGCTATTTAAAAAACTACAAACTTATAAAGTTAACATCCCATGAGAAAGTTAACATTATAAAAGTTTTCCAAAATAATGATTTGTGCCTATCTTATACAGACTGAGAATCCAGCATTGAAGCCCTAACGGATACTGGTTATCACATAACACAAAAGACACCCAAAAAAAAAAAAAAAAAAAAAAAAAAAAAGCCATAACACATAACGAGCTAGATATGCAATGCTATTTGTCACTGTAGGAAAATAATGATTTAAAAAATTGAAAATTAAAAATTAAAAACAAACAGATGGAAATAGTTTTCATTATATTATACATAGCCAGGACAATACAATAAAAATAAAGAAATATTTATAAAAGAAAAACCTATAATAATTTATACAGTAATAATGAACAAGTTAATCGAAAGTTTGTAATCATAATCTCTTTAAAACAGATTCGTTTCTATTGATGCACGTATTTCTGAAGCTTATTTCGCATAGAATATAACGGATACAGGAAGTTTTGACAAGAAGTACCTTCAAAGTTTCTCTTGGGAACTTGAACTATGCTAAAACTCTACCACACTAGAACCCTAATATTTTTCAGAGAATGGAAGGACCAAGACTCATATTTTGATGTTTGTGTTGTTATCTCTCTCAACTAATAGGAAAGGATTAAGACCTCACTTTAAACTCCAGTACGTTATAAAATTTAATTGGGTTGTTACAAAATTAATTCAAATAATAATAAACGTGTAACACCCAATTTAATAGCCCATGTAACAATAGGAATGTTAATGGGGCGGGGTCGATTTTTGAAATCCCATCTCCGAAGGTAATTTTTCATCTCATCCCACTGTTTTTTCGGTTTTTTTAGATGCGGGACGAGGACAAGGATTCTCCAATCGGAGACAGAACAGAGTGTTTTTCTCCTCTCCCCCCCTTTTTTTTTTAATTTTTTATGTTTTATAATTGATATATTTTTTTTTGAAACCCTTCCAAATCGATTGACAATACATAAAAATTACCATAAATTCAACCATAATATAAGCAACTCCATATCATATACATTAAAACATATTTTTCCCAAACAAACACAAAATCAAAAAAAAAAAAAAATCCAAATTCAATTTCAAGCTAACTTGCAGTGGGAAAAAAAAAACAAAAGAAAAAAAAAACGAATTCAGAAGATTGGTGAGGTTACAGTTTTGGTGATGATTGGTAGCTTGGTGGTGGCAATGGCAGCTTAGTGGTGGTGAAGCTTGATGGGCCGGTAGCTTGGTGAATGGTCTGGTGCGGCAGAAGCTGTGAGGTGAAGGTGAAGGTGACAGTGATGATGACAAGAAGAAAATGAGTTGGTGAATGGTTTGATGCGGTAGCAACTGTGAGGTGAAGGTGAAGGTGAAATGATGGCAAGAAAAAGAAAATGAGTTGTTTTTCTTGGGTTTACTTCACATTATTTTTAACATAAATTAAATTATATAAAAAACATAATAAATATATATACTGGCCAGGTTTGGGCTGGGATTTTTATTCCTTGGGCCCGATTCGGTCCCGATCTGGGTTTTAATTTACTACCCTAAGCCTTCTCAGAAACCCTGACTTTTTTGGGAAAAAATTGCCCCGTTAAGGATGGTGCATTGCGAGTTTTGGGTCGTGAGGGATAAATTGCCATTCTTATGTAACATCCAGTTTAATAGTCATTTAACATCGCTGTGATGAAAATGATTTCTTTCAAAAAGAACTCATACAAAATCAATTTCATTTAGAATCTTAGAACCTTAAGAAAGATTTATTATGTTTTTTTTTTTTTGGAACAAAAAAAACTATTTTTTTTGGGTAACAAAAAATAACACAAATATAGAAATAGCACACAAAATAACACTCTGAACAATTTTATTTTCATTTCTAATATTTTTTTAACACTACATTTTTTCAACAAGATGCAATTTTTCAGCATCTTACATTTTACATCACAACTTTTTAAACCCCTCACATATTTTTTTTTCACTCCATTTTTCACCCCACTTTCTCCACACAAATTTCCACACGTTTTTCACACATCAATACATAAAACATAAGTCTTTATATACACTTGTAAAATACATTTAAATTCAAACTCAACCTAATCCTAATTTATCTAAATTGCAAATACAACTTTACTACTTCAATTTTAAATTCTTTAATTTCAAATCTTTCAATCCAAGTTTGAATTAATTTTTTCCAACGAATTCTCCCTTAACTTAAACTTCTTTAGCATCAATTTTGTACAATCCACAACTTGAAGAATTCTCAATTGAAGGATTTTTTTTTGTTTTTTTTAAACTTTACGATTCTTTCTTTTACTTTTCATTTCTTTAACTTGAGTTGCTGGACTTTTCAGTAACATACTTTGGAGCTGCAAATGATTTTTTATTTTTTTTTCTTACCTCTGAAACCGCCCTTTTCCATATCTGCCTTTTTTTTTTAAATATAATAATAATAATAATAATAATAATAATAATAATAATAATAATAATAATAATAATAATGATAATAATAATAATAATAAGAGAATATAGAAGAAGGAAACAATAGCACACAAAATAGCACATTGAACAATTTCATTTTCATTTTTAATACTTTTTTTAACACTACATATTTTTTAACTAGATACATTTTTTCACCACTTCACATTTTTCATCAAAACTTTTTAAACCCCTCACATTTTTTTTTTCACTCCACATGAAAGAAATAGATAGATAAAAACTAAATTTGATAAAAACTTTGATCTGTGATAGAGTTTAATAGTTGGAACCTAAATAGGATAGATAGGTATTATCTTTTGAACCTTTTGTTGTAAGAATGTATTTACTTTACTAATTAATAGTAGACACAATGTACTCGAAGCAGTCCCGCCATTTATGTAAATAATGATAAAGCTGACATAGGACTCCTATATGGCATATTTCAGTTTTCATTATTTTTTATGTTTATTTTGGGCATGAAAATCTCCCTAGTTCTACAAGAGTGAATTGTTTCTATAAAGGTGTTTGACTGAGTTGAAAAAGTGCAAATTGTATTATTAATCAATTAGTATATATACACGTAATGAATGGATAAGATAGCTAGGTACAACAAAATAAGCCTAGCTAGAGGATGTATACAAAACTGTGATAGCTAAAAGATACATGTAATAAGCTTACAAAACTGTTACAAAAACATTGCCTTATCAGTTTCCTATATAATTCTCCTTTGAAGCACAATTCTTCTTTGAAGCAGTTCTTCTTTTCTCTCACATAGGTGATTTCTTATCTAAGAGTAACTCGTGTTACTCCTCTTAGTTCTCACTGATGTATAGGAATCATTAAAAGCATTGCTTAGCCTCATCTCCAATGGGTACCACTATTTCATCATAGGAATGGATATGAGGTTAAACCCCCCATAGTGGTCCAACTAGTCTTTACAATTAGGTTGTCCTTTTGAATTTACATTTTGGGACCTAGTTAACTAAGTTGAGTTTCCATTGTATTGACTTCCCATTTTTTGGGTTATTAATCCCATTTCCTTCAACGATTTTGTAACTAATTCTCAATTTAATCTTTAGGTCAATACAGATGACTCTAGCTGAGATTAGTTGTCTAATAGTATTGTTATACGATGTATGTGTTTAGACTTACCATTATACATTATCATCTCTACCCTGCCTATTGCAGATTGACTATCAAAATAAATGCTTATGGTTAGCACAGTCTTTGGTCACTTTAGAATGTTCTTTAAGAAATAGCATAATCATTCAGCATTTTCACCACATTTATCTAAAGTTATGAATTCAAATTCCATAGTGGTTTAGACTATAACCGTTTGTTTTGAAGACTTCCATTACACGGCTGCACCTGCCAGTGTGAATACATATTCATTTGTAGACTTTGAGTTTTTAATATCAGATTTCTAGTTTGTGTCACTGTATATTTCTAGACAAGTGGATATCTTATATTGTGCAACCCATAATTATAAGTATACTACAAGTGTCAGGACCCGTCCAAAATTCCTCATTGGAACCGTAGACAAACCCTGATCCCAGGAAAACCCTATCAGACCCTCCAATGGAAAATCCGGCAGCATCTCTCCTAAGGGTTGGACTTATCACAAAATGTCCTGCACAGAAAACACACTTCTAACAGTATCTCCTTATTCCTCCCACCTTACTACAAAATTATTCCACAAGTTTACAGCACTTCAAAATAATAAATAGGAAATCAGTGCAATATTATAAATAAATGTGTAATGTAGTATACAGAGCATTATCAGATACATCTGAATATAAAATTAATACAAGATGGAAAAAAAGAAAGGAAAGCCTCCTCAAACTTCAGAGATGACTAAGGTGAATAATATAAAGTACTTCTTGTCTCATTTCAAGTTGTGTACAGTATCCATCAATTGGTGTTACATACTCATCACCTCAGTCATATTGTATCAATTTAATTTTTTTGTTGAGTTAATACTTAACTTCAGTTTTACAAATAATAAATTTCTCTATAGCTTCGTCCTTGCTCAAAGTCGCATATATCGCAATGTACCAAATAAAAGATTTGGTATTTCTTTTAATCATTTGGAATAATAACATCATTATTTTTCACACTTACATTTGTAGTCAAATTGTTGGAATATGAATTAAGTTAATTAATCTTCTTAGAGAACTATAATTAACATATCCTAGTCTACCAAGTCACAAATTGGAAGACTCAAAAAAATAATTGTAAAAATACTAGCTTTTAGTCATATTTTACATTTATTACACTAAGCTTAACAAGCCATTTAGTTACAATTATAAAGCATTTACCTATAAATATTCTTGCCATGAAATGAAAGTCTCCCATTAGAATTCCTCTTGTCTTCCTCAATTTGAAGTCTAACAATAAGTTCTTCAATATTCATCTTCTTTTACTTATGCTCTAGTTAGTTTTTGAAATCATTTTAAATAAGAGGTAGCTCCTAACCATGGTAGTTACTTGGAAGGATCTACTCATGACCATCACTTCGACACGAATTTCATGCAAGATTTCTTGGATCTCTCGAACTTGACTAATTTTGGAACCAATCGATAACAAATTTCTTGGATCCTCGGCCTTACAATCTTGGTCCAAAAATCCAATAGTTTTTTAACCATCCTTTTCGTACTGTAAACATCATATAATGAATCAGCTAGACTATACAAAATATAATTTCAACAAAGATAGTCAAAATCTTTCCAAGCATCTAATGCTAAGAGGATATGAGATCTCTCATCTTCACTTATTATTAGTTTGTTCTCAATTAAGAACCTTACAAGGTCTAAGGCGGTCAGATATTACATCATTTTCTGCTATTGTCTCCTGAAATCTAACTCGTTGAATTTCTCTGATCTTTTAGCATAGTTCCCGGGAACTATTACAGGTGACATTTCAAAGAAATTTGAAAAGAAAAAATATAATTTATAACCAAAATATTAAATATACGCAACAAAAAATACTTTAAACGAGGAGCGAAAGAAATACAATTATATACATATATATTATTTTTTTTGATGATGTTAGTATGTAGTTGACTAGCTAATGTCAATACACTGACATTAGTATTCATACACTGATGTTAGAGTTCTAGTGTCCTAGGGGCCAGCAAGCCCAATGCTCAATAGGGTAGCCTAACTTGGTTCATCTGAACTTAGGCCAAGCCACTAGCCCACGTGACCCCTGTGACTTGCAAGCTCAATTCTCCTTTTTTCAACCTTCAATCGGGTCATGGATTGGCCTAGTTTCCTGATTTGTGGGTTGTAGAGCCAATTGATAAATTCAATTGTTTTTCACTATTTTGGCCATCATTATCAAGCGGACTGGTCTTGTTTCTTCATTTTGACATGGGAAATATGATTTTATGGTCAATTTGGCCAAAAATGCATTATAGATAACTCTTAATCAAGTTTATAAAAGCTTTGGTTCTCATGGTTTAGTTTATAAATTTTGGGTATCTTTAGGCCAAATAAATCTCAAAATCACACTCCATTTTCATTAGATATTGATGTACAACTAAACCTAGTTTCAATCTTTTGGAATTTTTTTTTATTTTCTAAAAACGAATTATGAAAATAAATTGGTTTTATTTACACAAGTTTATCTGAGGGTATATTAGGGGTTTATTTGTAGCCCATATGTTTAGGTTCTCCTGGTAAATCCATAAACTCTTCACTTGAAATAAATTTCAATAATAAACAAAATTAGTAAGAAAACCAAAAATTTTCTGGAAATAGAAATCGAATTTCCTACAACAAATGTTAGAAGTGAACGAAAAACAATAATAACCTTGCAATGATCATTAGTATTAGAATACTAAAATTCAACTCTAGTTCATTTTACACAATTTGGAATAAAAATTGTTAGCCCAAATAAATTCAAGATGAACACAAAGCATAAAATAATATAAAATCTAAAAATAAAGTAGCACAAAAACGTAAATATCCCAAGCATAAGAAAAAAATATTTTTGTTTGTCAAATTTTTTTTTTATGGCATGTTATAAGACTGCAGTAAAATAAAGTATTAAAAAATTGAAAATTCAAATTTTAAAACAAACAGATGAAAATATTTTTCATTATATTATACACAACTAGGAAAACAAAATGAAAATAAAGAAATAATTATAAAAGAAAAATCTAGAATGATTTAGATAGGATGAATGAATAATTTAACCTGAGGCCTGTGATCATAGTCTATATAAAACGAATTGTTCTATCAGTTCTAGTGCTCCTAAAGCGTAAGTCTCCTAGAATATAATGGATATTAGAAGCTTTGATAAGAAGCAACTTTAAAGCTTCTCTTGTGAACTTAAACTATGTTAGAACTCTACCACATGGAACCTTAGAATTACTAGGATAATATTCTGAGGATGGAAGAAAGACCAAGACTAATAATCTGATGCTTGTGTTACAATCTTTTTAACTAATAGGACAAGGGTATATAGGCTTATTCATGGGGGTTGGGGAGGGCAGTTTCAAACCTGTCTTTAAAATCTAGTATGCTACAAAATTGAATTGGACTTGTACAAAATTCATTCAAATAATAAGACACTCAATTTAAAGATGTCTGTTACAAAAACAACTTTTTTTTTTTTTTCAAAACAACTGTTACAAAATCAATTTCATTCAAAACCTTAAAATCCATTTATCATGGTATTAGAATCATATTTTCCAATGGTCATAACCCATGTATTTGCATGTATTTTAGCACCTTTCTTTTTTAATTTGTATTTACTAAGTTAGTTAATTCAGAGTCATTAGTTAAGTCTATTGTCACTTACTTGGATTTTCTATTTTCTTTTCTAGAAGTATGCCATTATGACTCCTTGCACAACATGATTTTTTCTCTTGCCATGAGGGTAATGGCTAAATAAGCTCTTTAAAGGGAGTGACTACTTGGCAAGTTATAAGGCCAGACCACTAGCATAAGTAGAGCTTTTATTGCATGTTTCTAACCTTGCAAGCTCTTTGCATTGAGATATTAATAAAATGAGTGCATTTCATTTAGCTTCTTTGTTAGTTTGTGTGTTTGTCCCATTTCATAATTTATCCTTGTTGCTTGCTTGGTTGCTTGCTTTGTGCTTGCAATATACTAATTCATTTGAGTTGTAGCTTGCAAGGAGCATGAACTGTTGGCTTACCACCTATGTGGGACTAGTAAGCATTGCATAGTCTACTTTTATGTGCTGTTAAAAGCTAAAATATGATGGTTAGTATTAGAGTGTGGTTACGAGATGGACAACCAAAATGCCTAAGATGAAGAATAAATTGCAGTTTGATTTCATTGAGTAACAGCTTAGGGAACTTCGTGCTGTTGTGGAGAGGTTGTGAGATTTGGAGGTGCATGTCAAAGGCCATGATTGGAAAGAGCTTTATAATCAGGTGGAGATGGTCAATAGTCAGGCCAATTGAGTGAAAGCTTTTGAAAAGAAATAAAGACCATCAACTTTAAGTAGTGCTTCGAGCTTGACGAGAGGTGAAACAAAAGGAGCTACAAAATACATTATAGCAAGCTTGTGTATTCTTATGAATGATTTGACAAAGGACTTTTAAGCCACTATGGAGGCATTTAAAAATGAGTTTAAAGAGATGAATACCAAGTTCAACCTTATCACATGGGTAGTGTGAAGTCAACTTTCCACCTTAATGGGGATGTATATGGGAAATTCAAAGTGCTTGAACCTTGGGCATATGGAGGTGCACAAGATGCAAAATAGCTTGAAAAATTTTGATTCAATATTGAAAAATATTTCCATTCACTAAAACTTGATTCAAAAGAAACAAAAGTGACCATGGCCATAATGTATTTAACTGGTGATGCAAAATTATGGTGGAGATCCAATTACAAAGACATAAAAGACAACATATGTGTTGTTTATACATGGGAATTATTGCATAAAGAAGTCAAAAATCAATTTCTCCTTGAGAATGTGGGATACGTTGCCCGATACAATTTGAGAGAATTAAAGCAAATAGGTAGCATAAGAGAATACATGAAACTTGGTTTAGAAGAAATGAAGGTGACTATGGCCATAATGTTTTTAATGGGCGATGCAAAGTTATGATGGAGATCCAAATTTGAAGAAGTAAAAAACAACAAATGCATTGTTGATACATCGGAATAACTATAGAAAGAAGTTAAAAACCAATTTCTTCTTGAGAATGTTTAATATATTGCCCAATGTAATTTGAGAGAACTAAAGTAAATAGGGAACATAAGAGAATACATGAAGGCTTTCTTGATGCTTATGCTAGATATTCATGACATGTCAGAGAAGAAAAAAATCTTTTATTTTTGTGAGGACCTAAGACCTTAGGCCAACATTAAACTCCAATGACAAAGGGTAGATATTGCCATCGCTTAAGTGGCAGTAAGGCACCTTGTGGATTAAGCATTCAAAACTTCCAACACAAAAGATGACACGAACCTAGGACGACCTGCTCCTAAACCCGTATTATACTAGCCCGGATCTAATTATGTTCAAGTTATAATGGTCACCTTGACCCCTAACTGACCTATGATTAGAAACCTTGGTATATAATGAAGATGCCACAATAGGTGATGGAATGCCTATTGATAAGTCAAACTAAAATACTCATTCACTATGGTGTTTTAGGTGTTCAAAAGAACAAAGAGAATTCAATCTTACAAATAATTTTCTGTATAAAATTCAAGCTTGATTTCTTATTGAAAATAAGCCTTTAAATAGGCTTTGAATGAACAAAATAAAACCCTAAAAGGATTAGGAAATTTTGGCCAACATAGAATCCAATTAGGAAATTGTCTAATTTCACACCCTTCCCTAATCTAATTTGGATTAATTAATTCCTTTATTTTGAATTAGAAATTAATTAATTTACAATGAAAATAATAAAATAATAACTTTCCTAAACTTATTTTTCCATCAACAAAATAAATAAAAACTAAAAGCAAAGGTAATTTCCTAAAACAAAAAGTAGAAATCAAAAGAGGAAACTAGAATACTAGCTTTTTGACTAAGTTGACTTTGATCAATTTTTGACCAATTTGAGCTCTAAATCAGCTTTTATATGCTTTTTAGGATGCCAAATAAGATTTTTATGGAGTCCCACAAGTTTCCTTTGCTTGGAGGAAAGAGAAAAAGCCAACTCAGCAAGCAATATAGTAATTTTCAGCCAAATTTTCAAGCTGTCCGTACAAGTTGGTTTTACTTCTGTCTTGACTTATTTCCATGACCTCTTAGTGATATTTATTGAATCCATAAAGATTTGGAACCATTTCTTGCTGCCCGGACTCCATAAATGCACCAAAACCGCTATCTGGATCCGTATCTGCTTCCACCACTTGTATGCTCAAAACAGGTATTGGATCTTCGGGTATGGACAAGCCTTCTTAAGAATGAATTCCCTGGATAAAGGCAGCAAGGTTTTACTTAAACATCTTAGCTTGAGCCTTAGTGATCGGCCTGGTCTTCATCCGTATCAGATCAGCACCCCAGCGGGTTGTCGGTTGTGCAGGCACAGGCGGATTCGCATCATTCCCCTCCTCTTGAAAAGGATTTGTCCTCAAATCAAGATCATCACCTGCAGCAAAAGGAGATAAATCAGCAAAATTAAATATGGTACTAACATTATACTCACTTATTAAATCGAATCTGTAGGTATTCTTGTTAATCCGATCCAAAACTCAAAAAGTTCCATCCACGTGTGGCATAAGCTTTGACTTTCTTTGTTTTGGAAACCTCTCCTTTCGTAAGTGCAACCAAACCAAATCTCTTGTGTCAAACACTATCACAAAAAAATCTAGAAATACATACTCATTATGGCAAAAATTACACTTTTTAAAGTTAGCAAATAATCATTTCCTAATTTTCAAATTGCCATAAAGTAAAGCTTTAAAAAATGCACGTAAAGTTCTAAACAACAAAAGCATCTTTATAATTCATGACCAGCAATGGTGTCTTACTAAAGATGGCTTTATTAACATCCCCAAAACTCAAATAAAATTTTTTATTTTTCCTTTCTTTTCTTTCTTTTCCTTTCTCACTCACAGTTTTATTGAATTTTGCATCACTCTCGGCTTTTTCTCCACGTTTCTCACTCACGGGTTTGTTAAAATTTTTCCCTTCACCTTAGGTTTTAGAGGACTTACCTTGGATAGCAAGCTCACCTTTCCCTTCTTGAATGGATGGTGGAACCGTTGGTGCCATACTAGCCTTCTCTTTGAGCCTCTCGGCTTCTCTCCTTTGTTGCATTTGTAGTTGGTCTCTAAAAACCTCCTTCGGGGTCAATGGTTCCAGCTTGACCTTCTTACATTTAAATCTAAAAACAATACAATTCTCTCGACCATAATGAGTAGTATCTTTATCAAATTGCCATGGTCTGCCGAATAGAAAATGTCTGGCATGCATAGGCACAACATCACACAAAACAACATCCACATATTTATTTATGCTAAATTTTACTTTGACTTGTTTATTAACTTTCATCTCACCACTATCATTAAGCCATTGTAGCCTATAATGGTCTGGATATTTAATAGTTGTTAAGCCTAACTTATCTACCACAAGATTACTAATTACATCGGTACAACTTCCACTATCAATAATTATATTACAAATCTTACCTTGGATTTCACATCAGGTGTGGAAGATGTTTTCTCTTTGAATTTAATCCTCATCTTTGTATGCAGCCAGCACTCTCCTGGAAACCAAGCTTAATTCAGCATGGGAAGCATTCAAAGTTTTGGCCTCACCTTCAAGCTCTTCCTCCTCCTTTTGCTCAGTTTCATCACCACTTTCCTCACTCTATGATTCTAGTTCACCATTACCCTTTAACACCATGATCCTTCTATTCGGGAATTGACTAGCGATGTGTCCTCATCCCTAGCATTTAAAACAAATAATTTCTCTAGATCTTGAAGGTTTAGGATTAGATTTACCTTCATTTTTATGTGCTTGGACAGATTCGATTCTAGTCTCTCTCCTTGGCCGATTTGAACTTTCTTCTTCAACTTTTGGCTTTGGGTTGTTTTCAGTAGGATTGTTTCTCCAACCACTTGGATTTGATCTTCCACTATTGGAAACACCCACAAACCATGAGCTTGTACCCCTCCTCTTGAATTGATGCTCAAGTTTAATAGCCACATGCAACATCTCCTTCAATTCCACATATTGTTGCAATTCTAGTTGATTGGCTATCTCATGATTTAAACCACCTAAAAACCTTACCATGGTTGCTTCCCTATCTTCATTCATGCTTAACTTCATCATAAGCATCTCCATCACCTTGTAATAATCCTCCACGAACCTACTTCCTTAAGATAAAGATTGAAGCCTTTGATGCAGCAACCTATGATAGTGTGATGGTATGAATCGCTTCCTCATGGCTCCTTTCATTTGTCGCCATGTAGTGATCAAGTCATCACCAACTCTCCTTCAGGTGTTTTGCTCATTGGTCTACCATTGGAGTGCATAATGACCAAACTCCATTGCTGCCAACTTCACCTTCTTGGCCTCCGAATAATTATGACGATAAAAAATCATCTCCATTCTCTCCTCCCATTCCAAATATGCCTCCGGATCACTTTTTCCCATGAAAGGTGGAATGTTTACCTTGATATTCCCTAGATCATCATCTTCATTCCTTGTTGGTCTCCCATAGACTGGCCTTTCTTTAGGTTCAAAAATTTCATCAAACCCGTCATCCAAATCATCTCCAAAGTTGCTTCCTCCAAATTCCTCTCTTGGTTGCCCTCGGCCTACTCGACCTCGACCTCCATGAGCATCTAACCTTATATTCGACCCTCTTTGTGATGTTTCTATCCTGTCCATCCTTTGATTTGTGTGGTTGAATTGAGCATTCATCCACTGTAATTGTTCCAAGACAGCCCTCATGTCTGTTTCTTCACCACTCCTTGAAGCTCCGGAACCACCATGGAATCCTGCGGACTCTTCTTCATTAATTTTTAAGGATGGATCTCCTCTTCTCACCCTTGAATTTGCCATGTTCGTATGAATAATAAAAAATAAAATATATTCTCACCAAAAATCACCCCCTCACGTGTTTCATTCAATTAAGGTCTTGACACTCGTATTTTCACACTAGTTTCGTCTTTTACCCTTTTTTAAGCTCACGCACTCTTGCCTTTTTTCACTCAATGAATTATCTCAAAGTTCTAATTAAAACACCCACAAAACAGCAATTAGATCACAAGTATGTTTTAATTAAACTTATCAACAAAAGTAGCAAAAAGTAAGCAATACCGATGAATTAACAAATCCTAGTTTTCGGCTTTTCTAGGAAAAATAAGGCAAATCAATGAGAAAATTTTGGAATTTTTAAGAACTGGACCAGATGGTAAGAGATTAAGGATACAAGAATAAAATTTAGGAAAAAGAATTTCAAACTCAAACAAGAATCAAATCGAACAAAAATATAGAATAGTGTTGGTTGTTGTTCATGTAATTCAAGTTTTGTATCAATTTCTTTATCTAATTTTAATCCAAATAATTTAAGCACCCAAAATCCAAATATCCAGCAGAAAAAATAATTCTCCAGAAACTCCAAATATGTAACAAATAATCAACAATGCAGCATTTCAAAGAAATTTTCAGCAAACACCAAATTCAACAAACCGAAATTTTTTTTTTATTCCACTTTTTCTTCTTCTTCTTCTTCTTTTTTTTTTTTTTTTCTACTCACAGAACATAAAACAACTGCAGTCATAAAGATCAACACCTAAAATTGCAATTCCATACCAAAAATCCACCAACCCCGTGGCCTCCAACAAAAACAAAAGTGCAGTTTTTTTTTTTTTTAATTTTATATACATGTTGCTGCAAACCCTTCTTTATTTTTTTTTTTTTGAATATATGAATGCAAATATTTAAGACTAGAAAAGCAAAGAAAAATCAACAAAAACCAAAATTAACAAGAACAATGATGGAAAACAACCAACAAACTAGGAAACAAAAATATGATAAAACTAGAAAATCCTAATTCAACTAGGAATGATTTTTTTTTTTAAATATCCAGAATGTGAAGGATGATAGACGAAATCTTAACCTAATGATAAAATTGTAGAATAACACAAAAATAAATAAAGCAAATAAGGATAGATCAAATCTGAACAAAATTTGGCTCTGATACCAAATGATACGAACCTAAGACAACCTGCACCTAAACCCATATTATATTAGCACGGATTTAATTATGTTCAAATTCTAATGGTTAGCTTGACCCCTAACTAACCTGTGATTAGAAACCTTGGTGTATAATGAAGACGGTATAATAGGTGATGGAAGGCCTATTGATAAGTCAAACTAAAACACTCATTCATTAATGGTGTTTTAGGTGTTCAAAAGAATAAAGAGAATTCAATCTCATAAATAATTTTCTGTATAAAATTCAAGCTTGATTTTGAAAGTAAGCCATTAAATAGGCTTTGAATGAACAAAATAAAACCCTAAAAGGATTAGGAAATTTTGGCCAACACAGAATCCAATTAGGAAATTGCCTAATTTCACACCCTTTCCTAATCTAATTTGGATTAATTAATTCCCTTATTTTGAATTAGGAATTAATTAATTTACAATAAAAATAATAACTTTTCTAAACTTATTTGTCCATCAAATAAATAAATAAAAACCAAAAGTAAAGGTAATTTCCAAAAACAAGAAGTAGAAATCAAATTAGGAAACTAGAATACTAGCTTTTTGACTAAGTTGATTTTGATCAATCTTTAAAAAATTTAAGCTCCAAATCAGGTTTTATATTCTTTGTAGGATGCCAAATAAGATTATTATGGAGTCCCACACGTTGCCCTTGCTTGGAGGAAAGAGAAAAAGCCAACTCAGCAAGTAATACAGCAATTTTCGGCCAAATTTTGAAGCTGTCTATACAAGTTGGTTTTACTTTTGCCTTGACTTATTTCCATGATTGCTTAGTGATATTTATTGAATCTATAAAGAGTTGGAACCATTTCTTGCTGTTCGGACTCCATAAATGCACAAAAATCGCTACCCGGATTCTTATCGGCTTCCACCACTTGTATGCTAAAAACAGATCTTGGATCTTCGGGTATGGACAAGCCCTCTTAAGAATGAATTCCTTGGATAAAGGCAGCAAGGTTGTCCTTAAACCTTTTAGCTTGAGCCCTAGTGATCGGCCTAGTCCTCATCCGAGCGGATTCGCATGAAGAGATCCTATCTTTCTTCATGGAATACAAATAATGGAAAGACTTTTAAGCCTAACCATATAAAAATTGGGGGAAATGAAAAAAAAAAAAAAACCCAAAAGCCCTCGAATATGAAAGATACTGCATCTTGAGCCTTTAACACATTTTGTTAAAACCCTAGACCCATCTCTCTCTCTCTCTCTCTCTCTTTCATTTTTTTATTTTATTTATGTACTGATGCACGTAGGGTTGCTGAGTATCCTCATGTAATTGCCTTAAATGCTTTACATGCTTTTGTTCACTGAAAGGAGCCAATTGAATTGCAAGTTTGAATAGTAAAAGTCGAGAAAGATACTACACAACTGAGTTCTTTGAGACTTTTAAGTGCTATGAAGAAGTAAATTATGTAGACCAAGAAGAGCAACAACAAAAGGGCTTGTGCTTGTGGATGTGCTGATTAATGGTAAGGTTGCTTAGAGGGTGATGATGGAAATTGGTACCACAAAAAAAATATTTTTGAAGTGGAAGTGGGGAGATTAAAGAACTTTTTACGTTGCACTCTTTTAGGTGAAGAAATATGTCCGATGACAATCGAACTCCTTTGTTGGTGATGGAAGCTTTAAATCCCTTTGAAAATGTGATGCCAAACCAACTCCTAAAGGGCCTTTCCCCAAGAAGAAGAATTGACAGTGGAAATTAAACTAATGCTTGGGATAAAGCCACCAATGAAAGCATCATATAGAATGGTACCTCTTAAACTGGTGGAATCGTGAAAGTAACTAAATGAACTGTTAGATGTAGGGTTCCTCATACCCTGTAAGCTCCAGACGTAGCTTCAATTGTTGTACAGTTTCATTTGCAACTATACGATACATAAAATGGTTATGATGAGTAATCAAGTGTTAAATCCATAAGGAATAGTAATGATATTAATTGATATATAGATCCAATTATTATAATGATTAAAACACTATCCTTGTTGGATTAATCAATTGAATTTAGAAACAATTAACTTAAGAAGAAATTGAAATTAAAGACAACAATGAATATTGAAGAAACCGATTGAATCAATTTATAAGAAAAGAGTACTTATGAAAATTAACTTATAACAATAGGTTCACAAGAATTCAGAGAAAAATAATAGAAAAGAGATTGATTAAACAATGTAAAAATTCAGAGAAAAATAAAAGAAAAGAGATTGATTAAATAGTATAAAGAAAAGTTCAATGGTGTCCGATGGTTCACTGTCACCTTGGCCTTAATCTTACTTCTGACTCTCTTCTGCTTCTTCTTCTATATCTCCTAAGCTTCTTTTAAATTTCTTTGATGGTGATGGACAAATGAAAGTGGTGGCATTGGCTAATAAAAATATCCTGCTCTTACAATATAAGAGTGCCACCTGATATCCAATAATAATAATAAATACAAAAATAGATATAAATACCTAGTTACTTGACCACTACGTAAACAAGCTTTAAGGTTCGGAATCCTTATAAAATGCCATACCAGGCCTTCATCTTTATTTACCTTCCAGATTAAATACTTGGGCTCAATTTCTTACCCACCTTTATGCTCTGGCCGCATATCATATAGTCCTAAGGTCCATCAGATTCTTAAATAAAAACTTCAGTTAAATACAACTTCAAATCCTTAGAGTCTCAAACATACAATATTGCAACCCAACTCCAATACTCCTTTAAAAATATCAAACAAGTTATTTTTCAATGAAACCACTTGGAAAATTTAGCTTTCTAAATAATTTATCCAAACATATATAATAATAAGCAATCCAATATCGTTAAGGCGTTCAAATTACATTTCTCTCAACTGTAGATTAGTAAAATCTGTGCAGATGCTTTGACTTTGACATAAAATTGGCATTGATCCCTTTGTCCAAATACAATGAAATTTTCCAAAGATGATTATGAGTATTTCAAGAATCGGTATTAGTAAAAAATTCCATTGTTAGCTTTGGATATGATCAAAATAGTGACTGTTGCATAGAAATTCAACATCTTTAATACAATAGAGAATTAAAATCTTCAAAATTCTAAAATGATTTTTTCAAGATTTTGAAGATCACATCTAGAATAGCAATTTATCAACTTGGCTCCCTTAAAGCTCCATAAAATGCATCGCTTCAAATTTCTTCTAAAAAGAATCCAAAACAACATAAAAAACTCATCTTTTAGTCTTTTTACCTAAAAATTAGAATATAGTGAAATCAATAGAAATTCATTCCAGTTAAATGCAATTTTCTAAGAAAATAAAAAATTTTAATTATAAATAAGAGCTATAAAATATAAATATTCAATACTCATCACTGGTATTATTTGAAAGGAAGAAAGATGGAGTTTATATTTGTTTGTAGACTATCGAATTTCCAACAAGGTCATGCTGTAGAACAAATATCCCATCTCTTTAATTGCAGACTTATTTGATAAACTTAGTGGGGCAAGCATTTCACCAAGCTATACTTGAGGTCAGGATATTATCAAGTGAGAATTGTCGAGGGAGATAAGTAAAAGACAACGTGTGTTACTTGTTATTGGGCCTTTGGATTTTTGATAATTCCTTTTAAGTTGGAAAATGCACCAATGATATTATGCACACTAATGAACCAAGAATTTCAAAAATATCTTGACAAATTTGTTGTAGTATACTTGGATGACATTATGATTTTTTGTTAAACCTTGGAGGAACATGTCAAACATGTACAATTAGTGTTCTACAAGTTTCAGGAGAATCAATTGTTCATTAAGAAAGAGAAATTTTTGTTTACTCAAGATCACATTAAATTTTTGGATCACATTATGAAGCAAGGTAAAATCCAGATGGATATGGAGAAAGTGGGGGCAATATAAGAGTAGAAAACCATCATGAGCATCAAAGAATTGAGGTCTTTTTTTGGATTGGCTAACTACTATCACCATTTTTTCAAAGGATATTAATAGAAGACCACACCCCTTATAGAATTGTTAAAGAATAGGGTAACATGGAGGTGGAGTGATTAATGTTAAAAGCATTTGAAAATCTAAAACAAATAGCGATGAGAGATATAGTTTTAGCTCTTTCTGACATCTTAAAACCATTTAAAGTGCAAATTGATGCATTGGATTTTTCTTTGGGAGGTGTCTTACTTTAAGAAGGTCACTCTGTCAGGAATGAGAATTGAAAGTTATTCTAACCATAAAGGAACTATACTACCTAAGAAAAAGATATGCTTACTTTGATCTGTTGTTTGAAAACATTAAGGCATTTTTTGCTTGGGTCGAAGGTCATTATGAAGATAGACAACTTGGCTATGAGTTACTTCCTAACAAAGCTTGGACTAACTGAAAAGGAAGCTTGTTGGCTTGAATTTGTAGTTGATTTCAACTTCAAATTTGAACATAACAAGGGGCATAATAACTAAATAATTATTGCTTTAAGATGCAAGGCGGAACTTGCAACTTTGAGTGGCACTGATTTATGATTGCCACTACTGAAATTCTCAACAAAATAGTACAAAACTTGATTGTTTTGATTTCTACAAGTGCATAGATCATTTAAGAAATAAAGTAACATAAGTACAAGTATTGTCCCATGATGATTAGTTTGTCAAGTGTAAATTCCATCTTAGCTACATACTAGAGATGTCCACCAATTAATTTATCTAACAAATTGAAAATCAAGAAATAATTTAAAATAAGCTCTAAATTAATAAGTAAAATGCAAAAAAAAAAACCACATTAACGCTTTTGAAATCTATGAATAAGAGTTCTAAGACCGTGGCTTCATTTGAACCAGATATATGATTAGTTAATTTGGTTGTTTATAACTAATTCTTTCTCCAATTATCAACAAAAGGGTTTCAAATAAGTACAAGTATTGTCCCACCAGGATTGGTTTGTCAAGTATAAAACTATCTTACCTAAATACTACAAATGTTTACCAATTAATTTTATGTAGGAAATTGACAATAAAGAAATAATTCAAAATAAATTCTAAATTAAATTAATAAGTAAAAAGAAAAAAAAAAACACCACATAAATGCTTTTGAAATCTATGAATAAGAGTTTTTAGAGCTTGACGTAATTTGAACAAAACATATGACTAATTAATTTGGATGTTTATAACTAATTCCTTCTCCAATTATCAACAAAGGGTTTCAATTTCATTCACTCCCTCTTTCAATAAAAGAAAAATATATGACAAATTGACTCAAATTGGAATCTCTTACTAAGTCTACCAATTAAACATTCAATTAATTCCTCTTCCAATTACCCAAGCCAAATGGGTTCTCTTAAACTCAATTAAAGCTAGATTAAGGTTGCCTAAAACCTAAAAAAGCTTTCTCAAGTTCAAATTAGCTCTTAGATTGTGTTTTCCTGGTTTTCAATTTATTAAATTAGGTTTACTCAAGCTCTAATTGTTCAATTTAGACAATACCCAACGAAAGTCTTATTGTAATTAGTTTTTTTTTTTCAATTAATCTAAAGAAACACAAATAATTGGAAATAAATCAAACCATAAACAAACACAAATTAATTTATCGTAATAAAGATCCAAGATACATCAAGGCCCTACATCAAAGATCTAGTTTGTTAGAGATACCCAAAAAAAAAAAATAACAAAAGCAAAAATAAAATAATATTCTAAAGGTTTAAATGTTGTCTTTGCAAAATATCAAGAATTCTATTATAAAATAACCTAGAAATTTAGAGTAGAGATAGATAAGAAGAGAATTCTCAATAGATGATGCCTTCTTAAGGCAAAACCCAAAGCTTTAAGCTTTTCAACAACATCAAATCCCTAGAGCATCTCTTTCTAAAAAAATCTTTCACACTCTAAATTATGGTGTAGATAATTAACTGTGCAATTCCTTTTTCTAGTGTTGCCTCTTTTGGGAAAATATAAAGCCTCTTTTTCAAGAGCTTCTTTGATTTTACCCTATAGAGTTGAATTTCCACACTTTGATCTCCATCATAAGGCTAGTAAGAAAAATATCACATGCAAGTCACACGCTTCGTTAAAGACCAAGCCTTAAGCTCCTTGAATCCAAACTTAGCCAAAATTAAGCTCTACAAAGGGGCAAAAAATGTGCTTGGTTGTGTGCACTTCAAGAATTGAAATGTACACACCACTTCTATTTGAAGTGGCACTTGGATTTGGTGTGTCCACTTCAGGATTGAAGAGTGCAAGCCAACCTTGCTGGACTTTACCCTTTTGGAGATGAAAAGTAGCATGTGCACTTCCTTAGGGTGAAATGTGCACACCCAAAAATCAATCCATATGGTTATATTTTCAATTTTCTTGCTTATCTCTCAATAAATAACTCATTGATTGTCTAGAACTTCAACTTTTAGCAAATATCTTCAAAAACCTCTATTGAAACTTTTCCTATGAAATAGAATAAAAACATATGATGAATAACCAAAGGCTTAAAAGAACAAACAAATAATTAAGCTTAGATAGGCTAGATTAGTTAGTAAAATACTCAATAATCACACCCTCAAACTTAAACATTTGTTTGCCCTTAAGTAAAGCACCATTTATTTAAAACAAAAGAAACTAAACTATTAAAGAAAACCACCTAGAAAGTAAAACTCAAAATTCAACAAACTTAAAAACATTGAAAACAATGTAAATTTAAAAAATTTTAAAAAATAGTAGGCAATATGACCATGGTGACCCTAAAGAATTCAATCAATAGTGTTAAGCAATAATTTCAAAGTACATATGCAACATGGCACCCCATTTTCCAATCTACAAGCTATTATTCCTAAAGTGTGTGTGTGAAAATCAAGTCAAAGCACTTAATATCATGTCACTAGATGGATTTATAGTGAATAGGGCTTTAAAATTAAATGTAAAAATCAAGTCAAAGCACTCAATTTCATATCACTAGATGGATTTATAGTGAATAGGGCTTTAAAATAAAGCAGTGGCTTCATATGATTGACATGATCTTGAACTTTCCACTAATATATGATGAATTGCAAAACTAGGGACCAATTGGTCTTTATCAGCTTGTAATGGAAAGGCTAAATGGAAAAGGCTCAAAGAAAGATTGTGGCATTGGACTTCATCACTAGTCTTCCAAAGATTGGAGATTTTTCAATAATATTTATCATTATGGATAGATTCTTAAAAAATATGCAATCTTTATTCCAACTTCAAAGTATTGATCTATAGAGGAGATGGTTCACTTATTTTCAAGTTATGGGGGATTACTCCAACATATTATGATCGATCGGGATGCAAGATTTACAAGAACCTTTTGGTTGGAATTTTTCAAACTTCTTGGATCATAGCTAAATATTTCTTCAAGTTATCATCCATATACTAATGGACATATAGAAATAATTGGTCAAAACTTCATTTTGCTTTAGCTTTCAAAAAATTTCTTCCACCAACAAAAGTCCTTTTGAGCTTGTTGATGGGTAGAACCATTTACTGCCCACATAATGGTTGAATATCATAAGAAGAATCCATAGGTTTCAACTTCATTAATGAATGAATGGATATGTAGTAATAGCCAAAGTTCACTTGGAAAAAACAGCGAGCTGGATGAAGGATTGGTGCTGTGTGTTATGCTAAGAACATGGATACCACAAGTGTATGGATTGCTCAAGTAATAAAAAGTGAGTTAAGTATAGTTCCCATGAAGATTGATTTTTAAATAAGTAGTGATACTGATACGAACCTAGGACGACCTACTCTTAAACCCGTATTATATTAGCTCGGATATCAATTAAGTTCAAGTTCTAATGGAATGGACCTCAACCCCTAACCAACCTGTGGTTAGAAACCTTGGTATAATGTAGATGCCACAATAGGGGATGGAAAACCTATTGATAAGTCAAGCTAAAACAACCAATTCTCTAATGGTGTTTTAGGTGTTCTCAAAGAACAAAGAGATAATTAATCTCACAAGTATTTTCTTAATCAAATCAAAGTTGTATTCTTATTGAAAAATAAGCCTTTAAATAGGCTACAAAGCTATGAAATAAAACCCTAAAAATAAAAGGAAAACCAGCCATACAAAGTAGTTTCCTATGGTGGCCGAAATTCTCACTCCTTTCCTAATCTAATTTGGATTAATTAATTCCTTTATTTTGAATTAGGAATTAATTAATTTACAATGAAAATAATAAAATAATAACTTTCCTAAACTTATTTTTCCAGAAAATAAATAAATAAAAACTAAAAAGTAATTGTAATTTCCTTAAACAAAACGTAGAATCAAATTAGGAAACTATAATACTAGTTTTTTGACTAAGTTGACTTTGACCAATCTTTGACCAAATTGAGCTCCAAATCAGCTTTAATATGCTTTATAGGATGCCAAATAAGCTGAATATGAAGTCCCACACGTTTCCCATGCTTGGAAAAGGAAGAAAAAGCCAACTCAGCAAAATACAGTAAAGCCAGCATAAAATACAGTAAAAAACAGGCCAAATTTGAAGCTGTCCGTACAAACCCTTTTTGAATGCCTTTGAAGCTGGCTTGAATTGATTCCATATCCTCTTAGACATATGTATTGAATCCATAAAGAGTTGGAACCATTTCATGCTGCCTGTTGTCCATATTTGCACCAAAACTGCTACCCGGGTCCGTATCGGCTTCCACCACTTGGATGCTACGAATAGGCTTTGTATCTTTGAGTATGGACAAGCTCTGTTGAGATTAATTACCCCCTGTATAAATGGTCCCAGTTTGTCCTTAAATCTATTAATTTAAGCTCTTGTGATTGGCCTAGTCTTCATCCGTGTCCAGTCAGCACCCCAGCGGGTTATCGGTTGAGCGGGCTCGGGCGGAATCACATCAGATACGAACCTAGGTTGACTCGCGCTTAAACCCATATTATATTAGCCTAAATCTCAATTAAGTTCAAGTTCTTATGGGAAAACCTTAATCCCTAACCAACCTATGATTAAAAATCTTAGTATAATGAAGATGCCACAATAGGTGATTGATGTCCTATTGATAAGTCAAAACTAAAATACTCACTCTCTAATGGCGTTTTAGGTGCTTAAAGAGAACTAAGAGAATTCTATCTCACAAATATTTTCTGAATAATATTGAAGTTGATTTGTCATTGACAATAAGCTTTTAAATAGGCTTTGAATGAATAAAATAAAACCCTATAATGATTAGGAAATTTCAGTCAACATAGAATCAAATTAGGAAATTGCCTAATTTCACACCCTTTCCTAATCTAATTTGTATTATTTAATTCCTTAATATGAAAAAAGGAATTAATTAATTTTCAATCAAAATAATAAAATTCTAACTTTTCTAAAGTAATTTTTCTAGAAAATAAATAAATAAAACCAAAATAAAAGCTGGTTTTATAAAATAAAAAGTCAAAATCAAATTAGGAAACTAGTTGACTAGGTTGACTACTAAGCTAACTTTGACTAATTTTCAGCTTGCAAAGGCTCCAAATCTGATTCAATATGCCATGTAGGATGACAAATAGGATTAATGATGATTCTCACATGTTTCCCTTGATTGGAACAAAGAGAAAATGCTAAATCAACAAAATACAATAAAGCTAGCAACAAAATTAGCATTTTCGGCCAAAGAAGACTTCCATGTGCAAATCACCATTTTAAATGCATTTTATTCTTCCTTGTCTCGATTCCATGACCTCTTAGTGATATTCATTGAATTCATGAAGTGTTGGATCCATTCCATGCTACTGGGAGTCCATATTTACACGAAAACAACTATTCATGTTCGTATCGACTTCCACCATTTAGATGCTTAAAACAAGCTTTGTATCTTTGATTATGGACAAGCCTTTTCGAGAAATGATAACTTCATGCACAAAGGCAGCCAGTTTGTCCTTAAATTTTTTGGTTTGAGCCCTAGTGATCGGTGTAGACTTCATCTGTATTGGATCAACACCCCAGCGGGTTGTGGGTTATGCGGGTTTGGGCAGATTCTCATCAGCCAAGTACCCAAGCAATTTGCTAATTGATTTTATCTAGGAAATTTATTTTTAGTAAATGCCAAATAAATAACAAATTTCAACTCATTCAAGCTAATATAGTAACACTCCAACCTGAGAAAACTCTCAAAGTTTGAACTTTTGATCAAGAGTGATCGAGATTGACTTGGTGTGGGCTCAAAGTTGACCTTTTTACTAGTACAAATTTTGAGCTTGACCTTTGCATGGTTGTAAATGGCTTGTTTATATGAGTTCACAAACTAGCAGCATGTTTGAATTGAAGTTAGGATTGGGAAGTTATGGTTAGAACAAGATTTAACCCAATATGACCAAGTGGGTCCACGGTTGACTTTTCTATGGTCAAGGTTCAGCATTGACCCATATACTATCATGTAATGCTTGGTAATACGAGTACATAGATTGGTAGTACACTCAATTTAGAACTACAGTTAGAAAGTTATGGTTTTATAAATTTTTATAATTATTTTACTTATATTGGTCCTCCTGGTATATTTTACGAGAAAAACATGTAAATGGGATGTGTAAAAATATCCTTAACAATTGCCACATGTCATGAATTGATAGTTTCTAGGTGTCACAATTTGACAAGGCCACATGTCTTTTTTTTTTTTTTTTCTTTTCTTTTCTATTGTTTCTTCTTTTGTGATAATGAGAACCACTCTCTGTCTCTTTCTCTCTCGCTCTCCCTTTACAACAATAGGCTTCCATGGATAAGTTGCTGCAACTTCTTACACACCGCCACCACCATTCGATGGTCCATCTTACTAGCAAAGCCATCGTGTCTCTCTTTTGGCAGGAAAAGTCATCCATGCATTGTGATCCAAGCAAAGAAAACATTGGCCAGTGGTCCTCCATTCGTCGGATTCTAATAGTTTCAAGTAAAAGTGTCGGACCCTTCCACTAATTTGGACCTCCTAAAACTATTGGTGACCTCTGCTTACCTTAATTTAAGCTCGTTCACAACATATGGAGAAGAGAAGTTTTGCAGTGGTTCGATGCGAAGTCTAGCTACCACCAATGGTGTTAAGCTTAACGAAGGTTAGTTTAGTGTTCCATGTCTTTTGAGCTTTCCATCGTTATCTTGTTTGTAAATTATGGTTAGAAATTTGGGAAGTTGACATTGATGGATGTTATGAGATTGAAGAAGTAACTATGTACAGAACTTATGGATGGCTTAGGGAGAAGTGATCCACGCATTAGTACAAGCTCCTAGGTCTTTTTCTTTTCTTTAATCAAATCCCTGTGTGTACACTTTCATTTTCAAGTGTATATCATTATTCCTAGATAGGAAATAGCTAATTGTAAGTTCATTGGTTTAAGGGATGAGTAAGCTATATTAAATTAATTTTTTAATGTAGTAAGAAATAATTATTGGTTGTAATGACCGATGAAGCTATATAATGCTTTAAAGGTCCTATAATATAGCTATTTATGTTCTGTGATTGCTTGTACATTGAAATGCTCATTGTTTTAGGAATTTGATTGACAAATTGCATAAAGAAAAATACGTAAGGTAGAAGTTAAGAGACATTTCTTCTTTGACCATGTGGAATTATAACAAAGAAGCTAAATAATTTGATCAACTAGGATTCATTGGTAATGATAAATGGAAGTCATTTTAGATGGATTGACAATCATGAGAAATAACAATTAATTTGGGCTACAATATACATTTGTATACATATATTTTCTCATTTCTATTGATAATAATCTTCTTTTGCATGATAATCCAGTCTTCAAAATCACTTAAGAATTTGTTTTTTAATTTTTTTTTTAAATAAATCTTAAACATTCTGTATTTTGTTAGAAAAATGATTCACAGATGGTCATTATAGATTGATTTGTGATGTATCATTATTGCATCTCATGTTGTGTTTATATATATATATATATATATATATATATATATATATATATGTATATAATTGTATATTATTTTAATATCATGGGACTATGTTTATGTTCATGCGAGTATAAAACTCACTCATTGAGTATTTGTACTCACCTCCTAGTTTCCTACTCCCTCACGTGTTAGTGTGTCTTGTGTGTGCCAGTTTTGGAAGAGGAGTGGACAAGCTTGAGATTGTGGAGTAGTGAAAGTTATGTTGGTGATTCCAAGCATGTTTTTATTTGTGCCTTATTTTATGAAGTTATTATTTATGTATTTCGATTTGGGTTAATTTCATAAACCTCCTTTGAGGTTTTACCTTAAAATATCATCAATATCATCTTAGGTTCCAAAAAGTTATCATCTATTTCGTTTACACTCCTTGAAATAATATTATTCACACTCATTTAGGGGTGCTACTTGTAATTTCCAAACTTGAGGATTGGATTGTAATTAATGTAGACCTTAGGGAGTCCAAATGTAATATTCCCTTTGGATTTAGTAGTTATTTCTAAGCATTGACGAAGTAATGTATGACTTGTATTGGAAATTTGATTGGCTTTAATTTAGTTTTTTGTCGAGACTAAGATATTTGAAATGATGGTATTTTATGACTTGTACAGATAATTTGATTAGGTTCCTTGCATTGAGGTTAAGGTCTTTGTTTTTGAATTACATGGTGTTTGAAGTTGTTAATGTTATTACTTCTTTAGTGGCTTGACAAATAACTCCCCAAAATGAAGGCAAATTTGATGAATAGTAATAATATGAAAGGATTTTGGAAGGAATTGACCAATTAATAGTGTTTAGGGTAGCTAATGTCATTAGGGTAGAACATTGAAAAGGACTAGGTCCTAATAATCTAACTTAAAAGAGAAAGGCATGTGCCTCAAGTTTGCTTTCTTTAAATATATCCATCTTTATGGGTGGATGCTAGCCATAATAGTTGATTGAAATCCTTGCTCACATGTAACTATAGTACAATGTAGGATTGATGCATAGCATTTTACTTTAACTACTTATGTTTCTATGACGTTGATTACGCATTGCCATTCTTCTTGTCTTTTTTCACCTATTCTTATTATTTCTGTTATTCTATTTATCTTCGATCAACAAATTAGTTGGTTGGACTTAGTTTTCTTGGCTATTTAGGAAATTTAATTCTAACAATTCAAACTTCCTCATCTAGTAAGAAAAGTAAGAGGTTTCTTACCAACAACTATGATGTGAGAGCTTTCATTTCTTAGTTTCCTTTCCCTATGAAATTTAGCTATTGTTTTCTTAAAATCCTTTATCATAACGGGCCGGACCATTTTAATTATTTATCTTAGAAAGAGAAGCTCTTATACCATTTATGCTGGTTGTTTGGACAAGTAATAATCTGTAATGGAAGAAGTAAAATAGGCCAAATATATATATATATTGTGCAACAACTTCTTTGATAGCTAATAATACAACACACATTAGGCATATATTTTATCAAGCACACATATTTCACAAGAGAAATAGGTCTATTGGCTAAAGTAAAAACAGATGAGAGATTTCAAATATGATTTGATTAGGAAAAATCTATGAATAAAGGATCTAGGAGATTGATTTCAACGTTACTCTTCCTATGTTTGATCAAGTTGTTGATTATTAATAAGACCAAAACTATTATTAATCATGGGGTCCTAAATTTATCTATCCATCTCTACCAAGGTTGAGCTAGAATCTATGGGTACTTATTAAAAATGGAATCCCTTCCTAATCCACTAAATTACCTTACCTTAATCTCCCTATCCAAGCCTAATTGGTGTCTCAAATTATATTGGAACATAGATCGTGTTTTCCAAGTGAGCAATCTAAAAATTGATTTTTTCCCAAGGCTTAACTCATAAATCTAAACAAGTTCAATTAATAAGACGCATAGATACATTAAACATAGTGAAACACATATAAATGTAAAAGAAGCTTTATTAATAATCATCCTACCATCACAAACATGGTCTACATCATCCCCTAGAATATAAATCTAGCTAAGCATAATCATAAGCAAATCCCAAGACAAAGCCATATAACAATCAATAAACAAATCCATGCTTATTACAAATACATCCACCATAAATTCCTAAATGCAAATTAAATAGAGATTAGAGTGTAGAGAAAACTAGTCTTATGAAGATCCTCTAGCTCAAATTTTTTGGGTCTTCAAGCTTCAAAATCTTTAGCTCTCTTTCCTTAGAATGAAGCCTCTTTCTTTTTAATTTCCTCATCTTCCTCTCTTTAAAAATGATCTCCTCCTCTCTACGCCTCTAATGTGTATAGTTTTCCTTCTGTAGCTTAAAAACTTGACTCCACACTTCAAAAACTCATTAACCTTATTGAAAAGGGAAAATCTAGACATCCAAATAAAATCAAGGGTCAATATTAGTTTTAGAAGCTATTTCATTAAAGTCAGATGAGGACTAGCCATAATAGAGGCATGGACGTGCTACTGGAAGGTAAACAAAGGAAACTGAGTGTGGCATCACATGGTGGGCATCCTAGCTATTGCGATGGGCACGTTTTTGAATTTTTCAATGCATTTGGTCTGCCAAGTGAGGTTGTTATAGGTGCTACTACATGGTGCTGAATTTTTTTTATTTCAGAATGTACCATATGCACCGAGTGTGCCAATGGTGGCGTATAGGTACTCAAGGTGCTATGTGGTGGCTAAACTTGAAGTTTAAACATGACCATGGTGCATTGGGTGTGCCAAAACAATTATGGAGACGCCCTTAGTGCTAGTTTGCTCACTTTGAATTGCTCTTGGTGTGAATTTTGGCCTCACCAACTTGCTTTGAGCTTCCACAAAACTTAAAATTGTAGGACTTCAAATGATTACTTCAAAATACCTCTATTTTGCAACAAATCCAAATTTGAATCTTTTTTATATAAAAAAAATAAAAATTCTTTAAATAACACAAAAGCTTTATAATTTACACAAATAATTATGCTTAAAAGAACTAGTTGAGTGAGTGAAAATTCTCATTCATCAGTGATTGCCAATGAAAGTCTTTCCTTGAAAAGTTTTGTAAAATTTTTAACAAATAACCATAAATCAACCGCTGAAAAATTTATATATATCCATATTTTATTTCGATTTTACCATTCTTAATGAAATTTATATCCCTTTGATGCTTGATAGCATCTCTTTAAATGCCTTTCTGAAATCATTTGCACTTGCAATTTTCATCTTCAAACTAAACTAAAGATAACTAAAATCTATTTTAGCATTGAATTCACCATTCCTATTCCTTTGTTTGCTTCCATTATCTTCGTTTATTTACCCACCCAAGTTTCAAAGGTTGTCGTTGTTTGATTTATCAAATTCTACTTTCTCAAATTTGTTTTCTTTATTTAGATTATTAGTTTTCTGCAATCCAGTTTATTACACAGCTGAATCTACATTTGCACTAAAGCCATTGTCATCATCATTTATTCGATAAGCATAATCATCATAATCAAGATCATTTCATGATCCTCACCTAAACAATTTTCAAGTTGGGTTAAGGGTGAATCTTAGGATGTTGACTTAGGTTGTTGAACCTTAGTTCCAATATCCAAATCAAAACCATACTCATCAAAGTTGAATTCATTTATGTATTGGGGTGTTGAAGGGATACGGGTAGGAGTAGTAGAGGAGGCTACAACATAAGCATTATTATTATTATTATTTTTTTTCTAAGGCATTGCTTTTAGATAGGGGTCAAGTTATGGTTGATGTAGAGACAAAGTAAGAGCTCTTGGCTAGGGGTGGGGCTATGTTTAAGTTTGGATTTTTGGAGTGGGTCAGTGGTTATATATGGTTCATTACCTTGAGAATGAGGTTGTAAATCTTGCAATATGGTGTTTTTGTCATATATATTTCTGTCATCTTACTCTTAGCCAAATTACTAATCATCCCGAAGACATCATTATTAGATTGTAATCATACCATTCCATTACTGAAAGTTTTCCTTGGTTGCTCAAAGAAATATTTCATAAGTGAGTTGTACCCTAACTTCTTAGCTAAGTCCTAATCTCCATAAATGCAAATAAATTAGATTCATAGTAGACTAAATAATCCATCTTAGCCTTTACATGTAGTCTCCTAGAATTCTTATCCATGAAACCACCTCCATGATGTATTTTTATGCTAAGATATTCAGGGTTAGGATTTGCACTAATAATAATAAAAAAAAGAATAAATAATGTGAAACATAAATAAAACAAATTGAAAAAACATAAACATAATAAACAATTTTTTTTTAATACCAGTTGTTGATCTCATATATGTCGAAGAAACACAAAAAACAAAGTGGTAATGTTCAATAACGTGTAAAACTAAATGCTTAGTGCAAAATTGCAAACACCTTTATCAAATAATGTTCAATAATGAACCACATGCCATCAATACAAACTCATTTATCTTATTATTCAATTCTGTCTATGTATCATATGACAAGGATTAAAGAAAGAAACTAAAAATCCATAAAAAGCCTAGAAAAGAACGGGGGATCGAGAAAGCTTTTGAAGAAATCTCCTCTCTTCTTTTTGACTGTATATTAAAGGAACTTACAAGATTCTTCGCTTATTACTTATCTCAAACTACAGATTCACAGTATATATGTAGTAGCAATTGAGGATTTAATCCTTTTACAACATATATAAATAAAGCTGTAAATGCAACAATTGAGAACTCAATTTTCCTATAACACACACACACACATATATATACATATATATAAACAATAAATGCAAAATATAAAGTATAGACAAGTTAAAATCTAACATTTAAATCCACTAAGTATGAAGATTGAGTCCATACATAGCAAAACTCAAGTGTAAGAGATATATCAACATCTTTAGCTACTGTGATAGTGGATGACTCAACTTTATAAGCTTAGAATCCTCGGACTTTAGACAGCACCACCATCACAATGGTTTTTAACGCAAGGGAATTTCATCACTATCATTGCAATGATCCTCTTCATAAAGTTATTTGTTTCACTACCATCAAAACGGTCTTTCTCCTTAAAGAATAACTCCACACCAATAACTTATCTTAACAAATCTTGTGGTAAAGTAATGGGATTAAAGTTTTATAACTTGTTCTTAATGATTTCAAGGTAAAACCATGTCAAGAACATTTTACAGCTGAACGGATGTGAGTGGATTTCAAAAAAATCCAGAGGAAAGTAAAAACAAATGTGAAAATCATGTGTTTGATGATAAGGGCTAGAAATTGGTTTTAACTTAATGAGAGTGAAAACACCATGCATACCCCTTAGTTTTCAGCTTTATTTCGTCATGTATTATGCACGTATTCAAAATGGTCAGGGAGTTGGCAGAGAAAAAGTTTAAGGATCAATGTAAAAGAGATCCAAGTTAAGGGATTAAAATACCAATAAAAAGGCTGAGCTTTGTTATGTTATGTACTCGATTTTAATTTTTGCTCACACAAACGGAGTGCAAATTTATATCATCCCCTTATTTTAAATATTATTTTTTATTTTTCGCAATATTTACATATTATTTAAATCAAATACTTCTTCATAAATAAATGAAATATTTTATGTCTCTAAACTATTTTATTCATAAAGGTCTTTTTTTTTTAGCTAAATAATCATAAAGGTCTTTCATTTTTATTTATTTTTTGGCTTCTAAAAGTCAAGTAATTTTGAACGTGTAGGACTGCATCTTTCCACCGCTTTGACATTTTTGGTTTCCACTGGTTGATGTAACTGATTTATGAGTCGCTGAACTATCATGTGCTTGACTTGACATTTTTGGTTTCCACAGCTTGATGTTACTGATTTATGATTCGCCGAGCTATCAAGTGCTTGACTTCCCCAGGTTTGTATGTAAAAGTTTCATTTTATTTAATTTATTTTTTCAAGCAGCGAAGAACTTTGGGTTTATTAGCCAAAAAAAAAAGAAAAAAAAAGAAAAAAAAAAGAACTTGGCTATAGATTGAGGGGAAATTTCTTGTGAAAAGAGCTGATGTTGATTCTTATTTAGTAATAAGCTTATTTTGATTTTTGTATATTGCACGGATGCGCCTGTGTAAATGTGTAAATATATTTATATACATTGAACTGTTGTTGTTGGTTTTTTTTTTTTTTTGACACATTAATTAATAAATTTAAAATTGAAATGCCAAATCAAAGAATCCACCCCTAGAATAAGTAAGATTAATTTTGTATATATTCAATAAAACTTTTTTATAATAATATCCTATATTGGAATAACCAGGGAAGTAAAAATCGGCGAGACAATGGAAATGTCGACGACAGTTTCCGTTGTCGACACTGTCCGACACCGACAGGGGGGGGGGGGGGAAGAAGTTTCTTGCACGCGTATCGTCGATTTGTCGCCGGAATCGATGGAAGTCGACGGAATCGTCCATCGTCGGTGAAGATGTCGGGTTTTGGGTGGATAAGGTGGAAAGATCGGGCCGGTTGTCGACGGGAAAATGTGGAAATTTCTGGATATATCGGCCGGACTGGTTCATACCTTTACAGTTTTACTAATCAAAGATAATTATATTTACATATGAAATGAGATGAGAATAATGATTGGGAATGAAGAATTCATTCGATTCGGGGGGGAATAAAGGGAAATTGATGCAGCAAACAAAGAATCAATCCAATTAACCAAACAGCAGAAGAAAAATACAGAAAAAATAAAGAAAATAATGATTGGGAATGAAGAATTCATTCGCTTCGGGGGGAATAAAGGGAAATTGATGCAGCAAACAAAGAATCAATCCAATTTAGCAAACAGCAGAAGAAAAATACAGAAAAAATAAAGAAAATAATGATTGGGAATGAAGAATTCATTCGGTTTGGGGGGAATGAGGGGAAATTGATGCAGCAAACAAAGAATCAATCCAATTTTCCAAACAGCAGAAGAAAAATACAAAAAAAATAAAGAAAACTAAAAAGTTAGAACTTAGAAGAGCACAGCAGCGAGAAAGAGAAATACCCAGGCCTTCACGCACTGACGCACGCAGTCAATTGTTTATGAAGCCTGGTGCTACTTCTTCAATTCCACCACCGTTTAGCTAATTTTTTTCTCTTTTTGTTTATGATCTTTCCTTCTTGAATACCAGTAACCATCTGTCAATTTGCTAGCAAGGCAAATAAATTTTTTTTTTTTTTTAACTCCATGTGTTATGAGTCTTGGGTGTGTGTGTTTGTGTGTGTGTTTGCTGTGTGTTTGGTCGGCCGGGAGAAGAAGTTTGAAGAGATGGCCGGCCGAGAAGAGAGAAGAGGGGAAAGAGAGGGCCGGCCGGAAGGGGGGAAGAGATGGGGGTTTCACAGAGAGAAGAGACGAGAAGAGAAGAGAAGAGAGAGGCCGAAATTGGGAAATTGGGTTTTTTTTTTTTTTGGTTGTTATTGGCTTAAAAAAAAAAAATTGAATGAGAGGGTGAGAGCCAAAATTGAAGAAATAAAACATGAATGAATGTGCCGAAATGATTGATTGTTTGATTTTTTTTTTCAAAATATTAATCAAGTATGATACCGAAAGTATAGGAAAAAAATTTGAAATGAAAAAAATAATAAGTTTACTGTGAGTTCACATGCTCTGAGCCTCTGAGCCTCTGACTGAAAATGTAAAAGTGACGAAAAAAAAAATCATCAAACAATTACAGAAACAAATAATACAACGAGAGAATTGCGGAAAGAAATAATAAAATAAAGTTATTATAGGTAAGTTGGTGCTGTCGTTTTTGTTTTTTTTTTTAAAGTACATTCACGAGACAATTATAATTTTGAAGAGGTAAGGAAATGAATGTACTATAAAAATGCGTGTATAGCACCTCAGCCATATTTTGATGTTTTGAATCCGTCTGTTTCACTTTCAGCATAAATCATAGAGAGAGTAAACATAAAGCTTCAGAAAAATGAAATTGAGTGCACGCGAAGTTTTCACTGAAGTAATTAGTTTTTAATCTTCTTTTTTTTCTTTATTCAACATTTATATTCATAAAAGGAAGAACTTTTGGAAGATCCACGTTAGAAAAAAAATCTCAATTCTCAATTTCTAGATCCTCAAAAGTAAGCATTTCAATAATAAATATTGTTAAAATTGTGTTTATTATTTAACAATTTCTAATTATTATTGTTATTATTCTTATTAATATTCTTATTATTTATATTATTATTAATATTGTTATTATTATTATAATTAATATTATTATTATTGTTATTTTTTTTCTAATTTATTATTGTTATTATATTTATTATCATTATTAGTATTAATTTTGTTATTATTATTATTATTAATATTGTTATTATGGTTATTATTCTTCTTCTTATTATTGTTATTATTATTATTATCATGTTGTCATTATTTATATTATTATTAATATTGTTATTATTATCATGATTATTATTAATGTTGTTATTATTGTTGATGTTATTATTTTTATTAATGTAGTTATTATTATTTCTATTATTAATATTATTATTAATGCTGTTATTATTGTTGTTTATTATTATTATTATTAATATTATTATTATTGTTATTTTTCTTCTAATTATTATTCTTATTATATTTATTATCGTTATTAGTATTAATGTTGTTATTATTGTTATTAATATTGTTATTATTGTTATTCTTATTATTATTGAAATTATTATTACTTTTATTATTTTTTTACTTGTTATTATTATTATTATTTTTCTTATTCTTATTGTTGTTCTTAATATTATTATTAACTTAATAATTATGTATGATTATTAAAAGGAAAAATGGGAAGTAGTAGCGGAAAAGCAGATCCAGCTTGGTCACATTGTATTCCAATTGAAGGTAACAAGTATGATACAATTTGCAAATATTGTAACCATAAAATGCAAAGTGGTGGAATAACAAGATTAAAGTATCATCTAGCACATTCTGATTCAAAAAGTAATGTCAAAAAGTGCCCCAATGTACCTCCAGAAGTGAAGAAAAAGATTTACCATTATTTGAGGAAGAAAGAACATGCAAAATTGAAAAAAAAGACAATGGAGGAAGACATTCGTAATGAATTACAGGATAACTTAGCTCGATCTCGGAGTAATTATGATGATGGTGACGATGATGATGATGATAATGATGATATATGTATATATCCAGCGGATATGCATCATGATGAAAGAGACTCATATAAAGCTGCAGTCCGTGCATCTAAACAAGATAGATGGGAAGAAGAACAAGGAAGTAACTTTGTTAACCCTAGAGGTCAAGGATCAGGATCTTCTCGAGAGGGTGGTAGTCAACCATGTGCTCAATTTTGTCGTGCAACAAGTGTGAGGGAGCCCATTCGTAGACAACAATCTCAACAATTTTCTCCAGTTGCACTTGCACTTTCGTTGTTAAGTCATCCGGTGCAAAACAAAAAAATATAAAAGATGTGTTGACAAAAGGTGGTATGAAAAACACATTGGGAAGACTAGTAGCAAAGTTCTTTATTTATGATAATGTCCCACCTGCAAAGGCAAAATCGTATCATTTCAAAAACATGATCGTTGGTGCTCAACAATCAGGTATGGGAGTTCAAGTTCCATCTCCATATGAAATTAAGGAAAAATATCTAGACATGGAATATAAAGAGATGCAACAGCATATTGAAAAGCTTAAAGAAAGCTGGAAGACATATGGTTGTACAATTATGTGCGATGGATGGACAGGACCAACTAAGCTGTCCATATTGAATTTTATGGTCTATTGCAAAGGGTCATCAGTATTTCTTAAGTCAGTTGATGCCTCAGATAAAATAAAAAACTATAAGTATATATACAAACTTTTGGAGAATGTTATCAATGAAGTGGGCAAGAACAATGTTGTGCAGGTAGTCACGGATAACGGTTCTGCATTTGTAAAGGCTGGTAAGAAATTGATGACACAGTACAACTTGTATTGGACACCATGTGTTGCGCATTGTATTGATCTTATATTTGAGGATATTGGAAAGCATGAAAGTATTGCAAGGATCATTCAGCGTGCAAGAATGATAACCAATTATATTTATAATCATAATTGGTTACTTTCTTTAATGCGAGATATATGCAAAGGAGACATTATTCGACCAGGAGCAACAAGATTTGCAACAAACTATATTGCTTTAAATAGTCTCCTTAAAATGAAAGCTTCTCTAAAACAAGTCTTTACAAACGATGCATGGGCTGAGCATCAATGAGTCGAACAAAAGCAGGTAAAGAAGTGGAGAAACTTATCCTTGATAATCATTTTTGGGATTCTGTTACTCATGTTGTTAAGTTGTATGTAATATTTTGCGAATTGTTGATGCTGAGTTCATACCTACGATGCCAATATTGTATGATTGTTTTCAAAAAATGAGATATTGGGCATCATAAATGCTCGATGGGACAATACACTTTCTCATCCTCTCCATATGGCTGGTAATTTTATGTTAATTACTTATTATTAATTAATATTTTGTCTTATAATTTATATATTAGATTTAATTTTTATTATTATTTTGTAGCATACTTTCTGAATCCACGGTTCCAGTATAAAGAAGGAATTGGCACTGATTCAGATCTTGTACAAGCTGTTCATGATGTCTTTGCAGCATTATATCCAAATTCGGATCGTATATCTAAATTTGGAAATGAAGTAAGATTTTGTTTATTATTATTTTTTAACTAACATACTAATAACATACACACAAAACAACAAAATAGACTCGCATATGAAAAACTTCAGAAATTGGTTTTTTGCTACTATAATATGAAATTGCGGATACGTGATATGGAATTAACAAATCAACCGCAATTAGATTCTGATTATTTGGATCTTCTTGAAATTGGAGCTGACCCTGGTGAAGATGAAGATAATTCTATTATTCAATGGGTTAAGAATTCACACTTAGATGATGATGAAGGCAATCCAGATCCTCGAGTCGCAATGCATGCTTCACAATTAGGGATAAATGTTGAAAATGTTATTGCTGAAGAAGTTATGAGCAGTGATAGTGGAGGAAATTATTCGTTTGAAGTAGTGACAAGGCCTTCAACTAGACGATTTAGTCCTCGTGTAAAAACATTTGGTGGTGGTTATTCTCAACGAAATGAATATGAGGATGAAGATGATGGTGATGATAATGACGATGACGACGACGATGACAGTGGCAGTGGTGGTGGTGGTGGCAATAGAGGAGGAGGATATAATATAGATGGAGGTGGGAGTGGAACATACTATCGAGAACCAAGCCAACAACCATTAAGCCCATTTACTGGTGAAGATCAATATACACATGCAACACAGGATTTTGATCATGGAGCTCGAACAGTAGGCACTGGTTCAAGAAAACATTATGGCAATTCGCTGATGAATCAACATGATGAAGATTATCTTTCTAACTCTTTGGATGCAATGAGTTTAAATACACAAGTTAATTCTCAATCTGGAAATTCTGAGATTCCAATTGTGTATCCAATTGGTCAAATGAGCTCACATAATCCTCATAGAGATTACGATGTTGATATCTTCAATCATCCCATGTCTCAAAATGAATGTTACACTCCTCATTGGATAAATCCACACTATCCTCCACTTGGACAATTGGTTGGGATTGATAGAGAAAGATATACTTGGCACATCTGCAATTACATGGAAAATTTCTCTAATATGATGAGTTGGAATGCCTATTGTTATATACGTGAAACATCAAGATATGATCATCAATTTGAAGAACCAAGGAATTCTTTTTGGTATTAATAATGTCTTAGGGATTATATTTGAGAATTTTTTGTATCTTACTATTATCTGTTAAATTTTCTATATTTTTTGGTGTGAATTAACTTTATATTTTATTCACTTATAAATAATTTGTTATATTTATAGAATATTTTATGATTATTGTATTCTTATATAATTTTATTATATTAATTATCTCATATATAAAAAATTGTTTTCTAAATTAAAAATTTACAGTTTTCATAACTTTACCGATATTTCCATCAATATCGACATTTCTATCGATATTTCCATAAAATCATACCCTCGACATTTCCATCGACATCGATATTTTCTTCACTGGGAATAACCATAACCTCTATATAGTCATAATAAATTTTAATTCTAACTGGGCTATTTGTAAATAATAATAAATTCTACATTATAATAAGTTACAATTTTTTTGGATCTGTTTTATAAACTTTGCCTCATGTAATAATAATTATATGTACATGGCTTAAAAAATATATGGTATGTTATTTATATAAAGCTCCGAGATAAAGATTTATTCTTTATAGTCCTTATAATTATTACAAATTTTCGGGTATGTAATAATTGGTCGGTATTAATAACTGGTTGGTATGTATAAGTTTTTGTTGAAGCTAAAATATTTAAAACTTAAACTATTTAAAGATTCTTTCTTAATAAAAGAGAGATAACACTTGATTTATTGATGATTGCATATAAATAGAATTTTTAACTATATCTCTATTAAGTTATAACCTCTTCATAATTATAAAATTAATTTGGTTCAAACAATATGACAATAAAGACGTTTTGCTGCATGTATAATTATAATTATAAAATTAATTTGGTTCGAATAATATGACAACAAAGACGTTTTACTGTATATATAATTATTTTCATAGCAACTATCTTTTTGTTTATAATATGAATAACAGGGTGATAAATTGATAAAAGGTATTAGTGCACCTGACATGTCCATATGATTTTTTATTTGCAAACATATTCCCAATACATCATAATTTTTTATTTACATATAAATATATGAATTTTGATAGTAAATTGTCTTCGTAAGATCCTTATGAAAATAACTTGTTAACAACTGCCATATGTTCTATTTATGATGGTACCTAAAAGTTCTATTTATGCAATTTCGAAGTATCCTCTAATCTAATGCGACAAACGGCCATCGTAATCATGACATGTATCAGCATAACAAGAATCTACTTGCCTTTTTCCTTCTCAATTACTTACGTGTTATATATATATATATATATATCTATATTATTTGTTTTCATATGCATGCTAACTTCTCTTTATATTCATTTCATCCTCTTTTCTTTCTCGTGGTGCTGAGAGATGGATCAGAAGACCATGGCCATCAGCGCCAATCTTCAATCACAAAAATCAGGAGTGGGGATGAAGAAGAAGAAATGCGATGGAGTACATGTCCTGCCTCCAACATCTAGAGGACGTATCAAGCGTCAGATACTCTATGGCTTCATGTCTGCAATCAAGATTTACTTCTTTAATAAATATCACCCTAAGCCTTGATGCTATCCATGATCACTTTGTCTTTGTACGTTTTCAATATATATTTGGAAGACTACGTAGTACGGACATTAGTATTATTATGGATGTCATGATGCCAATATATGATGATGTCGATCTATTTCAATATAAGAAGTTTCTACTGTATCCTGACCCTTCAATATATATATATATATATATATGGTCAATTTGTTTTTAGGTGGTAATATTATGATATTACCAAGGCCTATCTGATCAACTTTAAAATTTAATTTTACAGTGTTGCTCTCGAGCAAATCCAATACTTATTGTGATGATAAGAGACGACTTTTTATTTTTTATTTTTTGGTTGTTGTTTTTGTTGTTGTTGGATAAAAAGAAGCAAATTAGCAACTTTTCATTAAGAATAGGGGAATGCATCCGCTTTCAAGTTTTAAAATTTCAACTAGCACTTTAAGAGCATATGGACAATATTATTTCAAGAAGTGTGAATGAGACAATTGAGGAGAAGATGACAATTTTTTGAAATTTAAAGGGATGTTGATGATATGTTTAAAACTAGATAGATCAATTTGTATTTAACTCAAATCTTATGGGAATTACATGAAATAAACTTTTAGAATACCAAATTCAAATTTAGGGATTTAAATTGGAACATTTTAAATTTAAAAAAAAGTGTAACTTTTATAGAATATAAGGTACCAAGCAAATCTTCAATGATTTTGTTCATTGGTATTTTTTTTTTTTTTACTATATCTAAAAAATAGACAATCATTCATAAAAAAAAAAAAAAAAAATCTTTCTAATAGATCTGTCTAAAGTGCAAAGTTAATATGGTAAGAAAAAAAATATAAAATATCTATGTGACACTCTACTTTTAGAGAATATATTAGACATTCTGAAATTTTATATAAAAAAAAAAAATTTCCTTAAAAAATCTTTTCTTCTTTCAAATAATAATAATAAAGTAATAAAATATTTAATTAAATAATAGTCATAAATAGGTTTTTTTGCATTCTATCACTAGAGAATAATTTTAAAATTTGTTGTATATTTGTACCACCTATATCTAAATAATGTTAATTTTTATACCATATAAGCAGCAATCCAAATTCATTATTGCAGATGCTTTAAATCGAAATTAATCAGAATAATAATTATTTGGTAATTTACACTAAGAAGGGTTGCATATTTCAAAAAAATGGTTATATACGGGCTAAAATTCTATTTAGAAAAAGTGAACTCTATCTAACCCGTGATTAAAAAATATAATTTTAGATTTTAACTATTGATGGGATTCAAGGGCCAAAAAATGAAATCTTGAAGTTAGTCCTATTAGTAAGGATTTGATTTGAGTCTAACCGTATATATTTAATATAAGGTTCGAATTAGATCCTTAATAGCAAGGTTAACGTTAAGACTTTCAACTCTTGGATTATGTTAGGATTTGAGATTTAATATTATATTTTTTAACCGCCATGTTCTAATGGATTTCATTTTTCATAAATATGGTTTTCGTATATCACTAATCCATATTTAACTACTTTTTAAATTTAAAATCCCAACTCTCGATATAATCCAAGGGTTAATGAAAGGAGACAACTGTTAGATTGTCTTGATGTAAGTTTGACTTCTTTAGTGCAATTAACTACTCAATGGATATATATGTTTTGGTCCGCACATGTTATATACGATGGAAAAAAAACTTTAGGACTTTTTATTTATTTATTTATTTATTTATCTAAAGACTTTTTTATAGATTAATTTTATATACTTCTCTTGAGGTTTAGGACTTTTTTTTTTTTTTAATCTAAAGGTTTTTTTTATAGATTAATTATATATACTTCTCCTGAGGTTTATTTTAAATATAAATTAGTTTCTTTAGTTTCAAATATATCATCAATTTCTTCTTAGTTTCTAAAAAGTTATCTTCCCTTCCAATCATTTCAGTCTCATTCTTGAAATAATATTATCCGCACCCCGTTAGGGATATTAATTGTAATTTTTAAAATCTAAATGATTAAATTGTAATTAATATAAATTTCAAAAGGTTTAGATGTAATATTTTACTTTTCATATGGTAGATTTATTTAGATTATTATTATTATTTTATATGAGGTGGAGAGACTCTGTAACTCAGCTGTCCATGCGGGGTTCTAAACTTTTTTCTACGGTAGGATTAAAATGTTCTTTTAATCAAGCTATTAATTACATAATATAAAAAAATGGGTTATTTATGCCTTAATTTTTGACATAAGCATACATAATTAGTTGATTTACAATGTACACAGCTTCATAAACTTTTGTGGAAATGATTTTACAAATGATTTAATTACTAGCTAATAGGCTTGTTAGTTTGAGAGGTGGTATATATGTATATGGAACTTCGAAGGCTGTTACTTATCGATGTATGAAGGAGAAGTTTCAAGTCTTATTTCCGTGTAGTTTCTTGTTTAATTTTGAGGGTCCACTTGATTTTAGAAAAAATTGAAGAAGGAAAACTTTTTATGCACCTGATACTCAATGGTTATAAATTTTTTTATGTATCGCTAATAACTATCACCAGTGTGACTTATGTTAATATATCAAGTTTTAAATTTTATGGGTTAATTTCATCCATCTTTCTCAAGGTTTAACTTAAATATAATTTAGTTTTTTTAATTTTAAAAATATCATTAACCTCTCCTATTTTAAAATGTTATTTTTTTTTCCTCTTTATTATTTCATTGATGTAAGGGTGGTAGTTGTAATTTGTAAAATCTAGGAGATTTAAATTGTAATTAATCCAATTTTCAAGGGGTTGAAATATAATATTAGGTTTGTGCTAAGAATTTAATTTATTGTATAAATTTTAAGGATAAATTATTCAATAGAAGAGTCCTACCACATCAAATGCTGATTTGGTAGCCTTGTCCATTTAAAAGATGACAAGCAGGTTGACTAACAACAACATTATTTTAACTAATACATCCGTAAATGGGTATTAACCCCTACTGGTTTACTCAATTAAATGTCAAACCATTACATTTTTAACTTTTAAAACTTATGAAGTCTTTACTTCCCACGCTAAACAGAGAGATAAAGTTAAAAAAAAAAAAAAATGATCAACTGAAAAATTAAAGTTGCTTCCTATTTGATGTTGAAGTACATGACAGAAAGTGTCATTTTTTGCCTTCAAAATTGATTTATTTTATCTTTTATTTTCAAGGAAAATTCGCTTCATGGAAGATTTGGAAAAGTTGGAAAAAAATAAGATATAAAATATCCATGGAAGATTTGGAAAGTGTTATGCAATTGTATTTGAAAAGCAGGAATTGTCGTGTTAGTGTTAATATTGCTGTTAGTTACTTTATAAAAAAAAAAACCAGCCCAAAAAAAAAAAAAAAAAAAAAACCGTTTCTGTTGATCAAACAATTAAAGAGAATGGCAGCTTGGGAGTTGTTTAATGAACCAGCCACTTGTCATCATTTAAATAGGCTGGCCTACTACATCACTTGATGTGGTATGACTGTTTTACTGGATAATTTCTCAATTTAAAGTGTTAAAAAGTTAAAAGTGACTTAAATGCATTCAATTAACAACTAACATGTCAATATGAATCAGTTATATATCAATTTCTTCACGTGACAGCGACAATAGTAACAGTAGTAAAATAAGAAACAAAAAGCATTTTACTAAGCTTTAGAAGAATTCTTACAGCAGAAAACAAGGGATGAGAAGAAATTTTGGGCAATGATGCTGTTGACGTTAAGGGTGAAAGGTGAGAAGCTGGAAAGCCGAAGAATAAGCTAGAAATTGATCAATTTAATTATTATTTTAATTTGCACATAAACTATGCAAATGTTATTATTATTATTATCATTGCAATTTGGAGGAGAAAATAGTCATCTAAATCTAAATTTGAACATAAATTTAAAAGTATATTCTTAATAGTTTTACCACTAGATTAAGTTTACGAGTATAGCAAATATTATTTTTAGGAATATATAATAGATATTTTATAGGATGCTATTTTCTTAATTAGGTTTTATTTTTTAAAAATTAAAAAAATATATTTAAATGATGTATCCTTAATTAGATTATATGAATTAACAACACACAGGTGCGTCTACCCATAAATCCTCACAAAGTTCTTACCATATCATTATCCCTGTGAAAATATATATTTTGTATCTGATTTTATCTTGTGAAGCATAATTTTTTCTTCACTCTCTATGAATGCGTTAAAGGTTTTATGTTGAGAGTTGAATCATTGATTAATATGATAAAAACAAAATAAGAGCTGAAAACTGCTTGTCATTATCGACGTCACTTACAAAAATATATCACATAGCAAATTAATTAACTATAATAAAGGAAAAGTTTTCCACACTATGGGAGGGGCAATTGCCAGGATATTGTAGACATGAACGGACGCGCATATATGATGACAATTTTGACAAATTCGAATTCGGCCGGTTTGACATTTCGCTACGTTTCTCTACCAGTTTCACACAGGAAAATTCCATGTAAGAAGTGGAAGAAAGGGACATCAAAGCGAGAACCTCAGCTGGAAATTTCTCCAAACCTAATTTTAATTACAGAAAATCTGGGAGCTTATTCTACTTACAGAATTAGAATTTCTTTTTACAATGCTAAAATTTTATTTCTTTAGTAAATCAGGAATAGACATTTTAGATATATTCAGCTCCAAGTAGGGAATTTAACATGGTAGGTGGGCTTTTTTTTTTTTTTTTTTTTTTTTTTGTTTATAATTATTATTATTTTTATATGGAACAGAGCCAAAGGCTCAAAGAAACTACATTGGAACATCTCGGCAAGAAAGACTACCCATACTGTCAAAGTTTACAAGAACATGAAAACCAAAACCAAAATTATAGCTAAAATTAGAAAGGTAATCTGCAACTTTATTATACTTACCATACACATGCATGATGGAAAAAGCAAAATTTCGATCAAATTCAGTTACGCATGATGAAAAAATCCAAAATTTGTTCCAATTCAGCTTTGCAACTGGCTAGAATTCCATAACAACAATGCAGAGGGTCCAAACCATCTTTAATACAAAAGAGAAGGGCAACTGTTATATTTTGATCGGATACCGCCAGCACACAGATTGTACAAGTAGTAAAAGAGATAGTAAATGTCGAATATTGTTCTAAGAATGTGTTTACCCCTTCAACCTATTCTAGTCAAGTACTATAGATGTTTAGCTAATCGTATCTACGAAACCAAATTTAAGAGCAAATGTAAGCCAACAAGTAATTAAAGTCTATTCTAAATAACAACTAAATATGCAATAAAAGAAATAAAAACGGCACTCAACAACTACATTTTAAAATCTGTAAAGTATCTAGGACCATGATATGACGTAAACCTATTATTTGACTATTTACTTTGGTAATCAATGACCAATGCTGCTCAAATTATCAACGAGTTTCTAAATTCACTCAAAGCAAAATTAACCAGGCAATTAAGTCATTTTTCCAATTTTCAAAGCAAAATTGATTCTTTTAAACTCAATTCAAGCCTCGATTTAGGCTGTCCAAACTTAATTTGTTCTCAAAAGCTTTAATTAGTGCTTATGTTTTGTTTGTGCTTAATTTTCTAAATTAGATTTACACATGCTTTAATTATTAAATCTAAACAACACTCAATGAAATGCTCATTCTAATTAGGTATACTTATCAATTAAACTTTGTAAACACAAATAATTAGAGAGAAATTAAACCATTGATCAACCAAATTAAGTCATGGCAATAAAGATTTAAGCTGCATCAAGGTTCTAAATCAAAGATCTAGTAACTCATGCTCATAAAAATAACAAATACGAAAACAAAGTAGAGAAATTAAACCATTGATCAACCAAATTAAGTCATGGCAATAAAGATTTAAGCTGCATCAAGGTTCTAAATCAAAGATCTAGTAACTCATGCTCATAAAAATAACAAATACGAAAACAAAGTAGAATTCCAAAGATCCAACCATTGTCATGTACAAATATCTAAGAATCGTATTATAAGGTACTAAAAATCAAAGGTAGATATTAATGGAAGAGAAATCTTTGGTAGAGATGGCACTTCCAAGCTCCAAAAAGGATCTTCAGGAAATCCTTCAAACCCCTAGAGCTTTTCTTTGTAAAATATTTTTTCTCTTACTAAAATCCTCTATATGGTGTCTTCTTTATGAAGAATCCCCTTTTTCTTTTGCCTCTTTTGAGATCATATAGCCATCTCTCCAAGAGCCATTGTAAACCTTTACACTATTAAGCTTAATCTACATCTTCATATTTTCATCAAATTGCCAGGACTCGTCCAAAATTCTTCATTGGAACCCTAGACAAGCCCTGATCCCAGGGAAACCCTACCGGACCCTCCAATGGAAAATCCGGCAGAACCTCCCCTAAGGGATGGACTTACCACAAATTTCCTGCACTGAAAACACACTTTTATAAACATCCCCTTATTCCTCCCACATTACTACAAGTTGATTCCACAAATTTACAACACTTCAAATGAACAACAGTAATCCAGTGCATAATTAATACATAAGTGTCCAATACAGTATACAGAGCATTATACAAATAAATATGAAATTAATACAATGACAGACAAAAAAGTAATACAGGATGGAGAGGAAAAAGGAAAGGAGATGCTCCTTGGACTTTCGGCAATGAATTGAGACGTCGGGCTCGCCCCGGATGATCGACGTCACCCAACCTGGACCTAGGGGAATGGAATTTAAAAATATGAGATGCTAATCATCTCAGTGAGTGACCCTATCTACTGTACAATTATAATACCACGATAATTAAGTAGATAAATAAAAATTAATTGGAAATAATATTTTCTCTCAAAACCCTTACGATTCTCTCGGTTGGAAAAATTTCCTTTTTAAAACATTTTCACAAAACCCTTTATTCATAATCCCCGAAAACCAAGGAATCAATTTATTCAACTAAATATCAAATAAAGTATAATAAATCAAGCATTCCAGATTTATAATTAAAAGAAATTAATTTATTGAATAATTAAGTAAAGGGAAAAAAATTAAATCAATTTAAAATCCCCACTCAAATAAATAATAAACACAGAATTAATTATATTCTTAATTCCAATACAATTTCAAAATATTTATTTTAAAATCCCAGTTCTGAAAATCACTTGATGCACCCACTATATACCAGTGGCGCCAACAGTACCCAGCGTCCCAAGGTACCGCCAGTCAAGAGGTTATAGAGAGAAATCGGCATACGGTCGCGTGGCGTCCCACCGCGCCGCTGCAAACAGGTATCCCGGCCATGGAGGGGTGGCCTACCCTCATCGGATGGCAAACACAGGACAACCTCATAAAATCACCTGCGCGCTACTCACACCCACCCGCGCGCTAATCACATTCGTGTGCACACTAACCATATCACATATAAACAGAACACTAGTAAGTGTATGGTGCATCTAAAAATCATAAAATCCACATATTTATTTTATATCTCAAAATCTCAAATTTTCCATAACATACCAGGTTTATTCCATCCAATTAAACCCGTAAATTTTCCACAATTCCATTTTAATCATCGTCATAAATTCATTGTATAAATACCGTAATTTTCAAATTCATCAGCTCTCAATTCCACCAATTTAAATATTCAAATTTTCCAATGGCATAAATATTTCTGAAATATAATAGATTAAATCATATAATATTCCACGGGCATAATTATAAAAATTGAAGCCACCAACTTAAACAAATATTTTTCTTGAAATATTTAAAAATCAAATCATGCCCAAAAATAATATTAAAACCACAAGAATTTCATATCTAATTGAATTCCACAATCCTCAATACCATAAAATAATTTTCACATGACATAAATTTATATAATGCATATTTTCTTTAATCAAAATAAATCCACGAATAATTTCCACAATAAATCAATTATTATCAAAATCACAATGCCTTTATATATCAAATTTCCATAAAATCCAAATTTCCATAATTTGTCAAAAATCAAAATATGATTTAATTTATTCAAATATGGGCATCAAAATTTCCACATATAAATCCACTAAATATTTGACACATAGAATATAAATTTCAAATATTCAATTCACACAAAAATGTTCACAAATTTAATTCCTGAAATTAATTTAAAGGTGGGTCACTCACCTTAAGCACGTATATCAATCAAGATCCTCCGCAAGATCGACTCCACTACTCGCACGTGCACCTAAAACATCCACAATACACCAAACCAAATATATTAATATTTTAATCGGGTAACTCCCGGTCTTACTTCCCGGAGATCGGACCGGTGGTGGCCGGAATCTCGCCGGAAAGCTTTCGGGATTCAACTCTTCGATCCTCTCAATCCATCATGAATTGGTGGAAAAGGACCCAGGATTTGGATTCAGGGGGTTGGAATTAGTGGAGAGGGACCAGCGGTGCAACTGGGTACTCGCTGGAACAGTGATTTTCGGTGAGCCCCCGCGGTCACCGGCAACCGTCGCCGGCGGCGGCGCGTGCGGTGGCCGATGGTTGAGATTTTTGGGGGTTTTGTAGATCAAGAGGAGAGGGTTCCAACGAGAACGCCGAAAGGCAAATGGAGGCCGAACGGCGAAGGTTTTCGGTGCCTCACCGGAAAATGCTCCGATCCCCCCGCATCGGAGGTTCGGTGGCCGTGAAATTTGGTGGGCTGGTCGGAAATGAGGAGGTGGTGAGGGCTGGCTGGCGCATGTGGCCTGAAAATGGCCGGAAAGGGGTCAAACGGCGGTGACCGGCGGTGGAGGGGAAAATCGTCGTCGAGCTTCGCCGGCTCGGTCTGGGCGCGTCCGGTGACCGACAGTCGTGAAATTTTGGGGTTTGGCTGGAAATGGGGAGGCGCTCCAGTCTGGCCAACGCGTGTAGCAAGGATCGGCCGAAAAATTTGACGATTTTCGACGGCCGATCGTTTCTCTCTCTCCCTCTCTCTCTTTCTCTCTCCTCCCTGTCGTTTTTGCCAAATAAAAGCCACCGTGGGTGACACTGTTCATCCATGTGGACCAATCAGGTGACGACATGTGGCGTTACTGTGCACTTAAGCCAAATATAATAAAATATTACGGTATCCGATAAACTTCACACGTCTATAACTTTTTAACCAGATGTCCGATTTAAGCGTGCCGCTAGTCTATGAACTCGTATCGACTAGTACTTTACAACTATACAAAAGTCAAAGCAAGATTATACAACGATAAAATGTCAACTCTCGGTATCTTTTGGACAGTTTGCATCACGACTTGTTTTGCCCATAACTTTCAAACCGTAGCTCCGTTTTTGACGTGCTACTAGTCTACGAACTCGGGGCATCATGCGCTTCGCCAGGTACCCTGGTCAACTAGAAATTTCAACTGGAACAAAAAGTCAACTTTTGACCAACTCGGTCAACGGTCAACGGTCAACAGTCAACGGTGAATGGTCAACGGTCAACGGTCACCCTTGGTCAAATTTGAGAAAATTTCGGTGTACTTTGGGACGGGGTGTTACAAAATGGCTTATAAAAAGACACATGCAGTTAGATATTTCACTAAAAATCCTTTTCTTGCCCAACACTTAGCCAAAATTGAAGATATTAAGGGGAAAACATTGCAATTGCCATGTACCCCCTCTGGTAGAGAGTGTACACACCACAATCTCTTGTATGGAGCATAATAAGTGGTGTGTGCACTTTCTCAGTGAGGTGTACATGCCAAAAATGCTGATTTTGTGGCCATTATGGCCTCAAGTGGTGTGTACAATCCCCTGGTTAAAGTGTGGATGCCCATTCTATTAATTCTTTAGGGTAACTCTTCACTTCTTTGACATGACTCTCGGGAAATAGCTTTAACATGCGCAAAACTTAAATCTTCAAGCAAATATTCTCCAAATTTCATAATTGAAACTTTTCTTACTAAAGAGAATAAAACACATTAAATAGCTTCAAAGCTTAAGGAAACAAACAAATAATTAAGTTAAAATAGACTAGATTAGTGAGACTAGATTAGTAAGTATAAAGCTCACTAATCATAACCATAAGCTTAATCATTTGCTTGTCCTCAAGCAAAATACCACTTACTCAAGGAAAAGCATTTTGTCAGGACCCGCTCAGAATTCCTCCCCGGAACCTTAGACAAGCCCTGATCCCAGGGAAACCCTACCGGACTCTCCAATGGAAAATCCGGCAGAACCTCCCCTAAGGGATGGACATACCAAAAATTACCTGCACTGAAAAAACACTTCTAAAAACATCCCCTTATTTCTCCCACGTTACTACAAATTGATTCCACAAATTTCAGCACTTCAAAAGAAAACAGCGGCAACCCAGTGCATAAAAACAACTACACGTCCAATACAGTATATAGAGCATTATACAGATAAATGTGGAATTTATAAAATGACAGATAAAGAAGCAATACAAGTTCGAGAGGAAAAAGGGAAGAAAAACTTCTTGAACCTTCGGCAACGAACTGAGACGTTGGGCTCGCCCCGGACAATCAACGTCTCCAACCTGGACCTAGGGGAACGGAATTTAAGAGTGTGAGATGCTAATCATCTCAGTGAGTGACCCTATCTACTATACAATATAATACCACGGTAACAAGATAGATAAATAATAATTATTTGGAAATAATAATTTCTCTCAAAACCCTTACAATTCTCACAGTTGAAAAAGTTCCCCTTTTAAAACCTTTTCACAAAACCCTTTGTTCGTATTCCCCGAAAACCAAGACATCAATTAATTCACTAAATATCAAATAGAATATACTAAGTCAAGCATCCAACAATTTTAATTTAAAGGAAATTAATTTATTGAATAATTAAGTAAAGAGAAAATTAAACCAATTTAAGATCCCCAACCAAATAAATACCAGAACAGTAATAATTATATTTTTCGTTCCAATACAATTTCAAAACATTTTATTTTTAAAACACAGTTCTAAAAATCATTTGTTGCACCCACTATATACCAGTGGCGCCAACAGCACCCAGCGTCCCAAGGTACCACCAGACAGGAGGTTATAGAAAGAAACCGGCATACGGTCGCGTGGCGTCCCACCGCGCCGCTGCTAACCTGGTGTCCCGGCCATGGAGGGGTGGCCTACCCTCATCCGATGGCAACCACAGGACAACCTCACAATATCACCTGCGCGCTCCTCACACCCACCTGCGCGCTCCTCACACCCACCTGCGCGCTAATCACAACCGTGTGCACACTAACCATATCACATATAAACAGAACACCAGTACGTGCACGGTGCATTCAAAAATCATAAAATCCACATATTGAATTTATATATCAAAACTCACACTTTTGCATAAACACAGCGGGTATATTCCATCCGCTTGAACTCGGGAAATTCTCCACAATTTCTTTATAATCAATACCATAAATTCCATGATTTTCAAATCCACCAACTCCCAAATCTTCCAATTCAAATATTCACATTTTCCCAAGCATAAATAATTCTCGAAATATAATGATTAAATCTCATAATATTCCATGGGCATATTTTATAAAAATTGGAGTCACCAACATAAACAAATATTTTCCTTGAAATATTTGAAAATCAAATCATGCCCAATTTAATGTTAAAACCACAAGAATTTCAAAATTCTCAAAACCATAAAATAATTTCACATGGCATGAATTTATAGAATGCATATTATCTTTAATCAAAATAATTTCACCAATAGTTCCACATTAAATCAAATAAATATTTGGCACATAGAAATTAAATTCCAAATATTCAAATCGCACATAATATTCACCAATAAATTCCCAAAATTTATTTGAAGGTGGATCACTCACCTGGAGCACGCAATTAAACCATGATCCACCATGGGATCAATTCCATGACTCACCGGTGCTCCTAGAACACAATTCACACACAGTCAAATAAATTAATATTTTATTCGGGTAAATAATACCCGGTACCCGGGGGGTCAAACACAAATGTTATCCAAAATAGGCGAATAATACACTGAATCGAAGCTTGAGCGACGAGGATTACAAATCCGGTCTCCATCGACCCCAATTCCGCCGGAGGTGGCCCAGCGGCCGAAATTTGGCCAGAAAGCTTCGACCGGTTTTCAATTCCTCGTATCTTGCAAACCACTTCAAATTTTTGAGATTGGAGGCCATTTTTGAACTCAGAGGACCAAAAATAGGGGGAGAGGAGGTTTAATTCGGACTGGGCTGGCCGAAAAACACAAGAAAAGAGGAGAGAGAAATTTTTTCGGCCGGCGGCTTTTCCGGCCCGATCGGCGCGCGTCCGGTGGCCGGTGACCGTGAAAATTGGCGGCTGAGCTCGCCTCCTCCCTCTGCTTGTCACTGGCCGGCGCGTGAGGACTATGGGTGGCCGGAATTTAAAAACACGGGAGAGAGAGAGACGATGGGAGGGAGAGAAAGCTGTGCGTTTTATTTGTCTTGGTCGGGCTCGGGGAAGAAGAAGGGAAGGAAGGGAAAGGAAAGGGAAGGGTGTTTTCCCATGTGGGGAAAAAGAAAAAGAAAAAGAAAAAGAAAAAGGAAATAAAAAGAAATAAATTCAAATTAATTAAATAATCAAATAATAATATTATTATTTAAAATAATAATAAAAAAATTTGATTTTTACACATGGTTGACATGTGGCTTCTCAACATGGTGACACATGGTCACCTTCATTAAGTCACACGTGGCACATCGTTACGCGTTTAAAAATAATATTAAAATAATACAGTGTTTGAAAAACTCTACAGGTCCATAACTTTCAAACCACATGTCCAAATCGGACGTGCCGCTAGTCTACGGACTCGTATCGACGAGCACTTCACAACCATGCATGAGTCAAAGCTCAACCTTGCATGAATAAAAAAGTCAACTTCGACACCCCTTGGACAGTTTGGACCTCAACTTGTTTTGCTTATAACTTTCAAACCGTAGCTCCGTTTTCAACGTGCTACTAGTCTACGAACTCGTGCCAACGTGTACTTTGTAACGGTACCTCAGTCAACCTAGAATTCCAACCGAGTCAAAAAGTCAACTTTTGACCCCTTGGTCAACGGTCAATAGTCAACCTCGGTCAACGTGCAAAAATTCCGACATGGTTCGGGACGGGGTGTTACAATTTAACTATCAAAACAAATAAACTTGAAACAAAAACTTATAATCCAACTTAAAAACATAAAATTTAAAAATAAAACACAAGCAATATGATTAAATTGTGGCCCCAAAAAATTCAATTATTACTGTTAAGCAATAACTTCAAAGTGTATTTGTAATTTAATACCTCATTTTTTATTCTACAAGCTATTATCTCCATTGTGTGTGTGTGAAGTCAAGTCAAGCACTCAACATTGTGCCTTTAGATGGATTTACACTAAGTTGGACATTAAAATCAAGCACTAGCTTCATATGCTTGACATGATCTTAAATTCTCCATTAATGTAGAATGAATGCAAAACTCGGGATTAATAGGTCTTTATCGGCTTGTAATGAGAATAATAGATGGAGGATGCTTAGAGAAGAAACAAAAAGGTAAATCAATATTAGAAGAAAACTTTGTCTTAAAGATTAATGATAATGTGCACAAACAACAAGTACTCCCCCATAATTGACAAATCTCACAAAAACAAAATGCTCCTCTATACTTATTTAACTCATTTTTTTCCAACATCATATCCAACTTAATCTCTAGTTTCTCCATGAGTAAAATTGTCAGGACCCCTCTCAGAGTTTCATACCAGAACCTTAAGATGGTGCCAACTAAGGGAAGCCCGACCGAAAATTCTATAGAAAATCCAACAGCAGCTTTCCTATGAAGTGAATTTCCCCAAACTCAACCTTGCACAGAAAAACACAATTTTATACATTCATAATTGCTCACACCCCACTTACTACAATTCCTCAAATTTACAACACTCCCTAACTATTTGCCTGCACATAGGTATAAATATTAATAATAATGTGCATCACCTCAGGTTCATAATACTATTAGCAATAAAGATACGACCATAATAATGATGATAACAAGATTAACAATAATTTATATAACACGTCCATTATCCAAAACCAATGGAAATGTATATTTTCATACATATATATATATATATATATATATATAGGAATGTGTATACAATCATTTAAGGGTTAAAAATAACATGCTATAGGCTGAAATACTAGCCCAAAGGCTGAAACACCTGCCCAAACGTTAACCTGGATCTTTATCTTCAGTACTATACAAACTTTACCTCCACCATACTATGTCATATATTTACTTCAAAATCAATAAAATCATTAATTAGAATGAATACAATAATTGTGCAAGTGACTATAATAATAAAATTCAAATAACAATAAACAAATACTAAAAGATTAAAATTGTGTAATATTTATAACATAAAAAATAATAGTAATAATAAAAGTAAATAAACAAATAAATGAATAATTTATCAAAGCACATACTCATAATGGAAAATCTTTTGATATGCCCTACTATATACCTGTGCATAGTCTCATAGTATTGTCTACCTAAAGGCGTAATCAATACATGTAATCACTCATAGCCTAACCACTACCAATACAGTTAAGGATGGGTGCCTACAGTGACCATCCCACTAGTTGACTTAATAGGTAGCATAAATACGATAATAAATCATTCGTAAGCCTAACTGGGTCACTACCATAGTACTGTATAGTATACTTAACACATAATATATTGAAAAAAGCACCTGATGTACCATGCGATATGCCGATGCTGTCAAGTGATATTTGATATCCTAGACACCACTTGACAGAAAGGGGAAGAGAGAAAAGGATATCCTAGACACCACTACGAAATACATGCTTACCCTTGCTCATCCTAGCTACTATAAAATGGCTATATATAACCTGTCATTCTTTAACTATAAGAAGAGTAGCTATTACCATCACTATAAAATACCTGCCATCCCCCACACCATAACTCACAGAAGTCGACTAAATATAAAATATGCACTAAAATTAATAACATATTTGTACTGAGAGCACCGATACTATATGATGCATCTATAGACCACACAATCCCATTTTTTGAAACCATAGATAAAAATATAAACAAATAAGTAAATAACATAAAATTAAAATGATTTTAATTAAACATGAATATTAATCTTGCCCAAAAAAAAAAAATCATATTTATACATGTATATATATACTTACATACATACATACACATATATACATATATATAAATATATATCTCCTTAAATCCAAAAATTAATAATAAAAATATTTTATGACCCCAAGATATGATATATGAAAAATAAACTACTCACATCTAAATATCATATATATAAATAAAGAAACAGGTCGACTCGCGTCTAAATTCATATTATATTAGCCAGGATCTCAATTAAGTTCAAGTTCTTATGGAAAACCTTAACCCTAACCAACCTGTAATTAGAAACCTTAGTTTAATGAAGATGCCATAATAGGTCATAGAAGCTCTATTGATAAGTCAAAGCTAAAATATTTACTCTCTAATGGTGTTTTAGGTGTTTAAAGAGAACTAAGAGAATTCTATCTTACAATTAATTTTCTGGATAATATTGAAGGTGCATTCTTATTGAAAAAATATCCCTTAAATAGGTAAAAGTCACAAAGCAATAAACCCTAGAAACTAAGAAAAAACCAGCCATACAATGTTAATTTCCTAATATGGTCGAAATTCCATTCCTTTCCTAATTCTAATTTTGATTAATTAATTAATTTATTTTAAATTACGAATTAATTAATTTACAATGAAAATAATAAAATAATAACTCTCCTAAGTTCATTTTTCCAGTAAATAAATAAATAGAAATCAAATAAAAGACTAATTTCCTAAAACAAAAAGTCAAAGTAAAATTAGGAAACTAGTTGACTAGTTTGACCACTAAGCTAACTTTGACTAAATTCTAGCTTGTAAAGGCTCCAAATCAGCTATCATATTCCATGTAGGATGCTAAATAGGATTATTTTTGAGTCCCACACTTTGCCCTTACTTGGAATAAAGAGAAAATATCAAATCAATAAAATATAGTAAAGCCATTAACAAAAACAACATTTTCGCAAATGGGTGTTTTGATTGCTTTTTCTTCTGCCTTGACTTGTTTCCATGAACTCTTAGTGATATTCATTGAATTCATAAAGTGTTGAATCCATTCTTTACTGCCCAAAGTTCATATTTGCACTAAACAGCTACCCGGGTCCATATCGGCTTCCACCACTTGGATACTTAAAACAGGCTTTGAATATTCAGGTATTAACAAGCCCTTTTGAGAATTTATAACTCCTTATATGGAAACAGCTAGGTTTTTCTTAAATCTCTTAGCTTGAGCCATAGTGATTGGTCTGGTCTTCAACTGTATCGAATCTACACCCTAGCGAGTTGTCGGTTGTGCGGGTAGGGCCAGATTCGCATCATTCCCCTCCTTTTGAAAAGGATTTGACCTTAAATCAAAATCATCACCTGCAACAAAAAGAGAGAAGTCAGTAACAGTAAATGTAGCAGTAACATTATACTCACTCGGTAAGTCAAGTTTGTTAGCATTTTCGTTAATCCGCTCCAAAACTTGAGAAGGTCCATCTCCACACGGCATAAGTTTCAACTTTCTTTATTCGAGAAACCTCTCATTTCTTAAGTGCAGCCAAACCAAATCTCATGGGTCAAACACTATCACAACAAATACTAGAAATACAAGTTCATTTTGATAAAGATCACACCTTTTAATATTAGCAATTAATCTTTCTATCCTAAGTATTTCTAAAACTAATCTAAGGTGTCTTACATGTTCATTTAAATATGCATCTTTATAAATCATGACCAGAAATGGTTTCTTACTCAAGATGACTTTATTAACATCCCCAAAAGTAAGATAGAAATTTTTATTTTTCTTCTCTTTCCTTTTTTTTCCTTTCTTTCTCTTGGATATGGCTTTCTTTCCTTCACTCACGAGTTTCTCACTATGCTTCTCGGTTTTGTCAAGTTTCTTCTCATTCTCTGGTTTGCCTTGGTTTTTCCACTCAATTTTGGCTCTAGAAATCTTACCTGGTTGGTCTTGCACAGATTTCCCCCTTGAATTGGTGTTGAAGCCGTGGGTGTCATACTAGCCTTTTCTTTAAGCTTTTTGGCCTCCTTCCTTTGTTACATTTGAAGTTGATATCTAAATACCTCCTTTGGAGTTAGTGGCTCCAACTTAACCTTTTCCCCTTTAAATTTAAAAACAATGTAATTCTCTCTTCCATAGTGTATGGCATCCTTATCAAATTGCCATGGCCTACCCAATAAAATGTGACCTTCATGCATAGAAACAACATCACACAATACAACATCCACATATTTATCAATGCTGAATTTTACTTTTCCTTGTTTGTTTACTTTCATCTTACCACTATCATTAAGCCATTGTAATTTATATGGTTATCGATGTTTAATGGTTGCTAACACTAATTTCTCAACTACCAAATTACTAATTACATTTGCACAACTTCCACTATCAACTATCATACTACAAATGTTACCTTGAATTTCACATCGGGTGTAGAAGATATTCTCTCTTTGAATTTGGTCATCATCTTTGTACACGGTTAGAACCCTCCCTGAAACGAACCTAGGACGACCTACTCCTAAACCCGTATTATATTAGCCCGGATCTCAATTAAGTTCAAGTTCTAATGGAATGGACCTCAACCCCTAACCAACCTGTGGTTAGAAACCTTACTATAATGTAGACGCCACAATAGGGGATGGAAAACCTATTGATAAGTCAAGCTAAAACAACCAATTCTCTAATGGTGTTTTAGGTGTTCTCAAAGAACAAAGAGATAATTAATCTCACAAGTATTTTCTTAATCAAATCAAAGTTTTATTCTTATTGAAAAATAAGCCTTTAAATAGGCTACAAAGCCATGAAATAAAACCCTAAAAACAAAAGAAAACCAGCCACCACACATAAAGAAACCTAGTTGGCTGAAACTATACTTCCTTTCCTAATCTAAGTTTGATTAATTAATTCCTTTATATTAAATTAGGAATTAATTAATTTAAAATGGAAAGAATAAAATAAAAACCTTGAAAGAATAAAATAAAAACCTTCCTAAAGTTATTTTTGCAGAAAATAAATAAATAAAAGCCAAAAAGTAATGGTAGTTTCCTAAAACAAAAAGTAAAAACAAATTAGGAAACTAAAAATGCTAGCCTTTTTGATCAAGTTGACTTTGATCAATCTTTGACCTCTTTGAGCTTCAAATCAGCTTCTAGATGCTTTGTAGGATGCCAAATAAGCTGAATATGAAGTCCCACACGTTGCCCATGCTTGGAAAAATAAGAAAAGGCTAAAACAGTAAAATACAGTAAAGCCAGCAAGCAATACAGCAAATTCGGCCAAATTGTTGATGCTGTCCGTACAAGCCCTTTTTGATTGCATTTGAGGCTGTTTTAACTTGATTCCATGACCTTTTAGGCATATGTATTGAACCCATAAAGCATTGGAACCATTTCATGCTTCCCGGACTCCAAAAAATGTACCAAAATCGTCACCCGGGTCCGTATCGGCTTCCACCACTTGGATGCTTCGAATAGGCTTTGTATCTTCAATTATGGACAAGCTCTGTTGAGATTGATTACCCTCTGTATAAATACTCCCAGGTTGCCCTTAAATCTCTTAATTTGAGCTCTTGTGATTGGCCTAGTCTTCATCCGTGTCAAGTCAGCACCCCAGCGGGTTATCGGTGGAGCGGGGTAGGGCGGAATCACATCATTCTCCTCCTCTTGAAAAGGATTTGTCCTCAAATCAAGATCATCACCTGCAGCAAAAGGAGTTAAATTAGCAACATTAAATGCAGCACCCATGTTATACTCACCCGGTAAATCAAGCTTGTAGGCATTCTTGCTATTCGGCTCCAAAACTTGAAAATTTCCATCCATAGGAGGCATGAGCTTTGACTTTCTTGGTTTAGGAAACCTTTCCTTTCGTAAGTGCAACCAAACCAATTCTCCTGGGTCAAATACTATTACAACAAAATCTAGAAATACATGCTCATTATGGTAAAAATTACACTTTTTAAAGTTAGCAAACAATATTTCCCAAATTTTCAAATTGCCACTAAGTAAAGCTCTCAACAATGCAGATAAAGTTCTATGCAATAAAGACATCTTTAAATAAGTATCTTTAAAATTCATGGTCAACAATGATTTCTTATTCATAATTACCTTATTAACATCACCAAAGCTAAGATAAAAATTTATATTTTTCCTTTCTTGTCTTCCTTTTCCTTTCTCACTCACAGTCATCTCACCTTCCTCACTCTCGGCTTTTGCACCAAATTTCTCACTCTTGGTTTTATTAAATTTTTTCCACACAACCTGAGTATTAGAAGACTTACCTTGGACAGCATGCTCACCTTTTCCCTCTTGATTGGATGGTAGTCCACTTGGAATTTCATTTAGGAAGACATCTCCAAATTCCTTCAAAAGATAAATCATTGAACTTGGCAATTCAAGTTCTTCAAAGTTAGTTTGATCATTAAAATAATTTTCTTTATAAATCATGACCAGCAAAGGTTTCTTACACTCAATAACCTTATTAATATCCCCTAAACTCAAATAAAAGTAGCTACTTGACCTTTCTTTTCTTTCTTTTTCTTTTGCCCCCTTGGATTGGCACAAACCTTCGGATTTCCCTTCCTTCTCCAAGATCTCGGGTTTGCCACTTTCTTTCCCCTCTCTTTCAGTCTTTCCTTGATCTTTCCACTCAATATGAGTCTTAGAAACCTTACCTTGATCAACAACCTCATTCTTACCTTCTTGAAAGGATGGTGAAGCCGTTGGTGCCATACTTGCGTTTTCCTTAAGCTTTTCGGCTTCTCTCCTTTGTTGCATTTGTAATTGGTCTTTGTAAACCTCTTTAGGAGATAATGGTTCCAGCGTGACCTTCTTCCCTTTAAACCTGAAAACAATACTATTTTCTCGACCAAAATGAGTAGCATCTTTATCAAATTGCCATGGTCTACCTAATAGTATATGTCCAGCAATCATGGGTACAATATCACACAAAACTACATCCTCATATCTACCTATATTAAATTTTACTTTGGCTTGTTTATTCACTTTTATTTCACCACCATCATTAAGCCATTGTAATCTATAAGGTTCTGGATGTTTTATTGTTTTTAAACCCAATTTATCAACTACAAGGTTACTTATTATATTAGTACAACTTCTACTATCAATAATCATACTACAAATCTTACCTTGAATTTCACATCGGGTGTGGAAGATGTTCTCTCTTTGAATTTCATCCTCATCTTTGTATGCAGCAAGTACTCTCCTAGAAAGCAAGTTTAATTCAGCATTGGATGCTTGCAAGGTTTCAGGTTCATCCTCCAAGTCCTCCTCCTCTTGCTTGGCTTCATCCTCACTTTCTTCACTTTTCGATTCTAGCTCGTCATTGCCCTTTAACACCATGATTCTTCTATTCGGGCATTGGCTATCAATGTGTCCTCCTCCCTGGCACTTAAAACACACAACATCATGAGTTCTAGAAGGTTTAGGATCTAATTTTACCTCATTCTTTTGTGCTTGGACAGATTTGATTCTAGTCTCCTTCCTTGGCCAGTTTGAACTTTCTTCTTTGACTTTCGGCTTTCGCTTGCTTTCATAGATGGGATTGTTCCTCCAGCCACTTGAATTGTACCTTCCACTGTTGAAAACACCTCCAAACCATGATTTTACACCCCTCCTCTTGAATTGATGCTCTAATTTAATAGCCACATGCAACATCTCCTCCAATTCCACATATTGTTGCAATTTTAGTTGATTGGCTATTTCACGATTCAAACCACCAAGAAACCTTGCCATGGTTGCTTCCCTATCTTCATTCAAGTTTAGTCTCATCATAAGCATCTCCATCTCCTTGTAATAATCCTCCACGGATCCATGTCCTTGAGATAAAGATTGAAGTCTTTGATGCAGCAACCTATGATAGTGTGATGGTACGAATCGCTTCCGCATGGCTCCTTTCATTTGTCGCCATGTAGTAATCAAGTCATCACCAACTCTCCTTCGGGTGTTTTGCTCATTGGTCCACCATTGGAGTGCATATTGTCCAAACTCCATTGCTGCCAATTTCACTTTCTTAGCCTCTGAATAATTATGGCGGTCAAATATCATCTCCATCTTTTCTTCCCACTCCAAATATGCTTCGGGATCACTTTTTCCCATGAACGGTGGGATGTTGATCTTGATATTGCTAAGATTGTCATCTGTTCCTTCCCTCCTATACCTTCCATGGCCAGCTCTCTCTTGGACAGCAAAGGTTTCGTCCATGCCTTCCTCAAAGTCTCCACCGAATGGCTCCTCATCAAATTCCTCTCTCGGTCTTTCGCGACCTCCTCGTCCTCGGCCTCGTCCTCCATGGAATTCTTGCCTATTTCTTGTGTTCAGAATTCCTTGGGAAACTTCTAGCCTTCCCACCCTTTGATTCACATGCTCAACTTGAGCACTAACCCGCTGTATTGACTCCAAAACAGCCCTAATGTCAACTTGATCTCCACTCCCGATAGCTCGGGCATCGCCATGGAATGCTATGGACTCGTCCTCATGGATCCTCAAAGGTGGATCTCCTCTCCTCATTCTTGATTCTGTCATGTTAGTATAATAATTCAATAGAAATAAAATAGGACCTTACCAATTTCACTCCCTTACGTGTTTCACTCAAACAAGGTCTCGACACTCGTGCTTGCACACTAGTTTCGGCTTTTACCCTCTTTTAAGCTCTCACACTCTTGCCTTTTTCCACTCAATGAATTATCTCAAAGTTCTAATTAAAACACCCACAAAACAGCAATTAGATCACTAGTATGTTTTAATTAAACTTATCAACAAAGCAGTAGCGAAAAGTAAGCAGTACCGAAAGAATCCAACAAATCCTAATTTTTCGGCTTTCTAGACAAGAAAACACAAAATAATGGGAAAACGTTGGAATTTTTGAAAACTGCACCAGGTGGTAGTAGATTATGAGTTCAAGAATAAAATTCCAGAAAAAGAAATTCAAATACGAACAAGAATCAAAGAGAACAAAAACATAGAAAAGTGTTGGTTGTTGTTCTTGTAATTCAAGTTTTGTATTAATTCCTTTAACTAATTTTAATCCAAAAAATTTAAACACCCAAAATCCAAATATCCAGCAGCAAAAATAATTTCCCAGCAATTCAAATATTGAATAAATAAACAAAAAACCAGCAGCTCCAACAAATTTCCAGCAAACAAATCAAACTCCAACAAACCGAAATATTTTTCTTAAATTCGGCTTTACCTCTTCTTTTTTTTTTCACTCACAGAACATAAACAACTGCAGTATCAAGAATAATTACCAAAATTACAATTCCAACTCCAAAACAAACACCAAACCCGTGACCTCCAAATAAACACAAATGTGCAGTTTTTTTTTTTTTTTTTTAATGTTGCCGCAAACTCTTTTTTTTTTTTTTTTTTAATATATGAATGCAAATTTCTAAGACTAAAACAGCAAAGGAAAATCAACAAAAACCAAAATTATCAAGAACAATGATAAAAGACAACCAACAAATTAGGAAACAAAAATACGATAAAACTAGGAAACCTAATTCAACTAGGAATGATTTTTTTTTTTTTTTTAAATGCAGAACGTGTATAGGATGGATGCAACCTTAACCTAATGCCAAAATTGCAGAATAACACAAAAACAAATAAGGCAAATAAAGATAGATCAAACCTGAACAAAATTTAGCTCTGATACCAAATGATACGAACCTAGGACGACCTGCTCCTAAACCCATATTATATTAGCCCGGATCTCAATTAAGTTCAAGTTCTAATGGAATGGACCTCAACCCCTAACCAACCTGTAGTTAGAAACCTTGGTATAATGTAGACGCCACAATAGGGGATGGAAAACCTATTGATAAGTCAAGCTAAAACAACCAATTCTCTAATGGTGTTTTAGGTGTTCTCAAAGAACAAAGAGATAATTAATCTCACAAGTATTTTCTTAATCAAATCAAAGTTTTATTCTTATTGAAAAATAAGCCTTTAAATAGGCTACAAAGCCATGAAATAAAACCCTAAAAACAAAAGAAAACCAGCCACCACACATAAAGAAATTCATTAATTCCTTTCCTAAATAAAACCCTGAAACTATACTTCCTTTCCTAATCTAAGTTTGATTAATTAATTCCTTTATATTAAATTAAGAATTAATTAATTTACAATGGAAAGAATAAAATAAAAACCTTCCTAAAGTTATTTTTGCAGAAAATAAAGAAATAAAAGCTAGCCTTTTTGATCAAGTTGACTTTGATCAATCTTTGACCTCTTTGAGCTTCAAATCAGCTTCTAGATGCTTTTTAGGATGCCAAATAAGCTGAATATGAAGTCCCACACGTTGACCATGCTTGGAAAAATAAGAAAAGGCTAATACAGTAAAATACAGTAAAGCCAGCAAGCAATACAGCAAATTCGGCTAAATTGTTGATGTTGTCCGTACAAGCCCTTTTTGATTGCATTTGAGGCTGCTTTAACTTGATTCCATGACCTCTTAGGCATATGTATTGAACCCATAAAGCATTGGAACCATTTCACGCTTCCCGGACTCCAAAAATGTACCAAAACCGTCACCCGGGTCCGTATCGGCTTCCACCACTTGGATGCTTCAAATTGGCTTTGTATCTTCAAGTATGGACAAGCTCTGTTGAGATTGATTACCCTCTGTATAAATACTCCCAGGTTGCCCTTAAATCTCTTAATTTGAGCTCTTGTGATTGGCCTAGTCTTCATCCGTGTCGAGTTAGCACCCCAGTGGGTTATCGGTGGAGCGGGCTCGGGCGGAATCACATCATTCCCCTCCTCCTGAAAAGGATTTGTCCTCAAATCAAGATCATCACCTGCAGCAAAAGGAGTTAAATCAGCAACATTAAATGCAGCACTCATGTTATACTCACCTAGTAAATCAAACTTGTAGGCATTCTTGTTATTGGGCTCCAAACCTTGAAAAGGTCCATCCATAGGCGGCATGAGCTTTGACTATCTTTGATTAGGAAACCTTTCCTTTTGTAAGTGCAACCAAACCAATTCTCCTAGGTCAAATACTATTACAACAAAATCTAGAAATACATGCTCATTATGGTAAAAATTACACCTTTTAAAGTTAGCAAACAATATTTTCCAAATTTTCAAATTGCCACTAAGTAAAGCTCTCAACAATGCAGATAAAGTTCTATGCAATAAAGACATCTTTAAATAAGTATCTTTAAAATTCATGGTTAGCAATGATTTCTTACTCATAATTACGTTATTAACATCACCAAAGCTAAGATAAAAATTTGTATTTTTCCTTTCTTGTCTTCCTTTTCCTTTCTCACTCACGGCCATCTCACCTTCCTCACTCTCGGCTTTTACACCAAAATTCTCACTCTTGGTTTTATTAAAGTTTTTCCACACAACCTGAGTATTAGAAGACTTACCTTGGACAGCAAGCTCACCTTGCCCCTCTTGATTGGATGGTAGTCCACTTGGAATTTCATTTGGGAAGACATCTACAAATTCCTTCAAAAGAGAAATCATTGAACTTGGCAATTCAAGTTCTTCAAAGTTAGTTTGATCATTAAAATAATTTTCTTTATAAATCATGACCAGCAAAGGTTTCTTACACTCAATAACCTTATTAATATCCCCTAAACTCAAATAAAAATTCTGGTTTTTCCTCTCTTTTCTTTCTTTTTTGATTTTTCCTTGATCTTTCCACTCAATATGAGTCTTAGAAACCTTACCTTGATCAACAACCTCATTCTTACCTTCTTGAAAGGATGGTGAAGCCGTTGGTGCCATACTTGCTTTTTCCTTAAGCTTTTCGACTTCTCTCCTTTGTTGCATTTGTAATTGGTCTTTGTAAACCTCTTTAGGAGATAATGGTTCCAGCCTGACCTTCTTCCCTTTGAACCTGAAAACAACGCTATTTTCTCGACCAAAATGAGTAGCATCTTTATCAAATTGCCATGGTCTACCTAATAGTATATGTCCAGCAATCATGGGTACAATATCACATAAAACTACATCCTCATATCTACCTATATTAAATTTTACTTTGGCTTGTTTATTCACTTTTATTTCACGACAATCATTAACCCATTGTAATCTATAAGGTTCTGGATGTTTAATAGTTATTAAGCCTAATTTATCAACTACAATGTTACTAATTACATTTGTACAACTTTCACTATCAATAATCATGCTACAAATCTTACCTTGAATTTCACATCGGGTGTGGAAGATGTTCTCTTTTTGAATTTCATCCTCATCTTTGTATGCAGCAAGTACTCTCCTAGAAAGCAAGTTTAATTCAGCATTGGATGCTTGCAAGGTTTCGGGTTCATCCTCCAAGTCCTCCTCCTCCTGCTTGGCTTCATCCTCACTTTCTTCACTTTTCGATTCTAGCTCGTCATTGCCCTTTAACACCATGATTCTTCTATTCGGGCATTGGCTAGCAATGTGTCCTCCTCCCTGGCACTTAAAACATACAACTTCATGAGTTATAGAAGGTTTAGGATCTAATTTTACCTCATTCTTTGGTGCTTGGACATATTCGGTTCTAGTCTCCTTCCTTGGCCAGTTTGAACTTTCTTCTTTGACTTTCGGCTTTCGCTTGCTTTCATAGATGGGATTGTTCCTCCAGCCACTTGAATTGGACCTTCCACTGTTGGAAACACCTCCAAACCATGATCTTACACCCTTCCTCTTGAATTGATGCTCTAATTTAATAGCCACATGCAACATCTCCTCCAATTCCACATATTGTTGCAATTCTAGTTGATTGGCTATTTCACGATTCAAACCACCAAGAAACCTTGCCATGGTTGCTTCCCTATCTTCATTCAAGTTCAATCTCATCATAAGCATCTCCATCTCCTTGTAATAATCCTCCACGGATCCATGTCCTTGAGATAAAGATTGAAGTCTTTGATGTAGCAACCTATGATAGTGTGATGGTACGAATCGCTTCCGCATGGCTCCTTTCATTTGTCGCCATGTAGTAATCAAGTCATCACCAACTCTCCTTCGGGTGTTCTGCTCATTGGTCCACCATTGGAGTGCATAATGGCCAAACTCCATTGCGGCCAATTTCACCTTCTTAGCCTCCGAATAATTTTGGCGCTCAAATATCATCTCCATCTTTTCTTCCCACTCCAAATATGCTTCGGGGTCACTTTTTCCCATGAATGGTGGGATGTTGATCTTGATATTGCTAAGATTGTCATCTGTTTCGTCCCTCCTATATCTTCCACGGCCAGCTCTATCTTGGACAGCAAAAGTTTCATCCATACCTTCCTCAAAGTCTCCACCGAATGGCTCCTCATCAAATTCCTCTCTTGGTCTCTCGCGACCTCCTCATCCTAGGCCTCGCCTTCCATGGAATTCTTGCCTATTTCTTGTATTCGGCATTCCTTGTGAGGCTTCTAGTCTTCCCACTCTTTGATTCACGTGCTCAACTTGAAAACTAACCCGCTGTATTGATTCCAAAATAGCTCTCATGTCCACTTGGTCTCCACTCCCGGTAGCTCGGGCATCGCCATGGAATGCTACGGACTCTTCCTCATTGATCCTCAAGGGTGGATCTCCTCTTCTTATTCTAGAATCTGCCATGTTAGTATAATAATTCAATAGAAATAAAATAGGACCTTACCAATTTCACTCCCTTACGTGTTTCACTCAAACAAGGTCTCGACACTCGTGCTTGCACACTAGTTTCGGCTTTTACCCTCTTTTAAGCTCTCACACTCTTGCCTTTTTCCACTCAATGAATTATCTCAAAGTTCTAATTAAAACACCCACAAAACAGCAATTAGATCACTAGTATGTTTTAATTAAACTTATCAACAAACAGTAAGCAAAAAGTAGGCAATACCGAAAGAATCCAACAAATCCTAATTTTTCGGCGTTCTAGACAAGAAAACACAAAATAATGGGAAAACATTGGAATTTTTGAAAACTGCACCATATGGTAGTAGTTTATGAGTTCAAGAATAAAATTCCAGAAAAAGAAATTGAAATACGAACAAGAATCAAAGAGAACAAAAATATAGAAAAGTTGTTGGTTGTTGTTCTTTGTAATTCAAGTTTTGTATCAATTCCTTTAAGTAATTTTAATCCAAATAATTTAAACACCCAAAATCCAAATATCCAGCAGCAAAAATAATTTCCCAGCAACCCAAATATTGAATAAATAATCAAAAAACCAGCAGCTCCAACAAATTTCCAGCAAACAAATCAAACTCCAACAAACCGAAATATTTTTCTTTTTTTTTTTCTTCTTTTTCTTTTTTTTTTTTACTCGGCTTTACCTCTTCTTTTTTTTTTTTTTTTTCACTCACAGAATATAAACAACTGCAGTAGCAAGAATAATTACCAAAAATGCAATTCCAACTCCAAAACAAACACCAAACCCGTGACCTCCAAATAAACACAAATGTGCAGTTTTTTTTTTTTTTTTTTTAAATGTTGCCGCAAACTCTTTTTTTTTTTCTTTTTTTTTTTTTTGAATATATGAATGCAAATATTTAAGACTAAAACAGCAAAGAAAAATCAACAAAAACCAAAATTAACAAGAACAATGATGAAGAACAACTAACAAACTAAGAAGCAAAAATACGATAAAACTAGGAAACCTAATTCAACTAGGAATGGATTTTTTATTTTTATTTTATAAGATGCAGAACATGTATGGGATGGATGCAACCTTAACCTAATGCTAAAATTGCAGAATAACACAAAAACAAATAAAGCAAATAAAGATAGATCAAACCTGAACAAAATTTAGCTCTGATACCAAATGATACAAACCTAGGACGACCTGCTCCTAAACCCGTATTATATTAGCCCGGATCTTTAATTAAGTTCAAGTTCTAATGGAATGGACCTCATCAAATTCCTCTCTCGGTCTCTCGCGACCTCCTTGTCCATGGCCTCGTCCTCCATGGAATTCTTGCCTATTTCTTGTGTTCGGAATTCCTTGGGAAACTTCTAGCCTTCCCATCCTTTGATTCACATTCTCAACTTGAGCACTAACCCGCTGTATTGACTCCAAAACAGCTCTCATGTCCACTTGGTCTCCACTCCCGGTAGCTCGGGCATTACCATGGAATGCTACGGATTCCTCCTCATTGATCCTCAAAGGTGGATCTCCTCTCCTCATTCTTGATTCTATCATGTTAGTATAATAATGCAATAGAAATAAAATAGGACCTTACCAATTTCACTCCCTTACGTGTTTCACTCAAATGAAGACTCGACACTCGTGTTTGCACACTTGTTTCGGCTTGTTACCCTCTTTTAAGCTCACACACTCTTGCCTTTTTCCACTCAATGAATTATCTCAAAGTTCTAATTAAAACACCCACAAAACAGCAATTAGATCACTAGTATGTTTTAATTAAACTTATCAACAAAACAGTAGCAAAAAGTAGGCAATACCGAAAGAATCCAACAAATCCTAATTTTTCGGCTTTCTAGACAGGAAAACACAAATTAATGGGAAAATGTTAGAATTTTTGAAAACTGCACCAGATGGTAGTAGATTATGAGTTCAAGAATAAAATTCCAGAAAAAGAAATTCAAATACGAACAAGAATCAAAGAGAACAAAATTATAGAAAAGTGTTGGTTGTTGTTCTTGTAATTCAAGTTTTGTATCAATTCCTTTATCTAATTTTAATCCAAATAATTTAAGCACCCAAAATCCAAATATCCAGCAGCAAAAATAATTCTCCAGCAACTCAAATATTGAATAAATAATAAAAAACCAGCAGTTCCAACAAATTTTCAGCAAACAAATCAAACTCCAACAAACCAAATTTTTTTTTTCTTCTTTTTTTTTTTTTTTATTCGGCTTTACCTTCTTTTTTTTTTTTCTTTTTTTTCACTCACAGAACATAAACAATTGCAGTAGCAAGAATAATGACCAAAATTGCAATTCCAACTCCACAACAAACACCAAACCCGTGACCTCCAAATAAACAAAATGTGCAGTTTTTTTTTTTTTTTTAAATGTTGCCGCAAACTTTTTTTTTTTTCCTTTTTTTTTTTTTTTTTTTTTTGAATATATGAATGCAAATATTTAAGACTAAAACAGCAAAGAAAAATCAACAAAAACCAAATTAACAAGAACAATGATAAAAGAGAACCAACAAACTAGGAAACAAAAATACGATAAAACTAGGAAATCCTAATTCAACTAGGAATGAATTTTTTTTTTTTTTTTTTAAGATGCTGAACGTGTATAGGATGGATGCAACCTTAACCTAATGCTAAAATTGCAGAATAACACAAAAACAAATAAAGCAAATAAAGATAGATCAAACCTGAACAAAATTTAGCTCTGATACCAAATGATACGAACCCAGGACGACCTGCTCCTAAACCCGTATTATATTAGCCCGGATCTTAATTAAGTTCAGATTCTAATGGAATGGACCTCACCCCTAACCAACCTGTGGTTAGAAACCTTGGTATAATGTAGACGCCACAATAGGGGATGGAAAACCTATTGATAAGTCAAGCTAAAACAACCAATTCTCTAATGGTGTTTTAGGTGTTCTCAAAGAACAAAGAGATAATTAATCTCACAAGTATTTTCTTAATCAAATCAAAGTTGTATTCTTATTGAAAAATAAGCCTTTAAATAGGCTACAAAGCCACGAAATAAAACCCTAAAAACAAAAGAAAACCAGCCACCACACATAAAGAAACCTAGTTGGCTGAAACTATACTTCCTTTCCTAATCTAAGATTGATTAATTAATTCCTTTATATTAAATTAGGAATTAATTAATTTACAATGGAAAGAATAAAATAAAAACCTTGAAAGAATAAAATAAAAACCTTCCTAAAGTTATTTTTCCAGAAAATAAATAAATAAAAGCCAAAAAGTAATGGTAGTTTCCTAAAACAAAAAGTAAAAACAAATTAGGAAACTAAAAATGCTAGCCTTTTTGATCAAGTTGACTTTGATCAATCTTTGACCTCTTTGAGCTTAAAATCAGCTTCTAGATGCTTTTTAGGATGCCAAATAAGCTGAATATGAAGTCCCACACGTTGCCCATGCTTGGAAAAATAAGAAAAGGCTAAAACAGTAAAATACAGTAAAGCCAGCAAGCAATACAGCAAATTCGGCTAAATTGTTGATGCTGTCTGTACAAGCCCTTTTTGATTGCATTTGAGGCTGCTTTAACTTGATTCCATGACCTCTTAGGCATATGTATTGAACCCATAAAGCATTGGAACCATTTCATGCTTCCCGGACTCCAAAAATGTACCAAAACCGTCACCCGGGTCCGTATCGGCTTCCACCACTTAGATGCTTCGAATAGGCTTTGTATCTTCAAGTATGGACAAGCTCTGTTGAGATTGATTACCCTCTGTATAAATACTCCCAGGTTGCCCTTAAATCTCTTAATTTGAGCTCTTGTGATTGGCCTAGTCTTCATCCGTGTCGAGTCAGCACCCCAGCGGGTTATCGGTGGAGCGGGCTTGGGCGGAATCACATCATTCCCCTCCTCTTGAAAAGGATTTGTCCTCAAATCAAGATCATCACCTGCAGCAAAAGGAGTTAAATCAGCAACATTAAATTCAGCACTCATGTTATACTCACCTAGTAAATCAAGCTTGTAGGCATTCTTGTTATTGGGCTCCAAAACTTGAAAAGGTCCATCCATAGGCGGCATGAGCTTTGACTTTCTTTGATTAGGAAACCTTTCCTTTTGTAAGTGCAACCAAACCAATTCTCCTAGGTCAAATACTATTACAACAAAATCTAGAAATACATGCTCATTATGGTAAAAATTACACTTTTTAAAGTTAGCAAACAATATTTTCCAAATTTTCAAATTGCCACTAAGTAAAGCTCTCAACAATGCAGATAAAATTCTATGCAATAAAGATATCTTTAAATAAGTATCTTTAAAATTCATGGTCAGCAATGATTTCTTATTCATAATTACTTTATTAACATCACCAAAGCTAAGATAAAAATTTGTATTTTTCCTTTCTTGTCTTCCTTTTCCTTTCTCACTCACGGCCATCTCACCTTCCTCACTCTCGGCTTTTACACCAAAATTCTCACTCTTGGTTTTATTAAAATTTTTCCACACAACCTGAATATTAGAAGACTTACCTTGGACAGCAAGCTCACCTTGTCCCTCTTGATTGTATGGTAGTCCACTTGGAATTTCATTTGGGAAGACATCTCCAAATTCCTTCAAAAGAGAAATCAAAGTTAGTTTGATCATTAAAATAATTTTCTTTATAAATCATGACCAGCAAAGGTTTCTTACACTCAATAACCTTATTAATATCCCCTAAACTCAAATAAAAGTTGCTACTTGACCTTTCTTTTCTTTCTTTTTCTTTTTCTCTCTTGGATTGGCGCAAACCTTCGGATTTCCCTTCCTTCTCCAAGCTCTCGGGTTTGCCACTTTCTTTCCCCTCTCTTTCGGTTTTTCCTTGATCTTTCCACTCAATATGAGTCTTAGAAACCTTACCTTGATCAGCAACCTCATTCTTACCTTCTTGAAAGGATGGTGAAGCCGTTGGTGCCATACTTGCTTTTTCCTTGAGCTTTTTGGCTTCTCTCCTTTGTTGCATTTGTAATTGGTCTTTGTTAACCTCTTTAGGAGATAATGGTTCCAGCTTGACCTTCTTTCCTTTAAACCTGAAAACAATACTATTTTCTCGACCAAAATGAGTAGCATCTTTATCAAATTGCCATGGTCTACCTAATAGTATATGTCCAGCAATCATGGGTACAATATCACATAAAACTACATCCTCATATCTACCTATATTAAATTTTACTTTGGCTTGTTTGTTTACTTTCATCTCACCACTATCATTAACCCATTGTAATCTATATGGTTCAGGATGTTTTATTGTTTTTAAGCCCAATTTATCAACTACAAGGTTACTTATTACATTAGTACAACTTCTACTATCAATAATCATACTACAAATCTTACCTTGAATTTCACATCGGGTGTGGAAGATGTTCTCTCTTTGAATTTCATCCTCATCTTTGTATGCAGCAAGTACTCTCCTAGAAAGCAAGTTTAATTCAGCATTGGATGCTTGCAAGGTTTCGGGTTCATCCTCCAAGTCCTCCTCCTCTTGCTTGGCTTCATCCTCACTTTCTTCACTTTTCGATTCTAGCTTGTCATTGCCCTTTAACACCATGATTCTTCTATTTGGGCATTGGCTAGCGATGTGTCCTCCTCCCTGGCACTTAAAACACAGAACATCATGAGTTCTAGAAGGTTTAGGATCTAATTTTACCTCATTCTTTGGTGCTTGGACAGATTTGATTCTAGTCTCCTTCCTTGGCCAGTTTGAACTTTCTTCTTTGACTTTCGGCTTTGGCTTGCTTTCATAGATGGGATTGTTCCTCCAGCCACTTGAATTGGACCTTCCACTGTTGGAAACACCTCCAAACCATGATCTTACACCCCTCCTCTTGAATTGATGCTCTAATTTAATAGCCACATGCAACATCTCCTCCAATTTCACATATTGTTGCAATTCTAGTTGATTGGCTATTTCACGATTCAAACCACCAAGAAACCTTGCCATGGTTGCTTCCCTATCTTCATTCAAGTTCAATCTCATCATAAGCATCTCCATCTCCTTATAATAATCCTCCACAGATCCATGTCCTTGAGATAAAGATTGAAGTGTTTGATGCAGCAACCTATGATAATGTGATGGTACGAATCGCTTCCGCATGGCTCCTTTCATTTGTCGCCATGTAGTAATCAAGTCATCACCAACTCTCTTTCGGGTGTTTTGCTCATTGGTCCACCATTGGAGTGCATAATGGCCAAACTCCATTGCTGCCAATTTTACCTTCTTAGCCTCTGAATATAGCAAATTCGGCCAAATTGTTGATGCTGTCCGTACAAGCCGTTTTTGATTGCATTTGAGGCTGATTTAACTTGATTCCATGACCTCTTAGGCATATGTATTGAACCCATAAAGCATTGGAACCATTTCATGCTTCCCAGACTCCAAAAATGTACCAAAACCGTCACCCGGGTCCGTATCGGCTTCCACCAATTGGATGCTTAGAATAGGCTTTTTATCTTCAAGTATGGACAAGCTCTGTTGAGATTGATTACCCCCTGTATAAATACTCCCAGGTTGTCCTTAAATCTCTTAATTTGAGCTCTTGTGATTGGCCTAGTCTTCATCCGTGTCGAGTCAGCACCGCAGCGGGTTATCGGTTGAGCGGGCTCGGGCGGAATCACATCAGTGGATAATGACCAAATTCCAAAAGTTACCAATTTAACTTTCTTAACCTCTGAATAGTTTTGACAGTCAAATATCATCTCCATTCGCTCCTCCCATTCTAGGTAAGGCTCCAGATCACTTTTTCCCATAAAAGGTGGTATGTTGACCTTCATATTTCCAAGATCATCATCCTCATTCCTTGTTTGCCTCCCACGGGTTGTCCTTCCTTGGAGTGCAAAAATATCATCAACCTCCTCTTCAAAATCATCTCCAAAGTTACCTTCCCCGAATTCTTCTCTAGGTCATTCTCAGCCTCCATATACATCAAACCTTGGATTCGGTCCTCCTTGTGATGTTTCTAACCTTTCCATCTTTTGATCTATATGATCAAAGCATGCATTCATCTACTGTAATTGTTCCAAAACTGTCATCATGTCCGTGTGCTCACCTCCACTCCCCATAACTCGGGAATTTCCTTTGAATCCTACGGATTCCTGTTCATTAATTCTTAATGAGCCATCCACTCTCCTTATTCTTGAATCTGCCATGTTAGTAAAAATACTGCAAAATAAATTAATTCCTCACCAAATTCACTCCCTCACATGTTTCATTCAAATTAGGTCTCGACACTTGTGTTTGCACACTAGTTTCGGATTTTACCCTCTTTTAAGCTCACATTCTCTTGCATTTTTTTACTCAAAGAATTATCTCAAAGTCTAATTAAAACACCCACAAAACAACAATTAGATCACAATATGTTTTAATTAAACTTATCAACAAAACAGTAGCAAAAAACAAGTAATCCAGAGTAAATTAATAAAATCCAGTTCTTGACTTTTCTAAGCAAAAAAAGGTAAATCAACAAGCAAATTTTGGAATGAATAAAAGGCTGACCAAAATATTATTAAACTAATAATTTAAGGATAAATATAGGGAAAGAAATTCAAACACGAAAAAAAAATCATATTGAACAAGAATATAGGATAGTTGTTAGTAGTTGTTCTTTGTAATTATCAAATCCTTTAACTAATTTTAATCTAAATATTTTTTTCTTTTGGCATTCAAAAATTCAAATTTTCATCAGCAATATAAAATTCCAGCAACTCCAAATATCACAAACCAAAATTTGCAGCTCAAACAAATTCAAACTCCAAATTTCAACAACTGGCCTTTTGTGCAGTTTTCTTTTGTTTTTTTTTTATGCTCGATTTTTTTTTTTAATCTGGTTTTTTTTAATCACAAATAAAGTATTGAAAACACAACTTCCAGCAGTAAGAAAATCAACTCAAGCTGCGAATTTCAATCTAACAAGAATCAAACCTGTGACCACTAAAATACAAATTTGCAATGTTTTTATGAATCTGTATTTGTTGCCGCAAATCCTCCTTCTTCTTCTTTTTTTTGAATATTTCAATGCAAATAATTAAGATAAAAAACAGCAAAGAAAAATCAACAATAAACTAAATTACCAAGAACAATAATGAAAGACAACCAACAAACTAGGAAACAAAAATTTGGTAAAACAAAGAACCTAATTTCGGCTATGAAAGAATTTTTTTTTTTTCTAATATGCAGAACGTGTATAATAGATGCAACCTTAACCTAATGCTAAGATTATAGATTAACACAAAATAAATAAAGCAAATAAAGATAGATCAAACCTGAACAAAATTCTTGTCTCTGATACCAAATGATACGAACCTAGGTCGACTCACGCCAAAACTCGTATTATATCAGCCCGGATCTCAACTACGTTCAAGTTTTTATGGAAAACCTTAACCCCTAACCAACCTATGATTAGAAATCTTAGTATAATGAAGACACCACAATAGGTTATGGAAGCATGATTGATAAGTTAAAACTAAAACACTCACTTTCTAATGATGTTTTAAGTGTTCAAAGTGAACTAAGAGAATTTTATCTCACAATTACTTTTCTGAATAATATTGAAGGTGCATTCTCATTGAAAAATAACCCTTAAATAAGTTAAAGTCACAAAGCAATAAACCTTAGAAAACTACGACAAAATCGGCCACACAATGTTAATTTCCTAATGTGGCCGAAATTCCATTCCTTTCCTAATTCTAATTTTGATTAATTAATTCCTTTATTTTGAATTAGGAATTAATTAATTTACACTGAAAATAATAAAATAATAAGTCTCCTAATTTCATTTTTCCAGCAAATAAATAAATAAAAACCAAATAAAAGACTAATTTCCTAAAATAAAAGGTCAAAGTAAAATTAAGAAACTAGTTGACTAGTTTGACCATTAAGCTAATTTTGACCAAATTTCAGCTTACAAAGGCTCTAAATCAGCTCTCATATGCCATGTAGGATGCCAAATAGGATTATTTATGAGTCCCACATGTTTCTCTTGCTTGGAATAAAGAGAAAATGTCAAATCAACAAAATAATAAAGCCAGCAACAAAAACAGCATTTTCGGCCAACAATTTCTCCTATGCGCAAATGGGTGCTTTGATTGCTTTTGCTTCTACCTTGAATTGTTTCCATGAACTATTAGGGATATTAATTGAAATAATGAAGCGTTGGATCTATTCCTTACTGCTCGGGGTCCATATTTGCGTTAAAATAGTTATTCGGGTCCATATCTGCCTCCACCACTTAGATACTTAAAACAGGCTTTGAATTTTCGGGTATTGACAAGCCCTTTTGAGAATTGATAACTCCCTGTATGAAGACAGTTAGGTTGTCCTTAAATCTCTTAGCTTGAGCCCTAGTGATTGGTCCGATCTTCAACTGTATCGAATTTGTAACTCAACGGATTGTCAGTTATGCGGGTACGGACGGATTCGCATTATATATATATATATATAAATATATATCACCTTAAATCCAAAAATTAATAATAAAATTTTTTTATGACCCCAAGGTATGATATATGAAAAATAAACTACTCACATCTAAATATCATATATATAAATAAAGAAAGATAATTAATCAAAGTCATTGTGGCATTGTAAAATATATATATATATAGATATATATATATATATATATATAAAAGAAAAATTATGTAAATAATGCTTTTTAATTTCAAAACTAACCCAAGTAAGTAAATTCATCCATTTAGCAAAACCAACTTACCATGTTATAGATACACCGGGTATAATAATAATAATAATAATAATAATAAAAATGATAATAATAATAATATAAGCATAGATGGGAAAAACCACAAAGAAATTCAAGGTAATAATAATAATAATAATAATAATAATTAAATATTAAAATTTTCCCACATTACTTCAGAAAAATAAAACTACTCACCATATGATGTTTAATTGTATAACTAGTATACGTTTATATATATATATATATATATCAATATATTTCTATAAAAGCAAACATAATTCTGACATTATTTATATAACATATTAAATCGAGAATGGAGAATGAATATTTAGTATACTAAGTCCAAATTGAGACCATTATAATTAAATAATTGGTAAATATCTAAATAACTAAATAAATAATTTAATTAACTAATTAAACTGAATAATTAAATAAATAACTAAATAAACAAATGAAATATTATTATTTCCTTGGTTCCACTTATAACTCGATTGGACATAATCAACCAAGTTTATGTTTACAACCCTCACTGCAAATTAGTTTACGCTATTTCCATGTGATTTGATATAGGCAAACTCTATGATCAGTCACAATTTACAACCATCCTTCAATATGTATAAAAGCATAACCCTCTAACCACCATACACACTTATAAACATGTATTTATATATGCATCTCAATACATGTACAAATATATGTCTATCTCTGTACCCCCCTATAGATCAAGTGCCTCAAGCATTGCCGGATCTTAGCTCCCCTGAAACATTCCACTACTTCATGTTCGAATCTTTAAATGTTTACAATCTATATGAATACATTTATATACATATACACGATGTTTATATGAACATTACTCACCATTTCATATTTGTACACTCATATTTCAACTCCATATCCTTAATTTCAACAATTCCAATATTGACTAAGATTTACATCAATTGGAAGTAAAATTTATAATTTGAACATTTCTCAAATTTAAAATGTATTGAAAACAAATAATATTTCAACAAAATTGGAAGCCTTTGTTATGACCATTGGACCATTCAAACGCTATAGATCACATATTTATACACATGTATATATATATATATAATTTAACCTAAATTTCAAAACAAGTACAAAAATTTGCTCAAAAATGGAAAAATTTCGAATACCCAACCATAATGAACAAATTATATACCATATGAAAGCTTGAGAGATGAAAATCAGAAATACCTAGCTTAAACTTGTATATATCGCCGCCTATGACCAAAATTTTATGGAAAGTTGCTGCCAAAATTATCTTCTTCATACAGTATAAACAAGTTTGAATTAAGGCAAATGAAGTCCACCGATCGGCTTTAGAAGGTTTGAAATAGGGGCAGAAGCCGAAACATGGGCATCAGGCGTTTGGACTGTGTGTCTATCGTATGCTTCCAATGACATTTTTTTGCACATGGGCCTTAGTTCTAGCAATCGTAGAGCACTTCATCTTGCTAGCATGGTAGGTCATCAATTGGCAGTGGTGGTGAGGATCAGATTGGTGGAATCAAAGCAACTTTTCGATGTGAAGAGCTACGGTGTAAGGAGCAGAGAGATAGAGAGAAGGTCGGTGTCGGGGAAGAAGAAAGAGGAGAGAGAAAAAGAGAAAAAAAAAAGAAGAAAAAAGAGAATAAAGGAAAAAGAAAAAGAAAGTGGCTTGTAGACCTATTGGATTGTGATATGTGCCACATAACAATTTGTAACACGTGGCACATATCAATTTGTGGCTCTTATTAGAGATATTTTTAAACATTGTCTTTATGCGTTTTTCTAAAAAAAATATACATGAAGGACCAATACAAGTAAAACAATTAAAAAAACTTCATAGGATCATAACTTTTTAACGGTAGCTCTAAATTGAGTGTGTTATTAGTCTAAAAACTCGTATTTTGACCATAACTTGCGGGTCAGCACCAAAACTTGATTAAAAAAAGTCAACTTTGGACCCCACTTGGTTAAATTTAGTCAAACTTTATTTTGACCATAACTTCTCGATCTTAACTCTGAAACAGATGTGCTATTAGTCTATGAACTTGTGTCGATGAGCTCTTTCCAATTGCACATGGATCCAATTTAGAACTCATACCAATTAAAAGTCAACTTTAGGCCCACACCTGGTCAATCCCGATCAAACTTGATCAAATGTTCAAAATCAGAGTGTTTTTCTCGGATTGGAGTGTTACAAAAATACCATTCAATACTTATTGAAAAATAAGGTTTTGCTTCCTTCAAGCAAAACACTTTCAACATGCCATTTTGTGCCTTTATAACATTTTAGCATGCCTGAAAGCTTATTAGAGAATCTAATTCTCTTCAACTAGATATATTTATTTTTTTAGAACTATACACTCTAAAAGCTTTTGATTTTCTTATCTTATCATGTCTTTTAGGACAAGATTTTAATAATGTAAGCAACACAAAAATATGCAAATTATTTCTACTCAACCTAAATTTTGAATGTTGTTTCATTCTAAGCCCAAAAATGCATAATAAGTGATACGAACCCTAGTTGACTTGCTCCTAAACCAATATTATATTAGCCCGGATCTTAATTATGTTCACATGTTAATGATCACCTTAACCCCTAATCAACTTGTGGTTAGAAACCTTGGTATATGATGAAGATGCCACAATAGGTGATGGATGTCCTATTGATAAGTCAAGCTAAAACACTCACAATCTAATGGCGTTTTAGGTGTTCAAAGAGAATAAAGAGAATTCTTTCTCACAAGTAAATTTCTGAATAATATGTAAGCTGTATTCTTATTGAAAAATAATCCCTTAAATAGGCTAGATTCATAAAACAATAAACCTTAAAAGAGTAGTCAAAACCAGCCATAGAGAATAAGAAACCGTGCTTGGCTGATTTTTACATTCCTTTCCTAAACTAAATTGTATTAATTAATTCCTTTATTTTGAATTAGGAATTAATTAATTTACAATTGAAATAATAAAATATCAACTTTCCTAAGTTAATTTTCCCAGCAAATAATTAAATAAAAACCAAAATATAAGATAGTTTCCTAAAGTCAAATTCAAATTAGGAAACTAGTTGACTGGTTTGACAACTAAGCTATCTTTGACCGATTTCCAGCTTGTAAAGGCTCCAAAATCAGATCCAGTGTGCCATGTAGGGTGCCAAATAGGATTAATAATGATTCCCATATGTTTTCCTTGATTCGAACAAAGAAAAAATGCCAAATCAATAAAATACACCAAAGCCAACGGCGAATACAGCAAATTCGGCCAAAAATCTCTTCCATGGACAGGGGCCCCTTGGTTGCTTTTTCTTCTACCTTGACTTGATTCCATGACCTCTTAGTGGTATCAATTGATTTCAAGAAGTGTTGAACCCATTCCTAGCTGACTGGAGGCCACAAATGCGGTAAAACAGCTACTCGGGTCCATATCGGTTTCCACCACTTAGATGCATAAAATAGGCTTTAAATCTTCAGGTTTTGACAAGCCCTTTTGAGAATTGATAACTCCTTGTTTGAATCCAACTAGGCTGTCCTTAAATCTCTTGACTTGTACCCTAGTCATTGGCCCAGTCTTCAATTGTATCGGATCAACACTCCAGCTGGTACTCGGTTGTAGGGGGCATTAGCGTATTCTCATCAATGAGCCTCATAAAACCACTACCATTCTCCAAAATTTGACTCCTATTCTATCCTTCCTCTAACATGTTACACGTACATTTTCAAATGAATTAAATAACAAGATCTTTAAAAACATGCCTAGGTAGGATGAAAATAAATATGAAAGGCTCATAAAGGTAAAAGTAGACGAGGTTAATGAAAGAAAGGCTCCAAATATGCACTTTATGCATCTAACAAGCTCAAAATAGGTATTAATGGTAAATAATGTCATAGGTTGGCTAACAAGGGCTCAATCAAAAATTGTAATGGTCTAAATCACTTCCAAGCTACACTTTCCTTTAAGATTTCGCTCAAACAAAGATCATGCAAGTTCTAAAGCTAGATAAAATTATGTACTACTAGCTAATGCAAATCTTCCCAAGAAAATAATCTAAATCATGCTTAGTTTAATAATGTGCTCAAAGTATGATTGGAAACAATAACAAGAAAATGCATTTAAGGTGAACAAGTCAATTTATAACCAATTCATTATCACCTAAACTAGCAACATCCTCCAATCTTATCATTGGCTAATCATACTAATTACAAAAACAAAAACAACTTCTTTTTTATTTTTTAAAGATTTTCAAAACTAAGAAGCGAAAATCAAATTTTTTGTTGATTTCAAAATATTTTCTTTGTTTTTTTTTGTGTTAATTACCAAAAAAAAAAGGGGCAAAATAGACAAATTTTTGTGATTTAAAAAACATTTCTTGAAAAAAAAAATTCATTTTGGGTTTTTCAAAAGCTTTAAAACTTAAAACTAAACTTAAAAGGCATGCAAATTCAAAACTTTGAAATAGAAACTAACATATCCAATCCAATGTAAACTCCAATGACTGTAAACACAAAGAACCAAACTTGAAATTCTAACACCCAAAGCCAATATCATCATAAACAGGCAAAAACATAATCAAATTGCCAAAGGAATTAACAAAAATGTCAAAGACAACCAATAGTTAAGATTAACAAATCATAAGCAAATCCCAAATTAAAGCAAACCCTCCTCCAAACTTAAATTGGACATTGTACTTCATGTATTTAACAATAAAGAAAAAGTTTTAGGGTAAAAGAAAGCTTACTCATGGTGAGATGTTCCTCATCGGGGTATCCTCATGATCACTATAGTGCAACTCCTCCATTGCACTTTGGTTATCCTCAATGGTTTTCTTACCATGATTATCCTTTTGATTCCTTTGATTGGCAACTTGAAATGATGGGAATGGGCAGAGTAAACTCATTAAGTAAAGAGGGATAGGAAGCTTTGAAGCATTTGAATCACTTTATGCTTTTTAATGAAGAGCATTGAAAAATTAAGCTTCATAAGCAGTTTTCTCAAGAAACTTTGTTTTATATTCGTGATTGCACTCCCCATATTATTGATTTAATATTGCATCCTCATTAGCAAAGCATGTTGCTCCATTATCATCTTTTATACATCTAACATTAGAAAGACACTACTCGAATGGCTTTGATTTGAACTGAACTCTTGACATCGGTTAGGAAATATCTCATATAATATTGCTCAAATTTGACTTGCTCAATTTGTTTCCAACTATGTCCTCTTTTGTGATCTCTATTATATCTTCTTTGTTCAGAAAGATCCCTTAATAAGGGAACACTTAAACCTGGATAGATAAAACTCAAGCTTGTTATCCCTTCATTTGCATCTTATAATTGATAATAGTCTAATATTAATTGGTTCTTCACTATTAATGGATCTAGTGTAACAGCCCAGACCACCCGCGTTCGATATTGTCCTCTTTGGGCCTGGGGAATTCTCTTACAACCCAGCCCTTAAGGTTTTGTCAAAACACGTCGTACGGGAAAGGTATCCACACCACCTTATAAGGCATGCTTCGTTCCCCTTTCCAACTGATGTGGGACTTCACAATCCTCTCCCCTTGGGGCCCAGCATCCTTGTTGGCACACCGATCCGGGTACTAGCTCTGATACCATCTGTAACAGCCCAGACCACCCGTGTCTGATATTGTCCTCTTTGGGGCTGGGAAATCCTCTTACAACCCAGCCCTTAAGGTTTTGTCAAAACGTGTCATACGAGAAATGTGTCTACACCACCTTATAAGGCATGCTTCATTCTCCTTTCCAACCGATGTGGGACTTCACATCTAGGATAGCATGAACTTTCACTCTTACCTTTCTATACAATCTAGTTATCAAAGAAAGATGTTTGAAGCCCACCGAAGTCTTTGCTTCAATACAATGAATAATATAATTCCTTACCACTTGACCAACATTAATGGACATATTTAAGCAAATGGCTAAGAGAAACTCTGGGTGCGGCTTAGTTACTTCATTCTCATGTGAGGTGAGCAAGAGGTTAGCATAAATGAACTTATTCCAAGCTTTGGCAAATTTGTTCAATCTATTCTCTAGAAACATTTAGGCTACACCATATGTTACTTTAACACTTGTAAACTAGGTACCTAGAACACACATTTGCCTTGTAATCTCATCATAGTCATGTTTATGCTCCAAATATTCTATTAACCTTTCATTCTCTGGCGGCACAATTCTATAATAATCATTAATGGTTGCAATGGAGGAAGAAACTATCTTGTCTCTCTTTATCACATCTTGTTGCACTCTTTCAATGGTTGCATTTACATAAAATTGCCTTACAATAGTTGCATTCGCAGTCTTTGGCTATTCAGTAAGCTTATCCTAACCTCTACTAATGATCATGTCCTCTATATTACCAACATCACCTCTTTCTTGAATAGGCCTATTTGCCTTTAACTCATCATAAGGTCTTAAAACTCTTTCTATAATAATTTCTCCCTTCTTCTATAAGACTATTGTAAAGCTTTACCGCTCTAGAATTTACAAATCTACCATTACTTTTAAAAAATCAACTTAGTGTAGGAAGATTAGCCTTTCGCTTCTTTGCCTAAGGAGAAATAGGTTGCTTATTAGCTTTCATCTCTCCCATTTTCAAAAATGTTCAACAAATTACAATAAATTGCTTTTCAAATTTCAAACATGACAATGGCCTAAAATACTTTTAAACACTTCAAGAAAGTAAGCTCGACACTTCAAATTCAACTCCACAAAGTCTCCTAGAACTTTCATCAAACACCTAATGTGCATAAGTTCACATACTTTCCAAATAAGCAAATTGAACTTTTAAACTCTTTTAAAAACAAGAATTAAAGCAAGAAAATTATGCCTTATGCTAAAAAATGCTTCAAAACCAATAAATAAACAACATCCAAAGTAATATAACAATAAACCTACATAAAAAAAAATTAATTCCCCATAAATTTCGGCCCCACCACCACTACTTCAACAACTCACTCGAAAATTCCAACCAGATTCAACCTCATTTAGAATTTAACATTTAGAAGAATATCTTACTTGGACAGTTGAAACTTGAAGAAGCTTAGAACTTGAATTTTTACTTAAATAGCTTTTCCAAAAATTCATAGAAGTTGTCTTCCAAACTTGTAGAAAGAGAAATGAACACTTGAACAACACTTGAACTTTAGAAAACTTGATAATGATTCTTGAATTATGTAAATCAGATGTAGAATTTTTTGAATTTAAAATGAAAATTTATGTTTTGGACTTTGACTTTGATGATACTTAAAAGTAGGAAGTGGTTAGAGTATAGAAGAGAACAAAATAAAGTTAAGAGCAAAAGAAGTGGAGGGAACTGCATTCAAAGCTGAAATTTTCTAGTCTTAGTTAGAGGGAATAGCATATGCACCCTCAATATAGGCATGTACATGCCTTAAACAACTCCACAATGTCTGATGCAATTGAACCTAGCATGTATAACAACTCCACAATGTCTGATGAAATTGAACCTAGCATGTATACCATGGGAAATGTTGTGTAAATGCCACAAATGCTACCTCAATGACTGAAACCAAGTTCTACCGGAGTGGGCACTCTCTTCCAAAAGTGTACACGTGATTCATTCATTCTCTAGGTCTTATCGATGGCTTCTAAAAATGGCATGTGCACCCTTCATGCCACCTTTGCTGGTTCCAAGATCAATTTCCTTAAATCGAAAGCACTTGCACTCTTCCTTTCAAGCATATACACCCCTAAAACTACCAACACTTACTCCTTTGTGCTATTGTTTCAAAACTTTTCTTAGTAACCTTGAACATCAACTCATTCTCAATGTTTTTATACTCCTTTAAAGACCTCAAATGTTCCAAAACTTGAGAAATAAAGCTTCAAAAAGATTGGAACCTACAAAAAGAAAAAAAAAGGCAATTAAAGTAGTAATGCTTAAAACTAAACTTTAACTTTATGAAACATTAAAATCCAACCCAAATTTGATAAAGTGGCTTAAAAATTAAAAAAGTAAAGGGTTTAAAAAACTTGGGTTGCCTCAAAGAGATATTTGGTTTAATATCTGAAGCTATGCATAGCCGAGAAATGGACACATAGGAACCAAAGACATCCATGCTCTCTAAATCTAGCCTTCACTTGTCAACCTTTCTTAACCTTGTTAGAAAAAACCAAAAACAAGCTATCATTTTCACCTTCTACCTCCGAGTAACCCAAAGAAAAGTACTCACCACTTGAATTTAGCACTCAGAACAAACTTAGAACTTAATTTCATCTTGTTCTTTTTTTTTATTCTTGTTCTTTTTACTCTTCTTGTGAATTCTTCTCTTAACCAGAATTCCATGAATGAACTTCACTTTTAATTCATCATCCTTTTTTGAAAAACCTTAAAAATAGAATCTTTCAAAGCCTTGTTAAGGATCTTTCTAGGGCTCAAACCATGAAACACTGGTCTTTTCAAAGAATCAAAAACTTCAATCTTGAGACATGATTGCACATGCTTTGAAAATTTCATATTGTGAGAATTGTCAAACTTCACCTTGTCATTATTGATTCTCAAAGTGAGGTTTCCACTCTAAACATTGATCAAAGCTTCCCCATAGTAAGAAATGGCCTTCCTAAGATGATACGCACACCTTGATCTACCTTCACATCTAACACAATAAAGTCAACCAGAAAAATGAATTTTTCGACTTTCATAAGAACATCTTCAACAATTCCATATGATGTTCTAAGAGATTGATTTGCCATTTGAATAGTTTTATTGATAAGCTTCACTTTCCCTAAACCAACCTACTTAAATATTGAAAGTGGCATAAGAGTAATAATAGCTCCAAGATCACACAAAGTCTTCTTAAGCTTCAAATCACCAATGGTATAGGGAAGAGCAAAACTTCTTTGACCCTTAAGCTTCTTAGGTAACTATTTCTTAAGAGTAGAATTACACTCCTTCGTTAAAGAAGCTATTTCATATTCTTTTATTTTCCTTTTCTTTGACATAATCTCTTTCAATAACTTTGCACAATTAGGTATTCTTTGTAAAGCTTCCATCAATAGAATGTTAATGTGAATTTTCTCTAACATCTCCAAAAACCTAGCAATTGCTCATCTAAATTCTTCTTGTACAACCTTCAAGGATAGGACAATGCAGAGATAATAAGAGAAGAATTATCCAAAGAAGAAAATGGTGCCTCTTTAAAAGCTTAAAAACCTTAGGCTCTTTCTTCTCCTTAACAATTTTATGATCAACAATCAACTTCTTTTTCAAATTGGCATTAGAGTTTACAACACCACTATACTCATCAGCAATAGGATCACATCAATACTTTTCTCATCATTAAGATTCTTATCATAAGAATTTCCCCTAGAAATAGAACCCTTAACACAAGCATCCTTCTTAACACTAGCATGTTTCCTTTCAATGACTTTCTCATCAAAAGACTTTTTCATTATCAAGATTTTTCCTAAGAGACGTACCTCCTTTACTCATTGGAGCTTCATAAGCTTTACCACTCCTCAATTGAATGACCATCACTTCCTTATGATTAGGCTCATTTTCACTAGGAAATTTCCTATATGCTTGCTTTTAAGCTTCTTAGCAAGTGTTGAGAATCTGCCCCGTACCCGCACAACCAACAACCTGCTGGGGTGCAGATCCGATACAGTTCAAGACCAGGCCGATCATTAGGGCTCAAGCCATGAGATTTGAGGACAAACTAGATCCATTTATATAGGAATTTATCAATTCTCAAAAGGGATTGTCCATATCCAAAGATACAATGCCTGTTTTAATCATCTAAGTGGTGGAGACCGATACGGACCTGGATAGCTGTTTTCGTGCAAATATGGACTTCGGGCAAAAAGGAATGGATCCAACACTTCATGTATTCAATGAATATCCCTAAGAGTTCATGGAAACAAGTCAATACAGAAGCAAAAGCAATCAAAGCACCCATTTGTGCATAGGAGGGGTTGTTGGCCGAAAATGCTGTTTTTGTTGCTGGCTTTACTATATTTTGTTGATTTGACATTTTCTCTTTGTTCCAAGAAAGGACAACGTGTGGGATCCATAAATAATCCTATTTGGCATCTTACATGGTATATGGGAGCTGATTTGGAGCTTAAATTGGTCATTAATTGGTCGAACACATCTTAGTTTGAAAGATAGTCAATTACTTTTCTAATTTGATTTTGACTTTTTGTTTCAGGAAATTAGTTTTTTATTTGGTTTCTATTTATTTCAGTTGTAAATTAATTAATTTATAATTAAAAAAAATTAATTAATTAAAATAAGATTAGGAGGAATACAAAATTCAGCCACATTATTAAATTGATATTTAATGGACGGTTTTGTCCTAGGTCTTTAGGGTTTATTGTTTTGTGACTTTAAACTATTTAAGGATTATTTTTCAATGAGAATGCACCTTCAATATTATTCAAAAAATTAATTGTGATATAGAATTCTCTTAGTTCTCTTTGAACACCTAAAACACCATTAGAGAGTGAGCATTTTAGTTTTGACTTGTCAATAGGGTTTCCATAACCTATTGTGGCGTCTTCAATATACCAAGGTTTCTAATCATAGTTTGGTTAGGGGTTAAGGTTTTCCCATAAAAACTTGAACTTAATTGAGATTCGGGTTAATATAATACGGGTTTAGGTGCGAGTCAACCTAGGTTTGTATCATTTGGTATTGAATCTTTAAAAGGAGCTTCTTCTCCTTAAGCTTAGAAAATCTTGGTGGTGGATTTAATGAATCCTTGTAATTTAATCAAGAAAAATTTTCATGATATCTCAAAATTAGGGTTATATTAGTCAGGAACATTGTTCTTTGGCCTAAACATATAACTGATATTTTGATTAGCTAAGAATTCACATTGCTTAATTGTAGCATTACTTGGAGGTAAAGAAGCACTTGCAACGTTCTCCATAGGCTTGGTAGACAGTTAATTCAAACAAGCCAATTGATGAGACAAAGCATCAACCTTAGATACTAAGCTATTGAAGGCATCCAACTTAGATACACTACTTGGTTTCTTCAATATTTGTCTATCAGTTAGCCAATTGTAAGAATTAAAAGCTAATTTCTCTAGCAAAGCAAAAGCTTTCTCAACCATCTTCTTCATGAAAAAACAACTATTTGAGTTATTTACAATAGAATTCATTTAGTCATGCAAACTATTATAGAAGATACCAATGAGAACCCATTCTTCATACCCATATTGCGAACATCTTCTTAACTAATCCTTGAATCGTTCCTAAGTCTCATATAATGGCTCATAGTTTTGTTGCTTGAATTGGATAATTTCAATTTAATGTTGTGAAGATATAAAAGGTGAGAAAAATTTGTTCAAGAACTTTTCCACCATCTCCTCCAATGTAGTTATACTTCGGTTATGTGAAAAGGATTTGTCCTCAAATCAAAGTCATCACCTACAGCAAATGGAGATAAATCAGCAACATTAAATGTAGCACTCATGTTATACTCACCTAGTAAGCCAAGTTTATAAGCATTCTCATTGATCCTCTCCAAAACTTGAAAAGGTCTATCCCCTCGGGGCATCAGCTTTGACTTTCTTTGTTTAGGAAACCTCTCCTTTCTTAAATGCAACCAAACCCAATCTCCAAGTTCAAAAACAACCTTAATTCGGCCTCGATTAGCATTCTTTGCATATTGTTCTGTCCTCTTCTTGATGTTTGCTTTTGTCTTCTCATAAATCTGTTTTACAAAATCAGCTTTTTGTTTCCCATCTAGATTAGCACGTTCATTTAAAGGTAAAGGTCTTAAATCTAATGGAATCAAAGGATTAAAACCATAAACAATTTCATATGGAGTATATTTAGTAGCTAATGCAAAGATCTATTATAAACAAATTCAACATGTGGCAAACATTCCTCCCATATTCTTAAATTTCTACTAATTAATGTCCTTAACAATGTAGACAAAGTTCTATTTACTACTTCAGTTTGTCCATCAGTTTGTGGTTGACAAATAGGTGAAAATAAAAGCTTAGTCCCTAACTTATCCCACAAAGTTTTCCAAAAGTAACTTAAGAACTTAGCATCCTTATCTGAAACAATAGTTCTAGGCATACCATGCAACCTCACAATTTCCTTAAAGAATAAATTAGCAACATTAGATGTATCATCAGTTTCATTACATGCAATAAAATGTGCCATTTTAGAAAATCTATCCACAACAACAAAAATTGAATCCTTATCTATTCTAGACCTAGATAAACCAATAACAAAATCCATAGACAAATCTACCCAAGGAGTGGATGGAATCGGCAATGGGAGATACAAACCGCGCAGTTTCAACCTATATTTGGATTTTTGGTGTTTTAAACATCTTTCACAAATTTTTTCCACATCTCTCTTCATATTAGGCTAATAAAAGTCTTCTTGCACTAAGGATAAAGTTTTTAAGACACCAAAATGACCCATAAACCACCACCATGACCTTTCCTCACTAGAAATTCCCTAATGCTACAATTAGGCACACAAAGTTGATTTTCCTTAAACAAATATCCCTCAAATATGTAAAATTTATTAAAACCATGTTTTGGACAGTTCCTAAATATTTCTCTAAAGTCACTATCATGCTTATAAAGTTTTTTTAATTGTTCAAATCCAAGCAATCTAGCATCTAAGGTAGAAAATAATGCATACCTCCGGGATAATGCATTGACTATATATTTTCCTTACCTTTCTTGTAGTGGTAACATAAGGAAAAGTCATAATGAACTCAATCCACTTAGCATGCCATCATTTAAGCTTCCCTTAGCCGTTGATGTGCTTCAATAATTCATGATCCGTATAAATCACAAATTCCTTTTGCATTAAGTAATGCTGCCACATCTCAAAGGCTCTCACCAACGCATCCATCTCTTTATCATATGTCGGGTACTTCAATACCGCTCCATTTACCTTCTCACTAAAGTATGCTATGGGTCTTCCTTCTTGCATTAAAATAGCTCCAATACCTACATCCAAAGCATCACATTTAATTTCAAAAATTTTATCAAAATTCGGCAATACTAATAAAGGTGCATTAGATAATTTTTCTTTCAACAAATCAAAAGATTTTTCTTGTGCTTCACCCCATTTGAACCCAACATTCTTCTTTACAACTTTGGCCAAAAGTGCTGCAATGGTGCTAAAATCCTTAACAAATCTTCGGTAGAAACTAGCTAAACCATGAAAGTTCCTCACTTGGGTAATAAATGTGGGTTACGACCACTCTTATGTAGCTTTCACCTTGGATTGATCAACTTTAATTTCTGCAGCACTTAAAACAAATCCTAGAGAAACCAATTCATCATCTTTACAAAATTCACATTTTTTGAGATTAGTAAATAATCTTTCCTTCCAAAGTACTCCTTAAACTAACATAAGATGTTCTACATGCTCATCTAAATGCCTACTATATACAAGAATATCATCAAAATAAACAACCATAAACTTTCCAATGAATGGGCACATAACATGGTTCATTAAACGCATGAAAGTACTAGGTGCATTAGTTAGACCAAATGACATTACTAACCACTCATACAAACCATATTCAATTTTAAATGCCGTTTTTCATTTATCACCCTCTTTCATCCTAATTTGGTGATATCAACTCCTAAGATCAATTTTAGTAAAATATGCATACACCATGTAATTCATCTAATATATCATCTAACCTAGAAATTGGGTGCTTATATTTAATGGTTATACTATTGATGAACCATCTTTCTTAGTTACTAATAAAATAGGAGCAACACATGGACTCATGCTCTCAGGACTATAACCTTTGTCAAGCAACTCACTTACCTGCCTTTGTAGCTCCTTTGTCTCCTCGGAATTACTCCTATATGTAGGCCTGTTAGGAATTGTAGCTCCCGGTACAAAATCAATTTGATGTTCAATCCCTCGGAGAGGTGGTAGACCATTAGAAATCTCCTCTGAAAAGATATCTTCAAAATCCTATAAAAGAAAAGAGATAGTAGTTGGATGAGTGGTTCGATCTTACCTTCCTTCACAAATGGTGAAGTTGTGGGTGCCATGCTTGCTTTGTCTTTGAGCCATTCGACCTCCCTCCTTTGTTGCATTTGTAATTGGTCTCTAAATACCTCATTTGAAGTTAATGGCTTGAGCTTAACCTTTTTTTCCTTAAATTTAAAAACAAGGGAATTTTCTCTTCCATAGTGTACGGCATCCTTATCAAATTGCAATGGCCTCTCCAATAAAATATGACCAGCGTGCATGAGAACAACATCCACATATTTTTCAATGCTGAATTTTATTTTGGCTTGTTTATTTACTTACATCTCACCATTATCATTAAGCCATTGTTATCTATATGGTTTGAGATGTTTAATGGTTTCTTATCCTAATTTATCAACTACCACATTACTAATTACATTAGCATAACTTCCACTGTCAACTACCATACTACATATGTTACCCTGAATTTCACATCGAGTGTGCAAGATATTGTCTCTTTGAATTTGATCCTCATATTTATACATGGCTAGAACCCTTCTTGATACAAACCTAGGACGACCTGCTCTTAAACCCGTATTATATTAGCCTGGATCTAATTATGTTCAAGTTTTAGTGGTCACCTTAACCCCTGACCAACCTGTGATTAGAAACCTTAGTATATCGAAGACGCCACAATAGGTGATGGATGTCCTATTGATAAGTCAAAACTAAAACACTCACTCTCTAATGGTGTTTTAGATGTTCAAAGAGAACAAAGAGAATTCAATCTCACAAATAATTTTCTGTATAAAATTTAAGCTTGATTTCTCATTGAAAATAAGCCTTTAAGTAGGCCTTGAATGAACAAAATAAAACCCTAAAAGGATTAGGAAATTTCGGCCAACATAGAATCCAATTAGAAATCCTAATTTAATTTGGATTAATTACATCCCTTATTTTGAATTAGGAATTAATTAATTTACAATAAAAAGAATAAAATAATAACTTTCCTAATCTTATTTGTCAAGCAAATAAATAAATAAAAACCTAAAAAGTCAAACGCAAATTAGAAAACAAGTTGACTAGTTTGACAACTAAGCTGACTTATGTCTGATGTCCGAGCTAACTTATGTCTCCTTGATATCCTAACTAAGTTAAGTCTGATGTCTGAAGTCTGAAGTCCGAGATCAGATGTTCCATGTACGGGTGTTCGATATAAAATGTCCGATGTATGGGTGTCCGATATAAAATGTTCGATGTATCAACCTCCACCACTTGGATGCTTAAAATAGGTCTTTATCTTCAAGTATGGACAAGCCCTTTTGAGAATGAATTACTTCCTAGATAAAGGCAGTAAGGTTGTCCTTAAACCTCTTAGCTTAAGCCCTAGTGATCAGCCTGGTTTTCATCCCTATCGGATCAGTACCCCAGCGAGATGTGGGTTGTGCGAGCTTGGGCGGATTCGCATCATTCCCCTCCTCTTGAGAAGGATTTTCCCTCAAATCAAAGTTATCACCTGTAGCAAAAGGAGACAACTAAGCAATATTGAATGTAGCACTAACATTATACTCACCCGGTAAATCAAGTTTGTAAGCATTGTCATTTATCAGCACAAAACTTAAAAAGGTCCATCACCTCTTGGCATCAATTTTGATTTCCGTTGTTCGGAAAACCTCTCCTTCCTCAAGTGTAACCAAACCCAATCCCTAGGTTAAAAAACAACCTGTTTTCAGCCTTGGTTAGCATTCCTTGCATATTGCTCGGTCCTCCTCTCAATATTTTCCTTAGCTTTTTCATGAATTTGCTTAACAAAATCATCTTTTTGTTTCCCATCTAGATTAGCACGTTCACTTAAAGGTAAAAGTGTAACACCCCGTCCCGAACCATGTCGGAATTTTTGCACGTTGATCGAGGTTGACTGTTGACCGTTGACCGAAGGGGTCAAAAGTTGACTTTTTGACTCGATTGGAATTCTAGGTTGACTGAGGTACCATTACGAAGTACACATTGGCACGAGTTTGTAGACTAGTAGCACGTTGAAAACGGAGCTACGGTTTGAAAGTTATGAGCAAAACAAGTTGAGGTCCAAACTGTCCAAGGGGTGCCGGAGTTGACTTTTTATTCGTGCAAGGTTGAGCTTTGACTCATGCATGGTTGTGAAGTGCTCGTCGATACGAGTCCATAGACTAGTGGCACGTCCGATTTGGACATGTGGTTTGAAAGTTATGGACCTGTAGAGTTTTTCAAACACCGTATTATTTTAGTATTATTATTTTTTTTAAAAACGCGTAACGGTGTGCCACGTGTGACTAAATAAGTGTGACCATGTGTCACCATAATGAGGTGCCACATGTCAACCATGTGTAATATCATATTTTGTTATTATTATTTTGTGTAATATTATTATTTAATTATTTTTAATTTTATTTTATATTCTTTTTCTTTTTCTTTTTCTTTTCTTTTCCCCACGTGGGAAAACACCCTTCTCTTTCTTTTCCTTTTCTTCCCTTCTTCTTCCCCGAGCCCGACAGACACAGAAACACGCAGAGACTTCTCCCTCTCTCCTTTCCTTTGACTCTCTCCCCCGCTCTCTTTGACCGGCGTTTTGACCGGATTTCAATTGCCGGAATGCCACACGCGCCGGCCACCGGTGTAGCCCATCTCCTTACGACCTTGACCTCCAAATTTCCCTGCCAGTCGCCGCCGGACGTGCCCAGATCGGGCCGGTGAAGTCAGCGGCGGCCGGTTACGTTTTTCCGGCGATTCTCGCCGTTTCCGACCAACCCAGCCCGACCCATACCTCTATTCCACCATTTTCAACCATTTCAGGGGTTAGATTGCCCAAAATCCCCACCGTTTGAGAGATCCCTCAAGTTTAAATCCGGCCGAAGCTTTCCGGCCAAATTCCGACCACCTCCGGCGGAATTGGGGTCGATGGAGACCGGATTTGTAATCCTCGTCGCTCAAGCTTCGATTCGGTATATTATTCGACTATTTTGAATAACGTTTGTGTTTGACCCCCCGGATACCGGGTATTATTTACCCGAATAAAATATTAATTAATTTGACTGTGTGTGGATTGTGTTATAAGAGCACCGGTGAGTCGTGGAATTGATCCCATGGTGGATCATGGTTTAATTGCGTGCTCCCGGTGAGTGACTCACCTTTAAAAATGTTTTTGGGGTAATTGATTATATTTAATTGGTGTTAAATTGATATCTGTAATTTGTGCTCATGTGGTGTATTTTAAATACAATCGGGAAAAAATATTATTTTATATATATATTTACCCATTGGTGCTAAATGGAATTTTTTGGGTTATCAAGAAATTTCTGATTTTTATTATGGTGATTAAATGGTATTTATTACACATGAGCAAGTATTTTCAGTAATTCATTGTGTTTGGATTTTATATTGTTTTCGGGCATAATTGGGTTAAATATTTTATGAAAATATTTGTTTAAGTTGGTGGTTTAATTTTATAAATTATGCCCGCGGTATTTCAATTGTTGAATCTCGTATTACGAGAAAAGGTATGGTTTTATTTGTTATAGATGTTTTCGTACCGGCTTGTTAAATAAAAATATGTGGAATGGTAAGTGTGAAAATTTGGTATATTTCCCACGGTAATTTTGGAAAACGGTACGGTTGGTTTAATAATTATTTTAGACGCATTCACGCAGTATTGGTGTTCTGGTATATGTATATGTGGTTCAGCGCACAAGTATTATTATTTCACCCGTGAGATGCCATTGGACCGTGGGCAGGCAAGTTTGTTATTGCGCACAGCCCCCCCCCCCCCTCCTTGGCGGGGATGATGGTTTCAGCAGCAGTACTGTCAGGACGCCGAAGTGCCGTTTGCAAGTTTCTCTTTTTAATCTCCCCGCCAGTCGGTACTCAGGACGCTGGGTATCGAAGGGCATCACTGGTATATGGTGTGGTGCGTCAAGTACAAATTTTTCGGATAGAAATTTCAAACCCCAAAGAGTACAAAATTATTTATTATAAATTATTACAGTTTATTTATATTTGGGGTATTTATTTATTTATTTGTTGTTTATTAAATTATTTGGTCCCTTGGTTTTCGGGAAGTACGAATATCGGATTTTGTGAAAATGTTTTAAAAGGGGAACATTTCCAACGGAGTGAATAGTGAGTGTTTTGAGAGAAATTATTATTTCAATTGTCTATTTATTTATTTATGTAATTGTTCGGTATGGATTAATTAAATTCCTTTATTTTTATATTATTAATATTAAGGTGTACAGTAGATAGGGTCACTGAGATGATTAGTATCTCACACTCTTAAATTTCGTTCCCCTAGGTCCAGGTTGGAGACGTTGATTGTCCGGGGCGAGCCCAAAATCTCAGTTCGTTGCCGAAGGTTCAAGAAGTTTTTCTTCCCTTTTTCCTCTCTATCCTGTATTGCTTCTTATCTGTCATTGTATAAATTCCACATTTATTTGTATAATGCTCTGTATACTGTATTGGACGTGTAGTTATCATTTATGCACTGATTTACTGTTCTTTGAAGTGCTGTAAATTTGTGGAATGAATTTGTAGTATCGTGGGAGGGATAAGAGGATGTTTATAGAAGTGTGTTTTCAGTGCAGGTAATTTTTGGTTAGTCCTACCCTTAGGGGAGGTGCTGCCGGATTTTCCGTTGGAAGGTTCGGTGGTATTTCCCTGGGATCAGGGCTTGTCTAGGGTTCCGGGAAGGAATTCTGGACGGGTCCTGACAAAAGGTGTTAGATCTAATGGAGTCAAAGGATTAAAACCATAAACAATTTCAAAAGGAGTAAATTTAGTTGCTGAATGCAAAGACCTATTATAAGCAAATTCAACATGTGGCAAACAATCCTCCCAAGTTCTCAAATTTCAACTAATTAATGCTCTCAACAATGCGGACAAAATTCTATTCACTACTTTGGTTTGTCCATCAGTTTGTGGATGACAAGTAGTTGAAAATAAAAGCTCAGTACCTAACTTAGCCCACAAGGTTTTCCAAAAATAACTTAAGAGCTTCGCATTCCTATCCAAAACAATAGTCCTAGGCATTCCATGTAACCTCACAATTTCTTTGAAAAATAAATTAGCTACATTAGATGCATCATCAGTTTTATTACAAGCAATAAAATGTGCCATCTTAGAAAATCTATCCACAACAACAAAAATTGAATCCTTACCTGTCCTTGACCTAGGAAAACCAAGAATAAAATCCATAGACAAATCTACCTAAGGATGTGAAGGAATCGGCAAAGGTTGGTACAATCTGTGCAGCTTCAATGTGGACTTAGTCTTTTGGCATTTCAAACACCTTTCACATATATTCTCAACATCTCTCTTCATTTTAGGCCAATAAAAATGTTCTTGCAGCAAGGATAAAGTTTTAAAAACACCAAAATGTCCAATTAAACCACCCCCATGATCTTCTCTAACTAATAACTCCCTACTGCTACAATTAAGCACACAAAGTTTGTTTTCATTAAACAAATATCCCTCAAATATGTAAAATTTATTAAATCCATGTTTCAAACATGTTCTAAATATTTCTCCAAAGTCATTATCATGCTCATAAAGTTCCTTTAATTATTCAAAACCAAGCAATCTAGCATCTAAGGTAGAAAAGAGAACATGCCTTCGGGATAATGCATTGGCAACCACATTTTCCTTGCCTTTTTTTGTAGCGGATCACATATGGAAAAGTCTCAATAAATTCAATCCACTTGGCATGCCTTTGGTTGATCTTTCCTTGGCCTTTAATGTGTTTCAAAGATTCATGATCCATATGAATCACAAATTCTTTTGGCACGAGATAATGCTGCCATGTTTCCAAAGTCTTCACCAAAGCATACATCTCCTTGTCATATGTCAGATAGTTTAGTGCAGCTCCATTTAATTTCTCACTAAAGTAGGCTATGGGTCTTCCTTCTTGCATTAATACAGCTCTAATACCTGCACCCGAAGCATCACATTCAATTTCAAAAGTCTTAGAAAAATTTGGCAAAACTAATAAAGGTGCATTATATAATTTTTCTTTCAACAAATTAAAAGATTTTTCTTGTACTTCCCCTCATTTAAAGCCAACATTCTTCTTTACAACTTCATTCAAAGGTGCTGCGGTGGTGCTAAAGTCCTTGACAAATCTTCGATAAAAATTTGCCAAACCATGAAAGCTCCTCACTTGGGTGATAGATGTTGCTGTCGGCCACTCCTTGATTGCTTGAACTTTAGATTGGTCAACTTTAATTCCCGCAGCACTTATTACAAATCCTAGGAAAACAAGCTCATCTTTGCAAAAGTCACACTTTTTCATGTTAGCAAACAACCTTTCTTTCCTAACAACATTTAAAACTTGCCTAAGATGGTTTACACATTCATCTAAGTTTCGGCTATACACTCAAATGTTATCAAAGTACACAACCATAAATTTGCCAATAAATGGACACATAACTTGATTCATAAGCCACATAAAAGTACTAGGTGCATTAGTTAAACCAAATGGGATGACTAACCATTCATACAGCCCATATTTAGTTTTAAATGCGGTTTTCCATTCATCACCTTCTTTCATCCTAATTTGATGGTATCCACTTCTAAGATCAATTTTAGTTAACATGCAAGCACCATACAATTCATCAAGCATATCATCTAATCTAGGAATTAGATGTCTATATTTGATGGTGATATTATTTATAGCCCTACAATCAACACACATTCTCCAAGAACCATCTTTTTTAGGCACTAATAAAACAGGAGCAGCACATGGACTCATACTCTCACGAATATAGCCTTTATCAAGTAACTCACTTACCTGCTTTTGTAGCTCCTTTGTTTCTTCTGGATTGCTTCTATATGCTAGTCTATTTGGTATGGTAGCCCCTAGAACAAAGTCAAATTGATATTCAATCCCTCTAATTGGTGGTAATCCTTTTGGAATTTCATCCATAAAGACATCTTCAAAATCTTGCAAAAGAGAAAGAATTAAACTTGGCAATTCAAGTTTTTCAAGATTAGCTTAATCATTAAAATAATTATCTTTATAAATCATGACCAGCAATGTTTTTTTACTCAAGATAGCTTTATTAACATCTCCAAAACTCAAATAAAAATTTTTATTCTTTCTTTCTTTCATTTCTTTTCCTTTCTTTCTCTCGACCACCATACTACCTTCCTCACTCTCGGCTTTTCTCTCACTCTCGGGTTTCTCTTTTGTTTTTTCATTCCAATTTCAGCCTTCTCTTGGTTTTTCCACTCAATTTGAGTTTTAGAACACTTACCTGGTTGGTCTTGCACGGCTTGGACTCCTTGGATGGGTGTTGTTGCCATGGGGGCCATACTAGTCCTTTCCTTGAGTTGTTCGGCCATCCTCCTTTGTTGTATTTGAATTTGATCTTTGTACACCTCTTTAGGAGTTAATGCCTCCAGCTTGACCTTTTTACCTTTAAATCTAAAAACAATACTATTCTCTCTACCATAATGAATAGCATCTCTATCAAATTGCCAAGGCCTACCAAGTAAAATATGTACCGAATGCATAGGGACAACATCACACAAAACAACATCCACATATTTATCTATGTTAAATTCTACTTTGGCTTGTTTATTCACTTTTATTTCACCACTATCATTAATCAATTGTAATCTATAAGGTTCTAGATGGTTAATGGTGGTTAAGTCTAATTTATCAACTACAAGATTACTAATTACATTTGTACAACTTCCACTATCAATAATCATACTACAAATTTTACCTTGAATTTCACATTGGGTGTGGAAGATGTTCTCTCTTTGAATTTCATCCTCATCTTTGTATGCAGCAAGTACTCTCCTAGAAACCAAGTTTAATTCAGCATTGGATGCTTGCAAGGTTTCGGGTTCATCTTCCAAGTCCTCGTCCTCTTACTTGGCTTCATCCTCACTTTCTTCACTTTCCGATTCTAGGTCACCATTGCCCTTTAACACCATGATTCTTCTATTCGGGCATTGGCTAGCTATGTGTCCTTGTCCCTGGCACTTAAAACACACAATATCATGAGTTCTAGAAGGTTTAGGATCTAATTTTACCTCATTCTTTGGTGCTTGGATAGATTCGGTTCTAGTATCCTTCCTTGGCCGGTTTGAACTTTCTTCTCCGACTTTTGGCTTTAGGTTGCTTTCATAGATGGAATTGTTCCTCCAGCCACTTGAATTGGACCTTCTGCTATTGGAAACACCTCCAAACCATGAGCTTACACCCCTCCTCTTGAATTGATGTGCCAATTTAATAGCCACATGCAACATCTCCTCCAATTCCACATATTGTTGCAATTTTAGTTGGTTGGCTATCTCACGATTCAAACCACCAAGAAATCTTGCCATGGTTGCTTCTTTATCCTCATTCATGTTTAACTTCATCATGAGCATCTCCATCTCCTTGTAATAATCCTCCACGGACCTACTTCCTTGAGATAGGGATTGAAGCCTTTGATGCAGCAATCTATGATAATGTGATGGTACGAACTGCTTCCTCATGGCTCCTTTTATTTGTCACCATGTAGTGACCAAGTCATCACCAACTCTCCTTTGTGTGTTTTGCTCATTGGTCCACCATTGGAGTGCATAATGGCCAAATTCCATTGCTGCCAATTTCACCTTCTTAACTTCCGAATAGTTATGACAATCGAAAATCATCTCCATTTTCTCCTCCCATTCCAAATATGCTTCCAGATCACTTTTTTCCATGAAAGGTGGAATGTTTACCTTGATATTCCCAAGATCATCATCTTCATTCCTTGTTGGTCTTCCACAGATTAGCCTTTCTTGAGGTTCAAAAACTTCATCAAACCCCTCATCCAAGTCATCTCCAAAGTTACTTCCCCCAAATCCTTCTCTTGGTCGCCTTCGGCCTCCTCGACCTCGACCTCGTCCTCGTCTTCCATGAGCATCTAACCTTAAATTCGGAACTCTTTGGGATGTTTCTAACCTGTCCATCCTTTGATTTAAATGGCTAAATTGAGTATTCATCTGTTGTAGTTGCTCCAAGATAGCTCTCATGTCCATTTGCTCACCACTCCCTGAAGCTCGGGAACCGCCATGGAATCCTACGAACTCTTCTTCGTTAATTCTTAAAGGTGGGTCTCCTCTTCTCACCCTTGACTCTGCCATGTTAGTATAAATAATGCAAAAATAAAATAAGACCTCACCAAATTCACTTCCTCACATGTTTCACTCAAACAAGTCTCGACATTCGTGTTTTCACACTAGTTTCGACTTTTAGCCTCTTTTAAGCTCACACACTCTTGCCTTTTTCCACTAAATGAATTATCTTAAAGTTCTAATTAAAATACCCATAAAACAGTAATTAGATCACAAGTATATTTTAATTAAACTTATCAACAAAACAGTAGCAAAAAATAAGCAATACCGAATGACTTAACAAATCCTAGTTTTCGGCTTTTCTAGGCAAAATAAGGCAAACCAATGGGAAAATTTTGAAATTTTTAAGAACTGGACCAGATGGTAAGAGATGAGGATTCAAAAATAAAATTTAGGAAAAAGAATTTTAAACTCAAACAAGAATCAAATTGAACAAAAATATAGAATATTGTTGGTTGTTGTTCTTTTAATTCAAGTTTTGTATCAAATCCTTTAACTAATTTTAATCCAACAATTTAAGCACCCAAAATTCCAAATATCCAACAGAAAAAATAATTCTTCAGCAACTCAATTATTGAATAAATAATCACAAACCAGCAGCTCCAACAAATTTCCAGCAAACAAATCAAACTCCAACAAACCGAAACTTTTTTTTTTTATTTGGCTTCTTCTTCTTCTTCTTTTTTTTTTTTCACTCACAGATCATAAAACAACTGCCGTAGCAAAGATCAACACCAAAAATTACAATTCCACACCAAAAATCCATAAAACTCGTGGCCTCCAACAAAAACAAAAGTGCAGTTTTTTTTTTTTTTTAATATCTGTTCGATTTTTTTTTTCTTGATATATGAATGCAAATATTGAAGACTAAAACAACAAAGAAAAAAAAACCAAATTAACAGGAAAAATGATAAAAGACACCCAAGAAACTAGGAAACAAAAATACGATAAAGCTAGGAAATCATAATTCAACTAGGAATGATTTTTTTTTTTTTTTTTTGATATGCAGAACGTGTATGGGATGGATGCAACCTTAACCTAATGCTAAATTTACAGATTAACACAAAAACAAACAAAGCAAATAAAGATAAATCAAACCTGAACAAAATTCGACTCTGATACCAAATGATACGAACCTAGGACGACCTACTCCTAAACTTGTATTATATTAGCCCAGATCTAATTATATTTAAGTTTTAGTGGTCACCCCAACCCTTAACTAACTTGTGATTAGAAACCTTGGTATATCAAAGATGCCACAATAGGTGATGGATGTCCTATTGATAAATCAAAAGTAAAACACTCACTCTCTAATGGTGTTTTAGGTGTTCAAAGAGAACAAAGAGAATTCAATCTCATAAATAATTTTCTGTATAAAATTCAAGCTTGATTTCTCATTAAAATTAAGCCTTTAAATAGGCCTTGAATAAACAAAATAAAACCCTAAAAGGATTAGGAAATTTCGGCCAACATAGAATCCAATTAGGAAATTGCCTAATTTCACATCCTTTCCTAATGTAATTTGGATTAATTAATTCCCTTATTTTGAATTAGGAATCAATTAATTTACAATAAAAATAATAAAATAATAACTTTCCTAAACTTATTTGTTCAGCAAATAAATAAATAAATACCCAAAAAGTCAAACGCAAATTAGAAAACAAGTTGACTAGTTTGACAACTAAGCTGACTTATGTCCGATGTCCGAGCTAACTTATGTCTGCCTGATGTCCGAGCTTGCTTATGTCTGCTTGATGTCCGAGCTAACTTATGTCTAATGTCCAAGCTAACTTATGTCTGCCTGATGTCCTAGCTAACTTATGTCTCCCTGATATCCAAACTAAGTTAAGTCTGATGTCCGAAGTCCAAAGTCCGAGATCAGATGTCCGATGTACAGGTGTTCGATATAAAATGTTCGATGTATGGGTGTCTGATATAAAATGTCCGATGTATGGGTGTCCAACGTAAAATGTTCGATATATCAGCCTCCACCACTTGGATGCTTAAAACAGGTCTTTTATTGTCAAGTATGGACAAGCCCTTTTGAGAATAAATTACTTCCCACATAAAGGTAGCAAGGTTGTCCTTAAACCTCTTAGCTTGAGCCTTAATAATCGGTCCGGTCTTCATCCGTATCGGATCAGTACCCTAGCGAATTGTCGGTTGTGCAAGCTCGGGCGGATTCACATCACTTTTTGCCACCAAGGTCAGTTCAGCCCTTGAAGCCTTGAGTGTGTCGGATTCCTCATGTTCCTCGCCTCCAATTTCTTCTTCATGAAGTTCGGTTTCAGCCTCACTTTCTTCACTTTCAGATTTCAAATCTCCATTACCTTTCAACACCATGATTCTCCTATTTGGGCATTGATTGACAATGTGTCCTCATTCCTGGCACTTAAAACATACAATGTCATGAGTTTTAGAAGGTTTAGGATCAGATTTACCTTTAATTCTTGGTGCTTGGACATATTTGGTTTTAACTCCCTTCCTTGGCCGATTGGAACTTTCTTCTCCATGTTTTGGTTTTGGCCTTATATTATATGTGGGATTGCTTCTCCAAACACTTGGATTGGTCCTCCCACTACTTAAAACATCTCCAAACCATGAGCTTGTACCGTTCCTCTTGAATTGATTTTCAATCTTAATAGCCACATGAAGCATCTCCTCCAATTCTACATATTGTTGAAACTCCACTTGGTTAGCTATCTTGCAATTTAAACCACCCAAAAACCTTATCATGGTTACCTCACGATCATCATTCATGCTCAACCTCATCATGAGGATCTCCATCCTTTTATAGTAATCCGCTACAGTCTTACTTCCTTAAGTTAATAATTGGAGTCTTTTATGCAGCAACCTATGATAGTGGGTCGGTACAAACTCTCCTTCGAGTACTTTGCTCATTTGTCCTCCATTGCACTTCCAAAGCTGCCAATTTAAAATTTTTAGCCTCCGAATAGTTATGACAATCGTATATCATCTCCATTTGCTCCTCCCACTCCAAGTAAGCCTCTATATCACTCTTTCCCATGAATGGTGGTATGTTGACCTTAATATTTCCAAGATCATCATATTCCTCTCTACCATGCCTCTCATAGGTTGGCCTTCAAGATTATCTTCAAAATTTCCATCCCTGAATTCTTCTCTAGGTCATCTACGGCTTCCTTGACCTCGACCTCGGCCTTCATGTGCATTAAACCTTAAATTTGACCCACCATGTGATGTTTCTAACCTATCCATCCTTTGATTTAGGTGATCAAAGTGAGCATTCATCCTTTGAAGTTGTTCCAAGACCGCCGTCATGTCAGTAGGTTCACCTTCACTTCCCGTTGCTCGAGAGTCACACTTAAACCCTATGAATTCCTTTTCATTAATTTTGAATGAGCCATCTCCTTTCCTCATTCTTGAATCTACCATGTTAGTTTAAATAATGCAAAAAATCCTTACCAAAATCACTCTCTCACGTGTTTCACTTAAATAAGGTCTTGACACTTGTGTTTACACATTAGTTTAAGCTTTTAACCCTCTTTTAAGCTCACACTCTCTTGCCTTTTTCCACTCAAATAATTATCTCAAAGTTCTAATTAAAATGCACAAAAAATAGCAACTAGATCACAAGTATGCCTTAATTAAACTTATCAACAAAACAGCAACTAAAACAAGCGAATACCGAATGAATTGATAAACCTAGTCTCGGCCTAACTAACCAAAAATAAGGTGATTCAACAAGAAATTTTCAAAATCAATTAGGGACTGACCAGAATATTAAGAAACTAAAAATTCAAGGATAAAATTTAAAAAACAGATCTAAACAGCGAACAAGAAACAATTTAGACAAATATGGAGTAGTTGTTGGTTGTTGTTCTTGTAATTTAAGTCTTTGTATTAAATCCTTTAACAATTTTAATCCACACAATTTTAGCACTCAAAATTCAAAAATCCAGCAACCAAAAATTGAATAAATAGACATAACTCAGCAACTCCAACAATTTTCCAGCAAATAAATTCAAATTCCAAACTTCAACTAAAGCCGGCCTTTCAATTTTTATTTTTTATCTTTGGTTTTTCTTTCCTTTTTTTTTTTTTAACTTAAAGAATATAAACTCAACTCCAGTAGCAAGAATTAACAACAAAATTGCAATTCCAAAGTCAAAACTCCACCAAAACCGAGACCACACTCCAAAGAAAAATAAATTGCACAATTTTTAGGTTTTATGCAATATGCTTTCAAATCTCTTTCTTTTTTTTTTCTTATTTGAATATATGAATGCAAATAATTATGATTAAAACAGCAAATAAAAATCAACAATTAACCAAATTACTAAGAACTAATATGCAAAACAACCAACAAACTAGGAAGCAAAAATTTGGCTAAACAAATAAACAAATTTGACTATGTAGAAAAGTTTTTTTTTTTTTTTTTTTAATGCAGAATGTGTATAAACTAAGAACAATCTTAACCTAATGTTAAAATTTCAGAATAACAAAACAAATAAGATAGATCAAACATGAACAAAATCTTGGCTTTGATACGAACATAGGTCGCTTTGCTCCTAAACCCGTATTATATTACTCCGGATATTAATTATGTTCATATTCTAATGAAAACTTTAACCTGTAATCAACTTGTGATTAGAAACCTAGGTATATGATGAATATGCCACAATAGGTGATGGATGTTCCATTGATAAGTCAAACTAAAACACTTGATTTCTATTAAGTGTTTTAGGTGTTCAAAGAGAACAAAGAGAATTTTTTCTCACAAGTATTTTTTTGTATGAATAATGTACTAAATTTTTATTGAGAAAATAAGCCTTAAATAGGTTTTAAAAACAAAAGAAAAACCTAAAACACCATAGAGAAATAGGCCATATGTTTAGGAAACTAGGTGTGGCCAAATTCTCTTCCTTTCCTAATTTAATTTGAATTAATTAATTCTTTTATTTTGAATTAGGAATTAATTATATTACAACTGAAATAATAAAATATCAACTTTCCTAAGTTAATTTGTCCAGAAAATAAACAAATAAAATCCAAAATAAAAGATAGTTTCCTAAAACAAAAAGTCAAATTCAAATTAGGAAACTAGTTGACCAGTTGACAACTAAGCTGTCTTTATCCAATCACCAACTAGTTTAGGCTCTAAATCAGCACCCAAATGTCATGTAGGATGCCAAATAGGATTAATGTTGATTTCCATACGTTGCCTCTTGATTGAAATGAGTCAAACTTGCTTGAATGACAAAAGAAGTCAAAGCCAGCACCAAAATGAGCATTTTCGGCCAACAAGAAAAGCTATGCGTACAAGTGGAATTTAAATGCTTTTGCTTCGGCCTTGACATACTTCCATAGTCTTTTGATGATATCAATTGAGGTCATTAAGGTTTGAATCCATTCCTTTCTGCCCGAAGTCCAAAAATGTACCAAAACAGCTTGCCGGGTCCATTTTCGCCTTCGTAACTTGGATACATAAGACTGGCTTTGGATCTTCGGGTATTGTCATGCCTCCTTGAGATTGAATCACTTCTTGGATGAAATTAACCAGATTGTCCTTAAATTTCCTAGCTTGTGCCCTAGTAATTGGTCCCAACTTCATTTGTAAAATATTAGCACCCAAGCGGGTAGTCGGTTGTACGAGTACAAGCTGATTCTCATCATAAGACCATCTTTACAACACTTATGTCCACCCCGTGGGCTTGATTGTCCCCCACGAGCCTCACTTAGTCCATGCTCAAAGCCAAAGCTAGGAGTAGTGGAAAGCCAAACACCAAATACCTCCAATTAAAGAACTTATTTAGCCATTTTCTTCTCTTCAAAAGGAAATTCTACTTCTTATGTGGAGTCATAATGGAGTTTTCTAAAGAAACCCTTCTCATATTGGCCTGTCATATGATATACAATATCCTAGTGACATTATTAATAGTTCCTTAATGTTCAAGATCGCATATCTCAAACTTCATATGTTTACAAAAATACCATTAGGCTATTCCAAAAGTGTGGACCATCACATTGTGATTTTGAGCCCATGAGAATTGAGTATCAATTCTTACATCTTTGCATAGCTTTAAATTTTGGCTTTGTTTTGATTATAGGATTGCTATACTACTGATAATCTAGTCTAATGGTGATAATCTAGTCTAATGGTGCAATGTCTGACCCCAAATATAGAATAAGGTTAATGAGCACAATCCAATAATACATCCTAAGTAAAACTTTCATGTATTTGACATTTTCTTATATGTTATATGTGTAATTACATCAAATAAATTGATCAATAAGAAATATCGCTCTTGTGCTCCTTTTCAAGAAACTCGTTTATATGCGATTTTTTTTTTTTTTTATGGGTTGAGTACTTGATCTTCCCTTTTGGAATTTGTGCCTTCAACTTTTTTTGGTTGATTTATTTAATTAAGAACGAGGGTAGAATTTTCCAATTTCATTTTGGAAAATGATAAAATTTTATTTTGGAAAATGACAAAAGTTCTAATCCCACATCCCAACAAACATATATGAAAAATAAAAAAAAGTAAAGGTGGAAATCATGTCACATGTATGTGTGAGGATAATATATAAGTGCAATATAAAATGGCAGCACATGCACATGTCGTTGCTTCTGCACCATATATTTGTATAATTAACATAAAAACACATTTTTTTTTTTTTTTTTTGTATTGCCATTCCAGAAATATTTTCCAAAAAAGAACCTTGATATACATTAAGTACGTATAATAAAAGATAAAAGGGATTAGAGTCATAACAGCTAATCAAGGCATAATCTATATATATATATATATATATATATTACAGTTTTGATATGGTGGGGGACTGTGAGGGGCTTGAGAGGGATAGTCATTCACAACTGTTATATTATATAGATCATACAAATCTGATGGCTGTAAATAGTTGTCACTTTTCATATACCTCTCACCGTCCTTCACCATATTAATCCAATAAGCTAGGATTTGTTTCACATACTCCATGGACAATGTTTCCTTGCACTTCTAAGCGGTGTCTCTCCTTATTGACAATTTGTGCCCCTACCAAGGAGAGTTACTTTCTCCACACAATATTTCTTGTAATAAATATTGATGGTATCTATATGTCATATGATTATCTAATTGGTTGTTTTAAAAGAGCGATCACTTTCTAATATTAGATTTAGTATAAAAAAATCAATATATAATTAAATGTATCTAATCAGCAGCATGGCATCTACGAGTGCAGCTCATTAATAGTAACAAAAAAGAAAAACTCATTATTTAAATGCTTCCAATTCCATCAACAGAAAATAAATAAATAAATAAAATGCTTTGCACATGCAATATAAATTAAATATACAGAAATTTTTTTTATAAATTTATGTATATCGTATAAACTTTATGAAGCACATGGACGGCTTAATTAATATATAAATATATATATTTATGTAGGACTAATTTGATAGATGAAGATCTTATTATGATAAGATGTCCTATACCGCAAGGCACATTATATGTATATTAATCTAGTCAACATTATCCTGATTTTATAAAACAAGGATATGGTTCATATCAGGTAAATTGATTGTTTTTATTTCAATATAACTTTTTGGTTTTTATTACCTAACTTTATAAAATCAGAATATTTTAACTGGATAATTATTTATATATATATATATACATAATTTTGAAATATTGAGGAAATGATCTTATTTTGTGTTATGAAATATACAGTTTACATATACTAAAAACTCCATAAATAACTTATGAATAGAATTACCATGTGAGCTACCATACAAAGTAAAAAAGTTTCAATGAACTTTAAAAAAGGTTCAATCAATCACTAAAAATAATAGTCATCATTTGTTTGGTAGAATCACTAAGAGTACACTTTCAAATTTATGTTTAAACATTGACCTAGATAAAATTGTATGTGAATTTCATTCCATCAGTGATAAATAATTTTTTTCACAATTGCTACTACTTGATATCATGCAGATCTTATGATTTGTTTAATTTTTTTTTTTTTTTAAGAAATTGATAATTAGATCATGTGTCATTACTTAACTAATATAGACTGTCACATGGAAGTCTTCTCTCTAGGTTCTTCGTGAAGTCCTTGTCAATATCAAAATTGAAATTACAGAAAAACAACAATAAACGATCGCTGTTCAATGATGAATAAGATACCACCCTAGGAAGAAATAAATAAATAATAAAACCATGTAGAAAACAAATTATATGTTTCTTATGTTTGAAATAAAAAGGTGACATTTAAGTTATGTTTATATGTTAATACGGGATCTTGCAAGTGGTATTACGTAACATGAACATAATTAGCTAGCAATAACTAGAATTGCAAATAAGAAAAAATATGAATGGATTACAGTTTTTTTAAAACGATTAATTAAAATAGAATAAAGATCACAAAAGCTTATCAACGACCTACATTGATCATATTGAATATTCAATTGAAGGTCCCAATTTTTCTTTTTCTTTTTTTGGTTCAATTATTTAAGTTCCCAATTAAGCGTTATTTTTTATGTTTTTATGAATTTATATATACATATACACACACACACACACACACACATACAAATATATATATATATATATCTAAAGTAATAATCTTTTGGGAATATATTCTCAACATAAGATATGAATGCGTTGATATGTAAAAGATTGAAGATGACATTATAAATTAATGATTTAATACTAAAATTTTAGTTGGACAAATAATAATCCTTAGCCTTTACCACATTAGATTAAAACAGTATATATATACATATAATTTTATTATAATGGATTTATATGACTATTATAAAATTCATTTTCTAGTTTTGATAAATTAAAGTCTAAGCCCTTTAATTTTAGAGATTACATTCTAGTACTTTTTAATCATTATTGGATCAAAATGCAGCAACTTAAATTTTAAGAAACTAATTTGGAACATTTTAAACTTGAGAACCATAAGTACCACTTCCTCTCACTAGAAGATATTAAAGTGCAATAAAAATCCTTAAATAAATTTTTCTATATATTCCATTAAATTATTTTGATTTCTTAGATATACGCTTCACGACCTAATCATCATCTTCATTTAATAAACCTTGAGATCCCAGTAATATACAGAATTATATATTCATGCATGATTTATTCTTCAATTATCTAATCCTCTAATCAAAATCCATACGCATATCCAGGTCAATATTCCAATTACGCATGATCCATCGATCCAAATATTCTATAGATAGTCTACAATCAAATTGACAAATTCTATATGTATATATATATATATATATGTGTATCCTCTGAAAAATTCTGGCTCTATTGATTAATAAGAAGGTACTTATGCATCACAAAACTCAATTAATAATTAATTAAGAAGGTACATATGCATCACAAAACTCAATTAATAATTAATTAACTAATAATTAATCGATTTAGTTAATATGTATATATAGATATCTGGAAATCAACTAATTATTTAATTAAAAAGCTTTCTTAACACATGATAAGCTTAATTATTTCCTTATTATTTCTCACGCCCTCCTTGCTTCAACATCTATAGACATTTCATCTTTCTCATGCACCAACCACATATCCTAAACATGTATTTGGCTATACATATACATATAAATATACATACATATATATATATATACAATAATATACAAACTTTATATTATGTGGATATCTGCAAATTTTAAGTTCTGGATATCTACATAAAAACAATGAATTTTGAATAAACAATTGTCTATAAGTAATATATCAACGATGGTTCGTCTGTAAATGGTCACCTTAACATACATCCATAAACTATAAACAATATATAGATATGTCTAATGTTGAAGAGGACATTATAAAATAATGATTTAATACGAAAATTTTAATTAGACAAATAATAATCATTAGCACTTACTATATTAGATCAAAACCATATCTATATATATATATATATAATTTTGTTATAATGGTCTTACATGCGTATTATAAAATTTATCTTTTAGTTTTAATAAATTAAAGTTTAAACCCTTTAGTTTTAGAGATTTACATCCTAGTACCTTTTAATCATTATTGGATCAAAATGCAACAAGTTAAATTTTAAGTTAGTTATTGGATCAAAATGCAACAAGTTAAATTTTAAGAAACTAACTTTGAACATTTTAAACTTGAGATCCATGAATACAACTTCCTCTCACTAGAAGATATTGAACTGCAATAAATCCTTAAATAAAGTTTTCTATATATTCCATTAAATTATTTTAATTTCTTAGATATGTGCTTTGAGATTTAATCATCATCTTCATTTAATAAACCTTGAGTTCCTAATAATATACAGAATTATATATTCATGCATGATTTATTCTTTAATTATCTAATACGCAGATCCAGGTCAATATTCCAATTATGCATGATCCATCAATCAGATATTCTATAGATACTCTACAATCAAATTGACAAATTCTATATGTATATATCTATATCCCCTCTGGGAAATTAAAGAAAAGGTACTTATGCATCACAAAACTCAATTAATAATTAATTAACTAATAATTAATCGATGTAGTTAATATGTATATATAGATATCTGGAAATCAACTAATTAGTTAATTAAAAATCTTTCTTAACACATGGTAAGATTAATTATTTCCTTATTATTTCTCACGCCCTCCTTGTTTCAACATCTATAGACATTTCCTCTTTCTCATGCACCAACCACATATCCTAAACATATATATCAGGATACATATTTATATGTATATACATACATAAATATATAATTTTTTTCTATTATGTAGAAATCTACAAATTTTAACTTCCAAATATCTACATAGAAACAGTGGATTTTGAATAAATAGTTGTCTATAAGTAATATATCAACAGCGGTTTGTCTAAAAACAGTCACCTTAATATACAATCATAAATTAAACACGTACGGATATCTATATCATAAAAAGATTTTATACATATTATATATATATATGATAATTCTATAGTGTAGATATTTATCTTTTTTTATTGTACGGACGTTTGTAAAAATAATAGTTTTTTAAGAAACCATCATCTTTATGGACGTTTATATAATAAGAAGATGCGAATATCCACACCATGAAAGGATCATCTATATATATATATATATATATTTTAGATAACTGTGTATATATATATATACATGCATATATATATATATATATATATTTATATATCCCCTTTGAAAAATTCTGGCTTTATTGATTAATCATAAGACATATACACCTCAAAAATCAATTAAAATTAGTTAAGTAATAATTAATTGATTTAGTTCAATATATATAGATAACTGGAAATTAACTAACTAATTAATTAAAAACATTTTTAACACGTGAGAAAAAATAAAAAAACGTTTAACAGATACTAAGCTTAATTATTTCCTTATAAATACTTCTTGGGGCCTCCTAGTTTCAACATATATAGACGTTTCCTCTTTCTCATACGCCAACCACATATCCTGAACATATATCTTTATATTAATCAAGCCAAGATGCATGTTGAAAGTGTAGCTTCTGGGCAAACTGTATGTGTGACGGGTGCTGGAGGTTTCATTGCCTCTTGGATAGTAAAACATCTCCTAGAAAGAGGCTACACCGTCAAAGGAACTGTCAGAAACCCAGGTGGTGGCTTAAATTAATCATCCATAATTTTACTTCTCTCTTAATATATGATTCTTTTTTTTTTTTTCCCCACTTTTTCTTATAAATTTTTATTCCAACGTAATGGGCATGCTTTATCAATTGCATGGGTAAATCAATATGACTATGTATACAATCAAGTTCATAATGGGTAGATCTAATGATTTTAACATTAAAACTTTTTTTATGAGCCAATGAAACAGCTAAGATTTAAAATACAGCAATGAACATTGGTTTTATTTACGGTTTACTTTATGAATATATGGTTTCGGTATTTTACTAAATGAGGATGCTAATGCATCTTTTACTCTCAATTTAATCATAATCTTAAAATTTTCTAGTTGAGTTTATATGAGTCTAACTGATATATATATATATATATATAATTAAATTTTATGGTGCGGATGTCTGCATCTTACTATAATGCGGACCTCTTCAAAGATGATGTTTTTTTAAGAAACCCTCATCTTTATGCATAGTATTGATGAAAGTTTTTTAAAACCCCCATCATCTTTGAAGAGATCCACATCATAACAAAATGTGAACGTCTCCACCATAGACACGGTTTCTATAATGAATATATATAAATATGTGGGTATGTTTAAATTTGTATATGATATATACATATATACATATTATATATATATATATATATATATTATATATCATATATTACATAATATATATATAAGTATATATATAATATATATATAAGTATATATATAATATATAATATATATATGTATATCTCTTGTGTGTATATTTGGCCCGTGCTAATAATGTGGATAATTATTAGATGATCCAAAGAATGCTCATTTGAAAGAGCTGGGAGGAGCTAAAGAGAGATTAACCTTATGTAGAGCTGATCTTCTTGATTTCCAGAGCCTCAAAGAAGCCATTAATGGATGTGATGGCGTTTTTCATACTGCATCTCCAATGACTAATGATCCAGTTAAGTTCGTTAATTAATTTCCTCACTTAGTTTTCCTTATGAGTTATGATAATTTTCATTGATTTTCACTTTGATATCAAATGACATGTGTCAATCAAAATTCATCATACATGCAATTGATAGTGTTGACTTACCATTAGTTTCACTAAACTCATATAGTTTATCAATACATTTTAGTGCAAATTTCATTTAAATCCCTTTTGTTTTGCCATAATTACACTTGAACTCCATGTTTTTGGAAAATTATTATTAACCTCCCTTAATTAGTTTTCTATATGAATTAATTTCATACACCTTCCCTAAACTTTGACTTAATTAAATACAGATTAGTCCATATAGTTTCAAAAATATCATCGACTTTCTTCTAGATTCCAAAAGATTATCATCTCCCTCCCACCTCCTATTGTTTCATTCACACCCTTTGAAATAATATTATTCACGTTGCTTGAGGAGATCTAGTTGTTATTTCAAAAATTTGAAGGATTAAATTGTCATTAATGCAAATCTCAAGGGATCCAAATGTAATATTCCCTTTCTATATCCACCATAATGGATTCATTTATCAATTTTTTCTAGTTAATTTTTACAAATAAAAGCTAAAGAAAACTAAAAATTAATATTTTATAATTGAACAATACTATAAAAATACAATTATAGCTTTTAACCAGTATTCTAAAAGGTGGGAAAAGGCATCACCTAGGCGCGTCTAGGCGTAATACTTTTAGATAACGCCTCGCATAGTAGCAAGGCTTAGAAAAAGGCGGTCAACGTTGTGTTGACGGCCTAATGCGCACCTAGGAACTAAAAGGCCCAAGCCTTTTTGTTCAAAGTTTTTTTTTTTTTTCTAAGATAATTTTTTAAAAAATGTTAAAAAATAATTCATAAGAAATTAAAAATATATATATTGTTAAAAAAATGGAAACTTTTTTAAGAGTAAGTTTTTTTTTTCTTAAATAAAAAATTGAAAATGATGGATAAGAAAAAGAAGAGTAATAAATTAGATACTCTACTAGCAAGTGATACTAGTAATGCACAATTATGGATTGCCGAATGTTGTAATGATGATGAAAATGATATGTTACCACATAAAAAAAGTTCTACAAATGCTTAAATTGAAATTAGGAAGTCCAAGGAAAATGATTTTGTATCGGATAGCACGGAAGATAAGTTAGATGAAGATGTAGATATTGAATTAGAGTCCGATAAAGAATTAAACAAGAGGTAGATTATAGTAATAGCTAAAGTATATACTAATCTAAGAATTATTAGATACTTATAGGTTTGTAATATATATATTTTGAAACTAATATGTTGTTGGAAACTTGAAAAACATGAATTTTCATAAATCTATTATGATCAATTACATGCTAATTTATGTTTATTGCACATACAAAAGTAATATAGACTTATATATATTTGGACATTTAAAATATAAATTATTTTATTTATTTAGTAGCTTTATAATAATTAAAACAATAATATAATTATGAAACGTCTTTTCACACCCAGGCTTCATCTAGGCATGCCTAGGCTCGTAAGGCTTAAGGTTTGATCTTGCCATCTTGCGATGCCTTATGCCTTTTAGAACATTGCTTTTAACTAAATAAAGTTAACTAAATTCACAAATGGTGTTAGAGTGATGATTTTCCAAAGCATGAGGTTTGACCATAATTACGGTAAAATTGAAAGTTTTCTAAATAAAATTTTTCTCATACATTTAATATCTACCCTTAAATTAATTAAATGGCTAATAAATGAGAATGACTTAATAAGATGGATATATATTTATATATAGTTTTTTCTCTCATCACGGACATTTTTATCTAGAATTCATGAGGGACTACATGTCTCCTATAGTGGATAAGCATGCATATATATATATATATATATATATATATATATATATATATATATATATATATTTACATACATTAGAGATGGCAATCTAAATCATGACACGGTGATACGACTTGAAAACGATACAGAATAAATGGATTTGGATTTATCATAAATAGGTTCGGGTCATAATCGGATCAACCCGTTTAACACGATTATTAATTGTGTTATTTTCGAGTTGATCCGTTTAACTCTAAATTGACCCGTTATAACCCATTTATTAAACTTGTCAATTTCAACCTGACACGATTATATATTTATTACAATCTATTTAAATTTAATTTTAAATTATAATTTTATCCATAATATAATATTTAATAACTAAAAAATATTATATATTAAAAACTTTATAAAAACAATTTTCTATTATTAATTTTTTTAAAGACAAAAAATAAATCTTTAACAAAACAAAAATAAATAGGTTAATTTTCAAGTTAATAGATCAATTTCAGGTTAACAGTTTAATAGGTCAACACGACCCGTTAAAGTAATCTTGTTAAACGGATCGTGTTGTGTTGACCTATTTATAGGTCGGGTTAGTGTTTTAGGTACCTGATACGATTAATAAATTGGTTATTTTCAGATTAGATATTTTTGACATGATTATTAAATGGGTTGACACGAACATGATCCATGACACAAATTGTCAGGTCTAACACACCTATCCACTTGAGTATATGCATTGTGTTGAATGAATTTTCCTAAGTGAAAGAAAAATCTTCAACTAGGCATAATTGAGGATGTGAAATTGAGGACATCATGAGGATACACATCCTGCAAAATATTGCATAACAAATTTTCTCCTACAACGTGTTGCAGGATGTGCATCCTAACGATATTTTCAACTTAGTGTCCACATAGGAGTCAAACTACATATATATATATATATATATATGCTAGCTCGACCTACTTTCCAATAAGTTAAGCTTTTCAAAGTAATAGTACATGTTATCAAAGCAAGACCTATATAATCATATGCTCTAATCTTGACAGTATTATATATATATATCCATTAACAAAAATAATTAAAAGAAAAAAAGTAAATATTTGGATTTGGGTGTAATGAATATGGAGCTTGGTAAGAATTTTATATTCTTTAGATATTATATACTTTGAAGACAGAAATGGTCCTAATTGTGAGAATTAAGGACCACTGTGTATTACCATATAATTATATATATATATATATATATATATTTGCAGGAACAAATGGTGGAGCCGGCCGTGAAGGGAGCAAAGAATGTGATAATTGCTGCTGCGGAAGACAAGGTTCGGCGGGTGGTACTCACTTCGTCAATCGGTGCAGTGTACATGGATCCTAAGAGAAGCCGTGATGTTGTGGTGGACGAATCTTGCTGGAGTGACCTTGAGTTTTGCAAGAACACCAAGGTTATGTATAACTAAATATATTTATGTCCTATTATAGTTTTGAAGAGTTTAATTTTTAATCATGTACCGATTAAGATGACACTAAAGGGCAAAAAAAGTTCCTATACTAGAACAAAATTATATAAATATCTTTTAAGTACGTATATATATCAAGGAATAATGTACAAAAATCCTGAAACATATAGTTATTAAAAAATTAAAACAAAAATTTGGTTGCAGAATTGGTACTGCTATGGGAAAGTTGTGGCAGAGAAAGCGGCATGGGAAATGGCAAAAGAGAAAGGGGTTGATTTGGTGGTTGTGAATCCATCACTGGTATTTGGACATCTGCTGCAGCCAACAATCAATATAAGCACTCTTCACATCCTCAAGTACTTGACAGGCTCTGCTAAGACCTATGCCAATTCCGTTCATGCGTATGTTCATGCAAACGACGTCGCATTAGCCCACATTTTGATTTATGAGACCCCCTCTGCATCTGGCCGTTATCTGTGTGCCCCGCATGTGCTTCACCGTGGAGAGGTTGTTCAAATCCTTTACAGATTGTTCCCTCAGTATCCTATCCCCACCAAGTAATCTCTATAAAACTATACTCTTATTTTTATTATTATAATCTGATATAATTAGTTGGATGATATATAAATATAAAGATATATTCACATTAAGTTGATTTGATGTTTTAATTTGAGCATCAAAATCTCTTTCGTATTGTTGAATTATTTGAATTTAATTAAATATTGAAATTATGTTGAGATAAAATACACTTATTAATGGATTTAGAGAATAATTAGTACAATTTTAAATATCAACCTTTAAAATAGTTCATAGATTGATAAAGAAAATTTTGAAAGGAAAACCATCAATTGCATCTCATATAAATATGATTGTATTAAAATATAATATACAATGCTATCTGTGTTCAAAAAGAAAAATAATACCAACTCCTTTAGAGTTCTTTAGGAGACAACCACAATATTAAATGAGCCTAATTGAGCACATGGATTACATAGGATTGATGTGTCAATCTCCCAACGTACACTCTAATAGGATTTGGTATGGATTTACATCATGTAGAAAAAAATTAAATCAATAAATAACACAGCAAGTTTGAACAGCAGTCCCTTATATATTTTGGGGCAAGTTCATTGCATGAAGTTTCTTTTTTTTTTTTTTAATATATTATATGATGTGAGTTCATACCAAATTTTATTACGGTATTCGAATGAGAGACGTGTATATCCATCTATTTATATACATATATATATATATATATATTATGCAAAATTGTTTCATTTTTTTTTACAGGCTTAACTAAAATGTACTAAATGAGTCGATTTCCAGCTAAACTGAAACATTCCTTAAAAGCTGATCGTTATGCACCACCCAATATGAGTACCAAATCTTAGGTTCATTAATATTCATCAGGCCTAGATTTAAAGTCCCCTATCTCATATTTTTATAATATAAAAAAAAAAATGCATATTTGAGGTTAATGGGTATATATTACTTATGTACTAATTCTATCTTCTAGATCTTTATTTGTTTCACAAGCAAAATTATTTAATTATATGGTGCGTTAATTCAGTTAGTAATTGTTTATTCCGAAGTAATATATGATGCATTTATTGTGTCAATATTCAATTTTATAAAAATCCTATGTCTATGTATATATAAAATGCAGATGTTCAGACCAAAAGAACCCAAGAGCAAAACCCTACAAGTTCTCAAACCAGAAGCTGAAAGACCTGGGCATGAATTTCACCCCTGTGGGCAAGTGCTTTTATGACACTGTCAAGAGTCTAGAAGAGAAAGGTTTGCCTGCTATATATATATATATATATATATATATCATATATATATATGATATAAATTAACAAATTAATTAAAAGAAAAAATTTAGAAGTAATAACTAATTTGACCTGTACTATATAAAATAGGCATGTGTACTTGAGACGATATTCTGAAATTATAGTCCACCTTCTGTGCTCATAATTAATTATCCCTTGTGTTTGTAATGGATAATTCTTTAAAGGTATCCCAAATACAATCCCAATAATAATAATAATAATAATAATAATGCAATCCCAATTACAAAGTCAAACATTTATTTGCTTCATCTAGTAGGTCAAAGTAATATAGAAATTAATTTATAACGTTATCTATTTTATATATGTACACAACAACGAGGTTTAATTCTTAACCAAAAAAAAAAAAATAGAGCTTTAACTAAATACAAAGAAACTAGATAACCAGTAAACTAATAATTGATTTTCCAAAACAAAAAATCTAATAATTGATTTTCAAGAAACTATTTTTTAAATTATAATAAAATAAAATAAACATAATAAAATGGCAAGTGCATATCGATATCACCTTAATAAATTTAACGATTTAAAGTTAAAAATATTTTTTTTTTCCAAAAAGAAAAAATAGTCGTATTTATTTATTTATTTTTTTATTGATTTTTAATTACCAGTAACTGAAAATTAATTAATTTCGGAGGATTTGTAGGTGTGGTGCATCAGCAAGCATATCCGTCATCAAGGCTATAAAGGGTTCACTTGGGAATCTGCAATTGACAAGCTAATAATCAAAGATGAACCGATATATGGATGATCCATCAGCGATAGAATACGCACTGTGACAGACCATTTTCTTTTTCTTTTAATCAAACAAAAAAAAAAAAAATCCTAATGTTTATAGCGATTAAAAAAAAAAAATCTAGACAGATGGCAATGTAGAAATCCTAATGTTTATGCTTGCTTTTATGTTTTTTTAATTTAAAAAATAAGTATTAAGTGTCTACGTTTCGTCTGTCCAAAGTAATAAAATTGTAATAGTTGTTATAATTAAGTTGTAACTATGTAACATTAATAACGTATTTATTGTTTTCCTCGTACGAGATATCTCTAAAACTATAATAGAAGATATATGCAGGAGTATGGTAATCAATGTGGTGGATAACATCTAAATACATTTTAAAAACTTAAAATTTATATAATTCATAGTAATCCATAATATTTTTGTTTACCTAAATTAGGGACGATGATTTTAGCATCAAATATGATTGAAATTTATGATTTAAAAGTTATCAGCCGTGGCCATTATTATTTGGGCTTTTCCATAGCAATTTAACCCATATCACTTGAGTTGATAGTAATAAGACCACATTATCTATATCAAGTTGTTTGGTTTTTTGGATAACATGTAACTCAAATTGACAGTCCAAACAGCCACCCAAACTTTACGATTAACCGCTATTGGATGTGCTAGGATTGGAGCTTTTTCAACAAGACAATACTTTTTCAATCACCATCGATCTTCTTGTTTTTTGCCATTTCAAACAATGTCATAGCTCCTCCCCCTAATTTTGGACCCGCTAGATCCAAATCTAGTTTCCTATTTGCTTAAATGAGATCTATTAACTTTAAGTGCATTTACCCGTCATCGATACTGTCACATGGCCAAAGTGGGTATCCCAATGTATTAGCCATCTTATGAACTTTTCATTGGTATATGATTTGTAAATTTTGGTTAACATTTTAGTAATTATCCATGTTCGGCTAATTTAGTATAATACCCCAATAAAATTGGACTAAAATTGAACACTTTAGAACCAAATTCTTTTTGGTAATGTGTTTCCTAAAGATCATTGGGACATATTAAAAGGTTCAATTTCAGTAATTGGCCTTAGATTAGAAAACTTCAATTTTGGATACTGGATCCAAAAGGTTTGCAATAAAATCAAACATTTCGGTATCCAATTCTATAATTTGAGAGATGTAGAGTTAATTTTAGGATATTCAATGTCCTTGATTTAATTTTTGAAAACCTAAAATATATTTATGTTATATTTTAGCGACCTATACTAAGCTTCGAGGAAAGCTGCAAAAGAGTAGGAGTGATCATCAATATTATTTTTCAATGTAATTATTTTCAAAATATATTTTGTACATACTTAAATGTTAATTTCATGATTTTGAATTCACTTATGAATTTAAATCATTATGATTATATATGCATACAGTTATATGAATATAATAATATAATGTTATCATTTCATGTGATTTTTGGCAATATTTTAAATATTCCCAAATTTTAAGGTTCTCATCATAAAATTGTAAATCTTTGTATTTAAAAGTTTTAGTATTTCAATTCATAATTTAGTCTAATCACTATTAATTCAAATTTTTTGAAATGAAAATCATTGATTAGAAAAAGTACAATTTGAAAGTATTATTTACTAAATTTCTTATGTGAGAAATGAAATTATGGCATGTTGGTTTATTTGGTATGATTGGTTGAAATGAAGAATTGTGGTTATGCAATATATATATATATATATATATATATATATATATATATATATATATATATATATAATTTGATCATACGGTTGGATGGTGATATTAGGTTGATTGGACTAGTATACCATACAATATCGTTGAATATATTGGATATTGAATATTGATTATAGTGTATCCACCCCAGCCAACCCCACCCCCGGGGGGCCCAAAACCCACACCACAACGGCTTGAGAACTGTCAGGACCCGTCCAGAATTCCTTTTCCGGAACCCTAGACAAACCCTGATCCCAGGGAAACCCTACCGGACCCTCCAAAGGAAAATCCGACAGAGCCTCCCCTAAGGGATTTACTTACCACAAATTACCTGCACTGAAAACACACTTCTAACAACATCCCCTTATTCCTCCCACAGACTACAAATTGGTTCCACAAATTTCAGCACTTCAATAAAAAAATACAGTAATCCAGTGCAAAATAAATACAACAAGAGTGAAAAAAATAGTACAACTGCAATAAAGAAGAACAGGTTACTTCACGAAGTAAAACAGCGATGAAGATCAAGTCCGCTCTGGATGAACACCGACAACCTGGTACCTAGAGGAACGGAATTTAAGAGTGTGAGATGCTAATCATCTCAGTGAGTGACCCTATCTACTATACAATATAATATCACAGTAATAAGTAGATAGATAATAATTAATTGGAAATAATAATTTCTCTCAAAACCCTTACAATTCTCTCAGTTGGAAAGGTTCCCCTTTTAAAACCTTTTCACAAAACCCTTTATTCATATTTCCCGAAAACCAAGACATCAAATAAATATCCGAACAGTAATAATAAATTTTGATTCCAATACAGCTTTAAAACAAGTTATTTTTAAAACACCGTTCCGAAAATCAGTTGATGCACCCACTATATACCAGTGGCGCCAACAGTACCCAGCGTCCCAAGGTACCGCCAGACAGGAGGTTATAGAGAGAAACCGGCATACGGTCGCGTGGCGTCCCACTGCGCCGTTGCTAACCAGGTGTCCCGGCCAAGGGGGGTGGCCTACCCTCATCCGATGGCAACCACAGGACAACCTTATAATATCAACCGCGCGCTACTCACACCCACCTGCGCGCTAATCACATCACCTGCGCGCTAATCACACCCACCTGCGCGCTAATCACAACCGTGTGCACACTAACCATATCACATATAAACAGAACACCAGTACGTGCACGGTGCGTCCAAAAATCATAAAATCCACATGTTTAAATTATATAACAAATTTCACATTTTTCATAAACATAGCGGGCATAGTCCATCCGCTTGAACCCGGAAATTCTCCGTAATTTCTTTATAATCAACACCATAAATTCCATGATTTTCAAATCCACCAACTACCAAAATCCACCAATTCAAATATCCACATTTTCTCAATAGCATAAATAATTCTCGAAATATAATAATCAAATCTCATAATATTCCATGGGCATATTTTATAAAAATTGAAATCACCAACATAACCAAATATTTTCCTTGAAATATTTGAAAGTCAAATCGTGCCCAATTTACCATTAAAACCACACCAATTTCAAAATCCTCAAAACCATAAAATAATTTCACATGGCATAAATTTGTAAAATGCACATTTCCTTAAATCCAATAAATTCATAAATAATTCCACAATAAATCCAATAAATATTTGGCACATAGAAATTAAATTCCAAATATTTAAATCACACATAATATATTCACCAATTAAATTCCCAAATTTAATTTGAAGGTGGGTCACTCACCTTGTGCACGCAAATCAACTAAGATCCTCCGCAGGATCGACTCCGCTACTCGCACGTGCACCTAAAACATTCACAGTACCAAACCACAAATATTAATATTTTATTCGGGTAATCCCCAAATGGGTACCCGAGGAGCGAACACCAAACGATAACTAAAATTTACGAATTCTATACCGAATCGAAGCTCGAGTGATGCAAATCACAGATCCGGTCTTAATTTCCGATGATCGTACCCGACGGGGTCGGAATTTTATCGGGAAGCTTTTCGGGTTTCGGCTACGCAATTCTCCCAAACCGTCGCGAATTGGCAGAAACGGATGTCGGATTCGGGTTCAGGAGATCGAACACAGCGGACTGGAGCTGGCCGGAATTTCGGGTACTCGCCGGAACAGTATTTTCCGGCAAGCCGCCGCGGTCACCGGCAACCGTCACCGGCGGCGGCGCGTGCGGTGGCCGTTGGTCGTCAAATTTTGCAGACTTGTAGATCGTGAGGAGAGCAATCCAACGGGATCGGCGGTGAGCAAAACGGAGGTCGGACGGCGGAGAAATCACCGTTTGAAGATTTCCGACCCCTCGCCGGAAAACACTCCGATCCCGGTGCGTCGGTGGTCCAATGGCTGTGATTTTTGGTGGATCGGCCGGACTTGAGGAGAGGATCAAGGGTGTATGGTGCGTGTACTGTAGATCGGCCGGAAATGGGTCGATTTGCGGTGGCCGGAGGTGGAGGGGAAAAACTCGCCGCCGAACTTCAGAGCTCCGATCCGGGCGCGTCCGGTGGCTGTTCGCCGTGAAATTTGGAGGTTTTGCCGGAAATGAGGAGGGCAAGCTTGCTGTCCGGTGCGTGTACAGTAACTCGGCCGGAAAATTTGAAAACCTCCGGTGGCCGGCGACTCTCTCTCTCTTTCTCTCTCCTCTCTCTCTTTCTCTCTCTTCCCCGAGAGTTTTAACAAATAAAAACCCCTGTGTGACACTGTTAATGCCACGTGGACCAATCAGAAGCTGACACGTGGCGTTACTGTGCACTTAAGCCAGATATATTAAAATAATACGGTACCCGGCGAATTTCAAACGTCCGTAACTTTTTAACCAAGCGTCCGATTCAAGCGTGCCGCTAGTCTATGAACTCGTATCGACGAGTACTTTACAACCATACAAGAGTCAACTCAAAATTACATCACAAGAAAAAGTCAACTCCCGGCACCTTCTAGACAGTTTGCATTTCAACTTGTTTCGCCCATAACTTTCAAACCGTAGCTCCGTTTTCGACGTGCTACTAGTCTACGAACTCAGGGCGTCATGCACTTTGCTACGGTACCCTGGTCACTCAAAATTCCCACCGAGTCAAAAAGTCAACTTTTGACCCCTTCGGTCAACGGTCAACGGTCAACCTCGGTCAACGTGCACGGATTCCGGTGCGATTCGGGACGGGGTGTTACAACCTACGCTTAAAGAGTTTCCCCCATCCCCTTCTATCTTGTGGTGTCCACTTGGTAGCACTAATTATATAATATAGTGCATAGATGGTAATTTGGTGCATACCAATTTTTTTTTTTTTTGGGGGTTTATGCTAAATGATGGTTAAACAATTATACATGGTTAAATAAATGTTACAACTTCAATATTTTTGAAGCATGATTTCATATTGTTAATTATTCGAACATCAATTATATTTGAATTAAGTTTTGAGTTTAAAAATATGGATTTTAGTGAAAATGATTATTAACTGGGAACTTTTTAAAAGAGTATTAATGCGAGGTTTTGAGATAATGGATTTACAAAAATAAATTATTATTTTTTTATAGTACTAAACCACTTATTGAAATATCATATTACTTTTTATTAGTTTTAATTCGTTCCACTAGGTTCAGTGTAGCAATCTGTCCCAAAAAACCTAGACTTTAAATTTTTTATCAAAATTGACCAAATGGATTATATATGGGTCGCAAGTTTGACTTTTATATGGTCAATAATTTTGTTTTGACCAATACATCATAGCATAAAAATCATTGATATAAGTTTGTAGACTTACGGTATGCCTGATTCTAAGTTATGGCTAAAAGTTATGATTTCGGAAAGTTTTAAATAACAATATTATATGAGTGTACAAACCAATTCTAGATTTTTGTATGTTAATGGCCTAAGGGCCTAATATACATGGGAAATCGTGCCTTCATTAAACAAATTAAAAAATATCCAAAAGTCCCAAGGAACACAATAAACCCACAAACCCAACCCCATTCATTTTCACACCAATCGAGTTTGTCATTTTTCACCAATTTTCTAGTAAAATTAAGGAACATGCGTTAGCCTTAAGGAAAGCTCACCATTGGTCACCAAATGTGCCAAGATCAAGCCACCTATCAGCTATGACCCCCCCCCCCCCCTCTTTTTTTTTTCTTTTTTTTTTTTTAAACAAATAGGACATTTTTTACCTAACTTAGTCTGATTCATATCTCTATCCCACATATTTTGGATCCTCTAAGCTTGAATGGATCTCCATGTTCTAAATTCTTAACAATTTGAGAGATGCATCAACGTCAAGGTTCATCAAATTTTCCAACATGTTTTTCGGCCACCAACAGCACCAAGGTTAGCTTACAATCTTGTTACCCATTCCACATGTTTTCCATTAACATATAATTTGTTAATTTTTGGATATCATTTGAATATATTCCCATTTTTAGGTTAATTAATTTAATATTGAGAAAATCGAACTATATTTGGGCAACCTAAAATAAAATTGGAGTTGGTTTTACATAATTAGATGTTAACAGGATCTATAGGAATGTTCAAATTAGCCTTTGGATGAAAAACTCCAAACTATAGATATTATTAGTCCTAAGGGTTTGCAACATAATTAGACTTTGGTGTCTAATTTATATAATCTTAGAGTTATATAAAGTATTTTAAGACTTTTAGTATGCACCAATATCGTGAGCTTGATTTTTGGAACTTGAAAAATATTTCATTATATTATAGGCATCTATACAGAGCTTAAAAGATGACGCTGTGAAGGAATAGGAGTAAACATCATTTGTATTTGAGTTGTTTATATTTTTAAATGATTTTGTGCATATTAGTACAATATATATGGTTTGATTTAAGTGTTTATCCTATACATATATGAATATTTGTTTTTCCATATGTGTTACCATTTTATATGAATTTTGATAAGAGTTTAAATGGTTTCAAGTTCTCATGAATTCATAGAATCTTGGTATTTAAATATGGTGGAATTTAAATTGATATTTTAATTCTTTTGGAAAATAATTGATTTTGATAAAATGGATTGGAAATTGTATATTTTTAAGTATGTTTAAATGTTTTATATTTCTAAGTGCTTGAAAATGGCATTATATATTTCATTGTTGGCATTTATGTTTTGACATGAAATGATGATTTAGAATATTTGGAATATTTAAATAAATGAATAGGTTTGAATATTAAATTCTGATTTATGATACCATATTTATGATTGTTTATAAATACTGCACCGTCATTTTTAAAGGGTGCACCATGTAATACTAGTGGTTCTGTTTATGTAATGATGATTGAGTTGTGTAACACTCTTTTGTAATCATAGGATGACAAATTGTCATGATATGAGAAAAGGATGATTGAGTTTTGTGCCATTCTCTTAGAATAATGATGAGTTGTATGTCAATTAGCAGAAAGCCTATCTCGCGCATTATTCATTCAATTTCATTTCCCATAGCAGCAGAAACTTACTTTTCCTTATCTCAATTTTTATTTTCTAGCCATATTTGTATTGTTTATATAACTTAAATTTATGTATGTATGGTATTGGAACCATAGTATAATTGTTTAATAGTTATTGATGTTGGATTGTATTAAGGTGATTTATATGTTGTTATGGATTTATATATACATACATGCATATATATAATGCATTTTTTTTTCTTTTGTTTTGGGTTGTCAATGCTTTTAGGTGAGGTTTCATCGAGCTTTCCATATAGATTGCACTATGGAACTTCTTAAAATTGGGCTACCCAGTTGATAGCATTGCTTTTGTGCCCTTTATGGGCACCCAAGATAGTCCCACCTAGAGAAACCCTATTGAACTGATATCGAAAGCTCAATGAAACATTTCCATAGATTGGATATAATCCAATAGTATAATAAAGAGATATAAATGCTTTTAATAGAAATTTTAAAATCAAAATCATACCCATTAGGAGTTCCAAGTCAAAAAAAAAAGAACAGAATAGAATTAAGCATACATATTATATTAGTTTATTAGAGAATACTAACGGGAGTAAATGCGTCCAATTATAAATAAAACAAAATAAATAATAGTTTCATATGAAAATAGAAAAGAAAAAAATATATCAGCAACAAAAATGTGACAAAAGTAAAGATGCAATAACAACGAAATATATAAAAGTGATGATAAAATGGTCTCCAGACATAGTATATATCAACTGTCAACCTAAGCCAAAGGGAATAGTTTAAAATACAAAACTATGAGTCAACGAAGTAAGTGAACAGGTAAAATATTAAGAAAATAAACATTATTCTTAAAAATCTTTTCTCTCAATACCTCAATTTCACTATTTGGAAGTTTTCCTATTTTAATAAACATTTTTCATAAAATCCATATTTATCCTAAAACATAGCAATTTCATAAACCATTAAATAAGAAAATCAAAACCCAATAATATCCATCATCTTATAAATAATTAATACTTTCATGGATCATCATTTATAAATATCAATAATTAAATATATATATATATATATATATATATAAACATATAAACATATACTGTATCCTTAGTTTACCAACAGTATTCATGTATCCTATAACTATTGCTATAACCTATTGCACAACTACAACCAGTATCCTAGTGTGTCGTCAACTATCCAAGGAGGGGAAAGCTGTCAATTTGACCCTCGATCCTAGAGATGTCACAGACTGGAACCTCTCATTTAATTTCAAAAATTATATGATCAAGCAGAAGATGATCAAATAAGCATGTAAAATCATAATACAACAAGTCCATATAAATGTTATAGTATAGTTTACAATAATCCATAATCTAATATCCAACTCATAACCCAAAATATCTATAAAATATATCAAATAATACTCATAATTATCATATTGATATTCTCACAAATACCAACATGAACATATAAATATATATATATATATACTTGTATAGCCATATACTAAAATTTATTTATGCCAAACCAATTGTTTTAATATACCATAATATGATAAATCAAATAATTTATTTATAGAATATAATAAAGCATATGACTTAAATAATTTCTAAAATAAAAATAATATATCACATAAATTCAAACACATAATTTTCAAAACCATTTTAGAAAATAAAATTTACTCACAGATCACAACTCAAATCGACTCCTCCATCGAAGAGCCTCTAATGTCAGTCCCACTATCTAAAACAGTAACAAAATATTTCCTAGACTCCAAAAATTAAACCAATGACATTGGGTGCATATCAATGTGTCAGGACCCTTCCAGAATTCCTTCCCCGGAACCCTAGACAGCCCTGATCCCAGGGAAACCCTACCGAACTCTCCAACGGAAAATCCGGCAGAGCCTCCCCTAAGGGATTTACTTACCACAAACTACCTGCACTGAAAACACACTTCTAAAAATATCCCCTTATTCCTCCCACAATACTACAAATTGATTCCACAAATTTTTGCAGCACTTCAAAATAAATACAGTAATCCAGTGCATAATAAATACAACAAGAATGAAAGAAATATTACAACTGCAATAAAAGAAAAACAGGGTACAGCACGACCTAAAACAGCGAGGAAGATCAAGTCCGCTCCGAGTGAACACCGACAACCTGGTACCTAGAGGAACGGAATTTAAGAGTGTGAGATGCTAATCATCTCAGTGAGCGACCCTACTACTATACCATATAATATCACAGTAATAAGTATAAATGATAATTATTTGGAAATAATATTTTCTCTCAAAACCCTTAAGATTCTCTCAGTTGGAAAGGTTCCCCTTTTAAAACAATTTCACCAAAACCCTTTATCCATATTCCCCGAAAACCAAGACATCAATTAAATACCAGAAGCGGTAACAATTATATTTTTAATTCCAATTCAGTTTCCAAACATTTTATTTTTAAAACACAGTTCTGAAAATCATTTGATGCACCCACTATATACCAGTGGCGCCAACAGTACCCAGCGTCCCAAGGTACCGCCAGACAGGAGGTTATAGAAAGAAACCGGCATACGGTCGCGTGGCGTCCCACTGCGCCGCTGCTAACCTGGTGTCCCGGCCATGGGGGGGTGGCCGCCCTCTCCGATGGCATCCACAGGACACCCTCATAATATCAACCGCGCGCTACTCACACCCACCTGCGCGCTAATCACAACCGTGTGCACACTAACCATATCACATATACCATATCACATAATCAGAACACCAGTACGTGCACGGTGCATCTAAAAATTATAAAATCCATAAATTTAAATCATAAAACAAATTTCACATTTTTCATAAGCATAGCGGGCATAATCCATCCGCTTGAACCGGGAATTTTCCCACAATTTCTTTGTAATCAATGCCATAAATTCCATGATTTTCAAATCCACCAACTCCCAAATCCATCAATTCAAATATCCACATTTTTTCCAAGCATAAATAATTTCTCGAAATATCATAATCAAATCCCATAATATTTTATGGGCATATTTCATAAAAATTGAAATCACCAACATAACCAAATATTTTCCTTGAAATATTTGAAAATCGAATCGTGCCCAATTTACCATTAAAACCACACCAATTTCAAAATCCTCAAAACCATAAAATAATTCCACATGGCATAAATTGGTGAAATACACATTTTCTTAAATCCGATAAATTCACAAATAATTCCACAATAATTCAAATAAATATTTGGCACATAGAAATTAAATTCCAAATATTTAAATCACACATTATATATTCACCAATTAAATTCCCAAAATTAATTTGAAGGTGGGTCACTCACCTGGAGCACGCAATTAACCCATGATCCACTACGGGATCAATTCTACGACTCACCGGTGCTCCTAGAACAAAATTCACAGACAGTCAAATAAATTAATATTTTATTCGGGTAAATAATACCCGGTACCCGGGGGGTCAAAACACAAACGATAACTAAAATTTACGAATCATATACCGAATCGAAGCTCGAGTGATGCTAATCACAGATCCGGTCTTAATTTCCGATGATCGTACCCGACGGGGTCGGAATTTTATCGGGAAGCTTTTCGGGTTTCGGCTCCGCAATTCTCCCAAACCGTCGCGAATTGGTGGAAACGGAAGTCGGATTTGGGTTCAGGAGGTCGAACACTGCGGACTGGAGCTGGCCGGAATTTTCGGGGTACTCGCCGGAACAGTAATTTCCGGCGGGCCGCCACGTCACCGGCAACCGTCGCCGGAACAGTAATTTCCGACGGTGGCCGTTTGCTGTGAAATTTTGCAGATTTGTAGATCGTGAGGAGAGCAATCCAACGGGACCGACGGTGAGCAAAACGGAGGTCGGACGGCGGAGAAATCACCGTTTGAAGATTTTCGACCCCTCGCCGGAAAACGCTCCGATCCCGGCGCGTCGGTGGTCCGATGGCCGTGATTTTTGGTGGGTAGGCCGGACTTGAGGAGAGGATGCTGGGTGTATGGCGCGTGTACTGTACATCGGCCGGAATAGTGCCGATTCGCGGTGGCCGGCGGTGGAGGGGAAAAATCGCCGCCAAACTTCGGACGTCCGATCCGGGCGCGTCCGGCGGCCGTTCGCCGTGAAATTTGGAGGTTTTGCCGGAAATGAGGTGGGCAATCTGGCTGGCCGGCGCGTGTACAGTAACTAGGCCGGAAAAACGTGAAAATGGCCGGCGGCCGGCGGGTCCTCTCTCTCTCTTTCTCTCTCCTCTCTCTCTTTCTCTCTCTTCTCTCTCTTTCTCTCTCTTCCCCGAGAGTTTTTCAAAATTAAAACCCTGCGTGACACTGTTCATTCCACGTGGACCAATCAGAAACTGACACGTGGCGTTTCACTGTTCACCGACCCAAAAAAAATATTAAAATAATACGGTATCCGGTAAACTTCAAACGTCCATAACTTTTTAACCGGATGTCCGTTTTGAGCGTGCCGCTAGTCTGTGAACTCGTATCGACGAGCACTTCACAACCATGCATGAGTCAAAGCTCAATTCCCCATAAACAAAAAGTCAACTCCGACATCCCTTGGACAGTTTGGACCGCAACTTGTTTCGTCCATAACTTTCAAACCGTAGCTCCGTTTTCGACGTGCTACCAGTCTACGAACTCGTGGCATCGTGCACTTCGCCACGGTACCCTAGTCAACTCAAAATTCTCACCGAGTCAAAAAGTCAACTTTTGACCCCCTTCGGTCAACGGTCAACGGTCAACCTCGGTCAACGTGCACGGATTCCGGTGCGATTTGGGACGGGGTGTTACAGCCTTCCCCCCTTACAAAAATTTCGTCCTCGAAATTTCCGCGCGTCACTGGAACAAACAAGGGTTCTGATCACGCACCTGCGCTTCGGGCTCCCATGTCGCTTCCTCGACTAAGTAGTTCCTTGCCAACCAATCCATGCCCAACACTACTTCAAGTCCAGATAGATCCAACAGGATCAGGTCTGCTTCCATCACTTGATCTGTGAAATCGTCGGGCGTAGTCCTGGCTCCCTGCTGCGTCATAGCAAACACCCGGCCTTGACTTGTCTGCTGGGGTCTCCTTCCTCTACCTCGACTCGATCCTGCAGACGGCTGGACTGATCCCGAAGAAACTCCTACTGGCTGACTCCTATGGGAACTCTGTCCTGGAAATATCCCCGTATGCTGTGTCCGTCGACCTGCTTCTAGCACACTGCCGCTACCATAAGGGCAATCCCTCCTTATATGGCCTGGCTGCCCACACCGAAAGCATAAACCATCCATCTGACACTGCCCAGAATGATTCCCCCTACAAAGTGGACAAATCCGCGGAGAACCAATGCGTGACTGCTGATACGAGCTTGCATCCACACTGATCGAATGGCGAGCTGGCTGGGGCATACGATAACTATCTCTCCTCTGGAATCTGCCTCGTGGGCTTAACCCATCATTGTCTGAGCCTAAACTATGGCTTCTTTTAGTTGCCCCCTATTGAGGTACTCCGCTATACGAACCTTCGAAAGATCTACGCCTTGAGGGTCTGTGTATCTCCTCCTGTCTCTCTAGCTCGAGCGCTGCATCCCTGGCGGACTGATAGGTGGGATGTACTGATCCAGAAAGGGTGTAGCTGATGCTCTCTTTCAATCCGTCTATGAACCTCACCTTCTTCGTGTGATCGTCGGGAATTAGGTGCATGTAGAATTCTGATAGTTCTCGGAATCTCCTCTCGTACTCGATCACTGTCATGTTCCTCTGTCGCAGTTCCTCGAACTCTCTCCTTCTTGCTTCACGGTAGGCAGGAGGACAAAACTCTATCAATGGCAGTTGTTCATCCCAGCTACCACGAAACTGCATAATGCAAGACCTTAGCAAGTCTTCTAATGTCTGAATTGTGCACTCTGCTTGTCCATCAGATTGCGGGTGAAAAGCGGTGCTGTAGTTAAGTCTTGCTCCTAGTGCATCAGCCAACTTCCGCCATAGTCGTGAAGTAAAGCGCGGATCTCGATCGGAGACGATGGCTAACGGTACTCCATGAAGACTTACAATGCGTTGCACGAACAACTAAGCTAACTTCTCGGGTGAAAAACGTTCTCGCACCGGTAGGAAGTGTGCCGACTTGGTGAGACGATCAATGATTACCCAAATGCCGTCGTACCTTCTAGGTGTGGAAGGAAGCTTGAATACGAAGTCCATGTTGAGTTCTTCCCACTTCCACACGGGAATCGGTAAAGGTTGGAGTAGTCCCGAAGGCTTCTGTCTTTCTGCTTTCACTTGTTGACAAATCAAACACTTTGATACGAAGTCTGCCACTTCTCTCTTCATACCAATCCACCAATAATACTTAACAAGCGTCCGGTACATCTTGGTACTTCCCGGATGCATCGCATACATCGAGCTGTGCGCCTCCTCCAAAATCTCCTGCTTGAGTCCTGGGATATCCGGAACACAAAGTCGTCCTTTATACACGAGGGCTCCATCCCTCCTTATGGAAAATTCCGGATCAAGACCTTCTTGTACCTTGCCCTTAATTGTCCTCAACTTAGGATCTTCCATTTGGGTCTCTACTATACGATCCACCAACACCGGTCGTACCTGGAAGCTAGCCATGAGAACTCATGAAGGATGCATATGCATTAACACCCCCATCTTCTTCAACTCCACCATGAGAGGTAGTTGGATGACTTGGATGTGAGCAAGGGATCCAGTAGCCTTCCTACTCAAAGCATCTGCCACTACATTCGCCTAATAGTGACTTTAACTTCCCTCTTGTGCAACTTTCCTTCTCATGCCCACTAATTAAGGATAGTCAAATTGGTCCACGAGAACACGATCTGCAAGTCTTGGTCATAGTCGAACGCTAACCATAAGGTGCTTCTAAAGCATGCATCCTTAAACCAACAACCAACTCTCGTAACTCGATCAGCAATTCAAAAGGTAAGATTAGAACTTAAGTCTAATTTCCTCAAATACTGGTATCACCAAGTTAAGGTTGAGATTAATTCACTTGTCTTCGATTACCCTCCTAGTACTTACAATTATAAAACCCTTGCTCCTCATTGATTTACCAATAGTCTTAACCTCGACAAACATCAATCTTTCTTATAACTAAATTCATCAAGGTCATGAATAAAATTCTCAACATCCAAATATCATTCTTGAAAACCCTAAGTTTCCCTTATTTCAAATAAATTCCATGAATCCACACCTCAAGCAATAAGAAATTTAAATCCTAATTCTAGCATCACCACCAATACTATGAACAAATCACTAGATCCTTAACCCAATAAAGTATTCCACACTCCTTAAATTCTAACTACGTCCCAAAAATCATACTCCTTATCATTGTAAATTATCACCAACAATATCAACCACCTTGAATCGATAAAGCACCACCAATACGAACCTTAAATCTCCAAGGAAATAAGATATCAAGATCTTAGCTTCTAGAATGAAACTAACCATGCTTAAACATCCAACCATGCCTAAGGAATCATCCTCATCTCATTAACCTCATCAACCACCAAGTAGAACTTTAGTCGCTATCCGGAGCTTGCTTGATTCTCTAAACGCTGTCGTACCTTCTCTTTGTGAATGATAGTTTAAGCACGAAATCCATATTTACATCTCCCTACTTTTACTTATCGATGACCTAAGTACCTTTATTCGGATCTTGCAACTTCCTTTATCGTGCCAAACCACCATGTCATCCAGTGAGCATTCCATACGTCTTGGTACCCTTGGGGTGTATCGCATACTTTGAATCGCGTGCTTCCTTTAAGATCTCCTTTTTGAACTCAACGATACCCTGCTTTGGATTCTCGACTGGCGATACTTAACCCTTAAGTCGCTCTTGGAAAAACCATAACATAAAACAAATAATAAAATATATTTTTTCAAATATACCTAACTTGCATAGGCAATTGTTAAAACTCCACATTGAAAATCATATCTTAAAATCCATAGCATAAAATAAAATATGCACGCTTGTAATGGAGGTACGTACAACACCTTCTACATGTTACGTAATCCATGATTCCAACTGTCGCCGACACTCTGCTACCAATACAAACCAGGGTGGTTGCCTATATTGGCCGTCCAATTCCCCGGGCTCGTAGGCAACATGATCATGGGGCTAGCTCTACATGGACCACATTGGTTCGCCGCCTCCATATGGTGCAGTATAATATTACACAATATAACATACAAATACATGTACGAACAAAAACCAAAAATACTTGAATAAAACACTTTTAATTTCAAATACCACTTTGAAAAGCATTTAATTTTTTGATAAACGATCGAAAAAATATTTGACGCCTTGAAATCGATCGACACACATCCTTAGGCAATCATCCTTCTTCTCCATGAACGAAACGGATACCATTCACGATGATAAGCTTGACCTTCAAAAAGAAAAGGCATCCTCGACCATCGACTAGGGCATAGGAATTTCCCGTTAGGCTAGATGATCCTAATTGACACCCTCGAAGATTAGAGTTATTCAAACTCGGGCAACGAATTTACTTCGAGACAAATAGAAAGAACGCTTTCACACGGGTAAAACGAGAGATTAAACACGGATAGGATGCACAACAATGCACAGTCCCTTAGGAATACTAGAACCTAGAGCTCTGATACCAACTGTCAGGACCCGTCCAGAATTCCTTCCCCGGAACCCTAGACAGCCCTGATCCCAGGGAAACCCTACCGAACTCTCCAACGGAAAATCCGGCAGAGCCTCCCCTAAGGGATTTACTTACCACAAACTACCTGCACTGAAAACACACTTCTAAAAATATCCCCTTATTCCTCCCACAATACTACAAATTGATTCCACAAATTTTTGCAGCACTTCAAAATAAATACAGTAATCCAGTGCATAATAAATACAACAAGAATGAAAGAAATATTACAACTGCAATAAAAGAAAAACAGGGTACAGCACGACCTAAAACAGCGAGGAAGATCAAGTCCGCTCCGAGTGAACACCGACAACCTGGTACCTAGAGGAACGGAATTTAAGAGTGTGAGATGCTAATCATCTCAGTGAGCGACCCTACTACTATACCATATAATATCACAGTAATAAGTATAAATGATAATTATTTGGAAATAATATTTTCTCTCAAAACCCTTAAGATTCTCTCAGTTGGAAAGGTTCCCCTTTTAAAACAATTTCACCAAAACCCTTTATCCATATTCCCCGAAAACCAAGACATCAATTAAATACCAGAAGCGGTAACAATTATATTTTTAATTCCAATTCAGTTTCCAAACATTTTATTTTTAAAACACAGTTCTGAAAATCATTTGATGCACCCACTATATACCAGTGGCGCCAACAGTACCCAGCGTCCCAAGGTACCGCCAGACAGGAGGTTATAGAAAGAAACCGGCATACGGTCGCGTGGCGTCCCACTGCGCCGCTGCTAACCTGGTGTCCCGGCCATGGGGGGGTGGCCGCCCTCTCCGATGGCATCCACAGGACACCCTCATAATATCAACCGCGCGCTACTCACACCCACCTGCGCGCTAATCACAACCGTGTGCACACTAACCATATCACATATACCATATCACATAATCAGAACACCAGTACGTGCACGGTGCATCTAAAAATTATAAAATCCATAAATTTAAATCATAAAACAAATTTCACATTTTTCATAAGCATAGCGGGCATAATCCATCCGCTTGAACCGGGAATTTTCCCACAATTTCTTTGTAATCAATGCCATAAATTCCATGATTTTCAAATCCACCAACTCCCAAATCCATCAATTCAAATATCCACATTTTTTCCAAGCATAAATAATTTCTCGAAATATCATAATCAAATCCCATAATATTTTATGGGCATATTTCATAAAAATTGAAATCACCAACATAACCAAATATTTTCCTTGAAATATTTGAAAATCGAATCGTGCCCAATTTACCATTAAAACCACACCAATTTCAAAATCCTCAAAACCATAAAATAATTCCACATGGCATAAATTGGTGAAATACACATTTTCTTAAATCCGATAAATTCACAAATAATTCCACAATAATTCAAATAAATATTTGGCACATAGAAATTAAATTCCAAATATTTAAATCACACATTATATATTCACCAATTAAATTCCCAAAATTAATTTGAAGGTGGGTCACTCACCTGGAGCACGCAATTAACCCATGATCCACTACGGGATCAATTCTACGACTCACCGGTGCTCCTAGAACAAAATTCACAGACAGTCAAATAAATTAATATTTTATTCGGGTAAATAATACCCGGTACCCGGGGGGTCAAAACACAAACGATAACTAAAATTTACGAATCATATACCGAATCGAAGCTCGAGTGATGCTAATCACAGATCCGGTCTTAATTTCCGATGATCGTACCCGACGGGGTCGGAATTTTATCGGGAAGCTTTTCGGGTTTCGGCTCCGCAATTCTCCCAAACCGTCGCGAATTGGTGGAAACGGAAGTCGGATTTGGGTTCAGGAGGTCGAACACTGCGGACTGGAGCTGGCCGGAATTTTCGGGGTACTCGCCGGAACAGTAATTTCCGGCGGGCCGCCACGTCACCGGCAACCGTCGCCGGAACAGTAATTTCCGACGGTGGCCGTTTGCTGTGAAATTTTGCAGATTTGTAGATCGTGAGGAGAGCAATCCAACGGGACCGACGGTGAGCAAAACGGAGGTCGGACGGCGGAGAAATCACCGTTTGAAGATTTTCGACCCCTCGCCGGAAAACGCTCCGATCCCGGCGCGTCGGTGGTCCGATGGCCGTGATTTTTGGTGGGTAGGCCGGACTTGAGGAGAGGATGCTGGGTGTATGGCGCGTGTACTGTACATCGGCCGGAATAGTGCCGATTCGCGGTGGCCGGCGGTGGAGGGGAAAAATCGCCGCCAAACTTCGGACGTCCGATCCGGGCGCGTCCGGCGGCCGTTCGCCGTGAAATTTGGAGGTTTTGCCGGAAATGAGGTGGGCAATCTGGCTGGCCGGCGCGTGTACAGTAACTAGGCCGGAAAAACGTGAAAATGGCCGGCGGCCGGCGGGTCCTCTCTCTCTCTTTCTCTCTCCTCTCTCTCTTTCTCTCTCTTCTCTCTCTTTCTCTCTCTTCCCCGAGAGTTTTTCAAAATTAAAACCCTGCGTGACACTGTTCATTCCACGTGGACCAATCAGAAACTGACACGTGGCGTTTCACTGTTCACCGACCCAAAAAAAATATTAAAATAATACGGTATCCGGTAAACTTCAAACGTCCATAACTTTTTAACCGGATGTCCGTTTTGAGCGTGCCGCTAGTCTGTGAACTCGTATCGACGAGCACTTCACAACCATGCATGAGTCAAAGCTCAATTCCCCATAAACAAAAAGTCAACTCCGACATCCCTTGGACAGTTTGGACCGCAACTTGTTTCGTCCATAACTTTCAAACCGTAGCTCCGTTTTCGACGTGCTACCAGTCTACGAACTCGTGGCATCGTGCACTTCGCCACGGTACCCTAGTCAACTCAAAATTCTCACCGAGTCAAAAAGTCAACTTTTGACCCCCTTCGGTCAACGGTCAACGGTCAACCTCGGTCAACGTGCACGGATTCCGGTGCGATTTGGGACGGGGTGTTACACAATGTCCCAAAATAACTCAACAACTCCAAAATTTCTAAAATTTGATACCAAATAATCCAATTATATTTTGAACCCTAATTGCCTGATATCCAAAATAGGGTTTTTCATCTGGAAGTCAATTTAATGGTATTGAACCCTCCATTGGATCCCAATAACACTTAATTACACTAGTCCAACTTCAATTTTGTCCAACTGTGTACAAATACAATTCATTTTTATCTGGTACTAAATTAATTGACTCCAAAATGGAAAAATTATCAAACAACATTCAAAATGCCTCATCATGGCCATAAGACGAAAGACCTATAAGACAAGGCATATGACAGTGTACTCATCTTGGTCCAAATGCCTCATCAGTGGCCAAATCAATTTGAAAATGTTAGCCAAAGATAGTATGTTTGGATCTTACAAATAGTGAAGAATCTTAGAAAAAAAGATCGGGAAAGAGTTCAGAAAGTCCAAAATAGGGGCTGCAGAGGCATGGGGTAGGCTAAAGTGGCTAATAGCCAAACTCTAATGACCCGATTAAAGTGTTGTCATTGGCTTTGCCAACCTAATCTGGGCACGTTCGATGGTAGTTTCATTTAAAAATCCAAGGTTTTGGTCGCAAGCATGTGGCCTTGTTGGCTTGCCAGCATATGCCATTGCCTAATGCCTGAAGGAAGGTCAAATGAAGATGAACCGATTCATTATCTAAACGGGTCAATCAAGTTCAATTCAAGTCTGGGAGGTTTTTTAGGACTTTTGGAATTCATTTAATGATGGCACGCATCCTTGTAGATATATATAGACCTAGGGTCAATAAATAACAAAACTTCATGACTGGTTTGGACACAAATAAATATTAATTTTTGAAAAACCATAACTTTCCAATCATAACTCAGAATTAGGCATGCCATCAGTTTACGAATTTGTATCGATGAGCTCTATGCTATCGTGTTTTGGTCAAACCAAAATTCTTGACCGATAAAAGTCATACTTAGGGCCTATTCATAGTTTAACTAGTCAGTCTCGATTAAACCAAATAAAATTTAAATTATAGTTTCTAAGTTTCTAAAGGGTTCTCACAACTTACCCCTTAAAAAAATATTGTCCCTAAAATTCCTACCTTCACATTGAAAAAGGTGAGGACATTGACTTTATATTTGATCCTATAGCTCCCATATAGCCTTTCCTATCGAATTATTCCTCCACAAAACTTTCATGAAAGGTATAGTCATCGTACGAAGCTTTTGATCTTTATAGTCAAGAATCCACATCAATTGCTCTCCTTAGAAGATAAGTTCTTCCTCAACTGAATCTTCTGAGTCTCTAATAGATGTGAAAGGTCTTGTGCATACTTGTGGAGTATAGACATATGAAAAACATCACGAATCCAGGAGAGCTCAATCAATATAGCAAGTTGATAGGAAATGAGTCCAACCCTCTCGATGATCTCATATGGTCCAATGTACCTTGGACTTAAGTTTCCTCACTTCTCAAAACACATTATTCTTTTTCAAGGTGATATCTTTAAGAACACTCTATTTCCAACATCGAATTCATGATCTTTTCTTCTAAAATCTGCATAACTATTTTGTCTATCTTGAGATGCCTTTACCTTTGCACGAATGATCCTAAATTTATCGATTGTACACTTTACATAATCAGGACGTGTGGGTTACCAATTACTAACTTCATTCAAACATATAGGAGTCCTACATAACTTCCCATACAAAGCCTCATAAGATGTCGTATTAATGCTTAAATGATAAATGCTAGATGTACTTTGCCAAAAGAGGTGAGACTCCCAAGTCCCCCTTGAACTGTAGTACACAAGATCTTAATATATTCTCTATAATCTATATAGTCTTCTTTAACTGCCCATCTATCGATGGGAGGAAAGCAGTACTAACATGTAGCTTAGTACAAACTACTTACAAACTCTCCCGAAACCTAGAGATGAGCCAGGTGACCATATATGAGATAATAAATGCAATAACTCTATGTAAGCACATAATCTCCTTCGCATAAAGCTTGGCCAAATCCTATAATTTATAATTCTCACAAATCAGAAGAAATGTGTAGACTTCATAATTGATCAACAATCACCTAAATACCATAGTGACCTTCTTGAGTACGAAGGAGCTTGAGCAAAATGTCTATGGTAATATGCTCCCACTTCCACACTAGAATAAATAGGGTTGCAAATGTCTTAAAGGTTTTTGTCTCTCTGCCTTCACCAGTTGACATACCAAACACCCGAATATATAATCTTTAACCTCCATTTTCATCCTTGACCACCAATAATACTCTTGTAAGGTGCAATACATCTTGTTGCTACTAGGATGCATAGTATAAGCTGAGCTGTACATCTCATCAAGAATCCCCCTCTTAAATCCCCTATTTGCAGGAATGCAAAGTTTGATGCCAATAATCAAAGCTTTATCATCTCTAACCGTGAAGATTGTAGTCGAACCTTCTGCCACCATGCCTCTCAACTTCATTAAAAAGGAATCATAAAGTTGTGCATCACGAATGCAATCAATAATTATAGCTCAAACTTGAAAATTAGCTAAAAGAGCCACATGTGGATCTATCCTTAATACAATTCACAACTTCTACAACTCTACCATCACAGGAAGCTGCATGATCTGCAGCTGTGCCAAAGAATCTATAGCCTTTCTAATCAATGCATCGCCAATCACGTTTGCCCACTAAGATGGTAATTAATAGTGCAATCATAATCCTTAAATAGCTCAATTCATCTCTTTTACCTTAAGTTTGACTCTTTCTATGTAAATAGATACTTAAGGCTCTTATGGTATAGATAGGACAAGTAGCTCCATACAAGTAATATCTTCATGTCTTCAAATCAAATATCACTAGTGTAAGCTCCAAGTAATGAGTGGGATAATTCAACTTATGCTTCTCCAACTGCTTATAAGCATGAGTCATTACCCTCTTATGCTACATCAATACACATCCTAAGCTGAGAATCATCATTGTAAACCTTAAATCCTTCATTTTTTTCTAGTAAAGTCACCAAAGTCAACTTCTTCTTCAACTTTTGGAAACTTTGCTTAGATTTTTTAGTCTATACAAACTCCTTTCATGCTTAGATAGTGAAATATTTCTGTTATCTTAGAAAACCCCTCAATGAACTTGTGGTGATACCCCACTTTGCACCTTAGTCACTATATTAAGCTACTTCCACTTCAACACCACTTCCACCTTCCAAGAATCCACATAAATGCTATGAGAAAAAATGACATGCCCGAGGAAACCCACTCTACAAACCAAAACTCACACTTGCTAAACTTCGCATACAACTGATGCTTCCTCAAAATCTACAACACCAACCTCAGATGCTCTCATGCTCCTCATCATTCTGAGAATACACTAAGATATCATTAATAAAAACTATGACAAATCAAATCAATCCAAGAACAGTTGTCCATGAGCTCCATGAATGCCATAGGAGCATTGGTCAACTCAAAGAACATCACCAAAAACTCATAGTGTCCATTTCGAGTCTTGAAAATAGCCTTAGGAATATTATTTCATAATATTCAACTAGTGATACCCTAATGTCAAACCAATTTTGGAAAACATTTTGGCACCTTGTAGCTGAACAAACAAATCATCAATACACAATAAAGGATATAATTTTTGCATGGTAATTGAGAGGACCCTTCCAGATTTACCTATTAAAACCTTAGGATGGCACCGACTAAGGGAAACCCCATTGGAAATTCTATAGAACATCTAATAGCATCTCGCCTATAAATTAAACTCGCCAATATTCCCTTTACAGAAAACTCATTCTGAAAATATGCATCCGCTTTATTCTTCTCACTTTACTACAAGTTCTACAAATTATAGGACTTCAATAACCACAGCATACAAATACATATGTAAGAAATAATTATTAAACTATAAATACCTTTAGAGGTATCGAAACCCTTTCCGGAGTTTGCTACTTGGACCCTAAATAGTCCTGACTATTCCTAAGTCCTTACTCAGCATGGGACATATGTTCTTTTACAGCTCATGGCACCCAAACCACCCATTTATTTCAGTCTCACATTTCTACAGTACTTCATGAACACATTAAAGGCATAAATATAAATAGGAAGATAATAAAAACCAATAATAATAATAATGAAAATAACAACAACAACAACAACAACAACAACAACAACAACAGCAACAACAACAATACTAATAATTATAATAATAATACAACCTCTCAAGAAATTTGGATAACCTGCCAAACGCTACTATATTTTCTCAAAGGCTATCATATTTACTTAAAGACTGTAAGACTTGTTTGAAGGTTACCATACCTACTTGAAGGCTATGATACCTGCTCGAAGATTATCATACATGCCCAAAGGCTATGATACCTATCTAAAGACTACCATACTTGCTCGAAAGCTACAATATCTGCTCGAAGTTTACAATACCTATTCGAAGGCTACTATATCTACTCGAAAGCTACGATTCCTGCCTAAAGGCTACAATAACTTCCCAAAAGTTACCATACCTATTCAAAGGCTTCAATACATGTTTAAAGGGTACAATACTTACCCAAAGGTTACCATATCTACTCAAAGGCTATAATACCTGCCTAAAGGCTACCATACCTGTTCGAAAGCTATACTACCAACCCGAAGGTTACCATACCTGCACAAAAGCTATAATACCTACCTGAAGGCTATGATACCTCCAAATTTATTAAGTCATCAAATTCGAACAAATACAACAATTATGCAATGACAATGATGATGATGATGATGATAGTAATAATAATAGTAATAATAATAACCATAATCATAAATGGTAAAATAGAACTAAAATTGATAAAAACATGACATAACCCACACACTCATAGGGCATCCAATGTACCCTAAAGTACACTAATGCACGGTCTATGATATCAGCTGTCCATAGGTATACTACTACCAATACGGCCAAGGGTGGTTGCCTATAATGGCTATTTCATCCACTGATCTTGTTAGAAGGAAAAATATGATACTAAGTCATTCATGACCAAACTGGGTTATTGCCCTTGTACAATGCAGTACACCTTAACATAACGTAATATATATAGATATATGTACATCAAAAGAACACTTGATGCACCATCGGTATATCAGTCCTACCAAGTGATGTTGTGCATCCCAAACACAACTTGACAGATGGGAGGGAGAAGAAAACCTACATGAGGCCCTATCAACATTCTAATGGTGCCAGTGCTAAATAACATGTCATCCTATGGCCAAGAAGGGGTGGCTAATGCTATCATCACAAAATACCTATCTATCCTCACTCATTTTAGCTCCCATAGGAATGGTAAACCTACCTTCCTTCAGTCGTGGGGAAAGTAGTTGATGCTATCATTGTAAAATACCTATCTACCCTTGCTCACCATAGCTCAAAAGGGATGACCATGTATATAACTTGCACACTAATAAATAGAAAATAAATAAATAGTAGTCTCATACGAAAAAAGAAAATATACAATACATTAGTAACAAAAATGTGATGAAGATGAAGATGAGATAACAATGAACTATATGAAAGTGATGATAAAACTTTGCTCAAACTAATATACAACAACTATCAATCGAGGCCAAAGGGAACGGTTTAAAGTACAAAACTATAAGACAAGCTTAATGAGTGAACAAGTAAAATATTATGAAAATAAAAATTATTCTCAAAAATCCTTTCTTTCAAGAGCTCACTTTCATTTCTTGAAAACTCCCCTGTTTTAACAAATAAAATTTCACAAAAGCCATATTTATTCCCAAAAATAGCAATTTCGTAAACCATTGAATAAGAAAATTAAAATCAGATAGTATTCATCACCCTATATATAATTAATATTCTTCATCTTATATATAATTAATACTTTTACGAATCATAATTTATTAATATCAGTAATCAAATACATATATATAAATATATATTGCAACCATAGTATACCAACAATATCCCCATCGTCGACTATTGGAGATGGGGAAATTATCAATGCAACCCTCAGCGTCTCAGAGGTATAGCAGATTGCTACCTCCCATCAAGTCTCAAGAATCATGTGATCAAAAAAGGAGTAGTCAAATAAAGCATGCATAATCATAATCCAACAAATCTATATTCATGGTACGATACGGTATACAATAATTTACAACTCCTTATTCAACTTATAACCTTAAATATGTACAAAATTTATCAAATAGTACCTACAATTATCATATCAAATATTCTCACAAATAGTAACATGAGCATATAAATATATATATATATATATATACTTATATGGCCATATACCAAAATTTATTTATGCCAAACCAATCATTCTATTATACTATAATATGATAAATCAAATAATTTATTCATAGCATGTAATAAAGCATATGATTTAAATAATTTCAAAATAAGAATAATAATAAAATCATTTATATATCATATAAATTCAAAAACATAATTTCCAAAGTCATTTCAGAAAATAAATTTCACTCACAAATCATAGCTTAAACCAGTACTTCCATAAGATCACCTTCAATCTCAATCTCAGTGTCTAAAATAATAATCAAAATATTCTTTTAGGCTTCAAAATAAACCAATAACAACTTTAAAATTTCTAAAATTGGACACTGAACAGTCCAATTATACTGTATGCCGTAATTGCCTGATACAAATTGGACACTGAATAGTCTAATTATACTGTGAGCTTTAATTGCCCAATATCTACAATAGGGATTTTTCACCCAAAGGCCAATTTAATGAAACTGAATCTTCCATTAGGTCCCATTGACACCTAATTACACTAAGCCAAAATTAATTTTGTCAAAATTTTCTAATAGTGTCCAAAAAAGTCCAATTTTATCCAGTATTAAACTAAAATTAAAAAAATATCAAACAATATCCAAAATTTATAAACTTTATATCGATATAAGATGAGGAATACGATGGCATACTCGCCCTAGTCCAAAAGCCTCATTGGCATCCAAACTTGGTGTCTTCAAATCTTACAAATGATGGGGAATCTCATAAAACAGAGATTGAGAATAAGTTCAGAGGTTCCAAAATAGGGGGTATAGATAGGGGTGGGCTAAAATGGTCAGAAAACCGTCAAACTCCTACGACTCAATTGAAGCACCACCAACCCGACTTAGGCACATCCAACAACGATTCTAGTTGAAATTCAAGAGTTTTGGTCACCAGTGTGTGGCCATAATGGGTGGTTGGCTTGTGTCATCATCTGGTGGCCAATGGAAGGTTAAATGGCTACTACTCAATTCATTGTCTAAACAGGTTGAACGGGTCCAATACTTAAAAAGTTTATAGAATCATAACTTTCCAATCGTAACTCAAAATTAGGTGTGTCGTTAGTTTACAAATTCATAAGGATAAGTTTTATGCCATGCTATACTGTTACAACCAAAATTCCTAACCAATGAAATGTCAAACTTAGGGCCCATTTACAATTTAATTAATCAATCCAGGTCAAAATAAATAAAATTTAAATTCTAATTTTAAATTTTAGGACTAGTCATCACATTGGGATTATTTGCATTTTGGTATTCCCGAGAATGAAGTTTTCATTCATAATCATGAATTAGTAACTACATCTAATCTCCAAAAAATCCTAGTTGTTTCAAACTTCGTCTTTTTGGAATGGAATTTTTAGGCTGAGAAGCAAAAGAGGGAATCCACCTGAGGAGGTGCTCGCATCTGATTAGCTAGTTGGTGGTGTAATAGATTACAAAGGCAATGAGCAGTAGTTGGTCTGAGAGGATGATCAACCACATTGGGACTGAGACACGGCCCAAACTCCTATCGGATGTGGCAGTAAGGAATTTTTCATAATGGGCAAAAGCCTGATGGAGTAATGCCGCATGGAGGTAGAAGGCCTATGGGTCATGAACTTCTTTTCCTGAAAAAGAAACAATGACGGTATCTTAGGAATAAGCATCGACTAACTCTATGCTAGCAACCATAGTAATACAAAGGTTGTAAGTGTTATTTGGAATGATTGGGCATAAAGTGTGTGTAGGTGGCTTTTTAAGTTCACTGTTAAAATCCTAGGGCTCTCCCACTCTAGTTGCTGTTTTTCATTCTGTTACTTTGAAAGTAGCTGCTTCAGCTTCAACCACTTGAATTTTTTATATTCCTTTTCTATTACTATTAGTCATTTTGGAACTAAGAACACTTTCTCATATCCATAGGAATGACCATGATAGAACATCCTGAATAATCAACACGTTTGCCAGCAAAGTCTCACGAAATCTTCCTGGCTCAAAGCAGTTGGGAAATATTCAAATGCCTAAAAAAGCTAGCTATATCAGGCATGGCCATCTCCTATAGTGTGATGGGCGATGTGTATAAGCCTTGCTCTTGCAATTAGGTTGTTACAATTAAGGGTTGGATGTCTAATTGTCTAGGTGGTAATGATAGTATCTTGTGCTTGAACTGGTGGCTCACTTTTTCTAAGTAATGGGGAAAAGGACCAAAACATGCCATTGAAAGATTTTACTAAGACAAAGATGGGTTGTTAAGAATGTAGAGGAGGTAGGATGGGCAATTGGATAAATCTAGTATGGATCGTACATGGATGGTAGTTGGAGTCGGTGCTCTTATAAGGTTCCCTCATCTGGGATCCCTAGGGAAAGGAATTAAGTTGGCCTTTGTGAACATTTTGATGCACTATCTCCTTTCAACCCTTTGAGTGAAATGTGCAAAAGGAAAGAAAATCCATGGACCGACCCCATCATCTCCATCCCGTAGGAACTACAAGATCATGCCAAGGACGCCTTTAGCATCTAGGGTTGTGGCCCGACCATAAAACCTTGTTCAATAAATGAAATGCATTAGTTGTCCACTTTTAAGTTGGACAGTAAGGGTCGAAGAAGGATAATCACTCATTCTTAAAACTAGCATTCTTAAGACAAAAAGTCGGGTGGAAAAGAGGGGAAAGCTCTTTATTCCTGATTATCCTGTAGTTAGATCCCCCGGAACCACAAGAATCCTTAGTTAGAATGGGATTCTAACTCAACACATTTCAAGATTTTGAGAAGAGTTGCTTTTCGGAGATCACAATATGATGAAAGTTGTAAGCTATGTTTAGGGAGAGTTATTATCTATCGTTGGCCTCTAGGTAGAATAAGTAGGGGGCCTGAGAGGCGATGGTTTACCCTGTGGTAGATATTAGAGGTTCAAGTTTGCTTATCTCCAACTTATAAACTTAGCCGATACAAAGCTATATCATAGCACCAAATTTTTCTGATCCCGTAGTTTGATCTATGCTATGATTTAGCATTCATGGACATTGATAAGATCTTTCCATTAAATAGCACCTTAGGAAATGGCATAGCCTTAAAGTTAAGGGTGAGGTTCAATTGAGGAAAGGCTTATGTGGATACCTAGGCACCTAGAGACAAGGAAGTGTGTAATAAACGGCATAATGCTTTAGGGAGTTGAAAATAAGCATAGATCTTTAGATTTCCAAATAGGTCAACCTTTCAAACTACTGCTAAATCCATGGGTAGGCAAGAGAAAATATAACGAACTGAAACATCTTAGTAACTAAAGGGAAAGAAGGCAAAAATGATTCCCTTAGTAGTGGTGAGTGAAATGGGAGCAGCCTAAACCATGAAATTGTGATTATAGGAGAGCAATACAAGCATCGTGCTGGTAGGCAAAGCGGTGGAGTGTTACACCCTAGATAAATAGAGTCCAGTAGCTGAAAGTATCACTAACTTATACTCTAACCCGAGTAGCATGGGAGACATGGAATCCCGTGGAAAGACTAAATACTCTAGGTGACCAATAGTGAAGTAGTATCGTGAGGGGAGGATGAAAAGAACCCCCATCGGCAAGTGAAATAGAACATGAAACCATAAGCTCCAAAGCAGTGGGAGGAGACTAGGGCTTTGACCGTGTGCCTGCTAAAGAATGAGCTAGCGATTTATAAGCAGTGGCCTGATTAAAGGAACCCACCAGAGTTATAGTGAAAGCGAGTCTTCATAAGGCAATTATCACTGCTTATGGATTCAAAATTAGGTGATGTATCCATGACCAGGATGAAGCTTGGATGAAACTAAGTGGAGGTTCAAACCGACTGATCTGAAGAATCAGTGGATGAGTTGTGTTAGGGGTGAAATGCCACTCGAACCTAGACTAGCTAGTTTTCCTTTAAATGCGTTAAGGTGTAGCAGTTGACTGGACATCTAGGGATAAAGAACTATTTTTGATTGGATGCAAGAGTTGTGCCAAATCGAGATAAACTTTGAATACTAAATATGACCTCATAATAATATGGTCAAGGTCAACCATTAAGATGATGGGGGATAACCTTCACTGTTGAGAGAGAAACAGCCTGGATCACCAACTAAGGGCCCTAAATGATCATTTAGTGATAAAGGAGGTAGGAGTGTAGAGACAGTTAGGAGGTTTGCCTAAAAGCAACCACCCTTGAAAGAGTATGTAATAGCTCATTGATCGAGCACTCTTGCACTGAAGATGAATGGGGCTAAGTGAATTAGTGAGGCTATAGGATGTAAAAATGCATTGGTAGGGGAGCATTCTGCCTAGAGGGAAGCACCCGCAAAGGCAATGGTAGGTGAAGTGGAAGCGAGAATGTTAACTTGAGTAACCCAAACATTGGTGAGCATCCAATATCCTGAAAACCTAAAGGTTCCTTTGCAAGGTTTGTCTACGGAGGGTGAGTCAAGGCCTAAGATTAGATCAAAAGGCGTAGTTGATGGACAACAAGTGAATATTCCTGTACTACTCTTTATTGGTCGTGAGGGATGAAGGAGGCTAGATTAGCCGAAAGATGGTTATCGGTTTAAGGATGCAAGATGCCCTTGCTTTTTCAAGGTAAGAAAGGGTAGAAAAAATGCCCCGAGACAATGTTCGAATACCAGGTGCTACGGCGCTGAAGCAACCCATGCCATACTCCTAGGAAAAGCTTGAACAACCTTCAACAAAAGGGTACTTGTACTCGAAACTGACATAGGTAGGTAGGTAGAGAATACCTAAGGGTGTGAGACAACTCTCTCTGAGGAGCTTGGCAAAATAGCCCTATAACTTCGGGAGAAGGTGTGCCTCCTTACAAAGGTGGTCACAGTGACCAGGAATGAGCAACTGTTTACCAAAAACATAGGTTTCCGAAAAGTCGTAAGATCATGTAAGGGGGGGTGACGCTTGCCCAGTGTTGGAAGGTCAAGGAAGTTGATGACCTGATGACAGGGGAGCCAGCGACTGAAGCCCCGGTGAACAAGGCAATAACTATAATGTTCTTAAACTATTTCTTTTTAAGAACCAAAAATTTTTTATGCCAAAATAATAGATGCCAAGAAAAGCAAAAGTCCTTGGATACGTAATGGATTGAAAAGATAAGTTCAATTGAAAATTTTAATTCAGCAATCATTATAATTATAGATGATACTGACAAAAATAGAGTAACATAATTAAGAAATCAATTCATTATCTAGGACATCTACTCCTCCTGAAAGTTGGAATCAATAGATTCCTTTGAATCGAAAAGAGTTTTCATCCTATTTTACCATATAGAAGAGATATTTCGGATTCTCGCATGGGATAATCACTTTTTTTTTTGTTTTTTTTTTTTAGTATCTACTTGTTGTTATTTAATAATTCTAGCAATTGGATTTATAGGCTTATTTTGATTTTAAATTCTAATTGGAATATTCAAATGATTTTTATTAAATGACTATTCATTTATTGTATTTTCATGTAAATGGGGGCAAAAAAGCTTTCTGGAAAAATGTTGGTTCGATTTGATGTTGCTTAGGAGGGGGTTAGAATATAGGTGTAGGTTAAGTAAATCAATGGATAGCTTTGGTGGTCCTATTAAAAATGAAAATACCAGTATAAATAAAAATCCGATTATAAATCATATGAGTAAAAAAATTTCTAATGGGATTGAGAATAACAATTAGAGTTACAGTAATGTTGATCATTTAGTCAGCAGGGCAATCCAGTCATATATTTAATTACACCTAGATATGTTTGCAAGTGAGATAATTGTCTTTTCAACATAGCCACATCCCTTTCTAATCCTAAGGCAAATAGAATTGATTAATCCTAAGGTAAAGGGTCGAGAAACTCAACACCTTCGCCACCCCTGCTGTGAGTTCTCCCTCCTATTGTTGCAAATCATTAATTAATTTGTATGACCATCAAGGAATTTTTTTAATAATTTCTTTTAGTCCAATAGGTTTTTTTTTTCCCTAATTTTTTAATTGTTAGGGTCATCAAATAGAAATTTATAATTTTTTTTCAACCTCTTGCAATTTAGGCTTAGTTTTTAAAAATAATTATTTATACCTTCAATTTTTTAATAAAATGTAAAAAAAAGATAAATCCGAGAAAATATTTACGATTGTAAATGGGACACAACTTCATTTTAGAGGATAAAAATGTAAGTCAATTTTATTTTAATACTCTTGACTTTTAAAGTTTGTAACTTATTCTCTCAATTTTCAAAAGTAGCAAATAGACCTTCAATTTTTCAACGTGCTGTAAATCGGTCAAATCTCCAATTTAATAAATGGATAGGTAACAATTCCATTCATGTGAGTTTCATGCGACCTCATCCCACAACCCAAATATGAAAAAAAAAAAAAAAAAAAAAAAAAAAAAAAAGAGAAAAAAAGAAAAAAAAGGAAAAACAAAAGGAAAAAAAAAAAAAAAATGCCACCACTTAACACCATCCCTATGGGCAAAACGCAACGCTATCTCTATGCGCAAAATCGTTACTGTGTGTGTCAAGCTAAAGATCAGATCAATTTGTAGTAAATTAAAAAATTTTAATTTACTCTCTGTTAACAAATTAAAAATTTTTAATGTTTAAATCATTATTTTTGAAAATTGAAGATCTAAATCATTTAATATGTATAAAATTACATACATGTAAATTTTAGTAGCCAAACCGATTTGAGTCATTTTAAAACTGATCAACATACATGAATTTAACAGCCCCATACATGAAAACATTATTTAAAAAAAATGAAAACGGAAGTGAGATATGTATATGTAACGGCCAATAGCAGGCCAAGTTTCATTTCATTTATATAAATGCTACATATATATTCACAACATAAATAATTATAAAATTAATGTTTCTTAATCAGTAACAAAACCATCTAATATTTACAGGTTTAAATGACAAAGACCGACTTTCATTGTCTCATTCAACAGAAAACAAAAAGGGCAACTTTATAATACATGCTTTCTAGACTTGGAAGTATATAATAGGTAATTGGGTTAAATGGGTGTTAAATATTTGTGGCAGTGATCCAAATCCAACTAGAACTTTGGATGACCATTTGGTGAGTGATGCCTAGTGTGTATCTCTCTTTTTGCACTAAGCCTTGCTTGAATTTGGGCTTCACTTTCAATAGCTTCCTGAATATTTTTCTGGACCGTATTGCAAAGATCATCAAGCGCCAACACTGGGAATGGCTCTTCAATAAGAACACCAACCTACAGAAATTAGTAACCAGACACATTATAACTTATGCTTAATTAAACTCATAAAACATGCCGACCCCCCACCAAAACACCCCACAATTTAACGTTCAAGTTTCAATTTGTAGCATTTTGATCCAATTGGATTTGTCGATTAATGGCAGTTAAAAGTTTTTTATGATCACTTCACCAATATTAAAATACAATTCGATGCAACATAAGCCCTCCAATTTCAAGTTGTTGCAGCATAGATCCTCTAGTTTCATAAATTTGTATTTTACCACACTCAAATGTGGATACCTCATTATTAATCACATTGGTCAAAAAATTCAATTGGATCAAAATGGAACAAACCGAAACTTGAATGCTAAACACAATGTTTTAAACTTGAAGGTCCAACGTGCAATTTTTTCTGACTAAAGAGTACTAGATTGCAAACAACCCTGAACCCATATATATAGCTTTGAAGATTCCAACTCTACTACATAATTAAGCAAAAAAACCAACAATAAAAACAGCAGTAACAAAAGTGGCAGGAATCACAAGAAAACTTATATGAGTTTGAAAACAACTAAATTAGAGAGAGAGAGAGAGGCATACTTCTTCGATGCAGAATAAAGAAGCAGCACTAACAAAAGTAGCAGGAACAACAATCCAGTGGCAATCATCCCAAAGTATTATGGGGAGAGTCAGATGCCAGAGGATTAGAAATCTCGAAGTCAACCGCGTATATGAAAGAGGGATTGGAGTACCAATCAGTTGTTCACACACACCGATTCCTTCATGGAAACAAGAAATATTTGCTTCCTACAAAATGTTGAGGAAAATTAACAAGATACTCTGTTTCTTCTTCAGTTATGTGCATGTCATTGCGAAATAATAAATAAATAAATAAAAGTTGGTTTGCTTCCAAACAAAATTAACTCCACAATTGGGCATCATAAAAAGTTGATTTCAAAAGATTGTCATATCGAATTGAATCGTCAATTTTCTTAATGAGACATAACAAAGAAATGATCAGAAATAGTGTTAAGAAACTTTCTGAGCTAGAATTAATGGATGAGACTGTAATTAATCCAAGAAGGGATTTACCAATGTATTTCTTCTCGATTCTTCCAACCTTAGTAGTTGCAGGGTCTGTGAGATGAACTCAATAATGCAGCGGGGTCGATGTTTAGAATTCAGAACCACCGATAAATCATCTAATTCGAGTAGATTGTGGAGGTCTTGTTGAATATCTGAGCCATAAATTACATGACACTGCAAATTAAGAAGTCTGTATCACTAATTATGCAAATAATATGGAGCTAGATATAGTCCAGCATGTTACACAAACCGAGTTGAGTTTTTTCTGCAACATGGAAAATTTATGAGAAAATGATTTTGTAACACCAAAATTTTGATATATCTTGAAACAACTATCCTTGCAATCTCTTCACCCCACACAAATCTACAACATCAAACATGAACCAAATTTGCTTTCCAATTTTCCAATTGATAATTTATTCTTTTCTTTTTTGTCTTCAACATATCAAATTGTGGGAACTGGGATTTTAATTTTGGATTATTCAAACGACGGTAGATTCACCACCAAATTTTTGGACTCCTGCCAGTAATTTTGAAGAACTTTAAATTTGCATTCATTATTTCTTAACCGAGGTTAAGCAAAACCGCCTATAATCTTGTAATATAGTGTAGCAAATACAGCTATGTACCTACACATATACATATAGAAATTTTCTAATAGGTGTCATCGCTCAATTTATGCTAGGCGGCAGACCCTATTATATGTAATCCATGAAATATTTCACCTAAATGCCAAATGAAACCTAGTAGAATAAAATTTTATATACGTGTTTTTTGTTTTTTTTTTTTTTCCCTCTTTTTTTTATTTTTAATATCCAATTTCGCATTTTCTAACTCACTTGATTAGAGAGTTACAAGCTAATGATAACAGTCTAGTAGAGAAAGCATTAATAAAAGACTTAATAAATAAAATCGAGAGCACCAAATTCAATTGACCTTAAGTGCAACCGGAAACGCCATTATATACTGCAAAAGCGCGTTCTTGAGCGGAGCATCAGAAGAATTGGCAACCCCAGCAATCACCTGCCTTGCAAAATCATTAGTCCCCGAAACCACCTTAGTCCATGCCTTCCTCCCTTCCTCGAACCTCGAGTACGATGCCTCCGTCCTGAACACCAACAGCAGCGCCAAAGCCGGCGCCGTCAGCTGGTACGGCAACGACGAGGCCCGCAACACCGGAAAAAACTCCGGCAACCAATTCTCAAGAACCGCGGAATTATAGCTCGCGATCACCACTGCAACCAAGGTGAAGACGATGACAGGAGGTACCAAAGACAGGATGACCCGCGAGGAGAGGCTCGAAAGCAGGTGCCGGACATGGCGGAGGGAGCTCCTATGGTGAACCCATTTCTCATGGCTGTACAGAACTCGGTTCTGCCGCATTCCTCGCTCTTTTACTTGGTCGGCCCAGTCGGGAATCGCGCGGAGGATGGAGACTAGGGTTTGGGAAGAAGAGGAGGAAGAGGAAGATGATGGGGTTGGAGGGTCTGAGCAGCAGAGGATTTGGAATGAGATGGTTCTGGGTTTGGAGGGAAGGGCTGGAAGATGTAAATTTAAGAACGGTTTTGGGGTAAAGTTGGAATAGAGTTTGATGGGTTTTGTGGGTCGTATCATTTCTGAGAGTTGGGTTTAGGGTTAGGGTTTGGTAAGAGAGGGAAGAAGAAGAGAGCATATTCAGGCTGCAGAGACTGAACGAGAGTGAGAGTGAGAGTGAGGAAGAGAATGTTGGTTGGAAAAACGGTTATTTTTGTGGAGGAGGTTTTTACACATTTAAAATTTTGTTGGATTAAACAAAAATTCTAATATTGCCATAATTACAATATATTTAGCACTTTTGTGGTGACAGGCTCTGTTTGGTCGTTTGATCTAACGGATGATGGGTGTGATGACTGTGATTTTTGTTTTAAGTTGGTCCATTTTCTTATAAATGAAATTTTTACTTTTCTTTAAAATATTAATAAAAAATTTGTGAAAAAGCAAAGTTGATGAATTTTATAATATAATATATTAAATAGGGAATTGCTATGAAGTCAGATTTCTCACACGGTATGGAGTGAGATTCCGTTACTCTTAACTCTTGTTTGATTTGCACTGTACATTTATTTTAAAAAAAAAAAACTTGCTGTTGCTTTGCCTAGGTTAAATGAAACAGAGCGTGGCACCTATTTTCAAAAAAAAAAAAAAAAAAAAAAAAAAAACAGAACACGAAACTGCAGAGAAGAGAAGCTCCCGCACCTCCAACTCCAGATCCAGAATCCCTAAACCAGCAGCAGCTCAAGCTCACTCTCGTTCTTCTCTGCCGCCCAACACCTCCAGCAGCCACCCCGCACCTCCAGCAACACAGCCACTTTCAGGTTCGTTCCTTCTCTTCCTCTCTCATTCTGCAATTTTTGGGTATCACCTCTACTATATTTTATTTTCTGATTGTAATTTTAATAAGACTATACAAGAGTTGGTTTTATAAATTTGTCCAGGTATGATGCATTACTGTATTTCTGTTCTAAGTAATTGGGATATGGAACTGCATAAAAGTTTTTCTGTCCTGTAGGTTGGGCGTCTCAACTGCATTCAAATATTGTGCATTCTGCTTCTCTTCACATCAGCTTTGTTGTTGCAACAATTTTTTTTGAGCTGCATTGCTGCTTATTGTTGTAGTCTTGTGTTGAACAAAATAGTCTTCTGCATCTTGCTTGGTGCAAAATAATGTCGGATTATACATGAATGCAAAAGAATGTTTGATAATTGCAGTGAATATAATTGATGCATTTATTGTATGGTTGTTTTTCCATCTATGTGAGTATAACAGTTCAAGTACAGAGATCTGTGGGCGAATGGTCTATGCGTTGGGTATAAGCTCCTTGTTGATTTTGAATACAGGTCATTTTATAATGTGAAGTGATTGCTGTTAAGTTGGATAATAGTATATAGAAATTTAGGTGCTTCTGTATTTGTATTATGTTCTAGCCCCTTCATTTGAGGAGCTAGTTTAATGATTTGGTCCTGGTATTGCTGGTTATGTTTTCAGTTTAATTATAATTGTTGTTTAATTTGTCTAAAAGGGTTTTTCTGCAGGTTATGTTTTTTTCTTTTCAACTATTGTTGCAAGGTGGGGATTGACATTTTTATCTGACCCCAGTTACTTTTGAGCAAATAATTTCTATTTAGTTTTCTTATTAATTCTTTAATTCCTTTGATACATATTTTCTGTTTTTGTTTATGGTTAATTTGATTCACCTAGAATGACGGGAGATGTGATGATAGCTTCTGACGCCCAGTTTTACTTGCATGGTTGATGTAATATGGTGTATTTCAATGATAATGATTATCCGATCTCTTCGGTTTTTGAACGTTCTCGTAGTTTTGTTTGAAGTTTTCTCTAGTTTTTAACTCTTTTTACTTCCAGTGTGTTTTAGTTAGTAATATGCAGCATGATATGAGAATGAATGCCCATCAGTTCTGCAGTTGAATGATGTATATTGGCATGCAATACCATGTCATATATGTTGCATATTTACGCTATATTACTTAACTTATATTCTTGTTTTTTTTTTTTTTTTTTTTTGCTACTGGATCTTCAATCTTGCCCCATGATGATATGTAAATTGGTATCCCCTTGACTGATAAAATTAGCTGGTAACTTGTACTGCATTGGTTGTTGATCACACAGGCTCCTCTTTGTTAGCAACTTTAATGACTTTGAGGCTTCCTTTTTCCGATAAAGTGGCAGATAACCTGGACTTTGATGATATGTCAACATCCAGTATAAATGAAAGTGCTTGGCAACAAAAGTGTGCTTGTGGTGGTTATATGAAACTGCAGATATCTCGTTCCGAAAAAAATCCAAATAGAAAATTTAGGAAATGCTATAATAATAAGGTACAAAAATTATATATGATATTGTGTTATGAAATTAGTGGATCAATTATTTATTCACCATATGAATGTTATGCAGGCTGGTAAATATTGTGGAAAGTTTGTATGGGATGATGAAATACATCGTACACATGGAAACATGAACAAAACGGAGACAGAAATGTTGATTAATGAAATGGTTAGTCTAAATAATAATGTAAGAGAGTTGAACTATACTGCCAAGGGTCTACTTAAAATCTTGACAGAAAAGCAGCAGCATCAAAGGAAAAGCGACTATGACTGGAGATTTCTAACTGTCATTGTTATAGCTACCATATCAATTTGTTATTTTTATAAGAATATGTAGATTTATTAGAAATGATATGTAATAATTTGTACTTGAAAGTATGTTTGACAATTATTAGAGGAATTTGAAGCAATGTGTAAAAATTGTAAAAATTGATATGTGTAAAAATTGTATTTGATATGTGTAAAAATTATTGAACGGTCATACACTGGCAATCAAATAGCAACTTTTATTTTAAAAACAAACAAACAATTACATAACATAGTTTATGAGCCGAAAAATATAAAAGCTATATAACTTAGTTTCCACAAACAAATGCTTACTATCAATATATATGTATATGAAAAATCAGTTTTTATATAATAAGATGAACTAACTTTTATATTTTTCAGATTTAAATATATAATAATAAAAATATAATTATAATTTGAATATGAATATGAATAATTCTACCGAAGTTGCTTTAAAAACTACAAAATGTGACACATTACACATAGGTCCAAAAACCAGCATATGTTTAAATAATCAAAGTGACCAAATTACACATAGTTCTCATACATTACACATAGTTTTGATACAACCAGCTTTCAAATTCATATTGATATTCATAATCTCCTATCAATCTTCATGGTCACACAGCTTCCACGATATGACAATTACGATCTTTTTGCACCATGTAAATTTGATCCTACAATAAAAATAACATTATGAGCATTCAAATTACTAGCATAATAAAACGTTTATGTCTAGTCATATAGAAGAAATTACCAGCATGAGAAGTTAAGTCATCATCTTCACTTGCCGAATTGGAATTGATGTCTTGGTCATTCATTGTAGATCTATATGATAAAAAAATAAAATATATATTACAAAGCTGAAAAATTATATGAAAAAAATTATCTTGCATATATAAAATTATTTTTTGCTTAATATATATATATATATATATATATATATCTAAGAGAGAATCTCATATATTTACCTTTCTTGCAACAGAGGACAATTCCTCTTATCGTGTTGCTGTCCACGAAGTCCACATCCTCGACAAAGGTGTGATTTTGAAACTAACATCTCTTTTGGATTTTTAAATCTTTTCCCACATCCTTTTGATCGTACATGTGACGGATTATTAATACTTGGAAGCTCTTTTGTACTTCTTTTGCTAGTTGTTTCTGGCACTGTCATTCCATCACCATTTATTTCTTTAATTTTACCACGTAGCAATTCAATCTCATTCAAAATAAATTTGGTACCCTCAACTATAAGAGATGCATCATCAATTAAATTAGAACAAGCTCGAGATAAACTTGCATGCCTAGTCACCAATGACATATCGTCATGGTCATTCATTTCTTGACCATTGTTATCCCACACTTCACCAGTTTTTACACTTTTTGTCCATCTCCTAAGAATGTATTCGCTTGGCAAAAACATGACTTGTTTAATTCGAAAGTAGGCTAATATATGTCTACATGGAATTCCATTAAAATTAAATAGCCTACAACTGCATGACACAGAATCTGAAAGTTTATTATATTTAAGCTGTCTATTCCTTGATGAGCAACTTCCACTAGCCTTCCGTACACTATAAAACATAGACTCATCATCCTCAAACGTGCAACTTAAGAAATACGCAGAACTTTCAAATAACTCATCTTGAAAAATTATAAAATTTCTCTTTGTGTAAATTTTCACCATTTGAGTCTCCATTGGGCACATAGTTTTCAACTTTGGTTGCTCATTCACATCAATATGATCTGCAACTAACTCATCATGTCTTTGATGATTAATAACTCTATTAAAACGTACAATAAAGTCCATCAATGAATTTTTGTTTGAGATGTACCTTTTGAAAAATGCATGTGAACTTTCTGCTCTTTGACTGCTCAACATTCCTGCATTATATATATGATTAAAATAAATAAGAACTCACTTGTTGTAGATTTCATACATTTGGCGCAACCATGTATTATCTCCCAAATTACTATTCTTCAACAACTCAGCCCAACTAGTCTCAAACTCTTCAATAGTCTCCGAGTTACAAATTATATTTTTGAACCAATGATAGTTATCTTGATAAACCATTGTATTTATCTTCTCCGCAAATTTATTCAAAATATGCCAGATACAGTATCGATGACAAGTTGATGGAAGAACTTGAGCAATGGCCTTCGTCATCGCAGGATCTTGATCCGTAATAATCACCTGAGGTGCATCCCTCGGCATTGCATCCAACAATTGATTGAATAACCAAATAAAAGATTCGGTTTTTTCACCACTCAACAAAGCACATCCAAAAATAACAGTTTGACCATGATGGTTTACTCCTACCAATGGAGCAAATATCATATCGTATTTATTCGTGTTGTAAGTTGTGTCAAACACTAATACATCACCAAAGAAATGATACGATCTCCTTGCAAAAGGATCTGCCCAGAAGCATCTAACAAGCCTGCTTTCTTCATCGAGTTCATACTTAAAGTAAAAGGTTGGATTTTTTTCTTCCTCAGAAGAAAAAAATTCAATTAACAATTCTGCATCATTATCTTTTTGTTCATCTCTCACCCTCTGTCCATAGTTCCTTATATCTTTCTCAACACATCCGATATTTTGAGGACCACCAGCTTCTATTTCTAGCACCCTTATTTGTTGACACATTGGAATATTTGCTTTTGATAACTGTTGGCTCAAACCTCTTTTTGCAGCTGATACAACTCTATGAGATCTTAACAAATGTATCTTGCTTGGAGTAGCAAGTGCATGGTTATCCTCTTCTACAAATTGACTAACAATCCAATTTGGTCCTGTTTGACTCTTAACCACTGTCATCTTAGCTTTGCAGCCAACTCGAACTAATCCTCGATTCCTTTCACCAGATCTTTGAACTGTATGTTTTTCTTTCTTCTGATAATGTTCATTTGTCTCTCCTTCCTTAAAACACACAAACTGTTTCCGTATTAGCTCATTTGTTCCTTTTTTTATCTTACTAGTACTCATTCTTGCACTAAATCCACATTCTCTTGCATATGCATTGTAAAATTGAAAAGCCTCTTCAATTGTTTGAAATTCATGTTTAACATTTGGCTTTTTTTGTTCTACAACTTGTGGAGTGTACAATTGAGTTCCAGTGTCGTCTAACATATTGCTGCAAGCAAATTTAGCTTATGTCATTCACATAGCTCTATGTCTATTCAAGAAATACAATGGCAGAAAAATCCAAAAAGCAAAGAAAATAACTATAGTCAAGAACCAAAACATTCACATAGAATTATATGAACCAAACTAATATGACATTAAAAATTTCGTACAGTAAATGTCACACCAATTGCCAAATGCATATCCATGTATGTATATGACTGAATTCACAAGAAACAAGTTTTTATTTCCTACCTTTCACGTAAAAACCATACACTGTACATTTAAGATTATGAGATTTAATGAATATTGGATTTCAAATAACATGCATGGCTGGTGAATTTCAGTTTAATTTTCATAGTTAAACTGAAAACATAACCAGCAACACCAGGACCAAATCATTAAACTAGCTCCTCAAATGAAGGGGCTAGAACATAATACAAATACAGAAACACCTAAATTTCTATATACTATTGTCCAACTTAACAGCAATCACTTCACATTATAAAATGACCTATATTCAAAATCAACAAGGAGCTTATACCCATCGCATAGACCATTTGCCCACAGATCTCTATACTTGAACTGTTATACTCACAAAAATGGAAAAGCAACCGTACAATAAATGCATCAATTATATTCACAGCAATTATCAAACATTCTTTTGCATTCATGTATAATCCGGCATTATTTTGTACCAAGCAAGATGCAGAAGACTGTTTTGTTCAACACAAGACTACAACAACAGCTAAAAAAAAATTGTTGCAACAACAAAGCTAATGTGAAGAGAAGCAGAATGCACAATATTTGAATGCAGTTGAGACGCCCAACCTACAGGACAGAAAAACTTTTATGCAGTTCCATATCCCAATTACTTAGAACAGAAATACAGTAATGCATCATACCTGGACAAATTTATAAAACCAACTCTTGTATAGTCTTATTAAAATTACAATCAGAAAATAAAATATAGCAGAGGTGATACCCAAAAATCGCAGAATGAGAGAGGAAGAGAAGGAACGAACCTGAAAGCGGCTGTGTTGCTGGAGGTGCAGGGTGGCTGCTGGAGGTGTTGGGCGGCAAAGAGGAGCACGCTGGCGGCAGAGAAGAACGAGAGTGAGCTTGAGTTGCTGCTGGTTTAGGGATTCTGGATCTGGAGCTGGAGGTGCGGGAGCTTCTTTTCTCTGCAGTTTCGTGTTCTGTTTTTTTTTTTTGTTTTTTTTTTTTTTTTTGAAAATAGGTGCCACGCTCTGTTTCATTTAACCCAGGCAAAGCAACAGCAAGTTTTTTTTTTTCAAAATAAATGTACAGTGCAAATCAAACGGGAGTTAAGAGTAACGGTATCTCACTCCATACCGTGTGAGAAATCTCACTTCATAGCAATTCTCATTAAATTAACTCAAAAAAATATATATATATATATTATCAGTTTAGTGAACAAATGCTTATAAATGAAAATTTTCTCTTCCTTATAAAATATCTATACGAAAATATATAAAAAATGAAAAATTTTATAATATTATATTTTAAAAGACTTTTTATAGATTTTTTTTAAAAAAATTCTATTTTAAATTCTAAATAGAATTTATTAAAGAAATTTAAATAAATATTATTTATTTATTAGATATTATACAATTCAAACATTAATACTTTTAATTTTTTTCCCATATTAACTTCAACAAATAAAACTATTTAAGCTGCTTTAAATATGTGTTGGAGTTTTTTTGTTTTATCAAATATAATGTTAGAAAAAATTTTATATATATATATATATATATATATATATATATATATATTAAATTATTTACTAATTTATCATTTTAAAAGTTAGATTTGAAAAATGGCGAAATATAATTCTCATATTATAATAAATTCAAAAGTTTTTAATTTGTTCGCTTGTTTTGTTTTTTTTAATTAATTAATTATTATTATTGTTATTGTTATTATTTGTTTAAATTACTCATCGACTCAGCTTCCTCTTTAGGGATGTCAATTTGCCCCGCCCATCCCCGAAACCGCGGTGCACCGCCCCTAATGGGGCGGTTTTTCTCCGCAAAAACGGGGTGACGGGGCGGACTTGGGCTTACTCTCTTAGACCCGAAGCGGGGATGGGCCGGGACCGAGTATTAAAGACCCCGGCCCGAACCCGGCCCGTATATATTACCTTTTTTTTTTAATATTTTTTTTAATATTTTGAAAATTAAAATTAAACTTATTGGATTGGTTATGGGCTGAAATTAATGGTATGAAAAATTAAATTTTATATTTTTTTGTGTTTAATAATTTTTGTATTTATTGTTAACTAATTAATCTCATTTTTGTTAGCTTCATCTTCTTCACCATATGTTGGAGCTTGTTCTTCTACTATGAGTAACATAGAAATTGATGAGGAGGTAAATTGAATTTATTTATTACAAAAAATGTTTATATTAAATTGTTTAAAATTGTTTGATATTATTTAATATTTTTGTCTATTTTTGTAGCAATCAACTCTTATGGAACATTCTTTCATGGAGACTTAAGGAAATGAGAAGTAAAACTTTATTATGTGTGCATGTGTATTTTTATAAATTTTATGTTTATGTATTTGGATTATATTATATATTATTTTTTGAAAATGTATGTTATTAAAATTATAAATTTGAACTTTGATATCTTTTATTGTATTTTTATTATATTTTTGGTCATTTTATTTATATTTTGCTTATAGAAGAAATTTTTTTAATATAAATTTATCAAAAAAAATTATATTAATTATATAAAAAAAATAAATGGGGAAACCGTCCCCGCACTGCCACCGATTGGGGAATCCCTGTCCCCGCCCTGCTTCTAAGAAAAAGAGAAAAATTACGGGGATGGGATGAAAAATCCCATACGGGAATGTGACGGGATTTTAAAAACCGGCCCCGCCCCCGTTGACATCCCTATTCCTCTTCAAGCCAGCTGATTGGTGTTGCGTTCCTCTGTTAGATTTTACTTTTTCTTTTTTTCTTTTTTCTTTTTTGGGAGTGAATAGTGATACTTGTTAGATTAGCAGCTTTCCAAAACTTGCAGTATATTTTCCATCAGTTTCTGGCTAACCAAACAATTCTGTCTAATGGGGTTGGAAGAGTTAGAGCCCATTTTCGGCGAGCCAAAGGTCGAGTGGGCAGGTAAGGGTTCGGCACCATCGAGTCGGTTCGTGCTTTATGTCCATGGTGCCGATCCTTCTCACCTCAGAATCGTTGTCACTGATTTCCACTCCAATACCTGGGAGGCCGTACGCTCTGCTTTGCAGCTCGAGGACATGGTAACCATTTGACCTCTCTTATTTTTCCTCTTCCTCCTTTTGTACCCTACACAACTTTTTGAGGCTGACTTCATGGTTCCAATTTTATGAAAGAAGTTGAATTTGACCCTTTCAAGATTTTTATTTTTTTATATATATATTTTTTCTGGTTTTGATTAAATTTGATTCCATAGACAGTTGTTTTATGAAGGAATTTTATATGATTACTAATTGTAATAGTGAGCTTTCACATTCAAAATCCTTTTTTTCCTATTTTAATATCCTTCTACTTGAGATTATACTTCTCTTGTTAGTAATTGTATAAGAAGAATTCAAGAGGCTAAAATGAGCCTAAAGAAAACCAAATCAATGGTACTAAAAGAAAAAGAAAAATGGAAACGCAGTTCGAACTAGCGTATTATTTTCTGTTCTGCATGACTGTATCCTTTGTTAATTTGTTTTCCAAGAAATTAAAAAAAACCAGGAGAGAAGGAAATGAAAACAATGTATATAGTTGTGTGTGCTTTTCTGCGTTATGAAGGGTCCTAAGCAATAGAAATTCCAGAAGACAAAAGCTAAAAATAAAAAGAAAAAAGAGAGAAAAAGAGAGGTGAGGCGAAGTGAATTTGAGAAGATATAGTTGAATATCAACCAGCTTTACATGATCCTTTTCTAGTTGGCCACTTTGTGAATCTATGGTTAAATTTTAGATTTTAACTAGACTTATCGATGTCGTCGTGATGGTTTGACGTGAGAGTATTTTCTGTTGTTGAAACTATATCTTTTGGAAACATTATAAAGATTTTATGTATTCCTACTTACTTGCTCTAATGGCAGAGGGACGACATTGGAATAGGGGGCTCCTGGTCGGAGTTTATGGACTATGTTATGGCTTCCATAAAATCTCAAGATGCAAAGCTTATTCTGGAGGGTGGTCTAAACACAGTCAGTGGTTAACATTCTTATTCCTTATTTTCTTAGTTTTTATCTTCAATTTCAAATTTCATGATTTTCTCTCCTAGGCTTGTTGTTGATACTTCAAGAGAAATGCTATTTGAATAACCTGTTTGAGTATTTTTTTTGTGCCAAAAATGTGCTTAAGCAGAAAAATGCTGCCATTAGATCAGATCAGAGTTGTGAGTTGTGAGGTTGGCTGGATTTGCATATGGTACATATAAGTCTTGAAATTCTTGATAAGGAGAATGAGCCCTGAAAATCTGAATTATTTGACAGTGTCAATCAGTGTTTATAGGCAAGAAGTGACCTTGTTTTTAAAACATTATCTCCAATTTTAAAATAAATAAATAAATAAATAAATTCTGCATACTGCATTATATATATGTATTGCAGTATTCTTGAGGATTATTCATAATAATATTATTTGGCAGTGTCAATTAGTATTTATGGGTTTCGATCATTTTTATTACTTCTAGCATTGCTTTCACCCAGATTTCTTGCTTTGGGCAAGAAGCCACCTTGTGTTTAAAACATTATCTCCAATTTTAAAAAATATTTTCTGTACACTACATTTTATATACGCATTGCAGATTGCAGTGTTCTTGAGGAAGAATATTCATAAAGTATCTCTGCTGGGTATTTCAGGTGCTGAATGCGAAATTAGTTGCTCAGAAGTCAAAAGGAATGCCAGTGATATCCATTTCTCTCACAGGGCTTGTTGGTTCTGCTGCTAGTGCAGCTATTGCAAATCTATCTCTTGAGCTCTATAAAGCTTTCAATAGCATCCATGATTCATACAGAGAAGGTGGTATTATTTTTTTCGCCTGAAATATTCGGGTAAATATATGCCTCTTTGTGTGTGTGTGTGTGTGTGTGTGTGTGTGTTTATATCTATGTTGCTTGTTTGGAATTGGTAGATCACCTCAATACAGTGAAAATACTATGATTCCAGAGCTGAAATCGAGCTCTTTAATGAATTAGATATAATCCATGATTTATATAGATAAGGTGGGCCCCTTGTTTTTTGATCTTTAAGAGCTCTTAAAATAAATTAGTATTGTTAGATTGCACTCCTCAGTTAGCTTCAATCGAGCTAAACCAATACTATCTCCCTTTCATAGACCAAAAGAAACTTCCAAACAATGAATCCCAATTCTTAACTTCAAAAACTCTTTGCGATAGTATACGTATAAAATAGGCCTACCTAAACTGTGCATACAATAACAAAGGGATCTTGCCATGAGTCCTTGTTTAGGTCAACTGTTGCAGTGAACAGTATAACATATGATTCCTTACCTGGATTTTGCACTCAGAAGGCAGCAGAGCAATCAGCCCTAAAATGCTCTTGAGGAATTGTCCAAATCCATTGAATATGAAAAGTTCCTCTTGATACCAATTCTTGAATCTGGTTTGTGGAAAAATCTACGTCAGGAGTACGCACAAAAACAAAGAGGGACCTTTGAATATATCCTTGCCAAATAATTGAATCAGCTGATGGAGAAACAAGATTTACCTGCACTGTTGAGTATGAGGAGACTGAGTACTGGACCAGCAGCAAGATCCAAGATACAATGGCTATCGAAGATTAAGCTTTTATGCCATTCTAGTGTTCCCCCTTTTTTTTTTTTTTTCCTTCAAGAATTTTACTATTTTTACTTAAAACTGAGGTAGAATCCTGGGAAAATAATAAAGAAATGAAAGATGGGAGATAAAGAGAAGAAGAGAGGACTGGGAAATATGGCATGGTATTCTATACTTGAACTGCCTGAGGGTTACTATAATGCATATTTATAAGTAGAGAAAGATGACCAAATAAGGAAACTAAAAAACTTAAGATACACGACGGAGATAATTCCCAAATAAATAAAATGCCTAATTAGTTAGTTTCTAAACCTACACAGCTACTACACTCACCATCGTCAGTCTCCACCTCTAATCCCAAAGAATATCATAATAGCTTTTCTGGAATAACTGTTGCTCCTTTTTTGATTGTGCTGCAGAGCAAGAGAGGTCTTCTCAGTTGACAAAAGCATTAGCAGCTGAAAAGGTATGCCTTGCTGTTTGTCACAATTTACATGTAGTTGAGCTATTGAATTTTTTCACTTGCCTCACTTCTAGATATGTTTTAGTAACTGTCTGCAATATTCAATTCTGTATTTACATTATGTTGTTCAAGTATTATTTCTACTGATTAGCAGCCTGTGGAATAATAGAATATACAGTTGAATACAGCTCTAGATCCTATAGTTAGTTAAATTTTCAATTTCATCCATGTAAAAATTTCAATTTCATCCATGTAAATGTTAAGTTTTCCATGACGGCCTATATATTTGAAAGTTGTTTGAACAAAGGACACTTATAAAAGGTTTCTAAACATGTGCCTAGGGGTTTTTGTCCCCAGTGCCCCCTGTAGTTTCAACATTTTTGCATTTTACCCTTTGTAGTATATATGCTTTTGCATTTCAACATTTCTAAAATAGATGGCCTAGATGGTTCTGCAACATTATCAATTTAGTTTAGGGAGAAGGAAAAATAAAAAAATAAAAAAAATAAAGATTTTTGAACAAGATCCATTTGGCAGCTTTTCATTCGATACATGATAGTTTGATACAAGGTTAGCTTTTGATTTGATACATGTTAGTTTAATACAAGATGGTTACTTGCTAAACATTTCTCCGTTTATATGTCAGGAAAGAAATGAAAATATCCAGAGCCAACTAGAACAGTATTCAAAGAGGCAGAAGTTACAAAGGATTAGTTCCTCTGGCAAAGCAGATGTTTCTTCTCTATTAAATAATGGCTTGGAAAACTCTCCAGGTGTGTAATCTATTTTGTTCTACCTGAAGAAATTACCTTTTTGGTTGATCCTTAGTTCTGCATTCTAAAATGGGGGATTGGATGGGAGTGGATTATCATTTTGGTTTATTTTAATTTAATTCTAAACAATTCGTTATTTTGGTTAAACACTCTCGTTAATTGGATAATTTCCTAGGTTATTTAATCATGAATAAGCAAACATTACTGTTAAACATATATCCCAATGGGATCTATACAATTTTAACCACATCAATTAGATTAGTCCATTAGAATATATATTATTCCTTACATTAGCAATATATTTTGTGTCTGATAATATTAATTGAACAGACAACACCTGCTTGGTTGTAGCTTCTAATTACCTCTAGGCCTAGGCATCAGTGCATCAGTATTTACAATGCAATTGAAAGAAAATGTAGCCACCCACACCACACACACACACACAGAGACACGCACACACAAAATTAATAATAATAACAAATAAATAATAAAATAAAATAACAAAAAGTTGAACGAAAAATGGCTTGTGCATGTCTTAATTTGTGGGAGTCTTCACAAATTGTTTGGTTGAAGATAATTATTACAATAACAGACAAAATGAAAACACAATTTGCAAATTACCATTTAACCAGCTAATTTAATGGATCTATTCATACACTCTTTCAGATGGCTTTTTTGAAATTTAGTGTACAAAGAGGGAATATGCCACTACCACGTCTTCCCCACTTCTCATTTTCACTCTCCCAGTGGCAATTCAAGCACTCGCATGTGTAGGGTTGGAAGAGTAACGGGCCTCTTTTGCACTAGTTATTTATTAGATGTGTTATGGAGCTGTGTTCTTTAGAACTATCCTAAGTGAGCATGATAGGAGCAAAATGAGTAAACATGAACGAAGAGAAAAACTGGGTTTCACCAATTAGTTGGTGTAAGATAATTTTAAGTTCACTTAAGTTGTTACCTAAACCTATCATTCTTCGTTGTGATAATACTTGTTTATATCTTAAAGACGTAAAAATGCTTTTGGATTCATCCTAAACGTTATTTTTGCACATTTAAGCATATTCTTATATAAGGATTATTCTGATTCCCAAATGATGTCAGATTATTAGTTTGTAAATGAATGATTATTGGATTATATAATGCCATTTACATTAACAAGACATGAATTTTGATTGCCTCATTAAACTACAGAAGAACAAGCACCTAGTGACACAGCCTCAACAAAAGTTGTCAATCGTGTTGTACCTGCATATCGCAGGTAAGTGAGCATGCCCATTATCTGGCTACCACTTCTCTTTGTTCTTGCACATGAATAACAGCATGTTAATTGGACAGGGCAAGAGTAAGAGGCGTTCTTCTGCAGAATACCGAAGATGTTGAAGATAAGTAGAAGCTAGGATATCAACAATGTTAGTCATCATGTTCTTTGTTTAGAAGCTTTATGTATAGAATCTTAAGTTTTATAAATTACAAAAATTTTAAAGAAAAAGAAAATGAAAAAGTAGTTTCTTGCTATTGGTCCCTCAAACATGTCTTTCTTCTTCTTCTTCTTCTTCTTATGTCCATGTTGTATGAAATCAGTTACAGATGGCAGGATGAGATATTTAAAAAATGCATCATGGATGTCATATTGTAAACAATGGCAGCATTTGGTTCTGATGGGCCATACAGATAGTACAACTCATTATGTTTAAATGCTTAAGCTGCAAACCTAGCCTTTGTTAGAAGATGCTTGAAAGCTCTTATGGTTTGCATATGTTTTGAATTTTATGATTCTGTTCATTAAGTTTCACTCACTGTAATCCTGCTTTCCATTTTAAAGAAGGATGTTTTGTTTTTTAGTAACTTACAAATAACATTTTGCATCAAGACTTGGCTTTGCCCCTAATTCCCTTGTTTAAACTGGGTCAAGCACCTGGGAAATCATCAGCAATGTCAGTATACCTCAATTCAGATAAAGATATTCTACTGATTCTTGCCGCAAATACAATGTGGTTGGTTTGCATTTAGCCAGCCCTTCACAAAATTTTACGGGTAGAATCTTAAGAATATTGCATGTTATAAAAAGCAGTAACAAGACCAAACATCTACAAGGTTATTTTACATGCAAAATTTGAATTGCAGTAAATTATTTAGTACATATATTTTGTCAGTCTTGACTGTTGAAAATAGGTTCTAACATTTTTCAATGCCATTTAGAAGATACATCATCGCTGTCGTTCATTTTTGCTTTTCTTCCTGCCGGAGTAGAAGGACCAGCAACCAGGTATGAAGTTGATCTCAGTACACCTGCATGGCATAGGAATGTGTGCAGTATCTATTAGTTGTATTAGTTGTATTTGCAATAATTCGTGCGTGGGTTTGCATTTAACATTTTGAAAGCATTTATTTTCTCATTCAAAATCCTTGTTTTGCTTGATCTGTTTTTCTCTTGAGGGGATAACTAACCATTGATGTAAATCATCATTTATGCACTAAAGCTGACAAGAAAGTACGTCTAACAAATACCTGATTTTGTTGCTGTTGCTACTACCAGTGTTACTGCTCATGCTTTCCTTGAGGATGCTTTTATTCAACCCTGCAAGTACAAACCTGGTTATCCACATATTTCTGCCCTTATATGGTTTTTGGATAGTTTAGATGATGAACCTGAAACTTTTGAGCGATTCACAGCTTTTGCTTTCTTGTATGAGATGTTGGGAAGAACAACTTCATTGGTACCGTTTCATTTTCCAGACTTGCAGTCCTTGATAATTGACCAGTTTTAGAGTTGACTTTCTTGTTGTTGTGCTTCTCAACTTGAGCTTCAGTGTCTAAATGAAAACTTCAATGTTGGATGGCAATCTTTTCTCCGACATCCTGCAGGCCATGCTGCTCATCAACAATATCTTTCAGAGAGAGTTCATAACTAGATTTGGACATGTTATGGATCATTTTCATGAGCTCCCTTCTATATTCTGAGAGTTCATAACTAGTAGAAGACTCACACTTGATATCTATTAAAGTGTTTGCCTCCCATAATGGTGATGAGTAAACACCAAACCCATCTTGATCCATCTGTCCTTTAGCTTGAAACTCTAAGTCACCATTGGTTATATGATCACTAAAGTTCTCAATATATTTGGATTTACGAGCACCCCAGAAATTGAATTCTTTATCTCCTGTACTAGCACGTCTGCTGTGGATTTTGTAGGTTGGACTGCAAGAGGAGAAGTGATTGCCCTTGAATTGTTGGTGGTGATGAAGCATGGTTTAAGGGGAGAGTAAGATAAGGAGGAATTTGAGATTTCATGGTGAGATTATTGAAGCAAGCAGCCTCTTCAATTGTAAATCTAGTTTTGTCATGTTTTCGACAGAGCTTAATAAGAAGAGCAGTAAAGTCTGAGTCAAAACTGTTTTGACTTGGGTTGGAAAAGAAAATGACCCTCCTATTTTAACATATTCCACCATTTGTCTTCCTCGTATTTTTCATAAAAATAAACCGATAGTCCTTTCAATCCATCTAATTTTCTGTTTGTATTCTTTGCCCTGTTACTTAAAAAAAAATCGACCATTCCAATAGAATATGAAAATCTCTATTAGAATATGCAAATGATTCATTAAAGTCCAATAAGGATGATGTATGCCTTATTTGGATGAATAACTTGTGACTCTCAGCACTCTAGCTGATATTTTTAATTACTTGTATTTATTTACTTGGGGGATTTCTTAAGCAAAATCCTTTGTCTAGATGGAAACATGAGATTTGGAATAGACAAAATGAAATTATTAGTTAGCAAAATTGTTAATCTTGAAGTAAGCCATATTAGTTGTCTTGGCTCGTAGGTAATGTTTCTGAGGGTCAATAGGTCTTTCCATTGACCATGTCTTTACCTTAAGGAATTTCTCGGAATATTTTAGCTTCTTTATTCCTTTTTATTTTGTTTTCTCATATATTAGGTTTGTTTAAATTCAATACTTCCATATTAATCACGAAGTAATCTTTTATATCGGAAATATGGAACAGTTAAAATATAGATATAAAAAATCTCCAAGACACCCTTTATGCAAACTAATATATTGTTTAATTAACAAGTCAAAAGAAAGTACTCTTTGACTCTCCAAACATAAATGTGGGAACTATTATTTCATACCACATGCATTACATTATACCAGCATTTAAATATGTACCCTAAATCATAGCAACATTAATACTTTGTTCCCTGGCCCAAACTAAAACTTTTTTATCGTATCCTAAACATTGTTTTATTGTGTCAAGTCCAATGAAGTCTTTCAACATATCAATTTGATAAGATTAATTATATAAAATTTTTCTAACTTTATTTGAAAACTTATTTTTAGACGGTTATATGACTAAATTTGCCAAATTATTAGAGAAAATAGTTATTTACTTGAAATTTAATTCCATTTGATATTCAAGCCCAAAATTTGACTGTTCCATTAGAATGAGATTGAGAAAGTGATATTGAAAATCCTCTATATAATGAGAAGCAGTAGAAGTTTCAAGAGGTGAATTTGTATGTTTTTTTTATTGATTTGATTGATTGGATGTCGATTGCTTTCTTTGACATATTACCTCATGGCAGGCAAGGTTCACAGTGTTGTGAAAAACCTCGGAAGAAAAAGGCTCTCATGTGACTGAGTAGGTACTTGGAATCTTTTTGTATTTCTATCTATGATATTCGTCTTGGTATATCGATATGCATGATGTTCAACTTCTGTTAGAGTCAACATCTATCCTAAATATTCACACCCCCACCCCCCAAAAAAAAAAAAAAAAAAAATCATCAATCCCAAATTTGCAATATTGCAAATTCGATGTGAAACCGAAAGTTCAACTGAATGGACACTGAAGGTTAAGAACTCACGGTCACCAATGCTCAATTTGTTATGTGTGAAGATTAAAAAAGGCTAAGATAGAAAGACATTTGATACCTCTAGATTATTATATGTAAATTCTTTTACTCTTTTTTGTTTGTATGATGGGAAAGGAGGGAAAAGTAAGCCATCAGAATTAAAAGAGGAGAGAATTCACCATTGATAACCTTAAAAAATATTTGATAGTAGATGTTTTTTGAGTGCTAGTGCACTAGTGGACATGGAATCCCATTGATTGCTGAATTACGCTAAATCTTTTTTCTTTTAATTTGCGTTCTTTATGTGTGCTGTATGCTTTGATGCTTGTGTTTAAATCTTTTAACTCCACTAATCTCAAGATCCTCAAAAATTAGGAGGAAGAGTGCGTAATTTTTCAAGACTAATACCACGTTGAATCGCCGTCCCCAATCTACTACTTTAAGCTTATAGAAAGTGGGACTGCAATATTTATATCAAGCTAACTCAGTTTATATCAAGGTGCTAACAAATTGATTAGTAGGGAAGGTTCAAGTCCCACCGCTGTCCAAGTTAGAGGTTCAGTCAAACCCTCGAAACTATAAGCATAGATGTACGCAGATTAGTCAGTTGATGCAGGTGAATCCACCACTCGCAAGGGTACACCAATACTTACTTATCCCTCCAACCTTTTTTTATTTTTTTATTTTTTTTAATCTTTTCTTTTACCAATAAATAAATAAAAGCTTTTGCAGTTTATTATCAACAAGTTCTTCAACTATATACCTGTTGATAGATTGATATTGTTACAGAATCAGATGTCAAAATAGGCCATATTGTGTTCATATAAATGAAGATAGGCATAAGAAGACTCACGTTGAGTCTTCATTTCAGAGTTTACTTCTTGCTTCAAATTTATTTACAACTTCAAATCTTTTTTTTGAACAGTGCAATTTGATACTCGTAGGAAACTGTTAATATAGCTAGGAATTGTTATTATTATTATTATTTTAAAATGAGTACAGATTAACTTAGTCTCTGTCAATTTGCTTTCTGTTGGAATTATACATGTTATACATGTGCTGTAGGAATAGGGCTACCTTCATAAAAATATTAAAACATAATAATGCCCTCAAATATATATATGTACAGTTTGCTAATGGGAAGAAATAAATTTACATACTTGGCTTTGATTACTCGCATGAAATTAAGGAATACCAGAAATAATTCTGTGAAAATCACAAAATTTAGGCATGTTTATTGTAATTGAACCTCATGTTTTGCCTTCTCTCGCTTTTTATGGTCTGTTTTTTCTTCGTTTTCTTTTAGGAGCTCTAGGGAAGTTTTGAACGGAAATTAGTGTTTCTTTAATCTTTACAAACTAAAAATTTGGTTTGCACTAGTAATTTCTTTAGCTAATGGATTTCACTAATTTTGATTGCTGAAAGTAGCTCCTAGCTCCTGACTTACATAGCTTTGCCATTCAGAAAATGCATCCTCTGTTTCATTCAGCTCTGCTTTTATTCTTGCAGCCCAAGAAAGACCAACAACCAGGTACCAAATTGGTGTCAGCACACCTGCAAAGCATAAGATGTTATTGGATATATCCGCAACTCTTTTTTATTACTAGAGACCATGTAAAAATAATCAATAAGACACTAAAAGTTTTATATGAAAATCTAACAAATGCTTACCTTCTTGTGCTATTGTTGCTTTTGCTAACGCTTTTCCTGAAGATGCTTTTATTCAACCATGCAATAATGAATCTCAATGTCCATATTTTTTTATTCTTATGGTTTTGATCAGCTCGTTTAGGTGATGAACGCGAAGTAACTTTCGATCGACTCAATTGTTTTCCTTTCTTGTTTGAACTTAGAGGAGTTATTGGGAAGAACATCTTTATTAGGAAAGTTTTATCTTCCATACTTTCAATCCTCGATAGCTGACCGGTCTTGAAGCTCTTTTTCTTTCTCTTTTGCTTCCTAATTTGAGCTTCGGTGTCAAAATGAAAACTTCGATCTTCGATGACGCTCTCTTTTGCAGCATCCTCCTGCAGGCCATGCTGCTGATCAACAATATCTTTAAGAGATAGTTCGTAACAAGATTCGGGCATGTTATGAATCATTTCCATAAGTTCCCTTCTACTTTCCAAGATTAATCCTCGTCTTGCCGATGCAGGGGAAAGATTACAGTAGTGATGGTTGTAAGGAAGCAAAGGAGAAGAATCAGTGATATTTGTCATATTGTTGGACTCCTGGAATGGTGATGAGTAAGCACCAAAGCTGTCTTGCGCTTGACACTCTAACTCACCACCGCCGCCGCTGCTTATATGATCGCTAAAATTTTCTATACAAATGGATTCGCGTGCGATGCAGAAATCGAATTCTTCATCTTCTCTGCTTGTACATCTGCTATGCATTTTGTAGTTTGGACTCCAAGAAGAGAGGTTCAGCATTTTGTTGTTGAATTGTCGATGAAGCTTGGTTTTATATGGAAATTAAGTATAGGGAAAGCAGTTTGAGATTTTGTTTTCGATTTAAAATCTACCAGTGTCCTGTTGTCCATAGAGCTTAATAGGAAGATGAAGAGCTATAGCAGTCAACTATGTCAAAGTCATTGCCGTCTAAGATGGGGTTAGGGAAGAAACGCGCCAAAATTTTTCCAACTTTCCACAACTTGTCTTTCATAGACCGATTGACTTCAATTTTTTATTTTTTATTTTTTTTGTTTTTTTCATAATTGATTGTGAACTTTTGGTTTATATTCTCTGTCTCGTTACTAAAAAATTTTGACCATTCCAATAGAATTTGACAATTCTCTCTATAAAATGAAATTGGAAATTGGTTCGAGAAAAACCAATTAAGATAATGTGTCCTGTCAGTAAGGTAAACAATTGATTGATTGATTGACCCCCAAATTGGTGCATGGACAGCGTTTCAGATAAAATCTTGTATTAGGGGGTTTTCTTCAGCAAAATCCTTGTCAAGAAGGAAAAATTTATATTTAGAGTAGACAAAATAAGCCTTTGTTTATCCATGACCTAAAACCTATTTTCCAATTCAGCCAAACAAGCTCCAAGTGTCATAAGCAAAAACATTTTCATTTTTCATTTTTCAATATTCTAAGGCAACCTACTGCTATATGATATGATAGTGTTTTGAAGAGTCAATTGATCAAGATACTTCGTATTATGTCTCTTTCTTAATATGTTTATTGCAAAACTTTAGTCCCTTTGCTTTGAATGATGGTTTATGACCCTTAAAACAATCTTTAGTACTTTTTAACGATTTTTTAATTTGACTAAAATTATGAAGATTCGTGGTTGTGTGGAGCTAAAGATTTCATCTAGAACAATAACATGCATGTAAATTTCAAGTCATTTTACTCGATCAAAAGTGCTTTGATCTCCCCCATACCTTGCCCGGCCCCTGATAGTGAATCTCTTTCCCATCTAGAGATTGGGGATGATTAGGTAAATTCCCATCCATATTTTTAAGTGCATAAACAATACAGGTTATCAGCCTCATCATGGTTGGTATGTACATGTGAATACGTACAACTAATCCAAGAAAAATTGACTTTAAAAATTGATTATTTTGTATATTCAATTAAAATTTTTATCAAATTTATTTATTAAATAATTTAATGAATGTTATATTACTATTGAATTAATTTATTTATTTATCTTTTAAAAATGTATTTGTCATTAAGAATAAAATAAATTAAAACTCACCTTAAGCACCGACGCAATCGTTAATAATGTTTACAAGACTTAACATCTATCTACAGCAATCCCACTTGGTCAACAATATTTGGGGTGTCCATTATTTCCGTCCCCATGAAAATGATCACCTGGTTGTGCTTGTGCTTGTGCTTGTACTTGCGCTTCAACTATGGCATCGGTTTGCAATGGGTTTGCTTGGTTTCCTTGTGCGGAAAGAGAGATTACAAGATGCTTGTGCTTGCACTTGAGAAGACTAACATAAGCAAGGAGATCAACCTCAGGCGCATTTGCCTGTGTCAAGCTGTCTCTTCTTCAATGACCTCAACTAGTTATGTCAGGCATAGATGATTGAAATGGAACTAGGGGTGTATATGAATCAAGGTCACCGACGGACCCACATAGGGCACCGGAGGCAGGTGCCCTCACCTCAAATTTTTTTGTTTTTCAAATTTTCTTCTTATTTTCTTTACTTATTTGACTATTTTGCCTCATTTTTTTTATAGTTGAGCTCCTTTTTTTCTAAGTTTAGATATTTTATTTTCGTAATTTCCTCACCAACCAAGCCTGCTAACTGCTTTTGAATTTTTTAATTAGCAATTTTTTTTTTTTTGTGTTTTTAATAATTTGTTTAATTTATCTTTTTCTTTTATTTTTTGCTAAGAATTTGTTTCATTTATCTAAACCATCATCTTTGCTTATATTTCTGTTATTTTTCTTGTTGGTCTATTTTTATTTTTCATATCTCATTTATCCAAAATAATATTTGTAATACGCATTGCCATTTTTTTTTAGTCATATCATGCTTCATATATATAAAAAAATAAATTATATCATACTTTTTTAATTACTATTATTTATAATTGATACTAGAAAATTAAATTTATAATTGAAACTAGAAATATAACTCTAAACAATATAATATTTATTTAATTACTTTTTGATCTATTTCATATAGGAAATTGTGTAATTTTTGGTTTTATTGAAAAATTTCTTTCATTATTTTATATTCGTTTAAATTATTTTCCTTTCATGGAAAAAAAATTATTTTAGTAAATATTCTAATGAGTTGGACAATGTCTTTATTGTTATTCCGTCAAAACAGTAAGTGGAAAACATTTGATGTTTGATTTAATTGGAAAACATTTGATGGTTGATTTTGTAATAGTACTCCTTCTGAAATAAATTTCTGAGTCCGCCACTGACCATAATGAACCCAATATCCCTACTCTCAAACTTGTTTTATATGATTTTAAGAATATTCAAATTATGGCTCAAATTTATAAAATTTTGAAATACCTCAACTTATTTATAAAAAAAGATCGAACTTAACTTGGCTGGTTTGTTTAAATACAAAAGCTAAAAGTTTGAGCATTTAATATTACTTAATCCATATTTTAATACTAAATTAAATAAATTTAATTTATTTTTTAAACTTTTTGATAAAATTAAAAAGTTTATAAAATTAAATGAAAACCTATTGTTTACGTATCATAAGTATTTATTATTAAATTAAAAAAAAAAAAAAAACAGGTTTAAAATAGACATGTATAAGTAACAGATTGAAGCTACTTGTAAGCTACTAATGAGTTTCATTGCTTCCTCAATATTGGCTCATGAGCTTCATTTATTGTTCAATATTGGTTTATTTTAAAGGTGACCTGAATTTGAGTAAGCTAAAACTGAGCCGATCTTGAGCTGATCACGAGTTATTTAAACCTATTATCGATCTTAATGGAACTTGTTGAGGGTGTGCAAGACCAAGTCTCGTATTTGCTAAACATGGATATCCGAAAAAGGTATACAAGAAGTTTGAATTATTGCAAGTAAAAAGATTAATCTTTTAAAGTGAACTCTAAACCTTAATAAGTGGTATCTGAGTTAAGTCTCCAACAGAGCCATGTACACACATAAATGAACCCAAATGTAAATTGAATGATGGTAGACCCTTACGGGTGGATCACAATAATGGAGTTGTCAACTAACATAGCCCGTAAAGATAGTGGTCTTTGGCTCATGGGTAACTGTTTATTTTAGAATTATAATATATTCTAAATTAAAAGGGAGAAGGATTTTATCCAGATCTTAATATATTGGCAGCAGTTTTTCGTTTAGACCAAGCTTATAAATACGAACTCAAAATTCATTTATTTTGAAATTTGTATATATATATATATATATATGTGTGTGTTTGTGTGTGCGCGCAAATAAAATTAGTTCATGTCATAAATATATATATATATATATATATATATATATGGGTGTGTGCGTGTGTATGGGTGTACACGCACATAAAACTATTTCATGTCATTTAATAGTCTCTTTTTTATTTAATTATTTTTTTATTTTATGGCCTCTCTAGGCCATTTGGTTTTACATTAATTTTAATCCTTTTACTTTTATTTTTATTTTTATTTTTTACTTTTTAAAATTAATCCATAGGAATATTCAATTAGATAATATGGGTTTTGGAATTGAATATTTTATAAAATTCATAGAAATTCTTTTTACAGTTATAAAAGAATTCTATACGATATTATTTTTTTACACACTATCATTAAATATATAAAAAATATAAAATAAATGTATACAATATTCTTAATATTTAAAATGTCCACAATTCATATAGTTCCAACTAGGCCAAAATCTTTTTTTTTTTTTTTTTCCTTCTCTCAAATCAAATACCATTCCATGAAAATTGGTATTTGCGGTTAGGCAATTAACCATACTGTTTTTTTATGAAACTAATAGTCTTGAAAACTCTATGAATTTTCTTTACAATAAAAAACTTTTGGAAAATATAAAGCTATATTCGTTAAAGTGTTTGATTTCAAAATTATAAATGTCTCTAAAGATTTTCGATCGCATATTTTTGAAAACATTTGAAATATTTATCTCTTAAGACTTTCGGATGCATATTTCTAAATATAGTTGAGATGTTTAATCATATAAATTTGAGATATTTAGTTATACACTTCTGAACAAAAATATGTTTAATTATTAAATATTCTTGATAATAATCTTAAATAGAGGAAAAATATAAATTTATAATGAAATTGTGAATTCATTTAGTAATCCATGATTACAGTGGGCAAGCTAATGCATGTACGTTATTGTAATTGTAAATATCATATTAGGTGCATATAAATATTATATATGTTCATAGTTCACAATTGAATTAAAAACCTTTTGTTAAAAAAAAAGAAAAAAAGAATTAAAAACGCATTGTTAAATCACAGGAATGGTCGTATGAGCGCTGTTACCCAATGATTTCAAACTTTGAATCTCATCAGAATTTGAAATTTAAAAAAATTGTCAAAATTCTATAAACTTTAGCTTGGATTACAATTAATTAAAAAAAAACTAAAAAAAGAAAGAAGTTTCGATTACAATTTGTATCAATGCATATAATTGGCACCATACATATAAAATAAATGAGTTTGTGGTAAAATAAAATTGACTCAATTATAAAGCCACTCATACCGATATTTCGTAGATTATGAGTTGAGATGCATGAAAAAGATTACTGCAAATAATAAAAAAATAATAATAATAAAGGAGTTTTAGCAAGTATAAATGATTTTGGTGTGACATCTTTAATTTATCATAGACTCAATTAATAAAAGGGTTAATTTTATACCATTCTCTTTATATTTGACTTAAATATAAACTAGTCTCTTTAATTTCAAAAATATCATTAACGTTTTTTTTAGGTTTCAAAAAGTTATCTTTTTTCCCTTTATTTGTTTCATTCACTCTGCTTTGAAATAATATTATGTACACCTCATAGGAGATGATAGTTTGAAAATTTTAAAATCTAAGAGATTAAATTGTAATTAATACAAACTTTAGGGGTTCAACTATGATATTCCGTCCATAAAAATTTTTAAAAAAATTGTACTACTATTTTCAAGTTTATGTAATCTTAAATTATTTATGTCCAATTGAATATATATAAATATATATGATACAACTAATTAGGTTAAATATTTTTATGTTGGTTACAGACTAATTTAAACATCAATTTTTATTACGAGTGTCATTTAAATATGTAAATAGGCATATAATTTCATGAAAAATAAAAGTAAAAAAGTTCACGCAGATAGGTTTATTGGCGCTTGATAAAAAAATAAGAGAGAAACAGAATAAAGTAACCCAATGTTTAGAGAATTATAAAGATTAGCATTATTTTATTATAACCACATAATACAGGGAAAGATAGCTAGAGAAAAAGAAAAGGTACTACGAACATTAGCACTTATAATGTCCATCTTTAACAAGCAACTTATTTACTAGCTATAGCTAAAGAGTCATGCTATAGCGTTGCTGTGTTACTTATACTTTCCTTCTTCTAGCTAGCTACCTCTATAGAAGGTTGCCATTTTAGTTTACGCCCAAGATCAGGAGGAGAACCTCGGCACCTCTCAGGCTTAGTGCATCCTCTTGAGTAAGGCCCCTGCGTTGGCGGTAGGCAGCCCGTAGGTGGGCAAGGAGTTGGGTCACCTTTTCCAATAGGCGGGTATCCAATTGGGGTGGCATTCACCAATAGTCTATTAAGAAAAATGAAGCAAATCAACGATGCGATGCATAGAACATTTATAGAAAAGGAAGCTTTCAAAGTTGCCATGTCTCGGAAAAATTAGACGAATATATATATATATATATATAATATCCAAACTAAATTATACAAGAACTATATTGGAAAACGGAGAGTGTGATGGCTTGTTAGATTATGGTGCTATTTATAGTGCCGTTTTTTATCCAGTTAGTCTATGCTTAGTGGAATCATTAGAAAGAAAGGAAATAAAGGGGATAGGGGAAAATGATTAGGCCATATGAGTAATGCCTTCCATGTTTGGTAGGAGGGATAAAAAAGGAACATTAAAGAGGACTTTTACGTAATCCTTCTAAATCCATCAAAATGCACATCAATATTTAACAAAATGAAAAGGAAAAAAAGCTAGATAGATAAATAATTTAATTTCTTTCTTAAAAATCTTACCTTTAATTTTTGGCGTCTAAATCAGATAAATTAACTTCCTTTGGAAAAAAAGGATTTCAAAGATAGATACGGAAAAATATATATATATATATATATATATGTAGCAATTTTACGGTACGGACCGCACCAAAATCCAAAGGTTTTTGAAAAAAAAAAAAAACATCGGTTTTACTGTGTATGCTGTATACACATATACAGCAAAGCCGACGTTTTTTTTTCGAAAAGCATCAGTTTTTGTCAGGACCCGTCCAAAGTTCCTCACCGGAACCCTAGACAAGCCCTGATCCCAGGGAAACCCTACCGGACCCTCCTATGGAAAATCCGGCAGAACCTCCCCTAAGGGATGGACTTACCACAATTTCCTGCACTGAAAACACACTTCTATAACGTCCCCCTTATTCCTCCCACAATACTACAAGTTGGTTCCACAAATTTCAGCACTTCAAAAATAAATACAGTAAACCAGTGCATAATAAATACATAAGTATCCCATACAGTATACAGAGCTTCATGAAGTACTACTAGGTATAGAATACAACAAGAGTGAAAGAAATATTACAACGGCAATAAAAGAAGAACAGGGTACTTCACGAACTAAAACAGCGATGAAGATCAAGTCCGCTGCGGATGAACACCGACAACCTGGTACCTAGAAGAACGGAATTTGAAAATATGAGATGCTAATCATCTCAGTGATTGACCCTATCTACTATACAATATAATACCACGGTAATAAGTAGATAAATAATAATTAATTGGAAATAATAAATTTCTCTCAAAACCCTTACAATTCTCTCAGTTGGAAAAGTTCCCCTTTTAAAACCTTTTCACAAAACCCTTTGTTCGTATTCCCCGAAAACTAAGACATCAAATAAATACTGGAAACGGTAATAATTATATTTTTAATTCCAACATAGTTTCAAAATCTTTATTTTAAAATCACAGTTCTGAAAATCAATTGATGCACCCACTATATACCAGTGGCACCAATAGTACCCAGCGTCCCAAGGTACCACCAGACAGGAGGTTATAGAAAGAAACTGGCATACGGTCGCGTGGCGTCCCACTGCGCCGCTGCTAACTGGTGTCCTGGCCATGGAGGGGTGGCCTACCCTCATCCGATGGCAACCACAGGACAACCTCATAATATCACCTGCGCGCTACTCACACCCTCCTGCGCGCTAATCACATCCGTATGCACAATAACCATATCACATATAAACAGAACACCAGTACGTGCACGGTGCATCTAAAAATCATAAAATCCACATATTTAATTTATAAATCAAACTCACATTTTGCATAAACAGAGCGGGTTTATTCCATCCGCTTGAACCCGGAAATTCTCCACAATTTCTTTATAATCAACATCATAAATTCCATGATTTTCAAATCCACCAACTCAAATATTCACATTTTCCCCAATAGCATAAATAATTTCTCGAAATATAATAATTAAATCTCATAATATTCTATGGGCATACTTTATAAAAATTGGAGTCACCAACATAAACAAATATTTTCCTTAAAATATTTGAAAATCAAATCATGCCCGATTTAATGTTAAAACCACAAGAATTTCAAAATTCTCAAAACCATAAAATAATTTTCACAAGGCATAAATTTATATAATGCATATTTTCTTTAATCAAAATAAATTCCCCAATAATTCCACAATAAATCAAGTAAATATTTGGCACATAGAATTTAAATTCCAAATATTCAAATCACATATAATATTCACCAATTAAATTCCCAAAATTAATTTGAAGGTGGGTCACTCACCTAGAGCACGCAATTAACCTAAGATCCACCATGGAATCAATTCCACGACTCACCAGTGCTCCTAGAACACAATTCACACATAGTCAAATAAATTAATATTTTAATCGGTAAATAATACCCGGTACCCGGGGGGTCAAACACAAACGTTATCTAAAATTGACAAATTATATGTCTATGGAAAGCTTGTGAGATGAGGATCACATTACCAACCTCCATTGAGCCCAATTCGATCGGCGGTGGCCGGAATTTGGTCGGAAAGATTCGGCCGGTTTTGATCCCTTCGTATCTTGCAAATCGACGGGAGTTGACTTAATTGGAGCTCAGAATCGGAATCAGAGGGTCCAAATTAGTGGGAAAGGACCGGTTGCACGACCGGTGGCCGTCGGAAAATGGGCAAACCAGCGACACACCGGCTGCGGGCGTTGGAGGCCGATCCCGGCGCGTCCGCTGGCCATTCAGCCGGAGATTTGGCCGCCGGTGTCGCCCAGCTGCGGGCTTTCACGTCGGCCGGCGCGTGAGTGGTTCTGGTGGCCGGAAAATGTGCAGCAGGGAGAGAGAGAGACGGTCGGTGGGAAGGAAGGAAGAAAGAAAGAAAGAAAGAAAGAAGAAGAAGAAGAGGGATCGGGCCCCGTGGCCCTTTTTTCCCACGTGGGGAAAAGAAAAAAAAGAAAAAAGAAAAGAAAAAGAAAAAGGAAAATAAAAAGAAATGATTTAAAATTAATTAAATAATATTATTTAAAATAATAATAAAATAATATGATATTACACATGGTTGACATGTGACTTCTCCACATGGTGACACTTGGTCACCTTCATTAAGTCACACATGGCACATCGTTACACGTTCAAAAATAATATTAAAATAATACGGTGTTTGAAAAACTCTACAGGTCCATAACTTCCAAACCACATGTCTAAATCGGACGTGCCGCTAGTCTACGGACTCGTATCAACAAGCACTTCACAACCATGCATGAGTCAAAGCTCAAATTTGCATGAATAAAAAGTCAACTCCGGCACCCCTTGAACAGTTTGGACCTCAACTTGTTTTACTCTTAACTTTCAAACCGTAGCTCCGTTTTCAACGTGCTACTAGTCTACGAACTCGTGCCAATGTGTACTTCGTAACGGTACCTCAGTCAACCTAGAATTCCAATCGAATCAAAAAGTCAACTTTTGACCCCCTTGGTCAACGGTCAACAGTCAACCTCGGTCAACGTGCAAAAATTCCAACATGGTTCGGGACGGGGTGTTACAGTTTTGGTGCGGATCCTCATGCAGACGGCCTGCACCTTATGTTAACTCTATATATATATATATAATGCTTTTTGCTATGTATGCTGTGTACACATATATAGTAAAGCCGATGTTTTTTTTTTTGAAAAGCATCGGCTTTGGTGCGGATCCGCATGCAGACGGCCTGCACCATATATTATCCCTATACATGTAATCAGCCTCACATAAGTTATACTTGAAATTTTAGCATAAAATCTTTTTTTATTACCCCTTGAATTATTTTAAATGCTAATATATAAAAATACATTTATGGTTCTTTGAATTTCTATAGGTTTTCTTTGATAAGATTTTAGTATGTTATTAAATTTATATTAAACGACTAATTGATTTTAAATATCAACATTTGAATGAATCTAAGAGGTAAAACAGAAAGACTTAATGTTAAAACCATTAGATAGATTCGGTATATGCCAGGTATTCTATACAAACATAAAGATATAGAGAAAGCATTGTTATGCAATTTGTCATCAATGATAATAATAATGATGAAGCTTTCAAAGTTGCCATGTCTGGGAAAAATTAGATGAATATATATATATATATATACATAAGATCCAAACTGAACTATAAACTATGCTGGAAAAGGGAGATTGTGATGGGTTTGTTTAGATTTCGGTGCCATTTATAGTACCGTTTTTAATCCAGTTAGTCTATGCTTAGTGAAATCAATAGAAAGAAAGGAAATAAAAGGGATAGGGGAAAATGGTTAGGCCAGCTAAACAATGCCACGTTTGGTAGGAGAGACATACAAGGAACATTTAAAAGGACTTTTACATGATATTTCCAAATCCATTAAAATGCACATCAATATTTAACAAAATGAAAAGAAAAATAGCTAGATATGTAAATAATTTAATTTTTTCCTTAAAATCGTACCTTTAATTTTTTGTGTCTAACTCACATAAATTAACTTTATTTGAAGAGAAGGATGTTAGATAAATTACATGCTGCATGCATGTTCGCTAAAATTGATCGTAGGAGTGGGTATTATCAAATTAGAATGAAAGATGGTGATGAATGGAAAACTACATTTAAAATTAAGTATGGATTATATGAGTGGTTAGTAATGCCTTTTGGTTTAACTAATGCATCTAGCACTTTCATGAGATTAATGAATCATGTTATGCGACCATTCATTGGAAAATTTGTTGTTGTTTATTTTGATGATATTCTTGTATATAGTATGCATCTAGATGAGCATGTAGAACATCTTAGGTAAGTTTTAAATATTTTTTGAAAAGAAAGGTTATTTACTAACATGAAAAAGTGTGATTTTTGCAAAGAAGAGCTTTTTTTTTCTAGGGTTTGTTGTAAGTGCTACAGGAATTAAAGTTGATCAATTCAAGGTAAAGGCAATCCAAGAGTGGTCAAAACCCATTTCCATTACCCAAGTGAGGAGCTTTCATGGTTTGCCTAGTTTTTACCGAAGATTTGTCAAGAATTTTAGCACCTTTGATAGAAGTTGTGAAGAAGAATGTTGACTTCAAATGGGGGGAAGCACAAGATAAATCTTTTAATTTGTTGAAAGAAAAATTATCCAATGCACCTTTACTAGTTTTGCCTAATTTTGATAAAATTTTTGAAATTGAATGTGATGCTTTAGGTGGAAATATTGGAGCTGTCTTAATGTAAGAAGGAAGACCCATAGCCTATCTTAGTGAGAAATTGAATGGAGCTGCACTAAACTACCCGACATATGACAAAGAGATGTATGCTTTGGTGAGAGCTTTGGAAACATGGCAGCACTATTTAATACCAAAAGAGTTTGTGATTCATACGGATCATGAATCTTTGAAGCACATTAAAGATCAAGGGAAGCTCAGCCGAAGGCATGCTAAGTGGATTGAGTTCATTGAAACATTTTCTTATGTCATCCGCTATAAAAAAGATAAGGAAAATATGATCGCTGACGCATTATCCGGAAAGTATATGCTTTTTTCTACCATAGATGCCAAATTGCTTGGATTTGACAAATAAAATAATTTTATGAGCATGATAGTGACTTTAGAGAAATATTTAAGATCTGTTCAAAACATGGTTTTAATAAAGTTTACATCTTTGAGGGGTATTTGTTTAGGGAAAACAAACCTTTTATGCCTAATTGTAGCATTAGGGAATTGTTAGTGAGGGAAGGTCATTGTGATGGTTTAATAGGTCATTTTGGCATTTTAAAGACTTTATTATTGCTACAAGAGTATTTTTATTGGCCTAACATAAGGAGAGATGTGGAGAAAATATGTGAAAGATGCTTGAAGTGCTGAAAAATCCAAGTCCAAGTTGAAGCCGCACGGTTTGTACTTCCATTGCCGATTCCTTTCTTTCCTTGGGTGGATTTATCTATGGATACTATTCTTGGTTTACCTTGGTCAAGGACAGGTAACGATTCAATATTTGTTGTTGTTGATAGATTTTCTAAGATGGAACATTTTATTGCATGTAACAAAACTGATGATGCATCTAATGTTGCTAACTTATTTTTTAAGAAAATTGTTAGGTTGCATGATATATCTAAAACAATTGTTTCGGATAGGCGTGCTAAGGGCCTGTTTGCCTAGCTATTTTTAGAACAGTTTTTTGTTCTAGAAAATAGAAAATTGTTTCGAAAACAATAACATACATTTTTGGCCATTTGTTTCCAAAAACAATTCTAGAAAACAAATTAAAAAAAAAAAAAACAAAATTTGGAAAACATCAAAAAGATGCTTCCACTATTTTGAAACCCACCTGTTTTCACCTTCGTCGCTCACACCTGCTCCTTCACCGTTCACACCAGCTTACCACGAATCCTTTACCACTCTTTGAACAGATCATGAATAGCATTCCTTCGACAAATTTCGAACAGATCTCAGCTCTTGAAGTTCATCGATCTAGGTTTCTCATCTCTTCTCTTTCTATTTTTCTTTACTTCACCGATCTAGGTTGAAATTTCATTTATTTGTTCTTTCTCCCCCCATTTGGTGCATCAATATTCTCTACACAAAGTAAATATATTCTCTGGGTCCTAATATTTGATGCCCTCCATGGTTTTTTTTAGCTGGTGGGTGTTTGTATTTCTCTCATTTATGATTTATGTTTTTCTTTGAATCATAGAACTGCGAATGGTACATTTCATGATGGCAATCTGCTATTAAATCAGAAGGGTTTGCGGCTCATATGTGAAGAAAAGGAACCTCGCGTGAGTTTTTGTTATCTAATAATCGTACCCCTATTTGCTTGTATTATATTTGATCAAAGTTAGAGATCTGAATCCATAAATGTGATGTATGTTAGCTCCTTGAATAATTTGAATGTGCCGTGAACAAATCAACTTCTTATGATAGATTCATAGACAATATAATAGCTTAGGCTGCTTATTCATGATGGCTAAATTAGCTCATTCATCTGGGAGATGCCATTGGCTGAGAGGATTATGACAACTGCCAGGGCATTGAGCTGCCTAACATTTTTTTATTTTATTTTAATGTAGTTTCTGGGAAAATTTTGAGTGGAAAAATGGGTTGGGATTTTCTCAGTAGAAAGAGAAAAAAAAATGAATATTTAGCAGCTTTATCAACTTTTAGGAAATGCGGTTATCTTTTTGTGCTTTTTTCCTATGTGATTTGGAAGTGGGGAAAGAAAAGTATTAAAGGACTTTCACCTTGTATTTGATTTAAAGAGAGAGAGAGAGAGGAAGAAAGTGGAGATATGGTTAAGCCTCTTCTAATTTATATTGGTGTAAGGAAAATCTCAACAGTGACTTCGATTTGGTTGCAGTAATTAAGATTTAACTATATACATACATATATATATATATATAGATACATATAATATATATTTATATATATTATATAAATAAATATATATATATACATACATATATATATATATTTATTATAATATCAATGAATCAATAATAACAGGAAAAAAATGAATCAATAATAATAGAAAAAAAAAGTTCAATGGAAAAAAATGTTATATTATATTTCAATATATATTTTATGTTATATATATATATATGTATATAATTCATTAATATGTGAATGAATTAATATTATGTATATATATATATATAAATATATTATATATAAGGTTCTTTGTATGAAAGAAAAAAAAAAAAAAAAACCTTGTATGTACAGAAAAAAAAAACTGTTTAAAAAAATTTTGAAAACTATTTAACCAAATATGTTTTCTGTTTTTTTTGTGTTGAAAATTGTTTTCAAATATCAATGGTCAAACGTTCATTGTTTCATTAAACAAAGAAAAACAGTTTTCTGTTTTCATTTCTGAAAATAATGTTTCGAAAACAAAAAACATAAAACATGGCCAAACAGGACCTAAGTTTTTAAGTTATTTTTGGAAACATTTATGGGCTAAGTTAGGAACTAAACTTCTATTTTCAATTACTTGTCATCCAAAAACTAATAGACAAACTGAAGTAGTAAATAGGACTTTGTCAGCATTGTTATAGACTTTAATTAGTAGGAACTTAAGAACATGGGAAAAATGTTTGCCACATGTTGAATTTACTTATAATAGATCTTTGCATTCAATCACTAAATATTCAACATTTGAGATTGTTTATGGTTTTAATCCTTTGACTCCATTAGATTTAACACATTTACCTCTAATTGAACATGCTAATCCAGGTGGAAAACAAAAAGCTGATTTTGTGAAGCAGATTCATGAAAAGATAAAGGAAAATATTGAGAGGAAGACCAAGCAATATGCAAAAAGTGCTGATCAAGGCCGAAAACAAGTTGTCTTTGAACCTGAAGATTGGGTTCGATTTCACCTAAGAAATGAGAGGCTTCCTGAACAAAGGAAGTCCAAGCTTATGCCGTGTGGAAATGGACCTTTTCAAGCTTTGGAGTGGATAAATAACAATGCTTACAAACTTGATTTGCCAGGTGAGTATAACGGTAGTGCTACATTTAAAGTTGCTGACTTCTTTCCTTTTGCTACAGGTGATGATTTTGATTTGAGGGAAAATCAGTTTTAAAAGGAGGGGAATGATAAGAATCCGCCTAAACCCTCTCAACCGACAACCCGCTGAGGTGTTGACCCAATACGGATGAAGACCGGGCCAATCACTAGAGCTCAAGCTAAAAGATTCAAGGACAACCTAGCTGTCTTTCTATAGGGAGTAATCCATTGTCAAAAAGGCTTGTCAATACTTGAAGATACAAAGTCCGTTTTAAGCATCCGAGTGGTGGAGACCCATACGGACCTGGGTAGGTGTTTTCGTGCAAATATGGACTCCGAGCAGCAGGAAATGGTTCCAACACTTCATGGATTCAATGAATATCACTAAGAGGTCATGGAATCAAGCAAGGCAGAATCAAAAGCAAACAAAATGGGCTTGTGCACATAGGAGGAGTTTTGGCCGGTTTTGCTGGATTTTATTGCTTGCTTTATTGTATTTTACTGAGTTGGCATTTTCTCTTTGTTCCAATAAAAGAAAATGTGTGGGACTCATAAATAATCCTATTTGGTATCCTACAAGGCATATGGAAGCTAATTTGGAGCTTAAATTGATTAACGATTAGTCAAAGCTAGCTTAGTTAGAAGGATTGCCAATTTGTTTCCTAATTTAATTTTGACTTTTTGTTTTAGGAAATTAGTCTTTTATTTGGTTTCTATTTATTTATTTGCTGGAAAAATCAACTTAAGAAAGTTATTATTTTATTATTTTCATTGTAAATTAATTAATTCCTAATTCAAAATAAAGGAACTAATTAATCAAAATTATATTATGAAAGGAGAGAGAAAATTCAGCCAAGCTTTTTTTTCCTAATCCTTTTGGCCACTTTTGTCCTAGGTTTTCAAGATTGTATTGTTTTGTGACTCTAGCCTATTTAAGGGCTTATTTTTTTTAGGACGTACACAACTTTTAATAATATTCAGAAATTATTTTGTAAGATGGAATTATCTTTATTCTCTTTGAACACCTAAAACACCATTAGAGAGTAAGTGTTTTAGTTTTAACTTATCAATAGGACTTCCATAACTTATTGTAGTGTCTTCACTATACCAAGATTTCTAATCACATGTTAGTTAAGGGTTAAAGTTTTTCCATAAAAACTTGAACTTAATTAAGATCTGACCTAATATAATACGGATTTAGGCGTGAGTCGACTTAAGTTTGTATCAATTACTCAGGCCATGGCAAGATGGGAATTATTAGTTGAAGAGTTTAATTAAGTTGTTTTAGAAAGACGTCCGGCTTCTCCCGTGGCTAAAGACATTACCTGGATTCCCCCATCTCCCCCCCCCCCCCCCCCCCCAAAAAAAAAGTGGTAGAATTTGCTTCAACACCAATGCTACTTGTATTCTAGGCAAATAAGCTATTGCTTTGATTGCCAAAGATGACAAAGGTAGAGTTCTTTTACTTGCAGCCAAACTAGTGCAACCGCTGAGAGTTGATCTGGAAGAACCTAAAGCTATGGAATGGTCTACAACCATAGCTGAGGAGTTTACTTGGCATAACGTGGATTGGTACTGTGATGCTTTATCTGTCATCAATCAGCTAAATGAAAATTCAAAGCCTTGTGAATGGGAAACATGGGATATAATCATAGGTCTCAAAGGAGTGTTAAGAGAGAAGAGTTAGTCTGTTTCTTGAACCCCAACGGTTAGGACCCGTCCAGAATTCCTCCCGGAATCCTAGACAAGCCCCGATCCCAGGGAAATACCACCGAACCTTCCAACGGAAAATCCGGCAGCACCTCCCCTAAGGGTGGGACTTACCAAAAATTACCTGCACTGAAAACACACTTCTATAATCATCCCCTTATTCCTCCCACAAAACTACAAGTTATTCCACAAATTACAGCACTTCTTAGCAACAACAACAGTCCAGTGCATAAATAAAACATAAGTGTCCCAATAGTATACAGAGCGTTAAGAAGTGCTAATCAACAGGAATACAACAAAGATGAAAGAAATAATACACTGAAATGAAAGAGTACAAAGGTACTTCTCGAAACACGATAGCAGCAGAAAACTTGGTTCGCTCCGGAAGAACGTCTACCACCACTTGCACCTAAGGGAACGGAACTTAAAAACGTGAGATGCTAATCATCTCAATGAGTTACCCTAACTACTGAACATTTTTAATGAAAATAAAATAATAATAATAACAATTAAGGGAATTGAATATATACCAACAATAAGTAAATAAATGATAATAGCTGTTGGAAATAATAATTTCCCTCAAAACTCTCACTAATCACTCCGTTTGAAATGTTCCCCTTTTTAAAACAATTTCACAAAACCCGATGTACGTACTTCCTGAAAACCAAGGGATTAAACCATTTGATAAACAATAAATAAATAAATGCATAACCCAATATATAATTAAAATGTAATAAATTATAATAAATAATTTTTGAACACCTTTGGGGTTTGAAACATTATTTGAAAACTACACTTGACGCACCACACCATATACCAGTTATGCCCTCCGATACCTAGCGTCCCGAGCACCGACTGGCGGGGAGATTAAAGAGAGAAACTTGCAAACGGCACTTCGGCGTCCCGACAATACCGCTGCTGAAACCATCATCCCGGCCAAGGAGGGGGGCGGCTGTGGCCAATAACAAACTTGCCTGTCCACGATCCAATGGCAACGACGGGAGAAAAATACTTGCGCGCTAAACCACATAATACTTGCGCGCTACTACGTGTCCATACACCAGAACACCAATACTGTATGAGTGCGTCTAAAATAATTATTATTAAACCAACCGTACCGTTTTCCAAAATTTACCGTGGGAAATATATTAAATTCTCACACTTACCATCCCACATATTTTTATTTAACAAATCGGTACGAAACCTCGATAACAAATAAACCACAATTTTCTCGAAGTACGAGGTTCAACAATAAAAATACCGCGGGCATAATTTATAAAATTTAAACAAATATTTTCATAAAATATTTAACCCAATTATGCCCGAAAATAATACTTAAAACCACGTACGATTAATACCGAAATATACTTTGCTCATGCATAATAATAAATTAAACCACAATAAAATAATAATTAAATCGTACCACATGAGCATAATTTAAATACCAATTAAACATAATTAATTGCCCAAAATATTTTTTAAAGGTGGGTCACTCACCTTAAGCGCGTAAATCAGCTAAGATCCTCCGCAGGATCAATTCCACTACTCGTACCCGCACCTAAAACAACCACAGTATACAAACCAAATATATTAATATTTTATTCGGATAATTCCCAAATGGGTACCCGGGAAGCGAACACTAAACGATATCTAAAAGTTGTGAGTTATATACCGAATCGAAGCTCGAGTGATGAGGATCACGGATTCGGTCTTACTTTCCGGTGATCGGACCTGAGGTGGTCGGAATCTCACCGAAAAGCTTTCGAGTTTCGACTCCTCAATTCTCCCAAACCGTCGCGCATTGGCGGAAACGGATGCCGGATTCGGGTTCAGGAGGTCGAACACAGTCGGGAGGGGTCAGCAGTGAGACTGGGTACTCGCCAGAACAGTAACTTCCGGCGACCGTCGCCGGCGGCGGTGCATGCAGTGGCCATTGGCTGAGATTTTTTGCAAATTTGTAGATCGAGGGGAGAGGAATCCAATGGGACCGGTGGTGAGGCAAACGGAGGCCGGACGGCGGAGGAATCGGGGTTTGAAGAATTTCGGCCCCTCGGTGGTCCGGTGGCCGTGAAATTTGGTGGGTAGGCTGGACTTGAGGAGGTGGTGACGGCTGGCTGGCGCGTGTGGCAGGAAAATGGCCGGAAAGTGGTCAATCGGCGGTGGCCGGCGGTACGGGGAAAAATCGTCGCCGATCTTCGCCGCCTCGATCCGGGCGCGTCCGGCGACCAATGGCTGTGAAATTTTGGGATTTTGCCAGAAATGGGGAGGGGCTTCTTGCTGGTCGACGCGTGTAAGGTGGATCGGTCGGAAAATTTGAAAAACTCCGGTGGCCGGTCGGACTCTCTCTCTTTTTCTCTCTCTTCCCCAAGATTTTTGTCAAATAAAAGCCACCGTATGACACTGTTCATTCCACGTGGACCAATCAGGTGATGACACATGGCATCACTGTGCACTTAAGCCAGATATAATAAAATATTATGGTATCTGGCGAATTTCAAACGTCCATAACTTTCCAACCAAATGTCCGATTTAAGCGTGCCGCTAGTCTATGAACTCGTATCGACGAGTACTTTACAACCATACAGGAGTCAAAACAAAATTACACCACAATAAAAAGTCAACTCCCGAAACCTTTTGGACTGTTTGCACCTCAGCTTGTTTTGCCCATAACTTTCAAACCGTAGCTCCGTTTTTTACGTGCTACTAGTCTACGAATTCGGGGCATCATGCACTTCGCCACGGTACCCTGGTCAACTAGAAATTCCAACTGGAACAAAAAGTCAACTTTTGACCCGCTCGGTCAACGGTCAACGTGCACGGATTCCGGTGCGATTTGGGACGGGGTGTTACACCAACACTAGCCAATAAATGTGCTAATCTTGCAGCTAAGGCAGCTTTGAAGGATAATATCATCCTGTTTTACTCTAATGACTATCTTTGAGGAATTTTCTGTTTCTTTCGGGGGGTAGTGTTTCCCCCTCCCCCTCTTTTTTGTGCTTAGTTCAGTTTTATTTACCAAAAAAAAAAAAGTCTCAAATAGAGCTATGTGCACTCATTAATACTCTCTTTAATACCCTTTATAATCACAAATATTTCAATTGAGCATTCTAAAATCAATTTTGACATATTGATACTCTCTATTTGAAAAATTATTTCAATGTAGTCCAATTGCATTAAATTTAATGGATTTCGTCACTTGCACCTCATGTGACCCCTCAAAAATCATTTTTTATTATTTTTTAAATTTCATTTGTTTGTTTTGTGGGAGTAAAAGAAGAAAACACTTTAATACCCTATAAAATCACTAAATTTTATTTTAGGTCTCTAAAATCAATTTTCTCACATTGATAAATAATATTAGATATTTAATAAAATCTAAGAGTTAAAAAAAAAAATTAGATGCTGATAAAATTTTTAAAACATGATAAAAAGACAAGATAGTAAAAAAAATTTTGACAGCATCAAAAAAATACCAAAGGCTCAAAAAAAATCTAAGAGTCCAAAAAAATACTAGATGGCAAAAAAAATTTTGAAAGCATAATAAGAAATATTAGATATTAAAAAAATTCAAGAGTCTAATAAAAGTATCAAATGTTCAAGTATCCAATATTTTTTTACCATATGATTTTTTCCATACTTTTTGATTTTGTTTTAACATCTAATTTATTTTATTTTGGGTTCTCGGTATTTTTTATTTTTTTTTGGATATCTAGTATTCTTTGTAATTGTTTTGGCTTTCAAAATTTTTTGGATATCTGATACTTTTATGAAGCTCTCGGAATTTTTTTGAATATGTGATATTTTTTTATTATCCTTTAATTTTTTTATTTTTTTTTTGCTATTTGGTATTTTTTTTTTTTACTCTTAAATTTTTTTAAATATCTGGTATTTTTTTAAGACTTTCAAAATTTTTTTTACCATCTGATAGTTCTTTCGTGTTCTTAAAATTTTTTTAGCATCTAATTTTTTTTTTAGCTCTTAAATTTTGTTAAACATCTGATATTCTTTATCAATATGAAAAAATTGATTTTAGGGATCTAAAATGAAATTCAATGATTTTAGAGGGTACTAAAGTGTTTTTTTCTTTTACTCCTACAAAATAAACAAATGAAATTTAAAAAATAATAAAAAATGATTTTTGAGGGGTCACGTGAGATGCACGTGACCTCAATTTGATGGAATCCGTTAAATTTAACGCAATTGGACCACATTGAAATAATTTTTCAAATAGAGGATATGAATGTATCAAAATTGATTTTAGAAAGCTCAATTGAAACATTTGTGATTATAGAGGATACTAAAATGCATTTTATAAAAGAGAAGGATTTTACCCAAGCTTTAATGTAGTGTCAGCGGTTTTACCTCTAGATCAAGCCCACAAATACATTTTATTTGTCATGTAGAAAACCTAAAATTAATTTAGTTTGAAATTTGTATATATATATATATGTGTGTGTGTGTAAAATTAGTTCATGTCATTTAATAGTCTCTTTTTTATTTAATTATTTTACATTTATTTTAATCCATTTATTGTTATTTTTACTTTTTAAATTAAAAATGAAAACAATTCCATAGAAATATTCTATTAGATAACATGGGTTTAGGAATTGGATATTTCGTAAAATCCATAGAAGTTTTTTTCATAATTCCAAAAGAACTCTATATAGTATCATTATTTGCACACAACCATTTAAATATATAAAAAATAAAAATAGCTTTATAAAATATTCTTAATGCTTAAAATGCCTACAATTCATATAGTTTCAACTCGGCTAAAAACACTTTTTTTTTTCTTTTTTTTTTGTTTTCCCTACAAATCAAATACCATTATATGAAAACCGGTAGCTACAATTGGACAATCAATTATAATGTTTTTGGATGAAATTAAAAGTCACAAAACCTCATGGAATTATCTTTCCAATCAAGAAACTTTTGCAAAATGTAAAAATGTATTTGTTGAAGTATTTGGTCTCAAAATAATTAAAGTTTGTAAAGACATTCGGTCGTATATTTCTGAACACATTTGAAATCTTTATTTCTTAAAATGTTTAATAGCATACTTCTGAATACATTTTAGATATTCAATCACATATTTTTGAATATATTTGTGGTATTTAGTTGTATACTTCTGAATGCAAATATATTTAATTATTAAATTTTTTTAATAATAATTTTAAATAGAGAAAAATATGAATTTATAATAAAACTGTATTAAATTCATTTGGTAATGTAACTAAAACTTCTCTTAATATAATCATGGAAGAACATAGTTTCATTTCCAGCATCTACACATATATTCATGGATATGATTTCCACGAGATTGTACATGTGTATAAAATTATAAATTGCTGAAGTCATAATAAATGATTGGTTTGTTTTGATGGGCTATCCATGCATGATTATAGTGGGAAAGCTCATGCATGTACGTTATTGTAATTGCATATTAGCATTGTATTAGTGCATATATGTTGTTCACAATTGAATTAAAAACGTTTTGTAAAAAAATAAAAATAAAAAAAGCATCGTTAAATCACGTAAATCGTTGTATGAACGCTTTATTTCCTAATGATTTTAAACTTTGAATCTCATCGGAATTTGAAAATTGAAAATTTGTCAAAATTCTATAAACTCTAGCTCAGATTACAACCAATTAAAAAATAAATAAATAAAGAAAAAGAAAGAAATTTTGTTGAAAAGATTATCCATTCAAAATATGGGATGAAAGGAAAATTATTCTAAATGATAAAAAATAATAATAATAATAAAGAAGTTTTTGCAAGTATAAATAAGTTGAAGTGACATCTTTAGAGGGTGTATTTATTGGGATTTTAATTGAATTTTGAATTTATTATAGACTCAATTCATAAAAGGGTTAATTTTATACACCGCTTTTTAAGTTTGATTTAAATACAAATTAATCTTTTTAGTTTCAAAAATATCATCAACTTTTCTTTAAGTTCTAAAAAATTATCTTCTCCCTTAATTGTTTCATTTACATCTCTTTGAAATAATATCATGCATTCCTTTAGGGCGCTAGTTTGTAATTTTCAAAATCTGATTGATTAAATTATAATTAATACAAACGTAAGAGGATCATGTAACATTTCCTTAATAAAAATATTTAAAAGAATTTTGATACTGGTTTCAAGTATATGTAGTTTTAATTATTCACGTCCAGTTGATATATATATATATATATATATATGTAGTACAACTAATTAGGTTAAACTTTTTATGTTGGCTATAGACTAATGTAAACATCCAAGTTTATTATGAATGTCATTTAAATATGTAAATAGGCATACAATTTCATGAAAAATAAAAATAAAAAAGTTAACGCAGTTAGGTTTATTGGTGCTTGATAAAGAAATCAAGAGAGAAACGGAATAAAGTAACCCAATGTATGGAGAATTATAAAGATTAGCATTATTTTATTATAAACACGTTATACACGGAAGGATAGCTAGAGAAGAAGAAAAGGTACAATAAACATTAACACTTACAATGTGCATCTTCAACAAGCAACTTATTTACTACCAACTTATTAGCTATAGCTAAAGAGTCATGCTGTAGAGTTGGTGTGTTACTTATAATTTCCTTCTTCTAGCTAGCTACCTCTATACAAAGTTGCTACTTTAGTTTACGACCAAGAACAGAAGGAGAACCTCGGCACCTCTCAATCTTAGAGCAACCTCTTGAATAAGGCCCCTGCACTGGCGGTAGGCAGCCTGTGCGTAGGCAACGAGTTCGGTCACCTCTTCTAATAGCTGGGTATCCAATTGTGGTGGCATTCACCAATACTCCATTAAGAAAAATGAGGTAACTCAACAATGCGATGCATGCAACATTTATAGAAAAAGAAGCTTTCAAAGTCACCATGTCTCGGAAAAATTAGATGAATATATATATATAATATCCAAACTAAATTATAAAAGAACTGTATTGGAAAAGGGAAATTGTGATGGGTATGTTAGATTATGATGCCTATTTATAGTGGTGTTTTTAATCCAGTTAGGCTATGCTTAGTGGAATCAATAGAAAGAAAGGAAATAAAGGGGATAGGCAAAAATGATTAGGCCAGATGAATAATGAATTCCTTATTTGTTAGGAGAGACAAAAAAGGAACACTAAAGAGGATTTGTGCATAATCCTTCCAAAACCATCAAAAAGAACATCAATATCTAACAAAATAAAAAGAAAAATAGCTAGATAGGTAAATAAATTAATTTCTTTCTCAAAATCTTACCTTTAATTTTTTTTTTTTGTCTAATTCATATAAATTAACTTTTTTGAAGAAAAGGAATTCAAAGATAGATACCAAGAATATATATCAATATATATATAACCAGCCTTACATCATTTATACTTTATAATTTTAACATAAAGTCTTCATTTATTAGCCTTTAAATTGTTTTAAGTGCTAATATATAAAAATGTAATTATAGTTCTATAACACCTCGATCCGAAAAAAATCCCGAATTCGAATTTTTGACCAATTTGACAAGAGTTGACCGAAGTTGACTAAGTGGATTCCATGATTGACTTTTTACTATAGGAGAAATTTTATGTTGACCGAGGTACATTGCAAAATACTTGTTGATATGAGTTTGTAAACTAGTAATACACCAAAATCGGAGTTAAAAGTAGAAAGTTATGGCTAAAACAAGATGTGATTCGTACTGATCGGCGAGTCCAAAGTTGATTTTTTATTTATATGGATTTTGACGTTGACTCCTATACTATGCGAAAGTGCTTATCGATACGAGTCCATAGGCTTGTGGCACGATTAATTTGCACCTACTGTTGAAAAGTTACGGACCTGTAAAATCGCTCTTAATTTTTTTGAGACTGATTTTATTGAGTAGTGAAATATTTAAAAAAAGTCTCTGATAGGTGCCACATGGCACCAGTTAATGGATGTCATGTGTCACCAATTGATAGTGCCATGTGTCACGAATAAATGGTGCCATGTAAAAGTCACCATTAATTAATAATAAAAATAATAATAATAAAATAAATTTTTTATTTTTTATTCTTTCTCTCTCTCTCTCGCTCTCTTTCCTTTTCTTTTTCCCCACCATCTCTCTCACGTGCATCTCCTCTCCCCTTCTCCTTCTCCCCGCAAAAAACAATTTCTTTCTCTTCCTTCTCTCTCTCTCTATTGACCGACCATCTGGCTGCGTTCTGGTCATGGGGCAGTGTCATGCACCAGCTGGTGTAAGAGCCCACATATCAGGACCCATCCAAGATCAGTTCTTGTAACCCCAAATAAACCTTGATCCCAAGGAAAACCTTACTAGATAGTCCTATAAAAAATCCGGCAACATTTCCTCTAAGGATAGAGTATGATCTAAAAATTTTCTACATGAAAACATACTTCTATATGATAATACATTATCTCTCCCACCTTACTACAATAAATTCCACAAATGATAGCACTTCGATAACCGATTATAAAAATATAATAAAAAAATATAACTTTAAACATTCACGTTTACCCACACTACCCACTTAATACTATATTACATTTCGATATAGTTTTTACAACGTATCAATGCATAATGTACATAGGAGGGAAATAAGGCAACAATAATAATAGTAATACTAATAACAATAACAGCACAACTTGCCTGAAAACTTCTATACTTGTTTGAAGGCTAATGTAATTACCCGACGGCTATCGTATAACAACAACAACAAGAATAATAATAATAATAATAATAATAATAACAATAATAATAATAATAAGAATAAGAATGTAACAACCATGTTAATAACAATAATAATAATAATAACAATGATAACAATATTAATAACAACAATAATATTAATAATAGTAATAACAATAAAAGCGATAAGAATAGTATTAAGAAATTAATTTATGAATAAATAAGGTAATATAACCTAAAATAATATTTTAAAATTCATAACATATTACGAAATATGCACACTCGTATCGAAGCTACATACGAACATCTAATATGTATGCAATCTATAATACCAGCTATCGCCGGCACTCTACTACTAATACAAATCGGTGGTGGTTACCCATATTGGCCATCTGATTCCCTGGACTTGTAGGCAATGTAGTTACGAGGCTAGCTTTTCATGGACCATATCAAATTCGTAGCCCTTGTACAGTGTGATATATACAAACATAATATAATATAACACACACACACACACACACATATATATATATATATTTGTATATATATTTATCGGTATATATATATATATATATATAAAGATATTTAATGTACCATGCTATATACTAGTGGTGTCCAACAATACTCAGCATTCTGAGTACTACCTAACGGGGAGGTTAAAAAGAGAAACTTGCAAACAGTCGCCTTGGCATCCCAACGGTGCCAATGCTTATAACGATCATCCGGGCCATGGAGGGAGTGACTTATGCTCACTGTATAACTTGCCAATCCTTAGGTCCATGGCATCTCATAGGACAATCATACAAACTTGCACACTAATAGCAAATACACTACAGAACATCGGGATTGTGTGGTGCACCAATACTGGTGGTGTCAGGCGATACCAACGTCCCAAGTACCACTCTAACAGGAGGCTAAAGAGAGAAACTTGTATATGGTCGTCTTGGTGTCCCAACAACATTGATGCTTATAACAATCATCCTGACCACGAAGGGGGCGGTTTATACTCACTATATAAAACTTGCCAACCTTCAAATCTATAGCATCCCACAAGATAACCATACAAACTTGCACGCATAATAATATATAACAAATACAGTACAGAACATCAGTATTATATGATGCATTTTTTAAAACCGTTAATTATTAATCTTACAAATATGAAATTTAATAAAAATAACAGGTTTAATGCATCACTTAAAGCCATAAAAATTTCACCTTTACTTTTAAACCATCATTATAAATCCATCGATATAAATATGTCAATTTTTAATGGCATAAAATCAAATCCATAACATTTAAATTCATAAATACACATTTTTGAGCTCAATAATTTAATATCGATATTTTCCTAAATTTCTTTGAAATTGATTTATAGAAAACGTTATTTAAAATCACATAAAAATTTATATATATATATATATATATATTTAAATCCATAGAATAACATTTTTAATTTACATAATAATTCAACAACAAAATTTAACATTAATTAACAACATTTAAATATTTAAAATCACATAAATATATATATATATATATATATATATATATATATATATATATAAATTTAAATCCATAGAATAACATTTTTAATTTACATAATAATTCAACAACAAAATTTAACATTAATTAACAACATTTAAATCCATAATTTCTTAAAAATCAAAATATAAATTTTGATGCACATATACTATAATTCACCCAAAGTTGGCATCATAAATTCAAATAAAATATTATATTAAATATCAACACATAAAATATATATATTCTTTTCAAATATTCAATTAACACAAAATATATATAATTTAACACCCAAAAACAAATTTGAAGGTGGATCATTCATATATATATATATATAGACATGTATGCATACACACACACATATATATATATATACACATAAATGTATGTATGCAAGTATATATGTATATGCATAAACAAATATATTCGATATATACATACACATATTTCTATACTCACACACACTTGTTCATATACATATACACATTCTTTCAACAATTAAATAGTTATATACACATACTCTTGCGTTCACAAAATATATATATATATATATATATACATCTGTCAATCTAACACATATCAATAGTATACACCCACATTTATTCACACATATATATACAAAACGTTATATTTACAAACATGTACATACATATCTTTGAAGTAATAATTTTCCCGAAAAACAATTTGGAGAAATTAAGAAGGTTTAATCTTGCTTGGTTTAGTGAATATCACTATTGGTTGAATATAGTATAGCAAAAGATGCTACATATTGTCTATGTTTTTAGCTCTTCAAACCAGAAATTGAAGATTAATCGGGTGGTGACTTATTTGTTATTGAAGGGATTTTGAAAGAAGAAAGAAAAGTTGCAAACTTATGGTGGAGTCCCCAACAGTGCCCATAACTAAGCTGCTAGAAGTTGTAATGCTCTACTAAATAAAATCAACATATTTAAACATTTTTATCCAAATAATCAGACTATACATGAAAGGAATACCGTACTTGTCTAGGTGCATCAATTAATTGTATTAAATTTCGTTTACAGCAAGGCATGGCATTTGGAGGGCATGATGAATATGAAGATTCAAACAATTAAGGTCATTTTATTGAACTTCTACAATGGTTTTGGGGTCATAATAAGTACCTAAAATATGTTTCATTGAAAAACACTCTAGAAAATTTGAAATTGACATCACTTTATATTCCAAAAGATATTATCAATGCTGAAAATTATGAAGTTAATTATTAGTGATACTGCTGATGCACCACTTTCCATTCTTATTGAAGAATCTCATGACATATCTTCGAAGGAGAAAATGTTATGTTATGTACATAAAGGTTGTTATTATTGAGTGTTTCCTAGGTATTAAGCATATCATAGACACTACAACTCACTCACTTAAATGACAATTGATAAGTTTTTTATAGGCATGGCCTGAGCATTTCTAGGTTCATAGGACAACGATATGAAGGAGCAACTAACGTGCACGGTAGGTTAAATGGCTTAAAAATACTTATACTAAATGAAACTAAATGAGCATTTTACATTCGTTGCTTTGTTGATCAACTTTTAACTAGCACTTGTTGCCATGGCACCATATAGAAATTTATAACTTAAACACTTTAGTAACTGACATAGGAAATGTCATTGAAGCACCAGGTTGACTATCAAGACCCTCCCAGCATTCCCTATTAGAACCACTGGCTAGCCTTGACTAGAGGAAGCCCCCAAAAAAAATCGGCAACATCACTCCTGGGATTGGACTTTTTCTAAAAGCACAGAAGACGCACTCTAAGATATACAACCATTTTATTCCTTTTCTCTTACTACAAAATTTCCACAAAATTGTAGCACTTTAGAAATAAAGGAGTACAAAGCACAAACAAATAATTAAATAACCAAAATAGTTTTATACAAAACACTCAATCATCCATAGCTCAGTGTCAAAGCAATTTAAAATTTATTTAAAGAAACACAAAAATTACAAAGTTTGATAAAATAAAAATAACATTATAAAGGGGGATGGAAAGAGGAACTCTACTCAAATGCAGCAACAGTGAGAGATAGTCTAAAGAGTTTGCAACCGGGCGGTCGATCCCCTAGTTACCTAGGCCTAGGGAGTGGGTTTAAAAAAAAAAAAAAAAAAAAAAAAAAAAAGGGGTAATGAGATGTTAGTCATCCCGTTAAGTGGCACCTATCTAATTAACAGCAATAATATTAACATTAAATATAATACTAATGAGGAAAATTTAAAGAAAATTTAAATAAAAATAAAAAAAATTAGAAGAATAATTTTCTTTTAAAACACTCACTAATTTACTCAATTTGAAAAATTTTCCTGTTTAAAAATTATTTTTACAAAATCTATAATTTTACATCCTAAAATATTTAAATATTATTATGAAAAATTAAATTAAATTAAAAGAAAAAATATTATTTTAAAATAAATAAGTAGGGTAAAAATAATGTTATATAATAAATAATATTTTCAAACAACTAAATAAATTAATAAATCGTTGATTAAACATTTAAAAAAAACTAAAATAAATAAATATATAAATTTAAAATGTTTTAAAAACATATACGAAGTATACATGCATCACATTATATATTGAGTGATGTCTAAGTGTGCTTGGTGTTTCAAACACTTTCCTAACAAAAGATATTGAAAAAGATATCTATAATTGGACACATTGCCGTCTCAAAGCACTAATACTAACAACCTGCCATTCTATAGTTAAGAGGAGGAAAGCTAACGCTGACAATGCATAATACTTGCCAACGTGATGGGTCCAGTTAGTCTAACTCTGGCCTCGATCTTTTATGGTTTTTCTATACTCTCTACATTTTCTAATTATATATTGCTTTCATATTTCAGGCTTTTAGAATAAAGTTTAATCACTTTTATGCTTATAATATTATTTAGTGTAATACTTATTTTAGTATACGCTAATATTTCTAACATATAACAACAGTCAGCCTGTTAATGGATCATCTATGTAATTTTAAGATAGATTTTCAGTTGCCCATCATTATAAATGTCCTTTTTTTTTTTTTTTTTTTTGGGCAGCACTGCTCTTAGGATTATATTATGTGATATACGTTATTATTTCTTTTTTGATAAATGCGATATACGTTGTTATTTATTTATTTATTTTGTGGGATGGAAAAGCATGTGATACTCTTTGAAATTTGAACAGAAGCTTATAGCATGTGATGCATATGAGTTTGCTATCTATTAAATAAAATATTATTAATATGATAGGAATATTATCCTAAAAGTGAAACAATAATGATATAATAGGAACACGAGAAGATAATAGAATATAATTTAAAACGAATCAAAACTATATCCTTAAGTATTAATTAAATAATGTACCAGTTGGTCTCCGAAAATTTGAAAAATAATAACAATAATAATAGGCAAGGAACTCGTTTAAATGAAAATGTGTGGAAAGTTTTGAACATGGAAATTTGTGTTCTGAGTCGCAAATATAGTTGTGGAAAGTAGGCTAATGCCCTAATCATTTCTTACATAGCCCGTCAATTTCCAAAAAAAGGAAAAATGTAGCCTGCCTATTCCCCCCAGAACGTCTTACAACGAATAAATGTTGCATCTTTTTGGATTATATACGTTCTCAGTTAAATGGAACAAACAGAGAATATTAGATTATTTTGAGCATCTGCAAAGGGAATTTAGATTGCTATTTAAGAGATGCGGTTGGTTGGCTTTTTGGTATCCCCTTACGCCCATACCTGGGAGAGAGTGAAATTGTTGTAAAGAGGAAAAAAAAAAAAAAAAAAAAAAAAGAAAAAGAAAAAGAAAAAGAAAAAAGAAAAAAAGATCAATCCCCAACTACTATATTTCGATTAATTGATTTTTAAATTGTCAGCTTGATAGTGTCTTTCTCTTTTTTATTTATTTATTTATTTATTATTTTTTTTTTTTACGGCATTAGCTTGACATAGTACTTGAATAATTAATTGCATTAGAAAATATTCTTTTTAAATGACTATTTATGAAAAAGTTAGGGCAATTCAAATTACCATTGAAAATGCTCTCATATGGACAATATATACATAATGCATATTGTTTATCGATAACATATGGTTATTGGAGATGCTCTTGTATCAACAATATATGCTACAGGAATATATGTGTACAATTTACATTTATTAGAACATTCACTCTGTTATGATTATGTTATTTATAATATGACATATTACACATAAATTTTATATTTAGGTAATAACTTCATAAGCATACTTTGAAATTTTTTAAGATTTACCATTATAGGATGAGTCTCCAATCAAGTATATCTGATGGTTTTACCATTAGAATTTACTTTATTAATTTCTAAATTATTTTAAAAACTAAATTAAAAATACATTTATATTTTGAGTAATACTAAATATTTACCGAGTGCCGCCTATCAGTATTTTAGTGGTTAACATATTATGATTGAATCCTTGAAGGAATAAGTGTAATTAAATATAAGCAATAAAAAATTGACATATAATACTTGATACACATTTTGTTACATTTATTTAGTATCCCAAGTATTGTTTTTTATATTCTTAAAACCCCTATAGGGTTCATTTTGTCCTTAAAAGTTGCATTAGAAAGTGTTGTTTTTAAATGACTACAATATATTTGTAATGGCAAAAATTTGTACAAATCAAAATCCTATTGGAAATGCTCCTATATGGAGAATATATACACAATGTATGTACATTGTTTATCGACAATATATAATTATTGAAGATGCTTTTTTATCAACAATATATGCTACAGGAATATATGTGTTCCTATTTTAATTATGTTATTTATAATGTAACATACTATACATAAATTTTATATTCAGGGAATAACTTCATAACATAGTTTGAAATTTTTTAAGATTTACCATTATAAAACCAATCTCCAATCAGTATGGTTACCATCATAATTTCCTTTATCAAATTTTCTATTCTTTTAAGGTTGATTTGAAAATACATTTATACTTTCTAGGTCTCTTGTTTGGTTCACTTTGTCAGTATATGATTTTAGTTTGTTAGCTACTAATTGATTTTTAAATTTCAATCATTGATATAATTCAAAGGCTAATCAAGAATTTGAAGCTAAAACCTTCAGGGTCAATCTGATTTTAGACTGACTTTACCATTATGTTTCTATCTTTTTTCAAGAAACTTATTGTAATTTAAAACTTTTGAATATTTACCATTGTATTTTTGTTCTTATTATTAAAATATATTTTTTAATTTTCTTTTCTTTTTAATCTCTTCCTTTACAGATATAAAAAATAAAATTAAATCCAAATTAATGTGCAGACAGATCCAATAACTTGTAATTTAGACTAATTAAAATAACGTGAATTTCTAATAATATTTAATGCATTTTGTATTTTAAAATATTTTCTTAAGTCTCTAATTATTTTATATCAATTAAAATACCTTTTGGTAAAGCATTGGTTTTTCGCTTTTAATTTTTCTTTTTTCTTTTTTCTTTTTTTAACTTAACTGTGTATTATTTGCTTACTTAAAATTTTTATTAATATTACTTAGTGACAGTTGAAATTTGTTAGACATCTCAAATAAATATATTCAGCAAAATAAAATAATTGAAAAAAAAGACACTAAGTTTTACACAATTTAAAGTCTTTTTTTTTTAAAAAAATTAATAATTAATTGAGATACTTAACAAACTCTAATAGCATTAAGTAATATTTAAAATAAGCATACACAATTAAGTAGAAAAAGTCAAAATCCAAAAAATATATGACTAAAATATTACCAAATGTCACCTAAATTAAGATAATGTATATTATTGTCTTACTGAAACTATTTTTATCATTTCACTAACAAATTTTATTTCAACCAATACTTTTATGCCAAAAATGAAGAAATTACAATTGAACAAAAATGATATTTAAAGGGAAGTTAAAATGCAAAGATAAATGCAAAAATTTTCAAATTGTAATTGTAGAGCCCAATTTTATATAGTCATTTAAGGTAAATTAGTCTCATATTGGCCATAAATTATATGAGTGTGCTTAGGATTAGGATCCAAAAATTAATTTGGATAGTGATGAGAGGTTTTGATGGACTGTTATAAATGGACTAGAACCATTATTATCAAAATAATCTATTGCTGAGGTATCATATGGATCTCGTGGCATACACTCCTAAAGAGCCTAATTGATTATAGGCATCAAATTGTTTATTAATTTTATTTATCATACTAGGTGATAATATGATGTATGTTGGTATATTATGGTATAATATTAGTTGAAAAATTGATATAATCAAAGTATGAATAACAAAACATTTAAATGGATAAATGATTTTTAAACACAATTAGTTAATAAAATCTTACTACATCATTGACATTTTTACCATATCATATGTAACACCCCGATCCAAAAAAAATACCCCTAGTTTAAATTTTTGACTAAGTTTGATCAAGGTTGATGGTTGACTTTTTATTATGGGAGAAATTTCATATTGATCGAGATACCATGGCAAAGTACTCATCAGCAAAAATTCGTAAACTAGTAGTATGTCATAATCGGAGCTAAGAATAGAAAGTTATGGTTAAAACAAAATGCGATCAAAACTGATTGAAGAGTCTAAAGTTGACTTTCTATCTCTATGGATTTTAATATTGACTCATATACTTTGTGATAGCACTCGTCGATATGAGTCTGTAGATTGGCGATACGCTTAATTTGGACATGTGGTTAAAAAGCTATAGATCTGTAAAGTCATGTCTATCTTTATTGAAATTGACTTTATCTAGCAATGAAAAGGCACCATGTGTCACGTTTAAAAGATGCCACCTGTCACGATGAGAGAGGGATAAATGTCACCTTTAATAAAAAAATTATTTTCTTTTTCTTTTTCTTCTTTCTTCTCTCTCTTTCCCCCATATGTGAAAACACCTTCCCCCCCCCCCCTCTCTCTCTCTCTCCCTCTCTCTCTCTCTCTCTGCCCCTCCTTGGGTTGGCCGAAATTGATGAATTTCTGGCCACCCATTAGTTACACGCACCGACCACCGGCATAGCCTAGTCATCGATGAGCTCAGTAGCCAAATTCGATGGCTGGCCAGCCAACAACATGCCCATATCGAGCTAGCAAATCCAGCATCGGCGAGTTGTCTTTTTCTAGTGATTCCGCCGTTCTCCGATGGACCCAATTCGTTTTCATATCCTATCCCCCATATTTTAAATCCCTTAATCTCAAAAATGGCCTCCATTTGTCAAATTCTAAACGGTTTGTGAGATACATTGGAGGGGAGTTTGGCCGAAACTTCTCAATTGTTTTCTAGCCAACGTTGGTAGCATTGAGCCCAATGAAGGTTAGTTTAGTGCTTCTCATCTTCTTAGTTTTCTCTTGATACCCTATTTATGAATTTTAATGGAGTATTTGAAAAGTTGCCATTTTTGAATAAATTTTTATACTCACTGTGAAAATAATGTGAAATTGAATATATATGTGTATACACATATGTGTTTAGATGTATATATGCATGTATATGTGCTCGGATGTTTGCAAATACGTATAATATATATATATATATATGTATATATGTGTATGTTAAATGTGTATATATATATATATATATCTTGTGAGTTAAATGTGTATACATATATATATATATATATATATATATCTTGTGAGCATATGGACATATACATGTATATATATTTGTTTAGATATATTTGTTGAAAGTTTTTGTATATAAAAATGAAAAAAAAAAATATATATATATATATATATATATGTGTGTTAACATTTACACTTGTTGAAAGAATGTGGGTATATATATGAACATATATGTGTGAATATATAAATATATATATATATACAGTCCGTCTATGGTGCGGACGGTCCTCATGCGGACCACAGTATTGGTGACAATTTTTCATAGCATTGGTGACGATTTTTTAAAAAACCGTCGTTAATACTATGAAAAACCGTCACTAATACTACGGTCCTCATGCGGACCGTCCTCACCATAGAATTTCTAATATATATATATATATATATGTATGAATATATAATTATTTATGTGCATATATATTTGTTTGGGAATAATTATGTAAATATATGTATGGATATCTAACGATGAATATATATACATATCTGTGTATATATGTGTATGCGTATGTGTATATATATGTGTGTGTATATATATATATATATATATATATGAATCTATATACTTGCTAAAAAGTTGTACATAAGTGTATGGGTGTGAATGTATATTTGTATTATATAACATTTTGAAAAAGTATTATGTATGTTTTAAAAATTAAAAAAATTTGTATCTAAATTTTATTATGCTATCTTACGTGATTAAAATATATTTGTTATAAAATATTTATTACATGGTTTGGAGAAATTAATTGTGTTTATTTATTACTGTATTTATTTTGTATGATAAAATGTATTTATGTGAAATTAAATTATATGTGAATTTTATGTGATTTAATATAATTTTTGTATAAACAATTTTAATGATTTAAGTAGAATAACAATTTTAGTGTATAAAATATATTGTATATCTGGATAATCATAAAATTGAAATTATTGTGGAAGAAATTAATTTTATGAAATTGTTGGATTATTTTTTATGGTTTAAAAGAAATATGGAATTTAATGGATTTAGTAATAGTATATAAATCCGGTTGTATTTTATTAAATTTTGGAATTTATAATATTATAAAAGTTTATATAGTTTTTAGATGCACCATATAGTATCAGTATTCTATACTGTATTATTGATTAGCGTGCAAGTATGTATGACTGTCCTGTAGGTGTCATGAACCTGAGGATTTGTAAGCATATTTGCACCGTAAGCATCATTCGCCCCCTCCATAGTTGCATGATGGTTATTTATTATATTATGGCTATTATGCAGGTGTCATGGATCTGAATGTTGATAAGTATATATTTGCACAATGAGCATTAATTGCTCCCTTCCTTGGCCATAAGATGGTTGTTTGTTATGTTATAGATCAGTGCACAAGTTATATTCATAGTCGTCCATTGTGAGCTGAGGTTAGAGAGGGTAGGCAATTATAATGTAGAATGAGCACCAACAATCTCCCCCTTCACCACAGGATAACTGTCCTTATGGATTACTGTGTATGTATGTATGGGCATCCTATAAGAGCTATGGGCCCAATGTATGGCAGACATAGTGCACAATGAGCATCAATCATCCTCCTCTTCCACAACTATTTTAGCCATGGCAAATTAATAGTAATTGGCATCACGGGATACTAAGGTGACCGACTGCAGGTTTCTCTCTTTAACCTCTCTGTCAGGTAATACGAGAGATGCTAGGTACTATTTAGCACCACTAGTATATCGTATGTTGCATCATGTATCTTTTTCATATATACGTATATATTATTATTATTATTATTATTATTATTATTATGTTATGCTTATATACTACACCATATGCGGATAATGATCCAATTGGTTCATGAATAGTTTAGATTCGTAACTCTACTGCCTATAAGTCTAGGGGGTTGGATGGTCATTATAAGCAATAATCCCGAACAATTTTGGTAGCAGTGTATGAGATCGTGTATTAACATGTTATATGGTATTGTACATTGCCCCACTACAAGTATGCATATTTTATAATATATTTATAATTAGAAAATTTTATTTTATTTTATCTATTTTTGATTTTTGATTTTCTATTATTACCCTTATTTGTTGTTGTTGTTGTTATTAGTATTGCTACTATTTATATTATTATTATTATTATTATTTATCATTGATATTGTTGTTGATTATTATTATAGCTATTAATAATTATCGTGGTTATTATTTTTGTTATTAATATTGTTATTGTGATTATTATTGTTATCATTATTTATCTAGTATTATTATTATTATCATTGTTATTATTTTAATTATTACTCTTATTTATCATTGATATTATCATTAATTATTATCATAGTTATTATTAATTATTATGATTATCATTGTTGTTATTATTGTTATTATTATAATTATTATTTTAGTTTTATTATTATTGTTATTATTATTGATATTGTTAATTATTATCATAATTGTTGTTATTATTATTATTATTATTAATTGTCATTATTTTTTCTTATAATTATTATTATCACTAATTCTAATTATTATTGTATTTATTTTTACTATTTATAACGATTATTGTTATTATTGTTGTTGTTGACATTTATTATTGTTATTATTATACGATAGCTCCTGGCCAAATATCGTAGCCTTCGGGTAAGTATCGTAACTTTCAGACAAGTATGATAACATTCGGATAAGTGGGGAAACCTTCGGACAAATATGCTAGCCTTTCAACAAGTATAGTAGCCTTCGAGTAAGTTGTATTATTATTGTTATTAATATTGCTATTATTATTGTTATGTTATTACCGTCCTATCTACAATATGCATTGGTATGTTTGCAAAACAATATTGAAATATAGGATTGTACTAAATGTGTGGTATGGATGGACGTGAATATTTAAAGGCATTCTTTATTTATTAAATTATTTCTAGTGTGTATATATATATATTTATACTTTGTTATTGAAGTGTTGTCTATTGTGGAAAATTTTGTAGTAATGTGGAAGAATAAGATTGTATGATATATGAGTGTGTTTTTGTGCCGTAAATTTTTGGGACATGCTCAACTTTTAGAGAAGATGTTAACGGATTTTCCTTAGGACAATTTAGTAGTGTTTCCCTTAGGATTAGAGCTTATATAGGGTTCCAGTAAGAGATTCTAGATGAGTCCTAACATTATATTTCAATATCTATATTATCAAACTTAGCAAAATCCCTTTCAAAATGGAAAGATAATCAAGTGCTAGTCATGGCAGTGCAAACCAAATACCATTAAAAAAAAAAAATTATTATTTGTTATTGACAATGATAAATTATGAATAGAATTGTAGATATGACCATTACTTATTGACTGCTATTAACTATTTAATAATATTTTAATTTAAAAATCTAATTTGAAAAAGTGAATTTTTTAAAAATCCACTTAAATTGTCAAATAAGTATTATCATAAGTGGTAACAAATAATGGTTTTCTTAAACAAAACCCATGCATATAAGCTTCTATTATACATCTATTACGTATATTTGTTGAATATATTCGCATGTGCCAAAGTATATTGCCGTAACTAAAGGCTGATAATTAATTAATTAGCCATGTATAGGTCACTAACTTTCTAATTTAATTAACCTCCTCTCTCTCTCTCTCGCGCGCGCGCGCGTGTAAATATAAAATATATATATATATATATATATAGAGCTAACTGCACTGTCGGCATGGCTGGCTTCCTACAATATTTTCCTAAATATTTTTTCTGTGTCTCTGATTATAGAGATAAGATAAACTTCGGTATTTTGGGTCACATACTAGCATTAATCCGTACAATATATCTACCTATAATTAATGATTTTGAAAATGATTTATAATAATTAATTATATTTAAATCAAATTAAATTAATTAATTATATTATTTTTTATGAATAAATATCAAAGTCCAAATTTATTATCAATTTTATAATTCTCATTAATATTATTTGATAGTTTTGCAAAAATCAAATAGTTTGGACATCTTTTTTAGTGGGTGTGGGCATATCATTCTAAATTCAATTAGAAAAATAAATAAAATATGATAATAAAATAATAAAAATTACACAACATAAATATAACAAAAATTAGGTTATTTGTACTAATTTGTGGAGAACAAACAACTTAAAAATTCTTAAATGCTTTATAATAAAAAGGATTTTAAATATAAATTTAGTCAACTAAGTGAGACAACAAAAAATAACAATAATTTTTTTGATAATAAAAAATATTATAATAAAAATTGAAATTAAAAAAAATATTATTCAATAGTTGTATATCTGATTGATTAAAAATTAAAAAATCACTTGTTTCATTACGTATTTATAGGTAAAAATTTTCAAAAATTAATAAAAATACAAATATTATTTTAAATCAAGAATGAAAAATTTTCTGCAATTCCTAAAATTAAGCCATTAGTTCAAATAAAAGTTTTTTGTTTCATTGTTTGAATCAATTTTCAAAACGATCATGTATAGTCACTACCTTTCTCAATCTAAATATTATGAACATAACCTTATTTATGCCCTCATTTATTCAAGAAAAAAAGTTATTTATTTTCAAAATAAATAATTAGCCTTATCTAAGTTTTATTTTGATCCCAAAAAAAATTATTATTTTAAAAAGAGATTATTTGCCTTATTCAGAATTAGAGATTACATGCTAAAAAATAAAAATAGTTTCATTCATACTTTTTTAATTACATGATTAATTTTCAAATTTATTATTAATATTTAAAAATCATAATTTGGATGTTTAGGAGCAAAAAAACGTAATTTGCATATTTTGGACCAACATATCTTGAATAATTAGTTATCTTTATATTTATTTTTCCCATATTTAACACCCAAATGAAATTAAATGTAACTTAATTATCAATTTTAATATTAACTATACATAGATGATGTTTAATTAATATTTATGAAGTAATTGGATTTTTTTGATTTATTAATTGGAGAGTATTTATCCATAATTTATTATCCTAATTTTTACTTGGTTAAAAAGATTGTTTTTAAAGTTCTAGAATTAATAATATTCCTTTTATGGATGGAAATTTTCAAATTCTAAATTTTGACATCTTAATATCATAATTGATATTTTTATATGATCTTTTTTTATTGCTTATATTAAAAACTCATTATAATAGTATGTGCAATTTAAAATTTGAATAGCTTTGTATTGAGATTTTCCATTTTAAATTAATGAGTTATTTATTATTGGTAAATAATATCCATAAAAAATTTATGTGAGCCAAATTTTAAATTTTAAAGTTAAAAAAGTTTTATATTAAGTAAGTTAATGGGCATTCAATATAGATAGTTAATTTCATAATTTATGAAATGAAAAATTTATATAAGTTAACACTTTCAAATTTTAAAATTTTAAATTTTCAAATTAATTATTACTTGATTTATGATTATATAATGTCAATGTTATGTATAAAGTAATTTGTTTGGTAAATTGTATGATGTAATTCTTCTTATCGATTAAAGGATGGCATTTGTGTAGATTTTTCAAAATTTATTAGTATTTTATTTTCTTATATGCAAAGTGCTTTTTTCATAGTTTGTATCGTATTTTTCACTCAATTGAAAGGATGTATTTTTAAAAGTAATAAAATATCGACATAAATGACAATTAATTAATATTTATGAGGTAATTGTATATAATATTATATAAATAAACATAAACAAATAAATTAATTTTTGATGTAAATAAATTTTATTTTTTCTTTTTATTTATGTTTAATTGCATTACTTATAACACTTACTATAACTTTTAGTAGAATTATAAAGATACCTCTTTTGTTGTTTTCTTATATATTCATCATTATAATTTTTACTTGAGTTAAAATTTGTTGTCATGTATAAAATTCAAGCACATTGACATATACATATATCAAAATCTCTATTATTGGTTTTATTTAAAAAAATTAATTTATATTGGACATCACTTTTCAAATTTTCAATTTGATTTTTTTTAGTTTACTGCTATACACTTTTAAATATTATTTTTCAGATATTATATTACATTTAATACTTATCAAACACAATTTTACCCTTTTTTTGGGAATATTTTCAAATATTTTGACAAATATGATTTTAAATTATAATATACAAAATTCATTTTACCATATTTATTTTACATAATATTGTAACAAAATTTGGAAAAAGATAATATACATTATTAGAAAATATTGCATTATTGGAAACATTCATGCAACGTAAATTAAAAAATATTGGATTATTGGAAACATTTAGGGTAATGTAAATTGAAAATGTTAAAGAAAAAGTAGTAAATAAAATAAAACCATTATTTTTATTTCAATCCAAATAAAACGTTAGTCTCGTTTTTTTCTACATGCACTCTACTAGAAGAATTTCTTACATTTTTTCCTTTTCAAATTCTTGCCCTCCATCATCTTGAAAAAATTCATATATAAAGGTGAATTAATAATCAATTAGGAATTTTTCTTAAAAACCTTTTGTTTTTTCTGATTAGTTTCAGCAGCATATTCTAATTCAGTATTGTCAACTTTATTATGAGATTTATCATCTTTAACACAAAATTTGTAGTATAGTTCATTTCTATTCTCATGGATCGAATGATCATGATGAGGATCAATCTAGTAAGAAAAAGTAAATCAAAATTAAGCAATAAAAAAATAAAAAACCCTAATAATCTAAATTGAAATACGAAAGACTAAAAAACACCAAAATAAAATAACACAAAAAACTAATAATCAAAACATTGAACATCGAAATTTTAAATAACATAAAGGTGTCACTTATTAATTTGTAGCCAAATATATTTAGCTTATTTGGTTAAAAAAAAATCAAATAATATGTTTTGAATAGGAATCCTACTTTGCCATATTTAACAATTATATTCTGAAAGAATATTTTAAATTTTTTCTGTTAATAAAACAAAACATTATTTATGTAATTTTTTTAATGGCAAAATTATGTATATCTTTATTATTTTCCATATAATGATTACCCAAATAACTACAAACAATTTTATCATAGTGATTTTTATATATATACATATCATTGTAATATACAATATCAATTGATTTTCTATATAAAATGTCCAAAATCAAATATTCACTTCATATTTTTTACAATTAATTTTATCGAAACTAAACAAAATCAAATATATACAATATCAATCAATTTTCTATATGAAATATCCATAATCAAATATTCATTCCATTAGTTTTACAATAAATTTTACCAAAACATCAAATATATACAATATCAATCAATTTTCTATATGAAATATTCATAATCCAATATCCATTCCATTAATTTTGTGGTCAATTTTATCAAACAAAATAAAATAAAAATATATACTTTTTGATATGATAGAATTTCATTATGGTTGTTCAACAATCTAATAATAATTAATGAATTTTTTTTCAATATTTTTGGAAGAAAAATTAAGTATTCATATGATAATACGTGTAAGAATTTTTATATAAATTATCTTATTTTTTCTATTAATAAAATAAAACATTATTTGTGTAATTTTTAATGGTAAAATTATGTATATCTTTATTATTTTGCATATAATACTTATCCAAATAACCACAAATAATCTTATTATAGTGATTGTTATATAAAATATTATATATATATATATTATTATAATATACAATATCAATTAATTTTCTATATAAAATGTCCACAATCAAATATTCATTCCATAATTTTCACAATCAATTTTACCAAAACTAAATAAAATCAAATATATACAATATCAATTGATTTTCTCTATGAAATGCCTATAATCAAATATTCATTCCATTATTTTCACAATCAATTTTACCAAAACTAAATAAAATCAAATATATACAATATCAATCAAATTTCTATATGAAATATTCATAGTCAAATATTTATTCCATTAATTTCACAGTTAATTTTACCAAAAATAAATAAAATTAAATGTATACATTTTTTATTTGATAGAATCTCATTATGGTTGTTTGCCAACCTAATAATAATTAGTGAATTTCTTTTTTATGTTTCTGGAAGGAAACTTAAGTATTCATATGATGATACATGTCAGGATTTTTATACAGATTATCTTACTTTTATATATAATATAGATTGTTATCAATATTAATAAAATTATATATTTTTATTCCTTCATTCCTAAAAACAAATCGATTATATATATTTCTTATTTTGCTATGTTTAACAATTATTATTTATGATATTATGTTTTTTATGTCAAGAAAAAAAATATCTTTATTAATTTCCATATAACCATATTTATTTATATATATATATATATATATATAAATATTTAAAATATGTTTAATTAAGAAAACAATATATATACAAATACATTTTACGTCATAAAAATATAATAATCATAAAAATATATATTTTTATGACTTCATTCCTAAACCCAAATCTATTAGATAAATAAAAAAATAATAAAAAAAAACGCATATAATACTATAAAAATATTATACTATCATAAAAATATAAAAATATTATATTTTATTATGTTCAATTTATGTTTATTAATATTTTTAAAGAAGTATGTTTATTTAAAATTTATTTCAAAACAAAAATTGATTTTATATATATTTTCGTACAACTATAAAAGGTAAAATTATAAATATAAATAAATATAATAATTAAAATAAAAAAGATGATTTTGGAGGAAAATTGGAATGATATTATCCTAACATGTGGCACTTACTCTTCTCCATTTATATATTATATAGATTATATATATCCTCGTTTCGAAAATGAATAATGGTATTGATATCATAGTGATCTTAAAGGTGTGCATCAAACCCTCAACTCCAACCCCATATCACCTGTGCCATTACCAACTCTCATACTCTGATCAAATTGCACCTTCAAGTTTCATGCCTATGGTCCTCTTCTATCCCAGCATTAAAGAAGCTCATCAAGCAAATTATTGTCTTACTAGGGAAGAATGCGGCAGCGGCAACAACGATGTCCAGATTAGGAAGTCCTTATCCGAAGCCTTTAACTCACTTATATCCTTTAGCTGGACGTGTTCAGAACAAGCTTTACATAGATTGAAACGATGAGGGTACATTCTATGTGGAAGCGGTGTCCAAATGCCCACTTTCTAATATTCTTCATAATCCAAATCCTAATGATATGAACAAGTTTCTTACATTGGCTTCATGATGTTAATGGCTTGCCCTTGATTGTCCAAGTCACATTCTTTGAATGTGGAGGGATGGCAATCGGTGTTGAACTAACCCACGAGATTGTGGATGCCTTGTCGTTAATCATGTTCCTCAACACTTGGTTTGAGATTGCTTGATGTGAAACACATTTCGAAACTCCTATATTTAGTGCTTCCAAGCTCTTCCCACAAAAGGATGTTTGGTTTCCCATCGGACATTCGGATTACAAGGACAATACCTTCGTGGCTTAAAGGTTGGTCTTTGATGCTTCGAAAGTAGCAGCTCCTATAAAAAAAGATACTCACCAGATTACAACAGTACCATCGACGATATCGAACGCCAAAGCCATTGTCTATCTTGTTTCGAGGCATTATCTGCTTTCATATGGAATCTTTCCATGGTATCCACTCAATCAAAAGAAAGTAATATTGGAAACAAAGTTTACGCATTATGGATTTTCATGAATATTCGTACAAAGATGGCACCGAGACTTGTTATGAATTATTTTGGAAACATAATCGCACTGGCTTTAGCAATTCCATCTTTGGAAACAAAGGATAATAAGTACTATCAGCAAAAATATTGTTGCTTTCTTGGACACCAAGTTTGAGGATGGGATTAAGGCTTGGGTTGTTAAATAATTAAATAATTTATGGACTTAGCATAATCAGTTACTCATGTACAAGGCCTGTTTATGCCATTGATAAATTAAATCTTTAATCCTGCAAAATAGAAAACAATGTAAAGTACTGCTTATAGACACACTACTCTCAAACCACTCTCATTGATTTCTGAAAGGCCTAATTTCAAAAATATCGTATGGCATATATCTGTTTACTTGTCCTAGACCTTTTATAGTCTCTGCAAGTAAGACTTATCCATTAATTTTAATACACACCAAAATAATAATAATTTATAATAAAATAATGAGAGAAAAAATATGGGTAAGTCAATAGGCTTATAAAGAGAGTTGATCCTCCAGTCCAATGGGCAAACTGGAATCTTATAGAAAGTGTGTGACCAAGGGCCCTACTATAAAATAATAAAACAAACCAGTTTCATTAATAGCATAAATAGGCCCTGTAAGTGAGTAACTGATTATGCTAAGTCCACAAATTATTTAATTATTTAACATTCTCCCACTTGGACTGCATAAGCATCATCATATATAATCCAAACTCACTTACTATAGAATCTTCCGAACCATAATACCATTTCATCTAAATATATGGCATACCGACAGGGCACAACAATATACTAGATTAGGTAGTAAAGATTCTCTCAGTAAATCTCCCAAAATATGATAGCATTTCAACTGAGTACTTTGCATGCCATAAACTCAGTCTAGGTAGTAGAGATTTGCCTAGCCACGTGCAATCCCCCAACACACAATACCATTTCGTCCGAGCACATTGTGTATCGACAAGATAGAACAATACACCAAGACTAGGTAGTAGGGACTCACCATGGTACCTGTGGATTAACATACACATATACATAAACTGAAAGTCTCAACAGGCCTATAAATCTAAGGAGCAATAATATGTGTAATAAATCATCTCATAAATAAATAATGATTCATTTATATCAATGTATCAAAATACTCAATGAAATAAATGATACTCAACTGACCCACAGCAGTCTCAATTGGCTAACAATCCTATATAGGACACATGCTCCTCAAATATGCCTATTGGTAAGGCCTTGGTCAGTGGATCTGCCACCATGTTGTATGTAGGCGAGTGAACAACAGTAATGAGGCATTCTTCAACTTTCTCCTTTACAACAAAATACTTTACATCAATATACCTCGCACCAGGGGTACCTTTTAAATTATTGAAGAAAGACACCGCTGTAGTATTGTCACAATACATCATAATAGGCCTTTCAATGGAGTCTACCATTCCCAAATCACAAATAAAATTTCAAAGCCAAACTGCATGACGAGTAGTCTCATAACACGCCATATACTCTACCTCCATAGTCGAGGATGCTATCACTGACTGCTTGGCACTCTGTCAAGACACAGCACCTCTGCCGTGATAAATATATACCTAGTGGTAGATTTCTTATCATCCACATAGCCTTTATAATTTGCATCACTATAACCAACTACTTTAAGAGAGTTGGTGCGTCGATATGTCAATAAATGATCCTTAGTACCCTGAAGATACCTAAAGACCTTCTTCATTGCTTGGTAATGAATAGGACCAGGATTGCTCATAAATCTACCAAGAACGCCCATAGCAAAAGCTATGTCAGGCCGTATACAAACTTAAGCATACATCAAACTACCCACTGCTGAAGAATAGTGAACATTTCTCATTGCCATCCTCTATTTATCATTCTTGGGACACTGATCCTTAGAAAACCTTTTACCCTTCGTGATCGGTACACCTCCAAAAGAACAATTATGCATATCAAATCTCTTAAGTATCTATCAATATAGGCTCTTTGAGTCAACTGCAACAAATAATTAGGCTTATCTCAAACAATCTTGATTCCCAAAACAAAAGAAGCCTCACCAAGATCTTTCATATCAAATGGTTACACAACATCTGCTTTGTCTCAGCCAATAGGTTAGTGTCATTAGTAGCTAAAAGTTTGTCATCAACATACAACATCAAAAATATAAAACCGGTCCCATTGACCTTCATATATATGCACCTATCAACAACATTCTCCTTAAAGCCACTTTTGGTGACAACCTCATCAAACTTGAGATACCATTGCCTCGAAACCTGCTTAAGACCATAAATTGACTTCTTAAGCTTACAAACCAAATAACCATTTCCAGTTTGCTGGAAGCCAATTAGTTGAACCATATATACATCCTCATACAAATCACCATTTAGAAAGGCAGTCCTGACATCCATCTGGTGTAACTCCAGGTCATAATACACCATAATCGCTATAATGATTCTAAAAAAATCCTTTATGGATACAGGAGAGAACGTCTCTGTATAATCAATTCCTTCATTTTGGCTAAACCCTTTGCCTACAAATCTAGCCTTATACCTCTCCACTTGACCATTAGAGTCTCTTTTAGTCTTAAAGACTCATTTGCATCCTATAGGTTTGCTACCCTCTAGTAACTCAACCAAATTCCAAACGTCATTTGATGCCATGAATTTCATTTTATCTTCCATTGCATCCAACAAAAAATTTGAGTGCGAATTGCTTATGGCCTCCTCATACGTGACTAGATCTAAATCATTACTTATGTCAAACTCGTGCTCCTGTAAGTAAACCTCATGGTCATCAGGAATAGCTGACCTCCTAGTCCTTTATAACTTTCTCAAAGATACATCAGCATCTACAATAGCTGGAATATCCTGCCCTTCAATAATGGGTTCATCCTGATCAACTACTGGTTCATCAACTACTGGATTAATAACATCGGAACAACAACACTGGGAATAAATACATTTTCTTCTCTAAATTGAGGCTCTCCTAGACTATTGGTATCATCAAATCCAAAATCATCTTCAAAATAAACAGCCCTGTCTAATTCTATAATTCTGGTGGTGTGAGATGGACAAAAGAATATTGAACCCCTAAATCTAATACAATAACCAACAAAATATCTAGTAATAGTTTTAGGATCCAACTTCTTAATTTGGGGATTATAAATCCTCACTTTAGCTTTGCAACCCCATACTCGAAAATGGTGCAAATTAGGCTTTCTTCCTGACCACAACTCAAAAGGAGTCTTAGGAACGGATTTACTTGGAACTTGATTCAAAATATAAGCCGCCGTCATTAAAGTCTCTCCCCACAAGCAATCTGGCACACTAGAATTTGCCAACATAAATTGCACCATATCCAATAAAGCGCAATTCCTCCTCTTAGCTATGCCATTCTGCTGAGGAGTACCAGATATTGTATATTGTGCATCAATACCATACTCACGTAAATAAATTGCAAATGGCCCTAAGTTCCGTCCAATCTCATCATATCTACCATAAAACTCACCACCTCTATCAAACCTCAGAGTTTTTATTTTCTTATTCTTTTAAAGCTCCATCTTTAGCTTAAACTTCTTAAAAGCAACTAAAGAATCTAACTTCTCACGGATAAGCTCAACATGTCCATAATGAGAGAAATCATCAATGAAGGTAATAAAATACCTATAACCACCCAAAGTAGTTGGTGTAAAAGGTCCACATATATCAGCATGTATTAACTCCAAAGCATCTTCACATTCAACAAAAGTCGACAAATCGAAGAAGTAAAGATTAGGAAGTATTCCATCATTTACTAACCTTTCCATTCTATGCCTAGAAATATATCTCAAACGCTTATGCCACAACATTGAGGAATTATCATTAACTCTTGGACATTTAGAAGCAACAATAGGGGCAACAACAGAATTAACAGAATAATTGAGACTATTAAATAAATCAAGTCTATATAAATTGCCACATAAAGTTCCAAAACCAACAACTTTACCATCCTTATACATTTCAATTTTGTTATTTCCAAACAAAAAACTAAACCCTTGAGTATCCAAAAGTGAAATAGATAATAAGTACCTCCTAATTGAGGGTATATAAGAAACTTCTTGTAATTCTAAAACATATTCAGTGGCAAACTTCAACTTGATTATTCTCATGATATCTACCTTCACTCTTGAGCTATCTCCCATATAAACATACTGTTCAAGATTGGTTGGCCCCTTTGACTTATCATCCCCTTCAATGAATTAATAACATGAACCATTGATCCAGTATCTAACCACCAAAAATTCATAGGCATATCAATAATATTGGTCTTAATAATTAAAATATTATCTTTCTTCTCTTGCTTTCCCTTTAAATTCCAACACTCTATCTTCTTGTATTCAACTTTATTACAGTAGCCACACCTTCCATTGAAATACTCTTTCCTTTCTCCTATCTGATAAGCGCCATCATACTTAGTATTATTCAAAAGGTACAAATAATGATGCTTTTTATTCATACCAAACTTCATAAATTTCTTTCCTATCTCCTCAAGAAGTTACTTTACAGTGTTAACCTTAGGAATACTACTATATATAGCTTTATTCATGTAATTCTCCATCATCATCATGCAGTATTTATTAGAATGCCTCAAATCCTCATAAAGTTTCCTAACTGCTATACTACTCTTATCAATTGGTATCTCAGGTGGATCTATTTCCAAAGCCAAATCTAATTTCATAAAGGTCAAATTCATAATTAAAGTCTTTTTCCACTTCTAATAATTTATCCTATCTAATTTCATCATGGTAGTCATAGGCAGAACATTCAGGGTGCTACTAACTGTGAAAATAGTAAACACAACAAAGCATTTAATATATATAAAACAATAACCATTTTTCAGCTCCTCATCACAAAACATAAAATCAATATTGCTAGGATCTTTGTAGCACTAAAGATACCCTTTCATGGACCAGGGATAGTCAATCAAATAACCACTATCAAATGCATTGAACTAAATCACCAACAGGGTAAATTGGAACTTATGATTCATGGCATTTAATCAACTTCCACTATCATTCGAGGCGTCATACAAAGTAACTAAAACCACCGACAGGATAGCCTAGTTATCCGTATAGACCCTGGTTAATAAGTGGGAGAAAATTAACATATTGACAATTTCATGAAATAGGCAAATATAAAACGTCCCATCCACTATGCCAACATACATTACATTGGTACACATAATGCAAACAAAATAACTCTCACGATGAGTGAGTACCTAAAATTCCACACTACTATACCAACTAGGCACATAGCCTCTTTAAGGCAAGCTAACACAATCCAAATTTTCAAACATAAATATTTAAATTTAATTCAAGAAATTTCGAATGAAATAAATAAACATATAAATAAATAACAATTTATTATTATTATTATTATTATTATTATTTAAATAATAATGAACAATAGATAAATAAATAAATAAATAAATAAAATTAAAAAAAAGTTTTTTTTCCCAGCTGCTAACGTTAGCAAAGGGATGCTGACATCAGCGTCTTTTTCCCTTAGTCGGGTCAGGGACGACCCGATTTCTTGGTTAACGGGTCACATGACCCACTTGACAAACTCAGCTGGAAAATCGACCTTCCGGCCACCAAAAACAGTGATTCCGGCGTCATTTGAATCCTCTTTTCTTGGGCAACCATATCCACAAATCAATTTCAATATTTTCATAACAAAAATCAATGCCCAAGAAGCTTGTTGTTTCGGCCACGAAAGTTTCATAAGTAATTGATTTTACAAGATTTTGTACCAAATTAATTAGTCTAAACCACTTTATTCAAACCAAAAAACACAATAAAATATAGCCCATAGCCCAGGTCTCAATATCATTTTGGAGGTTATTAATTTATGTTTTAGTGGAATTTATTATGTATATTTAGATTCGTAAAATCTAAAATGGGTTACTTTAAAAACGGAAGACACGGCTAAGTTTGAAGTGAATGAAGAGGTCCTTGCTTTGATTGGACCTAAAAAATTGTCACAATTCATTCAGCTAATCAAATCCTTATTGAATAAAGTATGTTGTATGTCCATTGAAAATTTGCAATATTGAAGATTCTAAATATTGAAAGGTCAATACATTCAATGATGTCAGTTCAATTAATCACAAAATCCATAAACCAGCTTCATTATTTTCTATAAATTATATTAAATATATGATTCTTTTCGCCTATATTAAAAATATATGATTGATTATATACTTTATTGCTTATTCTCTACATTTATGAAAAGAGTTTTTTCTTCATATATTATAATAAGCAACATAGTATAAAAAAATGTAGCTCTTTCGAATTTATGTCTTATCGATGTAGCTAAATTTGATGGAACCAAGCCAAGTCTTTATGTTATTCCTCTTTCCCACTCTTTTATCTCACCGTGTTTTGTCATGGCCAAAAACTTGTTCTATGATAGTTCCAACCGCACAATACTATTTCAAGTAATATGGATAGTCAATAAAAGAATTGTCCCTCAAAGATTAAGAATAGATCAAATACTAGATATAGTTACACTTTGTATTATTTGGAGAATCTGAAATTTTTTGTACATAAAGCAAATAAAACATAGGTTTGAATTCAATGAGATAAAGCATTAGGACATGATTTCATATTTGCTAATCCAATATTTAATTGCCAGAAAGTGTAATTAATGCTAGTATTTTTATCAATTTTAACCTTAAGTTAATTGGAAGCCACACTATTATGGTCAACTATAACAATCCATCACGAGAAAACAATTAGAATTTAAAAATTCAAAGCATGTTGGATGAGTTTGAATGGTAAAATGGGTTTAGAAAGTTAACTTTTTGTTATGTTTTGACTTTGATACAATTGCATAAAGCTCATCGACATAGGTTTAGGGACATGCAGCATTGCCCAAATCAAAGTTACAATTTGAAAGTTATTATCTAAAAAGTGTAGCAAGCATATATGATTTTGGAATCTTGCTTGATTGTCTCAGTTTAACTATTTTCCGATCATTGAGAAATGAAAACTTTCTATGGTGAAGATGAGTTCTCTCTACTAGTTTTCAAACTTTTGAATTCATTTCTAACATTCTTTAAGCCCAAAAGAGTCTCCATTTTGCCCAATCACAAGATAAAGTTTCAATCTAAATTTCACTTTCGTTCTTCTAGTGACCTATTGCCACTTTTAGTTCCATTTGAAGGTAGATTCTTACTCTACATCTTTCAAACTTCATTTTAGTATATGGATTTCAAGTTTTGGTGGAGAATTTAGAAAAGTCCCATTTTAGGTTAGTGCCTTTCAAGTTTGGTGGATTTGGACTACTTTGGGTTGTTTTTCATAGCCAATATTGAACAATTTAAGTGCCTAATGATCCTTAGAAACAAGCCCATAGCTTAATTTCTTGGAACTATGGAGGAATTGAAAAGCCTAAATTTGGACCAATTCGGATTTTAGGTATTTGGCGAAAGTGAAGAAATTAGTACTTGAATTTAAAACTTTTGAGAGACCTTATCCACACCCACCTCTTTTGATATACTTTTTGGGAGCCTAATAAAATATTTTGATAATATTTTAGGCATCCAAAGTGAAATCGGAGATGATCCTATAATGGATCAACCTTGTGCTACCATCTGTGAGTGAATATTTTACTTTCGAACATTGTTTTAAAGGTGTATATAAATATACATATACACACTCAGATCATGCTTTTGGTTATGCATATATATATATAGAGTCAGTCTTTCATCAATACACATTGATGGATTTTTTTATTACAATCTCTCTTATTAATCTTTAGATCTCTTCAAAAATTGAAATTTAAAAATGAATTTATGGTTTATATGAGTCCTAATAAGGTTTATTTTTCCCTTCAAATGGTTTTAGTATTTTACTAGATAAAATTTGAATATATTTTTAAATCTCAACCTTGAAGATATTGAAGAGCTTATAAGTAAAGTTCAATTAGATAATACATTAGCATGTCTTGATGAGAGACTAACTATGTATATATATATATATATATATATATATTACTTTCACTTTTGGAAACTACTTGTTTACTTCCTTGGATATATTTATGTAAAGTATATGGTTATATGATTTTCTATCATGTTTCATTGCTTCAAAAAGTTATAGATTTAAATGTGCTAGTTAAAGAGTTTTTGAAAATATTTAGATTATGTTTTATGGAAAGATGACATAATATATGGGATTTCGGATTTGAAGGTTTTGAACCTTGGGTATGAGGATATTTGGTTGATTCATGTACTATAGAAATTTCATATATTGATTATTGATTATGAGACTTATTTAGGTAGGATATCGAAATCCTCATTCTATTGTCTTGGGATGCTAAAGATAGTACATAATTTCCCATTTACTAGGCGTTGTATGACAATTATGGTATTTGGTGTAGGAAAACTAGAATATGTAAAATAAAAAAGGTAAATAGATGACAATATTCCTTTATCATAAATATTCTAAAAAATAAAATATAAATTACAGTTTAAAGTGAACTGGAGAAAATACAAGAAAAATATATATGAATTATTGATCTAAGACTTGTGTTCATAGTGTCCTTATAACTGAGTTGCTTTACATAGTCCAAATGAGTCAAAAATGTCTGTCTCCAAAGATACAACAAATTGTTAGAAGCTTCATAATGTTGCACCTACAAATTTCTATCTAGCAGACTTGAAATTCTAGAACTCTACAACATTGGAAACCCTATAACTTTTGAGAAGTTTTCTAGGAAAATAACAAAAGAATTATTATCTTCAAATATAGTCATTACTACATGTCTTCTAAAAGGACGGAAAGGGGTCTATATGTAGGCTTCATACATGTAGGGAGTTTTAACCCATGGTTTTAAAATGTTTTAAAATAATCAAAACATCCAAAAATTGTTATAGATTCAATTCAAATAAAAAAAAAAGAAAAAAGAAAAAACATGAAACATGTAGTACCCAATTTTAAATGCCATTTAACATGGTTGTTACATCCATATTTTCCAGCAATCCCCCACATAATTAAATTTGTAAGATTGACATGAAATGAACTTGAGATACAATGTTTAGACTCTGCTGATACATTTCTATGGTCGGAACCTACAAAGGATAGGTTGGTTTTACACTTTGAACCTTCCCTTGTGACAATATATTTATTTTACTGACTAAATTGTAGATGCGATGTCCTTAAACCATTCTGCCATTTATGTAAACAATTATATACCTCACACAAGAATCCCTCTTGACACATTTCAGTTCTCAATATTATGCTTGTTTTGCACATGATCATCTTCCTAGCTCTACCAAAGTTTCTAAAGAATTGTTCCCTATGCAATTTTTCTTTGAAGTGACACTTTTTTCTCTCTAATATAAGTGATTTCTTATTTAAAAATAACTAGCATTACTCTGGTCGAATTTCACCAATGCATAAAAATCATTTAAAGCATTGCTAAACATTATCTCCAATAAATATCACTATTTTATAACAAGAATGGATAGGAAGATAAACCCCCATAATGATCTAAACCAATCTTTAAAATTAGATTGTCCTCTTAAACATTAGATTTTAGGATTTATAGTTAAATAGGTTAGGTTTTCATTGTTAAACTTTCTATTTTATGGGCTATACTCTCATTCCTCTCAATGATTCTCAATTAAATCCTTATTTAACTCTTTGGTTAGCAAATCTGCAATGTTATCCTTTGATTTGACATTGTCAACAATAATTAACTATAGTTAAGATTAATTATCTAACAATATTGTGTCTATGATTTATGTGTATAGACTTACCACTATACATTATGCTCTAACTGTAACAACCCGTCTCAAAGTATACTGAAATTTTTTTTGCATTGATTCAGTTGACTGACGTTGATCAAGTGGGGCCCACATTGACTTTTTGTTCCGAATGGAGTTTTGTGTTGACTGAGGCATCGTTGTGAAATATACATCGATCTAAGTTTGTGGACTAGTAGCACGACGAAAATGAAGCTGTGGTTTGAAAGTTATAAGTGAAATAAGTTATGGTTCGAATTTTTCAAGTGGTGTCATGTTTGACTTTTCATTATTATAAATTTTAGTTTTGACTTCTATATGGTGGTAAAGCACTCATCGATACAAGTTCATAAACTAGCGATAAGTTTAATTTGGACACTAGCTAAAAAGTTATGGACCAGCGAAATTTTTTTGAGACTGCATTTACTGTGTACCAATATATGTGTGTGAAAAACTGCGTGCGTAGTGTCCACCGACACTATGTCATGTATCAATCTATTAACCAATCTCATGAATGCACAATGGCATCCATGGGTAATTTTAGCTGGCTGGGCGTGTGAGCGAAGGAGACAGAAAGAGATAGAGGAGAGAGGAGAGAGAAACTGATGTACACGTACTGGACCGCCAAGTTGGCCACTCGAGATTATTTGGCCAGCCAAGTTCCATGGCCTGTAGGCTGGCGACATGCTAGGATCAGAGCGATTTCCGATGACGGTACTACCTGCTTCACCAACTGATTTTTCTCAACACGACCACCTATTTATGACACTGGCCACAAATCATGAAGTCCACCCCTCGATCTACCTCCCCGTCAAATTTCATGGCTAGTGGCCCCTTGATGTGCAGGCATCAGCAATGTTTACCAACAACGATAGTGACTCACTAAATTCCTTGGTTCCGATAAGTTTTCGACATGAACACCAACCTGTCCCCCCTATTTTGACCTCCCTAAACCCAAATTTAAGGTCAACAAATTGGGAGATTCAGAGACAGTTAATTCTCGAGCTTCTTGGTTAGATTTCGACCACCACAGTCCAATCTCCGAGAGATAATACCCAATTTGTAATTCTTATGTTGTAAGTGTAACACCCCGTCCCGAACCATGTCGGAAATTTTTGCACGTTGACCGAGGTTGACCGTTGACCGTTGATTGAAGGGGTCAAAAGTTGACTTTTTGACCCAGTTGGAATTCTAGGTTGACTGAGGTACCGTTACGAAGTACACGTTGGCACGAGTTCGTAGACTAGTTGGAAAGTTACGAGCAAAACAAGTTGAGGTCCAAACTGTCCAAGGGGTGTCGGAGTTAACTTTTTATTCATGCAAGGTTGAGCTTTGACTCATGCATGGTTGTGAAGTGCTCGTCGATGTGAGTCCGTAGACTAGCGGCACGTCTGATTTGGACATGTGGTTTGAAAGTTATGGACCTGTAGAGTTTTTCAAACACTGTATTATTTTAATATTATTTTTAAACGCGTAACGATGTGCCACGTGTGACTTAATGAAGATGACCATGTGTCACCATATTGAGAAGCCACATGTCAACCATGTGTAATATCAAATTATTTTTATTATTATTTTAAATAATAATATTTTTATTTTTTATTTAATTATTTTTATTTTTCCTTTTTCCTTTTTCTTTTTCTTTTCCTTTTTCTTTTCTTTTTCTTTTTCTTTTCTTTTCCCCACGTGGGAAAACACCTTTTCATTTTTTTTCTTTTTCTTTTTTTTTTTTTCCTTTTTTTTCCTTCTTCTTCCCCGAGCCATCAAAACACACACTCAGAAATTTTTCTCTCTCTCTCTCTGTCTCTCCTTTGACTCTCTCCCTCTCTCTGTTTGACCGGCGTTTGGCAGGATTTCAGTCGTCGGAATGCCACACGCGCCGGCCACCGGGGAAGCCCACCTCGCCGCGATCTCGACCCCTAAATTTCCCGGCCTATCGCCGCCGGACGCGCCTAGATCGGGCCGGCGAAGTCAACGGCGGCCGGTTATGTTTTTCCGGCGATTCTCGCCGTTTTCCACTAACCCAGCCCGTCCCACTATTTTCGACCCCTCTGAGTCCATTTCCGGGGTTAGATTGCCTAAAACCCCACCGTTTGAAAGATCCCTCAAGTTTAAAATCGGCCGAAGCTTTCCAGCCAAATTCCGGCCACCTCCGGCGGAATTGGGGTCGATGGAGACCGGATTTGTAATCCTCGTCGCTCAAGCTTCGATTCGGTATATTATTCGCCTATTTTGGATAACGTTTGTGTTTGACCCCCCGGGTATCGGGTATTATTTACCCGATTAAAATATTAATTTATTTGACTGTGTGTGAATTTTGTTCTAGGAGCACGGGTGAGTCATGGAATTGATCCCATGGTGGATCGTAGGTTAATTGCGTGCTCCAGGTGAGTGACCCACCTTCAAATTAATTTCAGGAATTAAATTGTGATTAGTATGTGTGATTTGATTATTTGGAATTTAAATTCTATGTGCCAAATATTTACTTGATTTATTATGGAATTATTGGTGAATTTATTGGATTAAAGAAAATATGCATTCTACAAATTTATCCCATGTGGAATTATTTTATGATTTTGAGAATTTTGAAATTCTTGTGGTTTTAACATTAAATCGGGCATGATTTGATTTTCAAATATTTCAAGAAAAATATTTGTTTATGTTGGTGATTTCAATTTGTATAAAATATGCCCATGGAATATTATGAGATTTAATTATTATGTTTCGAGAATTATTTATGCTATTGGGAAAATGTGAATATTTGAATTGGTGGATTTGGAAGTTGGTGGATTTGAAAATCATGGAATTTATGGTATTGATTATAAAGAAATTGTGGAGAATTTCCCGGGTTCAAGCGGATGGAATATACCAGCTGTGTTTATGCAAAAGTGTGAGTTTTGATATATAAATTCAATATGTAGATTTTATGATTTTTAGATGCACCGTGCACGTACTGGTGTTCTGTTTATATGTGATATGGTTAGTGTGCACACGGTTGTGATTAGCACGCAGGTGGGTGTGAGGAGCAGCGGCGCAGTGGGACGCCACGCGACCGTATGACGGTTTTTTTCTATAACCTCCTATCTGGCGGTACCTTGGGACGCTGGGTACTGTTGGCGCCACTGGTATATAGTGGGTGCATCAAATGATTTTCAGAACTGTGTTTTAAAAATAAAATGTTTTGAAATTGTATTGGAACGAAAAATATAATTATTACTGTTCTGGTATTTATTTGGTTGGGGATCTTAAATTGGTTTAATTTTCTCTTTATTTAATTATTCAATAAATTAATTTCCTTTAAATTAATTGTCGGATGCTTGACTTATTATATTCTATTTGGTATTTAGTGAATTAATTGATGTCTTGATTTTCGGGGAATACGAATAAAGGGTTTTGTGAAAAGGTTTTAAAAGGGGAACTTTTCCAACTGAGAGAATTGTAAGGGTTTTGAGAGAAATTATTAATTCCAAATAATTATTATTTATCTACGTTATTACTGTGATATTATATTGTATAGTAGATAGGGTCACTCACTGAGATGATTAACATCTCACACTCTTAAATTCCGTTCCCCTAGGTCCAGGTTGGAGACGTTAATTGTCTGGGGCGAGCCAGACATCTCAGTTCGTTGCCGAAGGTTCAAGAAGTTTTTCTTCACTTTTTCCTCTTCATCTTGTATTGTTTCCTTATCTGTCATTGTATAAATTCCACATTTGTTGTATAATGCTCTGTATACTGTATTGGACGTGTAGTTGTTATTTATGCACTGGGTTGCTGCTGTTGTTCTTTGAAGTGCTGAAATTTGTGGAATCAATTTGTAGTAACGTGGGAGGAATAAGGGGATGCTTTTAGAAGTGTGTTTTCAGTGCAGGTAATTTTTGGTTAGTCCTACCCTTAGGGGAGGTGCTACCGGATTTTCCGTTGGAAGGTTCGGTGGTATTTCCCTGGGATCAAGGCTTATCTAGGGTTTCGGGGAAGGAATTTTGGACGAGTCCTGACAGTAAGCTTCATTTTGGTATATAATTTGGATATTTTGGACAACGTTTATGTTAGCTCCCCCTGGTAAGCCATGTATATTATACCCAATTAAAATATTATTTTAATCGATTTTGTGTGTTGATGATATTTTAGGCAACCGTGTTGCATAAAATTTATATTTTTGGTTTTAAGAAATTATGGTGTTAAATTATTGTTAAATATATTGTTAAATTTTATTATTGAATTTATTATACATAATAAAATGTGTTCATGTGAATTTAATTATATGTGAATTTTATGTGATTTAATGTAATTTTTATATAAATTAATTTTAAGGATTTGGGAAAAATATTTGTATTGAATTATTATGTTCAACAATATATTTGTGCATTTGAATATTTATGAATTTGGATTTATTGTGGTAAAAATTGAATTATCTAAATTATTGGATTTATGATGATGGTTTAAAAAAAATATGGAATTTTATGGGTCTAGAAAAATGTACTAAACCCGGTGATATTTTATGAGATTTTCGATACTTTTCATGTTTCCGATTTTATGGTTTTAGATGTACCATATAGTACTAATATTTCATACTGTATTTGTTGATTATCGTGCAAGTATATATGGTCATCCTGTGGGAGCTACGGACCTGAAGGTTAGCAAATATTTTGCATAGTAAACATCAACTGTCCCCTTCTATGGCCAGGATCACTGGTTATTAAAATCGGTATCTTGGAATGTCAAGATAACCTTTTGTAGATTTCTCTTTTTAACCTTCCCGTCAGAGTAGTACTTAGGATACCGAGTACCATTTGACACTACTTGGTATATAGTGTACTGCATGAAGTTGATTTCTTAACACGTTTTTCAAAACAACATGTATTAAAATGTATTTTATGATTTTTTTTAAATTGAGATTTTAAATTGATTAAACTTTTATTATTTAACTAATTTATTGAATCAAAATTGTATATATTATGTTAATTTGTTTTTATACTAAAACTTTCTAATACAAATTTTATTTATGATTTTGTTTTACCTTATGGTATTTTATTTCAAATTTAATTATTTGTTAACAAATTATTTTCAATGTTAATTTTAATCTTAAATTATTTATATTTTATTTATTTATTTATTTTATTTTCGTGGATATAAAAATGATGGGTTTTGGGAAAATAGTTTCAAAAATAGAAACTTTTCCAGCAAAGGGAAATTGTGAGGGTTTTGAGAGAAAATTTTTAATTTTATTTATTTATTATTTTTTAACTATTTATTTATTTATTTATTAATTATTAAGCGTTTTTATTTTATATTATTATATTATTATATTTTATGTAGTATTTGGACCATTCACTAGGATAATTAGCATTTTATTATTTTTCTATTTTTAAATTCATTTTCCTAGGCCCAGGTGCAGTAGGTGTTGACTGTCTGGAGGCAAGCTTAACATTTTCTTTCCGTTGCTCAGTCCCAATAAGACCTTTTTCCATTTCCTTTCTTTTCTTGTAATATTTCTTTATTATCCCTCTCTGTTGGATTAAACTCTATACTTATGTGTAACCCCATTATGCTTTGTATACTATATTGAATTATTATTTATTTAATGTGCTTATTTCCTGTATTGTATTTTGAGGTACTGCCTGTATGGAAATCTTTGTTAGTAAGGTAGGAGAAATAAGGTGGTGCCTTTTAGAAATGTGTTTTTTGTGTAGAGAATTTTGTGATATGTCCAACCCTTAAGGAAGATGCTATTGGATTTTTTATAGAAAAGTTCGATAAGATTTCCCCAGTCAAAACTTATCTAGTGCAACCCACAACAATGAGTATACTACAAGTATCTCGGTACTCTTACAATTCCTTTCAAGTAATCATTGCTTGGATTACTCCTGTATCTACTTGGTTTGTTAACTATATAGGTTATGTTTGGTCTTGTACAACTTATTAAGTACATTAGACTTTCATTCACCCTAGAATACTCCACTTAAGATACACTTTCACTTTTATTCTTGGATAGGTGAAGATTTAAATTGAAGGGTGTTTTGGTTGTACCAGAATCACCTATACTGAATTTCTCCGATATTTTTTTCCTTGTAATGCGACTAACTAAAACTCAGTCCATTTAAAATTTTTAAGATTCCTTAAAATCATATCTACAGGTCCTATATCTTTCATGTCAAAACTCATATCTGCAAGTTCTATATCTTTCATGTCAAAGCTTTAGTTCAACATAGCCTTAATAAATTTGACTATTTTGTCATTGCTTCCAATATGAGCATGTCATCAACATATAGAAACAAAAATAGCACAGCCATTTTTTGTATCTTTGACATGTACACAGTTATAATGTCATTAATCTGCAGACTTTCTTTTCATTCCCTAGAGCGAAAAAATCCTTGGGTTGCTTCATATATATCTATTCATCTAAATCACCATATAGAAAAGTAGTCTTTACAAATATTTGATGGACCTCAAGATTCTGTATTGGGACAATCGCAGGTACCATCCTTATGGAACTTATTTATGTCATGGAAGAATATATATCAAAGTAATCAACGTTGTCTCATTATTTATATCCTTTAATTACTAGTCTGGCCTTATATTTATTAAATGTTCCACCTGCTTTCAAAATCCATTAGTATTCTAGTTGTTTACAACCTGGAGGAATGTCTACTAATTCCTAACTATGATTTTACAAGATAGAATTAATTTCATTCTTAATGACCACTTTACACTAAAAGTACTTTCGAGAAAGTTCACATCTTTTTGAAGCTTTGAGGTTCACTTTCTAGCAGATAGGTTAAAAATATAGACTAAAGGCTTTTTTGGTCCTTATTCTCTTGTTACGTGTAAGTTCATCTTCAACATCTTGCTCTTATTCTTCTTGACAATCTTCATTCAGTCTTATACGTTCGTTTAGATAAGCTTGGTCACTATTTAGACTTACATGGGAAAACATGTTAAAAGAATCATACATTCCTTGATTCCATTATCAACTTTTTGTGTATATAAGGGATTTCAAACTTATACACAAGAAATTTGTAAGCAATATTGTTTTGTGCATAGGTAATGAAGATGCAATCAACGATTTTCGAACCTATTTCACCTTCTTTGGAGTAGGTTCAACTACTTTGGCGAGACACCTCTGTGTTTGTAAATATTTATAGGAAAATTGTCTTCCTTTCTATAGCTCATATGGAATCTTTTGTTCTCTCTTATAGGGTAACTTATTTAAAAGGTAATTTGCCAAAAATATAGCTTCCTCCCACATGTTTTGTGGTAGTACATAACTTATTAACGTTTCATTCATCATATCCTTCAAGGTATGATTCTTTCATTCAACCCACCATTTGACTAAGATTAATAAGATGGTATAACTTCATGTCTAATTCCATGTTATGCATAGTATTCACCAATTTATGTTACATATTCACTTCCTTGATCCCTTATTATCAACTTAATTTTCTTGTTGAATTGATTCTTAACTTTAGTTTTATAATACTTTGTCCTTGCTTTTAAGCAAATGCACATACCAATATTTCATGGCATCATTGAAAAATGTAGTAAAATACTTACTACCATCCCTAGTTGGTGAACTTAAATCATATATATCACCATAGATCATATCCAAAAATTTGATATTCCTTTCAATCTTTTGGAATGATAATCTTGTCATTTTTTTCTCAACACAAATCTTGAATTTATGTTTAGAATCAATTTGAAATGTGGGAACATGACTTAGCTTACTCAATCTCTTCAAAAAATTATAATTAACATATCCTACTCTACAATACCACAAATTGCAAGATTCAAGCAAGTAACAGAAGAACTACCAACTTTACTCATATTTTTCCTCTTTACAGTCATTACATTTAGCTTAAAAAGTCTATTTTTGGATACATATCCTTACTTATGAACATCCCTAATTTAGACAAAACAACTTTCTCAAACTCAAATATTATGTAGAATCCATGCTTGTTCAATAGCAATCTGAACTTAAGGTTTTTGCAAAATTTTGGCACAGACATGACATTGTTTAGAGTCTAGGTTTTCTAAAATGTCATCTTCAAGGTTACCTTACCTTCACCTTTGATTTTAGACATTATAAAAATTGAAGCACTTTTTGACCTTAGATTTCAAGATTACCTTTCCACTTTGTGACCCATCTTATTACAGTTGAAGTACTTCCCTTGGAATTTTTATTTCTTGGATATCCATCCTTCAAGTCCTAGGTCGTACCCTTTGCTTGTCTTTCTCTTTAACATAGAGCTATGAGCATGCTTCACTATACTTGCCTTAATAATACCTGAGATGAAACTCTTCTATCAAAACCCCTATTTTCTTCCTAAATTTGAAGTCTAACAATCAGTTCTTCAACATTTATCTCATTTTACTTGTGCTTTAGGTAGTTCTTGAAATCCTTCTATGTAGGGAGTAGCTTCTCAGTGATGGTAGCTAATTAAAAGGCTTCACTCAAGACCATCCTTTTGAAGTAGATTTCATGCAAGATCATTTGAATCTCTTGAGCTTGACTATTGATGGTTTTTAAGTCTGCCATTTTATAATCTAAAAATCAACCCACAACGAATTTCTTGACACTAACATACTTAGCCTTATTTTTTTAATACAAGAACTTTCACAATTCCTTTGTTATTCTCTTTTTACCATAAATATTATACAAGTGAAACAATTGTACTGTTCAAAGCATAATTTCAACATAAATAGTTAGAAGTTTTTCGCACATTATACGCAATGAGGACTTAAGAATCCCTCTCATCATTACTTATTGTTAGAGTGTTCTCAGCCAAGAACCTCATAAAGTTTAAGGCAATCAAATAAAACTTCATCTTCTACTGCCACCTCTTATTGGAACTGTCACAGTAAAGGTAAGCGCCTGTACCACAGGAACGGAATTAGATACATGTGCCACAGGGATGGAAATCGTCTCTTTGTCAAGAGAAGCACTTGCATAAGTTACCATTTTTCAGAGAATTCAAATTAAAAATTGTTAATTGTTTCCATATAACTAAAAATTGCAACAAAAATACTAGGAGGAAAGAGGGAAAAAATAATTAAATTTTTTTTTTCAAAAAATGTTCTTTCCATAATGATGTCAGCATGCTAATATCAACATCTAAGCCATGCAGTTTCCACCCAGCCCAATGCCTAGCCCAATCTAGCATGTAGCCCAGTAGTCAACCCAATCTAGTCCAGTATGATTAGCAAGCCTAGCTAGTGCCTAAATTGACCTGCATGACCCAGTTTCATCCCATAGAACAAGCACCACTCAATCTCCTACAAAGTCGCGGGTTGATCCGATTTCCTCTTTCATGAGTCGCGAACCCAGTTGAGAGATTTATCTGGATTTCACTTTTCAAGACACTAGTTTTTATGGATATGTGTTGAACTTGAACCTAATTTTGTACCCAAGTTAACCAAAAAAATGCATTAAAAATAATATCCAACAAAGTTTATAAAACCTCCATTCCACTATTTGGTTCTAAAAAATTACGTATTTTTTGTTATAGTCTTGGCCTGCTATATATGAATGATTTTGTGCTTTTATTTTTTGGCTCCCTTTCGGCTTGATGATTGAGAAAATAATGTTTATTTTGAATAAAATAAATAATAATATTTTGAAAAATGTGTGTTGAGAGTTTTAAGGGAAAAAGAACTTTGTGTTGAGAGTTTTGTGGTTTCATGTTTTTTCAACGTTCTGTTTAGTTGGAAAAGGGTTTTACACAAAAAAAATAATTTTGAAGATACAACGTGAAAAACCAGAAAAAGAAAATACATTGACTGTGGTAAAGTAAAGGTACACTGATAGTTTGAAGAAAAAAGCTTCAGAGGTGCTGTATCGGATAGCTTTTATGTCTGTTGTATCCTGGGAGACAACCATCAGAAATCATCCGCACCGATGGATGGAAATCATCTTAAGGAGATTGTGGTACCATACAGGCCTCGATCAAGTTTCATCAAGAGCATATCACCATTAAGGAGGACATACATGTTCTAATTTGTTTTTATTATTTTATGTAATTTTATTTATGTTGTTTTAGCTTATCCACATATATTTACATATATAAATATATTATTCCATACATTTAGACTAACAATCTTAAGACGATTTTTCGATTAATATATGTAGATATATGTGGTTTGTATTTTATTTTGATCTGTGTGTTTAAGAATGCCATAATTTTACCCATGATTATGTTGATTGGGTATATGTATAATTTTGTTTAATCAAAATTGTTGTAACCAAAAAGATACATGCCTATGATTTTATTTGTTTATATATGTTTTTTATTTTAGTTTTGTATATTTCGATTAAAAAGAAAAAAAAATTTGAAGAAACTGTGTATAATATTATGGGTGGGTATGTATTTAATTTTTGTTTTTTCAATAAGTTTTTCTAGAAATTAGCTTGCCCATATTATTATGAAGTTTTTTGTGTTTTTTCGGTCGTTGGAAAAGGAAAAAACTAGTTGAAAAATTGAAAATGGATCGGCTGAACCGTTTACTAAGAAAAAGGATCAAAATCAACCTAGCTAGATGTTGAAAACAGGTCAGAAAATGGGTTAAAGGGTCGGAGAAACGGGTATGGGTAGGTTTTTAGGTTTTTGGGCCCTAATTTAAAATTCTGATGGACTTGGCTCAGTTCCAAAGCTCAGCTCGTGATTAGAACAGGCTACTGTTCAGTCCAAAGACCCATGCCCAGACCAAACCCAGGTCCAAGAGGATTCGGCCTAATTAAAAATGGATCACCACATGTTGCGTGAGAGAGAGACACATGGCGACACGAGGCGATGACAAATGGCTCACAGTGGCAAGGCGACGTAGCACACAGTGGCGCGGCCATGTGTCGCACAATCGCGAGGCCGCGTGTCACCCAATTGCAGTGCCACGAGTCATAACTGTGACACGTGTTGACCTGTGGCAGGTGACACATGTCAAATTTTGCCATAAGCCACGTGTTGCGCTGAGGAAATGCCACATGTCGACCTCTTACAGGTGACACTATTGTCTATGGCACATGACACGTGTCTAACAGAGAATGCACCACATGTTGGGCCCCAAACAGGCCACATGGCGTGACGTCAGCAACACGTAAGAGGGCCAGTCAGCCTATGATGATGCAGCCATTGTGCCATGTTAGCATGATTATCATGTGGCGTAACTATGTTAGGGAGTTGATGATGTGGCAGTGTTGCCATGTCAGTTCGTGGTGCCATGTGGTGAGACACATCAGCAAAGGTGATGATGTGGCAAGTGACATGTGAGCATGTTTATGATGTGGCGAGTGCCATGTCAGCATGGGTGCCACGTGGGTGTCATCCTTGTGTAATTGATGATATCAGTCTGATGGGTGTATAAAGTAATTTTATGAGTGTATATAGCAATTTTATGGGTGTATACAGTAATTTTGTGGGTGTATATAGAAATTTTATGGTGTATACAGAAACCCTTTAAAATCACATTTTTTTATGTTTTTCCTATTGGAAATTGATTATAATTAGTTTGTTGAGATAAAAAATAACAACTAATTGATTTATATTTTTGTGATTCATATAAAAATCGCAAGTGGAGACAATATGACTATGCCCACTTAGACTCCTAGGATTCAGATGTCTCCATCTGCAAGTCATGCAAAAAGATCTGAGAAGTTCAATGGAGCAAATTTCAAGAGGTAGCAACAGAAGATGTTGTCTTGACAACGCTGGGACTTGTAAGGTTCTTAACCAAAGATGCTCTACCAAGCAATGAAGAAAGTGATAAGGAGACACTCATGGTGGTGGAGGCATGGAACCATTCTGATTATCTATGTTGGAATTATGTCCTAAATGATCTGTTTGATGCCCTGTACAGAGTATATTATGGCACGAAGTCAGCAACGGAGCTATGGGAAACACTGAACCGGAAAATTGAAAATGTTGGGTCCAGAAAGTTTGGTGTAGGCCGATTCTTAGACTACAAGATGGTGGATACCAAGCCATTAATAAGTAAAGTCCATGACTTGTAAGTGATCATCTAAGAACTTCTTGCTGAATGGATGATAATTAATGAAGACTTCCAAGTAGCTTCTATGATTGATAAGCTACCTCATAGTTGGAGAGACTTCAGAAATTATACCAAGCATAAGAGAAAAGAGATAGATATGGAGGCTCTTATTAGTAAGCTTTGCATAGAAGATGATAACAGGAAATTTGATTAAAGATCCTTGAAGGCTTTGGTGTAGGCTAATATTGTGGAGTATGGTCAAAGCTCTAAGAATAAGAAGAAAACTGGAAAAGATTTCAAGTTATGGCCTAAAGGAGGGATCTCCAAAAAGGCTAAGTTTCAAGGCAAGTGCTTCAACTGTGACAAGATGGGTCACAAATCTACAGAATGTAGGCCACCGAATAGGAAGAGGAATAAAAAGGCATAGATGATGGAGCGCATCACTCGAAAGGTTGATGACCTTAACCTTAGCACTGTTGTCTTTAATGTGAACTTGGTGAGATCTAATCCTAGAGAATGATGGGTAGATACTGGTGTGACCCACCACGTGTATTCAGACAGGAACATGTTCACTTCCTTCAAACCAAAGAAGAATGGGGAGAAGTTGTTCAAGGGTAACTCCACCATCTTAAAAATCCAAGATGAAAGCAAAGTAGTCCTGAAGATGACCTCTGAAAAAGAACTGACTCTAAATAATGTATCATATGTTCCAGATATTCACAAAAATCTGATATCTGGAATGCTGCTGAACATACATGGTTCTCACTTAGTGTTTGAGTCAGATAAGGTTATTTTGTCCAAGGTTGGGATGTTTGTGGGAAAGGGCTATATAGTCAATGGTTTATTTAAACTTAATATAATGACTATAAAGCCAAAAGAAATGAATAAACCTAATAATTCTTCTATTTACTTGCTTGAGTCTTCCATTTTGTGGCATGATAGACTAGGACATGTTAATTTTAATTCTCTGCCGAGGTTAATTAACTTGAATCATATTCCCCACGTTTGAAATTGATTTCAAACATAAATGTGAAACTTGTGTGGAAGGAAAATCAAAAAGGTCATCATATCAAACAATTGAAAGAAATAATGAATGTTTGTATTTAATACATACTGATGTATGTAATTTAAAATTCGCACCGACTAGAGGTGGTAATAAGCATTTTATCACTTTTATTGATGATAGCATGAAATATTGCTATGTGTATTTGCTTAAGAACAAAGATGAGGCAATAGAGAAATTTATTCTTTATAAAACTGAAGTTGAGAGTCAACTCAACAGAAGTTATCAAAAGTGATCGTGGTAGGGAGTATGTAATTCCGTTTAGAGATTATTGTGGACAACGAGGCATTATACATGAAGTTACTCCACCATATTCACCACAGTCTAATGGTGTGGCTGAACGAAAAAATAAGAATTTTGAAAGAAATGATGAATGCAATGCTAATAAGTTCTGGATTACCTCAGAAATTGTGAGGGAAGCCATTTTATCGGCAAACGACCTTTTAAATAAGGTACCCCGAAAAGATAAGGTAAAGACAACCTATGAGCTATGGCAAGTAAGACAACCTTCCTATAAATATTTACTAGTGTGGGGGTGTCTAGCCAAAGTAATAGTACCTACATCTAAGAAGGTAAAGATAGATCCCAAAATAGTTGATTGTATTTTCATAGAATATGCACAAAATGGTAGTACGTATTGGTTTCTCGTGTATAGGTCAGAAATTCCTGATATACATAAGAACACAATAATGGAATCGAAAAATGCATAATTTTTCGAACACATTTTTTCGTATAAAGTGGAAGAAGGACTGAGTTCATCTAAACAAACTTACGATGCTATCAGTAATGATAGTGATCGAGAACAAGAGAATGAAGATGAGATTGGGTTTGAGATTAGACGTAGCAAAAGAGTAAGAACCAAAAAATTCTACGGTCCAGATTTTCTTACTTATACTCTAGAAAGTGAACCTCAAAACTTCCAAAAAGTTGTAAATTCTCCTGAAGAGAATTTATGGAAAATAGTCGTAAAAAGTGAGATTGATTCTATCCTACAGAATCACACATGGGAATTAATAGATCTTCCTCCAGGTTGTTAACCTTTGGGTTTCAAATGGATCTTTAAAAGGAAGATGAAAGCAGATGGTTCAATAAATAAATATAAGGCGAGGCTTGTAATTAAGGGATACAAGTAAAAAGAAGGCCTTGATTATTTTGATACTTATTCTTTAGTAACAAGGATAAATTCTATAAAGATGGTACTGGCGATCATTGTATTGTGGGATCTTGAAGTACATCAAATGGATGTTAAAACAACATTTCTTAATGGAGATCTTGATGAAAAGATTTATATGGAGCAACCTGAGGGTTTTTCCATACTAGGATAAGAAAAGAAAGTCTGTAGATTAGTGAAATCCTTGTATGAACTTAACAAGCTCCAAAGTAGTGGCATCAAAAAGTTGATAGTGCCATGCTAAATGATAAGTTTAAAATAAATGAGTGTGACAAATGTATCTATGTAAAAGATATAGAGAATTGATATGTCATTCTTTGTTTGTATGTAGATAACATACTCATTGTAGGTAATAACGACAATATGGTCTGAACTACAAAAGTCATATTAAATTTCAAATTTGACATGAAAGATATGGAGCTTGTTAATGTGATTTTAGGAATGAAAATCACTAGGACTTTGAATGGTATCATTCTTAGTCAAACATATTATGTGGATAAAATACTGGCTAAGTTTAGTAATGATAATACTAATATAGCCAGAACACCCATAGATATGAGTTGACACTTATCCAAAAATAAAGGAGAAAGTGTATCTTAAGTGGAATATGCAAGGGTTATTGGAAGTTTGATATACTTGATGAGTTGTACCAGACCAGACTTAACCTACGCAATAAGTAAACTTAGTAGATACACAAGTAATCTAAATGAAGATCATTGAAAAGGGATCGTTAGAGTACTAAGATACTTACGATATACTCGTGAATACGGACTGCACTATGCAAGATATCTTGCTGTATTAGAAGAATATAGTAATGCGAATTAGATATCAGATATCAAAGATTCAAAGTTCACTAGTGGCTATATTTTCACATTAGCAGGTGCAGCCGTGACATGGAAATCCTCAAAACAAACTGTGATAGCTTAATCCATGATGGAATCTGAGTTTATCGCATTAGACAATTTTGGTGAAGAGGCAGAATGGGGACTACGCCAATTTTTAGAAGGCATTCCTAGGTGGCCTAAACCTGCTAGCAATAAGTTTACATTATCATAATCAATCTGCAATTGGTAGGGCACAAATGGAAAGTTTAGACATATTCATCGTAGGTACAATTCCATTAAATAATTAATCCCAACTGGAGTTATCTCAATAAATTATGTAAAGTCAAAAGATAACATTGCAGATTTGCTAATCAAAGGGTTAAATGGAGACTTAGTTGAGAAGTCATTGAGGGGAATGAGATTAAAGCCCGTGAGTAAAGTCAATACGATGGAAACCCAATCTAGTTGACTGAAGATCCCAAAATCTAAGTTCAATGGGATAAGACAATTGTAAAGACTGATGTAGATCATTGTGGGGATTAATCCTCTACCCATTCCTATGACGAAACAGTGATACATGAAGGATAAGCATTAAGTATGCTTTTAATGATTCCTATAAGTGTGTGTTTAGTAATCTATGCATAGTTATACTGATTACGTAGGAGATATGAATCACCTATGTGAGAGAGAAGAGTGGCCACTTCAAAGGAGAATTGTTAGAGGCGTAATTCTTTAGAAACTCTCGCAGAACTAGGAAAGTGTTCAAAGCCAAAATGAAAACAACAGTGAGAACTGAAGTATACAAGGAAGGAATCATGTGTGGGCTGTGTTTTCATTTACACAAACGACGAAATGGTTCAAAAATATCGCATCTACTATTAGTCAGTAAAGTAAATGTAGTCTTACAAGGGAAGATTCAAAGAGTAACATTTACCTATCCTATGCAGGTTCCAACTACAGAGTTTTACCATCAGAGTCATACTTTGTTTTTAGTAGTTAAATCATTCACGTGAGGGATTATTATAGTTTGGGCCTGCTCTATGCGAATGATTTTGGGCTTTTATTTTTTGGGTCCCTTTCAGTTTGATGATTGAGAAAATAATGTTTATTTTGAATAAAATAGATGATAATATTTTGAAAAATGTGTGTTAAGAGCTTTAAGGGAAAAAGAACTCTATGCTGAGAGTTTTTTGGTTTCACGTCTTTTTCAACATTCTATTCAGTTGGAAAAAGGTTTTACAGAGAAAAATAGTTTTTGAGATACAACGTGAAAAACCAGAAAAAGAAAATACATTGAATGTGGTAAAATAAAGGTACACTGATAGTTCAAAGAAAAAAGGTTCAAACGTACTATATCTTATAATTTTTGTATTCATTGTAACCTAGGAGACGACCATAGGAAATCATCTGCACCGATGGACAGAAATCATCTGCACCGATGGGCAGAAATTGTCTTTCGAAGACTATGGTACCATACAAACCTCGATCAAGTTTCATCAAAAATAGATTACCATTAATAAGGACATACTCAAAAATAGATTACCATTAATAAAGACATACAGGTTCTAATTTGTTTTTATTATTTTATGTAATTTTATTTATGTTGTTTTAATTTGTCCACATATATTTACATATATAAATATACTATTCCATACATTTAGACTAACATTTTTTAAGCCAAATTGAACCTCAAATTACGCCCCATTTCACACATATATTAATGTACAACCAAACCAGGTTTTAGTTTTAAAAGAAATAAAACTTTAAGAAAACAATTTGGGTTTGCTTGTACATGTTCAATTGAATGTGTATCTCAATTTTGTCCAAATATTTAGGTTCTAAAATTCTTTGTTCACCCCATAAACAAATTTCAGCAAAAAAACAAAATGATGGAAAACCAAAACTATATAAAAATAAAAGTCAGGTTTCCTACAAGAAACGTTAGTGCTGAACAGAAATCAAAATAACCTACTCTTCAATAAGAGTTACCTGTTCGTCTTTACAAAGTTTGGAAATAAAATTTGCTAGGCCCCCAAAAAAAAAAAAAAAAAAAAAAAAAAGCACATGCAACATGTAATAGAAGACGAACAGTGGGCAAAAACTGAAATAAAATCTGGAAAACTAATTATGTCTCTATTTTAAGATTGTAGGCAAATTAGAATGTAAAATAGAAAAAGTGAACAGATAATAATATTCCTGTATCATAAATACTATGAAAAATAAAATATAAGTTACAATATATAAAGTCAACTTTAAAAAAAATTCAAGAAAAATATAAATGAATTATCAATCGTGGCAATGGTAGCGTCCTAACCAATTTGTTCCACATAAAGGAAAGTGAGTCAGTAGCATCTATCGTCTAAGGTGCAACATATTGTCAAAAGCTTTGTAATCTTGCAGTGCCAAACTTCTATTTAACAAACTTAAAATGCCACAACGAAACCTAAAAATTTTAGGCCACGTTTAATGGGTAGGATAAGAATTGGATTGGAATAAAATTATCCCAATCCCATATTTAATGTGAACAGCTGACAAAATTAAAAAAAAACATAAACTTACCAACTGATTCCCAAAGTAAAATAATTAACCTCATGTAAAAAGGTGGAATAATTTTATCTCATTTTGTTTTGACTTATTGTGATTTTTTTTTTCGTTTTTCTTTTTCTTCTGTTATTTTTGTTTTAATTTGTTATCCTCCTTTATATATATTATCTTCTTTTCCTTGTTTCTTTCTTTCTTTTAGTCATCATTTTTTTTCACTGTTAGTTCTTTTCTTTTTTTTTTTTTTTTTAATTATATCACTTTTACTTTCAATTTTTTTCTCTTCTTATCTTTCAATTTTTTTATTTGTTTAGTTTGCTTTTTGTTTTGTTTCTCTAATTCTTTTTTCTTTTTTATTGATGCCATGGTTAATATATGCAATTTTATTAATCGAGATTAATGATTTTATATATTTATTAGATAAACTTTTTTAAAAAATAACTAGATAAATACTTATGTATTTTTTATATTAAATTTATCTAATTTAAATCATTTTATTTCATTCAAAAATCAATTTTAGAATAATTATCTCTCTCTCTCTCTCTCTCTCTCTATATATATATATATATATATATATAATTATGTCCAAATACAAAACTGAATTATTTTTACTCCTTTCAATCTTAATCTCAATCCTTCTCTCAATTTCAATCGTGCGTACCAAATATGCCCCATGAATTTTTATGGGAAAATAACAAAATAACTATTGTCTTTGAATGTTATTATTGTTGTGTGTGTTCTGCAAGGGAGGAGGGTATACGTATAGGCTTCATACATGGAGTTATAAACTAGACTTTTAAACATTTGAAAACGTTTATCGTTAACAATCAATATGTCTAAATTTATTGGCCATTACATCACAAATTCAATCAAACAATAAAAAACATGTAACACCCAGTTTTAAGAGTCCTTTAACCGGTCCTTGAACATGGTTGTTACGTCCATATTTTCCAACATTTGGCATAGTACACATGGATTTTCATAGCATATTGGGTTATGACTTTTAAATGTGTTTTGGATAATTGATTGATGAGGATGGATATAGATTTATGAGCATGGATTAGAATCATGGATGTTAATATTTTTGGTTAATGAAATATTTTTGAAAGATGAATTGTTAGCATATTGAAGTTTTATGATATTTTTGAGAAACTTATGTCATTATTTTTCTCGTGTTTATGAAAGTTATTTTCCAAAGCTGGGATACTTACAAAACAGTAACCAAGTATTGAGAGAAAGGTTTCCAGATTAAATGCATCTTTATTTCTTGTTATATTTTTTTTTTATTCACAATTTTTTTTTTTTTTTTTTTTTTTGGGTAAAGTTATTCTCTTGTATCATGCCTATTTTTGTTTTCTAATTGTTCCCTAAGCCTATTTTGCCATCCACTGGGGCTTTGTGTAACAAAATTTTTGATCATTGTGAATATATATATAGTTGCCTTGCCAAGCCAATTCGGTGCAACCTTGTCGTCCCTTGGTACTTATATTTGCAGCACAAACGCCAATGACATTCCTGCTATGTTTGACTAGTCTCGTACTCAGTTGCTATTAAAAAATATTCATCCACAAGTCGCCCATGAAAGCTGCTTTGCCTTATAGTATAATGGAATGGCAAAGCGTGGATTGCTCAAGCAACTTGTTGGTGACCTCTCCTTCCTCGACTCCTCACCCTTTGCCAAGCTCTTGGATTCTTGCGTCCGCACAAAGTCGGCACACGATGCACGCCGTATCCATGCCCGTATCATCAAGACCCAGTTTTCGTCTGAGATTTTTATACAGAATAGGCTTATTGATGTGTATGGAAAATGTGGTTGCTTGGATGATGCACGGAAGATGTATGATAAAATGCCTGACAGGAATGTTTTTAGTGGGAACTCCATTATAACTGTGTTAACAAAATTGGGGTTTCTTGACGAGGCTGTGCAGATTTTTGAATCAATGCCCGAACGTGATCAATGCTCTTGGAATTCATTGGTTGCGGGATTTGCTCAGCATGATCACTTTGAAGAAGCTTTGGAATGTCTTGTTGAGATGCGTAGAGAAGATTTTATGCTTAATGAATACACGTTTGGTAGTACTCTTAGCGCTTGCTCAGGGTTGAGAGATTTAAAAATGGGTACCCAAATCCATGCTTTAATATCGAAATCTCCCTACTCTGTTCATGTTTATATGGGGTCTGCCCTAATTGATATGTACTCTAAATGTGGTAGTACAACTTGTGCACAAAGAGTTTTTGATTGGATGGATGAGAAGAACATTGTTTCTTGGAATAGCTTGATTAGTTGTTACGAGCAGAATGGTCCAGCAAGTAGAGCTCTAGAAGTTTTCGGGAAGATGATGGATTTTGGTTTTGAACCAGATGAAGTCACATTAGCCAGTGTGGTAAGTGCATGTGCAAGCATGTCGGCAATAAATGAAGGTCTGCAAATTCATGCCCGTGTTATGAAATGTGATGAGTTAAGAGATGATCTCATTTTAGGCAATGCATTGGTTGATATGTATGCGAAATGCAGTAGGCTAAATGAAGCTAGATGGGTTTTTGATAGGATGCCAATGAGGAATGTGGTCTCAGAAACCTCCATGGTAAGCGGCTATGCCAAGGCAGCAAGTGTAAAAACTGCAAGGTTAATGTTTACAAATATGATGGAAAGGAATGTAGTGTCTTGGAATGCACTTATTTCAGGGTACACACAAGTTGGGGAAAATGAAGAGGCACTTGCACTCTTCCTCCTCTTGAAAAGAGAATCTGTTTGGCCAACCCACTACACATTTGGGAATCTCCTTAATGCTTGTGCAAATCTTGCTGAGCTGCAGCTTGGCAGGCAGGCTCACACACATGTCTTGAAACATGGATTTCGTTTCCAGTCTGGGGAAGAGCCTGATATTTTTGTTGGGAATTCTCTAATTGATATGTACATGAAATGTGGATCAGTTGAAGATGGGCATAGAGTTTTTGAAAATATGGTGGAAAGAGATTGTGTCTCATGGAATTGTATGATTGTTGGGTATGCACAAAATGGTCTTGGAACTGAAGCTCTCAGAATATTCAGAAAAATGTTAGTGTCTGGGGAGCAACCAGATCATGTGACCATGATTGGTGTCTTATGTGCTTGTAGCCATGGAGGGCTGGTTGAAGAGGGGTGGCACTACTTTCTCTCAATGACGGAGGAGTTCTGTTTGGTACCATTGAAGGATCATTACACATGTATGGTGGATATACTTGGTCGAGCTGGTTGCCTTGATGAAGCAAAGAATTTAATAGAAGCAATGCCAATGCAGCCCGATGATGTTGTCTGGGGATCGTTGCTAGCTGCATGTAAAGTTCATCGTAACATTACCTTAGGGAAGTATGTGGCAGAGAAACTTTTAGAATTCGAGCCTAAGAATTCTGGACCTTATGTTCTTCTCTCAAACATGTATGCTGAGCTTGGAAGATGGGGTGATGTTGTTAGGACAAGGAAGCGAATGAGACAACAAGGAATTATCAAGCAGCCAGGTTGCAGTTGGATTGAAATACAAGGGCATGTAAATGTTTTCACGGTCAAAGACAAGAGGCATCCCAGAAGAAAAGAAATCTATTTGCTTCTCAAGTCACTCGTACGACAAATGAAGCGAGCTGGATACATCCCGTATGCTTTTGGTCATGAGGTTGATGAGGAATATAGTGACTCTGAATTTACTTCATGTTACACAATGAATACACCACAATATACTGTTGCTGGATATTAACTTGGCAATATTGGTATTTATACTAATTTTTCTTTCATATGTCTTACCAGTACTTGATCACATTTTTTCCCCCAATTTTGGGATCACATGGTTATAAATACAATTTCTGAAAAATCCTATCTATATTATATTCTATAAGTGGGTTGTTACCATACTGAACTCAAACAGTTGTATTTTTTTGTTGTTTATTAAAGTATTTCATTAGTTCAAGTTGAATACAATGAATAGACTACCTTACCTATAGGCTATGATATTCCTGGTCTTCTCCAATTGGTAAAGTGAAATTTTGTTCCTATGGTTGGCTATATGGTAGTTAGACATGCTGCATTACTGAAATCTGCTTTGCCAATGATACTTTGAAACCAATTGCTTGAGAAAATGATAGATTTGCTGAATGTTAGAATCACATGCTTGCTTAACAACATGTTGATAGCTGTCTGTTTGGAGTATCTGCAATGATTTCCACCGCAGGGTGATTCTAGTTAGCTGTAAGGCTCCATTTTACCTATTGAAAGAACTAAGTTGTCCCAGAAGTAAGTGGTTTTTTTGTTTTCTTTTTTTTTTTTTTTGATTGTGGGTTGTTGGGGGCTGTAAGGCTCCATTTTACCTATTGAAAGAACTAAGTTGTCCCAGAGATAAGTGGTTTTTTTTAGATGTTAAAAATGCCTTAAAATGCTTTATCATCACAATGGGACTTATTGCGCACCAAATTTTTTCTTTAAAAAAAAAAAAAACAAAAATGAAGAGCATTCGCATAAATGAGAGAGAGGGAGATTCACTTATCCTGATATATATATATATATATATACATATATCGAGAGAGAGAGAGAGAAAGAGAGATATATACAAGACATCAGAAACAAATCTACCTAGCAAATAGCGCTACTGCTGACAAAAGTTTTTCTTTTTTTTTTTTGGCCCATTTTTTAATTATGATATTTCTTTTGGATGCTAATGCTATAGTAAGTAAATTCCAAAGACATGTGAGCCATCTAATACACTCGTGAAAGAGAGAGAAAAGAAAAACAGAGTTTCATACTTTCAATTTTCTAAAGAAGGGCGTCCTTTAATCCCTTCTGATCTAAAGAAGGGCATCCTTTAATCCCTTCTGGGTGCATCTAAATCTAAGAATTACATAAGAAATAAACCTGTAAACCAAAATGAAGGACACCATCACCATCACATTCCTCCACCTGCTTTCTTCACCATATCCTTCTTCTCTAAGAACATCTTCCCCTGTAACCATACATTTCCCAAACAAGTACTCCAGACACTTCCCTGACTTTGAGAACTCATTTATCAGAAACCCTTCAAATGGATACTTGAACAGAGATATATAATGCATGAAAATCCAGTATTTTGGAATTCCATGTTTTGATATGAAGTAGCCAGAGAACAGAAAGAAAGATCCCATAACACCAGAAATAATAGAGTTTCCAACTATGAAATTAGGCACTAAAGCACTGAAACATACCACAACTGAGTTTGCTGTATATAATATCAACCAGATTAACAGCAAGAAATGTAGGAAGGCCATGAAATTGTGGTTCAATCCAACGAGCCAGTATAGCGGAATTGTGAACAAGATTGCCAAAATGAGTAGAAATGGCAAATAAACTAATCCATTGGCAATTGCATAAGAAGAAACTCTGTAACTCCCACAAGCTGTCTCTTTCATCAGGATCTCCCTCTCTTGAAGAAAGATTGGTAAAGCTTCAGTAGTGCAAGATAACAGAAAAGTTAGAATGAAAGCAAATAGACCAACCTTTTCTTCAGTGCCTGTTAAATCATCCTTAAGATCATAAAAGATGGATCCCAAGACAAGCCCCGAGATTAACATCTGGATGGTCCTGCATGCAAAAAGTTCTTTGGTTCGGAAAATGTTCTTTGAGAATCTATGAGTGAGAATCACTGTTTCTCTCAACCTCGAATTTGCGAAGTCTTGAGGAAAATCAATTCCCGAACTGATGATTTCTTCATCAATGACCTTGGATTGGTGGAAGAGCTGCTGCAGAGTGAACTTATCTCCTTTCTTGTGCTGTGTAGTTGAGGAAGGCAATTGTGGAAGCGTTTCTTGGTGAAGAGCTTGCTGAGATTGTTGAATGGTTTCGATCGAGTCGATGGCGAATTCGACAACGTTTACATGAAGAGGAAGCTCCAGACCCATAAGCCTTAGATTCAAACCCAGTTGATCCACTGTCCCATGGTGTAAAACGGAACCATCTGCCAGCAAAAGAATTGAGTTGAACAACTTCACGATCCTAAACCCGGGCTGATGAATACTCAGAATTATAGTTCGCCCTCTGGTTTCCGCCATGGTTTTCAGCATATCTATGATCTGAAGTGCAGAAGTACTGTCGAGGCCTGAAGTTGGTTCATCGAGAATTAGTACTTTAGGATCATGAATGACATCCAGTCCAATGGAAACTCGCCGCCTTTCGCCGCCAGAAATGCCTCGAACTCTTTCATCTCCAACACGAGTTCCGGCGACATGACTCAAGCCGAGTTCTTCCATGAGAGACTTCACCTTGGAGCTTAGTTGATGCGGAGGAACCCTCAACCTTAGCTTGGCGCTAAACATTAGTGTTTCTTCCACTGTAAGCAGAGGAAAAAGGGTATCTTTCTGTGTGACATAGCCAGAAGTCTTGTTGAACTGAGCTTTGTCTACTGGTTTCTCATTGACAAAGATTGAACCGCTTTGTGGGGTGAGTTTCCCAGCTAGGATTTCCAGCAGAGATGATTTCCCAGCGCCACTTGGACCGACAATCGCGAGGATTTCCCATGGTTTTGCTCTGCAGTCCACGTCCTTTAGGACATGCCTGACTCCATGGCTGAAGCTTGGTTCTTGTACTTTTTGATCAAGTTTTGAGGCTTGCTGATGATGAACATCTTCTGGTTCTGGCTCTGGCTCTGGATCAACTGCTTGAATATGATTATGGAGGGGGTGTGGCTCTTTGGTCAAGATCTTAAAAGAACAATGATTTTTGTTTTTGTTGTGGATCTTGTAATTGATTCCAATTGCCTCAATCTCACAGCCTTGTTTCTTCATTGAAGAAGCTGTTTCTCTGTCTGTTTTCATTTACTGGCTCATGAGCTCTCTCTCAAGCTAAGCTCTTGGGTAGTAAATAAGGATTACTGCAATTTTATTTGTCTTTTTATAATTTATTTTTATATATATTGGGATATAAATGTATATTAAATCGATAGCACTGAGCTCAAGTCAAATTCCAACTTGTGAAACCATGAGTGGTATATATGCAAAGGGATTAAGCAGAACAGCAATGAGTCTTGCGTCCTCAAATTTGTATACACAGTTCACGTGCACATGTTGTTGCTGTTCTGTCTTGGAGAATTGCATACTTCACGTGGTATGATACGCGGTATCTCCTGGTATCTCGTTGTAAAGTTTGCTGGTTTCAAAATATCCATTAAACTGCATGTCTACATGTATATATTTATGTGTCTATATATATATATATATATATATTAGAAGAATTAATATCTTAATTGTTTTTCTATCAAAACTTTATTTTTCAATCTTTGAATTGCTCAAAGGTTGAAATATAGAATTAGTTTTAAAATTTAAATGAGTCAAATTGTATTATTGGTCTAGCTCATTTAAATTGTCACGATATCTTAAAATTTCAATTATTGAAGCAGTTAAAAAGTTAATAATAAAAATCCAGATGGTTTTGCTATCAGAATGTTTTGATAAGATACTAACTATGTATATGTATGTATGTATAACAGCATGGGAAGCATATACTTGGTTCTCGTAGAAATGGCTAAAGATTACCGTCTTGTATTAGTGTATATAGAAAGATAATATTTGTTAACATTAGTAAATGATCATTCGTGAGAATTAAATAATTATCTTTAAAAAGTTCATTATTAGAGTTTTAGTATAAAAAAATAATAGAAGTAAATAATTTAATTAAGATTTGCCATATAAGTTGATGATTGTCATAATGGTGACAAATAATAACATCGTTGGATTAAAAAGGTTTTTTTGATACCATACTAGATCCTTTTTAGCATATATAATGCAAACAAGTCGAATAGACTGCAAATTACCAATTTGCCTTAACTAATTTACTCTCTCTGTCTCTCTTTCTCTCTCTGTCTCTCTCTCTCTCTCTATATATATATATATATAATATAAAGAAAGTTAACTCATACTATATGGTATGATAGTTTTAGGTTTTGTGTGGGGTTGTTGAAGTATATGAAAGATTCAACTAAAGCTTTATTGAAGCAACAATCACTTTTTTTTTTTTTTTTTTTAACAATCTGACTAGTATTCAGTAAACTGTTATTTCAAAATTGCTAAAACTTACAAAATTAGAATTTAAGTGTTTGGTAAAAAAAAGAAAAAAAAAAGTATACTTAACTATTTCAATTATATATCATGCCTAAAATAGATATGAATGATTATTTCTTTATGAATATAACTTATTACTATATAAAAATGGATAAAAAGGAATTTTATTATTAGTTGGAGAATATAATAGTAATTTAATTTTAAATTATAATTATGCTAAAAAGAGAATTTGAAAAGCTACCATTTGCTATTTTTTAGGCTTTAGCTTTTGTGGGGGGCTAGGTTATTAAAAAATCTTAAATGCATAAATTTACTAAACACTACATTTAATGAAAAACTTTCATATAAACCAAAAGTTGGAATTTAAAAGCAACCCCAAATATAAAAATTGTATTATATTTTTCTTTTCTTTTTTATTTTTTATTTTTTATTTTTTTGAATTAGCCTCTAAATTATTTTAAAGGCTGAAATTTAAAAATATTATAAATTAAATAAAATATTAAAATTATATTGAGGCATAGTGAACCTTTTATGAAACTAAATAACCATTAATGCATTTATAAATTTCCAATTGTCAAGTAGTATAAAGACTAATCAATACTGTATTAATGGTAAAGCCATTAGGTTTAGTTAATTTAAGCCAAATAGAGAGAGAGGTATAAGGAAAGTCTATTTCATATGGATGTGAGGTTATCACATCTATCAAAAAATATTTTAACTATAGAAATGATATAATTAGAGATTTATGGAGAATAATTGTGATAGATAGTCATTATAATTGTCAAATATTCATGATTTGCATTATTTAACAATTATGGATGGTTGTCCCTCATAGTCACTCTCTATAAATCCCTCATTGTATCAGACCAATTATATATAAATATATATAGATGCAATCAAATTCAAATCAAGTCCTTAATATCATGTCTAATGTCAGAATTTGTTTTTTTAGTTTTTAGATCATATTAAAGATTGAAATTTAAAATTACAATTGTAAATTACATGGTGTTATTTTTCTCTTTAAATAAGGTTTTATTATGTTATCAAATCCATAATTTATCATTTTTAAATTTTAAATTCTAGTCGTTAATATGGTTGAATTACTAATAAATGAATGAGTAATGCTACAGGTACTAATTGGTCTACCAACATGTTTACCAAGAGTACGTGCATCACTATTTGTACAATTACACATTTATATAATTTAGAAATGAATAAATAAATCCTTGAAATGATAAATATTACTAAATATAAACCAATCAAATGAGAACAAGTGTACTATGGGTAAACATATTGGTAGACTAGATGATAGTTGTAGTATTATTTATAAATGAATATATAATATTAAAAATATGTGATCATCTTTATGTGAATCTAACTATATATATCACACCAATGTTACAAGAGCCAAAATATTTACTCAACTATATGATCATCAATTTTACAAAAATATATTATTGATTTACATATTCATATAACCTAAAAACAAATAAATGAACTCTTAAATCAATAAATGGATTAAAAAAAAACCAATTAAATATTATCACATTATTTGGTGAATATTTCAATAAGTTTTATTGTATATATATAGTTCATTCTCCTATTAGAATTGTTTTGACGGAAAACCATTAGGCTTTTATTATTAGTTATTGGAATGGTTCATGGGATGGGATGCAATTTAAAAATATATTGGTGAATTATATATATAAGTTAAATGAAAATAAAATTCTAGGAACATAAATTGAACTCTATATTATATAAATATATTTTTAAATCACAATTTGTAAATCAATTTAATTATAGATAAAAAAGATTTAACAGTTTTCATTCTTTTTGATGGTTTTCATCATAACTATCTTGGGATGAAATTATAAACATTAGGATTATTATTACTGCCAATCCTTAAACTATATTGCATCTTACAAACTGGTTCTAAAACCCTTCTTTTTTTTTTTTTTTTTTTTTTGGGAAATTCATTCCCAAACTCATCATAGTGTCACATCCTTATTCCCTAAGCCTTATTTTCCTTTTGAACAGCACTGTGAAGCTCATGTGCCACACATATGATGAATGGTTCTTTGGGTAAACATGTCTTTTCGGATTGTTTGTCTCTTTGCTGGATAATTTGGAAGAGAAAAATGCTCCAAACGACAAGTCATATAATTTATCTTCTCCACTCAACTGTGTCGATCCGCTTTTGAGTGACCAAGCTTTCGATCCATTGGTATCTCCTTATTCCGATAACGGATTCTGGCAATTTTTGCAGCGTACATTTCATCTCGGCGTGGGAAACAAGTCCCACATGTCAATTTTGCCAAATCTCTATAGAATTGCAATGCTTAAGCAAATTAAGTTTCAACCATGGTTTCCGATTATTATTTTATGGATGACTTCTTGAAGATGATTTTTGAAATATGTTTTGATTTCTGCAACGAAATATCCACAAGCATGTCTCCCACCTTAAGAAAGATGGTTCTACTCTCCAAAAAGCTATAGGCCTGATCAGGATTGTAACGGCCCAATCCACCCGTATCAAGATATTGTCTTCTTTGGCCCAGGGTTCACTCCCTCTCTCCCCCCTGGCCTCAAGGTTTTGTCAAAATGCGTCTTAATGGTTAGAGGTCCCACCTCTTAATCTGCCAGTCCCACTGGCCTGGGCCTCCCAGGCCCAATCAAGATATTATCCGCTTTAGGGTATTCCAGGCCGTAGCCCCCCTCACGGTTTTACTTTCCCTCCCAGGAACGTGTCTTGAAGGGAGAGGTGTCCACAGCCTTATAAAGACCGCTTCATGCCCCTCTCCAACCGATGTGGGATGTTACAATCCTTCCTCCTTGGGGCCCAGCGTCTTCGCTGGCACACCGATCCGGGTACTGGCTCTGATACCACTGTAACGGCCCAATCCACCCGCATCAAGATATTGTCCTCTTTGATCCAGGGTTCACTCCCTCTCTCCCCCCTGGCCTCAAGGTTTTGTCAAAATGCGTCTTAATGATTAGAGGTCCCACCTCTTAACCTACCATTCCCATTGGCCTGGGCCTCCCAGGCCCAATCAAGATATTGTCCGCTTTGGGGTATTCCAGGCCGTAGTCCCCCTCACGGTTTTACTTTCCCTCCCAGGAATACATCTTGAAGGGAGAGGTGTCCACAGCCTTATAAAGACCGCTTCGTGCCCTTCTCCAACCGATGTGGGATGTTACAGGATTGATCAAACTCCTATTTGGTATTAATTGATCCCTTTCTTGAATATTTCACACCCAAAAAAATCAACTAGCATGGATCAGTAACAAAATCACCAAAGAAATAATGAAAGAGATAGAGAGAGATGGAATAATGCTGAGTAGAGATGAGTGGTTATGAAAATGGTATTGGGGGTTTTTGCCGATATAATTTCATGTTTTGTTTTTTTGTTTTTTTGTTTTGTTTTTTTTTTTTTTTTTTTTGGTTTTAATGAAAATTGATGTTTTAATGTGGGTGGGATAATCTGTATCTCTTAAATTTGAAATTTTTTTTTAATTTGAAATTTAAAATATATTTAATTTAAAATTTAATAAATTTAAAATAAATTATAAATTTCACAAAATAATTTCTGCAACCAAATATCCTCAAGCATGTCTCCCATCTTAAGGAAGATGGTTCTATTCTCCAAAAAGCTTTAGGCCTGATCAAGATTTATCAAACTCCTATTTGGTATTAATTGATCCCTTTTTTTAATATTTCACACCCAAAAGAAATTAAACAGCATGGATCAGTAACAAAATCATCAAAGAAATAATGAAAGAGATAGAGAGATGGAATAATGCTGAGTAGAGATGAGTGGTTATGAAAATGGTATTGGGGGCTTTTGTCGATATAATTTCATGTTTTGGTTTGAGATGAGTGGTTATGAAAATGGTATTGGGGCTTTTGTCGATATAATTTCATGTTTTGGTTTATTTTTTTTGGTTTTGATGAAAATTGATGTTTTAGTGTGGGTGGGATAATGTGTATCTCTGTAATTTGAGAATTTAACGATTTTGTTTTTTTTTTTTTTTTGGCCAAAATTTTATGTTTTAGTATTGGTGGGCTATACGATATCAATTTAATTTGAAAATTTTGTGATGTATTTAATTTATAATTTAATAGATTTAAAATAGGTTATCAATTTCAAAAGATTAATAGATTGTTATGAAATTCTATACATTTGATAAATAATTTATAAGAATTCAATAAAATCTTTAGGATCAATATTAAATTTTATATTGATAATTTTTTTACGATTTCACTTTTAAACTCCTTTAAAATATATTAAAATCTATTATTTTTTAAATTTTTTTAAAAATAATTACTCTTTGAATACTTCTAAATTTTAAAAAAAATTTATAAAATTTTAATTGAATACATCTAAATGTTAATATACTTTTATAAAATCCATTAAAAATTAAATTAAATATCATTAAATTTATATGGATTCTTTTTAAATCTAAATCAAATACTTTTAAATTTATAAATATTTTTAAAATTCTTCAAACTCTAAATTGAATATATTCCGTTAATGTTTTTTTTTTTTCTCTTTTTTAAACAAAAATTGATGTTTTAATGTTAGTTGGTACTGAGTATATCTTCAATTGGACCATTTAACATGTTTTTTATATGGATTTTTATTTTTTGTTGAATACTTTTCTATATACACCATTTTATATAATATATATATTTTTTGATTTTTGCATTTTTTGTTGAATAATGTTTCTAGATATACATTTTTTTAAAAAAATATTTTAATTTTTTATTACTTTTGATTTTTTTTATCATTATTACTTTTTACTTTATATAATTCTTTTATTGCAAAATAATTAACAAAATATTGTTTAAATTTTTCTATGAAAAGACTTCAATTGCCCTTTAAAATTGGCTCACGTGTTATTCCACATGCGCTTAATGAGAGAAGACTCACCAAATTGTGCAAAAGGATGAATGATGTTCAGAAAATGAAAACTTGGAGATGAAATTGCAAAAATAAAATTTTTTGAAACCTATTTGTAAATCTTATTATAGTTTAGAGATCCACAACAATAATAACACTAAATATTATATAATACTTGCTTTGTACACATTTAGGTGCTTAATATTTATATGTTATCAAAAAAAAAAAAAAAGATTTGAATAAGGGAATGATCAACAGTTGAGGGCTGGATTTGCTTGAATTGCTATGATGCAAGCTGATGGGGTAAAAACTTAAATGGTTGATAATGTCATTATCTTCACGAAAATTTAGTACACACTTTTTAGCAATTTGGAATTTAGTGCGTAGTAGATCCGAAGGAAATGGACCCAAGCAAAAGCAATGGCCCCTACTTTCTCTGATTTGTGGTTGACATTACATTACACTTTTGGGTGATTAATATCAACCACACTTTTGAAATCTTGGCAAACTTTTTATGCCTCTTTTTTATTCTTTTGTTGCCCCTTTTTTGTCCTATTATATATGTCTTGGAGAATAGACGTCGTTGGAGGCTATAATGATGTTTCAAGTTTTAAATTTTTGGCTTCTAAATCATATACTATTTGCTTTTTTCTATGGGTACTTATTTTTCCATTCTTAATTAGGTCATTCATTATACTTGTATATATGAACTATGAATAATGCTATTGACATTATATAATTTATCAATATATTTAATTAAAAATATAAATATTATTATTTAATTGATTTATATTCAGTAATATTTATCTTATTAAAAATTCACTTATCAATTTCTATATTATTAATATATTAACAATTAAAATAGTGATATTTGTATTTTAATAAATATATCAGTAAACTAGAAGATGAACAATATTCATGAATTTTGAAAATTATATTTCTTTTTTGAAAATTATATTTCTTTTTATTATATAAAATGATTTGTGCATTTATATGCTTGGATTTTTATATGTTGAGAATTTAATTCTTATTTTATATTTTATATTGAAACCTATTAATTATGGATTATCATTTGTTTAATTAGATTTTTTAATTTAATTTTAACATTGTATTTTTTATTTGCGAAATCATTACGGATGGAAAATAATTCCCATACATATTGGGTTTTTTTATTTATGAACTAGATAAATTTTTGTCTAATTTTTTTCTATTACCAGTAATTGAGTTAGAAAATTCCTGCATAAGAGAAAAATCTTATATCCCATGAAGATAGGAGAATACATATACATTGTATATATAAAAGAATATATAATGATGTGAAAAAGAATGAGGTGGGGAATCATAATCTTTTATGTGTGGCTGAGAGAGCATACAAGAGAGGATCTTTCTAGTGGTAGCATAATTTTCTTTGTAATTGTGTTAAATATAAATATATAATATATAATATTATTATAAAACAATACAGTTTATTATTATAATATATATAGTTGTAGTAGTTTTGTCTGGATGTGTTAGTTTAACGTCAAACATGTAGCACCCGTGAACTCTGCTTGTGGTCGATCAGGAACCTCTGCGAACCCCACAAGCTACCAGCTGTCCCTACCAATATCCAAATACCAATGCATTGCATTTACATTTGCAAATTCATTTTCACTGGATTGCTTAGTCCGTGAGCCTCTCAGTCTCCCTTTTTCTCATTAATCTTGGATGAGATTTCTTTATTTTTACTTCTAATATCTCATAAATAATGTCAAATGCCAGTATGAAGAAGATGGTGGTGAGGGCTTGAAGATCATTTGTCTTTGAAATTTTATTCTTTGTCTACAATTGTGGTGATGTGGTGCAATCCCATTGCATATAAAAATTTATAATGTAATTGCTATTACTTAGTTATTGTTTGTTGAACTCGGAGCTTTTCTGGTAACCTTTATGGTGTCATGTACGTGGTAACGAGTTGATTTGTGATTTTATTTTTTACTAGATTGCGAATAAAATGATTACTTTAAATGTTTATTAAAATTTATTAGATATTTTAATTAATTATAAATTTAAAAATAAATAAAAGTAAAAATCAACCTAATCATACATTGGTTTGCAATTTGATTTTCTTTTATGGATTTTTTAATACCGTAAAAGTATATTTGAATTTAAAAGTGAAATTTGACCAACGCATCTTAAAGTATTGGCGTTTTATCCTTTGTACGCCATTTGGTTCATTTATTTATTTATTTTTATATACCTTTAGTTATTGTTTTTATACATCTAAGAAGCATTTTTTTTAAAAAAAAAAATTTAGAATTGCATCTAACGAGGACATTAAGAGGTCTATATGTTTTAGATATCAAAGGTCAACAAGATTCCATTATCAATATGCACTACTCGCCCTAATTCTAGAAGAGTTCACAAGGTTTAACTCCCTTATTCCTAGATGATACGTTTTTTTTCTTCTTTATTTCGGTTACATATATATATATATATATACATATGCACGGCCATTCTTTGTACTAAGCTATTTTGATTAAAAAAAATTTGACAAATCTTCATAATAATTAAATGAATTTAATTTAACAGTGAAAAATTGTTTTAATTTGAAGATATAACTTGTTTAAATTTATTATTTATTTGATAAAGATTTTTGACAAATTTTCATAATTCGTTAAATGAATCTAATTTAACAGTGAAAAATTGTTTTAATTTGAAGATATAACTTGTTTAAATCTATTATTTATTTGATAAAGATTTTTGACAAATTTTCATAATTCGTTAAATGAATCTAATTTAACGGTAAAAAATTGTTTTAATTTGAAGAATACAACTTGTTTTAATTTATTAATTTAAACACTTTGCTATGAATAAGGATTTTATTACAGTTGAAGGCAAAAAAAAATTAATAGTTGAGATAGTTCGTCAAATACATTGATATATGATTGTCATATACATTGGTATATGGACCACTCACAATACACACACACACACACACACACACACACACACACATATATATATATATATATACATTCTACCATAAGGATATTCTTGTCCAATTTGATGCAGGTGTTAACATCATGCAACATATGGTAGAAGAAATCTGTCTCGCAATATGTTGTATGACATCCGCATCCATACTAAATTTTATAAGGATATCCTAAGGGTCCGTTTGGGAAATGTCAAAATTGAAAAAAAAAATGATTATCGGAATTTAGTTTCTTGGAATTCAGTTTCCTGAAAATTAATTTTTCTCTTGGTTTGTTTGATAAATAATAGGAAAGTTGGGATTTATAAGTAATTAAATTTAAGATTGTATAATAAATTAAGGGTAAATATGTATTTTAAAAAAATTTCAAAACTAATTTTTCGGATTCTCAAAATGACACTTATATATGTGAGAATAACTTTCCCACATATTTTCCTATATTGGTGGGAATCTAATTCCCTAGACCCATATTTTTCCACCTTATAATAGACATCCAAACAAAAAAAATTATCATTTTCCTAAAAAAATTAGATTTTCACTAACTTTACTTCTATCCAAACATACCGTAATAGTAAATGAATTGTATATATATATCACAGATGTTCTATGGAAAATGTATTTCCAGCATAAGGTAGAGTTGTTCTATTAACATTAAAACCCTAGTTAGACAAGTAGCAACCCTTACCACTTGTTACATCACTAGATGTCCAACATTAAATGAGAACTTTGTTCCTAGCATATTAAAGCTATATATATATATATATACAATTATGATTTAATGGGCTAACTAACTCATTTTATGAATGGTTATCTAGAAGTAGAATCTAAAAATAATATATGAAAATATTAATTTGCAACATTTATTTTTATTTTTATATTTTAATACTGTAAATCTAGTAAGGAAAAGTAAACATTTTAATGACAATTTATTAAAATATCACATGATATGTAAATAACAATTGTTTTTTCTTTTAAAAAAATTAAAAAACTTCTATATTCTTTTTTGTCCATGTTTAGTATTGTACTATATTAGTATTATTCATTATAAAGTGAGCTAAATAGTCTACCAGATCAAAATTCTATATATATGTAAATAAAAAATTGATCTTATGGAAATTATTTCCTAATTTATTTTAAAAAATATAATGATGTGGAAACTAAAATGGACCCACATTAACTAATTCATTAATTTTACATCTTAATCCTTTAAAAAAAAATTATCCTTTTTAATATTAAAGATCAAATATGGGAAAGTGAATTCTTACTTAATTTTATGAGGGATCATGTGGATCTCATTTTTAATTTCCACAAGATAACTTAAGAGATAGTTCCTGGGTAAACATTTTTTTTAATATATATAATCATTTTCTCATCAATAAGAAATCTATCTATAATTATCCAAAAAAATTGGAAGCGAATTTTATGGGATATTGTACAAACATTTATGTCCCACAACATATTTCATCACATTTATATATATATATATATATATACATATAAGAAAATATTCTAATGGACAATGGAGCCTATGGTTGTGGTTTGTTGCCCACAAAACATCCTGTAACATGTTGTTAGATGTTGATTATGATTTTACACATCCTGTAACATGATGCGGGATGTGGTCACCCAATATATCTTGGGCTTTGTCACTCTAAACAATAGGACTATATATGTCGTAAGACTCTGGAAATCTTGGATAAATTTTTTTTAATTTAGGACAACATCAATCAACATATTACCTAATGATATCTTGGATAAAATTTTGTTCAGAATTTGCTACATAATAAAAAAAAAGAATTTATACACAGAAATATATAATATGTTTCATCTTAATAAAATTTTGATGTAAACTCATATCATGGAACATGTTATGGGACACTCTTTTTCCCACAACAATACATTGCATGAGCTTGATGAGGCATAAGTCATATATATCCAGAATGGATTTTGTTTGGATGTGAGAACTTAGGCTTGGGACCATAAAAAAAAGCATTAGCATATCTTTTGGCTCTTGTTTTATATGTACGTACAGCTTGATACGTACCTCATATTACATTGGTTTTTTATTCAATTTCTTTAATGAGAGAATAAGACAACAAAGTAACTATCTCGTAGTCATATAGCATTTGGTTTGACACTATTGGCTTTTTTTTTTGGTAAATGGTTTGACACTATTGGTTGGATTGCCACCAACCACCAGTCTGTATATTAATTATTGTTATCCCATACATTGATTCCAAATCATGATAATTGTTTATTAATCCTTCAATCATGATACTCCACTTTCTCTTTATATATATATATTAGAATAATATTGATTTTCTAAAAAAAACTGTTTTTCAGATTATAATGAAAAATATAGTGATAAAATGCTATATATGACATTTTAATAAATTATAATAAAGTCATATGAGATTGGTATAGAGATAAACTTCTCTCACATTTCGTACCATAACAAATTATGGGTTAAGAATTCGCTTGTTTTCAATTCTTCTCCAAATTAATGACATCCATTATTGCTTCACCATCTATATATTCAATTTTTAATCATGCATTGGGATGATGACAATTTAGGATCCTGACAAAATAATGGCATAAATATTTCAAAATAGATCAATATAAATTTAATGTTATATAATTATTTAAACATTAATCACAAGTATGATGACGGATTAACAATTGGCTGTCTGAATAAATAAATAATTTAAATACTGATGAAAATGGATCCTAGGAAAAGGAATCACGACTTTTTTGTTTTTTAATCTTGATTATACAAGTTTTGAATGAAGATTCTTTGTATTGTATTTATGTATATGATTTTGATATGTTAGAACCCATTTATATGAGTTTAATTAGGCTTTTAATTTTAAAGGGTTAACTAATTAGTACTTTAAAAATTTTAGGTTTATGCAAATTAAATCCTAAAGTTTGGAATTGCTTTAATTAAACCTTAAATTTTAAATTTGTTACATATCAATCCAATTAACTAATGGTATTAATTTTATCCTTATATAACATTTGACATTATGTTGATACCATAATTCGTTTTTCAAAAAATTATTTTTTTTATTTTTCATTTTATATTTATGGATTTTTATTTGAAAAATTGTATCAAATCCTAATTTATTTACACTAAAACTCTAAAGAAATTTCATATTTTTTTTTACCTAAAATTAGAGTAAAAATAAAAATTTAAAATAAAATTGAAATTTTGATCTAATAAAAATATTTTTATTAGACCAAAATTAAATAAATAAATTTAAATAGACCCAAAATTAATAATAATTTTTTTGGCCCAAACTATAAAAAAATTAGTCCAAAATAAAAAATAAAAATTAGACAAAAATAAAAATAAATTTTTATTTATATATATATATATATATACATATTATTTTGATCTAAGAAAAAAAGAATGGTAAATTTACCTATACTCACATGCCAATAACTGAACTTTACAAGAAATGAATAAACATAGAAAAATTAGAAATAGAATGAACAACCTTTTCTTTTTAAATAATAAAGATCTAAAAATAATAAAAATAAATTATTAGACCACATAAAAATAAAATAAAATAAATAAAATTAATAATAATAATTTTATTTTTAGTTTTTTATATTAGACCAAAATAAAAAAAAGCATAAAAAATAAAATTTATTTTTATTTTTTGTTTAATTTTTTTCTATGGTTTTTGGTCATATTCAAATTTTAGTTTTATTTTTATTTTTGTCTAATTTTAAATCTAATACTTATTTTTGTAAATTTAATCTATTTTTTTATTTACACATAAAAAATATATTATTAATTTTTAGTCTAATAAAATTATTTTCTTTAATCTTTGGTCTAATAAAATTTCTTTTATTAGCCCAAAATTTTCAATTTTATTTTTCTTTTTGTTGTTTTGGCCTAATTTTAGGACAAAAACATTTAATTTCTTTGGAATTTTAATTTAAATAGGAATTGATAGAATTTTTTCAAATAAAAAAAATCATAAATATAAAATGAAAAAATAAGAAATTTATTTTTTTTCAAAAATGCATGTTTCATTTTTTTGTTGAGACAATGAATTATGATATTAGCATTGACATCATTTAACAGTAAAATTAATATCATCAGTCAATTAGATTAATTTACAATAAATTTGAAATTTGAAAATTCAATTAAGGCAATTCCAAACTTCAGATTTGATTTATACAGCCTTGGAACTTCAAGATAATAATAACAATCAACCCAATTTTAAATCATTATCTAAAATGGTATATTCAACCCTTAACATGTCAGCATGTTTATATCTAATTTTTTTATTTTTTTATTTACAACAATTTTCCCTTGCATGGGTATTTAGAGTCTAGAACCTCCCAAATGTGGATGTGAGTGGCATATTAAGTACTAACTGAGCTCATCTCATTTTACATGTTAGCTTAAAAAGAAAATATGTTTCCAACAATATATAACTCTCTTTATATATTTATAAGAAAAATATTATTTATCACTATTAGTGAATGATTACTAATGAGATCTACGTGTCAGATGACAATTTAATTGGTTATCATTAAAATAATTTATCTTTAGGATTTTAGTCCTAAAAATGATAGAATTAAGCTACCTAGTTAAAAATTATCATCAATTATAATAAATAACAAGACTCTATTTGTATATATAGGACTTTTCAAATCAAAACTTCCCTTATTAGATGATGGATTGCTTAGTTTTGACATTAAAACTATATTCGGAGTTTATAAGTCCAGAGTCTTTCGGTTTATGTGTAAAATATTTATTGGCTGGTTGCATTATCAGTTATTTTTAAATTTGAATTTAAAAATCTAAAATGGGAACCTTTAGCACTTGATACATAAAAATCTTTGATTTAATAAAGTTAGGTTCCGTTTGGAAAGTGTAAAGTTAAGAGAAAAATTGATTCCCAATATTTAGTTTATTAGAATTTAGTTCATGAGAATTAATATTTCTCTCGGTATGTTTGGAGAGTAATAGGAAATTTGGAACTTGTAAGTAATTAAATTTAATATTGTATAATAAATTAATGATAAATATGTATTTTTAAAAAAATATAAACTATTTTCTTTATGATTCTCAAAATAACATATCTATAGGTGGGAACAATTTTTCCACATATTTTCCTATATTGGTGGGAATGTAATTTTTTAGACCTACATTTTTCTACCTAAAAGTAAATATCCAAACAAAAACAAATCATTACTTTCCCAAAGAAATTAAATTTTCACGAACTTTACTGTTATCCAAATATGCCATAAGGGATTCATGACTAGAAGATTCTCAGGTAACTCTATACAAGATTCATTTTATCATTCTAAGGTTTTAGTATTACACTAAACTCATATAAAATGTCTGAATCACTAAGTGCAAAAATTTTAGGGTTAGGATCTCCTAAATGATTTTTATCATAATTTTTCTTATTAGCCAGTAGATTGTGTTTCGAAAATGATCTTCTTTGTAGGAATCTGTGATTCATTGGGATGGGAAAGTTAGTGTCCATATCATTTTACAAAAAAGATTTTTCATTTTACAAATAAAAAAAAATGACAAAAAATGCATTTGCTAACTGTATTTGAAATTTAGAATTCAAAATTGTTGTAAACATTCTTTAAAATATGGGTTAATTTAGAAAACGTCAAAAAAACATTTTATATTAATCTGGAAAATTTTAGAAACAAGTATATAAAAAGATATAGATAAAATTTATTATTGTAAATAAAAAATATTTATTTTATATGGATTATACCATATTTAACATATATCATATACAAAAATATAGATAATGATTATCATTTTCAAAAACAAATATTTTCTTTACCATATATATATATATATATATATATCATATTTTCTATTTACCGAACATAATTTTTTTTATTCTCATTTTCATAAAATATTTTTGAATATATTACCAAACATGTTTTTAAATTTTAAAAATATAAAACTGAATTTATTATTTTTATTTAAAAGATTGATTTATAAAAAATTATTTTTGAAAACATTAACAAACCCTTAACTTTTCTTGTTATTAATTTTTAAAATATGGAAAATGCGGGCCTATTGGAGATATAATTCTTAAGACCAGTGAAAATAGGGTGGAAAAAAAAATTCCTTTCAAAATAGTATCATTCTAAGATTCCTATAAAAAGTGATATTGCTTCTTTTTTTTTTTTTTTTTGTAAAGCCAATTTTACCATCAGTTAGAAGACAGAAATTAATTTCATTACCTACAAGTCTTGAATCCCATTGCAAACCAAACACTAGAGTAGGAAACTAATTCATAGGAAATGGAATCTTGGGAAATCATTTTTTTGGAAATTAGTTTCTTTCAAAACTTCAACATTTTCCAAACAGGGTTTTACATTGTTTCAAAAGTTAAAATTTAAAAATATATGTATAATTTATACAGAGTCCAGTCCATGTAGGGTTCTTTTGTCCTCCTAGGACTTTAGTACTTCTAAACACATATGATATATAAATACATATTTAAACATAGTCTTTAAAAAAATCTACTAATTAATAATAAAGATTCCAATGATAAAACTATCATGATAGCCAGATAGAGAATAACTATATATATACAATTAAGCTCAAATCAAGTCCTTAATATTAAGATTTTTTTGTTTAGCCTTTAAATCACATCGAAGGCTAAGATTTAAAATTATATTTATTAATTACCAAATTCCGACAGGGTTCACTTTTGCTAAATATGGTTTTAATATGTCAGTAAATCTATATTTTACCATTTTTAAAATTTAAATTATACCTTTTGATGTAATCGAATGGTTAATAAAGGAAAATTTGACATTAAAAGTATCACATTGTCTTTGTGTGAGCTTGAGTGTATATATATGTACGCACACAATAAAAATTTTCTGATCAAGGAAATTCTTGACTTTATCTCTAAAGTGCTACCTCGATCACAGCTACGCACAATAAAAATTACATATGTATATGGAATTAATAATCCCAAAAATAACTTGGTTAGTACTTATGAATAACAACATTACTAGACTTACCAAAATATGTATCAAATTTGTTCACCAAATGAAATAGCTGATGATGTAGCAATATTTAATTGGCTAATTCATTTTAATTCATTTTTTCATTTAAGGGTTTACTCATCTATATTTATGTTATATGAATATATATGCTAACCAATAACATTTTAATACATATAATTTGGTGAATATTTTGATACTTATAACATTATTATTTGAAAAAGATCTATTTGGTATCACTTATATAAGAGCTTTTAACTGTAGAGCTTCTTCCAATAAAACTTATGTAAGAAGAGATTTACTGAAAAGCTAATGAGTGTTTAATTTTCAATTTAGAAAGTACTTATGGCAATTCATTCTTAAAGTATAGTTTTTTTAGAGAAGCATAAAATTTTAACTTCTCATTTTGACTTAAAAGCCTTTTTCTAATCAACAAGTACTTATTGATTTGTAGTCAAACATCCATTTTTTAAAGAAAAATACTATTAATCACTAGTGATGAATGATCATCAGTAAGACTTACATGTCAAATCATAGTTTAAATGATTACTATTAAAGGATTCAATTTTAGTGTTATTCTAATACACTGTCCCAATAAATGTCCAATGTTTTAAAATTTTGACCAAATTTGACTAACTAGATTGTTAATGATTCTCAAGTTTGAATTTCTATGAGTTCGTAAACTTGCGCATGCTTAATTTTAAGTTACGGTTAAAAAAGTTATGGTTTTAAGAAGTTTTGATCATCAGTATCCTGGATTTTTATCTTCTAGTGGCCCAAAGGCCTACATATATATATGGGGAACCATGTCTTCATTGAATGATTGCAAAAATATCCAAAAAGTTCAAAAATCTCTAAAAAATCCAATGAACCTGATAGAGACTCGAACCGAGTCGACCTAAATCCTTTTGACCACCAATCAAGTCAAGTCAGTTTTAATCCTTATCTAACTATCGATGACTACCACGTGCTGGCTAGGCATGAAGCCCATACTTCGACATTCACAACTTCCAAATCTCCAACCAGATCGATGCTAGATGCTCTTGGATTAGCCTGGCAAAGCTAACGGCAGTGACCCAATGAGTCAACGTAGATTTTGTCATTTTCCAATCATTCTAGGCCAACCATAACTCTTAGCCCTCCATTTTAGATCTTATGAGCTTTAATTTAGCCTCCATTTGTCGAAGTTCCTCACAATTTAAGAGATTCATCAACACTAAATTTGGCTAAATTTTCTAATGTGTTTTTCAGCCATTGATAATGTTTTTGGATCAAGGTAAGTTTAGATTTTTGTTACCCAATTCACAAGTTTTTCATTGATATAAAGTTTATCAATTTTGAACATCGTTTGATAATTTTTTTATTTTTAGATTAATTAGTTAAATACCAGATAACAATTGGACTATGTTTGGATACAATTAGATAAAATGGACATAATTGAGGTAGGATTTATGTAATTAGGTGGTAATGGAACTCAATGGAATGTTTAATTTCATCATTGCCTCTGGATGAAAAACTCTAATTTTGGATACTGAGGTCCTAAAGGTTCACAGTATAAGTGAACCCTTTGGTGTCTAATTTACTCAATCTGAGAGTTGTGTAGAGTATTTTAAGATATTTGGTATATATAAATGCCTTGGGTTTGATTTTTGGAGCCTAAAAAAATATTTTTATTATATTATAGGCATCCGTGCTAAGACTAAAGGTGATCCTGCAGAGGAATAGGAGTGGGCATAAGCAATATCTATGAGTGGTTTATTGTTTTTAATGATTTTTGGATATATTAGTAAGAAAATATATATGGTTTAATTATTTTATATGTATGGTCTGATTTAAATACTTATCATATGCATGTATAAATATATGCTTTTACATATATGTGTTATTATTTCATGTGACTTTTGACAAGAATTTAAATGGGTTTAAATATCTAGGTATTTGAATTGATGTTTTAGTGCTTTTAAAAAATAATTTGTTTTGAGAATGTGGGTTTGAAATTGTATATTTTTAAGCATGTTTAACTGTTTATATTTTAAAATGCCTAAAAATGATTCATAAGTAATATATATTTCCTTTTTGGCAAGAAATGATAAAATTGAATATTGAGTAGTTAAATAACTGGTTGGATTTGAATATTGAATTCTAGTTTATGTTATTGTATCTGTTTGGAAAAAAAATTGTGATTTTGAAATGATGATTTATAAATATAGCACTGTTATTTTTAAGGGTATATCATATAGTACCAGCGGTTTTGTTTATGTTATTAGCCATGCATAGGTTTAGTCATCATATGTGTAGTCACGATATGAAAGAATGATGATGAGTTATGTGTCATTCTCTCGGAGTAATGATGAGATGTGTGTCATTCCCTTCTCATGTTGGTTTTATGTATCTCTATACTGTTTTATGGTGTTTTAAGACGCCATGCACCATCTAGTAGTGCTAGTTATATCATATTGGTAAATTGTATGTGTTCTTTCTGATATACTTATTTTAGTGGTTTTATCAAGTTTTATTATTGTTTCTAAATTGTGATTAAATTGTTTATTGTCCAGTATTAAATTTATGTTTAATTTGGCTAACGATATTTTAATTCTTTAATTATGAAATACTCTTTCTATGATATTGTTTTATGATATAAGTTATGTTTGTGAAATGGTTTTAAAAAGGGAAACTTGTCAAAAAAGTAAAAGTGAGGTCTTGAGTGAAAATGTTTTGATTTTGAATGACTATTTATATTTTTCAATTGTTCCCCTAGGCCTTAGTTGACAGGTTATGCACACTACTTCCAGCATCTTCATCATCTTTCTAGTATATCATAATCTCGTATCTTTATCGTCACTGTTATTGTCAGGACCCGTCCAGAATTCCTTCCCCGGAACCCTAGACAAGCCCTGATCCCAGGGAAACCCTACCGGACCCTCCAACGGAAAATCCGGCAGAGCCTCCCCTAAGGGATTTACTTACCACAAATTACCTGCACTGAAAACACACTTCTATAATCACCCTCTTATTTCTCCCGCAAACTACAAATTGTTCCACAAATTACAGCACTTCTCAAAAACAACAACAGTCCAGTGCATAAATAAAACATAAGTATCCCAATAGTATACAGAGCTTTAAGAAGTGCTAAACAACAGAAATACAACAAGGCTGAAAGAAATAATACACTGAAATGAAAGAGTACAGAGTACTTCTCGAAACACAACAGCAGCGGGAAAACTTGGTTCGCTCCGGAAGAACGTCTACCACCACTTGCACCTAAGGGAACGGAATTTAAGAGTGTGAGATGCTAATCATCTACGTGAGTGACCCTAACTACTGAACACTTTTAATAATAATAAAATAATAATAATAAAAATTAAGGGAATTGAATAAATACCACAATTAACAAATAAATAATAACAACTGTTGGAAAATAATAATTTCCCTCAAAACTCTCACCAATCGCTCCGTTTGAAATGTTCCCTTTTTAAAACCTTTTCGCAAAACCCAATGTACATACCTCCCAAAAACCAAGGGATTAAACCATTTGATAAACAATAATTAAATAAATACATACCCCAATATATAATTAAAATTATAATAAATTATAGTAAATAATTTTGAACACCTTTGGGGTTTAAACCATTATTTGCAATTTACACCGACGCACCACACCATATACCGGTGATGCCCTCCGATACCCAGCGTCCCGAGCACCGACTGGCGGGGGGTTAAAGAGAGAAACCTGCAACGGTCACTTCGGCGTCCTGATAGTACCGCTGCTAAAACCATCACTCGGCCAAGGAGGGGGGCGGCTGTGCACAACAATAACCTTGCCTGCCCACGGTCCAATGGCAACTCACGGATGAAGTAATAACCACGCGCTAAACCACATAATAACCGCGCGCTAAACCACGTGTCCATACACCATACACCAGAACACCAATACTGTATGAGTGCTTCTAAAAATAAACATAAATAACCAACCGTACCATTTTCCAAAATTACCGTGGGAAGTATACCAAATTTTCACAAAACACCATCCCACATATTTTTATTTAATAACCCGGTACGAAACATTGATAACCAACAAACCACAGTTTTCTCGAAGTACGAGATGCAACCATAAAAATACCGCGGGCATAATTTATAAAATTTAAACCAATATTTTCGTAAAATATTTAACCCAACTATGCCCGAAAAATTAATACTGAAAATCACGTACAAATACCACCGAAATATACTTTGCTCATGCATAATAAATAAATTAAACCACAATAAAACCACAAATAAACCACACCACATGAGCATAAATTTAAATATCAATTTAAATACCAAATAAATATAATTAATTGCCCAAAATAATTTTTGAAGGTGGGTCACTCACCTTGAGCGCGTAAATCAACTAAGATCCTCCTCGGGATCAACTCCACCACTCGTACGCGCACCTACACAACCACAGTGTACCAACCAAAAATATTAATATTTTATTCGGGTAATTCCCAAATGGATACCCGGGGAGCGAACACCAAACGATATCTAAGGATTACAAGTTATATACCGAATCGAAGCTCGCGTGATGAGGATCACGGATTCGGTCTTACTTTCCGGTGATCGGACCCGACGGGGTCGGAATCTCGCCGGAAAGCTTTTCGGATTTTGGCTCCGCAATTCTCCCAAACCGTCGCGAATTGGCAGAAACGGATGCCGGATTCAGGTTCAGGAGGTCGAACACAGTAGACTAAAGCCGGCCGAAAAACTGGGTACTCGCCGGAACAGTACTTTCCGGCGAGCCGCCGCGGTCACCGGCAACCGTCGCCGGCGGCGGCGCGTTCGATGGCCGTTGGTCGTGAAATTTTGCAGATTTGTAGATCGTGAGGAGAGCAATCCAACGGGACCGGCGGTGTGCAAAACGGAGGCCGGACGGCGGAGAAATCACGGTTTGAAGTTTTCCGGCCCCTCGCCGGAAAACACTTCGATCCCGGCGAGTCGGTGGTCCGATGACCGTGATTTTTGGTGGGTCGGCCGGACTTGAGGAGAGGATCAAGGGTGTACGGCGCGTGTGGCTGGAAAATGGCCGGAAGTGGGCCGATCTGCGGTGGCCGGCGGTGGAGGGGAAAAACACGCTGTCGATCTTCGGACGTCCGATCCGGGCGCGTCCGGCGGCCGTTCGCCGTGAAATTTGGAGGTTTTGCCGGAAATGGGGAGGGGAAACTTTCTGGCCAGCGCGTGTACTGTAGATCGGCCGGAAAAGTTGAAAAATTCCAGCAGCCGGCGGACTCTCTCTCTCTTTCTCTCTCCTCCCTCTCTTTCTCTCCCTTCCCCGAGAATTTTATCATATAAAAACCCCTGTGTGACACTGTTCATGCCACGTGGACCAATAAGAAGCTGACACGTGGCATTACTGTTCATCGACCCAAAAACATTAAAATATTACGGTATCCGGTAAACTTCAAACGTCCATAACTTTGTAACCGGATGTCCGTTTTGAGCGTGCCGCTAGTCTGTGAACTCGTATCGACGAGCTCTTCACAACCACGCATGAGTCGAAGCTCATTTCCCCAAAAATAAAAAGTCAACTCCGGCACCCCTTGGACAGTTTAGACCGCAACTTGTTTTGCTCATAACTTCCAAACCGTAGCTCCGTTTTCGACGTGCTACCAGTCTACAAACTCGGGGCATCGTGCGCTTCGCCACGGTATCCTGGTCAACTCGAAATTCCAACAGTCAACCTCGGTCAACGTGCACGGATTCCGGTGCGATTCGGGACGGGGTGTTACAGTTATTCTATTGTTGAGGTATTTTCTTTTTCGCTTTTGTTGAATTTATCTTTTATTTAGTCTTAAACTCTTACACTTCTCTAGATTGCTTTGGTGGATTGGTCTAATATGTATGACTATTTTATTTCTTTTTCTTTGGATTTGGTTGAAACCCTTGATTTGATATTGTTGATTTATGATAAATCTTTTAGAGGAATTAGTGACATTTACTTGTACTATTAGGCTATATCCATTTTATAGGGAGGTCCCACTAGACTTTTCGATACTAGTTTGATGGGGTTTCCTTAGGCATGAACACTTCAAGAGTCTACGAAGGTGTGTGAGGGCAGTCTTATCAATTTGGTATTAAAGCATTAAGTTTATTGATCCTATAACCTCGCATTCATATGTGCATCAATTGTTTTGTTACTCTCGACATTGTGCCTATTTCCTAAACTTAGTTTTCTTCCTTTATTTAATTTATCTGAATGTCGTATTGAATTGACTTGGCCTCATTATCTAGATTTGAGGATGCATTCCAGAAGTAGTAAACTAGACGTCAACAGAAGTTAGAAGATGGTGTGGGTGAGGCTACCTGATGAGAATCCGCCCGAACCCGCATAATCGACAACCCATTAGGGTGCTGATTCGATATAAATGAACACCAGACGTGTAACACCCCATCCCAAATCGCACCGGAATCCGTGCACGTTGACCGAGGTTGACTGTTGACCGAGTGGAATTTCGAGTTGACCAGGGTACCGTGGCGAAGTGCACGATGCCCCGAGTTCGTAGACTAGTAGCACGTCGAAAACGGAGCTACAGTTTGAAAGTTATGAGCAAAACAAGTTGCAGTCCAAACTGTCCAAGGGGTGCCGGAGTTGACTTTTTATTTATGGGGAAATGAGCTTTGACTCATGCATGGTTGTGAAGTGCTCATCGATACGAGTTCACAGACTAGCGGCACGCTTAAAACGGACATCCGGTATGGACGAGTGAAGTTTGCTGGATACCGTAATATTCTAATGTTTTTGAGTCGATGAACAGTAATGCCACGTGTCAGCTTCTGATTGGTCCACGTGGCATGAACAGTGTCACACAGTGGCTTTTATTTGATAAAAATCTCGGGGAAGAGAGAGAAAGAGAGAGAGGAGAGAGAAAGAGAGAGAAAGTCCGACGGCCACCGGAGATTTCCAAATTTTCCGGTTGATCTACTATACACGCGCCGGCCAGCAAGGTTCCCCTCCCCATTTCCGGCAAAACCTCAAATTTTCACGGCGATCGGTCGCCGGACGCGCCGGGATCGGACGTTCGAAGATGGGAGGCGACTTTTTCCCTCCACCGCCGGCCACCGCCGATTGACCCATTTTCCTGCCACACGCGCCAAACACCCTTGATCCCCTCCTCAAGTCCGGCCGACCCACCAAGTTTCACGGCCACCGGACCACCGACGCGTCGGGATCGGAGCGTTTTCCGACGAGGGGCCGGAAATCTTCAAACCGTGATTTCTCCGCCGTCCGACCTCTGTTTGCCTCACCGCTGGTCCCGTTGGATTGCTCTCCCCACGATCTACAAATCTGCAAAAAATCACAGCCAACGGCCACCGCACGCACCGCCGCCGGCGACAGTTGCCTGTGACCGCGGCGGCTCGCCGGAAGTTACTGTTCCGACGAGTACCCAGTTTTCCGGTCGGCTCCAGTCCACTGTGTTCGACCTCCTAAACTCGAATCCGGCGTCCGTTTCCGCCAATTCGCGACGGTTTGGGAGAATTGCGGAGCCGAAACCCGAAAAGCTTTCCGGCGAGATTTCGACCCTGTCGGGTCCGATCACCGGAAAGTAAGACCGAATCCGTGATCCTCATCACGCGAGCTTCGATTCGGTATATAACTCGTAACTTTTAGATATCGTTTGGTGTTCGCTCCCCGAGTACCCATTTGGGAATTACCCGAATAAAATATTAATATTTTTGGTTGGTACACTGTGGATGTTTTAGGTGCACGTGCAACTAGCAGAGTCGATCCTACGGAGGATCTTGATTGAGATACGTGCTTAAGGTGAGTGACCCACCTTCAAAAATTATTTTAGGCAATTAATTATGTTTAATTGGTATTTAAATTATGCTCATGTGGTATGATTTAATTATGGTTTTATTTTGGTTTAATTTATTTATTATGCATGAGCAAAGTGTATTTCGGTAGTATTTGTACGTGGTTTTCAGTATTAATTTTTCGGGCATAATTGGGTTAAATATTTTACGAAAATATTTGTTTAAATTTTATAAATTATGCCCGCGGTATTTTTATGGTTGCATCTCGTATTTCGAGAAAATTGTGGTTTGTTGTTATCGCTGTTTCGTACCGAGTTGTTAAATAAAAATATGTGGGATGGTAAGTGTGAGAATTTAATGTATTTCCCACGGTAATTTTAGAAAACGGTACGGTTGGTTAACAATGTTTATTTTTAGACGCACTCATACAGTATTGGTGTTCTGGTGTATGGACACGTGGTAGCGCACAGGTATTATGTGGTTTAGCGCGTGGTTATTATTTCTCCCGTTGTTGCCATTGGACCGTGGGCAGGAAATGGTTTCAGCAGCGGTACTGTCGGGACGCCGAAGTGCCGTTTGCAGATTTCTCTCTTTAACCCCCCCGCCAGTCGGTGCTCGGGACGCTGGGTATCGGAGGGCATCACCGGTATATGGTGTGGTGCGTCAGGTGTAAATTGCAAATAATGTTTTAAACCCCAAAGGTGTTCAAAATTATTTACTATAATTTATTATATTTTAATTATATATTGGGGTATGTATTTATTTATTTATTGTTTATCAAATGGTTTAATCCCTTGGTTTTCGGGAAGTACGTACATCGGGTTTTGTGAAAAGGTTTTAAAAAGGGAACATTTCAAACGGAGAGATTGGTGAGAGTTTTGAGGGAAATTATTATTTCCAACAGTTATTATTTATTTATTTATTTATTGTTGGTATTTATTCAATTCCCTTAATTGTTATTATTATTATTATTTTGTTATCATTAAAAGTGTTTAGTAGTTAGGGTCACTCATTGAGATGATTAGCATCTCACGTTTTTAAGTTCCGTTCCCTTAGGTGCAAGTGGTGGTAGACGTTCTTCCGGAGCGAACCAAGTTTTCCGCTACTGTTGTGTTTCGAGAAGTACTTCTGTACTTTTTCATTTCAGTGTATTATTTCTTTCATCCTTGTTGTATTTCTGTTGATTAGCACTTCTTAAAGCTCTGTATACTATTAGGACACTTTTGTTTTATTTATGCACTGGACTGTTGTTATTGTTGAGAAGTGCTGAAATTTGTGGAATAATTTGTAGTCTGCGGGAGGAATAAGGGGATGATCATAGAAGTGTGTTTTCAGTGCAGGTAATTTTTGGTAAGTCTTACCCTTAGGGGAGGTGCTGCCGGATTTTCTGTTGGAAGGTTCGGTGGTATTTCCCTGGGATCAGGGCTTGTCTAGGGTTCCGGGAAGGAATTCTGGACGGGTCCTGACCGATCACTAGTGCTCAAGCCAAGAGATTTAAGGACAACCTGACTGAATTTATACAGGGAGTAACCAATTCTCAAAAAGGCTTGTCAATACCCAAAAATACAAAACCTGTTTTGAGCATCCAAGTGGTAGAAGCTGTTTTAGTGCAACTGTGGACTCCGAGCAGCCACGAATAAATCCAACACTTTTTGGATTCAATACCAATAGGCCATGGAATCATGACAAGGCAGAATCAGAAGCACCTAAAACCAACTTGTACAGAAAACATATCAAATTGGTCGAAAATGTACTGTTTAGCTGCTGACTTTGACTTTTCTTCTTGTTTAATCAAGTTTGACTTATTCCAATTAAGGGGCAACATGTGTGTAACATCCCGTCCCAAAGTACATCAGAATTTTTGCATGTTGACCGAGGTTGACTGTTGACCGAGGGAGTCAAAATTTTTGACTTTTTGTTCTGAATGGAATTTGGCGTTGGCTGAGGCACCATTGTGGAGTACACATCGATCCAAGTCCTAGACTAGTAGCACGTTGAAAATAGAGCTACAATTTGAAAGTTATGAGCAAAACAAGTTGAGATCCAAACTATCCAAGGGTGCCCAAGTTGACTTTTTAGTTTTGTAAAATTGAGCTTTGACTCATGTATGATTGTGAAGTACTCATCGATACGAGTTCATAGACTAGTGGCACGCCTGATTTGGACATGTGGTTTGAAAGTTATGGACCTGCAAAGTTTTCCGAATATTATAATATTTTAATATATTTTGACTTGAGTGAACATTATGTGCCACGTGTCGTGCTTTCAGCCAATCCCGTGAGTGAACTGTGTCATCCACGGGTGGCTTTTATTTTGGCCAAAACACATGTGGGCCGGGGGGAAAGAGAGAGAAAGAGGGGAGGAGAGAGAGAGAGAAAGAGGGAGAGAAGCCACCACCACCGGCCACCACTGTTGACCGTCGTCCGATCATTTCTAAGCCACACGCGCCACTCTAGCTTGAAGCCCACTTGAAAAACGACCGGCCAGCCAAAAATCACGGCCAAATCACCGACGACACGTCCGAATCGGGGCATTTTCTGGTGAGTGGTCGATTTCCTTCTCTAGCCGATATATCCCAAACTAGACCTCTGTTTGCCTCATCGCCAGTCCCATTGAGTTACCCATCACCAGATCTACCACTTTACCAAGTTTCACGGCTAATGGTGGCTGGACGCGCCGCTGGAGGTAGCGGATTCCGGTGACCACAGCAGCTCACCAAAAAATCCAATTCCGGTGAGTTTCCGATCACCCCACCTATCCTTCCCCACTAATTCGACCTCCCTAAACACAAATCTGAGGTCAGTTTCCTCCAATTTGTGACGGGTTGAGAGAATTGAGGACTTAAATTTTGAGAGCTTTTCGATGAGATTTCGACCACCACGGGTCCGATCTCCAGGAGGTAAGCCTCAATCTGTGATTCTTGTTACATAAGCTTCTTTTTGGTATATTACTCACAAATTTTGGTTAACGCTTATGTTAAATCTTCCGGGTAATTGTGTATAATTTACCCAATTAAAATATTAATTTAATCGGTTTGTATATTGTCAATGTTCTAGGAACACGTGAGAATTGTACAATTGATCCTATGGAGGATCTTGGTTTAATTGCATGCTTGAGGTGAGTGACCCACCTTCAAAATTATTTTGGGTTGATTAATTGTATATATTTTTGTGTTGAATATATATTTGAAAATTATATTTCATGCGTTAAATATTTAGTAAATTTATATTTGAAATTTTGATGCCAAAATTGAATGAATTATAATTATTTGTGCATTAAGAAATATTTTGATTTCAAGAATTTTATGGGTATGGGATTTTGTTAATAATTGTTAAATTTTATTGTTGGAATATTGTGTAATTAGAAAGTTTTCATGTGAATTTTGATATATGTTTAATATTTGAAGGAATTTCCATTTAATTTTACAACGCCAATTTATGATGGTTTAAATATATGTGTTTTTGCCAAAAATGTATTTGGGATTTTAAAGGAATTATGGTTTAAAGTTTTTAATTAATTATTGTTGAGTTTGATCTTGATTTTATGATGCATAATAAATGCGTTTACATGATTTTAAGAATGTGTGAATTTCTTGTGGTTTTAATATTATTTTTGGCATGATTTGATTTTAAAGATTTCAAGAAAAATATTGGTTTAAGTTATGGTGCTTTCAAAATATATATTTATGCACTTGAAATATTATCGGGTGGATTTTATGATATAGGAAAAATTATATATTATCGATGGATTTATGCTGGTGATATTAAAGAAAAATGTGGGAATGTGAATTTAAAAAGTGATATAATTCCCACGGTGAGTTTTGGAAAAATTGTTATTTTTAAAATATGGTTATTTGTTTTATATGCACTCATATAGTACTGGTGTTCTATACTGTATATGTGGATGAGTGCGCAAGTTATAATGTCTCCCGTGAGTTGCCATCGGACAGAGGGCAGGCAAGTTCTATATGGTGCACATAAGTCGCCCCCCTCCATGGCCGGGATGCCTATTTAAGCAACGGTGCTGTCAGGATGCCAAAGCAACCGTATGAAAGTTTCTCTTTTTAACCTCCCGCCGGATGGTGCTCGGGATGCTAGGTATCATAGGGCATCACTGGTATATAGTGTGGTGCGTCAAGTATTATTTTTCAGATATAAATTCCAAATCCTAAAGTTTTAAAGTTGTATTTGAATTAAATGTGTTTAACTTGTTTTATCGCCTATTTTCAATTAGTATTTTCTAAAATGTATTTATTCATATTTTATGTCACTTATTTTAAATCAATATTTTTAAAATCCATCTTGCCATATTTTTATTATATAGATTGGTTGAATATTTCAAATGAATTTTATAATATTTTTTTACCACTTATTTTACATGATTGTTTGTAATTATTTAAATTATATTTTTGACACTCTTTATTTTAATTTATTAAATCAAATTTTATAAATTATATATTGAATTTCACTTTTATGTTATATTTCTTTAATGCAAGTATTTTAAATTATTTTATTGTATTTTATTCATATTTGTATTATTTAATTATTTATTAAATTAATTATTCTTTGATTTTTGGGGCATAAAAGATTATGTTTTGCGAAAATGTTTTAAAAGGGGAACTTTTCCAACGGAGTGAATGGTGAGGGTTTTGAGAGAAAATATTATTTTCAATTGATTATTATTTATTTACTTATTTATTCTTAATTAATCAAGTGTACTATGATTATTATTACTATTAGAATTGTATAGTAGATAGGGTGACTCACTGATATGAATAGCATCTCATATTTTTAAATTCATTCCCCTAGGTGCAAGGATTGGTAAACGTTTGTCCGGAGCGAGCTTGACCTTCATTGCCATCGTGTTTCGAGGAGTTCTCTTCCTTTTCATTTATTTCTATTTGTAATATTTCTTTCCATCCTTTATTGTATAACTTTCATACTTAATTGTACCATACAATGCTCTGTATACTGTATTGGATATATTTTATTAAATACTGCATTAGTTCCCTGTTTTATTTATGGAAGTGCAGATTATTGTGGAATTAAATTGTAGTAAGGTGGAGGAATAAGGCATTATATATAGAAGTGTGTTTTTAGTGTAGGGAATTTGTGGTAAGTTCAACCCTTATGGGAGGTTCTGCTTGATTCCAGTAGGGTTTCCCTAGGATCAGGGCTTGTCTAGGATTCCGGTGAGGGATCTTGGATGGGTCCTGACATGTGTGAATCATTATTAATCATATTTGGCATCATACATGGCATATGGAAGTTGATTTGGAACTCAAACAAACTGGATATTGGTTAAAGATACCTTAGTAGTCAAACTAGTGAACTAGTTTCCTAATTTGATTTTGGCTTTTATTTTAGGAAATTAGTCTTATATTTGGTTTTTATTTATTTATTTACTGGACAAATCAACTTAGGAAAGTTATTATTGTCATTGTAAATTAATTAATTCCTAACTCAAAATAAAGGAATTAATTAATCCAAATTAGCTAGGAAAGTAGGTGAATTTCGGTAAACATGTTTCCTTTTCTTTTTGGTGGCCGGTTTTAACTTAAATTTTTAAGGTTTATTATTTTATGACTCTGGCCTATTTAAGGACTTAATTTTGAGGAAGAACACACCTTTAATAATATATAGAAAATTAATTGTGAAATAAAATTCTATTTGTTCTCTTTGAACACCTAAAACAACATTAGAGAGTGAGTGTTTTCTTTATTCTCTTTGAACACCTAAAACACCATTAGAAAGTGAGTGTTTTAGTTTTGACTTATCAATAGGATAACCATCACCTATTGTGGCATCTTCATTATACTGAGGTTTTTAATCACAAGTTGGTTAGGGGTTAAGGTTTCCATAAGAACTTGAACTTAATTGAGATTCGGGCTAATATAATACGGGTTTAGACGTGAGTCAACCTATGTTCATATCATTTAGTATCATAGCTAAATTTTGTTTAGGTTTGATCTATCTTTATTTGCTTTATTTGTTTTTGTGTTAATCTATAATTTTAGCATTAGGTTGAGGTTGCTTCTATCATCATACACGTTCTGTATCTTTAAAAAAAAAAAAAATTCATTCATAGCTGAAATTAGGTTCTTTGTTTTACCGTATTTTTGCTTCCTAGTTTGTTGGTTGTTTTTCATCTTTGTTCTTAGTAATTTAGTTTATTGTCGATTTTTTTTTCTTTTCTGTTTTTAATCTTAATTATTTGCATTCATATATTCAAAAAAAAAAAAAAAAAACACAGAGATAGGGGTTTATGGCAACAAAAAAAAAAAAAAAATTATTACAAAATTTGCAAGTTGAACTTTGGAGGTTACGGGTTTGTTGAAATTTTGCTGTTGGAATTGCAAAAAAATCGGTTTGTTGAATTTGTTTGCTGTAAATTTGTTAGGCCTGCTAAATTGTACTTATTTATTCAATATTTGGAGTTGTTAGAAATTCATTATTGCAACTGTATATTTGAATTTTGGGTGCTAAAACTATTGGATTAAAATTAGTTAAAGGATTTGATACAAAAACTTGAATTACAAAGAACAAGAACCAATAACTATCTTATATTTTTGTTTGATTTGATTCTTGTTTGTGTTTGAATTTCTTTCCCTATATTTAATCCTTGAATTTTTGGTTCATTTATATTTTGGACAGCTTTTATTTCATTCCAAAAATTTGCTTGTTGATTTACCTTATTTTTTTGCTTAGAAAAGCCGAGAACTAAGTTTTATTAATTCACTCGGTATTGCTTGCTTTTTGCTATTGTTTTGTTGATAAGTTTAATTAAAGCATACTTGTTATCTAATTTCTATTTAGTGGGTATTTTAATTAGAACTTTGAGATACTTATTTGAGTAGAAAAAGGCAAGAGAATGTGAGCTTAAAAGAGGGTAAAAGCCGAAAGTAGTGCGTAAACATGAGTTTTGAGACCTTATTTGAGTGAAACACGTGAGGGAGTGAATTTGGTAAGGATTTTTTTATTTTTTGCAATATATTTACTAACATGGCAGATTCAAGGATGAGAATAGGAGTAGGAGATGGCTCATTCAGAATTAATGAAAAGGAGTCCGTAGGATTCAAAGGTGATTCCCAAGCTACATGGATGGGAGATGAGCACACGGATATGATGGCGGTCTTGGAGCAATTACAGTGGATGAATGCTCACTTTGATCACCTAGATCAAAGGATGGACAGGTTGGAAACATCACAAGGTAGGCCGAATTTGAAGCAAGAATTCCATGGTGGCCGAGGTCGAGGTAGAGGAGGTCGGGACGCCATAAGGAGGATTTTAAAGAAGGAAATTATGGAGACATCTATGCTCTCCAATGAAGGAAAAACCGTGGGAGACCAATAAGGAGTAAGGATGATGATCTTGGGAATATGAAGGTCAACATACCACCTTTCATGGGAAAAAATGATCCAGAAGCTTATTTGGAATGGAAGGAACGTATTGAGATGATCTTCGATTGTCACAAATTATTCGGAGACTAAGAAGGGAAAAGTCGTAGCAATGGAATTTGGAAATTATGCACTCTAGTGGTAGACAAATGAACAAAATACCCTAAGGAGAGTAGGTGATGAATTGATTACTACTTGGCGACAAATGAAAGGAGCCATGAGGAAGCAATTTGTACCGACTCATTACCATAGGTTGCTACATCAAAGACTCCAAGCATTATCACAAGGTAGTAGGTCTGTGGAGGATTATTACAAGGAGATGGAGATTTTCATGATGAGATTAAGCACAAATAAAGAAAGAGAAGCAACCATGGCACGGTTTCTAGGTGGATTGAATCATGAGATAGCTAACCAATTAGAATTGCAACAATACATGGAATTGGAAGAGATGTTGCATGTGGCTATCAAACTTGAGAATCAATTCAAGTGGAGGGGCACAAGTCTTGGAGGAGTTTCAAATAGTGGGAGATCAAATTCGAATGCTTGGAGACGCAATCTCATGTTTGAAGCAAGACAAAAGCCGAAACTTGGGAAAGAAAACACCACACACCCAAAAAAGGGAGTCCAAAGTTGAATCTGTCTAAGCACACAAAAGTGAAGGTAAATTTGATCCTAAACCTTCTAGAACTCGTGAAATTATGTGTTTTAAGTGCTAGGGATGAGGATAAATTGCTAGTCAATGTCCGAATAGGAGGATCATGGTGCTAAAAGGTAATGGTGAGCTAGAATCGGAAAGTGAAGAAAGTGAAGGAGAAGCCGAATTTGATGATGAAGAAGTTGGAGATGAAGGGCATGATGAATCTAAAACTTTCAAGGCATTTAGGGCTAAATTGAATTTGGTGGCAAGGAAGGTTCTAACAGTATACAATGATTAGGACCAAATTCAAAGAGAGAATATATTCCATACCCTATGCAAAATTCAAGGTAACATTTGTAATATGATAGTTGATAGTGGAAGTTGTGCAAATGTAATTAGTAATTTGATAGCTGATAAATTGGGGTTAGCAACCTTAAACATCCAGAACCATATAGATTACAATGGCTTAATGATAGTGGTGAGATGAAAGTAAATAAACAAGCCAAAGTAAAATTCAACATTGATAAATATGTGAATGTTGTATTGTGTGATGTTGTTCCTATGCATGTGGGTCATATTTTGTTGGGTAGGCCATGGAAATTTGATAAGGATGCCATACATTATGGGAGAGAGAATTCCATTGTATTTAAGTTTAAAGGAAAAAAGGTTAAGCTGGAGCCATTAACTCCAAAGGAAGTATTTAGAAATCAACTTCAAATGCAACAAAGGAAAGAGGCGAAAAGCTTAGAGAAAAGGCTAGTATGGCACCCACGGCTTCAACAATTATTCAAGGGAATAAGAACCTATACGAACAACTAGATAAGAATCCTAAACTCAAATTAGGGGGAAAAGAAAGAAAGAAATCCGAGGGCGAGGAGAAGCTTAAGAAAATCTAGAGACATAGTGAAAAAGCCAAGAGTGAGGTAAAGAAAAGGCAACCCATTAGTGAGAAAGGAAAAGAAAGAAAAGAGAGGAAAAATAAAATAAAAAATTAGCTTAGGCTTGAGGATGTTAATAAAGCCATCTTGAGTGAGAAACCATTGCTGGTTATGATTTATAAAGATGTATTTTTTAATGATCAAGCTAATTCCGAAGAACTTGAATTACCAAGTTCTATTCTTTTTTTCTTTTGCATGAATTTGATGATGTCTTTCTGGAGGAAATTCCTAATGGTTTACCACATATCTGAGGGATTAATCATCAAATTAATTTTGTGCCAGGAGCTACAATTCCAAATAATCCTAAATATAGAAGTAATCCCGAGGAGACAAAGGAGCTACAAAGGCAGGTAAGTGAATTGCTTGACAAAGGTTACATTCATGAGAGTATGAGTCCATGTATTGTTCCTGTTTTGTTAGTACCTAAGAAAGATGGTTCATGACACATGTGTATAGATTGTAGGACTATTAATAATATTACCATTAAATATAGACATCCCATTCCTAGGTTAGATGACAAGCTAGATGAATTTTGCATGGTGCATGTATTTTAACAAAATTGATCTTAGGAGTGAATACCATCAAATTAAAATGAAAGAGGGTGATAAATGGAAAACCACATTTAAAACTAAGTATGGATTGTATGAGTGGTTAGTAATGCTTTTTGGTTTAACTAATGCATATAGCACTTTCATGAGATTAATGAATCATGTTATGTGACCATTCATTGGAAAATTTGTTGTTGTTTATTTTAATGATATTTTTTGTATATAGTAGGCATCTAAATGAGCATGTAGGACATCTTAGGCAAGTTTTAAACATTCTTAGAAAGGAAAGGTTGTTCGCTAACTTAAAAAAGTGTTATTTTTGCAAAAGTGAACTTGTTTTTCTAGGATTTGTTGTAAGTACTATAGGAATTAAAGTTGATCAATCCAAGGTGAAAAAAAAATCCAAGAGTCCACCTCCATTACCCAAGTGAGGAGCTTTCATGGTTTGACTAGTTTTTATCGAAGATTTGTCAAGGATTTTAGTACCATCGCAGCACCTTTGATCAAAGTTATGAAGAAGAATGTTGGCTTTAAATGGGGGGAAGCACAAGATAAATCTTTTAATTTGTTGAAAGAAAAATTATCTAATGCACCTTTACTAGTTTTGTCTAATTTTGATAAAATTTTTGAAATTGAATGTGATGCTTCGAGGATAGGTATTGGAGCTGTCTTAATACAAGAATGAATACCCATAGCCTACTTTAGTGAGAAATTGAATGGAGCTGTACTAAACTACCCAACATATGATAAAAAAGATGTATGCTTTGGTGAGAGCTTTGGAAACGTGGCAGCACTATTTAATGTCAAAAGAATTTGTGATTCATACGAATCATGAATCTTTAAAGCATATTAAAGGTCAATGGAAGCTTAATCAAAGGCATGCTAAGTGGATTGATTTCATTAAAACATTTTCTTATGTCATCCGCTACATAAAAGGTAAGGAAAATGTCATCGCCGATGCATTATCCCGAATGTATGTATTGTTCTTTACCTTAGATGCTAGATTACTTGGATTTGAACAATTAAAAAAACTTTATGAGCATGCTAGTGTCTTTGGGAAAATATTTAGGACCTGTTTAAAACATGGTTTTAATAAATTTTACATATTTGAGGGGAATTTGTTTAGGGAAAACAAACTTTGTGTGCCTAATTATAGCATTAGGGAATCATTAGTGAGGGAAGGTCATGGTGGTGGTTTAATGGGTCATTTTGGTGTTTTAAAAACTTTATCCTTGCTGTAAGAGCACTTTTATTGGTCTAACATGAGGAAAGATGTGGAGAAAATATATGAAAGATGTTTGAAGTGTCGAAAAGCCAAATCCAAGTTGAAATTGCACGGTTTGTGCCTCCCTTTACCGATTCCTTCTTTTCCTTGGTCGGATTTGTCTATAGATTTTATTCTTGGTTTTCCTAGGTTAAGGATAGGTAAGGGATTCAATATTTGTTGTTGTGGATAAATTTCCTAAGATGGCATATTTTATTGCATATAATAAAATTGATGCTGCATCTAATGTTGCTAATTTGTTCTTTAAGAAAATTGTAAGATTGCATGGTATGCCTAGAAAAATTGTTTCGGATAGGGATGCTAAGTTTTTAAGTTATTTTTAAAAAAATTTATGGGCTAAGTTAGGAACTTAACTTTTATTTTCAATTACTTATGACCCACAAACTAATGGACAAACTGAAGTAGTAAATATGACTTTGTTTGTATTGTTACAGGCCTTAATTAGTTGAAACTTAAGAACATAGGAAGAATGTTTGCCATATGCTGAATTTGCTTATATTAGATCTTTGCATTAAGCCATTAAATATTCACCATTTGAGATTGTTTATGATTTAATCCTTTGATTCTATTAGATTTAACAACTTTACCTCTAAGTGAACATGCTAATCTAGATGGGAAACAAAAAGCTGATTTTGTGAAGCAGATTCATGAGAAGACTAAAGCAAACATTGAGAGGAGGACTGAGCAATATGCAAAGAGTGTTAATAAAGGCCGAAAACAAGTTGTCTTTAAACCTGGAGAATGGGTTTGGTTGCATTTAAGGAAGGAGAGATTTCCCAAACAAAGGAAGTTCAAGCTTATGCTTTGTGGAGATGGACCTTTTTAAGTTTTGGAGCGAATAAATGACAATGCTTACAAACTTGATTTGCCAAGTGAGTATAATGTTAGTGCCACATTTAATGTTGTTGACTTATCTCCTTTTACTACAAGTGATGATTTTGATTTGAAGGCAAATCCTTTTCAAAAGAAGGGGAATGATGAGAATCCGCCCGAATGCACACAACTGACAATCCGTTGGGGTGGTGACCCGATATGGATGAAGAACAAACCAATCACTAGGGCTCAAGCCAAGAGAGTTAATGACAACCTGGCTGCATCTATACAGGGAATAACCAATTCTCAAAAGGGCTTGTCTATACCCAAAGATACAAAGCGGTGGAAGCCATTCCGGAGCCGGGTAGTTGTTTTAGTACAAATATGGACTCCGAGGTAGCCACAAATGGATCCAAAACTTCATGGATTCAATGGATATCACCAAGAGGCCATGGAAACATGACAAGGTAGAATCAAAAGCATTTAAAACCAGCTTGTAGGGACCGCACATTTAACATAAATTTTTAGGGTTTATTGTTTTGTGAGTCTAGTCTATTTGAGGGCTTAATTTTGAGGAAGAACACATATTTAATAATATATACAAAATTAATTATGAGATACAATTCTCTTTATTCTCTTTGAACACCTAAAACACCATTAGAGAGTGAGTGTTTTAGTTTTAACTTATCAATAGGATAACCATCACCTATTGTAGCGTCTTCATTATACCAAGGTTTCTAATCACATGTTAGTTAGGGGTTAAGGTTTTCATAAGAACTTACACTTAATTGAGATCTAGGCTAATATAATACGGGTTTAGGCACGAGTCAACCTAGGTTCGTATCACTACCTCGGGGTTTGAGCTAAAGCAGTTGGTTAAGGCTGTGTTGAGTGGTATTTGCACTGACCTTTCGGCCCATTGTTAAGCAAGTTAGAGAGTTAAGTTCAGTGACATTTGAGCACACCATTAATCCCTTAGTAACTTTGGTTTGCTTGGTTACGGTTGAGAAGATTCTGGAAGGGGGCATGCAATGTCTTGATGAGGACAAGGTTTGAATTGCTGGTTTTCTTTTAAAGAGTGATACTCACACTTGGTAGGTTGGTGAGTGAGAAGGTATGAGATCACACTTGGGATCAATTTAAGGAGGCTTTCAATGCAGAGTTTTGTTCTCCATCTCATAGGGAGTCTAAAAGTAGAGTATGGGCAGAAGTTTAGGGAGTTGTCACAGTTTGGTCTTTTCATGATTCATAATGACGAAGAGCAGAAGCAGAGGTTTTTGAATGGGTTAAGTGTCAAAAGCTCATCATCTTTCCAATCAAGCTCTATTAGAGGTAGCCTTACAGTTTGAGGCACAGATGGAGAGGTGTAGATCTCGATGATGACTTTCAGAGGATACGTCTTAGGCACTCCTAGTTAAGGACCATCTAAGCGAAGCAGTTTCAACTTAAGGACATTCAATCATAGAGGATTCAAAGGAGGCAGTTATAGTCCCAAAGATGGTATATCTCATAGAGGTGGTCACAGTTGAGCTCTAGGCAACAAACAATGGGCAGTGGTAAAGGTCATCATCAGAGACCTTCAAGCCAAGACAATTTTCATACTAGTTGCAGACTTTACAGTTGATATCACATGGACATTGTCAATGGGATGAAGTATTTTTTCTTTTTGTGCAGCCAAGACACTTTATGAATGGATGTCCTTATCTAGGATAAAGTGAGGTAGGAGCTTTTAGATCCGGTGCTAAACTTCAGCAGGATGATGTTTATAAGAAACCAAGTGTACATGTAGGCTAGCCTATAAGAGGATCCACTAATAATGGACAGTAATCCACAGTTACAGCTAGAGTCAAAGGTTAGAGGGCATGTCCAGCAGGCAAAGGTGAAATGTTTGTTATGACCTAACCAGAGGCTTAGGCCACCTTTGATATCTTAGTAGGTATGTATGAATTTTGAGACAAAATTTCTTTATGGGAGGTAGATTGTAACACCTTGTTCTTGTAAATGCCTGAAATTCTGAAATTTTGACTAGGTTTGACAACTAAACTGTTAATGAGTCATAAGTTTGACTTTTTAAATGGTTAAGAATTTTGATTTGACCAATACACCATAGCATAGAGTTCATCGATATGAGTTTATAGACTAGTAGCACCCTTAATGCCAAGTTATGGCTCCGTGAAATTTCGATCATCAGTAATATATTAGTGTCTGAACTAGTATCAAATTTTTGTCTGTTAATAATCCAAAGGTCTATATACATACATGGAGAATCATGCTTTCATTACACAATTGAAAAATACCCAAAAAGTTTCAAAATCTTTGAAAAATCTAGTAGATCAAAGAGAGACCTAATTTGGGGTCGTTTGAGCACTAACTGGATCAATTTGGCTTTGATCAATTTCTGACCTCTGTTACAACCATGTGCTAAGCATGAAACCCATACTCCAGTGATCACAACCTACAAATTTCCAACAAAATTGCCGCTGGATGTGCCCAAGTTGAGCGGGCAAAGTTGGCGACGACAATGGCTCAAGGGTCATCAGAGACTTTCTCATTTTCCGGCTATTCTAGGCTAACCCCTACCTCTTACCCCCTATTTTGGACCCTTCGAGCTTGAATTTGGCCTCCATTTGTCGAAATTCCTCATGGTTTGGAGAGATCCATCAACATAAAATTTGGCCAAATTTTTAATGTGTTTTCCGGCCACTGGCTACATTTTTGGATAAATGCGAGGTTAGATTCTTGTTACCCATTCCATAAGCTTTCCATTAATATAAAGTTTGTAAATTTTGGTTGTTGTTTGATAATTTTTCTATTTTTGGATTAATTAGTTGAATATCAAAGTAAAAATTGGACTGTGTTTGGATATAATTAAATAAATTAGACAAAATTGAAATTGGATTTGTTTGATTAGGTTTTAATGGGACTCAATGGAAGGTTTAATTTCTTTAAATTGCCCTCTATGTGAAAATTTTCAATTTTGGATATCATATCCTAAATGTTCATAGTATAATTAGACCCTTTGATGTCCAATTTATACTATCTTAAAGTTGTCTGGAGTATTTTAAGACATTTGGTATGCATGAACACCTTGGGTTTGATTCCTGAAGCCTATTTTTTTTTTTATATAATAGGCACTCGTACTGAGAACATCGATGATTTTGCAGAGTAGGAGTGGACATCAACGATATTTGTAAGTGGTCTTTATTTTAAAATGGTTTTTGGGCATGTTGGTACAATTATACATATCATATACAAGTATATTATATGCTTTTACATATATGTATTATCATATCATATGACTTTTATTAAGATTTTAAATGGTTTTAAATTAAAATGAATTTCTGGCAAGCTTGAAAATTTTGGTACTTAAATATATGGGTATTTGAATTGATGAATTAGTTCTTTTGAAAATAATTATTTTGAGAAAGCGGATTTGAAATTATATATTTTTAAGCATGTTTAACTGTTTATATTTCAAAATACTTAAAAATAGTTTATGAGTAATATATAATTTCCCTATTGGTATTTATGTTTTGATATGAAATGATGATTTTTAATATTTGAAGTATTTAAATGAATGGTTGTATTTGAATATTAAATTCCAGTTTATGGTACTGTATTTGTTTAGGAAAAATAGAACGTATGATTTTTAAATAATGGTTTATAAATATCACATTGTTGTTTTTAAAGAGTGTACCATATAGTATCAACGATTCTATTTATATTATTAGTTGTGCATAAACTTAGTCATTTTATGTGTAGTCGTGACATGAGGGCATGATGATGAATTGTGTGCCGATCTCTCAAAGTAATGATGAGTTGTGTGTCACTTCCTCATGACCAAGGAATGACATATTATCATGATATGAGAGAATGATCATGAGTTGTGTGCCATTTTCTTGAAGTGATGATGAATTGTGTGCTACTCCCTCATGACATTGATTTCTGTATATCTCTTTATAATCTAGTGGTGTTTCAGGACACCGTGCACCATCTAGTAGCATTAAGTATATCATGTGGTATATTATATGTATTCTTATGGTGCACTGAGTGTATCATGTGCTACGTTGTATGTATTCTTTCTGATATAAATATCTTAGTGGTTTTATTATGTTTCATTATGTTTTTAAATAATGATTATGAACTTTATTGTCCAGTATTAAATTTATATTTCAGTTGATTAATGATATTTTAAATTCTTTAATTATGAAGTGTTCTTCCTATGATATTGTTTTGGGGTATAAGTTGAATTTTGTAAAATGGTTTTAAAAAGAAGAGCTTTTCAAATGAGTGAAAGTAAGGTCTTGAGTGAAAAATGTTTGAATTCTAAATGACTATTTTTATATTATTGATTTATTCCACTCACTGAGCTTGTTGTATAGTTTTGTATTTTTAAATTATTTCTCTGGACCTCAGTTGATAGGTTACACACTACATCTTGCATCTTATCATCTTCCCAGTATAACATCATCTAATATCTTTATCACCACTTTTGCTCCATTATTGATGTATTATCCTTTTCATATATTTCTGCTAGATTTATCATTTATATTGTCTTTTATTTAGTATTAAACTTTTAGCACTTTTCTAAATTGCTTTGGTAGATTGGTCTAATATGTATGACTCTTTATTTTATTTTATTTTTCTTTGGATTAGGGTTGAAACTCTTGATTTGATATTGTTGATTTATAGTAAATCTTTTAGATGTATTATTGATATTCTACTTGTATCGTTGGGTTATATTCATTTTATGAGAATGTTCCATTAGACTTTTTGGTACTGATTTGGTGGAATTTTCTTAGGCGGGTCCACTTTGGGCTTCTAAGAAGGAGCTGGGAGGCAGTCCTGTTAGTTTTAGAATAAAAAATAATATAATTGAATACTCCAATTATACTTTGACACATAGGATGGAGATTGTCACCAATGGTAACAAATAGCAAAACTCTTTTTTTTTTTTTTTTTTGGTAATGACCAATGTGGGTAAGGGGTACTAGCAAGCTACTTGATGTTCAATTCCATATCACCCAGGCATTCACATAATGCCGAAGCCTTTTTAGAACAGTTGGGTAATCTTCTTTTAGAAAAAAAGTTTCACTATCATTTAAAGCACATCCTAAATTAGACATAACCAGTGACAAAAAAGAAAAACATATTTCAAAGTAAGCATTATTTATAAACATTTTGAATGGTTTTCTTTTGCCTACAGAAAGAGGCAATCAATGTGGTATAACAGTAAGTATTAGGTTGGAAATGAACTTTGACCATCTTATTAGAAAACACCAGGGTTCCCCTAGTATCACCCTTCTTGCAGTGCTTAGATAGTAAAATAGTATAAGTTATTCTATCAGCTTGTAATCCATGGTGAAATCCCTTCTTAATCAGTTTAAAACCCTATGAAAGACTCCTCTTCTTGTAAAGACCATCAGTAAAGCTTTGTATGGATGGATTCTAAAAGTTGTAAAATTACCTAAATTAACCTTGCCTGCAAGCACATGTGTGACACGTGATTATTCTGTTATGCATTTTTAACAAATGAACCAATAGTGCAAGTAAATAGAATTTTGGGGTGCATAATGTCAAGAAAAATAGTTTAGGATGCAATGTATCAATCTCGACAAAGTTTGGGTATATGCCTGCAAATATCCCTTTTTTTTTATTAAACATAAAAAATATGGCTTCCAATATGATGGTAGCAATTATGCAAGTGATATGGATTGTCATTTCTCTATATTAGTTTTTCTATCAAAAAATTAGAAAAGTTTGATTACCAATGAATATCAGTTCTCTACTCTTTCAAGGTGTATGCATAGATTTCCAATATTTTCAGGTTCTAACCCTTTAAATATTGTTTGGTTGTAATTATTTTTTAAAAATATTATTTGGTTAGAATAAAAAATGGAAAATGATTGAATATAATTACTAGAATGAAAAGCATTGAAGGATGGAATGAACTACGAAATTGATTTTGGTGTTTGTAACGGAAAACCATGATAAATTTTAAAGAGACCAACCATTACACTTCCCATTTCACTCCATCAAAGATTCCATCACACCAAACATGGCATTAGTAGTTTGGCACATTGGACATCTTCTCACTTTGATATACCTCTAATGGTTTTATATTATGATTAATTTATATATATTTGGAAGGTTTTAACATCCATGTCAAGTACAATTCTTACCAATTTACCTTATTTATTAAAAAGATTAATGCAAACTGCATGAGAATTAATCAGGATAAATTGGCTAAGTTAGTATGCCATTCACACCACATCTCTCATACCTAAGCGATCATGGGTTTGTTCAAAACATTGGGATGTAGAGAAAATTGTTAAAAAATGATTCAAAAAAAAAAAGAGAAAAAGAATTGCACGAGAATTAATAAGGGTAATTGCCTCAACGAATACTCTGTACAGGGTTGGTTTGAGACGTGACTAGTCTAAATTGGACTAAACTATTCTAAGTCTAGCCCAATTAAATTAGGTTAGATAGGATTTCAAATAGTTTAGTCTAGTTTAATCTAGTTCAATCTCACATTCCATCTAAGGAAATTCCATGTGTGTAACATTACAAAATAATTTTTCCATAACGAAGAAGTTAACTCCCTTAAGCCAATGTGGTCATGGATGCTAGAGATGAAAATTTAGCCTTACTATCCCCAATCCCTATAAGGTCTATCCCTAATAAGGTGGGAAAAATCCTACATTAAATAGGAAATTAAGGTAAGGACGGGTCAAATATCCATACCTTGGTTCGGGGTTAGGGTGGGGATATGAATTATATTTCTTACCCTGTTTATATATATATATATATATATTAATTGACCAAAACATATTTATATTTACATTTTGTATACATAGTTTATACTTAAAGATAATTATATTAGTAAATATGAATATATAATATATTATTAAAAACATAATTTTTTGTTAAATACTTTTTATTAATGTTTTGTGATGGTGGGTAAATAGAGAATCCCCACTTTGCCTTTGGAATTCCCCAACCCTTTCCGTTAAAAAAAAAAAAAAAAAACAAAAAGGAAAAAGACGGTGATGGAGCTAATACTAAGGCCTACCTAGTACCCCGTGCCACCTCGTTGCCATTCCTAATGGGTGCAACATGTATCAAACAAAATTTTTTTGGGAAATGAAAATTATTCCATTCAATAAAAACCAGAAAGATAAAGATCACATTGAAGGAAACGTGTGGTCCAGTCAAGTTCATCCTAAAGCCAAAAAATAAAAGAAGTAAAACGAACGGCATGTTAAGCAATAAAAAGTGCCCACATGGTTGGATTCTCTCTTAGCAAAACTACATTTAAAACTAGAATTGTCAACCAGTAAGCTTTTAATATGATCAACAATTTTTATTTAAACACATTAGAATCTTGAAGTAGTCAAATAGCTTATAAAGAGTCATTGACAATTTCTCCATCATGGAAACCAGCATCCAATCAAAGCACAATGCCTTTCCGAATAGTTACAAGTTTAGTATATAATGAATTCCACCAAGTATGAAAAGGTTTTGCTATTGCACCTATGAAATCGCCACTAGCTTTCCTAACCACAATGCCAACTCTTATTTACTTATCCCTATCTTTAAAAGCTGCATCAATGTTATTTTTAAGAGAAGAACTAGATGATGGTACTCATCTATATTGAGAAACCAAAAATTGCTATTTTACACCAGAACTAATAGCGGCAGTAAATTTTGCTTGTAGGTGAAACACATTATTAGCCAGCCAAATACCCTTCCTAACCAAATTGCCATGCACAACATCATTCCTTCAATACCATAAACTCCAAGCATACCATACAAATCTCTCCATCTGAACAATAGTTAAACAAGATAGGGCTCAACAACATAAATAATCGAAAAAGTAAAAAAAAAAAAAAAAACCCCTTTTAACAATGAAAAAAAAAATTAATTCTTCCAAAACCTCTGTGCTTTCAAACAAACCCATAAAGCATTTAAACCAATTAAGTATCATCACATAAAGGACATTTAGGACAAACCAGAATGCCTCTCATAGACAATTAAAAACTACGTGGAATTGTAAAATTACAAGCACATTAGACAAATAATTTCCTTTTGTTAGAAATAGTTAAATAAGATAGGGCCCAACAACATAAAGAATCAAAAGAGTCATAAAACCCCCTTTTAACAATTGAAAATAAAATAAAATTCTTCCAAAACCTCTGTGCTTTCAAACAAACCCATAAAGCATTGAAACCAATTAAATATTATCACATAAGAGACATTTAGGACAAACCAAAATGTCTTTCCTAGATAATTCAAAACTACATGGAATTGTAAAATTACAAGCACATTAGACAAATAACTTCACCTTGCTACGAATAATCATATTCCATAAATTACGCCACCAATATTAATAAATCTTCATTTTTTTTTGCATGTAATAATAATCAGTAAGACAACAACCTTAAGCTAACTAATTATTTTCAATAATTTGTTATCATCATTTAACTTCCTAAAGCAACTGTCCAACAAGAGAATTTCAACCATCATCAAAAAAACAAAAAAATTAATGTCAATAAATTAAAAGTAAACCACACTTATTAGTGAATAAAGAAAATATTTCCCACACTAGGAAGGTGCCCTAGATGCTTTTATCATAACAATAATGTAATGTTTGAATTAACTGCTGGATTATATGTTCAAAGAAGGCAATATTACTTGATAAAGAATAGACATTCTAATGAATAAAAGAGAGATATGCATCTCTTTAGAAGGCTCATGAAACAATTAAAAATAAAGTTCTAGACCATCCATTAATTGAATCATAACACAAGAAAGCACTTCCACAAGAAACCTTAATGGTAAAAATTTATGCTGCAAAATCAATAGAAACTATGTTAAAGTTCATAAAACTTGTCCTCTATCATCCATATAAACTAAAGATGTATTGCTTAATTAATTTGCAGTCGAACTTAGAATAAATGAATGAATTCCTTGGTACCAGTAACTAATAACAGCTAAAATGCCATCAGATCCATAGAAGAGATTGAGATAGCCAAACACAAAATATGCTGATGATAAAGCATCTTCCTTTCATTTAGGTCTTTAATCTCACTGGTGAAAACTACAACAATATCTAGATCTTGTTTATCACCTATGCCATCAACAATTAGTGCCACTTCAGGAGGTAAGATTAAGTATGTATTCCAGTAATTATTATATCTAAATCAAACGTTGACAATGGATTTAGACAACACAAATATATCAAGTTTGTCTATACTGATGCACAATCCCTAAGCAAAATCAATGACAAAATCATAGATATCAAATACAACTCCAACTTTTGCTACTTGGATATAAATGAATGCCCACATTTATAATTATTAGTTCCTAATATTGAGTTCAATATATAATTATGAACTAATTAATGAGTTCAGTATATAATTATGAACTAATTAATGAGTTCATTATAAAAGCAATAAAAGATTCCTCTTCAAGACAATTTTGAGAAAATCCAATTATTATTAAGTTTTGTTAACAGTATTCTTTTCATGAATCAGCTTAATCAAGGTTTTAGCTGATTTTATATTTCCACATTTGTTGCACACATCAACTAAAGCATTTAAAATAAACAAATTAAACAACTCACTACTATTTCTATTTCTAATTATGTGTCCATGAATTCGTTTACCTCTTTCAACAAGCACCAAATCAGCATAAGCATTCAAAACATAAACTAATGTATGCACACTTGGTTGGATACCCTCTTCTTGCATTTTCTCAAAAAATTTTAAAGCTTCATTCCCACACCTATATCGTACAAAACCTGAAATTTAAGCAGTCCAAGACATTATGCTTCTAAATGGAATTTATTCAAATATACTACAAGCATTCTCCAGTCTAATGTCTAAACATGAGCAACAAACATGGAAATCCAAGACACAACATCCCTCTTTGGCATTCTACTAAATAATGAATATAAGGTATTAACTTCAACACATTTTCCATAAGCATTGATTAAAGCATTATAAATAATTCTATTCAATTCCAATGCAGAAGCAATTGCCACACTATGGACTTGGGGCAACAGCTCCAATGAACACCCAAGCAACCATAATTCCCACTATACTTACAACCATTCACTTCTCTATAAATATTTAACTACATAGTTTTTACATGTTCCAAAAGAGAATCATTGCTTCCTTGTCAAACATATTTTGGGTTAAACCAAAGAATAATGAATTGTAGCTAACAAGGTTCAGTTCAGGCATTTTACTTATTAGATTGTAAGCATTATCAAAAAGACCAATTCAAAGATACAAAGAAATGATGGTGTTCTAAGAATGGGTGTTCTTCAAGTCTATGAGGTTGTTGACAAGAAAATGGTTAAAATGAAGTGTTGTTTTTTGATGAGTGAGTATAGGGCCATGCTTAACTTGAGGTCTCTGGTATTGCTACATTTTAAATGATAGAAGCACATTGATCTATAGATAGGACAGTACCACCACTAGTAAGCATAACCATTTGCTTCCCATTTTAAGTTAAACAAAACCATGAAGAATTTGAGAGAAACAATTTTACTCTAAAGATGGAAGCATCCTAAAAGTCATAGAAAAATGGATCGATATTGATTACTCAAAAGGCATCAAACACCACCATAGAAAGAGTCGGGATTAATACACAACATGGTAATTGCCAAAATGTGGTTTCAAAGATTAGGCTACTTAAGCACTGTAAATCACAAGATCATTTTGAAAAGACAAACCTTGACTGACATGGACACAAGCACATATTCTATAAGGCTCCACCAAATAGTCCATTGACACTCCTATAAGGCTCTGACCAAATCCTCTCCTTAAAGACCCTAACCTTATCTTCTATCATATCATTTATTAAGATTTTGATGGATCACATACAACTTGATGGAAAAAAGGGGATAAATTATGTTAAAACTTGAAACCAACCCCCAGTGGGTAGCTTTCCATATGTTTAAAAATTTCTCAGAAGTAAATGCATTAACACTCCTACCACATGTCAAATTCAAAAAAGGTCAACAACCAAGAGTCTAAGTTCATCCCATAAGAACTGAAGCAACCAACAAACGTAAATGACAAAATATTTAATTTTGTTCTTTATTATCTATAGCCACTGAAAATCAAGTGTTTTTCAAAATGGAAGGTTAATTCTTACAATTTAGAAATAGAAGTCTGCTCATCATAAGAAAAGGCTACACTTATAACATGACAATAATATTGTTCTTAGGAAAGAAAATTATAAGAAAGCTATATACATTAAATTGTTAGATATATATTACGTGGATTAGCCATAATCAATAACTCACTTACATGTCTTAATTATACTATTAATAAGACTAGTTTATTTGCTGACAATATAGTTCTAGGGTGCACACTCTCTATAATGCTTTAGTTGATCCATTAAACCGGAGGATCATCTCTCTTTAAAAGCCCATTTGAGCTACCCACATTTTGTTATTATTATTATATACTATTATTATTTTAGTGTGTATTAAAATTAACAGGTAAGCCATATGGATTGCACTTGACTTCTGTCTTTAAGAGGCTGAGGTTTTATTAATGGGTAAGTTTGTGAGAATATGTATGGCGTATTTTCTTAGGGTTTGTGAGATCACCACTGATTTGTGAGGAAGCGTTAGAGAGTAATGTATTTTATTGGGTACTACTATCATGCTTTTTTTATTTATTATGTAAAAACACAGATCAATTATCAATGACTGCATTTGAAGGTTAATGGTTGAATCATTTTTAATAATTTATTACAGTAAAATTATTGTGTGTATGATCTATAGGATTTATAGTGTTAGAATATTATTAACACTAACAATTGGTGTCAGAGCTATACGCATATATTTCACGATCTGCATTATATTGAAGCCATGTTGATATTTTTATATTTTGTGGGTTGATATCTTATTATCAGTCTCATGTAATATATTAGAACCATGATCATTATTTGATATATATTTACGATCTATAATTTATGATCCTCAGTATAATCTATGGTATCAAATGCTTGGTTTCTTTAGATTTTGTTTATTAAGATAAATTTACAATACTTGTGTTATTATTCCTCCTTTGATAAATAGATTGCATTTTTTTTATCATGTGATTGTTTACAATTCCTTTATGAAATTTATTTTTGATAATTTTGATATCGGGGATTGCTTTTTTTAAAAATTAATTTTGATTATAGATCGAATAGTTTTGGCCACCATTTTGTTTTGTGAAACTGTTATATTAAACCCGATTTGTGATTATGGTGAAATATTTTCTTTCATTAAAATCCATGACCTTCATATTGTTAAATTTTGCTTTTCGAGTGGAATGGAATGTGTTTGTGCTCTTTTTTAGTCTTAAAAACCTAAAAATTTGGGAACACCATCAAACTCGTGGTCAAATTCTAAGGTGTTTAGACATAATTTTTGATTGGGTTTTATCCAAAATTGGACCTAGAAGAATGCCCATAATTGGATGATTCTTTGCAATTAGTATGTAGAAAAGGCAAGTTTCTGTTGGGTCGTGAGTTAGTCATGTGACCTAGCTTGTTGCAAATCAAGTCAACCCACAAACCTACTGTGAGGAAGATGACAATGCCAATGATGCATCATTTGGCATATCTTGATGAGAATTCATCCGTACCCGTACAATCGACTACCCCGCTAGGGTGCTGATCCTGTACAAGTGAAGACGGGGCCAATCACGAGGGCACAAGCTAAGAGATTCAAGGATAGCCTGGTTAGCTTCATCCAAGAATTAATTCAATCTCAAAAGGACATGACAATATCCAAAGATCCAAAACCCGTCTTATGCATCCAAGTTATGAAGGTGGATATGGACCCCGGTAAACTGTTTTGGAGCATTTATGGGATTCGGGCAGTAAGGGATTAGTTTGTTAGCCTATGAATGAGAATGAGATCACCATGAGGCCATGGAATCATGTCAAGACCAAAGCTAAGCTATTCAAATGAGGCATGTCCGCATAAGGCTTCTCTTGGGCCGAAAATGCATGTTTTGGTGCTGGCTTTGACTTCTTTTGTCGATCAAGTAAGTTTGACTTATTCCAATCAAGGGGCAACATTTGGGAATCAATATTAATCCTATTTGGCATCCTACATGTCATATTAGGGCTGATTTGAAGCCGAAACTAGCTGGTGATTGGACAAAGATAGCTTAGTTTGAAAACTAGTCAACTAGTTTCCTAATTTGAACATTTGACTTTTGTTTTAGGAAATAGTCTTTATTTTGGTTTTTATTTATTTATTTGCTGGAAAAATTACTTTAGTAAAGTTATATTTTTATTATTTTGATTGTAAAATTAATTAATTCCTATTTCAAAATTAAGGAATTAATTAGACTAAATTAGATTAGGAAAGGAGGTAAAAATTTGGCCACACCTTAGTTTCCCAAACATTTGGCCGGTTTTGCCTAGTCTTTTAAGGTTTTATTTTGTTCATTCAAAACTTATTTAAAGGCTTATTTTTCAATGAGAAAGCAGCTTAGATTATTATTCAAAAATTATTTGTGAGAAGAGTTCTCTTTGTTCTCTTTGAACACCTAAAATATTGAATAGAGATCGAGTATTTTAGTTTGACTTATCAACAGGACATCCATCATCTATTGTGGCATCTTCATCATATACCAAGGTTTCTAATCACAAGTTGATTAGGGATTAAGGTGACCATTAAAATTTAAACTTAATTTCGATCTGGGCTAGTATATTACTGGTTTAAGTAGAAGCAAGTCAACCTAGGTTCATATCATCTCCATTAACCAAATGATGTGTAGTTAGATGGGAGTGATTTCAGCATGCTGACATCATCAATGCTAACATCAACTTCTCATTTTTAAACAAAAATTCATATTTTAATTATTTTATTTTTATTTTAATTCTTTAATTTAATTTCAAGAAAGGAAATTTCATTCCTAATTTTGTTTCAAAATGCCCATGGTCAAAATTGAAAATGTTTGGCTTTACTTAAAAGGTTTTATGCCTAGTTGGTATAATGTTGTAGAATTTTAAGTACTCGCCTATTTGGAACTTATTGTGTCTACATTATGGGTATCAATGAAATATAATTCACATAGTAAATTGAACCTTAGGTACTTACCTCTAGTAAGAACTAATTTGTCCAATTTATGGGTGTCAATATAATATTGGCATAGTGGATATGATATTTATGTATTTTCCTTATCTCATGAAATTCCTACTTATGAACCAAGGTCTATATAGATGGTTAGGCTATAATGTTGGTGGTTTTAATTACTTTATAAGATGTTTGGAATGGCAGTGGAAATAAATTAAATACTATGAATCGTAGGTTCTAGGTTACCATGTTGGTGACGTAGTTCAATGAATTTGATTAAGGTAATCCCTAGCCCATGTATGGGTATTTTTTTTGGGCTAAAAAGGCCTTAGTGATATTTGTGTTTTATGTTTTAAATTAAGGGGTTGGAAAATAGTATTTTCATTGTTTTATGTTTTAAATGCATTATCTAAGCTGGTAGCACCCTTAGTATTCTGTCAATGATTGCCATGGTGAAACTTGATGGGACCAATTACCAGAAATGGAAGAAAAATCTGGTAATGAGTTTGACATTCATGAAGCTGGATATGGCTTTGGAAATGGATCAATCAAAGATACCAAGTAGCAAGAGTAATGTTGCAGCCAAGAAACTTTAAAGGATTAGAAGCACTCTAAAAAGTGCTACATGATGATGATGATGAGCTATATGAGTTAACCCATATACGCTAGAACTCTAAAGGTGGATACTACCGAGAAGCTCATTGAGGAAATTTGAAAAAAAAATTATTAAATTTGATATGAATAAAAAGTATCATTGTTTGGATCTTCTGAGCAATACCAACAATGATGAGGTTAAAGGAGTAAAAGAGCATATTATGTTACTTTTTCTTCTATTATAACAAGCTTAAGGACCTAAAAATGGACACTGAATAAGCATTATTGACCTACTTTATAATGAGGAGCTTCTTGTTGCAATTTGATAACATCAGGTTAAACCTAAATACCAAAAGGAAATATGCAACCTAGAAAGTTAGACTTTCATTATTGTCAAGGAAGAGAATGATACCAAACTAAATAGCTCAAGGTCTATTATTATGGTATCGCATCAAGGGGACAAATCTAAGAAGTTTTCTTTGAAGAAGAGACAAGGTTTCAAGTCCCCAATAAGAAAAAGATTTCTAATATTAAGTCCAAGGGACATGAGGATTTTGCTTATTCATCGGGTAAGAAGAAAGAGTATTTTAGTGGGAAGTACAACCATTGCAATAAGATTGGATACAAGAAGGCTAACTTTTAGAGGTTAAAGGGAAAGCAAGAGAACATAAGTAATCTCTTGATGATTGAGATCAATACTATTAATGTGCCTATGAATACTTGGTGGTTAGATACTGGAGTAACAATTCATGTTACTAATTCATTGTAGGCAATAATAAGTCAAAAGGAGCCAACTAATCTTGAGCAGCTTGTCTACATGAGAGATAGCTCAATAGTAAAGGTGGATATCATGGGAACAATCATATTGAAGCTTACCATAAGTTATGTTTTGGAGTTGCAAGAAATTCTTATGTACCCTCAATAAGAAAGAAATTATTATTTTTTGCATAGTCATGGTTACAGGTTTTTATTTCGTAATAACAAAGTTGAACTTTATAAGGATAACAAACTTATTGGTGTTAGAACTTTATGTGGCAATTTATATCGACTTAATTTATTTGGTAATGGTCTCAATTATTCTATTAATTCTATTGTTTCTTCTATTGATTCTTCAAAACATTCAAGAATTAATGATAATTCTATGTTGTGGCATATGCATCTGGGGTATATTTTTTGTCATAAAATGGAAAAATTATAGGTATTTTATTACCTTCATTGATGACTTTTCTCATTATTGAGCTTATCTATGAAAAGTCAAACTATTTAATTGCCTTTAAGCAGCTTAAGGCAAAGATGAAGCTTCAAAATAATAATAAGATAAGGTTATAAGGTCTAAAGGGGGTAGTAAATTCTATTGCAAATATGACGAGGTTGGATGGAACCTAGAGTCATTCACAATTTATTTGCATGAGTGCGGCATTGATACGCAGTACACAATACTTGGCACGCCTTAGCAAAATGGTATAGTTGAGAGCAAAAATCGTACTTTATTAGACATGATGGGATGCATGTTGGCATATTCTAGTTTACTAGGTTATTTATGGGGAAAAACTTTGATGACAATAGCTTATATTTTGAATCAAGTGTCGAATAAATCCATTCCTAAAATTCCTCTCGAGTTGTGATCAGGGAAAAAACCTAGCTTGCACCATTTACAACTACAGGATTGCAAAGCTGAGATTCAGATTCATTATCCTCAAATTAAAAAGTCGGATCCTAAAATCATTAGTGATTATTTTATAGGCTAGTATATAGATTTAAGGGTTCCAAATTCTTTTGTCCATCTCACACCACTAGGATCATTGAGTCAAAAAAGGCTAGTTATTTTGAAGATGATTTTGGTATTGATGACAGCAATGGTCCAAGGGAGCTTGAATTTAGAGAAAAAGTGCGTTTATTTCTAGTGTTAATGTTCCTACTAGAAATATTGTTGATTCAATTGTTGATGAACCAATGGTTAGTCAAGATGAACATGTTGTGGAGGAGCAAGATGTTACTGCTATAGCATATGCTAATGTGCCTTTGAGGAGATCATAAAGGGCTTGAAGATCTACTATTTCTTATTACTATGGGGGTATATTTATAAGACTATAAGTTTGACATAAGTGATGAGTTGGATCCAGTTACTCATGAGAAGGTCATAAATAGTTCATACTTAAACTTTTGTTGGATGCAATGGAAGATGACATAAAATCCATGGCATCAAATGGTGTATGGGAGTTAATTGAGTTACTAAAGTGTAGCAAACCTATTAGGTGCAAATGAATTTTGAAGATCAAGAGAGACTCTAATGATCAAATGAAGAGGTATAAGGCTAGATTTGTTGCCAAAGGGTTTAGCTAGAAAGAGGGAATTGACTACAAAGAGATGTTCTCTCCTATTTCCACAAAGGATTCTTTAAGAATCATTATGGAAATTGTGGCTTACTATAACTTGAGGTTGCATCATATGGATATCAAAAATGCTTTTCTGAATGGATATTTGTATGAAAATGTGCATATGGTCCAACCAATTGGCTTCTTAGAAATGGGGAATGAGAATTTGGTATGCAACCTTAAGAAGTCCATTTATGGTCTTAAGTAGCCTTCAAGGTAGTGGTATCTTAAGTTTAATGAAGTTGTCACCAAGAATGACTTTGAGAAGAATGTTGTTGACAAGTGCATATATATGAAAGTTAGAGAGAGTAGCTTCTTATTCCTAGTATTGTACGTTAATGGCATACTTTTGGCTACCAATGACACTAACTTGACAGGAAGGATGTATTGTTTTTTTTTTTTTTGGGCATCAAGATTTTTTGAGATAGGGGCAATTATGTATTGTTGTTATCTTAAATAACCTAATTGATAGGATCCTAAAAAGGTTTGATATGCAAACTTATTTTTCTAGAGGTGTACCAGTCACAGAGAATGAAAAGTTTTCTAAGAATCAGTGTCCTAAAAGTAATAGGGATAGGATGACAATGAGAAATATCAACTATTCTTTTAGAGTAGGTAGTTTGATATATGCTCAAGTTTGCACAATGCTTGATATTGCTTTTGCAGTGGTATGCTTGGTAAATTTATGAGCAATCCCAATTCTATTCATTATCAGGCAGTTAAGAAGATCTTTAGGTATCTTCAGGGTACTAAAAATCATATGTTGACTTATTGGCACACCAACTCTCTTTAAGTAGTTGATTATAATGATGCTCATTATTAGGAATGTGTGGATGATAAAAAGTCTACTATTAGATATATATTCATTGTGGTAGGAGGAACTATGTCTTGGCAGAGTGCCAAGCAATCTGTGACAGTTTCCTCAACTATGGAGGCAGAATATATGGCATGTTTTGAGACAACTTGTCATGTAGTTTGGCTTCAAAATTTTATTCGTAATTTAGGGTTTGTTGACTCCATTTAGAGGCCTTTTAAGATGTACTGTGATAATACATACTGCAACAGTGTTTTTCACCAACAATTTAAAAGATACCCCAAAGGTAAGATACATCAATGTAAAGTATTTTATAATAAAGGAGAAAGTTATAGAGGTCCTTATTACCATTGTTCACATACTGACTTATAACATTCTGGTAGAGTCATTAATGAAGGGTTTACTAGCAAGCATATTTGAGGAGCATGTATCTCATATAAGATTGTTGAGTAGTTGAGACTGCTATGGGTTAGTGGAAGTTTATTTGTAATCTACAATAATATTCATGTTGAGTATTATTTATTTATTTGAGTATTGTATCATTGAGCAATACATGGATTTATGTTGATCATTATTTATATATATAAGATATTTATTACACATATGGCTGCTCCTTGTGTTTATAGGCTTGTTTTAAGACTTTTAATCTGTATATGTGTACGTTGATCCATAGGTATCATGGTAAGTCCTTACTATCTAGTTTGGGTATATTGTTATGTCCTGTCAGTACGCAGTGTGCGCAAATGAAATGGTATTGTGCTGGGTGATTGTACATGGTAAGATAACTCTCTACTGAACCTCCAATAAAAGAAAGAGATATTGTATATGAATCACTCACCTATTCTTCGGAATTATATGTATCCACAGGAATAATTTGGAAAACTTGTAAGGATATGCAAAAACAAACAATTTTTATTGAAAACATTCCTCTAATGAATTCCTTAGGAACTTCTATAGTAAATATCCATTTTACGGAATTGTGATCAATCAAATATTGCAAAGCCAAGGTATCTATTACCCGTAAGAATCTAGATTGAGTTTATGGTATGGAAAGTGCTCAATTGAAGTGGTATCTAATTTTAGAAGATTTATTGGAAAAATGTTTACTACCTAGACTTGTATATTGTTATACCCTATATATTTAGATGAAATAGTACTTTATTTTGAGAGATTCTTAGTAAGTGAGGTTAAAGTTGTATATGATAATAGTGCAGTTTAAATGGGAGAATTTTAGATATATATTATGTAGACTAGCCATAATCAATAATTTACTTATAACACTTATTTGTGTCATTAATGCAACTAGCTTGATCGACTTATGCAGTAAAGCTCTTGCACATGATTTCAATCTTTTACAAGTTAAAGCTTTGTTGAGATGATAAGTTCGTGAGAATACATACAACATATTTTCTTAAGGTTTGTGAGATTACCATTGATATGTGAGAAAGAGAGTTAGGAAGAAATATGTTTATTAAGCACTGCTATCACGTGGTGTTTTTATTAATTTATTTTGCAGGATCACAAATCAATTATTAACGGCTGTGTTTAAAGGTTAGTGGTGAAATCAATTTTAATAATTTATTACAGTGAAATTTATTGTGTGTATGATCTGTAGAATTTATTGTGTTAGAATATTATTAACACTAACATAAATTATAATAAAGAGTATTGGTACTTTTCTTTTCCCTTTTGTAATTACTAGTCACTTCTATATTTTTAATTTTTGTAAATTATAGAAATTGTGTCAAACTCATAAATGGTCATGCTCCAATTCAACAAGAAAAAATCATTCAATTTAAAAGGCCAATATTGTTGTGGGTAGCTGAATCAAAAATTCCAACTTTTTGCACTTCTAACCCCTCCCTTCTTTTCTAATTATTATTTTAGAAAAGCCAGTAGGGAAGTAGTAAAATATGCCCACATTTTTAGTTCAACGAGTAGTTTTTCTCATTTGCCTTAAAAATAACTAGATAATCTAGTTTTAGAATATGCCACCGAGTTCAAATCAAGAGCTAAAGTTATTTTTTTGCCTTATGAAACAGAGAGAGGCTCCATTTCACCTAATTTGTTAAGGTTGATGAAGCATGCATGTATTTAAAAACAAAAACAAAAACAAAAAAAAAAGTATACTTGAATCCTAAAGTTCCAAAACTAACTTTTAGTGATTTCAATTTACCAACGAAATATAAAATAAAATAGCACTAGAGTATGGACAAAATATGAAAATACCCTCAAACTCCTCATTACACTCCATAGCCTATTTTCTTCATCATCCCCTATAGAACTCCATAAAGATTTAAGTCTAAATTCTATAGAAAACCCATTAACAAAATGTGGTAAACAACAAGTTTAAGTTATAAATGGTGGTATTTAAATTCCCAAAAACATGAAAAACCATTTTAGAAAACCAAGAGTTCTAGCAAATGAATTCAAGAGAGAAGACTAAAGAATTAAAAGGGGGAGTTGTAAACTGTCCCTAAAAAACACATGAAATTTGAAATTTTTAACAATTTGACCAAAATTGACTAAGTTTGATCAAATTGGACTTTTAAATGGGATCAAGTTTGACTTTTCTTTGGAGATGCATTTTGATTTGACTTTTATACTATTGCAAAAGTTTGTTGATAAGAGTTTATAGATTGTTAGCATGCCTAATTTCAAATTACAGTTAGAAAGTTCTATTTCTAATAAGTTATTATAATCAGGATGCAAACCCATCCTATTTTTATTTGTTAGTGATCCAAGACCCCATTTATACTTTAGGAGCATGCCATGCATAAAAAAATATAAAATTCCAATTATATCCTTGGAAACCCAGAACACCGTGTGAACACAGCTACAAGTGGGTTGACCCGCAACCCATTACCACCTAAATTCGATCGATGTCGATTTCATCTTTTTTCTAGTCAAGAAATCTATGCACACCACGTAGGAGTATTGCCCACCACAAGATTGGCATGCTCACAAAAATTCATGTTAAACAGCAATCGAAAAGACCTAGATGAGCAGTCTAAAGTGTTGGCCATCATTTATGTTTCATCAAATTTCACTAGTTTTCTAGCCTTCAAGCACCACATGCGCCCTATACTTATGTCACCCAGTAAATTCTAACCAAACCTGTCAATTTTCATGATTGATTGATACCAGATGCACGATTGAGGACTTTTCCAACAACGACATGATTTTTTTGGCCACCATATATCTCGTTAGATTTTAGCCATTGCAAGCCTACTCATATACCCCTTCCCCCTAATTCGAATCTCTGAGCTTGAATTTGGCTTGTGTTTCTCAAAATCCTTTACGATTTGAAAGATCCATCAACATCAAGTTTGGCTAAATTTGTCGATGTGTTTTTCAGCAACCAATGAGACTTTTTGATCAAGGTGAGTACACCAATGCATTTCTCATCTCATGGCCTTTCAACATAAACTTTGTAAATTTTGGACATTGTTTGATAATTTTTCAACTTTTGGGTCAATTAGTTTAATATTAGATAAAATTAGATTGTGTTTGGACACAATTAGACAAGTTGAACAAAATGAAGTTGGATTAGTATAACTAGATGTTAATGGGACCCAATAAAAAGTTTAATTTCATTAAATTGGCCCTCCAGGTTGAAATTTTCAATTTTGTATACTAGATCATAAAGGGTCACGATATAATTGGATCCTTCAATATCTAATTTATATGATATGAGAGTTGTATAAAGTAATTTTAGACTCATTCCTTAGTTTTGATTTTTGGATCCTAAGAAATATTGTTATTATATTATATGCACCCATACTAAAACTGGAGGCAGTCTTGCAGAGGAGTAAGAGTATACATCAGCGGTATCTATGAGTGGTTTATGTTTTTAAATGATTTTGGGTATATTATAGACATCAGTGGTATCTATGAGTGGTTTATGTTTTTAAATGATTTTGGGTATATTAGTAAAATATATTATGGTTTGAATATTTTATATGTATATGGTTTGATTTAGATACTTATCGTGTATATATATATATATATATGAATAAATGCCTTTATATATATACATATATGTTTTCATTTTATGTCATCTTTAACAGGTTTTCAAATGATTTTAAGGTCTAATGAGTTCATGGTGAAGTTAGGAATCTTGGTATTTAAATTGATGTTTTAATCTTTTTAGAAAATAATTGGTTGTAAGGAAGAAAATTGTAAATTGTATACTTTGAGGTATATATAAGTGTTTTGTATTTCAAATTGCTTAACGTGGTTTATGGTATATCTTTCAATATTAATACTTATGTTTTGGCATAAATTGATGATTTGGAATATTTAAATAAATGATCGAGTTTGAATATTAAATTTTGGATTATAGTACTTTATTTATTTGGAAAAAATGGAAAGTACGATTTTGAAATAGTTGTTATGATTATTGTACTATTATTTTTAAAGGGTGTACCATATAGTACTAATGTTCTGTTATATATTATTAGCTGCATGCAGGCTTAGTCATATTATATGTAGTCAAGATATGAAAAAATGATGATGAGTTTTGTGCCATTTTTTGGGAATAATAATAAGTTGTATGCCACTTCTCCATGAAATTGATTTATTTATATCTCTTTGCTATCTAGTGGTGTATTAGGACGCCTTACACTAATTGGCAGTATTAGGTTATATCGTATGGTATGTTATATGATTTTCTGGCAGATATATATATATTGGTAGGTTTATTATATTTTTATTATCGCTTCTATGATTATGATTATATTATTTATTATTCAGCATTAAATTTATATTTTAGTTGATTATTAATATTTTAAATTTCTTAATTATGAATTGTTCATTTTAAAATATCGATTTGGAATACAAGTTGATTTTGTTAAAAAGATTTTTAGAAAAGAAAACTTTTCAAAAAAGTGGAAGTGGGGTCACAAGTGAAATGTTTTGAAGTTTAATGACTATTTTCATATTATTGTTTTATTCCACTCATTGAATTTTTTTTTTTTTAATTATTCCTCTAGACCTCAGCTAAAAGATTACGTCTATTACATTCAGGCATCTTTATTGTTCGTATGGTTTTTGTTGCTAATGAAACGTTCTTTTCCTTTAACCTTAATGTAAGTAAATATTATTTTTTGGTAGTGCATTTTCTGAAGATTAAAAATGCCGAATAAAATTAAAATTTTTCTTTAGAGAGCTAGCCATCCAACTTTGTCTACCACATTGGGTCTTTCTAAAATGAAGATTTGCCTCATGATCTATGTAGACTTTGTCAAACTTCTAAAGAATCTCTTTTGCATGCGCTATGGTCTTATCCACAAGTAAACAAATTTGGAAGGAGGTCTCTATTTATTAGATTTTGAAGGGTTTGGAGCACTCGGCTTTTGCAGATTTATGTAGCTGGGTTTGAGGCATTTGACAAATTTTGTAAAAGTTCAATGTGCTTACATCAGTTGGGGAATATGAAAAAATTGAAAATGTTTGGTTGCATGGTGGAATCCGATGTAAAGTGTCTCAAATTTTGGACAATATGGTATTTATACATGTGGAATTTAGTGAAGCAAATTGTACAATGCACCTACCTCCGATTGCAAAAAAGCTTGCTTGGCTTCCACCAATTGTTGGTAGTTGTTGGAAAAACATCCAACACTAAGCGTCTTTGATTGTGCAAGCATGCCACCTTCTAGATTGAAGGAAATAGAGAAAATAATAATAAGAATTGCAAAAAAAAAAAGTCAAACGATTGTATTTAATTATAGAGAACAAACAATTAAGAAGATTCTAATACCTTAATGATTAAAGGATTTTAATCAACTAAGAAAAATAAATAAGAACAATGCAAAAAATAACAATAATAATGATAATAGTAATTGAAGCCAATAAAATAGACGGTCCAAAGACCAGTACAAAATTAAATTGCTAAAAATAAATAGTAGATGGTTTAAGGGCCAATACTAAATAAAACTAAATAATAGGCGGCCAGAAAGCCTGTTTTATGTTAAAAATTAGAATTAAAAATAAAAAAGATATTCTAGTGTAAAGAGATATAGTAGAGGTTGAGGTCCCTTTAATAAGCAAATAAGATTTTAATATATAGTAAGAGAAATCATCTATAAATTTTTTTTTTTTTTCAATATGGGATAATTGAAAACCTTTTATTTTCAAAACCTAATTGGTTTTTATTTTTCTAATTCATGTGGAATATTTTTTTTAATATTTTTCTTTATTATCTTAGACCGAAAATATTGATACAAATAGTAGTATTAAGATCAAAGTTGATAGTACAGTTTCTACGTCTACTATGTGTGTCGGTGTTGGTGTTGTAATACGCAATGACAAAGGTCCGTTAATGGCAACAGCTTCTATTCCTTCTTAGAATATATTTGATCTTCTCACTGCTGAGCTATTGGCAATTCGTAAGGCTTTGGTTTTCTGCTCACAAATTGGACATGATGAAGGAGAGTTGTATTGGATTCTCAAGGCATAATTCTTTTAATTAGTGGCTCTTCTAATTTTTTTATTTTTTTATTGGGGGAATTAATTATTATATTGCGGAAGATATTAGGAGAATTTAAGATTCACGTACTGGTTTTAGGTGGAAGTTATGCTCCTAAGGAATCTAATCAGATTACGCATGCTTTTAGCTAAACATGACGATTTGTCCATTGGTTGATTTTCAGACTTGGATGGAGCTTGGCCTTCCGTGGCTATTTCCTCTCCTCAAAGTTGATACTCGCTTATGTTCTTCTATTGATTTTTAATATATTTCATGTTTTCTTTCCCAAAAAATAAAAACAAAAAACATAATTTATGAGGTTCTAGAATACACGTTTTATTAACTTAATTTTATATTTCATGTTAAAACATTAGCATCATATCAAATTTTACTTTGAGTTGAATTAAAGTGAGTTTCAAAATTGAGAATCTAAATTTTACAAGGCTATAATTAACTTTTTTTTATTTATATATATATATATATATATATATATTTTTTTTTTTTACGAGTAGGCTGATGAGGTGGAATTTTGTCCAGATGTCATTTGTATAGTGGAAAGAGTATCCAATGGCTCTCTATAATTTCCCGCCATATCAAATATGCGCGCCAAAACATGTTTTCCTTTTTCTAAACCCTAATCTTGTTTCCAAATTTAAGAGTAATAAAAAAGGAAAAATTCAGAAGAGAAGAAAATGAAAGGAGGAACCGTCCAGATCAACTGGCACGAAACCAAACCAGTCTTAACCCTTGATTTCCACCCAGTCTTTGGTATTCTTGCCACCGGTGGCGCCGATTTCGACATCAAGGTAACTCTTTTTTTATTTTATTTTTTTTATTTTTGGTTTTCATTTTTGTTTTCCTGGAATCCGAAGATTAATCCGGATTCTGGGTCTTAAGAACGTAATTGGGTTCCGTACAATTTGGTTGTTTATAAATTCATTTGATTAATCCGGATTCTGGGTCTTTGGAATTTTGGCATTTTATGAACGCTAGGGATCAAAGATATCCAAAATGGAAATATATATATAGAGAAAACTGCAATATTATTATTTCGTTTACTATGCACTTTCAAGTGTAAATATGAGTGATTTAAAATTTATTACATGTAACTGTGAGTGACTTTTTTGAGGTTTTGAATCTAATTAATATATTTTCCCGTATTTAATTTTACCAGCTTTGGTCAATAAAATCTGCTGATGCAGAGAACAATGTTCCAACAGTTTCATATCAAAGTAGTCTTTCTTACCACACTGCAGCTGTAAATGTCATCCGATTCTCGCCATCTGGTAAGGGCATATTAATGCTACTCAATGCTTTGAATTTCTTTGTATATATAAATAAACAAATAAATAAAAAACATTATTACAGATTTTAATGTTAAGAATGGCTAATTGTTCTTATACTAGCAACTGTTAGTTTTTGTAATCAGTATCAAATTGGGAACCATTATCCATATGATAGTCAAATGCGGTTGAGATTTCATGTGCTTTAACTTATATGCATAAAATTGTAGCTTCTACTTTCTTCTTCTTCTTCTTCTTCTTTTTCTTTATTTATTTATTTTTTTTTTTTGGGGCATAAATTATTATAAGAATTATGATGAATTATTTCAGAGAGTTCATACTAGTATCCCCATCTTATCAAAATATCAGTAGGGTATTTAAACTGAAAAGTATTTATTAGATTTGACTTGTAAGTTGTCAAAACTTATTATGCATAACAGTATGAACTTCAGGTGTCATATAAATTACTAGAGACATAAGTTTTTCCTATTATGCTTTTGCTCATTTTTAAACTTAAGTTCCATTTGCATAAAAAGAGAATACTAATTGACAAAACTCTAGCTTCATAATGCTGTGACTTCCTATTCAGATGGTGCAAGATTAGTTGATAATTGGAACCTAATCTACTATTTACCAATCCAAAGGTGAAGGTCTTTCATGGTTAGTTTTCAATTGTCTTTCTGCGAAAGATACAATGGTTCTGACTGGGGCTTTCTTTTCTTTGTTATTTATTTTTATTTTGTTAATATTATTATATGTTTGTGTGACTGCACAATTCTAAAAGTTTTAAGTTTGTGGAATGGATCCATCTTGAATCATTCCTTTTTATATGAAGCTCCATGAGGCCTTAAGCATTGGAATTTAGAGTGAAAACTAGCAAATGCATGACACTTGCTGCAAATATTTAGATTGATGCTGGCTTGAAAATGTATGACCTCGCTCATGAATGGGAAATGTCTTGCATGTTCATTATCATTGTGTTTTTATTGGTCTAGTTTCACTAAATTTGTGAGGAGATTACCAAAACTTTATTCTGCTATGTGGATTTTTCTAGCTACTATGTGGATTGTCTCTGGTTTCTTGCATGAATCAATCTGTTCAACAATAGAAAAGTTTTAATCCTCTTCCAGAATCTAAAGTCTTAACTTATCTTTGAAATGAAGCTTTTCAATTAAGTTATTATGATCAGTGGTCTTATAATAGTTTCTCAAAGCTTTTGTAATTATTTTATTCCCTTTTTCGTATTTATGTTCATTCTGATGTGAAGACTATAACCGCTCCTTTTATTATGTAGGAGAGCAACTTGCCTCTGGTGCTGATGGTATGTCTTATAATTTCCAATCATTTGTTAGTTTGTGGTTCTTTGAGTTAGCTTGACAGTCTTATGTTGAACTGAGTATTTCTCTTTTCAGGAGGTGAGATGATCATATGGAAGTTACATCCTACAGAAACTGGTCAAACATGGAAGGTTCTTAAGACGCTATCGTAAGGCCTTTCTTCTGAATTTATACAAAAGTTTTGCATAAATAAGAAATTGGTTGTGTACAGTTGGCTAAACACCATGTCTATCCATGTTCAAGTTTGATCAGATCTAGGTCGTGGCATCTATTCCTTATGTATATGTGCGTGTGTGTGTGTGTGTGTGTTTGATCAGATCTAGGTCGTGGTATCTATTCCTTATGTATCTCTGTGTGTGTGTGTATCTATTGAGTGCCTAAATTTTGATCAATTGACATGGTGTGACCACTCTTACATGTACAATTTCCAGTATGGTGTGCTAATTAAATTTTTCGTCAGTGTGATTTTTGATCTATTGCTCTCTCTCTTGTGAGTATGGAGACTTATTGACACCATGGTTAAATAAAAATCCATTGGCTAAAATTCAAATTTGGTAACCCATTTTCATTTCTCGAACAAAATTTGATGTTGATCCAACGCTTAGTGCTAATAGGATTCTTTTATGCTCCCCGGTGAGCACAAGATACACAAACATAAATATAGGAAGGAAGCTTGTATTTCATCTTGATAGTTTAGAAGGTCCAGCTGAAAACAAACCACTGATAATTTTGATTTTAGTAAATTATAAATCTGAAAGTATAAACTATCCATGAATGAAGAAGTGAAATTGCAATTGGTGTATCTTTAGTGAGGTTCAGTCGCTTTAAGTTTATGATGTATTTTAGTAATCTTTTTAGACCAAGTTGTTGAGTTCAACTAACATAGTAACATGTGGAGGCATAATTTTTTTACATTTACATGGTTGGAGGCTTTGATGCTTTCTTTTTCTTGATTTGTATTTTCTTTTTACTGGAATTTTTGTTCTCTAGATTTCACCGCAAGGATGTTCTGGATTTAGAGTGGTCTACTGATGGTTCATTTCTCATATCTGGATCAGTTGATAATTCTTGCATCATATGGGATGTGAACAAAGGTTAAAATATACTCGTTACTACCTAGTAAATGCCAGTTCAAATGTCTTACAGATTCAACCTGATTGTTGTTTTCTTTTTCCTTTTCTGCTTTTCAGGTTCTGTCCATCAGATTTTGGATGGCCATTTCCATTATGTTCAAGGTGTGGCATGGGATCCATTAGAGAAGTATGTTGCTTCCCTTAGTTCGGATAGATCCTGCAGAATATATGTCAATAAGCCTCAAACAAAAGCAAAAGGCATTGAGAAGATGACTTATGCTTGTCAGCATGTAATAATAAAGGCAGAACAGCCAATGGCTGATGATAAGGTTAGAAAATGATAAGATGCCTATGTGCTATCATGCTGTATGTATTACAGATGAATTTATCACATGCTGTAAGCCTTTCTATATGCTTTAAATGCAGGCTTTGAGAAGCCATCTCTTCCATGATGAGACATTGCGCTCTTTCTTCCGCAGATTAGCCTGGTCACCTGAAGGATCATTTTTACTTGTTCCAACAGGTTTTAACTCAACCGCTCTTACTGACTTATGTCATCTATAATTTTCTCACCGACTCTTGGTTCTTTGAAATTGTTGGCCATAACTTGGATTTATTTGGTTGATCTAGGAACTGCCTTATTGTTTGTTGAATTCTTCTATTTCTAATTTTAACTCAATTGTGTCACCTCAAGCTTCAAATTTTAGAAATTAAACTGTGCCACTTAAAAAATTAAAAAAAAAAAGGCGTAGTTCTTCCAAAAAGACCACTTATTGATGTATTCTTTTGTTATTGTGTTTGTTTTGTTTTTCTTTTATCTTTTCCTTTTTCTTTTTCTGGTTAGCAATTTATTTTTGTGGTTCAAGGATTGAATAGAGCCTTATACTGAAACTACCTGAGTTGCTTTCTGTATCGCTTCTATATCTGCATTGCCTAGTTTTATTAAAGTTGTTAATTTTGGTTGTCAGAAGGCAGATCTTCATGGATGGTTCCTACAATCCATGTTCCTTACTTATCAAAAGTTTTAATGGATTAAGTTCTAGGCAAAGTGATCCTGCATAAATGTGCATTTGTGGTACTTTTTGATTGCTTGGTTGGAAAGAAATTCCCTAAAGTAAATTAACTAGGTGAAGAATTAATGTGGGATGGAACACAATTTTTGGCATGATTATGGGCTTGAGGAGGAACAAGTTTAAGAGTTTTAGTAATTATGTTTTACTAGGGTTTTGATTAATGATGTATGTGATTATTGAATGTCTCATATATTTTCTACCTATGACTTTTTCCTTCCTCCTCTCTTCCTCTACTCTATCACCAATCCTATTGGTATTAGAGTCTAAACTCAATTTGCAATGGTTTGGCCCCTGAATATACTTTTGAGAAACCTAGACATGTATGCTTAGACCATTCACATGTCAACACTTGCCAGTGTTTCCCTGCTGCATACTGTCCCCAACAGTGGGCTTCCTTTGACAAAGCAAATATCTATTGAGCTTTAGAACTTCACTGTGATCCTTCCTGGCATTCCATTCAACCAGTAGAGCTCCAAATTATTGGGGCCAAATTGCTCTAAATCTTGTAATGTACTTTTCATTTTTAATGAAGTTAATATTTATATAGGAACTGTTAGTAACAAGTATCCTAGATGTATGATTTAACTCTGTATTTTAAGAATATGTTGTGGTAGTATGGTGCTTATAATTGACTGTATAAGATATGCTTATGGATGAGGTTGGCCTTGAATCCACGTTTTCAATTCTTCTATAATTCAAGCAATTTGCTACAGGGATAGAGGAAAGTACCGTTTTTCTTTTTGTTTTTGGTTATCATTTAATGAATATTCTTCAGAATAAGTGTTTGTTTTTCTACAAAAAAAAAAAAAAAAAAAGAGAATTTCATTATATTTAGTTTTAGAAATCATTTGAGCAGGCAACTTCTATATGGAAGGAGCCATATAAGTAATTAATCGTTTTTTCCTGCTTTCCGTCAAAACTTGTCACATGACAACTCTGTTGTGTTCCATTTAACTCGTTTCTGAAAACTGAATGGTGGCTTAGACATTTCCCGGTCTCTGACTGCACTATCTTCATACTTACATGTTATTATTATTATCATTATTATTATTGTTGTTTTTTTTTTTTTTTTTTTTTTAATTTATATCCATCCTTTTGATGATGTGCATTTTGTCCTTTCAGGATCTTACAAAATTTCAGCTGCACTTGAATCCATAAACACAGCATATATTTTCTCTCGGAAAGACCTTTCTAGGTAAGAAACAGCTATTACTATTCAGCGTTGTCAGTATCTTAAAATGAACATTCTGGTGTGGTATCTTTATAATTGTTTTATGCTTTTGGATGCAACTTGACTGCCTATTCAAACATACAAAATGATGTTTGGAGGAAACAGTGTCTGCTTTTAAATTCATTTCCCCAAGTTTTATTTCAATGCAGGCCCACTATACAGCTTCCTGGTGCCAGTAAACCTGTTGTAGCCGTTCGATTTTGTCCTCATCAATTTAGCCTTCGGGGATCAGATCCATGTAGTACTTCTTTCTTAACATATATAGTTGGTTAATTGATGATTGCAATCTGAAGAGTTATTTGTGAATTATGCAGCTGGATTCTTCAATCTCCCTTATCGTCTCATTTTTGCGGTGGCCACTTTGAATTCTTTGTATATTTATGACACAGAGAGCATTACTCCAATTACAATCTTGGCTGGTCTTCATTATGCGGCCATAACTGACATTGCTTGGTAAAACTTCTACCAGTTACCAGGCATTGTTATTTTATTTTCTTTTTATGTATAATATACATTTTGAAAGCTCAAAATGTTATCTGGGTTCAAATAGCTGCCCTTATTTCTTTTCATAGGTCATCTGATGCCCGTTATCTAGCATCATCCTCGCAAGATGGTTACTGCACCTTGTTAGAATTTGATGGTGATGAGCTCGGTACACCCATTGTTTTATCAGGTTTGCATCCTTTTCATATTCAAATTGCCATCAAGTTTTCTCTGTTATCATATCTTTTCACCATTTGCTTCCTTTTTGGTAACTTTTTTTTCGCTCTGCTCTAGAACAAAAGAAAGTCATGGGAGATGAAAAGATAAACCCTGTTCAGATGCCTGAGAACATGGTAATTGAAGCAACTACAAATGATGGTCACATTTCAGCAAATAACACGCCAATGGAAGCAGATGGTGACGTGGTGAAACAAGAATCACCAAGCTCCTCGAAGACTCCCATCGTGAATAAGCCCACAAAGAGGCGGATTACACCTATGGCTATTGATCCATGATAAACTGGCATCCTGATCTCTCTACATTATACCTACTCTTAACAGGCTTCACTCACTGAATGTTGATTCGCCCACTATGTGGATTCAACTAAATCATTAGCTGCAGATGTTTGGAAAGATGACCCTTCTGATGCATGAAACAAACACCATTTTCTATGTTGTAGTGCTTTATCGTTTTTGACATGTAAATATAAGAGTTAACTTGAGCTGGTAGGAATTTGTATCTTTTTCCTTTTTGTAGTATAGTATGAAATGTATCTTGTTGGGCATATGGATGCCTACATTAATTTGACTGACCAAGTGTAAGGCCTTATTATGATGACCTTGGGTTGATTATCTTTTATGTACCCTTTGAAATAAACCATACTATTTTAATCAGCTTTCATTTTCTCCTTTGCAGAGTGGTTTCAAATTTTTTTGGTGTGTATATGAGATGCAAGGAAAATTTTCAATATTCATCCATTTGTGTAGTCTGTAATATATATTTAGAAGGGTATATTCAATTTAGAATTTAAAAGATTTTAAAAATCTTTAAAAGTTTTTAAAAATTTAGAGGTATTCGATTTAGATTTTAAAGGAGTCTATACAAGTTTAATGATATTCAATTAAAATTTTGATAGATTTTTTAAAAATCCATTAAAATTCAGGTATATTCAATTAAAATTTTGTAGAATTTTTTTAAAATCTGGTAGTATTCAAAAAGTCATTTATTTTATAAGATTTTAAAAAAAATGATGGATTTTAATGGATTTAAAAGGATTTTAATAATGAAACTGTGAATAAAATTGCCAATATAAAATTCAACTTTAAATCCAAAGATTTTGTTGGTATCTTATAAAATCTTTATGGAGTCTGTAGAATTCCATAACAATCTATCAAATCTTTTAAAATCTATAGTTTATTTTAAATCCATCAAATTCTAAATTGAATACGTCCCTTTATTTTTAATTGGATGACAATATGGTTAAATTATTTCTTGGAAATGGTTAAAAGAACAAAATTAATATTTATTTCAGCAAAGAAATTATCACATCTGCATGTCAGGATTTTAACTAATGAACTGAATGCGGATGCCTGGATGAGAAAACGAATGTACTGCAGCAAGCTTTTTGCAGGGATATTTGCAAATTAACTTATTAGAACATAAATCAAAAGTAGAAAGATTGTAAGATAGCGGTAAAAGACAATTAGGTCTAAATTTGGTGGTAAAAAACATGTCTATTTTTAACTACCGATCCTCAAACACTAAAATGTATCTAATGCAATACAATTTGAGATTTAATGGTTCACCTGAAAATTTTAAAATTAATTAGTCCAAATTTTAGATTTTGTTCACTATAAATTAAGAAAATCAACCATCACCTTAATTTAATTAACACCAAGAAAATTACGTCGAAACATCATCATGATGTAATGGGTATTAAGCATCTATTGCCCCTCAATTATTAAGCTTTTGATTTTTACTAGCACTTCGTTTGGCAAACTTTAAATTTTTTATATTATGGTCCTTTGAACAATTTTTTGTCTACATTTTAGCAGTTCTTACAACAACAAAATAATGAAATTACATAACTAGTATATCTTATATTACAAATTGTAATAACCCGTATCAAAATACACATATTTTAACAAATTTGATCAAGTTTGACCAAATTTGACCAAATGAACAATATATAGGATCAACTTGACTTTTTCAATGGTCAATATTTTTTGTTTCACTGAGGTACCATTGTATAGATCTCGTCGATACGAATTCATAAACTAGCGGCACGCCAAATTCCGAGTTACGGATAAAAAGTTATGGTTCTAAGAAGTTTTAAGCATAAGTTTTATACCAGTGTCCAAACCAGTCTCCAGTGTTTGTCTATTAGTGACCCAAGGCTCTATATGAGCCTCAGTAAGTGTGGTAAGCAAGGAAATAAATCCCAAAATATCCATTTCATTCCTAAAACCCAAAAAATTCTCCTCCAGACCAGTGGATCTAAACTGGGTCCCCGTTTAACGTTGAACCGGATCATCTCCATTTTTGCCCATTCTAGCCACCAACCTATTACACGTGCCAGCCAGGGAGGAAGCTCACATCAAGGAGAACTTGGCCATGAAATTTCACGGCTAACGGCGACGCTTGCTCTCGGATCTGGCCGGCAAAGTCGGAAGCGGCCGGCTAGGTGGGTCGCTTGATTTTTGCATTTTTCGACTGTTTCAGGCGAATCCATACATCTATCCTACCATTTTTGGACCCTTTGGACTCATTTCCATGGTTATTTTACCCAGATTCCTCACCGTTTGAGAGATACAACAATGGAGATTTCGGCCAAAGCTTCAACCGAGTTTTCCAACCACCAGAGGAACCTTTCCCCTAACGCTAGACTGACAATAAGAACTCCCCTATCATTCGCATAAGGGCTCCCAAGGCCCCTTCCTCTTGTTAGGGTCGATTGTTTGGCTTGAGCTTGAGTGGGTCGAAGATTGGAGGCTCGGTAAAGGCCTTTTCCCTTAATTATTAGTTACAGGGGAGGCGCGTTTAGCCCTATATAAAGGGCTTTAGCCTTTTCTTCGTTCCCCCAGTCAGGTAAAATAGAACCTCTAAGGTAACATGACAGGGTTAAGTAAAATTCGAGAGTCTATGCTCACTTAATAACCCCCCCCCCCCTTTTTTTTTCCTCTCCGCTTGTACCAATCCGCCTACTCGGCTTCTTGTATTTAAAGTGATTAGTGTATCAACTCCAATGAGACTATTGTTCCGTACCATTATGGAAGAAAATTCGGGTTAAATATGCACTTCCAGGTGAGTATACTGATGGGTTCCTTGTCTCTTGGGCTTTCCGTTGATATAAAGTTTGTGAATTTTAGAGGTTGTTTGATAATTTTTCTATGTTTGGGTCAATTAGTTAATTTTCGAATAAATTCGGACTATGTTTAGACAAAATTGATTAAATTGGTCAAAATTGGAGTTAGATTAGTGAAATTAGATATTATTAGGATCCGTTAGAAGGTTCAATCTCAAAAGATTAGCTTTCAGGTGAAAAATCTCAATTTTGGATACCAAGTCCTAAGGATACATAGTATAATTGGACCACTTGGTGTCCAGTTTATGAAATTTTTAGTGGTATAAATTATTTTAAGACATTTGGTTCATACAAGTGTCTCTAGTTTAGTTATTGGAGCCTGAGAAATATTTTGTCATATTACAGACACTTGTGTTGAGTTTGGAAGCGATCCTGCAAGAAAGCATGAGTGAGCATCCGCAGTACAGTGATTGATTATATCATTTTAAAATGTTTGGGCATATAGTATAATACATATGCGGTTTGAGTATTTTACATGTACATATTGTTTGTTTTAAATGTTCATTTTATACATATATGATGAGCTGCTTTTATATATATGTGTTATCATTTTATGTGATTTTTGATAATATTTTAAATGGTTTCCAATTCTAATGAGTTCATAAATGAACTTGTGGTATTTAAACATCTTGGTATTTGAATTGAGGTTTTAATCATTTTGAAAATTAATTGATTTGAGAAAGCAGCTTGAATATTATATGATTTTAAGTATGTTCAAATATTTTATAATTTTATGTGCTTGAAATTGGTTTATAGTGAGTATATTTCACTGTGGTATTTATGGTTTTAGTATGAAATAATGACTTAAAATTTTTTGAAATATTTAAATAAGCGGTTGAATTTAAATATTAAATTATGATTTATAATATAATATCGTTTGGAAAAGTATATATGATCTTATAAGATTGTTTTAAGGATACTATATTAGTTATTTTTAATTGATGTACCATATAAAACCAAAGTTTCGGTTCAGTATTATATTACAGCTTGCTAGGTTTTCCACGGTTTTGTGAGATTGGATTCATCCCATAGGTTTTTTATTGCCACATACCGTAAGGTTGGGTTTATCCCACAAGTTTATTGATTGCCACGGTACTGTGAGGTTGGGTTCATCCCATAGGTTATTTATTGCCACGGACCGTGAGATTGGGTTTATCCCACATGTTTGTTTATTGCCATAGTACTGTGAGGTTGGGTTCATCCCACATGTTATTTATTGCTACGGACCGTGAGGTTGAATACGTCTTGACGGTTTAATATTTCCATGATGCCTTTCGTATATTAAAGATCGTGAGGTGGGTATATTCCATGGTTTACAGTTGGTATATCGAATGGTACATTGTATACATTTTAGGTATATTATTGGTTTTCAAATATTGTGATTATTACAGCACGTTTATAAATATTTTGTGGAAGTGCGTTTATAATATTTTATACTCAATATTTATATCTTAATTAAGACATTTCATAATATTACAATGATCGTTCACTTTATATTTTTGAGTATCGGTTTTATGATATTAAATTGGGGTATAAGTTCAGGTTTTGTGAAATGATTTTTAAACGAAGAATTTTTTAAATGAGTGAAATAAGAGGTATTGAGAGAAATATTTTTACGGAAATAAATTATTATTTTTCTATTATACTATACTACTCACTGAGATTTTTTTATCTCATATTTTATTTATTTTAAATTGATTCTCCTAAGTCCAAGCAGTTAGTAGCAGTCTACCTCATGCACAGCGTGTCATTTTGTTTTTTCCATGATAGCAGCAATATCTATCATTTCTTTATTTATCATTATCCTTCCAAATTTATTTGTTATTTACTTATACTTCTAAACTTTACAACTACTTTTAGAATGCTCTGCTTTAGATATTAGATTCAATAGAGATCCTACTATATACATGTGTAGTTATGATCTGTAGTACAATAGGCCAGTTGTGGACTTTTACTGTTGTAGTTTATATTTATATAATAAGGTATTATTGTTAATATTTATGTTCGGTTATCTACGTTTTAAGATGATTTTCTATTGGATATTCTCTAGGAATTGTTCGGTAGAGAAAAATTTTTGATACTCTTGAAATACTAACTGCTCAGTATTCCTTTCCTTAAATACGTGACACATGTATTATCTTTCTAGGTCATAAACGGATCTTTATTACTCCGTATGCACTCGTTAACTGTTTTCCTCATTTTGATGCCTTTTCTCCTTCTCTTATACAACCTCTACATTTCTACTCCAGCAATTTTCAAACTCGCAAATCAAGCATCAATTTTTTCAAAAGAAAAAAAAAAGAAAATAGAAAAGAAAAACAAAAAAGGAAAAGAGTTAAGATTATGAAATTGCAGGTCGGTATTGGATAACAAATTGATAGATAAAAATTGATGATTTTATCAAGAAATTGCATCAACTCTAATTTCAACATTTTTAGAAACCAAATATTTTTCCTTTATTTGTTTTTTAAATTATGGAATTTTCATAGCAACAACAATGAAGAAGGAATTTTGCCCTACAAGCTCACATCTTCTCTCTATTATAATGAAGTTTGAAACGGATTATATCAAAAATCATATTATTTGTTATAATTGATAATAATCACCGTTTTAAGTAATAAATTTTAATTAAAATATTTAATTTTATTATTTTTTAATTTAAAATTTTAAAATAAATTATTTAATAATAATCATTTAAATAGAAACCGTTGACGATCACTCAGGAACCATGACAAATAACGTTACATCAACAGTACTACACTTTTCAAACTGCCAAAAGTTAAACAAAATCCATAAATAAATAAATACAACCAATTAACAATTTTTTTTCAATAGTAATTCAAGGTAATAATTTCCAATTCACTCTTGAATAAGAAATTCAATTTTTTCATTTATACAAAAAAAAAAAAAAAAATGAAGCGCCTAATTCTAACTCAGATGCCCGTATAAAATAAAATATATAATAAAATAAAAATCAAGCTACAATTAGTCACTAAAATACATCTGGGTGACACAAGGTATGGAATACCTTAGCAAATGAGTTTTATAGATTTTCTTGCGTTGGAAAATTTGAATAACCAAAAGAAAGACATGGCTTTCTCTTTTCTTTCACCTTTTTTTTTTTTTTTTTTTATTTATATGTTATGATTTTCTTTCGACCTCCATAGCCTTCCCGCCAGAAAATCCTGGATCGTTAAGAATTCTTAAGTTCTGAAAATGTCTGGTGGAAACGCTTTTCGGTTGTCTTCTTTAGTTAGAAACTGCATTTACCACCCTGCAGTTTCTCAAGCTAAGCAAATCCATGCACAAATCCTTGTCCACGGTTTCCTTTCTGACGTCACTCTTCAAACTGATTTGTTGCTGTTGTATTCCAAATGTGGTTTCCTCTGTGATGCCCGCCAAGTGTTCGATAGAATGGTTGACAGAAACATGCATTCATGGAACATTTTGATTTTTTGGTACGTGCAGAATTCCATGTTTTCTGATGCTTTGAGTGTTTTTGATAGATTCAGACAAATGGATCTTCGACCAGATCATTACACTTTTCCCCCACTGTTTAAGGCATGTGGTGGAGTAGTGGGATATACTTATCTGGGTAAGCTGCTTTATGGTTGGGTAATTAAGCTTGGATATGGAGGATATGTCGTTGTGACCAGTTCAGTTTTGGATTTTTGTGTAAAATGTGGAAATATATTTGATGCAAGGAGGGTTTTTTCTGGTATGTCATGCAGAGATTCTGTAGCATGGAATTCAATGATATCAGGGTTTGGAAGGGCCGGTTTATACACTGATGCTTTGAATTGTTTTAGGGAAATGCTTGCAGCAGGAGTGAAAATGGATTCCATGACAATTCCAAGCATTTTAAATGTATGTGGAGGAGAAGGTGACTTGATTAGAGGGAAAGAAATTCATGGCCAAATACATAAGAGTCTCAAATATGATGCGGATGTTGCCATAGGAAATTCGTTGATTGACATGTATGCAAAGTGTGGATGCTTGGACAATGCAGAAAAGGTCTTCAAGAACATGACCAACACAAATATAATAACTTGGACCACATTGATATCTTGTTATGGAGTCCATGGGAAAGGGGAGGATTCCTTGGTCTTGCTAAAGCAAATGAGAGATTTTGGATATGAACCTAATCATATCACATTAACAGCTATTTTAGCTAGTTGCAGCCACTCGGGTCTCATAGATGAAGGTCGAAAGATTTTTAATAACATGTGGTTACATTATGGGTTCAAACCCAGAGTAGAGCATTATGCATGTATGGTTGATCTTTTGGGTCGTTTTGGGTACCTCAAGGAAGCGCTTGGATTGGTAAAGAATATGAAGTTGATGGTGACATCAAGTGTTTGGGGTGCCCTACTAGCTGGTTGTATGATGCACAAGAATGTTGATATTGGAGAAATTGCTGCTCATCAACTCTTTGATTTGGAACCAAGAAATCCTAGCAATTACATTGCCTTGTGTGGTATTTATGAGTCCCTTGGTATGTGGGACAGTGTATCTTTAATTAGATTGAAGATGAAGGATCTGGGTCTGGTTAAAACTCCTGGTTGTAGCTGGATAATGATTTCAGGAAAAATTCATAAATTTTACCAAGGGGACAATTCTCATCCTCTCACTGTGCTGGTATGTAAAACATTAGAAAGAATAACCAAGGCAAAATTGTTATCTGGTGAGTGTGGAGTGGAAGAGTATGTATAAGTTCGACCAATCTACAAGCTAATGCCCCTTTTTATTATGAGAATATGGAATTCGACCATTATATAGTTGAAGCATTTCTGGAGCATTTCTTCTCCTTGATATATTATATAGAGCAAGTATGATTATCATCTATCCTTTTATTGCTCTTGTTTTGAAATATTTATTTAAATGATGCTCGTATTGTTTATATAAACGTGTCATGTACATTTTGACAATCTTATAGATTTTATTCTGACAAAACACTCTTTTTGATGAACAGGAAAAAGAAACATAAATTTTTACATAATACTTTTAAAAAATGGTGGTTATAGGAAGTGCAATTCAATGATCTTCTTTAATTTGCAGCATTTGTTTGTGTAACGTTCAATCATGAGGCCTTGTGCTCAAGATGGTGACGACTGGAACCAGAAGAAGTTGCTGCCGCTTCAATAGCTTGTGGATGATGGTGTGCAGATTTATGTGAACCTTCACTCAGCTTTGCAGTTTTCTTGATTTCTTCATTAATATGCACATCTTCTTCAATGGACAGTATCTTTACTTGTTTTCCATGTGGACCTGGTGTGGTAGATTCCTGGATTTTCATGTGTTCATCTATGTTTATGAACTCAGTTTTCTGGGCCTTTCTTTTCTTCTTTTTAATGAAACAGCATAAAGCAACCGACAGGAATGCAAGAAAGAATAGACCACCAAGTGAGACAAAGACAACAACTATTACAGTTGAATGGTGTCCGGGTGATGGTGCTGGTGGTGGCGGTGGGCTAAAATGAGGTGGAGATGGTGGAGACAGAGGATGAGGTGGTGGTGGTGACACAATGGGCAATGGTGGTGGGATTGGGTGATGAGGTGGCTCTGCTGCTTGAGGCGGTGGTGTTGGAAATGCTGGTGCTGGTGGTTTAATTGGGCTGTGGGGTGGAGCTCCTTTTGGAGGAGGTGGCGAGTAATGAGGTGGTGCAATTTTTGGAGGAGATGGAAGATTATGAGGTGGGGCCGCTTTTGGAGGGGATGGAGATGAAGGTGCTGGTGGTTTGATGGGGCTGTGGGGTGGTGCGACCTTTGGAGGGGATGGAATAATATGGGGTGGGGCCACTTTTGGAGGGGATGGAAATGGTGGTGTTGGCGGTTTGATGGGGCTGTGGGGTGGTGCAACTTTTGGAGGGGATGGAAAATTATGGGGTGGGGCCACTTTTGGAGGGGATGGAAATGGTGGTGTTGGTGGTGGCTTGATGGGGTTATGGGGTGGAGCTACTTTTGGAGGGGATGGATGATTATGAGAAGGTGTCACTTTTGGTGGGGATGGAGGATTAATGTGGGGTGGGGGTAGAGGAAAAACTGGGAAGTTGTAGTTGTAATTTTCAGTATGAGCCATATTGATATGAGAAACTTGACCCAGTTTATGGATTGAGTTTCTTTTTTATTATTATTTTTATTTATTGTTTTTTTTGGCTGGTGTTAGGCTATGGAGAATAGGGATTGTATTTATGTGTATCTGTAGTCTAGGGTTGGGAACTTGATGCATGAACTTCTAAGCTTCAAATAACTTGACTGCCATTCTAAGATTTTGCATAGTTGTAATTGATTGCATTCAAAAACACTTCTTTTATGACATATATGTGTGCGGTGGGTGGAAGTGTGTGTGTGATATATATATATATATATATATATTGGAGGATATAAAATTGAGAGTATTGTGATTATGAACATTCTGCAATATATTTTAAGATAAATTTGCTCTCGCAACATGTTGTGAGATGTTGGATGTACATCCTCAAAATGCCCTTGATATAATGTCCTCACAAGAGTATATGTATATTATATGAGAATTTTCTAGTGCGGACATTCAGATGACAGGTTTTGGAAAAATTATTATCTAAAATTATGTCTAAATTTTAGTAAAATGAAAAAGTCCGCATTGGAAATGGACTTTATATATATATATATATATATATATATGGAATATGTATATAGATATTAAGAATGCCATCTGGTTTATTGAACTTCCTGCTCTTAATTTTCCAACATATGTACTATACATTATCAAGCAATGTTTTGATCCTTTTAAAAGTATCCCAAAGCGATTTTTTGATCAACATAGACCTTCTTTTGATTTGAGAATAATTAGGCTCCCATTTGACTCAAAAGGACCAAAAAAACAAAAGGCATCAATTTCATGAACCAAAATTGACTAACAAATTTGAATATGGACGTAAAAGATGCAAAAACAAAAACAGCTAGCAAGAAGAGAAAAGACTTTTAGCATAGAGAGTTGCAAGATTTAGCTTTAGCACCTCCTGATCAGGCCATATATGTAAAGAGATGAGGTGAATTGCAAGTTGCACAGGTTCATCAGTTCTTGATGAAAAAAATTAGATCGTCTTTGAATCACCTAATTCTATATAATTCTATAAATTGTTAATAATTGTTAATATATGATAAAACGTAATTGATATGATTTTAAAATGATTGATGTAATTTAAATTTAAATTATTTTATTTTATTTTTGTTACGTATTAAAAAAATTTATGAAAAAACCATTTAAAAATAGATGGTCAAAAAACCTATATAGTTCTTTATGGGATTTTAAGTTTTCCACAATTTATTAAAAATATAACCCATTTATTTTAATGACTTTTGCTTCCTAGAAAATACCACAAGATCCACCGAAATTTTATTTCCACTGCAATATTTCCTTTTCATAACAAATTTATTGAACTTTTGACTTGTGAATTTTCAACATTTCTTAGAACCAAATTCAGTTTTTTTTTTTTTTTTTTTTTTTTTTTTTTTTTTTAATACAAATAACCAAATTCAGTTTATTTATTAATTAAAAATTTAAAGGCATATTTCCATAATTTACAAAAATAAATAAACAGCTATACTTTTGATGTCTCTAGTAACCTCCAATTACAAAATAGGCCCATGCTTAGAGAATCCATGGGAAGAATTAGAAAAAAAGAAAACACTTACTTTTGGAATCACAGTAATAAAATTTACTTTTGGAATCACAGTAATAAAATTTGATTACATCATAAAATTATCTCATAGAAAAAGCATCATGTATAAGAAAGGCAAGTTGAAGCCACAAAATATACATATAAATAAATAAATATATATATATATATATAAGAAAGGCAAGCACACTGCTTAAATTTTGTGTCACATTTTTTGCCCCTTCACTATTAAGCTCTTTTTTCTTTTTTCTTTCTTTCTTTTTTTTTTTTTTTTTATAATAATTGTTCATTTCACAAGCTGTGTAATGAGTGAAAATAAACAAAATTAATGAGTGAATATAAACAAAATTGTTACATCTCAGAGACAAAAATTTAGCCCCTACTCAGATTTCCTTTTTCCCTTATTTATTTATTTATTTTTTCCCTTTATCTTTTTGTTTTTTTCAAAGAATAATAACAAAAATTGAAAAAGAATGAAAAAAAAAAAAAAAAAGTTTCTGTTACAAAACTGCTGCATACATGCAACTCTACTTCTTTAGATAAACCAGAGCCATCCTTGAAATTTCAGGATAGTCCAGCTGGGTTGCCGGATGACAACCAATAACCAAAAATGAAAATTGAGGTCAATATTTACCACAGAATTTGGGCTTCAGAAGAACCAGAGGTAATTCCACATTGATGCGGTCTAAGTTGGAAATTTTTAGCTCAGGAACAGCTGCATGGAAATGCATTTTGTTCACTCTGCAATAATTGAAAAGAACTACATAAATGGGTGCATACAAAACCGTTTCTCGAATAAAAGGAAAATGAAATGAAGGACAATGAGACTGAAGCAAGTATAGAACAATTGTTTTGAAAATAATTCAAAGTTCTTCATTTTCTTTGTACATATATCTTCTTTAACTTATATATACTCCAACCCCACACTTCCTTTAGGCTATAGCTATACTGAAGGCTGAGAATGGGCCACTTGAGATTTTTATATCTTATTTTCATTTTTATTTTTCCAAAAGCTGCAACTGGACCAAATGACTGTCAGATGGTATGCTATGCGCAACAAAACCATTAACTAAACTGTAGTAATCAATCTTGAATTGGCTAAAGCCCAAGAAGAAGGCCTAGAAAAATGTGATTTACACTCAAGGGCATCTTTTCGACCAACATTTATTTATGAGATTTTGTAAACCTATGTTTGCTTCTACGACATATTGATATTGCATTGCATATCAATCATGCAAACAACATAAAATTACTAACTGAAACTTACTTGATCTCCAGGTCAATGGAGAGGAAGCCCATTGTCAATAAAAAGATAAGAAAGGAAAATTTCGTTCCATACATCAGGCACACCAGGTAGACACCAGTGGCTACAGTCGGGTACGGAAGGATTGTCACTCCAGTTACCCACATGTGCATCACTTCGAAAAGCTGTCATGGAAGTTATATGCAATGTGTTTACAGGAATTGTCATGTTGCTTACAACCTCCAACACAGTGTCTGTGAGTATGCTTTGTTCCCTTCCTTTGGTTTCCACAACTGGGTTCTGGGTCACTTTGCAAATCCTTCTAGTTAGATTGCTGATGCAGAAACAAGCAGTATCATCAGTTACATAGAATCTCCTATGCACCAGATTAGTAAAAGAGCATAAAGAAAATCAATTAAAAATAAAACAAGCGAGGGAAAATTAAGATAAAAGTTTGGAATTTATATGAGATAATTAATAGTAACAGGGAAGAATGATGAGGCTGCCATTGGTCATTAAGATTCTATCATGTGAGGACCATTTAACGCATCCATATTAATAGAACACTATCACGGATTTGAAATATTAATTAAAAGAATATACAAGGTAAGTTATTAACTTGAAAATAAAAGCTGCACTTTCCATGTGCTGAGACAATGTTTACATTGTCACATGAAATGGGAAAATTCCCTTCTTTTTCTTACCCTATTTTACCTTGTAAAAATGGAAAAACTTCTGCTTATTTATTTCTAATCCTCTCCTCCCTTTTTATAGGCCTCTGCTTCATGTTCTCTAAACAATTTAAAACTCCAAACAAGACAATCAAATCCTTGTCTTCTTTAATGATAAACCACAAATCATTTCTCTTGTCTCTTTGTTGAACAATTGTGAGAGAACCGAGAAATAAATAAACAAGAAATTCATTTACCAAAGATCATCTTAGTTTTGAACCCACAAGATAACTACCATATAAATTGGAATTGGTGCTTTAAGAGGTCCAAAACATAACCAAACTAGAACCTCAATTGAACTGGCTCAAAAGTATGAAGACGCATGTCCGATTCTAAATTGCATGGACTTTCACCCACCCATACTTGTTAAATAGAACATGAGAATGCTTAGAAAACAATTCTAAACACTCCAAACATAGAGGAAAACTTAAGAAAACATACAATAAGAGAGTAATACAAGTGGCTGCATCCCAAATACTAATGTCCATGTAAAATTAATTTTGATAACAAGACTGGAGTCCATGTCAACAGTAATTTTTTGTGCCAAAATTTTATTCGAATGCAATGTTCAAGTGCCAAAAACAATGCCAAAGGCAGTAAAAGTTAAAACCAAAATGTAATACAATGTGTTTGAAACCTGAATTGCATTGGATCTAAAAACCTAGCCCAATAAACATTTGCCAAGGGAATGTCACAGAATTTATCAGGTCTCAGATAATGGTATATTTAACCCTTAAAAAAGAAGTATAATTTTTACTGCATTTTAGTTGCACTTTCCTGTGAGAGTAATGGCATAAATTGTAAACAAGTTAATATAAAGAGGTCACACAAAAGAGCATTCATGTCCTATTCTGCACCCAGATATTTAATTTCCAAGTAATTTTGAAATGTCAAAAGCTTGATAAGTTTACAAAGACAACATTTTGTTCCCGGTATCAAAGGAATACCTCCAGTGAGATGGCTCAAAAGTACGAAAGAAGACATGCGTTCTGCCTGTATCAATATTTTCCTCAACCCATGATGCCCAAGTGCCTATGGCAATTCTGAATGCAGTGGGAATTGGCATTCCAAGCTTTACAATATTCCCAACCTGGAAGTAGCAACCCCTGTCCAAAATACAAATTAAGCTATTTGTATAGGATAAGGACAAATGTAAAGAACCTAAAATTCAAGCATGTAGAATGCCAACAAAAATTGAATAGAGGTTCATTGATCCCAAGCTCTTGAAGTATTATATAACATAGAAAGTCAAAAGACTGATGCTAAAACAGGGCATCCACGAAAATTCAATCCAGAAGGCATACCATTTGAGTTTGCAGAAATGAAACAATTGAGTAGACTGTTAACCTTTATCTTTCCTTGGAATAGGCTAAAATTCTTATCCCAATCCCAGACATTTGCCATGCCCAGGTTAGTTAATATTATGGCAAAATTCAGTAAACGGTTGCTAGAGCTGTCTTGGACAATATGGAACTTTAATATCAACCGTTGCTTAATAGTATATGGTGCTAGAACGTATGGATTATAATAACAAAAATTGCCGGTGATCATTAATTTTTGAAGCATCTAATCACCGCAAATATTCTGATAAAAACCATGATGACAATTAGAGGGAAAGTAATGCACTGGAATATATATTGGCAAATAAAATAATTCTTTTTTTGGAACAATATTCAGTACAAGTTAATTTTTTTTTAACACATTTATGATTTTCCATAGTGAGAAATCGACAGATAATAATGTTCATTGCATTGTTTTCCCATTAAGAACAGAAGCAAAACATCCGCTAAATGATGGAAGAATATCCAATAAAAAAGTAAAATGTTATAAGTTAAGGTACAATTTGTGTCTGGTTTGGTTTCAAAAACATATATTTTGTTTTCTTAATTTTTATAATAAGTCAACCAAGCAACATTTTTTAACTTAAAAGCAAATTTTCTGGAAGTGGAAAAAAAAATTAAAAAAAAAAGAAAAGAAAAACACTAGCAGCCCTGACCCCTTTTTCTGAATATCATGATTCATCTATGACTTTTCAACAACTCTTTTCCTTCTCTTTTTCTCTCATTTTTATATATTATACATTTTCTTTTATATTCTTTGAAAATCTGAATGTAAGCAGCCTACAAGCTAAAGAAGAAGCTCATGCCTACCAGAATTGCTTTTTAACCAACATAATCAAACATTAAATTAAGATTCACCAAGATAGACAAATAAATAAATAAATGACTTGTCAAATGTTTTTTTAATAAATGGGAGTAGATGGAAGCCAACAATTTTTCAAACTCTGAACCCAAAGTAACATGGTTTCAGGATTTTTATAATTATAAGTTGAAAATTAAAACAACAGAATCACTTAGAAAGGTGACTTTGTCTATAGTAACATAGAAACTGGCTTTATCTCAGGCAGAGTATAGTCTGCATACATAAACTACAAAATTTTATTCCTATCCCATGTTATTTTGATTTACCAGTCCAAATGAAAATACTAGTAGGAGTACAGCCGAATAGGATACACGGGACCTACTCTCCACAAAGTGAAAGCTGCATCAAAAGTATTAGTTATGCATGTAACCAAAAAAAGGTGTTATGGACTTTTGATTGCGAGAGGTCTATTAAGTCATGGAAATCTAAATATACACTTTTTGACAATGAGCATAGTATGCAATCCAAAGTTTCAAAGTGCACAACCTAATTAGTTAACATTACAGTTTTCCATCAGGCGTGTTCGCTAATTGCAAGCAAGATCAGTAGAATCAGAAGGTATATATACATATAAATTGTACAAGAGAACCTCAATTTTATAACTGAATGATTATGCTACATTGCTACTATCACAAGAAATATCAATTTGAAGAATCAATGATGAGTATGGAAATGGATATAGGGAGTCGAGGGAACTTACAAACTAAAAAGCTTCCCAGGCACCCACCATTGTCCTGTATTGAATATGAGAACATCTGAATTAACCCACTGCTTGCTAATATCATCTAACTTGTCCAACTTTAGTGTTGACTTGACCCTTTTTGGTGCATGCCTTGGCACCGAACCTTGTTGCACCAGGAAAACAGAGCGAAAGAACTCAATAGTAAGATTGAAGGTACTGAATCGAACACCTAAAAATCTTATCTGTTTGGTTATCTTATTCCCATTGACTTCATAAACGCTCTTTTTATCCTCCACTCCAGTCATAAGCAAGCATATTAGTGACTCCCACTGTGTTCTACTCATTGAATCTCCAACAAAAACAACTCTTTTTCCTCTAAGCTTTTCTAGTATACTGTGCACATCGAATTCCGGAATATTACAGTTCTTGGGTTTCCACCTCCATTTCAAGTAATCTTTGTCTCTTCGACCATTACCTAAGCAGTCGAATCCCCGTTCCACAAACGGACATTCTGTGGCATTGTACAAAGGGTAACCAATGTCTGCAACCCATGTTCCATCAAATACATTGCAACTACCAACTGAATCATCTGACTTGGAAATGCTATAACCGTGAAAGGCCTGACTAAGACTTGGAAGCACATAAAAGTAACCGCAACAAAAGGCTACGATGAATGAAATCAATGAGCCAATCACCACCAGTACTTGAAACCAACGAGAAACCCAACTCAATCGACTGAATCTTGGACTTCCAGTACTCAGTGTTCTCCGGTTAAACGATACACTACGCTTAATGGATATATTTTTATAGGTTTTCATCACTGTAATCATCTATGCCACCAAATTTCATAAAATACTTCCACTTCCCATACAAAGAAATCAACCCATGTATAACTTCCAAAAACCACCAATATCCTATCAATATTCATTAAAAACCAATTACAAGAACCAAATCAGTGGGATTTTAAATCATAAGAAGAAGCGAAAAAACATATCCTCCAATCAACAAAATCCAATACAGAACTCAAAAAACCCAAAGCAGGAATCGTGAAAAAACCAAAAGGGCATAGTTCAAATCTCAAAAGAAAAGAACAAAAACATACCCAGATACCAAAATCCATGAAAGGTAAGGATATTTGATCATTACCCTGTCAACTAGTTATATCAACACAGCGTAGCCACTTGGATGGTGCATGGATTGAGGAAATCTACCATTGCAGTTTTTTTTTTCTACCCAGAAGCGGAAGTTGAAAGAATAGTGTAGATTGCCCCAGGTAGAAAGTGGTTGGGGATTTGGTGGTGGGTGTTGAAAATGGAGGAGATCGAAAGTGGTTGAGAAGAAAGAAAATATAAAACAAAGAATACATATTAAGAAGGTGATGAATATTATTAATATTAAGAATACTATCAATATTAATACTATCCTAGCAGTTGGAGACCTGAACATGCCTAAGAGAGTGGGTTTTATTTATTTATTTATTTATTTTATTTTATTTTATTTTATTTTTAATAAATAGATTAAGCTTTTGAGAGTTGGTAGCTGAGTCATCAAATCAATTTCTGATGTTTAAAAAAAAAAATTATACATAATTTAAATTTTTTGGTGAAAATAATTTTAATACGGTAACCATATGGTGAATATAATCACTACTGTGAAAAATAGTCAATTTTTTTTTAAAAAAATCACTTTCATAAAAAATTAATAAAATATATAATTAACTAATAGTGATAATAACTTTTGTGGATAAGTAAATAATTTTTAAAATTATTTATATATTTATATCAATTAAATTTAAATAATATTAATTTTTATATAATATATAAAGTAATTTATATTTATCATTAGAAATGTTCTAACATATAAAATAAATAACAAGTTAATATGGTATAGATTTTGTAAAGATAAATATTTATTTCTAAACACTTTCTATCTTAGATCCTGTGAATTTTCCTTAAAAATAAATTTTTTTCTTTAACAAGTCATTTTTTAGAATGGAAAAGATTAATGAAACATGTAACTAAGTGATAGGTTCCTAAATAGAAGAAGAGAAGAAGATGAAGAGGAGAGAAATAAATGGTTTCATAGAGACTGCAAAGAAATATATTTCATTCTTTTTCCTTTCAACGAAACAACCATCAATACAAATAACAATGCTAAATAACTACTCAACCACTATATCGTACAAAACAGGATCCATTATTACATAAATGTCAATATGGCTAAAGCAAATAACAACTAAGAAACTTAATAACAAATATCCACAAAACCAAGTCAAGTGGGTATTGCAGCTTATAGTCACCTCCCTTAGCAAGGAACATGCAGAGACCCATCAGCCTTCCTCCTTTAACTATCATTGTCCTTAAGGATGAATTGGGGATGAGCATGTTGAAAACGTCTTTGGTTCTCCTAAATCGCATCTGCCTCCAATGAACCAAGCCATTTAACCAACATTTCAGTTCAAGGTCGATATTTCCTTGTATGGACAATATGGGTAGCCAAAATTCTTTCAGGTTGGGAATCTTGAAATTCAACATTAATTAAGGAGTTCGGCAAAGGAGTAGCCACCGGCATTGGCCCTTCATGTTTATTGAGAAGACTTACATGAAAAACATTGTGGACCATAGAATTAGGTGGTAATTCCAAACGATACGCCATAGCTCCAATTCGTTCCAAAACTTTGTAAGGCCTATAGAATCATGAAAACAACTTAGCAGAAAAATGCCTTACCATTGATTGCTACCTATACAATTGTAATTTGAGGTATACATAATCACCCACCTCAAATTCACCTTTTTCCTATACTAATCAGCTTGAGTTTTCATGCTGTCCTATGCTAAAACTAAATTGTGCTTTAAGTTCCTCAAAATCTAAGTCCGATCACAAAGTAATCGACTAAAGCCTGTACTTTTGTTGTTCCCGAAATATACGAAAGCAATGTTGGAGGTGGACTTCAATGCACGACTTCAAAAGGAGAGATTTTAGTTGCCTAGTGCTTGGATGTGTTGTAACTGTATTCAACCCAAGCCAACTAATCAACCCAATTCCAAGGTTCGTCACCAATAAAACATCAAAGTACTGCTTCAGAGTCCGGTTAATCTGCCACAATTGCCCATCCGACTAGGAATGATAACCTGAGCTCATATTCACTGTAGTTCCCTACAATTGAAACAAAGATTTCCAAAAATTACTCGTGAAAACCTTATCCTAGTCACTTATGATGGAGGAGCGAATTCCATGGATTTGAACCACATAATCAGTGTAAGCCCTTGCCATGATGGTGATGTTAAAAGGATGCTTGATGGAACAAGATGGGCATATTTAGAGAGTCTGTCTACCACCACCATAATTATCGTATAGCCATGGGTAGAGGGTAACCCTTCAATGAAATCCATAGAAACATCAGTTTAAATTTTCTTAGGACAAGGCAATGGTTGGAGCAATTTTGATGGTTTCGCACAACTAGCTTTGTTCCACTAGCAAACTTTACATTCCTTAATAAAATTTTTCATGGAGGATTTCATGTTGGGCAAAAAAAAAAAAAAAAAAATTCTTTCATAGATGACTAAGAGTCCTATTATATTTGAAATGTCCACCAACAGGTGAGGAATGAACTTCACTAAAATAGTAGGACGTAAAGATGAGGTAGGACTTAAGAAAATTCATCAACCTTTGGACCACACTGCATCACTTTTTAAATACCTTTGGGTAGTCGGTTGAGCTCCAATAGGAAACGTAGAGAAATAAGGATTCTTTCGAATTTCTTCCTTTAATGTGTCCCACCAATCCAGATAAGGCAAGGAGATTGCATGACAATGAACTTCCACTTTCCGTGACAAAGTCTCTGCCCCATGATTCTCATGACCTTTCTTATATTCAATAGTGTAATCATACCCCCATCAACTTGGGCAACCAACGGGCTTGAATGGGAGTGGTGGTCTATTGTTCCATTAGATATTTAAGACTTCTATAATCAATACGAACTACAAATGGCTTCCCAAGAAGATATATTTGCCACTTTTGGATAGCTTTCATAATTGCCAACATTTCCTTCTCATAGGTTGATAAAGACAAAGCAGATCCTTTCAAAGCTTCACTGAAATAGGCTATAGGCCAGTCCTGTTGAATAAGATTAGCTCCAATTCCTTCACCACAAGCATCACTTTACACCATGAAAGGTTATGTAAAATCAGGCAACCTGAGGATTAGAGGTGTAATTAGTGCCTTTTTCAGATGAAGAAAAGCTGATTTTGCCTCCGGTGTCTAAAGGAAACATCTTTTGGATAACAACTTCGTGAGAGGTGTAGTAATCCCCTCAAATCCACTAATAAATTTTCTATAATATCCAGCCAACCTAAGGAATCCTCAAACCTCCTTCTGTGTAGTTGGTGTTGGCTATACATTTACCGCTTAAGTCTTATTGGGATCCACACTCACACCATTCTAATTAATAATATGGCCGAGATAATCAACCAGTGAAACTCTAAATTGATACTTGGATTGCTGGGCAAATAATTTATTAGCAGAAAATATAGCTAAAAAAGTCCGTAAATGAACCAAATGGTCATCCCAAGTTTTATTATAAATTAAAATGTCATCAAAAAATACCAAAATGGATTTTCAAAGATGTGGATAGAATATATCATTGATGAGGCTCTGGAAAGTAGCAAGGGCATTTGTGAGCCTAAATGGCATTACAAAAAATTTGTAATGTCCTTCATGTGTTTGAAACACTGTTTTGTGTATGTCTTCTTCTTTAACCCCGTATCTGATGATGCCCTGCTCGCAAATCTAACAATTCATCAATAATAGGAATTGGATACTTATCCTTGATGGTGATTCCATTTAAAGCCCGAAAGTCTACATAGAAGTGTCATGTTCCATCTGCTTTCTCAACAAGCAAGACTGGTGAAGAAAAAAGGTTGTGGCTAGGTCTATTTAAACCCGTATCCAAAAATTCATGGACTATCCGCTCAATTTCAACCTTTTGATAATATGGATAGCAATATGGTCATATATTGAATGAGGCTTGATCGAGTAACAAAGGAATGGCATAATCTTGTGTTCCACATGGAGGAGGTTCTGTTAGAGGGGAAAAAACTTCTCTAAACTCACTCAACAGGGCAGTAAGCTCTACTAGATGAGACTCTTAGATGGGTGTTGTCATAACTACAAAAATCACCAAGAAGTAAGCCACATTATCAACTCTACACAATTCCCCATCCACTATTGTAGAGATAGCCACTCGTCTGATTCCCTGGAATTTATAAGGTATGCTCCCCATGGAGAATTTCATGGTTAACTGCCTATAGTCGATTTCGATTGGTCTCAACATTTCTATCCATTGAATTCCTAAGATAACTTGACAAGTAGCAGCTGGAAGGACATAAAAATCAGAACAGATTGAGTAATTTTCTATCTTTAAGGTAAGGTTGTGACACTTCCCTGAACATTCTAGTCGATCACCATTGGTCACCATGACTGGTAATTTGCAACTCTTATCCATTGGAATGCCGAGCCGATTGACTAGTGAGAGATTAATGAAGTTGTGTGCACTACCCATATCTATTGATGTGGTAACCCCAAATTTGAATATTTTTCACATGATACAAAAGGTTTGAGGATGGTTGGCTCAAGTTATGGCTTGGATTGAGATTTTCGGAATGGATTCTTCAGTTTGCAACTCCTCCTCTTTAATTTTTGCTTCCTCATCTGCCTCAAAAACGTCGAATATTCAATCATAAAAAAATTGTTGCCTTTAACAACAGTGTTCCAATGTGAATTTCTCATCGTAGTAGAAGCGTAGTCCCTTAAACCTTCTTTCTCATGCTTCCTAAGCTGAAATTTTTTGAAAAGGAGCAGGATTTAGTGGTTTCGGCATCGGTATTGGACCTAATAGACCTGCAGAAGTTTGGCCGATGATCTTGAGTGGCTGGCTAACATTGGGTGGTCTTGAAGCTTCAGGAATTCTTCGCTGAAGGAGATTTCATTCCTCAATCAGTCGTGCCACACCTATGGCATCCGAAAGCGATCTTGGTTGTTTAACTTCAACGTCTAACTGTATTTCATCTTTTTAGCCTGCAATAAAACATGCCACTAAGAATGGTTTGGGAAGATGCTTGATTCTTTAAGACAAGTTCTCAAATTTAGTTTGGTATTGATCGACAATGGAGGTTTGCTTGAGCCGTGGAAGGGCTTCTAAAGGATTATCGTAGTCCGTAAGACCAAATCGGTATAAGATGGCCTTTGTAAATTCGGCCTAGGTAACAGATCCCTTGAATTTGCTGACCCACCGATACCATTGCAATGCCACCCCATTTAAATGGAATGAAGCCAGTTGTACCTGCTGTAAGGGTTCTATCTTTTTAATTTCAAAATGCTGCTTACCTCTTTATATATCCATCTTTGATGACTCATGACCATTGAACCTGGGAAATTCCAACTTGATTCTAGATTTACTTGCATTCGACATGCCAGTAGGGGGTGGGGAGTCGGAGTACAGGTCAGGTTTGTTGGATGAGTAGTCCTCTAGGCTAACTCTTTGATAATCATGTTCTTCAGAGTTCCTGAGGGTTCGAACATGCAATGCTTATAGATTGGATAAGATAGTCTGCATGGTAGCATTTATCTGTCTTAGATTGGTGTTGATTTGATTGATATTGCTATCATGTTGGTGCAAGGCTTCTTGTACTACTGTTTAGAAGTCAGCAAGTGCCTTAGCTTTAGTCTCCATAGCTTAACTGGGTAACCAGGCTCTGATACCAGTGATAGGTCCCTAAGTAGAAGAAGAAAAGAAGAAGAAGGGAAGAGAGAAAGACATAGTTCAGTAGAGACTGCAAAGTAATATCTTTCATTCCTATCCCTTTCAATAAAACAACCATCAATATAAATAACAATGCCAAATAACTACTCAACCATTACATCCTATAAAACAGGACTCATTCTTACATATATGCCAACATGGCTAAGGCACGTAACAACTAAAAAACATAATAACAAATATTCAAAAAACTTGATTAAATGGGTACCACCGCTTATGATCACCTCCCTTAGCAAGGAACGTGCAAAGACCCATCACTATAATGGTATTTTTAGATAATTAAAAATTCAGTAATGCTACATGTTTTAAAATGTTTATCAAACTTATCTACTAAATGATATGTATTAAAATATTATTATTTGGCATATTTATATAAATTAAATATAAAAAAAATGAATCTTTAAATGGATAAGTGAATTAAAAAAATCAATTAAATATCATCACATCATTTAGTCAATAAATTTAATGAATATTTTGATAACTCTAGCGTTATTGTCAACAATTTTTTAATTAGCTTTCAATACTTTAAACACCCGTGCTACTTAGATATCAATAATGTTATTTACTATGCCATATAAACATCAATGTCAATACACACCAACCACTAAATTTGTAAAAGCTTGTTGTTTATGTAGCATAAATATTTACTTAATAAACATTCAACCATCTCCAATAATTCTGTCTATATCCCAACTAATTAGTAATGTGTTTATCTGTTTTTTCTTTTAAAAATGATTTTTTTTTCTTTTGATAAGAGTTGTTTTTGAAGATATTTTATAAGACAAGTCACATAATTCATGTCGAAAAATCAAATATCAATAAATTTAAAAAAATAAAAATAATATATATATATATATATATATTCAATTCTAAGTGGGTTTAATGTAAATATAGTTGACTATTTTATTTTTTTGCAACAAGCTAGCAGATTATTATTTAGATAATGTTGCTTGAAATATAAGTTTTTTGTACGATAAGAACCTTACAATTTATACACGCACACACACACACACATATATATATATATATATATTTTATAGTTTTAATATAGTAAAAATTTATGGAGAAAGTTCATAACGACAACATCTGTTGGCGTCAAATTTGTATGATCTTCATAATTTGAATATATTAATATATATATATATATATATTTATTTAAACTCACATCAGAACGATTTAATATTTTTTAATATCAAATATTCCTTTATTAGCCTTTGGATCATATAAAAAATTATGATTTAAAATTCAAAAAATGATAAAATATGAATTTAGTGATATACTAAAACTCTATTTAGGAAAAGTGAACTCTGTCGGAACCCAATGATTAACAAATTTAATTTTAAATCTTAGCATTTGATGTAATCTAAAAGCTAAAAAAAAAGTAATATTAATTTTAATATTAAAAATCTAATTTGAGCCTATATATATATATATATATATATAAGGTTTTCACCAATGGAATCATATATTTGCCAAAAGTATAAATCTGTGTGTGGTACAATATACATAAATTTTGATGATAATATTTAATTTTTATAATATCAAACCTTAAATTTTAAAGGAAAAATAATAGTATAATAATACAATATAAATGTAAGGCAATAACTAATATTTTTTTTTTAAAAAAAAAACATTCAATTTAATGTTTCAATTCCCAAATTCAAATTTCTAACGAATAAACATAACCTCTGAAATTGAAATATTAAGTCATATTAAATATACACACATTTGGTAAAACCAATATACATATATATATATATATATAGTCAGGTTCATAAATTTTCAAAAAGATCTATTATACAAAACTCTATAAACTAAAATTTTATTTTTATCAGATATACTAAACGGACACTAAGTTTTCCTTCGTTAATTAATTATCTAATATGTATTTAGTGATATATATAAAAATAGAGAAGATAAACAACTTGGTGGATCATAAATGTATCATTAAATCTCAAATTTTTTCCAAATAATCTTCTTTTTAATAGGGAAATTGAAAAACGACCATCATTTTCAAAACTTATGATTTTTACCAAATATACCCTTAGTCATAATGATATTAACATGAAAGAATCATTTTTGATGGAATAAGAATAGTCATGAACAAAATATAAGAAAAAGGGAATCACCGATCCTTTTCATTTATTTGGTTACATCGATGAACTAGATTTAATGATTAGCACAAAAAAATTAAATTAAATTTTAAATATTTATTTATATTTTATATTTATGTTCTTTATATTTTATTAAAATTTTTTAATTAAATATATAATTTATTATTTTAAATTTAAATTACTTTATTTGATTTTTAAAATATTTTTATTTACATATTTTAAATAGTTAATGCACCAAGTTTAAGATTCTTAAGAATTATCAATTTTATATTTACCATATTTGTATTACAAAAAAAAAAAAAAAAAGTCATGCTTGTCTAGGTTGACAAAAGTGTGGAAGGCTCTCCCAAACCAAGGCTCAGTTAACTTCCATCATAGGTGACCTGGGCACGTGAGCTTGACTATCTGGGTTGATTCCCTACAATAAGTCATGCTCAGCCAAGTTGACAAGGTATGAAGGGCTCTCCTGAACCAAAGTTCAGTTTAGCTTCCATCATAGGTAACCTGGACACTTTGCCTATGACACATGAGCTTGACCCTGTGGGTTAATTCCATACAAATAGGTCTTGCTCATCCAAGTTGACAAGATGTGGAAGGCTCTCCTAAACTGAGCTTCAGTTAACTTCCTACATAAATAACTTGGGCTTAACTTGGTGGATCAACTCCTTGCAAATTGGTTGAGCTTGTTACTGTAGAGTTTATAGGATAAACAAGGCAAAGTATACATAAATGTTTAAAAGAAAACTTTACTGCAGTACTCTAAGATATAGTATTTACCAGTCACTTGATATTGATCATATCAGTTATAGTAAATGTTGAGGTATTCAACATTTCAAGGAAGAGCGATTACTTTTGTTAAAAAAAAAATGGATATATATATGTAAATACATGTGGAAAAAATTAATATAAAATAATTAAACATATTAGACCATGTAGGTTTTTGTAATTGATCTGCTTTCTGTAAAACTGACCGAGGCCTATGTGGTACCACAATACTTAAGACGTTTTCGCCCATCGGTTCAGGAGTTTTGTGACGAACGTCTTCCAGGATACAATGGTTGCAAAATCTTTCAGATTCAGTATCTTCAAAAATTTTCTCATCGAACTATCAGTGTACCTTTACTTTATCACTATAAAAATCATTGTAATTTTCTTTCTGTGTTTTTTTTTTCACGTATTTCCTTTATTTATTTTTCTTTGAAAACCTTCAAAAATTGAAAAAAAACGTTTCAAATACGTGCAAGCTTCAAAGGGACCCAAAGCCCAAATCATTCACAATTGTGGGCCAAAGCCCAAACTCTAATAGCTTTTCCATTTAGTTTTTCAAGATGGTAAGTTCTATATCCAAATACTTTCACCACTAGGCAAGGGCATTCCAAGGTCAGTCCCAAAGTTCCTACACCATGCTCCTTTATTTTGATCATTACTTTTGTGAGAACCAAGTCACCAGGTCGAAAGGTTCTCTGTTTCACCTTAGAATTACAATAACAAGCTGATCATTGTTGATAAGCTGCAATCCATCTCTCTCTTTTCTTCAACCAAGTCCAACTCAAGACACATTTGAGCCTCATTTTTATTAGGTTATAAATGCTGAGTTTGATAGCTAGGCATGCCAACTTTCACTGATATAATAGTTTCAACTTTAAACGCCATAAAAAAAAAAAATTGGAGTCTCTGTTGTTGTATTTCTTGTGGTTGTCATGTATGCTCAAAGAACATATAGAAGCTCGTTTGCCCAAGCTTCCTTAAGCTTATCAAACTTTTGGTTTCAAATTAACCTTGATCTTCTTGTTCATTGTTTGAGGATGAGAAGTAAATCTTGATTCTAAGCTGTGAGCACATCCTCCTACAATTGTCATTGTTGATTTATCTACTGTTGTTTGTGACTCTAGTATAATTGATACAAAACCAACAGATTATAGCTTTCTAAGTGAAAGTAAAGGTTTTTGTTTTGTAAGCTTTCTAAGTGAAAGTAAAGGTTTCTGTTTTGTAATGGTTAGAGTGATTCAGCCTCCACCAACTTTGTGAAGTTTATTAAAAATCACGATTGCATATTTCACCTAGCATGCCTTGTTGGGAAGTGGTCGATCATGTCAACATCCTATTGAGCAAATGACTGAGGACCAGTAATAGAGGTTAGTTGCTTAGGTGGTCAACTTGGTACACTTGAAAAACGTTGACAATATTCACACTTTTTGACAAAGATTTTTACATCCTCTTGCATCGTATGCCAATAGTCTCCCTATCTAATGACCTTATGAGTTAAATACCTAGCTCCAGTGTGGTTCTGACACAGTCCTTTTTGGACCTCTCACACCACATAGTTTCCTTCTGCATTGTCCCAAAATTTAAGGTAGGGTAAGGAGAAACTTTTTTTTGTATAACATTCTATTGATGATTATGTAATTTGGAGTCTTATACCCTTTTTTTTTTTTTTTTTTTTTTTTTTTGTATAACCAACCCTTTTTTCCATTATCTCTCCTTCTATAAATTGGATATCTATCTTCATCGATAATAGTGCAATCTATGTATCTTTTAGAAAAACATCTTGTACATCTTCCATCTAACATATATGGAGAATTCTTCTTAAATTGCTGCATGAATCACGCATCGTTAAATTTTTAATTGCAACATAATAATTTGGATTACTTGCTTCGTCAGGAATTTCAACTAAAATGATCTTTACAATATCTTTATCTATTAGATACTTGTCTTTTCAATATATATATATGTATATATAAAGTAGGCAACCCACGTTTTTAGAACTCAACAATGTATATTATTACTACAACAAAAAATTTTAAGATTAGATTTATGTTAGTCAATATATTATTAAAGAATGTCAATATATATAGACAACATATTATATGAAGGAGCTAAAATCTATGCAACCTCCAATGTTTTATAAAATATCAAAATACTTTCCTAAAATACTTTCCTGCCATTAGTACGTTGCCATTACAGCTAATAGAAAAAGACTATTTTAGTCATTACACTTTTTTGAGGTTTACAAAAATCTACCGCACTCCTTATTTTATAACATTTCCAATCTTTCTTCTACATGGTTGTTTAATTCATTATTATACCTTCCAAAGTGAAATTTTAAAATAAATAAAAATTACATGTATAATTTTGTTATATTTACTTATTTTGTCAAGGGTATATATTTCTTGATTTTCTCTCTTGTCTCCTCTTGTCTTCTTCTTTGCTCTCCATATTCTTTCACGATTTTTTTCTCTTCCTTTCTTTTTTTTTTTTTATTGCCAATTCTTACCATAGATATATATGCATTTAATTTTGCTCTCTTCACCCTTTTTTTTTTTTTTTTTTTACTTTTAATCTTCATATGTATATATATTTGGATCTTAGGCATTGATTTGCTGATGATCACTGCACGCTTTGCCAGTTGGTTGCGCTTCAACTTTGTTTGCTGATCTGGTTGTTTATGGTGCTTACGGATCCATGCTTTAGCCAGTTCAGATCTGGTTGTTTGCGACTAGCTTGGTTTGGATGATGCGGTGATCTCTATGGCTTGGTTCCACAATGCTGGCTGGGTGGGGTGAGTCATTGTGGTCAATTTTGCTAATCTAATAGTTTAACGGTTACTATGGTTTCAATGGCTAAGATGATTGTTGGTTTTGTGTGGGAATCGGCTGCTAGTCCTAGCTAGTTGTGGGGAGCATTGGTTCCTTGCATCAGTTTATTAGTTTATCTATTCTCTACAATTGCTGAGTCGAGTTGATTTTTTTTTTCAATTTTAGATATCTATTTTTTATTTTTACTTGAATATATACATATATATATATATATATATATATATATTTTAATCATTATTCCTGCAATCAGTATAATTTTCTTCTTTAATATTGGTTTAAATTTTGTTTGGGGATTTATAATTTGAATTTTGATAATATATATATATATATATATATTAAAAATAGTTCAATAGTTGATGTAGAGAAGCATCAAGATTAAGATGTGGATGCATCAAGATTAACTTAATAAAAATGGATAATTATTTTTATTACATATTTCACGGTGTGTATATATATATATATGTATTTAATAATACATTTGCCAATTTATAATTAAGGTTTGGATGATTTGTTTTAAAATTATTTTTGGGTTGATAGTTGAAGATGATTTTTTTTTTAATTATGTTCAATTATGGATAAATATTAAAATATAATTAAAAAATATAGATAAAAATTTATCTTATTATTTTATATTTTTAAATTTTTTAAAAAATTTTCTAGAAAATATCAAATGAAATAGTTTCAATGAGAAAACTAGATAATTCAAAATTTTTTGAAAAAATTGTTATTCCTTTAATCTTATTATTTTCTATTAAAATTATTTTATTAGATATTTAAAAAATTAAAATTTATTTAATTTTTGAAAAAAATTATTATTATCATTTGGGGCTTTTAATTTTTTTTAATCTTTATTAATATCTGTTACAATTATTTTCTTAGATATTAGAGTTTTTGAATTGTTATTTATTTAAAATTGATTAATAAGATATTTAAAATTTTTAAGAGGTATAATTGATATTCTATTTAAGTATTTTTATATTTTAAACACCTGAGGGGTATATAAGTCTTTCTACAATGCCACATAGGAGAGAGAAAGTCTTACATAAATGGAAGTTAGACATCTATTTTCTATAAAATGCACAACCTCTACCCATTTTTATTACATGTAAATATAATGAAACAGTAAAGATATCCAGCTCACTTACATGTCGCCATAGCATCTTAATAAATTTGGATCATATATTGGCCTTACATGTGAAATAAGAAGGCAAAATCACACATTTTTCTCAAAATTACACATTTTCTTTGTGAAGAAGGGTTTCTTTCTCCTTTTAAGATGCTTTTGTCAAACCTTTATAAATCTCAAACCTAAGACCCTTTTGATAAGTGCATATATACGATAGATATAAAGGTTCATCCATTGTATAAGCATCAACCAATTTTAGGAATAAAATAATTCGGGGCTTATGCTTCCTTTCTTGCAAAAGAATTCTCTTATGCTTAGCTTTTTCTTTCTAACAGAGGAAGTTGTGGTTTGACTATTTTAATGGGTCATACTCTCGATATTTATCTTGGCAATATGGACAAAGCAAAAGGAATTGAAATCCAAGGTATGAAAGATTTAATTCATTAATTTGTTGTAACTCTCCTATTTGAGTTTCAAGTATAATGTCTTTATCACCTGGAGATGGTTTAAAGTCACCAACAATTAATGCTACATCTTCAAATATAGTTGGTAAATTATACCTCTTTTCGTTTTGTTCTTTGTTTCCAATGAGTTTAAGCATCAAATTTAAAAAATCATGATGGTGAATTGCATTTCTTATCATTTTAAGTGTCTGTTTGGTAGAGGTTTTTTTTGTTTGTTTGTTTGTTTGTTTGTTTGTTTGTTTGTTTGTTTGTCAAAAGCTCTATTTGAAGATCAAAAACTTTTTTGTTAAAAAATAAAAGTGTTGGATAAGAGTCAACAAGCATTTGTTGAAAAAAAAAAAAAAAGCTTTTTTAAAATGTTTTAGAGAAGTCCAAATTTTGTGTTTCTTTAGAGAAGCTCACTTATATGGAAACTTAATAAGCATTTAATACAGTTTTTTTTTTATTTACAACAAAATACTTATTAGCTTTTTCATAAAAGCTTGTTTTCAAAAAAATCTATTATACAAAGCTCTATAGACTAAAACTCTACTTTCATTAATTATATTAAATGGATCTTAAATGACTTAACTAAAACATTGTGCTCATTAACCATCATCTTCAAGTCGAAAACAACCTCAGCATGTAGTTTGTTGATGTCAGAATTTCAATGTTCACATATATAAAAATACAACAATATTTTTAGCATAAGTAGTTAGAGTTATTAGCATGAAAATTAAAAATTCCAATAAATAATAGTTACTTAACAGCTTGTTTTCTATTTCACACTTCACTAACAATGTGATAAATATACAATTGGGCAAACTTTGGTAGAGGACCTTTTGGCTGAAATAAACTTCCAATATGTAGTAATTTTGATAATATAACCTAAATACAAAAGGCATTTGTCATTTGCACCATAAATTAGATCATTAAGAGCTTGAGGATGGTTATGCATCATTGGAACCTTCAATTTCCTTTGTATACAACATAACGAAAAGTTTGGTTTTGATGAATTGTAATACTTTCCAACCCTCTTATCATACCTAAATAAAGCACTAAAAAATTCACATCTGCAACAATGATCTTTGATATCTCAATACTATAAATGAAATTTATAAATGTTGCATACAATTAAAATTTACTAGTAATAATATTAGTAATTCTAAAATAGTCATCAATAAATCCAAAAAAAATACTAATTTTTGAAAAGCAACTGAAATCCACTTCTTCCCCTAGAAAAAAAAGTAAAACAATTAATCAATATTCAAATTGCAAAAGCATTGTTGTTAATGACAATGCACACTTTACATAACCATAATTGTACCATCATATTTGAGATCATCCCTTCTTGTAACATCAAATTATGCAGAAATTCCATTACCTTTAACATTACAAATAAACGAAATAATGTAACTAATTATACAACTTAAAAATATAAATGTAAATTCAAATAATTAACTAATAAAATTTTCAAGTTACAACTAACCAAAAATATTGGTTGCATATTAATCTTGGGCAACTTTGCATCCATAAACACTTCTAAAGCAATAGCTATGGATGTAATTAAAAAAGTAAATTAATAATAATAGTGAAAATAAGATCATATATATATATATATATATATATATTAAGAAAGCAAACTCACTATTTTTAAATTGATATTATCTTCTAATAACTCTTCAAAAACATATGCATCCAAAGAAGCATTTGAATTTGTACTGAAACTTCCAACAATAAATCCATAATTTATTCTATACTTCTAGAAGATAGCATATTTCATGTTGTATATACTTTGTTGTATCTATTATATTTAGAACTCTCTTCCGAATTGTAAGTATTAATAATAAATTAGAAACGTTTTTATTCTCTTTGCCAAACTGTCACAAAAATCATCCTTTTTAATAGCATCTTTTCACCTTTTGGAACTCTAGATAAAAAATTGAGGTATAAGAATTTTTATAAAACATATATGAGTCAAATATACAATCATACCATTTGTGATATCACTTGATAGAGATCTTGAGCAAATTTGCAATCTACTTACAAAACCTTGATTATGGAAAAAAGCTTGCATGTTAGTTGAAACAAAACAACAATCTAACACTCTTGATTGAAATCACATGTTTTTTTCTAGGATATCCAAATATATTAACTATAATTGGGCTGCAAAGGGAAATTGTAAATGATTCTATGCAACACATATACTTTTTTATATTCCATAGAACATGGGCTACCTATAGATGAAATGAGGTCTATCATATGTTCTTTTTAGAACTTTAAACCAGTCCTCATAAATATAAATAGGAGACTTTTGATTATATTGTCAATTAAGTACTTTTTTTTTCATATTACGATTTATTTATATATTAAAGAAATAATAAAAAAGTAAACTATCATTTAGATAAATAATATGATCTTTGATGCTTTTAAGACCAGATAAGTGATCTTCTAATTCTTACTTATTCTTAGATAACACATCCATGATAAATTTTTATATGAGATTCGATTCTAAAGTACTTGAATAGACATAAATTCACAAGCAAAGAGGACAAGACGCCTATTATATTTGGTATTATGTTCTAGGGAAGATTGGCTAAATTTATTAACAAAAATTGAAAGGGCACGTTCCATATACTAAGATATTTGACATAAGTTTTTGACAGATGTCATCTTATCCATTGAATAAGTAAATCTAACATTGTAAAAATTATGGGGATAAATTCTCATAAATGCTGTCCACCATTAAATATATCCAACCAAAGGCTAGGATAATTTGTTAAAAGATATTTATCAAATATCTTGGTATATTGAACAATTCCCATATATTGAATATATTTTATTAAACCAAAGCATCAAACATAATTATTGCCACTACATTTCATACTATTAATTATTTATACTATTCATATTTTTAAAAAAATAATAGAACTTTGAAATGATTTGTTTCAATTATAATGCATCATATATTGTGAAGAAACATTTAATGATATAGCCCATTAAATGTTTCATTTAGGATTGGAATTTCTTGCTTGCTTAGGTACAACTTTTAAAGTGAAAAAGTATACTATCTTTACTTTGGTGCAAATTTTGAAGGGAAAACAATTCACCATTAATTGCCACTTGGTAAAATATTTTGAAAAACTATCCCACTCAATATATTTTATCAAACAAAAGCATAAATATAATTATTGTCACTTCACTTCATATTATTAAGTATTTATATTGGAACTTGACATATTATTAAAAAAATTATAAAAATTATAAAACTTTGCAACGCATTAAATGTTTCGTTTAGTATTGGAGTTTCTTTCTTGCTTAGTACAACTTTTAAAGTAAAAAAGTACACTATATTTACTTTGGTAGAAGTTATGAAGAAAAAATAGTTCACCATTGATTGCCACTTGGTAAAATACTTTAGCAAACTATCATACTTTAATATATTAATAGAATTTTAAAAAGCTTCAAAGTTCATAAAAGCTCACAATGCATATGATATATACTTATATATATATATATATATACATATATAATCAATCTCTCATCAGAATGTCCTGAATGTCCTGATAGATTTTCCATCAAGATTTTACTTATTAACTTTAGGATCTCTTTAATGCTTAAAATTTAAGAATGGATTTGGAATTTTATATAAATATTGTGAAATACTAAACCTTAGGAGGGGGAAGTGAACCTTATTAAGACTCTGATAATCCTAAATACATCTTTAAAGCTCATTCTTTGAAAGATCCAAAGGTTGATTCGTGAGAAATACGATATCATTAACCCAAATTCGTAAGTTATCGTACAGGTTCATGTCATGTCGTGTTATCATATCGTATGAGATTTTATCAGGCATAACCATAGCAAACTATGTATATATATATATATATATATATATATATATATCACTTGAGTATGCCTATGAATACTAACTTATAGTTTGTGTATATCCTCGTTATGCTAGTGAAGTTATTAATTTTGTTTTTTGTTTCAGTGAAATATGATTATGTGTTAAGTGATGACTTGGGTTTGGACAAAATTCATTTGTTTAAAAGTTTTTTTGCTTGGAGTAGGATTATATTCTCTTTGTTGTATTAACTTAGTAGTATATTTTCTTTGTTGTATAAGCTTAGAAGCTAATGTATTATTTTTGTCAAGCTTAACTTATTTTGTTTTTTTAGTTTTTATTTAATGTTTATGTGTTTTTATGTATTTTTTTAAAGGTTTTCTTTAATAATCTACCTTTTTTTTAAAAAAATAAATAAGGTTAAAAAATAAGGATTTTAGAAAAAAAAATTAAGTATTTTATATAAGAAAAAGCTCAAAAAGAAAGCTAAAAATAGCCCGGAATAAATAAAAAAACCTAATTTCAAAATTGATTATCCAATCAGATCCAAACAAATTGCTAATTTGATTAGATTAGAGTGGATTACATGGATAAATCGGTTCAGATTTGATTGAAAATAACCAAACCCATTACTAATTGAATTGAATTAACTACTAATAAATTAGGTCAATTTTGAACGATTAACACCTCTAAAGTGGATAGAGATAAAGATAAAGATGAGAGATGGTTTGGAGATGAACTAAGCGTTAATTGGGTTGTGCGGAAAAACACATGACATAAGGTAAACTAGTAATAGGTAGATCTTAAGACTCTAGTGGGTAGATAGACTATATTAGCTTATGCATTTTTCCTTATTGAATTTTTCCTCTTGCAAAACAGGTAGATGTATCACTTAGCTTGCTAATTTGAGTTTAAGAGAATTATGTGTCTTCTTATAGTTACCAAATTCGTGGTATGTGTAGAAACACTTTTTGTACTACTATGTGTGCCGAATATTTGGTCTGAATCATGCAAAATAAAAATGACCATGAAGATCTTTGGGGCACCAATGTAATGCCAGCCCAAAACATTCTGACTATCAAGTCAATGAAAGTGCTTTAGATGGCAAAGTGCAATTAGGCTTGTTGAACGAGTGATGTACCTTATGTGCATGACATAATGAGATATTATACACTACAATCAGGGTTGCTTATGGGACAAGGAAATTGGCTTATCGAACCCTAATGGGTTGGACTGCATAGTCATATTTTAGGAAAGTAGGGCTCCTATGAAGAATGAACCAATTCAGCATCGTGTAATAGAATAAGTGTTACATGAGAAGTCATTCAAACAGAATGCCAATCGTATGCCTTTGACATATGGCTCTGACATTTCGAGATAGATAATCTCAGATACCAGTAACATAACCTTGAAATGATTACTTAGTAGGTTCATAGATAACTCATCCAATTTGAGGAAAATTCTTATCCAGCTCGATTTTATGCCAATCAAACAGGTGAAGCTTCATCCAATGGTGAGATATAGGTCATGATTATAAGATTCTGAGATAGCTAGGTTGTTCATAGCTTGATTACTTTAGTTAGAAATTTATAATAGAGTTTAGCTTGAAATTATGATTCATTAGTTAGAATGAATCATACCTTACAATACACATTGAATTGTGGTACAAGGATGGGTACACAGTAACATTTTTTTAGTAACTTAGTTGGGACTCTAAGAATATTCTTAGTCATTATATTCTTTTAAAATGTGATATTCTTTTTTGAGACGTGGGTATTCTTAAGTTGTTTTTATAGTGAAGATTCTTTACTATTCTCGAACAACAATGGCCATAGAGAAGTACCAAGAAAGGCTCTTAAGCATTACCTTTTATTAAATTCTAACAAGGCGTGGCACAGGGGAAGATGCTAAATGCATTAAAAATTAGAAGGGGAAAAAAAAAACAATTTAGAAGAATTAATTTTAATATCCTATCTTTTAATGTGCACATATTCATTATATTTAGTTGTATCTATATTTATTTGTCAAAGAAATTATTAATCTTTTTTATAAATTTATTGTTAAGATTCAATATATATATATATATATATGCATGTATATTGAACCGGTTAATTTATTATTATACATATATATTATTGTTTTCATGAAAGATATTATTGCTTTTATAAAGTAATTTATTTTTAGGTTTTTGAACTTTATACGATAGCCTATTTGTATTAGAAAATCCTTTTTACTAGAAAGCCCATTAATTTACAAAGACACGCCGTTTGAAAAGTAAAAAAATAAAAAAAATAAAAAAAATAAAAAAACAACTGTCTTCAACCTTCAGTCAGAGATCAGCAACCAACCTGAAGCCGCAAGGATAAAAATTTCGCGACGGAAAAAATCGCTTGAAATAGGAAAGGTAATCTTTCATCTTTTTCCCCCTTATTTCATTGTGGCGAAAATCCCAAAACCACCATCCATCTCTCTCTATCTTCACCAAAAATCCAAAACCTCTGCGTCTTCTACTTCTTGCAATTGGGTCGTTGATATTGAGGAAGCCCAGATCATGGAACTATGGTCTTCTGCTTTATCAAGTTTTATGCATAATGCTTTGTTTCTTCGCTTGCATTTCGAACTTTTTTTTTTTCCCCCGTACTTTGTTTAATGGATTTTTTTTTATTTTTTTATTTATTTTTTGGTTGGGTGTGCGTTTTTAGCAAAGTGAAAGTGAATAATTTTAAGCATGAGTTATGTAGACTTGAAAATAATTGAATGCCTTATTTTTGTATGCGCTATTTGTGTGTGCTGATTTAGTTTCTTTTTGTGTATGCTGAAAATTCACATAGAAATAAAGTGAAGGAAGATCTTTAAAAAAAAAAAAAAGAAAAAAAGAAAAAGGAATACATGGGCCAATGTGAGTAGTGAACACATTATTAAGCAGAAGTAATGACGACCAAGCCTGCCAAGATTCAGTATGTTCATATGGTGTATGACGAAGAAGACAACCAACATTTTTGCCGTTCCCTGTCTTTCAATCGTATCCGAAGCCGCCGATGGCGCCAAAGCAGCATGGGCACTGCACTTACAGCCGTGGCGGCTCTCATTATCTCCACCAGCGCTTGGCTCTCTCTTGTCTTCTCTGGCACTACCACTCTCTGTTGGTCTCATCTCAAGCACTGGGATGGCAGCCTCAGCCTCCATTCTTCACCTTCCTACCAAAACCACCAGCAGCACCAGCAGATTTTAGCTGTTTCGCCTCCACTGCAAAACATAATCCCTAAATCTCCTCATCATCATTCTGCTTCCACCACAAATAAAGAGATGGAGATGGAGAAGCTTTCGCTGAGGCACATCATTTTTGGCATTGGTGGATCCTCGCAGCTCTGGCGAAGGCGTAAAGAATATGTGCGGTTGTGGTGGCGTCCAAATGAGATGCGAGGCCATATCTGGTTAGATGAGCCAGTGCCTTCCGAGGATGGTGACGGCTCCTTGCCCCCTGTGATGGTGTCCGAGGACATTTCGCGCTTCCGCTACACCAACCCTGTTGGTCACCCTTCAGGACTCAGAATATCCCGTATCATCACAGAGTGTTTTCGCCTCCGGTTGCCAGATGTCCGGTGGTTCGTTCTGGCTGATGATGACACCATCTTCAACGTGGATAACCTTGTTGCTGTTCTTGGCAAGTATGATCCGTCCGAGATGGTTTACATTGGGAACCCCTCTGAAAGCCATTCTGCCAATACCTACTTCAGCCATTCCATGGCTTTTGGTGGTGGAGGAATCGCCATCAGCCACCCTCTGGCCGAGGCACTATCGACCATTCAGGACAACTGCCTTGACAGGTATCCGAAACTCTACGGGAGTGATGATAGACTCCATGCCTGCATTACAGAAATTGGCATTCCTCTGAGTAGAGAATCTGGTTTCCACCAGGTGATTGTGATTGATTGGTTTGTCTAGTCAATGAATGATTGATGATAATTTGGTTTTGTAAACTTATAATTTGATAATTTGGTTTTGTAAACTTATAATTTTTCTTTCTTTCAAATGGGTTGGTTGCAGTGGGATATTAGGGGTAGCGCGCATGGAATTTTATCCTCTCATCCTGTTGCACCATTTTTGTCTATTCATCATGTTGGAGTTGTGGATCCTTTCTATCCTGGCTTGAGCTCTTTGGAGAGTTTGCAACTTTTTATGAAGGCCATGAGAGTTGAACCCACTGGCTTTTTGCAGCGCTCTATTTGTTATGATCGTGAACACCGCCTTACTTTTCTAGTGTCTCTTGGTTATGTTGTTCAAGTCTTCCCAAACATTGTGCTCCCCCGTGAGCTGGAGCGCTCCGAGCAAACTTTCTCAGCTTGGAATGGTATAAGTCAAAGGAATGAGTTTGATTTCGATATCAGAGATCCTTACAAATCTATTTGTAAGAAGCCTATCCTCTTTTTCTTGAATACAATAGGAAGAGTAGGTAATGCTACATTGGGTTCATATGCTCGTGCTAGAAGAAAAGATGATTTGAAGAGGAAAGTTCTATGCTTTCCCCGTTTGCCTCCCCTGAACAACGTACAGAAAATTTTGGTGTTGAGCTATCCATTGTCCAAGAAATGGCATCTGGTAGCTTTTCTTCTCGTGACTTTTTCCCTCTTTCTATTTTGCTAATTTATTTCATAGATCTTTCACATAACATATGATGATGTTGGTTTTTTTTCTTTTATTTTGTACAAGTTAATAATAGACTCCTATCTTCTGCCTATGTCAATATATTGTTGGACAGGCACCACGCCGGCTGTGTTGCAAACTGAACCAAACAAGTGAAGAAATTCCTACCTTATTAGTAGGACAATGTTGATGGTGCTTTTTGTTTCTCCTGGTGAATTATGCGAATATTTGGGAGGATGTTGATGCTTGGGCTGGGTGCTGAGTTTACCAATTCCGTGTATTTGAGTGACTCAAGTTAGATTGTTGGAATCATTTATCTTGTGCTTTTTGTTACCTTATTGGGTTAGTTGCATTTATGGTGGCATCCAGATGATGTGTGAATACTACGGAGGCAAAAGAATGCAGTTTCAGGCCTTTTTCTGAAGCAAATTGTTGGGGTTCATTTTTACCCCCCAAAAAAAAAAATTTCTGGGGTTCATGTAATCTGGTCTTTAGGATCCTAGAGACAGTAACAATTACAATTCTTTCATGGGCTAGGTTGCAGTGGAAATGTTGCTTGCTTGTGGCTGTGATGCTTCTCAATAAAAGCAAAAAAACCAAAGGTGGTGGTGAACATTATTTCTGGCTAGTGATTGAATGGTTAAACTGTTTTAGTACACTAGTTGAGAAAATGGTTTTGTTGTACATGACGCTAGGCAATATCTAGACAAAGATCTTTGTGCTTGTGGGTGATTATTGATCAAGTTTTTTGTCTTTTGATGCTGGAAGTAGTTTAGAAATTTTGGATTTATTAACTTACTCGTATGGTCTTTATTGAATATCTGGAAGATTTCCACTTTAATGAGCAGTTTTTGTATATAGAATTCTGAAAATTCATTCAACATAGCATTGTCCAGTTTATTTCATGGCTGATTTTGTTCTATATGACCATTTTGATTAAATGTGCAGCCATATCTGCCGTTAATTACTAGAAAGCTTATGTTTTTCTCACAAAAGAGTTGTTATGAAGTTAATAAACATGTTATCAAATACTTTCAAATTGATTTTGACATCTTAATTCTTTTGCTTGTTGCCCAGTTTGCAATTAATCAAGCTATAGGGGGAAGCAAATGAGAAGGGAAAAACCCAAAAAAAAAAAAAAAAAAAAAAATCACTTGTCCATAAAAGAACATCTTGTTCTAGAAGTTCTAGTGCTCACGGGCATCCCAAAAAGGCGATCTAGACTTCCTTTATCAGTTGCTTTGTATTATATATTTTAGACTTAGATCAGTTTGAGAGACTATGAAAAGTAAAAGTAATGACAAAATTTTGGTGATACTTTGAATTGCATATCTTTTGCAAATAAATTCAAATTTCATGTCACCGTTAACAAAAAGTCATGTGTGGACAAGTCAGAGCAAGCAATCTAGTGTCTTCTTCATGCTTTCAATTAGTATTTCATTGTATACAATCAGCATTCGCTTTTGTTAAAAGTTTGCACTCATTCAAGTTCGGAAAAAACATCCTTACCTCCTCTATTATGCCATTTTTTTACATTCCAGAGATGGAAGCTTGTTAGCACTTCAATCACATTATATACATTGCTAGATTTACAGGCATAATTTAATTGTCTTGGCAGCACAATATACTGCTATTGTTACGTCCGTGCGATGTGTTAAGAGTCACATACCTCCTTGTATTTTGGTTGTAATCATTAAGCTAAGTTCATTTAAGGTTATTAGTCAAGTCCATGGTCACTTGTTTGAATTATAAATTATATTGTAAGGAATAGTGCCATCATGATTTCTCGTTTATTTCAATGCATACTCCTGTTAGGATAAAAATGATTAAATAAGCTCTTTAGAGGGGGATGATTGGTCAACAAGTTGTTAGGCTAGATCACTAGCGTAGGTGAGAACTTTTAATAGTGTGCTTGTAAGCTTTTCTGCTGTTCTCTAGATCGAGATTCAATAAAACGAATGCATTTTTATTCAATTCCATTGTTGCCTTGTTTGCTTGTCTTTTTATTAATGATTGTTGTTATATGCTTTATTACTCGCTTGGTGCTTGTACAATATTAATATCATGTGGGTTTGTTTGTGAGGGACATTAACGGTTGGTTTACTATTTGAAAAGGACTAGTAAGCATAATACGACCCACGTTGCACACTTGAAATTGTGGGACCGTGACGGTATCATAGCGTGGTTGCGAGTTGATGCACACAAATGCCGAAGCTAACGAATGAAATGCAATTCATTACTATCGACTAGTAGTTCGCGGAGCTCGCTGGAATAGTGGATGCACATGTCCAATGCCATAATTGGCATGAGATCTTTGAAAATGTGGAGATGAGCAATGATTTAGCAAGTTGAGTGAGTGCACTCAAAAGGAAACAAGACCCATTGGGGGATGTCGGCCCTTCGAGCTCGATTGTGGATGAGCGAGATAAAGCCATAGAAGAGGCAATAGCCAGCTTGGTGGCTATTGTGAACGACGTGACTAAAGACTTTCGAGTTACCGTAGAAGCATTGAAAATGGAGATGGGATAGATAAATACGAAGTTCATCCTCACCATGCGGGCAATGGAAAACCAGCTTGCTATTCCGATGGGAGTGGAATATGGGCGACTAAAAATGCTCGAGCCCCGAGCATACGGAGGTGTGCATGATGTGAAAGAGCTCGAAAACTTTCTATTCGACATGGAACAATACTTTTGAGTTGTGAGACCTGATTCGGAGAAATGAAGGTGATAATGGCCACTATATACTTAACCAACGATGTGAAACTTCCAAATATGAGGACATTAAGAACAATAAATACGTTATTGACACATGGGACCAATTGTAGAAGGAATATATGAACCAATTCCTTCCTGAGAATGTGGATTATATTGCTCGTTGACATCTGAGAGAGCTGAAACAAACTGGCAATGTGAGAGATTACATGAAGGCATTCTAGGTGCTTATGCTAGAAAAGGACAGACTCTTTTACTTCTTGGAAGGTTTGAAGCCTTAGGCGAGGACAAAGCTTCAACGACAAAGGTTGCAGGATCTAGTTTCGATGTCAGGGGCAATAGAACGCCTAGTGGATTACTCGACAAAAAGACCCAGCAATAGGAGACCCCAACCTCCTCCATCGAATACTAGCAGTGGTAGGTGCTTTAAGCCTACCAATATCACAAAACCTAAGGGAGGCGACAATAGGAAACCTCCGAACACAAGAAACCCTCTACCTTGGACTTTTAATGCATTCGAGACCAAGTCCAGACCGATGATGTGCTTCTCATGTAGCGGTCCACATAGAGTGGTCGAATGTCCTCATAGAACTGCTCTCAATGCACTACAGGCTTCCATTCGCTCTCAAGAGCATGTGTGCTTAAGTGGCGTTGCTGAGATTCTTGACTTCCCTCAATGGACAGGTTGTTCAAGCCAAGAAGATCGATGAGAAATGTCTCATGGTCCTGAATGCGGTGATTAATGGGAAGGCCGCGAAGAGCGTGATGGTGAACACGGATGCCACCTATAAATTTTGCTCAGAAAATGAAGCAAGGAGATTAGGCTTAAGGCTGCATAGGGATACAGGACAGATGAAGGCTGTGAACTTCAACGCTTTACCTACAGTGGTTTGGCAAAACAAGTATATTTTAAGTTGGGATCTTGGGAGGACCATGTAGACTTGATTGTGGTCCTGATAGACGATTTTGATGTCATTTTAGGCATGAACTTTGTAGTGGAGAAGAAAGTGATTTTCATTCTCCATCGCCAATAGCTTGTAGATGATGATGGAGTGATCCCAGCACAAAGAAAGCAACTGAGTGACTCCAAGTTTTTATTAGCACTCTAGTTCAAAAAGGGGTTAAGCCTCAAAGAATCTTCTTATGTCGCATTAGTAATGGTAAAAGAAGACGAGTATGATGAACCAGCCCCTCCCATCATGATAGAAGCCTTGAACTCATTCAACGATGTGATGCTAGATAATTTGCCGAAGAACCTGCCCCTTCGATGTGAAGTTGATCACAAAATTGAACTAATGCTTGGAGTGAAACCTTCAGTAAAGGCATTATATAGAATAGCTCCCCCAGAGCTAGTTGAATTGCGGAAGCAATTGACGAAACTTTTGGAAGAAGGGTTTATTAGGCCCTCCAAAGCACCATACAACACCTTAATGTTGTTTCCAAAGAAGAAAGATAGAAGTTTATGCTTATGTGTGGACTACAGAGCATTGAACAAGGTAACCGTGCGGAACAAATACCTAATCCCTTTAATTGTGGACTTGTTCGACTAACTTAGTGGTGCTGAATTCTTCACTAAGTTGGACTTGAGATCGAGATACTACCAGGTGAGAATAATCGAAGGAGATTAAGAGAAGACTATCTATGTCACACGATACGGGTCTTTTGAGTTCTTGGTCATGTCATTTAGGCTAAACAATATGCCAGCGACATTTTGCACCTTTATGAACCAATTATTCTTGGACTTTCTTGAGAAGTTCGTCGTGGTGCATCTAGATGATATTGTGATATTCAGTTTCACTCGGCAAGATCATGTCGAGCATATTAGATTGATGCTCTAAAGATTTTGGGAAAACCAATTGTTTGTAAAATGGAAGAAATGTGCTTTTGCTAAAATGGGAATTAAATTTTTAGGCCATATTGTCGAGGGAAAAATTTGCATGGACATGAAAAGGTTAAGGCCATCCGGGAATAGAAAACTCCCACTAATGTTAAAAAGTTTAGATTCTTTCTCAGGTTGGCAAATTACTATTATCGATTTGTCAAAGGTTACTTCAAGAAGGCAACCCCCTTGATAGAACTACTAAAGAAGGATTTACCATGGAAATGGAGCCACAAGTGTCAAATGGCATTCGAAGAGTTGAAAGAAGCTATGATGAGTGACTTGATCTTGTCACAAAACCCTTCGAGGTACAAAATGATGCGTCGGACTTTGCTTTAGGTGGAGTCTTACTTTAGGAAGACCACCCCATCGCTTGTGAAAGTAAGAAATTGTCGGGGCAGAAAGGAATTACACCATCCAAGAAAAATAGATGCCTGCTATGATTCGCTGTCTGATGACATGCAGACACTAATTGGGGTCAAGATTTATAATGAAGACCGATAACTTAGCGGTCAGTCACTTTCTCACGCAACCAAAACTAAACAAAAAATAGGTCTGTTGGCATGAGCTTGTTGCAGAGTTTGACGTTCATTTCGGACATAAAGTGGAGATCAAGAACCAGATTGCTAATGCCTTAAGTCATAAAATGGAACTTGCAGTGTTAAGGATGCTAACTGGTGTTGTGACGAGCATTAGAGCCACTTCAATAAGAGAACTCATAAAGCAACATTTAGGGGAGATTTGTGGCTCAGAACATCCTGAAATTTGTAAAGAAAGGAAAACATGCCAATTTTGTGAGGAAGATGGTCTATTGTGGACAAAGGGGAATAGATTGTTTGTCCTAGGATTTGAGGATTTAAGAAAGGTGCTATTGTGGAAGTGCCATGATACTCTATGGGTTGGACACCTAAGATGGCAAAGGATTCACGTGTTGATCGAAAAAGGATACTATTGATCATAGATGCGCGATGATATTACGGACTACATCCGAAGTTGTCTTGTGTGCCAATAAAACAAAGCAGAGAGACAGAAACCTCCAGGGTTGTTGGAACCATTCCTCGTCCCTACCCACCTATAGCAGAGCGTATTGCTTGATTTCATCACCAGCCTTCCAAAAATTGGAGATCTAACAAGCATTTTGGTGGTCATTGATAGATTTTCAAAATATGCAATTTTCATCCCAATCTTGAAATATTGCACAGCCGAGGAGATCATTCGCTTGTTTTTCAAGTTCGTGGTAAAGTACTGGGGTGTGCCTTAACTTGTTGTCGATGATAGAGATGCTAAATTCACGAGGTCCTTCTGGACAAAACTATTTAAACTTCTTGGGTCTCAGCTCAACATCTACTCCATATTACCCACAAACAGATGGACAGACTGAAAGTTTCACTCGCATGTTAGAGGGATACCTATGACACTTCGTCCATGCTAACTAGAAGAATTGGGTACAACTCCTTAATGTAATCGAATTCTGATTCAATGCGCAGAAAGGATCCCCGATGAGCAAATCCCGTTCAAAATAATTAACAGTTAGAAACCTTTGTTACGAGATACGGTTCATGAATATCAAGGTAAGAACCCAAGGGCTCTCAACTTCACCAAAGAATGGAAGAGCAACATGTAGATAGCCAAAGCCTAAATGGGTTGAAAAAGAGCGGAGCTTTTAGAGTTCAACATGGGAGATATGGTGATGGTAAAATTAACACGAGAATAATTCCACTAGCTACAAGATAGAGATCCCAAACTGATAAGGAAGTATGAAGGGTCGATGCTAATCATCACCAGGGTGGGGAGAACCTCGTATAAGATAGTAACCTTAGAGTGGATGAAGGTGCACCCAGTATTTTATTTCAGTAACCAATCCGTACTACCCAGACAAAGAGGAGATCCTAACTTAAAGAATCAAACACATCCATCGTCAGCCAACACTTGAGTATCTCATCAAGTGGAAATGATCAGGAGATGAAGAGACTAGCTGAGAAAAAGAGATCAACTTAACATACTACAAGTAAATGATTGAAAAATTCAAAACAGCTGAGTCATCGAGGACATCGACAAAATAGGCCGTGGAGGATGTGGGAATCACACACTCCTTTGTATTTTGATTATAATCACTAAGCTAAGTTCATCCAGGGTCATTAGTATAGTCCATGATCACTTGCTTAGATTATAGGTTATATTATAAAGAATAGTATCATTATGATTCCTCACTTATTTCAATGTCTATTTCTGCCAGGATGAAAAATGGCTAAATAAGCTCTTTAAAGGAGGTGGCTAGTTGGCAAGTTGTTGGGCTATACCACTAGTATTAAGAATTTTTAATAGTGTACTTGTAAACCTTTCTATTGTTCTCTCCATCGAAACCTAATAAAACGAATACATTTTATTCAATTCCATTGTTGCCTTGTTTGCTTGTCCCTTTACTAACGATTGTTATTATATGCTTTATTGATTGCTTGGTGCTTACATAATACTAGTATCATGTGGGGTTGTTTGCTTGTAAGGGACACTAATGGTTGGCTTACTACTTAAGAAGGGCTAGTAAGCACCACACAACCCATGTTGCACACTTGAAATTGTGGGACTGTGACAAGATGCAGGGGAAATGTAACCACAATAGATAATTTATATATATACATATATTGTATGAAATATATTATACACACATGGTATGTGCCACGGTCCCACTCCTTTGAGTAGGCAAATGGACTTTGCAGTGCTTACTAGCCCCTCGTGAGTGGTAAGCCAACCATTAGTGTCCTTCGTAAGCAAATAACCCACACAATATTAATATTGTACAAGCACCAAGCAAGCTATAAAACATATGACAATAATCATTAGTAAATGGATAAGAAAACTAGGCAACAACATAATTAAATAAAATGCATTCATTTTATTAGGTCTCGATGGAGAGAATAGCAGAGAAGTTTACAAGCATGCTATTAAAAGTTCTCACTATGCTAGTGGTCTAGCCTAACAACTCATTGACTAGCTACCCCCTTCTAAAGAGCTTATTTAGCCATTTTTATTCTGGTAGGAGTATACATTGAAATAAGCGAGAAATCTTAATGGCACTATTCCTTATAATGTAATCTATAATCCAAGCAAGTGATCATGGACTTAACTAATGATAGCGAATGAACTTAGCTTGATGATTACAATCAAAATGCAAGGGGGCGTGTGACTCTTACATCCTCCCCACTTATTTTGTTGATGTCCTCGATGACTCTGCTATTTTAAATTCTTCGATCATCTACTTATAATGTGTTAAGTTGATCTCTTTCTCCCAGCTAGTCTTTTCATCTCCTAATCCCTTCCACTTGATGAGATGGTCACGTACTGGTTGACAATGGACGTGTTTAATTCTTTCCACTAGGATCTCCTCCACTTCCTTGACTATTTTTGGCAGCTTGATGTTGACGTCAACTCTTAGTGGCTTGTTGTGTTCTGGATCCTCCTTGTTTGGGTGATACGACTTGAGGTTGCTGATATGAAATACTAGGTGTACCTTCATCCACTCTGGGGTTACTACCTTATATGAGGCTCTCTTACGTTGGCGATGATCGGCACCGGCCCTTCATAGGGATTTTTATCTCGTAGGCAGCAAAATTGTTCTCGTGTTAGTTTCACCATCACCATATCTCCCACATTGAACTCCAAAGGACTTTGCTATTTTTCCGCACTTTTCTTCATTTGGTCGGTCGCCTTTTCCAAGTAAACGTTGGCTATCTCCATGCTACTCTTCCATTCATTAGTGAAGTTAAAAGTCCTTGGGTTCTTACCTTGATACTTGTTAATGGTATGTGGTAACAAAGGTTTTTAACAATTAATTATTTCGATCAGGTATTTACTTGTGGGGGATCTTTTTTGCGCATTGAAGCAAAATTGGGCTACATCAAAGAGCTGCACCCAATTCTTTTGGTTGGCATTGACGAAGTGACGCAGGTCTTCCTCCAACATGCCATTGAATCTTTTAGTCTGCCTATCTGTTTATGGATGATAGCTAAAAGAGATGTTGAGCTGGGACTTAAGAAATTTAAATTCTGTCTAGAAAGACCCCATGAATTTATCATCTCTATCACTGACAACATGTTGGGGCATACCCAGTAATGTGATTCCGCCCGAGCCCGCTTAATCGATAACCCGCTAGGGTGCTGACCCGACACGGATGAAGACTAGGCCAATCACAAGAGCTCAAATTAAGAGATTTAAGGAAAACCTGGGAGCATTTATATAGGGGGTAATCAATTCTCAATAGAGCTTGTCCATACTTGGAGATACAAAGCCTATTTTAAGCATCTAAGTGGTGGAAGCCGAAACGGACCCGGGTAGCGATTTTGGTGCAAATATGGACACCGAGCAGCATGAAATGTTTCCAAATCTTTATGGATTCAATACATATGTCTAATAGGATATGGAATCAAGTAAAGCCAGCTTCAAAGGCATTCAAAAAGGGGTTGTACGGACAGCTTCAAATTTGGCCTGTTTTTTATTGTATTTTGTGCTGGCTTTACTGTATTTTGCTGAGTTGGCTTTTTCTTCCACTTCCAAGCATGGGCAACGTGTGGGACTTCATATTCAGCTTATTTGGCATCCTAAAAAGTATATTGAAGTTGATTTGGAGCTCAAATTGGTCAAAGAATTGTCAAAGTCAACTTAGTCAAAAAGCTAGTATTTTAGTTTCCTAATTTGATTATACTTTTTGTTTTAGGAAATTACCATTAATTTTTGATTTTTGATTTATTTATTTTCTGGAAAAATAAGTTTAGGAAAGTTATTATTTTATTATTTTCATTGTAAATTAATTAATTCCTAATTCAAAATAAAAGAATTAATTAATCCAAATTAGATTAGGAAAGGAGTGAGAATTTCGGCCACCATAGGAAACTACTTTGTATAGCTGGTTTTCCCTTTGTTTTTAGGGTTTTATTTCGTGGCTTTTTAGCCTATTTAAAGGCTTATTTTTCAATATGAATACAACTTTGATTTGATTGAGAAAATACTTGTGAGATTAATTATCTCTTTGTTCTTTGAGAACACCTAAAACACCATTAGAGAATTGGTTGTTTTAGCTTGACTTATCAATAGGTTTTCCATCCCCTATTGTGGCGTCTACATTATACCAAGGTTTCTAACCACAGGTTGGTTAGAGGTTGAGGTCAATTCCATTAGAACTTGAACTTAATTAAGATCCGGGCTAATATAATACGGGTTTAGGTGCAGGTTGTCCTAGGTTCGTATCACCCAGTACTTTACCACGAACTTGAAAAATAGGCTAGCGGTCTCCTCAGCGATGAAGTATTTTGAGGTTGGGATGAAAGTTGCATATTTTGAAAATTTATCTACAACCATTAAGATACTTAAGAGATCCCCGATCTTTGGAAGATTGGTGATGATCAAGTGACATGCACTTCCATTGGCGGGTAGGGACAAGAAGTGGTTCTAACAACCCTAGTGGTTTCTGTCTCTTCTAACAACCCTGGTGATTTCTGTCTCTTCATTTTGTCTTGTTAGCACATAAGACAGGTTTGGATGTAGTCCATAATAGCATCTTGCCTCTGTGACCAGTAGTATCCTTGTTTGATTAGTGCATATGTCCATTGCCATTCTAGGTGTCCAGCTCATAAGGTATCATGGCACTCTCGCAACAGCATTTTCCTTAAATCTCTAGATCTTGGGACAAGCAGTCTATTCCCTTTTTTCCACAACAAGCCATCTTCCTCCAAAAAATGTCATGTTTCCCCAATTTTAGGATGTTTTGTGTGCATGCATCTCCCCCTAAGTGCTGTCTTATGAGTTCTCGCATTGAGGTAGCTATGGTGCTAGCTGCCATGTTTACTAGCATCCTTAACACTGCGGACTCTATCTTACGGCTTAGGGCATCGGCAACCTGATTCTTGGTTCCTCATCTGTGTTCAAAATGAAGGTCAAACTCTGAAATAAACTCGTGCCAATGGACTTGCTTTGGGGTTAATTTTGGCTGTGTGAGGAAGTAATTGAGTGCCAAGTCATCAATCTTCACAATGAATATCAACCTCAATAGGTAGTGTTTCGATGTTCTCAAGCAGTGAATCACAACGAGCATCTCCTTCTCTTAGGCGGTATAATTCCTTTCCGCCTCTGATAGTTTCCTACTTCCATAGGCAATAGGCTGATCATCCTGAAGTAAAACTCCACCCAAAGCAAAATCTGATGCATTTGTTTATACCTCGAAAGGTTTCATGACGTTCGGAAGCACTAAGACCAGGTCACTTATCATAGCCGCCTTAAACTCTTCGAACGCAGTTTGGCACTCATTGCCCCATTCCCGTGGCACATTCTTCTTTAGTAGTTCTGTTAATGGGTTTGCCTTGTTGGAGTATCCTTTCACGAATCGATGATAGTAATTTGCAAACCTCAAAGATTATAATAGCATCCAGATACACCACCACGAACTTGTCGAGGAAGTCTCGGAACACTTAGTTTATAAGAATGCAAAATGTCGCCAGTGCATTGGTCATCCAAAGGGCATTACTAGGAACTCAAAAGCTCCATATTGTGTGACACACATGGTTTTCTCTTCATCTTCTTTAGCAATTCTCACTTGGTAGTATCCCGATCTCATATCTAATTTAGTGAAAAATTTGGCACCATTAAGTTGGTCGAATAACTCAACAATTAAAGGGATGAGGTACTTGTTTCGCATGGTGACTTTGTTCAATGCTCGACAGTCCACACACAAGCGTAGACTTCCATCTTTCTTCTTCTGGAGCAATGCTGGTGTGCCATATGATGCTTTCGAGGAGCTAATGAACCCTGCTTTCAAAAGTTCTATTAATTGTTTCAGTAGTTCAGCCAGCTCTGAGGAAGCCATTCGATATGGCGCCTTTGCTGGGGATTTCACTCCAGGTATTAATTCAATTTTATGGTCTATATCACATCAAGGGGGCAAGTTCCTTGGCAAGTTATGTGGCATTATATCATTGAAAGATTTCAAAGCTTCTATCATGATGGAAGGGGTTGGTTCATCGCACTCACCTTCCTTTGCCATCACCAATGCTACGTAAGAATGTTTTTTGTGCCTAAACCTTTCTTAAACTAAAGTGTTGATAAGAATTTGAAGTCACTCAGTTGCTTCCTTTGTGAGGGGATCACTCCAGTTTGCTCTCCCATTATCAACAAGCTATTTGCGGCATGAATGGGGGTCAACTTCTTCTCCACCAGAAAGTCAATGCCCAAGATAACATTAAAATTGTCCATCTGGACCATGATCAAGTCCACATAGTCCTCCTAAGATCCTAATTTGGGAGGAACTTGTTTTGCCAAATCCACCATGAGTAAGGCTTTGGAATTTATGACCTTCATTTGTTTTGTATCCTTATCCAAACTCAAGCCTAATCTACTAGCTTCGCTTTTTGAGTAAAAGTTATGGGTCGAACCTGTGTCCAGCATCACACTTTGCATGGCATTCCCATTAATCATCGCGTCCACAAACATGAGGCCTTTCTCCTTGGTCTTCTTGGCCTGAACAACCTGCCTATTAAGGGCATTAAAGAATCTCAACGCCCCCATTTGAGCACTGTCTTCTCTTTTTTCTATAGTCTCTTCTCACACTTCCACAGGTTCTTGTGAGCAAATAGAAACTTACAATGCATTGAGGGTAGTTCTATGAGGGCATTTGGTAACTTTATGTGGACCGTTACATAGGAAACATCTCATACGCCTGGGTTTGGTCCCAAATGCATTGAAAGTTCGAGGCTTTTCTGTTGTCTCCTCCCCCAGGTTTTGTTAGGTTGGTGGGCTTAAAGAACTTACCAATGGTGGCATTTGATGGAGATGGTTAGGGTCTCCTATTGCTGGGGCTTTCTGTCGAGTAATTCATTAAGTGTTCTACTGCCCCTAGCGTCGAGGTTAAATCTTGCACCTTTTGCCTTTGAAGCTCCATCTTGGCCCAAGGCTTCAAACTTTCCAGGAAGTAAAAGAGCTTTTTCTTTTCTAACATATCGCAAATATCCAACATGAGTGCGGAGAATGCCTTCACATAATCTTTCACATTGCTAATGTTTTTAGTTCTCTCAGGTGTCGTCGGGCAATGTAATCCACATTCTGAGGAAGCAATTGATTCTTTAGTTCCTTCTGCAATTGGTCTCATATGTCGATAACATATCTATTGTTCTTAATGTCCTTATATTTTGATTGCCACCATAATTTTGCTTCATTTGTTAGATACATTGCGGCCATCGTCACCTTCATTTTCACCCACTTGGGTCTCACAGCTTGAAAATATTGTTCTATGTCAAACAGAAAATTATCGAGCTCAATTGCATCATGAGCACCTCCATATGCTTGGGGTTCAGGCACTTTGAGTTGCCCATATTCCACTCCCATTGGGGTAGCAGGTTGGTTTTCCACTGCTCATATGGTGAGGGTGAGCTTGGTATTTATATGTCGTATCTCCATTTTCAATGCTACTACGGCAGCTTGGAAGTCTTCCATTAGGTTGTTCACTGTAGCCACCAGGTTGGCTATTGCCTCTTCCATGGCTCCATCTTGCTCACCCATAGTTGAGCTTGAAGGGCCGATATGCCCCCATGGGTTTTGTTTCCTTTCGAGTGCATTCACTAGACTTGCTAAAACATCGATCATCTCCACTTTTTCAAAAACCTCATGCCAATTATGGCCTTTGACATGTGCATCCACAATCCCAGTGAGCTCCTCGAGCTGCTAGTTGATAGTATCGAATCGCATTACATTCGTTAGCTTCGGCATCCATGTGAATCATCACGCAATCGTGCTCTGATACCTACTGCCACAGTCCCATTCTTTCGAGTAGGCAAAATGGGCTATGTGGTACTTACTAGCCCCTAGCAGATAGTAAGTCAACCGTTAGTGTCCTTCGTAAGCAAACAACCTGTAACACCCCGTCCCAAATCGCACCGAAATCCATGCACGTTGACCGAGGTTGATCGTTGACCGAGCGGGTCAAAAGTTGACTTTTTGCTCCAGTTGGAATTTCCAGTTGACCAGGGTACCGTGGCGAAGTGCATGATGCCCCGAGTTCGTAGACTAGTAGCACGTCAAAAACGGAGCTACGGTTTGAAAGTTATGGGCAAAACAAGTTGAGGTGCAAACAGTCCAAAAGGTGCCAGGAGTTGACTTTTTCTTGTGGTGTAATTTGGTGTTGACTCTTGTACGGTTGTAAAGTACTCGTCGATACGAGTTCATAGACTAGCGGCACGCTTGAATCGGACGTTTGGTTAAAAAGTTATGGACGTTTGAAATTCGCCGGATACCGTATTATTTTATTATATCTGGCTTAAGTGCACAGTGATGCCATGTGTCAGCTTATGATTGGTCCACGTGGCATGAACAGTGTCACACGGTGGCTTTTATTTGATAAAAATCTCGGGGAAGAGAGAGAAAGAGAGGGAGGAGAGAGAAAGAGAGAGAGAGTCCGACCGGCCACCAGAGATTTTCAAATTTTTTGGCCGATCTACTGTACATGTGCTGGCCAGCAAGATTCCCCTCCCCATTTCCGGTAAAACCTCAAAGTTTCACGGCGATCGGCCGCCGGACTCGCCCGGATCGGACGTTCGAAGATCGGCAGCGACTTTTTCCCTCCACCGCCGGCCACCGCCGATTGGCCCATTTCCGACCATTTTCCGGCCACACGCGCCAGATAGCCAGCACCACCTCCTCAAGTCCGGCCGACCCACCAAATTTCAAGGCCACCGGACCACCGACGCGCCGGGATCGGAGCGTTTTCCAGCGAGTGGCAGGAAATCTTCAAACCGTGATTTCTCCGCCGTCCGGCCTCCGTTTGCCTCACTGCCGGTCCCGTTGGATTGCTCTCCCCACGATCTATAAATCTGCAAAAAATCATAGGCAACGGCCACCGCACGCGTCGCCGCCGGCGACGGTTGCCGGTGACCGCGGCGGCTCGCCGGAAGTTACTGTTCCGGCGAGTACCCAGTCTCACCGTCGGCTCCTATCCGCTGTGTTCGATCTCCTGAACCCGAATCCGGCATCCGTTTTCGCCAATTCGCGACGGTTTGGGAGAATTGCAGAGCCGAAACCCGAAAAGCTTTCCGGCGAGATTCCGACCCCGTCGAATCCGATCACCGGAAAGTAAGACCGAATCAGTGATCCTCATCACTCGAGCTTCGATTCGGTATATAACTCGTAACTTTTAGATATCGTTTGGTGTTCGCTCCCCGGGTACCCATTTGGGAATTACCTGAATAAAATATTAATATTTTTGGTTGGTACACTGTGGTTGTTTAGGTGCGCGTACGAGTGGTGGAGTTGATCCCGAGGAGGATCTTGGTTGATTTTCGCGCTCAAGATGAGTGACCCACCTTCAAAAATTATTTTGGGCAATTAATTATGTTTAATTGGTATTTCAATTATGCTCATGTGGTGCGATTTAATTATGAATTTTATTGCGGTTTAATTAATTTATTATGCATGAGCAAAGTGTATTTCGGTAGTATTTGTACGTGGTTTCAAATATGATTTTTCGGACATAACTGGGTTAAATATTTTACGAAAATATTTGTTTAAATTTATAAATTTTGCCCGTAGTATTTTTATGGTTGCATCTCGTACTTCGAGAAAATTGTGGTTTGTTGGTTATCAATGTTTTGTACCGGTTTATTAAATAAAAATATGTGGGATGGTAAGTGTGAGAATTTAATGTATTTCCCACGGTAATTTTGGAAAACGGTACGGTTGGTTAATAATGTTTATTTTTAGACGCACTCATACAGTATTGGTGTTCTGGTGTATGGACACGTGGTAGCGCGCAGGTATTATGTGGTTTAGCGCGTAGGTATTATTTCTCCCGTTGTTGCCATTGGACCGTGGGCAGGCAAGTTGTTATTGGCCACAGCCGCCCCCCTCCTTGGCCGGGAGATGGTTTCAGCAGCGGTACTGTCGGGACGCTGAAGTGCCGTTTGCAGGTTTCTCTCTTTAACCCCCCCGCCAGTCGGTGCTCGGGATGCTGGGTATCGGAGGGCATCACCGGTATATGGTGTGGTGCGTCAGGTGTAAATTGCAAATAATGTTTTAAACCCCAAAGGTGTTCAAAAATTATTTACTATAATTTATTATATTTTAATTATATATTGGGGTATGTATTTATTTATTTATTGTTTATCAAATGGCTTAATCCCTTGGTTTTCGGGAAGTACGTACATCGGGTTTTGTGAAAAGGTTTTAAAAAGGGAACATTTCAAACGGAGCAATTGGTGAGAGTTTTGAGGGAAATTATTATTTCCAACAGTTGTCATTATTTATTTATTAATTGTTGGTATTTATTCAATTCCCTTAATTATTATTATTATTATTTTATTATCATTAAAAGTGTTCAGTAGTTAGGGTCACTCATTGAGATGATTAGCATCTCACGTTTTTAAGTTCCGTTCCTTTAGGTGCAAGTGGTGGTAGACGTTCTTCCGGAGCGAACCAAATCTTTCCGCTGCTGTTGTGTTTCGAGAAGTACTTCTGTACTCTTTCATTTCAGTGTATTATTTATTTCATCCTTGTTGTATTTCTGTTGATTAGCACTTCTTAAAGCTTGTATACTATTGGGACACTTATGTTTTTATTTATGCACTGGACTGTTGTTATTGTTGAGAAGTGCTGAAATTTGTGGAACAATTTGTAGTTTGCGGGAGGAATAAGGGGATGAGTATAGAAGTGTGTTTTCAGTGCAGGTAATTTGTGGTAAGTCCATCCCTTAGGGGAGGCTCTGCCGGATTTTCCATTGGAGGGTCCGGTAGGGTTTCCCTGAAATCAGGGCTTGTCTAGGGTTCCGGGGAGGAATTCTGGACGGGTCCTGACACAACCCATACGATATTAGTATTGTACAAGCACCAAGAAAGCAATAAAGCACATAACAACAATTGTTCGTAAAGGGACAAGCAAACAAGGCAACAACACCATTGAATAAAATGCATTCGTTTTATTGGGTCTCGACGGAAAGAGTAGTAGAGAGGTTTACAAGTAGCTATTAAAAGTTTTCACCTATGTTAGTGGTCTAGACCAACAACTCACCGAATAGCCACCCCTCTCTAAAGAGTTTATTTAGTCATTTTCATCCTGGCAGGAGTATAAATTGAAATAAACTAGGCATCATAATGATACTATTCCTTACAATATAACCTATAATCCAAGTAAGTGGCCATGGACTTGATTAATGACCCTGGATGAACTTAACTTGGTGATTACAACCAAAATGCAAGGGAGTGTATGACTCTCACACCATATATGTCGATTTATACATTATAATACAGATCAGCATCAAATTATATATAATTTATGGTGTATTGTATATATATATATATTTTAAATATTATATATAATTTGATTATGACTTACATTTAATATGCATATCAATATTCATTGTAGCAAAATTATATATATATATATATACACACACAGTCTTTTACAATGGATTATGGTTATCAATATTTTAAAGAAAATATATTTATTTAACATTTATTTCAAAACAAAAATTGATTTTATATATATTTTGGTATAACCATGAAAGGTAAAAAATAATATACTTTTTCAATCAATTATATAATATTATAATAATAAAAATATATATTTTCGTATACAACTAATAAAGGTAAAAAAATTTATACTTTTAAATAAATACTCTATTTGTGATTGATTAATATTTTGATAGAATCATAAATACTTAAAAAAAAGAATTTTTTTTTATTGATGATTTTGGAGGGAGTTTTAAATGATAATATGATAACACATGGTGTAGACTTTTCTCTTTTTTATATTATACAGATGTTATAGCTTATATAAATTTCTTATAATTATTAATGTAAAAAAACAGAAGCATATAGATTTTCAAACAATCAAAATGCATGCGTTTTCTATGCAATGCATTGCTAACCACTAAAATGAGGGAAGACTTGAGGCTTTCTTTGAATCTCAGAAAAAACCAAAGGAAAAAAAAATGAGAGGACAAAGAAAGGGAAAAAAATAATAATAAGAAACAAAAAAGTAATATCATCTGTTGTCTTCGGTTATTCAAATAATCGAGGACAAAAATACAGGGCATAGAAAATAAAAAAGTAAAAAATAAAAATGAAAAGGAGGGTTAGCGAGGGAGTAGGGAGCAAGTAATATATATATATATATATATGTAAATTTTTACTCTTTTCCGTTTCGAAATCCTTGTTATATATATAAAGTTTTCCTTCTACCTTTGCTCGTATTGTTTTTCCTCCCAATTTTTGGTTTAGCCAAACTCTAGAAATTAATTATTGTTTGCCTCAGTAAATTCCCAGCTCCAAACACATAGTATAAAACAAATTAATGGCAAATGACCGAAAAAATAAAAAAAAATCCAATTAGGAAAATTCGTTAGAAGCCCATTTAATATAAATATTAAAAAAAAGAGCTCATTTAATATAAAACTAGTATTGATCCCGTGTGATGCACGGTATGTATAACTGCAATAGATGATTTTGAAAATTAATAATATTCAACTAGAATAAAATTAATTAACTATATAATTTTTATTATAATAAAAATTAAAATTAAAGAGAAAGTATTGTTCAATAGTTATATGTCTGATTGATTGGGATTTAAAAATTATTTGCTTCATTACCTATCTATAGGTGAAGACTTTTAAATTTTATAAGGATACAAATATTGCTCTGAATAATGAATGTAATTTTTTTTCAATTTCTAAAATTTAGTGATCATTCCAAATTAAAAAAGCTTTTTCCTTCATAATTTGAATTAACTTGAAAATTTACCATATATGATCACCATCACTCTTTTAAGAAAATTAAATAAGAAGATCAATTTCATTATTAAAATATATATATTATAATATTAAATCATTATTATTAATTTCAAATAATTAATTATATTATGATATTGCAATTAATTAATTTACCTATATTAAATCCTCATAATATAATTTAATTATATTTATTATTTTTATTATTATTTACCATATAACTTTATAAGATAATTTATTTATGGTTTGATATTTTTTATTAAGATCAAAAAAGGAGATCAATTTCATTATTGAAATCTATATATTATGATATTAAAATTTCATTTAATGCACATCTATATATGTATATGTATTAATGTATGGAATGTAATTATTAATTACCATATACAAAATCTTTTTATTTTACAATAAAATAAATATAATAAACTAACAAATATTAATAAAGAGATTAAAAATCCACTTTTAATATTTTTTTTATTTTGACTATCGTTTTTTCATTCTTTGTAAATAATTAATTTTTCTATATTAAATCCTTATAGTATAATTTAATTACCTTTATTATTATTATTATTATTATTTACTTTTTACTTTGTAGGGTAATTTATTAATTGTTACATATATTTTACCTTGTAACACAATTTATTATTTTACAATTAAATAAATATGACAAAGAAATAAAAATATTAATATATAAATTATACAAATTAGAAGATCTATTTTATTATTAATTTCTGTACATAAAATCTTACTATCTACCAATAGAATAAATATAACAAAACAATAAAAATATTAATATATAGATTATTATTTTTTAAAATATTTTTTATTATAGCTATCTTTTTAGACATATATTAATTATAAAATTAAAAAGATCTATTTGAGTCACTGTATAGCTGAAAAACTTAAAAGAACTAAAAATATAAGTTTTTACAGAAATATGAAAGGTTTAAAATGGAAGTGAGAGAGTAATTTAAGAAATAGATAAAAATGCCAAAGTTATTAATTATTCAGACTGCATATAAATTGTAGCGAGTATGGTTCATAGAGGTTACTACTTACTACTATACTACCTAGTGCCTACTACTGCCCAATGTTGTGCCCATTGCCCTGACTACTTGATGATGTCATCATCTCTATAAACATTATGAAAATATATAGTACTGATTATTCTATTTTTATATATTATATAGATTCCAATTTATAAATCTAATTTAAATTTTAAGAAAAAAATGTTTAAAACTAATTTCAAGCAAATTTACTAACAACTAAAAATGTTTCTTATTTCTTTTTCTTTTTTATTTTTCAATGACAACTACAATTGATTTGATTTATGTCATTAAGTATGTAGCATGTAGTGTGCCTTCATCTTTTTCTTTTTCTACCAAAACTAAAACAAAAAGGAAGTAAAAGAGGGGAAAAAGAAGAAGAAGAAGAAGATATATACCATTATTACTTTATAAGATTATAAAAATCATCTTATCAATTTAAAAAAAAATTATTTCAGTGTTTTATTTTTCTCTAATTAGATATTAATTTTTTCTAACAACTCCAAGTCTCCAATTAAACATTTTTTATTTTTTTTTGAAAGAAGTCTCCAATTAAACATTTAAAAATTATTTTAAAAAACAATAATAAAATACTTAGATTATTTATCCAAATTACCTTCATTTTAAACACATAATCACTCTTCTACCCTTCAGGCTTCAACCGAGACATGAGGAGGAGACGCACACTAACATTCCTTTCAGCAATTCCCTGAGAAAAAGAAAAAAAAAAATAATAATAATAAAATAATGAAAAAAAAGAAAACTAAAATCAAAAATCGTAAAACCAATTAATTTTTTACATAAGCTAGCTGGTTTCAATTGAAGCCCTCCCAAAAACATTTTTTCTCAGTCAGCTTTTGGTTTTCTCATATAGCTTTCGGTTTTCAAAAATAAAAAAAATAATCATAAAAAAAAGCTTTAGTAACTAAAATAGAAATATAAAAGAATAAAAACCATTAAAATATTGAACATCGAAATTTTAAATAACTGGAAAATGACACTTAGTAATTTATAACCAAATGTATCTAACTTACTTGGTAAATAAAATAAAATAAAATAATTTGTTTTGAATATATATCTCACTTTCCCATGTTTAACAATTCTATTCTTAAAAGGATATCTCAAAATTTTTCATTGATAAAAGAAAATTATATTATTTATGAAATTTTTTTGTGTCCAAATAAGAAAATATGTTTATTAATTCCCATATAATCACATTTGTATACATAAAAATATTTAAAATATATTTGATTAAGGGAACCATATATATACAAATGCACTTTATGGCATATATAATATTATAATAATAAAATATATATATTTTTGGATATAACCAATAGAAGATAAAAATATCATACTCTTTCAATCAATTCTTTCAATTCACATCCAAATCTATTATATATATAGAAATACTCTATGTCATATATATATATATATATATATATATATATATATATTTACATATATATAATGGTTATAATAATAGATTTTATATATTTTTGGATATAATTATAAAGGTAAAAAAAAATTTCATGCTTTAAATTACTGTTCCATTTTGTGTTAATTAATATTTTAATATGATCATAAATAATAATAAAAAATAATATTTTATTTTATTGATAATTTTGGAGAAAATTTAAAAAAAAAACATTACAATAACACGTGACACTGACTCTTCTTCTTTCATATATTGTATAGATAATATAATATGATATAATATTATAATAATATTATAATAATAAGAATAAAAATATATATAATTTAAAAAGGATAATGCTTGCATTCTTGGGTAATGATATTCAAGATTTTCCCTATTGGTTCGAATATACTTGATTAAAACCTGGTCTTCCTCAGCCGTCTATCTAATATAATAATAAGAATATATATTAATTGGTAATAAATTAAGATCTAATAATTTGTTTTGAAAATAAATGTTATTTTACTATGTTTAATAATTATTACTTATGATATTATATTTTTATATCCAAATAAAAGATATCTTTATTAATTTCCATATAACTATATTTCTATATATAAAAATATTTAAAATATATTTAATTAAGGAAATTATATATATATATATATATATATGCAAATACATTTTATGTATTTGACTTATTTGATAAAGAAAATAAAATCAAATATTTTGGTTATTTTAAATTTATTTCAAAATTATTACCATATATTATTTTATCAATTGTTTGATTATTGTATTAAAAATTGATTTTATATATATTTGAGTATAAACAAAAAAGGTAAAATAATAAATAAATAAATAAAATAAAAATAAGAAAGATGCTTTTGGAGGGAATTTGGAAGAAGCGTATGCTGACACGTGACGGTTCTTTTTTTATATATTATATAGATATAGATACTTAAGGATATCTTTTTTTTTTTAATTATTTTTTCATTTTTTGGTTTTCAAAGATCGACACAATCTCAATGCCTCTACATATAGTTTAATTTGTTATTCCTTTTCGCTCAAAGAAATGAATATACTGACATGGGATTAGGTTTCTTCAATGACTTTATTAGTTAAAAAGTAAAAACAATTTCTGAAAGTAGATAGGAGAATACAAGTTGACGAAGTTGATATCGACAAGCGAGGAGAATGTTGGCCACAATTATATATGGCTTCCAAGACACCAAGAACAAATGGATAACCACTTTGGATATAAGTTTTGGATATCCAAGCCAACATGAGAAATGAAGGTTGAAGGGACGGGAAAAGGCCATCTAATCTCAATAAGGTGTGACCAAATGAAAAAATAAAATAAAATAAAAATCCATTTGTTGAAAAAATTTAAATTTATTAAACAAAAAAGAAAATCTTTTTACGTAAATAGCTTATGACAATAACCATTGTTATATTAGTCTGAATTATAAATTCATTCTGTTGAAAAAGTTTAATTTATATTAATTAATTTGTTAAAAATAAATGAAAATTTAAAAGGTACCTTTTCACATTATATAAGTTGAATAGTTTTACAAAGGTTACTACTTTTTACAAGGTATTAATTCACAATTGGTATTATCCTTTTTAAAGGTATCTCTTCATTATTCAAAAATATCTTTATATAAAAATATATCTTTATATCAAAAGATATCTTTATGAATGCATGTATCTATTAGTTCATATAATTTCAACATTTATATATAGATTCATTCTATTATATTATTATCAAAAGAATTTATTTTTTTTAAAAAAAAACTATCCATTCATAACATTTAGAAAATATTTAATATTGTATATGTGGGGAAGTTTTAGTCAAGTTTGGTTTGTTAATTTTAGTGATTTGGAATGCTACTTTCATTAAAAAAAAAAAAAAATAGAAGAAGAAAAACTGTTGTATTTTGAAAAACGATTTTTATAAAACTATGAGCATCTAAATGGGCCAATTCAATTTAAAGATATAAAGTTGAACTCTTTATCTATTTATAGGCTTTTCTATAAACTCTATTTATTTTTATATGATTATCAATTTTATATTTTATAAGTTATTTGAATAAAATTTGATTATTTTATATTTATATATTATTTAATATAATATATAGTTATTATACACTAATTTTTCTAACAATCTTAAGACCAAATTTTCGTTCTTTATAATTGGTGTGTATTCCGTGATTTTCTTATTCAAGTGTTGGCATATGTGCACCTAGCATGATTGCGGAACTCTGCATATTTGATTAGTGTGTTTACCTGATTATTCTATTGGAGTACTTATTCTTATAGTATTGTAGAGATTGATTTCTCAATATTATTTGTTGAATTCATTTCATGCTCTATTAAAACATTCCATCTAGCATGTTTATGGAATTTCTGCATATTGTATATTTTATAAGATAAGAAGTCGATTTGAAATGTTTTGCTAATGTTGATCGTTTCCTGAATATTATCCAAAATAAAGTTCTACATCTTAGTCTTTATAATTTTGGTCATTGTGTAGAACTATAATTGTATCCTTTCTGAATTATGTTTCTATATGTGGGAATATAATTGATGTATTTGAAATTGAAATATGATTGTTACTTTTTCAAAAGCTTTTTTTTTTTTTTTTTGGTAAATGCTTTTTCAAAGGCTTATTTGGCTTAAAGTGAAAGAAATAAAAATAACAATAAAAAAATAAATTGAGAACATATGTCTTGAACGATATGCAGACACCATGGAATTTACATATAAATTGTGTTTTGACCAAAAATAATTGCATGGACCCGGTTATATGAGCATATGTTTGGTGTCTTTGGAAAAGGAAAAATTCTGAAATTTTTAGTTCAAAATGAGAAACATTATAGATTCTGTAAGACTTGTTTTCAATTAAAACTATGGATGTTTTTCATTTGGGTTTGATTATGTGGTCAAAATTTTATCGTATTTATATGATCTTAATGCATTGATCGAATATCTGAAAACTTGTGTACTGAGTTTTTTTGGGTTTATACCCATCTTCCGAATTTATATATTAATTGTGTTTTGATCGGAAAAATTGCTTGGGCACTGTTATATCCACTGGAAATGTAGAGATGAATAAAATCCAAAAAATCACTGTATGAAAAGATCCGATAGGGTCGGATCATATATTTCATGACCCATGAATCGCAATTGGGTCAATCTGCTGGAAGTAGAAGATGATGATGTCAGCAAACTACATATTGATATCATCATCAGAAATTTTGAAATATATATATATATATATAATTAAAAAAAATTATAGTTTCCTAAATTTTTACTTATTTCAAACAATAAAGAAAAAGAGAAAATAAAAAGGAAATTGTTCTTTTATTTTTTGAATTTATGCATTCATATGCTTCTTTCTTTTTTTTTTTTTTAAAAAAAATTAAATGAGATTGAGAATTATTTGGGAAATTGATGTGTGAGTCGTTTTCTTTTAGAAATTTTAATAGGATATTTTTTTTTTTAACATTCCTTATTTATAAATAAAAAATGAAAATGGAAAATGGTTTTTTATCTTATACCTGGAGAAGAATTGAATTTTTTCCTTTTAGTTGGCACCCACAAAGAAGTGGTTTTACATGGGGAAAAAAAAAATTATTTAGCCCACTTTTATTTATTTTGATTTAAAGTGAGGGAGAAATTATGTTACATCTCATATATTTATTTAAAGATAATTAAACGAAAAAAGGGGGGGAAATGGTGTTTTTTGGTACATTTATTTATAAATAAATATGAGAGAGTAGAAAATAGTATTTTACCTATGGATAAAATTTTCCTTTAGCATGATAAATATGGAAAAATATTTTTACCTATGGTAAAAATCATTTTTTATTTTGAAAAATATTATTATATCTTCCTTTATTAAAATCTTCAATCATATTAAGATGCTTCTAAATTTGAAGACGATTGAAAATGATAATTTAATGATGATTGAAAATGATAATTTAATTTTGGACTCATATTTGGAGTTGTAATTTTGTTGTGTCATGGAAGTCTAGAAAATAAATGTGTGATTAAATTTATCGTGCAATTTGAAACTTTGAAACTAAACTCAAAGACTTCGATAATTTAAACTTGTGAAAACATTATATTATAAAGTACTTTACTCATAACAAAAATTTAATGTTAAATTATAAAGTTAAAAATTGTAGATTCACTTATTAAAGAGTTGTCTAGAGACAAGTTAACTACTTATCAAGGGAAATGGGATAGTAGCATATTAGTAAATGCCCATCATAGTGGATACCTAACCTAGTTGACTGGAGATCGTAAGATCTAAATTCAAAACGGACAACCAAGTTACGGAGGACATAGATGACCCACTATGAAGATAATTTCTTCAATCCATTTCTATGATATAATAGTATTGTCGCAAAGTATATTAGGGTAAATTATGGTTTTTAATGATTCTTATATATTAGAAATCCAAATACGTATACTATGATACTCTTAATAAGAGATCACTTATATGAGTGTTGAAGAGGGATGGCTTCTTTGAGAATTTTCATAGATTAGAATTCTCTAGAGCACTCATGAAAAATTAAAAGCGTTCAGGACCAAAATGAACACAACCTAAGAATATAAATTTGATTGGAAAGGAATTGTGTGAGTATTATTATCTTGGTTTACATTAACGACAGATAGTTCAAGATATCACATTCACTAATCATAAAAATAAATTCGATAATGCTTCACTAGGTAAGGTTCAAAGCCAAAAGCTACCTACACTAATGCAATTCTTACCAAATGAACTCTCTATAATGTGTATATTGTCATTTGCATGATTTTTGAATCATTTCCATTCATGTGGGAGATTGTTGGAAAAAAAATGGAAAAGTTTAAATTAAATTAATTAATTTTTCAAAATTGAATGGAAACTTAAAAGGTGCCTTTTTCGCATTTTATAAGTTGCACAATTTTTCAATGTTACTACCTTTTACAAAGTACTAATTTACAAGGACTGCTATTTTTTCTAAAGATACCTCTTCATTATTCAAAGATACCTTTATATATAAAAATGTATTTTTATATTGAAAGACATCTTTATAAATAGATATTTCTATTGGTTCATATCCTTTTAACTTTTACAAATAGATTTATTGTATTTATATTATTATGAGAAGAATTCAACTTTCAAAAAAATTACACATTCATAACATTTATAAAATACTTAGTGTTGCATATATGGGGGAGTTTAAGTCAAGTTTGGTTTACTGATCTTGATGATTTGGAGTGCTACTATTATCAAGAAAGATCATTGTATCTTGGTAGACGATTACTATAAAACCATGAGCATTTGAGTAGGACAAATTCATCTTAAGGATATAGAGTTCAACTTTAGCCTCGATTTATTTACTGATTTTTCTATAAACTATTTATTTTTATATGATTATCAATCTTATAATTTATATGTTACTCGAATAAAATTTAACCATTTTATGTTTATATATTATTTAATATAATGCATGGTTATTACACACTAATTTTCATAAAATATCGACCTTCTCCGTGTTTATCATATCCAGAAAAGGAAAAAAAATAAATAAAACCAAAATCAACAAAAAACCAAAAAAAGGCCATGAAATCCCTCAATAAAATGTAAAAAAGTAACAAACAAACCAGTCAAATTCGGGGATTCACTATTCAAACACATGAAGTTATAGATGGTCTTGATCAATGGTTGCTCCATTTGAATGGTTTAAATAAAAAGATTAGAAGGTAAGTTTTGGGATTGTAGGCTTATATGGCATTTATGGATTGAAGGGAGACTTTATATGGTCAAAATTAGATGGTGTCCGGTTGGTAAAACACTGGGGGAATGGAATGGGCCACTTGAATCCCAATTCCGTTGTTTGGTGTTGGACCAAATATGGTTAGAATGGAAATTTCATTCTTTTCTCTATTCCACCAAAGTGTGGAATGCAATTTCTATCATAGAAGAATATTAGATATTTTGCATGGACTAGCCATAATCATGTAACTAACTTATAGGGCTTGTTTGTATCAGTAATGAGACTGACTTGTTTATTGACCTTTTTCATTAGAGCCCTTGGGCACATACTCTCTATAATACTTCAGTTGACCAATTGGACGAAAAGATCTATTCTCTCTAGAAGCCCAATTGGCTTATTCCCTGTTTTATTATTGTTGTTATTATTATTATTATTATTTATTATATTTTTCATTATATATTATATTATTATTATTACTATTATTTTTTTATTAATTATTTTTATATATATATAAATAAATTGGAATTAAGTCATCAATGAATAATACGATACATATAATATTGAGATTAGGGTTTTGAAGCATCTACGATGCCTACTAGGTGAAAATTTGAGGGAGAAATGTTAGAGAGCAGTGTGCTCATTAAGCACTACTTCTGTCACTTTGTTTTCTGTTTTGCAGATCAAAGAACTTATTTTATTCATGATTTAATTACTGCTTTCAAAGGGTAAGTATAGTTCTCTAATTATGTATAGAGATAGGGTTTATAGTGCTGCAATTTATATATATTTAACTGTTCTTGATTATTAGCATTTACAATTTGTATCAGTACACAAATCACTGTGTTTTCTACATTTTATTTTATTTTATGAACGCACTTAGATTCTATTTCCTACGTATTGTGATCAATGGTGGTTTAATAGAAACCAAATTTCGTACTTTTTTAAAGTGATTTCTTTCTATCTTTTAGAGCCCTTTAATTGAAATAAATATGTACAAATTGTTTATTTATTTGTGCAAAACTTCTGAAATTTATTGTAAAACTATGCAATATCGGGTCCATTTACATAGTATATCGGTTTTGCAAAATTTTGGAAAAAATTGTGTTTTACATGAATCAATTACCTGGGCTATGTTGGAAATTGATTTTCTAGTCTAATGGAGGAATTTAGAGGTTTTAATTTTGGTCTGAAACCATGTGACATCTTGCAACACTGTAAAATTCTTGGCCGACAAATTAATGTGTTTGGGCAATGGCTTACAGGTGGTTATAGGCCGGTTTGACATCGGAATCTTGTCACTGCCATCTAGACAAATCGGATAGCATAAGAATTGCTAATAATGGTGGCTGGGAGATAGATTTCTAATCAGGTCAGCTTGGCGGGTCCATGACCTGTTGATTTTGGAATCCGAGTTGCCCCATGACTCAAATGGCTGAGGAAGAAGACATGTACAATATGTCATTTGGCACCAGTGTTGACGTCAGCATGCTGATGTCAGCATAACATGTTGTTTGCTGACATCAAGGGCCATTTTTTTTTTTAAAATTTTTTTATTTGATTATTATTAATTTTAAATATATGTTATTTATTGATTTATTTATTAATTTATTATTTTATAAAAAAATAATCTCCATTTTCAACTTAATTTATATAAAAAAATCATTTATTTATTTAATTCATTCTGAAACTTTATGTTATTTATTTATGGCAAGTTTATACTAGTCTCAATTTCTCAAATTTTTTAATTAAAAGCGTAAGGTCTAAATTAAATAATTTTAAGTTAAATTACCTATTGAAAAGCTTGATGCTATGTTTGACATAGTGGTGAAGATTAGCTAAATGCTTGTTTATCAAAAGATTTGGTATGTCCAAATCATGATTTTCATGAGGCTTAGTGCCTAGTTGGCATAGTAGTTGGGAATTTTAAGTATTCACCTGCCATAAGACTTAATTTGTCTATATCATGAAATTACCAATGTAATAGAAGTTGACATAGTAAATGTAATTTTATGTACTCATCTATAGTGGAGTTTAATTTGTTTAATTTATGGGTGTCAACTTGTAGTTGGCATAGTGGATAGGATGATAAGTATATACATGTCATAAAACTTAGGTTACCTATTCATGGAATAGATAATGTAACTTATATTCTCTCCCACTTATGAACCAAGGTTCATACGGATGATTAGACTACCTTGTCAATGGTTTAATTACTTGGTAAGATGCTTGGATTGGCAATAAAAGTTGATTAAATACAATAAATTACAGGTTCCAGGTTACCCTATCGATCAGTTAGTTTACCGCATTTGATTGTGGTGATTTGGTTGACTATCCCTGGCCATGTATGGGTATCCTTTGTGCTACAAGAACCTTAGTGATATTATGTGTTTTGATATGATTGAAAGGGGTTGTGAAGATAGCATTTGCATAGTCCTTGTGATGTATTGCTTTTCTGTTGTTTGCTATTTCATAACTAGGAGCACTCTTAATACTTTGCTTATGAATGCCATAATAGAATTGAATAGACTAATTATTTGAAGTGGCAAAAGATTTTGATAATATTTGACTTTCATAAAGCTAGATATGACTTTGAAAATTGGACTACTGGAGATACCAAATATTTATAATACTGCCAAGATTAAATACTGTAGATAGATCTCAAGCACTTGTATAAGTGTTATGTGATGGTCATGGAGAATCATATGCATGATTTTATATTTTATGTATTATGTTCTCTCAATACTGTTCATAAGCTCTTCGAGATTAGTATAAAATTTATCAATTTTGATAAATTAAGGAGCACCACTATTTAGATTTATTGAATTTTATTGTATATGATAGAATTAGTGATGTGAATGAGCTTATCGTGAAACTTTCCTCTTATTATATTCAATCTCATGGACCTTGATAAGGATTTTGGTAAGCTTTATGTCCTTTTTTGACGATATTGGATCAAGCCTCATTACATTAAGAAGTTTGGATATATTTTGAAGGAGTTAACTTCTATTCTTTTCAATGAGAAATATGACATCAAGTTGAACAAGTTTAAGCTTTTATTGTTATAGTGATCAAATAAAAGGGTAAATACAAGAAGATTTATGTAATGTTGGCAAATATCTAAAGCCCAATGAGAAAAAAAGAGCTTTGTTATTAATTCCAACTTTTGATGTTCCTGTTAGAAATTTTCATTGTTTTCAATAATTATGGAACTAGTAGTCAGTCATGACTGAGCCCCTAGAAATAGAATGAGACTTGAACCCCCTGAGATAGAATGAGATATTTTGATTGCAGTTGATGCTGATGTGTGCCTTTTGAGAAGGTCATAGAGGGTTCAAAATCTATTATACCTGATTACTATGAAGTTTATTTGTAGTAACATGAGTTTATCATAAATGATGAGTTGGATTTAGTCACTTATAAGGAAGCCAATAAACAATTCAGTGTCTCTTTTTTGGTTTAGTTACTTGAAGGTAGCAAACATATTAGGTACAAATGGGTCTATGAGACCAACAGAGACTTCAATAATCAAGTGAACAAGTATGAGCTGGACTTGTTACTAAAAGGTTTAGACAAAATGAGGAAATTAACTATGAAGAGATGTTCTCTTATGTATCCAAAAATGAATCTCAGAATCATTAAGGAGACTGTGGCTAATTTCATTTTGGAGTTGTATTATACAGATGTTAGACTGTGGCTAATGTAATTGGTCTGTGCATATGTTTGAGGGGCAGTGAGAGCAATATAATATTTATAGTATTGTATGTTGAAGACATACTGTTAGCTTTCTTTGATAATAACCTATTGACTAAGATAAATTTGTTGTTGTGTGTCATTTTGATATGAAGGATCTTAAAGAGGTTTCATTGGTACTAGAAACAAAGATTCTTCGAGATAAGTCTAATTGTATATTATATTTGTCTTAGTTAGACCCTATGTTGATAAGATTGTGTTAAGTTTATTATCCACAATATTCTCCTAATATGGTATCGGTGGTATCAATGATAATCTTTCTAGAGATTTATGTTCCAAGAATGAGAGAGTGATAAAAAAAACAAATGATAATAGTCCAGTACTATTTTATATTTAGTAATTTGTTGTTTACTCAATATTGCATACCATTGGATATTGTTTATGTTGTAGGTGTATTCTAGTAAATGCTTAAGTAGTTCCAATTTTGTGTACTATATGGCGTATTTTGAGACTATGATACATGCTTTTGGATTCACTTTTGTTATATGGCCAATAATATTATTGTGGTAATTTTGCAGCTCTATCATTTAGGTTGAGTCTTATTTTATTATGTACATGCCTGTTACAATATGGTGGGAGATCCACTAACAAAGGCTTGCCTATATAAGTGTTTGACGAGCATATGTCTCTGTATAGGTGTGTAATAGTTGAGACTACTATAGGTCAGTGAAAGTTTTGTAATCTGCAATAAATCCCATGTTGTACGTAATATCTAATAAGTGTTGCTTTGTGAGCAGTACATGTAGGTATGTGGATCATTGTTATGAGATGTTTATTACACATATTATTGCTTTTTATTCTAACAGACCTATATGTGACTTTAGTTTCTAAGTTTATGTGTACGATTGATCCATAGGTATTATGATGAGTCCCTACTACTTAATTTGAGTATGTTGTTATACCATATCAATATGCAATGTGCTTGAATGAAACGATATCATGTGTTGGGGAATTGCATGTGGTAAGGTAAATCTCTATTACCTAAACTGAGTTTATGGCATAAAAAGTGCTTAGTTAAAATGATATCTAGTTTTTGAGAGATTTACTAAGAGAATCTCTATTACCTAGTCTGGTATATTGTTGTACCTTATCTACATGCTATATACTTAGACGAAATGGTATTTTGTTTTGGGAGATTCTGTAGTAAATGACTTTATTGTTATTTGTGATGATTATGCAGTTCAAGTGAAAGACTATTAGATATTTTATGTGAACTAGCCATACTCATTTAATTCACTTACATGGGTTGTTTATACCAGTAATGAGACTAACTTGTTGATTTACTTTGTTCAGTCGAGCCCTTAGGCACACACTCTTTGTAATACTTCAGTTGGCCCATTGAATTAAAAGATTTGTTCTCTTTAGAAGCTCAATTGGCTTATTCTCTGTTTTTATTATTATTATTATTTTATTAATTATTTTTGTATATATAAATAAATTGTGAATAAGTTATCAATGAATAATACGATACATATAATATTAAGATTAGGGTTTTAAAGCATTTATGATACCTATTAGGTAAAAATCTAAGAGAGAAAGGTTAGATAGCGATGTACCCATTTGGCACTGCTTCTATCACTTTGTTTTCTATTTTGCGGATCAAATAATTTATTTTATTTATAATTCAATGACTTGTTTTAAAATGTTAGTAATTTAGTTAATTACAATTCTGTAATTATGTATAGAAACAGGATTTATAGTGCTACAATTAATATATTTTTAATTGTTCTAGTTTGATAGCACTTACAAAGAATCCTCCCTTCCATCATTTATATTATATTGCATGTACTATTTTACACTCAAATTTAACTTTATTTTTTTAATGCCACTTTTTTTTCTGTATTTTTTTCATTTCATTTTCTCTCTCTACCTTCACTCTTTACTTTCTCTCTCTAGTTACATCCTTCTCTATCACTCTTTACTTTCTCTCTCTACCATTCCATCATTTATATTATATTGTATGTACTATTGTACACTCAAATTTAACTTTATTTTTTTAATGCCACTTTTTGTCAGTATTTTTTTTAAAATTTCATTTTCTCTCTCTACCTTCACTCTTTACTTTCTCTCTCTAGTTACATCCTTTATATCACCCTTTACTTTCTCTCTCGTTACATCCTTCTATACCTCCATTTTCTTTTTTTACTTCCGCCATTTTCTTCTATTTTTTCTGTACGATTTCTCTCTTTATATTTTCTCTCTCTATTTTTTCTCCGTCAACTTTTTTTTTCTCTGTGCTTTCTCTCTCTACTTTGTTTTATGGCACAATGATAACAACAATGTTGCTGGTAAAATTAATGTCCAAACTTCATATTTTCTTTAATTGTTAATCTTTTGACGATATGTAAGTATATATGTATATATAAGGTGATAATTTCACTACGTGAAATTGATATCTAACGACACTTACTTAGTGACGCTACAAAACAAACGCGTCTGAAAAAACAAAACCGCGACTCTGAGGTTAACGCGTCAGTAAAAATTCAATAAATATACGACACATCTAAAAATTATCCTCAAAAGGTCGCTAAAAACAAAAACACGCGACACATCCATTAAGGGTTGCTGAATATGGGGCTAACCAGAGTTGCCATTAATACTGCATGTATATTTTATTTGAATTGTATTGTACATTTAAATGCTACTCATGAAAAATAAATACCAACCACTAATCTATGTTGACATAATAATAAAATTTAATTATAGGAGGTTGTTGTTCAATTATATAATTTTTCTTGTACAGTTTATTCTTGCAAATTTCTTAAATAGTATTCTTTTATTTTAACTACAAATAACCAGTAAAAATATTAGAGTAACATAACTAAGCTGGTTTTTTTTTTTTTTTTAATAGAGGTAAAAGGCGACGAACTATTTAGATTGTGCGTCGCCTGTTATCTTCCCTTTACTTTTTAATTTCTTTTAGATCTTTTAAACAATCTAATTTTATTTCAACAACAAATAATCAGTAAAAATATTAGAGTGACAAAACTGAGATGGTTTTTTTTTTTAATATATAGTTAACAAGCGACGCACTATTTAGATTGTGCGTCGCCTGTTCTCTCCTACCTTTTTTTTTTTTTTAGTTCTTTTAATCAATCTAATTTTATTTCAACAACAAATAAGCAGTAAAAATATTAAAGTAACATAACCAAGCTGATTTTTTTTTAATTATATATGTTACAGGTGATGCACTAATTAGATTGTGCATCACCTGTTCTCTTCCTTTTACTTCCTTTTTTTTTTTAGTTTTTTTTAAACAATCTAATTTTATTTTAATAATAAATAACCAGTAAAAATATTAGAACGACAAAATTGAGCTTTTTTTTTTTTTTAGTTAATAGGCTACGCACAATGCACTATATAGATTGTGCATTGCCTATTCTCTCCTCCCCTTTTTTTTTAGTTCTTTTAATCAATCTAATTTTAATTCAATAACAAATAATCCGTAAAAATATTAGAGTAACATAACTGAACTGCTTTTTTTTTTTTTTTTTTTTTGGTTATATATGTAACAGGCGACGCACCAATAAGCTTGTGAGTCGCCTGTTCTCTCTTCACATTTTTTTTTACTACTTTTAATCAATCTAATTTTATTTCAATAATAAATAACCAGTAAAAATATTAGAGCACTAAAACTAAGTGGGTTTTTTTTTCTTTTTTTTGTACAGTTAACAGGCGACGCACTATTTAGATTGTGCATCGCATGTTCTCTTCTCACCTTTTCTTTTTTTGTAGTTCTTTTAATCAATCTAATTTTATTTCAATAACAAATAACCAATTTTTTTTTTAATATATAGTTAACAGGCGACGCACAGACGCACTATTTAGATTGTGCGTCACCTGTTCTCTCCTCATCTTTTTTTTTCTTTTTTTAGTTTTTTTTTTTTTTTTTTTTTTTTTTTTAGTATCAGATAGGGCCATGCTAAGAATTGAACCTAGAACCTCTTACACTCTCGAGGTATCACCACACCGCTAAACCAAATGACTTGGATGTAATAATACAACAAAAATTAGCTAATATAGTTTTAGGTGACGTATTCTTTTAACAAAGAGTCGCCAAATAGACGAAACGATGATGCATTTTTCAACAAATGCATCGCCTTTTCTTTTTCTTTTTTCAATTTTTTATTTAAACATTTAGAAACCCATAAAATAAAATAAAATCAAATAGGGCCATGCCAAGAATTGAACCCAGGACCTCCTACACTCTTAAGGAATCACCACACCAGCAGACCAAATAACTTGGATGTAATATTACAATAAAAACTAGCTAATATAGTTTTAGGCAACGCATCCTTTTAAGAAAGAGTCGCCAAATAGATGAAAACGCGACGCATTATTCAACAAATGCGTAGCCTTTTCGTCTTCTTTTGTTTTTCAATTTTTTTATTTAAACATTTAGAAACCCATAAAAAAAATAAAATCAAATAGGACCATGCCAAGAATTGAACCCAGGACCTCCTACACTCTTGAAAAATCACAACACCATCAGGCCAAATGACTTGGATGTACTAACACAACAAGAACTAGCTAATATAGTTTCAGGCGACGCATTCTTTTAATAAAGAGTCGCCAAATAGATGAAAAGGCGACGCATGTTTCAACAACTGCGTTGTATTTTTTTTTTTATTTAAAAATTTACAAACCCATAAAAATTTTTCTTTTTTTAATTTAAAAATTTACAAGCCCATAAAAGAAAAAAAAAAATCAGATAGGGCCATGCTAATATTTAAACCCAGGACCTCTTACACTCTCAAGGAATCACCACACCACCAGGCCAAATGACTTGGATGTATTAATACAACAAGAACTAGCTAGTATAGTTTTAGGCGATGCATTCTTTTAACAAAGAGTCACTAAATAGACTAAAAGGTGATGTATTTGTCAACAACTGCGTCGATGTTTCACCCAACCAAATTTTAACTTTTTTTTTTTAATTTGAAAGTTGTTTTTAGTAATTTTTTTTATTTTACAAATATGCTTCTTTTCTTTTTTTTAATTTGTAGATGAGCAATCAACAAAACTAATTGAAGATTAAAAAGAAAAAAAATCATGGAATAGGCGACGCATTTTAATGGAATTGCGTTGCCTGTTCCTTCAATTTTTTTTTTTTTTAAGAAAGAGCAATTTAATAGACTTTTAATTTTTAAAAACAAGTAAGTTATCATTGACCACATATGAAAGTTAAGCTCATTTAACATACTTATGTAGATAAATTGGTCAAGAAATGCTTGTTGAATTAGAATTCTATATTCGGTACCCTATCTCAAATTAGGTCTTGAAATATTTTGTGTCTCGTCTATACACATATATGTGAATAATTGAGAAGAGCATTGAAAAAACTATTTTCTATTTTTAGATCAATGGAATTTATATTCGTTGGATTGCTACATAAATATATTTGTAGATGAACAATTAAAAAATTATTTAAAGATTATAAAGAAAATATAAAAAAAGAACAGGCAACACTTTTTGACCATAATGCGTCGCTTGATCCCACAATTCAAGAACAGGCGACTCTTCTTGAAGAGAATGCGTCGCCTGTTCTCTCAATTAAAAAAAATAAAAATTTTAAAAGACATGCAATTTTTATAAAGAATAAAAGTGTACTTGAAAAACAGAAAAATAAACAGCAATCTTCGATATTTTGCTTTGTATTTTTAAGAAATATTTTTAGTTTTTATTTGTATATGAAAAATAAAAAAATTAATCAAAGAAAAAAAATGAAATTGAGAGAAAAGGTGCGTTTTTGCCATTTTTGAAAATTTTTGGTGCGTTTTAAAATTTTTACGCGCGCCTTTGAATCCCTTTTCTTTTTTAAAACTACATCAAGTACACTATCTAATAGATATTAGATTTGGAAGCAGTCTAAGAGAGACTTGAAGAGTGAGATATTTCAGGTTTCATTTTTCATTTGCCGTAGCTGTCGGCCGGGAAGCTGGATTTTTCTGTGTCGCCCTCGTGATTTTCTGGGTTTCTTCTTTCTTTGTCTCCATCGTTTAGGTGAGTTTATTTTTCTTTGTGGTTGGCAAAGACATGAGGTGAGTTGGCTTTTCTTTTTTTTTTTCATTTTAACCGCAGGTTAAGTTCGTTGGTTTTTATTAATCTTGCTTTTGTAGAAATTTTGTTTGCGATATTGCTTGACATTGTTTTGCTAAGTTCAACAAGTATTTTATGTTGAAGATCAACTTGATTCGAGATGTTCTTGGAGATACTACGATGGCTCACAATCCATTTGTCATATAATTGCAAAGTATCGATGAAAATAATAATGAGGATGAATGTGAGAGTGGCTATGTTTGTAATGACTGTGAAGAGAGAAATGTGCCTCACTAAATCTTAAGAACAATGGTAATATTCTTTAAATTTTCATTTACTACATAAAAAATTTAATAATGATTAATATTTTATCTATTTTGCATAAGTATTAATAACTGTTTTAATTTTTCCATATGCAGTATGAGGGTGTAATATCATCAACAAAAGGATGTCAACTTCCACCTCAATGAGTAGGCATTCATGGAAGTTTAATTAATAATAAATTTGTTATGAAAAAATACAATAGTTTACAAATTATGTAAAAATATATCAATGAGATAATATTTAATTTATTTGATAATTAATTTGTTATGACAAAATATTTATTTTAAATTTTTGTATTCTAATTATTTTGGATGAAGCTAGTTTTTTTTTTTCTTGTATTTTAATTATTTTTATATTTTTACTATTTTAATCACTTTTCACAAAATAAAAAAAATAAAAAAAAGGGGCGACGCATTAACACATAACAACATCGCCTAACATATTTAGTGACCTTTAATTGCCTATTTTTAGTGACTCATATATTTAGCGGTGCTTTAAAATAAGTCCCTAATAGCTTTTTTAGCGACTTTCTCGAACAGCATTGCTAAATAATGCGTTGTTATATGTGGATCATCAAATCTGACACATTGCTGAGAGGGTTGCTAAAAATCTGATGAAAAAATTGATGCATTTGATAAATGCATCGCTAAAAGTGTTGATGCGTCGCTAAATAGGCGACTCTATTAATGCGTCGCTAAAGAGGCGACTCATTAGCGACAAATATATTAAGCGATGCTATATGAAATAGTCGCTAATATATTTTTAGCAACATTGTGATGAAGTGTCGCTATAAGTGGATTGACAGAATGCGTCGTTAAAAGTCAATATGCGTCGCCAAAAACTTAAAGATAGGCGACTCTCATACTGCGTTGCTTGTTGTCTTATGGATTTTGCAACAGGTTGTTAGGCGACGTCATGCGATACATCGTTGTTTATTTTGTGCGACGCATTTATTGCGTCATTTGTCAATGCAACTCTAGTAGTGTTTGCCAATCTATTACATTTGAAAACTATGACCGAGGATTCTATAGAGTCTGGATCATGCTTTAAGAATATATAACAAAAGCGTTTACAAAAAAAACACCAGCATAGATAATAGGATTACACTGCTTAATGAGCCCTTACTGGAAATTTTTACTTTTATTTATTTATTTTTACTAGAATCCTTTAATGAGCCCTTAACAACTTTGATTAATTTTCTTGGTGATTTTTTTCTTGCTAAACTAATTTAATAATTTTCATGTTGACTATTTGAACATATCTGTAAGAGTTCTTGTTTCAAATTTCAATTAGCTGGCACAATGAATTTTGAAGCCATTAAATATAAGATAAAATTTGGAGCTTGCCAATTTATAGAGAATAATTATGATAATAATAATTAAAAACTAGAACGAAATTAAAACATAATTAAGACAAAAAATAAGAATAATTATTATCCAGTTTGTCTTAGAAAAGTTATTTTGAATAATTATGACATACACACTAGAGAAGAATAATTGTAGTATAATTAAGGTTAAAAAATGTAGACAAAATGGAAAAAAATAGGGGACAAAAAAAGTGGCCACATAATATGGTGAGGGAAAATAGAAAGGGAAAGTAGAAAGAAAACGTGGAAAAAGTATTCTTATTAGTCTAATATTAGTTTTGTATTAAATAAATGCAATGAAAGCTATTTTTGTCAAAATCCATTCCTCCTCCATTTTCTTTCCACCCTCAATTCCATTCCATTCTATTTCAACCTCATTCATTCATTCCCTCCTCAATTCTTACAACCAAACACCACCAAAGAGAAGCTAATTACGAATAAGATTGCTAGAAGTATGAAGCGTTCAATGAAGTTATTAGATAACCAAAATGTTTATCAAAACATCAATTAACCAATTAGACTACTAAAATTAATAATAATAATAATTATTATAATAATGGATTAATTTTTATTAGATATTTTGTGTGAACTAGTAATAATCATATAACTCACTTGTTTGTGCCAATAATAGGATTGGCTTATTTATTGACCTTTTCAATAGAACCCTTAGGCATATAGTCTTTGTAATACTTCAGTTAACCCATTAGACTGAAGGATCTATTCTTTCTAAAAGTCCAATTAGCTTATTCCATATTATTATTATTATATTATTATATTCATTATATATTATATTATATTACATTACTATTATTGTTTTATTAATTATTATCTATATATATAGATAAATTAGGAATAAGTGACCAGTGAATCAATACAACACATCCAATTGAGGAATTAGGGTTGGAGTATCTATGGATGCTTGTTTGTTGAAAACCTAAGGAAGAAAGGTTAGAGAGCCATGTGTCCATTAGGCACCACTCCAGTGTTCCATTTTACAAGTTAAAAGATTTAAAAGATCTGATGAATCAATGGTTATGCTTAAATGTTAGTATATTATATTTTATAATACAGTATATGCATGTATGTAGATCCTCAATTTATAATACTGTGATGTGATTGCTACATGCTTTGTTTAATTTATTTATTTTATCATACCACTAATAATTGGTATCATGGCCAATATACACAAATCATTATACTATATATTATGCATTTTATTTTATAGAAATATTCAGATTCTATGTTTGCATATAGTTATGGATAGAAGTTTGATCGAAATTTAATTTTGGATTTTATTAAAAAAAAATTTTGGAGCCCTTTAATTGAAATAAATATTTACATATTATTTATTTGTGTGAAACTTGTGAAATTATTGGCAAAACTTATGCAATATTGGGTTCCAGTGTAAAATAGTTTACACAATATATTGTATTTTTGCAAAATTTTGAAAAAATTCTATTTTGCATGAATTTATGACCTGGACTATGTTGGAAATTCATTTTTCGAGTTGGATGGAGTGATTTAGAAGTTTCAATTTGGCCTGAAACCATGTGAAATCAGGCAATACTATGAAATCTTTGGCCGACATGTTTTTGTGTTTAGGCATTGGCTTACCGGTGGTTTTTAGTCGGTTTGGCACCGGAATCGTATCATCAGCATCTAAATGAATTGGATGGCGTAAAAATCACCGAAAATTGATGCCGGATGTGTCTGAATCAGGCGGGTCATATTATGGGTCGGTGACCCGTTCATATGTAATTCTGGTCGACCTAGATGGTTAAGGAAGAAGACATGTGCTGCATGTCGTTTGGTGCCATTGCTGACATCATCATGTTGATGTCAGCACAACATGTCGTTTGTTGACATTAACAACTTTAAAAAAAAAAAACATTTATTATTATTAATATAAAAAATGTGGTTTTATTTATTTATATATATATTTTTATGTATGGAAAATTTACTCCATTCTCAATTTCTCAATTTTATTTTATTAAAAATGCCCAAGATCCAAATTAAATATTTTTCATTTAAATCACCGAAAATTGATGCTGGATGTGTGAGAATCAGGCGGGTCATATTATGGGTCAGTGACCCATTCATATGTAATTTGGGTCGACCCCGATGGTTGAGGAAGAAGACATGTGATGCATGTCATTTTATGCCATTGTTGACATCATCATACTGACGTCAGCACAACATGTCATTTGCTGACATCAACATGCTGACATTAACAACCTTTTTTTCCAAAAAAAAAAAAAAACCATTTATTATTATTAATATTAAATATGTTGTTTTATTTATTTATTTTTATGTATGGAAACTTTACTCCATTCTCAATTTCTCAATTTTATTTTATTAAAAATACCCAAGGTCCAAATTAGATATTTTTCATTTAAAAGCTTTATGCTATATTTGACGTAGTGGTGAGGATTGACTAAGTGCTTGCCTATTGCAAGATTTGATATGTCCAAACCATGAATTGTGATGAAACTTAGTACCTAGTTGGCATGGTGGTGTGGAATTTTAAGTACTCACCTGTTGTAAGATTTAATTTCTCCATATCATGAAATTGCCAATGGAATAGAAGTTGATATAGTAAATGTAATTTTACGTACTCATCTATAGTGAGGTTTTATTTGTTTAATTTATGGGTGACAACTTGGAGTTGGCATAACGGATAGGATGCTAATATATACCTGTCATAAAATGTAGCTTGCCTATTTCATGAAATTGCCAATGTAACTTATTTTTTCCCACTTATGAATCGAGATCCATACTGGTGATTAGGCTACCTGTCGGTGGATCAATTGCTTGGTAGGATGCTTGGAATGACAATAGAAGTTGATTAAATATCATAAATCATAGGTTCTAAGTTACTCTGTCGATGATTTAGCTCAATGCATTTGAATGTGGTGATTTGTTTAACTGTCCCTTGCCCGTGTATAGGTACCCTTTGTACTATGAGGACCCTAGCAATATTATGTGTTATGATATGTTTAAACGGGACTATGCAAATAGCATTTGCATAGTCTTTGTGATGTATCGCATATTTGTTATTTACTATTCCACAGTTGGGAACACCCCTAATACTCTGCTCATGAGTGCCATGATAAAATTGAATAGACTAATTATCAGCAGTGGCAAAAAATTCGAATATATTTTACTCTCACAAAGCTAGATATGGCTTTGAAAATTGGTCCACCAGAGATACCAAATATTTATAATATTACGAAGGTTAAATGTTGTAAAAGGACTTCAAGCACTTGTATAAGTGCTATGTAATGGTAATGGAGAATCATATGCATGATTCTATACTTTAGGTATTATGTTCTATGAATACTGTTCATAAGCTCTTTGAGATTAATAAAAAATTTATCAATTTTGATAAATTGAGAAACACCACTATTTGTATTTATAGAACTCAATTATGTGTGATGGAGTTAGTGGTGTGGATGAACTTATTTTTGAAACTTTCCTCTTATCATATTGATCTCATGGATATTGATAAGAATTTTGGTAAGGAGTATCTCTTACCGTAGTGAGGAGCTTTATCATCTTTTTTAACACTATTACGTCAAGCCTCATTACATTAGGAAGTTTGGATGTAATTTAAAGGAGTTACTGCTACTTTTTTCAATGAAAAGGATGACTTCAAGTTAAATAAGCTTAAGCCTTTTGTTAGGTGACCAATTAAAAGGACAATTTCAAGAACGTTTCTATAATGATAGCAAATATCTAAAGGTCAATGAAAAATAAGGGCTTTGTTGTCAAGTTCTTTTTATTGGTACAAAAGGTGGTTTGTCATTAGTAGGTGAAAAGAAAAAATCATTTCCTGAATGATAGAAATTTTGACTACAATTTGGTGAATTGTTGAAAATTGATGGCTTAATAAGAGATGATAAGGTAAGTTGCTTGAGACTTTATATGGCATTTTATGGTAACTTGGCTTATAAGTTGTTGCTTGTATTAATTTCCTTATTTTGTTGTTGTTACTCCTATAGTTGCACTAGTATGTGCCAAATTTTATAATGATTCTTTATGTTATGGCAATAATCTCTATGGTTTTTGTACATCACCTGCTTTGAGAGGCTATAAATATTTTATTACCTATGCTCATAACTTCTCCTATTATGGATATGTTGAGATTATTAGTGAGAAGTTCGACTCCTTGGTTGCCTTAAAGAAGTTCGAGTTGAAAATTAAGGTTTAGAAAAATAAAAAGTTGAAGGCCGTGAGGTCTAACAAGGTGATGAATATTATGGTAGATATGATGAGATTAAACAGAATCTACTGTCATTTATATTTCATTTGTGTGAGTGCAGCATTGATGCATAGTTTATAATAACGGGCACTCCTTGGAAAATGGCATAATTGAGAGGAAGAGCCGCAGTTTTAATGGATATAGTGTGGTGTTTTTGGCAAACTTTAATTTACCATTTTCTTATGGGTAACAAGTTATACCTAGTTTACATATTTTCTTATGTATGATGTTGTAAAGTTGAGGTTATGATGTATAATTACAATATCAAGAAGTTGAATCTTAAAACCATTAATGGTTATTTTCTTAGTTCTTGTAAAGATAGTTATTTTGTTAGTTCTTATAAATAATCAAAAGGTTCCAAATTTTATTACTCATCTCATACCATCATGGTTGTTAAGATAAACATGGCTATTAATTTTGAGGATGTTTCAATTTTGGTTAGAGCAAAGGACCAAAGATTCTTGTTTTTCCATAGAGGAAAGTGTTATGATTTCCACTACTTATGTCCCTCCTAAAGATTTTTTTTTTTTTTTGTTTCAATTATTGTGAAACTAGTAATTAGTCATAATTAAACCTATTGAGATAGAATGTGATATTTTGGTTGCAGTTGATGCTGATGTGTGCCTTTTGATAAGGTCACAGAGGGTTTGAAAATCTATTATACTTGATGACAATGAGGTTTATGTCAGGACCCGTCCAAAATTTCTCACCGGAACCCTAGACAGGCCCTGATCCCAGGGAAACCCTACCAGACCCTCCAATGGAAAATCCGGCAGAACCTCTTCTAAGGGTTGGACTTACCACAAATATCCTGCACTGAAAACACACTTCTATACACATCCCCTTATTCCTCCCACATTACTACAATATAATTCCACAAATTTGCAGCACTTCAAATAAATAACAGTAAATCAGTGCATAATTAATAACTAAATGTCCAATACAGTATACAGAGCATTATACAAATAAATGTGGAATTAATATAATGACAGATAAAGAAGCAATATAAGATGAAGAGGAAGAAGGGAAGAAAATGCTCCTTGGACTTTCGGCAATGAACTGAGACGTCGAGCTCGCCCCGGACGATCAACGTCGACTAGCCCGAACCTAAAGGAATGGAATTTAAAAATATGAGATGCTAATCATCTCAGTGAGTGACCCTATCTACTGTACACTTTTAATATTAATAATATAACAAATAAAGGGATTTAATTAATCAATACCAAACAGTTAAATAAATAAATAATAATAAACATTTAAAAGTAATAATTTCTCTCAAAACCCTCACTATTCACTCCGTTGGAAATGTTCCCCTTTTAAAACATTTTCACAAAACCCGCTATTCGTACTTCCCGAAAACCAAGGGATCAAACAATTTAATAAACAATAAATATATAAATACCCCAAATATAATTAAAATGTAATAAATTATAATAAATAATTTTTGTACTCTTTGGGGTTTGAAATTTTATTTGAAAATTTACACTTGACGCACCACACCATATACCAGTGATGCCCTCCGATACCCAGCGTCCCGAGCACCGACTGGCGGGAGATTAAAGAGAGAAACTTGCATACGGCACTTCGGCGTCCCGACAGTACCGCTGCTAAAACCGTCATCCCGGCCAAGGAGGAGGGCAGCTGATGCGCAATATATAAGACTTGCCTACCCTCGGTCCAATGGCAACTCACGGGAGATATATTAACTTGCGCGCTAAACCACATATACACCAGAACACCAATACTGTATGAGTGTGTCTAAAATAATTACTAAATTAATTATAACCGTACTGTTTTCCAAAATTACCGTGGGAAATATATCAATTTCAATTTTTTTACCATCCCACATATTTTTCTTTAACAGACCCGGTACGAAACCATCGATAACGATAAAACAATAATTTTTCTCGTAACACGAGATTCAACAAATAATATACCACGGGCATAATTATAAAATTTAAACCACCAATTAAACAAATAATTTTCTTAAAATATTCAAACCAATTATGCCCAAAAATAATATAAAAATCCAGACACAATTAATTACTGAAAATATTTGCTCATGTGTAATAAATACCATTTAATCAAAATAAAATAATAATCGGGAATTTCTTAATGACCCCAAATTTCCGTTTAGCACCAATGGGTAAATATATATAAAATAATATTTTTTCCCGATTATATTTAAAATACACCACATGAGCATAAATTCCAAATATCAAATTAACACGACATAAATATAATTAATTACCCCAAAAATATTTTTAAAGGTGGGTTACTCACCTGGAGCACGCAAATAAACCATGATCCACCATGGGATCAATTCCACGACTCACCCGTGCTCCTAGAACACAATTCACACACAGTCAAATAAATTAATATTTTATTCAGGTAAATAATACCCGGTACCCGGGGGGTTAAACACAAACGTTAACCAAAATTGTCGAATAATATACCGAATCGAAGCTTGTGGAACGAGGATCGCATTACCGGTCTCTATTGACCCCAATTCCGCCGGTGGTGGCCGGAATTTGGCCGGAAAGCTTCGGCCAATTTTGATCTCCTCGCATCTCGCAAACCGCTTCGAATTTTTGAAATTGGAGGCCATATTTGAACTCAGAGGACCCAAAATAGGGGGAAAAGGGTGGTAATTTGGACTGGGCTGGCCGAAAAACACAAGAAAAGAGCAGAGAGAAATTTTCCGGCCGGCGGCTTCTCCTGCCCGATCTGGGCGCGTCCGGCGGCCGGTGACGGTGAAATTTTGCGACCGAGCTCGTCTCCTCCCTCCGCTCATCAATGGCCAGCGCGTGTAGTAAGGTGGTGGCCAGAATTAAAAAATACGGCAAGACTCGGGAGGGAGAAAGGAAGGGAAAGGAAGAAGAAAAGAAGAAGAAGGAAGAAGAAGAAGAAGAAGAAGAACGGGCCCCTGGCCTTTTTTCCCACGTGGGGGAAAAGAAAAAAAAAGAAAAAAGAAAAGAAAAAAGAAATAAAAGAAAATAAAATAATTTAATTAAAAAATATTAAAAATAATATTATTATAACAAATAACAATAAAATAATATGGTATTAAGCATGGTTGACATGTGGCATCTCAACATAGTGACACATGGTCACATTTATTAAGTCACACATGGCACATCGTTACACGTTTAAAAAAATATTATTAAAATAATACAGTATTTGAAAAACTCTACAGGTCCATAACTTTCAAACCACATGTCCAAATCGGACGTGCCTCTAGTCTACGGACTCATATCGAGGAACACTTCACAACCATGTATGAGTCAAAGCTCAACTTTGCATGAATAAAAAGTCAACTCCGGCACCCCTTGGACAGTTTGGACCTCAACTTGTTTTGCTCATAACTTTCAAACCGTAACTCTGTTTTCAATGTGCTACTAGTCTACGAACTCGTGCCAACGTGTACTTCGTAACGGTACCTCAGTCAACCTAGAATTCCAATTGGAACAAAAAGTCAACTTTTGACCCCTTCAGGTCAACAGTCAACGGTCAACGGTCAACCTCTGTCAAAGTTGGAAAATTTCCGTTGTACTTTGGGACGGGGTGTTACAATCTTCCCCCCTTACAAAAATTTCATCCTCGAAATTTCTCACGTCGCTGAAACATATAAAAATATTGATTGCGGATTTGTGCCTCGAGCTTCCACGTGGCTTTCTCAACTAGATTAATTCACCACGAGACTTTTGATCTGAGAAAATAGTCTTATTGACCCATATGCATTCTTCATGACTTAAAATCTGCACTGGTCGCTCCTTACATGACAGGTCTTCGATGTCTTCTCGTAGTAACAATACGTGAATTACGCTGCATGCCGATGTCTGCTTTCCCGAAAGTACTAACTTGCAAACCACAAAACCAATTCTTCCAATAACCCTGTAGAACCAATGTGACAAGAACTTGGCCCTCTCTGTCAACCAAAGCATACGATTCTCTTCTATGGAGAAAATCTCAAAAACTTAATCTCGGACTTTGAACTCAACATCTTTTCCATGCACGTCGGCTTAACTCATTTGTCGATTCCTGAGCGGTCTTCAAACTCTCTTGGATGACCTTCGCCTTATTCGTAGTCATTCGTAGGTGCTTGCATCCAATTCACGTTGGTCGTCGTGCGGTGCTTCTCCTTACCTACTTCACTCCAACACTGTGGAGTTCGGCGCTGCCTCCCATATAGAATCTCACACGAAGACACCTCGATGCTCGCTTGGTGGCTAATATCGTAACGAATTCTATTGATGCCAATTGCTCAATCCAGCTCCTTTTGACATTGCATAACGCACGGCCTCAACATAACTTCCGAGTGTGAATTCTGCACTTTGCTTGTCCAATGACCTGTGGTGAAAGGCGATGCAGTCGTTAAGTCTCGCTCCAAGTGTATCTATATACACACAACTGTATAGCTCTTCTTCTGAACCTGAGCAGCTTAACTTAGCAAGTATAATAGAGACCTCATCCACTCTCACTGCACTACCATCACGCCTAATTGTCAGGACCCGTCCAGAATTCCTTCCCCGGAACCCTAGACAGCCCTGATCCCAGGGAAACCCTACCGAACCCTCCAACGGAAAATCCGGCAGAGCCTCTCCTAAGGGATTTACTTACCACACATTACCTGCACTGAAAACACACTTCTAACAACATCCCCTTATTCCTCCCACAGACTACAAATTGTTTCCACAAATTTCAGCACTTCAATATAAATACAGTAATCCAGTGCAAAATAAATACAACAAGAGTGAAAGAAATATTACAACTGCAATAAAAGAATAAACGGGTACTGCCGAACTAAAACAGCGAGGAAGATCAAGTCCGCTCCGAATGAACACCGACAACCTGGTACCTAGAGGAACGGAATTTAAGAGTGTGAGATGCTAATCATCTCAGTGAGCGACCCTACTACTATACCATATAATACCACGGTAATAGGTATATAAATACTAATTATTTGGAAATAATAATTTCTCTCAAAACCCTTACAATTCTCTCAGTTGGAAAGGTTCCCCTTTTAAAACATTTTCACAAAACCCTTTATTCATATTCCCCGAAAACCAAGACATCAAATAAATATCCGAACAGTAATAATTAATTTTATTTTTCCAATACAGTTTCCAAACATTTTATTTTTAAAACACAGTTCTGAAAATCATTTGATGCACCCACTATATACCAGTGGCGCCAACAGTACCCAGCGTCCCAAGGTACCGCCAGACAGGAGGTTATAGAAAGAAACCGGCATACGGTCGCGTGGCGTCCCACTGCGCCGCTGCTAACCTGGTGTCCCGGCCAAAGGGGGGTGGCCGCCCTCTCCGATGGCATCCACAGGACACCCTCATAATATCAACCGCGCGCTACTCACACCCACCTGCGCGCTAATCACACCCACCTGCGCGCTAATCACAACCGTGTGCACACTAACCATATCACATATACCATATCACATAATCAGAACACCAGTACGTGCACGGTGCATCTAAAAATTATAAAATCCATAAATTTAAATCATAAAACAAATTTCACATTTTTCATAAGCATAGCGGGCATAATCCATCCGCTTGAACCGGGAAATTCTCCACAATTTCCTTATAATCCATACCATAAATTCCATGATTTTCAAATCCACCAACTCCCAAAATCCATCAATTCAAATATCCACATTTTTCCAAGCATAATAATTTCTCGAAATATCATAATCAAATCTCATAATATTCCATGAGCATATTTTATAAAAATTGAAATCATCAATATAACCAAATATTTTCCTTGAAATATTTGAAAATCAAATCGTGCCCATTTTACTATTAAAACCACACCAATTTCAAAATCCTCAAATCCATAAAATAATTTCACATGGCATAATTTTATAAAATGTACATTTTCTTAAATCCAATAAATTCATAAATAATTCCCCAATAAATTGAATAAATATTTGGCACATAGAATTTAAATTCCAAATATTTAAATCACACACATATTATATTCACAAATTAAATTCCCCAAAATTAATTTGAAGGTGGGTCACTCACCTGGAGCACGCAATTAACCCACGATCCACTACGGGATCAATTCTACGACTCACCGGTGCTCCTAAAACAAAATTCACAGACAGTCAAATAAATTAATATTTTATTCGGGTAAATAATACCCGGTACCCGGGGGGTCAAAACACAAACGATATCTAGAATTTACGAGTTATATACCGAATCGAAGCTCGAGTGATGCTAATCACAGATCCGGTCTTAATTTTCGATGATCGTACCCGACGGGGTTTGAATTTTATCGGGAAGCTTTTCGGGTTTCGGCTCCGCAATTCTCCCAAACCGTCGCGAATTGGTGGAAACGGAAGTCGGATTTGGGTTCAGGAGGTCGAACACTGCGGACTGGAGCTGGCCGGAATTTTCGGGTACTCGCCGGAACAGTATTTTCCGGCGGTGGCCGTTTGCTGTGAAATTTTGCAGATTTGTAGATCGTGAGGAGAGCAATCCAACGGGACCGACGGTGAGCAAAACGGAGGTCGGACGGCGGAGAAATCACCGTTTGAAGATTTTCGACCCCTTGCCGGAAAACGCTCCGATCCCGGCGCGTCGGTGGTCCGATGGCCGTGATTTTTGGTGGGTAGGCCGGACTTGAGGAGAGGATGCTGGGTGTATGGCGCGTGTACTGTATATTGGCCGGAATAGTGCCGATTCGTGGTGGCCGGCGGTGGAGGGGGAAAAATCGCCGCCAAACTTCGGACGTCCGATCCGGGCGCGTCCGGCGGCCGTTCGCCGTGAAATTTGGAGGTTTTGCCGGAAATGAGGTGGGCAATCTGGCTGGCCGGCTCATGTACAGTAACTAGGCCGGAAAACGTGAAAATGGCCGGCGGCCGGCGGGTCCTCTCTCTCTCTTTCTCTCTCCTCTCTCTCTTTCTCTCTCTTTCTCTCTCTTCCCCGAGAGTTTTTAAAAATTAAAACCCTGTATGACACTGTTCATGCCACGTGGACCACTCAGAAGCTGACACGTGGCATTTCACTGTTTACGACCCAAAAACATTAAAATAATACGGTATCCGGTAAACTTCAAACGTCCATAACTTTTTAACCACATGTCCGATCTAAGCGTGCCGCTAGTCTATGAACTCGTATCGATGAGTACTTTACAACCATACAAGAGTCAACTCACAATTACATCACAAGAAAAAGTCAACTCCCGGCACCTTTTAGACAGTTTACACTTCAACTTGTTTTGCCCATAACTTTCAAACCGTAGCTCCGTTTTCGACGTGCTACTAGTCTACGAACTCAGAGCGTCATGCACTTCGCCATGGTACCCTGGTCAACTCGAAATTCCCACTGAGTCAAAAAGTCAACTTTTGACCCCTTTGGTCAACGGTTAACGGTCAACGTGCACGGATTCCGGTGCGATTCGGGACGGGGTGTTACACTAATAGTGAATTTTAACTTTCCTCTTGTGCAACTTTTCTTCTCATGCCCACTAATTAAGGATATTCAAACTAGTCCACAAGAACACGATCTGCAAGTCTTAGTCATAGTCGAAAGCTAACCATAAAGTGCTTCTGAAGCATGCATCCCTAAATCAACAGCCAAGTAGAACTTTAATCGCTATCTGGATCTTGTTTGATTCTCTAAAACGCTGTCGTACTTTCTCTTGTGAACGATAATTTAAGCACGAAATCCATGTTTACATCTTGTCCGCTTTGGGCCGGGCCCGCACGGTTTTGCTCTTCCCGACCCCAGAACAACGATGGGTCATAGGAAAAGCTCTCGCAAAGGAAAGGTATCCACACCCACTTATATGGCATACTTCGTTCCCCTTTCCAACCGATGTGGGATGTTACAGCACATCTCTTACTAGCATGAGACCTTTTAGGCAAGCTTTTAGAGCCTAGGTTAAAGAAAAATCGTATGGGTTGAACCCAAAGAGGACAATATCATATTAGTGAGGGTGGATCATGGACCTAGAGTGTGACATAAAGTATGATATGGAAAATATTGTTTAGTGAATACTAATATTTACATAGGGTTGTGAGTTGAATTCTTCCTAGAAGTTCTTTATTGCCACGATATCGTTAGTACATTAAGGGCCATGAATTGCATTACTCATATAGGTTCTTATTTACCACAATATCTTTAAGACGTTAGGGGTCATGGATTGTATTCTTCTCATAGGTTTTGTACTGTTTGTGGTGTTCCAAGATGTCATACACCACTTTGCAGCATTAGGTATATAATATGGTACATTATTTGTTTTTTGAATATATTTATAGTGTAACAGCCCAGACCACCCGCATGCGATATTGTCCGTTTTGGGCCGGGCCCGCACGGTTTTGCTCTTCCCAACCCCAGAACAACGGTGGGTCACAGGAAAAGGCCTCGCAAGGGAAAGGTATCCACACCCACTTATATGGCATGCTTCGTTCCCCTTTCCAATCGATGTGGGATGTTACAATCCACCCTCCTTAGGGCCCAGCGTCCTTGCTGGCACACCGATCCGAGTCCGGCTCTGATACCACTGTAACAGCCCAGACCACCCGCATGTGATATTGTCCGCTTTGGGCCGGGCCCGCACGGTTTTGCTCTTCCCGACCCCAGAACAACGGTGGGTCACAGGAAAAGGCCTCGCAAGGAAAAGGTATCCACACCCACTTAAATGGCATTCTTCGTTCCCCTTTCCAACCGATGTGGGATGTTACATGTGCCCACACATATATGTCACTTAACCAACATTTTTTTTAGCAATATGAGATTGTTCACCGATCTTGCTCATTCTTGTCTTATATCCTTCAAGCCTCACAAGTCTTACAATGCACCCTCATTGGACCCAACGTCCTTACTAGTACACTTCTTATTAGGGATATATATTCCAAACAAATTGTACCATAAACTAGAATCTAATATATAAAACCAAACCATATATTGAAATATTTCAAATTATTATTTCATGCTTAAACAATATATATATATATATATATATATGAAATTATAGCATGGATACCAACAGTGAAATGTATATCACCACAAAATTATTTTTATGCACTTTGAAATTTAAAACACTTAAATAATGCTTAAAAATATACAATTTTCTCGTTCACTTTCTTAAAAGCAGTTTTCTTTCAATTGGACTAAAATATCATTTCAAATACCAAAACATTTAAATACTAATATTAACAAGTTCAAAATGAATAAATTAAAGTCTAGAACCATGTAAAATCTAGCCAAAAATCAAATGACATGATATCACATATATGTAAATATAGATAATCATATGTGGATAAATAAATATTTTTATTCTCAAACAATATATACATATATTGTAGTAGTATTCCCAAATTCATTTAAAAAGTAAGACTACCCACAGATATTACTGATAATTGTTCATGCTCCTCCATAAAGTTACCTTCATGCACAGTACAAATGCCTAAAATATAATAAAATATTTTTTAAGTTTCAAAAGCTAGACGAAAGACATTGGTGTGCACTAAATATCTAAAAATAGTTTACATAACTCTAAGATTACATAAATTGGACAGCAAATAATCTAACCATATTGGACATCAAATAGTCTAATCATATACGAACCCTTTAGAGCTGGTATCCAAATTGAGTTTTTTCATTCAAAGGTCAATTTTATGAAATTGAACCTTCTAATGGATTCTAATATAATCTAGCAACACATTTTCGATATCAATTTGGACCTAAATTTCCATATACAGTCCAATTTATCCAGTATTAAACCAATTGACCTAGAAATGGGTAATTATTCAAATTGTGACCAAAATTGACAAATTATGTACCAAATCAAAGCTTGTGGAATAGGTAACAATATGCTAAGCTTACCATGGATAAAAAAATGTTGCCGATGATAAGAAAATGTGTCCAAAGTTTTGGCCAAACTTGAGGTTGCTAGATCTCTTCAATGTTGTAGAATCAAGGCAAACAAAGGTTAAAAATGAACTTAGGGTTTCAAAATAGTGAAGGAGGAGGTATCACACTGCTTTAAATGGCTAGAAACGGCCAAGTTTTTGGATACCTGATTGAAATGTTGGCGATATCTTCCAACTGTCGATCTTGGCATGTCTGATGATGGTTTGCCATGAAATTCAAGGGCAAGGCTGGAAAATGTATTGGGAGAGGGTTCGATGCACGTAGTTCAATTCAACCGGAAAATGGGTTAGTTCCGAAGACACGCCTAGCTTGGTGGCAAGTTTCTGGGTTGATCTGGTTGTTCACGAGTCTGCATGGTACTCTTGGGTTCCAAGATTTTGGAGGGGCATGTTGGGTAATTTTGAATTTGTTTTTCCAATGTGTGATCACCATGTATTTATAGACATTTGGGTCCACTAAAAGAGCAAAATGGATGTTAGTTTGGACACTAATAAAATATTGATGCTCAAAATTTTATAGACCCATAATTTTTTAACTACAATGGAGAATTAGGCATACTATTAGTTTATAAATTCGTGTCGATGAGCTCTATATAATGGTATATTGATCTAACCTAAAACTTGATCACATAAAAAGTCAAATTTAGATTGATATATTGTTTAGTTGGTTAAATAATCAAACTTGTATAACAAGAATATTTTTAAATACGAGTTGTTACATAAATTTATAACAAATCTCTCATTGGGAGACTTCGATAGATTTTCCATTGGGATCACCCTTATCATTCTTTGAATATTGTTAAAAGCTGAGATTTATATATATAATCAATCTCTCATTAGGAAACCATGATAGAGTTAAAACCCTAAATACATTTTTAAATATCAGCTCTTAAAAAAATTCAAGGTTAATAACTAAGGTACAAATAGAAAATCCATTAGGATGTCCTACTAAAAGACTGACTATGTATATATGATGAAGATAAATGCAAAATTGGTCATAGTTCAAGGACATTAATGTAAAAGGATAAAAATAATATATATATATATATATATAATTATAAATATAGTCCAACATTCTATAGTATCCTATCCGATGCGGATAGCTTTGAGAGGATAGCTTGCTGGTAATGCCCACTACTTTAATTGTGAGAGAAATTTATGTTCAACAGTTGAATGATTAAAACAAAAAATAAAGAAAAAGTCTGTATTATCCATTGAAACATATCAAATAGACAATCAAAGTGTTCAATTTAACATTAATATTAACAGCAGTGCTAGGTTTATCAAAATATTCATTAAATTATTAACCAAATGACATAGTAGATGATGTGATAATATTTAATTTGCTTACTATTTTCGTAGTTCACTTTTCTATTTAAATGTTTACTCGTATATTTTTGGATTATATAAATATATCAACTAATAATATTTCAACATATTATTTAATAGCTAAATTTCATAAGTATTTTGATAAATGTAGCATTACTGTAGTATTAATTAATATTAATTATTACTAAAAGCATATATTGTTTTTTGATAATAAAATATATCTATATTAGAAATTAATGGCTACACAATTTATATTCACTCAATATTCTATTTGGTGTACATAGCTAATAATATAATGCCACATGTCAATAAATAACATATCATATTTTAAGGCTATGTAACCAAAATTAACGCCGTTACCTTTTTTTTTTATATTAATTTATATTTCTCAACGATCTTATTAATTTATATTTCTCAAAACAATTAGTTCCGTCAATGTTATTAAAAAAATTCAATAGAGAAAAAAAAAAAAAACGCTCTTTCCTTCAATGTTTATATTATTTTTCCTTTTATGCGTCTTTATGGAAAAAGCGATAAAATCCTTAATTTCTTTCGCTTTTATCTTTACCTTTCTGCAACTTCGCCATTGTTTGCCCCGGCTTTTTTTTTCTTTTTTTTTTTTTTTTTGCCTCTTGCTCACTGTGTTGAAAAAGAGTAAAACTTCCTTCTCAAATGATAAGAAGGATGATGGTGGCAGTGAATTTTTGTGTGCACAAAAACCAACCCGATTAAAAATTGATTCATAATCAATAAACTTTTCTCATCTATTAGTTAATTCAAATAAATTCGGCCACCACTTTCATTTTTTCTGCTTTTATTTTCACCCATAAACAATTTTGGACACCTTCAGACTGCAGATTGACGCTTCATCCTTTAGCAATAAAAAAACTATTTTTTATAACAAGAAGAAAATCTTAACAGGAAACTTACAATCCCATGTTAATTGGTAATTATTATAATACTTTCAATAGTTGTTTGATGCTTTTAATTTTAATTTGAAACCAACAACTCTATTTGTAGATGGTAGATGTGCAAATCCAGAGAAGGAAAAATCAAAGAAGATATATATAAAAATGGAGAAGCTGCGAAAAGGAAAAGATAAAAGCAAAACAAATAGTTAAAGAGATGGAATCAATCAATTTTACAACAGTTTTTTAGAGAAGCAGAACGATGCACAGAACGAGGAAAAAATAATATTACAGCCGAATGTATAAATAGATCGATTTTCCGAAAAGAAGGTGAGAAATAGGAAATAATAAATTTCACAGAAAAAAAAAATAAAAAAAAAACAAAAAAAATAGAGGACTGCTTTAAGCGGAATATTAATCTTGCCTATGAGGCTTTTAATCTGAGCTGTTATTTATTGAAGTTAACTTCCATATCATCCTTCTCAGACAGATCAGCATGTTCCCCCCTTATGTAAGGAAGCATGTTTTCAAGAAAAGACAATTTAGTGGATTATAATATTAAATTTAAGTCTTCATATATATGCGAGCAATTTCAAGCCACATTTTGCGTGATCAATGGAAACCTTGAGATTACTGTGAGCTTTGTTTCTTTCTAGCTATTAATTAATACATAAAAAATTAATGAAATTAATTAAGTTCATTCAGCACAAAAATACTTCAATTCATAAGGCTGTGTTTTGTGCATTATATTATTACGGGAAAAATTGTAACTTTGTTTTTCTTTTCTTCATTTTATGTAAAAATCCATGAAGTTAATTTCGATTTTTCAGTTAATAAAGAAAAAATTCATAGACAAAAAATAATAATAATAATAATAATATAATAAATAAATCTAATACGCAAAACGTAAAATTGAGAATAAAATCATTGTAAATATTAAAAAATTTTCTAAACTAAGAAATCGTTTTCCCCACTCATTTTTCATCTATATTACAACATCATAAACTAAACGAATTTGAAGGGTTGACTTAAATTATTTTCTACAAAAATAAAATACAATAATCTTAAATTTTAAATATTCTAGAACAAAAAATAAATAAATAACAACGATGCCATGCAAATGACCATTTAGAAAAAATGCTACAAGCAAATTTATATTGGTAAAGAAGGATAAATATTTATATATACATATATATACACGCAATTAGATTAATATAAAATCATCAGGATATCTTTTATCAACCATATCATTTTATAAATAATATTTAAAAAATTTTATTTATGATTTATTGGATTTTCTCTAAATAGGATTTTGAATTAACATTAAATTCATATTAATTGGTCACTTTAAATCATTGATTGATTTTTAAATTTCAAACTTTTGAAACGATTTAGGCTAATAAATGAAAATATGAGCTAAAACTATTATATCATGTTAAGAATCTTGAGAATTGCAAAACTAATCTAGGTCTTAACCATCAAGCTAATATTAACATGAGAATCATGTATAATTTATTAGAGTGCCGTACAAGCTCTAATTTTTTTTTTTTTTTGGCATAAAATTTCATTTGTAAAACCAAACTCCTAGGTTTCTTCTGCTGTAGGCTGATTTGGAGTACTCTAGGGTTTCACTTCATTTCCCTTTAGGGTTTTCTTCCACGGTTGGTAAAAAAGAAACTTTTGGGGTCTACTACTCAGGAAGAATCATGTTCTTCACAGCATTAATTTTCAGAATTATATAATTTCTACATATCCCAACTCATAATTGGCACATACAAGCCAAACACATGTGACACATGCATATGTGCCTTGCTATGTACATAATATACCCACCATATACATACACATGTATTTATGTACATATGCATAGAGATAGATTGCTAGAAGTTAAAGGGTATAATAATATTTAATAGCTTTCCAACGTCACAGTTTTTTTCCCGGAAAGAGTACTCCTCCAAACAAACTTTACGGCCAACTTCCCAAACTCCAAAATATTCATTCTTTTTTTCTTATTATAAAATATTTTTTTTATATATGGTAATACGTAATCCAAGCTAACCGTTATGATTATTCCAGAGAGCCCTTTTTGTAACACCCCGTCCCGAATCGCACCGGAATCCGTGCACGTTGACCGAGGTTGACCGTTGACCGTTGACCGAAGGGGTCAAAGTTGACTTTTTGACTCGGTGGGAATTTCGAGTTGACCAGGGTACCGTGGCGAAGTGCATGACGCCCTGAGTTCGTAGACTAGTAGCACGTCGAAAACGGAGCTACGGTTTGAAAGTTATGGGCAAAACAAGTTGAAGTGTAAACTGTCTAAAAGGTGCCGGGAGTTGACTTTTTCTTGTGATGTAATTGTGAGTTGACTCTTGTATGGTTGTAAAGTACTCGTCGATACGAGTTCATAGACTAGCGGCACGCTTAAATCGGACATCCGGTTAAAAAGTTATGGACGTTTGAAGTTTACCGGATACCGTATTATTTTAATGTTTTTGGGTCGTGAACAGTGAAATGCCACGTGTCAGCTTCTGAGTGGTCCACGTGGCATGAACAGTGTCACCCAGGGTTTTAATTTTGAAAAACTCTCGGGGAAGAGAGAGAAAGAGAGAGAAGAGAGAGAAAGAGAGAGAGGAGAGAGAAAGAGGACCCGCCGGCCGCCGGCCATTTTCACGTTTTTCCGGCCTAGTTACTGTACACGCGCCGGCCAGCCAGATTGCCCACCTCATTTCCGGCAAAACCTCCAAATTTCACGGCGAACGGCCGCCGGACGCGCCCGGATCGGACGTCCGAAGTTTGGCGGCGATTTTTCCCCTCCACCGCCGGCCACCGCGAATCGGCACTATTCCGGCCTATAAACAGTACACGCGCCTGACAGCCTTGATCCTCTCCTCAAGTCCGGCCTACCCACCAAAAATCACGACCATCGGACCACCGACGCGCCGGGATCGGAGCGTTTTCCGGCGAGGGGTCGAAAATCTTCAAACGGTGATTTCTCCGCCGTCCGACCTCCGTTTTGCTCACCGTCGGTCCCGTTGGATTGCTCTCCTCACGATCTACAAATCTGCAAAATTTCACAGCAAACGGCCACCGTCGGAAATTACTGTTCCGGCGACGGTTGCCGGTGACGTGGCGGCCCGCCGGAAAGTACTGTTCCGGCGAGTACCCCGAAAATTCCGGCCAGCTCCAGTCCGCAGTGTTCGACCTCCTGAACCCAAATCCGACTTCCGTTTCCACCAATTCGCGACGGTTTGGGAGAATTGCGGAGCCGAAACCCGAAAAGCTTCCCGATAAAATTCCGACCCCGTCGGGTACGATCATCGGAAATTAAGACCGGATCTGTGATTAGCATCACTCGAGCTTCGATTCGGTATATAATTCGTAAATTTTAGTTATCGTTTGGTGTTCGCTCCCCGGGTACCCATTTGGGGATTACCCGAATAAAATATTAATATTTGTGGTTTTGGTACTGTGGATGTTTTAGGTGCACGTGCAAGTAGCGGAGTCGATCCTGCGGAGGATCTTGATTGAGATACGTGCACAAGGTGAGTGACCCACCTTCAAATTAATTTTGGGAATTTAATTGGTGAATATATAATGTGTGATTTAAATATTTGGAATTTAATTTCTATGTGCCAAATATTTATTTGAATTATTGTGGAATTATTTGTGAATTTATCGGATTTAAGAAAATGTGTATTTCACCAATTTATGCCATGTGGAATTATTTTATGGTTTTGAGGATTTTGAAATTGGTGTGGTTTTAATGGTAAATTGGGCACGATTCGATTTTCAAATAGTTCAAGGAAAATATTTGGTTATGTTGGTGATTTCAATTTTTATGAAATATGCCCATAAAATATTATGGGATTTGATTATGATATTTCGAGAAATTATTTATGCTTGGAAAAAATGTGGATATTTGAATTGATGGATTTGGGAGTTGGTGGATTTGAAAATCATGGGATTTATGGTATTAATTATAAGGAAATTGTGGAGAATTTCCCGGTTCAAGCGGATGGATTATGCCCGCTATGTTTATGAAAAATGTGAAATTTGTTTTATAATTTAAATTGTGGATTTTATGATTTTTAGATGCACCGTGCACGTACTGGTGTTCTGATTATGTGATATGGTATATGTGATATGGATATTGTGCACACGGATATGATTAGCGCGCAGGTGGGTGTGAGTAGCGCGCGGTTGATATTATGAGGGTGTCCTGTGGATGCCATCGGAGAGGGCGGCCACCCCCCATTGGCCGGGACACCAGGTTAGCAGCGGCGCAGTGGGACGCCACGCGACCGTATGCCGGTTTCTTTCTATAACCTCCTGTCTGGCGGTACCTTGGGACGCTGGGTACTGTTGGCGCCACTGGTATATAGTGGGTGCATCAAATGATTTTCAGAACTGTGTTTTAAAAATAAAATGTTTGGAAACTGAATTAGAATTAAAAATATAATTGTTACCGCTTCTGGTATTTAATTGATGTCTTGGTTTTCGGGAAATATGAATAAAGGGTTTTGTGAAAATGTTTTAAAAGGGGAACCTTTCCAACTGAGAGAATTGTAAGGGTTTTGAGAGACATTATTATTTCCAAATAATTATTATTTCCAAATAATTATTATTTATATACCTATTACCGTGGTATGATAGTGTAGAGTAGTTGGGTCGCTCACTGAGATGATTAGCATCTCACACTCTTAAATTCCGTTCCTCTAGGTACCAGGTTGTCGGTGTTCACTCGGAGCGGACTTGATCTTCCTCGCTGTATTTGTTCGTGCAGTACCTTGTTCTTCTTTTACTGCAGTTGTACTATTTCTTTCACTTTTACCGTATTCTGTATTTTGTAGTACTTCAGTACTTCATAAAGCTCTGTATACTGTATGGGACACTTAAGTATTTGTATTGCACTGGATTACTGTATTTTTATTTTGGAGTGCTGAAATTTGTGGAACCAGTTCGTAGTACTGTGGGAGGAATAAGGGAACAATTATAGAAGTGTGTTTTCAGTGCAGGAACTTTTGTGGTAAGTCCATCCCTTAGGGGAGGTTCTGCCGGATCTTCCACAGAAGGGTCCGGTAGGGTTTCCCTGGGATCAGGGCTTGTCTAGGGTTCCGGTGGGGAACTTTGGACGGGTCCTGACAGTTGGTATCAGAGCATAGGTTCTTGTAATCCTAAGGGACTGTGCATTGCTGTACAGCCCATCCGTAAATTCCTTCCTTTTGTAATCGTGCTTAAGTGTCCCTGTTTCTAAACTCTTGTTTGTTTCTTCAGTAATCGACTACGATGAGTCGGCGGGACACACGTAGAACTCGGGAACGCTCGGCTGAGAGTTCCGGGAGTCGATCAAGCCTTAGAGATCTGATCTCTCAGCTAACTAGAGCCTTAGGAGGTTCAAGCTCTAGTAACCGATCCGTGGATCAGGCTCGACGTTTAGGAGCCGTGGAGTTCGATGGAAGCCAAGGCCCAGCTGCAGCCTTGAAGTGGCTATCCAGCATGGAGAAAATCTTGGAAGAGGGGATGCAGTGCCCCGATGAGGATATGGTGAGGATTTCTGGGTTCATGTTAGAGGGAGACGCCCGGAAGTGGTGGCAAATGGAGAAGACCCGCAGAAGGCATACGTGGGACCAGTTCAAGATTGCCTTCTCTACTGAGTTCTGTCCTCCTACCTACCGTGAGGCGAGAAGGAGAGAGTTCGAGGGACTGCGCCAGGGAAACATGACGGTGACAGAGTACGAGAGGAGGTTCCGGGAGCTGTCAGAGTTCTGCATGCACTTGATTCCCGACGATCACGCGAAGAAGGTGAGGTTCATAGACGGGTTGAACGAGAGCATCGGCTACACCCTTTCTGGGTCAGTACACCCCACCTATCAGTCCGCCAGGGATGCAGCGCTCGAGCTAGAGAGACAGGCGGAGATACACAGACCCTCGAGGCGCAGACCGTTCGAAGGTTCGTACAGCGGGGTACCTCGACAGGGGGCATCTAAGAAGAGTCATAGTTCAGGCTCAGACAGTGGTGGGTTCAGCCTTCGAGGCAGATTTCAGAGGAGAGGCGGCTATCGTATGCCCCAACCAGCGCGCCATTCCATCAGCGGCGGCACGAGCTCATATCAGCACTCTGGGTTTAGCCCCAAGCCATTCTGCAGACGTTGCAATAGAGCACACCATGGGATTTGCCAGTTTGAGGGTGTGTGCTTTCAGTGTGGACAGGCGGGACATATTAAGAGAAATTGCCCTTATGGAGAGGCGGGAGTGTTAGGGGCGAGCCCACCATCACATCAGGCCAGTGGATCGCGGGGTCAGAGTTCCCGAGGGAGTTATGCAGTAGGAGGTTCATCGGGATCAGTCCCACAGCCTGTTGGACCGAGCAGGGGTAGAGGACGGAGGCCCCAGCAGACAGGGCAGGGTCGAGTGTTTGCGATGACCCAGCAGGAGGCCCTAGCTACACCGGACGTCGTGGCAGGTACGTTGAATATATTTGGTAATGATGCATTAGTACTTATAGACCCGGGAGCAACACATTCATTTATCTCCAAGGAATTCGTCACTCGGGTCGGTATGACCCCTACTTCTTTAGAATGTCTAGTAGAGATAGCCACTCCTGCAGGAGAATCCTTGTGGCCTAGCCAGTTAATCAAGAAATGTTTCTTCTGCATCGAAGATCAAGTGATGGAGGCGGACTTGATCCTGTTGGATCTGTCCGGACTTGATGTAATTTTGGGCATGGATTGGTTGGCAAGGAACCATGCATCTGTAGACTGTTTCAGCAAGGAAGTTACATTCAGGAGGCCAGGGTTGCCAGAAGTAGTATTCCGTGGAGGAGTTGGAAGGCCCTTACCGAGGTTGATATCTACCCTTACCGCCAAGAAGCTACTGAATAAAGGTTGCCAGGGGTATTTGGCTCATGTGATAGATACCCGAGTAAGTGGGGTCAGGTTGGAAGACATGCCCGTTGTGAGGGATTTCCCAGACGTGTTTCCTGAGGAGTTACCAGGATTGCCTCCGGAAAGGGAAGTTGACTTTCCCATTGAATTGATTCCAGGCACCGTGCCTATTTCTCTACCACCGTATCGGATGGCTCCAGCGGAGTTAAGGGAGCTAAAGGTCCAGTTGCAAGATTTGGTAGATAAGGGGTTTATTAGACCAAGTATATCGCCGTGGGGAGCCCCAGTTTTGTTTGTAAAGAAAAAGGATGGTAGTCTAAGGCTGTGTATAGACTACCGACAACTTAATAAGGTCACCATTCCTAATCGCTATCCGTTGCCAAGGATAGATGATCTATTCGACCAACTCCAAGGTGCCAAGGTGTTCTCCAAGATCGACTTGAGGTCGGGATACCATCAGTTAAGGATCCGAGAGTCGGACATTCCTAAGACTGCCTTTAGGACGAGGTACGGACATTATGAATTCCTAGTGATGTCGTTCGGACTCACCAACGCCCCAGCAGCTTTCATGGACTTGATGAATAGGGTGTTTCGTCCGTACTTGGATCATTTTGTCATTGTATTTATCGATGACATTCTGATCTATTCAAGGAGCCAAGAAGAGCACGTGAGGCATTTGAAGAGAGTGCTCCAAACTCTAAGGCAGCATCAGCTATATGCTAAATTCGACAAGTGTGAATTCTGGTTAAATCAAGTGGGTTTTCTCGGACATATCGTGTCGGCAGAAGGTATCTATGTGGACCCTGATAAGGTAAAGGCAGTGTTGAGTTGGGAGCGCCCTACCACTGTGAGGGAGGTACGAAGTTTTCTTGGATTAGCGGGTTACTACCGTCGTTTTATTGAAGGGTTTTCAAGGACTGCCGGGCCGCTTCATAGATTGACCCGAAAGAATGTTGAACTTAGTTGGACGGACAGGTGTGAACAGAGTTTTCAGGAGTTGAAGCAAAAGTTGACATCCGCACCTGTTTTAACTTTACCTGATGGGAATGAAGGTTTTGAAGTTTATTGTGATGCATCCCATCAAGGGTTGGGTTGCGTGCTAATGCAGAATCAAAGGGTGGTAGCGTATGCATCTCGGCAATTGAAGCAGCACGAACAGAATTACCCTACGCACGACTTAGAATTGGCGGCGGTAGTCTTTGCTCTAAAGAAGTGGAGGCACTACTTGTATGGGGCCACGTGCCAAATCTATACCGACCACAAGAGCCTCAAGTATATTTTCACTCAGAAGGAGTTAAATATGAGGCAAAGGCGATGGATGGAGTTGTTAAAGGATTATGACTGTGTGATTGACTATCACCCGGGTAAGGCGAATGTAGTGGCAGATGCTTTGAGTAGGAAGGCTACTGGATCCCTTGCTCACATCCAAGTCATCCAACTACCTCTCATGGTGGAGTTGAAGAAGATGGGGGTGTTAATGCATATGCATCCTTCAGGAGTTCTCATGGCTAGCTTCCAGGTACGACCGGTGTTGGTGGATCGTATAGTAAAGACCCAAATGGAAGATCCTAAGTTGAGGACAATTAAGGGCAAGGTACAAGAAGGTCTTGATCCGGAATTTTCCATAAGGAGGGATGGAGCCCTCGTGTATAAAGGACGACTTTGCGTTCCGGATATCCCAGGACTCAAGAAGGAGATTTTGGAGGAGGCGCATAGCTCGATGTATGCGATGCATCCTGGGAGTACCAAGATGTATCGGACGCTTGTTAAGTATTATTGGTGGATTGGTATGAAGAGAGAAGTGGCAGACTTTGTATCAAAGTGTTTGATTTGTCAACAAGTGAAAGCAGAAAGACAGAAGCCTTCGGGACTACTCCAACCTTTACCGATTCCCGTGTGGAAGTGGGAAGAACTCAACATGGACTTCGTATTCAAGCTTCCTTCCACACCTAGAAGGTACGACGGCATTTGGGTAATCATTGATCGTCTCACCAAGTCGGCACACTTCCTACCGGTACGAGAACGTTTTTCGCCCGAGAAGTTAGCCCAGTTGTTCGTGCAACGCATTGTAAGTCTTCATGGAGTACCGTTAGCCATCGTCTCCGATCGAGATCCGCGCTTTACTTCACGACTATGGCGGAAGTTGGCTGATGCACTAGGAGCAAGACTTAACTACAGCACCGCTTTTCACCCACAATCTGATGGACAAGCAGAGCGCACAATCCAGACATTAGAAGACATGCTAAGGTCTTGCATTATGCAATTTAGCGGTAGCTGGGATGAACAACTGCCACTGATAGAGTTTGTCTACAACAACAGTTATCAAGCGAGTACTGGAATGTCCCCGTATGAAGCTTTATATGGGAGGCAGTGTCGGACACCTTTGTGTTGGAGTGAGGTAGGAGAAGAGAGGCTCCTTGCAACAACTAATGCGGTCGGATCTGAGTATTTAAGGATGACCTTGGACAAGGTGAAGATCATTAGGGATCGATTGAAGGTTGCCCAAGATAGACAGAAGAGTTACGCCGATGTGCGTAGAAAGGATTTGGAATTCGAGGTAGGAGATTGGGTATTCCTAAAACTATCTCCATGGAAAGGAGTAGTACGTTTTGGACGACGAGGTAAGTTGGGTCCTCGTTATATTGGGCCTTACGAGGTTACGGAGAGGATTGGCCCGGTGGCGTATAGGTTGGTGTTACCGGAAGAGCTAGCTCGAGTACACAACGTGTTTCATGTGTCGATGCTACGGAAGTATATTGCAGACCCTTCGCACGTACTCGAGAGTCCGGATATAGAGATAAGGGAAGATCTTTCGTATGTGGAGCAGCCAGTACAGATTTTGGATCGCGAGGAACGCACGCTACGCAACAAGACTATTCCTCTAGTTAAGGTCTTATGGCGGAACCACTTGGTCGAGGAAGCAACGTGGGAACCCGAAGCACAGATGCGTGAGCAGTACTCGTATCTGTTCCAGTGACGTGCGGAAATTTCGAGGACGAAATTTTTGTAAGGGGGGAAGGCTGTAACACCCCGTCCCGAATCGCACCGGAATCCGTGCACGTTGACCGAGGTTGACCGTTGACCGTTGACCGAAGGGGTCAAAGTTGACTTTTTGACTCGGTGGGAATTTCGAGTTGACCAGGGTACCGTGGCGAAGTGCATGACGCCCTGAGTTCGTAGACTAGTAGCACGTCGAAAACGGAGCTACGGTTTGAAAGTTATGGGCAAAACAAGTTGAAGTGTAAACTGTCTAAAAGGTGCCGGGAGTTGACTTTTTCTTGTGATGTAATTGTGAGTTGACTCTTGTATGGTTGTAAAGTACTCGTCGATACGAGTTCATAGACTAGCGGCACGCTTAAATCGGACATCCGGTTAAAAAGTTATGGACGTTTGAAGTTTACCGGATACCGTATTATTTTAATGTTTTTGGGTCGTGAACAGTGAAATGCCACGTGTCAGCTTCTGAGTGGTCCACGTGGCATGAACAGTGTCACCCAGGGTTTTAATTTTGAAAAACTCTCGGGGAAGAGAGAGAAAGAGAGAGAAGAGAGAGAAAGAGAGAGAGGAGAGAGAAAGAGGACCCGCCGGCCGCCGGCCATTTTCACGTTTTTCCGGCCTAGTTACTGTACACGCGCCGGCCAGCCAGATTGCCCACCTCATTTCCGGCAAAACCTCCAAATTTCACGGCGAACGGCCGCCGGACGCGCCCGGATCGGACGTCCGAAGTTTGGCGGCGATTTTTCCCCTCCACCGCCGGCCACCGCGAATCGGCACTATTCCGGCCTATAAACAGTACACGCGCCTGACAGCCTTGATCCTCTCCTCAAGTCCGGCCTACCCACCAAAAATCACGACCATCGGACCACCGACGCGCCGGGATCGGAGCGTTTTCCGGCGAGGGGTCGAAAATCTTCAAACGGTGATTTCTCCGCCGTCCGACCTCCGTTTTGCTCACCGTCGGTCCCGTTGGATTGCTCTCCTCACGATCTACAAATCTGCAAAATTTCACAGCAAACGGCCACCGTCGGAAATTACTGTTCCGGCGACGGTTGCCGGTGACGTGGCGGCCCGCCGGAAAGTACTGTTCCGGCGAGTACCCCGAAAATTCCGGCCAGCTCCAGTCCGCAGTGTTCGACCTCCTGAACCCAAATCCGACTTCCGTTTCCACCAATTCGCGACGGTTTGGGAGAATTGCGGAGCCGAAACCCGAAAAGCTTCCCGATAAAATTCCGACCCCGTCGGGTACGATCATCGGAAATTAAGACCGGATCTGTGATTAGCATCACTCGAGCTTCGATTCGGTATATAATTCGTAAATTTTAGTTATCGTTTGGTGTTCGCTCCCCGGGTACCCATTTGGGGATTACCCGAATAAAATATTAATATTTGTGGTTTTGGTACTGTGGATGTTTTAGGTGCACGTGCAAGTAGCGGAGTCGATCCTGCGGAGGATCTTGATTGAGATACGTGCACAAGGTGAGTGACCCACCTTCAAATTAATTTTGGGAATTTAATTGGTGAATATATAATGTGTGATTTAAATATTTGGAATTTAATTTCTATGTGCCAAATATTTATTTGAATTATTGTGGAATTATTTGTGAATTTATCGGATTTAAGAAAATGTGTATTTCACCAATTTATGCCATGTGGAATTATTTTATGGTTTTGAGGATTTTGAAATTGGTGTGGTTTTAATGGTAAATTGGGCACGATTCGATTTTCAAATAGTTCAAGGAAAATATTTGGTTATGTTGGTGATTTCAATTTTTATGAAATATGCCCATAAAATATTATGGGATTTGATTATGATATTTCGAGAAATTATTTATGCTTGGAAAAAATGTGGATATTTGAATTGATGGATTTGGGAGTTGGTGGATTTGAAAATCATGGGATTTATGGTATTAATTATAAGGAAATTGTGGAGAATTTCCCGGTTCAAGCGGATGGATTATGCCCGCTATGTTTATGAAAAATGTGAAATTTGTTTTATAATTTAAATTGTGGATTTTATGATTTTTAGATGCACCGTGCACGTACTGGTGTTCTGATTATGTGATATGGTATATGTGATATGGATATTGTGCACACGGATATGATTAGCGCGCAGGTGGGTGTGAGTAGCGCGCGGTTGATATTATGAGGGTGTCCTGTGGATGCCATCGGAGAGGGCGGCCACCCCCCATTGGCCGGGACACCAGGTTAGCAGCGGCGCAGTGGGACGCCACGCGACCGTATGCCGGTTTCTTTCTATAACCTCCTGTCTGGCGGTACCTTGGGACGCTGGGTACTGTTGGCGCCACTGGTATATAGTGGGTGCATCAAATGATTTTCAGAACTGTGTTTTAAAAATAAAATGTTTGGAAACTGAATTAGAATTAAAAATATAATTGTTACCGCTTCTGGTATTTAATTGATGTCTTGGTTTTCGGGAAATATGAATAAAGGGTTTTGTGAAAATGTTTTAAAAGGGGAACCTTTCCAACTGAGAGAATTGTAAGGGTTTTGAGAGACATTATTATTTCCAAATAATTATTATTTCCAAATAATTATTATTTATATACCTATTACCGTGGTATGATAGTGTAGAGTAGTTGGGTCGCTCACTGAGATGATTAGCATCTCACACTCTTAAATTCCGTTCCTCTAGGTACCAGGTTGTCGGTGTTCACTCGGAGCGGACTTGATCTTCCTCGCTGTATTTGTTCGTGCAGTACCTTGTTCTTCTTTTACTGCAGTTGTACTATTTCTTTCACTTTTACCGTATTCTGTATTTTGTAGTACTTCAGTACTTCATAAAGCTCTGTATACTGTATGGGACACTTAAGTATTTGTATTGCACTGGATTACTGTATTTTTATTTTGGAGTGCTGAAATTTGTGGAACCAGTTCGTAGTACTGTGGGAGGAATAAGGGAACAATTATAGAAGTGTGTTTTCAGTGCAGGAACTTTTGTGGTAAGTCCATCCCTTAGGGGAGGTTCTGCCGGATCTTCCACAGAAGGGTCCGGTAGGGTTTCCCTGGGATCAGGGCTTGTCTAGGGTTCCGGTGGGGAACTTTGGACGGGTCCTGACAGTTGGTATCAGAGCATAGGTTCTTGTAATCCTAAGGGACTGTGCATTGCTGTACAGCCCATCCGTAAATTCCTTCCTTTTGTAATCGTGCTTAAGTGTCCCTGTTTCTAAACTCTTGTTTGTTTCTTCAGTAATCGACTACGATGAGTCGGCGGGACACACGTAGAACTCGGGAACGCTCGGCTGAGAGTTCCGGGAGTCGATCAAGCCTTAGAGATCTGATCTCTCAGCTAACTAGAGCCTTAGGAGGTTCAAGCTCTAGTAACCGATCCGTGGATCAGGCTCGACGTTTAGGAGCCGTGGAGTTCGATGGAAGCCAAGGCCCAGCTGCAGCCTTGAAGTGGCTATCCAGCATGGAGAAAATCTTGGAAGAGGGGATGCAGTGCCCCGATGAGGATATGGTGAGGATTTCTGGGTTCATGTTAGAGGGAGACGCCCGGAAGTGGTGGCAAATGGAGAAGACCCGCAGAAGGCATACGTGGGACCAGTTCAAGATTGCCTTCTCTACTGAGTTCTGTCCTCCTACCTACCGTGAGGCGAGAAGGAGAGAGTTCGAGGGACTGCGCCAGGGAAACATGACGGTGACAGAGTACGAGAGGAGGTTCCGGGAGCTGTCAGAGTTCTGCATGCACTTGATTCCCGACGATCACGCGAAGAAGGTGAGGTTCATAGACGGGTTGAACGAGAGCATCGGCTACACCCTTTCTGGGTCAGTACACCCCACCTATCAGTCCGCCAGGGATGCAGCGCTCGAGCTAGAGAGACAGGCGGAGATACACAGACCCTCGAGGCGCAGACCGTTCGAAGGTTCGTACAGCGGGGTACCTCGACAGGGGGCATCTAAGAAGAGTCATAGTTCAGGCTCAGACAGTGGTGGGTTCAGCCTTCGAGGCAGATTTCAGAGGAGAGGCGGCTATCGTATGCCCCAACCAGCGCGCCATTCCATCAGCGGCGGCACGAGCTCATATCAGCACTCTGGGTTTAGCCCCAAGCCATTCTGCAGACGTTGCAATAGAGCACACCATGGGATTTGCCAGTTTGAGGGTGTGTGCTTTCAGTGTGGACAGGCGGGACATATTAAGAGAAATTGCCCTTATGGAGAGGCGGGAGTGTTAGGGGCGAGCCCACCATCACATCAGGCCAGTGGATCGCGGGGTCAGAGTTCCCGAGGGAGTTATGCAGTAGGAGGTTCATCGGGATCAGTCCCACAGCCTGTTGGACCGAGCAGGGGTAGAGGACGGAGGCCCCAGCAGACAGGGCAGGGTCGAGTGTTTGCGATGACCCAGCAGGAGGCCCTAGCTACACCGGACGTCGTGGCAGGTACGTTGAATATATTTGGTAATGATGCATTAGTACTTATAGACCCGGGAGCAACACATTCATTTATCTCCAAGGAATTCGTCACTCGGGTCGGTATGACCCCTACTTCTTTAGAATGTCTAGTAGAGATAGCCACTCCTGCAGGAGAATCCTTGTGGCCTAGCCAGTTAATCAAGAAATGTTTCTTCTGCATCGAAGATCAAGTGATGGAGGCGGACTTGATCCTGTTGGATCTGTCCGGACTTGATGTAATTTTGGGCATGGATTGGTTGGCAAGGAACCATGCATCTGTAGACTGTTTCAGCAAGGAAGTTACATTCAGGAGGCCAGGGTTGCCAGAAGTAGTATTCCGTGGAGGAGTTGGAAGGCCCTTACCGAGGTTGATATCTACCCTTACCGCCAAGAAGCTACTGAATAAAGGTTGCCAGGGGTATTTGGCTCATGTGATAGATACCCGAGTAAGTGGGGTCAGGTTGGAAGACATGCCCGTTGTGAGGGATTTCCCAGACGTGTTTCCTGAGGAGTTACCAGGATTGCCTCCGGAAAGGGAAGTTGACTTTCCCATTGAATTGATTCCAGGCACCGTGCCTATTTCTCTACCACCGTATCGGATGGCTCCAGCGGAGTTAAGGGAGCTAAAGGTCCAGTTGCAAGATTTGGTAGATAAGGGGTTTATTAGACCAAGTATATCGCCGTGGGGAGCCCCAGTTTTGTTTGTAAAGAAAAAGGATGGTAGTCTAAGGCTGTGTATAGACTACCGACAACTTAATAAGGTCACCATTCCTAATCGCTATCCGTTGCCAAGGATAGATGATCTATTCGACCAACTCCAAGGTGCCAAGGTGTTCTCCAAGATCGACTTGAGGTCGGGATACCATCAGTTAAGGATCCGAGAGTCGGACATTCCTAAGACTGCCTTTAGGACGAGGTACGGACATTATGAATTCCTAGTGATGTCGTTCGGACTCACCAACGCCCCAGCAGCTTTCATGGACTTGATGAATAGGGTGTTTCGTCCGTACTTGGATCATTTTGTCATTGTATTTATCGATGACATTCTGATCTATTCAAGGAGCCAAGAAGAGCACGTGAGGCATTTGAAGAGAGTGCTCCAAACTCTAAGGCAGCATCAGCTATATGCTAAATTCGACAAGTGTGAATTCTGGTTAAATCAAGTGGGTTTTCTCGGACATATCGTGTCGGCAGAAGGTATCTATGTGGACCCTGATAAGGTAAAGGCAGTGTTGAGTTGGGAGCGCCCTACCACTGTGAGGGAGGTACGAAGTTTTCTTGGATTAGCGGGTTACTACCGTCGTTTTATTGAAGGGTTTTCAAGGACTGCCGGGCCGCTTCATAGATTGACCCGAAAGAATGTTGAACTTAGTTGGACGGACAGGTGTGAACAGAGTTTTCAGGAGTTGAAGCAAAAGTTGACATCCGCACCTGTTTTAACTTTACCTGATGGGAATGAAGGTTTTGAAGTTTATTGTGATGCATCCCATCAAGGGTTGGGTTGCGTGCTAATGCAGAATCAAAGGGTGGTAGCGTATGCATCTCGGCAATTGAAGCAGCACGAACAGAATTACCCTACGCACGACTTAGAATTGGCGGCGGTAGTCTTTGCTCTAAAGAAGTGGAGGCACTACTTGTATGGGGCCACGTGCCAAATCTATACCGACCACAAGAGCCTCAAGTATATTTTCACTCAGAAGGAGTTAAATATGAGGCAAAGGCGATGGATGGAGTTGTTAAAGGATTATGACTGTGTGATTGACTATCACCCGGGTAAGGCGAATGTAGTGGCAGATGCTTTGAGTAGGAAGGCTACTGGATCCCTTGCTCACATCCAAGTCATCCAACTACCTCTCATGGTGGAGTTGAAGAAGATGGGGGTGTTAATGCATATGCATCCTTCAGGAGTTCTCATGGCTAGCTTCCAGGTACGACCGGTGTTGGTGGATCGTATAGTAAAGACCCAAATGGAAGATCCTAAGTTGAGGACAATTAAGGGCAAGGTACAAGAAGGTCTTGATCCGGAATTTTCCATAAGGAGGGATGGAGCCCTCGTGTATAAAGGACGACTTTGCGTTCCGGATATCCCAGGACTCAAGAAGGAGATTTTGGAGGAGGCGCATAGCTCGATGTATGCGATGCATCCTGGGAGTACCAAGATGTATCGGACGCTTGTTAAGTATTATTGGTGGATTGGTATGAAGAGAGAAGTGGCAGACTTTGTATCAAAGTGTTTGATTTGTCAACAAGTGAAAGCAGAAAGACAGAAGCCTTCGGGACTACTCCAACCTTTACCGATTCCCGTGTGGAAGTGGGAAGAACTCAACATGGACTTCGTATTCAAGCTTCCTTCCACACCTAGAAGGTACGACGGCATTTGGGTAATCATTGATCGTCTCACCAAGTCGGCACACTTCCTACCGGTACGAGAACGTTTTTCGCCCGAGAAGTTAGCCCAGTTGTTCGTGCAACGCATTGTAAGTCTTCATGGAGTACCGTTAGCCATCGTCTCCGATCGAGATCCGCGCTTTACTTCACGACTATGGCGGAAGTTGGCTGATGCACTAGGAGCAAGACTTAACTACAGCACCGCTTTTCACCCACAATCTGATGGACAAGCAGAGCGCACAATCCAGACATTAGAAGACATGCTAAGGTCTTGCATTATGCAATTTAGCGGTAGCTGGGATGAACAACTGCCACTGATAGAGTTTGTCTACAACAACAGTTATCAAGCGAGTACTGGAATGTCCCCGTATGAAGCTTTATATGGGAGGCAGTGTCGGACACCTTTGTGTTGGAGTGAGGTAGGAGAAGAGAGGCTCCTTGCAACAACTAATGCGGTCGGATCTGAGTATTTAAGGATGACCTTGGACAAGGTGAAGATCATTAGGGATCGATTGAAGGTTGCCCAAGATAGACAGAAGAGTTACGCCGATGTGCGTAGAAAGGATTTGGAATTCGAGGTAGGAGATTGGGTATTCCTAAAACTATCTCCATGGAAAGGAGTAGTACGTTTTGGACGACGAGGTAAGTTGGGTCCTCGTTATATTGGGCCTTACGAGGTTACGGAGAGGATTGGCCCGGTGGCGTATAGGTTGGTGTTACCGGAAGAGCTAGCTCGAGTACACAACGTGTTTCATGTGTCGATGCTACGGAAGTATATTGCAGACCCTTCGCACGTACTCGAGAGTCCGGATATAGAGATAAGGGAAGATCTTTCGTATGTGGAGCAGCCAGTACAGATTTTGGATCGCGAGGAACGCACGCTACGCAACAAGACTATTCCTCTAGTTAAGGTCTTATGGCGGAACCACTTGGTCGAGGAAGCAACGTGGGAACCCGAAGCACAGATGCGTGAGCAGTACTCGTATCTGTTCCAGTGACGTGCGGAAATTTCGAGGACGAAATTTTTGTAAGGGGGGAAGGCTGTAACACCCCGTCCCGAATCGCACCGGAATCCGTGCACGTTGACCGAGGTTGACCGTTGACCGTTGACCGAAGGGGTCAAAGTTGACTTTTTGACTCGGTGGGAATTTCGAGTTGACCAGGGTACCGTGGCGAAGTGCATGACGCCCTGAGTTCGTAGACTAGTAGCACGTCGAAAACGGAGCTACGGTTTGAAAGTTATGGGCAAAACAAGTTGAAGTGTAAACTGTCTAAAAGGTGCCGGGAGTTGACTTTTTCTTGTGATGTAATTGTGAGTTGACTCTTGTATGGTTGTAAAGTACTCGTCGATACGAGTTCATAGACTAGCGGCACGCTTAAATCGGACATCCGGTTAAAAAGTTATGGACGTTTGAAGTTTACCGGATACCGTATTATTTTAATGTTTTTGGGTCGTGAACAGTGAAATGCCACGTGTCAGCTTCTGAGTGGTCCACGTGGCATGAACAGTGTCACCCAGGGTTTTAATTTTGAAAAACTCTCGGGGAAGAGAGAGAAAGAGAGAGAAGAGAGAGAAAGAGAGAGAGGAGAGAGAAAGAGGACCCGCCGGCCGCCGGCCATTTTCACGTTTTTCCGGCCTAGTTACTGTACACGCGCCGGCCAGCCAGATTGCCCACCTCATTTCCGGCAAAACCTCCAAATTTCACGGCGAACGGCCGCCGGACGCGCCCGGATCGGACGTCCGAAGTTTGGCGGCGATTTTTCCCCTCCACCGCCGGCCACCGCGAATCGGCACTATTCCGGCCTATAAACAGTACACGCGCCTGACAGCCTTGATCCTCTCCTCAAGTCCGGCCTACCCACCAAAAATCACGACCATCGGACCACCGACGCGCCGGGATCGGAGCGTTTTCCGGCGAGGGGTCGAAAATCTTCAAACGGTGATTTCTCCGCCGTCCGACCTCCGTTTTGCTCACCGTCGGTCCCGTTGGATTGCTCTCCTCACGATCTACAAATCTGCAAAATTTCACAGCAAACGGCCACCGTCGGAAATTACTGTTCCGGCGACGGTTGCCGGTGACGTGGCGGCCCGCCGGAAAGTACTGTTCCGGCGAGTACCCCGAAAATTCCGGCCAGCTCCAGTCCGCAGTGTTCGACCTCCTGAACCCAAATCCGACTTCCGTTTCCACCAATTCGCGACGGTTTGGGAGAATTGCGGAGCCGAAACCCGAAAAGCTTCCCGATAAAATTCCGACCCCGTCGGGTACGATCATCGGAAATTAAGACCGGATCTGTGATTAGCATCACTCGAGCTTCGATTCGGTATATAATTCGTAAATTTTAGTTATCGTTTGGTGTTCGCTCCCCGGGTACCCATTTGGGGATTACCCGAATAAAATATTAATATTTGTGGTTTTGGTACTGTGGATGTTTTAGGTGCACGTGCAAGTAGCGGAGTCGATCCTGCGGAGGATCTTGATTGAGATACGTGCACAAGGTGAGTGACCCACCTTCAAATTAATTTTGGGAATTTAATTGGTGAATATATAATGTGTGATTTAAATATTTGGAATTTAATTTCTATGTGCCAAATATTTATTTGAATTATTGTGGAATTATTTGTGAATTTATCGGATTTAAGAAAATGTGTATTTCACCAATTTATGCCATGTGGAATTATTTTATGGTTTTGAGGATTTTGAAATTGGTGTGGTTTTAATGGTAAATTGGGCACGATTCGATTTTCAAATAGTTCAAGGAAAATATTTGGTTATGTTGGTGATTTCAATTTTTATGAAATATGCCCATAAAATATTATGGGATTTGATTATGATATTTCGAGAAATTATTTATGCTTGGAAAAAATGTGGATATTTGAATTGATGGATTTGGGAGTTGGTGGATTTGAAAATCATGGGATTTATGGTATTAATTATAAGGAAATTGTGGAGAATTTCCCGGTTCAAGCGGATGGATTATGCCCGCTATGTTTATGAAAAATGTGAAATTTGTTTTATAATTTAAATTGTGGATTTTATGATTTTTAGATGCACCGTGCACGTACTGGTGTTCTGATTATGTGATATGGTATATGTGATATGGATATTGTGCACACGGATATGATTAGCGCGCAGGTGGGTGTGAGTAGCGCGCGGTTGATATTATGAGGGTGTCCTGTGGATGCCATCGGAGAGGGCGGCCACCCCCCATTGGCCGGGACACCAGGTTAGCAGCGGCGCAGTGGGACGCCACGCGACCGTATGCCGGTTTCTTTCTATAACCTCCTGTCTGGCGGTACCTTGGGACGCTGGGTACTGTTGGCGCCACTGGTATATAGTGGGTGCATCAAATGATTTTCAGAACTGTGTTTTAAAAATAAAATGTTTGGAAACTGAATTAGAATTAAAAATATAATTGTTACCGCTTCTGGTATTTAATTGATGTCTTGGTTTTCGGGAAATATGAATAAAGGGTTTTGTGAAAATGTTTTAAAAGGGGAACCTTTCCAACTGAGAGAATTGTAAGGGTTTTGAGAGACATTATTATTTCCAAATAATTATTATTTCCAAATAATTATTATTTATATACCTATTACCGTGGTATGATAGTGTAGAGTAGTTGGGTCGCTCACTGAGATGATTAGCATCTCACACTCTTAAATTCCGTTCCTCTAGGTACCAGGTTGTCGGTGTTCACTCGGAGCGGACTTGATCTTCCTCGCTGTATTTGTTCGTGCAGTACCTTGTTCTTCTTTTACTGCAGTTGTACTATTTCTTTCACTTTTACCGTATTCTGTATTTTGTAGTACTTCAGTACTTCATAAAGCTCTGTATACTGTATGGGACACTTAAGTATTTGTATTGCACTGGATTACTGTATTTTTATTTTGGAGTGCTGAAATTTGTGGAACCAGTTCGTAGTACTGTGGGAGGAATAAGGGAACAATTATAGAAGTGTGTTTTCAGTGCAGGAACTTTTGTGGTAAGTCCATCCCTTAGGGGAGGTTCTGCCGGATCTTCCACAGAAGGGTCCGGTAGGGTTTCCCTGGGATCAGGGCTTGTCTAGGGTTCCGGTGGGGAACTTTGGACGGGTCCTGACACTTTTAGTCAACAATATCCTAACAGCTAGCTAGCCATTTTCCTCTCCCACATGAAAATCCATCACTTTTTTCTTTTTTTTTTAACACTAAAAATTAAAAACTTCAAACTCTGTGTACACTTGCCTTAATTACAATTACCAGAATAATTACTAATTTCCCACTTAATCATCACTAATTACCTCATGATTATTATAGGACAAACCACCATCTCCCCTGTTGGCTCCTCCAAACCCAAATCCGGCAGCTCCGGCGGTGGTGTTCGTCATCGCGGCGTCACTAGACGAGCCAGGTGGTTTGTTAGGTGCAAAAGCCCAATTTCCCACACATTGGTTTGATTGGAGCAAACGGATTTGTCTCTTCAAGAACTTGACGTACCGAATGGCTTCATCTAGCATGGAAGCTGTGTCCATCTTGGTTCCACCTGGAACAAGTCTTTGTAGGATTCGGATTTTCTCGCTTATTCGTTCCCTCCTGTGACGCGCCGCCACGCTCTGTGGATCATCGCTAATCCGGACATTCCGTCGTTTAGGCTTACGAATTGTGGTCGGATCAATGTCCACAGGCTGCATCGCCGCGATTTTGTACATCATTTCCTTCATAGCTCCCAACTCTTCTTCTTCTTCTTGCTCGTCCTCTTCTTCCAACTGATGATTCCCTATCTGATGATGATCACCGCTACTTGTGAAATTTGATGATGGAGTAGGTATTTGATGCGGTTCAAAAGGATAGTTTGGCCAAAATGAATTGGAGGGAATTTGGTGTTGGTGGTTGGTATTTTCTTCCATGGTCATATGATGAAGATTATTCCAGGTTGAGTTGGTGTCCATGGCATATATAACTTGGAGGGGATGAGTTTTCTGAGTAGAAATGAAGGGGGGGAAAAACAAAGAGGAAAATGAATTCTTATTGGATGAATTCTTGAAGTGGCTCTAGAGAGATATATACATGAATGATAACACAAAATAGTTTACCATTTTTTTCTGTATAAGAACAAGAGATGAGGGGTTTGGTGAGTTGTGAAGGAAAACCCTTTCAGGTATTTTGTTTCTTTTAGGGGCTTTGGTGACAGATAATGTAGGTTTGTTTGTCTATGTGTGTGTATGAGTGAGAGAGAGAGAGAGAGAGAGAGACAGAGAGAAAGAGAGAGAGAAGGAGAATGATTTGGGAGCAGATTTTTACTGAAGAGGGGGCTTTGTGCGATGCAAAAAGTTATAGATCAAGATGAATAGAAAAACTAGGTAGACAAAGGGTGGGCCTACAAGGACCAAATAATCAAGGGGTTAATATTTTATTATTATAATTATAATAATAATAATTATTATTATTATTATTATTATTATTATTATTATTATTATCTTTCCCGGAAAATGTAGTCTTAGGGGTCAAGGATTGCTCTTAGTGAGGGATAAGGAGGGTTTGCCACAATCCTATAGGGAGTTCTCTCCCATTTAATTATTTATTTATTTGGATGAACAATATAAAGCACTGAAATCCTAGGGTTTGTTTCTTTATGGTTTATGCTTCTCTGTCCATGACATGATTACTTTCGCTAGCTATTATTTCTGTTATGGTTTGGATTTCTCAAGTGTTTTTATGGGGGAGAGTACAATTTGTTAACTTCATAAGCACATGCAAAGCTTTTTGAAAGTCATCACCAAAATTAATTACCGTTACTTTTTTTAGCCTATATATATATATAGTTATTCACTGTATATATATATATATATATATACACACACATATTCCTAAGGTTGCTATTGTGGGCAAAATAAGGCACCACATGATGGGTGATCATTATTCACTGCCGTCAGATTGTATGATCTACATGATCTGATAGCTGTAAATGGCTGCTATCCACCAAATAGTGTGTTACTTCTTCTATAATAGCGTTTTCATATATAATCTTATTTATATCATGTAGATCTTATTGTATACTTTTACTATGAGAACTTCCATCATCAACCTTGAATCACTCAATGACACTATTGATTTAGTAAAACACTAAAACTCTATTTTGAACAAAGGAAACCGCTAATGCATTTTTTAAATTTAATCTTTGAAATGATTTTAAAATTGATAAACGAAGTTCACATGATAAAATCATTAGGTTAACTCGACGTGAACTTAAATGTATATATTAATATAGAGTAGTTCTAATATAAAATATCATGAGGATGCCCTTTATCCATTTTCAGATTACTTTATTGGTTAAGACTCAAGAAATTTTACTTGGAATTTATATGAGTCCATATAAATATATATATGTGCACTTTTTATGAATTACTTAGGAAGCCTATATCTATGATCTTTTGGATATTCTCCAACTAACTATGCAACAGTAACCATAATTATGCCAATTAGCAAACAACGAATAAATTAGTTTTAAAAAAAGGGAAAGAAAAAAAAAAAAAACAACAACGTAAACAAAAAAATTAAGAAGTTTCTTCCCATTTCAGAAACCCTTTTTTTTAATTATAAATTAACAATTGATCTTTTGATTGTAGTACTTTTTTTAAAAAAGAAATGAAAAGAAAAGAAGTAAATTTTAAGGTATTGCCAACAAACTCTTATAGTAATTTAGAGGATTTGATGCTTAGTAATCTATGAGCTAAAATCTTCACATACATGTAATTTAAATCAGAGAAAGGCATTCCTAATGCCCCACATTTAGGTAAAAAAGAATAATAAACCAAAAAAAAAGTAATAATGAAGAGTATATATATGATACCACTAATACTATTACAGGCTTACCTTTAATTGTTACGTACGGTAGATATAAGTAGTGTGTTTCGGTTCGAGAAATACACATTGAAGATGCTATTGCTAGGCTAGCACCACATATAATGCTTAGCAATTTATTTTCCGTACCAAAGATTGATCTCCACTGCCATATGATCGGGGTTACAGTGTAATTAAAGCCAACAAATCTAGCTTTGAAATGATTGTATGATTTATTTACATTATGGAAGCAATCCTTGCGCTATCTATCATTGTCAAATTGGCGTTGATAACTAATTTATTTTAAGATCATGATTCAAGTTCGAATCGACATCTAGTCATGTGCTTTAAATTTAAAAAATACTAATTCTGAAATGGAAAATTTATACGTGTATACACATAGTAGGTATATTATATATAAGGAAATCTTTGACTTATTTAAATATTCCATCATTTAGTCATGTGCTTTAAATTTAAGAAATACTGATTCTGAAATGGAAAATTTATACATGTATATGTAGTTGATATCTTATATATCAAGAAATCTCTAATTTATCTAAATAATTTAAAAAATACTGATTTTGAAATGGAAAATTTATACATGTGTATGCAGTTGGTATCTTATATATGAAGAAATCTCTTATTTATTTAAATAGTAAATGTTTATTAGTTTGTTAAATTATCATTTTTTATTTTATTTGAATTTGATCTAAAAAATGTAATTTATCTTCATCGTTGAACATTCACATATCAGATGATAAATTAAATGGCTACCATTAAAGGATTAAATTTTAATATTTTAATATAAAAAATAATATAATTAAATATCCTAATTAAATTTGCCACATAAAACTATTAATATTTATTAGTAGTAATAAATAGCAAAACTCATTAATCTCAACGACCTAAAATAGAATATGGCAACCCTTTTAACAAAAATCAAGGATTTCTCAACTAGAGAATTGTTGTGTATATATATATATTAAGCCCTTTCAACTTGCTTTATAGCTGTAACAAGAAACTTTAATTTAATAACCATGGAAATAAGTGTATATATTAAATATGAATTTAATGAGATATTGATCTATTTAAGTAAAATAAATTCTATTAGAATCCAACTATTAATAAATATAATTTTAAATTGCAAAATTCAAAAGACATCAAAGAAAACCTTATATTAGTATTGTTTATATTAGAAATATTATTTAAATCTGGCTATATATATATTGTCTTTTTTTTAATGAATTGGAAATCTTATTTAAGTCTGGCTACATATATATATATATATATATATATATATTGTCTTTTTTTTAATGAATTCAAATTTCAAACCTAGCTAGATGCATTATGATTACCAATATATCCAGCATAAATTTATAAAAATAGGTGTGTGAATGAACACATAATTTTCTTAAATGACAGCCTAGTAAATGTTATATAATTAACTATAGCTACCAGAGATTAAACTGAAAGAATTAATAACTTTATACACATGCACGCTCATACTTATAAACGCCAATTTATGAGCATTATATATTTACTAATACAATGTATGTCTTTGTCTTTCTCAATTAGTATTGGACCTCTTTAAAAAAACACCAAAAAAAAAAAAAAAAAAAAAAGATAGCGTTGGACAAAAATAGAATATTATAGCATGTTGTCCATTTATCATGTTTTGGATTCGCCTCAAATTAGTAAAATCAATAACAATTACAACTCCACACGAAGATAATCAATTGTTAAAAACTATTGTTTTCTTGAAAAATGATTCAAGCTAGAGTTTCCCTACATGAATAACAAAATAATAATAATAATAATAACAGCATTTGTCAAAAGTCGATTTTTACCTTTTTGCAATAAAAAATTATAAACTATGTATAACATTTTGCGATGGAATTATAATAAACAAAAAATTGTGCATCCAGTTCTACGGTATGGCAACACCATTTAATGAAGCACAAATGAAATCCACATGCTATTTAATAATTTAATTTAATTAGAGATTTCAGAAGGGTTCAATTTCCCATACTATGTTTTAATATATATATATATATATATATAACATTAATTAAATATATCAAATTCAGATTTATCATCTCGGCATAGATCCCATTCATACTCATAACCCATGGTGATCAATAGCAAAACTTTTAAAGTAAGGGGTTAATTACATTTTATTGCCTTTTAATTTATGGAAGTTGTACTTTTACCTTTCAAATTTAAAAGTTCCAATAGAGGTTCTTCAATTTCATCTTATTGCATTTTGGTCCAATTGGATTTTTTGGCTAACGGTGATATTAATAATTTCATCATATTTAACCAATATTAAAATGCGATTTGTTACAGTTTAGGCGTTTTAAATCTTTGGAAAATTGCATTTTAATATCCCAAACCGTTTACCGCAGTTGGACAAAAATTCAATTGAATGTCCACAATACAAAAAATTGAAATTTAAAGGTCTAAATGGGAAAATTTTAATATTAATAATTTCATCATATTGAACCAATATTAAAATGCAATTTGTTACAATTTAGGCCTTTTAAATCTTCAAAAAGTTGCATTTTAATACCCGAAACCATTTACCGCAGTTGGACAAAAATTCAATTGAATGTATACAAAAAATTGAAATTTAAAGGCCTAAATTGGAAATTTTTAAATTTAATGGTCAAAAGTATAATTTTTTCAAACTAAAAGGATACTAAAATATAAATAACTCTCAAAAAAGTTAATAAGAAATATACAATCGTTGTATTCTATGTGTGAGAATCTTCAATACTAGGACAAGTAAAGCCAATTTTACAAATAGAGCTAATTTTTCTTTGGACAATAATTTCAAATTCAAATCCCCCCAATGCCCAATATCAGGAAAGAAGAAAAAATCAGGAAAATAACACATAAAAAAAAAATGGAAGAAAATCCTTTTACAAATGTACCTTTTTTTTCTTTTTTTTTTTTTGGTATTATTATATATTATTGAAATATAGAAGAGGGACTTGAAACACGTAAAAATTGCATCATCACCTCTAATAATGTGGAAGATCAGAGGGTAGGGTAAGACTATATTAGGTCATCTTTTTGTTTTGAAGTGCAATAAGCAGGTCACTCTCATTGTATCTATGTTATGTCATAATTCCCGCTGCTCTTCCTTTGCGCATGCACCAAAAGCAATCATTCTAGGGTTGGTTCCGAAAAACCCAATGATGTAACATTCTCAGTTTTGCATGGTATCTATATTCAAACATACTATAAATATATATATTAAACTCACCATCCATGCACATATAATAAAATATAAATTTATAAAAACATACATATAAACATATATAAACCCACATACAAGCAATTGTATTTGTCATGAAGATTGATTGGACCATTTGTTCTATCACTAATCTTAATCTTGATGCTGGCAATTAAATTATGAATCTTCATAAGAACTTACTTAGCTAATGAGAGGTGAGTCATCGCGTTTTATTCATATTATCTTTGACATTAGCTATCATAACTAATACTGCTATTTAATTAATCTTAGGTAACTAATTAATATAGAGAGCTAGCTACAGATATTATTGGATTGATTATTATCCGGTTAAATAATCTTAATAATCTTGATTTAATTAATGAGCACATCGCATCATGTTCTTCCGTGCATGAAATAACAATTATCAAGATCATGATTTTGATTACTTTAGGTAGCCATCTAATTGATTTATAAAAAGTAATGGTTAGTTAAATTTAAATAGTTTGTGATTTCAAGATCTTGTTAATAATTCTAGAATCATTATTCGCTCTGCACGTTCATTTAGTGTTAACAAATTCCAGCTGGGTGTTCTGCCCACAGCATCATTTGTATATGCACTCTAGTCAGCATAAATATGGTTCATATATGGTGATATGATTTACATGTAAGTGCACATTGCACCAATCAGTGTTGAAACTTTAAAAAGTGACTTTCCCATTAACTTACCCAGTTTAGAAATTCGATTTGATTGGATTTGGTTTTCCATATATGTAATTAATTAAACAAGTAATTAATTAGTAAAAATAAGATCACAAGCATAATTAGATAAGATATATATACATACATACATATGCAGTCTTATAAATTATTATAAAAAATATATATATAAAAATTTTAAAAAGAAAAAAGAAAAACCAAAAAACCAAAAAACAAGAACAAAACAGTTGGGAATGTATTACAAACTTCAAGAAAATGGTAGATCCATTTCTTTGGACTAGTTAAATTCACAAGAAAAGTTCTTTGTTGGCATGAAAACAAGACAAGCCCTATAGCAAGATGGTCCTCATTATTGTTTGTGTACATTGAAGGAGACTTACTAGGAGTATGTATAAGTAGTAGCAGACTAGCAGCGGGTGGTAAATAGGAAAGAATATATATATATATATATATATTAAATTATATTATTAGAAGGATTTTTCGATTGGTTCAGATCTGACATATATCCTTTTGCATTCATTTCTCCACCACCATAAAAGCAAGTAAAAGAAAAAAGGGTATTCATGAAATTCAACCCAAAACCCAATTTTGTTTTCCTTCCTCAAATTAAGTTCCGGATTATAGTGACAATTGCTTAGGGTGAGGAATTTCAAGTTCCCAAATAAGGAAAAAGACATGGAAAAAGTTTTATCTCCCTTGTTGCCGCTTATTATAGGCCTTCGAAAGCTCTCTTCCTTGGAATTGCTTTGTACTTTTTCTTAGGGCTTTGAAAACACCCAAAACCCTTTTTTTTTTTTTTTTTTTGTGGGGTAAGTGGTTGTTATTGTACTATTCTATAGAGGGTTCTGATATTCAAGTGATGCAAATTCAACAAAGTGGAGTGTTACAGATTCACAGCTTTATCATTTTCATTAAAAGCTTCTGCTTCAAATCCCAATACCGCTCATTTTTTGGCTCACATTTGTATAATTATTGTTGTGATTTTATGGTTGAAAAAGACAATTCTACCATTTTTAGTTGTTTGGAATTATAACGATTCGAATTAATTTTCTTAATTAATTAATAAGGGCGTGGTTTATGATATTCCTGCAATTATGTACTTTTAGTTACAATTTATTAGAAGAAATATCTTAGACATTTGTTGTAGTTATACATTTTACATCAGCAAAATATATAATCGCTTCCAATCTTGAAGCGCTTAGGTTTGATATACTTCTGATCATGGTGAAATTAAATGAACAAACTTTATATGTCTTTCAATTAATCTTTGTCCAGAAATTTTAAAAACAAAAAAGGAGAAAAAGAATCTTTTGATCAAATATATACTAAATGAAAACTAAATACCCAATAATATGTTCTTTTTACTTTAATGTTCCTTTTTTAATGGATTCTAGCTTCGAACATTATCTTAACCAATGTCCGGAGTTTATAATAATTATAAGGCAAAAGGGTTTAAAAAAAGAGTTTTTTTTTTTTTTTTTGAGTAAAAAACAAATTTCCTTTTTAGGAAAAAAAAGTTAATAAAAATTTGAACTGTTGTTATATTTCTATTTTATAAAAATTAAAAAAGAACAAAACTATAAACACACATAAAAATGAGAATGCGAAATGCACATATGCTATAAATGTTTTATTTATATGATATTAAGAATATAAAAGTGTTGATGATAAAAGGGTTAACAATCCGAATACAAACATAGAGTGAAATAAATGCAGTACTAAATAGTGATATGGGCATTAATTATTTATTCAATTTATTTAGCAAATGATATAAGTTAATATATTATTAGTTAACATATTTATATAATTTAAATATAAATAAATAAATTTTTAACTAGATAAATAAATAAGCCAATTAAGATTAACATATCATCTATCACATCGTTTGATAAATAAACTTAATAGACATTTTGATAATTTTAGCATTATAGTTTTACTATTCAAAATATTATATAATATATATATATATATATACAATGAATTTTATTGGGAAAAAAAAAAAAAGATCATGAGGAATTTCTCGGATAGTAACCTCCCATGTGATCAATGTGTTTGATGCACATGGGGCATAATAATGTTATGCAGCTCATCAATGTATGTTGTAAATTTAATGATATATTTTATAATTATGCTCGATATTATGATAATTTAAAATAAAATATGTGCATGCTACAAAATGTTTATTGAATATAGTCTGTGTGTGTGTGTGATCCATTTTGAAGAAGTTTTTACATACAAATGGGGCAGCGTTATTGCCACGGTAAATGTTTTCCACTTCCAATTTGCCCTTTTGTATTTGGAACCTCTTCCAATCCCATCGCCTCCGCAAACTGATAGCTAAGTGAACTCCCATGGCCTGCGAAAAACCAATATCCGATTGCCCCAAGTTCTCCCCTCCCACATTTTTTTTTTTTTAATTGAATAGAAAACGCATGATGGAAATTAAAAATGGATAGTTTACAATACAAAAATGGGCCTGTAGGAGTCCACCATCTTCTTCTTTATTTGTTCGTGACGTGAACAGAGATGACAAATTGGCTGAAGAAAACCAAGATAACAAAAAATTGAAGGGAAACGAAATGACAGAGATAGAAGGTGGGAAATTTGAGGGTTCATAGAAGAAATTGTTTCAATTTCAACGGAGCCAGACATTTTCCTACAATAACCGTGGAATACAGTGTTAAAAATGCAAAGGAAAAAAAAAAAAAACACACACACACACACACACATAAAAACTTCAAAGAGAAAAGCCAGAGAGATTTTGTCAGACTAACAGCAATAACAAAGGCACATGGAAACATGGAATGAGATTTTGTCAGTCTCGTAATTCTTTCTTCCAAAGTTTGATTTTGCACTTGAAATTTAAAAGGGTAAAATTGGCAATGGAAAAACAATTACCCTGGCAGAGAAGAAACACTCGTGACAAAAATCCTCTATACTTTAATTTGTTGTATGGCTACAGAGAAGCTGCTTCAAAAATGCATGGTTACGCAAACAAAAAATTAAAAAAAAAAAAAAAAAGAATTTAATTGGGTCATTGGTCATTTTTCCCCCAAAAAAAAATAATAATAAATAAGAAAAATAAAAAAGAGATTGTGATATTACATTAGAGGCCATGTTAATTATATTTTGTTATCCAAAAAAAAAAAAAAAAAACAAAGGTAATTATTTTTACCATTACAATCTGTACTAAGTATTATTTAATTATATAAGTTTGACCAATTGAATTATAACCCGATTTAAGGGCTGACTTTTCATAGGGTCAAGTTTTGGTTTTGACTATTACAAGGTTGCATAAAACTCATCAACATGAGGTCGTAAATTGGCAACAAGGCAACAAACTCAATTCTCATGAGTTATGGTTTCAAAGTTATAGATATATGAATTTTTATGCTAAAGTATTTTACCAGTGTCTGTATTAGTATCTAAATTGTATTAAAAATGATCTGGGTGTATATATATATATATATATATAAGGGGGAAAGGCTTGCATAGGGATTAACAAATTAAAAACATTCATTTTGCCCCCAAAGCACTTGGAACCTGAACCTCTCCTTTTCCCCACAAGCAAACCTAATCGGCGAACGTCACTTACATAACTGTGAGGATTACATGTATCATTACAAATTGTCAGACCAAAGTAATGATATATATATATATATATATTTGTTTGCCTAACCATACATTTCTGAAGAAGCTTCTAAATGGCCATATACAACAAATTAAAGTTTAGAGGATTATATATCACCACAAATTGTAAATAAAAAACATAAATTGTAAACAATAATACGAGTTCAAAATAATAGCAAAATACGTAAATGTTCCAAATATATCATTCCAATCCAATAATAATCCAGCTTAACCTCGATGTGAAACTTCACTTCCAACCCAGGCAAAACCGTTACTTCTTCACTATAACCTGTTGGAGATTCGGTAAGGAGGGATAAATACGAATACTTAGTGAGTGGGTTTTAAGCATTCACCCTAAATTAATAGTTGTCCAACATAACAAAATATAATATATGGCATGCAATGCAATGATGCAATGTAAATATTGTTTGTCAAAAATCTTGTAAACCCAAGAAAACTAGTCCAAGAATAATAAAAACCATGATAGAATGCCACTACATACCAAGAACACTAGCAGGGAGAAACAATATATATTAATGCATACCAATAACATATCAAAGTATGTAGGTGAATCCTTATGCCACTAACACACAATAAGAACATATTAAAATATTTAGGGCATGTAACATAACCATAACCCCATCTACCGTTACTTGGTAAGAACTCAACACCAAGTAGTAGAAATAATCATAATCAATATATTATCATCATAAACTAGCCATAATCATCATATCATCATCAACATCACCATGACCTTCTTATGATTTAGAGAAATATCATCTTCCAGATACGTGACAAAATATTTAACTAGCTCTAATACCCAAATCAAACGAACATCCGCTACTAGATGTTCATGTGACGAATAGTGTGAGTGAGTGCAAGAGACACTGACAGGCTATCCGATGTCTAATCTTATATTGTCAGGGGATGGAATGAAAAATGATTCAAATTTAAAAAATAGTTACTCTCAAAACTGTGAGACCATTTCAGAGTGGTTGACTTTAGGGTTCGAAAGAACTCAGCAATTAAGCGTGCTTCAATAGGAAGATGGATAACCTTCTAGAAAGCTCTAAACAAAAAACCTCATATTGAGTGTGGTGGCTTAGTGGGGAAAAATATTAGTAGAAAATGACAAGTCCGCCAGTGAAGGATGGGTAGTACAAATGGTATTAGAGCCTAAACTTGGTCCGAAGCATGCTAGTGAGGACACTGAGCCTCAAGGAAGATAGATTGTAATGACCAGTGTGAGCTAGTACAAGAGGCACTGACAGGCTACGTAGTGTCCAATCCAACATTGCCATAGAACGGGATAATTCAAATGTAAATATTGTCACTTTAATAAAGCCAATACCTTTTCAAAATAGTTGACTTTAGTGTTCAAATGCTATGCATGATATAGTATACACATGTGCTCATAAACATGTGTATATATATATAATTATATATTTATTTAAGAGAATAATTGTATATATAATATCCTAACTTAATAAAAATTCTTAGATACAACCTTACTTATCAACCATACTCATGAATGCATGAATACAAGTACATATATCTATACATATTAAAGTTGTTCAAAATACTCGACAACTTACCCAAGCTACCTTAGCCCAAACCGATTTTGATGGTGCACATGGCACTTCAATCGGTCCACATGTAGGATAATGTCCAACCTAATCTATTTTGGTCAGCCCATTGGTAAGACAATGTCAAACCCACATACAACCAAACCGACCAAAATACACATTAAAGATACCTTCAAAATATGAAGGACCCAAGGCTTAAACCTTAGCTAATGAATATGCATGCCTCACATGCAACCACTGAGGTGCTTGCTTGTTTTGCATTTAATGTAGCAATTTTCTTATTTATTAAATCTGTGCTTGAAGTGTCTTTGTAGATCGAAGCTAAATGTATTTGTCCCACATCAACTAGGAATATGTTTTCATAACTTTTATTATCTTATATATAGAGCTCGAAACCTTCTCTTGTCCCAACTTAATAGTTCAAGATTTTATATCATAAAGTGATTGTTTTTAAGGTTGTTGGTAATGCATTAAGATCGACTAAACCCCACCGTTAGGTAATAGTTTGAATAGGGTACTTTTTTATTTTTTTTGTAATTGGGTAGTTACTCGATCAATAGACTAAAGTCAATTTGGTGTTTGGGTTTACCCCTCAGCCTGGCCAACCCCAACCCATGTGCACCTAATACATACATACATATATATATATATATATATATATATGTATATATATAAAGGATTCAAGGAAAAATCTCACTCATAGAACTATTCCTCTAGTAACCTCCATCCAAGCAAAGACCTCCTTGCCAATCCGTTTTAGATGCTCACTATAACTTAGTTAATACCCAATCCAAGATATGAACCCAATTCCACTCAATATTCTAATCACCACAATTCAAAACATAACTCATAATCAAATTTCAATCTCTACAGATTTACAGACCAAGTCCAATAATAGAAATCCAATATCTACCATTAATCCAATACTTCTATCTCATCATCAAAGTGTAATTAATAATTCTAAGCAATCTTAAACAAAAATTAAAACTCAACGTCAAGTATTCAATGTCAAGTCCTAAAACAAAACCAAACAATAAAAATTTTATAACACCCCAAAATTTAAATTTCTAATTTCTTAAACAATGATGAAATTCTTATAGTACTTAGACTAAAGTTTTAAGGGTTTTTTTTAAGAATGTTGGCAATGGAATTTTTTTTTTTTTTTTTTTACTACTTTTGGGTTGCAAGCTATTCAACCCTTATGTATTTGTTAGACCAAGTTGTATATGCTACTTGATTTCTTTGACATTGTGAAAGTAGTTTGTTAAATGTTTTCTTAGGACTCGAGTTACCTTATAGTCCTTCAAATTTCAACTTTTTGTTCACTAATTTCTTATAGTTTTCTTATCTGTATGATTATATATGTGGTTATGTGTATGTATATATGTATATATGGTTTATTTATTTCTTAAGAGCTAAGAAATTTACTTTATGTACATTTTTTTTTTCTATGGTTGTCTTTTATTAAAGTGTATTATTGCATTTTACAAGTTTGGAAAAAAATGATTTGTTTTATTTTTTATGGTATTTGAATTTTCAGATTTTTGTAGAAAAAGGTTAGAATTGACATTATTTGAAAGAAGTGGTGGCTTGACTGAATTTTTATAAAGAATAGAGAGGGCATTTTCATCTTTGTAATGATCAAAAGCTTGGAAATTACCAAACTACCCTTTCCTTGTCTATAAAACCAATTTTAACATTATTCTATTTCATTTTTCACTCTTCTTCATCGGAGCTTTCTCTCACTCTCTCTTTCTTTTCATTTTTCTCCTCCTTCTCTATAACTCCCAAAAGCCTTTTCTCTTCTCATAAACTCCCACCTTTACTTCATCATTTTTCCTTCACCGAAGCCACCACACCATTCCTTAAAAGTGTCTTAAAGTTAGTTTCTCCTACTTTCATTTAGTGAAGTATGGTTCTTTTCCTTAAAGTTAGTTTCTCCTACTTTCATTTAGTGAAGTATGGTTCTTTTCCTTAGTTTTTGTTCTAATATGTGTTGGTTGTTGCTGAGAGTGATATTGAAGTGATGGTTTGATCTTGTTGGTTTTTGTTAAGTATTTTTGTAAATTTACGTTTAAAACTTTGAAAATGATAGTTTTGAGTGTTTAGGTCATCTTGCATGTTGATTTTTATGCTTGATCTTATACTTTTGTGAAGAGACACCCATATGCGTAAGAATTGATAAACCAGAAATAGTAAAGGAGACTTACCATGAGTTTTCTCATGAATTTTCTTGTTTTGGCTTGCAACATTCCATTAACATTCTTTTGAAAGCTTAAATAAGTTCTATCTCTACTTTGATCTTCATGCATGTTGAATTTAATGAGGTTATAAAGGCTATTTTTAAGTTCTTTGGTAGAGTTTCTTTTGCCCTACACTAGTACAAGCTTTGATCATGAACTTTAATTATTTTTCCTTTGATTTAAAACTTGATTTTTACGTATGGTTTGATTAAATGTTATTAAACTCTTGATCTTACTTTGAATGTAATGATCAAAGGCGTTTGAGACAAAATTTTGAAGTTGCAATCTAAATAGGTAAAATCAGGTTTAATAGACAAGGTTTTTATGTGCTTAAAATCCTTGACTCCATGTTTAAAGTTCAATATTTTTTTTCTTTTCTTAATTTTTATTTTTGGTTTGAATGATGAGTTGCCACAGTATGTGAAGAGAATTGCAAAGAAAAGGAATTTAGGAAAGTGAAAAATTGATCCTTATCAATAGCAAGGAAAGTTTTCACCCGAGATTCCCTCATGCAATCCTTGTTGTTTTTGTTCTCAACTTGTTTTATATCTTTGTTGCAGAGATAATTTGATATGTGAGTTATAATCAAGAAATGTTTCTTTGCTTTGGCTATGTTGATTCAGAACCATGAATTTATGTTTTGTTTTGTTTGGATTTGTTTTGGACTTGAAAGAATTTTAGTTTAAAAGCTTGTTAAAAATTTTTATGTTTAGTTGGTTGACCTTGCCATGTAAACTTCACGTGAAATGTTCTAATGTTCTTAATCACTTGTGTTCCAAAGAACTTTTTTTGGCTTAAGAATCTACCAAAGGTTTTCAACAGGGAGTTCTTGTGTATGATTAGAAATTTTGGTATTTCAAAAGGGTTTTGAATGAGGAAAATGACTCATTTTCATTTTGCTTTACAATTGGGGTTTTGTAAGGTTTTAAAGTTGTTAAGGTGAACTTTGTTTGGTGCATTTTCTAAGTATTGTATTTCAAGTTTTAAATGCTTTAGATAATGTCTTGATCAACCAAGAGTATTGATTTATTTTGATCTTAATTTTGTACCAAAATTTATGTTTTAAAATTTACACTCAATAATTGCATTATTTTGTTTAAGTGTGAAGGCTTGTGTACTAAGATTCTTAAAGTTGGAATTTTTATTCATGCTTGAGTAAAGCAGAGAAACATGATTTAATTTGCTGCCTTGATCGTTTCCTTCGTGTACTATTTTGACTTCCAATAAAATGGTAGTTTGTCAATTAATTTTAAGTTCTTAAGTTTGTATTGTTTTAAGCTTTTCTTACAAATTCTTTCAAAGTAAATTCTTGAACTTCTTGTTGTCCTTAATTTGAGAATTTTGCATTGTTCTACCAATATTCCATGTTATGTGCCTAATTCTCATTCTTGCTAAATCTTGCCCTAGTGTTAAAAGATCTCTCTTTTACTTGTGTAAAGTTGAAAGATTTAAAACCCTTGTATTTTTGTTTATTTTGAAGCTAGAAAAGTTTAAAGAATGTTCATTATAGTTATGCACCGTAATGAATTAAATTTAAAGGACTTGGATCAGATTTGGTTTAATTGGGTTCTTGACCATGAGATGGACAAATCTGTTGTTAAGTAAAGGTTTGAAAGTAAGAGGAGTATTTGGTTTTGTTTTAAATTGTTTGATTGATTAAACCAGATGGATGATAATCAAGATATGGTTAAAGGTTAATAAAAGGGGAATTGAGTTGAGTTTGGCCGAATGGAGTTTTAAAGAAATGGTTTGAATTGTTTTCAATTCACTAAAACAAAAAGGACTTTTAATTTAGATTTTCTTAATGAAATTTAAGTGGAATCTTTTACAATAAATGTGAGTTTTTTTTTTTTTTTTTGACTTTGAACGTTTATTTCCCAAGGATTAAGTTTTAATTTTCAAAGTTATTAAAAGACTTATGGACAACTAAGAGTATTTTGAGGTCAAGTTTTAATTTTCTTATTTTGAAAGACTTTTGGAATCATTTATTTTATAAGGTTGAGAAAATTGATTTTCTTGGTTAGAGACTATTAAGCTTGTTTTAATATAAGATTTATAAATTATTTTGGATTTAAATGATTGATGTTAAGGTCAAGTTTACTGGAGATGTTCATAAAATTATTTTTGGACCCTTACTTTCTTTTCTTGGAAGTTAAGTTACATTTCTTTGATTACAAGTTATCTAACGTTGGGGATTTAATGGAAGTGCTAATATAAATTATAGAATTAATCTTATTATTGGTAGTTATTGGAAGTAATTAGGATAAATTGATAAGTACTAAACTTTCCAACCTTGAAAATTTGATAGGGAGAAAGACAGTGGATCAAAAAGGAATGCTGTGTAGTAAGCAATTGGTACTTAAAGAAAATAAGGATACTTTGGTTTGGCTATTTTATAGAATATGTTGGACTAAGAATTATGACTGAGTTATAACTAGAAGTATTGGTTTTTTACAAATGAAAGGACACCACCTCATGCCTAAACAAGGGGTAATTTTGATTGGAGTTCTAGATTGTAACATGAGTAGGACCTTTCTAAACTTTATTATTTTCTAGAATGCATGTACACGGTGATGTATATTATATTTATGCATTCATGAGTATGACATCTGAATTGTTTGTAAATATGTTTATCTGAATTGTTTGTAAATATGTTTAGTTGTGGTTTTGATATACATTTTTTGATTTGTAATTTGTGAACAACAATTACTATTTATTTATTTAATTAAGGTCACTTTGGATATATTGTGTTTTAAATTAATTTGAATTGTTTTACGCCTACAGTACCACGCATAGCATGCAATAAACATAGCACATGATCCTTTTTTTTATCAAAGAGATTTATAATTGAATTTGCAAAGTGTATGGTCTAATCTTTGAAAATTGATTTTTGAACAAATCCTTAAACCCTAGAAAAGAATTAATGACTTCTAAATATGGATATGATTGATTACGATTTGATTCTGATTGATTGATTTGATTATATTATATGAAATTGTTTTTTTTTATCTCTAGATTTAGTCTGACCAGTATAAGGAATAGAGATAGGGTTGTCCTATGGCCTTGAATTGATCACTTGGAAAGACAAGTAGGTATTTTATGTGGCCGCGAGGTTGACTACTACCTAGAGATATGTAGGCCTAATAATTGGGTTTGATCTAGTTCCCAATTGTCGGAGTGAGGCTATGGTATGATGATTATGTTGATGATTTTTTATAATGTTGTTTATGATATTGATATTTTCCTCATACTTGGTGACAAGTATTTCCACCAAGTACTTGAGACCATATTTGGTTACTTACAAGCCATATATACTTATTCTCTTTATACGGTAGAAGTTTTTCTCTAACATGTCTTGATTTATTCTTGACATGTGTATTAGGTAAATGATTTATCAGTAAGCCAAACATACACTAATGTTACATGTGCATTGCATTCCATATCGTGATTATATATATTTATACTTATAGAGTCACGGTTAAATAAGATCCTTAATATGATTACTAACAAGAAGTCTTTTTTTCACCTTTGGATCATATCAAAAACTGAGATTTAAAATTACTTTTATTAGTCATCGAGTTTCAACAGGATTCACTTTTCCTAAATAAGGTTTTAGTATGTCACTAAACCCATATATGACCATTTTTCAAAGTTTCTATCTTAGCTTTCAATGTGATCCAATAGTCATTGAGGATGGACCTTAATTTAATAAAGTAATATGCACTTTACTTGAGACTAGCTGTATACTTGTATATATATTATGATATTTTGGAATTATGTATTTTGGTGTGAGTGTTAAAAAACCCCTCATCAAGTACTTGTACTCACCGCACGGTTTCCAAACTTCATTGGTAGTAAAGTGATACTGATTTCAAGAGTGAAGTGAGCAAACTAGATCACGGAGCAATGATATGGTAAAAGTTATTTTTGTACTAATGTTGTACTTAAAGGAATTTATGATTTTCTATTCATATTTGGATATTGATTCAAAATAGTATTAAGGTTGAGTATGATTCGTACCAAAAATTGTATCGCATTTATTTATGCTTATTTTGAGGTAAGTAGTTTTGAAGATATTGGATTTGTAGCTTGTAATTCTGAGCCTGATGGATTAATATCTTGGTATATAAAGTTTAAGATTTTTATATTTAAACTTGCATAATCTTTAATGTTGTTAAGGTATTATTGTTGGTGTTGTAACTAACCCTAAAGATGGAGGTAAATACATGATTGGATGAATAGCATTTCAAAAGCAAAGATATCTGCATAAGGTGGACTACTTAGCGACGTTAAGGTAGCTAACATCGTTGCAGTAGGACTTTGGAAAGGTTGAGTTCCGACAAATTTTACACTTCCAAATGTCTTCCAAAAGCAAAGTAAATTATTTTTTAATCTCTAAATATATTAAACTAAAAACCCAAATGTCTTAAAAAATTCAAAGAAAATCGAACTTAAACTCACTGAATTCAAATGTCCAAAAATCTTCCAAAAATTTTTGAGAAGTCCACTTAACTTTAAAATATAATTTAAATCCAAAATTTCACGTGCAAATTTAACCACAAAAGTAATTAAATCAAATACCAATATGAAATATGGATTCAAAAATCATCTCCAAAATTTAAGAAAACACTTCAATAAACTCCTTCAATTTAGATAAACCATTTGGCCAACTCAACCCCAAAAACAAAATTCATTTCCAATAATTCAAAGCTCATAAATTCCAATAATTCAAATATAATAATTTTAACCTCAAATTATTAATCACAAAAAAATATAAATCCATTTATAAGCTCAACATGCAAATCCATTGCATTATCCTTAACAAAACAAAGCGTCGAAAATTCCATCAAATTGAAAAATTAAACTTTAAGAAATTCAAAACATAAATCTCAACCTTAAAATGTACGTGCATGTCAAAAAACCAAGTTTTATAAACCAAACTTAACAATTATATCTTGAAAGTCCAACCACCATGTAACACCCCGTCCCAAAGTACATCGAAATTTCTAAAATTTGACCAAGGTTGACCGGGTTTGACTATAGTTAATCGAAAAGGGGTCACATGTTGACTTTTTGTTTTTGATGGAATTTCACATTGACCGAGGTACCATTAAAAAGTACACATTGTCACGAGTTCATAAACTAGTAGCACGTTGAAAACGGAGCTACAGTTTGAAAGTTATGAGCAAAACAAGTTGAGATCCAAACTGTTTAAGGAATGTCGGAGTTGACTTTTTGTTCATGTAAAGTTGAGCTTTGACTCATGCATGGTTGTGAAGTACTCATCGATACGAGTTCATAGACCAATGGTACGCCCGATTTGGACATCTGGTTAAAAATTTATGGACATACAAAGTTTTTCAAATACAGTATCATTTTAATATTATTTTTAAATATGTGAACATTGTGCCAAGTGTGACTTAATAAAAGGTACCATGTGTCACAACGGTGAGATGCCACATGTCAACTATGATTAAATACCATATTATTTTATTATTATTTTATACAATAATATTATTTTAATATTATTTAATTATTTTCTTTTATTTTATTTTTCTTTATTTTTCTTTTCTTTTTTCTTTTTTCTTTTTTCTTTTTTTTCCTTCCCCCACGTGGGAAAAAGACCCCAGCCCCCCCCCCCCTGGGCGAACCTTCTTCTTCTTCTTCCTTCTTCTTCTTTCTTCTCCTTCTTTTTCCTCCTCTCGGGTCCTTGCCATTTCTCAGTTTTCGATCGCCGGACGGCCACACGCGCCAGCCACCGGTGAAGCCCAGCCATCAGCGAGCTCATGCGCCAAGTTTGGCGGCCGGCCGATAGGCGACGTGCCTAGATCGGCGGTTGAAGCTGGCGGCGGCTCACTCCGTTTTTCCGGCCATTCTCACCATTTCCGGCCAGCCCAGTCCGATTTTCCACCTCTTTCCCCCTATTTTGGGTCCTCTAAGTTCAAATATGGTCTTCAATTGTTTAAATTCGAAGTGGTTCGCGAGTTATGAAGAGGTGAAGTTTGGCCGGTACTTTCCGGGAAAATTCCGACCACCACCGGCGAAATTGGGGTCAATGGAGGTCCGAGCACGTGTGCATCGTGGAATTGATCCCATGGAGGATCTTGAGTTAATTGCATGCTCGAGGTGAGTGACCCACCTTCAAAATTATTTTGGGTGATTAATTATATATTTTATGTCAATTGATTATTTGGAAATTATGTTTTATGTGTTAGTGATTTAATAAAATTACTCTTTAATTTTATATTGTTAATTTATGATAATTTCAATGTGTGTTTTGGCGCCAAAAATATATTTGTGAATTAAAGGAATTGTGGTTTTAATTCCTTTAATTTATTGTTATGTTTATTATTAGATTTATTGTGCATAGTTATATGATTTTAATACTGATGAAATTATGTGATTTAATATTACTTTGGTATGGATTGATTTTATGGATTTGAAGGGAATTATTTATTTTAAATTTATTATATATTGAGGAATCGTGGAATTTAATTATTTATATGAAATTTATGTGGTTTTAAGGATATGTTGATTTAAATGGATTTTGAGGATTGGAGAAAAATATTGTTTTAAAGAATTATGTTTCAAAAATATTTATGCCATTGGAAAATTGTATATTTGAGTTGATGGATTTGAAAAGTTTATAATTGTATCGATGGATTTTGTGATATGAGAAAAATTATATATATTATCGAAGTATTCATGCTGGTGTTATTAAAGGAAAAATGTGAGATGGTGAATATAGAAAAAATGGTATAATTCCCACAGTGAATTTTGAAAAAATTGAATATTTTAATAATAAATTTGGTTATCTGTTTTAGATGCACTCATACAGTACTGGTGTTCTATACTGTGTATGTGGATGAGCGCGCAAGTTATAATGTCTCCCGTGAGTTGCCATTGGACCGAGGATAGACAAGTTTGATATTGGCCATAAGCCGTTCCCCTCCATGGCCGGGATGACGATTTAAGCAGCGGCGCTGTCGGGACGCCGAAGCGACCGTATGCAAGTTTCTCTCTTTAACCTCCCGTTACACGGTGCTTGGGACGCTGGATATCGTGGGACATCACTGGTATATAGTGTGATGCGTCAAGTAACTTTTGATATTATTTCCAAATAATAATGTTTTTAAAGAGTATTTAAAATAAAAATGTATCTAATGGAATTTTTATAATTTATTTAATCAATGTTTCTAAAATGCATTTTATCTTGATTATTTTACTATTTAAATGGATTGGTGTTTTCAAATAAATTATCTTATAGTTTTATCATTTACTTCAAATAGATGATTAAATTGATTTAAGTATTTCTTTTATTAATTAAATGATTTATTTTACTCTTTATATTAATTTGCTAATTTTAAAGCGATTTTACTATGTTCTTACCATTCATTTTAAATGGAGGTTTTAATTTGATTTAATTATTCATTTATTTAATTGTTCAATTAATTGATTCATTCTAATTATTTTATTATTTCCTGAATTGTCTTAATGTAAGTCTCATTAATATTTTTTTGATATTTAGTTGATTAATTGTTTTCCTTGGTTTTCGGGGCATACAAATAGCGGGTTTTGGAAAATGTTTTAAAAGGAAAACTTTTCCAACGGAGTGAATGGTGAGGGTTTTGAGAGAAAATATTATTTTCAATTAAGTATTATTTATTTACTTATTTATTCTTAATTAACCAAATGTACTATAATTATCGTTGCTTTATAAGTGTACAGTAGATAGGGTCACTCACTGAGATGATTAGTATCTTATATTTTTAAAATCCATTCTCCTAGGTACAAGGATTGGGAGACGTTGATCGTCCGGGGCGAACTCGACTTCTCAGTTCATTGCCGAAAGTCCAAGAAGCATTTCCTTCCTTTTTCCTCTTCATCTTGCATTGCTTCTTTATCTGACATTGTATTAATCTTACATTTACTTGCATAATGCTCTGTATACTATATTGGACACATTTTATTAAATACTGCATTAATTTCCTATTATTTGGAGTGCTGCAAATTTGTGGAATTAAATTGTAGTAATGTGGGAGGAATAAGATGATGTTTATAGAAGTGTGTTTTCAGTGCAGGAAAATTATGGTAAGTCCAACCCTTAAGGGAGGTTCTAACGGATTTTCCATTAGAGGATCTGGTAGGATTTCCCTGGGATCACGTTTGTCTAGGGTTCCGGTGAGAAATTTTGGACGGATCCTGACACACCATTTCAATAAGCAAAACCTAAAACCCTTATTCACCAAAGAAATTGGTACACAAGCAAAAATAATCAACAAAATCAATTTCCCAACATCAAATCTTATATCCAAACTAATACGTGACAAAGAATCATCAATAAAACAAACACAATTATTTCGATATTTAACAAAATTATCAACAAAATAATAAATAAAACTCCAATCTCACATTATATCCAACACAACAACAAAAATTATATTCGAACTACTTTAATAACATCAAACATTCAAGAATCCAACTCCATAAATTTTAAGAACTCAAGATCCATCCTTAGATTCGACATGCATGTAACCAACACTCTAAATCCTACTTACCCAAATTATTCAAGGATCATTCACATGCAACACCCAAACAAAGCTCAAATCCAATTGAATTACTACTGATTCTAAAAATTTAAACTTATAGAAAGTGGTTTTATTTAAAATATTTTTCTCTAACACTCCCTCTCATATGTAAACCCATCTCTTTTGGATTTTTTTTTATTCTTATATGTTTTTTTATTTTTATTTATTTATTTATTTATTTTGGATGGAGTTGTTGAGTTTTAAATTCAAAACTTCTCGGATCGCTAGCTCTGATACCAATTTGAATTACCATTAATTCCAAAAGCTTAAACTTATGAAAAGTGATTTCATTTCAGATATATTTCTCTCTAATAGATCAAAATTACCCTAACATAAATCAATTCCAAGCCAAAAATCTATGTAAAAATAAAGGTAACTTATTTAAAAATCGAGGGGTGTTCTCAATTTTGAACAAAAAGAAAGAACACATAATTTTTGTTCAAAACTCAAGTAATCTCACACATGTAACATAAAATTCTAACTCAAAAACCAAATACCCAAAACATAAGCCTCTCGGGTTTCTAAGAAAATTGAAGAACAAAAGTTTGTTTGAAAAATTATGAGATTGGGGAGGTTATTTAACGTTAGTAGCCATGGTTTTGCAAGAATTGAAGAAGACGAAGAAAATGGAAAAGTAATGGTGAGGTTTATTTTGTTTGGAAAAGAAAAGAAGGAGAAGAAATGAAGTGGTGTGTGTGTTCGATGAAGGAAGACAAATGAATGGAAAGATTCATCAAATGTGTTTGGGGTTGGGTTTACATAGGCCAAGAGAGATGGGGGGCAAATTTGGTATTTTACAAGGCCTTGCATATGAAATGTCACAATTATTCTTTGCTAGTCCAAGTTAAATCATGCATATACCCCTCCGTAAATTTTCTTTCCAAAACTACCCCTAGTAAAGGACAAAATAAATTTCCCAACCAAAAATTGTATATCTATATATACATATACGCCTGCCACGTGGTAATTCATGGTTTTTAAAATTAAAACAAATTTTTTTCATTTAAACTATCAACCATGTGCGCATATGCATACATAATTACATTTTCTTTTGCCCATATAAATTTTGGTACTCCAAAGTACAGTTGAAAAAAAAAAAGGCCAAATTTTTCTAACAGAAAATTTTAATAAGAAAATAAGATACCAAGAAAAAATGATCAAAGATATCTTGCAAATTGAGAATAATAAATTTAAAAATTTCGGTATGTTACACAACATGGGTCAATTATGTAAATACTTGGAAAAATTGAACAATTTAGGATTAAATTTTTGTTGGTAACATGTTCCTAGAGGTTATTAAGAGCTAAAGGAAGATTCAATTGCATAAAATTGATCATATGAAAAAAACCTCAATTTTAGATATCGGATCCAAAGAGTTCACAATATAATTGAATCCCTTAGTGTTATTTTTGTAATCTTAGAGTTGTAAAATTAATTTTAGAACATTTAGCACACACCAATGTCCTTAGTTGAATTTTTGAAAGCGAAATACTTTTGTTATATTTTAGGCACTTGTTGATGCAAAAAATTAACAAAAAAAAATTGTATACTCTCCCTCACCGTTGATAAACCTGTGATGCTTACCAGCTAGAAAATGTCATTGACATGCCGTTGACTGGTGTGGCACGGGCCAAAAACCCTCCAATGCTTAAGTCAAAAGAAGAATTTATGTTTTCTATGAAAAGGAAGAAAATATATGTGTAGTATAAAATCACCGTAGCTTGTATGACAATTTAGGACTCTTTATAGGCTGTTAATTAGGGTCTTAACAAGAAAAATATTTACTAAAATAAATAGTATATAGGATAAAAGATATTCTAATTAGGATTCAAGATTTGGACAATCCAAATTGATAGGACCACAAAGTCCTAATTATTTTATAGTTGAAGCAGTTTAAATGTATTTTCCTTATTTGTCTAAATATTTAAGGGATGAATGAATTTACCCGCACAATTAGTCTACTACTCCTCTTAATAAAGAATTTACTCAATGGAATAATGAATGTTGACTTATAAGTTGAGGATTGCTTTTGGTTTGCTTGAGTTGTGTCTTCATGACAATTCCATATTTGTCATTTTTATGTTGATTCCATATTTGCCGTTTTCATACCAATCCCAAGGATAATAGTTTAAGCCAATGCTAAGTTAACGTTGCAATGTTCATTCCTTGCATTTTCAAGATAACATATGTGTGACAATGAATGTGGTGGGTGTAGGGCACCAGTAAGTACCTAGTGTCCAATCCCACATCATCTAGATGTAGATCAGTAGATGATTCAAATGTAAAAAGTCACTCTTATAATGCCGAGACTTTTTCAAAGCAATTGGCTTTAAGGTTTGAAAGAACTCCAAAATTAAGCGTGCTCAAGCTAGAGTAATCCTAAAATTGGTCACATTTTGGGAAGTTTTGAACAAAAAAATTCTATATCTAGTGCGGTGGCTAAATTAATGACAATATCGGTGGAGAATTACAAGTCAACCAGTGGATGTGAGTATCACAAATGGTATCATAGCCTGTACCCTATCAAAAGTATACTAGCGAGGATGCTGAACCATAAAGGGGATGAATTGTAACGACCAATGTGGGTGGGTACAGAACATTGGCAGGCTAATGTGTCCAATCCTAAATCATCCGGGTGTAGATCAGGAAATGATTCAAATGTAATAATAGTTAATCTCACAACGCTGAAACCTTTTCAGAGTGGTAGGCTTCAGTTTGAAATAACTTCAAAGTTAAACGTGCTTAGGTGAGAGCAATTGTAGGATGAATGATCTCCTTGAAAAACAAAAAATCCTACACCGAGTGAGGTAACTGAATTGAGAACAATATCGATAGAGAGTCACAAATTTGCCAGTAGAGATGGGTGTTATAATATGCTCAAGACTAGCTTGTGCTATGAGGCTATAGACTTTGCTATCATTTCGCTACTTGCTTGGCTAACTTAATGTCTGTCTAGGATTAAGAACCTGATAGATGCAAGAGAATTGCCCTACAACATATATGGTTTGTAACTTTTATTGATCCTTGACCAACTTGTAGTTATTATTGAGTATGAAGAGAAGTCCAAGGCACCCTAATGTTGTAGCCATTTCAGTCCAAGATTGATATCTAGTTATTCTGAGCTGAGATTGACGTGCAGACTTACCTTAATGTATACAACTTGTAGCCTTTTTGAATTGCAAAAGGACTAGATAGACTGAATCATTTTTGTATGAAAGCTTAATATTGGGTATGCACACCTAAAATGTACACTGATATAAATGAATATGTATGAGTAATGAAATTGACACCTAATGAATAAGAATGACAAATGAACTAACACCTAATGAATGTTTATACATAAAAATGGAGTTGGAGTTGGTATAACAGGTCCTTGTAGCCAAAATGTGCTAGGTTAGTATTGATATCCTAGAAAATGATATTACCCACTTGAAACCGTTTAGTTATAACTCCAATATCTTAATACTGTGTAGCAAACAGAAATTTGACTATTCAACGATCTATATATATATATACAGGAAGACTACCTTGAGGACTGACCTGATTAACTTCAATGCGGTCCAAAAACTTGCAAAATATACTAGCCTTTAGATTATACCGAACGGCTCAGATTGCACCTTTTTTTCCCCTCCCAAAAAGGCTCTCACGTGCATTCCCTTACCCTTCTGCTTCCACCCTTCCTCCTCTCCTCTGCTTTCACCCATCCAGCAGCCAGCATCTCTCACCATTCTAGCAAGCGACCACCATCTTCCCGTCAAGCAAGCAGCCACCAAATTTTATTTTTAGGAAAAAAAAAAAAAGAGGGACAGAGTATCAGAACTGGAAATTGCCTTGGCACAGCACCAGTTGTTAAGAAAGGGCTCAAATGCTAAGTCAAATGCTGTTAAAATTCCCAGTTCTGATCATCCGAGTGTCAAGCAAGTGGATCCATTGAAGTAAGTTTTAGAGCTTGTTAATTGCCATTTTTATTGTCACCCTGGGTAAAATAATAAATGTTTGTTTTCTGTAAAAATCTGCTCTTGTAACCTTCTAAAACCGGATTGATTTAGAAATTTCCATTCAAAAGTTTTTAGTAGTGAAATAGTATTTTTCACCAAATTGGCTGTGCACTAAGGCTTGCTTACGGAGAAAGCTAAGGAAAAAAGATTGGAACTGATGAGGAAAGGAAGGGAGGATAGAAGAACCAGGCTCACGCTACTGTTAAAAGTTTTTGCATTCAATTGTATACCCACTTACCAAAGTCAATAGTTTTGGATGCTGTTATCAAATTAATTTTTCCCTTTTTTCTCAATCATTTTTTATGATTTGTACATTACATCAACGCAAGGGACAGCACTTGCATTTAGGGTGGAAGCAGAGGAGAAGAGGAAGAAAAAAACGTGAGAGAGTGTTACTAGAAGGGAAAAAAATGCAATCTGAACCGTTCAGTATAATCTAAGGGCCAGTATGTTTTGCACGTTTTTGGACCGCATTTAGTATTTTTGGGTTTCTTGCATAACAAGATTATTAAAATGTGTACTTAGATCATCAAAACAATATCTAAGATATCAAATAATATTTCTTGATCATTAAAAAATTCGTAGATTTCCATATACATCATAAAAACAATATTTTTCATGCACAAACATCAATTTTAGTTCACAATCCATTAGTAAGGTTTCATAAAAATCAATTAGATATGGTTGGATCATAATTAAACTTTAAAACCCTGACCAAAAACATTCTTTTACATTATAGTAGCAAGAACTAAAGTGAAATTGATCTAAACATGTTTCTTGTAATACGAGAAACTATATACATCCATTAGTTGGATCGCACCTTGCTTTTGCTTGAATAGTCAACTTCATAAAAATAAATAAATAAATAAATAAATAATAATAATAATAAATAACAAAAAATGAAAACTAAAAATCCAATTCTAAAGCCCCAACATAATAAACGGCATAAATGAAGAAGTGAAATAAAATTTTATCCGGTTTAATTCTGCTATTTATTTATACTGATACATTAAATTCTAGGTATAAATGCTCGAAAGATTTAACAGAAAATAAATGAATAAATAAATAAGGAGCCTTTTTTTTTTTTTTTCTAAATTATGTGTAATTTATTCATTTTAATGATTTGCTAATGTTAGTTGATTATAGTAAAACATTTTTATCAACATAAAAAAATAAAACACAATTTAAAATTATGTTACTTTTTTGTTTTTTATTCCATAATCAAGGGCTGCTCATAAATTAGGACAACATACGCATCTAATTTCCCATTCAGCATGGCCATAACAATTCGAACTGAGAGCTTTTCGATAAAGTTCATGTAGAAATAGAATTGGATTTCATCTTCACTATATCATCAAGGCAACCTTGAAGATCCCTGGTTTCTTCCATGTCGGAGAAGCTGCCAGCCTGAGTATTCAAAAAATTTATCTTGTTAAGTCCTTGTTTTTTTCCCCCCACTTTAAAATGAGTAAAAAAATTGCAGAAATTCCACTTGTAAGGATAGAAAAGGTGTCAAGCAATCCATCAAGCTAAGATAATACGTTGTTTTTTATATGTTACTTAGGCATAAAGACGTGCATACTAGTGTTGGAAGTGAATTTATCTGAAGATGATCATGCCTGTTTAAGAATGTTCTTGAGATGCATCTCAGCTGTAAGTAATTCTTTACGGCTCCCGGTAGATGATGAAATTTCCATATAAACCTTGCAAAGTTCCAAGGAAGCATGTGCAAACCTTCTAAACCGATCTCTATCTTTCCATAAGTCAGATCCCTGAGAGAGAAGAGCAAAGAAAGAGACAAATATTTGGAATACAATTTATGGACAATAATAATAAATTTATCTGATCTATAATTTCATAAGCTAAAATTATACATCTCTCCTAAAATAAAGTAACTATAGTTGCAATAAGGTTTATGTGAGGATGTAATCTTGTGAATGTAAGCTTAAATACATAGGCCCGCTTCCTATCAGGCTCATCCTATTGAGCACAATGATAACAAGGCGCAAGAGCCTAATGTATCCAATCGTTTGTTGAATCCTGCTTCAAAAGAAAACAGATATACTCTGCTCAAATTTACATTTGCCCAAGAATTTTGGATGAGGTTTCGCTTTCTTACAAATGCTATCAAATAAGAGCATCAGTTGATTAATAGGCAGATCACCACCATGTACGTAGTAATTATATTAGGGTTCTTGTTATAAGAGTTCACCCTACGTGATTGGCAATTCTAAAATCAATTATAGAGGTTAAACGATAAGTTACTCTTCCCCAAAACAAACACTTTGGTTTCTATCACTTTCCTTGCATATAAAAAGGTAAGTCGTATCCTTTTGCTCATTTCCTAGTAAAATGAACCTAGAAATTCACATTCATAACTTAAGATACGAAAAATTGCATTCATTTGCTCATCTTCAGATGAATAATCAATGTTGCTAGCAATAGAAAGTGTGAAATAAAACCTACCAAAAGTAACCATACAAAGTAACATAAATTGCATAAGTATTACTAACAGAGGTACCTGGTAAGATCTAACTTGCTTCAAAAGGGCTTCAGAGCACATTGTCAGATCTCCTTTGAGTCTGTGCCACCTTGCATATAAGCCCCAGATATCTGATCCATTTCCACTGCGAACTATCTACATCAGGAAAAGAAATATTGAGTCAGCAGATATAGATGTTCAACCGAACCAAAAGGATGGCAAATAAGAGAGTATTTCTATACGATACCCAAACTTATACAACCATTTTTTTTATTTTTTTATTTTTATTTTTTTAATTTCAATATCAATATATATGGATTAATATCCCAAACATTTTCTTCTCAAGAACCAAAAAGATTAGTGCCAAGGTCAATTACATGACCTTGACCATGAACTACTAAAGATTTTCTTTGAAAAGTAGCTTTTCCCCATCCCCTAGAGGAGCTTCTATAGTAGTAATGATAAATTAAATATGAATAGCACAAGAGAGGAGAAAAAAGCAGACCCACATATGGTGGATACACAATCCATTGTCTAAAGAACCGAAAAGATTAGTGTCCAAGGTCAATTACATGACCTTGACTATGAACTACAAAAGATTTAAGAGAGAGTAAATAGCAGACCCACATATGGTGGATTCATAATCCATTGTCTTGAACTTGATTTGAAGACATGGGTAAGGCAAACATAATCTGCAATATGGTGACATAAAGTCACCGAGAGAATTATGGCATCTTTGCCTAATCACATCATGGCAACTGGATAACCTGATTGGTCCAGACTGGCACCTAGGTGACAGCCACTTGACAGGTTATTAGATAAAAGTTTGCACCTTGCCCCATTTAAATTGAAGAGCTCTCTTCACATGCTTACATGCCAAGCAAATCCATATAAGCAATAGTAGACCAATGGGTTTTAACTTCCAAGCACTCAGCCATCAGGTTTAATTACTAGTTTGAATCTGATAAGGAAACAAATAGATGATGTAACAGGCTTTTCTGCAACTGCAGGATATTGGGTAATAGCTTTGTTGAAGTATAAACATCCTATGAACGATTGGATTAGATCCATTCAAAGGCAACAATGATTGTGAATAACCTTTTTCCTATGGAAAGTTCATTAATCGGTCAGTATGCACATCAAAGAGTGTACTTAACCACAATCTTTGAATTTAGCATAAACACTCATCTAAAAGCCTGGTTCCTGTTTATATCTTGAGCCATGTTTGGGCCTTGCATGCTGGCCATAGATAGTTTATTTCAGGATAATATAAACATTTAACTTAAAGAATAAAGCCCCAATATAACCCGTCTTCTTTCGCAAACCCATAAAGTCCACCTATCATCATAAAAATCTAAGATTGAAACGATACTAAGTTACTAACTATTAAAGGTTTAAATAATGCATAACTAACTAAAGTTGCTGATTTTTTATTATATTCCATAATTTATTCAAGTATTTTAAGTTTGCATTACAATCATAATTGATTCTATTTCAAATATGGCTATACCTAAGAATTATGGCTGATTCATAATAGATTTTATGTAAAAATCATGTGTTGAAACCCAAGGCCGATGAAAAATCCTGCTTATGAAGTTAGCATGAATAGAACCTCTTTTTGGATATATACATAGTGTTGTGGTTAGAATAAAACTATGACGTATTTGGCGCTAGAAAATGCATAAAAAAGTTTTTCAAATTTGCATTCTGAATAACCTACAAAAGAATTTAAAAACATAAAGTTATAACACATTTAAGTCCAATGCAACTTCTGTCAAACATAATCACAACTTCAATAATATGTTTAGATCCGGACACTGGGAAGGAAAGAAGATTAATCAAAAACTTAAAAACGCACATGAAGGTGTTTGAGGACTCAAGAGACCGTATTCGCTTATCAGAAGTATTAGGAAGAGAGAGACTTTCAAGAAAGTTGAAAAAAGAAGACAATTCTTCTGTCATTCTAAATTTCTAATTTCTGTGTACTTTCAAACAACAAAGCTAGTACAAACATCAACATAGGCAAGAAAACAGATAGAATTTCTTTGATATTGATAAATAAAACAATCTAAGAAACAATGAAGAAAAGAGAATATCCAACTAGCAAGAATCTTCCCACCTCCACTTTAGTTAGACTCATGTAAAGAACACCCATATCAAGAAAACAAAAATTTAATGCATATGCAAGTTTTATGAAATAAGCTGACAAGTCTTTTCATGACTAATGATGCCTTGTAGTCCACCATAAAATATTTTCATGCATGCAAGCTTAAAGATGTAAAATTATGCTTCAAATTCATGGAAAACTTTCAACGTGCTCAAATGTTTATTGTGACTTCAGATAATATTGCAAATGACCATATTTTGTGTGCTCTACTGTTCTTAATGAAGGATTAACTATCAAGTTCTAGCTATAGCCCCGTAAGTCTAATAAACTCGTGGAGATCAAGAAAGAAAGACGAAAGACTTATGTTCGATGTAAACATATAAAGTTGTTTATTAAATGTTCTTATGAGAATTCTTAAGCTAATTAGTTTCCTAATTTAATGAGGTTTCTTTATAGTCATTAGTTTCCCTTCTATTTTAGGGTATACCCTTTTCAATTGGTTGTTTTGTTATAACTACGGCCCTCTCCAACCCTAATCGACACATGATTTTGATTACTGAATAAAGCTATTGATTCTAATCTCTCTTCCCCTTATCCATGGTAGCGTCCTGCTTCAGAAACAAATTACTAGTTTTGAAATGTATGTGGGTCAAATAATGGCATAAAAAGAGTTTAGCAGGATTTATATACATTTTGGGTGTGAATGTAAAGTTCTAAAATTTTGACATTATATAGCATGTACCACTTTCTGATTATCAAAATAAGCCCAAAACACAATCATATCTTCAGTATTGATAGTGATGTACAGGGTATTTGATGCAAGATGGAAACAAGAAATTGTTGCAAATTGGAAACAACCTTTGAAAACTTATCAAAGGAGAGGAAAATCAGATTCTAAAGCCCAAACATTGATTTGGAATGATTTAGGATGAAGATGGGCTTATATGCCTTTCAAGGATTTAGTAGCCTTAACCTAATTTAGTTTCCTTATTTAATTTGAATTATTTTATTATTTTAGTTCCTTATGTTGTTAGTAACTTTTATTAATTAGTTTCCTTATTTAATTAGGTTTCTTATTATTTTAGTTTCCTGATGTTGTTAGGTATTATTTTAGTTTCCTAATATTGTTAGGTGGTTTTATTATAAATAGGGGCCTTTGTAACTCTTTTAGACAAGTTGATTAATAATACAAGAATTTTTCTGAGAGTTTTTTCTCTGATTTTGTGTGATGCAAAACATAGGTATGATGCCTAGGAATTTTAGGAGTGATTCTAGAGCCTATCTTTTAAGTTTCTAGAATAGCAAAAGCAACACTGCCATGCATGAGAACAAGAAGCATAAAAAGCTGGCTCTAAGATCCCATAAAAATGATCAACACCACCAAAATTCATTAATATGTTTATTTATAAACACCAAAATAAGCAATGGAATTGATCAATGATGAACAGATTTATACATAATTTGTGGACATTTTGAAAAAAGGAATGCAAATAATTGGCAGTAAGAGATATTCACTTTAACAAAGAGTAAAAGCAAAAGTAAAGAAAACTGATAATTCATCAAGTTAAATGCTACCTGTTGTAGAACTTTTCCAATGGAATCAAGCAAGTGTTCAGTTTCCCTTGATCTTTCCACCCCAGATTCTGCATATAACTCATTATGAGGAACTATTTGAGAATCATCTGGGCAGACTTGAGAATTGTTATTGTCAGTCATTGCAGTAGATGTAGAAAGACTAATTGATGCCCTTTTCTCCACCTCTGCCATAATTTTTTCCAATAGTTCAGCATCAACTCTTTTATTACTAGAAATTTCCAACACCATACGAACAGCTTCCAGAGCCTAAAAAATGAATAAATAGAAAATTATACAAGTCAGTTATAATGACATGGCAACCAGATATTACAGATTAGCATTGCACCGATGACACTTCAAAATGCAATTACCATGTATTAAAACTCTAGTCATTCAGGTCTTATAATTTAGAGGCAGGTAGCATCAAAATTCACTACGTATGATATGGCATCAAACAATAGTCTATTGAGCTCATTAGATGTTATACATTCGAGTGAAACAAGGTTACAAATAACTAATTGCATCATGCATTTAGGACTTATCAAGACAAGAGAGACAGTAACCCCAAAAAAATGATAGCAATTATCATTAAACCTACCTCTTAAAAATTCTATAAGTTGATAAAAAATAAAATAAAATAAAATGGGTTTTTCAAGCAGGTTCAGAATCTCTAAGGTAGGTACCAACTCTAGAATGCACTGACAGAACACAGGTATTAAGACAAAAATAAAAACCTTGGCAAAGCTTGAGCATGATTACAAGGATATATCTTATGTCCACACAAAGCACACAAACCAAGACCAACCTTTGTGTCAAACAGTTTGTGACTTTTCCAAAAGGAAGCATTTTACCTGGGTTAAGTTGCCCACATCAAAAGCAACTTGGCTGTAGTTCTCCCACAATTGCCAGCTGTTTCGTCTGTCACCAAGACAGGTGTCAGTCAGCACATATTCCAACCATTCCCAACCAGCAACAATTGTGTGTGCAAGAGTGTTCGTGTATGTCTCTGTGTGGGTGTGTGTGTGTGAGAGAGAGAGAGAGAGAGAGAGAGAGAACATAATGCATGTGATATAAAGATGAAGCCATTGATGCAAAAACACAGAACTTGAACTTCAGCGCTTCTCTAAAAGCTACGAAAGCCTCTTTGCTCTTCTTCCTTATCATATGTCTGCACAGTTGGAAAAGTAAAAACACTTTACTAAAGTACTTAAATATAATATGATTGAACGAAAAAAAGACATTTATAAATTCAGACCCAAAAAAAGGAATTGCGATTGACTTTAAATTATCCATCACAACATATTTATCCAACATGAAAGAAAACCACTATAGTTTTACAAGACTCTCAAATGAGAAAGAAAAAATAATACAACTGCATAGAAATTAATATTTTAAGCTACTTTGATGAATCTTCATAGTTGAAATAAAATAAGCAGGACTCATGGGCAGAAGCAAACAAAAACTAACAAAACAAAACACTCAAATCCACGTTCTACTCATTAGCAAGGGACCAAATATCGGTGTCAACATTAATGTGAGGTTGAATTTTTGGAAATACCGACAAACTGTCAATGTAGATAGAAACTCCAGAAAAATCACAAAAACGATGGATAACTTCCTAAAAGTATTGAATTTTGCATATAGAACATGTTGATGGGCAGGTATTGATACCCAGCAATGCCCACCAATATTTATAGAAATTATTTACCAAAGATAAGCAATAATATCTGTAAATATCAGCTGATTACAGCAAAATCCTTTTTTTTGTTTTGCAACACCAGGGTAGAAATCTCTCCAAACCCCCACCCCTGCCTATCAGTGTTGCCATCCCCAAAAATCGAAAATTTCAACAAAAACATTGAATGACATTACTGATTTGTACTTCCTTACTCTGTAGGGCATGAATAAAAATTGTCTCATTAACTTCTCGAGTCCCCGCGATACAGTAGACTCCTTTGCTTTGACAGGATGGGAAAAAGAAACTCCTTTTACTCTTTTCTTCTTTTTTTTTTTTTTTTTTTTTCTATTTTTTTACCTGCGTTGTCTTTCTTATAAAACATATCTCTCTTTAACTTCTCTATCCTCCCAACACAATACAGTAGATTGCTTTGCCTCTACAGGATGGGAAACAGAAACTACTTTCTCTCTTACCATCTCTTATTTTTTCTTTTTTGTTTTCTTTTTTTTACCTCCCAAGTCTTTCTTATCCTCATTTTGCCCCCCGTCAAAATAATTTAACCTCTGCACTATATAGAATAAAATTTTCCAGTACTCACAAAAACAGACGTCTAGATATATTCCATTAGTAGCTCGTTTAGTATATAACTAAAATGCATTGAACCATCAAGATTTACTTAACAGGAGACATACTTTGTCTAAACTAGAAAGTATTTAACTGTATTATAGCACTTGAAGAAGTTGCAATAATTACTTGGTAAACTATGAGTAATCTGCAAATTCAGGGTAGTATGAAAAGATTACAAATTTAAAACACAGTCAAGAAAAAAAGGAATTTTGATGAGATAAGGATTCCCCCCAACACCCCCCCCCCCCGCCCCAGAGTAGATAGACAAAAGATGATTTAAAATGAAGAGAGCATACAAACAAGCAATATTATTCCATGCCTCCCCATTTTCTGGATCTAGTTGCACAGCACGAGTAAAGCCATCCAATGCCTTTTCAACATCCTTAGCCTGTACCATTTCTTCAGCAGTAAGTCCAAACATAATATTACTAGCTACCCTTTTATACAGAATAACAAAATAATCACCCCATTTTTATAAAGTATGTCAATCTATCAAACGTGTAAATTGGAGCGAAAACAGAAAATCAACATAGGTCGAATGAACTACCTTCAATGCAGCAGCTCCTAGTGCAAACCAGCCATCTTGATACAAGGAATTCAATGCCATTGCAGACTCCCTGAAATGAAATAACAGAAGTATTAACGCACATTCAAATAATTATGAGTGGAAAATTAGCAAACACCAAAAAATCAGGGAAACAGCTTAAAGGAAGAAAACATACCACAGGATTTTAGATTTCTCATAGTCACCTCTATTATATGCACTACGTGCAAGAGACCGCTGTCAAACAGAAAAAAGGTATTAGCAAAAGCAACGCTAAATTGTATTGGCAAAAAGTTGATTACAAGAAATTCATCACCTTAGCTCTGGCTGACCTATTATTTGAAACTTCCAAAGCTTTTTCATAGCAGGAATCATTGTTAGTGACATCACCCAGGGAGCACCTAAAGTGCAGAAGTTAGATAAACAAAATCCTTTCTTATTACACATAGAAATACAAGTTTAAACAAAATTTATAGAAATTTAAAAAGAAGCAAATTTTATACTCACATGCATTGGTGCATGCATGGAGATAACAATAGTGGAGGTTAATAAAACGAGCTTCAAAACCATCCATATTGAAACAAAGCTTCAAGACAAACAAAGGAAAACAGAAGATGTGCCTCAAGTTAGTACTGCTTTAACGCAAGTTATCATTTGCATAAGTTTTAATCAAAGATAAACCAAGGGAAAAAGCATTGTAGTATAATAAAGAAGTTAGAAAGACCAAGAGGCACAATTCAATGATTTTAAAAAAGAGTGTAAAATTTGATATACAATAAATCAAGGAAAGAAAGACAAAGATACAGTCTAAGGTGATAAGGAAGAGTAGTAGAATATGATGCACAAGAAACGAATTTAGAGACTATATGTGTTTACAAACTTCAATTTTAATGCAGAGAGCAAATAAGTGGCACTGTAACAAAAATACAATCTTTTGAAATATGTATTCCCACTTTCTTCAATTTGGCAACTCCTAACGAAGGTTTGAACAATATCTGTATGTTCATGGTATCTTAATTATGAGGACAGCTGGCATAGATCTCATGAAATGAAGAAGGAAAAAAATAAAAAATAAAAAAAAAAATGTAGTGCCCTGCTTCACTACTTTTATCCTTTTAATGTGAAGAAAATCTCTATGTATAAGTAAATAAGATATGAAAGGAGGACCACTAATCCTACCTTACATCAGCTTACAAATGAAAACTGAAAAATACCTAGCACATGACCTTAAAAACCACCCTTTGCCTTCTTTTACCACAAAATACATTTTTAAGCACAATAGAAGATGTATATTAAGTGTTGGATTGAGAATTGGCAGGACAAACTCTTATCGTTGCATTGAGAATTGGCAGGACAAACTCTTATCTAATCTCATGGAAGAAGATTTGACTTTCAAAGCCTTAATGAAAAGTCACTTCTTTCACAAAGATGGCCACTCTTAAACTTTGATAATTGCCAATTTAAATAGCAGCAGGGAATTATGGGTCAGTGATATTCCATGCATACACAAGAGTCAGAGTCAGTTGATCTCTTCTTGTCAGGTTGCAGAATCAAAGTTTACTAATTTGGCATATCATAAAGACAATGTTCAAGATGTTTACATTTAGAAATGACTATTTTGTTAGAAGGAGGTCCTGAGGGGGGTGAATCCATTGCTTTCTGCATGAGCAGTGAATTAGGATGAAGAGGACGAGCATAGCATTTGAAGGCTGAAACACTCTTTCAATGTGTCTAAGTAGCAGGGTGAAAACAAGTGGTAGTCAGTTGATCACTTCAGGTTACATCACAGAACCAAAAGTTATGGGTTAATCCATTTTACTAATCACCATTTTGTTAGGAGTTGTGGAAGGTATTAGAACTATTCCTGATTGTATGATGTATGAATTTGAATGGAAAAGAAGAGCAGATCTTCTGAAGGGGAAACAGAAATCACTCTTTTTACGAGATTAAATTCAAATTTTTATGCATAAGCTTTTTGGGCATAGACACAATTTTCTTCTTCTCTGAACTTTATTATTTCTTTTCAATATTTAGATTGTAACAATTTTATGAACTGGTGGTTACCCATCCTTTAGCACTTTTCTCATTAAAATTTAGAACCCATAAAAATCAGTGTCGTGGAGTACCTCAGTTGTAATTTGGTCCAGAGGTAGGTATGTAATTTGCAATTCCAAACATGGTCAAATCTAATTTAAATCTAAATTGTGACTGTTGTAGGATCCTTGGCATATCAGTTCAACTATATATATGTATATATATACATATATATTTATAAAATATCCGAAAGTTATTATCCTATCCCTTGGCATTGGAAGGATACAGGAAGCCTGGTACATTTGTTGCAGAAAGATATTTGGTAAAAGTTTTACTTGATAAGGGCAGTTGCTAAATTTCCTGCTAAGTTTATTGAATGGCAACTCATGAAGAGTGCGCATAAGACCATTTCCCTTTTCTTTATTTCATTCTCTTTTTTTTCTTTTTTCTTCTTTTTTTTTTCCCCCTTTTCCCTTCTTCTTCCTGTATGACTGTGGAGCACAAAATGGTGCAAATGTCCCTCTTTCCCTAATCCCCTTTCTACTATTGTTTAACAGGACTGGACACTCATCTATACATTTTTTAAGACTGAATATAAGGCTTTGATCATATTCACAAAACACAACATTGAGTTCTTTGGTTTGCATTGCGGAAGTTGTAGTTGTTTCAAGTTTCAACAATATCAACATATCAGCTTAACTTTAATTTGGATATTGATTCATTGTAACAAGATACGAGAGAAATATATATTTGTGTCTATAATACAAAGCCATACGAACACATACCATAACCTGGGGTCATTGGGCATTTCAGACAATCGAACCTTGATAAGGTCAACAGCTGCTGCTTTCTTCTCCATTAAACTGTTTTCCATATAATAATTCATATGAGCCCCCATGGAGTAACACCAAAATAAAAAACAAAGAAATAAATTTGAAGTCACAGCAGATGAATAATTCAACTTTGGTAATAGCCTTTAAATGATATCGTACCGATAACATAATATCAGATTGTCCCATAACTCCAAATCCTCAAAAATTTTAACTGCCTCTCCTATCAAACCACAACGTACCAAAAGTTCACCATATTCCCTAGCAATAAAATACAAAAAGGAAAAATTAGAGTTAAACAAAAAAGGACATCAAGTGTCAGTAAGAAAGAAGACATATAAGACTATGAAAACAAGAAATGGTGGTTGGAAGCAAGTGTAAAGTAACAAAAATTTGGAAAGCAAATATAGAAAATGACATAATTGCACTGCTCAAAGATGAAGAAAAAACCATACTTCCGCAAGGCAGGAACTGATGGAATATAAGCCCCATAACAAAAAGGAATCCTTTGTGCCACTCCTGGAGAAGGCTCATAGATACCCTGGACCTGGAAACGAAATGCTCATAAGTGAAAAGTGAAAAAAAGGACAAAGCCACAAACTCAAACACTTGGATAGTTAAATCGACAAATGGTTTGACATTATAAAAATGGTGAATCTGCATACACCTAATCGACCAATAAGATGTGAAGTTATAAAACATGAATCCATTAAATTTAGGTGCACTCACCTCATTAACCATATTATTCCACTGTCTATTAGCAAAATCAATAAATCAAAGACATACAATTAAATTCTTCTATTTTAAGCCATTCCTAATATTACAATTATCTAAAAATGAAAAACATCAAAGTAACGATAAAAAAGTCTAATCAATTTGCATGATTATAACCAGTTATTTACGAAATTTTGGAAAAATAACTTTGGAAAACTTGAAAACAGAGGCCCTTCATCTTCTAGTGTTTCAATATCTTACCATCTTAAAGGTGCACAGAAAATGCATAACCCAGAGCACTGGCAACAATTAATAAACAGGAACACACCGAGCAAAAGGAAAATATATACAGAACATAGAACTTTAAGCAAACTGACACATAAACAAAGATACATGTCATACCAACTTATCCATCATCACCAAAGCACGCTCCTTTGTGCGACTACGAGTTGACTCCCACCGAACACGTAGAATGTCGCAGAAACACCGAATCTAATAGAGAAAATGGACTTTTATCAATTCAATGAAGAAAATAACAAAAATGGAAAACTAACAGAAAAACAATTGAAGGGCTGCAATAGATAAAAATTTCAGCAAGACAAAAGAGGCTTACAGCAGACATCCAAATAAACCGACAAAATGGTTATACCAAATGCAGTCATGCAGATGCAGTATCATACGCTATTGCAATTTACTTGGACTATGGTTTCCAGAGGCACTTTCTAAACCTATCTTTCCTCTTTCATGCTATCTGTCTCTCAAGTGAGGTGAGCCTACTGATAACGAATGCAGTGAAGCTTTAATCAGTTATAGACTAATTAATTCCATGTCGAAAATCTATTTGAGTCGAGCATTCTCACTAGACAGTTGATTGAGCGCTTAGGAACTTCAAGACAATAGTTAAAGCATTGACATGCCTTAAAAATGAAAAATGGACTTGTGAATATTAAAACATCATCATTTGGAGACACTCTTCCCTAAAAGGCTATGGTTAAAGTGAATGGGTGCTTTCTGCTGCAGCATGTTTCAGCTTCATCATTGGTATCAGAATGATAATCAAGTTCTGTTAACAATCCTTTTATTGACCATTGGATAAAACTGATTGTGGGACACCAATTTGCTCAAGGAGGCAACCATTATGAGCGTTTAGATGGAAGATTTTCATATAACTCTTCAATATCTATTTGCTTACACATTTTCCAAGAAAAACCAGAAGTACATTTGAGATCCTACCATGTGAGTCTCTAAACAACAACATTTTAGATTCATGACAATCTCTTTAACTCAAAACTAACTTATTTATATGACAAGGATTGAGGCAATGGATATTTGACATGAGGGAAAAAAAAAAATTTCAACTACGTATTGAGGTGATAATTACACATTCAACACTTGTTTTACAAGAGAAGAATAGCACAAAATCATATGTGTACTTTCAATAGAACTTTTTAGCAGTTTCATAACCAAATGATGTTGTAACTTTGTACTTACAATAAAGTACGACGACTGCTGAGAATCGATTGCCTCGATGTATGGAGCCATATCCCATCCTGAAACAAATACAAGCCATTGAAATAGTCTAAGCATATTACTTTAATCAAATATAAAAGAAATTGTTGTACTCCATATTATAAGCAAGGATTAAACATGAACACATGAATATTATAATAATAGATACATCAGGCACGTATCCATTATTGGTATGAATTCATGGAAATTTCAATGCAACTTTTTCAGTATCAATACCAACATTGGTTAACATCTATGGAACTACAAAATGAAAAATATGTATAAGGAAAATGCATGGTACAGAGAGAAATTCAAACAAACAATGACAGCAAAATCCATGCCCTTGCGGTTTGTTCAAATTAGTCTTTCATTTTTGACAAAGTAATAAGCAAAAACTACCATTTAGCTTCCAATTTAAAAAGGCTGCAAAAGAATATAACCATATGCATATATCAAAGCAACATACTTTGCACTCAACAAAATCCACACCCTTGTGGTTTATTAAAATTAAACTATCATTATTGACAATGTAATAAGGAAAAAATACCATTTAGCTCCCAATTTAAAAAGGCTGTAAAAGTACATAACCATATGCATATATCAAAGCCACATACTTTGCATTTCATCATGTCGAGTGCTCTTCTCAATTAGAAGACATTTGGCGAGGATCACTGCTTGATGGGTTGCACTCAAAGGGGTACCAGTACCACCAACTTTAATGCCTTTTGCTCTAATTTCAGATTCATTGTCATTTTCTAACAGTTTTGGCGTCATTAATATATCAGAACCCTCATAAGTTTCACTTTGATATGAATTATTATCACTAATACTAGAGACTTGTGTCTGAGGGTCACAGGAAACTGAGAGACATCTCTTGCCAGTGTTAGTTGAGCTTGTGTCTGCAACAAGTACCATTTGTGCCTTTGGTTCTACCTATATTAAAGAATAATATGCAATCCTAATAAATGAACTTGAGAAAAAATAATATATAAACTTCTGAGAAAATAATATACAAAGTACATACTTTAAATTTACCTGATATAAAGTACGAAAACCAAGAGCCCCAGTAACAGAAAGATGAAGACCAGCTGCCTCTTCAGCTGAATTAAAGTATAACCTGATGCCAAGAAGGTAGAATGGCAAACAACAATAAGTTGGGAGATAAGAGCAGGAAACTATGTTTAACCTTCAAATCAGCCAGCCTATCATACATAACATAAAGGTGACACTGTATGAGCAACTAGCTAGTGCTTTTACAATACAGAGTCATGGGATATAGATCGTAGTGCATCTAAATTTAAATCTTAAAACAATGTATCAAACTACTTTTAACAGAAAGAATGCATATTACAAGCAAAATGGAGATTTATGGAATTCACTTTTTGCCAGTTCTTCCTTCCTATCGTATACACATGCATACGAAGAGATGCAAGCACGGACACACACAGAGCTGAAGCTTTTGTTCTGAAAGTGGGAGAGCACTATGAGCAACTTCTACCTGGTAAATGGATACAAATGTTCCCTCTACTGCTTAGTTGGCAGCAACACCAAAATCTGGGACATCTATGTCAATTTGCCAGAGATAGTCACAATGAAGTTCGACAGTCTTTTTGCAGGAAAGTGATTGAGACATGATTTTGGACCCAGATATAATGGGAAAGTATCAAAACTAAATAGCAATGCTATTTGATCCCGTACAGTCTTTTTGCAGGCAAGTGATTGAGACATGATTTTGGACCCAGATATAATGGGAAAGTATCAAAACTAAATAGCAATGCTATTTGATGCCGTACATTCACATTTCCTTCCCCTATTATAGTACTTAAATTTAACCCCCCCCCAAAAAAAAAAAAAAAAAAAAAAAAAAGTTAAAAGATCAATCAAATTGTGAAGGAATGGGAAATCTTGGGTATTTCTTGGTCTGCTTAAAAAGCAGTTTACTCAATGTGAACATCTATAAAATGTATGCCTCACAAGTCACAACCTTTAATATCTTCATATTGAAACAAATGATACAAGGCAGGATCTATAATTTCAGCACTAAACTGGTTGGCTATAATACGAAGGCGTCCATGTAATAAGGGTTTAGGGCTTTGGAGAGCATGCTCAAGGAGGTATTGTTTTTTAAATACCGTTTCCCATCTTCTACCACCCAAAAATGCATAAAGAAGGGGTCAGTTGTTTGGTTGGTTCCTTTTTAACTTGTTTATTAAATTCAATTTTCCAATGGGAACTTTTAACTGCATTAATATTGTGAATAGTTGATCACCATGCAATGGTACTTTTGGTAACAAGGTTGACTTTTCTCTAGATCATTTTCAATATAAACATAATCAATCACATAATCCACACAAAGATCTAAGACTATAATATTATGAGAATAACTAACCAGTCACAAGATAACATTGCTAAAAGTAGATTTTCAAAAAATTAAATAAATAAACATGCTCATAGAAAAATGAGAAAAATTCCCTAATGGATCACCTGCAAGAATCAACTCGTCCATAAGTATATTCCATGATTCCAGCTTCTAGATGAACCATGGAGACAATTGTTAAACCCTCGTCATTATGCAAGTTTGAACCCCAATAACTCAAAACCTTTTCCAAGGTGCCAAAATGATGCAAAACATCATGCATAAAGACTTGCAAGAGATCAAATAAAGAAGAAGAGCGGTCATCCAAAATTCTCTGATGAAGAAGTAAGAGCCTAGCAAGCCACCATGTGATGCTCCTAATTCCATACACAGAGACACTTCCTTCAAATAACAGATCTTTCATCCTCACGAGCAACATCTTAGCAAATACTATATACTTCAAAGCCAAAAAAAAATAATAATAAAAGTTAAAAAAAAAAAAAAAAAAACAACAACAACTTTTATCAAATATAATTAAGAAAATAGCATCTAAGAAAAAACAACAAATGTTAAGAACATTCATTAACCAACACTTGACATCAGACTAACCACATAGAAACACAAAAATCTAACAGCAAGTGTTCCTCTGATAATTTGTTTTTGGTTTTTGATTATTTTTCATTTTTGTTTTTGAGCTTTCACTAAACCTGCACAGGATCAGGCTTTTCTTTTTTTTATCAAATGATAGTTGAGCTTCTCAACTATCTCATAGGCTTGAAAATGATTTAAAATTATCCCACGCCACTTCTAAAAAACACAAACAACTTTGATACTATTTTAATTTCTTTTCTTTTCTTTTTTTTTGTTTTAAGCTATAAATGGCAATTACAATAATCATTCATGGTTGGTTCATGTATGTTTGTGATTGTTTGAAAAGAAAAATTTGTTATGAACCAGAAAACTATAGATTAAAAACACTTTGGCCCCAATACAAAGTAAACCATTGACATACTAAACTCCAAATCAGCAGGCTTGAATTAAATTAAAATCTGAGGAAAAAAATAAAAATAAGTTAATAAATGAAGAATACCTGAAGATAAGAGAACTTCCCAAGCAAGTCAGACCCAGCAGCCATAAGCTGATTACGAGCCCAACTGTCCCACCCCACAAATTTATTATCATTACCCTTCATTCCTCTCAATGGCAGAGGGCACTTCGGCAAACTCTCCAATGGTCTAACCAAAAAAAAAATTGCAAAAATCTTCAAACAAACGTAAGAAAATAAAATAAAATTACATGGAGTTGTCTGACTCACCCGGTCATGTTACACTGAGTGAAAGCGAGAAATGCCGCTACTGCAATGCACATCACCACCATGACTCTGTACGCCGAGTCGTTTGCATCTTCTCCTCCTTTCAGGAACGACTCAATTGCTATGAGGAACTCGGAGTAGACTCGGCCAGCGCACTCAGGGGAATCGTCGAGGTTGGAATCGATGAGTTTGAAGACGACGAGTCGTTGGAAATCGGGGTTGGTGATGGCTTGGAGATATGTACCAGTCTCGATGAAATGGAGTAAGTCGTGGATCAGAGAACGGAGATGGTTTCGATGGGAGGATTCCGATTGGGGTTTGGGGGAGCAAGCGGACGGCGGAGGCGATGGGAGGGTGCAGCGCAGGAGACGAAGCTCGCACGCACGGAGAAATTCCTCCTCCATTTTAGAGAAAACACTTTCGAAACGTTTTTCTGTTTCTGTTTTCTCGAGAAGGAACGAAACTCGGATTTGTTATGGGTTTTAGGAGAGAGGAGATATCAGGGTTTAGGGTTTTAGGGTTTGGCGCCACGAAAACCCCCGCACAAATTAATACAGCAGCCGTCGTTTTATCCAACGGAAATATTATGTTACACCCCCTAATTCAATTTAAATTTTCTTTTTCTTTTCTTTTTTTTTTTTTTTACCTCGAATCTTTTGACTGTGATTCCTTTTTTTGTTTTTTTGGTAAAAAATAAAAAATTCATCCTAAAGAAAAAAAACAAAAAATAAAACTACTTCATACTCCCTTATTTTCTTAAATCCAAATTTCATCATAAAGATCGCAATACTTATTTAAATAAATAATGAAAAAAGCAGTAGGGTTATCATAATAATTTATATAAACAATTATAAATATCTTTTTCTATCTTAATGCATGATAAAAAACTGAACAAAATTTTAGTTTCCGAATTACTAAAAATAAAAAAATAAATGTTTATCGATAGTTAAATTTTAAAAAAAAAAAGTAATATTTTTAGGATAATTATCTCAAAAATTAGTTATCTGAAATGAGTTTTTTTATTCAATAATATTAGAAATATCAAAATATTAACAAAATTTATTTTTATTTTTCAAATTATATATGGATAATGTGATAATATTTAATTATTTTTTTATTAATATATTTATTCAAGGGTTAACCTTAACTAATAATATTTTAACATTTATTATTTAGTAAATATTTTTATGATGTTTTAATAATATTAGAATTATCAAAATATTAACCAAATTTATTGATTAAATGATGTAGTCAAATTTAATTGTTTTATTTTTTAATTCACTTATTCATTTAAATAATCAATCATCTATATTTAAATTATATAAATATATCGATCAATAATATTTTAACACATGTTATTTGGTATTTAAATTTGATGAATATTTTGATACCTATAGCATCACTGTTACTGTTTTTTATTTGACTCAATAAATGTTAACATTAACTATCTAAAAATCATAAAAATATTAGTTTCAAAATAAAAACCCTGAAAACTTATATATATATTTATATATATATATGGATGAATAAGAATTTGTAGTAAAATTTAGATTTTAAAAAGCAATTTAATGGCTTGTTAATTGGTTTTTTATTTAGAGAGTTACAAATTTTAAATTAATTTATAACAGCCACTTAAATTATAAAATTTAATTGTAAACTATTTGTAATAGCCAATTTAATAGGCAAAATTAACATTAAACGATTTAAAAACATATTATAGCATAATTTCCCTTCGGTTTAGTATGAAATAAGACGGAGACCAAGAGAAGAAGTTATGTAATTTTCTTCTTGTATTCTTCTGAAATACTTTTAGAATTGTTTAGGGTCTTTCAATATGGTATAAAGAAGACAATTTCAAGTTTGCTTAGAGAAGTTGAAAAATACAACATTTAAAAATTTGATTAATCCATTGTATCTTGGGAGGCAAACACATTTGAATTCATTAACGCTTATAAAAAACAAATTTGTTTTAAGGATACTAGAATAACAGTCTTAGACTCAAAGTTCAATCCTACCTTTAATTTCAATTCAACATGTTTTCTATATTAATATATTTTTTGTTAATACTTGTGCTTATTATTTATTTTGTCCACTTTGTTCTAAAGTTCTCTGTATATTATTGTTACAGGATTATTATTTTAAGCTTATAATTTTTTTTGTAATTATTTCATTTATTTATTCATTCAAAGCTTTCTGTATATTGTTTTTATAGGCTTATCGTAAGCTTATTGTGATTTGTATAATGTATATTTATATGTTATATTATGCCTCCTATCCTTGCTTTAAATGTATATTATATTTTTATATAATATTTCTAATAATTTTAAAATGGATTTGATTTTTTACCAAAAATAAAAGAGAAAAAGCAAAAAGAAAATGAACATAAATGACATGGCCATAATTGACGTTGCGCATTTTGGACTTTAAATTTTTTATTTTAAAATTTGTCTAGATATTTATTTTTTCATGGAGCTATAATATTTTCTACTCTAAAAGATGAAGGTTTACCTCCAACCACTACCCAAAAAAAAACAAAAAAAAAAAATATATTATGAAAGTTAGTGATTAAATTTTTAAAGACAAATATTTTAGTAATCAAAAGAGTCCAACCGTAAGAAATATTTGGTAGATGATGTAAGGGAAAACATTGGTAAATATTGGTCAATTACTTTTAGCGGCCAAATCATTGGTCGCTAGTAAGATACAACCAACAACAATTTGACCACTAAAGATTGAAGCGGGAAATTATTCACGCATTTTCTTTTGGCGGGAAAGGATGTTTTAGAGACCATTACAAATTTCATTGCTAAATGTGATTCTCATTTTGGTCTATGATAATCTGGATAATAAATTAATATAAATATAAATCTTTTAGTGCTTGCTGATGTTTTAGAGACCCGTTGCGTGCTTGCTGATGTTCTAAATGATAGAAAAATTGAGTAAGAAAATATTTGAGTAAGATGTCCAGCTTTCAAAAATAATATAAAAGAAAATAAAATTAGTAAATGTTTGGCAACCAATATTTGTTAGTAGTAAAACAACTATATTAAGTATTATGATTATAGATGAATGAAAGATAAAAATATTATATAGATAATTGAGAAAAAAATTATTAAAATAACAAATAAAAAACACAAAAAAGGGAAATTGCAGACTGGTTTAACCGTATGCAAAGAGAAATTGAGGGGGAACACAACTTGTATTATGCTTGAACAGTATCTAAAATAAACAAAAATTAGTAAAAAAATGCCCCAAAAAAAAAAACTAAGCGAAGACGAGCCTTATGTGGGTCTGTCCATGTAGATGGATATATTTTATAAATATAAATAAATAGATATTTTTATATTTAATTTTTTTTTTATAAAGACTATTAGACATAGTTTAATATAATTAAAAGGGTAATTAGCATGAATACCCCCAAACTTTACAGGTTATTACATTTTAGTGCCTTAATTTTTTTTTGGGTCAACTCATAAATACTTACAAGTTTCTTGAATTCTCTGAAAAAAAAATTGAGAGGGGCACCATCCTTATGTGGGCCTGCCATGTTGATTGACATATACTTTAAAAATATAGATAAATCATTATTATCATTAAAGTTTTTAATAAATAATATTGTATATAAATATGATAAAATTAGAAGGGAAATTAGCACAAATAGAATTAAACTTTTCGGGTTAATATATTTTGACGTTTTAAGGGAACGTATTCAATTTAAAATTTAAAGATTTTAAAATTTTTCAGAATTTTAGAGATATTCAATTTAGATTTTAAAGAAATTCATATAAATCTAATGATATTTAATTAATATTTTAATAAATTTTATAAAAATTCATTAAAATCCAGATATATTCAATTAAGATTTTGAAATTTTTTTTTAAAATCCATGATCATTCAAAACCAAAATTGAGAGGAGTACAAATAGATCCGTCGATGTAGATGGATATACACTTTAAAAATATAGAAAATTTAATTTTTTTAATAAAGACTATAATATATAAATTTGACAAAATTATAAGGGTACACAAATACCTCCTGATCTGATCTTCACAAGTTATTATATTTTGGTGTTTTTATTTTTTATTTTTTTGGGTATTTAGCTCCTGAACTCATAAATGTTTACAATTTTATGTAAAATCACTGACAAAAAATTCATGTGCAAAGTTTACAAAAGAATATTGATGGTCATTTTATTGTATAACCTTTCGTAGAAAGGATAAAATGCACATTTGATATGTTTAGGGACAATAATGTTAACATTCCAAAAATATTGATATCTAAACTTCTTTTGTGAAAAAATAAATTAAAAATTTTGACTATTGGTACTTAAAAACCTGCAAAATTATATTAGCTTAAAGATTATGATAATTTAAAATATTTATAAACAATAAGAAAATAGTTTTATGATAAATCAGAATATAATTAGACTAGTACTGAAAATTATATAGTTCTTATGATTAATTTTTTTTTTAAAATAACATTTGCTTATAAAGAACTATATAAATATTTAAGAAACATTACACAAATACATGTTCCAAAAATAATAAAAAAGTTTGAATAAAAAAATTATAAATATAAAACATTGGCTCTTGAATTTTATTTTTTATTTTTTTGGTTTTAACAATCGCCACATCAATTACACCAACTTCGACAACCAATCGGGCAATCTTAAGTGTGCATTCCCTGCATCAACCCAACAAGATTCTAACATGAATAAATTATTTCTATAGCCTTTTATAAATATTCTTGTCAAATCATTATTTTTAATATTTTTTAATTATTGGTTCGATTTTTTCTGAAGTCTTTAGGAACAAGTAATTATATATTTATTTATAACAAATTTAACTTTAATTTTTATTATTTGTTCACAATAACAATTTTTTATTTTTTAGTAAAATATATTTTTATATTTTAAAATTATTCATATGGTTTTTTCATATAATTCTTATTAAATAACGATTTTTTTTTCATTTTTATTATTCCTTGAATTTTCTCCCAATTCTTTATGAAGAGACAATTATATAATTATTTGTAAACATTTAGTTTTCAATATTTTATCTTTTAGTAAAATTTCTTTTTATACGTTTAGGTTATTTATATGTGTTTTTAAAAGGATTCTTGTCAAATAATTACTTTTTCATTTCTGATTTTTGGTTCACTTTGTTTTCTTTGTTTTTTTTTTTAAAACAATAATATTAAATTTTTTAAAATATTTAACAAATTTATTGATTAAATGATATGGCAGATAATATATTAATATTTAATTGATTTATTTTTTTAATTTATTTTTTTATTTAAGGATTCTTTCATTTTATTTAAAATATATGACTATGTCAACAAAAATTATTTTAATATGTATTATTTAATAAATAAATTTAATAAATATTTTGGTACTTGTAACATTTATTATTTTTTATGAAAAAATATTTATTTGTAAACATTTATTCGTTTTCATTGTTTCTATCAAATACTTTCAAAACTTTTTAGTATGAATAGGGAGTATTTTTAATTCTTAATTTTTTTAACAAAATAAGTTTAGATATAAATATTTTTGGAAGATTGATGATATTGCTCTTAAATTATATTAAAATTGCATTTTGCTCATTCTCAGGAAACTTACAAATAACATACTCATAATGCCCTTTCATAAGCCTCCTTTTTTTTTTTTTTTTTTTTTTTTGGTGGGTAATACCCTTAATGCGAGTTGCATGTGCTAGACCTAGTACAAAGTAAATGGTAAAAATTGACAAAAAATCCTTACGAATAATGGTAGACTTGGTATTAAAAGTTAATTTTACATTGATTAATTATATTATCCAACATTCACTTATATATATATAGAATTAATTAACTGTCAGTAATGTTCCAAAAAAAAATTAAAACTCTTTTTAGCCAAAAAAAGAAAAGAAAAAATTAACACTCTCCTTCTATATATATTATTTTTGAGATAAAACTCCATACATTAGTAATGTTATTATTTATTGTAAAATGTCTATATTAAATTATTTATCAAATAAAGTATCGGATTTCTATCAATGTTATAATCTATAATTTTTTTTCAGCTAAAAAAAATAAATATTTTAATCTATAGTCAAGTGAAATTTTCATTTAAATTGGGTTTGAAGCTTTGACGTTTGCCCTCTTTTGAAACACACAGCCTCCAACCTAATCTCCAATCCAGTCAGTCCCTGACCCCAAAGCAGAACATCCTCTCTGATCGTCGATGTCGTCCTTGCCATTGTGCGCTCTCTGATCAGCAACACCAAGTTTACCTCTTGAGTTTGGCTACGACGAGTACAATTCCTTTGTTGATTCCAATCTTTGGGACTTGAAGAATGTTGATTTGAAAAAATTCGACATCAATTTGGCTCTAAACACAGTACTTTGAAAATTTTCCACTTCTGTTATGATGTTTTTGTGGGTTGAATCACATATTCATTGTGGTAAAGTTTTGATTTTGATTCTTGGGTTTATATATTTTGGGACAAATGGGCTTTGCGGCAGCTGATAAAGGAGAGTGGAGGTTCTGGAAGTATGTGAGCTGAGTTTAGACTGGGATCACCTATTGACACGGTGTTCATTGTGGGATGGAGAGTTGCGAATCAAAATTCGTAAGGTTTTTCTCGTGTCTTTGTTACTAGCATTTCTTTGCTAGTTACATAGTTTTATAGATGCACCTATTTTTGTTCATAATGCTTTTTACTCATTTTCTAAATTTATTTATTTTTCTAGTATTTTTGGCTTCCATTGGCATGAGAGAATATGATGGGGACCTATATTCCAGAAAAAGGGATTGAAAATGGTTGTTTTCTAAACAAGTTTTTATGTTATGTAATATGTGACTTCTATTTAATGTAAGGCTAACAAGGTTTAACTTCATATTAATTTCAAAACTGTTAATGCAAGTTTATTAGGATATATGGAAAAATATTATGACCCATATTTGAGAATATATGTTTTTGTTGATTCAAGGATTTCATCCTAGCTAAGTTATGTGTGAGCAATATTTTGGAAACTAAAGACCAAACATATGGCATTCAGGGTAAGAATTTCCTTTTTGGATACGAACCTCAGTCGACTTGCTTCTAAACTCGTATCATACTAGCCCAGATCACAATTAAGTTTAAGTTCTAATAGTTACCTCAACCCCTAATCAACTTGTGATTAGAAACTTTGGTATATAATGAAGACGCTATAATAGGTGATGGATGTCTTATTGATAAGTCAAACTAAAACACTTGATTTCTATTTAATGTTTTAGGTATTCGAAGAGAATAAAGAGAATTCTTCTCACAAATAATTTTTTGATTAATATTCTAAGCTAACGTTCCACTGAAAAATAAGCCTTTAAATAGGCTAAAATTATAAAACAAAAAACCCTAACTTAACTAAGGTAAATTCAGCCAACATGGATTAGGAAACAGAGGTATGGCCGAATTTCCAAACCTTTCTTAAACGAATTTGGATTAATTAATTCCTTAATTTTAAAATAGAAATTAATTAATTTACCATCAAAGTAATAAAATATCAACTTTCCTAAAGTAAATTTTCTGGCAATTAGATAAATAAAAATCAAAATAAAAGATTAATTTCCTAAAACAAAAGTCAAATTTCAGATTAGGAAACTAGTTAACTAGTTTTACAACTAAGCTATCTTTGTTCAATCAATATCTAGTTTAGCCTCCAAATCAGCTCTAATATGCCATATAGGATTAATATTGATTCCCATACGTTACCCTTGATTGGAATAAGAAAAGCTTGCTTGAACAACAAGGAAGAGCAAAGCCAACGCCAAAACCATGCGTTTTTAACCAAATTGAACTCCATGCGCAAATGGTATATTTGAATGCTTTTGCTTTTGCCTTGACATGATTTTATAGCCCCTTGGAGTGCTCAATCATGTTGATAAGCCAATAAATTCATTCCTTCCTGTCCGGAACCCATAGATGCATTAAAACAACTTCCCTGATCCATTTTTGCCTTCATAACTTGGATGCATAAAATGGACTTTGGATCTTCGGGTATTGTCATACCCTCTTGAGAATTAATAGCACCTTGTATGAAGCTAACTAGGTTGTCCTTGAATCTCTTAGCTTATGCCAATGTGATTGGCCCTGTCTTCAATTGTACAGGATTAGCACCCCAGCGGGTAGTTGATTTTAAAAGTACAGGCAGATTCTCATCACTTTTGATCTTTTCTTGAAGTTATATATTTCTTTAGCTAGGGATTGTCATAATAATTAGTGACTACTTTACAAGATTGGGATTTCAATTTTTATAAGAAAAATGCAGCAGGTTTAGTAAGATATTTTATAAAGTTGACATCTAGGATAAGGTGCAAAAACATCTGCTAATAGTTTGCATTCTAGAACTCCCAAAAAGACAAGTATGCTTCTTAGATGAATGGATTCAAATTTGTTTTAAGTTACTTTTTCTTAATTTAGCTCTTGGCATTTAATTCTTGAGACCTGTAATTTCTATATAAATGAAAGTGTCAAGAATGGTCTTAATTATATGAAATTGAGCTTGCTGTGGCCTACCAAAGGCTCATTTAAGTGTATACTTTCTTTTATTTTTGTCGTAACCATACGATCACTTCCATTCTAAGGTTCATTATGTGAACCAAATACCATCTTATGTCTTTGCTAATAACTCATTGATTCAGCAATTTACCTAACCTGGTCTAATGGCATACATAACTTGAATAAAGGTATGTAACTTATTTTCGATTATCTACAGGACCAGATAGACCATCAATTTTCGAGAGACCATTCTAGAGGACAAACAAGATGGAAAAGTAGACATTCTGTAAGGAAAATCAATCCTCGTATATGAATATAAGCGCATAATCTCTATGGTTAGACAGTGAAGAATTTGCCAAGGTCAAATACCATGTATTACTATTAATACATAACTTGAATAAATGTCTGTAACTTATTTTCAATTATCTATAGGACCAGACAGACCATCAATTTTTGAGAGAACATTCCAGAGGACAAGCAAGATGGAAAGGTGGACTTGTGGAAGGAAAAATCAATCCTCCTATATGAATATAAGCTCAAAATCTCTACGGTTGGACAGTGAAGAATTTGCAAAGGTCAAATATCATGTATTACTATTGACAAGTAGAAATGCTTTAAGATAGAATAAATGGTTACTAGACTCTCCACAGTTCTTTTTTCCACTGCATAACACATCATCATGAAGACAATCAATCATTTGATCTCTTCATACTGAGAAACCATTTTCTATTTTACTTTATATTACAAAGGGGCTTCATGCCATAAGTATTGTAGAAAATAAAGTGGACTTGCCTATATTATATGTGCTCTCAAAGTGCAATATTTATTCCCTTAGTGATTTATTTACCTTTCATGTGCATCAGAATCCATTTTAACTTAAGTTTCCATTGCTACAGGTTGAGTGACCAGAGGATGTGAGGACACAAATAAAGAAAATTTCTATAATCCATAATCTTTGTGAAAAGGTAAATATGAGTTCATCCTCTTCAATTTAGAGCTCGTATACCATGATATTATTTTGATTGTGATGTTTGAATGCTTGTTTGTTTATTAACTTGGTGAGCATGAATACCTTTGTAATCATTTTCTTTTTTAAAACAAAATTAAATTTGAAAAATAAATTTCTTTTTCTATTGGTTTTTGTTTACCTATGCTAAAAGGCTGCCCTAAGATAGCCATATGGTAGTTAGAAAATCATATTGTCCTAGCATTTGGCCCTTTGTTTAAGTTATAGGAAGTTTGCCTAATTGTATCGAGTCAATGCATATATACATATATACGAAAAAGCCTCTTATGTGTAGGGACATTCCATAACTGGAAACAATTCAAGCATTCCTGAATGTAAAATTCGCTTGCATTGAAAGTCACCAGGAATTGAACGTAAGTCTAGATGGCATGTGCATATTAAGCCAAGAAAGACACACTACCATATATGTGTCCTAAATTTAAAATAATTTCATTTAAAGTCTACCATATTTTCATTTGGGAGTGTGGGGAAGTGGGACAAGCTATTCTTTAAGTAATCTTAAAAACTTTATGTTACATAAACTAGAGAGTCATAAAATTAAGCTTATTGTCATGCACTGCACATAGGGAGTAGAGTTCTTGACCCTTAGCTAGAAGGTTCTATATTCTCCATGAGGAATTAAGAGAAATCTGGAATGTTCTAGAGGATCCTAGACTAGCATAGAATAAAATCTCTCTAAAATACTTCTTGTAGATATATTATAGATAATTTTAGAATAGTCTAGAACCTTAACTAGATATATGCTATGTGCGCAAATCTAGAATGTTGTAGACCATTGTGAGATGTGCCAAGCCATCTATATAAAGGGGTTACCCTTAATCAAGCCATGAAGGGGTTGTTTAATAACCTAGATGGTGCCTTGAGGAGGGGACTCCACTTGGTTCACAATCAATGTATGGGAGGTAGCTAACTTTCATGCAATGTTGAAAAGAGAGTTAGATGCCATTCGTACTCAAATGGAGGAAGTGTGAGGCGATTGAGCACTTTGCAAGAGGACAGTGGTATTGAAGGACAACCACCAAAGCTTAAGTCCTACTCAAAAGTAAGAAATTCAAGGGAGCTTGACAATTTCCTTTGGGTTTTGGAGTAATACTTTAAGGCAACTAGCACTATGGAGGATACTTCAAGGATTCGGACTGCCACTTTCTACCTCATCGACATGGTGATGTTGTGTTGAAGGAGAAGGCATAGTGACATTGAAAGAGTTATGTACACTACCCATACCTTTGATGATTTTAAAAAGGATCTTTAAAGGAAATTCTATTCAGAGAATGCTGAGGATGAGGCAGGGGGTCTACTCGAATGCCTTAAACAAGTGAGGAACATCTAAGAATACATCAAGGAGTTTACTAACTTAGTCTTGGAGATACTAGACTTGTCAGACGAAGACTTTCTATTCTACTTCATTAATGGCCTACAACCTTTGGGCTAAAACAGAGTTAAAGTGGCGCAGAGTTCAAAATTTAGCTAGTGCTATTGCAAATGCATAAGGCTTCATCGAATACTCTAACAAAAAAGACTCACCAAAGCCAAAGGAGAAAGGAGAGGAAAGCGAACTATGAAAAAGCTTTGAGAGAATCAAGCAAGTCCAAAAAGAGTGGAAGTGAAGATGGTGCACACAAGCTATGAAGCTCAAAGTGGAAGCCATCTAAAGGAGGTAAGAATTCTTGCAAACCTAAAAAGTTTTATTTTTTATGTGATGGACTATATTGAGTTACGGATTGTTTAAAAAAGAAGGCTTTAAACATCATCACTACACAATATGAGGAGAAAAAAAAGGAAAGAACTAGCATTGGCTCCTTGCAACTATTGAATGCCATCAAGGCCACTCCTAAGAAATCAAGGAAAGGTGGCCTAATGTTCGTTAAAGTAAAGATCAATGGTGTGCTAACCAAGATGTTGGTGGATATTGGTGTCATTCACAACTTCCTATCGGTGGAAAAGGCGTAAAGGCTTGGAGAAAAGGTGTAAAGGCTTGGAATCAAGGCATTTGAAGAAGATGTTTCCGTAAAGGCAATGAATTTGGTTGCAAAGCCTTTTCAAGGAGTTGCTAGAAGCATACAAGCCAGCATTGGAGATATGGCTGGTATCTAAATAAATGGTTGGGTCTATGGATGACTTCAAGGTTGTCCTTGGCATGGAGGCTTTTGACCAAATGAAGGCTTTCCCATTCCAGTTTGCGAACATAATATGCATCATGGATGAGAGAGTGACTTGATTGATGCTTACGGAGAGAACTAGCAAGAGAGAGGCCAAAAATTTGACACAATGCAAGTTGAGAATGGCATTGAAGAAAAGGAGCAAAGCTACTTAGCTATTGTCCATAAGCTCAATGAGGATGGCTCGAGTAATGCTAAGATATCTCCCAAGTTGTAAATTTTACCCAAAGGGCTCGTTTGGTACATAGTATTGTATTGAAGTAGATTGGAATGGATTGTGTTGTATAATATAATACTATACTATGTTTGGTATTATAATGTATTATGCATTATAATTTTTTTTATTAAAATAAAAATATCTATATTTTCTATCATCATTATTATTCACTATGCTTGAAAACAGAAACAAAGAAGAAGAAAAAAGCGATGTGAAAGAGCACAACACCAAGCACAGTGCGACTTTCATATAAGAGTTCAAGTCTTGCTTTATGAAGAGACCGTGAACTAGGGGCTTCAAGAAGGAAGAAAATGGTGTTTTGGTGATGTGGGTTGATAGGGCGATGAAAGAACCAATGCAAGCAGATTGGATAGCGGAATCAACAATAACATTTATACAAGGTAGAACATCGCCGGTCACAGCACTTGAGATGGAGATAGGGATGGTGGATTTTGGGTGTGTATGAGTTCTAGCTTTTCTCTGGTTGCAACATCATTGGTCGCAACACCAAATCCATATGGATCTGGCTTTTCTCTCATGTGTATGAGTTCTGTATTAGTTAATACAATCTATTTTGGGTGTATTAGTTAATACACTGCAGGCTGTATCAAGGGTGGAGAAGGGTATTAGATAATCCAATCTATTTGCATTATCAAACACTGTATTGGATAAAATAATATAATACAAAAGTCTAATATACCATGCCAAGTGAGCCGAAAGAGTTCAAAGAAGTGATGCCTGAGGAGCTATTTAAGGAATTATCATTTAAAAGGGAGGTGGACAATGATATTGAGATGGAGTCACGATCCAAGCCACCCATAAGCCCATACCGCATGGTGCCACCAAAGTTGGAGTTGTTGAGGACATAATCTAAGGATCTATTTGAAGGATAACATGCTATAAGATGCACCTTAACCTTAAAACATCATATTATTGGCCTCACATATGGGATGACGTAAAGGACTATGCATGACTTGTTTTGTAAGCTAGCAAGACAAAATTGAGCAAAATGAACAAGGAGGTTTGCTAGATCCATTGCCCATTCTAGATGGAATTGTAATAAGAATACGAACTACGACTCCCAATGCAATGTCCTCAAGTTATGAAGATAACAAAAAGAGGCATGTAGAGGTTAAGAGGACTTGGTTTTGGAGAAGCTACTACCTTAATAGTTTGACACTACGCAAAGTGCATAAGGGGTTGGTGCAACGCTATGAGAGGCCATTTCCCGTTGTGAGGAAGGGGGTAAAGTTTCTTGTTAACTACAATTTCCTCCTTAGTAAAGATTTACCTTGTTTTCTCTATGAGTCCTAAAGCCCCACCATCAAGACATGGAAGGCCTAAGTAGAGGTGAATCGAAGAGGACACTATTAGGCCTGAAATATTAATGATTTTATATCCTATTTATAGTTTAATATTTGTTAGTTTGTGTTGGTTTGTTATGGAAAAATATTAATTATAAATATATATATATATATATATATATATATTTAAATCTAGGTGAAAGAGGAAGAATTTCAAGTAAATAACCATAAAAATGGATTCTTTGGGTCAAATTATGGTGAAAACTAAGATTTGAGCTCAAACGGACTAAGCATTAAGAAGATTTTTAAAATTTTTTAGAAAATTCCATAAAAATTCTGTTAGAAATTTCATGGTGGAAATGGATGTTATATGATTTCTCATGATCTAGCGATTTTAAATATCACATTATTTTTAGATTTCGAGATGCGAGCAAAAAAAATCATCATTTAAAGTTTATAATTTATAAAATGAATATTCTAGTTAAATTTTCAACATTGATTAAGAAAGGGAATCAATGCAATCCAAGGACCAAGATTAGGACAGGTGGCAATAATTGGTCAATTTATCATTAATGAGGCACATGTCATGTCATATGCTTCATTAAGGATAAATTAAACTAATTAACAATTTTTCTAAAAGGAATTAGAGAAAACGAAAGCTGTGGGAAGTAAATAATATCAAGTTTCCTTTTTACACATGAAATTCATCCAACCCTCTTAATGACTTAAAAAAGATGTCTTGCAAGAGTCTCACACTAAAAAAAAAAAAAAAGAAAAAAAAAAAAAAAGAGAAAAAAGGTCCCCAAGGTTCGATATATATAGCCTCTACCTGACTTAAGGAAAATATATAAGTTTAGAGAGTTATTTAAGAGCTTTCAGGAAGCTTGAATAAATAGAAACAGATTAAATTTTGGGAGTTTCTTAAGTTCTCTTAAGATTTTAGGATTTTAGAGTTTTGGAGATCAATTGGAGAGATTGAAAAAGACATAGACGTTGGTTTGTTTGGAAAAGAAGGCCATGACTTGGAGAGCTTTTGGAAGATTTCTTTCATTAGTTTTTACTCATTTCTCTTATCTCTTTATTGTGAATCTTGTTTTTAATAATTATGGATGTTAAATTTATTTTTGCTATGAACTAACTTTCATAGTTAAAGTTATGATGTAGCCCTAACTATGAATGTTTAATTACTTTAGTATATGTTGAGTTTTATTTAATTAGTAATATATTTTGTTAATAAATCATTGGTATGCTTAATGCTTTCATAGGCTGGATGGAATGAATGATTTTAATAATATTTAAGTTTGGAAAATGATAATATTATGAATCTACAATGATTTACATGAATGCATAATTGATTGGAAAATAAGTATGTTTCATGCCATATTATTTGCTTAATATATGCTTAACGAATTTGCATTATTTAATTTATAGGCCGGAATGAATAAATTAGGTTATGTGAATATTATCAATTGTGAATGAAAACTACTTTTGATTAATTTTGTAATTAAATATAATTAATAAAATTACTAGTTAATTAAATTCACATATTTAAGTAATACTAAGGCATTTCATTTCACCATTAAAAATTCTAATTTAATTACTTGAAATTGATTTAATTTTAATTGATTGCTTTTATTTACTTTTAGTTTAATTAATTTTCAATTGCCATTTAAATTGCTAGTTCAAATATTATCAAAACCTAATTATGTTTAGTATTAAACTCTTAATTCCTTAAGTATGACAATCCTATTTTTCCACATTATTACTTGAAATCGATTCATGCACTTGCAAGTTAATTTTACACATCAAGTTTTTGATGTTGTTGCTGGGGATTAAGGCGTTAATATTAATTCGGATTGGGTTTAGTAGTACTTTGAACATTAATTTTCTCATTTTAAATTTTTATTTTTATTTCTTAATTTTGGTTTTAGTATTGCATATTAGGGTTTTAAATCTTTGCTTGTTTGGCCAACTTGCTTTGAATTTTGTGATATTAGAAACAAAAATTTTCTTTTTAATTTCTTGGTGTCTAGATTACAAGTTTAGCATATTTAGGGGCTTTATTACTTTTCTTTCTTTTTTTTTAATTGTTTGGTTGAATAAGATTAGGTTTAGCTTATTTTTATTTGAAATTTTAGTTTTGCATAATTGTTTAATTTGATAGCGTAGCTTCACACGAGGGTTTAACTTTTCATTCTTTTCTTTTTTGTTTTGTTTATTATTTCATGGAGTTATTTTTACTTATCTTTCAATTAGTGTTAGTTTGTTTTTCTTTATTACTAATTGATTTTACTTGTTGGATTATGAATAACATTAGAATTTCAATTTTTTTTCTTGACTAATTTTTTAATTTCCTTTCTAATTTGTTTTCCTTGATCTCTTTTTAGGTATTTGGTGTTGTTCATGAGTCACTAAATGATGAGAATCCGCTCGTATCCGTATAATTAACAACCTGCTGGGGTGCTGATCCTATACAATTGAAGACCGGGCCAATCACTAGAGCTCAACCAAGAGATTTAAGTACAACCTGGCTGGTTTTATATAAAGAGTTATCAATTCTTAAAAAGGCTTGTCGATACCCGAAGATTCAAATCCTATTTTAAGCATCCAAGTCATGGAGGCCGATATGGACCTGGGTAGCTGTTTTAGTTCAATTATGGACTCCAAGCAACAAGGAATGGATTCAAAACTTCTTGAACTCAATTGATATCAGTAAGAGGTCATGGAATCAAGTCAAAGAAGAAGCAAAAATAAGCAAAGAAGCCATTTGCGCGTGGAAGGGATTGTTTGTCGATTTTGCTTAATTTGCTGTTGACTTTGCTATATTTTGGTGATTCAGCACTTTCTCTTTGTTCCAATCAAGGGCCACGTATGAGAATCATTATTAATCCTATTTGGCACCCTACATAGAATATGGGAGCTGATTTGGAGCCTTTACCAGCTGAAAATTGGTCAAATATAGCTTAGTAGTCAAACTAGTTAACTAGTTTCCTAATTTGAATTTGACTTTTTGTTTTAGAAAACTATCTTTTATTTTGGTTTTTATTTGTTTATTTGCTAGAAAAATCAACTTGGGAAAGTTAGAATTTTATTATTTTGATTGTAAATTAATTATTGCCTAATTCAAAATAAATGAATTAATTAATACAAATTAGTTTAGGAAAGGAATGTGACAATCGGCCAAGATTGGTTTCCTCATCTCTCTGGTCGGTTTTGACTATTCTTTTAGGGTTTTATTTTGTTCTTTTAAAGCCTATTTAAAGGCTTATTTTCAATGAGAAAAAAACTTACATATTATTCAGAAAATTATTTGTGAGAAAAGAATTCTTTTTGTTCTCTTTGAACACCTAAAACACTTAATAGAAATCAAGTGTTTTAGTTTAACTTGTCAATAGGACATCCATCACCTATTGTGGCATCTTTAATATACTAAGGTTTCTAGTCACAGGTTGATTAGGGGTTAAAGTGACCATAAAAACTTGAAACTAATTTTTTGATCCAGGCTAATATAATATGGGTTTAGGGGCAAGTCGACCTAGATTCATATCAATAGTGATTTAGAATTTTAAATACCAGTATTAGCTTACTTAAAAGGACTCTAAGGAAACAAAAGAGAGAGGAAAAGTAAGCTAATTCAAGCACTCAAAATTGAGTTTCTATAGTTGGTGATTAAGAGTTCAAGGAGAAATTGAATTGGTGAATAAATCAGCACCTAGAAAACGAGCCATAAAGGGTACTTGGGTATGTATAGACCAAGGAACTTAAGAAGGTGCAATGGCCAACCAAAGAGAAGATTTGCCCATATGCGAGTATGCAGCTCACAATAATATTGGTGATTTGACTTCCATAAGAAGGCCACCCATTGAAGCAAACAATTTTAAAATTGAAGCATCTACTACTTCTTTGCTTAATAATGTTCAATTTAATATTTAGAAAAGGCATAGACGTGGGTTTGCTTGGAAAAGAAGGTCACAGCTTGAAGAGCTTCTAGAGGATTTCTTCACTAATTTTGTTCACTTCTTTTATCTCTCTAATTGTAAACTTTGTTTTTAATAATTATAGACGTTGAATTTATTTTTAGCATGAACTAATTTTCATAGCTAGGGCTATGACGTAGCCCTAACTATGAATGTTTAATTACTTTAATATATGTTGAGTTTGATTTAATTAGTAATATATTTTGTTAATAAATCATTGGTATGCTTAATGCTTTCATAGGCCGGATGGAATGAATGATTTTAATAATGTTTGAGCTTGAAATGGATCTATAATGATTTACATGAATGCATAATTGATTAGAAAATAGTTATGTTTCATGCCATATAATTTGATTAATCTATTCTTAATGAATTTGCATGATTTAATTTATAGGCCGAAATGAATAAATTAGATTATGTGAATATTATCAATTATAAGTCCAAACTACTTTTAATTTATTTTGTGATCAAGTGTGGTTAACAAAATTACTAGTTAATTAAATTCAGATATTTAAGTAATTAAATTGGAATATTTAGTGGTGAAATGAAATATCCAAGTGTTCATAATTATTAAATTTACTCTCTTACTTGAAATTGATTTAGTTTTAATTGATTGCTTTTGTTTAGTTTTAGCTTAATTAATTTTCAATTGCCATTTAAATTACTAGTTCGAATATTACCAAAACCCAATTATCCTTAGTACTTAACTCTTAATCCCTTTGGTACGACGACCTATTTTTCCACTTTATTACTTGAAAATGATTTGTACACTTGCAAGTTGATATTACACGTCACACACGTACAGTAGTTGTGGCTTGCTTTGATAAAGGTATATAGGCTATACCTGCGGACTGAGTTATAAGAGATAGAGGTGTGCCTAATGTTCAATGAACCACCTTTTTTAGTTACCTTGACTCCAAGCCTTTGTGCCTTTTTCACTAATAGGAAGTTGTGAGTGGCATCCATGTTCATCAATGCCTTGGCAAGCACACCATTAATCTTTATTTCAGCAAACATTAGGCCACATTTCCTTGTTTCTTTTGGGGCAGCCTTGATGGCATTCAACAATTGCAAGGAACCCATGCTAGTTCTTTCCTCTTGCTTCTCCTCATATTGTGCGGTAATGGCATTTAAAGCCTTCTATTTTTGGGCAATCCCTAACCCAATATGGTCCATCACATAAGAAACAAGAGTTTTTAGGTTCAAAAGCATCCTTATCATCTTTAGATGGCTTCCACTTCGAGCTTTGTGGTTTGGGTGCACCGTCTTTCCTTCCACCCTTTTTGGTCTTGCTTGATTCTCCTACACCTTTTTCATAATTCACTTTCTTCTCCTTTGGCTTTAGTGAGTCTTTTTGTTTGGAGTAGTCAATGAAGCTTCCATATTCGCAATGACACTAGCTAAATCTTGTACTCCACATCGCGTTAATTCCATCCTAGCCCAAGGTTGTAGGCCATCCATGAAGTAGAAGAGAGAGTCTTTATCCAACAAGTTTGGTATCTCCTAAACTAAGCTAGTAAACTCCTTAATGTATTCTCAGATATTCCCCACTTACTTGAGTCATTACAGTCGACCCTACCTCATCTTTGGCATTCTCTGGATAGAATTGCCTTTAAGGTCCTTTTTAAAATCATCAAAGGTATAGATTATGCATGTACCTCTTTCAATATCATCGTATTTTCTCCTCCACCACAACATTACTATATCGGTGAGGTAGAAAGTGGTGGTCCGAATCCTTCAAGTATCCTCCACAATGCCAATTGCCTCAAATTATTGCTCCAAAGCCCAAAAGAAATTCGTCAAGCTCCCTTGCATTACTCACTCCCGAGTAGAACTTGGGTTTTGGCACATCAATCTTTGGTCCTTCATGTACAATGGTCTTTGATGCCACTGCTCGTTGCAAAGTGCCCAATTGCCTCACACTTCCTCCATTTGAGTACAGATGGCATCTAACTCTCTTCTCAACATGGCACAAAGGTTAACTACCTCCCCTTTGCATTGATCGCAAATTGAACGGAGCTTTTTCCTAAAGTCACCATTTAGCTCATTGAGCAACCCTCTCACGGCTTGATTAAGGGCAACGTCCTCCGCCTCCAGCTCCTTAAGGTGATTCTCCAATGCCTTGAACCGCAAGTCTACTTGAGCCACATGCTCCTTCATGCATGACTCCAAGCTAGTTACCAACTCCTTGGACTTATGCCTTTGTTTTCTCGTGTTTGGGTTTCATTGCTCTTCACGACCATGCTCTTGGGTGGTTTCCTCAATGTTGGTGGCATTCGATCCTGTCATCTTGCCTACTTCCATGCCTTTACTGTGCTAAGATACCAACTGTTATGGGCTTAACTCGCTCAAACTTCCCGTGCGGCCGGTAGCAACTCCCTTGCTAAGTCAGCCTTGCACACAAGGTTTGTACAAATGTAGAAGTTGGAGAAGTGTAGGAAGTAGGAAATCTTGAGAGAGTTTGAGATATGTATGTAAATGCTTGTGTTACTAGACTTCCTTGATGTCTTGGATGATAATACAAATGAAGGTCCAACCCCTTTATATAGAGGGCTTGGTGCATCTTACAAGGGTCTACAATATTCTAAATTTGTACATATGGCATACATTTAGTTAAAGTATTAGACTACTTTAGGATTATCTACAAGATATTTACATGGAGCATTCTACAGAGATTTTATTCTACACTAGTCTAGGATCCTCTAAAACATTCTGAATTTCTCTTGATTCCTCATGGAGAGTTTAAAACCTTCTAGCTAAGCCTCAAGGATTCTACTTATTATATGCAATGTGTGACATTATTGTGTGGCTTTTGATATGTTTTAGTCCCCATAACATACTAATTGGCAGCTAACTTATCTGAATGCATGCGTGCAATTTTTTATTATATTCATGATCAAGACTTACTTTTTCTTGGTAAGTAATTAGATAGTTCAATATTGGGTTCATCCTTAGGAAGTTAGATCAAGATTTATTTATCATATGGATCGGGCAGTTCTCCAACAACTTTTACGAAATTGACATTTCTTGTTGAGGGATAAGGATGTCTTCAAATAAATGCTTCATCTTCAAATAAAAACAATAATTTCTAATGAAGTGTCTTGTTTTAAGCATGCTGCTGATGAGAAATATAATTTTGAGTGTCTCATAATCAACATCTTAAGTATATAACCTTTGCTTCAGTGAGTCATAACCTTTTCTTTGTCACCTCTATTTTGACGTTCATCAATTGCTCAAAATTGAGAGTGATTAAATTACTATAATTTTGCTTCTAGTGTAGTCGAAGTATAAGAAATTGTTGTTAATGCATTTCTAACTTAATTAACTATTTTAGTTATATTGCATGCTAGGAAGGTATATGCTGGTGACACTAATATGCAATTCCATTCTAACCATGTATGTTTGCTCAGGTAGTTTGTGAGAGATAGGACACAAAAAGCAATAATTGATGCCTTCGAGATGGATTTCATTTGATAGGAAGAGAAAGTTTTACTTATATAAATTAAGTTGATCAAAATAGTAAACGTCTTAAGCAGAATATCATGTCTTTGGTCTTTTCAAATACTCAAGGTGTTTTTTTTTTTTGGTTTTTTTTTATAATTTTTATAATTTTTTATTGTTTCCTTTCCTTTAAAGGAAAATAAGATATTAATAAAAATTCTAGGATTGTGTCATAATACCTAGTTTATACCACAAGTAAGTAGTTTTCCTTGTGAATGGAAATTATTATGATGGTATTGGATTAGTATTGTTTTGAAAATTCTAATTGTATATTTATTTATATATATAATGATTAGCATATAAATGCTTTTCTTGTCTTTGAGCAAAATATTTATACTTGATATTCTTAAATAGTTTGAACATGTTAATTTTTGATGAGATTCTAAAAGATATATGTGATGTTTAAGTTACTAAGTTTAAGAATGTTAATCATATGGATTATTGTTCCTTTTCATAAAGTTGCTGCCAATCTGCAAATCTTGTAGGCCAAATAGATCTTAAGATTTGAGATTTGAAGGTGGTTGAAGAACTCAAAATGAAATGTGTAGACTAACAGGTACATTCTTGTTTGTTGATAATTTGTAAATCTTATATATAAAGTAATGTTTTAGTGCTATTTCAATGTTTATTTCATAATGTGGTTGATCCATTTGTTATTCCATCAAAGTTATAACTTTGTATATGTTGTTTATGATATTCCATGCTACTTTTGGATGCCTTCAGCAAAGATGGGATGTATTAACTCTTTTTTTTTTCTTTTTTTTTTTTATTACATGTGTTTAAAGGGTTTTTCATAAGATAGTTGGAGTATAACAGGTTTTAGTTTGAATTTCAATTTCAGGTTGTTCCTTTCATAAAGTTGCTGCCAATCTGCAAATCTTGTAGGCGAAATAGATCTTAAGATTTGAGATTTGAAGGTGGTTGAAGAACTCAAAATGAAATGTGTAGACTAACAGGTACATTCTAGTTTGTTGATAATTTGTAAATCTTATATATAAAGTAATGTTTTAGTGCTATTTCAATGTTTATTTCATAATGTGGTTGATCCATTTGTTATTCCATCAAAGTTATAACTTTGTATATGTTGTTTATGATATTCCATGCTACTTTTGGATGCCTTCAACAAAGATGGGATGTATTAACTCTTTTTTTTTCTTTTTTTTTTTTTATTACGTGTTTAAAGGGTTTTTCATAAGATGGTTGGAGTATAACAGGTTTTAGTTTGAATTTCAATTTCAGGTTGTTCCTTTCATAAAGTTGCTGCCAATCTGCAAATCTTGTAGGCGAAATAGATCTTAAGATTTGAGATTTGAAGGTGGTTGAAGAACTCAAAATGAAATGTGTAGACTAACAGGTACATTCTAGTTTGTTGATAATTTGTAAATCTTATATATAAAGTAATGTTTTAGTGCTATTTCAATGTTTATTTCATAATGTGGTTGATCCATTTGTTATTCCATCAAAGTTATAACTTTGTATATGTTGTTTATGATATTCCATGCTACTTTTGGATGCCTTCAACAAAGATGGGAGGTATTAACTCTTTTTTTTTCTTTTTTTTTATTACATGTGTTTAAAGGGTTTTTCATAAGATAGTTGGAGTATAACAGGTTTTAGTTTGAATTTCAATTTCAGGTTGTAATTTATTTAATATATTCGTTATCGTATAAATATTGTCATTGGCATATGGAATTTTATCTTGAAGTCATTTTAGCTTATATTATTATTTTTAGCAAATTGTTATGGTATGTTGGTTTTCATTTGATTTTAGTTATTATATTTTTCAATTTCAGATTTTTAAAGACGAAGATCAAGTTTAATGCAATATTTGTCCACTACTATTACTGCTGGTAGCTGCACTTGTCTACATATTTTATTGTTTTTGTACACATTTAAACCATTGTTGTAATTATATAATAACAATTATTTGTATACAAAAACTAGAGCTTTTATAAATACTAGTACTAATTCTTGTGTGATGCATGGTATGTGTAATAATAATATATGATTTTAAAAATAATTTATAATAATTCATTATATTCAAATCTAATGATGATATGTGGAAAAAATTTTTACTAACTATCTTACTTTTATATATAATATAAATAATATATATATATATATATATAGTATCGTAAATAATAATTAAATAATAATTTTTAAGTTTTGTATGTAATTGCATGTTTACATACAAAACTTTAAATTATATTATATTTATTATTTATTATAAAAAATAATTTAAAATAATCTAAAACAGTAAATTAAGAATAAATAGAAATTGGATATACTGAAACAAATAATAATGATGATGATAATGATAATAATAATATCTGACAAAAAAATAAAATAAAACATATTCATTCATTAAAACCATTTTAACACTACTAATATTTGATTTATCATCAAAACTTGGGACCTTGCAAAATCTTGAGATTCAAACTTTGAACATTCGGTGCATTTTGTTAGCGTTGATCTGGTTGATAAAATCAATCAATCTGACTATATTTGAAAACTTATTTAAAAGTTTATTATTAGAAAGTATATTTAAATCTTAACTTTTTTCAATTTATACCATAAAAGTTTATCAAAAACTAAAAGTTTAACCTCTATATATAATATTATTCAATTATAAAATTTAAATTCAAAAGTATTTACCTATCTAATTTTTCTCATATACATATAATTTTTTACCTATTTAATTTTTTCCATCTATAGAATTCAAATTCAAATTCAAATGTATTATTTGATTCCTTGCAAATAATTAATTTTTCTATATTAAATTCTTATAATATAATATAATAATTATAATTATCTATCCAGTAAGTACATTTTTACCATATAAGTTAATTTATTTATATAATTCATATTAAAAAATATTTTACTTTTTTATTTTGTACCATTTATAGAATTCAATTTCAAATTCAAATATATTATTTGATTTTTTTGTAAATAATTAATTTTTCTATGTTAAATTCTTATAATATAATTTAATTATATTTATTGTTATTGTTATTATTATTATAACTTTATTATTATTATTATTTATATATAATTTAAGTAAAAAAAAATCATAGAAAAATTAGATATATCTACTTGGTTTGGAGAAAAAGAGAATCTAATCAAGCATCTCATCGCACTACATGCATATATAACATATTCTTTAAAATAAACTATTAAAGTTAATGAAGTGGTTGTGATGGGAGAGACCATCCAATTGGCAAAATTTTATTAGTTGCTTAATTGTATATTTTAAACTATATCTATATGAAAATTAGTTATATGCACCATAAGTAACTTTTTTGTAGAATTTTTAATATATATAACCGGTGCCTGCTTGGTTGATTTCATTGTATTTGTTGAATGAACTGCATATAATTAGACTTATCTAATAGATCCATAATATTATATATATATATATACATATATATATATATATATATAGATATATATATTTATCATTTTTCAATAACTTGGACTCCGACAAGATAAAGTGTAACGGTGGATATTGAAGGAAAAAATAATAATAATAATAGAAGGAGGTTGGTAGGTTTATTTGAAAGCTAAAACAACAAAAACAAATATTATTTTTCTAATATATAGATTAACTATATTCACCAACCACAAAAATAAATATATTGTCTGCCTCAATAAATTATATTGTAATTTATAATAACTAAAATAAAATCATTTTTTTTTATTTCAATTCCAATAAAAATTAAAATATTATTTTTCAAATACAATAGATTCCAATAAAAAAATGAAATATAATAAGAAAAAAAATAACAATAATGTTTAAGACAAATATTTACTCTTCTTAAGTTGCTTCTTGTTCAATGAAATTGTCGCAAAATTCAAAAATTTCAGTACCACTTGATTGCCATTGCTAGAGCGGTCGTTCTTATATGCCGTCGTCCTGAATAATCTCTTATGTATTTTCCTTTTTATCTTTTTGTTCTCCATCATGCTGGAATAATCAATAGATAAAGGTGAATTAATAATAAATGAGGAATCCTGATTAGAAATATTTTTTTGTTTTTCTTTTTGATTAGTTTTTAGAGGATATCTTGAGTCAGCATCGTCAACTTCAACAAAAAATTCATAATATGGTTCACATCCATACTTATGATTAAGATGATCATAAATAGAATCCATCCAAAAAAAAAAATCGAAATTAAACAATAAAAAAAAACTTTAATAACTAAAACAAAAATATGAGAGAATAAAAACCAACAAAATATTGGATACTGAAATTTTAAATAACCGAAAGATATCACTTACTAATTTATAGCCAAATGCATTTAACTATTTTATCAATTATTTAAGAGTTATTGAGTGTAATAAAGATTGCAATTTCGTGACTATAATAATATACCCTTTTTGATTATGTTCAATTTATTGCTATCAATATTAATAAAAAAATATGTTTATTTTAATTTTTTTCTAAAAAAAATTGATTTTATATATTTTTTAGTACAATCATAAAAGGTAAAAAATCTAATACTTTTTCAATCAATTATATAATATTATAATATAATAATAAAAATATATATTAATTGGTAAATAAAATAAGATCAAATAATTTGTTTTGTATATAAATCTTATTGCACTATATTTAACAATTATTATTTATGATATTATGTATTTTTATGTCCTAATAAAAAGATATCTTTATTAATTTCCATATAATCATATTTGTATATATAAAAATATTTAAAATATATTTAATTAAGGAAACAATATACATGCAAATATATTTTATGACATATATAAAATTATAATAATAAAAATATATATATTTTTATTCCTTCATTACTAAACCCAACTCTATTGTATATAAACATAAATTTTATTTTGCTATGTTTAATAATTATTATTTATGATATTATGGTTTTTATGTCCAAATAAAAATATATCTTGTTAATTTTCATATAACCATATTCATATATATAAAAATATTTAAAATATGTTTGGTTAAGGAAACAATATTTATGATTTTATATATTCTTAAGAAAAGTATGTTTATTTAAAATTTATTTAAAAAAAATGGTTTTATATATATTTCGGTACAACCATAAAAGGTAAGATCATAAATAAATAAATAAATAAAATTAAAATAAAAAAATGATTTTGTAGGAAAATTGAAATGATAATATGTTGACATGTGGTACTCTTTTTTTATATATATTATATAGATTATTTCAAATTTGATTATTTAAAATTTGGTATGTTATGCATTTTTGCATCATTAATAATTTAATTTATTTAAATTTCAAAAAATTATGAATGACAAAAATAGTTGACTTTTCGAGACAAAATTTTGGTAGTTGAAAGTTTGAGCAAACTGGTTGCTAAATATGGAGTATTTTACTAATCAAATTTGGTTGCTGAATATAGAGGATCGGTAACCAAATTTTAGTGATTAAAAATATTTTTAAGTATGCAATGACCATAAGTGACCAATATTTTAGTTGCTCCAAGTGATTTTCAGTGACCAAGAATTTGGTCTCAAAAGAGTATTTATCTGTGACCTTAAAATTGGTTGCTAATAGTTATAACATTGTCATTTATATGACTTCACGTTACCCAATTTTGATCAAAATGGTGATTATTTGTACTTTCAAAGACTCAAATTTGGTCACTAAAACCTAAAAATTTGGTCTTTGAAACTTCTGAGTTTTAGCAATTGAACATTCTTTGGTCACCTAAGACAATTAGTTACCATCTTTTAGTGGCCACCCAATGACCATATTTTTGTCATTGATTCTCTTTAGCGACCATAGAGCCCACTTTAGCAGACCAAAAGGGTGGTGACCAAACATGACTTATTTTTTCTTTTTTTCTTTTTGCTTTTTTATTTTCTTTTGTAGTGAAACCACGATTAGGGATATACACTAGCAGAGTTGAACCAAGTTCTTAGGATATGAAGCTCAGCTCACATAATTTTTTGAAGTGCTCAAACTTGGTTCAAATTCATAAGATTTTGAAATATCTTTTTCAAGATTGACTAGGTTCTTCCATAAATCAAGCTTAATTTGGCTCAACTTTTTTAAATACATTAATATAAAATTTTGAGCATTTGATTAAGTTAAAGTGTTTATTAAATTAAATATAAAAAATGTTGTTTACATATTATAAGTATTTAGTTTGCCTATATTAATAGAATAATTGTTACTAGATATATAAAAATAAATTAAACTACTCATGAGTTACTCATGAAGTTTATTTCTTATTCAAGATTAACTAACTAACTTCATTTATTGTTCAAAATTGGTTTCTTTTAATAAAGAGTCAAGTTTGAGTGAACCTAAACAACCTCATGGTATCTTGTGTGCGCTTAGCACTATATAATAATATAATTAGAAATTACTTAAAAGAAAAAAAATTGTTGAAATGATTTATCGTAATTATAAATTTTATTTTATTTTATTTTTTTATAATTGGATATTCTAATTTAAAATTATTATCCCATGGAATAGTTTTCAAAGGAACATTTAAAACCAAAATTAGAAAGTGACAACTCAATATTTGACAAAACTTTTAAAAAAAAAAAGTTTAACAACATTTTCCTTCCTATCCCTTTTTTACTAGGGAAAATTTTATAGATCCTTGTCAGATTTGACAAAATATCATTAACTCCTTTAAAGTTTTCAAATTCATCATTCACTTCCTTAATCATTAACTCATTCCGTTTAATTTGACAATAGAGGGTCAATTTGGTAAATTCATTTATATTAATATAAAAATTGCACATTTTGGTTGCATTTGTATTTTAAATTGCTTTGCATTTTTTTAGTTAATATTTTATATGTGTTGCTTCAGCTCCTGTTCATAGTTAGTAATATAAATATAAATATTAAAATTGTCAAAGTTTGTAGAATTACATTATTTGCATAAGATAAAATATATCATAATTTGTGACAAAACGATAAAAAGATAAAATATTAAATTAATATTTGTTTTAATCCATATGAGGGCAAATAGATATTTACAACTGTAAAAGGTCAAAAGGATGAAATTTTTAAGTTGACACTTGAGAGTGAGTGAAGTTTTATCACACTTTAGGGGAGTCCGTAAAATTTTCCTTTATTATTATTATTATTGTTGTTGTTGTTGTTTATATTTTATATTTTTATTTTTTGATATATTTGCCTAGAAAGAATATTCAACCTCGAGCTGTGGAAAAAGTTTCATGGGATATCGCCTTCCTCGCTACATCTGCCCATCTATAAGAAAGTCAACTACTCTCTATTCTCCACAAATTTCTCACCCTTTAGAATCTTAAACTGTATATCATCAGGACAGCTTCTACTCTTTATACACTCACTGATTCTCAACATAGTATAGTAGTTCATATATATATATATATACAGCTTCCCACAATATATTCTACTAACATCCAATTTCAGTTTGATCAGTTATTGTATATAATGGCTGCTTCACCACCAAACCCTGTTCCGGTGGCATACCAAGGCGGCGCTGGGGCAGTGCCGGTCTGGCTGAACAAAGGAGACAACGCATGGCAAATGATATCGGCGACACTGGTGGGCCTACAAAGCGTACCGGGGCTGGTGATACTGTATGGCAGCATAGTGAAGAAGAAATGGGCGGTGAACTCGGCTTTCATGGCGCTGTACGCCTTCGCGGCGGTGGTGATATGCTGGGTGACATGGGCTTACAGGATGTCATTCGGGGAGGAGCTGCTGCCGTTCTGGGGGAGAGCGGGGCCGGCACTGGGGCAGAAATTTCTCATCAAACAGGCGGCGCTGCCGAAAACAGCTCATTATTACAGCAACGGAGAGCTGGAGACGGCGGAGGCGACGCCGTGGTACCCGATGGCGACGATGGTGTGGTTCCAGTGCGTGTTCGCGGGAATCACGGTTATACTTTTAGGGGGTTCGGTGCTGGGGAGGATGAACTTCAAGGCATGGATGATGTTTGTGCCACTTTGGTTGACTTTCTCTTACACTGTTGGAGCATTCAGTTTGTGGGGAGGAGGGTTTTTGTTCCACTGGGGAGTTATGGACTATTCCGGTGGTTATGTTATTCATCTTTCTTCTGGGATTGCCGGCTTCACTACTGCTTTCTGGGTTGGTTTGTTTGCCCCCCCTCTCTCTCACTTGTTTACTCTTTTATCTTTTATTTTATTCTATTTACTTATTTCTTTGTTTGATATTAATTTTTTTTTCTTGGATTTTTATATTTTATTTATGAATTTAGATATGCAATCTAATTTCAACCTCAATTAGTTTAGTTAAGTATATACATCCACTTGACATTAATTTGAAAGACTTAGGAAAGTCAAGTACTAATTGCAAACTCCTATATAAATATATTATAATGACACACCAACTCCTTCAACTCATTTTTCAAATTAGTACTGTTTACAATTTAATATTTTATTTTTGCTTAGTACTGTATATATGGTGGTGTAAATGTAAAGTTGACCATGAATTAGGATGATCTTTCTCCTCTGAACTCCATGAGTTATTTATTTAATTTAGAGGTGGGGGTTTCAAGTTCAGCATTGTGAGAATGTATATATACAGTTTTTTTTTTTTTTTTAATAAAAGAAATACTAACTTATTTTGCATGTTAGAAACTCAGATAGGAAAAGAAAATTTTGTAAGGTTAGCTCAGTATTTGGTTACTATGCTTTTAGTTTATTTTCTCTTTTTTATTTTTTTCCCTGTAATTTTTGCTATATATACTAAATAAACATTATTTCTTCTTAACTATACCTTACATCCTCTTAACCTCGAAAAAGGTCAATTTACAAAGTCTCCCAACAGCACCGTCTACGGACTTCTTTTCCCAGTATCTATTTTTTAAATGTAAAAAGGTTGACAATGGACGTAATAATCCTAAGGTGCTATATTTATTATTATTATTACTAGTAGTAGTAGTAGTTTTAAGGATGGAAAAATTTTGCCGGCCACTAGATTATCTTTTGAAGGAAAAGTTCAAAACCCCTCGAGTACTGACTTATTTATTATTATTATTATTATTATTATTATTATAAATTCTAATTTTTAATGCATTAAGGTGTGGTCAAATTAAAATGGCAGTAACCCATGCCTCATGCTTAGGATTCACTTTTCATGCTTTCAATTAGATTAGTTTTTTAAATATAAGAAGAAAAATGTTATCTAATTCGTTAGTATACTTCCTTTCCGAGACAGCAACCCAAAGATAATTTTTTTTTTTTTTTTTGACAATAATCGAAGTTTGAATGTTACAGAGAAGATAAAAAATCCCAAGTGTACCATTTCTATGTCACGTTACATGTAGCTTATAACGTAGCAAGGTCCACAACAATTGATGAATCGGTTGATAATGAAAAACGTCATTTTCATAGTTATATTATATAAAGGGAACTTTTAATATAAAGTTCGTGTATCACGAAAACAACCATTGCAGACATTAATTAATTTGGTCTGTCTGCTCATATGAGTAGGAAACTAATATAACATGCATTGCAATGTCCATATACGTATATACCATTGACAAAACTCAGAGAAAGTCCTTGGTTACATATTTTCTAAAACAAATTATAAAATTGCCATTTGTTGTATATGTAGGTTTTTTTTATTAATAAATTAAGAAAAATAATTTTAACATCGTATCTATTATGGATGAATTTAAAACTAAAAATTATCATTAATAGTCTCGAATAGTTATCAAAGGAATTTTATATAATATGCAGTTGTTTCATTGCAAATTGATATAGTAATAATTAAAATTCATAGAAAATGTGTGATCACTTTCATGGCAATATAAAATTAAAGGTAATTATATATATATATATATTATTTTTTTAATACAAAGTCCGTGGATATAATGAATATTCATTAATCAGGGACTTCGGCAAATTCCAAAAGAGTGTGACAAAATATTTAAGATATAATGAATGAACAGGTGGGACCAAGATTGAAGAGAGATAGAGAAAGATTTCCTCCAAACAACGTGCTGCTGATGCTAGCGGGGGCAGGACTACTGTGGATGGGATGGGCAGGATTCAACGGTGGAGATCCATACGCTGCCAACATTGACTCATCCATGGCCGTCCTCAATACCAACATCTGCGCCGCTACTAGCCTCCTTGTATGGACGTGGTTGGATGTGATCTTCTTCAACAAGCCCTCTGTCATCGGAGCCGTCCAAGGAATGATCACTGGCCTTGTTTGCATCACTCCTGGTGCAGGTTAGTTTATCCCTCACCTTCCGTTCACAATTTATTTTCCATTTTTTTAATTAGGTTTTATTATTATTATTGTTATTATTATTATATATTTTGGTAAACATTCGATCTCAAACTCTTTATCTAAGAGACAGTGGATTTTTGTTACTGGATGGTCAACAAAATTAAATATGAATGCTAATTATAATTCGTGGATTATAGAAGTAAATTACCGTTTAGTTAATAATGCAAAGTAACAACCAATTCGCAGAATGGTACTTTTGTGTCACCACTGATGTTGAAAATAAATTATATATGGCACTGATTCTGACGTGAAATAAAAAATTGGTAATTTTTTTGGTAATACAATGGAATGTGACAAGGAGAAAGCTGCCTGTATGTATGGAAGCTAGTTACACAGCTACTCATGCTTAATTTTATTTTTATTAAACAAAAAAAAAAAAAAAAAAAACAAACAAACAAACAGACAAACAAACACACAAACTACTCACGCTTGATATGAACCTTGATAATTAAAAGGTCAGAGTTTGAATATTATAAAAAGAAAAAAAAAATTGATTTCTTGTCAACTTAATAGTTGGCTGACAAAATTTTCAGTTTTTAACATTAATTTATATTTCTAAATTTGGAAAATGTTCACTTTGTATTGAATTAATCGAAACAAATAGTAACCCTTGGAACATGCATGTACAAAATTATGTTTTTACGATTTATTAAAGCTTTTTTCAAAATGTTTAAGAGTTTAGCAAATGTCATGACAAATAATATTCCAACAGCTAACGCTTAATTATATTTGCACCATATTGTTTTTTACACGTAATATAGGACTAGTCCAAGGGTGGGCAGCCATAGCGATGGGAGTAATGTCAGGCAGTGTGCCATGGTTCAGCATGATGATTCTAGACAAGAGATGGAAACTCTTCTCCAGCATCGACGACACGCTCGGCGTGTTTCACACTCACGCCGTGGCTGGTCTTCTCGGCGGCATGCTCACCGGCCTTTTCGCAGAACCTGAATTATGTGCACTCTTTTTGCCGGTTACAAACTCAAGAGGAGGCGTGTATGGAGGCTCAGGCGGCGTTCAACTTGGCAAACAGTTGGTAGGCGGATTGTTTATCATCGGATGGAACTTGGTTGTCACCTCAATTATTTGCATAGCGATCGGGCTGTTGATCCCGCTGCGAATGCCGGAGAAGGAGCTGCTGATCGGAGACGATGCGGTGCATGGTGAAGAAGCATATGCATTATGGGGTGATGGGGAGAAATATGATTTTACAAAGCATGAGGGTTATTCCGAGGATACATCAAACCTGCATCCTAATCCGTCCATCGGTGCTACTCAAGTTGTATGAGTAAAATTATATTAAAAAAATATTATTTGGCATCGACGATGACAAAAGATATATAATATCAATAACATGGTTGTAATATTTTATTTGTATCTTATCGTATGAAATGTTTAAAAAAAATTTAAACAAAAGTTGTTTTAAAAAATTAGACATCTCACTGATTATTATGACTATTAATGATGGATAGTCATGCTCAAATGTGCACTTATGCTTGTGCTATGTATAACTTAAGATGTTTGTGATTTGGCAAAATAAAAAAAAATAAAAAAATGTTTGTAGGGAGATTATTTAGAAATATTTTTAAATGAAAAATCAAGGTCAACACTATCAATTATAACCAATTAACTCCATTATTTTCTCAATCAATTAAAGTAAATACAATTATTATTCTTTTTTATATATTCTTTACACCTGTAAATACATATGTTCATGCATTGTAAACAAGTATAATGAAAATGTAGCTCTTTGACTTCTGTTAGGGGTGTAAATGAGCTGAGTCAAGTCTACTATTGGCATTCTCAAGCTCTGCTTCTATAATTTTAGGATTGCTCTGGCTAGATTTAAGCTTATAAAATTTTGAAATTGCTTAAATTCAACTGGACACACTTATGAAAAGCTTGACTTTGCCTGACTTAGCTTATTATATTATAAAAATTTAAAAACTTAGAATATTTATTTTTTTAAAATAAAATTTTTAATATTAATTAATAATTAATAAAATTCAGTTATTCAATTAATTTTATTATAAAATTAATTTAATTTTAAAGTTTATAAATTTAAGGTATAAAAAATGTTGTTTAAGCATTATAAATATTTAATGTACTTAAATTCATAATATTATTTTTATATAAATATACATAAATTATAAATTCGAACTATTTATGTGTTACTCACGAGTTTAATTTATTATTCAAGATTGGCTCGCATGCTTTATTTCTTGTTCAAATTCATCTAGTTTTCTTTATGAGTTGAATTTGAACAAGCTAAAAAATTAAGTGGAGCTCGAGTCAATTACAAGTTGCTCAAACCTATTTACAACATTAACTTTTGTATCATGTGGATGTAGGTTGATATTTGAGACAACTATATTAAATACTTAGTATCATTTTTCTATTTTACTCTCTGGCTTCTTCATATTATATCTAAGGAAATGGATTTTAGTTTTTATTGACGATCATGGGAAGAAGCTCTTGTTTGTCATTTGATGTGGACTTGGATAGATCAATGATAGACAATTTGTCAGCATTTGTTTGTATTTTGATGTAGACGTTAATGGGCCAATAATTGATGTGAATATCTTGTATATATATGACAAATAAATCTTCTATTAATTGTTCTTACGTTATGTATTTATCTATTTTGGTTAATTTAATTTGTTCTTTAATTTGGTTTTGTATCTTCTCGTTTTGGCTTACCCCTGTTGTCCGTTTAGTCGAATATTATCTAGATCCATGTTATGCATATTGATTATAGATCCAGGATATTTTTTTGCTTTTGTTTATTCTTATGATTTGTAAGTCTCATTAAATGCCCATTCTTTTGTCAATTTTGAGCTTCGCTTGTATTATTGTTGCACATGCATACCTTAATTTAACTTGGTACGGTTCGTTTCTTGATGTCCTTAGATCTCCAACACAACAATATATAATAAAAATAAAGAACATATAGTACAGGCTAACTTTCCTTCCTCTTAGTTTTTTTGTTTGTTTGTTTGTTTGTCCTGAACTTTCCTTTCTCTTAGTTACTTCATAATAGGTAAATTTTGTTTAATCCCTTTGAATTTTACCATAATTAGATTTATAATTTTTAATTGTAAAAATTAATTTAAAAACAATTAACATATTAGTTCCGAATATGAGTTTTTAGAAGTACAGATCTAAGTGTAAAGGTTCTAAATAAAATTCTCCCTTCATAATAATAAGCTATAATTTCATTTCAGCTTGGTTTGCTAAAAATGTTGGGACATTTGAGTATTGTGACACTTAGACAGGGACACTTTGAGACAAATGAGATTGGTGTAATAGTAAGCCTCTTACATATACATCTTTGTAGAGGTAGATTTTATGTCAATTTCCCTTCTAGTTTATAAAATATTGTAATTTTGACCCCAAAAAAAAAAAATTAGAAAATGCCATAATTTAGTTTAAAATTAGAGATACGCCTCCTTAATTTTTGTTGCAAGCTCACCAATTTTGTACACATTTTTGAATTTGAATCTCACATTTAATTTGTTAAAGTTTTACGTAACTATGTATAATTGATAGTTCTTATAAAATAAACTTAAGTTAGATATGATTTTTTTTTTTAATTAAATGTAGGTACAACGACAATATGACAATAACAAACATAATTTGAAGCATATATTATTAGTGTAATTTTTCTATTCATATAAATATCAGGTTTTTTTTGTCTTTTTTGTTTTTGGTAACTATATAATATATAAGGGCTAATTACACTGTAACTTTGAAAAGTTGCATTTTTAGCTCTCGAATTTAAAATGTTCCAATTTAGATATATAAGTTTCAAATTTAAAACGTTCCTTGAAGATATATTATTAGTGTAATTTCTCTATGTATATAAATATATAAGTGTTAATTGCAATTAGAGACCCTCTAATTTGAAAAAGTTGCACTTTTGACCCTCAAAGTTAAATGTTCCAATTTAAATCCTCAATTTCCAATTTATCTCACTTTTTCCCTATTTGATTTTTTTTATAACAATGTTTAACTAATCCATGGTATTTAATCAATACTAAACTTAGACCTAGTAAAATCTCACATGATATGATAACACGATAAGAACCCACATGATAATTTATAGGTTTGGGTTGATAATATCGTGTCGGATCCGTATCAGTGCCACCCAATAAGATCCAATAAATTAATGGGTTTTAACGGATTAAACACGATAAACCCATTAGACTCATTAAAGAGGGATATTTTGGCAATTATATAAGTTTTATAATATTAAAATTACTTAATTTATTGTTAAACATGTATTAATTTGTTCTTTTTTAGTTTAATTTTTAAAATAACTAAAAACAAACAATAAATTTTGTAATTTTTTTAAAAAATATTATTTTATTATTTCAAAACTAAGTGAAATTTAAATTTTCAAATTTGTATTTGTCGTTAATGGGCTAACAGGTTAAGTGAAGGGTGACAAGATAATTTATTGAATAAATTTGGGTTTATCTATTTCCACATGAAAGTTTAACGGGTCGTGTTTGGATTAACTTAATTTCACATGAACATGGCATAACACGACACGAATACGATTTAACACGACACGTTGTTAGGCCTAACTAAACTATAATTATTTGTACTTTAAGCCCGCTCTAATATAAATTTATTATAATAGAGATCTTCTATCAAAAAAAAAAAAATTGAATTTGAATACCCAAACAATTAACTATCGTTTGTCAAAAATCCAAATGGATCCAAATTCAATGAATTGAAATTTAAAGACCTAAACTAGAATATATTCAATTTGAAGACCGAACGGGCAACTTTTCTAAATTAGATAATACTAAAGTGAAGCAAAGATTTAGGACAACAACAATATTAGAAGGACAAAAACAATGACTTTTTGTGTGGTGTTGGAGATAAGGCTTGTGAATTCATATGATGGCGAAATATGCAGCATTTCATTTAACCAAGCATCTCAAATGGCAATAAACGCAATCAAAATGGCTATACAAAGTACATTTTTTAAAGATACATGTTTAGTCTATGCCAGTTCCTATTTGGAGGGTTAAATCTAGTTGGAAATATATCTAAGAAGTAACAACCCATTAGATGCATGAAATTTACCTATAAATAATTGTTATAAAAGGTAACATTAGATTTTTCAAATTTTGATTGATAATTTTTTTTTTCCCTATATGACAATTAATATAAACAACATACTATGCTTCATAGGATATCCATATAATAAGGTATCGTTTGGTAAATTATAAAATCAGTGGGAATTTAATACCTTTGAAAAAGTATAAACTTTTTTATGTTTGGATATTATTTAGAGATAAGAAAGTATGCATCGAGAGAATCAAAATTTTATCTGTGTGAAAAAATATATGGGAAAGTTATTCCTATATATGAAGATATCATTTTGAAATTCCTTAGGAAACTAGTTTTAGAAAAAAAAAATTCAAATACAAATTTTCCTTTAATTTATTACATCAAATTAATTTAATTATTTATAAGTTCTAACTTTTTAATTTCTTACCAAGCAATAAGAGAAAAATTGATACCCAGCAAACTAATTTTTAAAAAACTAAATCTTGAATCAATTTCTCTTCAAAGTTTGCCACTTCCTAAACGACGCCTAAAAACATCTCTATTGGCTTTGTCAATTGTTAGATTTTTTTGTCACATCAAAAAAATAAACAATAATAAAAAAAACATTTCTTTGTGTTTTGATAAAGACCTTAGCAAATTGATGTGGTCATTAAGAAATAAAAAATAGATCCTGTCAAGATGACTTTCTACTTATGGATGATCTATTAGATATTTTGAATTTTTCTAAAAAATAAATTTTTCCTTAAAAAGTCAATTATTTCCCAAGAACAAAAAACTAATCAAATATTTAATTAATTAATATATATACATATAAATAGCTTTTATGCATATTACCATTGAAAATTAATTTTACAATTGACTATGCATCTATATCACCTAGATTCAGATAATGTTAATTTCTATATCACATAAAGAGCAATCGACAATCTACATTCACTATTAAAGATGCTCTAAAATCTTCACAGATGTCTTTACTATATTAAAATACTAATGTCTATATAATGTAACATCCTGAATTTTTAATTTCTTGTTTCTTTTATTACAAGAAATTTTTAGGACACTTGGGTGTACAATTTTATTCCTCTTATAAAATTTTCTATGGAAAAATGGTGATTTATTTTTTTCAAATTTATCTTGGGGATTGCTAAATTTTTACTTTGGGAAAAATATTTATTTTATAAATATATGGGTAAATTTTCATTTAAACCTCTTCAGTTTCATCATTATTTTACTTAAACTGTACACTTTTGAAAAGTCATCATTAACGTCCCTTTAATTTTCTATATATATCAAAATAAACCTATTTAGTAGTTTTAACGAATTAATTTTAATAGTTAAAAAGCTAAAAGGAGGTTAAAAATATGTATTTTACAATTGAATAACATTGTAAAAATACAATTTTACCCTTTAATCGATAAAAACTAACAAAATTGATAGATTAGTCTTTTTTTGATAATTTAAGAAAATTAAAGGGAGTTAAATGATAATTTTTTAAAAGCATGGGGTTTAAGTTAAATAATGGCAAAACTGAAGTGGTATAAATAAAATTTTCCTTAAATATATATATATATATATATGCACATGTCCAATTTTTATTTTTTTTTAAACTAGAAATTGTTGTAAATTTTAAATAATGCAAATACAATTGACATGTAAATATATATATATATATATATATATATACACGATAAGGCTTTCCTATAGGATTCTTGGACTTAAATAAAGTCTAACAATTTATTTTTGACTGTCAGATCTCACCAATCGTCAATATTAGAATTTGTCGAAGTACCTCTCACATGACCTGTTTTTTTTTTCTTTTTTTTTTTTTTTTGCCCTCCTTCCTTTCTTGCTTCCACCTCCAAAGCCAAAACCTAGACTTTGCTACAAGTTCTTTGCCCTCTCCATCTCCATTGCCATTGTTTAAGTCCTTGATATTAAAACAACAAAATTGCAACTTCACAAGTACTTTCTAATACAACCGATCTAGGTTTACATCAATTTGGTTCAAATCCACTTTTCTAGAAGCAAAAACTGGTGGTGCTCTAAATTCTTTGTTTTTCATATGCTTATCAAAATTGGCTTTGAGTGTCTCAAATCCTTCCTCTAATACTCTCGCTTTCAAAGTCAGGCTTCTCGATAGGGTGTGACTGATAAATTTCTAGCATTGGTGCCAACATGAATTGGATCTCCATTGAAGATATTGTGTATGGATCAGGAAGGCATAAAACAAAAGGTTTTATTTTTTATTTTTTTTAAGAGAATTGAGATATGTTGGTATTGTATAAAGGATAGGCTTTGTTTTGATCTTCCCATTGCTAATGTCTTTGCAAGTATTGCTATTGAACATAAAGAGGCAACCCTTTCTTTTTTAAATGTAAAATAGGTCAATATTTAGAAGCCGACAGGACCACCCCTGTAATCATTTCTAGATATTCGAAGTGGTTTTGCCTAAAGTAGCCCCATCAAATTCTCTATCGAATCCAATAGAACATCTTTATAAATTCGATGTAATCCAATAGTACAAATAAAATAATAATTCACCACTAATGGATCCACCCAAAATCATCAACAACCATAACAACAACAAGCCACACCATAATAGCCTCATTTATCAAATTCCACGTCAAAAATTCCAAGACCCAAGTCACAAAGAAACAAAAATAAAATATACAATCATATGTCAGGACCCGTCCAGGATCCCTCACCGGAATCCTAGATAAGCCCTGATCCCAAGAAAACCCTACCAGACCTTCCAAGGAAAATCCGGCAACATCTCTCCTAAGGGTTGAACTTACCACAAAATTCTCTGCATGAAAAACGCACTTCTAAAGATGTCCCCTTATTCCTCCCAACTCACTACAATTCATTCCACAAATTTACAGCACTTCATAAATAATAAATAGGGGATCCGTGCAATACACTATTTAATAATGTCCAATACAGTATATAGAGCATTTGAGTTACAACACGAAAATAAAAGTTGTGGCAACAAAAAAAAGGAAGAAATATTACAGGATAGGAAATAGGAAAATGAAGAAAGACAAACTCCTCAAATTATCCGCAATGGAAAAGATGTCGAGCTCGCCTTGGACATCAATGTCTACTAACCTAGACCTAGGGGAACGAATTTAAAAATGTGAGATGCTAATCATCTCAGTGAGTGATCCGATCTACTATACCATAATATTAATAATGCTAGAATAATAATAATATTAATTATTTGAAGATGATGTTGCTCTCAAAATTCTCACAACTCAATCAGTTGGAAAAGTTTCCCTTTTAAAGAATTTCACAAAACCTAACATTTATATACCTCAAAAAGTAAGGACATCATAAATGAATAAATGCGAGCAGCAACAAATATTAAGAATTGAAATTTACCTTGAGAATATATTAATAACAGTTAATTGAATTTATAGTAAATTACCACAAGATAAATAAGATCACATATAAATAAATGAATAAATAAATAACAAATTTCATATTAAAAGAATTCAGCACAATCAAATTAACCAAGCAAGATTTAACACAATATACACTCTTTATTTCAATTACCATTTTGAAAACATTTAACTTTGATAATCAGGTGGGAGAAAAATAACTTGACGCACCATACTATATACCAGTGATGCCCTACAGTTGCCAGCGTCCTAAGGCACCATCTGGCAAGGAGGTTATAAAGAGAAAATCGGCATCCAGGCCACCCTGGCGTCCCAGCAGCGCCGATGCTAAAAACTTAATCCCGGCCACGGAGGGGGGCGGGTATGGCCAATATCAAACTTGGCTGCCTTCAATCCGATGGCAACCACGGGAGAGTATAAACCTGCGTGCTCATCACACTCCACCAGCGAGCTAATCACATCCACAACTACAGAACACCGGTACTGTATGGGTGTGTCTAAAAACCATATATATATATATATATATATATACACCAAATCCCAATTTTTTATAAAACAAGGGATAACACCCATAACTTTAATTCATCAAATAATCCATCATCTTAATATCCAATGGTATATATATATATCCAATATTTTTCAATACCATAAAATAATTTTCCCACCATTGTTTCAATGCGTGATAACATTTAAATAAATATTTTCTTCACATCCTCCAAATTTAATACAAATAAAACTGCATTGAAATCCGCATAGAAATCCACATGTGCATAAACTCATATAATACATTTGAAATAATCATGATAAACCCGCAATTGAATTTTGTTGGATTCAATGGTGAGACAAGCCGAGTCATGGGAACGATAACCGCGCCCATACTGACAAAGGGCAAATCGGTGCTTTCCAAAATGATGGTGATTGACGTGGAATTCATCTATAACCCTATTCTAGGCAGACCTTGGATCCATTCCATGGGAGCAGTGCAGGTCGTGAAATTCCCCTTTGAAGATCGGATCGCATCCGTGAAGAGTGACCAAGTCAATGTCCAAAATTGCTATGTGGCAACCATGAAACGAAAAACCCATGGCGACAAATAGAAATCTCAAAATCTCAAGATTGTGGAGGTAAATGAAGTTGAGAATCCTGAGACTGTAGTTGAAGTAGCTTTGGATGAGGAGAAGCTGGATCAAAAAGCAAGAATTGGTGCGAGATTGTCTGAAGAAATGAAGAAACAGCTTCTAAGATTCCTATGAGGAAGAAAACATTGCTTTGCTTGGGATGTTTCGGACATGGAAGCAATAGATCAGGAAATAATTACTCACTGACTGAACATAGATCCAAATCACAAACCAATAAAACAGAAAAGAAGGAAATTCGCACCCAAAAGAAGTTGAATCTTCAATGAAGAAATACAAAAATTGGAAGATAGTGGACTCATTCGTGCAGTACATTATCCAGAATGGCTTGCAAATGTGGTGGTAGTGATGAAGAAGAACGGGAAGAGATGGTCTCCATTGACTTCACAGACCTAAATAAAGCTTGCCCGAAGGATAGTTTCCCTCTCCCAATGATCAAAACTTTCATAGATGCAACAGCTAGACAGGAGACGTTGAGCTTTTTAGACGCATATTTATGATATAACCAAATCTTGATGCATCTAGAAAATCAAGAGAAGACTTCATTCGTGACTGATCAAGGAATATATTACTACAAGGTAATGTCCTTCGGACTCAAGAATGCAGGTGGAACTTACCAGAGACTGGAGGTTTATATAGACGATATGCTCGTAAATTCAGCAAAAGTGGAGGATCATCTGGATCATTTTGGGACAAACTTTCAACATATTAGAGAAATACAGGATGAAATTGAACCCAACAATGTGTACTTTCAGAGTTCCAGGGGGAATGTTCCTTGGACATGTAGTAACTCGAAGGGGGATCGAAGCAAATCCAAGTGAAAGCAAAGCTTTGATTGATATGCCTTCTCCTCAAACTAAAAAAAAAGGTAATAAAACTAATGGTAGAATCTCAGCTTTAAGCTGATTCATATCAATGTCCTCAGACAAAAGCTACAAATTCTTCAACATCCTCAAAGGATGTAAAGATTTCATTTGGACCGACGAATGTGAAGCAGTGTTTCAAGAATTGAAGGCGTACCTCAGTTCACCTCCTCTTTTGGTAAAACCAAATCCCGGAGATATACTTCAATTGTATCTCGCAGTGTTGAACAAGGCAGCTAGTTGAGTTATGACAAAAACTAAAGAAAGAAAACGGCACCGAATCTTCTATGCAAGCAAAAATTTTTCAGACGCCGAAACGAGATACACAAACATGGAAAAACTAGTCTTGGCACTAGTAGTAATAGTTTGAAAGATCAAGCCATATTTTCAGAGCAACAAAGTAGAGGTTGTATCGGCGTATCCCATATGATATCTATTACGCAAGCCTGATTTAACAAGAAGAATGGCAATCTGGGCAGCAGAGCTAGCAGATCATGGAATTGCATACATTCCAATGTCAACCACCAAATCCCAAGTACTGGCAGATTTCATAGCCGAATTTGCAGTATCGAAAGATGAATCAAAGGAAAGATCCTCATAAGGAAGCACCGAATCATGGAACCTATTCGTTGATGGCTCTTCAAACGAAAAAGGCTCTTCGATTCAGATTTCAAGCCTCGAACAATGAAGTAGAGTACGAGGCATTAATCGCAGGGTTAAATATGGCCTACAAATTCAGAGCAAAGAGATTAATGATATACAGTGATTCGACACTTGTAGTAAACCAGGTAAGTGAAAATTTTATGGCTACCAACCCGATAATGGCAGCTTATTTGTAGAAGGTGAAGCAGTTATTAGGAAAATGTGAAGAAGCCGAAATAAGACAACTGCCAAGAGATGAAAATAATCATGCAGACACTCTAGTAAAAATAGCTTCCTCGGTCATGTCCAATCAGAAAAGGACCATCCTCATAGAATATCTTTCGAGCAAAAGTATAACCAAGGAAGAAAATCTCTCGATTAACGATCAAATTGGTGAAAAGACTTGGATGGCTCCAATAGTAGAATATATAAACAATGTCATTTAGCCATCGGACAACTCTGAAGCAAGGAAATTGAGAATTAAATCAGCCAAGTATTGCATCCTCAAGGGAGAATTCTATCGGAGATCCTACCAAGGCCTCAGTGAAATGTTTAGGACCAAATACACCCTTAGAAGTCATGGTTGAAGTACATGAAGGTCATTGTGGCAATCACTCTGGAGGGAGAGCACTATCTCGGAAAATAATGCCACATGGTTTCTATTGGCCAACTCTAATAAAAGATTGTGAAAGTATGCGAGAGAATGTGATAAATGCCAAAGGTTTGCACCTTTACACCATGTGCCAGCAAATAAACTCACAAGTGTATCAAGTCCTTGGCCTTTTATTCAATGGGGTCCTAATATCATGAGACCATTCCCTACAGCTTCAAGACAAAGGAGATTCATTCTTGTAGCGACTGACTATTTCTCGAAATAGATTGAAGCCGAAGCATATCCAAAAATCAAAGAATCGCATTTGAAGAACTTCATATGGAAATTCATCATATGCAGATTTGGCCTACGGAGGGTGTTAATTTTAGACAACAAGTCCCAATTTATCAGCAAAAGATTCAGAGATTTCTGCAAAGAATGGAAGATAGAGCTCTGATATTCTTCATCAAGACATTCGCAGGGGAATGGCCAGGCCAAAGCATTAAACAAGAGTATATTAAATACTCTGAAAAAGCAACTTGAAGATTCAAAAGGTTTATGGGTTGAGGAACTCCCGGGAGTCCTCTAGGCTTATAGGACAACGGTTTGAGCCCCAATAAACCAAACTCCATTTTCTCTCATCTATGGAGCCGAAGCAGTCATCCCCGTTGAGATATCATAAAGGAATTTATGCACAAATGGAAATCTCGGACAACATAATGATCAGATGATCAACCAGGCACTTGACAAAACTAAAGAGATAAGGGAAGCTGCATCTATCAGACTGCCCAATATCAGCAAATAGCAGCAAAACATTATAACTCAACGGTTAAGCCTCAGACTTTTCAAGTTGGTGACTTAGTCCTCAAGAAAGTGTTTTTAGGGCAAAAGGAATGCAATGTGGGAAAACTTAGGCCTAATTGGGAAGGACCTTACAAAGTTATCTCAGTAGTTTGGCCAGGAATGTACGAAATTCAAAATCTAAAAGGCAAAACTGTTTCGAGAAACTGGTATTAAGAAAATTTAATAATTTACCACTCAACATCCTTTTTTGCAATCGTTAAAGCAATAAAAGATACAGAATAAAAGAATTTATACAAAAGACATAGCAGAGGCAAAAAAACACTCGGATCTATGGCTTTTACAGAAAAGCTCCGAATTTATAGTCTTCTTCTTCAGACACCATTTCTTCTATGACTCTTGTATTCTGTCAGATGAGAAGGGGCTATCTCGGATCAGTGGCTTTCATCTTCTGAGGGATTTCTCCTCTGAAGAAAGACTCTACTTCTCTTTCTTTGTCATCTCCTCTGACAATTAAAAATATCTCTCTAGATCAATTGTAGGCACTGGGAAATATAAGAGAAGTGTGGATAAGTTCATTGATTTGGAGGTGAAATTACCCACACTTCCCATTGAAATATCATATCACCCAAGAAGATTGAGGACCCTGTTACAAGCCTTCAACCATTGAGATCAACATTGCCAGTACTTTATAGCTGTCACGGAGAGAATAAGATCATCAGTGCCACTATCTCATAAGCATTCCCACTCTCCAGTAAAAACGTAGAAGATACTGGTAATGATAATCTTATTGCCTAGGCGAGGCAAAGATAACCAGAGCAGCAATTTTTCTAACATGTAGAAAGAAGAAAGAGAAGAAGAAGAACGAGTGACGGAGATAGACATGAAACATGAACAGCTACACCTTATTTATAGAACAGCAATGTAACTACATTACCCTCTTTTTACGCATCATCAAAATCTCTGGTTCAACACGCACCTTGCAAGTAGAGAAATAAATCGAGATGTACATGTAAGTGAAACCTTTTCATATTCTAATTTACTCGAGTCTTTTCGTATCTAGATAATCATATCCATTGTCATAACTTGTCCAATTGTGACGAATGAAATTAAATGATTATTAAAAATTGAAACGTAATGATGTTATCAAGAAAGATATGGAACGTCACACATAAGGAACATTTGACCTAAAAACTCGAGCCTCCACATAAAGGCTTCTTTAACCCTCTTAATAGCTACAAACTAGTCTTGGACTAGATCAACTAAAGATAGTTCAGCATGAAAGATAATCTAGTCCATGCCAACTTAAAGTGACAAGCAGTCTTGGACTGAACAACAAAAATCATAAAAAGCTTGATTTGGTGTGCAACCCAAAGGGTTTAACCAGACATAGTTGAGTAGCAAAAGAGTTACAAACTGTGTCCCATAGAAAGGACAAGTAACCAAACACAAACGCAACAAAATGTTGGGGAATATCATTACGTAAATCACCTTTTCCAAGTCGAGGCATACAAACTATTAGGTTTAACCTCGCCAAACAAAAGGGTGAAAACAATAAACGTATAGCTACATATTAAAAATAAAGCAACTATTTTTATACAGATCTTCTGACTTAAAGATCGGAAGACTCGAAATTGGAATATAACATAACAACATAGATAATATCATAACAAGATATCAAATCAAATCCATTTTCAACAACATGAAGTTTTATTGTAGTTATGAATAAATCAATTACAAAATAAGCTTGGACACTCAATTACAATAGTAAGTTTGAGTACTTCGTAAAAGCTACAAAGTCTACAAAGAAAAGATAAGTTCTAAAGCAGAGAGCTACAAAAATTACAAAAACATCAGTGTCATACAATATCACCAGCTGCTCAAAATCAACTTCGGAGGTTGAAGGACAAAAGTTTTTCATACTAGAGCAGATGAATAAATTCGCTTCTCAGTTGGATCCCTTCTCATCGAAGAACCGAAATGCTTAGAGCTTCAGAGCCTTCTTCAAAAGATACTCATGAAATTTGAAGAAGGGCCATCTGAAATTGAAGCATTGATCTTCAAAAGAACATTGCGATAGTATTTTTATTATCCAATCAAGCTTTGGAGTAGTTCTGCAAAAGCAACGACATGAAAACCATTGATTCATTCGAGAACGTAAATCGAAAGATCTAGCTCCCATTTTATTATCCAAACAAGCACAAGAGCAAAGTATGGAACTTTTTATGATCCACCGCATTTTACCAAGTCAAAAGCTTGATTGAATAATAAAACAAAAACCAATCATTCATTAAAGGAAAACACGAGTTCAATATGGCAACACAGGCTATAAATAACAGCTTAGAAAGGATTTCAAATTTCTCAATAGATAGAGAAATTAAGTATTTAAAATTCAAAATCAAAATTATCTACTGGTATGATAAGGAAAAGCTACAAATTATGTTTATCAACAAGTATAATCATCAGAAATATGGATTTGTCAAAAGATTATCTAAAAAATAAAAAATCAAACAGGTTAAGGATTTTCAGCCACGACTTCAGGGTTCTCATCTTCATCAATCGTGATTGGTCACTTCAGATCCATCGAACTAGATGGAACCGAGCTATCGTTTGTCACTTTCAGATCTGCCAAATTTGAAGGAACCGAGCTAACATTGGTCACTTCTGTCTAGGGATTTGCAGCAAGCTCGGAATCCCCCGCAAGAGCTTCACCACGATTCGGACCCCGAAGTCTCCTCTTCACTTTCAACATCTGAAAGGTTGAAAAAAGCATCACTCGAGAGAGAGACATCGTGAGACGCAACTGGAGGACCTTCAACAATATATTTCTTCTTGCATTCACTCCAACCACGATGATATCCCTTATTCGAACAATCAGCCTTAATAAGACTTACTAAAGCCATAGCTTTCTTTAAGTCTTTAGAAAGCTTTAAAGCCTTAATGGTCTTTTCTTGCAGCACTTTAGCATTGGTCTTCGTTGTTACTGTTTTCTCCTTCAAATATCTTTTTAGGGACTCGGACTCGAATAAGAATTTGTCCATCTCTTCTTCAATTATAGAAAACTTCTCCTTGGTGGCATTCAATGCAGTTTCAGCCTCATGGTTCTTCTGAGTTAAAGAAAATTTAAAGAAGACAACCCTTTCAGATTCTCTTCCCAAGCTTTAACTCTTGCAGCCACTGTGCAGTTTTGGGCCATCAAATAAATATAAGTAGTGGCTTGCTTCATGAGTGCTAAAGTAAAGTTGTTCGCTATCCTGTTCTTGTCCTCAGGAGGTAGCATTCCACATTGAGGTTAAGCAAATCTTGATCCAACTTGCTAACCGAAAAGCCCTCCGGAAAAGTAATTACATCCTCCTTTCCATTAGATGACTCGGATTGAAAATCCTTCGAACATCTCCGACACCTTCAAATCTTACTCTCTTCAGAGGAAAAGTTTTCTCTCTTTTACTCGCAAAAGAACCGACTAAGTTCAAGGAACCAACAGGAGGATTTGAAGATGTAACTTGATCTTTGTCAATAGCTCGGGAAGCCGTGAAAACAGCCTGACGCTTCTCACATAAAACTTTTTCAATGTGAGGTGTCTCTAGAGCTTCTTCCTCATCTGCATTTTTGCTTTCTTAGCTTCCCTTATCCTCTGAAGCCTGGACGGGTCCATATCATCCGTAACTCTTTCTTAAGCCATATGGTTGAATTGAAGCTGTAATCTATTCCTCAGAGTATTCTGGAGGAGTGTTTAAATCGGGATCTACAAAAGGGAAAATATATAATTAAAACTAAAGAAAGAAGTGTTTATATCTGCACAAGAACATAAACAACGAAAGGCTCCCCAATAAACGAGGCACTTTTCAAGGAGATCACAACTCTTCCAAGTGAAGCAACCTATCACTCGCAAGAGTTCGCGGCAAGGGAGGAGGGGAGGCTAACAGTATGGGTAAAATAATGAGTCGGTGACACATCATAAAACTATGTCCAATAGATACAATTAGATCACCACGTATGTTTAAGGATACACATCATCGAAAGTGTTGAAACGGCAACACTATCTCGATAAAGACAACTAGCTAGGGTCGGATAAGCAGGGAGTCAAGGCAAGAGTATCGGAATGGAGATTACTTGAAACACCATGAAATTTGATATACATGTTGGACTACAGAGATAAAATGCACAAGTCTAACTACCTTCGAATAAATATCGGGATTTTATTTAACGAGACCCCTGAAGATCAAGGAGTTAAACAGGTGAGGCAACAACCAAGATTTTCTCCAGTAGAAAATCAAATTGAAATCAAATCGGGTCAACAGAACCCTCAAAAGTCTCCCAAGATCACGTTATCAAACAAAATTGGCATATTCAAACTATTATAAAAGCTACAAAGGCATCCTGTTTCAAGATACAAAAAAAGATCATCCTACACTAAACACTTAAACTTCCCTTAGTTCATCATCTTACTTAAGCGTTGGAGTGCCTTTGGCCGGTATCACACCAATGCCAAGGTAACTTTATCGCCTATTTTTCTATCTCGCATGTGTATACATTTACTTCAGTTGTCATATCCTCAATCTACGTGTCAACGCTTTGCTAAGCTAGAAGCCATCCGAATTTCTACATCAACACTTTTTAGAATACACTCGTATATTTAAGTAGACACCCTAGATCCGCACGAAAATCTCATTAGAACCTATTGATAAAAATTTTGTATGGACCTAAAGGTATCCAATTAAGTATACGCTTGTAGTTTGAAAACTATTATTCTTGATATGCTTAAATCCATACAGAAATTTTTATCAACAGTTCCTAATAAAAAATTTCTAAGTATATACGTATATATATTTGTTGATTATATTATATTACTAAGAAATTGAGTTTTGTTGATACATGGTGGGATATGAAGAAAGAGCGAAAAGAGATTTTTTTGATGCATCTAATTTCTTTTTTAATTATAATCTACATATTAAAGTATCAAAAAAGTTTCTATTCTAACTTCGATTAATGCATTTTTTTCACTTGTGGGAGAAAAAAATTAAAAATTTCCTAATAAGTGTATGCCTTTGTTGTTGATTTTGCTTAAGTAACAATTTATTGATACAATGCTTGTTCAGATTTATCCTCATGAAGAAAAAGGAGGAGGTGAAGATGGTTGTAGTGTCTAAAAAAGATAAAATGAGAGAGAGAGAGAGAGTAAAGGAATTTAAAATAATATTATATGATTTTATTATATGCTAAATATTATTATATGAATATATCATGTACAAGATAGAAATATTTTAGGGAATTTTGTCAATTCACATGCCACATAATAGGGAGGGTGAAATATGGAGGGATATATGAGAGCATGAGAGATATCTATAATTTCTTAAACCTCTACCATTAATATAAACACTAATGTTAAAATTTACTTTTACAACATTTTTATCATATTAAAAATTAAAATTTAAAATTATATTTATTAATTATTAAATACGACTCACTTTTCAAAGGTTATCATATTATTAAATTCATATTTAACTGTTTTTTAAATTTAAATTTCTAACTTTTAATGTAATTCAAAAATTAATAAAAAAAAATTTGATATTAAAATCAATTTTCTTGAGCCAAACTTTATATATATAATTTATAAGAATCTTTTTATTATATGGATATCCACAAGTTTTTAACTTGTGGATATATGTTAAGATGACGGTTTTTAAGAAAATTGTTATCAATATATATATATATATATATATAACAACAAAATAAAACTTATAGATATTCACATTATAAATAAATAAAAATTATAATTTATAGATCATTATATATATATATATATATATATACAACTATAGAATTTTGATATGATAGAAATGGTCATGAATATTTTGCATTAAAAACATTCTACATAGCATGCCATATCATTTATGTTTTTGCCACATGGGAAAAATAAATTTCTTAGCGTAAAATTTAACACAGTTGAACTCCTAAAGACACTCTTTTGCACTTCCTCTGGAACCAGCTTCCCATTCACTAATTAATGGAAATGTAAAATATAGATGATTTTACATCCATTCAAAAACTAATTGGAATTTCACAATTTTCTTTACAAATAATTGAAGATATCAACTAAAAATCTCATGATAGAGCAGGCATTTTTGTCAAAATGTTAAAACCGGAACTGATTCAAATCAACAACCGTAACTATACTTATGCTGCATTCGAATTGGTATATGAGTTCAAACACAATAATGAGTTCCATCCAATATCACCAAAATTTTAAACCGGTTAAGCCACAGGCACAAAAAGAGAATAAAGATTTCAGCCCAGTTGACATCCAGTCTCCAGAAGTATAACAAATTACTTGCTAGCATTTCCCTCCTCATTCATTATTCCCTTCATTCACTTTAAAGATTGCCTCTCTCTAAAAGCCAATCGTGAAGCAAGTTTACACCAATGTTTCAGTCATACTTCCAACAACCTATCAATACACGAGATCAGAGGCAAAAATGAGGTCCAAAATTCGCAACAAAACAAAATGAACGTCATTACATGCATCAGACGAAAGCATATAAATATCAACAACTGTTGACGATGGATAATAATAATAAATAAATAAATAAAATAGTAATAACAGATACAAGTAGGGGCCATCTATCAGCAGTTTGATAAAGAAAATTTCTGACTTTTGAAGCAATCTTAGTTCGTTTCTCTGTTATTAATAGAATCTAATATATGTATAAAAACTTCTTTTTTGAATGCCAGAATACAGCCAGCAGTTAAATAGGGATTTTCTCTATGAAGTGTTTAGCTTAAACAAAACTTTTTCCTCTATTTATTTACATGAAAAACAAAGGAATTAATAAAAATAAAAATAAAAAAAGTAGAAAAAAAAATTAAAGTAAAAATGTATAAACAAAATATAACATTAGAAAGAAGCTCAACCACGTCTTAAACAACTCACATACAAGTCTTGTAAACAAACAAAGAGGAGATCATATATACAAACAAAATGCGACATGAGAGAATATCCTTACTGCCTGAAGAAGATTGCAGTTGGGTTTCCAGGGGTTGGAGGATTCTGGTCAATTAGTCTAACAAGAGGACCAGCTTTAGCAAAAGCATTGGGGTCAGTTACAGACAAAACTTCCACCTCTTCAAGACCAGTTTGTCTCTTAATCAAGTCTAAGTTCTCGTGGAGGACCTCCATCTCTCCAAATGGTAGCCTCAGGTCTAGAGCCTGGACCCCAAGTGCAACTGCCCCATCCTTCTTGAATCTTAAGAAAGGCATACAAATCTTCTGGGTTTTCTTAAAATTGACATCTGGACAAACTGAGCTATTTTTTATGGCCTCCAATATTTCCCCATCCACATCCGAGTCAAAACTGCGAGCATTAATGTTGAATCTGCTTCGCAGCATTCTCAAGCATTCAGCTTTCCATCCATCATATTGTTCATTAACATATATCAATCCTACTAGCTTGCCTTCACTCAATGTTGTAGCTGGTGCACTCCTATTGTTGGCTTTCTTTGAACCTGAAATTTGCTTGGAAAGCAGCTTCCTTATGAGAACTATGGAGTCTTGCAAATACTTATTGGCACTCTTCAAGGTCAAATCTGGTGTATCAGCCACAGGCCAACCAGCTTTAACCACAAACCCATCCTTCTTCAAAAGTTCCCTCCACACATATTCTGCATAGTGTGGACACACTGGAGAGATAAGCCGTGTCTGCACATCCATAAAGCGCCAAACTAGGTCATGATTCATTCCCCCAGAACCACATGAAAGCCTATATTCATCCCTGGCAGCTTGAAGATCATAAAATCCAGTCTTGAGGGCTTCTCGAAACATGTAATCATGGTAATGCTGCTCCGTCATTTTAGCAGCAATATTTATCTCATTTGCAAATGCATGGTCAGCAAAAGTAGAAGGAGGGCCTTTCCTCAAGGATGAATCTGCCTCCATAACTTCTTTCATCCATGCGATTTCTTTTGTGAGCCTCAGAATCGCAGCATTTGCAGTCTCAAACACAAAATTTGCATCATCAAGGCCATCACCAGCATCAGCCAAAGAAAATCTTGTTGCATCGGCAGAAAATTCCTCAATTGCTTGGCGTAATGTCCTAAAGTTCCCAGTAGATTTGGACATCTTCTCGGAGTTCAGCATGATGTGTCCATTCAATCTGAAGCCACGAGGCCAATGTTTCTTGGACATAATTGCCACATGGTTATAAATACAGAAAGTCATATGATTTTGGATTAGATCTTTGCCAGAAACTCGAAGATCAAATGGATACCAATATTCAAACTCCTTTTTCATATTCTTAAGGATTGATGAAGTGATATCAGATGATTCCGGATATGGAGCATAACAAAAAACATAATCCCAAACCTCATCTGTCATTTGATCAGGCCTAACTGGAGATTTACCTGTCCCATACATGTCTCCACTGTGCAACAAGTGTGCAATCGTGTAGTAAGCCATGTAAATAGTTGAATCAGATAATGACTCGACTAAGTATTCCTCATCCCAAGGAATACGAGTCCCAAGCCCAAATGATCTTGAGCAAGCCCACTGATTAAGCCAACTCAAAGTGTGCTCAAATCCATGACGTGCCTCATCAGAATACAAATTCATGCTGGACAAGCACTCCTCAGCCAATTTCTTCCATTCCACCTCACCATATGTGATGTACCATTGATCTGTAAGGGCCACAATACATTCATCACCAGATCTTGATACTACTCGCTTCTCTGGTTCACTGTATATAATGGCTTCACCTGTCTCTATAAGCCTGCTTCTTATCAAGGGCTTTGCTTCCTGTACTTTCCTTCCAGCAAATTCACCAACAAGCAGTGTTCCCTCTGTAAATCCTTTCAAGTACGTCAACCTCTTTGCTTCTGCTAGCTTCTCTTTTTCATTTTGGCTTTTTATTTTCAAATCGTTGCAAACTTTTTCAGCAGCCTTATCTCCAAATTCTGGAATGTTAATGATAGGCACAATCTCAAAGGGCAAAATCCAATCATCCTTGACACCATATTTCTCCCTGAAAGCTGGTTTCATTTTCAAATCATGCAAAGCCATGTAATCATCAGGAGCATCACTAGGTACACTGGTAACAATTCCAGTGCCTTTGTCTGTTAGGATGCTCAACATAGGAAGAGCATAAATGATCTCATTGAATGCAAGTGGAGACTTCAATTGAAGACCAATCAAGTCATAACCTGTCAGCTCAATCAAGCAAGTAGGTTTTTCTGGGATCCTTGAGTACTTCTGATATGCAAGATTAAGCGCTGCTCTCCGTGTAAGAATAAATACATCTGTTTCATTGATTTCAAAAGCTCCATACTTCCCGTCGGGTAATACCCATGCATTTGTTTGCCCATACATAGTCTCAGGTCGCAGTGTCGCTGCGGCCAAAAATACTCTTCTCCCCTCCAACACTCCCAATTTAGGAGGAAAAGGCTGCATCACCTCCATCTTGATGATGGTGTATTCTTGGGGTTGAACTCCTTCACCAGCTGCCCTATCATGATCTGCACAAGGCTGACCATCCAACGGAGAGTATATTGTGTATCTAACATCTTTCACAATCTTACCCATTGATTTCAATTTCCTCATCTGCCACCTTACAAAGGAATCAAAAAATGGGTTCTTATCTGTAGTGACAAAGGTGCGCCTCCAGTCACAACCCAAGCCAAAAGCTTTAAGGTCTTCCATTGCAACTGGAGGAAAGAACTCTAACCACTTGTACGGATCCTGAAATTCTGCTATCTGAATGTCAGAAAGGCCAAAACTACGCATTATCTCCCACTGGTATGCTTGCCCACTTGATTTTGATGCAGCCTTAGACTTTTTTCCTTTAAACTTATCCAGAGGTTTGACAGCATTTGCATCCTCTACTTCTGGCTCTTGGTCCTCTTGATCCTCCACTTCACCTGGGAAAACAGGAGGATTCCCAAACTGTTGGATCTCTCGGGCAAGTTTATCAGCTGAGGCTTTGATGGGCATGCCGGTGCAATGGAAGGCAAAAGGCAGCAGCACATTGGCACCTCTTAGTCTATGATAAGCTGCAGCAAAATCTAGCTTTGAAAATGAGAAAGCATGGCCAAGATGCAAAATACCATTCATGTATGGAAACGGGAAGTTGCCGAAGAACTTCTCTCCTGGTCTAGGAGGTATTTCAGAGGGTTCAGCCCTGAAAACATGTCCATTTTCCCACCAAGTTTGAGCCTTTGCCTCAATCTCTAGGAGAAGGTCTCTCCTAGCAAAACTTTTTCCACCTTCAGCCGCCATATCAGAAAAATGATGTAAACTGCACCAAGGAAGCAGTTAAGAGTCAAAATGATACCCCCATGAATGAGCTAAAATGGGATGGGATTCAGCCTCGTGTTTTCTTTCTACTCCATATGACCATAAATGCATATGTTTATCATACATAGACATACAAATAACTGGATTTTTACATTATAAAATTTCTAGGAGAAATATCAGGATATAGCATGGAATTTAAAAATATATATATACACTTAAAAATAATAAAAAAAAAAATTTTAAAAAGTGAGTGGGAGAATCTTGTGGTAAAAATCAATGTAAACTTAACTATTTTAATTTTTCATGAAATGCATCAAATTGTCATGTTTGTCATAAAAGAAAGTCACAATTAAAAATAAAAAAATAAAAACTCCTATTAAAGAGGGTATTCCAAAAGATTAAACTGTAACTGGACTTTGTGTTAGACGATGGAATGTCTGAATTTCAGTCCTCAACCCCGGGGCATGTCAACTTACATACACACATATTTTAATCAAAATTAAAGGAAAGAAGTCCATAAGGTTATATAATTGGCTTACAGAAAGCGCGTTCGATGTTGCAACCCAATGATGACCTAGTAACAGCTGCCACAATGCTACATATAGCGCAAGACCGCCCTCCAGCAGCTCAAAACAAACAAATGCTATGCTCCTACAATCACAAATTCAAAATATATAATATATCATCTAATATATATTATTAATCATTCTCTCACTAAGTTTGAACAGGAGACTTTAACTTTGCATTGATCTAAAACTTACGGTTGCAAAGATCACAGAATAATCAAAAAGCCCAAATAGTTGTTTGTTGGTAGTGGTTTTTGAAATTTTGTTGAAAAACGGAGGAAGGAGGGCTTTGGTAGATTGACAATCTCCGGCAGTTTCAAGGTGTCTCACTCCGCCGTTGTTCGTTTCACCGGTGATATTGGAGGTCGGGTCGCCGCCGATGGCTCTTCTCTTTGAGAACGAACGCGCAAAAACCCACTGAAATGGCATGTAGCGTAAGAATATATATATATTACTTGTTCAGTATTCACCCACTACTTTCTTAAATTAAATAAGAGAAATTCGCTTAAAAATAAATATTAAAAAAAAAAAAAAAGCGAGGGCAACTATATATGTATATCTGCTGGTGCAAAAATTTTATAAGGCCCTCGAAGTATTAAAGTTGAGTGGAGAATTAATTTTTAAAATTTAATCTTTTAAGTTAGTATTTTGAAAATTAAATTTTTTTTAAATTGTAGAAAAATTAGGATCTATCAGGAATTAAATTTAATATTATATAATAAATTAAAAATATATATATTTTTTAATAAAAATTTAAAATTATTTTTATGAAATTTTTAAAATGATACTTATATATAGGAATAATTTTCTCATAAATTTTTCTATATTGATAGGAATCTAATTTTGTGTATTCATATTTTTTTACTTTACAATAAATATTTAAATAAAAAAATCCAAAATACAAAATTCTATGGGAATTACTTTCCCTTTTTTTACTTATTTATTTTATTGAATCAAGTTGCAATTACTTAAACACCAAGAAATGAAAAAAATTATTCTCATTTACTCCCTCACTTTTATTGTATTTGCACTTTGATTCTTAAATTTCATTTATAGTATTTTGATCCCAAATTTTAATTTTTATCATAATTTTGATCCTTAAAACTGTTTTTATTCTAATTATTGGGAGTTTTTAAACCGGATAATGTTTTTCTTGCAATATGGACAAGGACTTGGTGAAAAATATGGAGGAGAATTTAATGGAGAAGAATATAGGGGAATTATACATGCTTTGCAAAAACCCTACCTTAAATCAAATAGGAATTACTTAAACACCAAGTAATAAAAAGGATTATTATCCATGTTACTTCTTGAACTATAATTGTTTTTTAACTTCGATCCTTAATTTTTTTATAGCATTTTCATCCTACATTTTAATTGTCATGATATTTCTGGTCTTGGAAACTGTTTTTTATTATAATTATTAGCAATTTTTAGATAATGCAATGTTATTTATGCAATATGCTGGATCTTGTGGCATTGTCTAATTTAGTAATTTTATTGTTATTGCAATAGGCCAATCATATTGTTCAAAACTATCAAAAATAAAAACTAAAAATAGTTTCAAATACCAAAATATAATCAAAATTGAAATTTATGGACCAAGTGCCACCAAAAAAAAAAATGAAAAACAAAAAAGAAACTTATAGACTAAATTACAAATATAAAAATAACTTAGGGACCGACCGAGTTATTAATGCAAAATAAAATGATAGTCAAAGACATTTATGAATGTGGAAATCAAGAGGCAAAAAAATGGCAAAACAGCCACAGAATTTGATTTATTTATTTTATCATTAGATTAAGACAGAATTTTATTTATATATTTGATCATTAGATTAAGACTCTACCCATTGGAAGAATGACCAAAGTATCACGACCTTTATCAAAACGAGGAAAGATATTCCAAGGCTGATTGATATAAAATTGTGATACTAAATGATGTGGCTTTAGCCTTGACGAAGACTGACTGAATTAGAGGATGAAGGGCTATTGATTAAAACACAAAAATAAACTAATAAAATATCAAGTAGAGAATTCGAATCCCATTTACATAATGGTTATATGCGATAGCAACCAAAAACAAAAAAGAGGCTATATGTGATAGCTAAATTCCATTCCATTGTTTTGAACAACAATTCTAACAAATTTGTTGCGGTTTTCAATCGAATTATTCAAAAGAAAAAGGTTTATCCAAATTGATATTGCAATGAAGGTAAGAGAAATTAAAGGAAAAATAAGAGATAAATAAACAACGATTAAAAAAAAGAATAAAAAAGCATTGTAAAGTACCAAATCAATGAGCATTCCTACACCCTAAGTCCTACCTATTTTCTTAACTAATTCATTCTTTTGATATCACCCTGATCCTTCCTACATTTGTAAATGGAACTTGAAATAACAAATTCTTCAAGGGAAAACAACCAACATTGTTTAAAACTTGAAATCTTGACCTACCTTTTTCATTTGTACACAATCGCACATTTGCATCCCACTCCAAAAATTATATATTCAGCTGTTTCTTCAACATTTCGCTGTGCAAATCAAATTAATTAAATTACATTGAGCAAATATATGGGTTAATGTAGTACAAAGAAATGGTATGCGACTAAAGTCGGCCAATAGTGGGGCTAGAAAAGCACAAATAATTTCCTACAACTTAAAGGCTATCTTAACTACTGCACAAGATTGCACTCAAAACTTTCCCCAAGAAATTTAGAGAAATGGCGACAGGTAGGTAGACCGGAGACTGCACGAATTTACTGCATTTTGTTTTCCATAACAAGCAAATTCAAGAGCCACAAAGCTTCTCAACCCAAAGAAATTTTGAATAAACTAGAGGCTATTAAGCTTTTCAAGCTATAATGGTGGGTTTGAAGTACAGACTAAACTCAAATTCCCCAGAAGTCACTTAAAATAGTCTTGCTGAAGAATGGAGATGAAATTAGAGGATGACCCATCTTCATCCTTCTGTTTCCATTCCCCATTGCCTTGAATGGACCAAGATACTTTCGGCGATATCGGCGTATATAAATCTGCAGGTTTTTTCATTGTCAGACAAATAGAAATATCTTTTGCAAATTGCATGCAATTACACACACAAATACAAGTGCATGATAGATAAACCTATTTATCTATGCACTGGTAGAGTAAACTAGAGTTTACCTATTTTAAAACTACATCCTCAATTTCAAATATACGCATCATGACAATACAAAGTAAGAATTTCAGTATGAACCAACCCAAGGAGAAGTACAGAAATCATACTGTTCTTATCAACTACCATGTTTATCCGTTTGACCAAAATCTATTCATACAATGTTGTGGTTCCATTATGATATTGATCACTGTAAATTTTCTTCCTTAGTTTACAATAATAACAGACAGCAAGAAGATGTTCATTGTAATGAGATGACAAAACCTCCCTTCCATTTACCAGGACCAGAATTTTGATACATCTGGAAAGGTTGGACATTCCAAGAATTCAATAGAGTTTACTAGGAATAAATTAACATTGCTAAATAATATAAAATTGTGCTCAGCTAGAATAATCATATGTAATAATATACTTCCCTTTTAGCAAATATATATATATATATATAGAATAATATACTTACAAAAAAAATTTATATATATATATATATTATATCCATGTTTATGATTAAATTACCATGCAGAGATACGACCAATAAGCATGTGATCCTAACCTGTAATGAATGGTGGGTCTGGCTCTCTTGTACTATGCAATACAGCAGTCCCAGATAACACAGTGATGAACCCACAAAGCTCTGATGCTATGTTGCTTGCACTTTGACCAGCATAATCCTAGAAAATATGTAAATGATACTTTTAGAACAATCTCTCTCTACCTAACTCTATTTTTTCTATCTACATACAAACATATAATAAATGAACAAAGGAAGATCAAAAAAACAAATGAACAAAAAAAGGAAAAAAAAGAAAAAGTTAAAAATAGGGGACACACATTATCATCATGTGATGTTTGGGCAAGGATACCTTAAACATTATCGCACTGGCAAATATTGTAAACGATGTGAACATAGCATAATAGATAGGAGAAACAATGGCTGTATTAAAATTATCCAATGCCTACAAAAGATGGAGAAGAAACACCAGGTAAGAGTTCACAAATTTCTGACAACAATATAAATAGATGAGTAAATGTTAAATTGAATTTGAATAAAATACCAGGACATCAGAAGCATAATCTTTTAATGACACTTGTAAGAAAAAAATAATAATAATAATTAAAAACCTCATTTGATAATAACAACCAATAATAAGATTTAATGATTATATTCAGAAACAGATGCAGGATATTTTGTGTGGCAAACTAAAGATTAGGCAATTTTTATGGACGTTGGATTATGTTGATACAGCATATTATGAAGAATGGAATTTAGACTACCATGAGAAAAGATTAGCACAGCTGTGAAAAAAAAAACAGAAGACTTTGAACGTTCAATTGCTTGTTTTGGTGAAAGGCTGATTTAAACTCACATGCTGAATATTCAGTTTTCAAACATTACACATTTTAAATTGCTGTAAGGTAGGGATGCAGTTCCGCCTTTTATACTTTCACGTACATCTAACGAAGAGTCTTTAAAGGGAAGTTAGGCAAGCCGTCAGCGGAAATGGCTCTGGAACATAAATATGGTTTTTAATTAGGCATCTCTTCTGAGCCTAATCTAGAAAACAAGGAAAATAACACTTATTCCTCTAAAATATTCAAATGAAAAAGCCAAAAAGGATTTAGCAGCATGTTATGTGTGTTTTTAGCCTTACCACACTGTCATGACCACTAAAGCTTACAATAAATTCTGCATTCACTATGCTATATTCCTTTACTATCTGAAAAACACTTCAATGGCACAATGAAAATCTAATTCAGTTAATATATAGTTATTATCAATTTTTAACACAAAACTACAATTGTATAGTAGTAAGTTTCTTATTCATGAATCCAGGATAAATTTTTTATAAAATTTTAAGGATATGGGTTGTCACAGACAAAAATTTGTACATGATACCCGAATAAGAGAAAAATCAAATATATAGTTATATATTTGCATGAATTACATAAAAATCCCCCGTAGTTAGAGTTTTCCATACAAGTAGTGTAAATTTGACAAAGTAGCATAATCTGCCTCTCAAAAGAAAAAAAAGAATAGCAGACAATATACTTAAAAATATAAAGGCTAGGACACCAGCTGCACTTAAAGGCCAAAACCGCAACATGCAAATTGACAAAATTGAAAGGTGTCTTTGGAAAATCAATTTAACCAAAGATTCAAACCAGATCCTATTTCAGAAGTTATGCAGGTATAACTGTTGTCGAAGATAATATCTTGAACTAATGACAATTGCAGTGAGATGGGAAGATAGGGCTCATAGAGATGGTCAAAACCATATGGCAGTATATAATATGCATGATAAGTTTATTGAGGTTAATCAACAGTCAATCTTTAAGAATTAGACTAGATGAATTTAGTGAAAGGAAAAAGCTAAAAGGAAGCAGATATATCCAAACACCAGTCAACAGCTGAGTGATGGAAAGTTGTAATGATAGTATATAATCAGAAAGGAGGCCTCTCACCTAAGACATATCAAAAGTTGGTTTATTATTTCCTCTTGTTACAGTTAATCAACTAAATTTTGAAAAATAATTGAAAAGTGAAAATGTGATAAAACTTGTGTCTGCAAATACTGTCTTCTGCAGATAATCCATCATCCATACAACATTGAAACAGTTCCCTGAAAAAGCAAATTGGGCAGCTAAACTACAAATCAAAGAAAAAGGAATAGGGTAGAATCAAAGCAAAAACAGGCACAAAGCTTCCTTGTTGCACTATTAGACATGATAAAGCAGAAATTTGATTCAATGAAATATTTGGTCCTATAAGAGACTGACCATGTTTAAATAATTTAACTGAGTGATGATACAGCTGATAGCAACCATAGCAAAAATCCATGTCTGGAAGTATATTAGCTGGTTTGTTCCCTCTAATGTAAGTTTTATTGCAATGCCAATGGCTTTTATACTCATGACCTACAAAATGAAAAACAAAACAGAAAATGAAATCATAAAATGTTAGACTAAATATCAATAAAATAACATTTAAGGCACAAGGTTGGAAAGCAAAATATAAACAAAAACAAAAAATATAAGTTCAACGTAACAAGCAGTTAGCTATAATGTATAGTAACTTACTGTCAATGATCCAATTACAGAGCAAATGCCTATATAAACCATTATATTGGTTTGGCCATAGCGGGGTGCACAATATAAAATCAGTACTAATGCAACAGCTACTGCTGAGGCTGTATACAAAAGAAATGCTGGATGGAAGAAAGAAAGAGGATATTAGAATAGGAGAGAGAAAAATGAGACCACCATGAAAGTTTTAACAACATTTAACAGCATACCCGGTTGGATTGCTAATTCCCAGATTTCTTCGACAGAAGAAAGAGAACGTTCTTCAGGTGCATGTAGCACAATCATTGTGGAACCTACTATACATAGAAGACAGCCCAGCATCCCCATTCTCTGAAGCTTCTCGTTCAACAAAATATGTGCCAAAACAGCGCTACACATATCGAAGCACTCTATCAGAATCATTAATTAAGAGCATAGCAGTCTGAACATTAAGGGGAAAAAAAATGCTGAATCCATTCACTTTCAATATCTTAGACTCGACTTCGATTTGGTCGCTATCAATTTTTTTCAAATCCAGTTCTTTTTAACTATGCTTTTAGTTTTAATGTCTTCATCTGTTTTATCTGTGTTACTTTGATTTCATTCCAATGTTTGTTCAGTTTACCATGATCTCATGAATTATTAAACTTTTTCAACTCAATATTAGATGACAATTAGCAAGTTTTTTGAAAGAAATAATGAAACTGGATTGGAAAATAAAAATAAAAAAACAAACAATCAAGGATGCAAATTTTAATTGTCTCAAATCACATCCTTGAAATAGGCTTTTAATTTCAATTTCTTTATTTTTATTTAATATGAGTTACTTCAATTTGTTTTAGTGTCTGTTCAGTTTATTTTCATAATATGAATCACTTAATTATATTACTTCTTAGAGAATGTAAGATGACAATTATTAATTTCATTGGGAAAAGATGAACAAAGTAAATAAAACTGGAAGAAAATTTCAAGGATTTAACTGGAACAACTTAAAGTTAAAAGAAAAAAAATTGAAATTTGATGGATAGAATTGTCTTAATCACATTCTAGTCATAAAAATAGTATGAGTAGAATGAAAATGAAATTACCTAACTATAATACTTAATGCACCAAGCGGCGTCACAAGCACAGCAGGGGCATAAATATATGCTACGAAATTGGCTATCTCTCCAATAATCACTGCAGTTTCCATTATCAATCAGTAACATTTCACCCAGTCTAGCTCATGAAGACAAATAAATAAACCCATAAGAAGACAACTTAATCCAGGTAAAACATCTAGGATAAATTAACGGAATTATAAGGACTAGATAGAAGAAAAGAGAAAAAGACAGAATTATGACCATGCAAAGAACTTAAGGAACCACATAATCAAATATCCATATCTTAATTAATGGCAGTATGTATTCTACAAGTACCTGTTTTGGTAGTATTTCAAGTTGTAAAAAGATCGTAGGCAACAACAGTGACATTTCTGTTAAACATATTTTTAGATAACATAAGTGGCTGCTTTTTCTTTGTCACAATTTTAGCAGAGAATTTCTTTTCCACTTTTATTCCTATAAAGCTCCCAAAGGGGCTTGTCACTTATTGAAGACCAACCATATTGGTGGTGTGTGATATTGTAATGTAGTTTATTTCAGGCCCCAAGCTTAGGGAAAAATAAATAAATTAATTAAAAAAAATATATATTCTTGATTTACCAAACTAAATAAATCACCATAGCAGCCAGAACAAACACAAACATGCAATGCAGAGCAACATAAATGAGAACAATAAGCAAGTAACTTACTGGTAATCATTCCCACCCACCAAAGCGGCTCTAACAAGTAACCATATCCTCCAACACCTTAATAAAAAAGTTCAAGAATCAAGAAAAAAATATATATAATCAGAAATAAAGAATTGCATTGGTGGAACAAAGCATAATATGCAATTCAATATAAATAAATCAAGATTAAAGAAAAAAAAAAAAAAAATATATATATATATATATTGGGTAAGAGAAATACTGGCACGAGGGCCATTAACCCCAGCCTTCCTGAGACCCTTCTTCTTGATAATGAAGCTGGAACCAATGAAGGCGCTAGAGACCACAGCCAGAATGAATCCTGTGAGATTACTGGAGTACATCTATTTATGATGATTATTATGAACACAGAATCCGAAATGGCCACGATTCATATCATATACAACAAAAGAAAAAAATTTGGGAATTGAGATTTGGGAATTTGGGAATTGGGTTTAAGATTTTAGCTCTAGCTATGATGCAATCTTTGAGAGACTTGAGCCTGAACTCCTTCCGCTAGCCATAGCCATAACCATGCGCTGGAAGAGGAAGCTTTTTAGCTTCTTGCTATGGGTATGGGCAAGGGATTGGGGTTTTGGTCCGTCGTTGTTCTGCTTCTTCTTTTGGTGTTTGCGTTCGGGTTCGCGTTTTGACTTGGTTTGGTACTGAAACAAGAAAACAAGATCGTCATCGAACTTTAAATTTTCTCACCTGCCAGTCAGTCCTATTCGGCTGTATAATTGCACAAGTGGACAGAAAGACCCACAAATCCTTGTAACTTCCATCTTCAAAATCAGTGGCCGAACAAGGCATTGAGCATTTTCACTTAAATTAATATAAAAATAAATAAATAACAAAACAAAATAAAATAAATTAAAATAAACACCTAAATGGTGGTTTTTTTTTTCTGTTTTTATTTTCTCAATCCTTACAATGATTTACAATTCAAAAGAAGTTACAAGAATGTATTAATTATACTAAGCTCATTTGAAAATAAATATCTGCTCAATTCGAATAAAACTGAATTATTAGAAAAAATCAAACCAAACTAAATTGATGATAAACTAAATTGATGATGATCGGTTTAGTTTTTCAATTTAGATGTTAGTCTAATATCATATTATTTTATTATTTTTTAATTTTTAATATTTTTAAATATATTATTATTTTTTTAACCATTTGTGTTTAGTATTATTATTTTAAAAACATAAAAAAATATAGTACAATATAATTAATTATAATAAAAATATTAAAAATTTATCAAAATTTTAGTATTTATGATTTAGTATCTTTTAAGTGATTTACTTTCCCATGAATATACGATAATATTAATTTAAAAAATTATCACGTAATTGATTATCAAATTTTTGATAAAAAAAATTTGACACCTATAGTATTGCTCTAAAAAAATTTATATACGTATGGTTGATTTAGTTCAATTTAATATGGGTTAAAAATTGCTCAAATTAAATTAAACTAAACATAAGTAAAAATTGAACTAAAACCAAATCAGTTTAATTATGTTAATTTAATCAGTTTAATTATGTTAATTTAGTTAGTTTTGGATCGGTTTATGCCCACTTCTAATCTCACCTAATCTCTAATGGTAAATTCTAACCAAATTACAATATTTGCTAGCCACTTCATAGATATAAAGATTAAAAAGTTTCGAACTTAACTTTCTATTACACATATCTAGTACAACTAATATTTTAGTGTTTCTATTTAAACGTACGAGATGAAATTCTCATATACGGTTCTTTGGGGGAGAGGACTATCTCAATAAAATCTATGACTTTTTATTACCGTGCAACCATTACGGCTTTTGCATCTGTTCAATATATAATGACCGAAGCTAACTTTGGTGAGACATTTCATTTATCCCCTTGTGTTGATTAAAATTGATTGAAACTTTCGTGATTTGAAAATTCATCACTTATCTTAACGTTGTATAATTATCACTCGCCATTTTTAGAGTTTTTTTTTTTTCTTAATGGAAATAATTTTAAAGAATCTATTTTACAATTTTATTTCAAAATAACATCGAAACAGTATTTTAACATTTTTATTTAACATTTTATATTAAAATTAGATAATTTATATGTCTATCTATTGTTATTTTTTATTTTTCTGGTGAATTATTTATATGTTAGTTGCCATATAAGTGCAAGCTCTAGTAAATCAATTTGTTTAATATACAATCTTAAAGGTAGGAAGTAATAATTAATTATGAAATATCCAAGAAAATAATTGATGATTTTTCAAATTTTGAGGGTCTGAATAAATTTTTATCAAACTTCAAAAAGGTAGTTAATTTTTTTTTTTAATTTTAATGATATTTTCATATTTCAAATACATGTACTAGTAAAATATTTTTGTAACAAAATAAATAAATAAAAATACATCATAAACTACCCTTCTTTAAAAAAGACAATACCAATATATATACATATATACATATATATTTTAAAGTCCTAACAAACGAGGTTCTAAAGCTCAAGTGATGGCAATTAACGGCATGAAAAAATAAAAGACAAATCTTCAAGTGTCCAAATATTTTTAGAAAAATTTACTTTAGGCTTTTTCAACTTTGTCTTAATTACACTTAAACATTTTTAAAAAATCATTATTTATCACTTTTTAGTTTTTCTCTATTTATCAAAACAGAACCGTTTCTTATATTGTTAATTTTAACATTAAAGGATAAAATTATATTTTTCACTATATTATTCAATCATAAAATATTGAATTTGAACCTCCTTTTTAGTAGTTAAATAATAAAATTAATTAGCAAAAATTGATAAAAAGATATATTCTGATAAATATATAAAATTAAAGCAAGGTTAATAAAGATTTTCCAAAAACATAGAATATAAGTGCAATTAGAGTAAAATTGAAGGGTCCAAACAAAACTTGTCCAATATTTTTTTCATAATATTGTAAAATAGTTGAGTTGTTTTAAATATATATATATATATATATATAAATGCATATATTCATGCCTTTTGTAAATTTTATGGTTTAAATATTAAAACAAGTATTTTAGTTATTAGACAATTAGGCAAGTACATGTATATATACAATCATAGCAAAAATATATTTTTATTATTTTTTTTTCACAAATAAAAAGAAATTAGCAATCTCCAACATAATTCTTGATATAAAAAAAAATAATCATCACCATTTTTCCAAAAGGAATTTAATGAAAGGGCAAAAAATGCACAGAAACTGTCATAAAGTGGATCGATCGCCAGGCTGCATGCCCTTTCAATTTCCCCATTCTGTTGATGTAATCAAGTAGAAATTGATGTTTTTTACGGATATGTTTATAGGGAATTTGAATAGAATTAGAGCCTTATTGGAATTAAATTATGTAATTCTGTTAATTCGTATTGCTTTGTTAATGAATATGCAGTGAACTAGAATTTAGTTAATTAGATAATTATTTATTTATCTTTTTCTTTTTAATCTTAATTTTGGTTTTGATCAAATTGATTTGCGTTTAAATTTGCAACAATCTTTGTGTGTTTTGAATGCCTACTTTTCGTCCTGCTGTAGAAGTTGCCTAGAAAGACTGAGAAGAGCGGAGTGCTTTTAAAGGTAATGATTCTACTCCTCTGCATATGCATAATGGAATTCAGAGTCAATGTGAGCAGCATATGATTGTGATTTTATATGCAATTTAACAATGGAAAACATGAAATTTTCATTAAGGATTTTGTTTTCATTAACCATGTGAGAAATATTGTTGTTGAATAATGTTGATGATGTGCGTGAGATAATAGATATATTGCTCAAGCTGAGACCATTTGAAAGTATATGATAGCGTTACACGTATATATATTTATACATTAATATTTTTGCGCAGGAGGTGTTAGGTAATGCTTTGTTTTGTTTATTTGTCTTTGTGGAATGCGTGTGCCACTGCACTTGTTAGTTGTTTACTCTCCTGGAGTTTTTCTTATGTGAAAACTCAAACTGTCTACATTACTAAGGAATTAGCATGCTATGCTTGTTAGAACCGTTGAATTTATACTCACATTATAATTTCATCATGAAATTTAATGGACTGTATGCTGGAAGAAATCAGTGGCAAACTTTATATCTCCACCTCTTCTCTTTCTCTGTTTACACATAGTTGCATATTTTTTTCTGTTTAGACATGGGTATTATATAGAAGTTTCTATTATATTTATAGTATTTTTACTTGAGTTCCATGTAAGCAAATGTTGGTGAGAACTTTGTTATAAAAATTCTGGCATTTGTAGAAGTCACATAAAAGTAATGGTGAGATTAATAAAAAATGCTGGAAAAATATTCTCTGACATTTGTAAAAAAGACATGTAAAATTTTTACAGCATTTTTATAAGTTAAATTTTTTGTCGCATTTATAGAATTACTGTAAATAAAAAAAATAAATAAATAAATAATCCCCAAAAATGCAGTAAAAAGTGCACTTTTTTTTTTTTTTTTCATGGCTTTTTGTTTTTTCTAATGTTATGACAAACATCTTTTCTCATAGTGCAGGGCTTCTGTATGATTAACCTTGTTGCATCTGCTTTCTCTATCTTTGAATCACATGCTGAGTCATCAAATTGTGAAAAGAAGGGAATTTATTTGAGACGTAATGGGTGGACAGCAGCTTTGAAGAAGGTTCTGGCTGCTGTCTCAATGAGGAGATTTCATGAGTGTATACTAAGATCCAGTAGGACTGGCATCTCTAGCTCATCTAGTGACATATGGCTTCTAGGTGTATGCTATAAAGTGGTACAAGATGACTCAACCGAAGATTCTGCTACTAACAATGGATTAGCAGAGTTTGAGCAAGATTTTTCATCAAGAATTTTAATAACATATCGTAAAGGTCATAAAATACTACATTTTTTTCTTTCTGGCTAGAACTAGCTTACTTTTAGCATGGCAGAGTTGCCGTATTAAAACTTCTATCTGTTTCATTTATAGGTTTCAATGCTATTGGAGACTCAAATTATACCAGTGATGTCAACTGGGGATGCATGCTTCGGAGTAGTCAGATGCTTGTTGCTCAAGTCTGCTGCCCTTTTCCTCGCCTCCCTCTTGTAGTTACTATAGCTTTTAATGCATTACTCCAAGTGTGTTTTTGATGACTGATTTCAATTTGCACAGGCTTTACTTTTTCATAGATTAGGAAGATCTTGGAGGAAACCTTTGCACAAGGTAAGATGGATGGTCTAGCGTGTAGTTCATTGTACTGTACTTTTTCTCTTTTAGATGCGGTTGAATTCTGAGTTTTCTTGGGGTTGTATCTGGAATTCATTGTTGTCATAATCTTGGCTTTGATTGTGAATTATGCTGTTCTGAGACCCTGAATTTTGCAAATGATTCTATTAGCTTCAGAATTTCTTAATTGTAAATTGGAATGGTAATAAAGGTTAAAATCATAACTTGTTAGTTGTGAAATTTTATTAGGTTTAATGATCTAATTCTCAACTGCATTCCCCTTTTTTTCTTCAATAATGTGTGGGATTTACGCATTCATGCCTTTGGTCAAAAAGTGTAGTAAAATGAACAAAATTAAACTCATTAACTAGGAAAAAGAGTGGGCAAAATTAATTTTTTCTGCATGGTGGCATTTTATTCTTGCCTTCTTAGTTCTTATCTACCTGATGTCTCAATTAACTGATCATCCTCTTTTGTTGCTAATGTTACCATGGTGCGCTTAAGCTGCAACACCAGCTATGGTGCTACCTCCTCTGACTATCTCTCTGGGCTGCGTACTTTATCTCTGAATTTTTTACTTTTGTCAATTATCAGTATCAAATGTAGTCATATATAATAAATCTTATAACTTGTAAAAAAAAGTTCTAACACTTTTGAATTTTTAATTTCTAGTTCGTATTTCATGTTGTGAAGGATTTTATGCATACCTATAACCTTTGTAACTATCTTGCTCGGTTTGCAAAATTTACAATTTTGCTATCCCAACTTGATAAGTCTGCTTTGTTTGTAATAAAATTTGCAGTCGATAACTCAAATAGCATGTTAATGTTTGTAAATGCAACTCATAGTTGTGCTCTAATGCCTTTATATGTAAATATGCAGCCTTTTGAACAAGAGTATATAGAGATCTTGCATCTGTTTGGTGATTCTGAAGCATCCAGTTTTTCTATCCACAATCTTCTTCAAGCTGGGAAGGCATATGGCCTCACTATTGGATCATGGGTAGGCCCTTATGCTATGTGTCGCACATGGGAAACTCTAGTTCGATTTAAGAGGGAGGAAGATGACTATGAGGATCAGCTGCTTCCCATGGCCGTTTACGTTGTTTCTGGAGATGAAGATGGGGAGCGAGGTGGAGCCCCAGTTCTGTGCATTGAAGATGCCTCTAGACATTGTTTTGAGTTCTCAAGAGGTCGAGCTGATTGGATGCCTATTCTTTTATTGGTTCCATTAGTACTCGGACTTGAAAAAGTCAATCCCAGGTTTTTAACTTTTTTGTAGTTTACATGTGTGATAATGTCCACCTTTCTGTGTTATTTCCCTTAATCATTGCTAGGTTATAATCGAATCTATCCCAAGTTTTATCATGATTAAGATGGTATTTAGAGATGGTTTTTGCTAATGCTGGACATATCGGGTTGGTTGGTTTAAGGTTCAACAGTTACAGTTCATTTATTAGCCACATACTACCGTGTATTTTAAGTCCACAGCTTTGTCGCTTTTATATTGTTTTTTCTTGATACAAACACTGCAAAGCTAAGAAGGTTGGGTTGCAATATTTTTTATTCATAAACTAAATGCTTTTAACGCTTCCGCATTCTTCATTTGTTTTTTGTGTTCCTTGCATTGCAGATGCTTTTTGGGTTTTAATGAACAATCTAGCTGACATAGAATTATCAACTAACATTATTCTTTTGCTGATGAAACAAATAATTATTACTGTAAATATTTCTTAGATGGCATTTTTGAACATGTAACAGGTACATTCCATCATTACGGGCAACATTCGCATTTCCCCAAAGCCTTGGCATAATGGGTGGAAGACCTGGTGCATCAACTTACATTGTTGGTGTGCAAGATGAGAAAGCATACTACCTGGATCCACATGAAGTAAAGCCAGTACGTTCTTCCTTCCCTGCCCTATTCTTTTGTTATATAGAGAGACAGAATTATTTTTTAAATAAATAATAGCTTATATTAATTTTTAGTAATATTTAAGTACTTTCTGGTAGTTTTTAAAATCAATACTAGTGGACAAACTAATCAGATAATGGTAATTCATACACAATCTATGCAATATTTGACGTACACAAGACTAGATCTGATCCCCAAAAACAAAAACAAAAAAAAAAAGTAAAAGTTAAAAAGAAATACGTACATGGTAACACTATGAATTATTTCTCTATACTTCATAACATGATGAAAAGAAAAAGAATATCATTAAAATTTGAAATGGACTTGCAAAAATGTTCATCCTTGCCATGGACGTATCTGGTCAGAATAAAACATTCTTTTATGTGTTGGAAGCTAGTACAGTGTGTGTTAGATTTAAATTTGGTAAACAAATATAGAGTTGATTCCTTGCATCATAGCAACCCTGAAAGTCCTAAATTTTGGCCGTGAAAGTAACTTTGCAAATGCTGTAGTAGGGTCGCCCTTTTGTTGATAAAGCTATTTGATGGTCATTTCTTTAAGTTTTGCATTATTTGTATGGGCAAGAAAATATTTATCTATCCTCTTGACACAATGAAAATTCAGTTATAGTAAGTGCTTTCTACCATAGTTTCTTTCTGTTTGTGGTTTGATAGTGATCAGAGGTACTGTTGAAGTTCTTCTGATATTCAAGGCCTGTACAATGCTCTTATTCTATTGTTTGTCAGGTGATTGATATTAATAGGGATGATTTAGAGGCTGATACTACATCTTATCACTGCAAGTAAGCTTAATTTTTATTCTGACTTGCTTAAAATATTCCTTATCGATGGCCAATTTTTCTGTTAGATTTGGGTGTTCTAATTTTTTATCTTCTTTGAAGTGTCATACCGCACATGCCCCTAGACTTGATTGATCCATCCTTGGCCATTGGATTTTACTGTCGAGACAAAGGTTTTCGGCTATCTCCTCTTTTACTTTATTGTTCTCAAGTCCTAGCTTAGAACAAATTTCAGTTTGGCTGATATAATTTATTTTTGGGGCTGGCAGATGATTTTGATGATTTTTGTTTTCGAGCGTCCAAGTTGGCAGAGGAATCAAAAGGTGCTCCATTATTTACAGTGAGTCAAATACAGAATTCGCCCAAGCCGGTTAGTCACAACAATGTGTTATGCAATAGTAGTGGGTTTCGGGAGGATGATTTATTTGATGTGCTGGCTATGAATGATGAGGAGGGCAATGCACATGAAGATGGCTGGCAACTTCTATGAGAATAAGCTCATAAGTTATTGGATTTGCTCTCCCTGATCTTGACTGAAGTTCTGCGATCTTGTTTATATGGTCCATTACTTAAAAGAGTTTGCTTCTCACATTTGTTATTACCAAAAAAAAAAAAAAAAAAAAAAGGTTTCATAAATTATGATTTTTTATATTACAAATTATTAACTAATGATTGTAATATACACTTCAGACTGTCTACCATGTCCTGCGGAATCATAGCCTACTCTCACCGGTAGAGTTGTAAAATACGGACACCGGCATGAGCAAAACATGATAAAAATTTGGCATGAAAGGCACTCGTAGATTTAACTACGTGTAAGGTTCTTCCTCAACTCCCTTCTAATAATTGATCCACCATCAAAATTTACTAATATATTTCATTGAAAGTCCAACATTTTTATACCCAACAATAAAAAAATAAAAAAATAAAATTAATCCCGGTTTTTTTTTTTTTTTTGGTTAAATGAATGAAATAACACTTCTCAATTAATTCGAACCCATAAAAAATATTTTTTAGGACTTAAGAATCTGCTAGTTTACATTTTTGTTGGGATATTGGCACAGGTGGCTCCAAACTTATACCTTGTTTTGTATTTTAGTCACTATTTTTTATTATTATTGTCATTATTTATTTATTTGTATTTTAGTCACTATTTTTTGTTATTATTGTCATTATTTATTTATTTTCTTTTTTCCATTTTGCTTCCTAAACTTCATCATTTGTTGCAATCCCTAGCTTTTCAATTAATCCCTAGCTTTTTCTGTTGATAATTCTATTTGAGGGAATCAAACTGCAACTTCATTGCAGTATGGAGATTTCGTGTGTAATAAAAACCCTTAAAAAAATTGTAAAAAATTGATATTTTTCTGAAAATAATCAGTAAAAGAATATAAGCAATTATATTTTTTCAACAGAGAATCATGGACCCAAAAACAAAGAACAAGGACTAAAACATTCTTGAATAAAAAAAGTGCAAGGATAAATTTTTTTAAAAATCTATAAATTAAATATTTCAAAACAAAAAAAAAAAAACTATTTTAAAAAATTTTTATATTGATTTTTTTATTTTCCTAAAAAATGATCAATTTTCAAATTTTAGTATTCGATTTCAAGTTTTAAACAAAATTATGAACAGATTCTTATATTATTTGTAAAGATTTAAATTTTTAAAATTTTTTTTTTCTAATTTTTTTTTATTGATATGCACAATCCGTAAACTATAATGAAATTGCACCTTCATCCTTCCCAAGTACGTCTCATGTATTGCACATGTACATGTTAACAGAATTTTCTAATGGAAAATGAGTTAGGAATTTAAAACTCAAGCGTATGGAGAAGGATGTTTGATTTTTAGTCATTTTCATCAAATTGATTGATTTTGCCCAAAACAATGTTGAATTATCTTGATTTGATTTCAACTAAATCTGATTCTAATTACATGATAATTTTAGCATAAGACTTTTTATTAACTTCGAATTTTTTCAAGAACTCTAAAGGTGCATTCTTCAAAAAGCTATTGGAACGATAAAAAAAATTAATGAGGTCTTGCTAGTAAATCTACATGATATATTTATTTCTTTCTTTGAGTCAATAATCCACATGATGTACTTAGTTGCCTAATTCTATACATGCTTTTATGTTTTTGTTTTTGTTTTTGTATATAATATATATATATATATATATATATATATGTATATATAATTTTATTTTATTTTGAGATTTTAATCCGCTTCAATTTCAAGAAGAATATATAATTTATGTTTCTTGTCCTTTCAAGTAGGACCAAACGTTTGTAATTTTTAAAAGAGACGATGGACAAAGCAATCCAAACAACACGAATGTCAATCCTCAAAGTAGAATGCTCATTCTCACCCATTTTTCTGCCATCCAAACAACACGAATCTCAATCCTCAAAGTAGAATGCTCATTCTCACCCATTTTTCTGCCACCCAAACAAGACTTAGGTTTCTTGCTTAGCGCAAGGCAAGGTCATGACTTGAGTGACTTCCCCTGTCAGGCCAGTACAAAGAATTTTTTTCTATTTTTTTTTTTGGGGTTTAAAAATAAATAATAAGTCTCCCAAAATCAAATTGTCGTAAAAAAGCGTTTCTTAAATAAACCAAAAACTAAATTTTCGGGAGGGGCTTAAAAAATTTTGGAAGTACAGTGTTTCCTTCCTTCCATTCAAACTTAAGTTTCTCGCTGCATATAAGGTCAAAAATTTTAAAATTGCTAATGCATAATGTATAATATCTAGAAATTTTAATGCATATATTGCAGAATATACTTGGCATGATACGTCTGCCTGATACAACCAACTTCCCTACAATCAATTTGGTTAGGAAATCTGAATATAACATGAATTTATTTCTTCAAACTTCAGAATTTGCAACTGTGTATGTAAATGCAATCCATCATTTCATTAGATGAGAAACACATTCTTCACAAGCATTTCACTCCATGAGGACATAACTAAAACAAAACATGCATGTACAAGTTCTGAACAAATGTACACATATAGGGAACACTGAGTACCTAAGGCATCATTTTCACTCTCTGCATTTTCAATGTCCCAACTAGGAATTATGCCAACTTTGTTTTTCATGACAAGAAAATTACCTATCTCATAGAAAATGTCATTGACATTGGATGCAGTTTTTGCTGAGGTTTCCATGAAGAAAAGGCCATTTTCCTGAGCATATGCTTGAGCCTCCTGTATAACAGGCATGATGAATGAGCAAGACACAAATGGATATAAACGACAGGGCAGATTGTAATGAGTTGATTTTACAATTGAATACATTGTCAACATAATGTTTATCCAATTTTCAAGAGATCTTTAATGGTTTGGAAACACATCTTTTCTGAAAACAGAAGCTCATATGACAAATGAAAGTTTTAATACATAGCTGCAATCTTACTATAGGAACAATGCACATCCAAAATTTTGTTAGTCTTTGAAAAAGGAAGAAGAAAGTAATATGATAAAGGAAATGTCATTCCAGCTCAAACTAGACAGAAATGAATCAGTCCGATTCTCAACATACGAGAATTGATCTAAGAAATGGTAAGCTAATGCTTTAAACAAACTAACTTCAAAAATAAAGAATGAAAACCCATATGCAACATAAGTTATTTGTAGTCAAGATGAAACTCTGCTTTTGCTTCTTATAAAATAATTTTTAAAAAAAAATTAACTAGTGGTAATAGCGATAAATTTATATGCAAGAATGTACATCTTAAGTCATCTTGCAGTACTAATTTTGAACACCAAACCAAAAATGGTTCACAAGTCATAACGCTCTATAGAATCAGGGAAACGTTGGACTAGCACGCTAGACTAGGGTGTGCTTGCTTTCTAGGTCCCTAATTTTACCTACTTTCCTATGATTAATAAAATCAACCATCAGTCACCAGATTTATCTTCTATTCTATAGAATCAGGGATATGTTGGACTAGCACGCTAGACTAGGGTGTGTTTGCTTTCTAGGTCCCTAATTTTACTTACTTTCCTATGATTAATAAAATCAACCATCAGTCCACCAGATTTATCTTCTACTCTATATTCTGATTATTCATTAATCATTAGTATCCTACCTTGCTATATTATTGTGCTTCTTTATATAAGGTGATTCTTAACTTATACTAGCAGTCATTTAGCTTACTAACAATCCACACAAAGGACAGTTAGCAGTGCAATGTCTGAACATCTAGTAGAATACAATAGGAACGTAAATTGTATTTTAGAAATATCTTGGCTACCAGTATATAATGATTTTAAAATGATTTCTCATCTGACAATTATTTTCAAGTTTCATCTAAAATTGACCTTTCTTAATGTAACCTTAGTAAATCTTTCTTAATTGCTAGTTGCTACCACTCAAGGGGAGAGTAATGTCTCTGTTCTGAGTAGTATGCAGCTTACGAGTCATTTAAGGATTCTCCCGCTAGAAATTCCATATTACATTTTAAAAAGAAATCTCATTTGTCCTATATCCCTTTCATTATTGTCTTTGTCAATCTTCTGAACAAGGATGCAACAGAAGAAAGTTAGAGTCACACTAATACACACATCTAACAAGAATACAAAATTTTATTGAACATTATGACAAGCATGTCATGTACCAAAGCCACTCCCACTTGTTACCAATTTCATATCTGTCACCAAGCATTTTCATGAACTAGAACTACATTCAATTGTTTTATTGCCATTTTCCTGAAATCCGAAGATCTGGAAAAGCTACCATGTTACACATAGCTCAAAGGATCTATACAGCACAATCAAGGCAAATTAAAATAATTTTATGGTTAAGCATCATTAAGTAGAACTTTATAAACTTGCCTCTGCTGCCACCTTCCTAGCCTCTAGCAAATCTGCTTTATTCCCAGCTAGTGCCATAACCATATTTGGATTGCCTTATGCACAAAGAAGAAATAGCAATAGCAACTGATGCCGGAAAGTATTAATGTCATAATAAAAGAAAATTATCATCCCTCAAACGAAAAACATAAACCTCAGCACCCATAAAAATGACCCAAATAACAGCATCCAAAACCAGTGATAAAACAAATAAATAGGTTAAGTCAAAATGTGCCAACCGACAATTAAGGAAAGCAAAAATACCTTGTGACTGAAGTTCTTGGACCCATTTTTTTGCTCGCTCAAATGAAGTCTATAAAAGTAGCCAATAAATTAGAACATAGCCAGTGAACACATATCCCAACCAGCATAAGCACAGCATAGGTAAATAATTTATTCCAGTTGTATATCCATAGAACCTGATAAAGAAACTCCACAAAACAAAATTCAAAAGCACATACGCACTCACGATCACACAAAAAACATATACATGCGCAGGTACCCTAAAATGATTTTGGACATAAAAATAGGAAGGACCAAACCAATATAGCCAAACAAAATTAATAAATCTATCAACAAAATCTCATCTAAAGTTATCTATCAAAATTCCAAATTCCTTTTATCTAGCTGTGTATCCTTACAACACTAATAATGAAGATAACAATACATAAAATTTGCTTTCTCTCATTTTCAATTAATTGTAAATAACCATTAGAGAAGGCCAAAAGCTATAAACTAAACCAAAGCTTAAACTATTTTCTTCTGAAGACTTATATCTCAAGGTTCTCAACTTACAGCTTCATTCTCATCAATGATACAGCAGCAGTAACAACATTGACATGTTTTAGGATGTTTAGAATTTCAAAATCCAAAGACAAAACAAGCACAATTGGGTTGTCAGAATCTACTCACTTGATTTGTAATATCATACACAATTATTGCAGCAGCAGCTCCTCTATAGTATATAGGAGCCAAACTATGGTATCTCTCTTGACCTGCTGTATCCCAAATCCCAAATTTTACAATAGCACCATTACAGCCAATGTTTGTGAAAAAGAGGCAGCCCCTATTGTTGATTCCTGCAATGTTAGAAAGAAAATCAAGCTCTAGGATTCAAACAAAATGCCATTCAAAATTTAAAATCCTGAATACAAGGAGCATTACCAACCTGAAATTCAATAAACTGTCCTTTTATAAAGCGCAACACAAGACTAGATTTACCAGCTCCAACATCCCCTAGAAGAACCTAATGGACAATGAATATAATTTTGATTATCAGCAAGAAGAAATTTCAGAAAGAAATAAGAAACAATTAAAGGATATTTGATGATGTAAATCCACATTACAGATTACATTTGCCTAAACAGAAAATAAGAAATTAGTAAACTAAGTAAACTACCTTTGTGAAACAGTAAAGGCATTTAAATAAATTAGTTGATGATACTTGCCCTAATTATAACACTTTTATTGCTCTAAATCGTTTTAGATCTTGATACTATATGACGTTAAGAGTAATTATTTGGAGTTGATGCTTGAAAAAACAAAAATGAAACAAGTTAGAGAGTTTTTCTTGACACGAAAGAAACATGTTAGATCCATTACCACAAATAATGGAAACAAGAATGGCCACCTACAGATTTTCCCTTCTAAAGCACTAAAAGATATGGGGAAATTATGCCTCAAACTATAACTCATTTTGCACCTTATACCCATCTCATTGCCTTTGATTGATAATTTTCTTGTTAAATCAAAATAATTTGGCCATAATCGCATGCTGCTGGTAGGCTGTATGCTCACTTCTCCTATGATCTCTAGCATTTGAGAAATTCAAGAACGACAGGGCTGAAAAATGAATAACTGGAAGGAAACTTGAATTTGATTTTGAATACATAGATCATTGACCATAAATGAACCAATCTCTAGGAAATTAATAAATCATGGGAGACAGATAATTTTTGTTTATTGAGGTGAAGTATGAGCATAAAATGTGATAGACCTCTTACAAGATATAAAAGATAAAGAACGGATCTGTTAACAGCTCATAAAAATAATGTAATTCAACTATTAAAGTACATTGGTAGCGTATTTAGAGATTTAGAACAAGGAACTAACTGCAAAAGATCTATATCAAATCCAAACCAAAAAGGGTGAGACCATCATTTCAATCAATTGCAGAGTACAAGCACCTTGTATAAATAAAAAGACTAAAACCAGACTGTATCTTCATTATTTTAACACACCTTGGATATGTGATATATAATCCCAAAACATGGGAAAATTTTGGAAAGTTACAATCTTGAAAGTAACCAAAAAAAGAAAAATGGTAGAAGAGCTTTAGTTCAAGCTTAGATCCCAAACACGGGAATATATGGACACAAAATTAGAAAGAAAAAGGTTATCTCAGTTTCCACGGGCCAAGGTTAAAATGAAGATACAACTTGATGTTATATATATATATATATATATATATAAAATTAACCCACATACCAGGTATATGCTAATCAAAGAGAAGAAAAGCATGAATGACCACAGAAATCCAACATCTAATTTGGCATAGAAATATACAAGCATCACCAGGTAATGTTAAATATACAAACCCTCGTCCGAGTTTTACTTGCACAAATCAAATAAATTTTTTTCCGATAGGAGTCTACACAGAATTGGGAAAACAAAGGTAAAAAAACAATAATAGCCATGTGGATAAAAGCAAATAAACAAAAAGGCATGCCCAAAAAAATTTAAAAATAAAAATAAAAATTCCCAACCCTAGGGTTCTAAGCAAAATGCTTGAGAAGGAAACATAATCTAAATTTAGATTTCAAATCTCAAATACATACTATGACCAAAAGGCTAGCAATTAAGCCAAACTAATATAAAATAATAATAACAATATGCGAAAAATTAACAAGAATCAAGACAGACCCATATCAGAATTTGCAGACAAGAATACAAAGAACCGTTAAAACTACCAATTTTTTCATAAAGTTAAACGAGTATCCTCACCAATTTGGCATTGATGTTCTTGCTTCCACTGGCGGCCATAAAGGAATACAGAAAAAAAGATAAAAAATTTCTGAAAAATAAAGAAAGAAAGAAAAAATCAGACAATTTTGAAAATTTATAATTACATATTGAAAATTTTGACTTTTATAAATATTATAATTTAAATATCATCATTTGAAAGCGTGATCATTTTATCTTTTTTATCAACGATATTTTTTTCCTTTCTTTTCTTTGCATTTACTTTTTTTATTTTTTATTTTTTTATTTAAATGTCATCATATGAAAGTTTCATTAATTATTATTTTTTATAGTACAAATTATTAAAAAAGTTTCATAAATTATGATTTTTATATTAAAAATTATTAACAAATGATTGTAATATTATAATATACACTTCAGACTGTCTACCATTTCCTGCAGCATCATAGCCTACTCTCACCGGTAGAGTTGTAAAATACGACACCGCCATGAGCATAACATGATAAAAATTTGGCATGGGGCAGTGTTGCTTGTTCTCACTCTGAACCCTTGTTTTGTCTACAATGGTTAGGATAAGCTACCAAAGTTAGGCTCAATGAGAAGAATACGTATGAGGTTCTTCCTTCCCTTCCTCATAATAATTGATCCATCATCAAAATTTACCAATATATTTCATTGAAAATCCTACATATTTATACCCAAAAAATAAAAAATAAAAAAGTAATAAATTAATGCCGGCCATTTATTTTTTAATGAAATAGCACTTCTCAATTAATTCGAACCCATAAAAATTCAAGGCAATTTTTTAAAACTTAAAAATCTATATGAAAATATCGTTATTGATGGAAATATTGAAGATATAATTTTATAAAAATATTGATACCGATGTAAATATCGATAAAATTATGAAAACTATAAATATTTAATTTAGAATATAAATTTTTATATATGAGATAATTAATATAGTAAAATAATATAAAAAATACAATAAGTACAATACAATGATAATTAAATAGTTCATAAATATTAAAAATTATTATAAGTGAAGAAAATATAATATTTGTTAGCACCAAAATATAAAAAATTTAACAGATAATAATTAGATATATGAAATTCTCAAATATAATTCATAATACATTATCAATACCAAAAAGAACTCATTGGTGCTTCAAATTAATAATCATATCCAGATGTTTCGCGAGTATAATAATAGACATTCCAACTTATCATATTAGAGAAATTTTCTATATAATTGTGGATATGCCAAGTATATCTCTCTTTATCAATTCCAACCAACTATTCAAGTCGCGGGTAATATAGATTTAACCAATGAGGAGTATAGCATTCATTTTGAAATATGGGATGACTAAAGATACCAACACCATAATTATTATGAGGATTATGTGATCTCATTTGACCAATTGGATACACAATGGAATCTCAGAATTTTGATAATGAAAACTAACTTGTGTACTTAAACTCATTGCATCCAAAAAGTTAGAAAGATAACCTTCATTAAGTTGATTTATCATGGAAATTCCATAGTGCCTGTTGTTCTAGCCCATAATCAAAATCCTGTGTGGCATGTGTGTATTGATCTTCACCAGTAAATGGGCTTAATGGTTGTTAGCTTGATTCTTGATAATATGTTCCATCCTCACCTATATTAGATTTTCCTCCTCCATCACCATTATAACCATTACCTCTATCATCATCATCATTATCATCTCCATCCTCATACTCATTTGATTGAGCATAACCACTACCAAATGGTTCTAAAGCAGGACTAAATTGCCTAGTTGAATGCCTTGTCACTACTTCAAATGAATTATTACCTTCATTATCATTGCTCATAACTTTTTTAACAATAACATTATTAACATTTATCACTAATTGTGAAGCATGTATTGCAACTCGAAGATTTGGATTGCCTTCATCATCATCTAAGTTTGAATTCTTAACCCATTGAATAATAAAATTACCTTCATCTTTACCAGGGTTCAAGAAGATCCAAATAATTTGAATCTAATTGTGGTTGATTTGTTAATTCCATATCGCGAATTCACAATTTCATATTATAGTAGCAAAAAACTAATTTCTGAATTTTTTCATATACGAACTTATTTCGTTGTTTTGTGTGTATCAAAATAAATGTGCTTCAATTATACTCCCATATAGATGATGATACAGTTTATGACAAAATACGCATTGCCAGTTTTCTAGGTGTTGGAGTGCTATTACCATATATTGTCCACCATTCAGCTGTATATTTCAACATTATAAATTAAAATATATTAAATTTTAATAAGATTTTAAATATTTTGTACATGATTTTTTTATATCAATTAATAAATGTACTCAAATGCACATACCAGGTATTACTTCCGCTTGGATTGCAACTGCTGCATGATCACTAAACTCTTTTCATGCATCTCTAAAACATATCATCTATATGTAATTACAAAAAAATTATAAGAAACTTTATTAATATGTTAGTTTGATTTAAAAAAAAAAAAAATCTTACTTCATTTCCAAATTGAGATATACGACTCAAATTTGGATCTAGAACACTGCAAAAACATCATGAACAACTTATGCAATATCTGAATTAGTGCCAATCCCTTCTTGATACTGGAATCGTGGATTTAGAAAGTATGCTACAAAATAATAATAAAAATTAAATCTAATATATAAATTGTTTGACAAAATAAAAATTAATAGTAAGTAATTGACATAAAATTACAAACCATATGGAAAGGATGAGAAAGTGTATTATTCCATCAAACATCTATTATGTCCATAACACACTGAGTTTCTCTTTGGTTGTTAATGACATATCTCATTTTTTAAAAACAATTATACAATATTGGCATCGTAGGTATGAACTCAGCGTCAACAATTCACAAAATAGTATATAAGGCTCATATATATTAACAATGTGACAACAAAATCCCAAAAATGATTGTCAAGTATAAGTTTCTCTACTTCTTTATCTACTTTTGTTCAACTCAATTGATGCTCATCTCATGTATCGCTTATAAAGACCTGTTTTAGAAAAGATTTCTTTTTAAAGAGACTATTTAAAGTAATATAGTTTATTGCAAATCTTGTACTTCCCGATCGCACTATGTCTCCTTTACATATATCTTGCATTAAAGAAAGTAACCAATTATGATTATTAATATAATTGATTATCATTCTTGCACGCTGAATGACCCTTGCAATACTCTCGTGCTTTCATATATTCTTAAATATAAGATCAATGTAGTGTACAGTACATGGTGTCCATTACAATTTGTACTTTGTTATCAATTTTTTACCAGCCTTTATGAATGCAGAACCATTATCCGTGACTACTTGTACAATATTGCCCTTGCCCATTTTATAGATAATATCCTTCAAAAGTTTATATATGTACTTATGGTCTTTGATTTCATTTGAAGCATCAACTGACCTAAGAAACACTGATAACCCTTTGCAATAAATCATAAAATTTAATATAGACAGTTTAGTTAGTCATGTCCATCTATCGCACATAATTGTACAACCATATATCTTCTAGTTGTCTTTGAACTTTTCAATATGTTTTTGCATTTCTTTATACTTCATATTTAGATATTTTTCTTTAATTTCATATGAAGATGAAATTTCAGCTCTCATACCTGTTTGTTGAGCATCAATGATCATATTTTTAAAATGGTGTAATTTTGCCTTTGCAGGTGGAACATTATCATAAATAAAAAATTTTGCTACTAGTCTTTCCAGTGTTTCTTTGACAGCACCTTTTGTCAACATATTTTTTATATTTTTTTATTTTGCATCGGATGACTTATATAATGAAGGTGCAGCTGGAGAAAATTGTTGAGATTGTTATCTATGAATGGGCTCCCTTACACTTGTTGCACGATGCAACTGAAATTGTTGACTACCACCTTCTCTAGAAGATCTTGATCATTGACCTCTGGGGTTAAAAAAACATATCCTTTGTTCTTTTTCCAATATGTCTTGTTTAGATGCATGTACTGCAGCTTTATATGAGTCTCATTCATCAGGATATATATCAGCTGGATATATACATACATCATCATCATCATCATAATAATAATTTCTTCGAGATGAAGATAAATTACCTTGTAACTTATTATGAATATCTTTCTCGATTGTCTTTTTTTTCAATTTTACATGTTTTTTCTTCCTTAAAGATTTATAAGAACATCTCCAAGGGACTCTTTAAATGTGTCATTCTCTTTATTTTAAAGATACAACATTTAAAAAAAAGCTCCAATGAACTCTTTATTTTAATTTTTTAATATAAAGAGCTGGTTTGGCTCTCCAAATGTAGAGAGCCAAAACCATTCTTTATTTCAATATTATATAAATTTAATTGAATGTAACATATTTTCCTATGCCACTATTATAATATTTAAGTGGTAGATAACTCATATAAAAGATAAGGGCTACAAGTAAAATAATAAATGTTTATACAAAAAATAAAAATAAAGAGCTTAAATAGAGAGTTGTTTGAGAGCAATTTCAAATTTTACTAGTTATTTTAAAAGATACTTTTTATTATAGAAAATATACTTTATTTTTATTTTAAAGAGTCCCTTGGGATGCTTTAAATCTCTTTCTTCACTTCTGGATGTATATTGAGATTTTTTTTGACATTATTTTTGGATCAGAATACAATAAATGATATTTTAATCTTGTATTACACCATTTTGCATTTTATGGTTACAATATTTGTAAATTATATTATACTTGTTAGTTTCAATTGGAATACAATGTAATCAAGCTGGATCTGCTCTTCCGCTATCACTTTCCATTTTTTCTTTCTTTCTTAATAATCATAAATAGTTATTAAATTAATTTATCATAATAATAATAATAATAATAATAACATTAACAATAATAATTTATAAAACTAATATTTAGTAATAATAATAAGTTCAATAAAGGAATACTTGTAATAAAAACATGAAGTAATAATAACAATAATAATAAGAATAATAATAATGATAACAACAGTAATAACAATATTAATAATAATAAGAAGAATAACAACAACAACAACAACAACAACAATAATAATAATAATAAGAATAATAACAACAACAACAACACCACCACCAATAATAATAATAATAATAATAATAACAACAACAACAACAATAATAATAAGAAGAATAAGAATAATAATAAAATAGCAATAATAATAATAGCAACAACAACAACCCTAATAATAACAGTAATAAGAATAATAAGAATAATAGCAATAATAATAATAATAATAACAACAACAACAATAATAATAATAAGAGTAACAATATTAATAATAATAACAACAGCAACAATAATAATAATAAGAATAATAACAACAATAATAAGAATAATAATAACAATAATAACAACAATAACAATAATAATGAAAATAATAATAGCAATAACAACAGTAGTAATAATAATAATAATAATATATTATATTGTAAAGCAAAATTAATTTTATATTAAATCAATTATATGATCCATACTTTATATATACAATTAATTCTATATTAAATAGTAAACAAAATTTTTACAATATTTGTTATTAAAATATTTACTTTTGAATATTAAGAATTTGTGAATTGAGACTTTTTTTTTTTCTAACTTGAATATTCCAAAAGCTCTTTATTTTATGAACATAAAATATATAATAAAGAAAGAAAATGATATTGAAAACTAATCACCTCCATTGAAAATTTTGCTTCCATTCTCTTCCATTTTTTTGAAGCTTTCAAACTTACTCTTTCTACGATTTTATATCGAGGATGGAGGATTTAAAACTTAAAAGTATTCCATAAGTAATAGACTGATGAGTATCACGTTTTTAATATTGTACGTTACAATTGATTCTGCCTAGTGGTTTTATCTTTTCAGTCTATGTTTACTATTAACATATGATAAAAAGCTTTAGAAGCTGCAGAATCTTTTATGAAAAATCTGCAAAGATTCCAAAAAATTTTCAATTTTCTACTAAGCCAACAAATTCAATGATCATTTTACTATTCTCATTTCATTTCAAATTATTTTCTTTTCTTTCGATGTCCTTCTTAATGTTCTTCTTCATGTCCTTGTCTGGCAATTAAAAACATTATTGGAAAGTAATTTATAACTAAGGCAAACTTCTAAAGTCCACATATATAAACGTGGAATTGAAATATTGAAAGATCATTGGCTTTCTGTTTTTTTCTTCACAATTGTCATCAAATAATAAACAACCTAGACTACCAAATATAATCAAACAAAACAAAATAACTTATTTTTTCCCCAATTGTAAAAATTAAAAACTAAACACAATGATAAAAAATTAAAAAATAAGTAAACAGTAAACACAAATGCTATACACGGTCCAGATTCCAAAACTTTGATTTCTTTTTACTTTTCACTCAATACGAAAATTCAAAAAAAAAAAAAAAATTCTCATTTCCAATCAGATCATCAACTTCCTTTGTCTTCACCACCGACAAAAAAAATATTTCTCATTCTAGACGAAAACACAAGCCAACGCCGCCGATGACCCAACCAGTCTTCGCCTCCCAACCGACCGACCTAACTAGAAGTGAAGCCATGCCCTTACCCGCAAGGAACTGAATGGAGTTCCACGAACGGTCGGGGAACTGATCGTATTTCCACCGAAAGAGATGAGAAAGAAAGGGTTGAGATTTCCATCGGGGATTTCCACCGACAATCGGCATCTCCATCGTGTTTCCACACTTATCCACTGGAAACCCGAGAATTCCATCAATTTCTGATGATACCGGCGATATTTTGCAGCAACGGCGATATTTCCCGGCACCTCATACAAAAATTTCTTTCCCCCCTCTGTCGGTGTCGCCGATAGTTGAAACTCGATATTGTTGCCGAAATATCAAAGGTTTCACCAAATTTTTTTTATGTGGTTTGCATTATTGTTTGGGATATTGGCACAAGTGGCTCCAAAATTATACCTTGTTTTCCATTTTAGTCATTATTTTTTATTATTATTGTCATTATTTATTTATTTTCTTTTTTCCATTTTGCTTCCTAGACTTTATCATTTGTTGCAATGTTAATCCCTAGCTTTCGTTGATAATTCTATTTGAGGGAATCAAACTGCAACTTCACTATAGTATGGAGATTTCATGTGTAATAAAAATCCTTAAAAATTGTAAAAAATAGAGAAATATTTTTCTGAAAGTAATCATTAAAAGAATATAAGCAATTATATTTTTTCAAAAGAGAATCATGGACCCAAAAAAAAAGAAAAGAACCAAGGACTAAAACATTTTTGAATAAAAAAAGTACAAGGATAAATTTTTTAAAAATCTATAAATTAAATATTTCAAAAAAAAAAAACTATTTTAAAAAAATTTTTATGTAGATTTTTAAAATTTTTTATTCTCCTAAAAATGATCTATTTTCAAATTTTAGTATTCGATTTCAAGTTTTAAACAAAATTATGAACAGGTTCTTATATTATTTCTAAAGATTTTTAAATTTTTTGTTGAAAAAAATATTTTTTGTATATTTTTTTATTGATATGCACAATCCCTAAGCTATAATGAAATTGCACCTTCATCCTTCCCAAATACTCCACACGCATTGCAGATGTATAAGTTAACAGAATTTTTTAATGGAAAATGAGCTAGGAGTTTATAACTAAGGTTACGTCTGGTTAAAAGAATAATTATTTCTAAAAATTAAGGATTAATAATTCCTATGAATAAAAAAGGTGGAATAGAATATCTGTTCCTATTATTTAGTTTAGTAGAAAAAAAAAACAAAAAAGTTAATATGAAACTAAAAAAAATCAAAGCGTAAAAAAAAATGAACGTAAAGTAGTATGTTTTGTACTCTTTTATTTTAGAGAATACAAATTCTGAACTTTTTAGAAGGAATAACAATTTCTTATTTTAAGAAATCAGGATTTCATAGGAATAAATAAGGTAAATTTTAAAAATCAAACAAAATAAAGGAATATCAAAATTTTAGCAATCCTTATTCTATTCCACTATTTATTCCATAAACCAAAAGTATTCTAATTGTATAGAGAAAGATGTTCTATTTTTAGTCATTTTCATCAAATTGATTGATTTTGCGCAAAACAATGTTGAATTATCCTGATTTGATTTCAACTAAATCTAATTCTAATTACATGATAATTTTAGCATAAGACTTTTTATTTACTTCGAATTTTTTCAAGAACTCTTATTTAAAGTTGCATTCTTCAAAAAGCTATTGGAACAATAAAAAAATTAATGAGGTCTTGCTAGTAAATTTGCATGATATTTACTTCTTTTTTTGGGTACATAATCCACATTATGTTCTTGGTTGCCTAATTCTATACATTCTTTTTTGTTTTTGTTTTGATATACTTATTTATTTCTTTTTTGGGTTGCCTAATTCTATACATGCTTTTTTGTTTTTGTTTGTGTGTGTGCGTGCGTGCGTATATTTTTGAAATTTTAATCTGCTTCAATATCAAGAAGCATCTATAATTTATGTTTCCTGTCCTTTCAAGTAGGACAAAACGTTTGTAATTTTCAAGAGTAGCCGTGGCAGCTCAAGTGGCTGGGCACGCCACAACCCCCGCTGAGTGCGGGGTTCGATCTTGGAGGGGCGGGGTGCCTGGTGTCACGGACTTGTTTCTGATCCCTTCAAGTCGTGCGGCCTTAGTTGCTATTCCGATCCTTTGTTGCAACTAAGTAAGCCTTTTGCTCACTAAAAGAGAAAGCTAAGCAAAGAAAGCTAGAGCACAAAGAGAGTTTGGGAGAATGAAAGTATATTGCTAAAAAGAGAGCTTTACAAGTGTAGCTTGGATTCTTGAATTCTTGGATGGTTTGGCCAAATGAGGCCTCCACCTATTTATAGTGTCACGGTTGGAGCATTTCATCAAACACTTGGTGAGCATTCTCTCCATTTTGGGCCTTACAATGGGCTAAGCACCTAGAGTAGTGTAGAATTCTCTAGAACCTTATGGAGAACTCTAGGTCAAGCCATGTACATATCCATTTCCAGATGCTTCTTTAGATATTTTTGTAAAGGAGGTGGGAAGGATCTAGACACTCATTCTCCACCGTAGGATTAAAGCAATTATAGCCATAGGATTAGACTTTGTATGCCTATAAATAGGTGGAGGCCTCATTTGGCCAAACCATCCAAGGATTCAAGAATCCAAGCTACACTTGTAAAGCTCTCTTTTAAGCAATATACTTTCATTCTCCCAAACTCTCTTTGTGCTCTAGCTTTCTTTGCTTAGCTTTCTCTTTTAGTGAGCAAAAGGCTTACTTAGTTGCAACAAAGGGTCGGAATAGCAACTAAGGCCGCACGACTTGAAGGGATGAGAAACAAGTCCGTGACAAGTGGTATCAGAGCCTTGGTTAGAGCTAGCATTTAGAGCACAATGTCTTCATCAGAGGTTGTGGTTGAAGAAGCAAGGGGAAGGGAGGTCATCCCTGAAGCTGCAAGGAAGGGACATGGGCGCTCAAAGTCGAAGGACGTTCTCACCACCATGGAGACCAAGGTGGTCAAGATGGAGTTGGCCGTTGCCGACATGATGGAGCGGCTTGATCGGGTGGAGCAAGGCATGGAGGAGCTCGGTGGTCGAGTGGAAGACCAAGTGGGGGAGCTTAGAGGTACCATGCAAGACACCAACGAGGCCAACACCGAGGCGTGGCATCAAGAAATCCAAGCTTTCCAAGCAAAGGTAATGGAAACCTTGTCTCTTATGCAAGCTCAATTAGATGAGTTTAAGAAGAGTTTAGAGGAGACACGTGGGGATTGGGCGTTATGCAAGAGAGCTGCAACTAGTGGCAGAGTCACTACCCAACAAATAGTCTCTACTCCAAGGGTAGATGCTCCCAAGCCCAAGGAGTTTAGTGGGAGAAGGGATGCAAAGGAGTTGGACAACTACATGTGGCATATGGAACGGTACTTCGAGGCCTTGGATTTCCAAGACGAGAAGCAAAAGGTAAACACCGCTACCCTCTATCTTACAAATCTTGCAACGGTATGGTGGCGTAGAAAGCATGAAGAAATGAAGAAAGGCATATGCGCTATCAATTCTTGGGAAGATTTAAAGAGTGAATTGAAGAAGCAATTCTATCCCGAGAACGTGGCGAATGATGCTAGGAAACGCATGAAGGAGTTGAAACACCAACGATCCGTCCGTGAATATGTGGAGCAATTCTCTGGGTTAATGCTCCAAATTCCCAACATGAGTGAGGAGGATCTCCTTTTCAACTTCATGGATGGGTTGAAACCGTGGGCATGCCAAAAGTTTCAACGAAGGGGAGTACAAGATATTTCCACTGCCCTCACTACGGCCGAAACGCTTGTCGAGTATAGGCGAGGTGAGTCTTCCAACCCTAAGCCTAAGAATAATTATATTAAAGGTGGGGGAGCCAAGTTCCATAAAACTCCCCAAAGTAAGGAGTTTCCAAGAAGGCCACCACTACCTAACAAAGATTGGAAGAAAGGAGGCAAGCCCGAATTCAAGCCGAAGGAAAATTGCTTCTTATGTGATGGTCCCCATTGGGCTAGAGATTGTCCGAAGAGGAAGTCCTTAAGTGCCATGCTCGAAGAGAGAGAAACTCAAGAGCACACACAAATGGGTTGTCTACAACTCCTCAACTCACTAAAGGCTAGCCCAATCCCAACCAACAATACGAAGAACAACTCCCTAATGTACGTGGCGGCGCGTATCAACGGGAAAGATGCCCAAGTCATGGTAGACACCGGCGCATCTCACAACTTCATAAGGAAGTAGGAGGCCATGAGGCTTGGCCTCAAACTCAAAAGTCAAGGGTGGTTGAAAACTGTGAATGCGGAGGCTAAACCGCTAGATGGCATGGCCCGTAACGTGGAGTTGCACCTTGGCACTTGGCAAGGTAACGTAAACTTCTCCATTGCTCCTATGGATGATTTTGATATTGTACTTGGCATGAAATTCCTTAGGCAATTCAATGTGGTCCCACTCCCTCGCTACAACACGGTGTGCATAATGGAGGGATGCCCTTGCATGATTCCAACAATGCACAAGCCAAGTACTTCCAACTGCCTCTCCGCCATGCACCTCAAGAAAGGACTAAAGAAAGGGGAGCCTACATTCCTTGCTACTCTATGCGAGGAAGAAGAAGTTACTTCCAAGGAGCCACTGAAGGAGGTTAGCCAAGTCCTTGAGGAGTTCAAAGATGTCATGCCACCACAACTACCTAAGAAACTTCCACCAAGGAGGGAGGTGGATTATCGCATCGAGTTGGAGCCCGGTACAAAACCACCTGCAAAAGCACCATATCGCATGTCTCCACCGGAGCTAGAGGAGCTAAGGAGACAACTTAAAGAGCTTTTGGATGCCGGTTATATTCAAGCATCAAAAGCACCGTATGGAGCACCTGTCTTGTTCCAGAAGAAGCATGATGGCTCGTTGAGGCTATGCATCGATTATAGGGCGCTCAACAAGGTTACCATCAAGAACAAGTATCTTATACCGTTGATAGCCGATTTGTTTGATCAACTTGGAGGAGCAAGGAACTTTACTAAACTTGACTTGAGGTCGGGGTACTACCAAGTTAGAATTGCGGAGGGTGATGAGCCAAAGACTACGTGTGTTACTCGATATGGAGCATACGAATTCCTCGTCATGCCCTGTGGTCTCACCAACGCACCCGCCACATTCTGCACTCTCATGAACAAGATCTTCCATCCTTACTTGGACAAATTCGTGGTGGTCTATTTGGATGACATCGTCATCTATAGCAAGATGCTAGAGGAGCACATCCACCATCTACGAATTGTGTTCAAGGTTCTAAAAGGATAATGAGCTTTACGTGAAGAAAGAGAAGTGCTCGTTTGCAACCAATGAGGTGTACTTCCTCGGCCATAAGATCAAGGATGGCAAGCTGCACATGGATGAAGCCAAAGTGAAAGCCATTCAAGAGTGGGATCCTCCAACCAAGGTGAGTGAGCTGCGATCTTTTCTTGGTCTTGTTAACTATTATAGGAGGTTTATCAAAGGGTATTCTGCCCTAGCCGCACCACTCACCAATCTACTAAAGAAGAACAAGACATGGAATTGGTCCACCCAATGCCAACAAGCCTTTGAGAATTTGAAGGAGGCAATCATGAAGGAACCCGTGTTGGGATTGCCCGATTGCTCCAAACCATACGAGGTGCACACCGATGCTTCTGACTTTGCCATAGGGGGACTGTTGATGCAAGAAAGGCATCCGATCGCATATGAAAGCCGCAAGCTTAATGACACGGAGAAGAGGTATACGGTCCAAGAGAAGGAGATGACCGCCATTATCCATTGCTTGCGCACTTGGAGGCATTACTTGCTGGGGTCTAAATTCGTGGTAAAGACTGAAAATGTGGCCACAAGCTATTTCCAAACTCAAAAGAAGTTAAGCCCCAAGCAAGCTCGATGGCAAGACTTTCTTGCCGAGTTCGACTACAACCTCGAATACAAACCCGGTACGGCCAATGTAGTTGCCGATGCATTAAGTAGGAAAGCCGAACTAGCATCGATAACCAAGTTCTAAGGGAAACTGCCCAACCTAATAAAGGAGGGCATGAACCGTGATGTTTTGGCCAAACAACTCCTACAACTTGCCATGGAGGGCAAGACTAAGAGGTTTTGGGTTGAAGATGGCCTTCTCTACACAAAGGGGCATCGCATCTATGTACCAAGGTGGGGCAACATAAGGAAGAATTTGATCAAGGAATGCCATGACACCAAATGGGCCGGCCACCCGGGGCAAAAGCGTACGAGAGCTTTGTTGGAGACAAACTATTATTGGTCACAAATGCGGGACGACATCGAGATGTATGTGAAGACCTGCCTTGTTTGTCAACAAGACAAGGTGGAGCAACGACAACTCGCAGGTTTATTGGAGCCACTACCAACTCCTGAGAGACCATAGGAGAGCATCTCCATGGACTTCATCATTGGCTTACCCAAGTCCGAAGGATGTAGCACTATAATCGTAGTGGTTGATCGATTCTCCAAATATGCTACATTCATTGCCGCGACAAAGGAGTGTCCAGCTGAGGATACGGCACGGCTATTTTTCAAGCACGTGGTGAAGTACTGGGGACTTCCAAGATCAATTATAAGTGATCGAGACTCGAGTTTCACCGGAAGGTTTTGGACGGAGTTATTCAAGCTCATGGGCTCGGAGTTGCATTTCTCTACAAGCTTTCATCCACAAACCGATGGGCAAACCGAGCGAGCTAATGCATTATTGGAGCTATATCTACGGCACTTTGTGATTGCCAATCAACATGATTGGGCAAAGTTACTAGATGTTGCCCAATTCTTATATAACTTGCAAAGGAGCGAGTCTACCAATCGAAGTCCGTTCGAGTTAGCCACGGGGCAACAACCACTCACTCCACAAACACTCGTTACCAAATATGGAGGAAGGAGTCCTGCCGCATTCAAGGTTGCCAAAAGCTGACATGAACAAGTGGACCTAGCAAGGTCGTACCTCCATAAGGCCACCAAGAAAATGAAGAAGTGGGCGGATGCCAAAAGAAGGCACGTGGAGTATCAAGTGGGAAACTTGGTGTTCATCAAAATCCTTTCATCCCAACACAAGTCTACCCGAGGGCTACACAAAGGCCTTGTTCGCTGATACGAGGGACCATTTCCAATCGTCAAGAAGGTGGGCAAGGTATCTTATAAGGTGGAGTTACCTCCTACACTCAAACTTCACCCGGTCTTTCATGTAAGTTGTCTAAATTCATACTACAAGGATGAGGAAGACCATACAAGAGGGGAGTCCAAGCGAGCACCAATAGGTGTATACAACACTTATGACAAAGTCTAATCCTACGGCTATAATTGCTTTAATCCTACGGTGGAGAATGGGTGTCTAGATCCTTCCCACCTCCTTTACAAAAATATCTAAAGAAGCATCTGGAAATGGATATGTACATGGCTTGACCTAGAGTTCTCCATAAGGTTTTAGAGAATTCTACACTACTCTAGGTGCTTAGCCCATTGTAAGGCCCAAAATGAAGAGAATGCTCACCAAGTGTTTGATGAAATGCCCCAACCGTGACATTCTCCCTCACCTATGCCGTCGACGTCCTCGTCGAGCTTGCTTCATGGAACCTCTTGATGTGATCTTCAAATTGCCAAAGTGCGGTAGCTGGTTCCCAACTTGCTTCACTCTTGGGTAGTTCTTTCCATTTTACAAGTACTCATGACTCGGATGGTTGTCCCTTCCACGAACTATTCGATCGGCTAATATGCTATCCACATCCTTGTCATAAGTGTTGTAGACACCTATTGGTGCTCGCTTGGACTCCCCTCTTGTATGGTCTTCCTCATCCTTGTAGTATGGCTTTAGACAACTTACATGGAAGACCGGGTGAAGTTTGAGTGTAGGAGGTAACTTCACCTTATAAGATACCTTGCCCATCTTCTTGACGATTAGAAATGGTCCCTCGTATCGGCGAACAAGGTATTTGTGTAGCCCTCGGGTAGACTTGTGTTGGGATGAAAGGATTTTGATGAATACCAAGTCTCCCACTTGATACTCCACGTGCCTTCTTTTGGCATCCGCCCACTTCTTCTTTTTCTTGGTGGCCTTATGGAGGTACGACCTTGCTAGGTCCACTTGTTCATGCCAACTTTTGGCAACCTTGAATGCGGCAGGACCCCTTCCTCCATACTTGGTAACGAGTGTTTGTGGAGTGAGTGGTTGTTGCCCCGTGGCTAACTCGAACGGACTTCGATTGGTAGACTCGCTCCTTTGCAAGTTATATAAGAATTGGGCAACATCTAGTAACTTTGCCCAATAATGGTGATTGGCACTCACAAAGTGCCGTAGATATAGCTCCAATAACGCATTAGCTCGCTCGGTTTGCCCATCGGTTTGTGGATGAAAGCTTGTAGAGAAATGCAACTCCGAGCCCATGAGCTTGAATAACTCCGTCCAAAACCTTCTGGTGAACCTCGAGTCTCGATCATTTATAATTGATCTTGGAAGTCCCCAATACTTCACCACGTGCTTGAAAAATAGCTGTGCCGTCTCCTCAGCTGGACACTCCTTTGTCGCGGCAATGAATATAGCATACTTGGAGAATCGATCAACCACTACGATTATAGTGCTACATCCCTCGGACTTGGGTAAGCCAATGATGAAGTCCATGGAGATGCTCTCCCATGGTCTCTCAAGAGTTGGTAGTGGCTCCAATAAACCTGCGGGTTGTCGTTGCTCCACCTTGTCTTGTTGACAAACAAGGCAGGTCTTCACATACATCTCGATGTCGTCCCGCATTTGTGGCCAATAATAGTTTGTCTCCAACAAAGCTCTCGTACGCTTTTGCCCCGAGTGGCCGGCCCATTTGGTGTCATGGCATTCCTTGATCAAATTCTTCCTTATGTTGCCCCACCTTGGTACATAGATGCGATGCCCCTTTGTGTAGAGAAGGCCATCTTCAACCCAAAATCTCTTAGTCTTGCCCTCCATGGCAAGTTGTAGGAGTTGTTTGGCCACAACATCACGGTCCATGCCCTCCTTTATTAGGTTGGGCAGTTCCCCTTGGAACTTGGTTATCGATGCTAATTCGGCTTTCCTACTTAATGCATCGGCAACTACATTGGCCGTACCGGGCTTGTATTCGAGCTTGTAGTCGAACTCGGCAAGAAAGTCTTGCCAACGGACTTGCTTGGGGCTTAACTTCTTTTGAGTTTGAAAATAGCTTGTGGCCACATTGTCAGTCTTTACCACGAATTTAGACCACAGCAAGTAATGCCTCCAAGTGCGCAAACAATGGATGATGGCGGTCATCTCCTTCTCTTGAACTGTATACCTCCTCTCCGTGTCATTGAGCTTGCGCCTTTCATAGGCGATCGGATGCCTTTCTTGCATCAACACACCCCCTATGGCAAAGTCGGAAGCATTGGTGTGCACCTCGTATGGTTTGGAACAATCGGGCAATGCCAACACGGGTTCCTTCATAATCGCCTCCTTCAAATTCTCAAAGGTTTGTTGGCATTGGGTGGACCAACTCCATGTCTTGTTCTTCTTTAGTAGATCGGTGAGTGGTGTTGCTAGGGCAGAATACCCTTTGATAAACCTCCTATAATAGTTAACAAGACCATGAAAAGATCGCAGCTCACTCACCTTGGTTGGAGGATCCCACTCTTGAATGGCTTTCACTTTGGCTTCATCCATGTGCAGCTTGCCATCCTTGATCTTATGGCCGAGGAAGTACACCTCATTGGTTGCAAACGAGCACTTCTCTTTCTTCGCGTAAAGCTCATTATCCTTTAGAACCTTGAACACAATTCGTAGGTGGTGGATGTGCTCCTCTAGCGTCTTGCTATAGATGACGATGTCATCCAAATAGACCACCACGAATTTGTCCAAGTAAGGATGGAAGATCTTGTTCATGAGAGTGCAGAATGTGGCGGGTGCGTTGGTGAGACCAAAGGGCATGACGAGGAATTCGTATGCTCCATATCGAGTAACACACGTAGTTTTTGGCTTATCACCCTCCGCAATTCTAACTTGGTAGTACCCCGACCTCAAGTCAAGTTTAGTAAAGTACCTTGCTCCTCCAAGTTGATCAAACAAATCGGCTATCAACGGTATAAGATACTTGTTCTTGATGGTAACCTTGTTGAGCGCCCTATAATCGATGCATAGCCTCAACGAACCCTCATGCTTCTTCTGGAACAAGACAGGTGCTCTATATGGTGCTTTTGATGGTTGAATATAACCGGCATCCAAAAACTCTTTAAGTTGTCTCCTTAGCTCCTCTAGCTCCGGTGGAGACATGCAATATGGTGCTTTTGCAGGTGGTTTTGCACCGGGTTCCAACTCGATGTAATGATTCACCTCCCTCCTTGGTGGAAGTTTCTTAGGTAGTTGTGGTGGCATGACATCTTTGAACTCCTCAAGGACTTGGCTAACCTCCTTCGATGGGTCCTTGGAAGTAACTTCTTCTTCCTCGCGTAGAGTAGCAAGGAATGTAGGCTCCCTTTTCTTTACTCATTTCTTGAGTTGCATGGCGGAGAGGCGGTTGGAAGTACTTGGCTTGTGCATTGTTGGAATCATGCAAGGTCCTCCCTCCATTATGCACACCGTGTTGTAGCGAGGGAGTGGGACCACATTGAATTCCCTAAGGAATTCCATGCCAAGTACAATATCAAAATCATCCATAGGAGCAACGGAGAAGTTTACGTTACCTTGCCAAGTGCCAAGGTGCAACTCCACGTTACGGGCCATGCCATCTAGCGGTTTAACCTCCGCATTCATTGTTTTCAACCACCATTGACTTTTGAGTTTGAGGCCAAACCTCATGGCCTCCTCCTTCCTTATGAAGTTGTGAGATACGCCGGTGTCTACCATGACTTGGGTATCTTTCCCGTTGATACGCGCCGCCACGTACATTAGGGAGTTGTTCTTTGTATTGTTGGTTGGGATTGGACTAGCCTTCAGTGAGTTGAGGAGTTGTAGACAACCCATTTGTGTGTGCTCTTGAGTTTCCCTCTCTTCGAGCATGGCACTTAAGGACTTCCTCTTCGGACAATCTCTAGCCCAATGGGGACCATCACATAAGAAGCAATTTTCCTTCGGCTTGAATTCGGGCTTGCCTCCTTTCTTCCAATCTTTGTTAGGTAGTGGTGGCCTTCTTGGAACCTCCTTACTTTGGGGAGTTTTATGGAACTTGGCTCCCCCACCTTTAATATAATTATTCTTAGGCTTAGGGTTGGAAGACTCACCTCGCCTATATTCGACAAGCGTTTCGGCCATAGTGAGGACAGTGGAAATATCTTGTACTCCCCTTCGTTGAAGCTCTTGGCATGCCCACGGTTGCAACCCATTCATGAAGTTGAAAAGGAGATCCTCCTCACTCATGTTGGGAATTTGGAGCATTAACCCAGAGAATTGCTCCACATATTCACAGATGGATCGTTGGTGCTTCAACTCCTTCATGCGTTTCCTAGCATCATTCGCCACATTCTCGGGATAGAATTGCTTCTTCAATTCACTCTTTAAATCTTCCCAAGAATTGATAGCGCATATGCCTTTCTTCATTTCTTCATGCTTTCTACGCCACCATACCGCAGCAAGATTAGTAAGATAGAGGGTAGCGGTGTTTACCTTTTGCTTCTCGTCTTGGAAATCCTCGAAGTACCGTTCCATATGCCACATGTAGTTGTCCAACTCCTTTGCATCCCTTCTCCCACTAAATTCCTTGGGCTTGGGAGCATCTACCCTTGGAGTAGAGACTATTTGTTGGGTAGTGACTGTGCCACTAGTTGCAGCTCTCTTGCATAACGCCCAATCCCCACGTGTCTCCTCTAAACTCTTCTTAAACTCATCTAATTGAGCTTGCATAAGGGACAAGGTTTCCATTACCTTTGCTTGGAAAGCTTGGCTTTCTTGACGCCACGCCTCGGTGTTGGCCTCGTTGGTGTCTTGCATGGTACCTCTAAGCTCCCCCACTTGGTCTTTCACTCGACCACCGAGCTCCTCCATGCCTTGCTCCACCCGATCAAGCCGCTCCATCATGTCGGCAACGACCAACTCCATCTTGACCACCTTGGTCTCCATGGCGGTGAGAACGTCCTTCGACTTTGAGCGCCCACGTCCCTTCCTTGCAGCTTCAGGGATGACCTCCCTTCCCCTTGCTTCTTCAACCACAACCTCTGATGAAGACATTGTGCTCTAAATGCTAGCTCTAACCAAGGCTCTGATACCACTTGTCACGGACTTGTTTCTTATCCCTTCAAACCGTGCGGCCTTAGTTGCTATTCCGACCCTTTGTTGCAACTAAGTAAGCCTTTTGCTCACTAAAAGAGAAAGCTAAGCAAAGAAAGCTAGAGCACAAAGAGAGTTTGGGAGAATGAAAGTATATTGCTTAAAAGAGAGCTTTACAAGTGTAGCTTGGATTCTTAAATCCTTGGATGGTTTGGCCAAATGAGGGCTCCACCTATTTATAGGCATACAAAATCTAATCCTACGGCTATAATTGCTTTAATCCTACAGTGGAGAATGGGTGTCTAGATCATTCCCACCTCCTTTACAAAAATATCTAAAGAAGCATTTGGAAATGGATATGTGTACATGGCTTGACCTAGAGTTCTCCATAAGGTTCTAGAGAATTCTACACTACTCTAGGTGCTTAGCCCATTATAAGGCCCAAAATGGAGAGAATGCTTACCAAGTGTTTGATGAAATGTCCCCGTGCCACACTAGCCAAAAAAAAAAAAAAAAAAAAAAAAAAAGAACGTTCGTAATTTTTAAGAGAGACGATGGACAAAGCAAACCAAACACCAGGAATGTCAATCCTTAAAGTAGAAAGCCCATTCTCACCCATTTTTCCGCCATCCAAACATGACTTGAGTTTCTTGCTTAGCGCAAGGTCATGACTTGAGTGAGTTCCCCTGTCAGGCCTGTACAACGAAATATATATATATAAATATATTTTTTTGTCGTTTAAAAATAAATAATGTCTCCCAAAAACAAATTGTCGTGAAAAAGCATTTCTTAAATAAACCAAAAACTAAATTTTCGGCCGGAGGGGGTGGTCCAAAAATTTTGAAGTTATTATTTCTAGAAAAATAAATCCAATTCCCACTTCTTTTCCTTCCATCCAAACTAAAGTTTCTCGCTGCATATAAGGTCAAAAATTTTTGAATTGCTAATGCATAATGTATAATATCTAGAAAATTTAATGCATATATTGCAGAATATACTTGGCATATACATCAGCCTGATACAACCAACTTCCCTACTATCAATTTGGTTAGGAAATCTGAATATAACATGAATTTATTTATTTAAACTTCAGAATTTGCAACTGAGTCTGTAATTGCAATCCATCATTTCATTAGCTGAGAAACATATTCTTCACAAGCATTTCACTCCATGAGGTCATAACTAAAACACAACATGCATGTACAAGTTCTGAACAAATGTACACATATAGGGAACACTGAGTACCTAAGGCATCGTTTTCACTCTGTGCATTTTCACTGTGTGCATTACAATATTACGGTCCGTAGTGATGGAGAACACCAAAGAATGCTTACGAACAACAAGATGCACTTGCAGCCCTTTCAGCAGGTCTATCTGCAAGAACCATCCCTGATGGATTTGGCAAAGGTTGTACACGAGGTAATCTCTTTGCTGTGAGCAAATATACATGACAAAAACCACAAGATGGTGATTATGTTAAAACTCCGAACATGGCTTTCATAAAAATATTTTGAAGATAAAAGTTGAATTCAAAGAACGTCTAAACTATGTATTCAGGTAGTGTTGCTGTTTACCAGCTCAAGAAAAGGAGACCAAAAAAACGAACCAAAAAAAAAAAAAGGAATAGTGTATTTGATGAAAACAATGTAAATCAAATAAATAGTTCTAGTACAAATGGGCATTTTCTACTCATATGGAAGTTGTTACTTGGCTTCAAGAAATGTCCCAGAGAGCAACAGATGTACAATGAAAGTAAAATATTTTCCATGCCTTAACAAATATCCATAAAACCAGCAGATGCAAAACAGATTAACACAAACAAAACATATTTAGGTTATAAAATGTCTGATGTGTAGATCCCACGAAAATGACTAATTTTTCACTTTGGATTTGGACTTTAGAACAAATATTTGATTTCATACTAATTTTCATTTCTAAGTTTTCTATTGTGGCCCACTTTAGTAATAGGGAGGTCTTGAATTTGACCCACACGAAAAATTGGGTTAGGAAGGGACAGGGGGCTAACGTCCCAACTAGGAATTATGCCAACTTTGATTTTTCATGACAAGAAAATTACCTATCTCATAGAAAATGTCGTTGACATTGGATGCAGTTTTTGCTGAGGTTTCCATGAAGAAAAGGCCATTTTCCTGAGCATATGCTTGAGCCTCCTGTACAACAGGCATAATGAATGAGCAAACCACAAATGGATATAAACGACAGAGCAGATTGTAATGAGTTGATTTTACAACTGAAAACATTGTCCACATAATGTTTATCCAATTTTCAAGAGATCTTTAATGGTTTGGAAACACATCTTTTCTGGAAACAGAAGCGCATATGACAAATGAAAGTTTTAATACATAGCCGCAATCTTACTATAGGAACAATGCACATCCAAAATTTTGTTGCAGTCTTTGAAAGAGGAAGAAGAAAGTAATATGATAAAAAAAAGGTCATTCCAGCTCAAACTAGACAGAAATGAATCAGTCCGATTCTCAACAAAAGAGAATTGATCTAAGAAATGGTAAGCTAATGCTTTAAACAAACAAACTCCAAAAATAAAGAATGAAATCGCATATCCAACATAAGTTACTTGTAGTCAAGATGAAACTCTGCTTTTGCTTCTTATAAAATAAAAAATAAAATAAAAATTAATTAGTAGTAATAGTGATAAATTTATATGCAAGATTGTACAGGGCACTGCTCTTAAGTCACCTTGCAGTACTAATTTTGAACACCAAACCAAAAATGGTTCACAAGTCATAACGCTCTATAGAATCAGGGAAATGTTGGACTAGCATGCTAAAATAGGGTGTGCTTGCTTTCTAGGTCCCTAATTTTACCTGCTTTCCCATGATTAATAAAATCAACCATCAGTCACCAGATTTATCTTCTATTCTATAGAATCAGGGATATGTTGGACTAGCACACTAAAATAGGGTGTGTTTGCTTTCTAGGTCCCTAATTTTACTTACTTTCCTATGATTAATAAAATCAACCATCAGTCCACCAGATTTATCTTCTACTCTATATTCTGATTATTCATTAATCATTAGTATCCTACCTTGCTAAATTGTTGTGCTTTCTTTATATAAGGTGATCCTTAACTTATACCAGCAGTCATTTAGCTTATTAACAATCCACACAAAGGACAGTTAGCAGTGCAAGGTCTGAACATCTAGTAGAATACAATAGGAATGTAAATTGCATTTTAAAAATATCTTGGTTATCAGTATATAATGATTTTAAAATTATTTCTCATCTGACAATTATTTTCAAGTTTCATCTAAAATTGACATTTCTTAATGTAACCTTAGTCAATCTTTCTTAATTGCTAGTTGCTACCACTCACGGGGAAAGCAATGTCTCTGTTCTGAGTAGTATGCAGCTTACAAGTCATTTAAGGATTCTCTCGTTAGAAATTCCATATTACATTGTAAAAAGAAATCTCATTTGTCCTATATCCCTTTCATTATTGTCTTTGTCATTCTTCTGAACAAGGATGCAACAGGAGAAAGTTAGAATCACACTAATACACACATCTAACTAGAATACAAAATTTTATTGAACATTATGACAAGCATGTCATGTACCAAAGCTACTCCCACTTGTTACCAATTTCATATCTGTCACCAAGCATTTTCATGAACTAGAACTACATTCAATTGTTTTATTGCCATTTTCCTGAAATCCAAAGATCTGGAAAAGCTACCATGTTACACATAGCTCAAAGGATCTATACAGCACAATCAAGACAAATTAAAATAATTTTAGGGTGAAGCATCATTAAGTAGAACTTTATAAACTTGCCTCTGCTGCCACCTTCCTAGCCTCTAGCAAATCTGCTTTATTCCCAGCCAGTGCCATAACCATATTTGGATTGCCTTATGCACAAAGAAGAAATAGCACAAAATTAATAAGACTTCAATAGCAACTGATCCCAGAAAGTATAATGTCATAATAAAAGAAAATTATCATCCCTCAAATGAAAAACATCAACCTCAGCACCGGTAAAAATGACCCAAATAACAGCATCCAAAACCAGTGATATAACGAATAAATAAGTTAAGTCAAAATGTGCCAACCGACAATTAAGGAAAGCAAAAATACCTTGTGACTGAAGTTCTTGAACCCATTTTTTTGCCCGCTCAAATGAAGTCTATAAAAGTAGCCAATAAATTAGAACATAGGCAGTGAACAAATATCCCAACCAGCATAAGCACAGCCTAGGTAAATAATTTATTCCTGTTGTATATCCATAGAACCTGATAAAGAAACTCCATAAAACAAAATTCAAAAGCACATGCACACTCACGATAACACAAAAAACATATACATCCTAAAATGATTGTGGACATAAAAATAGGAAAGACCAAACCAATATAGCCAAACACAATTAATAAATCTATCAACAAAAACTCATCTAAAGTTATCTATCAAAATTCCAAATTCCTTTTATCTAGCTGCGTATCCTTACAAAACTAATAATGAAGATAAAAATACATAAAATTTTCTTTCTCTCATTTTCAATTAATATTTAATTGTAAATAATCATTAGGGGAGGCCAAAAGCTATAAACTAAATCAAAGCTTACACGATTTTCTTCTGAAGACTAATATCTCAAGGTTCTCAACTTACAGCTTCATTCTCATCAAGGACACAGCAGCAATAACAACATTGACATGTTTTAGGATGTTTAGAATTTCAAAATCTAAAGACAAAACAAGCAATCGGGTTGTCAGAATCTACTCACTTGATTTGTAATATCATACACAATTATTGCAGCAGCAGCTCCTCTATAGTACATAGGAGCCAAACTATGGTATCTCTCTTGACCTGCTGTATCCCAAATCTCAAATTTTACAGTAGCATCATTTACAGCCAATGTTTGTGAGAAAAAGGCAGCCCCTATTGTTGATTCCTGCAATGTTAGAAAGAAAATCAAGCTCTAGGATTCAAACAAAATGCCATTCAAAATTTAAAATCCTGAATACAAGGAGCATTACCAACCTGAAATTCAATAAACTGTCCTTTTACAAAGCGCAACACAAGACTAGATTTACCAGCTCCAACATCCCCTAGAAGAACCTAATGGACAATAAATATAATTTTGATTATCATCAAGAAGAAATTTCAGAAAGAAATAAGAAACAATTAAAGGATATCTGATGATGTAAATCCACATTACAGATTACATTTGCCTAAACAGAAAATAAGAAATTAGTAAACTAAGTAAACTACCTTCGAGAACAGTAAAGGCATTTAAATAAATTAGTTGATGATACTTGCCCTAATTATAACAGTTTTATTGCTCTCAATCCTCTTAGATCTTGATAATATATGACGTTAAGACTAATTGTTTGGAGTTGATGCTTGAAAAACGAAAATGAAACAAGTTAGTGAGTTTTTCTTGACACAAAAGAAACACGTTAGATCCATTACCACAAATAATCGAAACAAGAACGGCCACCTACAGATTTTCCCTTCTAAAGCACTAAGAGATATGGGGAAATTATGCCTCAAACTATTACTCATTTTGCACCTTATACCCATCTCATTGCCTTTGATTGATAATTTTCTTGTCAAATCAAAATAATTTGGCCATAATCTCATGCTGCTGGTAGGCTGTATGCTCACTTCTCCTATGATCTCTAGCATTTAAGAAATTCAAGAACAACAGGGCTGAGAAATGAATCACTGGAAGGAAACTTGAAGTTGATTTTGAATACATAGATCATTGACCATAAATGAACCAATCTCTAGGAAATTAATAAATCATGGGAGACAGATAATTTTTGTTTATTGAGGTGAAGTATGAGCATAAAATGTGATAGACCTCTTACAAGATATAAAAGATAAAGAACGGATCTGTTAACAGCTCATAAAAATAATGTAATTCAACTATTAAAGTACATTGGTAGCGTATTTAGAGATTTAGAACAAGAAACTAACTGCAAAAGATCTATATCAAATCCAAACCAAAAAGGGTGAGATCATCATTTCAATCAATTGCAGAGTACAAGCACCTTGTGTAAATAAAAAGACTAAAACCAGACTGTATCTTCATTATTTTAACACACCTTGGATATGTAATATATAATCCCAAAACATGGGAAAATTTTGGAAAGTTACAATCTTGAAAGTAACCAAAAAAAGAAAAATGGTAGAAGAGCTTTAGTTCAAGCTTAGATCCCAAACACGGGAATATATGAACACAAAATTAGAAAGAAAAAGGTTATCTCAGTTTCCACCGGCCAAGGTTAAAATGAAGATACACGATGTTTTATATGTGTGTATATATATATAATTAACCCACATACCAGCTGTATGCTAATCAAAGAGAAGAAAAGCATGAATGAACAAAGAAATCCAACATCTAATTTGGCATAGGAATATACAAGCATCACCAGGTAATGCTAAATATACAAACCCTCGCTCGAGTTTTACTTGCACAAATCAAACAAATTTTTTTCCCGATAGGAGTCCACACAAAATTGAGAAAACAAAGGTAAAAAAACAATAATAGCCATGTGGATTAAAGCAAATGAACAAAGGGGTATGCCCAAAATGAAAAAAAAAAAAAAAAAAAAATTCCCAACCCTAGAGTTCTAAGCAAAATGCTTGAGAAGGAAACATAATCTACATTTAGATTTCAAATCTCAAATACATACTATGATCAAAAGGCTAGCAATTAAGCGAAAAACTAATATAAAATAATAATAATAATATGCGATAAATTAACTAGAATCAAGACAGATCCATATCAGAATTTGCAGACAACAATACAAAGAACCGTTAAAAGTACCAATTTTTTCAAAGTTAAACGATTATCCTCACCAATTTGGCATTGATGTTCTTGTTTCCACTGGTGGCCATAAAGGAATACAGAAAAAAAGATCAGAAATTTCTGAAAAGTAAATAAAGAAAGAAAAAATCAGACAAAAAAGACGAAACATGGAATTCAATCGAAATTAGAAAGGTCAACCAATCATATTTACAAATCAAACCAAATCAACCGGAGGCATTAAGCGAAAGCAAAAACAGAGGAAAACTCACCAGTACGAATGCCCAGAAACTACCAAGAGGTGGGTCCAATTTGGGGATGCCCAGCAGGCAGCGAAGGTCTGATGTCGTTGCAGTTGGGCTGTTGGAGGTGCAAACGGAGCTGCGACGGCTAAAGAAGCCGAAGAGAGAGAGAGGGAGAGAGCGGCGGAGAGAGGAAGGGAAATATAGAGAGCGAAGAGAGAAGAAAAGGGAAGATAAGCGAAGCTGTTGGTCAGTCTGAAGAGAAAACAACGAAAGAGAAACGTAAAAGACAGCTAGATATACCTTTCACAGAAGACGAAGACGGTCGTATACTGGTATTACAGTGTAATTTTGTGGCTAAATTATGGGCATATGTGTAAATTAAAAACCAATTTTTCCACGCAAACGTAATGTGTTCCACGCGGCGTTCAATTTCACCCAACCCTCTGTTTTTTTACTTATTGAAAAATAGCAAAAAAAAAATATTTTATTTTATTTTATTTATTTATTTATTTATTAATTTAGTCAACTATGAATAAAAATACCCTTAGCTATGGCTTTTCTCTTGTGCTTTTCTTTTTCCTCTTTTCTTAAACAACCCGTAACATATTCTCGCATCTGTTTGCCCTCGTTCTCTTTTTCTTATATTTTTTCATTTTTAAAGTTAAAGTCAAGTAAATTTTTTTTTTCTAATTAGATAAAATATTGATACTAAATGATGTAAAATTGTCTAAGTATTCTTTTATTCTTGTATTTTTTAACTTTTGTATTTTTTAAAATTTTTTAATATAGATATGTAATAAATTAGTTTATGAGTTGTTATATTTGATTTTAAAGATACTAATGTGACATATGATGTGAAAATGGGAGAAAAATTTTGTAAAATTGAAAAATTATAAAAATCAATAAAAATTGAGAAAAATTGGCGAAAAAGATGAATTTCCGCCATTTTCCACCAGTTTGTCAGTTTTTGCTAGTTTTCCACTAATTTTCCGCTAGTAGGAAAATGTTATATTTAGTAGAAAAAAAAACAGAAACGAATTTTTTTAGGACAAATAATATATTTATTTAGTATTATTCATATTTCTATTATTTATTAATTTAGTTTAACGTTATTCATTTAATTTGTAGTAAAATGGAAGATGGTGATATTATAATTGTGGTTTTATACAATGGAATATTGGTACAAATGATACTGGTCATTAAAAATATCAAAATGGTAAAAATATAATGGTTTCTGTTGGTAAAAGATGCACAAAATCAGAGTTAAAGAATAAGATTTTCAATTTTATTGAGATAAATCGAAATGAATATTTGCTAAAGCTAAAATGGATATATGGACGATGTGTAGAAAAGTTAGATCCTACAAAAATACACAATGATAGGGATGTGAAATGCTTTCTTTAAGAAGTGAGAAATGGAGGGATGATGATAATACGACCTCCATTATATGTTGAGATAATTTCAAAAGTTGAACATGTATCTAGAAATGTTCATCAAATGGCCTTTGCTTCAGAAGTGGGAGTAATCATCATTCTTTTGCTTGTCCTTCAATTGGTGTTCATCTACCATAAGTTCTCGATTCTGAAGCTATTGAGGCTATATTTCATGACATTATAGTTCATTGAAGTCAGTTTAGAGATCAAGTTGATGTTCGTGAATCCTAAACATAATTTAAAGTCTATGAAGGTGTTGATGTTGGAGGTGATTGTGTTGAATGCTTTCCTAACGAAGAGGAGTATGAGTAGTTGCATAATACTGATCATTATGAGAATTACAATGCAGTAGGGGATGATGTTGATCATAATGGTGTAGATTTTGAATATGAGTTGTCCGACAATAATAATGATATGCTTCCTGAAATGAACAATGAACAATGAAGGAGTTAATAATGTTAGGGTTCATCATGCTACAAGTGTTCACTTATCATCGAGCAACAGAAGTGGTTCTATGGCTATATTTTCATCAAAGTTCACTGGTTGTGCGAGCATTGTAGTTGGATAGATATTTCGCAACAAACGTGACTTACAGAATAAACTGAATATTCATTACATGAGTGAAAATAAAGGGTTTAAGGTGACATGGTCAACTATACAAAGGTATGAGATTATGTATTTGGAAAAGATTTGTAAATGATGACTGCGTGCGACCAAATTAAACAATAGGGAAATATTTATTGTGAGAATTTTTGATAATGTACACAGTTGCTTGTTAGATATCATGCATTGAGAACATAGGCAGGTGAGTAGCCGGGTTATCAGACAATGTATCAAATCTAAATATGAAGGGATTGCACGTGTTTACAAATCCAAAGAAATTCAAGATGACTTTCTGCAAAAATATGGGCTGAATATAAGCTACAACAAAGCATGGAGAGGTAAAGAATATGCACTTAACAGTGCTAGGGGATCTCGAGAGGAGAATTTTACTATGTTGCCTGTCTATTGTTATGAGTTAGTGTCAAAGAACCATAGGACTCTTACACTTATCAAAACAGACAATAATAACAATTTTATATATTTCATTATGGTGATTGGAGCATGCATTGGGGATCCCACATAAGACCCGTTGATGCGAATCCATCCGTGCCCGCACAACCGATAACCCGCTGGGTTGCTGACCCAATACGGATGAAAACCGGGCCAATCACTAGGGATCAAGCTAAAAGGTTTAGGGACAACTTTGCTACCTTTATCCAGGGGCTAATTCATTCTCAAGAGCACTTGTCCATACCCGAAGATCCAAGACCTATTTTGGGCATACAAGTGGTGGAAGCCGATACGGACCGGGGTAGCTGTTTTGGTGCATTTTTGGAGTTCGGGCAGCAAGAAATGGTTCCAACTCTTTATGGATTCAATAAATATTACTAGGAGGTCATGGAAACAAGTCAAGACAGAAGTAAAACCAACTTGTATGGACTTGTACGGACAGCTTCAAAATTTGGCCGAAAATTGCTGTATTACTTGCTGACTTTACTGTATTTTGCTGAGTTGGCTTTTTCTCTTTCCTCCAAGCAAGGGAAATGTGTGGGACTCCATAATAATCCTATTTGGCATCCTAAAAAGCATATAGAAGCTGATTTGGAGCTCAAATTGGTCAAAAATTGATCAAAGTCAACTTAGTCAAAAAGCTAGTATTTTAATTTCTTAATTTGATTTCTACTTTTTGTTTTAGGAAATTACCTTTACTTTTGGTTTTTATTTATTTATTTACTAGACAACTAAGTTTAGGAAAGTTATTATTTTATTATTTTCATTGTAAATTAATTAATTCCTAATTCAAAAAAAGGGAATTAATTAATTCAAATTAGATTAGGAAATGGTGTGAAATTAGGCAATTTCCTAATTGGATTCTATGTTGGCTGAAATTTCCTAATCCTTTTAGGGTTTTATTTTGTTCATTCAAAGCCTATTTAAAGGCTTATTTTCAATGAAAAATCAAGCTTGAATTTTATACAGAAATGTATTTGTGAGATTGAATTCTCTTTGTTCTTTTGAACACCTAAAACACCATTAGTGAATAAGTGTTTTAGTTTAATTTATCAATAGGCATTCCATCACCTATTGTGGCATCTTCATTAAATACCAATGTTTCTAATCATAGGTTGGTTAGGGGTCAAGGTGACCATTAGAACTTGAACATAATTAGATCCAGGCTAATATAATACGGGTTTAAGAGCAGGTCATCCTAGGTTAACATCATCCGTGTTGGCTATTGATGCGGCTACTTTGAAAGGAAAATACAAAGGATGCATGTATATTGCAGCAGGCATGAATGGCAATAAGCAAATATATCATTTGGCTTTCGGTATTGGAGATGAAGAGAACGAGCAAGCTTATACATGGTTTTTCCAAAACCTCAAGGATGCCATTGGAGATTTTTCAGATTTGGTGTTTATGAGTGATAGACACCTAGCTATTGAAAAGGCAATATGCAAAGTTTTTTCCAATGTATACCACGGGCTGTGCACGTACTACATAAGCAGAAATATTAAGGTAAATCTACATGCGAAAGATGATGAAACAATAATATAATGTTTTATGCTCGCAACTAATGCATATTTAGTTGAAGATTTTGTTTTATATGGGGCAAATTGAGGCAAAAGACAGTAGGGCTGCCAGTACATAAGATCATGTGACCCTACAAGGTGGGCATATTCTCTTTCACCATGTAGAAGGTACAATCTCATGACCACCAACATTGCAGAAAGCTTGAATGGTATTTTGCTAGATGCTAGAGAGATGCCAATGGTAGCATTGATTGAGCACATATGAGATTTGTTGCAAAGGTGATTTTATGAATGATGTACTGCAGGTGCGAAATTGACGAAGCCTATGATTGACCATATGGAAGAGCAACTTAAACTTTGCAATTTGGAGTCTATCGGGCTACGTGTGAAGACTGTTAATATGTATGAGTTTTTTGTGAAAGGTGAGAGTTTGAAGGGCACAGTTAATCTCCAATAAAAAACATGCTCATGTAAAATCTTCCATATTGATCAATATCCTTATGATTATTATATTTTTGCTTGTAGAGAACATAAAATTACTCCTTATGATATGTGTTCTCATTACTACACTGGGATGCATATCGTGCAGCTTATGCTAAGTCCATTTACCCTGTGTTAGATGAAAAACAGTAGCATGCTCTGGATAATGTGTCAAGTTGTATTGTTTTTCCATAGAAATGGACGCATAGATGAGCCAGTAGGTCGAAGATGCAACGCATACCATCTCAAAGTGAAAATGTTATTAGATGTAGATGTAGCCGATGCGGTGGTGTTGGACATTATAGGCAGAGATATACGAATCTATTGTCTTATGCTTCGAATTAGGAATTTTTAATTTAGTGTGTCATAGTTATGTATTTTAAATTTATATTCTTTGACAATTATCATATACTCATGTATATATATTGTATTCGATGGTAATGCTTTTTTATGTTGTGATAATGATGTGATACGTACGTAAAAATTTTAGTTTAATAATGTAATCATAAATTAAAAAAGGCAATATGGAAAAACTACGAAAAGGAGAAATTTTGGTCACAAAAGAAGCTGATTACAATAGATTTTTTTGACTGTCTCAATTATTTCGAAAAGGAAAACAAAATGTATCAGACTTACTTTTGTTTAATTGTTTAATGATCTTAAAAGTCAATACATTATTTTATAGGATTATAAATTTCAATTATTTTAAATCCATCGGACTTTCAAAAAAAAAAATGATGTTTATGCATCTATTGGAAACAATTTTCCAACTAGAGGAATTTGATTTCCGACTACAGAAAAATTTCTTTCTAAAAGGAGGAAAATGCTTTTTGACAGGAGGAAATGTTTTCTGATGGGAGGAAAAATTTTCCGACAAGCAAAAAATTTTCCAGAAGTTGCAAATGAATTGCAAATAAACTGGACCTAATGGGTTTGTGCAAAAATGAATTATAATAAAAATGTCTAAAGAAAATTTTAGAACCAACGCATATTGTGGATTTAAAAGCTACAAGCTCTTTTATATATTAGTGTCCATTATACATTAGGCAACTTACCAGCCACACATACCATTGGCTTTTGGTTTTATGTACAATATATATCATAAATAACTATATTTTAATCACCAAAGAAATAGAAAGTTATATGTAACATTGCTTATTAAGGATAACATACGATTCCAACCAACCTCAAACATTATGGTTTCACATTCAGATCTCCCATTAAATTCAACAAAAAAACAGTGTCATATAAGAGATAATTTCACATTCTGACCATGCAAGACAAATGTTGTCCTCATTAAAAATAACACAATATCATAAACATGGTTCATAATGACGAATGTTCAAAATTGAGCAGTTTAAAAGATAATGAGTTATCTTCTCTAAAATAATCCATTATGAAAATTATCAACAATGCTGAAAAACCATACAATGTAGCACAAATAAAGGTTCAATGATAAATTCTTTGAATTCATGCAACATCAACTTGCATAATATTTTCTATTTTGTTTAGAGAAGCAACTTACATTAATGGGGGATAAACCACCACCAATGCTTCTCTATCTTTTTATATATATCTCTCTCTCTCTCTCTGTGTCTCTGTCTATCTATGTGAGTGTGTGTGTGTGATTGTGAGAGCATTCACTTGTACCTCTAATTTTCTGCTTCAAGTTTCTGCGCGGTCCTTCACTTGCTCCTCCATTGCTGAAAAAATAAAAAATCCAATTTATCAATATATCTAACTCATCAATAAATATAACTCATTGATCATGCAGGACACTTAAAGAGATATAACTCATACAACAAATGAGCTTGCCTAGAAGTTTAAAGCATGTCATCAAAGATACTAAATGGATGTTAGTCTCTTGACAAATTAAACATAAATGAGACCATGACTCCTGATATAAAAGATTGAAAAGTACATTCCCAAATAACAGAACTAATTACTCAATATGTCACTTTTGGCCACAAATTTGGAGTCACCAAAATATATGCAACAACATTCAGCATCACCAATAAAATTTAAAATATATACTTAAGAGACACTACATGAACTAGTCAACATGCCAACTAAAATATATCATCTAGATAGACATTTCAATAAAATAGTTTGAGCATTAAGTAATATTAATATATATATATATATATATATGGATGATGAGGAACGCAAACTGTTGTGAACCAGGGTGGCCATGTGCTCATAGTGTATATATATATAGATATACTTTTTGTTCATGGCCTATACCAATATATCTCTTTATTTGCTCCTAATTGATCTATATTTAAAAAGCAAATTAAAAGCCTCTTTTGACCATTTGCATATTAATATATATATATATATATATATATATACAGACACACACGCTCAAACACATGGAGTTTAAAAATATATTTCACTGCAATGCAAGTATATATTGCATTGTATGGCTGCAGGATCATCGTAATCACATTCAACTTGCTTCCCAATATCTTTCTTGCAATCAGCTGAATGTAATAAGCTCATGCACAGTACTCCTATATATATATATGAGATTATTATTTAAACAAAAACAATATATATTTCTATAAATTCATTCCTAAAGCTTAATAGTATCAGTACTATCGCAACTTCACTATCTCATAACTCGAATAGAAAACAATCATCAAACATCAAGTAATTGTTCAATTGTAGTTATCGAGTGTTATTTCATTGTCAATAAACATAAGTTTCCCTTATATATTAATTTCTTCCTCATCCGAACTTAATTTGCTTCCCAACTTCTAATATATATGTTAATTAACCCAACAACAAAACTTTCTAAGCTTTATCTACCAAGCAATAAGAAAATTGAAGTACTATTTTAATTTGCCAGTAATTATGGTAAATGAACAATTAATTATGATATATATACATATTCTTGAACTAAATAAAGGGTACTTCAGCTCCTAAGTCTTTTTTTTTTTTTAATTTCATTCTAACCTCTAAATTGACTTGTTGTATTGTCCTTCAAATACCATCATCATACTACTAATTTTTGGCAACACTATACTTTAAAGTATCGTATCTATACAATCAGAATGCATATATAAGCTAACAAAAGACAAATAACTATTTGCTACTATCTTGCACCGCACAGTTTATTGACAACTACCAAGGCAATTGGAGAAATACCAACTATAAAGATTTTAATAGCATAGACCGGAGAAAGCAAAGACAAAATGCGATATAACAAAATCACAGACATATTTGAAAATTTAAGCATTAAAGATGAACAAAGAGGAAAAACTAAACAACAAGGTTTAACAAAAAATGTCATTCAGAACAAACATCCCTTACAATAAAATTTTCAAAACTCAACTCAATCAATGAACCAAGAATCTAGAGAAAGCAATTACCATTGCCGGCACACCGCTCCTAAGGCACTGGGTCTCCCTGCAAAAAACAATACCCACCCACTGACCAATTATCACCAAAAAAACCCATCACACTTAGCTCATAAAATGTCATCAGTCAAAAGCTCCATTCTTTTTTTTTTCTCAAAATAAATAAATTAACAGAATTTCATTAAATGGAATCATAATTGAAAAGGAAAGTAGAGACAGAGAGAGAGAGAGGTTTACCTTAAATCCAAGAAGAAGGAGTGGTGCAAGGATGACATCGGCAAATGGTAACGACGAAGTGGTTGAAAGGGAAAGGGAAAGTAGTGAAAAAAAAAAAAAAAACCAAGAATGCATTTTGGACAAGAAAGGGGGAAAATAGAGAAAAGTAACCCTAGAATACAGTCGAAGTGGCAACGACGATGGTATTTTTGAAAAGGAAATGGAAAGTAGAGAGAAAAATAAATAAATAAATAAAAACCTAGAATGTGTTTTGGACGGGAAAGTGGAGGAAAAACAGAAGAAGCTAGAATGCGTTTTTGGAAGGGAAAAGGGAAAAATAGAGGCAAAAAACAAAATGAAGAGCATTCTTGTCAGGATGAAAGAAAAGTTGGCTAGTTTTTTAAAAAACTAAAAAATTTGTTATTTTTCAAGTATTGATTTGTATGGTAGCTATTTTTCTAAAAAACCCTTTTACTTACCTTTTCCATTTTCATTTTTAGCCAAAAATTCCTTTTTAGATTTTCACTATTTTAAATAATATTTAATTAGACCAAAATTTGATGGATGAAATGCAAAAATAATTAAAGTAGGATAATATTTTTCTAACTTAATAAAAATTTATAATTACAGACTGGAAAATTTGACTTCTAAAAATGTTATAATTTAAATGTCATCCTTTGAAAGTATGATCATTTTATGTTTCTTTATCAATGAGATTTTTTTCCTTTCTTTTCTTTTCTTTTAATTTTTTTTTTTTATGTATCAAACTTCTCCAATTACAAATTTTAATCCAATTTTATAATTTATTCAAAAAAATAAAGAAATTGTAAAGAAGGTTAAGCATGCAAAAATTTTCAAACTATAAAAAAAGTTTCTGAAAATTTGAAAATAGAAGGATAAATGTGCAAAAGTTTCAAACTATAGAAAAGTTTGTAAAATTATCACTTTGATAAAATACATTTTCATTTAGAAAATTTTATAATTTCTCTAATAAATGCCCACTATTTGAGTGAGTGATAGATGCCTTTGTTTTGGATTGAGAGAAACAGAGTAAAACAAAATAGAAGCGAAATAGAGAGAAAGGGATTGAGAGTTAAAGAATAGAGATTGAGGATTAAAGAGGTGGAAGTTAACTTTTTATTCGTCCTATATACCTCCACAACCTTACTTCTAAATATATATTACATAGACAATGTTCAATTCCTACTAAAACATAACTTCCATAGATGCACATAAATAACTTATACAATTACTGACAATAACCTTCTCCTATAACCTCCTTCTAATGATGGATGCCTCTGTTTGGGCAAGTGGAAAATGCCCCTGTTTTGGATAGTGAGAAACAACACAAAATAGAGTAGAGAGAAAGAAGTTGAGAAGTAGAAAGGTGGGAAATTAGCTTTCATTCATCCTATATACTTCTAAATATATATTACATAGACAAGGTTCAATTCCTACTAATACGTATCTCCCATAAACACACATAAATCACTTATATAATAACTGGCTGTAACCTCCACCTACCACGTTCCCATGCTCAGGTGGTTTCCATGCATGAGTTGCATGGACAAGCATAATGGTTCACATGTGTAGTCTCCATGCATGAGCTGCATGGTAGTGAACTACCTACATGATGTCTCCATCAGCCCCCTTCTTGAAATCATCCTTACCCTCAAGGATGAAAGCAGAATATGTATGAGCAAACCATCTTTCATTCTCCCAAGTTGCATCCTCATTTGTAGTACCTGCCCATTTGACCAACACATCTTTCCTAGAATGATAGTTTCCTCTATGAATGATTCTTGTGTCTAAAATTGCAAGACCTCGTCATTGCATTAAATGAAATCTTTGGCATGGGTGGGTCCCCTGGTTGTGTAGATTAATTCCCATGGTTTTCTTCCTCCTCTTCTTTGGTACTTAATTCATAAAGCATAAATAATTGAAGTTGTTTACATCTATACCCAGGAACATACTTTCATCATAATAGAAGCATAAGCCTTTGGTCCGCCGATCCTTAGCCTCTTTACTCATGAGCTTTAAAATTCGATTGGGGATACATCTGATTGGTAGGTTTAACCCGTCCTGTAGGTGGTGGCCCCAAAAGTCTAACTGCCATGTCTTTTGATGCTCTGAGATTTTTCCCAAGTCTTTACTGTTGGTGGACTGTTATAGATCCATTTTCTTACATTCGGTTCTGCTTTTCAACCAACTGAGCTACCTTAATGGCATCTGTCAAAGTCCAGGGTTGTTTGATATTAACATCCAAATGGATGTCATCTCACAATCCCGCTATGAAATAGCCCACTAAGTAAGGTTCCGACAAACTGTCAATTTGCGGCAATAGTTTTTCAAACTCGGTTTGGTAGAGTTCAACCTAAAAATTTTGCTTCAGTCTCATAAGAGCTTCTAAGGGATCCTCATATTCTATTGGTCCAAATTGCAACAACACCGTTTGTGTGAACTTTGGCCACGTAAAAGGACCTTTAAACTTGCTTAACCACTAGTGCCATTGAAGAGCAATGCCTTTTAAGTGAAAGGAACCCAACTCCACCTGTTAAGCAGGCTCCATTCCTTTAAATTCAAAATAGTGCTCACGTTTGTATATCTATCCATCGGGATCATCTCCAATAAGCAATGGAAAAGAAGCTTAAGTTTGTTTTGCTTCCCATCCAATTGATGTATGACCAACCTCGTCACACTCCTTGAAATATGAAGATGATGAGAAGTCTCACCTAGGGAGAATGGGTTAATCTGCCACTCTTCTAGCGGTTGAGATTGTTGAGCTCACAAGAATTGTAGCTTTGTCAAGATAGTTTGCAAGGTAATGTCATGCCTAGCCAGAGCTTCTTCAGCCTCGATACGAAATTCAGCATTAGATTTCCCTTTCATGTCCATGGCTATGATACCAAATGATGGGTGCCCACTGTTTAAGTGAGTGATAGAAACCCCCTGTTTCGGATAGAGAGAAATAGAACAAAACATAGTAGAGGAGAAAGAGAGAGGGAGAGATTAAGAGTTAAAGAATAGAGCTTGAGAATTAGAGAGGTGGAAGTTAACGTTTCATTCATCATATCTATCTCTCAGCCTTACTTATAAATATATATTACATGGACAAAGTTTAATTCCTACTAATACAAAACTCCCATGAATAACTAGTAATGACCTCCTCCTACCATGTTCCCATGCTTAGGTGGTTTCCATGCATGAGTTGAATGGACGAGCATAATGATTCACACATCTAGTTTCCATGCCTAAGCCACATGGTGGTGAACTATCCATGTGAAGTCCCCATTAGCCTCCCCTCTTGGAATCATCCTTGCCTTTAGGGATGAAAACAGGATTGTTAAAGCGTATCATGACTCATTAAATAGCATTTTTATTGAATTGGGAATCTCATCACATCCCATATTCTTAGCCTTTATTCTTGTATATATTTCCTTGTATAGTTAACCTCATTATTGAGGGAGAGATACTTGCCTTGTACAGCATATTCAACTTGTATAAAAAGAGCCATCTTAAAGAGAATGGCACGGCAATTTTTGAAGCAAAATTATTATTTTATTTCCTTATTCTATTATTTTTGCCAAGGTTATGTACGAGGAAACTGTCTTTCATTCTCCTAAGTTGCATTCGCATTGGTAGTACATGCCGATTTGACCAACATTTCTTTCCTAGAATGATAGTTTCCTCTCTGAATGATTCTTGTGTCCAAAATTGCTAAACTCCATCATTGTATGAAATGAAATCTCTGATGGTTCCTCTAGTTGTGTAGATTGATTCTCATGGCCTTCTTCCTCCTCTTCTTTGGTACTTAGCTCATCTAGCATAAATAATTAAGGTTATTTACATGTATGTCTAGGAACATACTTTTCATCATTATAGAAGCGCAAGCCTTTGGTCCGTCAATCCTTAGCCTCTTGACTTATGAGCCATTTACAATTTGATTGGGCATAAATTTGGATGGTAAGTTCAACCCATCTAATAGGTGGTGACCCAAAAAGTCCAACTGCCATGTCCCTTGATGCTCTGAGATTTTGCCCAAGTCTTTGCTATTGGTGGACTATTATAGATCCCTTTTTTTGCATTCAATTCCACTCTTCAACAAACCAAGCTACCCCAATGGCATCTGTTAAAGTCCAGGGTTGTTTGATATTAACATCAAATGGATGTCATCTGTCGATTCTGCTATAAAATCGCCAACCAAATAAGGTTTCAAAAAACCGTTATGTTGATGTGATAGGTTTTTAAACTCGGTTTGGTAGAGATCAATTGAAGAATTTTGCTTCAGTCTAGTAAGAGCTTCTGAGGGATCCTCATATTCCGCTGGTCCAAATCACTATAACACTGCTCGAGTGAACTTCGGCCATGTAAGGGGACCCTTAAACTTGCTTAACCACTTATGCCATTGAAAAACGATGCCTTACAAGTGGAAGGAAGCCAACTCCACTTGTTGAGCAGACTCCACTCTTTTAAATTCAAAACATTGCTCACATTTGTATATCCATCCATTGGGATCATCTCCATCAAACAATGGAAAGGAAAGCTTAAGTTTGGTCTGCTTTTTGTCCGATTAATGTATCACTTACCTCGTCTCCCCCCTTGAAATGCGTGGAGGATGAGAAATCTCTCCTTGGGAAAATGGGTTGATTTGCCGCTCTTCTCGCAGTTGAGATTGTTGAACTCGGAAGGTTTATAGCTCTGTACAAACAATTTGTAAGGTAACATCATTCCTAGCTAGAGCTTACTGAATCTCGATATGGAATTTGGCATTAGATTTCCCCTTGTGTCCATGGCTCTAGCACCAAATGATGGGTACCCATAGCAGCTTATCCTCGCATATAATATTAGGCCAATATAATATTACCACTTTGAATATCATTGATAATAAAATGTTGAAAACACTAATGATGTTGAAAACAACAAAGAAAAACAAACTTGAATATCATTGATAATAGAATGAAAATGATGGTATATTTTGTATAAGTTTAATTGCACTTTAGTATGTTTGAAATTGATACATGCAATATATTAATTTGCACTTTAATATAGGATTAATTGCACTTCTATATATTTTATATAGGTCAATAAGTTGAATAGATAATGTGTCTAAACTGTCACATGCAATACTTATCTAGTAATAATAGCATGATACCTGATTAAATTCTTAAATAAACTTTCTTATAGTTGCACACAATAAACGGGGTTGATTGAGAACTAACAAAAAATAAAAAAATAAAAAAAAATAAAAGAAAAGAAAAAAAAAATTGATAAAGAAGGGGTAGGATTAATTGACTAATACAATGTTGAAAATAATGAAGAAAACCACTACCAATATCATGGATAATAAAATAAAGATAACGATACACTTTTATATAGTATTAATTGCATTTTGATACCGTTTACTTTTAAATTTGCGCATTTGATCTCTAAATTTTACAAAATAGCCTTTAAACAATCAATTCTTCAACTTATTGCAGAATCCCTAATTTATTAAAACAAATTGATGACAGTTTTACTTAGGATATAGCTTTCCTAAACTTAATAAACACCATAATTTCTTTCCTCATGGGCTCTACTATAAATTTCTATCAATTTCAAGACAAAATTGCTACTAATTCTTTTTTTTTTCTTTTTCTTTTTAAAAATAGAATCATTAGTAATTTATGTTGCAAAATTAGAAATTAGATCAATTTGCAACAAATTGAAAAATTAAAGATTTAAACCGCTACTTTTGAATATTAAAGATTTAAACTACAAAACTTTTTAAATCAAAGGAACCAAATTATGATTAATTCCTTTATAAGTTTTAATCTATTAAGTATTTTTACCGTATTAAACTATTATATATTGTTGTTACTTTTATTATCCTTACAAACAATAATATATATAATATGATAATATCTTGTAGTAGGTGTAAGTAAAAAGAATAATTAGCAAATGAGAATTGAACGCCAAGAAAAATAGGACTCTTCAAAGAGTGCAACATATATATATATATATATATATTATCATACATTAATGCAATACAATCCTGTCAGGCCAAAAAGACAAAAAAAAAGTAATAGTAATAAAATACAATACAGTCCAATTGAAATAGTAGAATGCAATTAAAAAAAAAAAAAAAAACTCCCCTAAGGTGCTTATTTTCTTAACCCGCTTGACCAGTAAGTAAGATCTTGGACGCATTATTGAACTTAGGCTTTGAAGGGAAAACCAAATTTATTTAATTTATATATTAGGATGGTCCAAAACACAAAAAGCTAGTTTAGTTTAGTTTTGGTCCACGGTGGCAAACACGGTGGCGGAAACGGGCACGTTGGCAGCCACCACGACACGGTTGTTGGACACGCTGCGAAGAACATGATTAGGGAAAGCCCCATTGGTGGCAATCAAGGAGTATTGGGCATGCGTAATGCGATTTGGGAAGAGAAGAACGGGATTGAAATCAAGAGTAAAAGACGTGCCGTTGCCTTGAACAGCCCCGCTGGCAACGGTGGCCTTCATGCTCATTCCCATAACGCTGTTCCTATCCACAACAACTTGGTTAATTTTGTTGAAAGGTCCATTTGATTACTGCAATTGGACAATCCCAGTTCCTTTGTTGGACCCACTGAAGGTATTGTCAACAATGTTCACCTCGCCAACCACACCTTTGATGGACTTAAGGGCCACAAAAGCATCACCACGGAAGAAACTGTTGGAAATGTGAAGCTGGAGAGGGTCTTCAGCAACGATCCCCGTATAGTCCAAATAAGAATTTATGATCCGATTTTGACCCAGACCCGACTTTCTCAAATAAATCCCGGTGCCCCCAAACCTAGTGGCCTTGTTGTAGCAATGTACACCAGAGAGAGTGTTATCGTGGCCTGATACATCTACCCCAACTGCAGAAGAGAATAGGACAACGTCCGTGAGAGCATTGTTGGTGCCGGAGAGGTTGATGGCGGTACCGGTGAAGTTCCTCTCGTGAGGATCACGTCCGGCGGTGGGATGCTGGCCGAGGAATGAGTTGGTGATGTAGGTTTCAGAGCTGGAGGGGTGGACATTGATGCCTGTAGTACTGAAATGGGAAACGTAGACATTTTCAATGCTGGTTCTAAGGGCGTTTGAAAGAGAAATGCCTGCACCCCGGTGGTTAGAGTCGATCATGATGTTTTGGAAGGTGATGTACTCGAAGCTGAATGATGATGGATCGGGAGAAAGCTGTGCGGGTTCGATATCATCCACGAAGCTTTCTGTGTTTTTTGTTGGAGGTGTTTGTTTAGGCGATGCATCGATCACAGGGCTGCCTTCATGAAAATCATCTGAGGCTTGGATTGTTCCGTCTTTAATCTGTTTCAATTAGAAATTATTATTTTTTAATTATTTTTCAAATTTATAGTTAGATATGTTAGTGATTGAGCAACTGAATTTTTGTAGTGGAATGCAAGAGCTAGCTAGCGTACGTACCACAATGTTTCCTCCAGGCGGCACTTGGAGAGATTTTCTGACCTTATAAGTACCACCTTGAAAATCAGCCGTCCCAGCTTTATTGGGGACTCCAGCCGTCAAGCTCCCTTCGCTCGGTCCACTTCCTGCAGACGATAATACTGATTGAGCGCTTGGCGCTTCTGCTGCAGCCGCATCTAATAGTGACTGAATATGCTGTTGGAAAAATATCATGGATGAATATATGTAAATACATGTGGACAATTTAATACAAAATAAATAAAAATAAATATAAAATCAATAAAACATTTTAGAACCTGTAGGTCTTTGAAATTGATCTACTTTCTACAAAGGTTGACCAAGGCCTGTGTGATACCACAGTGTCCTTAAGACGTTTTACACCTACCGGTGCAGGAGTTTTGTAGTGAACGTCTCCCAGGATACAACGGCTGCAAAAAACTTTCAGATACAGCACCTCTGAAGCTTTTCTCTTCGAACTCTCTGTGTATCTTCACTTTACCACTGTTTCTTTTCCTTTCTTTTTCCTTTCTGTATTTCTCTCCAAAAATAAAATTGAAAAAGAACGTTACAGTTTTTGTAACCTTCAAACTCTCATTAGGAGTTATTCTCCCGTAAAACTCTCTCCCACTATATCAAAAAGATTATTTTATTTAAATAAATAAATAAAAATATTATATCAAAACTCAACAACCAAAACACAAATCATTCACACTAGTGGGCCTAGGCCCAACTCTAACAATCCCCCACATGAATGATTTGACTTAAAAATACAAACATGACTCTAGTGGTAAAGCTCTACAGTCGGAACCTGCATAGGATAGGTAGATGTTACTCTTTGAACCTTCCTTTTAGAGACTACATTTTCTTTACTGACTTATGGTAGAAGCGATATCTTTGAACCATTTCATCTTTTGTGTAAATGACAACATAGCCCACACATGATTCCTTCCTGATACACTTCAGTTCTCACTATTGTGTTCATTTTGGCCTTGAACACCTCCCTGGTTTTGCGAGAGTTTCTAAAGAATTGTGCTATAAACAATTCTCCTTTGAAGCGGCCACTCTTCTCTCTCACATAGATGATTCCTATTTCTTATATAATCAGCATACCTATGTATAGATTACTAAACACACTCTTATAGGAATCATTAAAAGCATACTTTTATGCTTAACCTCTTTTTATCACTGTTTCATCATAGGAATGGGCAGAGGATTAACCCCCCACAATGATCCATACTAGTCTTTACAATTGAGTTGTCCCATTGAACCTAGATCTTGGGATCTCCAGTCAACTAGGTTGGGTTTCCATCGTATTGACTTTATTCACGGGCTTCAATCCCATTCCCCTCGATGACTTCTCAACTAGTTCTCTATTTAACCCTTTGGTTAGCGGATCCGCAATGTTATCTTTTGACTTTACATAGTCAATTGAGATAACTCCAGTTGAGATTAATTGTCTAATGGAATTGTGTCTACGACGAATGTGTCTAGACTTTCCATTATACATAATATTTTGTGCCCTGCCAATCGCAGATTGACTATCACAATGTAAACTTATTGCTGGCACAGGTTTAGGCCACCTCGGAATGTCCTCTAAAAATTGGCGTAGCCATTCTGCCTCTTCACCACATTTATCCAGAGCAATAAACTCGGATTCCATAGTGGATCGAGCTATCACAGTTTGTTTCAAGGACTTCCATGTCACAGCTGCACCTGCTAATGTGAATACATAGCCACTAGTGGATTTTGAATCCTTTATATCTGATATCCAATTTGCATCACTGTATCCTTCTAATACAGCAGGATATCTTGTATAGTGCAGTCCGTATTCACGAGTATATCGTAGATATCTTAGTACTCTAACGATCCCTTTCCAATGATCTTCATTTGGATTACTCGTGTATCTACTTATTGCGTAGGTTAAGTCTGGTCTGGTACAACTCATCAAGTACATCAGACTTCCAATCACCCAAGCATATTCTACTTGAGATCACCTTCTCCTTTATTTTTAGATAAGTGTAAACTCATATCTATGGGTGTTCTGGCTATACTAGTATCATCATTACTAAACTTAGCCAGTATTTTATATACATAATGAGTTTGACTAAGAATGATTCCATTCGAAGTTCTCGTGATTTTCATACCTAAAATCACATCTGCAAGCCCCATATCTTTCATGTCAAATTTAGAATTTAACATGGCTTTTGTAGTTCGAACCATATTGTCGTCACTACCTACTATGAGTATGTCATCTACATACAAACATTGAATAACATATCCATTCTCTGTATCTTTTACATAGATACACTTGTCACATTCATTTATTTTGAACCCATCTTTTAGCATGGCATTATCAAATTTTTGATGCCATTGCTTTGAAACTTGTTTAAGTCCATATAAGGACTTTACCAATCTACAAACTTTCCTTTCTTGTCCTAGAGCAGTAAAACCCTCAGGTTGCTCCATGTAGATCTCTTCCTCTAGATCTCCATTCAGAAAGGCTGTTTTCACATCCATTTGATGTACTACAAGATCCCGCAATGCTGCGATTGCCAGTACCATCCTTATGGAATTTATCCTCGTTACTGGAGAATAAGTGTCAAAATAATCAAGGCCTTCCTTTTGCTTGTATCCCTTAATTACAAGCCTTGCCTTGTATTTATCTATTGTTCCATCTGCTTTCATCTTTCTTTTAAAAATCAATTTGTAACCCAAAGGTTTACAACCTGGAGGAAGATCTACCAACTCCCAAGTGTGATTCTGCAGGAGGGAATCAATTTCACTTTTAACCGCTTCTTTCCATAAATTCCCTTCAGGAGAATTTATGGCCTCTTGGAAGCTTTGAGGTTCACTTTCTAGCATATAAGTAAGAAAATCCGGACCATAGGAATTTTCAGTTCTTACTCTCTTGCTACGTCTAAGCTCAACTTCAGTTTCTTGTTCTTGATCACTATCATGATTATCATCATAAATAGTATCATAAGTTCGTTTAGACGTACTCGGTCCTTCTTCCACTTTATATGGAAAAATGTGTTCGAAAAATGATGCATTTCTCGATTCCATTATTGTATTCTTGTGTATATCAGAAATTTCTGACCTATACACGAGAAACCGATATGCATTACTATTCTGTGCATATCCTATGAAGATGCAATCAACAGTTTTGGGACCTATCTTCACCTTCTTAGGTGTAGGTACTACTACTTTAGCTAGACACCTCCACACTCGTAAATATTTGTAGGAGGGTTGTCTTCCTTTCCATACCTCATAAGGTGTCTTTACCTTATCTTTTCGGGGCACCTTATTTAAAAGGTCATTTGCCGACAAAATGGCTTCCCCCCACAAGTTCTGAGGTACTCCAGAACTTATCAACATTGCATTCATCATTTCTTTCAAGGTTCTATTTTTCCGTTCAGCCACACCATTTGATTGTGGCGAATATGGTGGAGTAACTTCATGTATTATGCCATGTTGAGCACAATACTCTCCGAAAGGAGTTACATACTCTCCACCACGATCACTTCTGATCACTTTAACTTTCCTGTTGAGTTGATTCTCAACTTCCATTTTATAGAGAATAAATTTCTCTATAGCCTCATCCTTGCTTTTAAGCAAGTGTACATAGCAGTATTTCGTGCTATCATCAATAAAGGTGATAAAATACTTATTATCACCTCTAGTCGGTGCGAATTTTAAATCACATATATCACTATGTATTAAATCCAAAGGTTCGTTATTTCTATCAATTGTTTGATATGATGACCTCGTTAATTTTGCTTCCACACAAGTTTCACACTTATGATTGGAATCAATTTCAAATATGGGAATATGATTTAAGTTAATTAATCTCCGCAGAGAATTAAAATTTACATGTCCTAGTCTACCATGCCATAAAATGGAAGACTCAAGCAAGTAAACAGAAGAACTACTAGCTTTATTCATTTCTTTAGGCTTTACAGTCATTACATTCAGCTTAAATAAACCATTGACTACATAGCCCTTTCCCACAAACATCCCAAATTTAGACAAAATAACCTTGTCTGACTCAAACACTAAGCGAAAACCATGTTTGCTCAGCAGCGATCCAGATACCAGATTCTTGCGAATGTCTGGAACATACAATACATTATTCAGAGTCAGCTCTTTCCCTGAGGTCATCTTCAGGATTACTTTGCCCTCACCTTGGATTTCTGTGGTAGCGGAGTTACCCATAAATAGCCTCTCCCCATTCTTCTTTGGTTCGAAGGAAGTGAACATACTTCTATCCGAACACACGTGGCGGGTCGTACCAGTATCTATCCACCACTCTCTAGGATTAGATCCCACCAAGTTCACCTCAAATATCACAGCACTTAGGTCAATATCGTCAACCTCTTTAGTGATGTCTTCCATCACTTGTGCCTGGTTCCTCTTTCTTTTTGGCAGCCTACATTCAGTAGCTCTGTGACCCATCTTGTCACAGTTGAAGCACCTGCCTTGAAATTTGGCCTTCTTGGAGATTCCTCCTTTTGGCCCTAGCTTAGAAGCTTTTCCAATTTGCTTCTTATTTTTGGAGCCCTGACCATGCTCCACAACATTAGCCTTCAACACGGCTTTCGAAGTTCTCTTATCAGACTTCCTGTTGTCATCTTCTATGCGAAGCTTGCTAATAAGAGCCTCCATATCCATCTCCTTTCTCTTGTGCTTCAGATAATTCCTGAAGTCACTCCAACTCGGAGGTAGTTTCTCAATCATGCAGGCCACTTGCAATGCTTCATTCATTATCATTCCTTCAGCAAGCATTTCCTGAATCAGCACTTGCAACTCATGTACTTGATTCATTATTGGCTTTGCATCCACCATCATGTAATCCAAGAATCGGCCTGTAATAAACTTTCCTGAACCCGCATTCTCGGTCTTGTACTTTCGGTCCAGTGTTTCCCACAACTCCTTTGCTGATTTCGTGCCACAGTATACACCATACAAGGCATCAGACAGGCCATTCAGGACATAATTCCAACATAAGTAATCGGAATTATTCCATGCATCCACCGCCATGAGAGTCTCCTTATCACTCTCTTCATTACTGGGTGGCGCATCTTCAGTCAAGTACCGCGCAAGTCCTAGGGTGGTCAAATAAAATAGCATCTTCTGCTGCCATCTTTTGAAGTTTGCTCCATTAAACTTCTCAGGTTTCTCTGCATGACTAGCAGAAGGAGGCATCTGAATTCCAGAAGTCTGAGTGGGCACAGTCCTGTTGTCTCCACTTGCCATTTCTGTATCATCACAAAAACAGAAATCAATTAGTTGTTATTTTCTATATTAACAAACTAATTATATGCAATTTCCATAAGGAAAACACACAAAAAATAATTTTTTAGGGTTTCTAAATACACCACAAAAAATTACTGTATACACCCCAAAAACACTATTCACATTCACTATTCACCGACACTGTTCATGCCACGTGTCACCATGCTGACGTGGCTAACCACCAGCTGACGTGGCACCCATGCCACATCATCATGCCGCTGACGTGGCATCGACCACATAATCAAAGTGATGATGTGGAACACGCCACGTCATCGCTCGGCATACGTGGCACCATGCCACGTCATCATCCTGTTGACGTGTCACCGCCACGTCATACCCATGCTGATGTGGCACCAGGCCACGTCATCACGCTGATGACGTGGACATGCCGCGTGTCGCTACTAGAGACAGACACGTGTCACTTGTAGCAGGACGACACGTGGACTGTCCGAGCATGAAACGTGGCTGTCCGAGAATGAGACACGTGTCATCTGTATCAGGTCGACAAGTGTTCCATCCATTGGGCGACACATGGCTCATTGTTTTTGCGACACATATAAGCCCATTTGCCATTGGACCGGGTCTCTTGGGCGTTGATCTCAATCGGGCCTGGGTCCTGGGTTGAACAGTAGCCTGTTCTAACCTGGTTTGGGCTTTAGAACTGAGTCTGACCCAATAACATTAGAAAAACCGGCCCAGCCTTTCAGAAACAGCCCAAACCCTATTTCTTTTCTTCTTCAACCTTCAACCGGGTCATTTTGACCCGGTTTCTCTGGTAAACGGGTCATACGACCCAGTAACAATTTTCCTCCTCTTTTCCACTCTCCCAGTGGCCAAAAAATTACCAAAATTACACCAAAATGTTTAGAATTTTATGGGTAATTCAATTTTGGAAAGATTTTTTATCAAAAACAAAAAATTAATAATTACCCATAAATTTTTATACCCAAAGGTTTAATAAATTTTTTTTTTTTTCAACGGTGATTCACACATAGAAATATTTAACAATAAACAATAACATAATAAACAACTTAAATTTCCACATTATATTTACATATATAAAAATTATAAAACGTCTTAAGATTGTTGGGAAAATATCATGGATGAATATATGTAAATACATGTGGACAATTTAATACAAAATAAATAAAAATCAATATAAAATCAATAAAACATTTTAGAACCTGTAGGTCTTTGAAATTGATCTACTTTCTACAAAGGTTGACCGAGATCTGTGTGATACCACAGTGTCCTTAAGACGTTTTACGCCTACCGGTGCAGGAGTTTTGTAGTGAACGTCTCCCAGGATACAACGACTGCAAAAAACTTTCAGATACAGCACCTCTGAAGCTTTTCTCTTCGAACTCTCTGTGTATCTTCACTTTACCACTGTTTCTTTTTCTTTCTTTTTCCTTTCTGTATTTCTCTCCAAAAATAAAATTGAAAAAGAACGTTACAGTTTTTGCAACCTTCAAACTCTCATTAGGAGTTATTCTCCCGTAAAACTCTCTCCCACTATATCAAAAAGATTATTTTATTTAAATAAATAAATAAAAATATTATATCAAAACTCAACAACCAAAACACAAATCATTCACACTAATGGCCCTAGGCCCAACTCTAACATATGCTCTGTGCTGTCCTTTTGCCCCGTCGGATCACCACTGAAATCTGACATGTAGTACACACGTCCTGCACCATTGCTCGTCCCCTGCATTTATACATTTGCAATGAAAATTAATTAATAAAATTCAAACTCCAAAGCGGACAATTAAATTAATTACTCATGGACATACATACCTTGGGGGGCTGAGGAGGAGCAGAACTCGAAGAGACCACAAAGTCACGGCGACCACGGATGAGAGAGGCCTTGAAGGCTTCCATTTTGCGCATGTTTCATGGTGACTGCCCATAGCAAAGTGACCAACTGGAGAACCATCTCCAATAACTGGGACGCTGATGTAGTTGAAGGGTAGCCAATGCCACGAGAATCAGCTTCCATATGATCATCTCAGCTTTCTTGCTTGCTTCCATACTTGTTACTTTCAGAATGCTAACAAGGACCACTACTATAGCTGCTTTAAATATATATAGTAGATATATATATATATATATATATGAGTGTTTTACTACGATTTGATGAGAAAATGTTACCAACTGTTATGATATTTATAGTAACAAACTTTGGATCCAATTGCTTCAATAATTGTTCAAAGTATGGGACATACTCTGACAACAAAATGAGCGTGGCTAGTTCTCAACTTTATTCCGTTCAAACGCTTTATGTCAACATATAATTAGATTGCTTCCAGTGCTCTTCCAAGTATTCTTACAGCAAAATAGTAGTTCATACACTTCTTCATTTGTTACTGTTTACATATTACACTTCTTTCCTTCTTTCTCTCTCTACTTTACTGCCTCTCTCTTTTCCTTGGTGAAGAAAATTTCTCTTCCAATTTATATATCTTTTCTCTTTCCTGTGTTTGTTCACCGTTATTTCAGCTTTAATGAGTATGCAAAAGTGGAAAAGAAGACAAATTAGGAAAAGTGTGAGGAAAGTTAGTGGAAATCGTGTTTCACGTTGTATTTTATACATTTTATTTATTTAATTGCTGAATATTTTATGTTTGTTTTCTTCTTTACAATTATTACTACTTTTTATTATTTTCCAGGATTTTAAGATTATTGAACCTTTCTCATTAATAATTGTGATAATGATGAGTTCGAATTTTCCATTTCGGATACATGTGTATTCAACACGAAAGTTTCTTACAATTAATTAATATTAATTGTGTCATATATGACAATGAATTAATTTTTTGATTCAATTAGTTAATTAGTATATGAAAATATACTGCTCCTCTCTCTTCCTTGGTGAAGAACATTTTTTTTTTTAAGTATATTTTTTAATGTGTTTCTATTCCTTCTTTCAGTTTTAGTAAGGAAAAGTAAACGAGAAAATGGAAATTAGTTAGAAACCTGTGACGAAAGTTTGTGGAAATCATGTTTACAATCTTTTTTTTTTTTTTTTTTTTTTTTTGTGGGTACTCCTCACTGTTTGTTCATTTTTCTAATTAATAACCATACAAATGGTTCTAGATGTTTTTACTTAATTTTTGATATTGTTGTGTGAGGATTCAAATCGATCGGATTTTATTCTGCACGAACAAGATCATTTCAGATGGTGTTGAAAATGAGACTATAATTTAATGGTATGTCTTTTTTTTTATGAAATTTAAAGTGTGGAATTGCCTTTTATTGATTGCTGGAATTCAATAAAGGAGGTAAATATTTGGACGTAGATTTGGGCTTGTAAAAGATAATACTGTTGTGGCCGTGGGCGAACCCAAAAACTTTGTTAGTGCTACATTGTATAGTGATTTATGTATATATATATATATATATATTATATTTTCAAAAGTAGTGTTAATGTAAATTGTTGCATTAAGTAGAAAAATTTTCATCTGTAAATTTTCAATCATGATTTGTTTACTACAATTTAGAGTAACACTAAAATGTTTTTAAAAATAAAAAATAAAAAATATCATTAACTTTTATGCAAAATTAAAAAATATAAGTTAATAAAATAGAGATTTTAATGATACAAACATTCATTAATGCTAAAGTTAATCAAATATTTACCAAATAAAATTATAATAATGTGACAATATTTAATTGTATTTTTAATTCACTTATTTATTTAAAGTTTGTTATATAATTATACTAACTAATACATATCATATATTATATAAACTTGATGAACATTGACAACGAAATAAAGGAAAATTTAAATTGAATAATGTTTAAATTATAATTTTATGGGTTTTGCTATTTTTCATGGTGATAACAACTTATGAACTATTACTAACATTTAAATTGCTAATTAGTTGTATTTGATTGTCTATTTTATTTGAAAATTTTAATTTGAAAAAAAGAAACCTTGGTACATAACTTTTTGATAGTATCAAATGACAATAAATTTCAATAACGATGGCAAACAGTTTTTTTATAATTTTATACGTTTCTTCTTCCAAATATTTATTCTTTTCTTATCTTTCAGCAGCTCTTCTTCTATCACTTTTTCTCTTTTTTCTTTCTTTGTTTTGAATCTTCCATTTCATTTCTTTCTTTTGCCGCCCATCTCACTCTCATCTCCACCTTTCTTGAACTTTCTCTTGTGCTACTCTCCCTCTTTTACAAGTACATATAAAAGATGCATAGTATACAACAAAAACGAAATCTTACAACAATGGTAAAATCTTCCGGAACTACTTATACCAATAAAGAAGAAAAAAAAAAAAAAAATCTTCTCCGACTGCGGGACTACAAAAAATGGAGAATTGGCCAAATGAAAAAAAAAAAAAAAAAAATCTAACTACTCATAAAAACTACTAATAGAAAGGTTTTCTCTTTAGCTACGCCTCCTTTCCGTTCTACTTAAATGCCCTGCTACCAACACGAACTCTTTAGAGAGATAATAAAAAAGCCCCAGCAACCAACAGACCACCATTTTTTATTTTACTTTTTCTAGGAGTTGGAAACACATCATACTCGTCATTTTGAGATTGGGTATCTGTTCTTTCGGGATATTACAATTGGATCTTGAACTTAATTTTAGATATTTGGCATTTTAACACTCAAAATTTTCTGGGAGGACAGTCTTCCAAGCTAATTCAGTTCTGTTTATCTATTTATTTATTTATTTTGGTATAAATGTCCATTGACAGGGTTTTTATTAGAAATTAACCATATATTTTTAAAAATTAAAAGTTTGGCCCAAGTATAGTCCAAGATGCACTTAAATAGTCATTTAATTTCAAAACATCTTAAAAAATAAGAATGTAAAAAAAAAAAAAAAAAACAACTACACGTAGGAAGAAATTTTAATTCTTGACCCCCCCCCCCCCCCCCCCCCAAAAAAAAAAAAGGGAAGAAGGAGAAACTAGCATTGCTCATCTTTCCTTGTGGGTTTCCTCCGAGTAGTTTTTTTTGTTTTTTTTTTTTAAAAAACTTTTTTGTCTTTTTAAGATGTTTAGAAATGAGTATTTAGGTCCATTCAGGCCTATGCTTGTGTCAAACGTTTAATTTTTAAAAATACATGGTTAATTGTCAATAAAAGTGTGGCCAAATAAACATATATGCAAAAAAAAAAAAAAAAGAGGAATAATGTGGCTGGGCCCCCAGGCTCCCCTCCTCCTCCCCATCCCCCTAAGACTCGATCCCGAGCACATACAGGCTGTTAAAATGGTGAAAAGTATTAGCAATTTATTTAATGGTCCATGGGTTGTTATCACCATTCTTGAAAAATAGCAAAACCCATAAAATTAAAATGTAACCTAAGCCTTTATTATATGGTTATCAATGTTTATCAAAGTTATCAATGTTAAAGATATTATTGGTAAGCATAATTATATAATCTAAAGTAAACTTTTAAATAGATAAATAAATAAAAAATAATTAAATAATAACATATCATCACTATTTAATAAATATTTTGATCATTTTGACATTTTTGAATATTTGTATCATTTAAAACCTCTTTTTCATTTACGTATACTTTTAGATTTTTAATTTTGCATAAAAGTTTATCATAATCGTCAAGAAATTTTTTTTAAAAAGAAATAATTTAATGTTACTCTAAATTGTAACAAATAAATCATAATTACAAATTTATAGATGAAAAATTTTCTACTTAATGCAACAGTACATCAACATTACATTTGAAAATATAATTTTATTATATATATATATATATATATATATAAATCAATAGACAATGTACTGGGTCAGGCCACGGTCACAACATCATACCCATATCTACTTGGAAATATTGTTCTCTTATATTGAATTCCAAAAATTAATAAAAAGAATTCCCAAATACCCTTTAAATTCCATTAAAAAAATACCATTTAATTAGTCTTACCATCAACACCATCTGCAATCACCTGTTAATAATAATCCGAATTTAAATCATCGCACCACAATATCAAAAAGAAAATAAAAACATGTAAAGCCATTTGTATGGTTATTAATTAGAAACAACAAGGGAAAAAACCGTGAGTGTTGACCCCCCAAAAAAAAAAAATATGTGTCTAAAATTAGATAAGGCTTAAGGGGTAGTTAACTACTTATTTATTGTAGCTTTAATCTTGTGAAATTTAAATCCAAAAAAGAAAAAAGACAACAAAAAAGAGAGAGAAAATCATCAATTAAATTGAAGTTCAACTTCAACATTCCAAAAAAAAAAAAATATATACCAAAAAAAAAACCACAAAAAAAGGAGAGGAAATCTTGGAATTTTTTTGTTTTTTTGTTGGAATTGGATTTGAAAAAAATTAAATTCAAATTCAATTTTAAATTTAAATTTCTTTTCAAAAATATTTTATTTGATTTTCATCCTATATAAATAGGGGTGAAATACAAAGAAAAAAAAAAGGGGGGGGGGGGGGGGGGGGGGGGGGGGCGGGGTGGGGGACAGACATTCTGCAAAAAAAATAAAAAAGAAGAGTAAAAAAATAAAAAAATAAAAATAAAAAGACAGTTTTAGAAGCAAAACAAAAAGGTGATTACAAATCTACTTCTTATATTTTATTGGTTTCTTCTTCTAACCAAATATTGTTTGGATTTATTTTTTAATATTGTGGTCTGAAAAAGTTCTGTAACTATTCCTAAAGCTTATGATGAATATTGATAAATAAATTCAATTTAATAATACTTAGCTTTAAAAAATCCCATGAGTATTCCTAATAGGCATCATAGGTGCTTGTTGATGCTGAAATTTGGACAGCTTCCAACTAGGCCAAATGCTAACGCAGCAACTGGAATGTACTTTATGGAACTGCAAAACAAAGGATAGAAGAGCAAAGTAACCTTGGCACCGGTGTGATACCGGCCAAAGGCACTCCGACGCTCAAGTCAAATCACAAACTCACAGACTTTCATGGACTCAATAACTGTAGTTGATTATATTTTTTAGCGTACATCTAATGGGGGTGCATCTCCTTTTTTTTTTATCATAATGAATTGGATTATATTATCTAGTTGATAATAATAATCTAGGCTGATTTTCTAGGAATTCTGTTGTCTGGTTTTGACTTCCATTTGAATTATGTTTGAAATGATTTTGCGAGATTTTGACTTATCTTGATTGGATCCTCTTTTTTTTAGGATTCGAAAATCTCGATATTTGCTCAAGTATTGTTTTTGTTTCTATGCTCTTTCTGGGTAGTTCTGTTTTTATATCGGATCATGCAATATTGCGTCTTACCTTCGGATAATTTGTCTCGGTCAAGATGTCCGAGGTTAATTATTTCGGATGTATTGGTCTTTGACCCGAGTCATCCCTTTTTAATTGAGCCATTGTAGCTATTAGGATATTACCGTTGACGTTGCTGCTTACTAGACAAACTTTGCTGATGTGTCGTTATCGAATTATTTTACCCATATAGTTACCCCCCTGAACTCTTGTGAGTGTAGAGTTACGTCACTTGGAAGAGTCGTAATCTTTTTAAGCACTTCATTTATTGGCATCTTTTGACTTCTTCGTCTTTTCAACTTTCTCTTAAATGAGGTTAACAATCCTAACCGTTGGATGCACAAAGGACGGTCATAAACTTTTCATAAAGGATATGAAAAACTTTTCTCCTTATTTTGTAACTCAACGTTTTGTGGAGCCTTGTGGAGCCCTAACAAGTATGGAGCCCGAACCAGAAATTTATTATTTCTTTCCTAAAACTATGCTGACTGAAGAAGATCTAGCGTGGGTCCTTGAACCTTTAACTTCCTTTTTTCATCGAGTCGCTTTTGCATTTGGTGCTTCTTTTGACTTTCCGGTTAGATTTCTATCCATAACTTTTGATTTTTTTTAATTTTTTTTTTGTCAATGTATCTATTTTCCTTTGCCGGCTTAAGATGTCGACTCCCAAGGACAGTGCTGAAACTTTTAGCTAGCATAGGGATTCACCTGCTAGTAGTAATGATATGTCTTTTTCTAGTGACAATTTATACGCTTCTTGGGTCGAAACTAGAATGAAATATACTTACGATCCAATCCCTTCCGATGAACTTGGTGAAGGTGAAGGAAATGAGGAATCTGTTCCTTTGGCCAAGGACAAGAAGCCTTATCCAAATTACTTTATTTCTATTTATAAAATTGTAGATGAGTTAAGCAGTATCCGAACTAGATATGGGATACCTGATTTGGTTAGGTTAACTCCAGCCATAAAGGAAGAATGCGCACCCTTGCGTCATCCTGGATGTGTGTGCATGTACGAATAATTTTTTGATTTAGGTATTCGTCTTCTCTTCCTCCTTTTATTCGCGAGTTCTTTTCATATTTCAATCTTTCTCCTGGCCAGTTAATGCCCAACACATGGCGTTTTCTTCTATCCACTCAAATTTTGATTAACCTTCATAACATTAACTTGCGAGTAAATACTATCCTATTTTGGTACGAAGCAAGAGAGAATTTCCGAGACTATCACCCATATATTTTGCATGCACGCCAAAACAAAAAATTATTCACCGAGACTTCTTCTAGTGACAAATATTGGAAGAAAATATATTTTTTTGTTTTGGGCGAATGCGGTTGCAAGGTCCCAAATTTGAGGCCAGTTAGGATAGAATGGAATTTATTTTTTGGTGAGCTTATCTATCATTTTGCACTTTGATGTACGAGTTTCCCTCTTTTAGTTTTTGATTGTGTACATTACTCTTTGCAGATCCTAACTTGAACTCTCTTCCAGAGTATTCCGAGGATCAAATTGGAGCTTCAATTCAACTTGTGTCTGTAGAAGTCCTTTCCTTACCCAAAATTCTTACTGCTGAGAATTTTGAAAAAGCAGGTCTTCACATGGCTAGTGAGAGAATTGTTGCTGATATGGACCCATTAAAGCTTTAAAAGGTTAGGGAAGCCAACAAAACCAAGGCCCAAAAAAGGAAAGAAGCCGCTGAAGCATCCCATGCCTATGACGTTGCATGTGAGAAACGCCAGGCTGTTCCCTCGGCTTTGCAAACCGATGAGGTAGCTCAGGTTGTCACATCTAACCCTCCTATCGGTTCTACAATTTTGGCTGGTTCTTCTACAAACCAAGGGGAGAGAAGTCAACCATCAAAGAAGGTGAGATCTGAAGGTGTTGGCGATGTCCGAACATTCTCTGTCTTTGGTAAATACTGTTGTACATACATGTTTCATTTTTGTTATGTGCTTTTCCTAAAGGTTTCTTAATTCGCAAATTGGATCAAGATTTGCTCAATTTTAGTGTGGCTATGCTTCCTCCCAAGAATGAGAATAAGATGGTAAATTATTCCTCTTCGTCACTCCTAAAGCAAGCTGCTACTCATATGCATTTGATGGCTCGAAATTGTATAGTGGCTGCTGAAAGGGTTAAACCCTTGGAAGACAATGTGAAGAGATTAACCATCTTAAATACTTCTTTAACTTAGAAGAGCCATGATCCTGAGACTTCGTTGCTCGCATTTAAGGAGAAAATTGCTAAGATGGCGAAGGAGAAGTACAAGTTAATATCAGAGCTTGAGGTTACAAAGAGATATCTGATAAAAAATTACGGAAGCCTTGAAAATTTCCAAGGATTTAAAGAAGGCTATGGTTTTGGCGAGTCTTTACAAAGCCAATTGCTCAGACAAGGGGTATCATTGCGGCAAGTATGAGTGCGAAAAGAAGTACGCAGTTGGGGATCCTCCAGCCGCATCTCCTACTGTCTCTTTGTTGAGCGGTGCTATTTTTAAACTCTCGGACGTTGAGGATGAGGATGAAGTTTTGGGTCCGATTTCTCTCATCATTATTAGGGAAGATGAGAATCCTGATGCTGCAGCTGAAAATTCTAAACTTGATAAATGATGTACCTTTCTTATCTTTGGATAAATTTTGTTGACACATCCATTTATGTTTGTAGATAAACATAATTTTTTTGCTCTCCTTTATAGCTTATGGATAAACATTGCTTGCTATCCTCGGGAATTTTTTTTTTTTTTTTTTTACTTCTATTGTGTCCGAATAAATCCAGTTGCAATTTTATTACTTTACTGAATGTAAATACATTAATTACATTTTGTAGCCTTTCAATTTCAGAAGAATGATGTTGAATAATAAATTCTCAAATTATCTGAGTACCAATTCCTCGGAATAATTTTATCTCTAACCTGAATTTTATATGTTCCTGGCCGAACAACCGTGGTAATTTTGTAAGGTTCTTTCCAGTTTGGTCCTAATTTCCCAACATTACGTTCTTCACCCCCATGAAAAAAAATTTCTGAGGACTAAGTCCCCTTCTCGAAAGATCCAACGCTTGACTGTCAAATTATAATGTTTTGCTGCTTTCTACTAATATTGTGAAAGTCTAATAGAAGCAGCTTCTCTCATTTCTTCAGTTTCATCAATCATTTGATTCATTAGCTAATCATTATGCTATCCAAGGTTTCCACTTGTACATAGATTCCTTTATGATATCTCGGCAGGAATGACTGCTTCAGTTCCATAGACGAGAGAAAATGGGGTTTGATTTTTCGGGGTTCGGACTGTTGTCCTATAAGCCCACAGGACTCCTGGGAGTTTTTCGGCCCATAATCCTTTTGAATCCTCTAGTCGCTTTTTAAAAGTATTCAGTATACTCTTGTTTGATGCTTTTGCCTAGCAATTTCCTTGTGGATGTCTTGGTGAGGAGTATCAGAGCTCTGTCTTCAATTCCTTGCAGAAGTCTCTGAACCCTTTGCTGATGAACTAGGACCCATTATCAGAGATTAACATCCTGGGTAGACCGAACTTGCATATGATAAATTTCCATACGAAATTTATCCAATGAGACTCTATGATTTTTGGGTAGGCTTCGGCTTCAATCCACTTTGAGAAGAAATCGGTTGCTACCAAGATGAACTTCCATTGTCTCGGAGACACAGGAAAGGGACCCACTATATCAGGTCCCCACTGGATGAAAGGCCAGGGACTTGATACGTGTGTGAGTTCGTTTGCTGGCACGTGGTGTAAAGGAGCAAACCTCTAGCATTTATCACATTCCTTCATGTACCTTTCACAATCTCTCACCAAGGTCGGCCAGTAGAAACATTATAGCCTTATTTTTCTAGATAGTGCTCTTCCCTCGGAATGATTGCCACAATGGCCTTCATGCACTTCGGCCATGACTTTTAATGCTGCTGCTGGTCCTAGACACTCAATAGAGGCCCTAGACGGGATCTTTTGTAAAGTTCTCCTACGAGGATATAGTATTTGGCCGACCTCATTCTCAATTTCCTTGCTTTAGATTTATCTTATGGTTGTCCACCACTGTTAATATATTCAAAGATTGGGGTTATCCAACTTTTCTCTTCAACCTGATCAGTTACCAAGAGATTTTCTTCCTCGGACATACTTTTGTTCAAAAGATACTTTATGGGGATGGTTCTCTTGCGATTAGATTTAACTGAAAAGGTTATATTCACTAGAGCATTTGCATGACTATTTTCATCCTTTGGCAGTTGCTTTATCTCAATATCCTCGAACTTCTCTGTCAACTGTTTCACATTTCGCAAGTACGCTGCCATCACGGGGTTAGTAGCCAAAAAATTCCCATTTACTTGGTTTACTACCAATGCTAAATCACTGTGTATCTTTAGCCTCCATGATCCAAACTTGTGAGCCAAATTCAATACTGCGATCAAAGCCTCATACTCTGCCTCATTGTTTGAAGCTTGAAATCCGAAGTAGAGGGAATGGTCCATAAGCTCTCCAGTTGGCGTTTTCAGCAGTATTCCAGTTCCCAAACCTTTTTCATTTGAAGATCCATCTACGAATAGGTTCCATAACCCAGAGTTCTTTGGACCGGCCCTTCTTGTGACTCTGCTTCGAATATTGCAAACTCGACTATAAAATCGGCCAATATTTAAGATTTAATAGCTGACTTTGGGACATACACGATCCCATGATCTACAAGTTCTACTGCCTACATTGCCATTTATCCTGCTAGATCGGGTTTATGTAGCAGAGATCATATAAGGTATGCTGATACAACCTCCACTTTGTTGCTCTGGAAGTATGGCTTGATCTTTCTGACCATAGTCACTAGTGCTAGTACTAGTTTCTCCATCTTTGTTGCTCTAGAAGTATGGCTTGATCTTTCTGACCATAGTTACTAGTGCTAGTACTAGTTTCTCCATGTTCGTGTATCGGGTTTCAGTATTTGACAAAATCTTGTTGCCGTAGAAATTGGATGCTGTCTCTACCCTCAATCTTTGTTAAAATCAAACTATTTGCCTTGTCTGATACTGCAAGATACAATTGATGTACATCTACGGGATTCAGCTTCACTAAAAGGGGAGGTGAATTGAGATATTCCTTCAACTCTTGAAATGCTGCTTCACATTCATCAGTCCAAACAAAATCTTTACATCCTTTCAGGACATTGAAAAATTTATAACTTCTATCTGAGGACCTTGATATAAATCGGCTTAAAGCTGTGATTCTGCTGTTCAACTTCATCACTTCTTTTCTAGTCCAAGGTGAGATCATGTCAATCAGGGCTTTGATTTGTTTCAAATTTGCCTTGATCCCTCTTTGAGTAACGACATGTCCGAGAAACATTCCTTCCAGGACTCCGAAGGTGCATTTCGACAAGTTTAACTTCATTCTGTATTTTTCTAATACATTGAAGTTTGTCCCAAGTGATCTAAATGATCTTCAGCTTTAGCTGACTTTACAAGCATGTCATCTATGTATACCTCCATCGTCTTTCCGATTTGGTCTTTAAACATTTTATTCATCACTCTCTGATAAGTCCCACCTGCATTTTTAAGACCAAAGGGCATTACCTTATAGCAGTATATTCCTCGGTCTATCACAAATGAAGTCTTCTCTTGATCTTCTGGGTGCATCAGAATTTTATTATATCCTAAATATTCATCTAAAAAACTTAACATCTCATGGCCACCTGTTGCATCTACTAAGGTTTCGATCATTGGGAAGGGGAAACTATCTTTCGAAGACACCTTGTTTAAGTCAGTAAAGTCAATACAGACTCATGGCTTTTCATTCTTTTTCATTATACCACCACATTTGCTAGCCATTCTGGATAATGGACCGCTCGGATGAGTCCACTATCTTCCAACTTCTGTATTTCTTCATTAATGATCCGACTTCTTTCAGGTGCGAATTTCCTTCTCTTTTGTTTAAGCTTGTGATTTGGATCTACATTCAGTTGATGTGTGATTACCTCTGGATCTATTCCTTCTATGTCTGAAACATCCTAAGTGAAACAGTGACTTCTCTCTTTTAGAAAACTCAAAAGTCGTTCTTTCATCTCTTTGGATAGACTTGCTCCGATTCTAACTTTTTGACTTGGCTTTATCTCATCCAGGGCCACTTCTAGAATTGTCTCAGGATTCTCAACTTCATTCACCTCTTTTCTCGAAATCTCGAGGTTCCGTGGTTGCTATTTATCCCCATAAGTTTTTCCCTTCATGGTGGCCATGTAGTAACTTTGGGCGCTCACTTTATCACTTTTTATAAACTCGATTTGGTCTCCAAAACGGAACTTCACTACTTGATGATAAGAAGATGGTATAGCTTCCATTGAATGGATCCAAGGTCTCCCTAAGACGGCATTGTATGCAGAATCCGCATCAATTACCATCATTTTTATAGCACTGTCTTACCCTTGGTGAGAATGGGCATGGTCACTTTTCCCATAACTCGGCTCGTCTCCCCATTGAACCCGACCAAGTTCATGGCAACGACCTTTTCTATACTGTTACTTTTCCACTTCATTTTGTTTAGTATTGATAAGAAAATGACATCGACCGAACTACCGGCATCTACTAAGATTCTAGAGACTAAGTTGTTTGCTATGCCCATTTTGATCAGTGCATCATCATGTGGCATGTGCAAACCTTTCTTGTTGTGATCTGAGAACACGATTAGGAGTGATGATTCTAGCTTGGGAGTTTTTGGGCTAGGGGAGCTTACCGATGCCACTTCTACTAGCTTGATATGCTGCTTTCTTTCTTTCATCGAAGTTCCACCACCTGCAAAGCCGTCGTGGATGGTATTGATGATGTTATCGTATTTTTTTTTAGGTTCTTCATCCTCCGTGTCCAGCTTCTTTCCTTTCGACATAAATTCTTTCAAGTACCCTCTCTTGATGAGGGTTTCAATCTCCTACTTCAGCTATCTACACTCTGCAGTAAGATGATCGTAGTCATTGTGAAAGGCCCAGAACTTCCCTATGTCTCGGAGTCGAGAATCTGTTGTCATTTTCTTTGGCCATTTCACGTACTTAGAACTTCCCTTCTAAGTGTTCAACCAGATGTTCGGGGTGACCGTCAGAGAATAGTATTTGAAAGGATCGCTATCTTCATCTTGCCTTCTTCTTTTGACCATTGTTGCCTTTATTTGGGATGTAAAGGAGGTTTCTGCCGAGACAAAGTCCGATCTACTTCCATCACGGGTTCTTTTATAAAGCAAAAATTTGTTCACCTCGGGTGGGATTATCTTGGGAAGCCATTGCCAAAATCCTCAATAGATCTTTTTGTTTGCTGTTTACTCCTCTACCTGGCACACCAAACTGTTGATGCTGAAATTTAGATAGCTTCAAGCTAGGCGAAATGCTGACACGGCAACTAGAATGTACGTTATGGAACTGCAAAACAAAGGATAGAAGAGCAAAGTAACCTTGGCACCGGTGTGGTACCGGCCAAAGGCACTCCGACACTCAAGTCAAATCATAAACTCATTGACTTTCTTGGACTCAATAATTGTAGTTGATTATAGTTTTTAGTGTACCTCTAACGGCAGTGCCTCTCCTTGTTTCTTTTTCTTTTTTTTTATAATGAATTGGATTATATTATCTGGTTGATAATAATACTCTAGGCTGATTTTTTGGAAATTCTATTGTCCTGTTTTGACTTCCATTTGAATTCTATTTGAAATGATTATGTGAGATTTTGACTTATCTTGATTGGATCCTCTTTTCTTTTATGATTCAGAAATTCCAATATTTGCTCAAATATTGTTTTTGTTTCTATACTCCTTCTGGATAGTTCGGCTTTTATATCGGATCCTATAATATTGCGTCTTACCTTCGGATAGTTTGTCTCGGGTAAGATGCTCGAGGTTAATTATTTCAGATGTATTGGTCTTTGACCCGAGTCAACCCCTTTTAACCGAGGTACTATAGCTATTAGGATATTACCGTTGACATTGCTGCTTACTAGACAAACTTTGCTGACGTGTCTTGCAAGGTGTCCTTATCGAATTATTTTACCCATACAGTGCTAATTTTTAAAACTTAGCTTAAAAGTCTTGATAAATTATTTTGCTTATTATAAGTGTTTAAAATCAAGGGATCCTGCATATGAGCTTGAATATAAAATTTAATGCATGTTAATGTTCTAGTGCACTAAAAGTGTAAAAGATAAAATGTATACCTTCAGCAAGGTGTCCAGTGAAAAATCATTCGGGAAAGAAGCCGGATAAAAAGACCTTCAGGGATAAGCTGAATTTTGTTAAAAGAAAGATGTATGAAATTCATTTTTGTCCTTTCTTTAGAAATTGCATGGTTTTAAAGTGTATATAAAATTAATCTCATTTTTAATCATGATGACAAGCTAATTAAATAAGATAAAAGAGAAATTCTACTTGCACTTCTAAAAATACTTTATCCAGTCCCATTATTTTAAAATACCAAAAATGTCCAAATCTTAATTTATTTTTTTTTCTTTTTTTTTTTTTTTTCCAATCCAACCAGTCATCACAGTGTTCACCCCATCCGGCACCCGTTGCAGATTTCCAATGACGGAATCATTGCCTTTGTGTTTGTCAATCTTCTTGGATGGTAGTCTGTTAGCCAAAAACTATTGAAAAATGATAAGATGAGTTTGATCAAACTATATTGTTGGATTCCTTTCACACCCACGGTTTCTTCCATATTTTTTGTTGAGAGAAACTGACGAGGTGGGTAAATTAAAAGAAGATATTGAAAATGGTGAAAAAAGCGATGGAAATCAAACTATGCTGTTGGAATCCTCTCATACCCACTAAATTCCAACACGTTTTTGGATGAGAAAAATGATTTTGGGTGGCAAATCAAACCATGTTGATTTAGCTTGAAACATATTACAGTTGATAGTTGAAGTATTTTTTTATTTTTATTTTTTTTTTTTAAAAGAGAGAGGATATTTTTGGTATTTCATAATGTATGGAATTGTAAAGAGATAAAATGAAAGTGTAAAAAGAATCACTCGAAGATAAAATTTCTTTATTGCTCTCGAAACCGCAGGCCCAAACCAAAAAAAAACAAAAAGAGGATTAAAAAGAGTGTAAATGCATCATATGAGACTTGATTTCTTCACTTATTATTGAATAAATAATAAAATTATTAAACAATGAGAGTTGGTAATGGCAGGCTACGGTGAACAAAAGGGGGAACATCTCTTATCATCTGGGGTTGCGTGCAAATTATTTAAAAGTTTTTGCAAAAGAAGCTTCGACTTTATTGTAGAGCTATACAAGGATTTACGCCTCGTGTAGCGTGCAGATGATTATAAAAAAAAAAAAAAGAAGGTTAATAAAATTGATTTGGTCGGGGCTGAAAAGAATTGTGGACAGTACCACAAGCCAAATGAGTTCTGTTTATTCATTGATTTGATCAAAGCATCTTTAATACCTTTTTTTAATAAAATTTATATCGTATGGATTTTGAAAAATATTTATATTTTTATAATATTTTTTTATTTAATAAATAATATTTTAAATAATTTTTTAATGGATTCTGTTGATATAATATTTTTTTATTTAATAAATAATATTTTAAATAATTTTTTTAATGGATTCTGTTGAAAATGTTGTAATATGTTAATGTGTAATTTTTTATTTTAAAATTATATTTAATTAAAAAAATTAAAAAACTATGCATGAGTTATTTTTTTTAACAAAAATCAATAAAAATAAATAAAATACTGATTTAATCTATTTAATAAAACTTTCAAAAATAGATAGTATTTTTTATAATTTCTATTTATTTTGTTGTCACATCAGTTTGACAGAACTAATGCACAAAATTATTGAAGATAATTTTTTTAAAATCTTATCTATTTATCTGATATACCAATAGATTTTTAAATAAACACAATCAATTTACAGAGCTATTAGAGATGCTCTTAGAAATTAACCATATATTTTTAAAATTAAAAGTTTAGCCCAAGTATAGATCAAGATACACTTAAATAGTCATTAAATTTCAAAACATCTTAAAAAATAAAAATGTAAAAAAAAAAAACAAATCTACACGGAGGAAAAAAATTGAATTCTTAAGGGAAAAAAAAAAAAAGAAAGAAGAAGAATAAGGAGAAACTAGCATTGGCCATCTTCCCTTGTGGGTTTCTTCCAAATAAATTTTTTGCTTTTTTTTAAGATGTTTAGAAATGAGTATTTAGGTCCATCCAGGTCTATGCTTGTGTCAAACTTTTAATTTTTAAATATACATGGTTAATTGTCAATAAAAGTGTGGCCAAATAAACATTTATGCCAAAAAAAAAAAAAAACTATTATTTATTATTGTTTTGGGTATATTTAAATTCTTGGAATATTGTCCTCCCAAATAATTTTGAGCGTTAAAATGGCGAAAAGTATTAGCAATTTAATTAATGGTCCATGAGTTGTTATCACCATTCTTTAAAAATAGTAAAAAACCCATAAAATTAAAATATAACCTAAGCCTTTATTATATGGTTATCAATGTTTATCAAAATTATCAATGGTAAAGATATTATTAGTTAGCATAATTATATAATCTAAAATAAACTTTTAAGCAGATAAATAAATAAAAAATAATTAAATAATATTATATCATCACTATTTAGTAAATATTTTGATAATTTTATCATTATTGAATATTTGTATCATTAAAACCTCTTTTTCATTTACATATACTTTTAGATTTTTGATTTTGCATAAAAGTTGATCATCATTGTCAAGAATTTTTTGTAAAAAAGAAATAATTTAATGTTACTCTAAATTGTAACAAATAAATCATAATGAAAAATTGATAGATGAAGAATTTTATATTTAATGCAACAGTACATTAACATTACATTTGAAAATATAATTTTATTATATATATATATATAAATCAATATACAGTGTTAATAATAATTCGAATTTAAATCATCGCACCACAATATCAAAAATAAAATAAAAACATGTAAAGCCATTTGTATGGTTATTAATTTGAAACAACAAGGAAAAAAACCGTGAGTGTTGAACCAAAAAAAAAAAATATGTGACTAAAATTAGATGAGGCTTAAGGAGTAGTTAACTACTTATATATTGTAGCTTTAATCTAGTCAAATTTAAATCCGAAAAAGAAAAAAGACAACAAAAGAGAGAGAGAAAATCATCAATTAAATTGAAATTCAACTTCAACATTTAAAAAAAAAAAAAAAGAAGTGGAAATCTTGGAGGTTTTTTTTTTTTATTTGGAATTGAATTTGAAAATAATTAAATTCAAATTCAATTTTAAATTTAAACTTCTTTTCAAAAATCTTTTATTGGATTTTCATTCTATATAAATAGGGGTGAAATACAAAGGGGGGAAAAAAAAGGGGGGACAGACATTCTGCAAAAAATAAAAACAGAAGAGGAAAAAAAAAAAAAAAAAAAAACGAGACAGTTTTATAAGCAAAACAAAAAGGTGATTACAAATCTACTTCTTATATTTTATTGGTTTCTTCTTCTAACAAAATATTGTTTGGATTTATTTTTTTAATGTTCTGGTCTGAAAAAGTTCTGTAACTATTCCTAAAGCTTATGATGAGTATTGATAAATAAATTCAATTTACTAATACTTAGCTTTAAAAAATCCCATGAGTATTCCTAATTGGCATCATATGTGCTAATTTATAAAATTTAGCTTAAAAATCCTGATAAATTAGTTTGCTTATTATAAGTGTTTAAAATCAAGGGATCATATGAGCTTGAATATAATATTTAATGCGATGTTAATGTTCTTGTGCGCTAAAAGTGTAAAAGATAAAATGTATACCTATAGCAAGGTGTCCAGCTAAAAATAATTCGGGGAAAGAAGCCGGATAAAAAGATCTGCAGGGGACAAGCTGAATTTTGTTAAAAAAAAAAAAAGATGTATGAAATTCATTTTTGTCCTTTCTTTAAAAAATTGCTTGGTTTTAAAATATATATAAAATTAATCTCATTTTTAATCATGGTGACCAGCTAATTGAATAAGATATAATTACTTTATTGCTCTCGAAAACACAGGTCCCCCAAAAAAAAGAAACAACAAAGTGTAAACATCATATGAGACATGATTTCTTCACTTATTATTGAATAAAGAATAAAATTATTGTACAATGAGAGTTGGCAATTGCAGGCAACGGTGAACAAAAGAGGGAACATGTGGGTTTGCGTACAAATTATTTAAAAGTTTTGCAAAAGAAGCTTTGACTTTATTGGAGAGATATAAAAGGATTTACGCCTCGCGTAGCGTGTAGATGATTAAAAAAAAGGGGTTAATAAAATTAATTTGGTCAGGCCGAAAAAGAAGTGGTAGGGAATAAAAGTATCGTTCACCTCGGGGTTTGTGCGTTGGAAAAGAATGAAACTCATTAAAGTGACCTCCACTAATTACTTACTTTTATGGCTCGCTGTGACACGTTTACCTTTCATCATTCCCCACCGATCGATGTCACGTTTCTAACGTTGTCCTTCGATCAGACCTCTTTACATCTGATCCACATAGAATCCGACCCCATAAACGGATTTGAAAGACAAGGAAATATGCACATAAACCGAGAGTCCACCTCAAAGCAAAACCACAAGCTAGAGGCAAAATTCGATTCCTTTTTTTACATGATTGCTAGCAAAAGTCGTCTGAAAATCGTATCAGGGCGAGAGTTTGGGCGAGGTTTGCATGTGATTGAGAGGGATGTTAATCTACTTAGGATGTGTTGTTGTTCTTGTGATACATAAGTTTTTTGGTTTAAAATTTAATAAAATTGTTCTTTCTAAATTTCCAAATCAAATAACCTAAACAAATTAAATTGGATTACAAATTGAATTCCAAAAATTTCAAAGTTTTCCAAAATTATTTCAATGAATTACAATTGACTCGATTCCTCAAAAGATACCAAGGCAGGCTAGTCCAACATCAGATGCAGTTCAAATTTTCAAATAAATCATCCAAATTTCAAATTTCAAAGTTTTCAAAATTAAATTATAATTTTTCTAAATAAAATAACAAAAATCTTTTGAAAACTACTAGTGGATTGATCCCTTTATAAGGGGTATGTAGTGTCAGGGATAGTGCCCTACAAGCATATTTATTGTAAATATGCATTATTGAGTAACAAATAAAGTTATAGCTATTTTTATATTTGCTTATATGTATTATTAGTGATACTTTATAAATACCATGAAAATTTCAAATTTATAAATGTGACCTTAAATCAAATATATAATTGTTATATATGTAAGAATTAAGTTTAAGGATATATTCTAAAACTGTGCGTAATTAATAGTTAAAGTTTTGAGATTTTTGATTAATCAAAATTACTAGGATAATCTATTAAAATTAAAAATGGAACAGTCTTATTTGGACTATCAACATAGTGACACTATAATGGAAGTATTTCATATAATAAACTTATATAGCACTGGACTAGATATATATTGAATTTTGAATAATTTTTGTTATGTATAAAGTAATCATATTTATGAATTTGATATCATATGTGTAACGATTTTAATATTGATTATTAACATAATCGTATTTATGACATTGTGTTTTTTCTATTTACTTGGAAAGATTTATTATTTATGATAAACTAAAATCTTGTATAATGGAGACATAGTGAAATAGATAGTTCGGAATGATAAATACAATTATGAAATCCAGTTCTATCAATAAAATGTAAAATATGAAAAATATTTCCTACATCACATATTTACATCATTAGGAATGTTATAGAATTAAACCTAATTAATTAATTAATTATTTAATTAAATAATATGATTATTTAACTAAGAGATATGTGTGTAATTTATTTTGATAAATTAAAGTGATTAATATTAAGTAATTACAAATATTTTAACTAATTAAGATTATTTTGTCTATATAGTTTTCAAAATGATTAATTTAATTAATTAAAAATATTTTTATTAATTAATATTATCTAATTTAATTTAAATTTGGAAATTCAAAATGATTAATTTAAAGTGCTATGTTTATTTTATCATATATTTTTATTAATTAATATTATCTAATTTAATTTAAATTTGGAAATTCAAAATGATTAATTTAAAGTGCTATGTTTATTTTATCATATATGATTTTTATTTTATCTTATATGATATTATCTTTAAATTAATTAAAATAATTTTAATTAATTAAGATAAAATATAAGAGTTTCAATTGTAATAGAAAACTGGATATAGTTTTCTATTTATGGCATAAAAAAGGAAAAAAAAGAAGTATAGAATTTTTCTTAGAAATGTAAAGTATGGTGAGAATGAAAACTTGATCCCGTAATTCTGCTGACATGCTAACTCATCCGTTCATTAGTAGGAGGCTTAGCAAAGAAAGTCTTTGATTCAAATGTATTTTTCTTTCACTATTTATGTTTTTAATGGTATATACATTTATAATAGATCTTGAACATAGAAGAGTTTTATAAAATTTTTGAAATTGACCGGCCATTATTCCGCTATTTTTGATCTTCGGATCCAACATGTGGGCAATTCAGTAATTCAACTGAATGTAGCGGCAATTTTTTTTTTTTTTTTTTTTGGAAATCTTTTTTTCCTAAGATATAAGTGGAATTAAAAAAGGTATTTCTTTGTATCATGAAATTGTAATGATGGGCCATACAACTTTGAATGAGTCGAAGTTTAATTTAACAAACTTTTATACCCTTAATAGGGAATAAGTGAACATTAATTTGAGAATGTTAAATTTTTTTAATCAGCGATAAGTACCAAAAGAAAATAAATAAATAAAATAAGGCGTCAAACATGATTTCCACAGACTTTCCTCAGACGATTCCTAATTTCCATCTTCTTATTTACTTTTCGTTACTAAAATTGAAAGAACGAAACAAAAATCTGAAAAAAAAAAAAAAAAAAAAAAGGTTCTTCACCAAGGAAAAGTGAGAGACATTATATTTTCATATGCTAATTAATTAAATCAAAAAATTAATTCATTGTCATATATGACACTATATTAATTAATTGTAAGAAACTTTCGTGTTGAATATACATATATTTATATCCCAAATGGAACATTCGAACTCACCGTTATCACAATCATCACGAACAAAGGTTCAATAATTTTAAAATCCTGGAAAAGAATAAAAAAAATATAATAATAATATAGAAGAAGAAAACGCGCGGAAAATATTCAGCAATCAAAAATAGCCTTTTTAACTGCAGCAACCAAAAGAAAAAAAATTCAGCATCATCTGTAAACCCTTTTTTTAGTGATTAAGATAGTAGAAGGAAATATCATATAAATAAAATATATAAAATATACAGTGAAACATGAGTTCCACAAACTTTCCTCACACTTTCCTAATTTCTATCTTCTTTTCCACTATTCCATACTGATTAAAGTTGAAAGAACTGTACGGAAACACTGGAACAAAAATATATATTAACTGGAAAGGAAAGTTTATTCACCAAGGAAAAGAGGGAGGCAGTAAAGTGAAGAGAGACTCTTTTGGCTGTGAGATTCAGATACTTGGAACAGAACTCCAAGCAATATATATATAGATATATGTATATATATATATATATATGTATATGTTGACATAAAGTATTGAAACAGAATAAAGTTGGCAACTAGTACTGGTTTTATTGTCAGAGTAAGTCCGATACTTTGAACAATTATTGAAGCAATTGGATCCAAAGTTTGTTACTATAAATATCATAACAATTGGTAGCATTTTCTTATCAAATCGGTTAGGATAAATTTATTATTTTCACTTTAGTTTGATTTCTCTGCATTGTATCTTGATTAGATAATTATCATATATATATAAAGCAGCTAGTAGTGGTCCCTGTTAGTATTCTTCAAGTAATAAGTATGGAAGCAAGCAAGAAAGCTGATAATGATCATGAAAACCGATGAAACTCGATTCATGGCAATGATAGGTCTGGTCGACCTGGTTTCCATGTGTTGCGTCTGCAAAATGATTTTTAGACTTTTTGGATATTTTCTCTATTGTTTAATGAAGATATGATTTCCCATGTATAATAATCCAAGATTGGTTTATACACTAATATAATATTAATGTTTAAAATTTTTCAGAATCATATTTTTTTAATTGTAATTCAGAATTAGGCATGCCGCCAATTTACAAACTTGTATTAATGAGCACTATATTATAGTGTATTGAACAAACCAAAATTTTTGACAATTCAAAAAATCAAACCTAGATCCCATAAATGGTTTAGTTGATCAATCTTGGTCAAAATTTCAAAATCTAGTTTTTTTTTTTTTTTCCCCTCTTTTTTTGGGTGGATTGTTACATTCTAGTCCTCAAAATTTGTACATACCTACCATGATATCAGGGTTGGCCCAAGCCTCTTGCTGTGTCATAGTGAACATTACACCTTTGCCTACTGAATACACTCTCTGACCTCTACCTTTAGCTGTATTTGTGGACTGGGTGGCTACTACTAATGGATCCTCCTATAGTCTGGCTTGCCTATGCAATAGTTTGGTTTGCCTATGCACTAGTCTGGCTTGCTTGTGCACTTTATCCCCCATATGACCATCAACCTACTAAAACTGAATACTAGATCCAGAGGCTTCTACCTCACTCTATCCTAGATAGGAAGAACTCTTCATAAAGTGTGCTGGTTGCACACAGAGAAAACATACTCCATCCCATTGACAGTGCCCATCATGACATGGACCATAGAGTCTACAATTGGTATGAAAACTGTCTCAGCCTAAAGGTCTTTAGTAATTACTACTGGCACTACTCACTGTCTGCTGTCCAGAGTCTTGAGTAAGACCACACCTCTGGTAATAACCACTACCACTATCCGTTGTCTGTTGTCCAGAGTCTTGACTGTGACTAGTTTGAAACGTACTGTTTTTAGAACTATTGTTGCCTCCTCTAAATCCTTTGCTACTTGATGTCGTTGAGCTAAAATTGCCTTTCTTGGATGACCCCTGCCTAGGAGCACCTGAAGATGTATCCTCTAAAGGCCATCGTCGAGGTCTATGTATTTCCATCTGTGTCTCAAACTATAAGGCTACCTCTTGCATAACTTTATAGGTAGGATGATAAGCTTTTGAAACATCTGTAGCAATATACTTGCTCAATCCATTTAAGAACACCTGCTTCTTCTCTTTGACATCTAGAATCAAGAAAAGGCAAAAATGTGATAGTTCCCCGAGCTTTTTCTCATACTCAGTAACATACATGGTCCCCTAAGTTAACTTTTCAAACTCTAATTTCTTGGACTCCCTATAAGCTAGAGAAAAAAAACTTTGTATCAAAAGCCTCCTTGAACTGATCTTAAGTGTGATTCCATTTTTTCACTTTCCAACCCACCAAGTGCAAGTATCACCTTCCAAGAAAAAGCCAGCATCCTAACCTTATCCTCATAAGGACACTACATACCCTGCTATAAGGTTAGTGGTGCCCTCAAATGTCACCATACCCAACTTTTTAACCTACTTTACTATGGAGTTGAAGGGTTGGTACGCATACCCCTTGCTACAGCCATATCTAACGACTCAATATGTTCAACCATTAGGTTGGTTTCATCTACACCCTCTACTTGTTCCTATAGACGTTTACATCTACTACATTTGGTATGCATCTTTGAATCTAGATATTAAAGGTAAGTTTAACTTGATATGATACGCAAACTAGGTAATAAGAGAAGAAAACAAAGTCTAGAAAACTAGCACAATGCCGAGAAACACAAAACAAAGAATGCTTATGTAAATGTGAGGAGGTGGGATTAGTAAACCTAATTCTTTGATACCAAGTTGATAGGACCACTCTTGGGGACCTTTTTTGGATGCTCAAGATGGCCCCTACTAAGGAAACAACCAATAGTGAAATAGAGAAAAACAAACTTTTGGGAGGATTTTGTAAAATCATAATCAATACCCATCGGGGTTCCAACTTAAAATCCAAGGGAAAGGAAAATAAAAATCAAGTATACATATAAGGTTAATCTACCAGAGCATACTAAGGGAAGTAAATGAGTCTATAAATAAATAGAACAATATAAACAGTAGTCTCATAAGAGTGCCCAAAAAAAAAAAAAAAGTACATCAACAACGAAAATACAAAGAAGATCAAGATGAGAGAACAATGAAATATACGAAGGTGATGATGAATAGTGCTTGGACGTATTATGCACTAACTGTCAGCTGAGGTCCAAGGGAACATTTTAAAAATACAAACTATGAGACGAGCTTTGTTATTGAAATGAAATATTAATATGAAAACAGTCATTTAAATTCAAAACCTTTCACTCAAGATCTCACATCCGCTCCTTTGAAAATTTCTCCTTTTTAAAACCATTTATAAAACCCTACTTGTAATCTAAATCAGTATCATAAAATGAGCATTTCATAATTAAGCAAGTTAAAATATTAATAATCAATTGTAACATAAATTTAATACTGGACATTCGAAAGCAAAATATGCAATGTACTATATGATCTATTTAGCATCACTAGTAAATGTAAGGCGTCTCGAATCATAATCATCATTCTTTTATATTATGACAACCTGTCATTTTATGGTCACAATAAGGGAGTGACATATAACTAATCATCACTCTAAAAAATTGGCAGAGAACTTAATCATTACTTTCTTATATCGTGATTACACACAGAATGACTAAGCTTGCTTGCAGCTAATAAGATAAATGAAACAACTAGTACTATATGATAAATCTTTTAAAAATAATAGTACAATATTCATAACAACCCTTTCGAGATCATAAATTCATTTATTTTCAAACAAATATAATACCATAATCCAGAATTTAATATTCAAACACAACCATTTATTTAAATATTTCAAATATTCTAAATCATCATCTCATGTTAAAACATAAATACCAACAATAAAATATATTATATCATAAACCACTTTAAGCACTTTGAAATATAAAAAACTTATATACACTTAAAAATATTCAATTTCCGATTTACCTTCTCAAAACCAATTATTTTATACAAATACTAAAACATTAATTCAAATACTAAGATATTTAAATATCAAGATTTTCAATTTCATCATGAACTCATTAGAATTTAAAATCATTCAAAAACTTATCAAAAATCACATGAAATGATAATATATATATATATATATATATGTGTGTGTGTGTGTGTAGAAGTCATATACTCATGCATGCATACGATAAGAATTTAAATCAAACTATATATATAAACTATTCAAACCATATATATTGCAATAATATGTCCAAAATTATTTAAAAACATAAGCCACTCACATATACCAGAGATGTTTACTCTTACTCCTCTATAGGATTGCCTTCAGTCTCAGTATGGGAGGCTAAAATATAATAAAAATATGTATTAGCATTCCAAAAATCAAACGAAAGACATTAGTAGGTACCAGATGTTTTAACATATTTTATACAACTTTAAATTATATAAACTGGACATCAAAGGGTCTAGTTATGCTGCGAACCTTTAGAACCTAAGCCCAAAATTAGGATTTTTGACCTGAAGGCCAATATTATGAAATTGGACTTTCTATTAGATCTTATTAACATCTAATTACATAATTCCAGCTTCAATTTTATCTAATTTGTTCAGTTGTTTTCAAACACAATCCAATTTTATCCTGTGCTGAATTAATTAACTTGAAAATGGAAATATTATCAAACCATATCCAAAATTCACAAATTTTATATCAATGAAATGCTTAAGAGATGAATAACATAGTGATGTGCTAACCTTAGTCCAAAAATATCACTAGTGGTTAGAAAACACAATGGAAAATTTGACTAAACATAATGTTGATGGATCTTTAGAAGCATGAAAAATTTGAACCAATAGAGTCTTGATTTAAGTTTAGAGAATTCAAATTCGTAGGAAAAGGTGTGTGGCACAGCTTGAAATGGAAAAAATCTGGCAAACATGTCGGCGACTCATGACGACATCTCCTTGGCTTTGCCAGCCTGATTTGGTCACTTTCCTAGCTAGATTGCCATGAAATTTCACAATTGAGGTCGGCTTATGATGGGATTTCATGTGGGTATGTGCATGGATTAAATGAAGGTTGGAATATGATTAAAACTAGTGTAAATCAGATGGTGGCGGTGATGGGTCAGGTTGACCTAATTTGCTTATTTTAGTTTTCTAAAAGGATTTTGGACTTTTTGGGTATTTTCTCATTTGATTAATGAAGGCACGATTTCCCATGTGTATATAGACCCTTGAGTCACTAGGAAATAAAAATTCAATACTTGTTTGGACATTGATAGAATATTGATGCTTAAAACATTCTACAACTATATCTTTTTAACTTTTACTCAGAATCAAATGTGTCACCGGCTTTTAAACTCCTATTGATGAGCTCTACACTACGGTGTATTAGTCAAACCAAAATTGTTGACCATTCAAAAAGTCAAACCTAACATCTACAAATGGTCTAATTGGTTAAACAAGGTCAAAATTTTTAAAATTTAGATTTTCCTATTTTCAAGACAGGTATTTACAATATGTGTAGATGGTGTAACCTCCTTTGGTGGTAGAGTTGTTGAAGTCGGAAAGTTTGTTGAGGATGCCCAACATGGGGGTTCTTTTAGCTAGTTTTTGAGTTTAACCCATACTTATTGATCGTATTCATGATTCTCAGCTTCATGATCTCTTTTTGATGAAGTTGAGAGGTAGGATATAAAGGTTTCAACTACGGCTTTCATAGTTAGAGAAAATAGAGGCTTGGATATAGGTATTAGACTTTGTGTTTTTGTAGATGAGGGACTTTAGAGAAAGATCCTCAATGAGGCTAACAACTTAGCTTATGCTTTGCATCCTAGCAGCAAGATGTATCACACCTTATGAGAGTTATTGGTAGCCAAGGATGAAAAAGGAAGTTACAAATTATGTATCCAAGTGTTTGGTATGTCAACAGGTAAAGACAGAGAGATAAAAGCCTTTAGGACTTTTGTAGCCTTTGTCTATTGTAGTGTGGAAGTGGGAGCATATCACCATAGACTTATTGTTTAAGTTTCCTCGTACACGGGCAAGTCGGGATGGTAATCGAGGTGATTGTTAATCGACCCACAAAGTTTGCACACTTTTTGTCGACTCATGAGATTTACACATTGCAAGATCTAGTTAGGTTTTTTGTGAAGGAGATTGTTAGTTTGCATGAAGTTCTTGTGTTTATTATCTCAAATATGGACACACAGTGCACATTTTTGTACTACTTTCCACCTACAACCTGTATAAATCCTTCATTGTAGAGATTAGAAACTTTGTACCAAGACCATACCATTGGTGAATGTCTTATGGAATAACCATATGGTAGAGGATGCATAGGAACCAAAGGACCAAATGCAAAGTTAGTATTCGCACCTTTTTCAGTACTAAAGTATGAATTTATGGATGAAATTCTTTTAAGGGAGTAGGTTTTGATGACCAGTTCCTAATTTAGAAATTAGAACTTAAGTTTTAAATGGTTAACCAGAATTGACTAGTTAGATTCTAAGTGGGTCTTCGGTTTGACTATTAATTAGTCAAGAGTTTTGGTTTGATTGGTATACCATGGCATATGACTTATTGGTATGAGTTCGTAGAAATGTGGCATGCCCAATACTAATACAGTTAAAAAGTTACAGTTCTAGCAAGTTTTTTAAGTATCAATATTTATCTATGTCCAAATGTGTCTTGTGGCTTTATCTTTTGGTGGGCCCTAGGCCTATATATTTATATGGGAATGCATGCCATCGTTAAAGAAATAAAAAATTATCCAAGACATTCCAAAACTCTCGCTGATCCAACAAACCAAAATTGGACTTGTGGGACACATTTTGATGACCAATTGGGTCATACCAAATTCACCCATTTTTTAATGCCGATAAACTACACACATAGGCGACCTGGGTAGCCCACATCTCGGCAACCAAACCCTTGAATCCCATGGCTGGCCCCATCAGATTTGCCTATGTTTGGTCTTTTTTCTACCATCTCAAGCTGCCCCATACCTGTATTTCCTTAGTTTGGATGCTCTGAACTCTTTTTTTGGCCTTTGTTTTCAAAGATTCCCCTTATATTGCAAGATCTGATAATACCAAGTTTAGTCGACACTTTAGGGAGTTTATTCGACCATCAGCGAGACTTTTAGGTGAGTAGATTAATGTATTCCTCATTTCATGGACTTTCCATTGACAAAAGTCCATACATTTTGGAAGTCATTTGATAATTTTTTTAAAAATTTTTTTGGGATCTATTAGTTGAATATCGTATAAAATTAGACTGTATTTTGACATGGTTGGATATTATTGGACAAAATTGAAGTAGGATTTATGTAAATTAGGTGTTAATAGACTCTAATTGAGGGTTCAATTTTATTAATTGGCGTTCGGATGAAAATCCTTGATTTGGGTATTGGATATTTAAGATTCACTGAATAATTAGAGTATTCAATATCTAATTTTAGAAATTTTAGAGTTATGAGGGTTATTTTGGGACACTGGTACACACCTAATGTCTTTGGTTTATATTTTTGAATCTTGAAAATATTTTATTATTATTTTAGACATTAGAACTGATATTGAAGTCGATCCAGTGGAGGAGCTAGTTTGAGCTATGATCGATGAGTGAACTTTATGCTTTGAAATAGTTCTGGGAATCATGTCCTTGATTATATATATTATCTTATTATTATTATTCTTATTATGATTATTATTATTATTTTTGAAGTTATTTAAGTTTTATGCTTTATTACATGCTATGAAAGAATTATTTGAATTATCATATTATGGCATATTGAAAGAAATAGTTTTGCATAAATAAATTTTAGTATATGGCTATACCAATATAAAGTTTATATTGGTATTTTGAAAATATGTTGATATGATGATTATGGGTATTATTTGATAAATTATATAAAAATATTAGGTTATGAGTTGGAATTTGGGTTGTGAATTATTTTGTACCATATTGTACCATGGATATAGATTTGTTAGTTTACGATTACACATGCTTATTTGATTATTCCCTACTTAATTATGTGATTTTTGAGGTTGGATATGAGATCCCAATCTGCAATGTTGAGGGTCATATTGATAGTTTTCCCCTTTTCCGATAGTCGATGACACAAAAGGACGGTAGTTATGTTCGTATGATAGGTTATAGTAATGATTATAGTAGACAGGGATATCGTTAGATTATGGATGCAATATATATTTATGATTATTGGTGTATCTGAATTATAATTCATAAAAGTATTATTTAATTTATGGAGTGTTGGATATTATTTGATTTAATTTCTTTATCCTATGTTTTACAAAAGTACTATGTTTTGGAGATAATTATGGATTTTGCGAAAACAACTCGTTAAAACAAGGGAACTTTCAAAGAGTGAAATTAAGATCTTAGAGAAAGGATTTGACAGGATCGTCCCTAGGGTTATTTCTGGACATTCGAAGTGGTCTTGTCTAGGGATGCCCTACCGAATTTTCTATGTAAAATCCAATATAATCTCCTCATAATTTTGATATAATCCAACAGTATAGATAGACTGTTATAAACATTTTTGATAGAATTTTCACAAAATTATCAATAAAAAATAATATAAGAGTCATATGTATTAAATTAATCTTTCAAAGCAATCTAAATATATAAATGAACAAATGCAAAATTTCAAAAGTGCTCTATATAATGTATACATCAAAATCAACAAAGGAAAAAAATATTTACTATCATCAAAGTCAAAAGAAAAGAGCAATACATCTGCATCAAAATAATGTATGAATAACGAAGATGCCTGATGTGATGTACATAACTAGACAGCTGTGGCTTGGGGAACAGCTTAAAAAAGAAACCAAAACTATGAGACAAGCTCAGTAGATGGAATGAAATAATATTATCAAAATGATTATTTATCTTCAAACCACTTATCTCAAAACCTTACTATCACTCTCTTGAAAGTTCCCTTAGTTCGGAAAACGTCTTTCACAAAACCCTTGAATTTCATCAAAAAATATAGCGAATATCATATTTCATATAAAATATGTATAAATATTATATCGGTCATGTCTTTTTGCACTTAAATAAATAAATAAATTATAATTTCTAGAAAAAACATATAAGCAAAAATAATAGTTACATACGTATCATTCATATGATACTAAGACCTTTGTGCCATGCCCAATGCTAAAGCCTGTCATACAGCCCTTAACATTATAAGACATCGCAGAGCTAATGGGGGAAGGAAAAATTGTCATATGACCTTTGGCATCTCAAAGACATTAAAGAGCTGAGATCTGTCAACCAGCTTCTACATCACGTGATAATAGCAAATGGTTGAGTAATATATATATATATATATGTAAATAATCATAACTGTATCCATAATCATATCGATATGTACCTATAACCATGGTATTGCTTGACATAGAGTATCACAAATATGTATTTCGAAAATATCTCATAACAGAATATAATTTATTCCTTTATATCCATACCCAAAAACTCAATGTAAGTATTTGGCATATTATATGTAAATCATATATAAATAAGCTAAATATTACAATCAAATCATAAGTGTTTCTTTGAAGCCAAAAATATTATCGCAAAAATTTATATAGTAATAGTCAATTCAATTGTCAAAACTTTTTAAAAGCCAAGGTTAATAATTTCACCATGAGCATACTAAAATTTAGAAATATTTAAAAACTTGCAAAAAATTACATGAAATGATAACTTATATATATGATGTAACCATAAGTTATCAAAATTTCCATAAAACTTGAAAACTCAGAAATGTAGATTTAACATACCCAAAATATTTATGAAAAAAAAAATCCACTAACAGAGATATAACTCAATCCTAATATGTTGTTTAATCATCTCTGGTCTTTGTCATGGTGCCTAAAATTATAACAAGAACATTTCTTAGGCTTTTAAAAATTAAATTAGAGACGTTGGTGTATACTAAATGTCTTTAAATAACTTTTACTAATCTCCAATTATCAAAATTGTTCATCAAATGGTCTAATTATATTGCAAGCGCTTAATATCCAATATCTAAAATTGGGGTTTTTCACCCCATGATTGATCTTATGAAATTAAACCTCCTATTGCATGTAATTGACATCTAATTACTAAATTTCAACTTCAACTTAGTCCTAGAATGTTCAGTTATTGTCCAAATCAAGTATCCAAGATTTTCTATTTTTCATTTACTAGATAATTTAAAAATTAATGCTTCAACAAATTCTTATACACTATTAGCAAATTAAATATATCAAGATTAGATAAAGAAAACACCCTTAGATGGTCCAATTTTGTTAAACCCAAAATACTGATATACCTAAAAGTAGGGATTTCAAAACACTTATCGAATTATGAAATCTATATATCAAAATGGAACTTAAAAGTTGTAGAGTAAGAATCCACCATCAAATGGAATACAAAGTTGCCCAAAAATCAGAAAGAAAGCGTTATCATAAACTTTATTTTGTCGTTGGAAAAGATGGAGACACTTTTATGCTTGAATGATACAAAAAATGAATTTAGGAGATCAAAAACATGTAGAAAATACCTTTTTCTAGCACTAGAAGTGCATAGGGTTTTTCAAAATACTTATCAAATTATGAAATCTATATATCAAAATGAAAATTAAAGATGTAGAGTAAGAATCTACCTTTAAAATAAGTTATGAGGTTTTGAAATTGTGAGTTTAGAGAGAGAAAGCTTTAGATAGAGACGATAATGGTGGCTACCATATTGGGATTGGGAGAGGAAGAAGATGACCCCATGTAAACTTAATTTTTGTGTTCCATAATTACAAAAGTGGCACCGACTTCTTTTCATCATAACTTTTATATCGTAGCTATGATTTCAACATTTTATATGTCCATGAACTTGTATCGATGAGTCCTACACAATAGTATAAGAGTTAAAACTAAATGTCATCGTAAAAAAAAAGATCAAATTTGGTTCCATTTAAAAGTCAAATGTGATCTTGATCGATCATAGTCAAACTGCTCAACTTGGGTTGAACCGCTCAAAAATTCAAATCTAAAGTATTTTCGAGATGGGTCATTACAAGATTTTTAAGAATGATATTTATTTTCATAATATTTTACATGTTCACTCACTAAGTTCCATCTTATAGTTTTGTTTTTTGTTTTTTTTTTTAAATGTTCCTTTAGGCCTTAGTTGACAATTGTGCATACAACATCTGGGCACTGCTCATCATCATCCTTATATATTTCATTTTTCTCACATCTTCATCTTTATTACATTTTCATTGCTGATGTACTGTCTCTTTTCTACGCTTTATGGAATTATTGATTATGCTGTTTTATTTATTTTTGAACTCATTTAATTTTCTTAGTATGCTCTGGTGGATTAACCTCATATGATGCTTTATTTCTATTTTTTTTTCCCTCTCTTGGATCTTGAGTTGGAACCCTCGGTATAACTATGATTTACAAAAGTTATATTAAAAATGTTTATTTTTCTCTATTATACTCTTGCTTTGTATCCAATTTACAGGAAGTCCCACTAAACTTTTGGTATTGGTTCAATAGAATTTTCCTAGAAAGACCATCTTAGGATTGGAAAAAGAGATCTGAGAGTGGTCATATCAATTTGGTTTAGCAACAATGATATATCCCCCAACATACCAAAACTGGCTATCATGCCATCCGTAGTAAGAGATGAAACGATTGATACATAGAATAATTTTTTATTTGATTGGTAATAATATAAAGTAGAAGATATTTTTGCCATTTGCATTAAGCTCAAAATTCCTTCTTGCATACATGCTCCTCCAAAAGAACACACTAGAATAAGTGGTAAAAAATTATTGGTAGCATGTTGGATAAAATGTGTATCATAGTGTCAAAATACGTCATATACTCTACCTGTATAATTAATAATGCCTTAAGTGTTTGTCCAATACTATTTCACAAAATAATTTCTACTGCCACAATAAATAATATTTGCAGTATAGAACTTTTAATCATTTATACAGCCACCATAATTAGTCCTTTAACTCTACTACATCAAAGTGGTAGTGCACTAATATTAAAACAAACATGATCACATAGACATCATAATTAGCTCACAAAACCCCACAACATCAAAATAATTGTGCACTAATCTTAGATAAATATGGCTGTTTCATAGCATGCATAATTAGGACTACTTAAGTATTTACCAAAACAAACTTACAACATAAACAATAGTTGATGGTGTGCAAATATAAGTATATATTCAACTGTTAGATGTGGAAGGACATAAGACTACTGTCCCTTGTCCCTTTTATCAATCTTTCATTCTTGGGATATAGATTCTTATAGAGTTTATCACCTTTAACCATCAATGCCCTACTAGCAAAATATTATGCATATCTTAACTTTTTATAACCCTATCAACATAGTATTTAACTGAGACAGCTCTGATACACAATTAGCCATGTCTTGATGAATCTTTGTTTCCAAATAAATGAAACCTTTTTAAGATCATTCATATTAAAATGACTGCATAATAATTGTTTTATCTTAGTGAATAAGTTAGTATTATTAGAAGCTAATAGTATGTTATCAACATACAGTACCATATAAATATGAAATTACTCCCATTGACCCTCATACATATGCACTAATTAATAACACTATCCTTAAAGCCATTCTTAGTGTAAATTTTATCAAACTTGAGATACCATTACCAAGCTTGCTTAAGACTATAAATGGACTTCTTAAACATACAAACCAAATTCTCATTCTCCACTACTTAGAAGCTAACAGGTAAGACCATATATGTGTCCTCATACAAATCTCCTTTTAAAGAAAGTATTTATGATATCCATCTAATACAACTCCAAGTTATAGTTAGCCATAATTTTTATAATGATTCTAAAAAAATCATTTGTGAATACAGGAGAGAATGTCTATTTATTGTCAATTCCCTCCTTATGGCAAAACCTTGTGACAACAAGTCTAACCTTATACATACTCTACTTGATCAATGAACTCTCTTTTGATCTTATAGATCCATTTGCATTCAATAAGTTTCTTACCTTCAGTAACTCACCCTAATCTCATATTCATTTAATATCATGGATGTTATATCATCTTGGATTACATCTAACAAAAAAATTAGACAATGAATTGCTTATGGCTTCCTCATAAGTGATTGAATTTAACAAATCACTTATATTAAATTCATGTTCCTACAAATAAACTACATAATCATCAGGTACAACAAAAATTCTAAATCCTTTGTAATCCTTTCAAAGGTATATCAACAACAACAATATCCATAAGTCATTTTCTCTCGATGGTTTCATTCTTGACTCACCATTGGCTCCATGACAATCGAATCATCAATATATTTAGCAGGAACATCACCAGTGGAAATGAACATACTTTCCTTTCTAAATTCAAGATCCATTGGACCATTGTCGTCATTAATGCTAAAAATGCAAAATAGGCAACTTTTTTGACTTAACAATCTTAATGGTATGAGACAAATAATAAAATTTGCAACCCTGAATCCTTTACAATAACTAACCAGAAACAACTATTAAAGGTTATGAAATCCAAAATCTTTACTTGAGAAATATTAATCATAACCTTAGTTTTACAACCTCATATAAAGTAAGATGTAAACTTGGCACAATTTGCCACCCATAAGAACACTGGCAAATTAAAATTTACTAATACACATTGTACTACATACACAATGTGCAATTCCTCCTTTCAACAATCGACTAAACTGTAACCAAAGTTTCACTACTCATGAAAGAATTTTTTCTTTCCAACTACTAATAATAAACCAAATTTTTGTGCCCATGAAACTTGGTGTCAAAGTTCTTCTTCTCATTAGGCTTTAGATCTTCACCATTATTTGTAGCAAAATATTTAGACGTATTCAACTTGATCTCAGCCACCTCCTTGAAAAGAATAACAATTAACTCCTGCAAACCATATACAAACTTTCTAATGTGTTAAGGCTTGATCTAATATTGCAAAAGACATGAAAGACTATTCATTATGTTTTAAGTTAGACACTCATCACTACTTGGCATATAATCATCCTTAAGATGTGGAATGTATCAAGATAAGTTCACTCTCACCACTAACTCCATCATACACAATAAAGTTCAATAGATCCAAATAGTGGTGTTTCTCAATTTATCTAAATTGATAATTCTTACTAAACTCATTCATGAGCTTATTCACAATTCCATATTTAGAATACTTGAAAATTCAAAATTATTCATGTGATTTTTCATGACCATCATATAGCACTTAATGTTTCAAGTCCTTATACAATGTTTAGCCTTAGTAGTATTATAATTATTTGGCATTTCCAATTGATAAAAAACTGAAGCTAAATCTAGCTTTATGTGAGTGACAAAAACGTTATTAGAATCTTACTATACTTCTGATAAATTAGTCCAATTTAACTCTATCAAGGGATTTACAAGTAGAGTATTAAGGGAGCTTCCGATGGAAATAGCTAAAACAAGATGCATTGCATCACAAAGTTAAATCAAATGGTATCTTCCCATCCCCCTCAATCATATTATATTACATAATATTGCTAGGGTCCTCTAGCATAAAGGATACCTATACACAAGCTAGGACAGTAAACCAAATCACCATAATCAAATGCATTGAACTAAGTCACTAGCAGAGTAACCTATAATATGCAATTAATGGGATTCGATCAACTTCTATTGCCATTCCAAGAATCTATTAGTGATATCCTATCAAGTAATTAAATCATAGGATAGCCAAATCACTAGTATGTACCTTGGTTCATAAGTGGGAGAGAAAAGGTTGCATTGTTTATTTCGTGAAATAGGTAAGCTAATTCTTACATAAACATCCTACCCACTACACCCATTTCATGTTAACATCCATAAATTGGACACATGAAGCCTCACAATAAGTGAGTACATAAAATTCCATTTAATATATAAACTTTTATTCCCTTAGAAAAGTATAATATGGACAAAATAAGCCTCATGAGAGGTGAGCACTCATAATTCCACAGTACCATACAAACTAGGCAATAAGCCTCATGATAATTCATGGTTTGGATATACCAAACTTTGCGACAGGCAAGCACTTAATCAATTCTCACTACTATGTCAAACATAAAAGCTTTTAAAGGGAAAAAAAATTAAGCAAAAAATATTTGATTTTACGTAAGATCTTGCCCCGAATCACATCGAACATTTTCATGTTAACAGGGTTTTATCATTGTTAATCAAATGGGGTAAAATTTTGACTTTTTACTCAAGATGGAATTTTATATTGATCAAGGTACCATTGTAGAGTACACATCGATCTGAGTCCATATACTAGTAGCACGTTGAAAACGGAGCTACAGTTTGAAAGTTTTGGTCAAAACAAGATGCGATGCGGATTGGTCAATGAGTTCGGAGTTGAATTTCTATTTACATAGATTTTAGTGTTGACTCATGTATTATATGAAGGTGGCAGTACGCTTAATTTGGATCCGCGGTTGAAAAGTTACGTGTTTGTAAAATTATATCTATTTTTCTCCGTGATTGATTTTATCGAGTAATAGAATATTGAAAAAAATCTTTTATTTGTGCCATGTGCCACCATTTGGGATGCATCACATGTCACGTTTATAAAGTGCCATGTGTCATCCTTAATAAAATATTATATCATCATTTTATTATATTATATTATATTATTTTATTTTATTTTCTTTTTATTTTTCTTTTCTTTTCCCCACGTGGGAAAAATAGGGGACATAACCTCTTTTCTTCTTCTTATTCCTCTCCCCTTCTCTCTAAAACCTTCCTCCCTCTTGGGTCCATGTCCTGTTAAATTTTTGGATCACTAGGTTGGCACACGTGCTAGCTGCAAGCAAGCTCGGCTGCCAAGTTTGGCAGTTGGCCGGCGAGCAACATGCTCAAGCCGAGCCAATAAAGCCAGCAGCTAGGTTTGTTATCTTTCCTACGATTTTGCCCTTTTTCGACCAACCCAGCCTAAATTCATGTTTTATCCCCCCTATCTTGGACCCCTTGATCTCAAAACTGATTGCCATTTATTCAGTTTTTAAATGGTTTGTGAGATATGTGGAGGAAAAGTTTGACAAAAAATTCTTGACCAATCTTCAGCCACCAATGGCGACATTGTTGCCAATGGAGGTTAGTAAGTGTTCTTTGTCCTTTTAGCTTTTAATAGGCATCTTGTTTGTGAAATTTGATGGAGTATTTAGGAAGATGCCATTTTTGAATAAAATATTATATTAAATGTGGAAATTTGAAAAACATACATGTTTAATGTTTAAATAAATTGTTATTTAAATTTATTATGTCAAATTTATGTTGAATTAAATAAGTATGGTATTGAATTATTATTTTCAAAATTTAGGGAGTTCTAGTTTTAAATTGCTGATAAATTAATGTTAATTTTACTGTTGAGGTTATGACATATAATAAAATGTATTTCTATATATTTAATTATATGTGAAATTGTTTGCAGTCTTGATGATAATTTTGGTATAAATTGAATTAAAGGTTTGAGAAAAGTAATTATATTAAATTATTGTGACCAATAATATGTCCGTACATTTAATTATTTATTATTTATTATTTATTTATGTATTTGGTTTTATGGTGATAAAATTAAAATATTTAAAATTGATGATTTTATGATGATGGATTAAAAGAGAATTTGACATTTTATGAACTTGGTAAAAGCGTATGAATTCGATTATATTTTATAAAAAATTAATATTCTATAATATTATAAAAATTTATAGTTTTTAGATGCATCATATAGTACTGGTGTTTTATATTGTACTGCTGATAAGCACGCAAGTTGCATAAGCCACTTCACCTTCATAGCCAGGATGATTGTTTATTATATTATGACTATCTTGCAGGTGCTGTGGACCTTAGGGTTGGCAAGTATATCTGTACACTTATATTTATGGCCATTCTTGTGAGGGTAGTCAAGTATAATACAGAGCGAGCATCAGCCGTTTCTCCATTGGCCACAGGATGGTTGCCATTATGGATTATAATGTGTATATATATATATATATATATATATATGGCCATACTATGGGAGATATGGGTCGGAGTATGGCAAGTATTACGCACAGTGAGCATAAGCCACCCTTAGAGTCAATTGTTTAGCCATGGAAAATTATAAGCAACGGCATCGTTGAGACACCAAGGCTATCGTATGCAAGTTTCTCTCTTTAACCTCCCGTCATGCCGTACTTGGGACATTGGATACCGTGTGGCACCACTGGTACATAGTATGGGATATCAAGTATATTTTTATATATACACACACACATTTATAAATATATATATATATATATATACGTATGTATTTTACATTGTGTTATGTTTGTATGTACCACACTGTACGGGGTGACAATCTGCCATGGTCCATGAAAAGCTAGCCTCGTAACTATATTGCCTACAAGTCCAGGAGATTAAACGGCCAATATGGGCAACCACCCCCATTCTGTATTGGTAGCAGAGTGCTGGTGACAGCTGGAAACATGGATTAGATGGTATCATATGTACTTCCGATATGAGCGTGCATATTTCATAATATGTTTTAAATTTAAAAAATTATTTTATTTTACTTTATGTCACCTTATTTATTCATAAATTAATTTTTTTTAATATTATCCTTATTTTTCTTTCTTGTTATTGCTATTATAACATTATTGTTGTTATTAGGATTGCTATTATTACTATTATTACTATTATAATTATTATTGATGTTTATTTATTTATTTATTAATTAATATTATCATTTTTAACAGTTATTATTATTATTATTGTTGTTGTTGTTGTTGTTGTTGTTTTTATTATTATTATTGTTGTTGTGTTTGTTACTATTATTTATTATGATTTTTTTATTCTTATTTCCATTATTTATTATTATTATTATAATTATATTCATTATCATTATTGTAATTATTGTTGCTACTATTTTTATTGTCAATGGTATTTACCAGTAAAATTGTTGTCAATTATTATCATGATTGTCGTTATTAATTGTTTGGATTGTTATAATTATTATTATTTGTTGTTACTATTATTATTTAGCTATTCATTATTATTGCTTGTTATTATTATTATTATCATTATCATCATCATCACTAATATTATTTTTACTGTTATTATTATTGATTATTATTATTATTATTATCATTATTATGATATTTAAAAGTCTTCGGGTAAGTGTGTAGGCCTTTGGGAAAGTATGTAAGACCATGGGCAAGTTATGGTGTTATTGTTATCAATATTATTATTATTGCTGTTGTGTTATTTCTCTCCTATCTATATTATTCACCGGTGCGTCATAAAAACGATATTCAAATGTAGTATAGCACTTAGTGGGTTATGTGGGTGGATGTGAATGTTTAAAGATATATTTTGATTGTTTATTTAGTAAGTTATTTCCATTGCATATGTGTATATATATATATTGTATTTATAATTTATTATTGAAGTGCTGTCATTAGTGGAATTTATTATAATAAGGTGGGAGGGATAAGGTGGTACCATATAGAAGTGTATTTTCATGCAGGTAATTTTTGGAGCATGCTCTACCCTTAGAGAAGATGCTGTCAGATTTTTCATAAAACTGTTTAGTAGGGGGAAAGGCTGATCTAGGGTTCTAGGAAGGGATCCTGGATGGGTTTTGATAGAGTGGTATAAGAGCTCTAGGTTCTGCTACCCCTGAGAATTTTGGGGATATGATGTGGTGGTGTACCCTGAGTGGTTAGTTATCACCACATAGTTATGGTTGCTTAGGGGATAACGTTACCAATAGTTCGGGTAGAGGGTGCAAGTTTTTGTTGACTCTACTCCTAGTTAGGTGATTTAAATTTTTGAGGACAAACTTTTTATAAGGAGGGTAGATTGTAACATCCCATCCCGAATCACACTGAAATTTTTTTGCGTTGACTGAGTTTGATTGCCATTGACTAAATAGGGTCAAATTTTGACTTCTTGCTCAGGATGAAATTTTATATTGATCAAGGTACCATTGCAGAGTTTATATCAATCCGAGTCTATGACTAATCGCAAGGTTAAAACGGAGCTACAATTGAAAAGTTATGGCTAAAACAAGACGTGATCGGGACTGATCAACAAGTCTGAAGTTAACTTTCTATTTGCATAGATTTTAAGGTTGACTCATGTATTATATGAAAGTGCTCATCAATATGAGTCTGTAGACTAGCGGCATGCTTAATTTGGACACACGGTGAAAAAGTTACGGATCTGTAAAATTATATTTCTTTTTCTTTGCGATTGGTTTTATGGGTAATAGAATGTTGAAAAGAATCTTTGATTTGTGCCATTTGTCACCAGTTGAGATGCACCACATGTCACACTTATAAGATACCACGTGTCATCCCTAGTATTATATCATCATCTTATATTATTATATTATTATTTTATATTGTGTTATACTATATTATTTTATTTTCTTTTTATTTTTCTTTTCTTGTCTTTTCTTGTCTTTCTTTTCTTTTCCCCACGTGGGAAAAATATGCGACAGAATGCGTTTCTTCTTCTTCCTCCCTCTCTCCTCTCTCTTCCTCTCCTTCTCTTCAGAACCTTTCTCCTTCTCGGGTCCATGCCCTGTTAAATTTTTCGGCCATCGGCTTGGCACATGCGCTGGCCGCCTATGAGTTCGGCCACAAAGTTTGGTAGCTGGCCAGCTGGTGACGCACTTAGGCCGAGCCGGCGATGGGGTTTGTTATTGTTTTGGCGATTTCGTCATTTTCTGGCCGACCAAGCCCAAATTCATGTTCTATCCCCCTTATTTTGGACCCCCTGATCTAAAAAAATAACCTCCATTTCTTCAATTTCTACACGGTTTGTGAGATACAAGGAGGGAAAATTTGATCGAAACTTCCCGGTCAATTTTCGACCACCACTAGCGAGATTGTGGCCATTAGAGATTAGTAATGTGTTCCTTGTCCTCTTAGCTTTCAATAGGTACCTCGTTTGTGAATTTTGATGGAGTATTTAGGAAGATGCCATTGTTGAATAAAATATTATATTAAATGTGGAAATTTGGAAAATATACATGTGTAATGTTTAAATAAATTGTTATTTAACTTTATGATATCAAATTTATGTTGAATTAAATAAGTATGGTATTGAATTATTATTTTTGAAATTTAGGGAGTTGTAGTTTTAAATTGTATGCGGTCTTGATGATAATTTTGGTATAAATTGAATTGAAGCTTTGAGAAAAATAATTATATTAAATTATTGTGATCAAGAACATGTTCGTATATTTAGTTATTTATTATTTATTAGTTATTTATGTATTTGGTGTTATGGTGATAAAATTGAAATATTTTTAATTGATAAATTTGTGATGATAGATTAAAAGCGAATTTGACATTTTATGTATTTGGTAAAAGCGTACGAACTTGATTATATTTTATCAGAATCTAATATTTTATAATATTATAAAAATTTATAGTTTTTATATGCACTATACAGTACTGGTGTTCTGTACTGTATTGTTGTTAATCATGATGTTATATGGTCGTCTTGTGGGATGCCATGGACTTGAGGGTTGGCAAGATTTATACAGTGCACATAAGCCACCCCCCCTCCATAGCCAAGATGATTGTTTATTATATTAAGACTATTCTGCAGAAGCTATGAACCTAAGGGTTAACAAGTATATCTACACAATGAGCATCAGTCACCCCTCTCATTGGCCACAGGATGGATGTTTATTAAGTGTGCAAGTTATATTTGTTTTTCTTGTTATTGCTATTATTAACATTATTGTTGTTATTAACATTGCTGTTATTGCTATTTTTATTATTATTATTATTATTGTTTATTTATTGATTTATTAATTAATATCATCATTTTTAATAGTTGTTGTTATTTATTATTATTATTATTATCCTCACTATCATTAATATTGTTATGGTTATTATTATTATTATTGTTGTTGTTGTTGTGCTTGTTACTATTATTTATTATGATTATTTTTATTATTATTTCCATTATTTATTATTATTATTATAATTATTTTCATTATCATTATTATAATTATTGTTATTATTATTTTTATTTTCAATGGTATTTACCAATAAAATTGTTGTCAATTATTATTTGTTATTATTATAATTATTATTATTTATTTATTCATTATTATTACTTGTTATTATTATTATTATTGTTATCATCATCATCACTAATACTATTTTTATTGTTATTATTATTGATTATTATTATTATATGTGAAAGCCTTCGGACAAGTGTGAAAGCTTTCGGGCAAGTTATGGTATTATTGTTATCATTATTATTGTTGTTGTTGTGTTATTTCCCTTCTATCTATATTATGCATTGGTGCATCGAAAAACAATATTCAGATGTAGTACAACACCAAGTGGGTGGTGTGGGCAGATGTGAATGTTTAAAGCTAGATTTTGATTGTTTATTTGGTAAGTTATTTCCATTGCATATATATATATATATATATTATATTTATAATTTATTATTGAAGTGCTAGCATTTGTGGAATTTATTGTAATAAGGTGCAAGGGATAATGTGGTATCATATAGATATGTATTTTCATGCAGGTAATTTTTTAGGTATGCCCTATCCTTAGAGGAGATGCTACAGGATTTTCCGTAGGATGGTCCTGTAGGTTTTTCCTTAGAATCAAGGCTTATCTATGGTTCCGGGAAGGGATCCTAGATGGGTCTTGATAAAGTGGTATCAAAGCCCTCGGTTCCGCTACTCCTAGGAGTTTGCGGGATATGATGTGTTGGTGTACCCTGAGTGGTTAGTTATCACCACATAGTTATGGTCGTTTAGGGGATAACGTTACCAATAGTCCGAGTAGAGGGTGCAAGTTTTTGTTCACTTTGCTCCTAATTGGTCATTTAAATTTTAAGGATAAATTTTTTTATAAAGGGGGTAGATTATAACATCCCGTCCTGAATCACATTGGAAATTTTCACGTTGACTGGGTTTGATTGCTATTGACCAAATGGGGTCAAATTTTGAGTTTTTTTTTTTTCCCTCATAATGGGATTTTATATTGATCAAGGTACTATTGTGGAGTATGCGTCGATTTGAGTCCGTAGACTAGTAGCATATTGAAAACGAAGCTACCGTTTGAAAGTTATGGCGAAAACAAGATGCGACCAGGATTGATCAACGAGTTTGGAGTTGACTTTCTATTTACATAGATTTCAACGTTGACTCATATATTATGTAAAAGTGCTCGTCAATATAAGTTCGTAGACCGGCGGCATGCTTAATTTAGACCAATGGTTGAAAAATTACGGTCTGTAAAATTATATCTATTTTTCTCCATGATTGATTTTATTGGGTAATGGATTATTGAAAAGAATCTTTGATTTGTGCCATGTTCCATCAGTTGAGATGCACCACGTGTCACGTTTAGAAAGTGCCACATGTCATCTAGAATAAAATATTATATCATCATTTTATATTATTATATTATTATATTATTATTATTTTTTTTTCTTTCCTTCTTCTTTCTTTTCTTTTCCCCAAGTGGGAAAAACACGGGACAGAATCTAATTTCTTCTTCTTCTTCCTGTCTCCTCTTTCTTCCTCTCCTCTCTAGAACCTTCCTCCCTCTTGGGTCCATGCCTTATTAAATCTTTCGGCCACCAAGTTGGCACATGCGCGGGCCGCTAGTGAGCTTAACTGCCAAGTTTGGCAGCTGTCGGCAGGCGACACGCTCAGGCCGAGTCGATGAAGCCTGTTGCAGGGTTTGTTATCTTTCTAGCAATTTCACCGTTTTCCGGACGATGCAGCCCAAATTCATGTTCTATCCCCCTATTTTGGATCTCCTGATCTAAAAAACGACCTCTATTTATTCAATTTCTAAACGGTTTGTGAGATATATGGAGGAAAAGTTTGATCGAAACTTCCCAGCCAATTTCCAGCCACCATTGGCAAGATTGTGGCCCATGGAGGTTAGTACGTGTTCCTTGTCCTCTTAACTTTCAATAGGTACCTTGTTTATGAATTTTGATGGAGTATGTAAGAAGATGCCATTTTTGAATAAAGTATTATACAAAATATGGAAATTTGAAAAATATACATGTTTAATGTTTAAATAAATTGTCATTTAAATTTATGATGTCAAATTTATGTTGAATTAAATAAGTAAGGTATTGAATTATTATTAAGCGTGCAAGTTATATTCATAATCGTTCTTGTGAGGGTAGGCAAGTATAATACAGATCGAGCACCAGCAGTCACCCCATTGGCCATAGGATGGTTGTCATTACGGATTAGTATGCATATATATATGCCCATTCTATAGAAGCTATGGGTCCGAGGTATGGCAAATATTGTGCATAGTGAGCATAAGCCACCTTTACGGTTGACTATTTAACCATGGCAAGTTATAAGCAATGGCGTCGTTGGGACACCAAGGTGACTGTATGTAAGTTTCTCTCTTTAACATCCCATCAGGTCGTACTTGGGACGTTAGGTATTGTCTAGAACCACTGGTATATAATATGTGCATCAAGTATCCTTTTAAATACACACACACACACATTTATATACATATATATGTATGTATGTTACATTGTATTATGTTTGTATGTATCACACTGTACGGAGGCAATGATCAGATGTGGTCCATGAAGAGCTAGCATCGTAACTATATTGCCTACGCATCCAGGGGATTGGACGGCCAATATGAGCAACCACCCCCTGTTTGTACTGGAAGTAGAGCGCCGACAATAGCTGGAATCATGCATCGCGTAGTATGTTAGATAGTATTGTATGTATCTATGATACGGGTGTGCATATTTCGTAATATGTTTTAAATTTAAAATTTTATTTTATTTTATTTTATGTTACCTTATTTATTCATAAATTAATTTTTTAATATTATCCTTATTTGTCCTTCTTGTTATTGCAATTATTAATATTATTGTTGTTATTAACATTGTTGTTATTATTATTATTATTATTATTATTATTATTATTATTATTGTTATTGTTATCTTCATTATCATTAATATTGTTATTGTTTTTATTATTATTGTTGTTGTTGTTGTGTTTGTTAGTATTATTTATTATGATTTTGTTACTATTATTTATTATGATTTTTTATTATTATTTCCATTATTTATTATTATTATTATTTTGATTATCATTATTATAATAATTGTTGTTACTATTTTTATTTTCAATGGTATTTAGCAATAAAATTGTTGTCAATTATTATTGTGGTTGTTATTATTAATTGTTGGGATTTTTGTAATCATTATTATTTGTTATTTTTATAATAATAATTATTTATTTATTCATTATTATTACTTGTTATTATTATCACATCATCACTAATATTATTTTTATTGTTATTATTATTGATTATTTTTGTTATTATTATTATCATTATTATTATATGTGAAAGCCTTTGGGTAAATGTGTAAGCCTTCGGACAAGTGTGTAAGCTTATAAGCTTTTCTTATGGTTTTGGCTCATGTTTTCAATGATTCTAACGGTAGAAAATTCTTTTTAGCCAGGGCAAGATAACCCGCAAAATGATTGGGTCTAATTTTTACCAACAATCAATGCCCAAAATTGAGAAAAATGGCCATCCTCTTCTTGGTTTCATTGGACCTTCCATGGTTTCAAGCCAAAAAACAAACATCGATATATGTTCCATTCTACCTGAAAAACAATTTTCCACTATCAATTTTGTCTCAAAACAAGTTATATAAATTTTGCAAGCTATGTAAATTTATTCTGAAATACATTGTTTCACAATGTTATAGATTAAAATAAGGTGACTCAAACACTCCAATCCATCAAAATAAAAAAAAAAAAGTTTTATAATGATGCCCAAAATATTAATTTTGGTATAAGAAAAAGTTCCCATAAAAAGAAGTTGCTTACAATTGGTTTATGAAAACATAAAATCCAATATATTTTCATTTTACACGGCATTATAAGGATCAAAACGAAAACCATAAATCAATCTTATTAATATAATTTTACAGAAATCTTGCACATATCATAAATCATGAAATATCAATATGGCTTTAATTGATCATATGATAAATCACAAGTCATAAAATACCATCAATCATGTGTACCTGGGTCTGATACCAGTTGATAGCGCTAATACAAAATAAATCAATTAATAACTTTAACGATGCAGATTAAATAATGATAGTTTAGCACTATGTTTCCAAGATTTACAAACATGCATAGAATTGTATTTAATGATATGTAAGAGAGCATATTTACTAACTTTCGAATGTAGTCATTCAATCTTTATGAATGTTAATCTTGCAAAACTAAAAATTAAAAACAAATGCAATGCCTAATGGATACATTCCTCTTTAACCTTTCTCTCTGATGTTTTCACTAAAAGAGACAACATAGATGTTTGAAGCCCTAATATCTTAATATTATATATATATATATATATATCATGTATCAATTAACTGGTGTCATCTTATTCCCCAATTTTTACATACACAAAATAATTAATAAATAATAATAACAGTAGTAGTAGTAGTAGCAATAATAATAATAATAATAATAAAAGTAGAGAATAAGTCAATTGGGATTTTTGAGAGAACATGTGCTTTTGTCCAATGATTCAATTGAAATATTTCAGATAGTGTGTGTCCAAGAATCTTACTAAAAAGTAGGTAAACAAGTAAGTTTCATTACTTATATAAGTAAGCGTTGTACATAAATCACATGATTATGGCTAGTCTATATAAAAATATCTAACAACGATTCAACAATTTTATTTATTTAACTAGATTATTTGTTTATATATCAAAATTCTACCGTATATAATTCCTTTACAATGGGAAAGTAGGCCCATTATAACAACATTGATGTAAATATAAATATATATATATATATATTATATAATAACATAAGAGTCCCATGATTTGATTAGCTCATCCACGATTCATCAAAAATACCATTAATTTGTCTATCATAAAGTAGCTACAAAGCCTACTAAATCATAACTCTTTAAATAATTAACTAACAACATTAAACATGGTAATGATTATCAAAACAAGAAAAAAAAAAAAAAAACTATGTTGTTAAGTTTTATTATTAGTTTTTCTTTATTTTTTATTTTTTATTTTTTATTTTTATAATAATCATATCTAGTTTGGTTACTTCAAATGTTTGTTAGTCTTTATTAGCTAGTGATAGTTAGAGCTTGTTAGCTATCTCAATAGTTATAAAGTTAAGGAATAATATGTACATATGTATATATAGTTACACATACGTGTGTGTGTGTGTGTGAAACATTGGATTCTGTTTTTAATTATTATAAAACTTGGTTTATATATTTATTACCAAACTAGATACAGAAAATATATATATATATATATATATATAGTTTTTTGTTCTTCTTTTTGGTGAGTGTTCATGAACCCTTGTGAGGTGTGAGATCAGAAAGCAAATTTAAAAGTAAAACAGCATGAACTGCTGGAAATTTTCCCCACACTTTTCCAAATTTTCCACGTTGCTTTTTTACTTTTCCATACAAAATTCCAACAATCAAATACAAAAAAGTACTATTTGTATATATTAATTAAAATAGAAAGTTTAATCACCAACGAATAGAGAGAGGCAGTAAGTGGAATGAGAAAGAAAGAAGGAAAGGATCTTAAGAGTATAAAAAATATATGGATACGTGGAAGGCACTTGAAGCAATTTGGATCCCCAAGTTTCATGTTAATATATATATAACATAATTAAAGAGTCCCAATAGCTGTTGACGGAATAAAGTTACAGATAATAAAGTTTGTAACTTTATATATATATATATATATATAGATATAGATATATATTGTGAGACCGACACTATGAACAATACTTGAAGCAATAATTGGATACCTAGTCAGTTAGTATAAATATCACTACATGGGGTAACATTTTCCCATCAACTCTTAATTAGTATCAGTAGTGGTGGTGGTCGTTGAAAATATATTCTTCAACTGAAGTGACAAGTATGGAAGCAAGGAAGAAAGCTCATCAGGTTATGATCATATGGAAGTTGGTTTTTATGATGGCATTAGCTGCCTTCAACTTCATCAGCGTCCCCGTTATGGGAGACGATGACTCTCCAGTTGGGCACTTTGGTAGGGGGAGTCACGATGATAACATGCGCAAAATGCAAGCGTTCAAGGCCTCACTCATGCGCGGTGGCCGTGGCTTTGTCTCCCATAGCTCTGCTGCTCCTCACAGCCAGCCTCAGCCTCAGCCTCCCAAGGCACGTCATGTCATTTTATTTTATTTTTGGGTACGTAGCAGAGTTTAGAATTTTTAAATAATATAATATATTCATTCAATAATGTAGGCCTGGAGGAGGAGTAGTCCTGCAGCACGGGTGTACTACATGTCAGATTTCGGTGGTGATCCGACAGGAGTAAAGGACAGCACGGAGCATATTCAAGCGCTACTGTTGGCGGCTGCAGGACAAGGACCTAGTCCAGATGCCCAAGGGGTAATGTCGGGTGCAGGAAGTGGACCCAGCCAAGGGAGCTTGACGGCTGGAGTCCCCAATAAAGCTGGGACGGCTGATTTTCAAGGTGGTACTTATAAGGTCGGCAAACCTGTCCAAGTACCGCCTGGAGGAAACATTGTGGTACGTACGGTAGCTAGCTCTTCCATTCCATTACAAAAAATTTGTTGCTTAATTACTAACATCTAACTATAAATTTGGAAAAAAAAAATTAATTTCTAATTGAAACAGATTAAAGACGGAACAATCCAAGCCTCAGATGATTTTCCTAAAGGCGGCAATGTGTTCAATGCATCGCCTAAACAAGCACCGCCAGCAGAAAACACAGAGAGATTGGATGAGCCTGCACAGCTTTCTCCCGATCCATCATCCTTCAGCTTCGAGTTCATCACCTTCCAAAACATCATGATCGACTCTAACCACCGGGGTGCAGGCATTTCACTTTCAAACGCCCTTAGAACCAGCATTGAAAATGTCTACGTTGCCCATTTCAGTACTACCGGCATCAACGTCCACCCCTCCAGCTCTGAAACCTACATCAGCAACTCATTCCTCGGCCAGCATCCCAACGCCGGACGTGATCCTCGCGAGGGAAACTTCACCGGCACCGCCATCAACCTCTCCGGCACCAACAATGCTCTCACCGATGTTGTCCTTTTCGCTTCTGCCGTTGGGGTAGATGTATCCGGCCATGGTAACACTCTCTCTGGTGTACACTGCTACAACAAGGCCACTAGGTTTGGGGGCACCGGTATTTATTTGAGAAAGCCGGGTCTGGGTCTGGGTCGAAATCGCATCATAAATTCTTATTTGGACTATACGGGGATCGTTGCTGAAGACCCTCTCCAACTTCACATTTCCAACAGTTTCTTCCGTGGTGATGCTTTTGTGGCCCTTAAGTCCATCAAAGGTGTGGTTAGCGGGGTGAACATTGTTGACAATACCTTCAGTGGGTCCAACAAAGGAACTGGGATTGTCCAATTGCAGCAATCAAATGGGCCTTTCAACAAAATTAACCAAGTTGTTGTGGATAGGAACAGCGTTAGGGGAATGAGCATGAAGGCCACCGTTGCCAACGGGGCTGTTCAAGGCAACGGCACCTCTTTTACGCTTGATTTCAATTCCGTTCTTCTCTTCCCAAATCGCATTACGCATGCCCAATACTCCTTGATTGTCACCAATGGGGCTTTCCCTAATCATGTTCTTCGTAGTGTGTCCAACAACCGTGTCGTGGTTGCCACCAATGTGCCCGTTTCTGCCACCGTGTTTGCCACCGTGGACCAAAACTAAACTAAACTAGCTTTTTAGGTTTTCGACCCTCCTAATATATAAATTAAATAAATTTGGTTTTCCTTTCAAAGGCTAAGTTCAATAATGCCTCCAAAATCTTACTTACTGATGAGGGGATCAAGAAAGTAAGCAGCTTAGGACCTTTCCGACTGTTTATTTTTGGGAATGTATTCTACAATTTCTATATATTTTTGTTTTTATTGGAGTGTATTGTATTTTATTACTATTACAGTGTTACTTTTTTGTGTCTTTTTGGCCTGACAGTTGTATTGCATTAATGTATTATAATATATAATGATTGTATTGCACTCTTTGAAGAGTTCTACTTTTCTTGGCGTTGAATTCTCATTTGGTAATTATTCTTTTTATTTACAACTATTACAAAATATTATCGTATTATATATATTATTGTTTGTAACGATAATGAAAGTAACAACAATATATAATAATTTAATACAGTCCACATACTAGATTAAAATTTATAAAAAGGATTAACAATAATTTGATACCTTTGATTTATAGAATTTTGTCGTTAGTACCTAACTTTTAAAAGTAGCGATTTAAATTTTTAATTTTTTAAATTATTATAAATTGGTCGAATTTCCAATTTTGCATCATAAATTAATAATGATTCTATTTTCAAAAAAAATAAAATAAAGTAAAAATTAGTAAAAATTTCGTCTAGAAATTTATAGTAGAGCCTATGAGGAAAGAAATTAGGATGTTTATTAAGTTTAGGAAAGCTATATCCTAAGCAAAACTGTCATCAATTTGTTTTGATAAATTGGAAATTCTGCAGTAAGTTGAAAAATTGATTGTTTAAAGGTCATTTTGTAAAATTTTAGGATTCAAATGCTAAAATTTAAAAGTAAAAAGTATCAAAATGCAATTAATAATATAGAAAATTGTATCGTTATCTTCATTTTGTTATACATGATATTGATAGTGGTTTTCTTTGTTGTTTTCAACATCATATGTATTAATCAACTAATCCTACCTCTTCTATATCAATTTTTTTCTGTTTTCTTTTTTCTTTTTTTGTTTTGTTTTTTTGTTTTGTTTTGTTTTGTTTTTTGTTTTTTGTTGGTTTTCAATCAACTCCTTTATTGTGCGCCACTATAAGAAAGTTTCTTTAAGAATTTAATCAAGTATCATGCTATTATTACTAGATAAGTATTGCATGTGACGGTTCAGGCATATTATCTATTCAACTTATTGACCTAAATAAAATATATCGAAGTGCAATTAATCTTATACTTTGCAAATATAATATATTGCATGTATCGGTTTTAAGCATACTACAGTGCAATTAAACTTATACAAAATGTGCCATAGATTTTCATTCCATTATAAATGATATTCAAATCGTTTTTCTATGTTGTTTTCAACATTATTGGTGTTTTCAACATTTTATTGTCAATGATATTCAAAGTGGTAAGATTGTATTGGCCTAATATTATATGTAAGGATTGTTAGAAATTTTATGGATCTAAATATACATATTAAATTCCATAAATCATAAATTACTAACCTCCAAACGCAGTCATTGATAAATTAGATCTTTAATCCTGCAAAATAGAAACAACGTAAAATAGTGCCTATGGACACACTACTCTCAAATCACTCTCAGATTTCTGAAAATCTTAATCTCCAAGATACTGTATGGTATATCTCATGTCTGCTTGCCCTAGACCCTTTGAATAGTCTCTGCAAGTCAGACTTATCCATTAATTTTGACACACATAAAATAATAGTAATTTGATAATATAATTATACTTAGGAAAAATATGGATAAGTCAATGGGTTTATAAAGAGAGTTGGTCCTCCAGTCCAATGGGCCAACTGGAGTCTTATAGAGAGTGTGTGACCAAAGGCCCTATTACAAAATAATAAAATAAGCCAGTCCCATTAATGGCATAAATAGGCCCTGTAAGTGAGTAATTGATTATGCCAAGTCCACAAATATTAATTTAATTCAACATTCTCCCACTTGGACTGCATAATCATCATCATATAAAATCCAAACTCACTTACTATAGAATCGCCCGAACCATAATGCCATTTCATCCAAATATATAGTATACTGACAGGGCACAACAATATACTAGACTAGGCAGTAGAGATTCTCTCAGTAAATCTCCCAAAATATTATACCATTTCAATCGAGTACTTTGCATGCCATAAACTCAGTCTAGGTAGTAGAGATTTACCTAACCATGTGCAATCCCCCAACACACAAAACTATTTCATTCAAGCACATTGTGTATTGACAGGATACAACAATATACCCAAACTAGGCAGTAGGGATTCACCATGGCACCTGTGGATCAACATACACATATACATAGACTATTAGTCTCAACAGGCCTGTAAATACAAGGAGCAATAATATGGGTAATAAATCATCTCATAAATAAATAATGATCCACATACATCAATGTATTAAAATATTCAAAAAAATAAATAATACTCAACATGGATATTACTACAGAAAACATAACAAACTCTCACTGACCCAAAACAGTCTCAACTGCCTAACAATCCCATACAGGACACATGCTCCTCAAATATGCCTACCGGTAAAGCCTTGGTCAGTGGATCTGCCACCATGCTATAAGTCGGCATGTAAACAACAGTAATGAGGCCCTCTTCAACTTTCTCCTTTACCACAAAATATTTCACATCAATGTACTTCGCACCAGGAGTACCTTTTAAATTATTGGAGAAAGACACCGCTGCAGTATTATCACAATACATCATAATAGGCCTCTTAATGGAGTCAACTACTCCTAAATCACGGATAAAATTCCGTAGCCAAACTGCATGATGGGTAGTCTCATAACACGCCACATATTCTGCCTCCATAGTCGAGGATGCTGTCACTGACTGCTTGGCACTCCGCCAAGACACAGCGCCTCCTGCCATGATAAATATATAACCAGTGGTAGATTTCTTATCATCCACACAACCTTTATAGTCTGCATCACTATAACCCACTACTTCAAGAGAGTTGGTGCGACGATATGTCAACATATGATCTTTAGTACCCTGAAGATACTTGAAGACCTTTTTAACTGCTTGGTAATGAATAGGACTGGGATTGCTCATAAATCTACCAAGCACACCCACAGCAAAAGCTATATCAGGCCATGTACAAACTTTAGCATACATCAAACTACCCACTGCTGAAGAATAGCGAACATTCTTCATTGCCATCCTTTCCCTATCATTCTTGGGACACTGATCCTTAGAAAACTTTTCACCTTTCGTAACCGGTACACTTCCAGGAGAACAATTATGCATATCAAATCTCTTAAAGATTCTATCAATATAATCTCTCTGAGACAATTGCAACACATAATTAGTCCTATCTCGAACAATCTTGATGCCCAAAACAAAAGAAGCCTCACCAAGATCTTTCATATCAAAATGGTTGCACAACATCTGCTTTGTCTCAGCTAATAGGTCAATGTCATTAGTAGCCAAAAGTATGTCATCTACATACAACACCAGAAATATAACACTGCTCCCACTGACCTTCCTATATATGCATCTATCAACAACATTCTCCTTAAAGCCATTTTTGGTGAAAACCTCTTCAAACTTAAGATACCATTGTCTTGAAGCTTGCTTAAGACCATAAATAGATTTCTTAAGCTTACAAACCAAATTACCATTGCCTGTTTGTTGGAAACTAACTGGTTGAACCATATATACATCCTCATATAAATCACCATTCAGAAAAGCAGTCTTGACATCCATCTGATGCAACTCCAAGTCATAATGCGCCACAATCGCCATAATGATTCTAAAAGAATCCTTTATGGATATAGGAGAGAAAGTCTTTGCATAATCAATTCCTTCCTTCTGGCTAAACCCTTTAGCTACAAGTCTAGCCTTATACCTCTCTACTTGACCATTGGAGTCATTTTTTGTCTTAAAGACCCATTTGCACCTAATAGGCTTGCTACCTTCTGGTAACTCAATCAAATCCCAAACTCCATTTGATGCCATGGATTTCATTTCATCTTCCATTGCATCCAACCAAAAATTTGAATTTGAACTGCTTATGGCCTCCTCATAAGTGACTGGATCTGAATCATCACTTATGTCAAACTCATGCTCCTACAAGTAAACCTCATAGTCATCAGGAATAGCTGATCTCCTAGTCCTTTATGACCTCCTCAAAGGCACATCAGCATCTATAATAGCTGGAATATCCTGCTCTTCAATAATGAGTTCATTCTGATCAACTACTGGATCAACAATATCTCTATCAGGAACAACTGTACTGGAAATGTATATATTTTCTTCTCTAAATTGAGACTCCCTTAGACCATGACTATCATCAAACCCAAAATCATCTTCAAAATAAATGGCCCTGTCTGATTCCACGATTCTAGTAGTGTGAGAAGGACAAAAGAATCTTGAACCCCTAGATCCTATACAATAGCTAACAAAATATCCACTAATGGTTTTAGGATCCAGCTTCTTAATTTGGGGATTATAAATCCTTACTTCAGCTTTGCAACCCTATATTCAAAAATGGTGCAAATTAGGCTTTCTTCCTGACCACAATTCAAAAGGTGTCTTAGGAACGGACTTACTTGGAACTTAATTCAAAATATAAGCCGCTGTCTTTAAAGCCTCTCCACACAAGTAATCTGGCAAGCTAGAATTTGCCAACATAGATCGCACCATGTCCAACAAAGTTGTATTCCTTCTCTCAGCTATGCCATTTTGCTGAGGTGTACCAGGCATCGTATATTGCGCATCAATGCCACACTCACGCAAATAAATAGCAAAAGGCCTTGGGTTCCTTCCAGCCATCATATCTACCATAAAACTCACCACCTCTATCAGACCTTACAGCTTTTATCTTCTTATTCTTTTGAAGCTCCATCTTTACCTTAAACTCTTTAAAGGCAACTAAAGAATCTGACTTCTCACGAATAAGCTCAACATGTCCATAACGAGAGTAATCGCCAATGAAGGTAATAAAATATCTATAACCACCCAAAGCAATTGGTATAAAAGGTCCACATATGTCAGTGTGGATTAACTCCAAAACATCTCCACATCTACCTAACTTATCCTTTCTTACTTTGACAGTTAACTTCCCTTTCACACATTCAACACAAGTCAACAGATCAGAGAAATCAAAATTAGGAAGTATTCCAACCTTTACTAACCTTTCCATTCCGTGCCTAGAAATATGTCCCAAACGGTTATGCCACAACATTGAGGAATTATCATTAACTCTTGAACGTTTAGAAGCAACAATCATTAAAATATTATCTTTCTTCTCTTGCTTTCCCTTTAAATTCCAACACTCTATCTTCTTGTGTCCAACTTCATTGCAGTAGCCACACCTTCCATTGAAGTACTCTTTTATTTCTCCTATCTGATAAGCATCATCATACTAAGTATTATTTAAAAGGTCCAAATAATAATACTTCTTATTCATATCAAACTTGATAAATTTCTTTCTTATCTTTTCAAGAAGTTCCTTTGCAGTATCCACTTTAGGAATACTAGCATATATGGCCATCCATGTAATTCTCCATCATCATCATACAGCACTTATTAGAGTGCTTCCAATCCTCATAAAGTTTCCTAATTACTGCATTACTATCATTAGTTGGTATCTTGGGTGAATCTATCTCCAAAGGCAAATCCAACTTCATAAATGTCAAATTCATAACCAAGGTCTTTTTTTTTTTTTTTCACTTATAATAATTTATCACATCCAATTTCATCATGGCAGTCATAGGCAGAACATTCGGGGTGCTACTAACCGTGAAAATAGTAAACACAACAAAGCATTTAATATATATAAAACAACAACTATTTTCCAGCCCCTTAACACAAACCATAAAATATCAATATTGCCAGGGTCTTTGTAGCACTAAAGATACCTTTACGCGGGCCAGGGACAGTCAACCAAATAACCACAATCAAATGCATTGAACTGAATCACTGACAGGGCAACTCAGAACCTGCAATACATGGCATTTAATTAACTTCCACTGCCATTCCAACCGTCATACAAAGCAACTAAAACTACCGACAGGGTAGCCTAGTTACCCATATAGACCCTGGTTAATAAGTGGGAGATAATTAACAAATTGACAATTTCATGATATAGGTAAATAAAAGATAACCCATTTACTATGCCAACACATATTACATTGGTACACATAATGCAGACAAAATAAGTTTCACGAAAGATGAGTACCTAAAATCCCACACTACTATACCAACTAAGCACAAAGCCTCTTTGGGTAAGCTCACACAATCCAATTTTCCAATCACAAATATTTAATTTAATTTAATAAAATTTGGAATAAAATAATTAAACAAATAAACAAATGAACTAATTACCAATAAACAAATAAATAAATAAAGAAATAATATTTTTTTTAAATAATAATAAAACAATAGATGAATAAATAATCAACAATAAATAAGTGATAAAATGATATAAAGATATATCAAATAAAATAAAATAAAGGTTTTTTTTTTAATTATTAACAATAAACAATAGATAAATAAATAAATCATCAACAAATAAATAAACAAAACAAAACAAATAATTTTTTTTTTTAAATTTCGGGTTGTTGACGTCAGCAAGATGGCTGCTGATGTCAGCCTTCTTCCTCCTTCAGCCGGGTCAAGGACGACCCGGTTTCCTGGTTAACGGGTCACATGACCCGGTTGACAAACCCGCCTGTAAAATACAATTCTGGCCACCATTTTTTATACAATACCGGCGCCATTCTTCTCCTTTCGGTATGGGCAACAATTTTAAAGTATCAATTTGACTAAAGGAGAGCTTAAAACAAACACCCAAACTTAAGATTATAATCGGCTAAAACTTAAAAAACAACCGTGTAATCACAAGAAATTCTAGAAAATTTTGAGCAAAATAGATGCCTTTTGATTCCTCTCCTCTTGAGAAAGTTTTGCCGCATATCAATTTGGTGCAAAAGCGCAGAAAAATAAACACCCAACACAAGAAAATGTTCGGCCATGGAAGGTCCATAAATAATTGATTTCACAAGGTTTTGCACCAAATTAATTAGTCTAATTCACTCCATTCAAACTGAAAAACAATTTCCAAGTTAACCTAGATCATGAATTCATACAAAACAAATTTTCCCCAAAATTTTGGAAAACAAATACACGCCCGATATTTACAATTTTTTTTTTTAACAAATAACAATCGGGCATGTATTATGTTTCTTCACACATCAAGATCATAGCTTCACAGATCCATGCACACAGAAAGAAAAATAAAATAAAGAACATATATTTGAATCCCACATATCATTCAATGGCCACATACAGTTCAATTCGATCATCATAGATACAACGAAGACTAATCACAAAGAAATTTATTATGCATATTAACTAGGCTCTGATACTAATTGTTAGAAATTTTATGGATCTAAATATACATAATAAATTCCATAAATCATAAATTACTAACCTCCAAACGTAGTAGTTGATAAATTAGATCTTTAATCCTGCAAAATAGAAATAACATAAAATAGTGCCTATGGACACACTACTCTCAAACCACTCTCAGATTTCTGAAAATCCTAATCTCCAAGATACTGTATGGTATATCTCATGTCTGCTTGCCCTAGATCCTTTAAATAGTCTCTGCAAGTCAGACTTATCCATTAATTTTGACACACATAAAATAATAATAATTTGATAATATAATTATACTAGGAAAAATATGGATAAGTCAATGGGCTTATAAAGAGAGTTGGTCCTCCAGTCCAATGGGCCAACTAGAGTCTTATAGAGAGTGTGTGACCAAGGGCCCTACTACAAAATAATAAAATAAGCCAGTCCCATTAGTGGCATAAACAGGCCCTGTAAGTGAGTAATTGATTATGCCAAGTCCACAAATATTAATTTAATTCAACAAGGATAAGTTACTATGGACAGCCAATTAAGATGGCAAATATTAAGTTACAGAATGTTTCAAAATAATTTAAGGTGAAGGAAATTTGATTGAGAAAAAGGACTTGGAAGAATCTGTGGAACAGTAAAGATCACGAGGAAATTAAATTGTTTGTTTGGAATCTTCAAAGTAATATTATTCCCACCTATTATGTGACTTTCTCAAGGATTTGTAAAAGTGAATTGGGATGCTTGTTTTGCGATCACAAAGAGGAGTTAGGGGAGCACCTCTCACTATAAGAATCATAATGATAGGAGACGCAATTAATGCATCGGGTAAAATAGAAGCTGATATTTTACCAAGCGTTGCTTGGTATGGTGTCGCTAAAACAATTACAAAAAAGTTGACACTTTCAAAAGGGCTACCTAATATCCAAGAAAAGCAGTTTTTTTTTTCAAAAAAAAAAAAAAGCTAAATGAATCTAAATAGCCGATGCTTTTTTGAAAAAATGTCACGAGATGTCTAGCAATAGCCGACGTTTTTCTAAAAAGGCATCACTAAAAGCTAGATAATAGCCAACTCTTATAAAAAAATTGTAGCTAAAAGTTACCACAGCTGATGCTTTAATCAAAAAAGCGTCGTTGAAAGTTCTTCAATAGCCAACACTTTTCTGAAAAAGCATTGACTTTTATATTGATTTTTAGTGATGCATTTTTGAAAAAGCGCCGACTTTTCTTTGGATTTTTAGCAACACTTTTTAAAAAGCCTCGCTAAATGTCATAATTATCAACTTTTTAAAAAAGTGTCGCTAAAAATCAAAAGCAAAAATGATACTTTTTTTGGAAAGCATGCGCTAATTCTCCCTTTGGGTGAGACATTTAGTTAAAAGTGTTGGCTTTTCTTCTTTTTTTATTTTTTTGAATTTTGGTTTTATTTTTCTCAAATTCGGATTGTTGAATAGATATAGCTTCATGTAAAATAATTAATAAATAATAAAATTAAAATAAATATTTGCATAACAAAATAATATTTCAAATAAATTAAATATATCATATAATATTTCTACAATTTGATAAACTATTTTATATAGTTATATTCAAATAAACCAATTAAATTACTACACTCATTGAGATGAAATGTTTGAGATCATAATTGATGCCCATTCAGCTCACTAGTTGACATCATCTTGTGACCAAGTGACACCCTCATATTGCGCATGAAAAAAACTTATGTTAAAATTATTAACACATATACAAAATAAATAAATATTAATTATTATAAAGTAAGCACCTTAGGGAGGGTTAAGGAAGTAAGCACCTTAGGGCTTCTTTTTCTTTTTTTTTTCTTTTTTTTTTTGGCATTGTATTCTACTTTTTCTATGTATTTTTATTTTTACTCGAGTGTATTGTATTTTATTACTATTAATTTTTTATATTTTTTATATTTTTATCTTTTTGGCATGCAGGATTGTTTTGGATTACTGTATGACAATATATATGACTATATTGTACACTTTGAAGAGTTGTATTTTTCTTGGCGTTGAATTCGTATTTGCTAATCTTTTTGTATTCATGCCTATGAAAAGTTTAGTAAGTGGACATATAAAAATAAAGTTTGCAAAAATATTTACATTTACTAGAAATATTTTCCTCAAAACCTTTCATTCATTCGTATAAAGTCCCTTATTTTAGAAAATAAATTTTACAAAAACCCATGAAAATTTTCCAAGCCTTAAAATTCTATATTTCATGTGAAAACATAAATCAATAAATCAATACCATACTTCATATAACCTAAATAAACGATTTACTTTCCCAATAATTAATCCATGAGCAAAAATACGAATCCCAATAGTCATAATTCACGTAATCATCAACCTCTCATGTACCATATTTATTATCAAATCCTGTGATACAATTACACACAGAGTCCTAATGTGTCCCAAAGCTTTGGGGAGTAGGAACTATATCCAAGTCCTTAGCATCCTAAGGCACCACAGAACTAGGACCTCTCATCCAACTTCAATGAAGCACCTGATCAGTGAGGGATGGTAATATAGCATGCATATTAATATTCATCAAATCTAATAATCATGGTAAGGTAATGGTACATATAAAATCCATAATCCATAATCTCAAACCATATCCCTCATGCAAAAATATTATTTTCCACAAATTCCATCATATTAATAAACCTAGAAAATACCAACATAATTATATGTTCATAAAATCATAACCAATATTGAAAACCTATTTTGGTCAAAACATTCCCTGCAATTATTTCAAAAAATAATAGATCATATAAGCATTTATCTCATAATATAAAATCAAATAATTTAATGCTTCAAAAAATGCAATTAATAATATAATTCATATTTATAATTCCAAATCATTTTCAAAAAGAAAATCCACTCATAGATAATAGAAGTCTAGTCTACTGATGACTCGCCTCCAATCTTATTCCCTGCCCAAAATAATAATAAAATATTTCTCAAGCTCCAAAATTGATTAAACCAAATATATTACTGCATACTATTATTCCAAAATAACTTTTACAACCCTAAAATTACCAAAAGTAGACACTAAAAGGTCCAATTATACCTTGAGTGACAGGACCCGGCCCGAAAATCCTCCTAGGATCTCTTGGGTGGTCCCAACTGGTGGAGTCCCACTGGACAATCTCTAGAAGATATTCAATAGAACCTCACTAAAAAATATGGACAAACGAACACATGCAATATCGAATAATATCTCAATATATAGATAAAATCATAACAGCATATAAATCCACAGCTATGGTCCACAACTACAACATATATATAATATGGTCAATACTATGGCCAATATCTAGATCAGAGCATTCTAAGAATATTTGTAAAATTTAGAAGTACAATTAACATAAATAACTCTAGAAAGATAAGGATAAGTAAAGAAAGATGAGTACTGCTTCTGCTGTTGAAAGCACGAAGTAACAAGCAATGTATGAGGTAAACTGCCAACTAATTGCCAAGACCTAGAGGAGCAAATCTAAAACAAATAAAATGTGAGATAAAGATATCTCAATGCGTGGCATAGTATAATAGAAAAATAATACTTTAATTTTGTAAAAATTTCTCTCAAAACCTCTTGTTCCACTTTTGTGAAAGGTTCTGTAACACCCCGTACAAAAAATAAACATGATTAAACAAGTTTGACTAAATTGACTAAGTTTGACCAAGTCTGACCAAGTGAACAATATATGGGTTCTGGTTGACTTTTTCAATAGCCAATATTTTTGATTTGACTGAGGTACCATGGTGTAGATCTCGTCGATACGAGTTCATAGACTGACGGCATGCCAAATTCTGAGTTACGGATAAAAAGTTATGGTTCTGAAAAGTTTTAGGCATAAGTTTTAAATCAGTGTCCAGGCCAGTCTCCAGTTTTTGTCTGTTAGTGACCCAAGGCTTTATATAAGCCTAGGTAAGTGTGTCAAATAGGAAACAAAGCCCAAAATATCCATTTCTTCCCCAAAACCCGAGAAATTCTCTCCTCAGATCCGTGGGTCCGAACTAGGTCTTTTCGACCCGTTTACCATCGAACCGGATCACCGCCGTTTTGCCCATTTTCGGCCAACCACCACTTGCACATGCCAGCCAACTAGAAAGGGCACTTGAGGGCGAGCTCAGCCGTGAAATTTCATGGCAAGAAGTGTCTGGACGCGCCCAGATCGGGCTAGCGAAGTCGCCGCGGCCGGTGAGGGGGGTCGCCGGATTTTCTCATTTCTTGGCCGTTTCAGGCCAACCCATACACCTTTTCCACTATTTTTGACCCCTTTGAACTCATTTCCATGGTTATTTTGTCCAGAATACTCACCGTTTGAAAAATCCGACAATGCGAAGTTTGGCTGACGCTTCAACAGTGTTTTCCGGCCACTGGAGGAAACTTTGGACCAAGGTGAGCATACTGATGAGTTCCTTGTTTCTTGGGCTTTCTGTCAATATAAATTTTGTGAATTTTGGAGATCGTTTGATAATTTTTCCATTTTTGGATCAATTAGTTAATTTTAGGATAAGTTGGGGATTATGTTTGGACAAAATTGGTCAAATTAGTTAAAATTGGAGTTGAATTAGTGAAATTGGATATTATTATGACCCATTAGTTGGTTCAATTTTGAAATATTAGGCCACAGGTTAAAATTCCCAATGGTCCTAAGGACACGCGGTATAATTGGATTGTCCGGTGTCCAATTTATGCAATTTTGTAGTACTGTAAATTATTTTAAGACATTTAGATTATACAAGTGTCTCTGGTTTATTATATTACAGGCACTCGAGTTGAGCCTGAAGGCGATCCTGAGAGGAGCAGGCGTGAGCATCTACAGTACTGTGAGTGGTTATTAGTTTTAAAAATGTTTTGGGTATATAGTATAATATATATATGTGGTTTGAGTATTTTACTTATACCTATCGTTTGATTTGAATGTTCATTCTATGGATGCATGGGGATCTGCTTTTACATATATGAATTATCATTTTATATGACTTTTGTCAATATTTTAAACGTTTGGCAATTCTAATTAGTTCATGAATGAACTTGTGGTATTTAAATATTTTGGTATTTGAATTGAGGTTTTAAATCACTTTGGAAATTAATCGATTTGAGAAGGCATATTGAAAATTATATGATTTTAAGCATGTTCAAATATTTTATAAATTTTTAGATACTTAAAATCAGTTTATGGTGAATATATTTCACTATGATATTTTTTTTATTTTAGTAAGAAATAATGATTTGAAGTTTTTTTTTGAAATATTTAGACAAGCGATTGAGCGTGAATATTAAATTATGATTTATGATACAGTAGGGTACTGTATCGGTTATTTTAAATTGATGTACCGCATAGTATCAAAGTTTGGTTCAGTATTATATTACAACGCGCTAGGTTTACCACGGAGCCGTGAGGTTGGTTTCATCCAACGGTAATCTATTATTACCACGGATTGTGAGGTCGTGTTTATCCGACGGTTTATTATTTTTACCACGGTGTCGTGAGGTTGGTATCATCCAATGGTTTATTAATGGCATGGACTGTGAGGTTTGGTATGTCCCGACGGTTATTTATTATTTCCATGACACCATTCATATATTGAGGGTCGTGAGGTGGGTGTGTTCCACGGTTTGCAGATTGGTATATCGTATGGTACATTGTATATGTTGTATATATTGTTGATTTACAAATGTTGTGGTGATTTCTGCATTTTCATATTTATTTGGTGGAACTATACTTATTATATTTTATGCTCAAATATTTATATCTTAATTTGAGATATTTCATAATATTACAATGATTGTTCATTCATACTTTTGAGCCTCGGTTTTTATGATATTAATTGGGGTACAAGTTTGGGTTTTGTGAAATGATTTTTAAACGGAAAACTTTTCAAACGAGTGGAACGAGAGGTCTTGAGAGAAAGATTTTTCAGAAATAAATTATTGGTTTTCTATTATACTATGCCACTCACTGAGATTTCTTTATCTCACATTTTATTGTTTTAAATTCGTTCCCTTAGGCCCAGGTAGCTAGTAGCAGTCTACCTTTCGCACAGTTTATCATTTTGTTCCTTCCACGACAGCAGTCATATCTATCTTTCCTTTATCTACTGTTATCTTCTGGATTTATTTATTACTTATTGTACTCCTGGACTTCGTTGATACTCTGAGAATGCTCTGATTTTAGATATGAGACTCAGTAGAGACCATGGTACTTATGTGTGTAGTTATGGCCTGTAGTACAGTAAGCCGGTTGTAGACTTTACGCTGTTGTGGATTTATTTATTTTTATTTTTATTTATACATATTGAGGTATTATTGTTATCGCTTGTGTTTGTTGTTCACGTTTTAAGATGAGGTTCCATTGGATATTCTCTAGGGATTGTCCAGTAGGACTTCACTAGGCGGGGCCACCCAGGGGATCTTGGGGAGGTTCTCGGGGCAGGTCCTGTAAGGTTCCCTGTTTAAAAATTATTTCACAAAATCCAAAGTTATGCCCGAAATCAAAATCATAAAACCCGATGCTCAAATAATATGAAGTCAATGATCATTAAAATATTATTCAATCACCACATAAATATTGAGCATAGAATAATATAAACATAATATCGCCAAATAATTATGAAGGTGATGTAAAACCATACATATTAGAAACTAATAATATACTCATAAATATGAACAATATACCCTGCGATATATCTAGTACTGTCAAGGGGTGCACACGTCCTAGAACAACATGGATAGTAAAAGAAATGAAAATCATAAACTGTGGGATAAAACAACCTCACGACCCTTAATGTACGAAAGATATTGTGGCAACAATAAACCGTTAGGATGAACCCAACCTCACGACCCTTAATGTATGAAAGGTATCTTGGTAATAATAAACTGTTGGGATGTACCCAACCTCACAACCCTTAGCATACTACAGGCATCGTGGCAAACCCATGCGCTATAATATAATACTGATATGAAATACTAATACTATATGGTACACCAATTAAAAATAAATAATACAGTATCCATAAAACAATTTTTGTAAGATTACACATTTATAAATAATACTGTATCATTAAACGTAATTTCATATTCGAATCCAACTATTTGTTTAAATATCCCAAACATTTCAGATCATCATTTCATGTCAAAACTATAAATACTACTGTGAAATATATATCACCATAAACCACTTTTAAGCACATAAAATTATAATATACTTGAACATGCTTAAAAACACATGATTTCCAATCCGTTTTCTCAGAATTAACTATTTTCCAAAATGATTGAAAACCTGAATTCAAATAATAAAATATTTGAATACCACAAGTCCTTTATGAATTCATTAGAATTGGAAACCATGTAAAATATCGTGAAAAGTCATATTAAACGATAACACATATATGGATAAAATAAACATTTAAATCAAGCGATATATATGTAAAATACTCAAACCACCTATATATTATACTACATGCCCAGAACATTTTAAAAATATAACCACTCACAGTAACGTTGATGCTCACTCCTGCCCCTCAAAAGGATCGCCTCTAGGCTTAACACGAGTGTTTGTAATATAATAAAACCTTTTTCAGGCTCCAACAACTAAACCAAAGACATTAATGTACACCAAATGTCTTAAAATGATTTGTATAAGTATAAAATTATATAAATTGGACACAAACAGGTCCAATTATATTGTATACCCTTGGGATCCGGTACCCAAAATTGGAGCTTTTTACCCGAAGGCTAAGCTTTCAAAATTGAACCTTCTAATGGGTCCTAAAAATATTAATTACACTAATCTAACTTCAATTTTAACCAACTTGATCAATTTCCTTCAAGCACAATCTAAATTTTTGGTATTTAACTAATTGACTCCCAAAAATGAAAAAATTATCAAATGATGTCCAAAATTCACAAACTTTGTATTAATGGAAAGCTCAAGAGATAAGAAAGATAATGGTGTTCTCACCTCGATCCAAAAGTGTCATCGGTGGTCAAAAAATTTGTTGCAAAACTCGGTCAAACTCTCCATTGATGTATCTTTCAAATGGTGAGGAATCTTAGCAAATGGAGCATGGAAATGAGTTTAGAGGGTCCAAAAATGGTGGGACGGGCATGTGGATTGCCTGAAATGACCAAAACAAGGCCAAACGGTTGGAAAATGATAAACGGCTATTGTTGGCTTCAAACGGCTTATATCGATGCTTTGATCAGCGGTTTGGTCAGAAATTTGGGCACGTTTTTCAACATTTATATAGAGCTTTGGGTCACTAACAAAAAAAAATATGGGATTGGTTTGGACACTGATATAAAACTAATGTTTTAAATTTCACAAAATCATAATTTTTTATCCGTAAATCAAAATTTGGCGTGCCATCAGTCTCTGAACTTGTATCGGCATACTCTACACAAAGGTATATTGGTCAAACTAAAATATTGACCATACAAAAAATCAAACTTAGGATCTCTGAACTAGCTAGTTGGTCAAACTCGATCAATGGTTTAAAATTTCAGGCATTTTTTGGGGACGATGTGTTACATTGAGCCCTAAATATCCAATACATAAAATTGAAAATTTTCTCTTGAAGGCCAATTCTATCAAATTGAACTTTCTATTGGGACCTATTAACATCTGATTACATAGTTGCAACTTCAATTTGGTCCAAAATTATCCAAATTGGGTTCAATTTTATCTGATATTAAATTAATTGATTCAAAAAGGGAAAAATTATTAGATGTCTTCCAGGACTTGGGTTTATTTGAGTAGTTGTATGCTTATTTACATATGTTGAAGTTTTTTATGGTCACAAGCTGGTAGTTGGCCGAGACTTGATCTTTTTAAAAGTTTGAGAATTTAATTTTGTGGTAGCCTATTTGTAATCAGCCATGGCTTTAATCTTATAAGGAACTTGGAGAATTGTTACTTTGTTTTAATTGAATTTAGTTTCTTAATTTTGAAGTCATTGGAGATTGATTTTAAATGTGGATATTGATGTTGTATGCTTGCACCTTGATTTTAATGTTTTGGATAATAAATTTCGTTTATGGTTAACGTTAAGATTTTGTTTTTGTAAATAGAAGACTTTTGGAGTTAAATTGTTTTATTTTTATGGTAAAGAATTTAAATTAATGACTTTTGGACTTATATTTTGTTAAAACTTGTAAATCTATTTTGGACCTAAATGTTTACTTTGAGGTTAAGTTTTTAAAAATTTTTAAGTTGTATTATACCTTTGGATTTAAATAACTATTCATGGAAGTTAAGTTGATTACATAAGTTGTTAGCTAACTAATTTTATGTAGATTAGTGGACTTTGTCATTTGGTCTGAGTTACTTTGGATCTAATTTGTGTTGGGTACTAAATGGTTGGTTGGTTGTTGCTGATAATGGTTTATTGTTGGTTGTAAGGTTCCAAACTTTATAGTTTGGAAAATTTTGGTAGGAAGAGAAACTGTTGTAGAATGGTGTACTGTTTGAGGCTCAGACTAAGTTACTTGTAGTAGAGGTAATTTGTATGGTTCACTCTTCTGTCTTAAGTATACATGTGTTTTGGATTGAGGAATCTTGGATTAGGCACTAATTATGTGTTGGTATTAAAAATAGACAAGGAAGCATTGGCTCAAAATTAGACGACATGTTAGATAAGGGATCATTGGAAACATACTGTGAGTGGGAATTTTTCTAAACCATAATTATTTTCCTAAATATATGTATATGGTGAAGTTTGTTACGTTCATGCATTCATAGCATGGCAATTAGAATTTTATGTGAATCTTTTTGAATATGATGTACACTTTCTGATTTACAAATTGTACTATTATTGTTATTATAATTATTATTTAATAAATGCTAAGCTAGATATTATGTCATGCAAACATATAGGACTATACGGGCATACTGCATCATCTATAGTATGCGTTGAGCATATCATATAACCTGTTTTATGAAAATTGTTTTCTGAAGTTGATTTTGGGAAATATGCATTGGCCTTGATTTTAAAAGTGTGTTTTTTTAAATGGTTATAGATATATGGTGTACACTATGTGAATTATGAAATAGACTATGATTTGATACCATTTGGTTATATAAGGATTGAATGTGTTATATAGATTGACTTTTGATCTCTAGACTTAATCTAACTAATATAGAGACGACACAAGACTATCCTATAGCTTTGGATTGATCACTAATGGAGACAGGCACGAATGTTCAGTGATCTTATCGTTGATCATCGATAGGGGACAAACATGGCTGGCGTCATGATTTATTTTGGTCACCAAAGGCCGAATTCAGTTTATAAATATGAAGTAGATATAGATATGGATTTAATTATGGTAATTTATATGCCCTACATACTTTAATGCGTTCTTTGCATTCGTAGTGGCATAAGCTTTTCCTAACATGTCCTGATTTATTATTGGTATGTGTTAGTTAAATGATTCATAAATGCCCATCATACCCTAATCTGTTCTTTGTAAGTGTTCAATGCCTATTAAATTAGGATATAAATGACTCTATCATACGCATTGCATTTCACATTGTATTTATATTTATATGTTATTTTAATATCTCTAGACTAAACCCACTCACTAAGTACCTATACTTAACCCTCCGTTTCCAACCTCCATAGGTGTTTCGTGGATGCTAGACTTGGGAAGAGAGTAAAGAAGCCTTGGAGTGCCATTTTGTTATCTAGTTGGTATAGTTTGACGAGATTTATTTACGTTTTGTATCTTTGACATGTTTTATAAAGATCTTGTTTATGTATTTGGACTTGGTAGTTTATTTTTGAGCATTCATGAGGTTAAATATGACTTTTACTGGAAATCTTATTGGCTTTAATTTAATTTTATATTGAGGTTAAAAATATATTGTAATCGTGGAGATTAATTACTTGTACCAAAAATCTAATTGAAATTAGTACATGTGTATGATGTTATGTTAAGGTGAAGCTATGATGTTATGTTAAGGTGAAGGTTATTCATATTTGAAATTAGTTACATGGTCTTTGAAGTTATTAAGGTTATTGATTTTCTAGTGGTTTGACAAAGTTGTCTCCAAAATGACACGTATGTCCTTTGCATGTTCAAATATGTATGCTTCTAAAATTTGATCTTCCAAAAGTAACATTAGACAAGACAAAAATTTTAATGCCAACTGTACATGAAAATATAAGTGTACATAGGTCAATAATTTTCCATGATTTAAATTAAAATAATTTTCTTAGTGTACTGAACAAAATAATGCACGTGTACACACATACACCTTAATACAAGAAAAGTATTTTCCTAATAAAAGTTTGTGACCCCAAAAATAAACTCATCGAGTCCCAAAATTAAAATTTTTTAAAAAATTCATTACCATTAAAGATAAATTAACGAGAGAAATCAAATGCAAAAAAAAAAAAGAAACAAAAAATTTAAATATCAAGATGTGACAATTTAGGTTTAAATTCCAACAATCATATGCAAAAATTGATATATAGCGACACTCACTTAGTAACGCTACGAAACAAACGCATCTGAAAAAACAAAATCGCAACTCTAATATTAATACGTCAGTAAAAATTCAATAAATATATGACGTATCTAAAAACTGTCGACCTCAAAAGGTCATTAAAAATAAAAAATATGCGATACATCTGTTAAGGGTCGCTGAATGTGGGACTGACTAGAGTTGCCATTAATACTGCGTGTATATTTTATATGAATTGTATTGTACGTTTAAATGCTACTCATAAAAAATGAATACCAACCACTAATCTATGTTTACATAATAATAAAATTTAATTATACAAGGTTGTTGTTCAATTATAAATTTTTTTTTGCATAGCTTATTCTTGCAAATTTCTTAAATAGTATTATTTTATTTCAACTAAAAATAACTAGTAAAAATATTAGAGGAACATAACTGAGCTGGTTTTTTTATTTTTTGTTTTTTTCAATAGAGGTAACAGGCGACACACTATTTAGATTGTGCGTTGTCTGTTACCTTCTCTTTACTTTTTAACTTTTTTTAAAGTTCTTTTAAACAATCTAATTTCGTTTCAACAATAAATAACCAGTAAAAAATATTAGAATAACAAAACTGAGATTTTTTTTAGATCTTTTCATCAATCTAATTTTATTTCCATAATAAATAACCAGTAAAAATCTTAGTGTACTAAAACTGAGCCTTTTTTTTTTTTAAATATATAGTTAACAGGGGACGCATTGTTTAGATTGTGCGTCGACTGTTCTCTCCTCACCTTTTTTTTTTAGTTCTTTTAATAAATCTAATTTTATTTCAACAACAAATAACCAGTAAAAATATTAGAGCACTAAAATTGACCTTTTTTTTTTTTCATATAGTTAACAGGCGATGCACTATTTAGATTATGTGTTGCCTGTTCTCTCCTCACTTTTTTTTAGTTATTTTAATCAATCTAATTTTATTTCAATAACAAATAATGAATAAAAATATTAAAGCCCAAAAATTGAGCTTTTTATTATTTTTTCTTATATAGTTAACAGGCGACATACTATTTAGATTGTGCGTCGTCTGTTCTCTTTTTAAGTTTTTTTAGTTCTTTTTTTTATATAGTTAACAGGCGATACACTATTTAGAATTTGCATTGCCTGTTCTCTCCTCACTTTTTTTTTTTAGTTCTTTTAATAAATTTAATTTTATTTCAACAACAAATAACCAATAAAAATATTAAAGCGCCAAAACTGAGTTTTTTTTTTTTTCTTTTTATATAGTTAACAGGCGATGCACCATTCTTCACTAAATGCATCGCCTTTTCTTTTTTTTTAATTTTGTTTAATTTTTTTGTTTAAACATTTAGAGACCCAGAAAAAAATAAAATCAAAATAGGACCATGACAAGAATTGAACCCAAGATCTCTTACACTCTCAAAAAATCACCACACCACCAGGCCAAATGACTTGTATGTACTAATACAACATAAATTAGCTACTATAGTGTTTGGCGATACATTAATTAAAGAATGCATCGCTAAATAGATGAACAGGCGATGCATTCTTCAACAAATGCGTTGCCTTTTCTTTTTTTTTTTTCAATTTTTTTGTTTAAACATTTAGAAACCCATAAATCACCACATCACCAGGCCAAATTACTTGGATGTAATAATACAATAAGAATTAGCTAATATAGTTTTAGACAACGCAGTCTTTTAAGAAAGAGTCGCTAAATAGATGAAAAGACGACACATTTGTCAACAACTGTATCGCCGTTTCACCTAACCAATTTTTAACTTTTTTTTTTCAATTTGAAAGTTGTTTTTAGTAATTTTTTAATTTTTTAAATATGTTTTTTTTTTAATTTGTAGATCAGCAATCAACAAAACTAATTAATGATTAAAAAAAAAAAACATGGAATAGGCGACGCGTTTTAATTGAATTGCGTCGCCTGTTCCTTTAATTATTTTTTATTTAAAAAAAAAGCAATTTAATAGACTTTCAATTTTTAAAAACAAGTAAACTATCGTTAACTACAAACACATGAAAGTTAAGCTCATTTAACATACTTATGTGGCTAAATTGGTCAATAAATGCTTGCTGAATTAGAATTCTATATTCTATACCCTATCTCAAATTAGGTCTTGAGATATTTTGTGTCTCGTCTATACACATATATGTGAATAACTGAGAAGAGCATTGACAAAAATATTTTCTATTTTTAGATCAATGGATTTATGTTCATTGGATTTCTACATGAATATATTTGTAGATGAATAATTAAAAAATTATTTAAAGATTATAAAGAAAATATAAAAAAGGAAACAGGCGACACTTTTCGACCATAATGCGTCGCTTGATCCCAAAATTCAAGAACAAGCGACCTTTGTTGAAGAGAATGCATCGCCTATTCTCTCAATTAGAAAAAAACAAAAATTTTGGAAGACATGCAATTTTATGAAGAATAAAGGTGTACTTGAAAAACAGAAAAATAAACAGTAATCTTCGATATTTTGCTTTGTATTTTTAAGAAATATTTTTCAGTTTTTATTTGTAGATGAAAAATAAAAAATTAATCAAAGAAAAAAAATGCAATTGGGAGAAAAGGCGCGTTTTTGCCATTTTTTGAAAATTTTTGGTGCGTTTTAAAATTTTTACGCGCTCCTTTGAATCCCTTTTTCTTTTTTAAAACTACATCAAGTACACTACCTAATAGATATTAGATTTGAAAGCAATCTAAGAGAGACTTGAAGAGTGAGATATTTCGGGTTTGATTTTTCATTTGCCTACTTTGTTGTCGGCCGGGAAGCTGGATTTGTTTGTGTCGCCCTCGTGATTTTCTGGGTTTCATTTTTCTTTGTCTCCATCGTTTAGGTGAGTTTTTTTTTTTCTTTGTGGTCGGCAGAGACATGAGGTGGGTTGTTTTTTTTTTTTTTTTTTTTTTCAACTGCAGGTTAGGTTCGTTGGGTTTTATTAATCTTGCTTTTGTAGAAATTTTGTTTGTGATATTGCTTGACATTGTTTTGCTAAGTTCAACAAGTATTTTATGTTGAAGATCAACTTGATTCAAGATAGTCTATTGTTTTAACTTCACCACAATATCATACTTTTATTGAAGAAGATGTTCTTGGAGATACTATGATGGCTCACAATCCATTTGTCATATAGTTGTCAAATATCGATGAAAATGATAATAACGATGAATGTGAGAGTGACTACGTTTGTAATGACTGTGAGGGGAGAAATGTGTCTTGTCAAATCTTAAAAACAATGGTAATATTCTTTAAATTCTCATTTACTAAATTACAAATTTAATAATGATTAATATTTTATTTATTTTGTATAAGTGTTAATAACCTTTTTAATTTTTTCATATGCAGTATGAGGGTGTAATATCATCAACAAGAGGACGTCAACTTCCATCTCAATGAGTATGCATTCATGGAAGTTTAATTAATATTAAATTTGTTATGAAAAATACAATACCTTACAAATTATGTAAAAATATGTCAATGAGATGATATTTAATTCATTTGATAATTAATTTGTTATGACAAAATATTTATTTTAAATTTTTACATTCTAATTATTTTGGATGAAGCTAGTTTTCATTTTTTTGTATTTTAATTATTTTTATATTTCTACTATTTTAATCACTTTTTACAAAATTAAAAAAAAAAGAAAAAAAAAAGAAAGGGCAACGCATTAACAAATAATGTGTCGCTAAAAGTGTTGATGCGTCGCTAAATAGGCGACTCATTAGTGACTAATATATTTAACGACGCTATATGAAACAGTCGCTAATATATTTTTAGTGACATTGTTGTGAAGCGTGGTTAAATAATGCGTCGCTGTAAGTGGATTGATAGAATGCGTCGCTAAAAGTCAACATGCGTCGCTAAAAGTCAATATGCGTCGCTAAAAACTAAATAAAAGCAACTCTCATACAGCGTCGCTTGTTGTCTTATGGATTTAGCGACAAAACGTTAGGCGACGTCGTACGATACGTCGTTGTTTATTTTGTACGACGTATTTACTGCGTCATTTATCAATGCGATTTTAGTAGTGAATGAAACAATTTGATGTCAGATATATTGTAAGAGCTTTTACTGAATACCATTGTTTTTTTCTTTTTAATAATCTTGGAGTTGGGATTCCAACTAACAATCATTGAGAAAAAAGACCCAACGTGGCACACCTTTTTTTTTTTTTTTTTTTTGGGAGTAATAGAACTAAGTTATACATTGATTATAAAGGCAAAGTGACATAATTAGATTTTCATTTCTTGTAGCGTTTCAGGATTCTTTAGGATAATATGATCTGTAGAATATGAATTTAGGTTTAAAATATAAGCTTGAAGAACCTGTCATAAGTAAAGGTAGGATAAAATAATACGGTAGACAAAATGTTAATTATATATTCACAACTTTCATCATTTTTTTAATCACACGTTAATCATGTAAAGATACATGATATATTATGCTGTATATGTTCATCACCATTTAAAACAATTTGACGAAATAGTGAAGTGAGAGGGAAACATGTGATTTATTTATTTATATAAAACTTGATTTATATGATTATTACCAAACTTGATAGCGAAAATATATATAGTTTTTTTTCTTTTTTTGGTGAGTGTTCATGAATCCTTGTGAGACGTGCGAGAAGAAAGCAAATTAAAAAGTAAAACAGCATGATTTCTTCAAAACTCTTCCAAGTTTTCCACGTTACTTTTTTTCCTTTTCCATACAAAAATTCCAACAATCAAATAGAAAAAAGTACTGTATATGTATATTAAAATAGAAAGTTTCATCACCAACAATCAGAGGGAGGCACTAAAGCGGAATGAGAAAGATAGAAGGAAAGGATCTTAAGAGTTTAAAAAATATATGGATACGTGGAAGTCATTTGAAGCAATTTGGATCCCATGTTTCACAATGTTTATATATATATATATATATAAAGAGTCCCATTAGGTTTAGAGGGAATGAAGTTTGTAACTTTATGTATATAGATATATAGATATATAATGCGGGGACCGATACTTTGAACAATACTTGAAGCAATAATTGGATCCCTAGTCAGTTTCCTTAGTATAAATATCACTACATGGGGTAACATTGTCTCATCAAATCTTGGCAGTAGTAGTGGTGGTGGTCAGTGAAAATATATTCTTCAACTGAAGTGACAAGTATGGAAGCAAGCAAGAAAGCTCGTCAGGTGATGATCATACGGAAGTTGGTTGTTATGATGGCGTTAGCTGCCTTCAACTTCATCAGCGTCCCCGTTATGGGAGACGATTATTCTCCAGTTGGTGACTTTGGTAGGGGGAGTCACAAAGAAAACATGCACAAAATGCAAGCGTTCAAGGCGTCACTCATGCGCGGTAGCCGTGGCTTTGTCTCTCATAGTTCTGCTGCTCCTCACAGTCAGCCTCAGCCTCCCAAGGTACGTCATGTCATTTTATTTTATTTTTGGGTACGTAGCAGAGTTTAGAATTTTTAAATAATATAATATATTCATTCAATAATGCAGGACGGGAGGAGGAGTAGTCCTGCAGCACGGGTGTACTACATGTCAGATTTCGGTGGTGATCCGACAGGAGTAAAGGACAGCACGGAGCATATTCAAGCGCTACTCTTGGCGGCTGCAGGACAAGGACCCAATCCAGGTGCTCAAGGGGTAATGTCGGGGGCAGGAAGTGGACCCAGCCAAGGGAGCTTGACGGCTGGAGTTCCCAATAAAGCTGGGACGGCTGATTTTGAAGGTGGTACTTATAAGGTCAGCAAACCTGTCCAAGTACCGCCTGGAGGAAACATTGTGGTACGTACGGTAGCTAGCTCTTCCATTCCATTACAAAAAATTTGTTGCTTAATTACTAATATCTAACTATAAATTTGAAATAAAAATAAAAATTAATTTCTAATTGAAACAGATTAAAGACGGAACAATCCAAGCCTCAAATGATTTTCCTCAAGGAGGCCCTGTGTTCGATGCATCGCCTAAACAAGCACCGCCTGCAGAAAACACAGAGAGCTTTGTGGATGATGTTGAACCCGCACAGCTTTCTGATCCCGATCCATCATCCTTCAGCTTCGAATACGTCACCTTCCAAAACATCATGATCGACTCTAACCACCGGGGTGCAGGCATTTCTCTTTCAAACGCCCTTAGAACCAGCATTGAAAATGTCTACGTTGCCCATTTCAGTACTACCGGCATCAACGTCCACCCCTCCAGCTCTGAAACCTACATCAGCAACTCATTCCTCGGCCAGCATCCCACCGCCGGACGTGATCCTCACGAGGGGAACTTCACCGGAACCGCCATCAACCTCTCCGGCACCAACAATGCTCTCACCGACGTTGGCCTATTCTCTTCTGCAGTTGGGGTAGATGTATCAGGCCACGGTAACACTCTCTCTGGGGTACATTGCTACAACAAGGCCACTAGGTTTGGGGGCACCGGGATTTATTTGAGAAAGTCGGGTCTGGGTCAAAATCGGATCATAAATTCTTATTTAGACTATACCGGGATCGTTGCTGAAGACCCTCTCCAGCTTCACGTTTCCAACAGTTTCTTCCGTGGCGATGCTTTCGTGGCCCTTAAGTCAGTCAAAGGTGTGGTCAGCGGGGTCAACATTGTTGACAATACCTTTAGTGGGTCCAGCAAAGGAACTGGGATTGTCCAATTGCAGCAATCAAATGGACCTTTCAAAAAAATTGATCAAGTTGTTGTGGACAGGAACAGCGTTGAGGGAATGAACAATAAGGCCACCGTTGCTAAAGGGGTTGTTCAAGGCAATGGGACCTCCTTTACAGTTGATTTTAATCCAGTTCTTTTGTTCCCAAATCGCATTAGGCATGTCCAGTACTCCTTGATTGCCACCAATGGGGCTTTCCCTAATCATGTTCTTCGCAGTGTGTCCAACAACCGTGTCGTTGTCGCCACCAACGTGCCGGTTTCAGCCACCGTGTTTGCCACCGTGGACCAAAACTAAACCAGTTTTTTGGGTTTTGGACCCTCCCAATACATAAATTAAATAAATTTACCTAAGTTCAATAATGCGTCCAAGATCTTACTTACTGATCTGGCGGGTTAAGAAAGTAAGCACCTTAGGGCATTTTTTATTTTTTATTTTTGGGATTGTATTCTGCTATTTCTACATATTTTTATTTTTATTGGAGTGCATTGTATTTTATTACTATTACTTTTTTTTTTTTTTTTTTTTTGGTCTTTTTGGCCTGACAGGATTGTATTGCATTAATGTATGACAATATATATGATTATATTGTACTCTATTTGAAGAGTTGTGTTTTTCTTGGCGTTGGATTCTCATTTGCTAATCTTTTTGTATTCACGCCTGCTACAAAATTAAAGTAGGTTTTGACTAATTTGGACCTTAAGTTTGTTTTGCTACATATCAAACCCCCACCCTCGTGCCTATCGAAGGCTAGGTTTAACAATGCATCCAACATCTTGCTGAGGATTAAGCAATGTATCCAACATCCAACATCTTACATATACATGTAACTCATATTTGCTCAAAAACACTGTTCACGTGTATTCAATAGAATTGTTTTCTGCACACGTCATTCTAACATTCTGTGTATATATACATACAAGTAATTATGAGATAACATTAACAACACTTATCAAAGACCTCTAAGATAACTATTAAAGGTATTGGAGATAATGATCATCTAGTTCGGCTGCTTATTATTTTCTGTCCTTTATCACTATGTTTCGGTTGCTTATCAATACGGGATAACAGAGGATATTCTTTGCTTCATCGGGTTGCCTTTCTTTTATCAATACTAACAGCTGGTAGTCTATCAACATATATATATATATATATTAATACTTTTTAACCTCTAATAACTATTGCTGATTTTTATTTATTTATATTTTTTTGGTGTAAATATAACACTGCATTAATAGTACAAAACGAACCTCACATGGAAGAATTACAGAGTGAAAAATTCATCCTACAAAAGCTGGTCCTTTAATTAAAGAGGTTTCTCTCCTATTTAACATTCATTAAAAGAAAAAGAAGATCCTATTAAGCCAAAAAAAAAAATTTAATTTCTTTTTTTGAAATAAAAAACAACTTTATTAAGAAGAACAAGAATACATCTCATCCTGGATTGTGGAAAGCAAGCAAGAAGGTGCGTCCTCTCTCCGAGATTGACTAGATGATAACAATAAAGAATGTCGAGCCAAGACCACCCATAATATCATACTATAGTCTTTTTAAAGAAAAAAAAAGAAAAAAGGAAAATAAATTAAAACTAAAGCTTAAGAGACAAATCAAGTTCTGTAACATCAGCATGATCAGTTTTCATAGCTTCACTTCTCCAGATAAAATCAGAACCTGTCAGCCTATTGGTGACCATGTCTGAACCAGAAACAATATTATTACTAGTAGTAGTAGTAGTAGAAACACTCAAATTCCGAATTGCACTACTTTCTTCAAACCTTGAAGAAGAACAATTATTAGAGGCTGAAGTTCCTGCGAGCCCTAATCCTCCACCACCAATATGATTATTCTGAAACCCCTCAAGGTTTAGTCTATCAATGGAAGGTTGTGGATTCATGGTAGCCTGCCTCCCCCACCCAACACCACCGACACCAATACTAACGCCACCTCCACTATGGTCGTTGAACCGGTATCCAGCCTGTGTTGGCCATTGATAAGCATTAGGCCTATGTATCATTGATTCCATCCTAACACCAATAGACCTATCGAAAGATCCAAAAAGAGGGTGGCTAGATATGCTTGAATATGGGTAATAAGGAAAGGGAGGATGTCCAAAAGCACCCACATCCATTCCTTGGCGACGTTTCGACAAAGCGCGCTCTTGTTTATGAGCGTTTTGATGGCCTCCCAAGGCTTGAGAGGTAGAGAATTCTCTCTTGCAGAAGTTGCATGAGAAAACCCCAGATTCCGATCTCTTCTCTCGGGTTGTCTGGTCCAAAGACTCATTGTTGTTTGCATGAGAAGAAACATGTTGGTTATTCATGGAGTTGAAAAGGTTGAGTTCTAGCTTCGACGATGAACCACTACGAAGCGATTCATCATTGCAGAGATTCAGATCTAGTAGAACTCGAGAACTCAATTCGGGATTTTGGAGTTCTACTCGATCATTAATATCGGAGGAGGATTTGACAAGTTGTTTTTCCTTGAGTTTCATGTTATTCATGATCTTCTTGTTGTGAGCATGGTGATTTTGGCATGGAGTAGTAGTTCCATCAGAGGCTGCAGAGATACTTGAAGCCTCAGAGGGACATGTTTCTCCTCCACCAATTTCTTCCATGGCCCAAAAAAACTAAAAACTTGTGTGGGTTTGGAAGAGATTTGGAGAGATTATAGTCGTTTGTAATGAGGGTTTGAATTAATACGTTATATTTCATGTTAGGAAAGAAATCCCATTTTGCAGTTAATACCGGCGTTATATTAGCAAAGGATTGAAGTGATGACTAAGGTTGCCGAGATTTGTTCGCATGGCAGCCAAGTCTTACACCTTTTAAATATTTCCATATATATTTTTTAATATATATATATATATAATGGCACGTGGCAATAATATGTCATATACCCTATATGTGTATGTATATTGTTAGTACTATATGATAAGGGCTAATTACTTTAATAGTCAAACTTCTATATTAAGCAGTTCGTGTGATAAATATGGTGGCCAATGAGTGTAGAAAGGTGCCTTTTATGCACTTTCATATTGGATTTCAAAAATGGAAAGAAATTAAGTATAGTAAAGAAGGAATAATGAAATAAATATTTTAATACCCTAATCATATTGATTCTATGTATAAGCGTTTCATGTTAATTTCGTGTCCAAGTAATTTTTTATTGGACTTCCATCTAGTTTTGGTACACAAGATTTCAAAACACGCTGATTTAATGAATCATTTTCAAACGTATCGTTTTTATAAGATCCACAAATGGTTTGGTTATTTATTTCTTTATTTTCCCATGGTTTATAGGCACTGAGATATACTTATTTTAAATGTTTTATATGTAAATACCATATATAAATCATTATGTGTGATATCTAAATGATACTTCAAATATATGAATTGCATTTATATGTATATAATTTATTTTTAACACCATGATGTGCTTTGCTAATTAAATATACTAATTAATTGTGGCATCTCGAATTGATCAATTTATATATTGCGTAATATTGACCAAAAAAATAATATCTGCATAATTGAATCAAAATTCCATATATAATTAGAATTTTCACAAATAAAATATATTTGTTCCACAAAATTTGGTTGAATTAAAGCCTTTAATTAGATAGCGTGAAAGGATATCATGCGTCATATATCATGAATATTTTTGTAAATCTTATTCGTCATAAATAATATTAACATTATTTTTTTAAAAAATATATATTAATATTAATTTAAATTTTTAATGGAATTAGATTTCACTAATAAAAACAGATATTAATTCAAACTTATATTTTTATCTTTCAAACTTACATTAAATAGAATAAATAGAATTTAAATCAATGTTCTAATCGTTGTATTGAAAATTTTTTAGAAATGTACATCAATTAAATTATATTTTACCAAAAAAGATTGGTCTCGAACCTAGTTTGTTGTACATTGGATCAGTTTTGTAAATTATATATTGCAATATATCAATATTATACACCTTATATGGTTTGCATGAACTGTGCATATATTATGTAATCTTGATAGAAGTCCCAATAAAAGGACTTGGTTTATAGATATTTATCCAAGTCCTCTTATTAGGACTTCTATCTTGATTGCCAACAAAATTTTTTTTGGTCTCTTTGGCCTGACAGATTGTATTGCATTAATGTATGACAATATATATGATTATATTGTACTATAATTTGAAGAGTTGTGTTTTTCTTGGCATTCGATTCTCATTTGGTAATCTTTTTGTATTCACACCTACTACAAAATTAAAGTAGGTCTTAAGTAATTTGGACCTTACGTTTGTTTTGCTACATATCAAACCCTCACCCTCGTGCCTGTTGAAAGCTTAGGTTTAACAATGCATCCAACATCTTACTGAGGATTAAGCAAGCATCTTAGGCTTTTTTATTCTACTGGATTGTGTTCTCCTATCTTTATTTTTATTTTCATTTTGATTTTTATTGGAGTGTATATAACACCCCGTCCCAAACTGCATCGGAATTCTTGCACGTTGACCGAAGTTGACCGTTGACTGAATGGGTCAAAAATTGACTTTTTATTCCAGTTGAAATTTTTAGTTGACCGTGGTACCGTAGCAAAGTACATTATGCCTCGAGTTCGTAGACTAGTAGCACGTCGAAAACGGAGCTACGGTTTGAAAGTTATGGGCAAAACAAGTCGAGATTCAAATTGTCCAAAAGGTGCTGGGAGTTGACTTTTTATGGTTGTAGAATTTTTGTTTTGACTTTTGTATGGTTATAAAATACTCATTGATACGAGCTCATACACTAATGACACGCTTAAATTGGGCATCTGGTTAAAAAGTTATGGATATGTGAAGTTTTCCGAGTATCGTAATATTTTAATATATCTGGCTTGAGTGAATAGTGATGCCATGTGTCGACATCTTAGAGGTCCATGTGGGTGAACAGTGTCACCCACAGTGGCTTTTATTTTGGCAAAACGGGTGAGCCGGAGGGGAGAGGAGAGAGAAAGAGAGAGAGAGAGAGCTAGAGAGAGAAACGGCCGGCCACCGCCACTTAACAATTTTCCGACCACCCTTTCCTCGTACGCGCCACCCCACCTTGAAGACCACCTGAAAATCGGCCGGCTAGCCAAAAACCACGGCCAACCGACCTCCGACGCTTCCGGATCGAGGCTTTTTTCGGAGGCGCTGATTCCTTCAAACTGCGATTTCTCCCTATTTCAGCCACCGTTTGCCTCACCGCCAGTCCCATTGAGTTACCCACCACCAGATCTACCTTCCCACCAAAAATCATGATCAGTGACCACCGGACGTGCCGCCGACGGTGACGGGTTCCGGTGACCACGGCGGGTCGCTAGGAAAATCCACTTTCCAGCGAGTTTCCGGCTGCACCGCCCCTCCTTTCCCACTAATTCCGACCCTCTGAACTGAAATCCGGTGTCTCCTTTCCTCAAATCTCAACGGATTGAGAGAAGCGAAGAGTTGAACCCCAAAAGCTTTCCGACGAGATTTCAGCCACCTCGGGTCCGATCTCCGGGAAGTAAGACCGGATTTGTAATCCTCGTCACACTCAAGCTTCGATTCAGTATATTACTCGTCAATTTTGGTTGTCGTTTGTGTTCGCTCCCCGGGTACCCATTTGAGTGTTACCCGATTAAAATATTAAAATAATTGGTTTTGTGTATTATGGATATTTTAGGTGCACGTGTGGGTAGTGGAGTTGATCCTGCGAAGGATCTTGATTGATACACGTGCTTAAGGTGAGTGACCCACCTTTAAAACTATTTTGGGGTGATTAATTATATTTATTTTGTGTTAATTTGATATCTAGATTTATGCTCATGCGGTGGAATTTAAATATAATTGTGGAAAAAATATTATTTTATATATATATATACCCAATGATGCTAAACGGAAGTTGGGTTATTAAGAAATTTCCGATTATTATTATTGTGATTTAATTGTATTTATTACGCATGAGCAAAGTGTTTTCATTAATTAATTGTATTTGGATTTTAATATTATTTTTGGGCATGATTGATTTTAAATATTTCAAGGAAAATATTGGTTTGAATTGGTGGTTTCAAATTTTATAATTATGCCCGTGGAACATTATTTGATGGACTTTGTGATACGAGAAAAATTATTTGTATATGGTTATCGGTGGCTTTGTACTGGAAATGTTAAAGAAAAATGTGGGAGGTTGAGTTCGAAAAATGGTATAATTCCCACGGTGGATTTTGGAAAAGTTTGCGTATCTTTTTACAATAAAATTTGGTTATTTATTTTAGACACACTCATACAGTACTGGTGTTCTGTAGTGTATATGTGGATGAGCGCGCAAGTTATACTGTCTCCCGTGAGTTACCATTGGACCGAGGGCAGGCAAGTTTTATACAATGAGCATCAGCCGGCCCCCTCCATGACCGGGATGACGGTTTAAGCAGCGGCGCTGTCGGGATGCCGAAGCGACCGTATGCAAGTTTCTTTCTTTAACCCCCCCGTCAGACGGTGCTCGGGACGCTGGGTATCGGAGGGCATCACTGGTATATGGTGTGGTGCGTCAAGTATAAATTTTCAGATAGAAATTTCAAATCCTAAAGTGTTCTAAAATTATTTATTATATTTTATTACATTTTATTTATATCTGGATCATTTAATTATTATTTATTAAATTAATGATTCCTTGATTTTGGGGCATACGAATACCGGGTTTTGCGAAAATGTTTTAAAAGGGGAACCTTTCCAACGGAGTAAATAGTGAGGATTTTGAAAGAAAATATTATTATCAATGAATTATTATTTATTTATTTATTTAATTGTTTGGTATTGAGTGATTAAATTCCTTTTATTGTTATATTATTAATATTAAAATTGTACAGTAGATAGGGTCACTCACTGAGATGATTAGCATCTCATATTTTTAAATTCTGTTCCCTTAGGTGCAAGGAGTGGTAGACATTCTTCCGGAGCGAATCTAATCTCCATCGCTGTCGTAATTCGAGAAGTTGTCTTTGTCTTCATTCATTTCAATTGTAATATTTCTTTCATCCTTATTGTATAATTTCTATACTTAATAGTACCTTATGAAGCTCTATATACTGTTTTGGACATTTGTGCATTAATAATGCACTGATTTCTATTATTTATTTGAAGTGCTGTAAATATGTGGAATTTAATTGTAGTATTGTGGGAGGAATAAGGGGATGTGTATAGAAGTGTGTTTCAGTGTAGGAAATTTGTGGTAAGTCCAACCCTTAGGGGAGGTTCTGCCGGATTTTCCGTTGGAAGATCCTGTAGGATTTCCCTGGGATCAGGGCTTGTCTAGGGTTCCAGTGAGGAATTTTGGACGGGTCCTGACAGTTGGTATCAGAGCATAGGTTCTTATAATCCTAAGGGACTGTGCATCGCTGTACAGCCCATCCGTAAATTTCTCCGTTTTGTAATCATGCTTAAATGTTTTTATCTCTGAACTTTTATTTGTTTCTTCAGAATTTACTACGATGCGTAGGCGGGACTCACGCAGTACTCGAGAACGCTCGGCTGAGAGTTCCGGGAGTAGATCGAGCCTTAGAAATCTTGTCTCTCAACTAACTCGAGCCTTAGGGAGTTCAAGCTCTAGTAATCATTCCGTAGACCAGGCTCGACGATTGGGAGCCATGAATTTCGATGGAAGCCAAGGTCTAACTGCAGCTATGAACTGGCTTTCTAACATGGAGAAAATCCTAGAAGAAGGGATGCAGTGCCCCGACGAAGATATGGTTAGGATCTCCGGTTTTATGTTAGAAGGAGACGCCCGGAAGTGGTGGAAGGTGGAGAAGACTCATAGAAGGCATACATGGGATCAGTTTAAGGTTGCATTCACCACCGAATATTGCCCTCCTGCCTACCGTGAGGCTAGAAAGAGAGAGTTTGAGGAGCTGCGGCAGAGAAACATGACTGTTTTTTAGTACAAGAGAAAGTTTCAGGAACTATCTGAATTCTGCATGCACATGATTCCCAACGACCATACGAAGAAGGTGAGGTTTATAGATGGCTTGAACGAGAACATAGCCCTCATCCTTGCTGGATCAGTGCATCCTACTTATCAGTCCGCTAGGGATGCAGCGCTGGAGTTAGAGAGGGAGGTGGAGATGCGCAAACCCTTGAGGCGTAGATCATTTGAAGGTTCATATAGTGGGGCACCTGGTCAGAGAGCATCCAAGAAGAGTCATAGTTCAGGCTCATCGGGTAGTGGTGGACCGAGCCCACGAGGCAGATTTCAGCGGAGAGGCAGTTATCGTAGGCCCGAGACAGCTCGCCATTCGATCAGTGGGGATACAAGCTCGTATCAGCAGTCACACCTTGGTCTTACACGGACTTATCCAATTTGTAAAAGGAAGCATTTCGGGCAGTGCCAAATGGATGGTGTATGTTTTCAGTGTGGGTAAACAGGCCACATAAGGAGGAATTGCCCTTATGGTAGTGGCAGTGTGTTAGGGGTAGGTCGGCGAGCACAGCATACTAATGGATTTCAGGGTCAGAGTTCCCAGGGGAGTCAAGCAGCAGGAGGTTCATCGGGATCAGCCCAACCGTCCGCAGGATCAAGTCGAGGTAGAGGAAGGAAGCCCTAGCAGACGAGTCAAGGTCGAGTGTTCACTATGACACAGTAGGAAGCCCTGGCCACACCTGACGTTGTTACAGGTACTTTGAATATTTTTGGTAATGATGCACTTATGCTTATAGACCCGGGAGCAACACATTCATTCATCTCAAAAGAATTTGTCACTCGGGTCGGTATGACCTCTACTCCTTTAGGATGTCTATTAGAAATAGCCACTCTTATAGGAGAATCCTTGTGGCCTAGCCAGTTGATAAAGGAGTGTTTCTTCTGTATCGAAGATCAAGTAATGGAGGCAAACTTGATCCTGTTGGATCTATCTAGACTTGACGTAATCTTGGGCATGGATTGGTTAGCAAGGAACCATGCTTCCGTAGATTGTTATAGCAAAGAAGTTACATTTAAGGGGCCAGGTTTACTTGAAGTGGTATTTCGTGGGGAAGTTGGGAGGCCTTTGCCAAGATTAATATCTACCATCACCGCCAAGAAGCTACCGAATAAGGGTTGACAAGGGTATTTAGCTCATGTGATAGATACCCGAGAAAGTGGAGTCAGATTGGAAGACATGCCCGTGGTGAGGGATTTTCTGAATGTGTGGGATTGCCTCCGGAAAAGGAAGATGACTTTTCCATTGAATTAATTCCGGGTACCGTGCCTATTTCTCTGACACCGTATCAAATGGCTCCAGTGGAGTTAAGGGAGCTAAAGGTCCAATTGCAAAATTTAGTAGATAAGGGGTTTATTAGAACAAGCATATCGCCATGGGGAGCTCCAATATTGTTTGTGAAGAAGAAGGATGGTAGTCTAAGACTGTGCATCGACTACTGACAACTTAACAAGGTGACCATCCCTAATCGTTACCCGTTGCCAAGGATAGATGACCTATTTGATCAACTCCAAGGTGCCAAAGTGTTTTCTAAGATCGACTTAAGATCTGGATATCATCAGTTAAGGATTCGAGAGTCGGATATTCCTAAGACTGCCTTTAGGACGAGGTACGGACATTATGAGTTCCTAGTGATGTCATTCGAACTTACCAATGCCCTAGTAGCTTTTATGGATTTGATGAACCAGGTGTTTCGTCCGTACTTGGATCATTTCGTCATTGAATTTATAGATGACATCCTGATCTATTCTAGGAGCCAAGAGGAGCACGTGAGGCATTTGAAGAGAGTGCTCCAAACTCTAAGACAGCATCAGCTTTATGCTAAATTCGACAAGTACGAGTTTTGGTTAAATCAAGTGGGTTTTCTCGGACACATCGTGTCAGCCGAAGGTATCTATGTGGACCCTGATAAGGTGAAGGCAGTGTTGAATTGGGAGCGCCCTACTACTGTGAGGGAAGTACAAAGTTTTCTTAGATTAGCGAGATACTACTGTCGTTTTATAGAAGGATTTTCGAGAATTACCGGACCGCTTCATAACTTAACCCGAAAGAATGTTGAATTTAGCTGGACGGACATGTGTGAGCAGAGTTTTCAGGAATTAAAGCAAAGGTTAACATCCGCACCTGTCTTAACTTTATCTAATGGGAATGAGGGTTTTGAAGTCTACTGTGATGCATCCCATCAAGTGTTGGGTTGTGTGCTAATGCAGAATCAAAGGGTGGTAGCGTATGCCTCACGGCAATTGAAGCAGCACGAGCAAAATTACCCTACGCATGACTTAGAATTGGCGGCGGTAGTCTTTGCTCTAATGAAGTGGAGACACTACTTGTATGGGGCCACATGTCAAATTTATACCGACCACAAAAGCCTCAAGTACATTTTCACTCAAAAGGAATTAAATATGAGGCAAAGGAGATGGATGGAGCTATTGAAGGATTATGACTGTGTGATTGATTACCACCCGAGCAAGGCGAATGTAGTAGCAGATGCTTTGAGTAGGAAGGCTATCGGATCTCTTGCTCACATTCAAGCCATCCAACTACCTCTCATGGTGGAGTTGAAGAAAATGGGGGTGTTAATGCATATGCATCCTTCTGGAGTCTTTATGGCTAGTTTTCAGGTGCGACCGGTGTTAGTGGATCGTATATTGGAGACTCAAATGGAAGACCTTAAATTGAGAACAATTAAGAGCAAGGTATAAGAAGGTCTTGATCCGGAGTTTTCCATAAGGAGGGATGGGGCCCTCGTGTATAAAGGACGACTTTGCGTTCTTGATATTCCAGAACTCAAGAAAGAGATTTTAAAGGAGGTGCATAGCTCAATATATGTGATGCATCCTGGAAGTACCAAAATGTACCGAACGCTTGTTAAGTATTATTGGTGGATTGGCACGAAGAGGGAAGTGGCAGATTTTGTATCAAAATGCCTAATTTGTCAACAAGTAAAGGTAGAAAGACAGAAGCCTTCGGGATTACTCCAATCCTTACCAATTCCTGTATGGAAGTGGGAAGAATTCAATATGGATTTTGTGTTCAAGCTTCCCCTTACACCCAGGAGATATGATGGTATTTGGATGATCATTGATCGTCTTACTAAGTCGGCACACTTCTTGCCGGTACGAGAGCGTTTTTCACTCAAAAAATTAGCCCAGTTGTTTGTACAACATATTGTGAGTCTTCATGGAGTACCGCTAGCCATCGTATCCGATCGAGATCCACGTTTTACTTCACGACTATGGCGGAAATTGGCTGATGCATTAGGAGCAAGACTTAACTACGGTACCGCCTTTCACCCACAATCTGATGGAAAAGCTGAGTGCACAATTCAGACATTAGAAGATATGCTAAGGTCTTGTGTTATGCAATTTCACGGTAACTGGGATGAATAATTGCCATTGATAGAATTTGTTTATAACAATAGTTATCAGGCGAGTATTGGGATGTCCCCGTATGAGGCCTTATATGTGAGGCAATATCGGACACCTTTGTGGTGGAGTGAAGTAGGAGAAGAGAGACTCCTTGCAACGAATAATGCGGTTGGATCTGAGTATTTATGAATAATTGCCAACGAATAATGCGGTTGGATCGGTTGAAGGTTGCCCAAGATCGACAGAAGAGTTACGCTGATGTGCGTAGGAAGGATTTGGAATTTGAAGTAGGAGATTGGGTATTCTTAAAGTTATTTCCATGGAAAGGAGTAGTACGCTTTGGTCGACGAGGTAAGTTGGGTCCTCGTTATATTGGGCCTTACGAGATTACGGAGAGAATTGGCCCCGTGGCTTATAGATTAGCACTACCGGAAGAGCTAGCCCGAGTGCACAACATGTTTCCTGTTTCGATGCTACGGAAATATATTGCAGACCCATCACACGTACTCGAGACTCCTAACATCGAGTTGAGGGAAGATCTTTCGTTTGTAGAGCAACCAGTGCAGATTTTGGATCGTGAGGAGTGGGTACTACGTAACAAGACTATTCCTTTAGTTAAAGTTTTATGGCGGAATCATTTAATCGAGGAAGCAACGTGGGAGCCCGAGGCGCAGATGCATGACCAGTATCTCTACCTGTTCCAGTGACATGCGGAATTTTGAGGACGAAATTCTTATAAGGGGGGAAGGTTGTAACACCCCATCCCAAACTGCATCGGAATTCTTGCACGTTGACCGAGGTTGATTGTTGACCGAGTGGGTTAAAAGTTGACTTTTTATTCCAGTTGAAATTTCTAGTTGACCGTGGTACCGTAGCGAAGTACATGATGTCCCGAGTTCGTAGACTAGTAGCACGTCGAAAACAGAGCTATGGTTTGAAAGTTATGGGCAAAACAAATTGAGATTCAAACTGTCCAAAAGCTTCTGAGAGTTGACTTTTTATGGTTGTAGAATTTTTAGTTTGACTTTTGTATGGTTGTAAAATACTCGTTGATACGAGTGTATAGACTAGCGGCATGCTTAAATTGGGCATTCGGTTAAAAAGTTATGGATATGTGAAGTTTTCCGAGTACCGTAATATTTTAATATATCTGGCTTGAGTGAACAGTGACGCCACGTGTCGAAAACTTAGAGGTCCATGTGGGTGAACAGTGTCACCCACGGTGGCTTTAATTTTGGCAAAACGAGGGAGCCGGTGGGGAAAGGAGAGAGAGAGAGAGAGAGAGAGAGCTAGAGAGAGAACGGACTGGCCACCGCCACTTAACCATTTTCCGGCACCTTCAAGACAACCTAAAAACTGGCTGGCCAGCCAAAAACCACGTCCAACCGACTGCCGACGCGCCCGGATTGAGGCTTTTTCTGGCGGCGGTGCCAATTCCTTCAAACTCCGATTTCTCCCTATTTCGGCCACCGTTTGCCTCACCACCAGTCCAATTGAGTTACCCACCACCAGATCTACCTTCCCACCAAAAATCACGGCCAGTGGCCACCGGACGCTTCGCCGGCGGTGATGGGTTCCCGTGACCACTGCGGGTCGCCGGGAAAATCCACTTTCTGGCAAGTTTCCGGCTGTCCCGCCCCTCCTTTCCCACTAATTTCGACTCTCTGAACCCAAATCTGGTGTCCTCTTTCCTCAAATCTCAACGAATTGAGAGACTCGTATAGTTGAATCCCGAAAGCTTTCCAGCGAGATTCCGACCACCTCGGGTCCGAACTCCGAGAAGTAAGACCGGATTCGTAATCCTCGTCACTGAAGCTTCGATCCGGTATATTACTCATCAATTTTGGTTTTCGTTTGTGTTCGCTTCCCGGGTACCCATTTGGGTGTTCCCTGATTAAAATATTAAAATAATTGATTTTGTGTATTATGGATATTTTAGATGCACGTGTGGGTAGTGGAGTTGATCCTGCAGAGGATCTTGATTGATACATGTGTTTAAGGTGAGTGACCCACCTTTAAAACTATTTTGGGGTGATTAATTATATTTATTTTGTGTTAATTTGATATCTAGATTTATGCTCATGCGATGGAATTTAAATATAATTGTGGAAAAAATATTATTTTATATATATATATACCCAATGATGCTAAACGGAAGTTGGGTTATTAAGAAATTTTTGACTATTATTATTGTGATTTAATTGTATTTATTACGCATGAGCAAGGTGTTTTCATTAATTAATTGTATTTGGATTTTAATATTATTTTTGGGCATGATTGATTTTAAATATGTCAAGAAAAATATTAGTTTGAATTGGTGGTTTCAAATTTTATAATTATGCCCGTGGAATATTATTTGATGGACTTTGTGATACGAGAAAAATTATTTGTATATGGTTATCGGTGGATTTGTACTGGAAATGTTAAAGAAAAATGTGGGAGGTTGAGTTCAAAAAATTGTATAATTCCCACGGTGGATTTTGGAAAAGTTTGCGTATCTTTTTATAATAAAATTTGGCTATTTATTTTAGATGCACTCATACAGTACTGGTGTTCTGTACTGTATATGTGGATGAGCGCGAAAGTTATAATGTCTCCCGTGAGTTGCCATTGGACCGAGGGCAGGCAAGTTTTATATAATGCGCATCAACCGTCCCCCTCCATGGCCGGGATGACGGTTTAAGCAGCGGTGCTGTCAGGACCCTGAAGCGACCGTATACAAGTTTCTCTCTTTAACCCCTCTGCCAGACGGTGTTCGGGACCCTGGGTATCGGAGGGCATCACTGGTATATGGTGTGGTGCGTCAAGTATAAATTTTCAGAAAGAAATTTCAAACCCTAAAGTATTCTAAAATTATTTATTATATTTTATTACATTTTATTTATATTTGGATCATTTAATTATTATTTATTAAATTAACGATTCTTTGATTTTGGGGCATACGAATAACGGATTTTGTGAAAATGTTTTAAAAGGGGAACCTTTCTAACGGAGTGAATAATGAGGGTTTTGAGAGAAAATATTATTTTCAATGAATTATTATTTATTTAATTGTTTGGTATTGAGTAATTAAATTCCTTTTATTGTTATATTATTGATATTAAAATTGTACAGTAGATAGGGTCGCTCACTGATATGATTAGCATCTCATATTTTTAAATTCCGTTCCCTTAGGTGCAAGGCTAGACATTCTTCCGTAGCGAACCTAATCTCCGTTACTGTCGTAATTCGAGAAATTATCTTTGTCTTCATTCATTTCAATTGTAATATTTTTTTCATCCTTATTGTATAATTTCTATACTGAATAGTACCTTATGAAACTCTGTATACTGTTTTGGATATTTATATATTAATGATGCACTGATTTCTATTATTTATTTGAAGTGCTGCAAATATGTAGAATTAAATTATAGTATTGTGGGAGGAATAAGGGGATGTGTATGGAAGTGTGTTTCAGTGCAGAAAATTTGTGGTAAGTCCAACCCTTAGGGGAGGTTCTGCCGGATTTTCCATTGGAAGATCCGGTAGGGTTTCCCTAGGATCAGCGCTTGTCTAGGGTTCCAGTGAGGAATTTTGGACGGGTCCTGACAGTGTATTTATTTATTTATTATTATTTTTTTTTATGTGTGAGCGAGAGGAATGGATTGTATTTTATGACCATATATTATATTGTATAAGAGTTGTACTTTTCTTGATGTTGAACAATAATGTGTTTAATCTTTTCATATTTAGATGTTACAATATTGTCCTATTATATATATATATATATATTTTTGAAGGAAATCATATTATACATTACTTGTTTATAACTATGATGATGATGATAATTTCATATAAAAAATATTTAATAATATTTTATATAATAATCATAAATATATAGGTGGCTCTCAGAATGTAATAGCTTTAATCACATGCTCGTTGTCTAGTTTAACTGTAAATTGTTTTCTGGTTGATCAGATTAAGGGTTTGTTAGCTACTAGTTTACAATTTTCTTCTTCTCTTACTAAGCGAGAGGCTACAAGGGTAGGACATGAGCTTGCCCATCATGCTTTAGGTTTAGGTGATTACGAATTTTGGATGGAAGAGGCTCCTTCTTCGCTCTCTAACTTTATTCAAGACGATATGTGTATTGCTACTTTGAGGTAGATATATATATATATATATATATATGTATATAATATTGAATGTTTTATAATAAATGGTTAATGTAATTTGTTACAATATGTAACCTATATGTAATTGTTGCATACAATCTCTTACTAACCTAACCGCATCTCATCTATTAATATGTTTAATTTCAAAAGAATATATATTAATGTTTTTTAACCTCTAATAACTATTGCTTATTATTTATTTATTTATTTATTTTTGGGTGTAAATATAACACCGCATTAATAGTACAGACGAACCTTACATGGAAGAATTACAGAGTGGCAAATTCATCCTACAAAAGCTGGTCTTTTAATTAAAGAGGCGTCTCTCCTATTTAAAAGTCACTAAACGAAAAAGAAGATCCTATTAAAAAAAAAAATTCCACCACCAATTTTTTTTTTTTTAAATAAAAAAATTTCATTAAGAAGAACAGGAATACATCTCATCCTGGATTGTGGAAAGCAAGCAAGAAGGTGCGTCCTCTCTCCGAGATTGACTAGATGATAACAATAAAGAATGTGTAGCCAAAACATGAGCAGCTCAATTAGTACCCCAAGAAACATAATGACAAACAAATTGAGAACTTAAACACGACATCAGCTTGATATCCTTTTCCAGAAAATACTCAATGCCCAAATAGCTGTTAGGATCATTAATCAAATGAATAGCTTGGTGACAATCTGACACAACTTCACCACTGAAAAATCCCAATTGAATGCAAAAATCCAATGCTTTTCTTATGACCAACAATTCAATAAACAATGGACTAACAAATTGTTGGAAAGGTTTTGCCGAAGATGCTCACACCTGTTCACACCAATCCTAAATTATCACTCCCACACCAGCCACCATATCTACAGCAGATATTGCACCATCCACATTGATTTTAAGATAACCTCGACGAGAGTTAATCAAATACGAGCAACTGTAATTCAACTCTTGTTGATTCATGCACGTCAAGAATTTTTTTTTTTTAAATAGTAGAGGCTACAAGAAACCTTAGTGCCTTTATAATTATTAAAATTACATTACATATGAAATTTGCTAAAAAAGACGAAAGTTTGCTGAAGTGGAAATAAAAACAAAGACCACTGTCTCATAATTCACGAGCAATTGATGAAACTCAAATTGGACATTCATAGGACGAGATTTCTGCGAGTCAAAATATTTTCAGAAATAGTAATTTTGAATTTTTGGTGTTCTTAATGATGAAATTCCACTATGCTACCCTATCTATCACCGGCTTTGACGGTGAGTTCGATTCATGGCATCGTTTCCCATCAAATTAGGCTAAATGATTGCCAAAATCCCACATTTTCCGAAAGGCCAATAAAGGCACTAGCAGTAATCTACATTTATGATATTCAATGCGTTCCATATATTTTACTAAATGCACTGCATCAAACATTCACATTGGTGTACCCATCTTACATCATGATGCATAGGGAACTTAGCATATCGTCTATCCATAGCTTGGCAAAATTCAATATGTAAACTAGCCACAACATCTAGTAATAGCAAAGTAGATCTCGACTTTTCCTCATGAATGTCAAGACCCATCCAAAATTCCTTACCGGAATCCTAGACAAGCCCTGATCCCAGAGAAACCCTACCGGACCTTCCAATGGAAAATCCGGCAGAACCTCCCCTAAGTGTTGGACTTACCACAAATTTCCTGCACTGAAAACACACTTCTATATGCATCCCCTTATTCCTCCCCCAATACTACAATTTAATTCCACAAATTTGCAGCACTCCAAAAGAATAACAGGAAATCAGTACATAATTAATAACTAATATCCAATACAGTATACAGAGCATTATACAAATAAATGTGGAATTAATACAATGTCAGATAAAGAAGCAATACAAGATGGAAGGGAAAAAGGGAAAAAATGCTTCTTGGACTTTCGGTAATGAACCGAGACGTTGGGCTCGCCCCGGACGATCAACGTCTCCCAAACTTTGTACCTAGGGGAACGAAATTTAAAAATATGAGATGCTAATCATCTCAGTGAGTGATCCTATCTATCGTATAATTATAAAGCAACGATAATTATAGTACATTTGGTTAATTAAGAATAAATAAGTAAATAATAAATAATTAATTAAAATAATATTTTCTCTCAAAACCCTCACGATTTACTCGGTCGGAAAAGTTCCCCTTTTAAAACATTTTCCAAAACCCGCTATTTGTATGCCCCAAAAACCAAGGAAAACAATTAATCAACTAAATATCAATTAAAGCATAATAGATCAAGGATCCAAAATTTATAATGAAAATAAAATAGGAATAGAAATAAAAAATAATTTCGTAACAATTACTAACTGATTAATAAATGTCATAAACAAATAATACAGAAATATTAATGAAACTTACATTAAGACAATTCAGGAAATAACTAAAATAATTATAATGAATAAATTAATTGAACAATTAAATAAAGGAATAATTAAACCAAATTAAAACCTCAATTTAAAATAAAGGGTAAAAACATAGTAAGATCTCTTTAAAATCATCAACTCAATATAAATAGTAAAATCAAGATGAAATGCATTGTTAAAACACTAATATAAATAAGTAATAAAAAACATAATAAAATTTTATAAAATTTGTATTAAGTTCTCCAATTGAAATAAATAATAAAAACAACGTTAAATACATTCTAATTTAAATACTGCTTTAAAATTTTAGGATTTGAAATTTATATCAGAAAAATAATTACTTGACGCACCACACTATATACCAGTGACGTCCCACGATACCCAGCATCCCGACCACTGTGTAACAGGAGGTTAAAGAAAGAAACTTGCATATGGTCGCTTCGGCGTCCCGACAGTACCGCTGCTTAAACCGCCATCCCGACCACGGAGGGGGGCGGTTTATGGCCAATATCAAACTTACCTACCCTCGGTCCAATGGCAACTCACGGGAGACATTATAACTTACGCGCTCATCAACATATACAGTACAAAACACCAGTACTGTATGAGTGCGTCTAAATCAAATAACCAAGTTTATTATTAAAATACCAAATGTTCCAAAATTTACCGTGGGAATTATACCATTTTCAAATTCAACCTCTTACATTTTTCTTTAACATTTCTAGCATAAATCCACCGATAATAATATACAATGAATTTTTCCCCAAATCATAAAATCAAACAAATAATATTCCAAGGGCATAATTATACAATTTGAAGCCACCAAACTTAAACCAATTCTTTTCTTGAAATATTTAAAATCAAATCATGCCCAAAAATAATATTAAAACCCAAATACAATTAATTAAATGAAAACATCTTGCTCATGCGTAATAAATACATTTAAATCACAATTTCTTTTGATTCCCAAATATATTTTTGACACCCAAACATATATTAAAACAACATACATTGGCAATATAATTTAGATGGAAATTCTCTTAATATCAAATACATAAACGTATTTACTAAATATTTAATTATGAAATATTTCGACAATGAAATTTAATAATAATTACCAAAATCTCAAATTCCTTAAAACCAAAATATTTTATAATGCACAAATATTTAATTCCATTCAATTTTGGCATCAAAATTCCAAATATAAATTTACTAAATATTCAACACATCAAACATATTTTTCAAACAACCAATTTACACAAAATATATGATTAATCACCCAAAATAATTTTAAAGGTGGGTCACTTACCTTGAGCACGCAATTAATGCAAGATCCTCCATGGGATCAATTCCATGATGCATACGTGCTCCTAGAACAACAACATTGCACATCTCAAATAAATTAATATTTTATTCGGGTAAATAATACCAGGTATCCGGGAGGACTAACACAAACGTTAACTAAAATTTTCAAGCAATATACTGAATCGAAGCTTGTGAGGCGGGGATCATGAATCCGGTCTTACTTTCCGGAGATCGGACCGGTGGTGGCTGGAATCTCGCCCAAAATCTCTCGGCATTTAGAGCCTCGATTCTCCCAAACCATCACGAATTGGAGGAAAAGGACCCTGGATTTGAGTTTTGGGGGTCGGAATTAGTGGGGAGGGGCTGGAGACGTGACTGGGTGCTCGCCATAATTGGATTTTCCGGCGAGCGCGGAGACCCATCGGAAACCATTGCCTCCAGCGGTGCATCCGGTGGCTGATGGCTGAGATTTTCAGGGTTTTGTAGGTTGAAGGGAGAGGGTCTCAACGGGATCGGCAATGACAAGAATGGAGGCCGGAATGAGGAGATCTCGGTGGTTGAAGAAATGGCCTCGAACTGGGCGCGTCGGCGATGAGATTCGGTCAGGCGCGTGTGGCTTGGGGTGGCCGGTTGGGTTCTCTCTTCCTTTCTCCTCTCTCTCTCTCTCTCTCTCTCTCTCTCTCTCTCCCCCCCTCCGCCCTCTCTCCCTCTCTTTCCTCCTTGGCTTTTCCCCTTGAAACAGTGAAATAACTCAGCCTGTGGGTGTCACTATGCACTCATGGGATTGAATGAGGATGTGACACGTGGCATGAACAGTACGCACGTTTCACACTTTTAAAATAATAATAAATTAATACGGTGTTAACAAAACTTCGCAGATCCATACTTTTTAACCGTACGTCCAAATTAGGCGTGCCGCTAGTCTATGAACTCATATCGACGAGTACTTCACAACCATGCATGAGTCAATGCTCAACTTTGCATGAATAAAAAGTCAACTCCGGCACCCCTTAAACAGTTTGGACCTCAACTTGTTTTGCTCATAACTTTCAAACCGTAGCTCCATTTTCGACGTGCTACTAGTGTACGAAATCATGCCAACGTGTACTTCGTAACGGTACCTTAGTTAATCTAAAATTCCATCTGAGTCAAAAAGTCAACTTTTGACCCCTTGGTCAACGGTCAACCTCGGTCAAGGTTGGAAATTTTTCGTTGTACTTTGGGATGAGGTGTTACAACGAATGAATCTATTCCTTCTACCCCATAATGCCTAACATAAAAAAGTGAATATCTCCATATGAAAATCACTTAAAACATCAAGAGCCAAAAAACATAAGTTAGCAAAACTAAAAACAGAAACGTTTTGAAAAGCAGTAATTAACTCCACCTGATGCCAAATCTTCTTACATTAGAACAAAGCCAAAAAGCATGTAAAATAGTCTCTTCAATGCACAAACATATACCATTGCAGTCACCACTTGATAAAACATTTCCCCTACATAGAGCACTAACATAAGGTAAAGCAAAATAGCAAGCCATTCATAGAAATATCTTCACATTCTCTTAAGTGAGAGAATGACAGATTCTTACTTGACAATATTTTTTTTGGAATTTCAAAATTCAACGTTATGTTGGAGTTTAGGGTAGTTTTGAGTTCACTTGGCTGAGAGTGTTGTACATAAGGTGTTAGTCTTGTGCACAATCTTTAATCTGGTTTGTAGTTCGGTGTTTAGGTGATTTTTATGTTTGTTTTTGGTATGGTGGTATTGAGGTTTGTTAGGGTTTTTGTTTGGAAGGAAGAAGAAGAAGATTAAGAACAAGAGAAGATGCTAAGAGTAGACCACACAAACTAGACTTCATAATAATTGATTTTTCTCTTCATTCATTTGTTGCGTATATAGATACAAAACTTGTCTCACACGTGTCAAGTGTGTGTAAAACCAAATATAAGTCTTTAAAATTCAAAAATTACACATTTCCCACACAAAATTGAATAACAAAATATTCAAATATCAGCTGCACATGTAAATGTATAAAGATGGTAAAGGTTGGTGAGAATTTGAATTCCAAAAACTATCTGCTTCCAAATTGGGTAATGCTATTTTGACTTGATGAAAGGCTGGTATATCTTCATCCAAATTGTCTGACTTTAAGACCAGGTCCAAAGGAATTGTGATGAGAACCTGCCCGTGCCTGCACAACCGACAACCCACTTGGGTGATGACCCGATATAGATGAAGACCAGGCTGATCTCTAGGGTTCAAGCTAACAGGTTTAAGGACAACTTGGCTGCCTTTATATAGGTAGTGATTAATTCTCAAAAGGGTCTGTCCATACCCGAAGATACAAGATCCATTTTAAGCATCAAAGTGGTGAAGGCTGACATGGACCCGGGGAGCTGTTTTCACCCAAATATAGACTTCGAGAAGCAAGAAATGGTTCCAACACTTCATGAATTCAATACATATCTTTAATAGGTCATGGAATCAAGTTAAGGCAGCTTCAAAGGCAATCAAAAAGGGCTTGTGCGCATAGAAGGGAGTTTGGCCAGTTTTATTGTATTTTGTTGATGGCTTTACTGTATTGTGCTGAGTGGGCATTTTCTCTTTGTTCCAAAGTAGGGCAACGTGTGGGACTCCATGATAATCCTATTTGGAATCCTACAAAGCATATGGAAGCTAATTTGGTGCTTAAATTGGTCAAAAATTGATTAAAGTCGACTTAGTAAAATATATAGTATTTTAGTTTCCTAATTTGATTTCTACTTTTTGTTTTAGGAAATTAGTCTTTTATTTGGTTTCTATTTATTTATTGGCTGGAAAAATCAAATTAGGAAAGTTATTATTTTATTATTTTCATTGTAAATTAATTAATTCCTAATTCAAAATAAAGGAATTAATCAATCAAAATTAAATTAGGAAATGAGAGAGAAAATTTGGCCAACTTGGTTTCCTAATCCTATTGGCCTTTTTTTTCCTATCTTTCTAGGGTTTTTTGTTTCATGTCTTGAACCTATTTAAGAGTTATTTTTCAATAAGAATGCAGTTTGAATATTTTACAGAAAATTAATTGTGAAATTGAATTTCTCTTTATTCACTTTGAACATCTAAAACACTATTGGAGAATGAATGTTTTAATTTTGACTTATCAATAGGATAGCCATCATCTATTGTGGCGTCTTCATTAGACCAAAGTTTCTAATCACCAGTTGGTTAGGGGTTGAGATCATTCCACTAAAATCTAAACTTAATTGAGATCCGGGCGAATATAATACAGGTTTAGGAGTGTGTCGATCTAAGTTCGTATCATTTGGTATCAGAGCCAAATTTTGTTCAGGTTTGATCTATCTCTATTTGTTTTATTTTGTTTTGTGTTAATCTGTAATTTTAGCATTAGGTTAAGGTTGCATCCATCTCATACACATTCTGCATATTATTAAAAAATAATAATAATAAAACTCATTCCTTGTTAAATTAGGTTTTCCTAGTTTTACTATATTTTTTGTTTCCTAGTTTGTTGGTTGTTCTTGGTAATTTAGTTTATTATTGATTTATCCTAGCTATCTTGATATTAAATAATTGTATTCATATTTTCCAAAAAAAAAAAAAAATTGTGTCGCGGTGACATATATAGATTTACAAAAAAAAAAAATAAATGAAAATTTGTATTTTATACAAGGAATTATCAATTCTCATAAGGGCTTGTCAATACCCAAAGATTCAAAGCTTGTTTTAAGCATCCAAGTGGTGAAGGCTGATATAGACCCGGGTAGCTGTTTTAGTGCATTTATGGACTCTGGGCAGTAAGGAATGGATCCAACACTTCATGAATTCAATGAATATCACTAAGATGTCATGGAATCAAGAAAAGGCAGAATCTAAAGCAACTAAAATGGTGATTTGTGCATGAAACAACTTTTGGGCCGAAAATGTTGTTTTTGCTGCTAGCTTTACTGTATTTTGTTAATTTGGCATCTTCTCTTTTTTCCAATCAATGACAACATGTGGGAATCATCATTAATCCTATTTGACATCTTACATAGCACATTGGAATAGATTTGGAGCCTTTACAAGCTAAAAATTGGTCAAAGTTCGTTTAGTAGTCAAACTAGTCAATTAGTTTTCTAATTTGAATTTGACTTTTTTTTAGGAAATTAGTATTTTATTTGGCCTTTATTTATTTATTTTTTGGAAAAATTAACTTAGGAAAGTTATTATTTTATTATTTCAATTCTAAATTAATTAATTTCTATTTCAAACTAAAGGAATTAATTAATTAAAATTAGATTAGGAAAGAAATGGAATTTCGACCACATTAGAAATTTGTCAATGTGTGGCCGGTTTTGTCTTAGCTTTTTAGGGTTTATTGTTTTATGATTTCAACCTATCTAAAGGTTTATTTTCAATCAGAAATCACTTACATGTTATTCAGAAAATTAATTGTGAGAAAGAATTCTCTTTGTTCTTTTTGAACACCTAAAACACGAGTTTTAGTTTGACTTATCAATAGGACATCCATCAACTATTGTGGCGTCTTCATCATATAGTAAGGTTTCTCATCATAAGTTTATTAGGGGTTAAGGTGACCATAATAACCTAAACTTAATTTTTTGATCCGAACTAATATAATACGGGTTTAAACACGAGTTGATCTAGGTTGGTATCATCCACGGTCCTACTTCCTTGTGATAAAGATTGTAATTTTTGATGCAATATCCTATGGTCGGCATAAATCTCTTCCTCATGGCTCATTTCATTGGTCACCAAATGGTAATTGATTCATCACCAACTTTCCTTTGGGTATCTTGCCTATAATTCCACCATTGAAGTGCATAATGTCCAAATTTCAAAGCAGCCAACTTTACCTTCTTCGCCTAAGAATAATTATGGCAATCAAAAATCATCTCCATTCGTTCTTCCCATTCTAGGTAAGCTTTCGGATCTCTTTTACCTAAAAATGGTGATATATTGACCTTAATGTTACCAAGGTCACCATCTTTATCTCGAGCTTGCCTTCCTCGATTTTTTCTTCCTTGGAGTGCAAATATGTCCTCATACTCTTCCTCGAGGTTGTCTCCAAAGCTACCTCCTTCAAATTCTTCCCTAAAACATTTGCAGCCTCCTCGACCTCGACCATGGCCTCCATGTAAGTCCATCTTTGGGTTCGGCCCACCTTGTGAATTCCTAAATCTATCCATTCTTTGACCAAGTTGATCAAAGTGAGTATTCATCCTTTGAAGTTGTTCCAAAACTGCCAACATGTTGATAGGTTCTTATCCACTTCCCATTGCTTTAGATTCCACTTTGAATCCCACAGGTTTGTCTTCAAGATTTCTTAATGAGTCTCCTCCTCTTCTCATTCTTGAATCTATCATGTTAAAGAAAATAATACAAAGAACCTCACTAAATTCACTCCCTCACCATCACTTAAAAAAGTCTCGTTCACTCGTATTTCCACACTAGTTTTGGCTTTTAACCCTCTTACTCATACTCTCTTGCCTTTTTCCACTCAAATATTATCTTAAAGTTCTATTAAAACACATTTAAACTTGCAATTAGATCATAAATATATCCTAATTAAACTTATCAATAAAACAACAACAAAAACAAGCAATTGCCGAGTGTAATGTTAATGCCTAATTCTTGGCTTTCTAACCAAACACAAGGAAAAATTAAGAAGGCAAATTTCAAATTCAATAAAGAATAAGCCAAAATATTAAGGACCAAAATTTAGAAAAGAATTTAATCAATGACAAGAACAACAAATTGGAATAAGATATGAAATAGTTGTTGGTTGTAGTTCTCGTAATTTAGGTCTTAATATCAAATCCTTTTATCAATTTTAATCTAATCAATTTAAGCTATGAAGTCCCATATCGGTTGGAAAAGGGAATGAAGCATGCCTTATAAGGCTGTGGATACCTTTCCCTTGTGGATGCGTTTTGAACCCGTGAGGGCTGGGCTGTAAGAGGATTCCTCAGTGCCAAAGCGGATAATATTCACATGCTGGTGGTCTAGATTGTTAGAGTTGGTATCAGAGCCAGCATCCGGATGGTGTGCCAGCGAGGACGCTGGGCCCAAAGGGGGTGGATTGTGAAGTCTGACATCGGTTGGAAAGGGGAATGAAGCATGCCTTCTAAGGGTGTGGATACATTTCCCTTGTGGACTCATTTTAAACTCATGAGGACTGAGTTGTAAGAGGATTTCTCATTGTCAAAATGGACAATATTCACATGCGGGTGGTCTGGACTGTTACATAAGCACTCAAAATTCAAATATCCAGCAGTAATATTGAATGAACAAACAGCAATTCCAACAATTCTCAATTGAAATTCCACACCATAAAAGCTTAATTTTTCAATCTTTCAAAACTAGATGCTAATGGTCAATTCCAATGCCAAAATTTTATCAAACCCGATCCACACTTTCAAATAAAAACAGTTTGCAAAAGTTTTAGGTTTTATGCAATATGTTCTCAAAATCCGCCTTTTTTTTTTTCATGTAACAATGCAACTAATAAAGATTAAAAACAACAAATAAAAATCAACAATGAACCAAATTACGAAAAACTAATATGCAAAACAACCAACAAAGTAGAAAGCACAAAATTCAGCTAAAACAACAAAACCTAATTCGGCTAGGAATTTTTAGTTTTTTAATGGTAAACATGTATGAGTAAAAAACAACCTTAAACTAATGTTAAAATTACAGAATAACACAAAACAAAAAAAAAAAAAATCAAATAAGATAGATCAAACATGAACAAAATTCGACTCTGATACTAAATGATACGAACCTAGGTCAACTTGCTTTTAGACCCGTATTATACTAACCCAGATCGAAATTAAGTTTAGGCTTTAATGGTCAACTTAAACCCTAATAAACTTGTTATTATAAACTTTGGTATATGATGAAGATGCCATAATAGGTGATGGATGTCCTATTGATAAGTCAAATTAAAACACTCGATCTCTATTCGATATTTTAGGTGTTCAAAGAGAACAAAAAGAATTCTTTCCCACAATAGTTTTTGAATAATAATCTAGGCTGCTTTTTTATTGTTAGTCATTAAATAGGCTAAATTCACAAAACAAACATTAGGGTAAAATTTGGCCAATATTGTCTTTAAATCTCTTAGCTTGTGCTCTAGTAATTGGTCATGTCTTCAATTGTACAAGATCAACAGCTCAGCAAGTCGTAGGTCCTATGGGTACAGGCAGATTCTCATTACATACATTCAAAAAAAAAAAAAAAAAAAGAGAAGAATTTAAAAGCATTTTGCATAAACCGTAAAATTGTGCAATTTGTGGTAAAATCGAGTTTGACACTTTTGTTGGAATTAGAGTTGCATTTTTTTTGGTGATTTTACTATTGGGCCTTGTGTTAGTGTTATTCATTTGATGATCAAAAAAAAAAAAAAAAGAACATAAAAAAGGGGGCCGAAAATTTTTTAAAAAAAAATTCACAAAGGCTGGTTGTGATAGATTGATATTCGGGATTGTTTGTTTTTTGGGAAACTCAATTGTAATTGTTGAGTTATTGTTTTATATTGGTTGCTGGATATTTTTAATTTTGAAGGCTAAATTGATTGGATTAAAATTGGTTAAGAATTTGATACAAAGGCTTAATTACAAGAATAACAACCAACAACTATCTCACACTTTATTCCAATTTTCGTTCTTGTTAATTGATTGAGCCCTTTTCTAAATTTGATCTCTTAATTTTTTATCAATTCACTTCGAAATTACTTGCTACTTGTTCTGTGATTTATTGATAGATTTAACTAGAGCATACTTATGATCTAATTGATGTTTTAAGTGTGTTTTAATAGAACTTTGAGATAAGTTTTTAAGTGAAAAAAAAGCAAGAGAATGCGAGCTTAAAAGAGGGTTAAAAGCTGAAACTAGTGTTCAAACACGAGCATCGAGATATTATTTGAGTGATACATATGAGGGAGTGAATTTGATGAGGTTTTCTTGTATTATTTCACTAACATGACATATTCAAGAATAAGAAGAGGAAAAGACTCATTAAGAGATCTTGAAGACGAATCCATGGGATTCAAAGGAGAATCTAAAGCAACAAGATGTGGAGGAGAACCTACCGACATGATGACAATTTTGGAACAATTACAAAGGATGAACAGATTTGAACATTCACAAAGAGGACCAAACCCATGGCATAAACCATATGGGGGCCATGGATGAGGTCGAGGAGGCCACGGACATTTTACGGAGGAATTTGAAGGAGAAAACTTTGAAGATAACCTTGAAGAGGAATTCAAAGATATTTTTTCACTCCAAGGGAGGCAAAACCATGGAAGACAAACCCGGGATGAGGATGATGACTTCAAAAATATTAAAGTCAACATACCACCATTTTTTGAAAAAGAGTGATCTAGAGACTTACTTAGAATGGGAAGAATGAATGGAGCTCATCTTCGATTGTCATAACTATTTGGAGGCTAAAAAGGTTAAGTTGGATACTTTGGATTTGGACATTATGCATTACAATGGTGGAATAATGAGCAAGGTACCCAAAGAAGAGTTAGTGATGAGCTAATAACCATTTGGTAACAAATGAAAAGAGCCATGAGTAAGAGATTTGTACCAAGCCATTACCATAAGATGTTGCATCAAAGACTACAATCTTTATCATAAGTAGGTTGATGGAAGACTACTACAAGGTGATGGAGATGCTCATGATGAGGTTGAGCATGAATGAGGACCTTGAGGCAACAATGGCACTGTTTTTTGGAGGCTTATATAGAGATATTGCTAACCAAGTTGAATTACAACAATACGTGGAGTTGGAAGATATGCTACATGTGGCCATCAAAATTGAGAACTAACTCAAGAGAAGGGGTAATAGCTCATGGTTTGGTGGAGTTTCAAGTAGCGGGAGGACAAGCTCAAGTGGTTGGAGAAGTAGTCCCGCATTCAAATCAAGACCAAAGCCGAAGCTAGATGAAGGGGGTACCAATTGGCCAAGGTAGAGACAACCAGGTCGAACATGTGTAAGCACCAAAACCAAAGGGTAAGGATGAACTTAAACATGATATTGTGTGTTTTAAGTGTCACGGTCGTGGACATTATACCAACCAATGCCCAACTAAAATAATTATAGTGTTGAAAGGTAATGGAAAGTTGAAATCCAAAAGTGAGAGATCCGAAGCTGAAACCAAACTTATTGAGGAAGAAATTGAAGAAGAAAAACATGGTGAACCTAAGAAACAACAAGCTTCAAGGGTCGGATTAAGTTTGGTTGCAAGAAGAGTATTGACCGTATACAAGGATGAAGATCAAGTGTAAAGGGAAAATATCTTCCATACTAGATGTGACATTCAAGGTAATAGTTGTAGTATGATTATTGGTAGTGGAAGCTATGCCAATGTTGTGGTGGAGAAATTAGGTTTAACTACAATCAAACATCCCAAACCATATAGACTTCAATGGCTTAATGATAGTGGCGAGATGAAGGTAAATAAACAAGCCAAGGTAAAGTTTAGTATTGATAAATATGTGAATATAGTTTTATGTGATGTTGTACCTATGCATGCTAGTCATTATTTTGTTGGAAAGGCCATGGCAATTTGATAACGATACCATGCATTAGAGTCGAGAAAATGCCATTGTATTCCGATTTAAAGGAAAAAAGATTAAACTAGAGCCATTGACTTCAAAAGAGGTATTTAGAGATCAATTGCAAATGCAACAAAGGAGGGAGACTAAATGGCAAAAGGAAAAGACAAGCGTGCCACCCACGACTTCATCTACCAAACAAGAGAGCAAGGCCGAACCACACAACCAATGTAAGTTTTCTAAACCTAAGAGTGAGAAGAAAAAGAGAGAGAATGCCGAGAGTGATAAGAAGAGAGAGGAAGCCGAGAGTGATAAAAAGAAAGCGGAAGCCGAGAGAGAGAAAGAGAAGAAAGAAAAGAAAAAGAAAAATTTCTATCTTAGACAAGGTGAGATTAAAAAGGCATTTTTGTGTAATAAACCTATGTTATCTTAATGTTTAAAGATACTTATTTAAATCATCTAGCTAACTCTGAAAAACACGTATTACCAAGTTTTATATCTTCTCTTTTGCAAGAATTTGATGCTATCTTTCCGAAGGAGATTCATAGTGGTTTACCACCTATTCGATGGATCGAGCTTCAAATAGAATTTATTTCTAGAGCTACAATTCCTAATAGGCCTACATCTAGAAGTAATCTCCGAAGAGACAAAGGAACTTCTAGTTGGTATATTTTGATGAGATTTAATTATGTTCTGTATCTTTGGCATGTTTTATGAAGTTCTTGTTTATGTATCTAGACTTGGTCATTTATTTTTAAGTATTCATGAGGTTAAGTATGACTTTTACTGGAAATCTTATTGGCTTTAATTTAATTTTATATTGAGGTTAAAAATATACTATAATTGTGGAGATTAATGACTTGTACCATAAATTTAATTGGAATTAGTATATGTCTATGATGTTATGTTAAGGTGAAGGTTATTTGTATTTGAAATTAGTTACATGGCCTTTGAAGTTATTAAGGTCAGTGATTTTCTAGTGGTTTGACAAAGTTGTCTCCAAAATGACACATATGTCCTTTGCATGTTCAAATCTGTATGCTTCTAAAATTTGATCTTACAAAAGTAACCTTAGACAGGACAAAAATTTGAATCCCCACTGTACATAAAAATATAAGTGTAAATAGGTCAATAATTTTCCATGATTTAAATTAAAATAATTTTCTTAGTGTACTGAAAAAAATAATGCATGTGTACACACATATAACTTAATACAAGATAAGTATTCTCCTAGGAAAAGTTTGTGACCCCGAAAACAAACTCATCGATTCCCAAAAATAAAATTTAAAAAAAAAATCATTACCATTTTCCAAAAGATAAATTAACGCGAGAAATCAAATGCAAAAATAAGAAACAAAAAATTTAAATATCAGGATGTTACAATTTAGGTCTAAATTCCAACAATGAAACAATTTGATGTCACATATATTGTAAGAGCTTTTACTGAATACCATTTATTTTTTTTTAAAATAATCTTGGAGTTGGGATTCCAAGTAACAATCATTGAGAAAAAAGACCCCAACGTGGCACACATTTTTTTTTTTTTTTGGGAGTAACAGAACTAAGTTATACATTGATTATAAAGACAAAGGGACCTAATTAGATTTTAATTTCTTGTAGCTTTTCCGGACTCTTTGGAATAATATGATCTGTAGAATATGAATTTAGGTTTAAAATATAAGCTTGAAGAACCTGTCTTAAGTAAAAGTAGGATAAAATAATACGGTAGACAAAATGTTAATTATATATTCACAACTTTCTTCAGTTTTTTAATCACACGTTAATCACGTAAAGATACATGATAGAATATGCTGTATATTTTCATCACCATTTAAAACAATTTGACGAAATAGTGAAGTAAGTAAGAGGGAAACATGTGATTTATTTATTTATATATTTCAACTATGATAAAACTTGATTTATATGATTATTACCAAACTAGATAGCGAAAATATATATAGTTTTTTTTCTTTTCTTTTTTTTTTTTTTTTTTTTGGGTGAGTGTTCATGAATCCTTGTGAGATGTGAGATAAGAAAGCAAATTAAAAAGTAAAACAGCATGATTTCTTCAAACTTTCGGAAGAAGGGAGCTCCTGTTCCAAAATTTCCTCACACTCTTCCACGTTTTCCATGTTGCTTTTTTTCCTTCTCCAGACAAAAATTTCCTCCCTTAGCTGCCTTCAACTTCATCAGCGTCCCCGTTATGGGAGACGATTATTCTCCAGTTGGTGACTTTGGTAGGGGGAGTCACAAAGAAAACACGCACAAAATGCAAGCGTTCAAGGCGTCACTCATGCGCGGTAGCCGTGGCTTTGTCTCTCATAGTTCTGCTGCTCCTCACAGTCAGCCTCAGCCTCCCAAGGTACGTCATGTCATTTTATTTTATTTTTGGGTACGTAGCAGAGTTTAGAATTTTTAAATAATATAATATATCCATTCAATAATGCAGGCCTGGAGGAGGAGTAGTCCTGCAGCACGGGTGTACTACAAGTCAGATTTCGGTGGTGATCCGACAGGAGTAAAGGACAGCACGGAGCATATTCAAGCGCTACTCTTGGCGGCTGCAGGACAAGGACCCAGTCCAGGTGCTCAAGGGGTAATGTCGGGGGCAGGAAGTGGACCCAGCCAAGGGAGCTTGACGGCTGGAGTTCCCATAAACCTGGGACTGCTGATTTTGAAGGTGGTACTTATAAGGTCGGCAAACCTGTCCAAGTACCGCCTGCAGGAAACATTGTGGTACGTACGGTAGCTAGCTCTTCCATTCCATTACAAAAAATTTGTTGCTTAATTACTAATATCTAACTATAAATTTGAAATAAAAATAAAAATTAATTTCTAATTGAAACTGATTAAAGACGGAACAATCCAAGCCTCAAATGATTTTCCTGAAGGCGGCCCTGTGTTCGATGCATCGCCTAAACAAGCACCGCCAGCAGAAAACACAGAGAGCTTTGTGGATGATATTGAACCCGCACAGCTTTCTGATCCCGATCCATCATCCTTCAGCTTCGAATACGTCACCTTCCAAAACATCATGATCGACTCTAACCACCGGGGTGCAGGCATTTCTCTTTCCAACGCCCTTAGAACCAGCATTGAAAATGTCTACGTTGCCCATTTCAGTACTATCGGCATCAACGTCCACCCCTCCAGCTCTGAAACCTACATCAGCAACTCATTCCTCGGACAGCATCCCACCGCCGGACGTGATCCTCACGAGGGGAACTTCACCGGAACCGCCATCAACCTCTCCGGCACCAACAATGCTCTCACCAACGTTGTCCTATTCTCTTCTGCAGTTGGGGTAGATGTATCAGGTCACGGTAACACTCTCTCTGGGGTACATTGCTACAACAAGGCCACTAGGTTTGGGGGCACCGGGATTTATTTGAGAAAGTCGGGTCTGGGCCAAAATCGGATCATAAATTCTTATTTAGACTATACCGGGATCGTTGCTGAAGACCCTCTCCAGCTTCACGTTTCCAACAGTTTCTTCCGTGGCGATGCTTTCGTGGCCCTTAAGTCAGTCAAAGGTGTGGTCAGCGGGGTCAACATTGTTGACAATACCTTTAGTGGGTCCAACAAAGGAACTGGGATTGTCCAATTGCAGCAATCAAATGGACCTTTCAACAAAATTGATCAAGTTGTTGTGGACAGGGAACAGCGTTGAGGGAATGAACAATAAGGCCACCGTTGCTAAAGGGGCTGTTCAAGGCAATGGGACCTCCTTTACAGTTGATTTTAATCCAGTTTTTTTGTTCCCAAATCGCATTAGGCATGTCCAGTACTCCTTGATTGCCACCAACGGGGCTTTCCCTAATCATGTTCTTCGCAGTGTGTCCAACAACCGTGTCTTGGTCGCCACCTACGTGCCAGTTTCAGCCACCGTGTTTGCCACCGTGGACCAAAACTAAACCAGTTTTTTGGGTTTTGGACCCTCCCAATACATAAATTAAATAAATTTGGTTTTCCTTTCAAATCCTAAGTTCAATAATGCGTCCAAGATCTTACTTACTGATCTGGCGGGTTAAGAAAGTAAGCACCTTAAGGCATTTTTTTATTTTTATTTTTGGGATTGTATTATGCTATTTCTACATATTTTTATTTTTATTGGAGTGCATTGTATTTTATTACTATTACCTTTTTTTTTTTTTTTTTTTTGGTCTTTTTGGCCTGACAGGATTGTATTGCATTAATGTATGACAATATATATGATTATATTGTACTCTAATTTGAAGAGTTGTGTTTTTCTTGGCGTTCGATTCTCATTTGCTAATCTTTTTATATTCACACCTGCTACAAAAATAAAGTAGGTTTTGACTAATTTGGACCTTAAGTTTGTTTTGCTACATATCAAACCCCCCCCACCCCCCCCCCCCCCCCCCCCCCCCCCCTCGTGCCTGTCGAAGGCTAGGTTTAACAATGCATCCAACATTTTACTGAGGATTAAACAAGCATCTTAGGCTCTTTTATTCTACTGGATTGTGTCCTATTATCTTTATTTTTATTTTCATTTTGATTTTTATTGGAGTGTATTTATGTTTTTTTTTGGTTTTTTTTTTTGTTTTTATGTGTGAGTGAGAGGAATGGATTGTATTTTATGACCATATATTATATTGTATAAGAGTTGTACTTTTCTTGATGTTGAACACTAATGTGTTTAATCATTTCATATTTATATATTACAATATTGTCCTATTATATATATATATATAAATATATATATATATATATATATATGTATATTTTGAAAGAAATCATATTATACATTATTTGTTTCTAACTTTGATGATGATGATGATAATTTCACATAAAAAATACTTAATAATATTTTAACCTATGAAAATATAAAATAAAAATATTTTATATAATAATATAAATATATAGGTGGCTCTCAGAATGTAATAGCTTTAATCACACGCTCATTGTCTAGTTTAACCGCAAATTGTTTTCTGGTTGATCAGATTAAGGGTTTGTTAGCTACTAATTTACACTTTTCTACTTCTCTTACTAAGCGAGAGTCTCCTAGGGTAGCACATGAGCTTGGCCATTATGTTTTAGATTTAGTTAATTACGAATTTTGGATGGAAGAGGGTCCTTCTTGACTCTCTAACTTTATTCAAGACGATATGTGCATTGCTACTTTGATTTAATAAAATTATCTTTTTTTTTTTTCTTTTTTCAAATGTATATATACATATATATATATATATATATATGTATACAGTCCATTTATGGTGCGGACGGTCTTCATGCGGACCACAGTATTGGTGATGGTTTTTCATAGTATTGGTGACGATTTTATAAGAAACCGTCGTTAATACTATGAAAAACTGTCACTAATACTGTGGTCCTCAGACGGACCGTCCTCACTATAGAATTTTCGTATATGTATATAGATATATAATATTGAATGTTTGATAATAAATGGTTAATTTAATTTGTTACAATATGCACCTATGTGGGCCCATGTTCCCCTTCAATTTTTTTTCTTTTTTAAATATTTAGGATTTTTTTTTAACCTATTTACTTTTTTATCCCCTTTTAAATTACACAGGGCCCCTCCCCTCTCAGTCTATCTTACCCATTGGCCACAACCCACAGCCCACATTTTTGTCTTCTTACATTTTTTATTTTGCATTTATCTGTAATATTTTTTATAATCCTTTATTTTATTATTCTTTTAATCATTTCTTTTTCATTTTTGTATATATATTTTTTTATCATCTCTTTTATATGTAATTAATATTTCTTAATATATTTTCACACTAATACATATTTAACTAATACGTGTAAATTATGAGCATTTCTATATATATATATATGTATATAATATTGAATGTTTGATAATAAATAGTTAATTTAATTTGTTACAATATGCACCTATATGTAATTGTTGCATACAATCTCTTACTAACCTAACCGCATCTCATCTATTAATATGTTTAATTTCGAAAGAATATATATATATGAATACTTTTTAACCTCTAATTACTATTGCTGATTTATATATATATATATATATATTTTTGGTGTAAATATAATACTGCATTAATAGTACAGAACGAACCTGCCATGGAAGAATTACAGAGTGGAAAATTCATCCTACAAAAGCTGGTCCTTTAATTAAAGAGGTTTCTCTCCTATTTAAAATTCATTAAAAGAAAAAGAAGATCCTATTAAGCAAAAATAAAAAATAAAAAAAATAAAAAAACTTTATTAAGAAGAACAAGAATACATCTCATCCTGGATTGTGGAAAGCAAGCAAGAAGGAGCGTCCTCTCTTCGAGTTGACTAGATGATAGCAATAAAGAATGTCGAGCCAAGACCACCCATAATATCATACTATAATCTTTTTAAAGGAAAAAAAGAAAGGAAAAAAGGAAAATAAATTAAAACTAAAGCTTAAGAGACAAATCAAGTTCTGTAACATCAGCATGATCGGTTTTCATAGCTTCACTTCTCCAGATAAAATCAGAAACTGTCAGCCTATTGGTGACCATGTCTGAACCAGAAACAATATTATTACTACTAGTAGTAGCAGTAGTAGAAACACTCAAATTCCGAATTGCACTACTTTCTTCAAACCTTGAAGAAGAAGAATTATTAGAGTCTGAAGTTCCTGCGAGCCCTAATCCTCCACCACCAATATTATTATTCTGAAACCCATCAAGGTTTAGTCTATCAATGGAAGGTTGTGGATTCATGATAGCCTGCCTCCCCCACCCAACACCACCGACACCAGTACCAACGCCACCTCCACTATGGTTGTTGAACCGGTATCCATCCTGTGTTGGCCATTGATAAGCATTAGGCTTATGTATCATTGATTCCATCCTAACACCAATAGACCTATTGAAAGATCCAAAAAGAGGGTGGCTAGATATGCTTGAATATGGATAATAAGGAAAGGGAGGATATCCAAAAGCACCCACATCCATTCCTTGGCAAAGTTTCAACAAATCACGCTCTTGTTTATGAGTTCTTTGATGGCCTCCCAAGGCTTGAGAGTTTTCCTTGGCAAAGTTTCAACAAATCACGCTCTTGTTTATGAGTTCTTTGATGGCCTCCCAAGGCTTGAGAGTTAGAGAATTCTCTCTTGCAGAAGTTGCATGAGACAACCGTAGATTCCGATCTCTTCTCTCGGGTTGTCTCGTTCAAAGACTCATTGTTGTTTGCATGAGAAGAAACATGTTGGTTATTCATGGAGTTGAAAAGGTTGAGTTCTAGCTTCGACGATGAACCACCACGAAGCGATTCATCATTGCAGAGATTCGGATCGAGTAGAACTCCAGAACTCAATTCGGAATTTTGGAGTTCTACTCGATCATTAATATTGGAGGAGGATTTGACAAGTTGTTTTTCTTTGAGTTTCATGTTATTCATGATCTTCTTGTTGTGAGCATGGTGATTTTGGCATGGAGTGGTAGTTCCATCAGAGGCTGCAGAGATACTTGAAGCCTCAGAGGGACATGTTTCTCCTCCACCAATTTCTTCCATGGCCAAAAAAAATAAGAACTTGTGTGGGTTTGGAAGAGATTTGGAGAGATTACAGTCGTTTATAATGAGGATTTGAATTAATACGTTATATTTCATGTTTGGAAAGAAATCCCATTTTGCAGTTAATACCGGCGTTATATTAGCAAAGGATTGAAGTGATGACTAAGGTTGCCAAAATTTGTTCCCATCGCAGCCAAGTCTTACACCTTTCAATATTTCCACATATATTTTTTTATATATATATAATGGCACGTGGCAATAATATGTCATATACCCTATATGTGTATGTATATTGTTAATACTATATGATTACGGCTAATTCCTTTAACAGTCAATATTAAGCAGTTCGCGTGATATATATGGTGGTCAATGAGTGTAAAAAAAGGTACCTTTTATGTACCTTCATATTGGAATTCAAAAATGGAAAGAAATGAAGTATAGTAAAGAAAGAATAATTAAATAAATATTTTAATACCCTAATCATATTGATTCTATGTATTAGCTTTTCATGTTAATTTCTTGTCCAAGTAATTTTTTATTGGACTTCCATCTGGTTTTGTGTTAGGACCCGTCCAAAATTCCTTACCTGAACTCTAGATAAGTCCTGATCCCAGGGAAATTTTATCGGACCCTCCAATGGAAAATCCGGCAGAACCTCCCCTAAAGGTTGGACTTACCACAATTTTCCTGCACTGAAAATATACTTCTATATACACCACCTTATTACTCCCACATTACTACAATTTAAGTTCCACAACTGGCAGCACTTCGATAACAAATTATATAAAAGGCATATAATGGAATTAATTTAGTAAATAACCAATTAAAATATACCATCATAGATTCTCATCCGCCCACACCACCCACTTAGTGCTGCACATGTCAAATACAATTCAAATATCATTTTACAAATATGCCAATGCGTAACATAGAAAGAAAGGTAAAACAGCATCACATTAACAATAAAAAAAAAAAAAAAACTATAACAAACGTTTTAATGATAATGGTATTAATGTAACTTGCCTGAGGGCTATTATATTCCCATACATGTATTAATGTAACTTGCCTGAGGGCTATCATATTCCCATACATGCCCGAGAGCGATCACCTATCCAAAGGCTACCACATAACCATACCTGCCCAAGGGCTATCTCACCTACCCAAAGGCTACCACTTGTTCGAGGATTATTATACTTGCCCGATGGCTATCTTTCTTGCCCGTAGGCTGTGATACTTATCCGAAGGTACCATATGATAGTAATAATAATAAAAACAATAACAAAATTAATATTAAAGATCTCATAATAGTGTTAATAAAAATAAAAATAAAAATAAAAATAATAATCAATATTATTTACTAAAATCTCAATAACTAAGAATAACAACTGCGATAATACTTAATAATAGCTTTGTTAATAAATACCATTGATAATAACAATAATAACAACTATAATTATAATAATGATAATAACAGAAATTGGAATTACAATAAAAATAATCATTATAAATAATAATAACAATCCCGATAACAGTGACAATAATGATTAAATAAATAGTTAAATACAATTAATAGTAATAAGAATATAATAACATCGATTAAGAATATTAGTAAGAAATTAAATCACAAATAGATAACATAACATAAATACATAAATCATATCTTAAAATCCATAGCATAAAATGAAATATGCACGCTCGTAATGGAGATAAGTACGATACCTTCTAACATGCTACATGATCCATGATTCCAGCTGTCGTCGGCACTTTGCTACCAATACAAACCAGGGTGGTTGCCTATATTGGCTGTCCGATCCCCTAGACTCGTAGGTAACATGGTTATGAGGCTAGCTCTACATGGACCACATTGGTTCGCCGCCTCCGTATGGTGCAGTATATACAGTATAATATCAAATAATATAACATACAAATATATGTACGAACATATAAAAAATACTTGATGCACCATACCATATACAGTGGTGCCCGAAGGTACCCAGCGTTTTGAGCACCGACTGACAAGAGGTTAAAGAAAGAAACTTGCATACGGTCGCTTTGGCGTCCCGATAGCACCGCTGCTTAAACCGTTATCCCGGCCATGAAGGGGGGGCGGCTTATGGCCAATATCAAACTTGCATGCCCTTGGTCCGATGGCAACTCAAGGGAGACATTACAACTTGCGTGCTTATCATAATCACATATACAGTACAGAACACCGGTACGTGTATGGGTGCATCTAAAAAAAACTATAAATTTCATAATATTATAAAATATTAAATTTAGATAAAATATAATCCAATTCATATGCTTTTATCAAATATACCAAAATTATCATCAAGGCCACATACAATTTCACATACAAGTAAAGATATAGAAATACATTAGAGATATAGCAATACAGTTTATTATAAGTCATCCATAGATATCTACGTATATATTCACATATATATATGTACATTTTCACACATTTAATTATATATACATGGTAAAACTTTTAACAAACAATTTAACAAGCGCAATATCCAGATACATATGTATAAATACATTTTGATATGCATAATCGAAGGCTTCAACAATACATACTTATACATATATATATATATATATACTCATTCACACATCTCAATACATATTCACATATCACCATGTATTTATATACATTACCGCACATGTATATATATATATATATATGCATATATTTACCAATATTCCCATACACATGTATACAGAAAAACACACACACATATATATGTATAATATACAATTTAATTTAAATCTCCATTTTTCATATTTAATTTAATAATTTAATCAAAAATAACAACCTCTCAAATACACATCCATAATTTACAAACGAGATATCAATGCGAAGCTAAAGATACGGAGAATACAATTCTAACCTTCGATTAACTTGAAACTACCGACGGTGACAAGAAATTTCGTCGGAACCCGCTACCAACTTGCCCCTGCTTTGTACGCCATGAAGGAGCTTGAATTGAGGCAAACGGAGCCCACCATGAGCTTCAGGATGCTCGAATTTGGGGAATAGGATCAAAAATTTGGTTGGAAACGGTCAAAATCCTGCAAATTGAAATGGAGCTCACCTCCTGCTGTTATGGAGTTTTCCGGCGCGTCTCCGACCGTTCCGTCGATGGCGAGCACCACAGTGTTGCCACTGTCATGGGTCGTCGGTTAAACATACCGGTGAGGCTCACACCGGTCAGATTTATGGCAATTTCCCAAGGTGAGCAACGGCAACGCAAGGGGAGGAACCACGTGGAGGAAGAGAGGAAGAGGAAGAAGCTTCAAGAGAGGAGAGAGGCGGGTATTTTCCCCCATGAGGGAGAAGAAAAAAAAGAAAAAGAAAAAGAAAATAAATAAACAATTATATAAAATAATATTAAAATAATATTATTGTATAGAATAATAATAAAATAATATGGTATTTAATCATTATTGACATGTGGAATCTCACCATTGTGACACATGGCACCCTTTAATAAGTCATACGTGGCACACTGTTCACGTATTTAAAAATAATATTAAAATAATACTGTATTTGAAAATTTTGCAGGTCCATAACTTTTTAACCAGATGTCCAATTTAAGCGTGCCGCTAGTCTATGAACTCATATCGACGAGTACTTCACAACCATGCATGAGTCAAAGCTCAACTTTGCATGAACAAAAGTCAACTCTGGCACCCCTTGGACAGTTTGGACCTCAACTTGTTTTGCTCATAACTTTCAAACCGTAGCTTCTTTTCAACGTGCTACTAGTCTATGAACTCGTGACAACGTATACTTTTTAACGGTACCTTGGTCAATGTGAAATTTCATCAGGAGTAAAAAGTCGACATTTGACCCCTTCTTGGTCAATGACAGTCAAACCCGGTCAACCGTGGTCAAATTTGAGAAATTTCCGGTGTACTTCGGGACGTAGTGTTACATTTTGGTACACAAGATTTCAAAACACCCTGATTTAATGAATCATTCTCAAACGTATCGTTTTTATAAGATCCACAAATGGTTTGGTTATTTATTTCTTTATTTTCCCATGGTTTTTAGGCATTGAGATATACTTATTTTAAATGTTTTATATGTAAATACCATATATAAATCATTATGTGTGATATCTAAATGATACTTCAAATATATGAATTGCATTTATATGTATATAATTTATTTTTAACACCATGATGTGCTTTGCTAATTAAAAATACTAATTAATTGGGGCATCTCAAATTGATCAATTTATATACTGCGTAATATTGACCAAAAAAATAATATCTATGGAATTGAATTAAATATCTTTGCTCCACAAAATTTGGTTGAATTAAAGCCTTTAATTACATAGCGTGAAAGGATATCATGCGTCATATATCATGCATGTTTTTGTAAATCTTATTCGCCATAAATAATATTAATATTATTTTTTTAAAAAAAATATATTAATATTAATTTAAGTTTTTAATGGAATTAGATTTCACCAATAAAAAAATATGTAAACAACTATATTAATTCAAACTTATATTTTTGTCTTTTAAACTTATATTAAATGGAATGAATAGAATTTAAATCAAGGTTCTGATCATTGTATTGAAAATTAAATTATATGTTACCAAAAAAGATTGGTCTCGAACCTAGTTTGTTGTACATTGGATCAGTTTTGTAAATTATATATTGCAATATATCAATATTATACACCTTATATGGTTTGCATGGACTGTGCATATATTTTGTAATCTTGATAGAAGTCCTAATAAGAGGACTTGGTTTATAGATATCTATCCAAGTCTTCTTATTAGAACTTCTGTCTTGATTGCAAACATTTAATTTTTTTTTTTTTTTTGTCTCTTTGGCCTGACAAGATTGTATTGCATTAATGTATGACAATATATATGATTATATTGTACTATAATTTGAAGAGTTGTGTTTTTCTTGGCATTCAATTCTCATTTGCTAATCTTTTTGTATTCACACATACTACAAAATTAAAGTAGGTTTTGAGTAATTTGGACCTTACGTTTGTTTTGCTACATATCAAACCCCCACCCTCGTGCCTGTCGAAGGCTTAGGTTTAACAATGCATCCAACATCTTACTGAGGATTAAGCAAGCATCTTAGGCTCTTTTATTCTGCTGGATTGTGTTCTACTATCTTTATTTTTATTTTCATTTTGATTTTTATTGGAGTGTATTTATTTATTTATTTATTATTATAATTTTTTTTTATGTGTGAACGAGAGGAATGGATTGTATTTTATGACCATATATTATATTGTATAAGAGTTGTACTTTTCTTGATGTTGAACACTAATGTGTTTAATCTTTTCATATTCAGATATTACAATATTGTCCTATTATATATATATATATATATATATTTTGAAGGAAATCATATTATACATTATTTGTTTATAACTATGATGATGATGATAATTTCATATAAAAAATATTTAATAATATTTTATATAATAATAATAAATGTATAGGTGGCTCTCAGAATGTAATAGCTTTAATCACATGCTCGTTGTCTATTTTAATTGTAATATAATACCCCATCTCGAAGTACATCGGAAATTTTTCAAATTTGATCAAGGTTGTCCGGGTTTGACCGTTGTTGACCAAAGGGGTCAAATGTTGACTTTTTGCTCCCGATGAAATTTCACGTTGACCGAAGTATTGCTGTGAAGTACACATTGTCACGAGTTCATAGAGTAGTAGCACGTCTGGTTTGGACATTTCGTTAAAAAGTTATAGACCTACAAAATTTTTCAAATACAATGCTATTTCAATATTATTTTTTAAAAATGTGAATAATTGTGCCACATGTCACCAAGTGGGATGCACCATGTGTAATATTTTAGAAGTGACACATGTCAGCAATAAGAAAATACTATATTATATTATTTTGTTTTTATTTTATATATTATTATTTTATCATTTTAATATTTATTTATTTTTTCTTTTTCTTTTTTTCTTTTTTCTTCCTTTCCTTCCCTTTCCCCACGTGGGAAAAATACTTTTCTTTTCTTTTCTTTTCCTTTCTTTCCCTTCTCCTTCTTCTTCCGGGAGCCCGACAAACACCAGCAAAACACACACAGTGACTTATCTCGCTCTCTCCCCCGCTCTCTCCTTTGACTCTCTACCCCTCTCTCTTTGACGGGTCATTTTGGCTGGGTTTCAATGGCTGGAAGGCAACACGCACCGGTGGGCTTGAGAGCCCATGGTGAGGCGATGTTGGCGGCCAATTTTCAGGCCATTTGGTTGGCGGACGCGCCGGGATCGACGGTCCAAAATCGGCGACCGGCGGTCCTCTGGCTGACCCCTTTTTCGGTGGTTTTCGACCGTGAGACTGGTCCTTTCCCTTAGATTTCAACCCCCTGGTTCCGAAACTAACCTCCATTTGCCTAAATTCTGAGCCGTTTGTGGGATAGAAGAAGGGGAAATTCGGCCGAAATCTTCCGTCCACTTTCCGGCCACCTCCGATCGAGTTGAGCCCAACGGAGGTCAGTAATGTGATCCTCGTCCCCTTAGCTTTCCGTTGATACCTTATTTGCGAATTTTGGATACCGTTTGTGTAAGCTCCCGGATATCGGGTATTATTTACCAAAATAAAATATTAATTTATTTAATCCTGTGTAATATTGTTGTTCTAAGAGCACGTGTGAGCTGTAGAATTGATCCTATGGAGGATCTTGATTGGATTGCGTGCTCAAGGTGAGTGACCCACCTTCAAAATTATTTTGGGATTTTAAAATATATATATTTTGTGTTAATTGGTTATTTGAAGAATATGTTTTATGAGTTGAATATTTAGTAAATTTATATTTGGAATTTTGATGCCAAAATTAAAAAAAAATATATATATATATATATATATTGATTTCAAGAATTTTATGGATATGAGATTTTGTGAATAATTGTTAAATTTTATTGTTGGAATATTGTGTAATTAGAAACGCTTTCATGTGAATTTTAATATATGTTTAATATTTGAAGAAATTTCCATTTAAGTTTACAATGCCAATTTATGATGGTTTTAATATATGTGTTGTTGCGAAAAATGTATTTAGGATTTTAAAGGAATTATGGTTTAAGGTTTTTAATTAATTATTTTTGAGTTTGGTGTTGATTTTATAATGCATAACAAATGCCTTTACATTATTTTAAGAATATATGAATTTCATGTGGTTTTAATAATATTTTTGGCATGATTTGATTTTAAAGATTTCAAGAAAAATATTGGTTTAAATTATGGTGCTTTCAAAATATATATTTTGCACTTGAAATATTATTTGATTAATTTTATGATTGGGAAAAGTTATTTGTATTTATTATTGATGGTTTTATGCTGGAGATATTAAAGAAAAAAATGTGGGATTGTGAATTTGAAAAATGGTATGATTCCCAAGGTGAGTTTTGGAAAAATTATTATATTTTTAGAATAATATGGCTATTTATTTAGACACACTCATACAGTACTGGTGTTCTGTACTGTGTATGTGGATGAGCGTGCAAGTTATAATGTCTCCCATGAGTTGCCATCGGACCGAGGGCAGACAAGTTTGATATTGGCCATAAGCCACCCCCTCTATGGTCGGGTTGACGGTTTAAGCAGTGGTGCTGTCGGGATGCTGAAGCAATGGTACGCAAGTTTCTCTCTTTAACCTCCTGCCAGACGGTGCTCGGGACGCTAGGTATCATAGGGCATCACTGGTATATAGTGTGGTGCATCAAGTATTAATTATCTGATATAAATTTCAAATCCTCAAGTTTTAAAATCGTATTTAAATTAAATGTATTTAATTTGTTTTATCACCTATTTCCAATTAGTATTTTCTAAAATATAATTATTCATATTTTATGTCACTTATTTTAAAATAATGTTTTTAAAATGCATCTTGCCATATTTTTATTATATAGATTGATTGAATATTTCAAAATGAATTTTATAATATATTTTTACCACTTATTTTACGTGATTGTTTGTAATTATTTAAATTATGTTTTTGACATTGTCTATTTTAGTTTAGTAAATCAAATGTTACAAATTATATATTAAATTTCACTTTTATGTTATATTTCTTTAATGCAAGTATTCTAAATTTATTTTATTATATTTTATTCGTACTTGGATTATTTAAATTTTTATTAAATTAATTATTTCTTGATTTTTGGAGCATAAAACATTGGGTTTTGTGAAAATGTTTTTAAAAGGAAACTATTCAAACTTAGTGAATCGTGAGGGTTTTGAGGGAAAATATTATTTTTAACTACCTATTATTTATTTACTTATTTCTTATTAATCAATTAATTAAGTTATTTACCTTTTTATTATTATTATTATTATTTTGTAGTAGATTGAGTTACTCACTGAGCTGATTAGCATCTCATATTTTTAAATTCCGTTCCCTTCGACCAGGTTAGTCGACATTGATCGTATGGGGGTGAAATCGGCATCTTGGTTCGTTGTCGAAGACCAAAAGGCTTTTCCTTTCATTTCTATCTTGTATTAAATTTTATATTCAATTGTACTAATAATACTTTGTATACTGTTTGGATGTTTATTTATTTAATTGTGCACTGGTTCTCTGTTAATTTTTGAAGTGCTGAAATTTGTGGTAATATTTTGTAGTAAAGTGGGAGGAATAAGGTGGTGCATATAGAAGTGTGTTTTCAGTGCATAGAAATTGTGGTAAGTTCTACCCTTAGAGGAGATACTGTTGAATTTTCCGTTGGGAGATTCGGTGGTGTTTTTCCAGAATCAGGATTTGTCTAAGATTGTAGTAAAGAATTTTATATGGGTCCTAACATGTAAATTAGTTTCTGGTTGATCAGATTAAGGGTTTGCTAGCTACTAATTTACAATTTTCTTCTTCTCTTACTAAGCGAGAGGCTACTAGGGTAGGACAGGAGCTTGCCCATTATGCTTTAGATTTAGGAGATTACGAATTTTGGATGGAAGAGGGTCCTTCTTCGCTCTCTAACTTTATTCAAGACGATATGTTTATTGCTACTTTGATTTAATAAAATCATCTCCTTTTTTTTTTTTCTTTTTTCAAATATGTATATATATAAATATATATATATATATATGTATATAATATTGAATGTTTTATAATAAATGGTTAATTTAATTTGTTATAATATGTCACCTATATGTAATTGTTGCATACAATCTCTTACTAACCTAACCGCATCTCATCTATTAATATGTTTAATTTCAAAAGAATATATATTAATATTTTTTAACCTCTAATAACTATTGGTGATTATCTATTTATTTATTTATTTTCGGGTGCAAATATAACACCGCATTAATAGTACAAAGCGAACCTTATATGGAAGAATTACAGAGTGGCAAATTCATCCTACAAAAGCTCGTCCATTAATTAAAGAGGCGTCTCTTCTATTTAAAAGTCATTAAACGAAAAAGAAGATCCTATTAAATAAAAAATAAAAAAATAATTCCTCCACCAATTTTCTTTTTTTTTTTTTTATATAAAAAAAATTTTACTAAGAAGAACAAGAATACATCTCATCCGGGATTGTGGAGAGCAAGCAAGAAGGTGCGTCCTCTCTCCGAGATTGACTAGATGATAACGATAAAGAATGTGGAGCCAAAACATGACCAGCTCAATTAGTACCCCAAGAAACATAATGACAAACAAATTGAGAACTTAAACACAACATCAGCTTGATATCCTTTTCCAGAAAATACTCAATGCACAAATAGCTGTTAGGATCATTAATCAAATGAATAGCTTGGTGACAATCTGACACAACTTCACCACTAAAAAATCCCAATTGAATGCAAAAATCCAATGCTTTACGTATGACCAACAATTCAATAAACAATGGAGTAACAAATTGTTGGAAAGGTTTCGCCGAAGATGCTCACACCTGTTCACACCAATCCTAAATTATCACTCCCACACCAGCCACCATATCTACTGCAGATATAGCACCATCCACATTGATTTTAAGACAACCTTGACGAGAGTTAATAAAAAACGAGCAACTGTAATTCAAGTCTTGTTGATTCACGCACGTCAAGAATTTCTTTTTCTTTTTTTTTAAAAGAGAGAATAATCTCTGAAATTTATTAATCAATCATCTCCTTATCAACAAAATAAAACTTAAATAGTAGAGGCTACAAGAAACCTTAGTGCCTTTATAATTATTAAAATTACATTACATACGAAATTTGCTAAAAAAGACGAAAGTTTGCTGAATTGGAAATAAAAACAAAGACCACTGTCTCATAATTCACGAGCAATTGATGAAACTCAAATTGAACATTCATAGGATGAGATTTCTGCGAGTCAAAATATTTCCAGAAATAGTAATTTTGACTTTTTGGAGCCCTTAATGATGAAATTCCAGTATGCTACCCTATCTATCACCGGCTTTGACGGTGAGTTCGATTCATGGCATCGTTTCCCATCAAATTACCCTAAATGATTGCCAAAATCCCACATTTTCCGAAAGGCCAATAAGGGCACCAGCAGTAATCTACATTTATGATATTCAATGCGTTCCATATATTTTAATACTAAATGCACTGCATCAAACATTCACATGGGTGTACCCGTCTTACATCACAATGCATAGGGAACTTAGCATATCATCTCTCCATAGCTTGGCAGAATTCAATATGTAAGCTAGCCACAACATCTAGTAATAGCAAAGTAGATCTCAACTTTTGCTCATGAATGAATCTATTCCTTCTACTCCATAATGCGTAACATAAAAAAGTGAATATCTCCATATGAAAATTACTTAAAACATCAAGAGCCAAAAAACATAAGTTAGCGAAACTAAAAACAGAAACATCTTGAAAAGCATTAATTAACTCCACCTGTGCCAAATCTTCTTACATTAGAACAAAGCCAAAAAGCATGTAAAAATAGTCTCTTCAATGCACAAACATATACCATTGCAGCCACCACTTGATAAAACATTTCCCCTACATAGAGCACTAACATAAGGTAAAGAGCAAGCCATTCATAGAAATATCTTCATGTTCTCTTAAGCGAGAGAATGACAGATTCTTGCTCGACCATATTTTTTTTGGAATTTCAAAATTCAACGTTATGTTGGAGTTTAGGGTAGTTTTGACTTCACTTGGCCAAGAGTGTTATACATAAGGTGTTAGTCTTGTGCAGAATCCTTAATCTGGTTTGTAGTTCGGTGTTTAGGTGATTTTATGTTTGTTTTTGTATGGTGGTATTGAGGTTTTTTAGGGCTTTTGTTTGGAAGGAAGAAGAAGATGATGAAGAACAAAAGAAGATGCTAAGAGTAGGCCACACAAACTAGACAGCATAATAATTGATTTTTCTTCTCATTCATTTGTTGCATATATAGATACAAAACTTGGCTCACACATGTCAGGTGTGTGAGACCAAATAGAAGTCTTTAAAATTAAAAAATTACACATTTTCCACACAAAATTTAAAAACAAAATGTTCAAATACCAGCTGCACATGTAAGTGTATAAAGATGGTAAAGGTTGGTGAGAATTTGAATTCCAAAAATTGTCTGCTTCCAAATCGGGTAATGCTATTTTGACCTGATGAAAGGCTGGTATATCTTCATCCAAATTGTCTGACTTTAAGACCAGGTCCAAGGGAATTGTGATGAGAACCTGCCCATGCCCGTACAACCGAGTACCCACTGGGGTGCTGACCCGATACGGATGAAGACCGGGCTAATCACTAAGGTTCAAGCTAAGAGGTTTAAGGACAACCTGGCTGCCCTTATATAGGTAGTGATTAATTCTCAAAAGGGCTTATCCATACCCAAAGATACAAGATCCGTTTTAAGCATCCAAGTGGTGGAGACCGACACGGGCCCCGCGAGCTGTTTTCGCGCAAATATGGACTTTGGGCAGCAAGAAACGGTTCCAACACTTCATGGATTTACTGTAATAGGTCATGGAATCAAGTCGAGGCAGCTTCAAAGGCAATCAAAAAAGGCTTGTGCGCATAGAAGGGAGTTTCGCTAGTTTTATTGTATTTTGTCGCTAGCTTTACTGTATTTACTTTCCTAATTTGATTTCTACTTTTTGATTTAGGAAATTAATATTTTATTTGGTTTCTATTTATTCATTGGCTGGAAAAATCAAATTAGAAAAGTTATTATTTTATTATTTTCATTGTAAATTAATTAATTCCTAATTCAAAATAAAGGAATTAATTAATCAAAATTAAATTAGGAAATAAGAGAGAAAATTTTGCCAACTTGGTTTCCTAATCCTATTGGCCGGTTTTGTCCTATCTTTTTAGGGTTTTTTGTTTCATGTCTTGAACCTATTTAAGGGTTATTTTTCAATAAGAATGCAGTTTGAATATTTTATAGAAAATTAATTGTGAGATTGAATTTCTCTTTGTTCTCTTTGAACATCTAAAACAATATTGGAGAATGAATGTTTTAATTTTGACTTATCAATAGGATATCCATCACCTATTGTGGCGTCTTCATTATACCAAAGTTTCTAATCACCAGTTGGTTAGGGGTTGAGATCATTCTACTAAAATCTAAACTTAATTGAGATCCGGACTAATATAATACGGGTTAGGTCCGTGTCGATCTAGGTTCGTATCATTTGGTATCAGAGCCAAATTTTGTTAAGGTTTGATCTATCTCTATTTATTTTATTTTGTTTTGTGTTAATCTGTAATTTTAGCAGCATTAGGTTAAGGTTGCATCCATCTCATACACATTTTGCATATTATTAAAAAATAATAATAATAAAACTCATTCCTAGTTAAATTAGGCTTTCCTAGTTTTACTGTATTTTTTGTTTCCTAGTTTGTTGGTTGTTTTTGGTAATTTAGTTTATTATCGATTTTTCTTAGTTGTTTTGATCTTAAATAATTGTATTCATATATTCAAAAAAAAAAAAAAAATTTGTGTCGCGGCGACTCTCCTTTAGGTATCTTGCCCATTATTCCACCATTTAAGTGCATAATGTCCAAATTTCAAAGTAGCTAACTTTACCTTCTTCACCCAAAAATAATTATGGCAATCAAAAATCATCTCCATGCATTCTTCCCATTCTAGGTAAGCTTTCGGATCTCTTTGACCTAAAAATGGTGGTATATTGACCTTAATGTTGCCAAGGTCACCATCTTTATCTCAAGCTTACCTTCCTCGGTTTTTTTCTTCCTTGGAGTGCAAATATGTCCTTATACTCTTCCTCGAGGTTGTCTCCAAAGCTACCTCCTTCGAATTCTTCCCTAAAATGTTCGTAGCTTCCTCAACCTCAACCACGGCCTCCATGTAAGTCCATCTTTGGGTTCGGCCCACCTTGTGAATTCCCAAATCTATCTATTCTTTGATCAAGTTGATCAAAGTGAGCATTTATGCTTTGAAGTTGTTCCAAAATTGCCAACATGTCGATAGGTTCTCTGCCACTTCCCATTGCTCTAGATTTCTTAATGAGTCTCCTCCTCTTCTCATTCTTAAATCTACCATGTTAAAGAAGATAATGCAAAGAACCTCACTAAATGCACTCCCTCACCTTCACTCAAAAAGGTCTCGTTCACTCGTATTTCCACACTAGTTTCGGCTTTTGACCATCTTTTAGACTCATACTCTCTTGCCTTTTTCCAGTCAAAAATTATCTCAAAGTTCTATTAAAACACACTCAAACCTACAATTAGATCATGAGTATGTCCTAATTAAACTTATCAATAAAACAGCAACAAAACAAGCAATTGCCGAGTGTATTGTTAATGCCTACATCTTGGCTTTCTAACCAAGCACAAGGAAAATTAACAAGGCAAATTTCAAATTCAATAAAGAATAAACCAAAATATTAAGGACCAAAATTCAAGGATAAAATTTAGAAAAGAATTTAATCAATGACAAGAACAACAAATTGGAATAAAATATGAAATAGTTGTTGGTTGTAGTTCTCATAATTTAGGTCTTTATATCAAATCCTTTTATCAATTTTAATATAATCAATTTAAGCTGTGAAGTCCTACATCCATTGGAAAAGGAAACGAATCATACCTTATAAGGCAGTGAATACCTTTTCCTTGTGAACACATTTTAAATCCGTAAGGGTTGGGTTGTAAGAGGATTCCTCAGTGCCAAAGCGGACAATATTCAAATGCGGGTAGTCTGGGCTGTTACATAAGCACTCAAAATTCAAATATCCAGCTGTAATATTGAATGAACAAACATCAATTCCAACAATTCTCAATTGAAATTCCACAAGATACAAGCTCAATTTTCAATCTTTCAAAACTAGACGCTAATGGTCAATTCCAATGCCAAAATTTTATCAAACCCGATCCACACTTTCAAATAAAAACAAATTGCAAAAGTTTTAGGTTTTATGCAATATGTTCTCAAAATCCTCCTTTTTCTTTTATGTAACAATGCAACTAATTAAGATTAAAAACAACAAATAAAAATCAACAATGAACCAAATTACTAAAAACTAGTATGCAAAACAACCAACAAACTAGAAAGCAAAAAATTCAGCTAAAACAGTAAAACCTAATTCGGCTAGGAATTTTTATTTTTTTAATGCTAAACGTGTATGAGTAAAAAAAAACCTTAAACTAATGTTAAAATTACAGAATAACATAAAACAAAACAAATCAAATAAGATAGATCAACATGAAAAAAATTCGACTCTGATACCAAATGATACAAAACTAGGTCAACTTGCTTCTAAACCCGTATTATACTAGCCCAGATCGAAATTAAGTTTAGGCTCTAATGGTCAACTTAAATCCTAATCAACTTGTGATTATAAACTTTGGTATATGATGAAGATGCCACAATAGGTGATGGATGTCCTATTGATAAGTGAAATTAAAACACTGAGTCTCTATTCGATGTTTTAGGTGTTCAAAGAGAACAAAAAGAATTTTTTTCCCACAATAGTTTTTGAATAATAATCTAAGCTGCTTTTTTATTGAAAAATAAGCCGTTAAATAGGCTAAATTCACAAAAACCCTAGAAACATTAGGGTAAAATTCGGCCAACATTGTCTTTAAATCTCTCAGCTTGTGCCCTATTAATTGGTCCTGTCTTCAATTGCACAGGATTAGCACCTTAGCAAGTCGTAGGTCCTATGGCTACAGGCAGATTGCTATCACATACATTCAAAAAAAAAATAATAATAATAAGAGGAATTTAAAAGCATATTGCATAAACCCTAGAAGTGTGCAATTTGTGATAAAATCGGGTTTGACACTTTTGTTGGAATTGGAGTTGCATTTTTTTTGGTGATTGTACTTCTGGGCTTTGTGTTAGTGTTATTCAGTTGCTGATCAAAAAAAAAAAAGAAAAAAGAAAAAAAGAACATAAAAAGGGGGCCAAAAATTTTAAAAAAATTGTGCAAAGGCTGGCTGTGATAGATTGATATTCGAGATTGTTTGTTTTTCGGGAAACTCAATTGCAATTGTTGAATTATTGTTTAATATTGGCTGCTGCATATTTTTAATTTTGAATGCTAAATTGATTGGATTAAAATTGGTTAAGAATTTGATACAAAGGCTTAATTACAAGAACTACAACCAACAACTATCTCACACTTTATTCCAATTTTCATTCGTGTTAATTGATTGAGCACTTTTCTAAATTTGATCTCTAAATTTTTTGTCCTTAATATTTTGGTTTATTCTCTTGCTAATTTTGAAATTTGCCCTGTTAAGTTTCCTTTTTATTTGTTTAGTAAAGCCGACTAGGTTTTATCAATTCACTTGAAAATTGCTTGCTACTTGTTCTGTGTTTTATTGATAAATTTAATTAGAACATACTTATGATCTAATTGATTTTTTAAGTGTGTTTTAATAGAACTTTGAGATAATTTTTTAAGTAAAAAAAGGCAAGAGAATGTGAGCTTAAAAGAGGGCTAAAAGCTGAAACTAGTGTGCAAACACGATTGTCGAGATCTTATTTGAGTGATACATGTGAGGAAGTGAATTTGATGAGGTTTTCTTGTATTATTTCACTAGCATGACATATTCAAGAATAAGAAGAGGAGAAGAATCATTAAGAGACCTTGAAGACGAATCCATGGGATTCAAAGGAGAATCTAAAGCAACAGGATCACCTACCGACATGATGACAATTTTGGAACAATTACAAAAGATGAATAATTGCTTTAATCAACTTGATCAAAGGATGGACAGATTTGAACATTCACAAAGAGGACCAAACCCAAGGCATAAACCATATGGAGGCCATGGATGACGTCAAGGAGGCCACGGACATTGTAGGGAGGAATTTGAATGAGAAAACTTTGAAGATAACCTTGAGGAGGAATTCAAAGATATTTTTGCACTCCAAGGAGGCAAAACCATGGAAGAAAAACTTGAGATGAAGATGATGACCTCAAAAATATTAAAGTCAACATACCACCATTTTTGGAAAAGAGTGATCCAGAGACTTACTTAGAATGAGAAGAACAAATGGAGGTCATCTTCGATTGTCATAACTATTCGGAGGCTAAAAAGGTTAAGTTGGCTACTTTTGATTTTGGACATTATGCATTACAATAGTGGAATAATGAGCAAGGTACCCAAAGAAGAGTTGGTGATGAGCTAATAACCACTTGGTGACAAATGAAAGGAGCCACAAAGAAGAGATTTGTACCAAGCCATTACCATAAGATGTCACATCAAAGACTACAATCTTTATCATAAGTAGGTTGGCGGAAGACTAATACAAGGTGATGGAGATGCTCATGATGAGGTTGAGCATGAATGAGGACGTTGAGGCAACAATGGCGCTGTTTTTCGGAGGCTTATATAGAGATATTGCTAACCAAGTGGAATTACAACAATATGTGGAGTTGGAAAAGATGCTACATGTGGCCATCAAAATTGAGAACTAACTCAAGAGGAGGGGTAATTGTCAAGGCCCGTCCAAAACCTCTCACCGGGACCCTGGACAAGCCCTGATCCCAAGTAAATACCACTGAACATTCCAATGGAAAATCCGACTGTATCTCCCATAAGGGAAGGACTTACCACAAAATTTAGCTGTACAAAGTTACACTCCTATATGGTGTCAGCTTATCCCTCCTACCTTACTATAATAATTTCCATAGTGGCAGCACTTCAATAACAATTTATATAAAACACATATGTGTATATATATATATATATATACATATCGACGAATACTTCATAACCGTGCATGAGTCAAAATTCAACTTTCCACGAATAAAAAGTCAACTCTGGCACCCCTTGGACAGTTCGGACCTCAACTTGTTTTACCCATATCTTTCAAACTGTAGCTCCTTTTTCAACGTGCTACTAGTCTATGGACTCGAGTCGATGCATACTTTGCAATGGTACCCCAATCAAAGAGAAATTTCATCTAGATCAAAAAGTCAAATTTTGATCCTTCTCAGTCAACGGTGGTCAAACCCGATCAACCTCGGTCAATGTGAGAAAAATTTCCAATGTACTTCGGGACGGGATGTTACAATCTTCCCCCTTTATAAAAAATTTATCCTCAAAATTTCCTACATCACTGATACGTAGAAATATTAGTTGCAGATTTACTCCTCGAGCTCCCATGTCACTTTCTTGACTAGGTGAATAAGAGGAAATCCCTGACCATTTGACTAGGCCATACGGCTTCCCACTAAGGATAGACGATTCTAATTAGCACCTTTGAAGATTTGAGTTACTTAAATTCGAACAACGAACTCGTTTCGAGACAAGAGAAATAACACTTCAAGATGGTTAAAATAAAGGAAAGGATGCAGATGAAACGCACAACAATGCACAATCCCTTAGAAATTCTAGAACCTAGAGCTCTGATACCAACTGTTAGGACCCGTCCAAAATTCCTCATCGGAACCCTAGTGATGCGAATCCGCCCGAGCTCGCTCAACCAACAACTCACTGAGGTACTAATCCGATACGGACGAAGACTGAACCGATCACTAGGGCTCAAGCTAAGAGGTTTAAGGACAACCTTGCTTCCTTTATCCAGAAAGTAATTCATTCTCAAAATGGCTTGTCCATACCTGAAGATAAGAGACCTATTTTAAGTATCCAAGTGGTGGGGGTTGATACATCAAACATTTTACATTGGACACCCATACATCGGACATTTTATATCAGACACCCATGCCTCGGACATCTGACCTTGGAATTTGGACATCAAACATAACTTAGTTCGGACATCAAGCAGATATAAGTTAGCTCGGATGGACATAAGTTAGCTCGGACATCAGGCAGACATAAGTTAGCTCGGACATCAGACATAAGCCAGCTTAGTTGTCAAACTAGTCAACTCATTTTCTAATTTGTGTTTGACTTTTTTTTTGGGGTTTTATTTATTTATTTGCTGGAAAAATAAGTTTAAGAAAGTTATTATTTTAGTATTTCAATTGTAAATTAATTAATTCCTAATTCAAAATAAAGGAATTAATTAATCCAAATTAGTTTAAGAAACTAGGAAAAATTAAGCACTTTCCTTTTCTCTACTTTCTTTTTCTCCACATTTTGAGTCCGGTTTTGAAGTAATTTTTTAGGGTTTTTTCTTTGTAATCCTAGCCTATTTAAAGGCTTATTTTCAATGAGAAATCAAGCTTGAATTTTATACAGAAAATTAATTGTGAAAGTGAATTCTCTTTGTTCTCTTTGAACACCTAAAACACCATTAGTGAATGAGTGTTTTAGTTTGACTTATCAATAGGACATCCATCACCTATTGTGGCATCTTCATTATATACCAAGGTTTCTAATCACAGGTTGGTTAGGGGTCAACGTGACCATTAGAACTTTGAACATAATTAGATCCGGGATAATATAATACGGGTTTAGGAGCAGGTTGTTCTAGGTTCGTATCATTTGGTATCAGAGCCAAATTTTGTTCAGGTGATCTATCTTTATTTGCTTTCTTTGTTTTTGTGTTATTCTGTAATTTTAACATTAGGATAAGGTTGCATCCATCCCATACACATCCTGCATTTTTTTTTAAAAAAAAAAAAAAGATTCATTCCTAGTTGAATTAGGATTTCCTAGTTTTGTCGTATTTTTGTTTCCTAATTTATTGGTTGTTTTTCATCATTGTTCTTGTTAATTTTGGTTTTTTTTTTATTTGCTGTTTTAGTCTTAAATATTTGCATTCATATATTCAAAAAAAAAAAAAAAACAGAAGGGTTTGCGGCAACATATTAAAAAAAAAAAACTGCACTTTTGTTTTTGTTGGAGGTCATGGGTTTTGGTGGATTTTTTGTGTGGAATTGCAATTTTTAGTATTTATCTTTTCTACTTCAGTTGATTTATGTTTAGTGAGTGAAAAAAAGAAAAGAAGAAGAAGAAAAAGCCGAATTAAAAAAAAAAAATCGGTTTGTTGAATTTGGTGTTTGCTGGAAATTTCCTTGAACTGCTGCATTGTTGACTATTTGTTACATATTTGGAGTTTCTGGAGAATTATTTTTGCTGCTGAATATTTGGAATTTTGGGTGCTTAAATTATTGGATTAAAATTAGTTAAAGGATTTGATACAAAACTTGAATTACAAGAACAACAACCAACACTATTCTATATTTTTGTTCAATTTGATTCTTGTTTGAGTTTGAAATTCTTTTTCCTAAATTTTATTCTTGAATCCTTAATCTCTTACCATCTGGTCCAGTTCTTAAAAATTCCAAAGATTTCTCCTTAATTTGCTTTATTTTGCCTAGAAAAGCCGAAAACTAGGTCTTGCTGAATTCTTTCGGTATTGCCTACTTTTTGCCACTGTTTTGTTGATAAGTTTAATTAAAATATATTTGTGATCTAATTGCTGTTTTGTGGGTGTTTTAATTATAACTTTGAGATAATTCATTGAGTGGAAAAAGGCAAGAGTGTATGAGCCTAAAAGAGGGTAAAAGCCAAAACTAGTGTGAAAACACGAGTGTCGAGACCTTGATCGAGTGAAACACGTGAGGGAGTGCCTTTTGGTGAGAATTTATTTTATTTTGGATTATTCATACTAACATGGCAGATTCATGGGTGAGGAGGAGATCCACCTTTGAGAATTAATGAAGATGAGTCCTTAGGATTGAAAGGTGATTTTCGAGCTACGAGGAGTGGTGAGCAAACAGACATGAGGGCTATATTGGAGCAATTACAGCGGATAAATGCCCAATTTTACCATTTTAATCAAAAGATGGATAGGTTAGAAACATCCCAAGGAGTTCCCAACATTAGGTTAGATGCTCATGGAGGTCGAGGTCGAGGAGGCTGAGGGCGACTAAGAGAGGAATTCCGAGGAAGTAACTATGGAGATAACTTGGATGAAGGGTTTGATGAAATTTTTGAACCTCAAGAAAGGCTAATCCATGGGAGAGCAGAAAGGAATGAAAATGATGATCTTGGCAACATCAAGGTAAACATCCCACCATTGATAGGTAAAAGTGATCCGAAAGCATATTTGGAATGGGAAGAGAGAATGGAGATGATTTTCGATTGTCATCATTATTCGGAGGCCAAGAAGGTGAAGATGGCAGCAATGGAGTTTGGTCATTATGCACTCTAATGGTGGACCAATGAGCAAAACACCCGAAGGAGAGTTGGTGATGACTTGATCACTACATGGCGCCAAATGAAAGGAGCCATGAGGAAGTGGTTCGTACCATCACATTATCATAGGTTGCTGCATCAAAGGCTTCAATCCCTATCTCAAGGAAGTATGTCCGTGGAGGATTATTACAAGGAGATGGAGATGCTTATGATGAGGTTAAACATGAATGAGGATAGAGAAGCAACCATGGCAAGATTTCTTGGTGGTTTGAATCGTGAGATAGCCAACCAACTAGAATTGCAACAATATGTGGAATTGGAGGAGATGTTGCATGTGGCTATCAAATTGGAGCATCAATTCAAGAGGAGGGGTGTAGGCTCACTGTTTGGAGGAGTTTCCAACAGTGGAAGATCAATTCCAAGTAGCTGGAGAAACAATCCTACCTTTGAAAACAACCCAAAGCCAAAAGTGGGAGAAGAAAGTTCAAATCGGCTAAGGAGAGAGACTAGAACCGAATCTGTCCAAGCACACAAAAGTGAAGGTAAATATGATCCTAAGCCTTCTAAAACTCATGAAATTGTGTGTTTTAAGTGCCATGGATGAGGACACATAGCCAGCCAATGCCCAAATAGAAGAATCATGGTATTAAAGGGTGATGGTGAGCTGGAATCTGCAAGTGAAGAAAGTGAAATTGAAACCGAGCAAGAGGAGGATTACAATAATGATGAAGCCGAACCAGTAGACACATCTAATGCCGAGTTGAGCTTAGTTTCAAGGAGAGTACTTGCTGTTTACAAAGATGAAGAGCATATACAAAGAGAAAACATCTTCCATACTCGCTGTGAAATACAAGGTAAGATTTGTAGCATGATTATAGATAGTGGGAGTTGTACCAACGTGATAAGTAATCTTGTAGTTGATAAATTAGGCTTGAAGACAATTAAGCATCCAGAACCCTATAGGTTACAATGGTTGAATAATAGTGGTGAGATGAGGGTAAATAAGCAAGCCAAAGTTAAATTTAATATAGGTAGGTATGAGGATGTTGTCTTGTGTGACATTGTACCAATGCATGCCGGACATATTTTACTAGGTAGACCATGGAAATTTGACAAAGACGCTACTCATTTTGGTCAAGAACATAGTGTTGTTTTCAGGTTTAAACGGAAGAAAATCAAGCTGGAGCCATTGACTCCCAAGGAGGTCTACAAAGATCAATTACAAATGCAACAAAGGAGGGAGGCCAAAAAACTCAACGAGAAAACAAGTATGGTGCCAACGGCTTCACCATCCTTTCAAGAAGGTGAGATTGATGTTGCTGATCAAGGTAAGCTTTCTAAAACCCAAATCGAGTGGAAAAACCAAGAGAAATCCGAGAGGGGGGTGAGAAAAGAGAGCAAACTCGAGAGCACCAAAAATCTGGAAATTTCCGCCAATGAGAGCCAAACCGAGGGAAGAGAAAGAAAAGAAAGAAAAGAGAGGAAAAACCAGAATTTTTATTTAAGTTTTGGGGATATTAATAAGGCTATTGAATGTACAAAATCCTTGCTGGTCATGATATATAAAGAAAATTATTTTAATGATCAAGCTAAATTTAAAGACTTGAATTACCAAGTTCAATGATTTCTCTTTTGAAGGAATTTGGAGATGTTTTCCTGAATGAGATTCCAAGTGGACTACCACCTATTCGAGGGATAGAACATCAAATTGACTTTATCCCAGGGGCTGCCATACCAAATAGACCAGCATATAGAAGCAATCCCGAAGAAACAAAAGAGCTGCAAAAACAGGTAAGTGACTTGCTTGATAAAGGATACATTCGTGAGAGTTTAAGTCCATGTGCTGTTCCTGTTTTGTTGGTACCTAAAAAGGATGGTTCTTGGAGAATGTGTGTTGATTGTAAGGCTATAAATAACATCACCAGTAAATATAGGCATCCCATTCTTAGATTAAATGATATGCTTGATGAGTTGCATGGTGCTTGCATGTTTACTAAAATTGATCTTAGGAGTGGTTATCATCAAATTAGAATGAAAGAAGGTGATGAATGGAAAACTGCATTTAAAACTAAATATGGACTGTATGAATGGTTAGTTATGCCTTTTGGATTATCTAATGCACCTAGTACTTTCATGAAGCTTATGAATCATGTAATGCATCCATTTATTGGTAAATTTATGGTTGTTTATTTTGATGATATTTTGGTGTATAGCCGAAACTTGGATGAGCGTGTGGATCAACTTAGGCAAGTTTTACAAGTTTTTAGAAAGGAAATATTGTTTACTAACATGAACAAGTGTGATTTTTGCAAAGATGAGCTTATTTTTCTAGGATTTGTAGTAAGTGCTGCAGGAATCAAAGTGGATCAAGCTAAAGTGCAAGCAATCCAAAAGTGGCTGGTTCCTACAACAATCACCCAAGTGAGGAGTTTCCATGGCTTGGCAAGTTTTTATAGAAGATTTGTCAAGGATTTTAGCACCATAGCCACACCTTTGAATGAAGTTGTCAAGAAGGATGTTGGCTTTAAATGGGGGGAAATACAAGAAAAATCTTTTAATTTGTTAAAAGAAAAATTGTGTAATGCACCTTTATTAGTTTTGCCAAATTTTTCTAAGACTTTTGAAATTGAGTGTGATACTTTGGGTGTAGGTATTGAAGCTGTCTTAATGTAAGAAGGAAGACCCATAGCCTACTTTAGTGAAAAATTAAATGGAGCTACACTAAACTACCCGACATATGACAAGGAGATGTATGCTTTGGTGAGGGCTTTGGAGACGTGGCAGCATTATCTCATGCCAAAGGAGTTTGTGATTCATATGGATCATGAGTCTTTGAAGCATATTAAGGGTCAAGGAAAGCTCAACTGAAGGCATGCCAAGTGGATTGAATTTATTGAAAAATTTCCATATGTGATCCGCTATAAAAAAAAAAGTAAGGAAAATGTGGTTACCGATGCATTATCGTGAAGGTATGTAGTCTTTTCTACCTTAGATGCTAGATTGCTTGGATTTGAATAATTGAAAGAACTTTATGAGCATGATAGTGACTTTGGAGAAATTTTTAGAACCTGTTTGAAACATGGATTTAATAAATTTTACATATTTGAGGGGTATTTGTTTAAGGAAAACAAACTTTGTGTGCCTAATTGTAGCATTAGGGAATTATTGGTTTGGGAAGGACATGGGGGTGATTTAATGGGTCATTTTGGTGTTTTTAAAACTTTATCCTTGCTGCAAGAACATTTTTATTGGCCTAACATGAGGAAAGATGTTGAGAGAATTTGTGAAAGATGTTTGAAGTGCCGAAAAATACAATCAACATTGAAGCCGCATGGATTGTACAAGCCTTTGCCGATTCCTACCTATCCTTGGGTAGATTTGTCTATGGATTTTATTCTTGGTTTGCCTAGGTCAAGGACAAGTAAGGATTCAATATTTGTTTTAGTAGATAGGTTTTCTAAAATGGAAAATTTTATTACATGTAATAAAACTGATGATGCATCCAATGTTGCTAATCTATTTTTCAAGAAAATTGTGACATTGCATGGAATGCCAAGAACTATTGTTTCGGATAGGGATGCTAAGTTCTTAAGTTATTTTTGGAAAACTTTGTGGGCTAAGTTAGGTACTAAACTTTTATTTTCAACTACTTGCCATCCACAAACAGATGGGCAAACCGAAGTTGTGAATAGAACCTTGTCCGCTTTGTTACGTGCTTTAATTAGTAGAAATTTGAGAATTTGGGAAAAATGTTTGTCATATGTTGAATTTGCTTATAATAGGTCTTTACATTCAGCTACTAAATATACACCATTTGAAATTGTTTATGACTTTAATCCTTTGACTCCATTAGATCTAACACCTATACCTTTGAGTGAGCGTGCTAATCTAGATGGAAAACAAAAAGCTGATTTTGTAAAACAGATTCATGAGAAGACAAAGGCAAATATTGAGAGGAGGACCGAGCAATATGCAAAGGTGGCTAATCAATGCCGAAAAGCAATGGTCTTTGAACCTGGAGATTGGGTGTGGCTGCATTTAAGGAAAGAAAGATTTCCCGAACAAACGAAATCATAACTCATGCCGAGGGATGATGGACCTTTTCAAGTTTTGGCAAGGATAAACGACAATGCCTACAAACTTGATCTACCGGGTGAATATAATGTTAGTGCCACCTTCAATGTTGCTGATTTGTCTCCTTTTGCTGTAGGTGATGACTTTGATTTGAGGACAAATCCTTTTCAAGATGCGGGGAATGATGCGAATCCGCCTAAGCTCGCACAACCGACAACTCACTGGGATACTGATCCGATACGAATGAAGACTGGACCGATCACTAGGGCTCAAGCTAAGAGGTTTAAGGACAACCTTGCTGCCTTTATCCAGAAAATAATTCATTCTCAAAAGGACTTGTCCATACCTGAAGATAAAAGACCTGTTTTAAGTATCCAAGTGGTGGAGGCTGATACATCGGACATTTTACATCAGACATTTTATATCGGACACCCATGCCTCGGACATCTGACTTCGGACATCGAACATCAAACATAACTTAATTCGGACATCAGGCAGACATAAGTTAGCTCGGATAGACATAAGTTAGCTCAGACATCAGGCAGACATAAGTTAGCTCGGACATCAGACATAAGTTAGCTTAGTTGTCAAACTAGTCAACTCGTTTTCTAATTTGTGTTTGACTTTTTTTTGGGTTTTTATTTATTTATTTGCTGGAAAAATAAGTTTAGAAAAGTTATTATTTTAGTATTTCCATTGTAAATTAATTAATTCCTAATTCAAAATAAAGGAATTAAGTAATCCAAATCAGTTTAAGAAACTAGGAAAAATTAGGCACTTTCCTTTTCTCTACTTTCGTTTTCTCTTCTTTCTTTTTCTCCATACTTTGAGTTCGATTTTGAATTAATTTTTTAGGGTTTTTTCTTTGTAATGTTAGCCTATTTGAAGACTTATTTTCAATGAGAAATCAAGTTTGAATTTTATATAGAAAATTAATTGTGAGAGTGAATTCTCTTTGATCTCTTTGAACACCTAAAACACCATTATTGAATAAGTGTTTTAGTTTGACTTATCAATAAGACATCCATCGCCTATTGTGGTGTCTTCATTATATACCAAGGTTTCTAATCACAGGTTGGTTAGAGGTCAAGGTGACCATTAGAACTTGAACATAATTAGATCCGGGCTAATATAATACGGGTTTAGGAGCAAGTCGTCCTAGGTTCGTATCACCTAGACAAGCCCTGATCCCAAGAAAATCCTACCGGACCCTCCAATGGAAAATCCGACAGAACCTCTCCTAAGGGTTGGACCTACTACAAACTTCCTGCACTGAAAACACACTTCTATATACACCGTCTTATTCCTCCCACATTACTGCAATTTAATTCCACAAATTTGTAGCACTTCAAATGAATAATAGGAAATCAGTGCATAATTAATAAATAAATGTCCAAGACAGTATACAGAGCTTTATTGAGATACAATTAAGTATGAAAGTTATACAACAAAGGATGGAAAGAAATATTACAATAGAAATAAATGAAAAGAAAGAGAACTCCTCGAAATACAATAGCAACGAAGATCAAGCTCGCTCCGGACGAACATTTACCAATCTTTGTACCTAGGGGAACAGATTTAAAAAATATAAGATGCTAATCATCTCAGTGAGTAATCCTATCTACTATACAATTATAATAGTAATAATAATTATAGTACACTTGATTAATTAAGAATAAATAAGTAAATAAATAAGAATTAATTGAAAATAATATTTTCTCTCAAAGTCCTCACCATTCACTCCGTTGGAAATGTTCCCCTTTTAAAACATTTTCGCAAAACCCAATCTTTTATGCCCCAAAAATCGAGGAATAATTAATTAAATAAATTATAAATAAAAAACATTAAATCAAAGATCTAGAATGTATAATAAGAAACAAGAATAATTTTAATAACAATTATTAAATTGTACACAAAATGTCATAAATGAAATAAGCAAAATCACAATAAAATTTACAAAAAAAAATAATCAAGGAAATATCAAATTAAACGGAATGCAATAATTTAGAATGCACATAAATACAAATATTAATTTAGAACTCAATATATACATTGAAAACATTTTAAAAATCCAGTAATTAAATTTAAAATAAACATCACTAGATAAAATAAATAAAATCGTAAATAAACTTGTATTAAAGAAATTTGGCATAAAACAAAAATAAACTCAGTATATAAATTATAAAATTTATTGTTTAAATCAATGAAATAATCAAGGAAACATTTTAATAGATTTTAAACCTCAATTTAAAATAGATAAAAGAATACAATAAAATTCATGTTAAAATCTCAAAATTTAAATAAATAATATCAACATGGTAAAATAAAATTCTAAAACACCAATTTAAAATAATTGATAAAAACATGAATAAATACATTTTAAAATTTTAGGATTTGAAATTTATATCTGAGAAATAATATTTGACGCATCACACTATATACCAGTGATGCCTTATGATACCCAGCGTTCCAAGCACCATCTGGCGAGAGGTTAAAGAGAAAAACTTACATACGGTCGCTTCGGTGTCCCGACAATGCCACTGCTTAAACCGTCATCCCGGCCATGGAGGGGGCGGTTTATGGCCAATATCAAACATGCCTGCCCTCGGTCCGATGGCAACTCACGAGAGACATTATAACTTGCGCGCTCATCCACATATACAGTACAGAACACCAGCACTGTATGAGTGCGTCTAAAACAAATAACCAAGTTTATTATTAAAATATCCAATTTTTCCAAAATTCACCGTGGGACTTATACCATTTTTTCAAATTCATATTCCCACATTTTTCTTTAATATCACCAGCATAAATCCATCGATATAAATTCCATCAATTTCAAATACATCAATGAAATCAACAATAATTTAAAATAAATATTCTTTCAATTCTTCAAATTTCAACATATAATTAAATCACATGATAAACATAACAATTATAAAAGGAAATTGAAATCACAATTTCTTTTAATTCCCAATTTTTTTTTTTTTTTGGGCACCCAAACATCTATTAAAACAACATATATTGGCAATATAATTTAGATGGAAATTCTCTTTATATGAAATACATAAAACATATTTTTCAAATATCTAATTATAAGATATTCCAAAATTCAATAATTATTAAATTAAACCTCAAATTCAAGAAAATTCTTAAAACCCAGAATATTTATAATACACAAATAATTAATTTCCTTCAATTTTGGCATAAAATTTCAATTAGAAATTTATTAACTAATTAACACATGAAATAAAATTTCCAAATATATAATCAACACAAAATATATACAATTTACCAACCCAAAATAATTTTGAAGGTGGGTCACTCACCTCAAGCACGTATATCAATCGAGATCCTCTACAGGATCAACTCCGCTACCCACACGTGCACCTAAAATATCCACAATACACAAAACTAATTATTTTAATATTTTAATTGGGTAACTCCCAAATGGGTACCCAGGTAGCGAACACAAACGACAACCAAAATTTACGTGTAATATACCGCATCGAAGCTTGTGAGACAAGGACTACGAATCTGGTCTTACTTTCCGGAGATCGGACCAAAGGTAGCCGGAATCTCACTGGAAAGCTCTTGGATTTTAGACCCTTGATTCTCACAATCCATTAAGAATTGAGGAAATTGGACACCGGATTTGGATTTAGGGGGTCGAAATTAGTGGGAAAGGATGGGCGGTGCAACTGGAAACTCGCCAAAAAGTCGATTTCCCGATGAGCCGCCATGGTCACCTAAACCCGTCACCGTCGACGGCGCGTCCGGTGGCCACTGGTTGTGATTTTTGGTGGGAAGGTAGATCGGGGAATGGGTGACTCAATGGGACCAGTGGTGAGGCAAACAGAGGTCGGAATGGAGAGAAATCTGGGTTTGAAGCAATCGGTGCCGCCTCGGGAAAAAGCCTTGATCCGGGGGCGTCGGGAGTCGGTTGGCCGTGATTTTTGGCTAGCCGACCAGTTTTCAAGTGAGCGTCAAGGTGGGGTGGCACGTGTATGGAAAGGGTGGCCGAAAAATGGCAAATCGGCGGTGGTCGGTGGTGGTCTTTCCTCTCTCTCTCCTCCCCTCTCTCTCTCTCTTTCTCTCTCTCTGGTCACACGGCTCACACACGAGTTTGAGCCAATAAGAAGCCATCCCGTGGGTGCCACTGTACACTCACGGGAAAGGCTAAGGGCTTGACACGTTGCGCCCATTTTTCACAATAACACCATTTAATTAAAAATAATATAAAATAATATTTTATCAGAAAAACTTTGCAAGTCCATAACTTTTTAACCGGGTGTCCAAATTAGGCATGTTGCTAGTCTATAGACTCGTATCAATGAGTACTTTACAACCATACAAGAGTCAAATCAAAATTCTACATAAATAAAAAGTCAAACTTGGCACCCTGGACATATTGGACCACAACTTGCCTTGTGCATAACTTTCAAACGGTAACTCCGATTTTGATGTGCTATGGTCTACGAACTCGGGACAATACGTACTTTGAAATGATGCCTCAGTCAATGCAAAATTCCATCCATAACAAAAAGTCAAATTTTGACCCTCTTGGTCAACAGTCAACCTCGGTCAACGTACAAAAATTCCGACGTACTTTGGGACGGGGTGTTACATCTGATACCAACTGTCAGGACCCATCCAAAACCCCTCACCAGAACCCTAGAGAAGTCCTGATCCCAAGAAAATACCACCGAACCTTCCAATGGAAAATCCGACAGTATCTCCCCTAAGAGAAGGACTTACCACAAAATTTAGCTGCACAAAGTTACACTCCTATATGATACCACCTTATCCCTCCTACCTTACTACAATAATTTCCACAGTGGCAGCACTTCCATAACAATTTATATAAAACACATACGTATATATATATATATATACATTAGGAATAATCAACTAAATAAACAACTAATTATACCTTTAATCATTCACGTCCGCCCGCACCATCCACCGATTGCCATACATTTCAAATACATTTCAAATATTGTGTTACAACATATACCGATGCTTAATATAAGAAGAAAAGTAAAACAATCATCACATCAACAACAATAATAATAATAGCAATCGTTTTGATGATAAAAAAAATAGTACTAATATCGTCTGTCATATTTATTCGAAGGTAATCACTAGTCCAAGAACTATCACATAATCATAGATGTCCCAAGGACTATCTCATCTGCCCAAAGGCTATAACTTGTCTAAGGACTATTATACTTGCCCAATGGCTATTTTTCTTGCCCGTAGGCTATGATACTTGTCCAGATATATCATATGCTAATAATAATAATAGAAATAATAAAAATAATAAAAATAAAAATAAATAATGGCAATAATAATAAAAATAATAATAATAATAATCATAATGATGATGAATAATATTAGTAATAATGAAAATAATTTTAAACATAATTATGATAAATAATAATTATAATATTAATAACGAGAATAATATTAATAATAAAAATGACAATAAAAGCAATTAAGTATAATGCTAGAAAATCAGGTTATGAATAGATAGAATAATACGAGATCAAATAATAATTTAAAATTTAAAAAAAATATTATCAAATATACACTCGTATCAGGGGTACAAACGATATCCTCCATCATGTTTTGCAATCCATGATTCCAGCTGTCGTCAGCACCCTGCTACCAATATAGTCCAGGAGGGTTGCCTAGATTGGCCGTCCAATCCCCTGGACTCGTAGGCAATATAGTTACAAGGCTAGCTCTTCATGGACCACATCGAATCGCTGTTTTCGTATAGTGTGATACATACAAATATAATATATATACATATATATATATATACAAAAGATACTTGATGCACATATTATATACCAGTGGTGTCCTACGATGCCCAGTGTCCCAAAGCACCGTCTGACGGGGAGGTTAAAGAGAGAAACCGTCATACGGTTGCATGGCGTCCTACTGCGCCGCTGCTTAAACCGTCATCCCAGCCATGGAGAGGCGCAGCTATGGCCAATATCAAACTTGCCTGCCCTCGGTCCGATGGCAACTCACGGGAGACATTATAACCTGCGTGCTAATAACATCCACATCCACCTGCGCGCTAATCACATCCACAACTACAGAATACCAGTACGTGTATGGTGCATCGAAAACCAATAAAAATATTTTATAATATTATATATATATTTTAAATATAATATAATATTATAAAATTTGAATTTTTATATAATACACTTAAATTTATGCACTTTCATGCATAAATAAATAATTAAACACATAAGTATAGTTTCAATCACAATGATTCAATATAATCAATTCTGCAAACCTTCAAATTAATTCACACTAAATATCAATAGAACCACATACAATTCCACCAATAATTAAGCACGTAAAGATACATTCTATTAGCTATCATAACTTCACAGTAATCTCACAATAAGGTTAACAATAATTTAATAGCAGTTTAAAATATACAGCTTTCCAAATTTAAGAAACATTAATTCAACCCATATTTATGCAATTCAACACAATTGGACATCATCAATATAAATAGCAATTATTTAAACATCAAACATACATTTTTCAGATTACCACATTAAAATAATATTATTTTATCCAAAAATGGCATCTTTCAAAATACTCAATCACAATTCATAAATAAGGTGCCAAATGAAAGCTAAGGAGATGATGAGTGTAAAACCAACTTTCGTTCGGCTCGGAACCATCATAGTTGGACGAAAAATGGCCGGGAATTTTCGACCGAAATCCCCCTCCACTCATCTCACCAATGGCTTGGAATTTGGGCAAATGGATGTCATTTTTGGAATCAGGGGGTAAGAAATTAGGGGGAGGGACCAACCTCGAGATCGGTGGCCCTCGGAAACCCGACCACGCACCACCTCGCTGACCGTAGGCTTTGGGCGTCGATCCCGGCACGTCTGCCGGCCAACCAACCGATGACTCGACACCCGGCCTTGTCCAGCCGTGGGCCACCACATCGTCCGGTGCGTGTGGCCATGCAACGGCCGAAAGTGTAACACCCCGACCCAAACCACATCGGAATTCGTGCACGTTGACCGAGGCTGACCGTTGACTGAGTGGGTCAAAAGTTGACTTTTTGTTCAAGTTGAAATTTCTAGTTGACCATGGTACCGTGGCGAAGTGCATGATGTCTCGAGTTCGTAGACTAGTAGCACGACGAAAATGGAGCTACAGTTTGAAATTATGGGCAAAACAAGTCGAATGCAAACTGTCCAAAAGGTGCCGGGAGTTGACTTTTTATCGTTGTATAATTTTGTTTTGACTTTTGTATGGTTGTAAAGTACTCGTCGATACGAGTTCATAGACTAGTGGCACGCTTAAATTAGACATCTGGTTAAAAAGTTATGGACGTGTGAAGTTCATCGGATACCGTAATATTTTATCATATCTGGCTTAAGTGCACAGTAATGCCACGTGTCGACACCACGATGGCTTTTATTTGGCAAAAACGATGGGGAGGAGAGAGAAAGAGAGAGAGGAGAGAGAGAGGGAGAGAGAGAAACGACCGGCCGCAAGAATTGTCAAATTTTTCGGCCTATTCTTGCTACACGCGGCAGCCAGACGGAAGCGCCTCTCCATTCCCGGCCAACCCTCAAAATTTCACGACCACCGGTCGCCGAACGCGACCAGATCGAGCCGGCGAAGCTCGACGGCGATTTTCCCCTCCACCACCGGCCACCGCCGTTTGACCCATTTCCGGCCATTTTTAGGCCACACGCGCCAGTCACCCTTCACCACCTCCTCATTTCCGGCCTACCCACCAAATTTCACGGCCACGGGACCTCCGACGCGCCGGGATCGGAGTATTTTCCGGCGAGGCGCCGAAAACCTTCAAACCTCGATCTCTTCGCCGTCCGGCCTCCGTTTGCCTCACTGTCGGTCCTGTTGGAACCCTCTCCCCTCGATCTACAAAACCCACAAAAATCTCAGCCATTGGCCACCGAACGCGCCACAGTCGGCAACGGTTGCCAGTGACCGCGGCGGCTCATCGAAAATCACTGTTCTGGCGAGTATCCAGTTGCATCACCGGTCCCTCTCCACTAATTCCGACCTCCTGAATCCAAATCCGGCATCCTTTTCCTCCAATTTGCGACGGTTTGGGAGATCGAGGAGTTGAATCCTGAAAGCTTTCCGACGAGATTCCGACCACCTTGGGTCCGATCTCCGGGAAGTAAGACCGGATCCGTGATACTCGTCACTCAAGCTTCAATTCGGTATATTACTCATAATTTTTTGTTGTCGTTTGCGTTTGCTCCCTGGGTACCTATTTGGGAGTTACCCGATTAAAATATTAATATATTTGGTTGGTGTATTGTGGATGTTTTAGGTGCACGTGTGGGTAGTGGAGTTGATCCTGCGGAGGATCTTAGCTGATATACGTGCTTAAGGTGAGTGACCCACCTTTAAAAATATTTTGGGGCAATTAATTATATTTAATTGGTTTTTAATTGATATTGGGAATTATGCTCATGTGGTGCAATTTAATTATAATTGTGGAAAATTATCATTTTATTGTGATTTAATTTTATTTATTACGCATGAGCAAGGTATTTTCAATAATAAATCGTATGTGATTTTAATATTATTTTTTTGGGCATAATTGGTTTAAATAATTTAAGGAAATTATTTGTTTAAATTGGTAGTTTAAATTTTATAATTATGCCCGTGGAATGTTATTTGCTGAACCTCGTGTTACGAGAAAAATTATTTTTATATTGTTATCGATGGTTTCGTACCGGGTATGTTAAAGGAAAATATGTGGGATGGTAAATTGGAGAACTGGTATATTTCCCACGGTAATTTTGGAAAATCGGTATGGTTATAATTAATTTAATAAGTATTTTAGACGCACTCATACAGTATTGGTGTTCCGGTGTATATGTGGTTAGCGCACAAGTTATTATGTCTCCCGTGAGTTGCCATTGGACCGTGGGCAGGGAAGTTTGATATTGGCCACAGCCGTCCTCCTCCTTGGCCGGGATGACGGTTTCAGCAGCGGTACTATCGGGACGCCGAAGTGCCGTTTGCAAGTTTCTCTCTTTAACCCCCCGCCAGTCGGTGCTAGGGACGCTGGGTATCGGAGAACATCACTGGTATATGGTGTGGTGCGTCAAGTATAAATTTTTGGATGGAAATTTTAAACCCCAAAGTGTTCAAAATTATTTATCATATTTTATTACATTTTAATTATATTTGGGGTATTTATTTATTTATTGTTATTAAATTGTTTGATCCCTTGGTTTTCGGGAAGTACGAATATCGGGTTTTGTGAAAATGTTTTAAAAAGGGAACATTTCCAACGGAGTGAATAGTGAGGATTTTGAAAGAAATTATTACTTTCAATTGTTTATTAATTATTTATCTATTTAATTATCGGTATTAAATTAAATTCCCTTATTTGTTATATTATTAATATTAAAAGTGTTCAGTAGCTAGGGTCACTCACTGAGATGATTAGCATCTCACGTTTTTAAATTCTGTTCCCTTAGGTGCAAGGGGTGGTAGACATTCTTCCGGAGCGAACCAAATCTCTGCCGCTACCGTAGTTCGAGAAGTACCTTTGTATTCATTTATTTCAATTGTAATATTTCTTTCATCCCTGTTGTATTCTATGCTTAATAGTACTTCATGAAGCTCTGTATACTATTCTGGACACTTATGTTTTATTTATGCACTGGATTACTGTTATTCCTGTGAAGTGCTGTAAAATTGTGGAATCAATTTGTAGTATTGTGGGAGGAATAAGGGGATGAATATAGAAGTGTGTTTTCAGTGCAGGAAATTTATGGTAAGTCCAACCCTTAGGGGAGGTTCTGCCGGATTTTCCATTGGAGGGTCCGGTAGGGTTTTCCTGGGATCAGGGCTTGTCTAGGGTTCCGGTAAGGAATTTTGGACGGGTCCTGACAGTTGGTATCAGAGCATAGGTTCTTATAATCCTAAGGGACTATGCATTGCTGTACAGCCCATCCGAAAATTTCTCTCTTTTGTAATCGTGCTTAAGTGTCTTTATTTCTAAACTCTTCTTTGTTTCCTCAGAATCTGCTACGATGCGTAGGTGGGGCACACGTAGTACTCGGGAACACTCAGCTGAGAGTTTCGGGAGTCGATCGAGCCTTAGGCAACTTGTCTCTCAGCTAACTCGAGCCTTAAGAGGTTCAAGCTCTAGTAATCAATCCATGGATCAGGCTTAACGTTTGGGAGCCGTGAATTTCGATGGAAGCCAAGGCCCAGCTGCAGCCATGAATTGGCTATCCAACATGGAGAAGATCCTAGAAGAGGGGATGCAGTGCCTCGACGAGGATATGGTGAGAATCTCTGGTTTCATGTTAGAAGGAGACGCCCGGAAGTGATGGAAAGTAGAAAAGACTTGCAAAAGGCATACATGGGATCAGTTTAAGGTTGCCTTCACTACTGAGTATTGTCCTTCTTGCCTACCGTGAGGCAAGAAGGAGAGAGTTCGAGGAACTGCGACAGGGGAACATGACTGTGTCCGAGTACGAGAGAAGGTTTCGGGAACTATCCGAATTCTGCATGCACATGATTCCCGACGATCATGCGAAGAAGGTGAGGTTCATAGACGGCTTGAATGAAAACATAGCCCTCACCCTTGCTGGATCAGTACATCCCACTTATCAGTCCGCCAGGGATGCAGCACTGGAGCTAGAGAGACAGGTGGAGATGCGCAAACCCTCGAGGCATAGATCATTCGAAGGTTCATATAGTGGAGCACCTAGCCAGGGAGCGTCCAAGAAGAGCCATAGTTCAGGCTCATCAGGTAGTGGTGGACCGAGCCCACGAGGCAGATTTCAGCAGAGAGGCAGTTATCGTATGCCCCAGTTAACTCGCCATTCGATCAGTGGGGATACAAGCTCGTATCAGCAGTCACACTTTGGTTCTGCGCGGATTTGCCCAATTTGTAAGAGGAAGCATTCCAGGCAGTGTCAGATGGATGATTTATGTTTTCAGTGTGGGCAGCCAGGCCACATAAGGAGGGAGTGCCCTTATGGTAGTGGCAACATGCCAGGGGCAAGTCGGCGAGCACAGCATACTGGTGTATTTCAGGGTCAGAGTTCCCAGGGGAGTCAAGCAGTAGGAGGTTCTTCGAGATCAGCTCAACCGTCTACAGGATCGAGTCGAGGTAGAGGAAGGAAGCCCCAGCAGACAGGTCAAGGTCGAGTGTTTGCTATGACGCAGCAGGAAGCCCGGACCACACCTGACGTTGTTACAGGTACTTTGAATATTTTTGGTAATGACGCACGTATGCTTATAGACCCGGGAGCAACACATTCGTTCATCTCAAGCGAATTTGTTGTTCGGGTCGGTATGACCCCTATCCCTTTAAAATGTCTATTAGAAATAGCCATTCCTGCAGGAGAATCCTTGTGGCCCAGCCAGTTGATCAACGAGTGTTTCTTCTGCATCAAAGATCAAGTGATGGAAGCGGACTTGATCCTGTTGGATCTATCCGGACTTGATGTAATCTTGGGCATGGATTGGTTGGCAAGGAACCATGCATCCGTAGATTGTTTTAGCAAAGAAGTTACATTCAGGAGGCCAGGTTTGCCTAAAGTGGTATTCCGTGGGGAAGTTGGGAGGCCTTTACCGAGATTGATATCTACCCTCACCGCCAAAAAGCTACTAAATAAGGGTTGCCAAGGGTATTTAGCTCATATGATAGATACCCGAGTAAGTGGGGTCATATTGGAAGACATGCCCATTGTGCAGGATTTTCCGGATGTGTTTCCTGAGGAGTTACCAGGATTGCCTCCGGAAAGGGAAGTTGACTTTCCCATTGAATTAATTCCGGGTACCGTGCCTATTTCTCTACCACCGTATCGGATGGCTCCAACGGAGTTAAGGGAGCTAAAGGTCCAATTGCAAGATTTGGTAGATAAGGGGTTTATTAGACCAAGCATATCGCCATAGGGAGCTCCAGTTTTGTTTGTGAAGAAGAAAGATGGTAGTCTAAAACTGTGCATCGACTACCGACAACTTAATAAGGTGACCATCCCTAATCGCTATCCGTTGCCAAGTATAGATGATCTATTTGACCAACTCCAAGGTGCCAAAGTGTTTTCCAAGATCGACTTGAGATCTAGATACCATCAGTTAAGAATCCAAGAGTCGGACATTCCTAAGACTGCCTTTAGGATAAGGTACGGACATTATGAATTCCTAGTGATGTCATTCGGACTCACCAATGCCCCAGCAGCTTTTATGGATTTGATAAACAGGGTGTTTCATCCGTACTTGGATCGTTTGTCATTGTATTTATAGATGACATCCTGATCTATTCTAGGAGCCAAAAAGAGCACATGAGACATTTGAAGAGAGTGCTCCAAACTCTAAGGCAGCATCAGCTATATGCTAAATTCGATAAGTGTGAGTTCTGGTTAAATCAAGTGGGTTTTCTCGGACACATCGTGTCAGCCGAAGGCATCTATGTGGACCCTGATAAGGTGAAGGCAGTTTTGGGTTGGGAGCGCCCTACCACTGTGAGGGAAATACGAAGTTTTCTTGGATTAGCGGGATATTACCGTCATTTTATAGAAGGGTTTTCAAGAATTGCTGGACCGCTTCATAACTTAACCCGAAAGAAAGTTGAATTTAGCTGGACGGACAGGTGTGAGCAGAGTTTTCAGGAGTTGAAGCAAAGGTTAACATCCGCACCTGTCTTAACTTTACCTAATGGGAATGAAGGTTTTGAAGTCTATTGTGATGCATCCCATCAAGGGTTGGGTTGTGTGCTAATACAGAATCAAAGGGTGGTAGTGTACGCATCACGGCAATTGAAGCAGCACGAACAAAATTACCCTACGCCGCTAGCGTAGTTCGAGAAGTACCTTTGTATTCGTTTATTTCAATTGTAATATTTCTTTCATCCCTGTTGTATTCTATGCTTAATAGTACTTCATGAAGCTCTGTATACTATTCTGGACACTTATGTTTTATTTATGCACTGGATTACTATTATTCCTGTGAAGTGCTGTAAAATTGTGGAATCAATTTGTAGTATTGTGGGAGGAATAAGGGGATGAATATAGAAGTGTGTTTTCAGTGCAGGAAATTTGTGGTAAGTCCAACCCTTAAGGGAGGTTCTGCCGGATTTTCCATTGGAGGGTCCGGTAGGGTTTCCCTGGGATCAGGGGGGTTCCGGTGAGGAATTTTAGACGGGTCTTGATAGAAAGAGGGAAGGAAGAAAGAAGAAGGAAGAAGAAGAAGGAATCGGCGGGGGGGTGGGGGGGCTGTTTTTTCCCACGTGGGGAAGGGGAAAAAAAAACAAAAAGAAAATAAATAAATAAATATATAAAATAATATTATAATAATAATATAATATAATACAATAAAACAATAATAATAATAATAAAATAATGTAAAATAAAATAATAATAAAATAATGATGCATTAGAAAACTTTGCAGATCCATAACTTGTAAACCACAGATCCGTTTTGAGCCTGCCGTTATCTATGAACTTGTATCAATGAGTACTTCACAACCGTGCATGAGTCAAAACTCAACTTTGCATGAATAAAAAGTCTACTCTGGCCCCCCTTGGACAGTTCGGACCTTAACTTATTGTACCGATATCTTTCAAACTGTAGCTCCTTTTTTGACATGCTACTAGTCTATGGACTCAGGTCGATGCATACTTTGCAACGGTACCCCGATCAAAGAGAAATTCCATGAAGATCAAAAAGTCAAATTTTGATCCCTCTCGGTCAATGACGGTCAAACCTGATAAACCTCGGTTAACGTGAAAAAAATTTTCACTGTACTGCGAGACGGGATGTTACAGTAATATCTCATGGTTTGGTGGAGTTTCAAGTAGGGGGAGGCCAAGTCCAAGTGGTTGGAGAAGTAATCCCGCATTCAAATCAAGACCAAAGCCGAAGCCAGATGAAGGGGGCACCAATTGGCCAAGGAGAGACAACCAGGCCAAACATGTGCAAGCACCAAAACCGAACAGTAAGGATGAACATAAACATGATATTATGTGTTTTAAGTGTCATGGTCGTGGACATAATTCCAACCAATGCCCAAATAAAAGAATTATAGTGCTGAAAGGTAATGGAAAGTTGGAATCCAAAAGTGAGGGATCCAAAGCTGAAATCGAACTTGTTGAGGAAAAGATTGAAGAAGAAGAACATGGTGAGCCCAAGAAACACCAAGCTTCAAGGGCCGAATTTAGTTTGGTTGCAAGAAGAGTATTGACCGTATACAAGGATGAAGATCAAGTATAAAGGGAAAACATCTTCCATACTAGATGTGACATTCAAGGTAATAGTTGTAGTATGATTATTGATAGTGGAAGTTATGCCAATGTTGTGGTGGAGAAATTAGGTTTAACAACAATCAAACATCCCAAACCATATAGACTTTAATGGCTTAATGATAGTGGAGAGATGAAGGTAAATAAACAAGTCAAGGTAAAGTTTAGTATTGATAAATATGTGGATATGATTTTATGTGATGTTGGACCTATGCATGCTAGTCATTATTTTATTGGAAAGGCCATGGTAATTTGATAACGATACTATGCATTAGAGTCGAGAAAATGCCATTGTATTCTGATTTAAAGGAAAAAAGATTAAACTAGAGCCATTAGCTCCAAAAGAGGTATTTAGAGATCAATTGCAAATGCAACAAAGGAGGGAGACTAAACGGAAAAAGGAAAAGAAAAGCATGCCACCCACGACTTCGTCTACCAAACAAGAGAGCAAGGCCGAACCACACAACCAATGTAAGTTTTCTAAACCCGAGAGTGAGAAGAAAAAGAGAGAGAAAGCCAAGAATGATAAGAAGAGAGAGGAAGCCAAGAGTGATAGAAAGAGAGAGGAAGCCAAGAGTGAGAAAGAGAAGAAAGAAAAGAAAAAGAAAAATTTCTATCTTAGCCAAGGTGAGATTAAAAAGGCATTTTTGTGTAATAAACCTATGCTGTCTTAATGTTTAAAGATACTTATTTCATCTAGCTAACTCTGAAGAACAAGTATTGCCAAGTTTTATATCTTCTCTTTTGCAAGAATTTGATGATGTCTTTCCGAAGAATATTCATAGTAGTTTACCACCTATTCAATGGATCGAGCATCAAATAGAATTTATTTATGGAGCTACAATTCCTAATAGGCCTACATCTAGAAGTAATCTCCGAGGAGACAAACGAACTTCTAGTTGGTATATTTTGATGAGATTTAATTATGTTTTGTATCTTTGGCATGTTTTATGAAGTTCTTGTTTATGTATCTAGACTTGGTAATTTATTTTTAAGTATTCATGAGTTTAAGTATGACTTTTACTGGAAATCTTATTGGCTTTAATTTAATTTTATATTGAAGTTAAAAATATACTGTAATTGTGGAGATTAATGACTTGTACCATAAATTTAATTGGAATTAGTATATGTCTATGATGTTATGTTAAGGTGAAGGTTATTTGTACTTGAAATTAGTTACATGGTCTTTGAAGTTATTAAGGTTATTGATTTTCTAGTGGTTTGACAAAGTTGTCTCCAAAATGACACATATGTCCTTTGCATGTTCAAATCTGTATGCTTCTAAAATTTGATCTTCCAAAAGTAACCTTAGACAGGACAAAAATTTGAATCCCCACTGTACATAAAAATATAAGTGTACATAGGTCAATAATTTTCCAGGATTTAAATTAAAATAATTTTCTTAGTGTACTGAACAAAATAATGCATGTGCACACACATATACCTTAATACAAGATAAGTATTTTCCTAGGAAAAGTTTGTGACCCCAAAAATAATCTCATCGATTCCCAAAAATAGAATTTAAAAAAAAATTCATTACCATTTTCCAAAAGATAAATTAACGCAAGAAATCAAATGCAAAAATAAGAAACAAAAAATTTAAATATCAGGATGTTACAATTTACGTTTAAATTCCAACAATGAAACAATTTGATGTCGCATATATTGTAAGAGCTTTTACTGAATACCATTTTTATTTTTTTTTTAAATAATCTTGGAGTTGGGATTCCAAGTAACAATCATTGAGAAAAAAGACCCCAACGTGGCACACATTTTCTTTTTTTTGGGAGTAACAGAACTAAGTTATACATTGATTATAAAGACAAAGGGACATAATTAGATTTTAATTTCTTGTAGCTTTTCAGGACTCTTTAGAATAATATGATCTGTAGAATATGAATTTAGGTTTAAAATATAAGCTTGAAGAACCTGTCTTAAGTAGGATAAAATAATACGGTAGACAAAATGTTAATTATATATTCACAACTTTCTTCAGTTTTTTAATCACACGTTAATCACGTAAAGATACATAATATATTATGCTAAATATTTTCATCACCATTTAAAACAATTTGACGAAATAGTGAAGTAAGTAAGAGGGAAACATGTGATTTATTTATTTATATATTTCAACTATGATAAAACTTGATTTATATGATTATTACCAAACTAGATAGCGAAAATATATATAGTTTTTTTTCTTTTCTTTTTTTTTTTTTTTTTTGGGGTGAGTGTTCATGAATCCTTGTAGGATGTGAGATAAGAAAGCAAATTAAAAAGTAAAACAGCATGATTTCTTCAAACTTTCGGAAGAAGAAGGGAGCTCCTGTTCCAAAATTTCCTCACACTCTTCCACGTTTTCCATGTTGCTTTTTTCCTTTTCCATACAAAAATTCCAACAATCAAATAGAAAAAAGTACTGTATATGTATATTAAAATAGAAAGTTTCATCACCAACAATCAGAGGGAGGCACTAAAGCGGAATGAGAAAGAAAGAAGGAAAGGATCTTAAGAGTTTAAAAACTATATGGATACGTGGAAGTCATTTGAAGCAATTTGGATCCCATGTTTCACAATGTTTAAAAACTATACGGTCCCCGCATTATATATATATATATAACATAAATAAAGAGTCCCACTAGGTTTAGAGGGAATAAAGTTTGTAACTTTATGTATATATAGATATATAATGCGGGGACCGATACTTTGAACAATACTTGAAGCAATAATTGGATCCCTAGTCAGTTTCCTTAGTATAAATATCACTACATGGGGTAACATTGTCTCATCAAATCTTGGCATTAGTAGTGGTGGTGGTCAGTGAAAATATATTCTTCAACTGAAGTGACAAGTATGGAAGCAAGCAAGAAAGCTCGTCAGGTGATGATCATACGGAAGTTGGTTTTTATGATGGCGTTAGCTGCCTTCAACTTCATCAGCGTCCCCGTTATGGGAGACGATTATTCTCCAGTTGGTGACTTTGGTATGGGGAGTCACAAAGAAAACATGCACAAAATGCAAGCGTTCAAGGCGTCACTCATGCGCGGTAGCCGTGGCTTTGTCTCTCATAGTTCTGCTGCTCCTCACAGTCAGCCTCAGCCTCCCAAGGTACGTCATGTCATTTTATTTTATTTTTGGGTACGTAGCAGAGTTTAGAATTTTTAAATAATATAATATATATTCATTCAATAATGCAGGCCTGGAGGAGGAGTAGTCCTGCAGCACGGGTGTACTACAAGTCAGATTTCGGTGGTGATCCGACAGGAGTAAAGGACAGCACGGAGCATATTCAAGCGCTACTCTTGGCGGCTGCAGGACAAGGACCCAGTCCAGGTGCTCAAGGGGTAATGTCGGGGGCAGGAAGTGGACCCAGCGAAGGGAGCTTGACGGCTGGAGTTCCCATAAACCTGGGACGGCTGATTTTGAAGGTGGTACTTATAAGGTCAGCAAACCTGTCCAAGTACCGCCTGCAGGAAACATTGTGGTACGTACGGTAGCTAGCTCTTCCATTCCATTACAAAAAATTTGTTGCTTAATTACTAATATCTAACTATAAATTTGAAATAAAAGTAAAAATTAATTTCTAATTGAAACTGATTAAAGACGGAACAATCCAAGCCTCAAATGATTTTCCTGAAGGCGGCCCTGTGTTCGATGCATCGCCTAAACAAGCACCGCCAGCAGAAAACACAGAGAGCTTTGTGGATGATATTGAACCCGCACAGCTTTCTGATCCCGATCCATCATCCTTCAGCTTCGAATACGTCACCTTCCAAAACATCATGATCGACTCTAACCACCGGGGTGCAGGCATTTCTCTTTCCAACGCCCTTAGAACCAGCATTGAAAATGTCTACGTTGCCCATTTCAGTACTATCGGCATCAACGTCCACCCCTCCAGCTCTGAAACCTACATCAGCAACTCATTCCTCGGACAGCATCCCACCGCCGGACGTGATCCTCACGAGGGGAACTTCACCGGAACCGCCATCAACCTCTCCGGCACCAACAATGCTCTCACCAACGTTGTCCTATTCTCTTCTGCAGTTGGGGTAGATGTATCAGGTCACGGTAACACTCTCTCTGGGGTACATTGCTACAACAAGGCCACTAGGTTTGGGGGCACCGGGATTTATTTGAGAAAGTCGGGTCTGGGCCAAAATCGGATCATAAATTCTTATTTAGACTATACCGGGATCGTTGCTGAAGACCCTCTCCAGCTTCACGTTTCCAACAGTTTCTTCCGTGGCGATGCTTTCGTGGCCCTTAAGTCCGTCAAAGGTGTGGTCAGCGGGGTCAACATTGTTGACAATACCTTTAGTGGGTCCAACAAAGGAACTGGGATTGTCCAATTGCAGCAATCAAATGGACCTTTCAACAAAATTGATCAAGTTGTTGTGGACAGGGAACAGCGTTGAGGGAATGAACAATAAGGCCACCGTTGCTAAAGGGGCTGTTCAAGGCAATGGGACCTCCTTTACAGTTGATTTTAATCCAGTTTTTTTGTTCCCAAATCGCATTAGGCATGTCCAGTACTCCTTGATTGCCACCAACGGGGCTTTCCCTAATCATGTTCTTCGCAGTGTGTCCAACAACCGTGTCTTGGTCGCCACCTACGTGCCAGTTTCAGCCACCGTGTTTGCCACCGTGGACCAAAACTAAACCAGTTTTTTGGGTTTTGGACCCTCCCAATACATAAATTAAATAAATTTGGTTTTCCTTTCAAATCCTAAGTTCAATAATGCGTCCAAGATCTTACTTACTGATCTGGCGGGTTAAGAAAGTAAGCACCTTAAGGCATTTTTTTATTTTTATTTTTGGGATTGTATTATGCTATTTCTACATATTTTTATTTTTATTGGAGTGCATTGTATTTTATTACTATTACCTTTTTTTTTTTTTTTTTTTTGGTCTTTTTGGCCTGACAGGATTGTATTGCATTAATGTATGACAATATATATGATTATATTGTACTCTAATTTGAAGAGTTGTGTTTTTCTTGGCGTTCGATTCTCATTTGCTAATCTTTTTATATTCACACCTGCTACAAAAATAAAGTAGGTTTTGACTAATTTGGACCTTAAGTTTGTTTTGCTACATATCAAACCCCCCCCACCCCCCCCCCCCCCCCCCCCCCCCCTCGTGCCTGTCGAAGGCTAGGTTTAACAATGCATCCAACATTTTACTGAGGATTAAACAAGCATCTTAGGCTCTTTTATTCTACTGGATTGTGTCCTATTATCTTTATTTTTATTTTCATTTTGATTTTTATTGGAGTGTATTTATGTTTTTTTTTGGTTTTTTTTTTTGTTTTTATGTGTGAGTGAGAGGAATGGATTGTATTTTATGACCATATATTATATTGTATAAGAGTTGTACTTTTCTTGATGTTGAACACTAATGTGTTTAATCATTTCATATTTATATATTACAATATTGTCCTATTATATATATATATATAAATATATATATATATATATATATATGTATATTTTGAAAGAAATCATATTATACATTATTTGTTTCTAACTTTGATGATGATGATGATAATTTCACATAAAAAATACTTAATAATATTTTAACCTATGAAAATATAAAATAAAAATATTTTATATAATAATATAAATATATAGGTGGCTCTCAGAATGTAATAGCTTTAATCACACGCTCATTGTCTAGTTTAACCGCAAATTGTTTTCTGGTTGATCAGATTAAGGGTTTGTTAGCTACTAATTTACACTTTTCTACTTCTCTTACTAAGCGAGAGTCTCCTAGGGTAGCACATGAGCTTGGCCATTATGTTTTAGATTTAGTTAATTACGAATTTTGGATGGAAGAGGGTCCTTCTTGACTCTCTAACTTTATTCAAGACGATATGTGCATTGCTACTTTGATTTAATAAAATTATCTCTTTTTTTTTTCTTTTTTCAAATGTATATATACATATATATATATATATGTATACATTCCATTTATGGTGCGGACGGTTTTCATGCGGACCACAGTATTGGTGATGGTTTTTCATAGTATTGGTGACGATTTTATAAGAAACCATCGTTAATACTATGAAAAACTGTCACTAATACTGTGGTCCTCAGACGGACCGTCCTCACTATAGAATTTTCGTATATGTATATAGATATATAATATTGAATGTTTGATAATAAATGGTTAATTTAATTTGTTACAATATGCACCTATGTGGGCCCATGTTCCCCTTCAATTTTTTTTCTTTTTTAAATATTTAGGATTTTTTTTTAACCTATTTACTTTTTTATCCCCTTTTAAATTACACAGGGCCCCTCCCCTCTCAGTCTATCTTACCCATTGGCCACAACCCACAGCCCACATTTTTGTCTTCTTACATTTTTTATTTTGCATTTATCTGTAATATTTTTTATAATCCTTTATTTTATTATTCTTTTAATCATTTCTTTTTCATTTTTGTATATATATTTTTTTATCATCTCTTTTATATGTAATTAATATTTCTTAATATATTTTCACACTAATACATATTTAACTAATACGTGTAAATTATGAGCATTTCTATATATATATATATGTATATAATATTGAATGTTTGATAATAAATAGTTAATTTAATTTGTTACAATATGCACCTATATGTAATTGTTGCATACAATCTCTTACTAACCTAACCGCATCTCATCTATTAATATGTTTAATTTCGAAAGAATATATATATATATGAATACTTTTTAACCTCTAATTACTATTGCTGATTTATATATATATATATATATATTTTTTTTTTTTGGTGTAAATATAATACTGCATTAATAGTACAGAACGAACCTGCCATGGAAGAATTACAGAGTGGAAAATTCATCCTACAAAAGCTGGTCCTTTAATTAAAGAGGTTTCTCTCCTATTTAAAATTCATTAAAAGAAAAAGAAGATCCTATTAAGCAAAAATAAAAAATAAAAAAAATAAAAAAACTTTATTAAGAAGAACAAGAATACATCTCATCCTGGATTGTGGAAAGCAAGCAAGAAGGAGCGTCCTCTCTTCGAGTTGACTAGATGATAGCAATAAAGAATGTCGAGCCAAGACCACCCATAATATCATACTTTAATCTTTTTAAAGGAAAAAAAGAAAAGAAAAAAGGAAAATAAATTAAAACTAAAGCTTAAGAGACAAATCAAGTTCTGTAACATCAGCATGATCGGTTTTCATAGCTTCACTTCTCCAGATAAAATCAGAAACTGTCAGCCTATTGGTGACCATGTCTGAACCAGAAACAATATTATTACTACTAGTAGTAGTAGTAGTAGAAACACTCAAATTCCGAATTGCACTACTTTCTTCAAACCTTGAAGAAGAAGAATTATTAGAGTCTGAAGTTCCTGCGAGCCCGAATCCTCCACCACCAATATTATTATTCTGAAACCCATCAAGGTTTAGTCTATCAATGGAAGGTTGTGGATTCATGATAGCCTGCCTTCCCCACCCAACACCACCGACACCAGTACCAACGCCACCTCCACTATGGTTGTTGAACCGGTATCCATCCTGTGTTGGCCATTGATAAGCATTAGGCTTATGTATCATTGATTCCATCCTAACACCAATAGACCTATTGAAAGATCCAAAAAGAGGGTGGCTAGATATGCTTGAATATGGATAATAAGGAAAGGGAGGATATCCAAAAGCACCCACATCCATTCCTTGGCAAAGTTTCAACAAATCACGCTCTTGTTTATGAGTTCTTTGATGGCCTCCCAAGGCTTGAGAGTTAGAGAATTCTCTCTTGCAGAAGTTGCATGAGACAACCGTAGATTCCGATCTCTTCTCTCGGGTTGTCTCGTTCAAAGACTCATTGTTGTTTGCATGAGAAGAAACATGTTGGTTATTCATGGAGTTGAAAAGGTTGAGTTCTAGCTTCGACGATGAACCACCACGAAGCGATTCATCATTGCAGAGATTCGGATCGAGTAGAACTCGAGAACTCAATTTGGAATTTTGGAGTTCTACTCGATCATTAATATTGGAGGAGGATTTGACAAGTATTTTTTCTTTGAGTTTCATGTTATTCATGATCTTCTTGTTGTGAGCATGGTGATTTTGGCATGGAGTGGTAGTTCCATCAGAGGCTGCAGAGATACTTGAAGCCTCAGAGGGACATGTTTCTCCTCCACCAATTTCTTCCATGGCCAAAAAAAATAAAAACTTGTGTGGGTTTGGAAGAGATTTGGAGAGATTACGGTCGTTTATAATGAGGGTTTGAATTAATACGTTATATTTCATGTTTGGAAAGAAATCCCATTTTGCAGTTAATACCGGCGTTATATTAGCAAAGGATTGAAGTGATGACTAAGGTTGCCAAAATTTGTTCCCATCGCAGCCAAGTCTTACACCTTTCAATATTTCCACATATATTTTTTTATATATATATAATGGCACGTGGCAATAATATGTCATATACCCTATATGTGTATGTATATTGTTAATACTATATGATTACGGCTAATTCCTTTAACAGTCAATATTAAGCAGTTCGCGTGATATATATGGTGGTCAATGAGTGTAAAAAAAGGTACCTTTTATGTACCTTCATATTGGAATTCAAAAATGGAAAGAAATGAAGTATAGTAAAGAAAGAATAATTAAATAAATATTTTAATACTCTAATCATATTGATTCTATGTATTAGCTTTTCATGTTAATTTCCTGTCCAACTAATTTTTTATTGGACTTCCATCTGGTTTTGTGTTAGGACCCATCCAAAATTCCTTACCTGAACTCTAGACAAGCCCTGATCCCAGGGAAATTCTATCGGACCCTCCAATGGAAAATCCGGCAGAACCTCCCCTAAAGGTTGGACTTACCACAATTTTCCTGCACTGAAAATATACTTCTATATACACCACCTTATTACTCCCACATTACTACAATTTAAGTTCCACAACTGGTAGCACTTCGATAACAAATTATATAAAAGGCATATAATGGAATTAATTTAGTAAATAACCAATTAAAATATACCATCATAGATTCTCATCCGCCCACACCACCCACTTAGTGCTGCACATGTCAAATACAATTCAAATATCGTTTTACAAATATGCCAATGCGTAACATAGAAAGAAAGGTAAAACAGCATCACATTAACAATAAAAAAAAAAAAAACTATAACAAACGTTTTAATGATAATGGTATTAATGTAACTTGCCTGAGGGCTATTATATTCCCATACATGTATTAATGTAACTTGCCTGAGGGCTATCATATTCCCATACATGCCCGAGAGCGATCACCTATCCAAAGGCTACCACATAACCATACCTGCCCAAGGGCTATCTCACCTACCCAAAGGCTACCACTTGTTCGAGGATTATTATACTTGCCCGATGGCTATCTTTCTTGCCCGTAGGCTGTGATACTTATCCGAAGGTACCATATGATAGTATTAATAATAAAAACAATAACAAAATTAATATTAAAGATCACATAATAGTGTTAATAAAAATAAAAATAAAAATAATAATCAATATTATTTACTAAAATCTCAATAACTGAGAATAGCAACTGCGATAATACTTAATAATAGCTTTGTTAATAAATACCATTGATAATAACAATAATAACAACTATAATTATAATAATGATAATAACAGAAATTGGAATTACAATAAAAATAATCATTATAAATAATAATAACAATCCCGATAACAGTGACAATAATGATTAAATAAATAGTTAAATACAATTAATAGTAATAAGAATATAATAACATCGATTAAGAATATTAGTAAGAAATTAAATCACAAATAGATAACATAACATAAATACATAAATCATATCTTAAAATCCATAGCATAAAATGAAATATGCACGCTCGCAATGGAGATAAGTACGATACCTTCTAACATGCTACATGATCCATGATTCCAGCTGTCGTCGGCACTTTGCTACCAATACAAACCAGGGTGGTTGCCTATATTGGCTGTCCGATCCCCTGGACTCGTAGGCAACATGGTTATGAGGCTAGCTCTACATGGACCACATTGGTTCGCCGCCTCCGTATGGTGTAGTATATACAGTATAATATCGAATAATATAACATACAAATATATGTACGAACATATAAAAAATACTTGATGCACCATACCATATACAGTGGTGCCCGAAGGTACCCAGCGTCTTGAGCATCGACTGACAAGAGGTTAAAGAGAGAAACTTGCATACGGTCACTTTGGCGTCCCGATAGCACCGCTGCTTAAACCGTTATCCCGGCCATGACGGGGGGGCGGCTTATGGCCAATATCAAACTTGCATGCCCTTGGTCCGATGGCAATTCAAGGGAGACATTACAACTTGCATGCTTATCATAATCACATATACAGTACAGAACACCGGTACGTGTATGGGTGCATCTAAAAAAAACTATAAATTTCATAATATTATAAAATATTAAATTTAGATAAAATATAATCCAATTCATATGCTTTTATCAAATATACCAAAATTATCATCAAGGTCACATACAATTTCACATACAAGTAAAGATATAGAAATACATTAGAGATATAGCAATACAGTTTATTATAAGTCATCCATAGATATCTACGTATATATTCACATATATATATATGTACATTTTCACACATTTAATTATATATACATTGTAAAACTTTTAACAAACAATTTAACAAGCGCAATATCCAGATACATATGTATAAATACATTTTGATATGCATAATCGAAGGCTTCAACAATACATACTTATACATATATATATATATACACCCATTCACACATCTCAATACATATTCACATATCACCATGTATTTATATACATTACCGCACATGTATATATATATATGCATATATTTACCAATATTCCCATACACATGTATACAGAAAAACACACACACATATATATGTATAATATACAATTTAATTTAAATCTCCATTTTTCATATTTAATTTAATAATTTAATCAAAAATAACAACCTCTCAAATACACATCCATAATATACAAACGAGATATCAATGCGAAGCTAAAGATACGGAGAATACAATTCTAACCTTCGATTAACTTGAAACTACCGACGGTGACAAGAAATTTCGTCGGAACCCGCTACCAACTTGCCCCTCCTTTGTACGCCATGAAGGAGCTTGAATTGAGGCAAACGGAGCCCACCATCAGCTTCAGGATGCTCGAATTTGGGGAATAGGATCAAAAATTTGGTTGGAAACGGTCAAAATCCTGCAAATTGAAATGGAGCTCACCTCCGGCTGTTATGGAGTTTTCCGGCGCGTCTCTGGCCGTTCCGTCGATGGCGAGCACCACCGCGTTGCCACTGTCATGGGTCGTCGGTTAAACATATCGGTGAGGCTCACACCGGTCAGATTTATGGCAATTTCCCAAGGTGAGCAACGGCAACGCAAGGGGAGGAACCACGCGGAGGAAGAGAGGAAGAGGAAGAAGCTTCACGAGAGGAGAGAGGCGGGTATTTTCCCCCATGAGGGAGAAGAAAAAAAAGAAAAAGAAAAAGAAAATAAATAAACAATTATATAAAATAATATTAAAATAATATTATTGTATAGAATAATAATAAAATAATATGGTATTTAATCATTATTGACATGTGGAATCTCACCATTGTGACACATGGCACCCTTTAATAAGTCATACGTGGCACACTGTTCACGTATTTAAAAATAATATTAAAATAATACTGTATTTGAAAAATTTGCAGGTCCATAACTTTTTAACCAGATGTCCAATTTAAGCATGCCACTAGTCTATGAACTCGTATCGACGAGTACTTCACAACCATGCATGAGTCAAAACTCAACTTTGCATGAACAAAAGTCAACTCTGGCACCCCTTTGACAGTTTGGACCTCAACTTGTTTTGCTCATAACTTTCAAACCGTAGCTTCTTTTCAACGTGCTACTAGTCTATGAACTCATGACAACGTATACTTTTTAACAGTACCTTGGTCAATGTGAAATTTCATCAGGAGTAAAAAGTCGACATTTGACCCCTTCTTGGTCAATAACAGTCAAACCCGGTCAACCGTGGTCAAATTTGAGAAATTTCCGGTGTACTTCGGGACAGAGTGTTACATTTTGGTACACAAGATTTCAAAACACCCTGATTTAATGAATCATTCTCAAACGTATCGTTTTTATAAGATCCACAAATGGTTTGGTTATTTATTTCTTTATTTTCCCATGGTTTTTAGGCATTGAGATATACTTATTTTAAATGTTTTATATGTAAATACCATATATAAATCATTATGTGTGATGTCTAAATGATACTTCAAATATATGAATTGCATTTATATGTATATAATTTATTTTTAACACCATGATGTGCTTTGCTAATTAAAAATACTAATTAATTGGGGCATCTCAAATTGATCAATTTATATACTGCGTAATATTGACCAAAAAAATAACATCGATGGAATTGAATTAAAATTCAATATATAATTAGAATTTTCACTAACAAAATATCTTTGCTCCAGAAAATTTGGTTGAATTAAAGCCTTTAATTACATAGCGTGAAAGGATATCATGCGTCATATATCATGCATGTTTTTGTAAATCTTATTCGCCATAAATAATATTAATATTATTTTTTTAAAAAAAATATATTAATATTAATTTAAGTTTTTAATGGAATTAGATTTCACCAATAAAAAAATATGTAAACAACTATATTAATTCAAACTTATATTTTTGTCTTTTAAACTTATATTAAATGGAATGAATAGAATTTAAATCAAGGTTCTGATCATTGTATTGAAAATTAAATTATATGTTACCAAAAAAGATTGGTCTCGAACCTAGTTTGTTGTACATTGGATCAGTTTTGTAAATTATATATTGCAATATATCAATATTATACACCTTATATGGTTTGCATGGACTGTGCATATATTTTGTAATCTTGATAGAAGTCCTAATAAGAGGACTTGGTTTATAGATATCTATCCAAGTCTTCTTATTAGAACTTCTGTCTTGATTGCCAACATTTAATTTTTTTTTTTTTTTTGTCTCTTTGGCCTGACAAGATTGTATTGCATTAATGTATGACAATATATATGATTATATTGTACTATAATTTGAAGAGTTGTGTTTTTCTTGGCATTCGATTCTCATTTGCTAATCTTTTTGTATTCACACATACTACAAAATTAAAGTAGGTTTTGAGTAATTTGGACCTTACGTTTGTTTTGCTACATATCAAACCCCCACCCTCGTGCCTGTCGAAGGCTTAGGTTTAAACATCCAACATCTTACTGAGGATTAAGCAAGCATCTTAGGCTCTTTTATTCTGCTGGATTGTGTTCTACTATCTTTATTTTTATTTTCATTTTGATTTTTATTGGAGTGTATTTATTTATTATTATTATTTTTTTTTAATGTGTGAGCGAGAGGAATGGATTGTATTTTATGACCATATATTATATTGTATAAGAGTTGTACTTTTCTTGATGTTGAACACTAATGTGTTTAATCTTTTCATATTCAGATATTACAATATTGTCCTATTATATATATATATATATATATTTTGAAGGAAATCATATTATACATTATTTGTTTATAACTATGATGATGATGATAATTTCATATAAAAAATATTTAATAATATTTTATATAATAATAACAAATATATAGGTGGCTCTCAGAATGTAATAGCTTTAATCACATGCTCGTTGTCTATTTTAATTGTAATATAACACCCCGTCTCGAAGTACACCGAAAATTTTTCAAATTTGATCAAGGTTGTCTGGGTTTGACCGTTGTTGACCAAAGGGGTCAAATGTTGACTTTTTGCTCCCGATGGAATTTCACGTTGACCGAAGTACTGCTGTGAAGTACACATTGTCACGAGTTCATAGAGTAGTAGCACATTTGGTTTGGACATTTCGTTAAAAAGTTATAGACCTACAAAATTTTTCAAATACAATGCTATTTCAATATTATTTTTTAAAAATGTGAATAATTGTGCCACATGTCACCAAGTGGGATGCACCATGTGTAATATTTTAGAAGCGACACATGTCAGCAATAAGAAAATACTATATTATATTATTTTGTTTTTATTTTATATATTATTATTTTATCATTTTAATATTTATTTATTTTTTCTTTTTCTTTTTGTCTTTTTTCTTCCTTTCCTTCCCTTTCCCCACGTGGGAAAAATACTTTTCTTTTCCTTTCTTTCCCTTCTCCTTCTTCTTCCGGGAGCCCGACAAACACCAGCAAAACACACACAGTGACTTATCTCGCTCTCTCCCCCGCTCTCTCCTTTGACTCTCTACCCCTCTCTCTTTGACGGGTCATTTTGGCTGGGTTTCAATGGCTGGAAGGCAACACGCACCGGTGGGCTTAAGAGCCCATGGTCAGGCGATGTTGGCGGCCAATTTTCAGGCCATTTGGTTGGCGGACGCGCCGGGATCGACCGTCCAAAATCGGCGACCGGCGGTCCTCTGGCTGACCCCTTTTTCGGCGGTTTTCGACCATGAGACTGGTCCTTTCCCTTAGATTTCAACCCCCTGGTTCCGAAACTAACCTCCATTTGCCTAAATTCTGAGCCGTTTGTGGGATAGAAGAAGGGGAAATTCGGCCGAAACCTTCCGTCCACTTTCCGGCCACCTCCGATCGAGTTGAGCCCAACGGAGGTCAGTAATGTGATCCTCGTCCCCTTAGCTTTCCGTTGATACCTTATTTGCGAATTTTGGATACCGTTTGTGTAAGCTCCCGGATATCGGGTATTATTTACCAAAATAAAATATTAATTTATTTAATCCTGTGTAATATTGTTGTTCTAAGAGCACGTGTGAGCTGTAGAATTGATCCTATGGAGGATCTTGATTGGATTGCGTGCTCAAGGTGAGTGACCCACCTTCAAAATTATTTTGGGATATTAAAATATATATATTTTGTGTTAATTGGTTATTTGAAGAATATGTTTTATGAGTTGAATATTTAGTAAATTTATATTTGGAATTTTGATGCCAAAATTAAAATATATATATATATTGATTTCAAGAATTTTATGGATATGAGATTTTGTGAATAATTGTTAAATTTTATTGTTGGAATATTGTGTAATTAGAAACGCTTTCATGTGAATTTTAATATATGTTTAATATTTGAAGAAATTTCCATTTAAGTTTACAATGCCAATTTATGATGTTTTAATATATGTGTTGTTGCGAAAAATGTATTTGGGATTTTAAAGGAATTATGGTTTAAGGTTTTTAATTAATTATTATTGAGTTTGGTGTTGATTTTATAATGCATAACAAATGCCTTTACATTATTTTAAGAATATATGAATTTCATGTGGTTTTAATAATATTTTTGGCATGATTTGATTTTAAAGATTTCAAGAAAAATATTGGTTTAAATTATGGTGCTTTCAAAATATATATTTTGCACTTGAAATATTATTTGATTAATTTTATGACTGGGAAAAGTTATTTGTATATTATTATTGATGGTTTTATGCTGGAGATATTAAAGAAAAAAATGTGGGATTGTGAATTTGAAAAATGGTATGATTCCCAAGGTGAGTTTTGGAAAAATTATTATATTTTTAGAATAATATGGCTATTTATTTAGACACACTCATACAGTACTGGTGTTCTGTACTGTGTATGTGGATGAGCGTGCAAGTTATAATGTCTCCCATGAGTTGCCATCGGACCGAGGGCAGACAAGTTTGATATTGGCCATAAGCCACCCCCTCTATGGCCGGGTTGACGGTTTAAGCAGTGGTGCTGTCGGGACGTTGAAGCAATCGTACGCAAGTTTCTCTCTTTAACCTCCTGCCGGACGGTGCTCGGGACGCTAGGTATCGTAGGGCATCACTGGTATATAGTGTGGTGCATCAAGTATTAATTTTCTGATATAAATTTCAAATCCTCAAGTTTTAAAATCGTATTTAGATTAAATGTATTTAATTTGTTTTATCACCTATTTCCAATTAGTATTTTCTAAAATATAATTATTCATATTTTATGTCACTTATTTTAAAATAATGTTTTTAAAATGCATCTTGCCATATTTTTATTATATAGATTGATTGAATATTTCAAAATGAATTTTATAATATATTTTTACCACTTATTTTACGTGATTGTTTGTAATTATTTAAATTATGTTTTTGACACTGTCTATTTTAGTTTATTAAATCAAATGTTACGAATTATATATTAAATTTCACTTTTATGTTATATTTCTTTAATGCAAGTATTCTAAATTTATTTTATTATATTTTATTCGTATTTGGATTATTTAAATTTTTATAAAATTAATTATTTCTTGATTTTTGGAGCATAAAACATTGGGTTTTGTGAAAATGTTTTTAAAAGGAAACTATTCAAACTTAGTGAATCGTGAGGGTTTTGAGGGAAAATATTATTTTTAACTACCTATTATTTATTTACTTATTTCTTATTAATCAATTAATTAAGTTATTTACCTTTTTATTATTATTATTATTATTTTGTAGTAGATTGAGTTACTCACTGAGCTGATTAGCATCTCATATTTTTAAATTCCGTTCCCTTAGGCCAGGTTAGTCGACATTGATCGTCTGAGGGTGAACTCGGCATCTTGGTTCGTTGTCGAAGACCAAAAGGCTTTTCCTTTCATTTCTATCTTGTATTAAATTTTATATTTAATTGTACTAATAATACTTTGTATACTGTTTGGATGTTTATTTATTTAATTGTGCACTGGTTCTCTGTTAATTTTTGAAGTACTGAAATTTGTGGTAATATTTTGTAGTAAAGTGGGAGGAATAAGGTGGTGCATATAGAAGTGTGTTTTCAGTGTACAGAAATTGTGGTAAGTTCTACCCTTAGAGGAGATACTGTCGAATTTTCCGTTGGGAGATTCGGTGGTGTTTTCTCAGGATCAGGACTTGTCTAAGATTGTAGTAAAGAATTTTATATGGGTCCTAACATGTAAATTAGTTTCTGGTTGATCAGATTAAGGGTTTGTTAGCTACTAATTTACAATTTTCTTCTTCTCTTACTAAGCGAGAGGCTACTAGGGTAGGACAGGAGCTTGCCCATTATGCTTTAGATTTAGGAGATTACGAATTTTGGATGGAAGAGGGTCCTTCTTCGCTCTCTAACTTTATTCAAGACAATATGTTTATTGCTACTTTGATTTAATAAAATCATCTCCTTTTTTTCTTTTTTCTTTTTTCATATATATATATATATATATATGTATATAATATTGAATGTTTTATAATAAATGATTAATTTAATTTGTTATAATATGTCACCTATATGTAATTGTTGCATACAATCTCTTACTAACCTAACCGCATCTCATCTATTAATATGTTTAATTTCAAAAGAATATATATTAATATTTTTTAACCTCTAATAACTATTGGTGATTATCTATTTATTTATTTATTTTCGGGTGCAAATATAACACCGCATTAATAGTACAAAACGAACCTTATATGGAAGAATTACAGAGTGGCAAATTCATCCTACAAAAGCTCGTCCATTAATTAAAGAGGCGTCTCTCCTATTTAAAAGTCATTAAACGAAAAAGAAGATCCTATTAAATAAAAAAAAAAAAAATAATTCCTCCACCAATTTTCTTTTTTTTTTTTTATATAAAAAAAATTTTACTAAGAAGAACAAGAATACATCTCATCCTGGATTGTGGAGAGCAAGAAAGAAGGTGCGTCCTCTCTCCGAGATTGACTAGATGATAACGATAAAGAATGTGGAGCCAAAACATGACCAGCTCAATTAGTACCCCAAGAAACATAATGACAAACAAATTGAGAACTTAAACACAACATCAGCTTGATATCCTTTTCCGGAAAATACTCAATGCACAAATAACTGTTAGGATCATTAATCAAATGAATAGCTTGGTGACAATCTGACACAACTTCACCACTAAAAAATCCCAATTGAATGCAAAAATCCAATGCTTTACATATGACCAACAATTCAATAAACAATGGAGTAACAAATTGTTGGGAAGGTTTCGCCGAAGATGCTCACACCTGTTCACATCAATCCTAAATTATCACTCCCACACCAGCCACCATATCTACTGCAGATATAGCACCATCCACATTGATTTTAAGACAACCTCGACGAGGGTTAATAAAAAACGAGCAACTGTAATTCAAGTCTTGTTGATTCACGCACGTCAAGAATTTCTTCTTTTTTTTTTTTTTAAAAAGAGAGAATAATCTCTGAAATTTATTAATCAATCAAGAATTTCTTTTTTTTTTAAAAAAAAAGAGAGAATAATCTCTGAAATTTATTAATCAATCATCTCCTTATAATCAACAAAATAAAACTTAAATAGTAGAGCTACAAGAAACCTTAGTGCCCTTATAATTATTAAAATTACATTACATACGAAATTTGCTAAAAAAGACGAAAGTTTGCTGAATTGGAAATAAAAACAAAGACCACTGTCTCATAATTCACGAGCAATTGATGAAACTCAAATTGGACATTCATAGGATGAGATTTCTGCGAGTAAAAATATTTCCAGAAATAGTAATTTTGACTTTTTGGAGCCCTTAATGATGAAATTCCAGTATGCTACCCTATCTATCACCGGCTTTGACGCTGAGTTTGATTCATGGCATCGTTTCCCATCAAATTACGCTAAATGATTGCCAAAATCCCACATTTTCCGAAAGGCCAATAAGGGCACCAGCAGTAATCTACATTTATGATATTCAATGCGTTCCATATATTTTAATATTAAATGCACTGCATCAAACATTCACATGGGTGCACCCGTCTTACATCACAATGCACAGGGAACTTAGCATATCATCTCTCCATAGCTTGGCAAAATTCAATATGTAAGCTAGCCACAACATCTAGTAATAGCAAAGTAGATCTCAACTTTTGCTCATGAATGAATCTATACCTTCTACTCCATAATGCGTAACATAAAAAAGTGAATATCTCCATATGAAAATGACTTAAAACATCAAGAGCCAAAAAACATAAGTTAGCAAAACTAAAAACAGAAACGTCTTGAAAAGCATTAATTAACTCCACCTGATGCCAAATCTTCTTACATTAGAACAAAGCCAAAAAGCATGTAAAAATAGTCTCTTCAATGCACAAACATATAACATTGCAGCCACCACTTGATAAAACATTTCCCCTACATAAAGCACTAACATAAGGTAAAGAGTAAGCCATTCATAGAAATATCTTCACGTTCTCTTAAGTGAGAGAATGACAGATTCTTACTCGACAATATTTTTTTTGGAATTTCAAAATTCAACGTTATGTTGGAGTTTAGGGTAGTTTTGACTGCACTTCGCCAAGAGTGTTGTACATAAGGTGTTAGTCTTGTGCACAATCCTTAATCTGGTTTGTAGTTTGGTGTTTAGGTGATTTTTATGTTTGTTTTTGTATGGTGGTATTGAGGTTTTTTAGGGCTTTTGTTTTGAAGGAAGAAGAAGATGATGAACAACAAAAGAAGATGCTAAGAGCAGGCCACACAAACTAGACAGCATAATAATTGATTTTTCTTTTTATTCATTTGTTGCATATATAGATACAAAACTTGGCTCACACATGTCAAGTGTGTGAGACCAAATAGAAGTCTTTAAAATTAAAAAATTACACATTTTTCACACAAAATTTAATAACAAAATGTTCAAATACCAGCTGCATATGTAAGTGTATAAAGATGGTAAAGGTTGGTGAGAATTTGAATTCCAAAAACTGTCTGCTTACAAATCGGGTAATGCTATTTTGACCTTATGAAAGGCTGGTATATCTTCATCCAAATTGTCTAACTTTAAGACCTGGTCCAAGGGAATTGTGATGATAACCTGCCCATGCCCGTACAACCGACTACCCACTGAGGTGCTGACCCGATAGGGATGAAGACCGGGCTAATCACTAAGGTTCAAGCTAAGAGGTTTAAGGACAACCTGGGTGTGCTTATATAGGTAGTGATTAATTCTCAAAAGGGCTTATTCGAAGATACAAGATCCATTTTAAGCATCCAAGTGGCGGAGACCGACACGGACCCGGGGAGCTGTTTTCGCGCAAATATGGATTTTAGGCAGCAAGAAATGGTTCCAACACTTCATGGATTTAATACATATCTCTAATAGGTCATGGAATCAAGTCAAGGCAGCTTCAAAGGCAATCATAAAGGGCTTGTATGCATAGAAGGGAGTTTGGCTAGTTTTATTGTATTTTGTCGCTAGCTTTACTGTATTTTACTTTCCTAATTTGATTTCTACTTTTTGTTTTAGGAAATTAATATTTTGTTTGGTTTCTATTTATTCATTGGCTGGAAAAATCAAATTAGAAAAGTTATTATTTTATTATTTTCATTGTAAATTAATTAATTCCTAATTCAAAATAAAGGAATTAATTAATCAAAATTAAATTAGGAAATGAGAGAGAAAATTTTGCCAACTTGGTTTCCTAATCCTATTGGCGGTTTTGTCCTATCTTTTTAGGGTTTTTTGTTTCATGTCTTGAACCTATTTAAGGGTTATTTTTCAATAAGAATGCAGTTTGAATATTTTATAGAAAATTAATTGTGAGATTGAATTTCTCTTTGTTCTCTTTGAACATCTAAAACAATATTGTAGAATGAATGTTTTAATTTTGACTTATCAATAGGATATCCATCACCTATTGTGGCGTCTTCATTATACCAAAGTTTCTAAACACCAGTTGGTTAGGGGTTGAGATCATTCCACTAAAATCTAAACTTAGTTGAGATCCGGACTAATATAATACGGGTTAGGTCTGTGTCGATCTAGGTTCGTATCATTTGGGATCAGAGCCAATTTTTTTTCAGGTTTGATCTATCTCTATTTAGTTTATTTTGTTTTGTGTTAATCTGTAATTTTAGCATTAGGTTAAGGTTGCATCCATCTCATACACATTTTGCATATTATTAAAAAATAATAATAATAAAACTCATTCCTAGTTAAATTAGGTTTTCCTAGTTTTACTGTATTTTTTCTTTCCTAGTTTGTTGGTTGTTCTTGGTAATTTAGTTTATTATCGATTTTTCTTAGCTGTTTTGATCTTAAATAATTGTATTCATATATTCAAAAAAAAAAAAATTTGTATCGCGGTGACATTTATAGATTTACAAAAAAATCACAAATTTGTATTTTATACAGGGAGTTATTGATTCTCAGAAGGGCTTGTCAATACCCAAAGATTCAAAGCTTGTTCTAAGCATGCAAGTAGTGAAAGCCAATATGGACCCGGATAGTTGTTTTAGTGCATTTATGGACTCTGGGCAGCAAGGAATGGATCCATGAATTCAATGAACATCACTAAGACGTCATGGAATCAAGATAAGGCAGAATCTAAAGCAACTAAAATGGTGATTTGCGCATGAAACAACTTTTGGGCCGAAAATGATGTTTTTGCTGTTGGCTTTACTATATTTTGTTGATTTGGTATTTTCTCTTTGTTTCAATCAAGGACAATGTGTGGGAATCATCATTAATCCTATGTGGCATCCTACATGGTATATTGGAACAGATTTGGAGCCTTTGCAAGCTAAAAATTGATCAAAGTTAGTTTAGTAGTCAAACTAGTCAATTAGTTTTCTAATTTGAATTTGACTTTTTTTTTAAAGAAAATTAGTCTTTTATTTGGTCATTATTTATTTATTTGCTGGAAAAATCAATTTAGGAAAGTTATTATTTTATTATTTCAATTGTAAATTAATTAATTCCTAATTCAAAATAAAAGAATTAATTAATCAAAATTATATTAGGAAAGAAATGGAATTTCCGCCACATTAGGAATTTGTCAATGTGTTGCCGGTTTTGTCTTAGCTTTTTAGGGTTTATTGTTTTATGATTTTAACCTATTTAAGGGTTTATTTTCAATGAGAAATCAACTTACATATTATTCAGAAAATTAATTGTGAGAAAGAATTCTTTTTGTTCTTTTTGAACATCTAAAACACAAGTTTTAGTTTAACTTATCAATAGGACATCCATCAATTATTGTGAGGTAACCATAATAACCTAAACTTAATTTTTCAATCCGAACTAATATAATACAGGTTTAGGCACGAGTTGACCTAGGTTCGTATCATCCACGGGCCTACTTCCTTGTGATAAAGATTGTAATCCTTGATACATTATCCTATGGTAATGGATCGGTACAAATCTCTTCCTCATGGCTCATTTCATTGGTCACCAAATGGTAATTAATTCATCTCCAACTCTCCTTTAGGTATCTTGCCCATTATTCCACCATTGAAGTGCATAATGTCCAAATTTCAAAGTAGCCAACTTTACCTTCTTCACCCAAAAATAATTATGGCAATCAAAAATCATCTCCATGCATTCTTCCCATTCTGGGTAAGTTTTCGGATCTCTTTGACCTAAAAATGGTGGTATATTGACCTTAATGTTGCCAAGGTCACCATCTTTATCTCGAGCTTACCTTCCTCGGTTTTTTCTTCCTTGGAGTGCAAATATGTCCTTATACTCTTCCTCGAGGTTGTCTCCAAAGCTACCTCCTTCGAATTCTTCCCTAAAATGTTCGTAGCCTCCTCAACCTCAACCACAGCCTCCATGTAAGTCCATCTTTGGGTTCGGCCCACCTTGTGAATTCCCAAATCTATCCATTTTTTGATCAAGTTGATCAAAGTAAGCATTTATGCTTTGAAGTTGTTCCAAAATTGCCAACATGTCGATATGTTCTCCTCCACTTCCCATTGCTCTAGATTCCACTTTGAATCCCTTAGGTTTATCTTCAAGATTTCTTAATGAGTCTCCTCCTCTTATCATTCTTGAATCTACCATGTTAAAGAAGATAATGCAAAGAACCTCACTAAATGCACTCCCTCACCTTCACTCAAAAAGGTCTCGTTCACTCGTATCTCCACAATAGTTTCGGCTTTTGACCCTCTTTTAGACTCATACTCTCTTGCCTTTTTCAAGTCAAAAATTATCTCAAAGTTCTATTAAAACACACTCAAACCTGCAATTAGATCGCAAGTATATCCTAATTAAACTTATCAATAAAACAGCAACAAAACAAGCAATTGCCGAGTGTATTGTTAATGCCTACTTCTTGGCTTTCTAACCAAGCACAAGGAAAATTAACAAGGCAAATTTCAAATTCAATAAAGAATAAACCAAAATATTAAGGACCAAAATTCAAGGATAAAATTTAGAAAAGAATTTAATCAATGACAAGAACAAAAAATTGGAATAAAATATGAAAAAGTTGTTGGTTGTAGTTCTCATAATTTAGGTCTTTATATCAAATCCTTTTATCAATTTTAATATAATCAATTTAAGCTGTGAAGTCCCACATCCATTGGAAAAGGAAATGAAGCATACCTTATAAGGTTGTGAATACCTTTTCCTTGTGAACGTGTTTTAAATCTATGAGGGTTGGGTTGTAAGAGGATTCCTCAGTGCCAAAGCGGACAATATTCAAATGCGGGTGGTCTGCGATGTTACATAAGCACTCAAAATTCAAATATCCAGCAGTAATATTGAATGAACAAACAGCAATTCCAACAATTCTCAATTGAAATTCCACACCATACAACCTCAATTTTCAATCTTTCAAAACTAGACGCTAATGGTCAATTCCAATGCCAAATTTTATCAAACCCGATCCACACTTTCAAATAAAAACAAATTGCAAAAGTTTTAGGTTTTATGCAATATGTTCTCAAAATCCTCCTTTTTTTTATGTAACAATGCAACTAATTAAGATTAAAAAAAACAAATAAAAATTAACAATGAACCAAATTACTAAAAACTAGTATGCAAAACAACCAACAAACTAGAAAGCAAAAAATTCAGCTAAAACAGCAAAACCTAATTCGGCTAGGAATTTTTATTTTTTTAATGCTAAACGTGTATGAGTAAAAAAAAAACCTTAAACTAATGTTAAAATTATAGAATAACATAAAACAAAACAAATCAAATAAGATAGATCAACATGAACAAAATTTGACTCTGATACCAAATGATACGAAACTAGGTCAACTTGCTTCTAAACCGGTATTATACTAGCCCAGATCGAAATTAAGTTTAGGCTCTAATGGTCAACTTAAATCCTAATCAACTTGTGATTATAAACTTTGGTATATGATGAAGATGCCACAATAGGTGATGGATGTTCTATTGATAAGTGAAATTAAAACACTCAGTCTCTATTCGATGTTTTAGGTGTTCAAAGAGAACAAAAAGAATTCTTTCCCACAATAGTTTTTGAATAATAATCTAAGCTGCTTTTTTATTGAAAAATAAGCCGTTAAATAGGCTAAATTCACGAAACCCTAGAAACATTAGGGTAAAATTCGGCCAACATTGTCTTTAAATCTCTCAGCTTATGCCCTAGTAATTGGTCCTGTCTTCAATTGCACAGGATTAGCACCTTAGCAAGTCGTAGGTCCTATGGGTACAGGAAGATTATCATCACATACATTCAAAAAAAAATAATAATAATAAGAGGAATTTAAAAGCATATTGCATAAACCTAGAAGTGTGCAATTTGTGATAAAATCGGGTTTGACACTTTTGTTGGAATTGGAGTTGCATTTTTTTTGGTGATTGTACTTCTGGGCTTTGTGTTAGTGTTATTCAGTTGTTGATAAAAAAAAAAAAAAAAAGAACATAAACGAGGGGGCAAAAATTGTTTTAAAAAATTGCGCAAAGGGTGGCTGTGATAGATTGATATTCGAGATTGTTTGTTTTTTGGGAAACTCAATTGAAATTGTTGAATTATTGTTTAATATTGGCTGCTGCATATTTTTAATTTTGAATGCTAAATTGATTAGATTAAAATTGGTTAAGAATTTGATACAAAGGCTTAATTACAAGAACTACAACCAACAACCATCTCACACTTTATTCCAATTTTCATTCGTGTTAATTGATTGAGCCCTTTTCTAAATTTGATCTCTAAATTTTTTGTCCTTAATATTTTGGTTTATTCTCTTGCTAATTTTGAAATTTTCCATGTTAATTTTCCTTTTTTTTTTGTTTAGTAAAGCCGACTAGGTTTTATCAATTCACTTGGAAATTGCTTGCTACTTGTTTTGTGTTTTATTGATAAATTTAATTAGAACATACTTATGATCTAATTGATTTTTTAAGTGTGTTTTAATAGAACTTTGAGATAATTTTTTAAGTAAAAAAAGGCAACAGAATATGAGCTTAAAAGAGGGTTAAAAGCTGAAACTAGTGTGCAAACACGAGTGTCGAGATCTTATTTGAGTGATACATGTGAGGAAGTGAATTTGATGAGGTTTTCTTGTATTATTTCACTAACATGACATATTCAATAATAGGAAGAGGAGAAGAATCATTAAGAGACCTTGAAGACGAATCCATGGGATTCAAAGGAGAATCTAAAGCAACAGGATCACCTACCGACATGATGACAATTTTGGAACAATTACAAATGATGAATAATTGCTTTAATCAACTTCATCAAAGGATGGACAGATTTGAACATTCACAAAGAGGACCAAACCCAAGGCATAAACCATATGGAGGCCATGGATGAGGTCGAGGAGGCCACGGACATTGTAGGGAGGAATTTGAACGAGAAAACTTTGGATATAACCTTAAGGAGGAATCCAAAGATATTTTTGCACTCCAAGGAGGCAAAACCATGGAAGAAAAACCTGAGATGAAGATGATGACCTCAAAAATATTAAAGTCAACATACCACTATTTTTGGAAAAGAGTGATCCAGAGACTTACTTAGAATGGGAAGAACAAATGGAGGTCATCTTCGATTGTCATAACTATTCGGAGGCTAAAAAGGTTAAGTTGGCTACTTTTGATTTTGGACATTATGCATTACAATAGTGGAATAATGAGCAAGGTACCCAAAGAAGAGTTGGTGATGAGCTAATAACCACTTTGTGACAAATGAAAGGAGCCATGAAGAAGAGATTTGTACCAAGCCATTACCATAAGATGTCACATGAAAGACTACAATCTTTATCATAAGTAGGTTGGTGGAAGACTAATACAAGGTGATGGAGATGCTCATGATGAGGTTGAGCATGAATGAGGAACTTGAGGCAACAATGGTGCTATTTTTCGGAGGCTTATATAGAGATATTGCTAACCAAGTGGAATTACAACAATATATGGAGTTGGAAAAGATGCTACATGTGGCCATCAAAATTTAGAACTAACTCAAGAGGAGGGGTAATTGTCAAGACCCGTCCAAAACCCCTCACCGGGACCCTGGACAAGCCCTGATCCCAAGGAAATACTACCGAACCTTCCAATGGAAAATCCTACAGTATCTCCCCTAAGGGAAGGACTTACCACAAAATTTAGCTGTACAAAGTTACACTCCTATATGGTATCAGCTTATCCCTCCTACCTTACTATAATAATTTCCATAGTGGCAGCACTTCAATAACAATTTATATAAAATACATACGTGTATATATATATATATACATATCGATGAATACTTCATAACCGTGCATGAGTCAAAATTCAACTTTCCATGAATAAAAAGTCAACTCTAGCACCCCTTAGACAGTTCGGACCTCAATTTGTTTTGCCCATATCTTTCAAACTGTAGCTCCTTTTTCGACGTGCTACTAGTCTATGGACTCGAGTCGATGCATACTTTGCAATGGTACCCCAATCAAAGAGAAATTTCATTCAGATCAAAAAGTCAAATTTTGATCCCTCTCAGTCAACGGCGGTCAAACCCGATCAACCTCGGTCAATGTGAAAAAAATTTCCAATGTACTTCGGGACGAGATGTTACAATCTTCCCCCTTTATAAAAATTTTGTCCTCAAAATTTCCTACATCACTGATGCGTAGAAATATTAGTTGCAGATTTACTCCTCGAGCTTCCATGTCACTTTCTCGACTAGGTGAAGAAGAGGCAATCCCTGACCATTTGACTAGGCCATACGGCTTCCCACTAAGGATAGACGATTCTAATTGGCACCTTCGAAGATTTGAGTTACTTAAATTCGAACAATGAATTCGTTTCGAGACAAGAGAAATAACGCTTCAAGATGGTTAAAATAAAGGAAAGGATGCAGACGAAATGCACAATAATGCACAGTCCCTTAGAAATTCTAGAACCTAGAGCTCTGATACCAACTGTCAGAACCTGTTCAAAATTCCTCATCGGAACCCTAGTGATGCGAATCTGCCCGAGCTTGCACAACCAGCAACTTACTGAGGTACTGATCCGATACGGATGAAGACTAGACCGATCACTAGGGCTCAAGCTAAGAGGTTTAAGGACAACCTTGCTGCCTTTATCCAGAAAGTAATTCATTCTCAAAATAGCTTGTCCATACCTGAAGATAAAAGACCTATTTTAAGTATCCAAGTGGTGGAGGCTGATACATCGGACATTTTACATTGGACACCCATACATCAGACATTTTATATCGGACACCCATGCCTCGGACATCTGACCTCGGACTTTGGACATCAAACATAACTTAGTTGGGACATCAGGCATATATAAGTTAGATCAGATGGACATAAGTTAGCTCAGACATCAGGCAGACATAAGTTAGCTCGGACATCAAGCAGACATAAGTTAGCTCGGACATCAGACACAAGTCAGCTTAGTTGTCAAACTAGTCAACTCATTTTCTAATTTGTGTTTGACCTTTTTTTTGGGGTTTTATTTATTTATTTGCTGGAAAAATAAGTTTAGGAAAGTTATTATTTTAGTATTTCAATTGTAAATTAATTAATTCCTAATTCAAAATAAAGGAATTAATTAATCCAAATTAGTTTAAGAAACTAGGAACAATTAGGCACTTTCCTTTTCTCTACTTTCTTTTTCTCCACATTTTGAGTCTGGTTTTGAAGTAATTTTTTAGGGTTTTTTCTTTGTAATCTTAGCCTATTTAAAGGCTTATTTTCAATGAGAAATCAAGCTTGAATTTTATACAGAAAATTAATTGTGAAAGTAAATTCTCTTTGTTCTCTTTGAACACCTAAAACACCATTAGTGAATGAGTGTTTTAGTTTGACTTACCAATAGGACATCCATCACCTATTGTGGCGTCTTCATTATATACCAAGGTTTCTAATCACAGGTTGGTTAGGGGTCAAGGTGACCATTAGAACTTTGAACATAATTAGATCCGGGCTAATATAATACAGGTTTAAGAGCAGGTTGTTCTAGGTTCGTATCATTTGATATCAGAGCCAAATTTTGTTCAGTTTTGATCTATCTTTATTTGCTTTATTTGTTTTTGTGTTATTCTGTAATTTTAACATTAGGTTAAGGTTGCATCCATCCCATACACATTCTGCATTTAAAAAAAAAAAAAATTTCATTCCTAGTTGAATTAGGATTTCCTAGTTTTGTCGTATTTTTGTTTCCTAATTTATTGGTTGTTTTTCATCATTGTTCTTGTTAATTTTGGTTTTTGTTGATTTTTACTTTCTGTTTTAGTCTTAAATATTTGCATTCATATATTCAAAAAAAAAAAAAAAAAAGAAGGGTTTGTGGCAACATATTAAAAAAAAAAAAAAACTGCACTTTTGTTTTTGTTGGGGGTCATGGGTTTGGTGGATTTTTTGTGTGGAATTGCAATTTTTAGTGTTTATATTTTCTACTTCAGTTGATTTATGTTTAGTGAGTGAAAAAAAAAAGAAGAAGAAGAAGAAAAAGCCGAATTAAAAAAAAAAAAAATCGGTTTGTTAAATTTTGTGTTTGCTGGAAATTTCCTTGAACTGCTGCATTGTTGACTATTTGTTACATATTTGGAGTTGCTGGATAATTATTTTTGCTGCTGGATATTTGGAATTTTGGGTACTTAAATTATTGCATTAAAATTAGTTAAAAGATTTGATACAAAACTTGAATTACAAGAACAACAACCAACACTATTCTATATTTTTGTTCAATTTGATTCTTGTTTGAGTTTGAAATTCTTTTTTCTAAATTTTATTCTTGAATCCTTAATCTCTTACTATCTGGTCCAGTTCTTAAAAATTCCAAAGATTTCTCCTTAATTTGCTTTATTTTGCCTAGAAAAGTCGAAAACTAGGTCTTGCTGAATTCTTTCAGTATTGCCTACTTTTTGCCACTGTTTTGTTGATAAGTTTAATTAAAACATATTTGTGATCTAATTGCTATTTTGTGGGTGTTTTAATTATAACTTTGAGATAATTCATTGAGTGAAAAAAGGCAAGAGTGTATGAGCCTAAAAGAGGGTAAAAGTCGAAACTAGTGTGAAAACACGAGTATCGAGACCTTGATCGAGTGAAACACGTGAGGGAGTGCCTTTTGGTGAGAATTTATTTTATTTTGGATTATTTATACTAACACGGCAGATTCATGGGTGAGGAGAGGAGATCCACCTTTGAGAATTAATGAAGAGGAGTCCTTAGGATTGAAAGGTGATTTCCGAGCTATGGGGAGTGGTGAGCAAATGGACATAAGGGCTATATTGGAGCAATTACAGCGGATAAATGCCCAATTTTACCATTTAAATCAAAATATGGACAGGTTAGAAACATCCCAAGGAGTTCCCAACATTAGGTTAGATGCTCATGGAGGTCGAGATCGAGGAGGCTGAGGGCGACTAAGAGAGGAATTCTGGGGAAGTAACTATGGAGATGACTTGGATGAAGGGTTTGATGAAATTTTTGAACCTCAAGAAAGGCTAATCCATGGGAGACCAGCAAGGAATGAAGATGATGATCTTGGCAACATCAAGGTAAACATCCCACCATTCATAGGTAAAAGTGATCCGAGAGCATATTTGGAATGGGAAGAGAGAATGGAGATGATTTTCGATTGTCATCATTATTCGGAGGCCAAGAAGGTGAAGATGGCAGCAATGGAGTTTGGTCATTATGCACTCTAATGGTGGACCAATGAGCAAAACACCCGAATGAGAGTTGGTGATGACTTGATCACTACATGGCGCCAAATGAAAGTAGCCATGAGGAAGCGGTTCGTACCATTACATTATCATAGGTTGCTGCATCAAAGGCTTCAATCCCTATTTCAAGTAAGTATGTCCATGGAGGATTATTACAAGGAGATGGAGATGCTTATGATGAGGTTAAACATGAATGAGGATAGAGAAGCAACCATGGCAATATTTCTTGGTGGTTTGAATCGTGAGATAGCCAACCAACTAGAATTGCAACAATATGTGGAATTGGAGGAGATGTTGCATGTGGCTATCAAAATGGAGCATCAATTCAAGAGGAGGGGTGTAGGCTCACAGTTTGGAGGAGTTTCCAACAGTGGAAGATCAATTCCAAGTGGCTGGAGAAATAATCCTACCTTTGAAAACAACCCACAACCAAAAGTGGGAGAAGAAAGTTCAAATCGGCCAAGGAGAGAGACTAGAACCGAATCTGTCCAAGCACACAAAAGTGAAGGTAAATATGATCCTAAGCCTTCTAAAACTCATGAAATTGTGTGTTTTAAGTGCCAGGGATGAGGACACATAGCCAGCCAATGCTTAAATAGAAGAATCATGGTATTAAAGGGTGATGGTGAGCTGGAATCTGCAAGTGAAGAAAGTGAAACTGAAACCGAGCAAGAGGAGGATTGTAATAATGATGAAGCCGAACCAGTAGACACATCTAATGCCGAGTTGAGCTTAGTTTCAAGGAGAGTACTTTCTGTTTACAAAGATTAAGAGCATATACAAAGAGAAAACATCTTCCATACTCGTTGCGAAATACAAGGTAAGATTTGTAGCATGATTATAGATAGTGAGAGTTGTACCAACGTGATAAGTAATCTTGTAGTTGATAAATTAGGCTTGAAGACAATTAAGCATCCAGAACCCTATAGGTTACAATGGTTGAATGATAGTGGTGAGATGAGGGTAAATAAGTAAGCCAAAGTTAAATTTAATACAGGTAGGTATGAGGATGCTGTCTTATGTGACATTGTACCAATGCATGCCGGACATATTTTACTAGGTAGACCATGGCAATTTGACAAAGACGCTACTCATTTTGGTCAAGAAAATAGTGTTGTTTTCAGGTTTAAAGGGAAGAAAATCAAGCTGGAGCCATTGACTCCCAAGGAGGTCTACAAAGATCAACTACAAATGCAACAAAGGAGAGAGGCCGAAAAACTCAACGAGAAAACAAATATGGCGCCAACGGCTTCACCATCCTTTCAAGAAGGTGAGATTGATGTTGCTGATCAAGGTAAGCTTTTTAAAACCCAAATCGAGTGGAAAAACCAGGAGAAAGCTGAGAGGGGGGTGAGAAAAGAGAGCAAACCCGAGAGCACCAAAAATCTGGAAATTTCCGCCAATGAGAGCCAAACCGAGGGAAGAAAAAGAAAAGAAAGAAAAGAGAGGAAAAACCAAAATTTTTATTTAAGTTTTGGGGATATTAATAAGGTTATTGAATGTACAAAATCCTTGCTGGTCATGATATATAAAGAAAATTATTTTAATGATCAAACTAAATTTAAAGACTTGAATTGCCAAGTTCAATGATTTCTCTTTTGAAAGAATTTAGAGATGTTTTCCTGAATAAGATTCCAAGTGGACTACCACCTATTCGAGGGATAGAACATCAAATTGACTTTATCCCAGGGGCTGCCATACCAAATAGACCAGCATATAGAAGCAATCCCGAAGAAACAAAGGAGCTGCAAAAACAGGTAAGTGACTTGCTTGATAAAGGATACATTCGTGAGAGTTTAAGTCCATGTGCTGTTCTTGTTTTGTTGGTACCTAAAAAGGATGGTTCTTGGAGAATGTGTGTTGATTGTAAGGCTATAAATAATATCACCAGTAAATATAGGCATCCCATTACTAGATTAGATGATATGCTTGATGAGTTGCATGGTGCTTGCATGTTTACTAAAATTGATCTTAGGAGTGGTTATCATCAAATTAGAATGAAAGAAGGTGATGAATGGAAAACTGCATTTAAAACTAAATATGGGCTATACGAATGGTTAGTTATGCCTTTTGGATTATCTAATGCACTTAGTACTTTCATGAGGCTTATGAATCATGTAATGCGTCCATTTATTGGTAAATTTATAATTGTTTATTTTGATGATATTTTGGTGTATAGCCGAAACTTGGATGAGCATGTAGACCAACTTAGGCAAGTTTTACAAGTTTTTAGAAAGGAAAGATTGTTTGCTAAGATGAACAAGTGTGATTTTTGCAAAGATGAGCTTGTTTTTCTAGGATTTGTAGTAAGTGCTGCAGGAATCAAAGTGGATCAAGCTAAAGTGCAAGCAATCCAAGAGTGGCCGGTTCCTAGAACATCACCCAAGTGAGGAGTTTCCATGACTTCGCAAGTTTTTATAGAAGATTTGTCAAGGATTTTAGCACCATAGCCGCACCTTTGAATGAAGTTGTCAAGAAGAATGTTGGCTTTAAATGGGGGAAAATACAAGAAAAATCTTTTAATTTGTTGAAAGAAAAATTGTGTAATACACATTTATTAGTTTTGCCAAAATTTTCTAAGACTTTTGAAATTGAGTGTGATACTTCGGGTGTAGGTATTAGAGCTGTCTTAATGTAAAAAGGAAGACCCATAGCCTACTTTAGTGAAAAATTAAATGGAGCTGCACTAAACTACCCGACATATGACAAGGAGATGTATGCTTTGGTGAGGGCTTTGGAGACGTGGCAGCATTATCTCATGCCAAAGGAGTTTGTGATTCATATGGATCATGAGTCTTTGAAGCATATTAAGGGTCAAGGAAAGCTCAACCGAAGGCATGCCAAGTGGATTGAATTTATTGAAAACTTTCCATATGTGATCCGCTACAAAAAAAGGTAAGAAAAATGTGGTTGCCAATGCATTATCACGAAGGTATGTAGTCTTTTCTACCTAGATTGCTTGGATTTGAACAATTGAAAGAACTTTATGAGCATGATAGTGACTTTGGAGAAATTTTTAGAACCTGTTTAAAACATGGATTTAATAAATTTTACATATTTGAGGGGTATTTATTTAAGGAAAACAAACTTTGTGTGCCTAATTGTAGCATTAGGGAATTATTGGTTCGGGAAGGACATGGGGGTGGTTTAATGGGTCATTTTGGTGTTTTTAAAACTTTATCCTTGCTGTAAGAACATTTTTATTGGCCTAACATGAGGAGAGATGTTGAGAGAATTTGTGAAAGATGTTTGAAGTGCCGAAAAATACAATCAACATTGAAGCCGCATGGATTGTACAAGCCTTTGCCGATTCCTACCTATCCTTGGGTAGATTTGTCTATGGATTTTATTCTTGGTTTGCCTAGGTCAAGGACAAGTAAGGATTCAATATTTGTTTTAGTAGATAGGTTTTCTAAAATGGCACATTTTATTACATGTAATAAAACTGATGATGCATCCAATGTTGCTAATCTATTTTTCAAGGAAATTGTGACATTGCATGGAATGCCAAGAACTATTGTTTTGGATAGGGATGCTAAGTTCTTAAGTTATTTTTGGAAAACTTTGTGGGCTAAGTTAGGTACTAAGCTTTTATTTTCAACTACTTGCCACCCACAAACAGATGGGCAAACCGAAGTTGTGAATAGAACCTTGTCCGCTTTGTTACGTGCTTTAGTTAGTAGAAATTTGAGAACTTGGGAAGAATGTTTGTCATATGTTGAATTTGCTTATAATAGGTCTTTACATCCAGCTACTAAATATACACCATTTGAAATTGTTTATGACTTTAATCCTTTGACTCCATTAGATCTAACACCTTTACCTTTGAGTGAGCGTGCTAATCTAGATGGAAAACAAAAAGCTGATTTTGTAAAACAGATTCATGAGAAGACAAAGGCAAATATTGAGAGGAGGACCGAGCAATATGCAAAGGTGGCTAATCAACGCCGAAAAAGCAATGGTCTTTGAACCTGGAGATTGGGTGTGGCTACATTTAAGGAAAAAAAGATTTCCCGAACAAAAGAAATCATAACTCATGCCGTGGGGTGATGGACCTTTTCAAGTTTTGGAAAGGATAAACGACAATGCCTACAAACTTGATCTACCGGGTGAATATAATGTTAGTGCCACCTTCAATGTTGCTGATTTGTCTCCTTTTGCTGCAGATGATGACTTTGATTTGAGGACAAATCCTTTTCAAGAGGAGGGGAATGATGCGAATTCGCCCAAGCTCGCACAACCGACAACTCACTGGGATACTGATCCGATATGAATGAAGACTGGACCGATCACTAGGGCCAAGCTAAGAGGTTAAAGGACAACCTTGCTGCCTTTATCCAGAAAGTAATTCATTCTCAAAAGGGCTTGTCCATACCTGAAGATAAAAGACCTGTTTTAAGTATTCAAGTGGTGGAGGCTGATACATCGGACATTTTACATCGGACATTTTATATCAGACACCTTATATCGGACACCCATGCCTCGGACATCTGACTTCGGACTTCGAACATCAAACATAACTTAGTTTGGACATCAGGCAGACATAAGTTAGCTCGGACAAACATAAGTTACCTCAGACAGATATAAGTTAGCTCAGACATCAGGCAGACATAAGTTAGCTCAGACATCAGACATAAGTCAGCTTAGTTGTCAAACTAGTAAACTCATTTTCTAATTTGTGTTTGACTTTTTTTTGGATTTTTATTTATTTATTTGCTGGAAAAATAAGTTTAGAAAAGTTATTATTTTAGTATTTCCATTGTAAATTAATTAATTCCTAATTCAAAATAAAGGAATTAATTAATCCAAATTAGTTTAAGAAACTAGGAAAAATTAGACACTTTCCTTTTCTCTACTTTCCTTTTCTCTTCTTTCTTTTTCTCCTCTTTCTTTTTCTCCATACTTTGAGTTCGGTTTTGAATTAATTTTTTAGGGTTTTTTCTTTGTAATGTTAGCCTATTTAAAGACTTATTTTCAATGAGAAATCAAGCTTGAATTTTATATAGAAAATTAATTGTGAGAGTGAATTCTCTTTGATCTCTTTGAACACCTAAAAACCCATTAGTGAATGAGTATTTTAGTTTGACTTATCAATAAGACATCCATCACCTATTGTGGCGTCTTCATTATATACCAAGGTTTCTAATCACAGGTTGGTTAGGGGTCAAGGTGACCATTAGAACTTGAATATAATTAGATCCGGGCTAATATAATACGGGTTTAGGAGCAGGTCGTCCTAGGTTCGTATCACCTAGACAAGCCCTGATCCCAAGAAAACCCTACCGAACCCTCCAATGGAAAATCCGATAGAACCTCTCCTAAGGGTTGGACCTACTACAAACTTCCTGCACTTTACTACAATTTAATTCCACAAATTTGTAGCACTTCAAGTGAATAATAGGAAATCAATGCATAATTAATAAATAAATGTCCAAGACAGTATACAGAGCTTTATCAAGATACAATTAAGTATGAAAGTTATACAACAAAGGATGGAAAGAAATATTACAATAGAAATAAATGAAAAGAAAAAGAACTCCTCGAAATACAATAGCAACGAAGATCAAGCTCGCTCTGGAGGAACATTTACCAATCTTTGTACATAGGGGAACAGATTTAAGAAATATAAGATGCTAATCATCTCAGTGAGTAATCCTATCTACTATACAATTATAATAGTAATAATAATTATAATACACTTGATTAATTAAGAATAAATAAGTAAATAAATAATAATTAATTGAAATAATATTTTCTCTCAAAGCCCTCACCATTCACTACATTGGAAATGTTCCCCTTTTAAAACATTTTCGTAAAACCCAATCTTTTATGCCCCAAAAATCGAGGAATAATTAATTAAATAAATTATAAATAAAAAACATTAAATCAAAGATCTAGAATGTATAATAAGAAACAAGAATAATTTTAATAACAATTATTAAATTGTATACAAAATGTCATAAATGAAATAAGCAAAATCACAATAAAATTTACAAAAAAAATAATCAAGGAAATATCAAATTAAACGAAATGCAATAATTTAGAATGCACATAAATACAAATATTAATTTAGAACTCAATATATACATTGAAAACATTTTAAAAATCCAGTAATTAAATTTAGAATAAACATCACTAGATAAAATAAATAAAATCGTAAATAAACTTGTATTAAAAAAATTTGGCATAAAACAAAAATAAACTCAGTATATAAATTATAAAATTTATTGTTTAAATCAATGAAATAATCAAGGAAACATTTTAATAGATTTTAAACCTCAATTTAAAATAGATAAAAGAATACAATAAAATTCATATTAAAATCTCAAGATTTGAATAAATAATATCAACATGGTAAAATAAAATTCTAAAACACCAATTTAAAATAATTGATAAAAACATGAATAAATACATTTTAAAATTTTAGGATTTGAAATTTATATCTAAGAAATAATATTTGACGCATCACACTATATACCAGTGATGCCCTATGATACTCAGCGTTCCAAGCACCATCTGGTGGGAGGTTAAAGAGAGAAACTTACATACGGTCGCTTCGGTGTCCCGACAGCGCCGCTGCTTAAACCATCATCCCGGCCATGGAGGGGGGCAGCTTATGGCCAATATCAAACATGCCTGCCCTCGATCCGATGGCAACTCACGAGAGACATTATAACTTGCGCGCTCATCCACATATACAGTACAGAACACCAGCACTGTATGAGTGCGTCTAAAACAAATAACCAAGTTTATTATTAAAATATCCAATTTTTCCAAAATTCACTGTGGGACTTATACCGTTTTTTCAAATTTATATTCCTACATTTTTATTTAATATCACCAGCATAAATCCATCGATATAAATTCCATCAATTTCAAATACATCAATGAAATTAACAATAATTTAAAATAAATATTCCTTCAATTCTTGAAATTTCAACATATAATTAAATCACATGATAAACATAACAATTATAAAAGGAAATTGAAATCACAATTTCTTTTAATTCCCAATTTTTTTTTTTTGGGGCACCCAAACATATATTAAAACAACATATATTGGCAATATAATTTAGATGGAAATTCTCTTAATATGAAATACATAAAACATATTTTTCAAATATCTAATTATAAGATATTCCAACAAAAAAATTCAATAATTATTAAATTAAACCTCAAATTCAAGAAAATTCTTAAAACCCAAAATATTTATAATACACAAATAATTAATTTCCTTCAATTTTGGCATAAAATTTCAATTAGAAATTTATTAAATAATTAACACATGAAATACAATTTCCAAATATATAATCAACACAAAATATATACAATTTACCAACCCAAAATAATTTTGAATGTGGGTCACTCACCTCAAGCACGTATATCAATCGAGATCCTCTGCAGGATCAACTTCGCTACCCACACGTGCACCTAAAATATCCACAATACACAAAACTAATTATTTTAATATTTTAATCGAGTAACTCCCAAATGGGTACCCAGGCAGCGAACACAAACGACAATCAAGATTTATGTGTAATATACCGAATCGAAGCTTGTGAGACAAGGATTACAAATCTGGTCTTACTTTCCGGAGATCGGACCAAAGGTGGCCGGAATCTCACTGGAAAGCTCTTGGATTTTAGACCCTTGATTCTCACAATCCATTAAGAATTGAGGAAATTGGACATCACATTTGGATTTAGGGGGTTGAAATTAGTGGGGAAGGATGGGCGGTGCAACTGGAAACTCACCGGAAAGTCGATTTCTCGACGAGCCGCCATGGTCACCTAAATCTGTCACCGCTGGTGGCGCGTCCAGTGGCCACTGGTCGTGATTTTTGGTGGGAAGGTAGATCGGGGAATGGGTGACTCAATGGGACCAGTGGTGAGGCAAACAGAGGTCAGAATGGAGAGAAATCTAGGTTTGAAGCAATCAGCGCCGCCGCGGGAAAAAACCTCGGTCCGGGGGCATCAGGGGTCGGTTGGCCATGATTTTTGGCTAGCCAGCCGGTTTTCAGATGAGCGTCAAGGTGGGGTGGCACGTGTATGGAAAGGGTGGCTGTCAGGACCCATCCAGAATTCCTTCTCCGGAACCCTAGACAAGCCCTGATCCCAGGGAAACCCTACCGGACTCTCCTATGGAAAATCCGGCAGAACCTCCCCTAAGGGATGGACTTACCACAATTTACCTGCACTGAAAACACACTTCTATAATCATCCCCTTATTCCTCCCACTTTACTACAAATTGATTCCACAAATTTCAGCACTTCAAAAGATAATAGCAACTCAGTGCAATAATAACAACTACACGTCCAATACAGTATACAGAGCATTATACAATAAATGTGGAATTAATACCATGACAGATAAAAAAAGCAATACAAGATAGAGAGGAAAAAGGGAAGAAATACTTCTTGAACTTTCGGTAACGAACTGAGACGTTGGGCTCACCCCGGACAATCAACGTCTCCAACCTGAACTTAGGGGAACGGAATTTAAGAGTGTGAGATGCTAATCATCTCAGTGAGTGACCCTATCTTCTGTACACCTTTAATATTAATATTATAAAAAAAAATAAAGGAATTTAATTAATCCATACCGAACAATTACATAAATAATAAATAAACATTTGAAGGTAATACTTTCTCTCAAAACCCTCACTATTCACTCCGTTGGAAATGTTCCCCTTTTAAAACATTTTCATAAAACCCGATATTTGTACTTCCCGAAAACCAAGGGACCAATTAATTTAATAAACAACAAATAAATAAATAAATATCCCAATTATGAATAAACTGCAATAAATTATAATAAATAATTTGTACTCTCTAGGGTTTGAAATTTCTATCGGTGATGCCCTCCGATACTCAGCGTCCTGAGCACCGACTGGCGGGGGGATTAAAGAGAGAAACTTGCAAATGGCACTTCGGTGTCCCGACAGTACGGCTGCTGAAACCATCATCCCGGCCAAGGAGGGGGGCGGCTGTGGCCAATAACAAACTTGCCTGCCCACGGTCCAATGTCAACTCACGGGTGAAATAATAATACTTGCGCGCTGAACCACATATACATATACCAGAACACCAATACTGTGTGAATGCGTCTAAAACAATTATTAAACCAACCGTACTGTTTTCCAAAATTACCGTGGGAAATATACCAATTTTCACACTTACCATCCCACATATTTTTATTTAACAAACCGATACGAAAACTTCGATAACAAATAAAACCATACATTTTCTCGTAATACGAGATTCATCAATTGAAATACCGCGGGCATAATTTATAAAATTAAACCACCAACTTAAACAAATATTTTCATAAAATATTTAACCCAATTATGCCCGAAAAATAATATAAAATCCAAACACAACGAATTACTGAAAATACTCGCTCATGTGTAATAAATACCATTTAATCACAATAAAATAATAATCGGAAATTTCTTAATGACCCAAAAAATTCCATTTAGCACCAACGGGTAAATATATATAAAATAATATTTTTCCCGATTATATTTAAAGTACACCACATGAGCATCAATTACATATATCAATTTAATAACACATAAATACAATTAATTACCCCAAAAACATTTTCAAAGGTGGGTCACTCACCTGGAGCACGCAATTAAACCATGATCCACCATGGGATCAATTCCACGACTCATCGGTGCTCCTAGAACACAATTCACACACAGTCAAATAAATTAATATTTTAATCGGTAAATAATACCCGGTACCCGGGGGGTCAAACACAAATATTAACTAAAATGGTCGAATAATATACTGAATCGAAGCTTGAGTGACGAGGATTACAAATCCGATCTCCATCGACCTCAATTCCGCCGGAGGTGGCCGGAATTTGGCCGGAAAGCTTCGGCCGGTTTTCAATTCCTCGTATCTCGTAAACCGCTTCAAATTTTTGAGATTGGAGGCCATATTTGGACTTAGAGGGGTCGAAAATGGTGGAATAGAGGTATGGGTCGGGCTGGGTTGGTCAGAAACGGGAAGAATCGCCGAAAAATTTCAAGTCGCCGCCGCGGACTTCATCGGCCCGATCTGGGCGCGTCCGGCGGCGGTTGGCCGGGAAATTTGGTGGCTGAGGTCGCGAGGAGATGGGCTACACCGGTGGCCGGCGCGTGTGGCTTTCCAGCGACTGAAATCCGGCCAACCGGTCGGTCAAATAGTGAGAGGGAGAGAGTCAAAGGAGAGAGAGAGAGAGAGAAGTCTGCGTTTTTCTTTGTCTCTGTCGGGCTTGGGGAAGAAGAAGGGAAGGAGAGGAAAAGAAAAGAGAGGAGGTGTTTTCCCACGTGGGGAAAAGAAAAGAAAAAGAAAAAGAAAAAAGAAAAGAAAAGGGAAAATAAAAAAGAAATAAGTTAAAATTAATTAAAGAATATTAATAATAATATTATTATTTAAAAATAATAATAAAATAAGATGATATTACACATGGTTGACATGTGGCTTCTCAACATGGTGACACATGGTCACCTTCATTAAGTCACACGTGTCACATCGTTACACGTTTAAAAATAATATTAAAATAATACAGTATTTGAAAAACTCTACAGGTCCATAACTTCCAAACCACATGTCCAAATTGGACGTGCCGCTAGTCTACGGACTCGTATCGATGAGCACCTCACAACCATGCACGAGTCAAAGCTCAACCTTACATGAATAAAAAGTCAACTCCGGCACCCCTTGGACAGTTTGGACCTTAACTTGTTTTGCTCATAACTTTCAAACCGTAGCTCCGTTTTCAATGTGCTACTAGTGTCCGAACTCGTACCAACGTGTACTTCGTAACGGTACCTCATTCAACCTAGAATTGCAACCGGGTCAAAAAGTCAACTTTTGACCCCTTCGGTCAACGGTCAAAGTCAACAGTCAACCATCAACCTCGGTCAACGTGCAAAAATTCCGACATGGTTCGGGACGGGGTGTTACAGTGGCCGAAAAATGGCAAATCAGCGGTGGTCAGTGGTGGTCTTTCCTCTCTCTCTCTCTCCTCCCCTCTCTCTCTCTCTCTCTTTCTCTCTCTCCGGTCACACGGCTCACACACGAGTTTGAGCCAATAAGAAGCCATCCCGTGGGTGCCACTGTACACTCACGGGAAAGGCTGAGGGTTGACACGTGGAGCCCATTTTTCACAATAACACCATTTAATTAAAAATAATAGTCCATAACGTTTTAACCGGGTGTCCAAATTAGGCATGCCGCTAGTCTATAGACTCGTATCGATGAGTACTATACAACCATACAAGAGTCAAATTAAAATTCTACATAAATAAAAAGTCAAACTTGGCACCCTGGACATATTGGACCACAACTTGCCTTGTGCATAACTTTCAAACGGTAGCTCTGATTTCGATGTGCTATAGTCTACGAAATCAGGACAATACGTACTTTGAAATGATGCCTCAGTCAACCTCGGTCAACAGTCAACCTCGATCAACGTGCAAAAATTCCGACATACTTTGGGACGGGATGTTACATCTTATACCAACTGTCAGGACCCATCCAAAATGCCTCACCAGAGCCCTGGACAAGTCCTGATCCCAGGAAAATACCACCGAACCTTCCAATGGAAAATCCGATAGTATCTCCCCTAAGAGAAGGACTTATCACAAAATTTAGCTGCACAAAGTTACACTCCTATATGATACCACCTTATCCCTCCTACCTTACTACAGTAATTTCCACAGTGGCAGCACTTTCATAACAATTTATATAAAACACATACGTATATATATATATATATATATACATTAGGAATAATCAACTAAATAAACAACTAATTATACCTTTAATCATTCACGTCCGCCCGCACCATCCACTGATTGCCATACATTTCAAATACATTTCAAATATTGTATTACAACATATACCGATGTTACTATAAGAAGAAAAGTAAAACAATCATCACATCAACAACAATACTAATAACAGCAATCGTTTTGATGATAAAAAAAATAGTACTAATATCATCTGTCATATTTATTCGAAGGTAATCACTAGTCCAAGAACTATCACATACTCACAGATGTCCCAAGGACTACCTCACCTGCCCAAAGGCTATCACTTGTCTAAGGACTATTATACTTGCCCAATAGCTATCTTTCTTGCCCATAGGCTGTGATACTTGTCCAGATATATCATATGCTAATAATAATAATAGAAATAATAAAAATAAATAATGGCAATAATAATAAAAATAATAATAATAATCATCATAATGATGATGAATAATATTAGTAATAATGAAAATAATTTTAAACATAATTCTGATAAATAATAATTGTAATATTAATAACGAGAATAATATTAATAATAAAAATGGCAATAAAAGCAATTAAGTATAATGCTAGAAAATCAGGTTATGAATAGATAGAATAATACGAGATCAAATAATAATTTAAAATTCAAAAAAAATATTATCAAATATACACTCGTATCAGGGGTACAAACGATATCTCCATCATGTTTTGCAATCCATGATTCCAGCTGTCGTCAGCACCCTGCTACCAATATAGTCCAGGAGGATTGCCTAGATTGGCCGTCCAATCCCCTGAACTCGTAGGCAACATAGTTACGAGGCTAGCTCTTCATGGACCACAACGAATCGCTGTTTTCGTACGGTGTGATACATACAAATATAATATATATATATATATATATATACAAAAGATACTTGATGCACATATTATATACCAGTGGTGTCCTACAATGCCCAGCGTCCCAAAGCACCGTCTGACGGGGAGGTTAAAGAGAAAAACCGGCATACGGTTGCATGGCGTCCTAGTACGCCGCTGCTTAAACTGTCATCCTAGCCATGGAGAGGCGCAGCTATGGCCAATATCAAACTTGCCTGCCCTTGGTCCGATGGCAACTCACGGGAGACATTACAACCTGCGTGCTAATAACATCCACATCCACCTGCGCGCTAATCACATCCACAACTACAGAATACCAGTACGTGTATGGTGCATCGAAAACCGATAAAAATATTTTATAATATTATTATATATTTTTTAAATATAATATAACATTATAAAATTTGAATTTTTATATAATACACTTAAATTTATGCACTTTCATGCATAAATAAATAATTAAACACATAAGTATAGTTTCAATCACAATAATTCAATATAATCAATTCTACAAACCTTCAAATTAATTCACACTAAATATCAATAGAACCACATACAATTCCACCAATGATTAAGCATATAAAGATACATTCTATTAGCTATCATAACTTCACAGTAATCTCACAATAAGGTTAACAATAATTTAATAGCAGTTTAAAATATACAGCTTTCCAAATTTAAGAAACATTAATTCAACCCATATTTATGCAATTCAACACAATTGGACATCATCAATATAAATAGCAATTATTTAAACATCAAACATACATTTTTCAGATTACCACATTAAAATAATATTATTTTATCCAAAAATGGCATCTTTCAAAATACTCAATCACAATTCATAAATAAGGTGCCAAATGAAAGCTAAGGAGATGATGAGTGTAAAACCAACTTTCGTTCGGCTCGGAACCATCATAGTTGGACGAAAAATGGCTGGGAAGTTTCGACCGGAATCCCCCTCCACTCATCTCACCAATGGCTTGGAATTTGGGCAAATGGATGTCATTTTTGGAATCAGGGGGTAAAAAATTAAGGGGAAGGACCAACCTCGGGATCGGTGGCCCCCGAAAAACCAACCACCCACCACCTCGCCGACCATCGGCTTTGAGCGTCGATCCCGGCATGTCTCCCGGCCAACCAACCGGTGACTCGACACCCGGGCTCGTCCAGCCGTGGGCCACCACATCGTTCGGCGCGTGTGGCCATGTGACGGCGGAAAGAGGGAAGGAAGAAAGAAGAAGGAAGAAGAAGAAGGAATCGGCGGGCGGGTGGGGGGCTATTTTTCCCACGTGGGGAAAGGGAAAAAAAAACAAAAAGAAAATAAATAAATAAATATATAAAATAATATTATAATAATAATATAATATAATACAATAAAACAATAATAATAATAATAAAATAATGTAAAATAAAATAATAATAAAATAATGATGCATTAGAAAACTTTGCAAATCCATAACTTGTAAACCACATATAAAAAGTCAACTCTGGCCCCCCTTGGACAGTTCGGACCTTAACTTGTTTTACCGATATCTTTCAAACTGTAGTTCCTTTTTTGACATGCTACTAGTCTATGGACTCAGGTCGATGCATACTTTGCAACAGTACCCCGATCAAAGAGAAATTCCATCAAGATCAAAAAGTCAAATTTTGATCCCTCTCGGTCAAACCCGATCAACCTCGGTTAACATGAAAAAAATTTTCACTATACTTCGAGACGGGATGTTACAGTAATATCTCACGGTTTGGTGGAGTTTCAAGTAGCGGGAGGCCAAGTTCAAGTGGTTGGAGAAGTAATCCCGCATTCAAATCAAGACCAAAGCCGAAGCGAGATGAAGGGGGCACCAATTGGCCAAGGAGAGACAACCAGGCCAAACATGTGCAAGCACCAAAATCGAATGGTAAGGATGAACTTAAACATGATATTGTGTGTTTTAAGTGTCATGGTCGTGGACATAATACCAATCAATGCCCAAATAAAAGAATTATAGTGCTGAAAGGTAATGGAAAGTTGGAATCCAAAAGTGAGGGATCCGAAGCTGAAATCGAACTTCTTGAGGAAGAAATTGAAGAAGAAGAACATGGTGAACCCAAGAAACAACAAGCTTCATGGGCCGAATTTAGTTTGGTTGCAAGAAGAGTATTGACCATATACAAGGATGAAGATCAAGTATAAAGGGAAAACATCTTCCATACTAGATTTGACATTCAAGATAATAGTTGTAGTATGATTATTGATAGTGGAAGTTATGCCAATGTTGTGGTGGAGAAATTAGGTTTAACAACAATCAAACATCCCAAACCATATAGATTTCAATGGCTTAATGATAGTGGAGAGATGAAGGTAAATAAACAAATCAAGGTAAAGTTTAGTATTGATAAATATGTGGCTGTGATTTTATGTGATGTTGTACCTATGCATGCTAGTCATTATTTTATTGGAAAGGCCATGGCAATTTGATAACGATACTATGCATTAGAGTCGAGAAAATGCCATTGTATTCCGATTTAAAGGAAAAAAGATTAAACTAGAGCCATTAGCTCCAAAAGAGGTATTTAGAGATCAATTGCAAATGCAACAAAGGATGGAGACTAAACGGAAAAAGGAAAAGACAAGCGTGCCAGCCACGACTTCGTCTACCAAACAAGAGAGCAAGGCCGAACCACACAACCAATGTAAGTTTTCTAAACCCGAGAGTGAGAAGAAAAAGAGAGAGAAGGCCAAGAATGATAAGAAGAGAGAGGAAGCCAAGAGTGATAGAAAGAGAGAGGAAGCCGAGAGTGAGAAAGAGAAGAAAGAAAAGAAAAAGAAAAATTTCTATCTTAGCCAAGGTGATATTAAAAAGGCATTTTTGTGTAATAAACCTATGCCGTCTTAATGTTTAAAGATACTTATTTAAATCATCTAGCTAACTCTGAAGAACAAGTATTGCCAAGTTTTATATCTTCTCTTTTACAAGAATTTGATGATGTCTTTCCGAAGAAGATTCATAGTAGTTTACCACCTATTCAATGGATCGAGCATCAAATAGAATTTATTTATGGAGCTACAATTCCTAATAGGCCTACATCTAGAAGTAATCTCCGAGGAGACAAACGAACTTCTGGTTGGTATATTTTGATGAGATTAATTATGTTTTGTATCTTTGGCATGTTTTATGAAGTTCTTGTTTATGTATCTGGACTTGGTAATTTATTTTTAAGTATTCATGAGTTTAAGTATGACTTTTACTGGAAATCTTATTGGCTTTAATTTAATTTTATATTGAGGTTAAAAATATACTCTAATTGTGGAGATTAATGACTTGTATCATAAATTTAATTGGAATTAGTATATGTCTATGATGTTATGTTAAGGTGAAGGTTATTTGTATTTGAAATTAGTTACATGGTCTTTGAAGTTATTAAGGTTATTGATTTTCTAGTGGTTTGACAAAGTTGTCTCCAAAATGACACATATGTCCTTTGCATGTTCAAATCTGTATGCTTCTAAAATTTGATCTTCCAAAAGTAACCTTAGACAGGACAAAAATTTGAATCCCCACTGTACATAAAAATATAAGTGTACATAGGTCAATAATTTTCCATGATTTAAATTAAGATAATTTTCTTAGTGTACTGAACAAAATAATGCATGTGTACACACATATACCTTAATACAAGATAAGTATTTTCCTAGGAAAAGTTTGTGACCCCAAAAATAATCTCATCGATTCCCAAAAATAGAATTTAAAAAAAAAATTCATTACCATTTTCCAAAAGATAAATTAACGCGAGAAATCAAATGCAAAAATAAGAAACAAAAAATTTAAATATCAGGATGTTACAATTTACGTTTAAATTCCAACAATGAAACAATTTGATGTCGCATATATTGTAAGAGCTTTTACTGAATACCATTTTTATTTTTTTTTTAAATAATCTTGGAGTTGGGATTCCAAGTAACAATCATTGAGAAAAAAGACCCCAACGTGGCACACATTTTCTTTTTTTTGGGAGTAACAGAACTAAGTTATACATTGATTATAAAGACAAAGGGACATAATTAGATTTTAATTTCTTGTAGCTTTTCAGGACTCTTTAGAATAATATGATCTGTAGAATATGAATTTAGGTTTAAAATATAAGCTTGAAGAACCTGTCTTAAGCAGGATAAAATAATACGGTAGACAAAATGTTAATTATATATTCACAACTTTCTTCAGTTTTTTAATCACACGTTAATCACGTAAAGATACATAATATATTATGCTGTATATTTTCATCACCATTTAAAACAATTTGACGAAATAGTGAAGTAAGTAAGAGGGAAACATGTGATTTATTTATTTATATATTTCAACTATGATAAAACATGATTTATATGATTATTACCAAACTAGATAGAGAAAATATATATAGTTTTTTTTCTTTTCTTTTTTTTTTTTTTTTTTTTGGGGTGAGTGTTCATGAATCCTTGCGGGATGTGAGATAAGAAAGCAAATTAAAAAGTAAAACAGCATGATTTCTTCAAACTTTCGGAAGAAGAAGGGAGCTCCTGTTCCAAAATTTCCTCACACTCTTCCACGTTTTCCATGTTGCTTTTTTTCCTTTTCCATACAAAAATTCCTACAATCAAATAGAAAAAAGTTCTGTATATGTATATTAAAATAGAAAGTTTCATCACCAACAATCAGAGGGAGGCACTAAAGGGGAATGAGAAAGAAAGAAGGAAAGGATCTTAAGAGTTTAAAAAATATATGGATACGTGGAAGTCATTTGAAGCAATTTGGATCCCATGTTTCACAATGTTTATATAGATATAATAAAGAGTCCCACTTGGTTTAGAGGGAATAAAGTTTGTAACTTTATGTATATAGATATATAGATATATAATGTGGGGACCGATACTTTGAACAATACTTGAAGCAATAATTGGATCCCTAGTCAGTTTCCTTAGTATAAATATCACTACATGGGGTAACATTGTCTCATCAAATCTTGGCATTAGTAGTGGTGGTGGTCAGTGAAAAATATATTCTTCAACTGAAGTGACAAGTATGGAAGCAAGCAAGAAAGCTCATCAGGTGATGATCATACGGAAGTTGGTTGTTATGATGGCGTTAGCAGCCTTCAACTTCATCAGCGTCCCCGTTATGGGAGACGATTATTCTCCAGTTGGTGACTTTGGCAGGGGGAGTCACAAAGAAAACATGCACAAAATGCAAGCGTTCAAGGCGTCACTCATGCGCGGTAGCCGTGGCTTTGTCTCTCATAGTTCTGCTGCTCCTCACAGTCAGCCTCAGCCTCCCAAGGTACGTCATATCATTTTATTTTATTTTTGGGTACGTAGCAGAGTTTAGAATTTTTAAATAATATAATATATTCATTCAATAATGCAGGCCTGGAGGAGGAGTAGTCCTACAGCACGGGTGTACTACATGTCAGATTTCGGTGGTGATCCGACAGGAGTAAAGGACAGCACGGAGCATATTCAAGCGCTACTCTTGGCGGCTACAGGACAAGGACCCAGTCCAGGTGCTCAAGGGGTAATGTCGGGGGCAGGAAGTGGACCCAGCCAAGGGAGCTTGACGGCTGGAGTTCCCAATAAAGCAGGGACGGCTGATTTTGAAGGTGGTACTTATAAGGTCAGCAAACCTGTCCAAGTACCGCCTGGAGGAAACATTGTGGTACGTACGGTAGCTAGCTCTTCCATTCCATTACAAAAAAATTGTTGCTTAATTACTAATATCTAACTATAAATTTGAAATAAAAATAAAAATTAATTTCTAATTGAAACAGATTAAAGACGGAACAATCCAAGCCTCCAATGATTTTCCTCAAGGAGGCCCTGTGTTCGATGCATCGCCTAAACAAGCACCGCCTGCAGAAAACACAGAGAGCTTTGTGGATGAAGTTGAACCCGCACAGCTTTCTGATCCCGATCCATCATCCTTCAGCTTCGAATACGTCACCTTCCAAAACATCATGATCGACTCTAACCACCGGGGTGCAGGCATTTCTCTTTCAAACGCCCTTAGAACCAGCATTGAAAATGTCTACGTTGCCCATTTCAGTACTACCGGCATCAACGTCCACCCCTCCAGCTCTGAAACCTACATCAGCAACTCATTCCTCGGCCAGCATCCCACCGCCGGACGTGATCCTCACGAGGGGAACTTCACCGGAACCGCCATCAACCTCTCCGGCACCAACAATGCTCTCACCGACGTTGTCCTATTCTCTTCTGCAGTTGGGGTAGATGTATCAGGCCACGGTAACACTCTCTCTGGGGTACATTGCTACAACAAGGCCACTAGGTTTGGGGGCACCGGGATTTATTTGAGAAAGTCGGGTCTGGGTCAAAATCGGATCATAAATTCTTATTTAGACTATACCGGGATCGTTGCTGAAGACCCTCTCCAGCTTCACGTTTCCAACAGTTTCTTCCGTGGCGATGCTTTCGTGGCCCTTAAGTCAGTCAAAGGTGTGGTCAGCGGGGTCAACATTGTTGACAATACCTTTAGTGGGTCCAGCAAAGGAACTGGGATTGTCCAATTGCAGCAATCAAATGGACCTTTCAAAAAAATTGATCAAGTTGTTGTGGACAGGAACAGCGTTGAGGGAATGAACAATAAGGCCACCGTTGCTAAAGGGGTTGTTCAAGGCAATGGGACCTCCTTTACAGTTGATTTTAATCCAGTTCTTTTGTTCCCAAATCGCATTAGGCATGTCCAGTACTCCTTGATTGCCACCAATGGGGCTTTCCCTAATCATGTTCTTCGCAGTGTGTCCAACAACCGTGTCGTGGTCGCCACCAACGTGCCAGTTTCAGCCACCGTGTTTGCCACCGTGGACCAAAACTAAACCAGTTTTTTGGGTTTTGGACCCTCCCAATACATAAATTAAATAAATTTGGTTTTCCTTTCAAATCCTAAGTTCAATAATGCGTCCAAGATCTTACTTGCTGATCTGGCGGGTTAAGAAAGTAAGCACCTTAGGGCATTTTTTTTTTTTTTATTTTTGGGATTGTATTCTGCTATTTCTACATATTTTTATTTTCATTGGAGTGCATTGTATTTTATTAGTATTACCTTTTTTTTTTTTTTTTGGTCTTTTTGGCCTGACAGGATTGTATTGCATTAATGTATGACAATATATATGATTATATTGTACTCTAATTTGAGGAGTTGTGTTTTTGTTGGCGTTGGATTCTCATTTGCTAATCTTTTTGTATTCACACCTGCTACAAAAATAAAGTAGGTTTTGACTAATTTGGACCTTAAGTTTGTTTTGCTACATATCAAACCCCCACCCTCGTGCCTGTCGAAGGCTTAGGTTTAACAATGCATCCAACATCTTACTAAGGATTAAGCAAGCATCTTAGATTCTTTTATTCTGCTGGATTGTGTCCTATTTATTTTTATTTTCATTTTGATTTTTATTGGAGTGTATTTATGTTTTTTTTTTTTTTTATGCGTGAGCGAGAGAAATGGATTGTATTTTATGACCATATATTATATTGTATAAGAGTTGTACTTTTCTTGATGTTGAACATTAATGTGTTTAATCATTTCATATTTATATATTACAATATTGTCCTATTATATATGTATATATAAATATAAATATATATATATATATATATTTTTAACGAAATCATATTATACATTATTTGTTTCTAACTATGATGATGATGGTAATTTCACATAAAAAATACTTAATAATATTTTAACCTATGAAAATATAAAATATAAATATTTTATATAATAATAATAAATATATAGGTGGCTCTCAGTATGTAATAGCTTTAATCACACGCTCGTTGTCTAGTTTAACCGTAAATTGTTTTCTGGTTGATCAGATTAAGGGTTTGTTAGCTACTAATTTATAATTTTCTTCTTCTTTTACTAAGCGAGAGGCTACTACGGTAGGACATGAGCTTGCCCATTATGCTTTAGATTTAGGTGATTACGAATTTTGGATGGAAGAGGGTCCTTCTTCGCTCTCTAACTTTATTCAATACGATATGTGTATTGCTACTTTGATTTAATAAAATTATCTCCTTTTTTTTTTTTTTTTCTTTTTTCAAATGTGTATATATATATATATATATGTACAAATATTGAATGTTTTATAAAAAATGGTTAATTTAATTTGTTACAATATGTCACCTATATGTAATTGTAGCATACAATCTCTTACTAACCTAACCGCATCTCACCTATTAATATCTTTAATTTCAAAAGAATATATATTAATATTTTTTAACCTCTAATAATTATTGCTGATTTTTTATTTATTTATTTATTTATATTTGGGTGTAAATATAGCACCGCATTAATAGTACAAAATGAACCTTACATGGAAAAATTACAGAGTGGCAAATTCATCCTACAAAAGCTGGTTCTTTAATTAAAGAGGCGTCTCCCCTATTTAAAAGTCATTAAACGAAAAAGAAGATCCTATTAAATAAAAAAAATCCTCCACCAATTTTTTTTTTAAATAAAAAAAAATTATTAAGAAGAACAAGAGTACATCTCATCCTGGATTGTGGAAAGCAAGCAAGAAGGTGCGTCCTCTCTCCGAGATTGACTAGATGATAACAATAAAGAATGTGGAGCCAAAACATGAGCAGCTCAATTAGTACCCCAAGAAACATAATGACAGACAAATTGAGAACTTAAACACGACATCAGCTTGATATCCTTTTCCAGAAAATACTCAATGCCCAAATAGCTGTTAGGATCATTAATCAAATGAATAGCTTGGTGACAATCTGACACAACTTCACCACTAAAAAATCCCAATTGAATGCAAAAATCCAATGCTTTTCGTATGACCAACGATTCAATAAATAATGGAGTAACAAATTGTTGGAAAGGTTTCGCCGAAGATGCTCACACCTGTTCACACCAATCCTAAATTATCACTCCCACACCAGCCACCATATCTACTGCAGATATAGCACCATCCACATTGATTTTAAGACAACCTCGACGAGAGTTAATCAAATACGAGCAACTGTAATTCAAGTCTTGTTGATTCACGCACGTCAAGAATTTCTTTTTTTTTTTTTTTTAAAAAGAGAGAATAATCTCTGAAATTTATTAATCAATCATCTCCTTATAATCAACAAAATATACCTTAAATAGTAGAGGCTACAAGAAACCTTAGTGCCTTTATAATTATTAAAATTACATTACATACGAAATTTGCTAAAAAAGACGAAAGTTTGCTGAATTGGAAATAAAAACAAAGACTACTGTCTCATAATTCACGAGCAATTGAAGAAACTCAAATTGGACATTCATAGGATGAGATTTCTGCGAGTCAAAATATTTTCAGAAATAGTAATTTTGACTTTTTGGAGCCCTTAATGATGAAATTCCAGTATGCTACCCTATCTATCACCGGCTTTGACGGTGAGTTCGATTCATGGCATCGTTTCCCATCAAATTACGCTAAATGATTGCCAAAATCCCACATTTTCCGAAAGGCCAATAAGGGCACCAGCAGTAATCTACATTTATGATATTCAATGCGTTCCATATATTTTAATACTAAATGCACTGCATCAAACATTCACATGGGTGTACCCGTCTTACATCACGATGCACAGGGAACTTAGCATATCATCTCTCCATAGCTTGGCAAAATTCAATATGTAAGCTAGCCACAACATCTAGTAATAGCAAAGTAGACCTCAACCTTTCCTCATGAATGAATCTATTCCTTCTACTCCATAATGCCTAACATAAAAAAAGTGAATATCTCCATATGAAAATCACTTAAAACATCAAGAGCCAAATAACATAAGTTAGCAAAACTAAAAACAGAAACGTCTTGAAAACCATTAATTAACTCCACCTGATGCCAAATCTTCTTACATTAGAACAAAGCCAAAAGCATGTAAAATAGTCTCTTCAATGCACAAACATATACCATTGCAGCCACCACTTGATAAAACATTTCCCCTAAATAGAGCACTAACATAAGGTAAAGCAAAATAGCAAGCCCTTCATAGAAATATCTTCACATTCTCTTAAGTGAGAGGATGACAGATTCTTACTCGACAATATTTTTTTTGGAATTTCAAAATTCAACATTATGTTGGAGTTTAGTGTAGTTTTGAGTTCATTTGGCCAAGAATGTTGTACATAAGGTGTTAGTCTTGTGCACAATATTTAATCCGGTTTGTGGTTCGGTGTTTAGGTGATTTTTATGTTTGTTTTTGTTATGGTGGTATTGAGGTTTGTTAGGGTTTTTGTTTGGAAGGAAGAAGAAGAAGATGAAGAACAAGAGAAGATGCTAAGAGTAGGCCACACAAACTAGACAGCATAATAATTGATTTTTTTCTTCATTCATTTGTTGAATATATAGATACAAAATTTGTCTCACACATGTCAAGTGTGTATGAGACCAAATAGAAGTCTTTAAAATTCAAAAATTACACATTTCCCACACAAAATTTAATAACAAAATGTTCAAATACCAGCTGCACATGTAAGTGTATAAAGATGGTAAAGGTTGGTAAGAATTTGAATTCCAAAAACTGTCTGCTTCCAAATCGGGTAATGCTATTTTGACCTGATAAAAGGCTGATATACCTTCATCCAAATTATCTGACTTTAAAACCAGCTCCAAAGGAATTGTGAAGAGAACCTGCCCGTGCCTACATAACCGACTACCCACTCGGGTGCTGACCCGATACGGATGAAGACCGGGCCGATCACTAGGGTTCAAGCTAAGAGGTTTAAGGACAACCTGGCTGCCTTTATATAGGGAGTGATTGATTCTCGAAAGGGCTTGTCCATACCCGAAGATACAAAACCCGTTTTAAGCATCCAAGTGGTGGAGGCCGACCTGGACCCGGAGAGTTGTTTTCGCACAAATATGGACTCCGGGCAGCAAGAAATGGTTCCAACACTTCATGGATTCAATACATATCTCTAATAGGTCATAGAATCAAGTCAAGGCAGCTTCAAAGGCAATCAAAAAAGGCTTGTGTGCATAGAAGGGAGTTTGGCCAGTTTTATTGTATTTTGTTGCAAGCTTTACTGTATTTTGCTGAGTTGGTATTTTCTCTTTGTTCCAAAGTAGGCCAATGTGTGGGACTCCATGATAATCCTATTTGGAATCCTACAAAGCATATAGAAGCTAATTAGGAGCTTAAATTGGTCAGAGATTGGTCCAAGTCAACTTAGTAAAAAAGATAGTATTTTAGTTTGCTAATTTGATTTCTACTTTTTGTTTTGGAAAATTAGTCTTTTATTTGGTTTCTATTTATTTATTGGCTGGAAAAATCAAATTAGGAAAGTTATTATTTTATTATTTTCATTATAAATTAATTAATTCCTAATTCAAAATAAAGGAATTAATTAATCAAAATTAAATTAGAAAATGAGAGAGAAAATTTGGCCAGCTTGGTTTCCTAATCCTATTGGCTGATTTTGTCCTATCTTTTTAGGGTTTTTTGTTTCATGTCTTGAACCTATTTAAGGGTTATTTTTCAATGAGAATGCAGTTTGAATATTTTACAGAAAACTAATAGTGAGATTGAATTTCTTTTTGTTCTCTTTGAACATCTAAAAAACCATTAGAGAATGAATGTTTTAATTTTGACTTATCAATAGGATATCCATCATCTATTGTGGCGTCTTCATTATACCAAGGTTTCTAATCCCCAGTTGGTTAGGGGTTGAGATCATTCCACCAAAATCTAAACTTAATTTAGATCCGGGCTAATATAATACGGGTTTAGGCATGTGTCGATCTAGGTTCATATCATTTGGTATCAAAGCCAAATTTTGTTCAGGTTTGATCTATCTCTATTTGTTCTATTTTGTTTTGTGTTAATCTATAATTTTAGCATTAGGTTAAGGTTGCATCCATCTCATACACATTCTGCATATTATTAAAAAATAATAATAATAAAAATCATTCCTAGTTAAATTAGGTTTTCCTAGTTTTACTGTATTTTTTGTTTCCTAGTTTATTGGTTGTTCTTGGTAATTTAGTTTATTGTTGATTTTTCTTAGCTGTTTTGATCTTAAATAATTGTATTCATATATTCAAAAAAAAAATAATAATTTGTGTTGCAGAGACATATATAGATTTACAAAAAAAATTGCAAATTTGTATTTTATACAAGGAGTTATCAATTCTCAGAAGGGCTTGTCAATACCCAAAGATTCAAAGCTTGTTTTAAGCATCCAAGTAGTAAAGGCCGATATGGACCCGGATAGCTATTTTAGTGCATTTATGGACTCTGGGTAGCAAGGAATGGATCCAACACTTCATGAATTCAATGAATATCATTAAGATGTCATAGAATCAAGACAATGTAGAATCTAAAGCAACTAAAATGGTGATTTGGGCATGAAACAACTTTTGGGCCGAAAATGCTGTTTTTGCTGCTTGCTTTACTGTATTTTGTTGATTTGGCATTTTCTCTTTGTTCCAATCAAGGCAATGTGTGGGAATCATCATTAATCTTATTGGCATCCTACATGGCACATTGGAATAGATTTTGAGCCTTTACAAGCTAAAATTGGTCAAAGTTAGTTTAGTAGTCAAACTAGTCAATTAGTTTTCTAATTTGAATTTGACTTTTTGTTTTAGAAAATTAGTCTTTTATTTGGTCTTTATTTATTTAGTTGCTGGAAAAATCAACTTAGGAAAGTTATTATTTCATTATTTCAATTGTAAATTAATTAATTCCTAATTCAAAATAAAAGAATTAATTAATCAAAATTAGATTAGGAAAGAAATGGAATTTCGGCCACATTAGGAATCTATCAATGTGTGGCCGATTATGCCTTAGCTTTTTAAGGTTTATTGTTTTATGATTTTAACCTATTTGAGGGTTTATTTTCAATGAGAAATCAACTTACATATTATTCAGAAAATTAATTGTGAGAAAGAATTCTTTTTGTTCTCTTTGAACACCTAAAACACCAGTTTTAGTTTGACTTATCAATAGAACATCCATCAATTATTGTGACGTCTTCATCATATACCAAGGTTTCTCATCATAGGTTGATTAGGGGTTGAGGTGACCATAATAACCTGAACTTAATTTTTCAATTCGGACTAATATAATACGGGTTTAAGCACGAGTTGACCTAGGTTCGTATCATCCACGGTCCTACTTCCTTGTGATAAAGATTGTACTCTTTGATGCAATATCCTATGCTAATGGGTCAGCACAAATCTTTTCCTCATGGCTCATTCCATTTGTCACCAAATCGTAATTAATTCATCGCCAACTCTCCTTTGGGTATCTTGCCCATTATTATACCATTGAAGTGCATAATGTCCAAATTCCAAAGCGGCCAACTTTACCTTCTTCGCCTAGGAATAATTATGGCAATTAAAAATTATCTCCATACGTTCTTCCCATTCTAGGTAAGCTTTCGGATCTCTTTTACCTAAAAATGGTGGCATATTGACCTTAATGTTGCCAAGGTTACCATCTTTATCTCGAGCTTGCCTTCCTCAGTTTTTTCTTCCTTGGAGTGCAAATATGTCCTTATACTCTTCCTCGAGGTTGTCTCCAAAGCTACCTCCTTAGAATTCTTCCCTAAAACATCCGCAGCCTCCTCGACCTCGACCACGGCCTCCATGTAAGTCCATCTTTGGGTTCAGCCCACCTTGTGAATTCCTAAATCTATCCATTCTTGGATCAAGTTGATCAAAGTAAGCATTCATCATTTGAAGTTGTTCCAAAACCGCCAACAATGTTGATAGGTTCTCCTCCACTTCCCATTGCTCCAGATTCCACATTGAATCCCACAGGTTTGTCTTCAAGATTTCTTAATGAGTCTCCTCCTCTTCTCATTCTTGAATCTATCATGTTAAAGAAAATAATGCAAAGAACCTCACTAAATTCACTCCCTCACCTTCACTCAAAAAGGTCTCGTTCACTCATATTTCCACACTAGTTTCGGCTTTTGACCATCTTTTAGACTCATACTCTCTTGCCTTTTTCCACTAAAACATTATCTTAAAGTTCTATTAAAACACACTCAAACCTGCAATCAGATCGCAAGTATACTCTAATTAAACTTATCAATAAAACAGCAACAAAAACAAGCAATTGCTGAGTCTAGTGTTAATGCCTAATTCTTGGCTTTCTAACCAAACACAAGGAAAAATTAACGAAGCAAATTTCAGATTCAATAAAGAATAAACCAAAATATTAAGGACCAAAATTCAAGGATAAAATTTAGAAAAGAATTTAATCAATGACAAGAACGACGAATTGGAATAAGATATGAAATAGTTGTTGGTTGTAGTTCTCATAATTTAGGTCTTTATATCCAATCCTTTTATCAATTTTAATCTAATCAATTTAAGCTGTGAAGTCCCACATCGGTTGGAAAGAGGAACGAAGCATGCCTTATAAACTATAGATATCTTTCGCATGTGGATGCGTTTTAAACTCGTGAGGGCTGGGTTGTAAGAGGATTCCTCAGTGCCAAAGTGGACAATATTTACATGCAGGTGGTTTGGGCTATTACAGTTGGTATCAGAGCCAGTACCCGGATCGGTGTGCCAGCGAGGACGCTGGGTCCCAAGGGGGGTGGATTGTGAAGTCCCACATCGGTTGGAAAGGGAAGCAAAGCATGCCTTCTAAGGCTGTGGATAGCTTTCCCTTGTGGACCCGTCTTAAACCCATGAGGCCTGGGTTGTAAGAGGATTCCTCAGTGCCAAAGCGGATAATATTCACATGCGGGTGGTCTGGATTGTTACATAAGTACTTAAAATTCAAATATCCAGCAGTAATATTGAATGAACGAACAGCAATTCCAACAATTCTAAATTGAAATTGCACAACATACAAGCTCAATTTTTGAATCTTTCAAAACTAGGTGCTAATGGTCAATTCCAATGCCAAAATTTTATCAAACCTGATCCACACTTTCAAATAAAAACAAATTGCAAAAGTTTTAGGTTTTATGCAATATGTTCTCAAAATCCTCCTTTTTTTTTTTCTAATGTAATAGTGCAACTAATTAATATTAAAAACAACAAATAAAAATCAACAATGAATCAAATTACTAAAAACTAATATGCAAAATAACCAACAAACTATAAAGCAAAAAATTCAGCTAAAACAACAAAACCTAATTCTGCTAGAATTTTTATTTTTTTAACATGTATGAGTAAAACACAACCCTAATCTAATATTAAAATTACAGAATAACATAAAACAAAACAAATCAAATAAGATAGATCAAATATGAACAAAATTCGACTCTGATACCAAATGATACGAATCTAGGTCAACTTGCTCTTAAATTCGTATTATACTAGCCTAGATCGAAATTAAGTTTAGGCCCTAACAACTTAACCCCTAATCAACTTGTGATTATAAACTTTAGTATATGATGAAGATGCCACAATAGGTGATGGATGTCCTATTGATAAGTCAAACTAAAACATTCGATCTCTATTCGATGTTTTAGGTGTTCAAAGAGAACAAAAAGAATTCTTTCTCACAATAGTTTTTGAATAATAATCTAAGCTGCTTTTTCATTGAAAAATTAGCCGTTAAATAGGCTAAATTCACAAAACAAAAACCCTAGAAACATTAGGGTAAAATTCGGCCAACATTGTCTTTAAACCTTTTAGCTTATGCCCTAGTAATTGGTCCCGTCTTCAATTGCATAGGATCAGCACCTTAGCAAGTCATAGGTCCTATGGGTACAAGTAGATTCTCATCACATACATTCAAAAAAAAAAAAAGAAAAAAAAGAAAGGAATTGAAAAGCATATTGCATAAACCCTAAAATTATGCAATTTGTGATAAAATGGGGTTTGACACTTTTGTTGGAATTGGAGTGGCATTTTTTTTGTTGATTGTACTGATGGGATTTGTGTTAGTGTTATTTAGTTGCTGATAAAAAAAAAAAAAAAACATAAAAAAGGGGGCCAAATTTTTTTTAAAAAAATTACGCAAAGGCTGGCTGTGATAGATTGATATTCAAGATTGTTTATTTTTTGGGAAACTCAATTGCAATTGTTGCGTTATTGTTTAATATTGGTTGTTAGATATTTTTAATTTTGAATGCTAAATTTATTGGATTAAAATTGGTTAAGAATTTGATACAAAGGCTTAATTACAAGAACAACAACCAACAACTATCTCACACTTTATTCCAATTTTCGTTCTTGTTAATTGATTGAGCCCTTTTCTAAATTTGATCTCTAAATTTTTTGTCCTTAATATTCTGGTTTATTCTCTTTCTAATTTTGAAATTTTTCCTGTTAATTTTCCATGTTTTTGTTTAGTAAAGCCGAGACTAGGTTTTTTTAATTCACTTGGAAATTGCTTGCTACTTGTTTTGTGTTTTATTGATAGATTTAATTAGAACATACTTATGATCTAATTGATGTTTTAAGTGTGTTTTAATAGAACTTTGAGATAATTTTTTAAGTGAAAAAAGGCAAGAGAATGTGAGTTTAAAAGAGATTTAAAGGCTGAAACTAGTGTGCAAACACGAGTGTCGAGATTTTATTTGAGTGATACATGTGAGGGAGTGAATTTGGTGAGGTTTTCTTGTATTATTTCACTAACATGACATATTCAAGAATAAGAAGTGGAGAATACTCATTAAAAGATCTTGAAGACGAATCCATGGGATTCAAAGGAGAATCTAACGCAATAGGAAGTGGAGGAGAACCTGCTGACATGATGACAATTTTGGAACAATTACAAAGGATGAATAATTGCTTTAATCAACTTGATCAAAGGATGGACAGATTTGAACATTCACAAAGAGGACCAAAACCAAGGCATAAACCATATGGAGGCCATGGATGAGGTTGAGGAAGCCATGGACATTTTAGGGAGGAATTTGAAGGAGAAAACTTTGAAGATAACCTTGAGGAGGAATTCAAAGATATTTTTGCACTCCAAAGGAGGCAAAACCATGGAGACAAACCTGAGAAGAGGATGATGACCTCAAAAATATTAAAGTCAACATGCCACTATTTTTGGAAAAGAGTGATCCAGAGACTTACTTAGAATGGGAAAAACAAATGGAGGTCATCTTCAATTGTCATAATTATTCGGAGGCTAAAAAGGTTAAGTTAGCTACTTTGGATTTTGGACATTATGCTTTACAATGGTGGAATAATGAGCAAGGTGTCCAAAGAAGAGTTGGTGATGAGCTAATAACCACTTGGTGACAAATGAAAGGAGCCATGAGGAAGAGATTTGTACCAAGCCATTACCACAAGATGTTGCATCAAAGACTACAATCTTTATCATAAGTAGGTTGGTGGAAGGCTACTACAAGGTGATGGAGATGCTTATGATGAGGTTGAGCATGAATGAGGACCTTGAGGCAACAATGGCGCTGTTTCAGAGGCTTATATAGAGATACTGCTAACCAAGTGGAATTACAACAATATGTGGAGTTGGAAGAGATGCTACATGTGACCATCAGAATTGAGAACTAACTCAAGAGGAGAGTTAATAGCTCATAGTTTGGTGGAGTTTCAAGTAGCGGGAGGACAAGTTTAAGTGGTTGGAGAAGTAATCCCGCATTCAAATCAAGACTAAAGCCGAAGCTAGATGAAGGGGGTACCAATTGTCCAAGGATAGACAACCAGGCCGAACATGTGCAAGCACCAAAACCGAAGGGTAAGGATGAACTTAAACATGATATTGTGTGTTTTAAGTGTCATGGTCGTGGACATAATGCCAACCAATGCCCAAATAAAAAAATTATAGTGCTAAAAGGTAATGGAAAGTTGGAATCCAAAATTGAGGGATCCGAAGCTGAAACCGAACTTGATTGGAGGAAGAACTTGAAGAAGAAGAATATGGTGCACCCAAGAAACAACAAGCTTCAAGGGCTGAATTAAGTTTGGTTGCAAGAAGAGTATTGACATTATACAAGGATGAAGATCAAGTGTAAAGGGAAAACATCTTCCATACTAGATGTGACATTCAATGTAATAATTGTAGTATGATTATTGATAGTGGAAGTTATGCCAATGTTGTGGCAGAGAAATTAGGTTGAACAACAATCAAACATCCCAAACCATATAGACTTCAATGGCTTAATGATAATGGAGAGATGAAGGTAAATAAACAACCCAAAGTAAAGTTTAGTAATTATAAAAATGTGGATGTGGTTTTATGTGATGTTGTACCTATGCATGCTAGTCATTATTTTGTTGGAAAGGCCATGGCAATTTGATAACGATACCATGCATTAGAGTCGACAAAATGCCATTATATTCCGATTTAAAGGAAAAAAGATAAAACTAGAGCCATTGACTCCAAAAGAGATATTTAGCGATCGATTGCAAATTCAACAAAGGAGAGAGACCAAACGGCAAAAGGAAAAGACAAGCGTGCCACCCACAACTTCATCTACAAAACAAGAGAGCAAGGCCGAACCACACAACCAATGTAAGTTTTCTAAACCCGAGAGTGAGAAGAAAAAGAGAGAGAAATTCGGGAGTGATAAGAAGAGAGAGGAAGTGAAGAGTAATAGAAAGAGAGAGGAAGCTGTGAGTGAGAAAGAGAAGAAAGAAAAGAAAAAGAAAAATTTCTATCTTAGCCAAGATGAGATTAAAAAGGCATTTTTGTGTAATAAACCTATGATGTCTTAATGTTTAAAGATACTTATTTAAATCATCTAGCTAACTCTGAAGAACAAGTATTGCCAAGTTTTATAACTTCTCTTTTGCAAGAATTTGATGATGTCTTTCCGAAGGAGATTCATAGTCGCTTACCACCTATTCGATGGTTCGAGCATCAAATAGAATTTATTTCTGGAGCTATAATTCTTAATAGGCCTACATCTAGAAGTAATTTCTAAGGAGACAAAGGGAACTCTAGTTGGTACATTTTGATGAGATTTAATTATGTTTTGTATCTTTGGCATGTTTTATGAAGTTCTTGTTTATGTATCTGGACTTGTTAATTTATTTTTAAGTATTCATGAGGTTAAGTATGACTTTTACTGGAAATCTTATTGGCTTGAATTTAATTTTATATTGAGGTTAAAAATATACTGTAATTGTGGAGATTAATGACTTGTACCATAAATTTAATTGGAATCAGTATATGTCTATGATGTTATGTTAAGGTGAAGGTTATTTGTATTTGAAATTAGTTACATGGTCTTTGAAGTTATTAAGGTTATTGATTTTCTAATGGTTTGACAAAGTTTTCTCCAAAATGACACATATGTCCTTTGCATGTTCAAATTTGTATGCTTATAAAATTTGATCTTCTAAAAGTAACCTTAGACAGGACAAAAATTTGAATCCCCACTGTACATAAAAATATGAGTGTACATAGGTCAATAATTTTCCATGATTTAAATTAAAATAATTTTCTTAGTGTACTGAACAAAATAATGCATGTGTACACACATATACCTTAATACAAGATAAGTATTTTCCTAGGAAAAGTTTGTGACCCCAAAAATAATCTCATCGATTCCCAAAAATAGAATTTAAAAAAAAATTCATTACCATTTTCCAAAAGATAAATTAACGCGAGAAATCAAATGCAAAAATAAGAAACAAAAAATTTAAATATCAGGATGTTACAATTTACGTTTAAATTCCAACAATGAAACAATTTGATGTCGCATATATTGTAAGAGCTTTTACTGAATACCATTTTTTTTTTAAATAATCTTGGAGTTGGGATTCCAAGTAACTATCATTGAGAAAAAAGACCCCGACGTGGCACACATTTTCTTTTTTTTGGGAGTAACAGAACTGAGTTATACATTGATTATAAAGACAAAGAGACATATTTAGATTTTAATTTCTTGTAGCTTTTAGAATAATATGATCTGTAGAATATGAATTTAGGTTTAAAATATAAGCTTGAAGAACCTGTCTTAAGTAGAATAAAATAATACTGTAGACAAAATGTTAATTATATGTTCACAACTTTCTTCATTTTTTTAATCACACGTTAATCATGTAAAGATACATGATATATTATGTTGTATATCTTCGTCACCATTTAAAACAATTTGACGAAATAGTGAAGTAAAAGGGAAACATGTAATTTATTTATTTGTTTATTTTAACTATGATAAAACTTGATTTATATGATTATTAGCAAACTAGATAGCAAAAATATATAGTTTTTGTCTTTTCTTTTTTTCTTTTTTTGGTGAGTGTTCATGAATCCTTGTGAGATGTGAGATAAGAAAGCAAATTAAAAAGTAAAACAGCAAGATTTCTTCAAACTTTCAGTAGAAGAAGGGAGCTCCTATCCCAAATTTTCCTCACACTCTTCCAAGTTTTCCATGTTGCTTTTTTTTCCTTTTCCATACAAAAATTCTAACAATCAAATAGAAAAAAGTACTGTGTATGTATATTAAAATAGAAAGTTTCATCACCAACAAAAAGAGGGAGGCACGAAAGCAGAATGAGAAAGAAAGAAAGAAAGGATTTTAAGTGTTGGAATATAACCTGCTGTGCTGACATGGAAACTAATGCAAATGTGGATAAATGAGGCTTCACATGTGTATTTCACGGTGGCTCATATGCCACATGTAATAGAACTACCTAGAAGAAAGAAAATGTGAGTGCGTGAAAGTATGAGAGAGAGAAAATACAGATTTATGCTTTATAACAAATTAGCAATCATTACATTTATGACGTAAGCCAAAATATCTTTGTTTTCACTGTTACATTGAAAATGAAATATACAAGTTGAGCTCACGTTCTTTTTCTTCTCTAACTTTTCTCTCAAGAAATTATCTTCTTAATTACAAAAATATACCAGAAAAATACAATTCTTCAAGCTCCATTAACATGGTATCAGAGCTTGTTGAATCTGATTTAGGAGTAAACACTGTGCTCTGAAAAAAAAAAAAAAAGAACAAAAAAGCAAGCAGAAACAGAGCTCAAGCAAATTTGAGCTCGATTGAAGAGTATAGGCTAGAACTTCAGATCTGAATCATTAATGGCTGGATCTGAAGTAAGGGCCCCAATATTCTCAGGTGAGAACTATGAATTCTAGAGAATCAAGATGGTCACCATTTTCAAATCCTTTGGGCTTTGGAAATTCGTGGAGAAAGGAATTCCAGTTTCTGCTGGGAAGCTGAAGGGAAAAATTGAAGAGGCTGAAGGAAGCTCAGCAATTGAAGATGATGAACATATGATGGAGTTTTACATGAAGGATGCAAAAGCTTTGGGAATTATTCAAGGTGCTTGTCACTGATCAAATTTTTCCAAGGATAGCAAATGCAGAGACATCGAAAGAAGCTTGGGAGCTTTTGTACAAAGAATTCTATGGTGAAGATCAGGTAAGATCTATAAAATTGCAAAGTTTAAGGAGAGAATTCGAATACACCAAGATGAAGGATGATGAAACACTGTCTAATTACCTTACAAGATTAAATGATCTGATAAACCAGATGAAAACATTTGGAGAGACACTATCAAATGAAAGAATGGTTCAAAAAGTATTAATCAGTTTAACAAAAGCATATGAACCTATCTGTTTGGTGATAGAAAATACTAAGGACTTGACATTGGTGGAATTTCAAGAAGTAATTACAATTTTAAAGAGTCAAAAGCAGAGACTTGACTTGCAAATTACTGATTCCACAGAGAAAGCATTCTCTACATTGTCTGTGAGTTCCAAAATGCAAAACAAAGGAGTAACACAAGCTAATGTAGCCAAGTTTAAAAGGTCATGGTCTCCAAAAGAGAAGAAATGGGAACCTAAACAGAAATTTCAGCAAAGGTTTCATGGAGCTCAAATGACAAACACACATGCTACAAACACTGTTCACGGGGGGAATAGATGGCAGATTGGAGGCAGTCAAGACAATTCAAAACCATAATGTAAAACCTGTGGTAAATACCATTTTGGGGAATGTAAGTTTAAAGGCAAGCCAAAATGCTATAATTATGATAGGTTTGGACATTAGGCAAGGGAATGTACAATTGGAAGGAATGTGTAGAAAGTCAATTGTACAAATTAGATGGAATTGATAGGGAATATGTTTTATGCAGCTAGTAAGACTGGTGGCTCAAGTAAAAGCAGTGAATGGTACATAGACAATGGCTGCAGCAACCATATGACAGGAAATATCAATTTATTGATTGATGTTAAGAGAAATTTGTTTAGAAGGGTTCAAATGCCTGATGAAACACTAGAGAACATTGTTGGTAAATGTACACTCGTGATTGACACTAACAAGGGAAAAAGACATATCAAAGAGGTACTATATTTACCTAGTTTGAAAGAAAACCTGTTGAGTGTTGGTCTAATGGATGAGCATGGCCATTTTCTGATATTTGGTGATGGAATGTGTCATGTGTATGATGGACCTACATTGGAAAATCTGGTTTTGAAAGTCAAAGCAAAGAAAAATCGATGCTATCCACTGACTATGACATCAAGTGAGCAGATTGCATTAAGAGTTCAAGCTAAGTTCAGTGTAGAAACCTGGTGCAAAAGAATGGGACATCTTCATTTGAATGCTTTGCTTGAACTAAAGAGGAAGGAAATGGTTTTGGGGTTACCAAAGCTTGGAGAAATGATGAAGGTTTGTGAAGGTTGCCAATTTGGAAAGTAGCATAGAGAAGTTTTCCAAAAGAATGGTGCATAGAGAGCAAATAAGCCATTACAACTAGTTCATACTGATTTGTGTGGACCAATGCAGATAAAGACACTTGATGGAAACAGATATTTTATGCTATTTGTAGATGATTGTACACACATGGTTTGGGTGTACTTTCTAAGAAACAAGTTTGAAGCCTTTATCTATTTTAAGAAATTCAAACCAATGTTTGAGTTGCAAGTTTAAAATTAAGTGTTTAAAAGTGATAGAGGAGGAGAATTTCTATCTGCAGAGTTTATAAAATTCTGTGAATCTGAGGGAATTCAAAGGTAAATGACAATGGCCTGCACTCCTCAACAGAATGGGGTAGTTGAAAGGAAGAATCGAGTGGTTGTTGAAATGGTCAAGGCCATGCTACATGATAAACAAATGCCATATTATCTGTGGGGAGAAGCTGTTCATATAGTTGTGTATCTGTTAAACAGGTGCTCCACTAAAGCTTTGAATGGTGTGACACGTTCTGAAGCTTATAGTGGAAGAAAACCTGGTGTAGGACATTTAAAAATTTTTGGATCCATTTGTTATGTTCATGTACTAGTTAAGACAAGGGATAAGTTGGATTCTAAAAGTGTAAAAGGAATCTTTGTTGGCTATGGAACCTGTGAGAAAGGGTATAGGATATTTGATCCTATAGCAAAAAGATTGATTTTATCAAGGGATGTTGTATTTGATGAAGAAAATTCATGGGATTGGAAGAAAGATGAGAGAAATGATGGAGGAAGGCTAATTTCAGTAGCCAAGGATGGTTGTAAAGTCTCAGAAAAAGTGAACTCAGCATTCGAAGATGCTTACTATACACTAGAGAAATCAACACAAAGTGTGCATAATTCAAGAGAAACTACAAGCAGCAGTAGGAACATTTCAAGTACACCTAGGAGCATTAGCATGGATTCTGCACACACTGAAACTAGTGGAATGCATGCTGAATTTGATCATACACCAGTAAAATGGAGGAGTTTGACTGATATTCTAGCAAAATGCAACAATTGCATCATTGACCTTGAAGACTACAATGAGACAGCACAAGATCAGTCTTGGATCAATGCAATGAAAGATGAGTTGAAAATGATTAAGAAAAATAAAACTTGGGAGTTGGTGAGTAGACCAGCAGATAAGCCTGTAATTGGTGTCAAATGGGTATACAAGACAAAACTCAATCTCGATGGCTCAGTTCAGAAGAACAAAGCAACGATAATGGCTAAAGGGTATGCACAGAAACCAATAGTGGATTTTAATGAAACATTTGCCCCCTGTTGCAAGACTTGACACAATTAGAACCTTGATTGCTCTAGCAACTCACAAAAGTTGGAAATTATACTAGCTTAATATTAAATCAGCCTTTTTAAATGGTTTGCTGCAAGAGGAGGTCTATGTAGAACAACCAGATGGTTTTTTCATTGAAGGGCATGAAAACAAAGTGTATAAACTACATAAAGTATTATATGGATTGAAATAGGCCCCTCGAGCTTGGTATAGTGAGATTGATGCATATTTCAGTGAGGGTGGTTTTCAAAAGAGTCAAAGTGAGGCCACATTTTATACAAAAACCAAGAGAGGAAAAGGAATACTCATTGCAGTCATATATGTTGATGACATAGTGTATACAGGAAATGATGATGAAATGTTGCATTGGTTCAAGGAAGATATGATGAAAAGTTATGAAATGACAGATTTAGGTTTGCTACATCATTTTCTTGGAATGGGAGTAATACAAACAAGCTCCACCATTTTCGTGCACCAGAAGAAATATGCTTTTGCATTGCTGGACAAGTTTGGCTTAACCAATTGTAATCTAGTTCTCACACCATTAGTTGCAAATGAGAAATTCAGCAAAGAACATGGAAGTGGAGCTGCAGATGAGGAGATGTATCGAAAGGTAGTGGGAAGTCTTCTATACCTAACAGCTACAAGACCAGATATCATGTTTGCTGCAAGTCTACTGGCAAGGTTCATGCATTGTCCCACAAAGAAGCATCTTGGTATAGCAAAAAGAGTATTAAGGTATGTCAAAGGTACCTTTGACTATGGAATAGAATATGTCAAGGGAAAACAAATTGTTTTGGTAGGATATTGTGACAGTGATTGGAATGGTTCTGTGGATGATATGAAAAGCATATCTGGATATGCTTTTAGCTTTGGAAGTGGAGTGTTTTCATGGGCTTCGGTTAAAAAAAATTGTGTAGCACTTTCTACAGCTAAGGCAGAATATATAAGTGCCTCAGAAGCAACAGCACAAGTTTGTGTTAGAAGATTTTGGTGAAATGCAAATGGAAGCTGCACCTTTATACTGTGATAATACCTCAGCCATTGCCATCACTAGGAATCTAGTCTTCCACCAGAAAACTAAGCACATTGACAAAAGGTACCACTTCATCAAAGAAGCCTTACAAGATGGAATTGTAGACTTGTCATATTGTGCTTCCAAAACACAAATTGTAGATATATTTACCAAGTCTTTACCAAGAGACAGGTTCAATTATTTGAGGGAAAAGCTTGGAGTTGTTTTAGCACAGAGGTTACAGGGGAGTGTTGGAATATAACCTGCTGTGCTAACATGGAAACTAATCCAAATGTGGATAAATGAGGCTTCACATGTGCATTTCACAGTGGCTCATATGCCACGTGTAATAGAACTACCTAGAAGAAAGAAAGTTTGAGTGCGTGAAAGTGTGAGAGAGAGAAAATATAGATTTATGCTTTATAACAAATTAGCAATTGTTACATTTATGATGTAAGCCAAAATATCTTTGTTTTCACAATTACATTGAAAATGAAATACACAAGCTGAGCTCACGTTCTTTCTTTCCTCTAACTTTTCTATCAAGAAAGTATCTTCTTTATTACAAAAATACACCAGAAAAATACAATTCTTCAAGCTCCATTAACAGTTTAAAAAATATATGGATACGTGGAAGGCATTTGAAGCAATTTGGATCCCCATGTTTCATAATGTTTATCTATATATATATAACATAATTAAAGAGTCCCATTAGGTTTAGAGGGAATAAAGTTTGTAATTTTATATATATAGACATATAGATATAAAATGCGGGACCGATACTTTGAACAATACTTGAAGCAATAATTGGATTCCTAGTCAGTTTCCTTACTATAAATATCACTGCATGGGGTAACATTTTCTCATCAAATCTTAGCTTTGGTGGTGGTCATTGAAAATATATTCTTCAACTAAAGTGACAAGTATGGAAGCAAGCAAGAAAGCTCATCAGGTGATGATCATATGGAAGTTGGTTGTTATGATGGCGTTAGCTGCCTTCAACTTCATCAGAGTCCCCATTATGGGAGACGATTATTCTCCAGTTGGTGAGTTTGGTAGGGGGAGTCACAAAGAAAACATGCGCAAAATGCAAGCATTCAAGGCCTCACTCATGCGCGATGGCCGTGGCTTTGTCTCTCATAGTTCTGCTGCTCCTCACAGTCAGCCTCAGCCTCAGCTTCCCAAGGTACGTCATGTCATTTTATTTTATTTTTGCGTATGTAACATAGTTTAGAATTTTTAAATAGTATAATATGTTCATTCAATAATGCAGGACTGGAGGAGGAGTAGTGCTGCAGCACGGGTGTACTACATGTCAGATTTCGGTGGTGATCCGACAGGAGTAAAGGACAGCACGGAGCATATTCAAGTGCTTGGCGGCTGCAGGACAAGGACCCACTCCAGATGCTCAAAGGATAATGTCGAGTGTAGGAAGTGGACCCAGCCAAGGGAGCTTGACGGCTGGTGTAACACCCCGTCCCAAAGTACAACGGAAATTTTTCAACTTTGACCGATGTTGACCGTTGACCGTTGACTTTGACTTTAATCGTTGACCCGAATGGGTCAAAAGTTAACTTTTTGTTTCGGTTGGAATTCTAGGTTGACTAAGGTACCGTTACGAAGTACACGTTGGCACGAGTTCGTAGACTAGTAGCACGTTGAAAACGGAGCTACGGTTTGAAAGTTATGAGCAAAACAAGTTAAGGTCCAAACTGTCCAAGGGGTGTCGGAGTTGACTTTTTATTCATGCAAAGTTGAGCTTTGACTCATGCGTGGTTGTAAAGTGTTCATCGATAAGAGTCCGTAGACTAGCGGCACGTCCGATTTGGACATGTGGTTTGAAAGTTATGGACCTGTAGAGTTTTTCAAATACTGTATTATTTTAATATTATTTTTTAAACGTGTAACGATGTGCCACGTGTGACTTAATAAATGTGATCATGTGTCACCATTTTGAGATGCCACATGTCAACCATGCTTAATACCAAATTATGTTATTATTGTTATTTTATATAATAATATTATTTTTAATATTATTTAATTAATTTTTAATTTTATTTTATTATCTTTTTTCTTTTTCTTTTTCTTTTCTTCTCCCCACATGTGGAAAAAAGGGGGGGACACGGGGGGAATTTCTCTTTTCTTTCTTCTTCTTCTTCTTCTTCTTCTTCCTCCTTCTTCTTCCTTCCCACCGGCCATCTCTCTCTCTCTCTCCCGTGTTCATCTTTCTCCAGCCACCACAAGCTACACGCACTGGCCACCATCCAAGACCACACGCCGGCGAGCTCACCAGGCAAATTTGGCGACCGGTCGGCCAGCGACGCGCCCAGATCGGGCCTGTGAAGTCGGCGGCGGCGACGGCTTGAAATTTTCCGGCGATTCCGCCGTATTCCGGCCAACCCAGTCCAAATTAAACCTCCTTTCCCCTTATTTTGGGTCTTCTGATCCCAAATATGGCCTCCTATTTCCAAAATTCGAAGTGGTTTGTGAGATGCGAAGGAATCAAGATCGGCCGAAGCTTTCCGGCCACCACCGGCGGAATTGGGGTCGATGGAGACTGGTAATGCGATGTTCGTTCCACAAGCTTCGATTCGGTATATTATTCGACAATTTTGGTTAACGTTTGTGTTTAACCACCACAAGCTTGTATTATTTATCCAAATAAAATATTAATTTATTTGACTGTGTGTGAATTGTGTTCTAGGAGCACGGGTGAGTCGTGGAATTGATCCCATGGTGGATCTTAGGTTAATTGCGTGCTCCAGGTGAGTGACCCACCTTTAAACCTATTTTGGGCTAATTAATTATATTTAATTGCTGTTAAATTGATATCTGGAAATTATGCTCATGTGTGGAATTTAAATATAATCGGGAACAAAATATTATTTTATATATATATATTTTCCCATTGCTGCTAAATGGAATTTTGGGTTACTAAGAATTTCCCGATTATTATTATTGTGATTTAATTGTATTTATTACACATGAGCAAGGTATTTTCGTAAATTAATTGTGTCTGGATTTTTAATATTATTTTTGGGCATAATTGGTTTCAATATTTTAAAGAAATTATTTGTTTAATTGGTGGTTTAAATTTTTTTATAATTATGCCCGTGGTATATTATTTGTTGAACCTCGTGTTACAAGAAAAATTATTGTTTTATCGTTATTGATGGTTTCGTATCGGGTTTGTTAAAGGAAAATATGTGGGATGGTAAATTTGAAAATTTGTATATTTCCCACGGTGATTTTGGAAAATCAGTACGGTTATGATTAATTTAATAATTAAATTAGACGCACTCATACAGTATTGGTGTTCTGGTGTATATGTGGTTTAGCGTGCAAGTATTATGTCTCCCGTGAGTTGCCATTGGACCGAGGGCAGGCAAGTCTTATATATTGCGCATCAGCCGCCCCCCTCCTTGGCCGGGATGACGGTTTCAGCAGCAGTACTGTCGGGACGCCGAAGTGCCGTTTGCAAGTTTCTCTCTTTAATCTTCCCGCCAGTCGGTGCTCGGGACGCTAGGTATCGGAGGGCATCATCGGTATATGGTGTGGTGCGTCAAGTGTAAATTTTCAAATAAAATTTCAAACCCCAAAGTGTTCAAAAATTATTTATTATATGTATTTACATTTTAATTACATTTGGGGTATTTATTTATTTGTTGTTTATTAAATTATTTGATTCCTTGGTTTTCGGGAATTACGAATATCGGGTTTTATGAAAATGTTTTAAAAGGCGAACATTTCTAACGGAGTGAATAGTGAGGGATTTGAGAGAAAATATTACTTCAATTATTTATTATTATTTATTTATTTAATTGTTGGTATTAATTAAATCCCTTTATTTGTTATATTATTAATATTAAAAGTGTTCAGTAGTTATTATTTATGCACTGATTTACTGTTCTTTTGGAATGCTGTAAATTTGTGGAATCAATTTGTAGTATTGTGGGAGGAATAAGGGGATGAATATAGAAGTGTGTTTTCAGTGCAAGTAATTTGTGGTAAGTCCTACCCTTAGGGAAGGTGCTGCCGGATTTTCCGTTGGAAGGTTCGGTGGTATTTCCCTGGGATCAAGGCTTGTCTAGGATTCCGGGAAGGAATTCTGGATGGGTCCTGACAGCTGGAGTCCCCAATAAAGCTGGGATGGCTGATTTTCAAGGTGGTACTTATAAGGTCGGCAAACCTATCCAAGTACGGCCTGGAGGAAACATTGTGGTACGTACGGTAGCTAGCTCTTCCATTCCATTACAAAATTTTTTTGCTTAATTACTAACATCTAACTATAAATTTGAAAACAAAAAAAAAATAATAATTTCTAATTGAAATAGATTAAAGACGGAACGATCCTAGCCTCAGATGATTTTCCTGAAGGAGGTGCTGTGATCGATGCATCGCCTCAACAAGCACCGCCAGCAGAAAACACAAAGAGCTTCGTGGATGATATTGAACCCGCATAGCTTTCTCCCGATCCATCATCCTTCAGCTTCGAGTGCATCACCTTCCAAAACATCATGATCAACTCTAACCACCGGGGTGCAGGCATTTCTCTTTCAAACGCCCTTAGAACCAGCATTGAAAATGTCTACGTTGCCCATTTCAGTACTACCAGCATCAACATCCACCCCTTTGGCTCTGAAACCTACATTAGCAACTCATTCCTCGGCCAGCATCCCACCACCGGATGTGATCCTCGCGATGGGAACTTCATGGGCATCGCCATTAACCTCTCCGGCACCAACAATGCTATCACCGATGTTGTCCTTTTCTCTTCTGCCGTTGGGGTAGATGTATCCAGCCATGCTAACACTCTCTCTAGTGTACATTGCTACAACAAGGCCACTAGGTTTGGGGGCACCGGTATTTATTTGAGAAAGTCGGGTCAGGATGTGGGTCGAAATCGAATCATAAATTCTTATTTGGACTATACCGGGATCGTTGCTGAAGACCCTCTCCAGCTTCACATTTCCAACAATTTCTTCCGTGGTGATGCTTTTGTGGCCCTTAAATCCATAAAAGGTGTGGTCAGTGGGTGAACATTGTTGACAATACCTTCAGTGGGTCCAACAAAAGAACTGGGATTGTCCAATTACAACAATCAAATGGGCCTTTCAACAAAATTAACCAAGTTGTTGTGGATAGGAGCAGCGTTACGGGAATGAGCATGAAGGCCACCATTGCCAACGGGGCTGCTCAAGGGAACGACACCTCTTTTATGCTTGATTTCAATCCCGTTCTTCTCTTTCCAAATTGCTTTACGCATGCCCAATACTCCTTGATTGCCACCAATGGGGCTTTCCCTAATCATGTTCTTCGCAGTGTGTCCAACAACCGTGTCGTGGTCTCCACCAATGTGCCCGTTTTGGCCACGGAGTTTCCCACCATGGACCAAAACTAAACTAAATTAGCTTTTTGGATTTTGGACCCTCCTAATATATAAATTAAATAAATTTGGTTTTCCTTTCAAAGCCTAAGTCCAATAATGCGTCCAAGATCTTTGCTTACTGATCAGGGGGTTTAAGAAAGTAAGCATCTTAGGGCTTCTTTTTTTTTTTTTTTAATTTTTGGGATTGTGTTATACAATTTCTATATATTTTTGTTTTTATTGGAGTGTATTGTATTTTACTACTATTACTTCAAATTGTTTTTTTTTTTTTTTGTCTTTGGCCTAACAGGATTGTATTGCATTAATATATGATAATATTTATGATTATATTGTACTTTTTGAAGAGTTCTATTTTTCTTGGCGTTGAATTCTCATTTGCTAATTGTTCTTTTTGTTTGCACCTATTACAAAATATTATCATATTATACATATTATTGTTTATAAGGATAATTAAAGTAACAACAATATATAAAAGTTCAATACAGTAAGCGTACTTAATAGATTAAAATTTATAAAAAGGATTGATAGTAATTTGAACCTTTGATTTTTAGAGTTTTATAATTAGGTCTTTAACTTTTAAAAGTAGAGTTTTAGATTTTTAATTTTTCAATTTGTTACAAATTGGTCGAATTTCCAATTTTGCACCATAAATTAGTAATGATTCTATTTTCAAACAATATAAAATAAAAATTAGAACCAATTTTGTCTAGAAATTTATAGTAGAGCCTGTGAGGAAAGAAATTAGGATGTTTATGAAGTTTATGAAAGCTATATCCTAAGCAAAACTATCATCAATTTGTTTTAACAAATTGGAGATCCTGCCGTAAGTTGAAAAATTGATTGTTTGAAGGCTATTTTGTAAAATTTAGGGTTCAAATGCTAAAATTTAACAGTGAAAAGTATCAAAATGCAATTAATACTATATAAAATTATATCATTATCTTCGTTTTATTATCCATGATATTGATAGTGGTTTTCTTTGTTATTTTCAACATTATAAGTATTAATCAATTAATCCTACCTCTTCTATATCAATTTTTTTCTTTTTTTTTTTTTTTTTTTTTTTGGTTGGTTATCAATCAACCCCTTTATTGTGTTCAACTATATGAAAGTTTCATTAAGAATTTAATCAAGTATCATGCTATTATTACTAGATAAGTATTGCATGTGACAATTCAGACATATTATCTATTCAACTTATTGACCTATATAAAATATATCGAAGTGCAATTAATCCTATACTAAAGTGCAAATATAATATATTGCATGTATCGATTTCAAGCATACTACAGTGCAATTAAACTTATACAAAATGTACCATCGATTTCATTCCATTATAAATGATATTCAAATTGTTTTTCTCTGTTGTTTTCAACATTTTGTTATCAATGATATTGCAATCTATAATTTACAAAACTATAAACCAAGTCCTCTTACTAGGACTTCTATCAAGATTACAGAATATATGCATAGTTCATACAAACCATATAAGGTGTATAATATTGATATATTGCAATATATAATTTACAAAATTGATCCAATGTACAACGAACTAAGTTTGAGACCAATCTTTTTTGGTAACATATAATTCAATTGCTATACATTTCTAGAAAGTTTTCAATACAACAACCAGAACCTTGATTGAAATTCTATTCATTCCACTTAATATAAGTTTGAATTAATATGGTTGTTTACATCTGTTTTTATTGGTGAAATCTAATTCCATTAAACACTTAAATTAATATTAATATATTTTTAAAAATAATACTAATATTATTTATGGCGAATAAGATTTACAAAAACATGTACCATGACTTGGTAGAAGTCCTATAGATGTTGCAATATGCAACGCCCCGTGACTTGGTAGACAAAAATCCTAAAATCTTAGTGAGCAATGAATAGCTTAGGCCAATTTTTTTTTTTCTTTTTTTTCCACTAAATCTGTTTTAAATATATTTTATTACATTAGACCTTAAAATGTATCATGTTTAATTATGTGATGCAAAGTACCTGTTTCAATTTTAGCAAAAATTAATCCAAAAGGAAAAAAAAAATCTCAAACAAACTTTTAGCATAGTTGAGTCAATCCTCGTATGGGGTTCTACAAAGAGGACAAGAATTGCTCTTATGAAACCATTGAAGACTACAGTCTTCATGGAAAGCATGTTTGCAAGGCAATCCAAAAAGCACTTTCCAATCACACATCTCTTCCAAACATATGCAACGACTTCCCAACTCTTTCTTCTCATTAACAACAATCTTTGAGTTTTCATATACTTTTCATTGTTTTTCTCACGGATTATGTCTACCCCTTCAACAATGTGGATCTCAACATCAGCAAAAACATCATACCCCATATTCGTATTCAATGTCCCTGCAATGGCCGCAACTTCTTCAACGAGCTTTCCAACGTCCGTATATGGAGGGCTGTACCCTAACTCTTCCGTGAGTTTGTACCAAATATGGTTTTTGAAACACAAAGGGTCTTCAAGTATTTCATGGGAAGGGAATCGTATAGGTATGTTGCTCCGTGGAGCAATGGGATGTGAAGAACTTGAAACAAGACCTTGGCTCGATCGAATCTCTTTGATGCCATATTGCTTGAGAGAGATGTTTTGGAGACTTGTATTTGGATGTGTAAACAATGTATGAGGACGGTGTCCCTGCACATGGAAATTGATAGCCATTGTCAATGTAAACCCAAGAAAATCAAACTGTAAAAAAGATTTAGGAAAAAAGAAGAACTGGAGTAGACACAAACTTTGGATACTGGCATATATATGTTATACATATTTGTGTATGTGTGTATATACAACAAAGAGAACTAAAACTTGAAAAGGAAACCTATATATATTTTGATATTTAAAAGGATTCCTATTTTCATTAGAGAAGGAATCCTATTTGGATTCGAAATTGAAAAGGAACAGTATGAATGGCGTTTTATGATTTTATATAACCTATTTAAGACCAACATAAGTCCTTTTATGATTATTGTTGTTTAACAAATGTATATATATTTTTCTACTTTAAGTTATTTTGACAAAAAAATAATAATATTAATTAGAACTTCTAAGCTGTAACGAATTTCATTTAAGAAAAGAAATCCTTTTCTCTGCTTAGAAAACTTTATATTTTTTTTATTACTTCAGCAAATCGACAAAATTAATTTTGGGACTACTTCTAGACATTTTGTACTTTTCTTTTATTTAAAATAAATTAAAATATATGTTTATTAGTTTTTAGTATCTGGTCACATGTCTTAGAACTTTTTGATATAAAACATGTTTTAGATTATTCTCAGTGAGCGCTCTTTTGCTATTTTTCACATTGTTTTTGTTTTTAAAAGCAGAGCAACTTTGCCTAAAAACAGATCTATAAGAAAATGGTCTTTTACCGAAGAAAGTTTTACCGACGAAAAAGAATATTGTCTCAAAAGACACATTTACTGACAAAAAAAGTAGTTCTCGATAAACATTAGACTTTTGGTGACGAAAAAAATCCGTCAGCAAATGATATATTTTTGGCGATGAATAAAAGCTTTTGCCACTATTGGATTAATTTTTACCAATGATTTTACATTATTGTCTGTAAAAAATTTCTATCTACCAACGAAATATAAATTCGTCAGAAAAAGTTAAAATATTGTCGGTAAAAATATGACATTTACCGACCAAATTGAAATTAGTTGGTAAAAATTATATCTTTTAGCTGCAAACACCACAATATTGTCGGTAAAAGATAAAATCCCAAGATGTATATTTTTGAATTATTATTATTATTATTTAGCAAATCTATGTATCTTATTTTTTTGTAATTAATATAAATTATTTTCTATCGTAATTTATATCTAATTTGTCACCTTCTATGTACCTTAGTATTTGTGTGATGGGATAAACTTTTACCAGCAAATTTAGAAATTCCTTGTTAGATGTCACTTTTGCCAATGAAATTTAATAGTTTTGTCGGCAAAAGTTGGGAACTTTTTATTTCAAAAAATTTATTGTTTGAGAAAAATCTTATATATTTAATTATTTCATCTTCTACACATGGTTTTTTGGCGTATATGTGCAATTTTTTTATGCTAAAAACAAATTAAATGCAATGTTTATTAGCTAATATTATAATTATGTGTAACTATATATATATACACACATATATATATTATTATTAGTAGTAGTATTTTAGAATTTGTAAGATACAAATTAAATTAAAAAGCATACATGTAAGTTAGTTTATACCTTAACTTACAAATAATTGTTACATTCTAAATAACTTCTTCTTCTTCTGTTTTATTGGTAATGGAAAAAACATTTGGGAGAAATGTAGTTTTTGGGAAATTTTCATATATTTCATTTTTCTATTCTGGTTTGGGTTTTTTATGATACGCATATGTAAATGATTTATGTTAAAAAAAATTAAATGAGCTGCTTAGCAATTAGTTAGTATTATAATTATATAAAACCATTTATATAGTATTGATATTATTGTTTTTATTAGTAGTAGTATTATTTCATAATTCGTAAGATATAAATTGAATTGATCCAATATTCATATAACTTACTTTTCATCTTAGTTTATAATTAATTTTACATTTTATGTTATTGGAAATTCTATGGTGAGGACGGTCCGCATGAGGACCGCAGTATTAGTGACAGTTTTTCATAATATTAACGACGGTTTTTTAGAAAATCATCACCAATAGTATGAAAAACTATCACTAATACTGTGGTCCGCATGAGAACCGTCCGCACCATAGACGGACTGTTTATGTTATATTCTAATGGTGGAGAATACATATATTTATTATATTTTACATATTAAGTTTTAGCAAACATTTGTTGATGACATTTATATTTTATTTACCTAGTAAAGGTATTGCTTTTTTATTCCTTTTGGATGCATTTATAGAAAACTGAGAAGGGAAAAATATTATTCAGCTTTTGCTGACGAAATATATTTTCCTTGGAAAAATTACTATTGCCGACAAACTAATAAAATTGACGGTAAATACTTGGGACTTTTGGCGAGAATTTTGACAATTCGTCTGCAATAGTAAAACATTTTGGCTCCCCATATCCCGCCACACGGTCCCGCCAGTTTTGAAATGAAAAAATTAAAACAAAAAAAAAAGAAAAAAAGAAAGAAAGAACAATTAATGAGTCCATTATTTTTCTCTCTATATCCGTTGCATCTCCTTCTCCTTACTCTCTATTTTTTTTTTTTTCTTTTTCTTCTGTCAAGATCCTCCACCGCAAACCCATTTTCTTCCTTCAAAAATTGGGTCCAAGCAGGTCAAAATAGTAAGCTCTCTGCATCTCCAAAGGTTGAAGCAAGTCAAAATGGTTTTTATTGAAGCAAACCCTTTTTTTTTTTTTCCTCTCTTCTCTTTGAATTTCTCTTTGGATTTCTCTTTGATTTTCTTTTTTTTTTTTTGTTCCTTTTCTGCTGGTACTGATCGCCGGTTGTTGCTGTTCTGGTCGCCGATCTGGTTGTTGCCATTCTGCAGGTCGATGTTGTTTTGTATTTTCATCATTATCTTTTCAAAAGTTTCCATCCAATTTTGGGATTTTGGAATTCTGGCTGCCTTTCTTTCTTTTTGCTGAATATTTTATGGCTAGCTTTTGATTTTTCTAGGTTTGCATAATATTTGCAGATAATACTTGGGTTTGCGAATTTCTATTGTTTATTTGTTTAATTTGTTTATCATAATATATATTTGGTTCAAAAGGAGGTTTGGCACTGAAAAGCGTTTGATTGGTAATTGAAGGTTGGAGTTTCAATTCAGTCAGGTTAGTCATTTCTTCAAAATGTAATATTTTTTTTTTTTTTTGAGCTAATTTCGGTTTTCAGTAGATCTTTAGCATAGATAGATGTTAGTGTATTGTACAATTTAAGTACATTACTATTTTTGATATCTTCATGTCTACTTGTGAGGTACCTCTCTGCTTGCGGTACATTCCATTACATCCTTTCATATTTTTGAGAAAGCTTTCTTTATTTGGGTGCAGCTTTGTGTTCGTTGTATAACCATGTATAGCCACATAAGAAAGCTTTCATATTTTTGATATCTGTATAACCAACTCTATATATAGATATGATGTTGATATTGTTGGCAAAGGAAGGTTTTATTTTTCTTTCTCTCGATTTATATATATATATATATATAAGTCTAAAGCTCCGGTGGAAGTTTATGCACAAGTATTATCTCGGCTGTGGCTATTGTTGGTAGCTGGCTAGTGGCACATGTGATGAAGTTGGAAGAGTTATGTTGTTGTTTAGAGAGAGTGAGTTGTAGTTGCTTGACTTGTTTTTATGTATAAGTGATTATAATTCCATATTATCTATAAGAAAAATGCTACCTTGTTGATCAGCTATTAAATTTTGCATGATCCAACAGCAGTATTTTCAGCTGATGATAATTGTGTATATGTCATAATAAATGAATACCATCCATTAGGAGAATAAAATGTCAAATATAGTGACATATAACAAAAGTACATAATAACAAAGCACATTAATATACGTACATCTAATCATTAATTAATTGACTTAACATTCAATTCAAATCCATATTTTGCCAGTGCAAGAAACATCGAATTGCTCTTATCTGTTAACTACTGAAGAATAGAGATATAGATTACATGATTAATTACATGGTCAAAATTTTTCTTTTTTCTTTTTTCTTTTTTCTCTCTTTTTTTTATAAAGTAACAACATTAAACCTATTCAATCAAATAGATACAGAGGAATTTAGTGGATATAAGAAAAACTTTGTCTTACATAGATCAATGTGTGGTTATATATATATATATATATATATGTACGGAAATTCTATGGTGAGGACGGTCCGCATGAAGACCGCAGTATTAGTGACGGTTTTTCATAATATTAACGACGGTTTCTTAGAAAATCGTCACCAATTCTATGAAAAATCGTCACCAATACTGTGATCCGCATGAGGACCGTCCGCACCATAGACGAACTGTATACATGTATATCTATATATATATACATGTATATATATATATATACATGTATATATATATATATATATATGTATGTTAACTTGCAAAGATAAACCCAAAAGGGAAAGTCCCTTCGTTTATCCCTTGTAATATCATTTTCCTGATTACTTTGATCCATCATTCTGTCCTTTACTTCATTAGTCTAACCAAACACAAAGTTAAGGCCTAAAATAAAGTTTAAATATGGATTCTGCCATCTGACACTACTAAGAAGCAGATCCATGTTTTGGCACCTTTAAAGAGTCACGATGGTACTGTGGTGTATGTAGATTTAGACAACCTACATTGTTTGAAAGTTATAAAGAGCTTTCATACTAATCAATTGAGATTTGACAAGCTCCTTGTCTACATGTAATTCACTATGTCAATCTCATACATATGCATTGTAAAACTTATGATGGGCATTTATTTGAGATAAAGGGGTCTTGGTGGCTTCTTCATTTTGTTGGTGATGGTTCTCCGATATATATATATATAAATAATTTATATCCAGCTTGTTGTCCTGTTGCCTATGGTTTGCTAATTCCTCTAATAAGATTTTTTTTACTTGATCATATAACGTCAAAGCTAATTCCCAATTTTATGTAAGTTGCCTTTGTTGCAATATGCACCGGCATCATGCAGTTTGCTAGCGTTTGTTTAATGGAACCACTAACATAGGATTTATATTTTTTTCAGTTGGTTAAGCATAAAAGCACCAAAGAATTGTTTGTGGAAGCGATTGTATTGAAATACATTTTGATTCAAGATTGCCGCAATTTCAGAATTGTTCATAGCAATGTAACTATCTGTCATATTAGTGTTAGAAAGGGAAAAGTGGAAAAGTAGATTGTTAAAAAGGGTTAGCAGCTAGATGTCACTATATTTTCAAAAGCTTAAATAAAAATAGAATTATAATCCTCCTGAGTCACCTTTCACCATCCTTAAGGGACATGTTTGTTCTCATTCTTATTTTTTTTTTATTTGTTTATTTATTTATTTATTTTTATCTCTTTCTTCCCTTTTTGATGCACTTTGTTTTTGTTGTTTATGTGACAAAGGAGGCAATTTTCTGTGTTGGATCATGATGACCTGTTGTGGGTGTCTTTTTTTTAGCTTCTTAACAAATATTTTTTAAGGTTTCTGAAAATAGTATCATGTGTACATAAAAACATTGGTCTTATGGTGGTATACCACATGGTAATCATGATTTTGCTGAGACTGTGGATAAGGTCCATGACTCCAAAAACTTTACCATTTTAACTATACCATAATAATCATATTACCCCATTTCCACCTTTCTTCAAGTCAAAAGTCGGGTTGTCTGCTCTCCTCTTTCTTAATGCTTCTATCCTGAAGCACCATATGGCAGGCAGATCATTGTTTTAAAGACTTATGTTACTAAATGTTGGAGACCTACGAAGCCATTGAATCTCACTCATTCTCTACTCTGTTCTCTCTGTTGCATTTTGTGGTGTGTTGAAGACAAAGAGAAAACTAGCGCTGCTTTGTGAAGTGTAGTGCTACTTGATTAGTTGACACCTAGAGCTCCTTATTCTATTTATCTTTGTCATTATCATGCTTGATTAGTGGATTGTTTCTCATTCTACCTCTTTGTTTTTTTCTCCTGCTACTGGTACTATTTTCTGTCTACCAATGTTGTCTGCCATTTTCCACTGCTGTCATTGTGCATGCTATTGTCTATGCGTTTATGCCTATGCATGGTACCATTTTCTACATGTGTCTACGCAGTCAACCTCTTGTCTCCCAGGCCTCGGTAGATTCAGATTTTCCATAGTTGGCTATATTTGACTTAATTTATTGTTGCTCTACAATTTATATATTGTGTGTGTGAGCATGGGTACATTAATTAATTGCATTTTGTGGATTAGGTGTGGAGCCAAGCAATCTAAGCACTTTCGTCACTAAAACAACCTTTTCGGCTGAAATATGATGGAAATTTAATCATTACCGACCAAAACAGTTTCGTCGCTTAAATCACCATTGCCGACGAATAAACTTTGATGGCAAACTTATTATTGCACACTAAACTGTTTTGTCGCTAAAAATTTCTTTGCCAATGAACTGTATTTTGTCAGCAAATTATTTATTGCCGACAAAATAATTTTGTCGCTAGTTATATTTTCACCATTATAAAAATAGTTTTTCATATGCTATATCTTGTGGCCAAAACCTTTCACCTACAATTTTAGATTCGATGGAAATAGTTTTTAGCGAGAATAATAAATTTTTATCGGCAAAAGTTTTAGCTGGCAAAAATTAAAAATTCCTCGGTAAATACAATTGCAGAGGAGGCATAGGCGATGACATGGGCGATGAATTTATTTTTGTCCGTAAAACATTTACCGATGAATTTTGTGTTTTTGCCGACAAAATTGTTTTGTCAGTAAAAGTTAAATTTCTTGTAGTAAGAGAATCTGTTTAGAAATGAACAGAGGATTTTTTTTTTTTTTTTTTTGTCTTTATCAAGATAATATTATTTCTATAGTAATTTGAAAAATGCCACTCCCACCACGCACCTCTTCCAAACATATAAAGCAGCTTCTCAAATCTTCCTTCTCATCATCACCAAGGAACCGTTCGGCTTTCAACTTTTCAATGGCAGTTTTTGATGTCCCACTAGTAACTTGCTCATCAAGCAATCCATCTTCTTCAACAAAGAAGTCATATTGAATATCTTCCAATAGTACTAAGTTAAATAACTGATAAACATAAACAACTGTGTCGACTATTTGATCAAGATTAACAATCTCTGTATCAGCATGAAAATAATACCCACCGCTAAACATTATTATCACCACCATTATTCACCACCTCCATCATATTCAATCTCCCTGCACACAACACTAAACGGGCGGCAAGCGAAGCATTGGTTATGGATGGAACCCTAAACTCTTAAGAGTGCTGTGAGTTCATCCTGAATATGGAATAGGCAATGCAAAAGGTCTAGGAGAATCTGTTTGGGGAAATTAAATGATGCTTGGAGTGGCGGAACGATGGGATACGAAGAAATTGGAATGACAAGGATTCAGAAAGAGGAAACTTCTTTGTTGTCTCGTTAATTAATATGTATTTGAGACTGACTTGACAACTTGCACTACTACATGATCGCCAAGCCTTTGAGTCCTATAGGGAATTGGAGTTCAAAGATTTATCTACTCCAATTTATATATATATATATATATATATATATATATATATATTATATATACACATTACAAACAACGAACTGCATTTAAAGAAATATGGATTAATTGGATATCAATAAGGTCGCATGCATTATAAAACAAGTGCTTTTAATGGCTAATAAATTAATATATCACAGTTTTTAAAAAATTAATACTCAAAATTCTAATGCTACTCAAAGTCTTCCACCAATATGATAATATATTGTCAAATTATATACGTATATTTTGTTTCTGAGAAAAAAAGGGGTATATTTTGTTACACTGTTTTTTTTTTTTTTTCCCCCTAAATAAATTAGGGAAGATGGATTTCATCGTCATGCCTTAAACCTAAAATTAGAACTGTCATTGGCGGTTATTACCAACTGGGTTGTCCTAAAAGGGACTTGTTGCTTTATTTCAAGTATACCAAATATTAATATCAGAATGCAAAAAAAAAAAATAAATAAATAAAAACAAAAAAAGAAACACAAAACAAAAAACACAAAGGAAAAAAAAGCCAAAAAAAAAAAATTCCAGGTATCTATTTGGAAATGTATGGTTCACATGAACGGGGTCTAATTTATTAAGAAAGAATTGTTAAGTAGGAATTTTACCACATATGTAATTAATTAGCTCAAGTCACCTTTCATACTTAAATTAGTGTGGTCAAAGTGTGGTACTTTTAGATTTTAAATCTACTACACCTGAGTCCATTACCTTGTATATATATATATATATATATATGTACACACTATTGAAAATAATTATTTAAATATCTTGAATTTAGAAATTATAATTAGTTTACTTCTTGCCAATCTACATAGATCTAGCAATGTTACATGTGTTAAATAGTGTTTGTGTTGTATTATGTCTTTTTCGTGTTAAATTTAGTAACTCCGAACACGACCTATTAAGCTTTCATATGAAAATAAATAAATCTTAAACTCATTGATTAAAAAAAATATACTTATTTGTTTGTTTCTAGACTTTTAAAAAAATTAAATTAAAAAATAACAAATTGATATATATTCAAATAATAAATTAAGTATTTTTAATATATAAAACCTGATAATTACAAAAATATTTTTCTTTAATGGTTTTAATAGATTTATAGTATATTATCATGTTTCATAAGTCAAAACTCATTAATTTATTAGATTTTATTGGTTGACACTAATATATACCCTACATGATCTCACAAAATATCATGCAGATTTATATTATGTTATCATGTCTTATAAGATTTTGTCAATCCTAAATTTAGATAGGATACCCTTGTTCAAAAAAATAAGAATACAACATGTACACACACACACATATATATATATACATAACACATTTAACATTTATCTAGACTAATGGTGTTAATTACTTAACAGAATCAAAATTTGACGTAAAACCAACTCAATATTTGCATACCATGAATTCTAAAGAAGCTGAGAATGCTGAAATGAGAAAACAAAAAGATCAGCGAAAAGAGCGCAAGAATTCAGAAGAAGAAAAACAGGGTAAGGATTTAGCAAGTCTCTGCTTATTGATATCCACAATCATCCCTACCGCCATATTTGCAGCGCCATCCAAATCCCCAGTGGATTCGATGACCAAGGCATTGCAGTTTTAAAGGGAAGAACACAATTCACATATTTCATGGTCTATGATTTAATGGCTATCTTTCTTGTCCACTTTCTCCATTGTCGTCCAATTTAATCCCCAGCATTTGGAAAAATTTTTAACTTGTTATTTCACAATGATTTTGACAACCTGCTTAAGGGCTTCTTCTCTTGCCATTGTGATGTGTGCTTTTCAGCAAGGTATAAAGGCAGTACTCTTTACTGGACAATGTTATTTTAATATTCCATTCAAGGCATTTTCAATGTATTTTTGCAGTAAAGAGAAAATGTACTAAAATTTATGTTAGTGTACTAAAATTGTGAAAAAAAACACGAAGGAGCAAATTAAGATATTATTGTTCCTAAAAATGATTGGTTTTCTTTACATATTTCTTCCTTTCATTCTGTTATTTGGATGCTTTGGAACATGTTAGAGGTTTATGTTTAGTGCACTAACCATTTAATCCTATTTTTAGTTCAGAGAATTATAATCTATGCAATCTTAAATTTTGGTAGTTTATGCATTAGAATCGTGGTAAAGATGTATGTTTGTTAACAAAATATTGAAAATCGGTCATTGCTCTGTTTTTAAAAACAGAGCAAGTTTGCATGGTAACAGGAATTTGTTTAGAAATAGACAGAGCATTATTTTGTCGTAATCAACCTAATATTATTTGTATAGTAATTGGAAAAGAGATCAGCCAATGCTGGCAGAAGAAACTCTACTTCTATCATTCCCTAATTTATTAGTCTTAGAATGACAGTATTGGTTCCCTAAGTTTTATTTTAATTTAATCTAAAGAGAATCCCAATTAATATTAGAAAAAGTACAAAGAAACAACCATTAATATATAAATCAATCAAACTTGGCTATTCAATTTCATCTAAAATATAACTCTAGCGATATATTTTACACCCTCTTACTTGGAAGGCAAAGATCTTGAAATGCTTGAATGGCTTGGGTGAGTTTCTTTTTTTCTTTCTTTATTTATTTTTGCCTGAATAAAAGGAAATACAAGGAAAATATTTGAATCCCTTATTTGCATTGATAAAATGAGGTAGAAAGGAAACAAAAGAAATTGGATTTTTTTTTTTTTTAAATTATAACTTGTTTTCTTTTCCATCCAAAATTGGATATCAAGAAGTATAAATGACTATTATACAATATTCTAATTTTTTAGAGTCATAATGTCTTGATGTGATGTTAGAATACAATTTATCACCGCGGCCATTATTTACGGCTTTCTTATCCAATTTATCATGGAAGGCTAAATTCTAAGATTGCTGATACTTCATCCCGAATATGGAATAGGCAAGGCAAAAGGTCTAGAAGAATCTGCGTAGGGAAATAAAATGGATATGTAATGTAGAGGGGCGAAGCAATGAGACAAGAAGAAAGTACGGGAAAGAAAGCAAAGCATAGTGTCCACGCACATGGAGGTTCATAGCCATTGTTGATGAAAGCGGACTTCAGGAGGAAGAAGAAGAACTACTCAAGAAAGAAACAAATTCAGAAGATTAATTTTATTTTAATTTAATATAAAGAAAATCCCAATAAATATTAGAAAAACTAATAACCGTTATATATAAATCAATAGTCAATATTTGGCTTATTCAGTTTCATCTAAAATCTAACTGTTGGGGTGTGTTTTAAACCCTCTTACTTGGAAGGCAAGAATCTTGACATGCTTGAATAGCTTGGGCAGTCGAGTTTCTTCTTTTTTTTTTTTCTTTTTTTTTTTAATTTATCTTTTTTTCCCCTAAATCTGTTTAATATATCCTAATCTATAGACCTTAATATATGTCTCATATTTTAATTATGTTATGCTTCTATTTTTTACTAATGTTGTCTAATGAATTCATCTAATGAAATTGCCTAATTAAACTTATATGAAAAATTATAATATAGAGGCTATAATAATATAGAAATCTCTTATTAGTTAAGGAAAATCATATCTATCGTCCTTAGTTTATTTGCTTATTGTTTTTTCCAATTCTAAAATCAATAATAAAAGAAGGGGGGAAAAAAAAGAAGGGTGTATACATTTACAAACATAAAAGGACTTTTGATCCATATATATTGTTATATTCATATGTTATGTTAGTTTTAACAAAATTTCATCTACAAAAAAGAAAAACAAAGAAACGATAGCAGAGTATGAATCAATCCTCTAATGGGGTTCTGCAGACAGGGCAAGAATTGGTGTTCTCCAACCATTGAAGAATACAGTTTTCATGATAGATATGTTTGCTTTTAGGCAAACCCACAAGCTGCTCTTTCCCACGCCACATCTCTTCCAAACATACGCAGCAATTTCCCAACTCTTCTTTCTCATTAACAAAACTTTGAGCCTTCAATTTTTTGATGGCGGTTCTTGATGTCCCATGAGTAATTACTTCCTCATCATCAAACGAATAATCATCTTCTTCATCAAAATATTCTCCAATAATAATATCCCCATCTTCTACCTCAATCTCATCAACGGTAGCAATCTCAAAATTAACAACAAAACCATCATCATCATCAACACCATCCTCATTCAATCTCTCTGTCACTGCAGTCGCCATTAATGTGTGGCGAGCCGAGCAATGGCAGTAATTCGAGACCTAAACCCTAACACTCTACTGAGTTCATCCTGAATATGGAATCGGCAAAGCAAAGAGTCTTGAAGCACTTGGGGAGCGAATGACGTCGGTATGATTAGCTGTGGAGCAATGTGATCTGAAGAAGAAACTGGAACAAGGCCTTCGCCGGATCGAAGCTCTTCGATGTTGACAGCCATTGTAGAGAATTACACTAATTTATAAAAAGCAGCTGAGAAGAAGAAAGTACTCAAGAAAAGAACACGCTAATTTGAAATTGGCATATGTTACACATATATGTATGTATATATAAAAATATAAGAAACCCAATACCAAAGAAAGATCCTATTTAGATTAGAACACCTTTCCTCTTTTGATTAAAAAATAAACCACTTTGAAAGTCAAGAGAACATGTGGTCACGTATATAATTTCAACTAATTATAAATATATATGTGTACGATCATTAGATTTAGAAATTGTATATTTATTACTAATGCTGCATATTTTTGTTTTTGTTTTATAAAAGATTGTTATTATCTTATGTTAATCAATTTGAGTTGACAATATGGTGTTCTTTTTACTTAATTTTACTCTGTTTTGTTGTTATTGACTTGAAGTTTTTATCTTCAAAACACAACATTATACCAAAGGGGAGTTTCAGCGGTGCATACATCACCATACATGGTAATTATTGCTTAAACATAACTGCTCTGTTCAGACACAGTAACTTTGCTTTAGGGATTTGTTTGGTTATAAACAATTAAAACACTTGTCTCCTAACCAATATAGGCTATGTTACTCTAGTAAATTATCAAATTATCTTCTTAAAAGAACCAATATGACAATAACCACCGGTGATAACACTTTTATAGTAGCTTCCAAACTCTTTCTTCTCATTAACAATGAAACTGATTGAACCTTTTAAATTTTCAATGGCACTTGTCAGTGTCCCACTATATAATAATTTCCTCATCTTCTTCACTAACCAAATATTGTTCAATATCCTTTTTAAGTATTGTGTCTATCCGATTATGATCAAAATTAATTAGAATCTCCAAATAATGCTGTTGAGAAGATCTTGATTAAAACTCTAAAATTTTCTGACCACCGATATAATTTAAAAATATAGTTTATTTCATTGTTTCAAAATACCCAAAGCACCATATTTTAAAAAAAAGAAGAAGAAAAAAAAAAAAGTACTCAGCATAAACTTATGAAACGCATGGCTCACATAATTGAAGGCTAATTTATCAATAAAAAACAGGACAAATACCTAATATATAAATGATTAATTAGCTTAGGTGGCAAATCATACCTAAATTAGTATGCATAATAAAAGGTGCTAGGTGTGCATTTTAAACATAATTTATTACCTTGGACAGTTGGACTACAATCAGGTCCGGTACAATGTATATATATAGCAAATTAAATAATTATCTAATATCTTGAATTTAAAGGTTATAATTAATTAATTAGTTACCAATGTAAAGAGGATACTCTTTGTTAATAAAATATAATGTACAATGAAACATACTTATGTATATTTGAGTTTTGATATTTGTCTCCTCTAGTAATAATCACTATTTTAATTAGGATATTTAATTTTTATTATTTTTATATATGTACACCATATATATATATATATATATCAATTACTTCGTAAAATCAACTTTTGAAGTAAAACAAACTCAATATTCACATACCATGAATTATAGGATGCAAAATCTTGTCACTACTTTATCAAATTTCTTTCCTTTTCTAATATTTCTTTCAAACATATTCTAATTCCTTATCTGGTGATAATCACTAATAACAAGATAGCTTATGTGATCATTATTGAATGACTATTATTAGATTAATTATTTTTTTTGAAAATTATTATTAGATTACTTTTATTATCATTTTTTTATTGGACCCATCACAAAATGACAAAAGACATAATTAAACATCACATACTGTATCTCATCATCAATATGAGATTGTATATATCTTATAAATTATAATTTGATTTAAAATACTTTTATTGATCTATTATTAATTAATTTCATCAAAACAAAAATCTATTATTAATTAATTATATATGCAGATTATATACTATGAACTTAATTAGAGAGCAAGACATATCATATTTCTTACTAATTACTCATTCTTCATTATTACCAAAAACAATGAAAAAAAAAAAAAAAACAATACTCGCTCCTTCCAAAAAAAGTTTATCTTTCTTATTCTCTCCTTTTAAATAATTATCTCGATCAATCCTTTTCCTCTCACCGGTCAACAGTAAGCAGCTTAATTAATTTCCAAAAGTAAAAAGTAAAATTTATTTATTTATTTATTTTTCTCTTTTCGCTGTTTTTCCTTCTCTTCCTATATGAGAATATAAAAACTCACTCTGCAAAACCCATTTTTACTACACATACCGACTCAGCATGAACAATCTCATGCACAGGTATTGGCCTTTCACTTTCTCTATGTGAAGTCCCACATCGGTTGGAAAGGGAAACGAAGCATGATTTATAAGCGTGTGGATATCTTTCCCTTGATAAGCCTTCCTGTGAGGAAACAAAACCGTGAGGGATAGGATTGGGCTCACCACTTAGCTTCCAAAGCGAACAATATCTCGGTTGAGCCTGGGAGGCCCAGGCCAGTGAGACTGGCAGGTATAGAGGTAGAGGTTGGAAGAGGATTCTCCCTAACCACTGGGAGGTCTTTTAAAACCTTGAGGTCTTTTAAAACTTTGAGGGTTGGGTTGTAAGAGGATTCCCCAGTCCCAAAGAGGACAATATCGCATGTGGGTGGTCCGGGCTGTCACAGATGGTATCAGAGCCGAACCCGGATTGCTGTGCCAGCCAGGATGCTGGGCCCCAAGGGGGGAGGATTGTGAAGTCCCACATCGGTTAGAAAGGGGAACGAAGCTGTCACAGATTCCCCAGGCCCAAAGAGGACAATATTGTATATGGGTGGTCTGGACTGTCACAGATGGTATCAGAGCTTTTAAAACCTTGAGGTCTTTTAAAACTTTGAGGGTTGGGTTGTAAGAGGATTCCCCAGTCCCAAAGAGGACAATATCGCATGTGGGTGGTCCGGGCTGTCACAGATGGTATCAGAGCCGAACCCGGATTGCTGTGCCAGCCAGGATGCTGGGCCCCAAGGGGGGAGGATTGTGAAGTCCCACATCGGTTAGAAAGGGGAACGAAGCTGTCACAGATTCCCCAGGCCCAAAGAGGACAATATTGTATATGGGTGGTCTGGACTGTCACAGATGGTATCAGAGCCGAACCCGGATCGGTGTGCCAGCGAGGATGCTGGGCCCCAAGGGGGGAGGATTGTGAAGTCCCACATCGGTTAGAAAGGGGAACGAAGCATGACTTATAAGTGTGTGGATATCTTTCCCCTGAGAGGCCTTCCTGTGAGGAAACAAAACCGTCAGGAGTAGGATTGGGCTCACCACCTAGCTTTCAAAGCAGACAATATCTCGGTTGGGCCTGGGAGGCCCAGGCCAATGGGACTAGTAGGTGTAGGAGTTGGAAGAGGATTCCCTCTAACCACTGGGAGGCCTTTTAAAACCTTGAGGGTTGTATTGTAAGAGGATTTCCCAGGTCCAAAGAGGACAATATCGCGGGTTGTATTGTAAGAGGATTTCCCAGGTCCAAAGAGGACAATATCGCATGCGGATGGTCTGGGCTGTCAAACTCTAAACCACAACTGATGGTATATCTCATTCGAGCTAACTGATAGACAAAAAATATATTTTATAATTAATTTTCAATTAATTACTAATAGATTTAAATATATCTCATTCATTGCATTTAATTTTTCACATGATCAAATACAGATTCATATCTCCAGGCTATCAAATATGAAAATCAATCTTTTTATGTATGGCAGATTAATAATATATCATAATATCATTTAATTTCATAAGGCCAGCATGGTATAAGTAAAAGTCAGAGTTGACCAACTCTTTATCCAAATTAGCAGTTTTTTTTATTTTTTTTTTTGGTCCCTTTTTCCTTTTTAAAGAAAAACATTAAACGAAAGAAACATAATATGAACACATATCATCTTGGATCAAAAGAGCAAGATTGGCTCTATTATCATGTTCTTGAATATAAAAAATAACTTTAAAAAAAAAAAAAGGAAACAATTTTTTTTTTCTTTAAAAAACAATGTGAAGTTGAATAAAAATTACACACAGACTTCAACAAGAACACCCATAATATCATACTATAATCTTTTTAAAGGAAAAAAAGAAAAAGAAAAAAGGAAAATAAATTAAAACTAAAGACAAATCAAGTTATGGAACATCAGCATGATCAGTTTTCATAGCTTCACTTTTCCAAATAAAATCAGAACCTGTCGGCCTATTGGTCACCATGTTTGAACCAGAAACAATATTAGTAGTAGTAGTAGTAGTAGTAGTAGTAGAAACACTCAAATTCTAAATTGCACTAGTTTCTTCAAACCTTGACGATATGTGTATTGCTATCTATGTTGCTCAGACTTGGGTGCGGGAGTCAGATGGACACATATCTAAGAGTCGAATTCATGAATTTTTAAAATTTAAGATACGGAGATACGGATAACAAATATCCAAATTTTAAATACGGATGTGGGGTGTGTTTGAAATGATATTCTCGTTTAGTAATATGGGCATTTTAATCTCTTTAAATGTTATATCTTTTCAAAGTTAATACACTAATAATAAAAAATAAAAATAAAAACTAATAATAATAACAAATTTAAAAGCACCAATTTTTTATCTAATTTTTATTTACTATAAAATTAATAAAATAATAGTAAAAATAGGATAATTAATAGCTTAGGTCTGCATTTTCTTCTCAGTACTTTTAAAATCACATTTCGAAATGTATAGCAGACATATTGGACTCTGCACGTCTCTTCACTGCCCAATGCTTTTCTACTCTTCCCTATGCTTTTCTTCAAACCTTTCTCCTCTCTCTTCTCTTTCCATGTTTCTCCTTTCTCTTCTCTTTCTAGTTCCACCATGGAAGCTTAGCAGGCAGGAAACTCTGTTCTTTCTTTTTATGGCATGGATGCTCGGATCCTTTCTTTTTATATCTCTTTTCCGTCTCTATCTTTTTTCCTTCTCTTTATCAATGCTTTTCTCTCTCTTTTTTTTTTTCTCCTCCATGGATAAAGACTTCATGGAAGCTCTATGAATGTTGATTGTCATGGCGTATCCGTGTCGTGTCGTGTTGACACGGGTGCTTTGGTGATTTTGATGAGTCCGAGCATCACAGATTGCTACATTGATTTAACAAAATTATCTCCTTTTTTTTTTTTTTCTTTTTTCAAATGTGTATATATATATATATGTGTGTATAGTATTGAATGTTTGATAATAAATGGTTAATTTAATTTGTTACAATATGTCACCTATATGTAATTGTTGCATACAATCTCTTACTAACCTGACCGCATCTCATCTATTAATATGTTTAATTTCAAAAGAATATATATATATATATGTGTGTGTGGAAACTCATATTTGCTCAAAAACATTGTTCACGTGTATTCATTTTAACATTCTGTCTATATATACATACAAGTAATTATGAGATAACATTAACAACACTTATCAAAGACCTCTAAGATAACTATTAAAGGTTGGAAATAATGATCATCTAGTTCGGCTGCTTATTATTTTCTGTCCTTTATCACTCTGTTTCGGTTGCTTATCAATACGGGATAACAGAGGATATTCTTTGCTTCATCGGGTTGCCTTTCTTTTATCAATACTAACAGCTGGTAGTCTGTCAACATATATATATATATATTAATACTTTTTAACCTCCAATAACTATTGCTGATTTTTATTTATTTATTTATTTTTGGTGTAAATATAACACTGCATTAATAGTACAAAACGAACCTCAAATGGAAGAATTACAGAGTGGCAAATTCATCCTACAATAGCAGGTCCTTTAATTAAAGAGGTGTCTCTCCTATTTAAAATTCATTAAAAGAAAAAGAAGATCCTATTAAGCAAAAATAAAAAATAAAAAATATTTATTTTTTTGAAATAAAAAAAAAAAAAACTTTATTAAGAAGAACAAGAATACATCTCATCCTGGATTGTGGAAAGCAAGCAAGAAGGTGCGTCCTCTCTCCGAGATTGACTAGATGATAACAATAAAGAATGTCGAGCCAAGACCACCCATAATATCATACGATAATCTTTTTAAAGAAAAATAAAAGAAAAAAGGAAAATAAATTAAAACTAAAGCTTAAGAGACAAATCAAGTTTTGGAACATCAGCATGATCAGTTTTCATATCTTCACTTCTCCAGATAAAATCAGAACCTGTCAGCCTATTGGTCACCATGTCTGAACCAGAAACAATATTATTACTAGTAGTAGAAGTAGAAACACTCAAATTCCGAATTGCACTACTTTCTTCAAACCTTGAAGAAGAAGAATTATTAGAGGCTGAAGTTCCTGCGAGCCGTAATCCCCCACCACCAATATGATTATTCTGAAACCCCTCAAGGTTTAGTCTATCAATGGAAGCTTGTGGATTCATGATAGCCTGCCTCCCCCACCCAACATCATCGACACCAATACCAACGCCACCTCCACTATGGTTGTTGAACCGGTATCCAGCCTGTGTTGGCCATTGATAAGCATTAGGCTTATGTATCATTGATTCCATATTCCTAACACCAATAGACCTATTGAAAGATCCAAAAAGAGGGTAGCTAGATATGCTTGAATATGGATAATAAGGAAAGGGAGGATATCCAAAAGCACCCACATCCATTCCTTGGCGACGTTTCCACAAAGCACGCTCTTGTTTATGAGCGTTTTGATGGCCTCCAAAGGCTTGAGAGTTAGAGAATTCTTTCTTGCAGAAGTTGCATGAGAAAACCTTAGATTCCGATCTCTCCTCTCGGGTTGTCTCGTCCAAAGACTCATCGTTGTTTGCACGAGAAGAAACATGTTGGTTATTCATGGAGTTGAAAAGGTTGAGTTCTAGCTTCGACGATGAACCACCACGAAGCGATTCATCATTGCAGAGATTCAGATCGAGTAGAACTCGAGAACTCAATTCGGGATTTTGGAGTTCCACTCGATCATTAATATCGGAGGAGGATTTGACAAGTTGTTTTTCTTTGAGTTTCATGTTATTCATGATCTTCTTGTTGTGAGCATGCTGATTTTGGCATGGAGTAGTAGTTCCATCAGAGGCTGCAGAGATACTTGAAGCCTCAGAGGAACATGTTTCTCCTCCACCAATTTCTTCCATGGCCAAAAAAAATGAAAACTTGTGTGGGTTTGGAAGAGATTTGGAGAGATTATAGTCGTTTATAATGAGCGTTTGAATTAATACGTTATATTTCATGTTTGGAAAGAAATCCCATTTTGCAGTTAATACCAGCGTTATATTAGCAAAGGATTGAAGTGATGACTAAGGTTGCCGAGATTTGTTCCCATGGCAGCCAAGTCTTACACCTTTTCAATATTTCCATATATATTTTTTTATATATATAATGGCACGTGGCAATAATATGTCATATATCCTCTATGTGTATGTATATTGTTAATACTCTATGATTACGGCTAATTACTTTAATAGTCAAACTTCTATATTAAGCAGTTCGCGTGATATATATGGTGGTCAATGAGTGTAAAAAGGTGCCTTTTATGCACTTTCATATTGGATTTCAAAAATGGAAAGAAATTAAGTATAGTAAAGGAAGAATAATTAAATAAATATTTTAATACCCTAATCATATTGATTCTATGTATTAGCTTTTCATGTCAATTTCTTGTCCAAGTAATTTTTTATTGGACTTCCATCTAGTTTTGGTACACAAGATTTCAAAACGCCCTGATTTAATGAATCATTCTCAAACGTATCGTTTTTATAAGATCCAAAAATGGTTTGGTTATTTATTTCTTTATTTTCCCATGGTTTTTAGGCATTGAGATATACTTATTTTAAATGTTTTATATGTAAATACCATATATAAATCATTATGTGTGATATCTAAATGATACTTCAAATATAAGAATTGCATTTATATGTATATAATTTATTTTTAACACCATGATGTGCTTTGCTAATTAAATATACTAATTAATTGTGGCATCTCAAATTGATCAATTTATATAAAGCATAATATTGACCAAAAAAAATAATATCTACATAATTGAATTAAAATTCCATATATAATTAGTATTTTCACAAATAAAATATCTTTGTTCCACAAAATTTGGTTGAATTAAAACCTTTAATTACATAGCGTGAAAGGATGTCATGCGTCATATATCATGCATGTTTTTGTAAATGTTATTCGCCATAAATAATATTAATATTATTTTTAAAAAAATATATTAATATTAATTTAAGTTTTTAATGAAATCAGATTTCACCAATAAAAACAAATGTAAACAAACATATTAATTCAAACTTATATTAAGTAGAATAAATAGAATTTCAATCAAGGTTCTGGTCATTGTATTGAGAATTTTCTAGAAACATATATCAATTGAATTATATGTTACCAAAAAAGATTGGTCTTGAACCTAGTTTGTTGTACATTGGATCAGTTTTGTAAATTATATATTGCAATATATCAATATTACACAACTTATATGGTTTATATGAACTATGCATATATTCTGTAATCTTGATAGAAGTCCTAATAAGAGGACTTGGTTTATAGATATCTATCCAAGTCCTCTTATTAGGACTTCTATGTTGATTGTCAACAATTTTTTTCGTCTTTTTGGCCTGACAGGATTGTATTGCATTAATGTATGACAATATATATGATTATATTGTACTCTAATTTGAAGAGTTTTGTTTTTCTTGGCGTTGGATTCTCATTTGCTAATCTTTTTGTATTCACACCTACTACAAAATTAAAGTAGGTTTTGAGTAATTTGGACCTTACATTTGTTTTGCTACATATCAAACCCCCACCCTCGTGCCTGTCGAAGGCTTAGGTTTAACAATGCATCCAACATCTTACTGAGGATTAAGCAAGCATTTTAGGCTCTTTTGTTCTGCTGGATTGTGTTCTACTATCTTTATTTTTATTTTTATTATTTATTTATTATTATTATTATTTTTTTTTGATGTGTGAGCGAGAGGAATGGATTGTATTTTATGACCATATATTATATTGTATAAGAGTTGTACTTTTCTTGATGTTGAACACTAATGTGTTTAATCTTTTCATATTTATATATTACAATATTGTCCTATTATATATATATCTTTATTTTTATTTTCATTTTGATTTTTATTGGAGTGTATTTATGGTTTTTTTTTTTTTTTTGGATGTGTGACGAGAGGAATGGATTGTATTTTATGACCATATATTATATTGTATAAGAGTTGTACTTTTCTTGATGTTGAACACTAATGCGTTTAATCTTTTCATATTTATATATTACAATATTGTCCTATTATATATATATATATACAGTCCGTCTATGGTGCGGACGGTCCTCATGCGGACCACAGTATTGGTGACGGTTTTTCATAGTATTGGTGACGATTTTCTAAGAAACCGTCGTTAATACTATGAAAAACCATCACTAATACTGCTATCCTCATGCGGACCGTCCTCACCATAAAATTTCCGTATAAATATATATATCACTACAAAAAAAACAAGTAACACTTACAATTTTCTAGTATCATACTGCATCAGTGATAAAAAAAATTTCTGTCACAATATCATCCTCCTTAGTGACAATTTTCGTCTTGTCACGTAATTTTGTCACTGTAGGCCTAAAAAATTATGGCGCCAAGTTTCCCTCCTTTATTTTCAAAAAAATTGTGATAAATTTTTGGCTTTGTCACTCAAAATGCTGAAGTTGACTGTCCAACCAACATTAGTTACAAGAAAAAAATTGTCAGTATGTGGATTAAAGCCAAAACGCAGCGTTTTCACATCCATAACCTCATTTAAGTCCAAAATAGTGTGTTTTTGAGTAATGTAGGATCCTAGAATTTTTTCTAACTGTTATTGCCCTCTTCACTTATACACACCCACCCACACAAACATAAACCTTCTCTGATTTCCCTTCCCCAAAGTCTCCGTATGAAACCCCAAAGATCAAAATCAGCTTCCACAAAATCACTCACCTACTCAATTAGCTAACCCCCTCAGTCCAATGTGCAATAGAAAACAATGGCGGAATCGTCTTCGCAACTACACTGGAGGCCCAGAACCTTGAAGAAGATCTCCAAACTCTTAAGCATTATCGCTCCGACATCGAACGCCAATCTAACTAGGGAATTTTTTTTCTTTTAAGTCTCTCAAAAACTTTGCCCCTGCCCTCAATCGAGTCTCTCACGGCCTTTACAGAGGAGTACCAGACGTTCCTCGTCGATGGCTTTTGCCGAATCCTCGAAGCCCTCGTAGACTTCAATGGGTTTTCGATGGAATCCGTCAATGGAATCGTTTCTTTGACTAGTAGTGCGAACTCAGAAGATGTACGGGGTGAGAAAGTTGATAAATTGCCTAACCCGGCCTGGGAGGTATTGGGTAATTGAAATTCCTCATGTTTTTGCTATTTTCTGCATGGATTTGCCCTTTTCTGTGTGTTATACAAATTGTTTCTGGTTTGCATATTGCTGGTAGATGTAAATTTTCTGGTAATTGAAATTCCACCTGTTCACGGATTTGCGTATTGCTGCTATTTTTGGCTTTCTGAAATCTTATAAGCTTTATTAGATTAATGAAATTGATTTATATTCCTCTGCTCTTCTATAGAGAGTTTTTTGTGTTGCATGTTTTTTTTTTTTTTTTTTTTTTTTTTTTTTTGGGTGTGTGTGTCCCCCGCCGCCGGGGGGGGGGTTTGTGTTGTGGGTGTGCTGGTGGTGGGTGAACTCTTCTACTGGGTTTGATGTGCGTTTATTCATATAGAGTTCCTACCTCAATTATAAGAAAAGTCTAGTTGTTATCCTAGCGAGATCAAAATCTTCAAATGTATAATTTGCATTGCTCTGTTAATGAATTGTGGAACTATTTCATTGTTGGCAAGGAAAATATGTACATATGTGTGTGTGTGTGTGTACGTATGGAGAACATTGTCAAGCTTGCACTTTTCAAACTTTTATTCATTTGGTCTTCCTGAAATATTGAAATTGAAATGTGGTATTGGCCAAGGTATATAGGCATAAAATATATAATAATGCAGGTGAGGTGTGGATGTGATGAGGTTAACCCCAAAAACTGCATGAGCCTTGAAGGCCAAGGAATGAAAGACACAAGATAGGAGTGGTACTGCTGGCCGACCCACCATGCTTCTATCTTCTATCTTATTTCACTTTTAATATTCAAAGTACCACACGTTGTATGCATATGTGGATGCTGGATCACTCTATGATGCAGATTTATCTAACAGCATGCTTTGCAGAGATGAGCATAGATATTGTTAGGTAAGAATAAATTCGGGAATACTTGTCTCCTTTCTGTTTTCTATTATTTTGAAGACTTCTTGTTTACATATTCATCCTTTCCATGTTTTACATTTGCATTTGTGATGCAAATCTGCATATCATTCCTGATATGATAGTCATTAAAGATGAGAATGTTTTCAGGTTTGCATTTGTGATATAATTGTAATTAAATTTTTATTTTACTTTATTTGATGATTAATGGGTCCTATACTACTTTGCTTTCTAATACTTCTTTCAGATTAATATATTCCCTTTTGTGGATCACAATCTGGAACTCTATTACTATATTGATGGGGATATTTTAAGGATTGCTGGTAATTTACACTTAACATGTGATATAATTTTTTAGTACGATAAAAGATTTTCTATATTTGTTTATTGCTGTTAGTAGCTAACATTATTGGAGCACATTTTTCATTTTTTTTTTCCTTACTTCGGGTTAAACTTTTTGGCTGAGACTATGATATATACTCTCATTTCCTTTTCTATCCATTGGAAATCTATAAGACATCACTTTATGGTAGTTGTCCAATTTCACATAACCATTTCACATTGTCTTTTATGTTTATTATTATTATTCATTTTAATCATTTAGGTATTTATCTACTGCATATTTGGGAATGTGGGGCTTTTTGTGTGTTAAAAGAAGCTCATGTGGTATTTCCAGAGGATAGAAGGCATTCAAGGAGAATGCTGCAGCATTACAACATCAAGAAGGTTTAGAGGCTAACGAAGCACCATCTCCTTTATTTTTTTCCTCATTTTAGTTTAAGCTAACTGTCACGGGCCTAACTTTTCCAACACTCCCGTGTGGCACTTGGCACCTTCCTTGCTAAGTAAGCTTTGCTCACAAGCTATCAAAATGCGGAAGCTAAGAGTAAGAAAGTAGGAAGTAGGAGAGTTTGAGAGAATGTGGAGAATACTTGTATTGCTAGAATTCTTGGATGTGTTACAAATGTGAGTCCAACCCTTTTATATAGAGGGCTTGGCACGTATCACAAAGATACAAGGTTCTAGATATGTACACATGTCACCCATCTAGTTAGGGTTCTAGATTATTCTAGGGTTATGTACAAGATATTTACATGGAGTATTCTAGAAAGATTCTCATCTATATTAGTCTAGGTTTCTCTTGAATCCTTTAGAATATTCCGGGTTTCTCATGGATCTTCACGGAGAGTGTAGAACTTTCCAGCCAAACCTCAAGGTTTTCACCTCTTCTGGACGGGACGTGACACCCTCCCCCACCTAATCTCGCGACGCCCTCATCGTGTCTTTTTCCTTGAACTTCCGAATGTGGTCTCTAAATTGCCATAAAGCCTCTTCATGCTCCCAACTAGCTTCACTATCCGGTAGGTTCTTCCACTTCACTAGATATTCCGTATAGTTAGGCATTCCTCTACGTTGTATGATCCGATCTACAAGTATAGCCTCTACGTCTTTATCGAACGAAGTCACAACCGCCGTAAGTGCCCTCTTTGATTCTCCCCGATTAGGGTCTTCCATGTCTTGATGGTAAGGCTTCAAGACACTCACATGGAAAACAAGGTGAATCTTCAACTTAGGAGGAAGTTGTAGTTGATAGGAAACCTTACCCACCTTCTTCACAATAGGAAATGATCCTTTATAGCGTCGAACCAACCCTTTATGTAGCTTCCGTAGGGCCTTGAATTGTTGGGGCAGTAGCTTCACCATGACCAACTCCCCTTCCTCGAATGCTACATGCCTTCTCTTGGTATTTGCCCATTTCTTCATCTTCTTAGATGCCTTGTCTAAATATGCTCTAGCCAAATCGGCTTGTTCCTCCCAGGACTTGGCAAACCTGTAGGCAGCGGGGCTTTTGCCTCCATAGCTTAGGGCTAGGGCATTAGGAGTCATCTGTTGTCTCCCCGTCACGATCTCGAATGGACTCCTATTAGTTGACTCACTTCGTTGTAGGTTGTAGGAGAATTGGGCCACATCCAGCAACTTAGCCCAATCTCGTTGGTTGGCACTCACATAGTGCCTCAAGTAGAGCTCTAATAAGGCATTAGTGCGCTTCGTTTGCCCATCACTTTGTGGGTGGAAGCTAGTGGAGAAGTTTAAATCCGAACCAAAAAGTTTGAAAAGCTCGGTCCAAAACCTTCCAGTGAATCGAGGGTTCTGATCACTTACTATATTGTTAGGTATTCCCCACAGCTTCACCAAGTGCCTTAGAAATAGTCCGGCGGTCTCCTCTGCCGTGCAATCCGTAGGTGCAGGGATAAAGGTAGCATACTTGCTAAATCGATCCACTATGACGATGATGCTACCATAGCCTTCCGACTTAGGTAAACAAGTGATGAAGTCCATTGAAACACTCTCCCAAGGTCCGTTTGGAATGGGCAACGGATCTAGCAACCCTCCTTGTTGCTTTTGTTCTACTTTGTCTTGTTGGCACACAAGACATGCCTTCACATAGACTTCCACATCGTCCCTCATATGGGGCCAATAATATGTGGCTCCTATTAGGGTTAGGATGCGTCGAGTGCCCGGGTGGCCAGCCCACTTGGTGTCATGGCACTCCTGAATCAATTCCTTAGATTCTCGTTCTTGGGCGCATATATATGGTCCCCTATAGTGTAAAGCAAGCCATCTCTTACCCAGAATCGCCTAGTCTTTCCTTCATTGACTAGGGCCATGATGTTCTTGGCTATGGGGTCTTGTGGGAGTCCTTCCTTAATGCGTTCCAGCAAGGTGCACTTGGGCCGACTTATGGATGCAAGTTCGGCCTTTCTGCTAAGTGCGTCTGCCACCACATTCCCCTTTCCGGGTTTGTACTCCATCTTCTAATGTAACTCTGCCAAAAAGTCTTGCCATCGAGCTTGCTTGGGGGTGAGTTTCTTTTGGGTTTGGAAATAACTGGTGGCAATGTTGTCCGTCATAATGGTGAAGGAGCTCCCTAAAAGGTAATGCCTCCACGTGCGCAGGCAATGGATGACCGCCGTCATCTCCTTTTCTTGCACCGTATAATGCCGCTCCTTGTCGTTGAGCTTTTTGCTTTCGAAAGCAATTGGGCGTCCATCCTGCATTAGCACCCCACCTATGGCAAAGTCCGATGCATCCGTATGTACTTCGAATGGTCTTGAGTGGTCGGGAAGGCACAACACTGGTTCCTCCGTGATGGCTTTCTTTAGGTTTTTGAAGGGTTGTTGGCATTTCTCCGTCCAACCTCAAGCTTGGTTTTTCTTTAACATGTTGGTTAATGGGGTAGTCCTCGTCGAGTATCCCTTGATAAACCGTCGGTAGTAGTTGACAAGCCCTAAGAAAGATCTTAATTCATGCACCTTGGTTGGTGGTTCCCACTCCTGTATAGCTTGCACCTTTGCTTCATCCATCGCACATGCAGAAAGCTTTATCGACTACACCATCCAAAGGGACTCCTCGAAGCCAATGGAGAAGAAGACCAACCATGGAAAAGGTGGGGGAGAATCAAGCAAGCCCAAAGAACACAAAAGAGAGGAAAGTGCACACAAACCTCAAAGCTCGAAATGGAAGCCGCCTAGAGAAGGTAAGGATGCTTCCAAATCTAAAAACTCTTGTTTCGTATGTGATGGACCGCATTGGGTTAGGGATTGTCCGAAAAGGAAGGCTTTGAATGCCATGACTACCCAATACGAGGAGAGACAAGAGGAAGAGGCCAACATGGGCTCCTTACAATTGTTGAATGCTATCAAAGCCACTCCTAAGGATTCAAAGAAAGGTGGTCTAATGTTTGTAGAAGCAAAGATTAATGGAGTGCTCACCAAAGCGTTGGTGGACACGGGGGCTACGCATAACTTCCTGTCGGTAGAAGAGGCACGATGACTTGGCATTAAGGCCTTGAAAGAGGGTGGATCAATGAAGGCGGTTAACTCGGCTGCAAAGCCCATCCATGGGGTTGCTAGAGGTGTACAAGCCACCATTGGAGAATGGGTAGGCCAATTAAACTTATCGGTAGTTCCCATGGATGACTTCAAGGTTGTTCTAGGCATGGAGTTCCTAGACCAAGTGGAGGCCTTCCCCCTTCCATTTGCAAACTCTATGTGCATCATGGATGGAAGGATGACTTGCATGGTGCCTACGGAAAGGGCTAGCAAGATGGAGGCCAAACCCTTGTCAGCCATGCAATTTAAGAAGGGCATTAAAAAGGAGCAAAACTATCTAGCTGTTGTTCAAGAGCTTGATGGCCATAAAGACGTCCTAATATCTCCCGAAGTGCAAACGGTGTTACAAGAGTTCAAGGACGTAATGCCCAAGGAGCTGCCCAAGAAACTACCACCTAGGAGGGAGGTAGACCATAAGATCGAGCTGGAACCAGGGTCTAAGCCACCCCCCATGAACCCCTATCGCATGGCACCACCAGAATTGGAAGAGCTTAGGAGGCAACTCAAGGACCTTGTCGATGCGGGTTACATCAGGCCTTCAAAAGCTCCATATGGTGCACCGGTGCTATTCCAAAAGAAGAAGGATGGGTCGTTGCGGATGTGTATCGACTATCGAGCTTTGAACAAGATCACCATCAAGAACAAGTATCCCATCCCTCTTATTACGGATCTCTTCGATCAACTTGGCCAGGCAAAGTACTTCACCAAATTTGACCTTCGCTCCGGGTACTATCAAGTGCGCATAGCGGAAGGTGATGAGGCCAAGATCACATGCATCACAAGGTATGGTTCCTATGAATTTCTAGTGATGCCTTTTAGTTTGACAAATGCTCCTGCAATGTTTTGCACCTTGATGAATAAGCTCTTCCACCCATATCTTGATCGTTTCGTAGTATTATATTTGGATGATATTGTCGTATATAGCAATACTATGGAAGAACACTTACAACACCTTAGACAATTCTTCCAAGTGCTACAAGATAATGAGCTATATATCAAGCTGGAGAAGTGCTCCTTCGCATAAAAAAAAGTTATGTTCTTGGGGCACAAGATCAAAGATGGGAAACTTATGATGGATGAAGCAAAGGTGCAAGCTATACAGGAGTGGGAACCAGCAACTAAGGTGCATGAATTAAGATCTTTCTTGGGCCTTGTCAACTACTACCGGCGGTTTATCAAGGGATACTCGGTGAAGGCTACCCCATTAACCAACATGTTAAAGAAAAACCAAGCTTGAGGTTGGACGGAGAAGTGCCAACAAGCCTTCGAAGACCTAAAGAAAGCCATCACGGAGGAACCGGTGTTGTGCCTACCCGACCACTCTAGGCCATTCGAAGTACATACGGATGCATCGGATTTTGCCATAGGTGGGGTGCTAATGCAGGATGGACGCCCAATTGCTTTCGAAAGTAGAAAGCTCAACGACACGGAGCGGCGTTATACGGTGCAAGAAAAGGAGATGACGGCGGTCATCCATTGCCTGTGCACGTGGAGGCATTACCTTTTAGGGAGCTCCTTCACTATTATGACGGACAACATTGCCACCAGTTATTTCCAAACCCAAAAGAAACTCACCCCCAAGCAAGCTCGATGGCAAGACTTCTTGGCGGAGTTCCATTATAAGATGGAGTACAAGCCCGGAAAGGGGAATGTGGTGGCAGACGCACTTAGCAGGAAGGCCGAACTTGCATCCATAAGTCGGTCCGAGTGCACCTTGCTGGAACGCATCAAGGAAGGACTCCCACAAGACCCCATAGCCAAGAACATCATGGCCCTAGTCAATGAGGGAAAGACTAGGCGGTTCTGGGTAAGAGATGACTTGCTTTACACTACGGGAGACCGTATATATGTGCGCAAGAAGGAGAATCTAAGAAAGGAATTGATTAAGAAGTGCTATGACACCAAGTGGGCTGGCCACCCGGGCACTCGATGCACCCTAGCCCTAATAGAAGCCACATATTATTGGCCCCATATGAGGGACGATGTGGAAGTCTATGTGAGGACATGTTTTGTGTGCCAACAAGACAAAGTAGAACAAAAGCAACAAGGAGGGTTGCTAGATTCGTTGCCCATTCCAAACGGACCTTGGGAGAGTGTTTCAATGGACTTCATCACTTGTTTACCTAAGTCGGAGGGCTATGGTAGCATCATCGTCATAGTGGATCGGTTTAGCAAGTATGCTACCTTTATCCCTGCACCTACGGATTGCATGGCAGAGGAGACAGCCCGACTATTTCTAAGGCACGTGGTGAAGCTGTGGGGAGTACTTAACAATATAGTAAGTGATCGGGACCCTTGATTCACTGGAAGGTTTTGGACTGAGCTCTTCAAACTTCTTGGTTCGGATTTAAACTTCTCCACTAGCTTCCACCCACAAAGTGATGGGCAAATGGAGCGCACTAATGCCTTATTAGAGCTCTACTTGAGGCACTATGTGAGTGCCAACCAACGAGATTGGGCTAAGTTGCTGGATGTGGTCCAATTCTCCTACAACCTACAACGGAGTGAGTCAACTAATAGGAGTCCATTCGAGATCATGACGGGGAGACAACCGATGACTCCTAATGCCCTAGCCCTAAGCTATGGAGGCAAAAGCCCCGCTGCCTACAGGTTTGCCAAGTCCTGGGAGGAACAAGCCGATTTGGCTAGAGCATATTTGGACAAGGCATCTAAGAAGATGAAGAAGTGGGCAGATACCAAGAGAATGCATGTAGCATTCGAGGAAGGGGAGTTGGTCATGGTGAAGCTACTGCCCCAACAATTCAAGGCCCTACAGAAGGTACATAAGGGGTTGGTTCGACGCTATGAAGGACCATTTCCTAATGTGAGGAAGGTGGGTAAGGTTTCCTATCAACTACCACTTCTTCCTAAGTTAAAGATTCACCCTATTTTCCATGTGAGTGTCTTGAAGCCTTACCATCAAGACATGGAAGATCCTAATCGGGGGGAATCAAAGAGGGCACCTACGGCAGTTGTGACTTCGTTCGATAAGGACATAGAGGCTATACTTGCAGATCGGGTCATACGACGTAGAGGAGTGCCTAACTATACGGAGTATCTAGTGAAGTGGAAGAACCTACCGGATAGTGAAGCTAGTTGGGAGCATGAAGAGGTTTTGTGGCAATTTAGAGACTACATTCAGAGGTTCAAGGAAGAAGACGCGACGAGGGCGTCGCGAGATTAGGTGGGGGAGGGTGTCACGTCCCGTCCAGAAGAGGTGAAAACCTTGAGGTTTGGTTGGAAGGTTCTACACTCTCCATGAAGATCCATGAGAAATCCGGAATATTCTAGAGGATTCAAGAGAAACCTAGACTAATGTAGATGAGAATCTCTCTAGAATACTCCATGTAAATATCTTGTACATAACCCTAGAATAATCAAGAACCATAAATAGATGGATGACATGTGTACATATCTAGAATCTTGTATCTTTGTGATACGTGCCAAGCCCTCTATATAAAGGGGTTGGACTCTCATTTGTAACACATCCAAGAATTCTAGCAATACAAGTATTCTCCACATTCTCTCAAACTCTCCTACTTCCTACTCTCTTACTATAAATGAAGTTGTGACAAAAAATGGGCATACACTGACAACAATGAGCCGTAAGTGTGCCCCTTTTTCTTGTAGTGTATATATATTTTGAAGGAAATCATATTATACATTATTTGTTTATAACTATGATGATGATGATAATTTCATATAAAAAATATTTAATAATATTTTATATTTTAATAATAAATATATAGGTGGCTCTCAGAATGTAATAGCTTTAATCACATGCTCGTTGTCTAGTTTAACTGTAAATTGTTTTCTGGTTGATCAGATTAAGGGTTTGTTAGTTGCTAATTTACAATTTTCTTCTTCTCTTACTAAGCGAGAGGCTACTAGGGTAGTACATGAGCTTGCCCATTATGCTTTAGATTTAGTTGATTACAAATTTTGGATGGTCCTTCTTCGCTCTCTAACTTTATTCAAGACGATATGTGTATTGCTACTTTGATTTAATAAAATTATCTCCTTTTTTTTTTCTTTTTTCAAATGTATATATATATATATATATATGTATATAATATTGAATGTTTTGTAATAAATGGTTAATTTAATTTGCTACAATATGCCACCTATATGTAATTGTTGCATACAATCTCTTACTAACCTAACCGCATCTCATCTATTAATATGTTTAATTTCAAAAGGATATATATTAATACTTTTTAACCTCTAATAACTATTGCTGATTTTTTATTTTTATTTTTATTTTTTTGGCTTAAATATAACACCGCATTAATAATACAAAACGAACCTTACATGGAAGAATTACAGAGTGGCAATTTCATTCTACAAAAGCTGGTCCTTTAATTAAAGAGGCGTCTCTCCTATTTAAAATTTGTTAAACGAATTTTATTAAAGGGCCACCAATTTTTTTTTTAAATAAAAAAAAATTTATTAAGAAGAACAAGAATACATCTCATCCTGGATTGTGGAAAGCAAGCAAGAAGGTGCGTCCTCTCTCCGAGATTGACTAGATGATAACAACAAAGAATGTCGAGCCAAAACATGAGCAGCTCAATTAGTACCCCAAGAAACATAATGACAAACAAATTGAGAACTTAAACACAACATCAGCTTGATATCCTTTTCCAGAAAATACTTAATGCCCAAATAGCTGTTAGGATCATTAATCAAGTGAATAGCTTGTTGACAATCTGACACAACTTCACCACTAAAAAATCCCAATTGAATGCAAAAATCCAATGCTTTACGTATGACCAACAATTCAATAAACAATGGCATAACAAATTGATGGAAAGGTTTTGCCAAAGATGCTCACACCTGTTCACACCAATCCTAAATTATCACTCCCACACCAGCCACCATATCTACTGCAGATATAGCACCATCCACAATGATTTTAAGACAACCTTGATGTAATAGAAGCTTATGAGAAAGACGAGAGTTAATCAAATACGAGCAACGATAATTCAAGTCTTGTTGATTCATGCACGAATGTCAAGAATTGACAAAAAGAAAAAAAAAAGAAAAAAAAGAAAAAAAAAAGAGAGAGAATAATCTCTGAAAGTTATTAATCAATCATCTTCTTATAATCAACAAAATAAAACTTAAATAGTAGAGGCTATAAGAAACCTTAGTGCCTCTATAATTTTTGAAATTATATTAAATACGAAATCAGCTAAAAAAATTGAATGTCTACTGAATTGAAAAAAAAAAAAAAAAAAAACCACTATCTCATGATTCATGAGCAATTAGCTAAATTCAAATTGGACATTGATAGGTCGAGATTTCTGTGAGTCAAAATATTACCAAAAGTAGAAATTTTAACATTTTGGGCCCTTAATATGAAATTTCATTATGCGACCCTATCTATCATTGCCTTTGGTGGTGAGTTTTATTCATGGCATCGTTTCCCAACAAATTAGACTAAATGATTGCCAAAATCCTACATTTTCCAGAATGCCTATAAAGCCCCCATCAGTTATCCACATTTAGAATGTTTAATGCATTCTATATATTTTAATGCTAAATGCACTGCATCAAACCTTCACATGGATCTACCCATCTTACATCACGATGCATAGGGAACTTAGTAGATCGTCTCTCCATAGCTTCATAAATTTTAATATGTAAGCTAGCCATAACATCTAGTTACAGCAAAGTAGATCTCAACTTTTCATCGTGAATGAATCTATTCCGTCTATTCCACAATGCTTAACATAAAAAAGTGAATTTCTCCATATGAAAATCACTTAAAATATCATGACCCAAATAACATAAGTTTTCAAAACCAGAAATAGAAACATCTTGAGAAGCATTAATTTACTCCACCTAATGCCAAATCACCTTACCATTAGAATAAAGCCAAAAAGCATGTAAAATAGTCTCTTCAAGACACAAACATATACTGCTACAGCAACCACTTGATAAAACATTTCCCCTACACAGAGCACTAGCACAAGATATAGCAAAAGAGCAAGCCCTCCATAAAAATATCTTTACTTTCTCTTAAGTGAGAGTATGAAAGATTCTTACTAGACTACATTTTCTTTGGAATTTCAAAATTCAACGTTACTGATAGTGATCTTTTGATCAAATAGCAGGTGGGATGAATAGTTCCTCCCATAACGGCTTTGGTAAATGAGCCATACATATCATAATTCTCACATTTTCCATGATTGTCCAATTCATCCGCTCGATTGTTCCATTACGATGTGTGATGTAAGGAATCATCTTTTCATGTCAAATACTATATCCTCTATAGTAGGCGTCAAACTCTTTGGAAGTATACTCTCTATCATCCTTCCTCCACCGATGGATCTGTCACTCTCTATTGATTTTGTCCCCAATTTAGCCACCGCATTTGGTATGAAGTTTTTTGTTTAGATGATATTGTCTCCAATTTAGCCACAGTACTCGGTATGGAGTTTTTTGTTTAGAGCTTCCAATGAGGTCACTCATCTTTGGACTATCTTGTCTTAGCAAACTTAACTTTGGAGTTCTTTCGAACCCTGAAACCAACTACTCCGAAAATACCTTAGTGTTATGAGAGTGAATATTATTACATTTGTACCATCACTTGATTCATACGTGGGCAATGCGGGATTAGATATAGATAGCCTACTAGTGCCTCGCGCCCACCCACAATGGCTGTCACAATCTACCCTCTTTAGGCTCAGTATCCTCGATGGCACACTTTCGGCCAGGCATAAGCTCTGATACCATTTGTGTACCCCACCTTCACTAGTAAACATATCACTCAAACAATATTATCTCCAATTTAACCACCATACTTGGTATGGAGTTTTTTATTAAGAGCTTTCCAGGTGTTCATCAATCCTTAGACTACTCTAACTTGAGCACGCTTAGCTGTGAAGTTCTTTCGAACCTTGAAGCCAACTGCTCTGAAAATGCCTCAGCATTATGAGAGTGACTATCATTACATTTTCACTATCCCCTTATCCACACCTAGACGATGTGGGATTAAACACCAAGTAGCCTGCCAATACCCTGTACCCACCTACATTGGTTGTCACATACTCGCCTCCATTGTCTAAGTCAAAGCTTTTCAACTTCTTTTATGTTTAATGCTTTAACATGGCATGGAACAATTTGAAGTGATCTAGTACTTGGTGTTTCATCTTTAAGAAGTAAACCTACATCTTTTGAGCAAGCATCATTAATAAAGGTCAGGAAATATCTGTTGCCACCTAATAATTCCATCTCCACACCACAAACATCAGAGTGCACCAAATTGAGCAACTTTGATCTCATCGTTGAAAAGGACTTAAAATAGAATATGTGTTAGTTACCATACAAATAGTGATTGCAAGTATCTAGCAATGTATTTTTGGAAACAATGATAAACTTCTTCTTTGTCAAGGTAGATAAATCTTTTCTCACTCACATGATCAAGTTTTTAGTGCCACAAATTTTAAAACACCTTACATTTTTTAATGTTAAGGATTTCTGCCCATATCTTCACATGAGTCTTATAAAGTGCTCCTCAAATATGTCCTAAGCAATAGCCATGGCAACTTTGATCATTTTCTATATGTTGTTGCTAAAATGGTTGTTATAACTTTCCTTGTCAAAGGCTATTGTTGAGAGCAGACTGAGCCAAAAGTCTAAAACATGATAGATATCTTGTAAAGTAATTGTACATCCAATGTTAGTTTTTATCTGAAAGTCATTAGTTCTAGCAATCTTCATGAAAACTGCTATTTTCCATCTTCAGCGTGCCAAATTCTCTTACTTTGTACATTTTGAAGAAATTTATGTGCGAAATGAGGTAGTAGGATTTTGCAATGTCACCTATCCATTTGACATCTTGGCTTGAAATGTGAAAGCATGTCTCTTCGTGGGTAGTATGCCATTTCTCGTGTGATAGTGACTATTTCTCTCCATCTTTCTTCAGACGATTACTCTTTTGTCCTTACTTTCACAATGTTTTCTTAAAGTATTTCTTCAAATGACACTCTAGGCCACAATATTTGCACTTATATCTTGGCTTCCTCTAGTTTGTTAATCTACCCTTACTCTAGCTCATACCTTTCCCCTTGTCTCAACAACCTTCTTATTCCCTTCTATATTTCTCTATGAAAAGAACATGCAACTAGTCATTGCCTATGTTTTTTCTCCTAGCCTTCTAAATAAAGCATTCATTACAATAGCCATTGTAAGTTTATCTTTTGAAACCAAATTGCTAAGAGAGACTACTAGTATCTCCCTGCTATTTGAAAGAGAGTTAAGAAGTAGGAGTGATTGGTCCTTATCCCCTAGTTGTAATTTTGGCATAGATAGTTGATTTACCAAACTCTAAAACTCACTAATGTGCTTCCACTTTTTAACTTCAAATTCACCAATCGTCTTATCAATAGGGCTTTATTCCGAGTTGTTTTGGCCTAGTAAATGTCCTTCAGCTTCTTCCAAAGGTCATATATTTCTATCTCTTGTGCTACATGATGGAAGACATTGTCATCAATCCATTGTCGAATCTTTCCAATCATTTTCTAGTTCATGTTCTTCCATTTTTCTTCTTTGGCTAATCGAGGTTCAATCCTTTAGTTTCCAAAGGGTTAAACAAATCCTCGTAATTGAGGTGATCTTCCATTTGAAGTCTCCATACTATATAGTTGGTGGCGATGAGCTTAATCATAGCTCCCAATGATTCCTATATTGACATCTTGCTTTACAATCGATTAATCGAAAAATCAAAGTTGAATTCAACAAAAAGGAGTTCACCAATACATCCTGAATGGTAAAAAATGTTGGATTTGACTCCTATAGAGTCAACATCCAAATCTTAAAAAATTTAAGGCAAAACTATATTTTCAAAACTTCTAGATTAAATTGTAATTTTCAAAAGTTATAGGGTAAACCTAAATACTAGAAACTATAGGGGTTAATTTGCAATTTTGAAAATTGGGCATTGTTGTTGACATGGTAGATGATGTGCCTGTTGACTTGGTTGCTAATGTGGCACCTTATCTGTGTGACTCAGCTTAGCTGACAGGCACATGTGGTGCGTGGTAGCCCGTGGTTAAAGTGTGGGCACATGGATTGGTGCATGTAACCTACAGAAAAATTCCATTGGAGCATCGGGGCTTACGTGATAGCAAGTGAAGGTCTAGTTGGACTCGTCCTCTTCGTTTTAGTGAGATTTGTCATCTGGTATTCTCAAACCTTTGTTTAGAGTTTGTTTGCAAAGAACCTTGTCTTTCAACCTGGAGCTATGATACCATTTATTGTGATTTTCTGACCACGAAAAACATAGAAATTTAGAAGAAAAAGAATGTTTTATCATTTCTCTTTGGAAATCAAGACACAAAAAAACTTCTCTCTACAACCCTCTATAAAGTTCCTAATATTCTTTGAGATTATATCATCTATGTTGGGATACAAGAGTGAAAATCCTAGCACCTATTGATAGGCTTATAAGGTTGCATTTTTCTATAGATTAACTTGGATACTAAGTAAAAATTGTGGCTGGACTTTAAGATGCTGGAATTCACATTTATCTCTTTCTCTCCATATATTTAACATAAAAATAATGATCTCTCATTTTGATTTAGCATAAGTACTCCAAAATTCAAATTATACTTTAAAGATACAATATTTAATATGGATCTTATACATGAATCTAACTGCATTTTTCCATCAAAATTCGACTATATCACTAACTTTTTCATTACATCTTGGAATCGAGCATTGTAGTTGCAAATCTATTTCATGCATTTCCTTATATGCCACTCAAATAAGACGCATGAAAAATTGAATCCAAGGAGATTTCTTTCGGCAGACTCAGGTCACATATGGCTTCACCGTATGGATCTCAATTTTATTCACCTATCTCAACTTTCATTTGGAATTTCTCTATATGTAAGGTTATAGGTTTAAGTAACCTTAATAATTAAAATAATAATAATAATAAAACTTCCATTCGAAATTCATCATAAATATAAGCTTACATTTCCAGTATTCATGAGGAATGAACTGAGAATGTTATCTCTAAATGTGGAGCCAACCTTTTATGGGATAAGGATCCCCCTCAAAATTTAGCATGTCAAATGGGGGATCATTTTTTCTTTCATATATTCAAATAAGCAATATCTTTTATTAGCATTTTTTTTTTAAATATTCTAGATTAATGAAATAAATATTGTTAAGAGTTGTCGATCAGTTTATCTGTATCTATTTATACACAGGAGTTACTACCCAAAAAAAAAAAAAAAGTAAGAGACAACTACGTATTCAAGTTATAATTGTTCTTTTTTTAGCTAAATGATAGTTTTTATGCAGCTGATAATTTTGATTCTAGCTAAATGATGGTTTGTTTTTGTGTCAGTTGATAATTTTGTAGCTAATGAACTTAGAATTCCATAGAATTTAACTACTAAATTATTATCGTCACTGATTCTTGTAACTAAATGCTTAATAATTTTGGCACCAACTTTTCCCTAGTTTCAAAATTTTAAATAAAAGATAATTTGTTACAAAGAACTAAATTAATCCCTAATTGTCAAATTTAGCTACAAATGAGCTTCTGGCAAAAGCATACAGATAACACTTACAAAATGAGTTTAGAGCTGAAATAATAACCGATTGCAATTTTGCAATTAACTTTTATAAAATCAGTTTACTTAGGATATGTTGGTTTATAGGATAGACTGTGGAATAAAATAAAGATTCATAAATTTTGATATTCCTTTGTTTGGTTGGATTTTTAAAATTTGCATTATCTATTGCAATGGAATCCCAATTCCTCACAATAAGAAATTGATATTCCTTCTAATTCCTCACAATAAGGAATTAATATTCCTTCTTAAAAGCTCAGAATCTGTATTCCCTAAAATAAAGAAATACAAAATATGCTACCTTTTTTTTTTTTTTTCACGCTTTGATATTTTCTTAGTTTCATATTAATTTTTTTGCCTTTTTTGATGCACCATTTTTTTTTCTTTTCGCTTCAAAATTTCATTCCTATAATACTATACCCAAAACATAGTTTGCTCCAAAACTATCACTTTCATATTCTTTTCTCAAAGGTGAAGAAGTTCTTTGCAAATCTTCAAAGGTAATATTTTCTTCTAGTCTCATTTATTTACTTTTTTCTTCTTCTATTTTTTTCTTTTTTCTATTGCAAGATGTTAATGACCAGTGAATACTTGTGACCTGTATAGTTTACATTATAAAATATTCGATTTTATTATAAGTTTTCAATCTCTTTCCCTGTACCGTCACTTCATAGCCTCTTTGTTATCAATGAATAAAAAATTAAGGTATCTAATGTGTAGGAAAATTAGGAGGAAAAAAAAAAAAAAAAGAAAGAAGAAGAAGAAGAAGATAAGAAGATCAATTATCTGCTATTAAGAAACTTTTAGTAATATGACAACATTTATTTAGTTTGACCTAAAAACGTGAATGTGCAGGAGAAATTTTGAATGGCAAATTTTCTTTTCCTTGTTTACGCCACTTGCCCTTTTTTCCTTCTTCTTTTTTCCTGTCTTGTTTTTCAGCTTTATTATTATTATTATTATTATTTTCTTTGCTTTTTGATTAAATTTCCTTCTTTTTTTTTTCCCCCACCTTCACTTATTATATGTTTTCTGCGTTTTCATTCCTTTTATCATTCATTTTTTTTTATCCTTTTATAAAATAGTCTTATCACCACTATATAAATCTTATATATCCTTATGCATGTATATTTGATTCTTTGATATGGGATGGCAAAGTTTTCATTTACGAAATTTTGTTATGCTAATATTGACAATTTAGTAAATATTTCCTTTTTATTTTATTTTAAGGAGGGAGGAAGAGATATGTTAGGTATCTAGGATACTTAAAATTGCTTGAATATTATAAAATTATTACCATAAAATTTAATTGTATATTTAATATTCTTGCAGCTAATTAAATGGCCAGATTGAGTTTGACTGCGAGGAAATTGATGAGAAAAAAAGAAGTTGGTTTCAGTATTGATGGTGTGGTTGGAAATGTTATATAAGGTCTCTAGTTTTTATCAATTGTTATGTGTTTTATGGTTAAACATTATATTGAAAAAAAAATCTTTGAGAATAACATATGTTAATAATTTTTATTCAAGAAGAAGAGATATTAATAGATTAATATATGAAAGTGATATAACTTGCACTAATCAACTTGGGATAAATAGACGTGCATTTATGAAATTGTGTGATATGCTTCAAGCAATGGGAGGCTTAAAAGCCACAAAACGTATGTTAGTAGCTGAACAAGCTGCAATGTTCTTACATATTTTATCACATCATGTAAAGAATCGAGTCATAAAACACCAATTTAGACGTTCAAGAGAAACAATTAGCAGACATTTCAACATTGTTTTTGAATGCTATAGTACGACTACAAGCAGAGTTACTTAAGAAACTAGAGCCGGTTCCTGAATATTTAGTAGATGAAAGATGGAAATTGTTTAAGGTAATTTTTCATATTTTATTGCATATAATATATATATAGGAAGTTTTAACTAGAGAGATTATTTATTAATTTTATTTTATTCAATTTTAGAATTGCTTAGGAGCATTAGATGGAACATATATTCGGTTAAGGATGACTTTAAAAGATCAACCAAGATACTGTAACAGAAAAGAGAGATAGCTACAAATATGTCCTGAGTTTGCTCATAGGACATGCAATTCATATATGTATTGCCTGATTGGGAAGGCTCTACAAGAAATGGCAGAGTTCTTCGAGATGCAATAGGTAGAAGAAATGGATTAAAAATTCCACATGGTAAAGAAAATAAATTCCCTAATAAATTTTTAATTTACTACTTTAAAATATTGGATTTTATTTTTAATAAAAATTAATATAAAATATAGGTTACTACTATCTTGTGGATGCTGGCTATACCAACTGTGAAGGATTTCTTGCCCTTTATAGATGTCAAAGATACCATTTAAATGATTGGAAGGATGGACACCAACCAACTACCTCAGAGGAGTATCTTAACATAAAACATTCATCTGCTAGGAATGTTATAGAAAGATGTTTTGGATTACTTAAAATGAGATGGGCAATTCTTAGGAGCCTTTCATTCTATCCTGTTAAAACACAAATCCAGATTATTATAGCTTGCTATCTTTTGCATAATTTTATTAGAAGAGAAATGCCCATAGATCCATTGGAGGAAGAATTTGATCAACAAGAAAACACATCAACTTAAATCCATGGTGAACCAATAACACAAATTAAAACTTCAAATGCTTGGAGTGCATGGAGAACAAGCTCGGCTATTGAAATGTTTAATTCGTGGAGGAGAAATAGGAGGGCTAATTAATTTTTTATGTAATGTCTGATTATTTAGTGATTTAATTTTGTTGCACTATTTCTTTATGTTTTTCAATGAATGTAATGATTGGATTAGTGTGTGATTTTCTTTTGTTTAATTTGACAGTGGATAATTTATTTTCATATTGATATTTTATTTTTTATTAGTTAAATTTAATGATAATACATTAATTATTATATTTTTTGTATTATATTTATAATTTTTAGGCAATATGAAAACCATAAGTGTTCAAGATTCTTCCAAAATAAAGTGGACACATGCTGAGGTTCAGACTTGTTGAAGCATTAGTTGAATTGCATAATGAATAGAAAGAGCTTCCATTTAGGCATGGATATGAAGAAGTTTTGGAGGGAAAACTTTCAGCTGAATTACTAAATTCTAGATTAAAAGCCAAGCCACATATTGAATCAAGATTAAAAACATTAAAAAATGATTTTCAAACTGTTCATGAGATGTTAACTGGTACTAACACAAGTGGATTTGGATGGGATGATGTGAGGAAGTTTGTCACTGCAGAAGATGCGGTCTGGGAGGCATATATACCAGTAAATATTTATATTAAACAATACATATAAAATGAGTATTACTAAGTTTGTATTTTTTTTTTATTTTTTTTTACAGAGTCATATCAAGGCAGCTTCATTTAAAAACAAATCTTTTCCACTTTATGAAGATTTAAGTATTGTGTATGCAAAAGACCATGCTAATGGAAAAAATGCAGAATCGCCAATTAATGTTGCTGAAAATTTAGATATGGAAGGAAAAGGAAACGATGATATAGAGAAAAATGGAAAAGATGCAGAATCGCCAATTAATGTTGCTGAAAATTTAGATATGGAAGGAAAAGGAAACGATGATATAGAGAAAAATGCAAAAGATGAATATACTAATCTTGGAGAAGACTTGCAAACACTCCAAACTGGCAAAGGTGAGGGACTTTCATCTAGAAAAAGGAAAAAAAGAGATAAAGGCAAAGAAAATATAATGGAAGCAATGAAAGAAGTTGCAAGCTTGCTTGGCTCTCAACTTAAGGATGTGTTAGATAAACTTAGCAAAGCAGATATAGGAACAATAGCATCTGAAAATTGATCAAAAATTAATGAGGAGTTGCTGAAATTAAAAGGTCTTAACATGAAAGATAGTCATAAAGCAACAAAATTGATCGCTTGTCAAGATGAGCTAGTTGATGTTTTATTTAGCATTGCTGATGATGAAAAAGAAGAACGGGTTAAAGCATTTATTATTGGTGAACTTTAATTAAGCAACAAAATCCATAGATATTTTGGTTTAAATTCTATCAATCCTTTCGTTTGAATTGGTATTTATTTGAAATTTAGTTAAGATACTTGTGGAATTATTTTATCAAGTTATTTTGATTTTTCTTTTTATGTTGTCTAGGTTCATGGGCTGTTAAGTTTATTAGCAATAATTAAAAATTTCTAATTAAGTATTTATTTCATGTTTTTATTTTTATTTTTGTGTTGTTGAAATTGCTTTTGGGGGGTTTTGAACATATAAATTCTTAAATAAATATTATGTAAAAATATTTATTATTCAATTTTGCACCTATGAGAATGTTTACCATTCCATTATTTATCATGTAGAACCAAACAATGGAATTCCTATCCAATGTTATAATCCATCATTTCTACCAAACTAAAAAATAGAAATATATATTCCATTCCACATTTTTTATTTTTAGGAATTACTAATCCTTAATTTTTAGAAATAGCCATTCTTTTAACCAAATGTGATCTTTTTTATTTTATTTTATTTCCAATTCCTCCTCAGTCCTTCCCCTTCTGTCTAGTCTTTCTTTCTTTTTTTTTCACATAGGGTACAATAGGTAGTCGCTTACCCTGACTGTCTTCAATTTTGGCAGCCAATATTGTCTAAAATTGTCATCTAACACCTATTTGGTGGAAGCTAAGGGCCTGTTTAGCCATCTGTTTTTAAAATAGTTTTCTGTTCTGTAAAATAGAAAATTGTTTTCAAAACAAAAGATTACATGTTTGGCTATCAGTTTTCAAAAACAGTTCTTGAAAACAAATGGAAAAAAAAATTTGGAAAACAATAAAATGATGTTTTCACCTGTTTTGAAAATAATAAAATACATATTATTTTGATTTTTTTTCTTCATCATTTTTCTTTAGTCTGCGTTTTTCTATCTTATAGAGAGAAAATTGTAGAAAGAAAACATTACTTCAATTCTTTGGAATATCTTAGAGAGAGAAAATTATAGAGAGAGAAAGATAGAATATTATGCCTTGATAAATGTATCCAATTAAATTATTTTATTCTTTTATTTTATCATCCTCTTTTTTTTTTTTAATAGAACAACTTAAAAAAATAGCTATTCCTCTTTTTTTTTTTTTTTTAATCCTTCATAAATTACATCAATTATATTTTTATTATTATTTTTTATTTCTTTTCCTTCGTTATATACCTACTAGTTTTTTATTTTTTATCTTACTTCTTTTATCAATTTTTTTTGGGGGAAAATATTTCTTATATTAATTATTTATTTTGCTATTATGTTCTTTTTCTTTATTTTCCGTTTTTTTCTTACCAAATATTCTTTCTCTCTCTCTCTCTCTCTCTCTCTCTCTCTCTCTCTTTTCTATTTTGTTCTTTTTCCTGATTTTCCATTTTTCCTTTATTCTATTATTTTTTTTTCTTATTTTCTACTTCTATTAGATTTTTTTTTTTTATTTTTCAATTTTTACTTTTTATTTTTCATTGTTTTTCTGTTTTTCTATAAGCTATTTTCTTTCCCCTTATCTCCATTTTTTATTTCCCCTTATCTCCCATTATATTTATTTTTTTTATTGTTTATTTTTGTTTTTTACCTTTTCTCTACAACAGTGTTAAGAAGGTCTTTAGATTTGTATTAACTTTAATTTAATCCCTAAGGTTTTAAAAATGTCATTACCTGCTCTCAGGTTTCAAACAGTCTTCATTTTTATTCCCTATTATTTCATTAACACCTTTCAAAATAATTTCATCTACATGCCCAATAATAGTCCCAGTTGTAATTTTTAAAATCTGATAGGCTAAATTGAAATTAATGCAACACTTGTGAATTTAGATGAAATATTCCCAAAATATATATATACCTATAAATATTATATATAATGTTAATCAATTAATAATAATTAAAAAAAAGTTCAACAAAAAATAAATGTTATATTATATTTTGATATATATATATATATTATAGCTATATATATTTTATATATAAGGTTCCTTGTATGTTAAAAAATAAAATAAAAAAGTAGAAAAAAATGAAAACTTTTTTTAAAAAATTTTAAAAATTGTTTAGCCAAATATGTTTTCTGTTTTTTAGTTTTGAAAATTATTTTCAAGGATTAATGGCTAAACTCTCATTGTTCTCATTAAATAGTAGAAAACAATTTTTTATTTTCTATTTTGAAAATAATGTTTCGAAAACGGAAAACAGAAAATATAGTCAAACAAGCTCAAAGTTTTTCAACATCCTTCCTCAACCACGATAAAGTTTGTCGTTTGCATTTTCTACTCTAGGGGGTTGCAGGTGGGCAATTAAATATCTCAACTCCAATGATTATGATGGTAACTTTTGATGCAAATTTGAATGATAGTATCTTGACGTGCAAATTTGAATATTCTCTTCTAAACCTGCAAAAAGAATATAAATGTGTGAAGTGTCTTGGGGCACCAATGTAATATCGCCCAAAAACACACAAACACGCAAGTTAGTTGTAGGGTATGTTTGAAGTATTCTAATGCTTAGTATAAGCTTAGAATGGCATATCTTGTTTTGATGGAGGAATAGATCTTATATAACATGTCTTTGACTTTTTAAAGTTTTATTAGGACAAAATCCTAAGCCCATAAAAATTAGATAAACAACAAGCGAATGTTGTCTTGGATGTGGGATGAATTAGTGGGAATGAGAAATGTGTATGAGTTGCTCTCTTGGGTTTCTTTTATTTTTTTAATTTTTTTTTATGAATTGTTGAATTTTGGTGAATGCTTTTAGGATTTTGTATATGGGAATGATGACGGTCAAATTTTCTTTAAATTGTAATCTTGATTGTTTCTTTGGTGGTTGTAATTGTGCAGGCGTTTTTGTGGCTCTGCTTGATATTTTGACAACAAAGGAGCTTTTTGCTTTTCTGTTGGTGTAGCAGAGCTTTGGTTCTGTTTTTGGCTTAATCCATTCTTAATTATTAAAAAAAAATTATAATAAAAAGGAAAGGTTTAATTGGACTAAACGATAAGGCTTAATCCATTCTTAACGTTTAAAAAAAGGTAAGGCTTAATCCATTCTTAATCCTTTTTTAATTGATAATCTTAAATTAGTTAAAAAAATGAAAAAAAAAAAGATTTTGAGGGCCACGTGAACTTTTCTAACAGATTCTGTTAAAATTAACAAGTTTAGAAGATAGAGATATTATTTACCATTTTTTTTTTTTAGATACCTTAAATGACAATTTGTGAAAAGAAAAAATAAAAGATACTAAAATACAATTTGTTAAGAAAAAAAAAAAAAAACTGCCCGTTTGGTAACAGAGTGTTCTTTGTTCTTATATTTTGATTTTTGTTCTTCTAACGTGGATAATTTGCGTAACTCAAATGTATGCTGGTACTAATTAAAATTTATTAAGTATCATAATTAACTACGAAGCTAAGTAAGAAAATTAAAAACATAAAATGTCAAATTGAACACAATTTCAAATTTTGTTAATTTTTTGGTTTCTAGTTTTTCTTGTTTAATCAACTAAAATATCAAAAAGAAAATCTAATTATCATTAACTAATATTAATAGGCATTTGAGATAAGTAAATTACACATAATTAAGTAGAAAAAACCAAAAACAATATTTGGTTGAGTAAACCCATTAAAAGGGATTAGTGTAACCCAATACCAACCAATATTATAATTGTCTTCTATTCGCACTTCAAATCGTTTTTCAATCCGACTGCAACCAGGTTATCTTCTTGGAGCCAAAATTTCAATTCAAGGCTTTCTAACTTTTTTAACGCCGAAATAACCTTTTGTTGTTTATTGTTGGGATATTTCAACTGGCGGTTGGAGCGTTGGCCCTACAAAAACAAAAATCATTGGTAAGAAAGAAAGTCAGACATTCTTTCTCTCTCTCTCTCTGTAACACCCCATCTCGTATTACACCAGAAATTTCTCAAATTTGACCAAAGTTGATCGAGTTCGACCTACGTTGACCGAGAGGGGATTAAATGTTAACTTTTTGCTCCTGATGTAATCTCACATTGACCGAGGTACCGTTAAAAAGTACACGTTGTCACAAGTTCATTGACTAGTAGCACGTTGAAAACGGAGTTACGGTTTGAAAGTTATGAGCAAAACAAGTTGAGGTCCAAACTATCTAAGGGGTGCCGGAGTTGACTTTTTGTTCATGCAAAATTGAGTTTTGACTTATGCATGATTGTGAAGTACTCGTCGATACAAGTTCATAGACTAGCGGTACGTCCGATTTGGACATGTGGTTTGAAAGTTATAGACCTGCAAAATTTTTCAAATACAGTATTATTTTAATATTATGTTTAAATATGTGAACAGTGTACCACGTGTGACTTAATAAAAGGTGCCATGTGTCACAATGGTGAGATGCCACATGTCAACCATGATTAAATACCATATTATTTTATTATTATTTTATACAATAATAGTATTTTAATATTATTTAATTATTTTATTTTTATTTCTTTTTCTTTTTTTCTTTTTTCTTTTTTTTCTTCCCCCACGTGGGAAAAACACCCAGCCACCCCAAATCCTTTCTTCTTCTTCTTCTTTCTTCTTCTTTCTTCTCCTTCCTTTTCCTCCTCTCGGGTCCTTGCCGTTTCTCTGTTTCCGGTCGCCGGATGGCCACACGCGTCGGCCAGTCCCCGGTGACACCACCCTCCAAATTTCCTGGCTAGACGCCGCCGGACGGGCCCAGATCGGGCCGGTAAAGTCGACGACAGCGGGTTGAGTTTTCCGGCGATTCTCGCCTTTTCCGGCCAACCCAGTCCAGTCTTCCACCCCTTTCCCCCTATTTTGGATCCGCTGAGTTCAAATATGGTCTCCAATTGTTTAAATTCGAAGTGGTTCACGAGTTATGAGGAGGTGAAGTTCGGCCGGTACTTCCCTGGCAATTTTCGACCACCACCGGCGGAATTGGGGTCAATGAAGGCCGGTAATGCAATCCTCGTTTCACAAGCTTCGATTCGGTATATTACTCGTCAATTTTGGTTAACGTTTGTGTTAGTCCCTCCGGGTACCGGGTATTATTTATCCGAATAAAATATTAATTTATTTGAGATGTGTAATGTTGTTGTTCTAGGAGCACGTGTGCGTCGTGGAATTGATCCCATGGAGGATCTTGGATTAATTGCATGCTCAAGGTGAGTGACCCACCTTCAAAATTATTTTCGGGTGTTAAATTATATTTATTTTGCGGTAATTAAATGTTTGGATTTAATATTTATGTGTTAAATATTTAGTAAAATTATATTTGAAATTTTGATGGCACAATTTGAATAAATTGAAATGTATATGTGCATTAAATCATATATGATTTTTGACAAATTATGGAAATTTAGATTTTATGGAAATTTGATATTTAAAGGAATTGTGATTTTAATATTAATTGATTTATTGTGGAATTTATTTGTGAGTTTATTTTGATTAATAAAAAATGCATTTATATAAATTTATGCATTGTGGAAATTATTTTATGGTATTGAGGATTTGTGGAATGAAATTATATATGAAATTCATGTGGTTTCAATATTGTTCTTGGTATGATTTGATTTTAAATATTTCGAGGAAATATTGGTTTAAATTTGGTGGTTTCAAATTATATAATTATGTCCTTGGAATATTATTTGATTGATTTTATGATTTGGGAAAAAATTATTTGTATATTATTATCCATGGAATTATGATGAGGATTAAAGAAAAATGTGGGAATGTGAGTTTGAGAAATGGTATAATTCCCACGGTGAATTTTGGAAAAATTGCATATTTTAATAATAAATTTGGTTATTTATTTTAGACGCTCTCATACAGTACTGGTGTTCTGTAGTGTATATGTGGATGAGCGCGCAAGTTATAATGTCTCCCATGAGTTGCCATCGAACCGAGGGTAGACAAGTTTGATATTGGCCATAAGCCCCCCCCCCCTCCATAGCCGGGATGACGGTTTAAGCAGCAGTGCTGTCGGGACGCTGAAGTGACCGTATGCAAGTTTCTCTCTTTAACCTCTCGTTACACGGTGCTCGGGACGCTGGGTATCGTGGGACATCACTGGTATATAGTGTGGTGCGTCAAGTAGTTTTTGATATTATTTCCAAATAATAATGTTTTTAAAGAGTATCTAAAATAAAAATGTATCTAATGGAATTTTTATAATTTATTTAATCAATGTTTCTAAAATTCATTTTACCTTGATTATTTTACTATTTAAATGGATTGGTGTTTTCAAATAAATTCTTTTATAGTTTTATCATTTACTTCAAATAGATAATTTAATTGATTTAAGTATTTCTTTTATTAATTAAATGATTTATTTTACTATTTATATTGATTTGCTGATTTTAAAGTGATTTTACTATGTTCTTACCATTCATTTTAAATGGAGGTTTTAATTTGATTTAATTATTCATTAATTTAATTGTTCAATTAATTGATTCATTCTAATTATTTTATTATTTCCTGAATTGCTTTAATGTAAGTTTCATTAATATTTTTGTATTATTTGTTTATGACATTTATTAATCATTTAGTAATTTTTACGAAATTATTTTTATTTTTATTTCTATTCCTATTTTATTTTCATTATAAATTTTGAATGCTTGATTTATTATATTTTATTTTATATTTAGTTGATTAATTGTTTTCCTTGGTTTTCAGGGTATACAAATAGCGGGTTTTGGAAAATGTTTTAAAAGGGAAACTTTTTCAACGGAGTGAATGGTGAGGGTTTTAAGAGAAAATATTATTTTCAATTAATTATTTTTTTATTTACTTATTTATTATTAATTAATTAAATGTACTATAATTATCGTTACTATTATAATTGTACAATAGATAGGGTCACTCAATGAGATGATTAGCATCTTATATTTCTAAATTTTGTTTCCCTAGGTACAAGGATTGGGAGACGTTGATCGTTCGGGGCGAGCCCGACATCTCAGTTCATTGTCGAAAGTCCAAGAAGCATTTCTTCCCTTTTTCCTCTCCATCTTGTATTGCTTCTTTATCTGACATTGTATTAATTTTATATTTATTTGTATAATGCTCTGTATACTGTATTGGATACATTTTATTAAATACTGTATTAATTCCCTGTTATTATTTTGGAGTGCTGTAAATTTGTGGAAACAAATTGTAGTAAGATAGGAGGAATAAGGTGGTGTTTATAGAAGTGTATTTTCAGTGCAGGAAATTTGTGGTAAGTCCAACTCTTAGGGGAGGTTCAGCCGGATTTTCCATTGGAAGGTCCGGTAGGGTTTTCCTAGGATCAGGACTTGTCTAGGGTTCCGATGAAGAATTTTGGACGGGTCCTGACACACTCTCTCTCTCTATCTCTCTCTCTACTTTATTAATTAGCCCCTATTCACTGAGGCAGTACATTTATATGAAAGATGTCAAAGAAAGAGAAAAGCAATGAAAAACACACACACACATGCGTCTACTACATGTATGTATGAAAGATGTCAGACAAAGAGAAGAGTAAACAAGGACTTTACGTAATAGCTACCAACATTTCATATTGCTGCGCTTTTTATTTCTTTTTCTTTTTTCCAAATCCTAACAAATTATTAGGATATTGTATAATCTTGGGGTTTGGAGTATCTTATGGGAGTAGAAAGCAACCTTAAAAAATTGTGGAAATTGAGTGGCAAGCAATCAACAATTATAAGATATCACACGGTGATGAAGCCCAATATTATAATACAAATTCAAATATAATTGCTCCATAAAAGATGAATAAAAGTGTTTCATTTTAAAATATATACTTGATCATTCATAGTTCGATGCTTCTTTTTACAATGTAAAACGCCAAATACCAAAGCTATGCTCTTTTGCTTTAAGGTCCTGTTTTGTTGGAATAGTGAATGGCATTAATTACTAGTGTAATTACCTAAAGTACTTAGGTATTACATCATATATGTGGGAGACAAAGAGTTAGAAATGTAGTTAGAATTGCAGGCACTCGTTTACCACTGTATGTATACATACATATATATAGTGATACGAACCTAGGTTAACTTGCACCTAAACCTATATTATATTAGTCCGGATCTTAATTAAGTTCAAATTTTAATGGAAAATCTCAACCCCTAATCAACCTCTGACTAGAAACCTTGGTATATGATGAAGACGCCACAATAGGTGATGGATATCCTATTGATAAGTTAAACTAAAACATTCACTCTCTAATGGTATTTAAAGTGTTCAAAAAGAACAAAAAGAATTCAAGAATTCTTTCTCACAAATAATTTTCTGAATATTATGTAAGCTGATTTCTTATTGAAAATAAGTTTTTAAATAAGTTTTGAATGAACAAAATAAAATCCTAAAAGGATTAGGAAATTTCGGCCAACATAGAATCAAATTAGGAAATTGTCTAATTTCACACCCTTTCCGAATCTAATTTGTATTAATTAATTCTTTAATTTTGAAAAAGGAATTAATTAGTTTAAAATCAAAATAATAAAATTCTAACTTTTTTAAAGTAATTTATCTAGAAAATAAATAAATAAAATAAAAATAAAATATAGTTTCCTAAAACAAAAGGTCAAACTCAAATTAAGAAATTAGTTTACTAGTTTGACAACTAGCTATCTTTGATCAATTTTCAGCTTGTAAAGGTTCCAAATCAGCTCCAATATAACATGTAGGATGCCAAATAAGATTAATATTGATTCCTATATATTGCCTCTTGATTGGAATAAGTCAAACTAAGTCAGCACCTAAAGTGAGCATTTTCGGTCAAATTGAAGACTTACATGCACAAGAAGCTTTTCATCAGCTTTAGTTCGGCCTTGACATGATTCATGGTCTTCTGGTGATATCAATTGAGTTTATAAAGTGTTGAATCCATTCCTTGCTGCGTGGAGTACACAAATGCACCAAAACAGCTACTTGGGTCCATCTCAGCCTTCACCACTTGGATGCATAAACGGGCTTTAGTTCTTTAGATATTAACTTGCCCTCTGAAGATTTAATAACTTCTTGTATGAAGTCAGCCAAGTTGTCCTTAAATCTCTTAACTTGTGCCCTAGTGATTGGCCTTGTCTTCATTTGTACAGGATTAGCACCCCAGCGGTTAGTCGGCTGTACCGGTACAGGTGGATTCTTATTATTTCCCTCCTCTTGAAAAAGATTTGCCCTCAAATCAAAATCATCACCTGCAGCAAATGGAGTTAAGTCGACAGCATTAAATTTAGCACTAACATTATATTCACCCGGTAGTTCAAGCTTGTAGACGTTTTCATTGATCCTTTCCAAAACTTGAAAAGGTTGATCCCCGAGCGGAATAAGCTTTGACTTTCTTTGTTTGGGAAACCTCTCTTTTCTTACATGCAACCAAATCCAATCACCTAGGTCAAACACTATCACAACAAATCTTAGAAATACAAGTTTATTTTGGCAAAAATCAAGTTCATCAAATTCCTAAAAAAGAGAAAATATAGAACTTGACAATACAAACTCTTCATAATTAGTTAGATGATTTAAATAAGCATCTTTATAAACCATGACCAGCATAGGTTTCTTACTCATTAATGCCTTTTTAATCTCACCTCAGCTAAGATAAAAAAAGTTTAATTTTCTTGTCTTTCCACTTTTTTTCTTTACTTCTCTTGGCCACCACTATTTTTCCCTCACTTTCGGCTTTCTCAACCTTTTTCTCTCTCTTGGGGTTCTCATTATTCTTCCCCTCAATTTCAGTTTCAGTAAGCTTACCTCGGTTGTGTGGCTTGACCTTGCCCTCTTTGACAATTGTTAAAGCCATGGGTGCCATGCTTGCCTTCACCTTGAGCCGTTCGGCCTCCCTCCTTTGTTGCATTTGAAGTTGATCACTAAACACCTCCTTTGGAGTTAATGGCTCCAGCTTAATCTTCTTTCCCTTAAATTTAAAAATAATGGAATTTTCTCTCCCATATTGTATGGCATCCTTATTAAATTGTTATGACCTCCCCAACAAAATATGACCAGCATGCACAGGCACAATATCACACAATACAACATCCACATATTTATCAATGCTGAATTTTACTTTGACTTGTTTATTTACTTTCATCTCTCCACTATCATTAAGCCATTGTAATATATATGGTTCTGAATGTTTAATGGTTGATAACCCTATCAATTACCACATTACTAATTACATTAGCACAACTTGCACTATCAACTATCATACTACATATGTTACCTTGAATTTTACATCGGGTGTGGAAAATGTTCTCTCTTTGAATTTGATCCTTATCTTTGTATACGATCAAAACCCTTCTTGCTAACAAGCTTAATTTAGCCCTTGAAACCTTGAGTGTTTCAGATTCCTTTTTTTCTTAATCTCCAACTTCATCATCATCAAATTCAGCTTCTCCTTCACTTCTTCACTTTCAGATTCTAATTCATCGTTACCTTTCAGCACCATGATTATCATATTCGGGTATTGATTAACAATGTATCCTTGTCCTTGACACTTAAAACAAACAATGTCACGAGTTCTAGAAGGTTAAGGATCAGATTTACCTTCATTACTTGGTGCTTGGACAGATTCGGCCTTGGCTTCCCTTTTTGGCCGATTGGTGCTCTCATCACCAAGCTTCGATTTTGGCTTGTTGTCATACGTGGGATTGCTTCTCCAAATACTTGGATTTGTCCTCCTGCTGCTTGTACCACCTCCAAACCTTGAACTTGTATCCCTCCTCTTGAATTGATTCTCAAGTTTAATAACCACATGCAACATCTCTTCTAATTCTATATATTGTTGTAATTCCAATTGATTAGCTATCTCTCAATTCAACCCACCTAGAAATCATGCCATGGTTGCTTCTCTATCTTTATTCATGCTTAATCTCATCATGAGCATCTCCATCTCCTTATAGTATTCCTCCATGGTCCTACTTCCTTTAATGCAGCAGCCTATGGTAATGAATCGATACAAATCGCTTTCTCATGGCTCCTTTCATTTGTCACCAAGTAGTAATCAATTCATCACCTACTCTTCTTCTGGTACTTTGCTCATTTGTCCACCATTGGAGTGCATAATGCCCAAACTCCAAAGCTACCAATTTTACCTTCTTACCCTCCGAATAGTTATGACAATCGAAGAACATATCCATACGCTCCTCCCACTCTAAGTAAGCCTCCGGATCACTTTTTCCCATAAAAGATGGTATGTTGACCTTAATATTTCTAATATCATCATCGTCTTCTCTTGCTGGTCTCCAGTGGATTGTTCTTTCTTGAAGTGCAAAAATATCATCAATTTCTTCTTCAAGGTTATCTCCAAAATTACCTTCCCTGAACTCCTCTATAGGTCACCCACGACCTCCTCGACCTTAACCTTGGCTTCCATGTACATCAAACATTGTGTGTGGTCCACCTTGTGAGTTCTTAACTCTGTCCAATCTTTTGATCTAGGTGATCAAAGCGAGCATTCATCCATTGGAGTTGTTCCATGATTTCCATCATGTCAGTATGTTCACCTCCACTTCCCGTTGCTTTTGAGTCACCTTTGAATGCCACGGATTCCTCTTCATTAATTTAAACTTATCAACAACTAGATCATAAGTGTACCTTTATTTAAACTTATCAACAAAACAGCAAGCAAATATAATCAATTACCAAGTGGATTGATAAAACCTATTCTCAGCCTTTCTAACAAAAACAAGGTAAATCAACAAGCAAATTTTCAAAATGAATAAAAAGCTGACCAGAATATTAATAAATCAATAATGCAAGGATGAAATATAGAAAAGAAATTCAAACAATGAACAAGAATCAATTTGAACAAAATAGGGAATAATTGTTGATTGTTGTTCTTGTAATTGAAGTTTTTGTGTCAAATCCTTTATCAATTTTAATCCAAATAATTTTAGCACTCAAAATTCAAATATCCAATAGTAAAATTGAATTTTCAGCAACTCCAAATTTCACAATTCAACATAAACAAATTCAAACTCCCAAATTTCAACAAACCGGCCTTTATTTTTTTTTATTTGGCTTTTTTTTTATTCACTCACAGAACTTAAACACAACTCCAGTACTAAGAATCAACAAGAAAAATTGCAATACAAACACCAAAATTCGATGAAACCCAAGACCTCACTCCAATAATAACAAATTGCACAATTTTTAGGTTTTTATGCAATATGGTTTCAAAACTCTTTTTTTTTTTTTTTGAATATATGAATGCAACTAATTAGGATTAAAACAACAAATAAAAATCAACAATAAACCAAAGTAACAAAAACAATAATGAAAAACAACCAACAAACTAGGAAACAAAAAATATGGTAAAACAAGGAAACCTAATTTGACTAGGAAATTTTTTTTTTAATATGCAGAATGTGTAGAATAGATGCAACCTTAACATAATGCTAAAATTGTAGATTAACACAAAATAAAATAAAGCAAATAAGATAGATCAAACCTGAACAAAATCTTGGCTCTGATACCAAATGATACAAACCTAGGTCAACTCACGCCTAAACCCATATTATATTAACCCAGATCTCAATTAAGTTCAATTTCTAATGGAAAACCTCAACTCCTAATCAACCTATGAGTAGAAATCTTAGTATATGATTAAGACACCACAATAGGTGATGGATGTCCTATTGATAAGTCAAACTAAAATACTCACTCTCTAATGGTGTTTTAGGTGTTCAAAGAGAACAAAGAGCATTATTTATCACAGATAATTTTCTAAATAATATGTAAGCTGATTTCTCATTAAAAATAAGCTTTTAAATAGGCTTTGAATGAACGGAATAAAATCCTAAAAGGATAAGGAAATTTCGGCTAACATAGAATCAAATTAGAAAATTGCCTAATTTCACACATTTTCCTAATCTAATTTGTATTAATTAATTCTTTAATTTTGAAAAAAAAAATTAATTAATTTACAATCAAAATAATAAAATTCTAACTTTCCTAAAGTAATTTTCCTAGAAAATAAATAAATAAAACCAAAATAAAAGATTGTTTCCTAAAACAAAAAGTTAAATTCAAATTATGAAACTAGTTGACTAATTTGATAACTAAGCCATCTTTGACCAATTTCTAACTTGTAAAGCTTCCAAATCAGCTCCAATATGACATATAGGATGCCAAATAGGTTTAATATTGATTCCCATACATTGCGCCTTGATTAGAATAAGTCAAATTTGCTTGATCAACAAAAAAAGTCAAAGTCAACACCTAAAGTGAGCATTTTCGGCCAAATTGAAGACTTATACGCACAAGAAGCTTTTGATTAGCTGTAGTTCAGCCTTGACATGATTCCATGGTCTCTTGGTGATATCAATTGAGTTCATAAAGTGTTGAATCCATTCCTTGCTGCCCAGAGTCCACAAATGCACCAAAATAGCTACCCGGGTCCATCTCAGCCTTCACCACTTGGATGCATAAAATGGGCTTTGGTTTTTTGGGTATTAGATTGCCCTCTTGGGATTTAATAACTCCTTGTATGAAGCCAGCCAAATTGTCCTTAAATCTCTTAACTTGTGCCCTAGTGATTGGCTCCTTCTTCATTTGTACAAGATTAGCACCTTAGAAGGTAGTCGGCTGTACAGGTACGGGTGGATTCTAATGATATAGTACACTAAAAACAAAGAAAACCAGAACATGGGGAAAAAAACAATTCATAAAGTGGAAAAACAAAAGTCTTATAACAGCAACAAATCACTAGAAGATGCATGGAAACAGAGGAATGCTCAAATGCACTTCTAACCATCAAGTCCAATCACAGAGGCGTTATTGCATCCTTTCAGATGTAGAGGATAAGATTTTACAGGGCCTCTTCCATGCGCACACCTCAAATTCCCAAACTAGTTTAAGGAAATCCATAAATTTTTGGTTCCAAAAATATAAAGGATACTAACTTCCAATTGCTTTCCAAGCAATCCAAACCCAAGGTTTCCAAACTCCTAACAACCGACTACAAATCCATAAAAAGAAAACCCCAAAAAAAATTTCGAATTCCTCACAGAAATTCATAACAACTTATTTTCTTTTATCCAAACAGAAATTCATACTAAACCTTGCAAACCAATGTTACATGACTCTCACATCACTATTAAAGCCCACAAATATGCAAATTTTTTTTTCTAAGGGATTACAAATATGCAATTAAAGTTACTTTTTTCCCTTTAACGAGAGAGAGAGAGAGAGAGAGAGAGAGAGAGAGAAAGACAGAGAGACAGAGACAGAGACAGAGATAGAGAACAAAGAAAAGAGATTGGCCGCCATTGAGGCTCCATGTCCACCTCTTTTATTCCTTTCTATTAGAATACTCATAACCGTGCACTCGAATAATATTACTTTCAATATACTCCACATGGTTAAGAAGTATATTTCTCTTTATCTATTCCCATCACTTCCATGTTCTATACTCTATAATCAATCTATGAACTATCTCTAAGAATAGAATAGTGACCACCTAACGAAAATTAAGCATTTAAGATTTTTGAACCTATGAACAGAGGTAAGTCTCTAAATCTTTACATATTTAAATTACAAATACAGAGACATGCACACAGAAATGTATAACAAATAAAATCACACCTTCACATCAGAGCTGAAGCCCATACAAGTCACACACCTTGCATACACCTTGAAATGTATAACAAATAAAAGCACACAGACATGCAATTACACATAAAACAACTTCCAAAAAATCGAGTGGAAATTACGACAAAAAGTTACCTTCTAAATTGCAGTGATTTCAAGGGGCTGTCCTTAATCAAGTGCTAAGCCTTCCAAATTTAGCCTTCATCCTTGCAAATCAAAGCCCTAATTTTGCATATATAAATCACATGAATACAAACAGTTACAAGCCCTAATTTTTGCAAATCAAAGATAGAGAAAACACATTCAAAATGATGATGAAGAATAAGAAGATGAAGGAGAAGTGCTTTGGTTTGAAGAAGAGGAAGAATCGGCACCAATGATTGCTGGGCTATGAGGGTAGGAGTAAGAATCGGCTTTTATTTTATTTTGCAAATCGAAGGAGAAGAAGGTAAAGAAACGGAAGGAAGAAGGAGAAGAAGGTAAAGAAATGGATGGAAGAGATGCAGAGATACAGAAATTCATACTCACCGGCCTTGTTTATTACTCAGAGAGATGCAGAGGTCTAGTAAGAGACACGATCGTTCACCAAGGAAGAGAGGCGAGAGATACCATTGAGAGAGAGGAGAGCTTTGATGAGTTTGGGACAGAAGTGATCCGAAGGGGAGACGGGTCTGTTGATTCCTCTTTGAGTAGGACAACATGACAGCTTAGGATAACTTGTCCCGTTCTCAAAATTGTCTTACTAAACACCGAATTGGGACACAGTCCTGTCTTGACCTGGCCAATCCTGTGTACCAAACACTACCTTAGAGTTTCATTCTTTTCCCCTTCAGCCATGGCCAGCAATCATTGGTGGCTATTGTGAGACCAGTGGAAATTTTTCAGGTAGCAGGACTTTGACTCGAAAAAAATTTTCAAGGAGCAGGACTTTGACTCAAACAATGGGCTCTGCTTTTTAAGCTCTTCAAGTTCTGTATGAAATTTGCGGTGGTGGTGTTAATTCGGTGAACCAAAATGGAGAATTTTGGCAGAATTAGTGGGCATTTCATGATATAATCTATATGCATCTAATTTTTAAAAGAGAAGAGATAAAGGGGTTTTGAGAATCAAGGTTTATCCTCCAAACTCACAAACAGCCGGCGGCAGGCCATCGTCATTACTTTTGTTGCCGGTGAATGTTTGTAGGAGAGGAAGAGATTTGAAATCTAAGAAAATATTGAAGAAAATTTTCAAAAAAAGAAAAATATATACTGGAACAAAGCCTAGCAGCCACCGCCGGTGATTCTCAGGCGGCAATGGCTGCTGGTTGCTATATGAGTATCTAAAAACATCCTAGGTCAAAGTTTGAGGAAGAAGATAGAAAAGGTAAGGGTATTTGAGTAAATTAGAATGAAATTAAATATATAAAAGTAAATAAAATGGCAATTTGAAAAAAAATGATGTGGCAAAGTTTTAACAAATGGCATTAAACCATTTGAAGTTGTACAAAATTAGCTAATACTGGTTACATGTTTATCAAAGAGTAATTTACAGGGGAAACAAAAAATATTCATCCAATCTATGCCATTTAATTCAAAATCATACCTAAAATCTAAGCCCTTAGATGGCTTTAAAAACCTTCTTTAACTCCGTTTTCTCATTCTTACATTTCACAATCCCCTCAAAGCTTTAGAGATAAACTTTATTTTCTTCTTGCCTTAGCTTTTCAATATTGGAGAGCGATAAGATACATTTTTGAACATTCTAAAGCAACCTGGAGAGACATTTCATTCAATTTGGACCTTAAAGAGATTTCATTCATTTTAACAGCCCTCACTGTTCTTCGTGTACTCTGTCATCTTCGAGTAAGTTTCACTTTTCAGTTTGAAACTTAATTTTGAATTTTTGAGTTTGCTTTTTCTTTCTTTCTTTTTTTTTTTTTTTTTTTTTTAAAGTTTCCCTTAAGTTAAATTATTCTATTCACATCACACTGACTAAGATGGTCGAATTAAACTATGATGACATATTTAACCAAACAGATGCCTGCCCAACTCACCTAGGTGTCCATTTGGAATATAATCAACTAGCAAATTTAAAAATAAAATCTTAGAGGTTGAAACAACTACAGGAGCCAATAGGGGCATTCATTTTGGCCATATCTTAGAAAGAATCAATCTCGATCCTAAATCGAGAGGTGAGGCTTCTTCCTCCAATTCTAGTTCTTGAGGCTGAAAGAAGAATAGGAAAGAACACCCAGCCATATTTGTTTCTATCTACCACATAAATGAACAATTACAACTTAAAGCTTCTCTATAAATCCCTCAGGATATCCAAACTGACTATCCAAGAGAGGCCGATATGGTGATTCTTCACCTAATGGATTCATTTCATTCTATAGGATTCCGTTTGAAGATTCCAGCTTCCAATCCCTCCTGTTATTGGTACCTTCCTATATTGTTCCAATCTCGTTCCTTGCCTATTAATGTTGAACTCTTGGCAAGTCCTCCTCGGCCTTGAGTGCATTAGACACTTAACCGAGATTGAGATTGGTATGGACATCCTTAGTTACTTATATCTTCTTTAAGAAAGTCGACTAAAGTACCAATGTTACCAACTGAACTTTCATACTGGCAAGAAGTTGTTGCAAGGCACAAGATCTAATGACAAGAAAGCCTGGAAACATCAATACTTTTTCATTTCAGGCTCGTGGGGACATTACCTATTTGTCCTTTAGCTAAGTTGATAAAAACTACTTAGAATTCTTTAGGTAGATAGTTGAGACGACTTGCCTTTTTAACTTGATGTTTCTATAATAACCTTTCTTTCTTACCAATCATTTTTGTTTTTGTAGGGCCAATGCTCCAACCGCCAGTTGAAATATCCCAACAAGAAACAAAAAAAGGTTATTTCGGCGTTAATAAAGTTAGAAAGCCTTGAATTGAAATTTTGGCTCCAAGACGATAAGCTGGTTGCATTCGGATTGAAAAAAGATTTGAAGTGAATATAAGACAATTATAATATTGGTTGGTATTAAGTTACACTAATCCTTTTAATGGGTTTACTCATCCAAATATTGTTTTTGTTTTTTTCTACTTAATTATGTGTAATTTACTTATCTCAAATGCCTATTAATATTAGTTAATGGTAATTAGATTTTCTTTTTGATATTTTAGTTGATTTAAAAAAAAAAAAAAGAAACCAAAAAATTAACAAAATTTGAAATTGTGTTCAATTTGACATTTTATGTTTTAATTTTCTTACTTAGCTTTGTAGTTAATCATGATGCTTAATAAATTTTAATTAGTACCAACATACATTTGAGTTACGCAAATTATCCACGTTGGAAGAAAAAAAATCAAAATATAAGAACAAAAGAACACTACGCTACCAAACGGCCAGTTTTTTTTTTCTTTTTTTTTTAAGAAATTGTATTTTAGTATCTTTTATTTTTTCTCTTTTCATAAATTTTCATTTAAGGCCTGTAAAAAAAAAATTTTGATAAATAATATCCTCTATCTTCTAAACTTTTAATTTTAACGGAATCTGTCAGAAAAGTTCACGTGGCCCTCAAAATCTTTTTTTTTTTTTAATTTTTTAACTAATTTAAGATTATCAATTAAAAAGGATTAAAAACGGATTAAGCCTTACCTTTTTTTTAAACCTTAAGAATGGATTAAGTCTTATCATTTAGTCCAATTAAACCTTATCTTTTTATTATAATTTTTTTTTAAAATAATTAAGAATGGATTAACCCAAAAACAGAACCAAAGCTCGGCTACACCACCAGAAAAGCAAAAAGCTCCTCTGTTGTCAAAATATCAAGCAGAGCCACAAAAAGGCCTGCACAATTGCAGCCACCAAAGAAACAATCAAGATTACAATTTAAAGAAAATTTGACAGCCATCATTGCAATATACAAAATCCTAAAAGCACTCACCAAAATTCAATAAAAAAAAATTAAAAAAATATAAGAAACCCAAGAAAGCAACTCATACACATTTCTCATTCCCACTAATTTATCCCACATCCAAGAATCAAAAAAAAAAAAAAAAAAAGGAAAAAAAAATCATCAAATTCAAAATAAGAATATGAACACAAATCGCATTCGGCAAAGGAGTATCTCCATCATCGAAGACCTCTTTCCTCTCTTTATTACGCGACTAAACTCCGTTTCAAACACTCAGACGACCTGACCCACCTCCTCAGCAACTCATCTATGTTAACAAGAAAAAAGAAAGTTGACGAAACACTTAGAGACAACGTCTACATATTTTTTGAAAAAAGAAAGTTGCTGTTATTGGAGCTGTCATGGTCATGGATATGGCCGTACGACGTCGTGCTTCATAATCTCATGGTTTTCTTCGGAGTGACGAATAAGAAGACGAGGATGAAGATGACGTGGTTGGAGGAGCAAATGGGTAATATTTGGTTGGATGAAACGGTGAGTTTTAGGGGTTTTAAATTTTTTTCAATTACTAATATTATAATATGATTGAAAAATTGAAAAAATTAGTTTATACTCACGTGGCCCTTTTTTACATATTCTGTTAAAATTAACAGATTTTGAAAATAAAGGGTATTATTTGTCAAAAAATTTTTACAGCCCCTATGAAAAAAAAAAAAAAAAAAGTACTAAAATGTATTTTGTCTTTTTTTTTTTTTAGAGTACAAAAACTATTTAATTACCCACACTAATTCTAAAGGCAAAGAAACATAATTAGATTTTAATTTCTTGTAGCTTTTCGGGATTCTTCAGGATTCTCTATATCTATTAGAATATGAATTTATATAATAATTAAATTTAAACCGCAAGAATAGTAAAAGCTTCACCAGAAGCAAGCAAGATGAGGTCACTCTACTTCATAGACGAGGCATACTTGACTTACGAGCTCATGTAATACTCGCCCCGAGAGCTCACCCGCTTCCTTACTCACTGGCAAAGAAATGAGATCCCTTTCTTACCTTGCAAATCTTCAAAACATTGGGTTTTGTAGCTAGGTAATCCAATTTCCACTGGTAATACTACCTCTGATCCATATATAAAAGAGAACGATGTTTCTCCAGTAGTTTTTTGCAATGTCGTTTGATATGCCTACAATACTTGTAGTGGCTCCCCTTCTGAATTGTCTTTACTGGTATCAAGTTTGATCTTTAAATTATATTGGATTATTTTATTTATTACCTCCACTTGCCAATTGGATTGTGGGTGGGCGGGTGATGAATATTGATTTTATATTACTAATTTTTGGCAGAATTTTCAAAACTTTTTGTTATCGAGTTGTTTTCCATTATCTGCTATTAATGATAAAGTATCCCGAACCTGCATTCCATACAAAGCTATAGTACTGCTTTCATTGATTTTGTTTGCCCCTTTCCTGGTAGGAGTAGGTCAATTATGTCCACCCCTAAAGGACCATGGTAAACTTATAAAAAGTTAGGAACTCAAATGGCTTCCTGGGTACGTTGGCATGTTGTTGACACTTAATACGTCTTTGTGAAAAAAAGTGTTAGCATCGCATGAATTGTTGGCCAATAATATCCTTGGAGCAACACCTTTTTAGCTAGTGAATCTCCAGCCATATGATTTCCATATAGCCCTTCATGTATTTCTCTTAGTGTGTATTATGCTTCTTTGTCTAAGCACCTCAAATATGGGTGGAATCCTCCCTTATATAAAATCCCTTCCATGAGACAATAGTTCGTAGTCCAATAACTTAATCGTTTTGCCTCCTTTTTATCATTAGGTAGTGTCCCATGCTCAATATATTCTTTTATTAATTTCACTCAACTGTTTTCTTCAATTCTTAGGCCCGAAGAAAACACTTATAATTTGAAATTTTGGACAATTTGACAAAAGTTAACTGAGTTTAACCAAATTGGAGTTCTAAATGAGACCAAATTTAACTTTCCTTATAGATAGATTTTGACTTTGACTCCTCTATATTGTGTAGAGCCCGTTGGCAAGCCTAATTTTAAACTATAGTTAGAAAGTTCTGATGTCGAGAAGTTTTGATCATTAATATTATATTAGTGTCCAAACCAATCCCATATTTTTTATCTGTTAGTGATCCTAGATCCCATATATACCTTGGGGATTGTGCCCAACAAGAAACAAATCACAAATTAACCAAAATATACCTAAAAACCCCAAAAGAACCAATAGACCTATGACCCATTGGACTGACAAAATCCACCATCTTTCTCTTCCTTGGATTTCATTGAAATTTGATCTACTTTTTAGCCAAATAAAGTACAACATGCCACATCACTAGAAAGTTCATTGATTTTTTATTCAATCATTGAAATTTCATGGAAACCAGTCGTCGATAGCGCCATTGGTCCCCAACTTGTTACAATTGGCAATTTAAAGCTAGCGACTCACCATCCTTTCTCCTTTGGATTCTGACCAAATTGACCCCATTTCTAGCCAAACTATTTCTCACTGCCCTCACCGTGTTGTTACCCACCTCATGACCAACCACCAACCAAAATTTGGTGCTGGAATGGTGGCCCACGAGACACAATCGAGGATAGAAAGCCAATGGCTGGCATTGCTCCAATAACCAGATTCCGACCACTCTGAGACCATGTGACCACTCTAGCACACTAAATTTAGACCTCTTAAGTTTGAATATGACCCCATTCTAGCGAATTTCAAGATATTTGGTAGATATATTGATTTGAAGTTTGGTTAGAAACTTTTCATTCATTTTCCATCCAACACGGGCAATGATTGACCAAGGTGAGTTCATCACTATGCTACCCATTTTTTGGGCTTTCCATTAATATAAAATTTGTGTATTTTGGACATCGTTGGCTAATTTTTCATTTTTGGGTCAATTTGTTTAATACAAATAAATTTGGACTATATTTGGACACAATTGGACACAATTGGATAAATTTGACAAAATTGGACAAAAGTGAAGTTGGATTAGTGTAACCAAATGTTAGTAGGTTCCATGGGAATGTTCAATTTCAAAAAATTAATCTTCGAACTAAAAAACCCCAATTTCGGGTACCGATTCCTAAGGGTTCATTTGTATAATTAGACCTTTAAGTATCCAATTTATTTAATTTTAAAGTTGCATAAAGTATTTCAAGATATTTAACACACACCAATGTCTTGGGTTTGATTTTCAGAGCCTAAGGACTATTTTATTATATTATAGGCACCTATACTGAGAATGAAGGTGATCCTACGGAGGAGTAGGAGTGGACATCAGCACTATATGTGAGTAGATTTATTTTTCCAAATATGTTTGGAGCATGTTAAATTGATGGTATATGGTTTTTTCAAAATTTTATGAAAAGTTATATAAATTTTGGTTATATGATTAATATGTTTATATGACTTTTAACAAGCTTTTATTTGTTTTCAAACTTTATTATGCTCATGGTGAAATTGTGAATCTTCGTATTAGAAAGGATTTGGTAGTTGAATTGATTACTACTATATAACTTTACATGGTAATATTTTTATCATAAAAAATATTTATAATTTGATTATTTTATTTAGTTTATTTATGTATGGTTTGCATATAATATGTCAAATACATACATTGAGCTTTTGAGTATAGATATAATTAAATAAATGATATTTTCTTATAAGATATATGTGAGATATGGATTAATGATACTGTACACCAAGTAATACCAAACTTACAGATACAGATATGGATTCATTTATGGATATAGTTATGAATATAGATATATCTATATATGAAAATTCTATGGTGAGGACGGTCCGCATGAGGACCGCAGTATTAGTGACAGTTTTTCATAGTATTAACGACTGTTTTTTAGAAAATCGTCACCAATACTATGAAAAACCATCACCAATACTGTGGTCCGCATAAGAACCGTCCGCACCATAGACAGACTGTATCTATATATATATATATATATATATGTATATATGACTCAACCCTTGCTATTATCACGTGATGTAAAGGTTGGTTGAGAGTTTCCAGTTCTGCAATGCATCAGGAACATGGAAGGTCATCTAAAAATTTCCCCTTTTCCCCATTTGCTTTGTAATGCTTTAGGATGCTTAGGGTCGTATGTTAGGATTTGATATTGGGCATGGCACACAGGTTCTAAGATTATGTAGATTAAGGTTATGAAACTATTACTTTTGCTTATGGGTATTTTTGAAAAATATAGATTATTTATTTAAGTATAGGAGGTTATGACTAATATCATATTTACAAACACATTTATATGAAAGATAAAATTTGCCCTTTTTTTGGGAAAAATTCATGGGTTTGTGAAAAACATTTTTCCAAAATCAGAGAACTTTCAAAAGAGTGGAAGTGAGGTTTTAAGAGGATTGTTTTATTGATAAATGGGTATTTTCATATTCTTATTTTATTCCACTCATCAAGCTTGTCTCATAGTTTTGTTTTCAAATTATTCCCTTAGGCCTTAGTTGACAGTTACGTCTAGGTATCTTTGTTATTTGTATGACATTTTGTAGCTGGTGTATTTTTTTTTTTTTCTTTTGATTCTAATAATAGTAAATACTATTTTTACTGAATTCTGATGTATATATTATATTAAGTACTTTTGATATTTTGTATCGGTTCATTGTACTCCTTGCATTTCTCTAGTGGATTAACCTAATATGTATAACTTCTATATTATTTTGATTAATAATTTTGTGAGAATCCCTTAAAAATGATCATGTTAACTTATTTATACTATTAGGTTACATCCAACTACGAGGAGGTTTTATTGGATTTAAATAGAAAATTTGATAGGGCTTCTCTAGGCGAGATCACTTCAGGTGTCTGATAAGGACTAGGGAGCGGTCTTGTGATACTTTATCTCTCTAGTACTTGTATCAAGATATTTAATCCAGCAGAGATGATGTGTAACACCCTGTCTCCACTAGTGAGCTTATCACTCTCTGCCGATATTATCTTCAATTTTGCCACAGCACTCGGTATGGAATTTTTTGTTTAGAGCTTCATAGAAAGTCACCTATCCTATGATTGCTCTTAATTGAGCATGCTTAACTTCAAAGTTCTTTCAACCCCTGAAATCAACCTCTCTGAAAAGGCATCGGCGTTATAAGAGTAACTATTATTACACCTGAATCATTAATGAATACTTTATATGAACTATAAAAATAACAAAAACCTATATGAACTATAATATTGAATCATACTAAAAGGGTTTTATAGAAACTCAAATAACACACAAGAGAAGAGATTGTTGCTGGAAAGATGATTATGCCATCCATAATTACGCAAGATATAAAGTTTACAAGAAGTAAGTTGATAGTTATAATAACTAGTACATGACCAATCCTATCAGATGCTTTTGTAACAAACCATCTGGAATTCATTTCATTTTTTCTTTTGACACCTTTGCATTTTGTAATTTTATTCCCTCATGATACCCTTTTTTTTATTATATACTATAAGGCTGTAGATACATAATTTCCCATGCAATATTCTTTTTCTTCTTCCTCTTCTTCTTCTTTTATATATTTATAGAAGTCAATGAGCTCCTATGGCCAGGTGTCAATTGTCTTTATACCACTTGTCGTGATAGAATAACACATAACTAAACAATCTATATTTGAAACAACATAGCAAGCACCTATATACAAAATAAATAAATAAATAAATAAAAGACAAAACGTAAATAAAAAAAAAAGACACATTGTAAAATAAAAAGAAACTAAAAAATACTACAGTTTCATCCTTTAATTATTATTTTGTGCTCGATGTTAAAATCTTCCTTTAGTTAATAGTTTTCCTTCTTTTTTTTTTTCACTTTTTCTTTAAGTTATCCTTAAGGTTTTTGTGAGTAGGTTTTTTATGTCAGTAAGAAAAAGTAAATGGAAATAACAAGAAGGATAACCACAATTGCTTAATTTCGGTTTAGCTGCATAAAAAATTGCAAGTTATCCAAGATGAATTGGATGGCCAAAGTTGATTAATGACTAAGATGAGCACTAGATCAAGCTCCTAAGACTGAACCCAAAAGTAAAATATTAAGGGTCAAGGTATCTACCTTTTAAAGTGCGTCAAATGGAAATGAAGCAAGGATGGTCGTATCAAAATCATTAGTCTAAGTTGTCCAAAGTTTGACTCATTTACAAATGGAGAGAATTGATCTCATATTTAAATCAATTTTCAATTATAAATTGTGAGAAGCTCTTTACAAACCACATGCACTTGAATCTGCAAAATCTCATGTGTTTAATATCCTTACACAACTATTGAAATGAATAATTGATTTCATTTTTAAAAGGGAAACTACTACCCAAGACTCTTACTAGTCTCAACATCGATAAGTTTTGCAATCTTCATTTCATAAATAGTGAGGCCTTGGGTACCTCAATTTGCTTGAAAACGTGTCAATTTTTAATTATCCAAAGCTAAGACAAATACCTGATGTGGAATACTGATGCCGCAAATACAAAGAAAAATATTGGCCTATAATTGCTCACATCCCCTAGTTATAACATGGATGGATACTTTAAAAAAAATAAATAAATAAAGATGTGATGGGGATTCCATTTTTCATTTTTTGCATTTTGTAATGTATGTACTTTCCATTTTCTATTATATTTGTTTATTAGCTACTTTTTCTTATATAGTTTGAAAGCAAACTAGAAAAAAAATTGTTCTGGAGATATTTTTTATAGAGTATTTTTGAAATAAGTATGAATAGTTATTTTCTTTCATTCCCTATGTTTAATGTTTCTACCATTTGCATAGTTGTTGCAATTTTCTTTTAATGAGAGCACTTATGCTAACTCTTTATTGGAAAGTAAAGAAAATGGAAAAATTTTATAAGATAGATTAGCGACTCATGTTTGTTTGTACTTTGTATGCCTTCTAAAATAATGTTAAGCTATTGCTTGGATATGCATACTGACTTTAGAACAAATTGAGTTTAGTTTATATTTATGACGATGTAATATCCAAGATACCTGGTAAAACAAATGATCATTTATGTGCATGACTTTCTACTCTTTTGGATTGGGCTGTAAATTGTAATATCTAAATGATTAAAGAATGACGTTCATTGATAGTCATTTTTGATTGTATTAAGATTTTATAACTTACATCTATAGATTATGATATTTAGAGTTTTTCATGAGTTAGTTATATGTTGTGCAACTAATGTTCTATTTTAAATTTGGTTGTGGTTGAAACATCATGACTTTTTGTTGATTCAGTTTATGCTTGTCTTTTAGTTACTTGATTCATTGTAATATTGTATTCCATTTGAGTTTAGTTTTATTGATGTGAGTTTCATAATCATGGCACAGATTGTAAATGGTTTCCATGGTGTAGTCATTAGCATAAATAATGAAAGATTTAATCATTATTGGAAATTCTGAACTTTTATTTTAATTTTTCATCTCTAGAACTATGCAAATAGTTATTTCATTTTAAGTTCCTAGATGTCTGTAATAGTTTGAGAACATACTTCATATGGCTAAATAGGTGTTTCGATGGATGTGAAATGGACTACTTTATGGTTTATTTTACAAGATATTTTATTTGTTTCATTTGCATCTTTTTAGAACTACTATTGTGTGAGTTATGCATACCTTTACCTTTCATGTGCAAACCTTTCTTGACACTTTTTATATTGATCAAACCTCATCTTGATCTAGTTTCATGGCATATGTTCTTTCTAACTAAAACAAATATTAGTAGAATCTTGTAACTGATTTTATATTTTCTATATTAATATTAATTGATTGAGAAGAAAATTTATATATAAGAGAACATTCCATTGAAAGTCATACACATTGAGTTTATATTCCTTAAAGGTTTCCTTCTTCCATAGGAGCTATCTTTTTTATTAGTTTAGAATATTAATGTTCATTGAGGGTTATGTTTAATGGGGTTTCTATTTTTAATTGGAGTTTATATTTGAAAATAACTTATATAGTTATGTTCCGTGGGGATGGTTGCTGATCATCTTTGCTACCACATACATGTTTATGATAGTCCACTAATTATAACTAATTGTTATTTTTTTGTACATTTGTTTTGATTTGGAATATTAATGATCTTTTTCAAATAAAAAATATATATATTTGTTTGACAAATATGATGTTGAGATTTATTGGAAGGACCAAGTGATTGATATATGGTTTGTTATCTGTGCACTTTGTAATATTAAAAATTAGTTGACTTGAGTTTAAAAATAAATTATATATTATTAGTCCATTTAAATATTAAGAAATTATATTTTTCATTCAATAAGGATTTATTTCTACGATTGAGGGGGTATAATTATAAATTTAATTAGTTTAAAAGGTTAACTTGTAAAAGTGTCTATTAAGGATTATATCCAACATAATCTTATATGTTTAATTGGATTTGAAGGTGACTAAGGGTTACGTCCAATGTGTTTTTATCTCTTGGGATCTCCATCTTCCATTAGAAGTTTTTCATTTAATTAGTTTAAAATGTTAGCATTCATTATAGGATATTATTGGTAGTTATAGGATATTTTATAAGAGCCTTGTGCCTAATACATTATTTTTATACTGGTAGTTGTCTCCTAGTCAAACATCAACTCGATAATCCACAAATTCGAGTTCCTATCACACTTTTTTAGACATTTCATCATGCCAAATACAAGGACTCACTGTTTGGATTTGGTAAAAGAGTAAAACCTGGATTGTTTGGCACTCAAGGATCTTCTAATATGTTAATAGAGTCTCCCTTTGCCCAATTTAAAATTCTTTGACAAGAAGAGATCTGATATTCAAACAATATACCAGCCCCAAGTAACAATCTTTTTTCTTCTTTCACCATATAAATGAGAAGTAAGTAAATATTTTGCTTTGAAAGTCTTAACCCATAGTTTGTCACCTTTCTATGCCACAAACCACCCCAAACTACATAACAATACTTTGTTCATTTTTGTCAAACTTTTAAAGCATAGCCCTCTACAAGACTTAGAAAGGCAAACACTCTTTCAAGCCACTATCTGGTAACCCTTCTATTCTTATTGCAATTCTGCATAGGAAAACCATTGTCATCTTATCAATGTTATTACATCAACTTTTTAACAAAACCAAAAACTACGTCGAAAATAACAATATTAAAGACACTACATGCTTGATAAAAATTGCTATTACCACTTAAGGCAACAATCTAGATTTCCAGCCTTAAAATCTCAACACCACTCTTCTTCATAACTTTTCATAGGTAGTAAATTTATTTTCTCTTTCCCCAACTTCATATTTAAGATTTTTTTGACTTCAGCTTTCATCTTCCCAGTACATTATTAGAAAAGAAACAGCCAGACTTGGAAGCATTAAAGGCCTGTTTAGTCCACTTGTAATATTGTTTAATGCATTACAAAACGTTGGTCACTTTATAATTATTGGCTCTACAAAAAATAAAAATGACCTAATTTAACATCATTGATTTTCTCTTCTACTTCCCACTTCAAAGGCATTACTGATAACAACTTTGACAAAAAAATAAAAAATAAAAAAATGAAGAAGAAACAGAATCTCCCTACCCAATTCTTCTTTCCAAAGTAAAATCCCGAAAAACACTTCCATTAAGAAAAGTTGACATGGAAGCCAAGGAAGAACACCTAGTTATCAAGTTAACCACCCCGTAATCAAATATAAACTTAAGCAAAATCCAAGGCCCTAATCAACGTTATTATATGCTTTCTGCATTTCAATTTTGATATAATCTTGTAAATAGCTTTCTTACATTTCAATGTATTAAGTTACTTTTTGCGTATTTATAATTTTCATGATTCAAAACACAAAATTGTAAGTAAGTTAATCCAAGTTTGTGTTGGAGCATTAGAAACAAATCTCAATTAGGAATGATAAATGAGATATTTCATGATTATTAATTGGTTAGCCACATATTTCTCCACACAGTATTTTTTCTGATGAATTCAATATTGATTTTCAGTGGATTTTAATATTTAATTGGATTTATGCTAAGGGTATTTTGACTTTTGTTTATAATAATTTAGATAAATTTTTACAATTCAAGATACTAAATTTGAAAATTATTAGAATGATGCTAAAACATCTTTGGAAAATTGCTGAGACATCATTGGAACAAAGTTGAGTCATTGTTGGTACAATATGTTGACATTGAGCAACGCTCGAACAATGATACTCTAGATCAAAAACTACCCCCTGTCATTTATATACCCATGGATCTAGTATTGTTCGAGCAAGATACTACCATTGTTTGAGCAAAATCTAGACATGTGCCTTTCCAGCATTTATTATTAACTGTTGTTCAACTAGAACTCCATTATATTGTTAAAATATCCATTTTCAATCGAGAAAAATTGGAGAGAACCCTATCCTAAAACCCCATTAACAGCCAGAAAACCTTTTTTTATGGTTTTATGAGTTTAGTACCTTATAGATTAAATCTATATAAATTTTGTTCATTATTTTAATTATGGAATGATTATCTCCAAGTTTTATGTAAGTTTATGTGAGAGTTCATGGGTTTTCTTGTTCTTTACCTTTTCACTTGGATAAAGAAACTCCTAGGTTATTTACCTTTCTCCTTAGATGCAACTCCTTTATCACATTCTTGTTGTTGCTCCTTAAAATTTGTTATGACATAGTCTTGGAGGAGAAATTCCCTTGTAAAGAATATAATTGCCACGTTGTTGGAGTTGTACCCTTATGAGGAAGACTATTGCAACGGTGGTGGAGTTATTCCTTTACGACGGAGGTCTAAAAAAAACAAGTTGGTGAGATGTTCATCCTTGTGAACAAGCACTAATTACGATACAATATGAGTACAACCATTGTTGCTACGATGGGAGATTGAATTAGGAATGTCAACGGGGCGGGGCGGGGTCGATTTTTAAAATCCCATCCCCATCCCTGTCCCTGCAGGGAATTTTCTATCTTTTCCCCATAGTTTTTACATTTCTTTAAAGGTGGGGCGGGGATGGGGATTCTCCAAACGAGGACAGGGCGGGACGGTTTTCCCCGCTTTTGTTTTTTTTTTTTTTTTTTTTATCATTCATATAATTTTTTTATAAATAAAATATAAATAAAGTGATTAAAATGCAATAAAAATATAATAAAATACATCGATGTCAGCGGCCAAAGTTGAAGGTTTAGTGTTAGAGCTTGCAAGCAAAGAAGAAAATGATGTTTTACATAAATAAAACTAGAAAAAAAAATTTAAAAAATAATAAATATATATACCAGGCCGAGTTCGGGGCGGGGTGTTTATTCCTCGTCCCCGGCCTATCTCTGGCTCGAGTTTTAAACATTTGCCCTTAGTCTGTTTTGTAATCCCAATTTTTTGGAGAAAAATAGCCCCGTTAGGGGCGGTGCATTGTGGGGATCAGATTGTATGAGGCAAATTGTCATTCCTAGATTAAATCACCCTGTATATCAATTTGATATATATATATATATATATATGTTAATTAACATTGCTTATATGAAAAAAATTATTGTGAAAGGACTTTCATAGTTTTGTTGCCAAAAATTCAATTTAATCTTTAGGGTACTTTTTAGTTAATAACCAAATATTCATCAGTTTTTTAATAAAAATTATTTTTGAAAAATGATCTATCATAAAAAGTTTTACAAATAAAATTTCCCTTTTTATCTATTATACAAATGAATCCTAGACTTCCTAAATTTTTAAAAAATCTATTAAAACAAATCCACATATCATTTTACCATTACTGCTAAAAGGTTAAAAATGAGTATTTATAATCAAATAATATTATGAAAATATACTTTTGGCAAAACGGTGAAAAAGGTGATTTTTTAAATAAAATTAAGTTGGTTTAAATGAAATATTTTACGAATTATAAATAAACCATGCGCTTTGATGCGCTGCAGGCGGGGGGGCCAAGGCCAATTGCTTATTCGCTGAAAAACAAAAAGAAAGTCAAAGAGACGAAGTTTGAAGAATTGACCAATTCGCCAGTCCAAGCCGGTAGTCCCAGCCAGTGGCTCGCAGACAGCCGACGCCTGCTACCAAACCCTGAATTTCAACTCCCACCCTCTCAACTATGCAATTCCTGTTTTTTTATTCCTTTTTTATTCTCAAAATTCCAAATAAACCTCTCCTGCTTCTCCATTTCTGTTATTTTCCCCTTTTCATATTTTCCTATTCCAATAAAATATTCTACAATTTCTCTTCTATGATTCTGGTTTTTGTTCCGTGATACTTTTATTTAATTTATATATATATATATATAATTAATATTAATATTCAGAAGAAGAAGAAGAAGAAGAAGAATTTGAATTTTCGTTTTGGGGTAGCAAGCCATGGGAGGTCTTTGCTCCAAGAGTTCCAACTCAGGAAACGTTTCGGCGGAGAAGAATTGGGATTCCGATCGCCACAAGTATGCAGCTGCTGCTACTACTTCGTCGTATCAGAAGACTGCGAAAGCCGTCGTCACGCCGCCTATGCCGGCGGATGTGCAGCGGGGAATGACAGATAAGAAGTTGCCGGACGAGAGAGAGCCGGTGGCGGTTCCTTTTGATGCGGTGGCGGTGGATGATGAATTCTACGACGGGATTCCGAGGTATCCGAAGGCTTTAACGCAGAAATCTAGGTCTGTTAGGTCCACTCAGGCGGCTGTGGCGAAGGTTTGTGCAACATTCTTGGCTTGATTGCATTTGTGTTTTTGATTTTGAGATTTTATCATGTTAACAGATCTGAAATTGATGAATAGTCTAATGATATGATTACCGAATTACATATGCATTTGAACATTCTTTGCTTGGAATTCTGTTTTTACACTTTACACTTTTGCTTCAGTATTTATTCTGAGGAGGTCCTCATTATTATTATTATTATTATTATTTGTTATATTAACAACTTCTTTGATTATACATTTTTTTTTTAATTTATAATTTTTTTCTTTTTTTTCTTTTTAAGAACCAAATCCACTCTCTAACAAGTACATCCACGTAGCTTTTTCTTTTATTTAACAAGAATTAAAGTAAGTTATATTTAATGTGCCTTTTATTGTTTCCACAAAGAAGAAAAGAAAGAGATGAGGACAGTCTTAGTTTCCAAGGCCATAAAATCCGTAAATGAAAGTTTCTTTTCTAAAATTTTGAAGTTTGGCTTTTTTTCTAAATATTTTCTAAATTAAAATGCATTACCACACATGTTTTATGCTTCTAATAAGTGTTTTTTTTTTTTTTTAACGAAAAAAAAAAAAAAACTTTACGGAGCACTAGTACTCAATTTTGCATTATTTTGTTAACTTATGTAAAATATTAATATCATTTTTTTTTTCCTCTTGCTTTGCAATGCTTTAATATTAAATCATGTTCATCGCTGCTTTTCCACACCCACATTTTGGAGGGAACTTTTTGATTTGAAAAATTTTAATAATGAAGTGAATATTTTGTTCTTGGAAATACTACAAGAAACCATAACGTATCTTGTTGTGGTGCAGGTTTCTGCAGGTTTAGGTAGAGCTGGTACTGTTGGGTTTGGAAAAGCAGTGGAGGTCTTGGACTCACTTGGGAGCAGCATGACAAATTTGAATGCTGGCAGTGGATTTAATTCTACAGCTCCAATTAAAGGCAGTGAAATTGCAATTTTGTCATTTGAGATTGCAAACACTATTGTAAAGGGCTCCAATCTTATGCAATCACTTTCAAATAGGAGTATTAAGCAATTGAAAGAAGTGGTGCTTCCTTCCAAAGGTGTGCAACATTTGATTTCGAAGGATATGGATGAGCTGCTAAGGATTGTTGCAGCTGACAAAAGGTAGATGTTGAATAAAGTGGCTGCCTACTTATTAATTGTTCAAGTGAAGAAGCTTTGTGTGGCTTATATCTTTATAATCATAAGAATATTATTCTTGATTTATAGGGAGGAGTTGAAAATCTTTTCAGGGGAGGTGGTTCGTTTTGGAAATCGTTCTAAAGATTCTCAATGGCACAACTTGGACCGCTATTTTGAGAAGTAATATATTGCCTATGTCATCCAGTTTTGCTATTTAGTAACGTATTGTTTCAGATCATTATGCCATGTATTTACTTAGTGATCCCTATTTTATTTTCCAGAATCAGCAGAGAACTTAGCCCTCAAAAAAATTTGAAGGACGAGGCGGAGACAGTGATGCTGCAACTGATGACTTTAGTCCAGTATACTGCTGTGAGTATGCGGCTTCATTTGTTCCAGACTTATTTTCTTTCTTTTCTGGGTGCATAGAATTAGGTAAAATGGTAAAAGGAATAGATTAATGAACTTGTTTATGAGTAAGATGAAATTTTAAAGATAGAAAAAGCTTTTCTACACCTTTCTGTGCAAGCTATTTTAATCTATACCAATCCATAGAGTACCTATTAATCCAAGTGTAATTAATATGTTGCAAATTGGCTAACGATGAACCCTCCTGCTTGTCAACGATAGGAAACTGTGTTACCTTTTACTATTGATATTTGCGTTCCTCTGCCTGTCGTGACCACAAGAAATCTCTTTGAATCTTCTCAAGCCTCTTGGATATGAACTTAAAAGAACTATGAGAAACATATAGTATGTAATAGATAGACTTTGACCATTATTAGTTTGTGACCGAAGTCAAATATTAATCCTTCCACTTTGATGGCTGTTTCTCAAATGCATAAACAATAACATTTTATGCTAAGTTTTTCTTGAGAAAAGAATCAAAGGTAAGGCTTGGAATGTTCAACATATCAAATCTTAGAACTTCTAACCTGTTGGTAACCCCTACATGTTGGAAACCTTTGACCAGAATGGTTTCGCTTTCTTCTAAATGTTGATCCTCAAGCTTGAGATAACTTCAACAACTGCAAAAAGGGCGATAAGATACAAATAAGGGCATACCCTTTCAGTTAATTGTAATTTGCCATCACAAAACATAATTGTATCGTCGGCAAAAGCATTCATGATCTGCAATAATTTCTGAATTCACAATCTTTTACACCTAGCAAAATTATTTTAAGACCAAGAAGCAATATGACCCCATACCCCTTTTACTGTTGTACTTTAACAAGGTATGTATGGCCTCTTGTGGTTCTTAATTTGCTGACTCCGCTAATTGTGAAGACACTTATGGACCATTCTGTACTCTTGGGAAAATGCAGATCTTTAGTGAAGCTGTATGCTATGTTTTGTATATTGAAGAGACATTATTTTTTGTGAGCATTATAATTCAGATTTTTAATAGATTAATGAACATTTATTTGGCCATAGAAATTATATATTTTTAGTAAACTAATGAACATTTGGTTGGCCATAGGAATTATACCATGAACTACATGCATTAGACCGATTCGAACAAGACTATCTGCGTAAATGCCAAGAGGAATCTGCAACTGGCACTCAAAAAGGTGATTACTAAGTAGTATTCTTTATGTTTGATGTTAGCTGTGTCTAGAATATTATTTATCTTTTGGTAATTGGCTCTAAAGGCATAAGTGTCTAGATTTTACAGCATCAGTTTGAGTGGTGGGAACATAAAATATATGTTGTTTTTTCCTCTCCTAAAAGTCAAGCTCCTTTTGAATTAAAAGACAGAAGGTGGAGAAACTAACTACCTTATTAAAATCAACTGTTACTTATTATTATTATTATTATTATTATTATTACTACCACTAATATTACTACTACTATTACTACTATTATTTTCCGCTTTCTCCTGTAAGTTTAAAGCTTGTTGACCAAATGGCTTGTGAAATAAGTAATTTAACTTTTTATGTGGGTCCATGACAATGTTATGGCTATTCAGTCTCATGTTTAGCTACTCTGCACATTTTAGGGTTACGTTTGATATGTATATTGTGGGAAACATAAAATTTCATTTATTGAAATTAAAATAATTAATGGAGCTCTTTAAAAGGATGAGAAGATATTCTCCAAATTACATAATAGAACAAACTCTATTTCATGCTGGATCGGGAATGAGAAACAGATATAAGAAAGGAGAGAGAAAGTGGAGGAGAAATAGAAGAATTGAGGTGGGATTGGGGTTACATACACAAAGGGAGGGAAATAGAGAAAAAGGCGAGGGGGAGGGAGGAAATAATTGCATTCAATAATCAATCATAGTCTTATGTATAGTCTGAATTCAAAATATGACTCTGACATGAACTTATGTTTATGCCTCCAATTTTCTGATTTTTATTTCCATGTGTTCTTTGGATTTCGGAGTTGAAGTTAATAATGGCATGTTCTGATCTGCAGTCTATTAAATGGAGATGAACTTCTCATAGCATGTGCTTCTTTGCATGTTTATATAGGAACCATAATATGTGCTCTGGTGAACTGGTGGTCGCTGCCCATATTTATGTAATAGCAGTTTAGTTGATCTAATTAATAAATTAACTAATCTGTTTATTGCATAGGTGATAGCATTGCAATTCTGAGGACAGAATTGAAAAGCCAAAGGAAACTAGTTAAAAATTTGAAGAAAAAGTCGCTATGGTCAAAAAGTTTGGAAGAGGTAATTTTAGAGAACTGCTTTATGTTGCTTTTCTGGAGACTGTAAGGAGGCAATCTTAACTCACCATGAACTGTTTTCTTCCTCTTTCATGCATTAGCTTATTTGGTTGTTTGGCCATTATACTTCTTCACTAATAGTATATTAACATCCCTCTGACTGAAATTAGTTAACATACAGGACCTTTTGTTTCAGATTTAATGCATCTGTAAAATTACAAGTTTGTCTGTTTTATTCTTAGTTGTGCACTTTGGTTGGGAAAAAAATAAAAACCAAAAATACAATCTCAGCCGAACAAGTAAGACATACACATATGCATATATAAATATGTAGCACTTTTCTATTATCTGGGAATTCCCAGACAAGTTTTGTCCAGGAATTCATTTGATTAACATGTAATCAGATGAATTCATGGGCAAAAATAGAGGATTCCAGAACAAGAGAACGACTTATAAACATCTATAGGTATATATATATATATTTGTTTGTTTCCTTTCTTTTTCTTTTTTTGCAAAGATATATAGATATATATATATATATAGATATATATATACGGAAATTCTATGGTGAGGACGGTCCGCATGAGGACCGCAGTATTAGTGACGGTTTTTCATAGGATTAACGACGGTTTCTTAGAAAATCATCACCAATACTATGAAAAACCGTCACCAATACTGTGGTCCGCATGAGGACCGTCCGTATCATAGACGGACTGTATATATATATATTGACTCACAATCACTTGACTGGACAATTATTTTTGGATAGAGAAATAGGAAATCTTCTTGTAGTGTGTAATGGTGTTGTCTTGCCTATATGGTCTTGTCTTTGAATCTTACCAGGCCTTGTTCTGGTAATTTGTTATCATGCATGTTTAATGCTCGCATTTTGAGCCATTCTTGCATAGCCTACACATTAGGGGGAGTTTTAGTGTTTGTCCGGGTTAGTGTTTTAATACATATAACTGGGTCAAGTTAGCCTAACAACTTAAGCTTGGGATTAATAATAAATAGCTTAACAGTTTATTATTAAACTGCTTGATATTTTGGATTCAGGTGATGGAGAAGCTTGTAGATATTGTCCATTTTCTACATTTACAGATACACAATACCTTTGGAACTACTGGTATGTATTGGAGTACTTTAAGACAAATTTATTTTTTTGTGTTTCAAAGTTTCATGTTTGTCTTATTTGCATAGAATGATATTCCAACATCCCGCAAAATTTATAATTTTACTTTTATGAATGTCATTTTTTTCACTTTAAATTATTCAAGTCTTAAGTAGATGAGTAGTTTATCACAGTATCAATAAAATGATGTCAAGTACTTCTTTCATGGATTGCTGTGCATTGATTTGAAGTTATAATAGCATGTTGTGTGTAAACGCTATTCACAAAGCCACCATTTCCCTTGGGCGAAAGGTTTTGAGGATGAGTTGCCCGCGTCCAAGCTGATAGCTTTTTATTTTGTTTACAAATGATAAAATTTCATTTAAAAACAAAGGGGGAAAAGGACATAAGTGTATTTTACAAGCTTATCCCTTTTGATCTACCAAATTCTCCAAACATGGTTGTAAAGTCTTTGTAGATTTCTTAGGCAATACCCATGCCACATTAAGGGTCAGAAACTACGGAAACGCACATTTCAAAAACAAATGGTGTATTGTTCCCCCTTTCATTTTTGACAAATTCACTGTTGAGGAGATATCATAACTCTGGTCTTCGTTTGAACCATACCATCACTGCTATTAATCTTTTCATGGGCCATTTATTTTAGAAAGATTCCAAATGATGTAGGAAGGAAATTAGATTAAGTAAGATGATCAATCAGATTTTAAAATAGAAATCATGTTTCTATCTTTTGATCTCTGCATTCTTCCTCTATCATATAATTATGAAAACTGGAAATTTTAAAGTTGATGTATGCAAGTTTATTATTGCCAAAAAAAAGTGAAACTGGAACTTTCCATACATATTACTGTAGTTTTATAAGTCTCTTGGATGCTGACTTGTAAATGAGGCATATTACAGAATTCAAATTTGCATTTTGATATAAATTTTCACCTCAATAATCACCGTGCAGAATTGATAACAGAACAATATCATATCCTTTTAATCAAGACTTTTCTTTTTCAAGACTCTATCTGGTTTCCCTTTCTTTTTGTGTTGATAAAAGGATATTTGGCAATTTAAGAGAGGTACTGAATCTTGCTCCATGGGCTTCTGCAGATGCTCATAAGCCGGTGGAGGGATCCACAAACAGTCGTCAAAGATTAGGACCCGCTGGCCTTTCGTTGCATTATGCAAATATAGTAATTCAAATTGATACTATTGTAAGTCTAAATCTTGTCAATTGCTTCTATCTCTTGTGTTTTGGTCCTTTAGTTGCTTCCATCTTATTGTGCATGAATTCCTTGAGAATACTATTTGTGTTAAGTTGTTGTTTTGTTGGCTTGGTATACATAGTAGGTTGACTACCCTGATAGCATAAACTTTTGGAATTGATTGCAACTTAACATGGCATCAGAATTCTGACTGTTTAAGTCTTGTGGTCAAATATTCGTCGCGCCCATTTCTAGTAATTTATTCTTTGTATGCATGTGGTTTGGTTTTGGCAATTTTAAGCCCAAATGAAACCGAACTGAATTGAATAAGCATATATATAGTTTTTTTATTATTTTTATTACAAAATATTTTTTATATTTTTAATTAATTTAATTTAAATTATAAATGATAATAAATTCAAATTATTAAAAAATATACCTTAAAAAAAAAAAGGGGGGGGGGACCGATTGAGCCCATAATGTGCCAAGGTCCAAACTAAAGCAAACCAATGATGGTCTGGTTGGTTCAGTTCAATTTGCAAAAGATTGGCCAAAAGCAAACTGAATTGAGCCCATGCCCACCCCTATGTAGAATCAAATTTGTCTATACGCATAGGGTGGAGTTAAGTGTGTGTTGTATTTGTTTCATATGTATTGTTGGATCCACTTGCTAAAGATCTTATAATTTTTAGATAAAATTAATTAACAGTTAATTTATTTTGATGGGACATCTGAATAAACAAGAAACATTTGAGAATAATATTTTATAAAGATTTAGGCCCATGGTTTTACAAAATTGAGTGGTCACCTGGGCGAGACTGTGTTTTTATGGTCAATGATAAGCCATCTTTAGTGGGAGTGGAAGGGTCTTATGACTATATGTTAGGATGATTTATATTTTATTTGATCCGAAATGGCACTTGAATTAGGAGGTATAGACCTTAATTACTGAAAGTGTGTTAACCAAGTTTGAGAAATATATGGTACTTGCATAGTGATAGGTCATACAGAAACAGCTGACATATGATTGGTGGAATAGGACTTGGGATTTCTGCTTGAAGGAAGTGTGAGATCTGAATTAGTATTATCCATTGTATTGTTGGTGTAATTTAGTAAATAAGTAAGCAAATGTTGGTACATCTGTGATGCTAAGTTGTCTTTTAATATGTTTGTACACAAGTTATAGGTGTAAAGATAGAGGTTTATACAACCTTGAATACGAGCTAAAATTGGCATTTTGGTTCTTTAATTAGAAGCTTATGTAGATGTTCTATTCTACCATTTGATTTCCGATTTCAGATGCCACAACTTGTTTGATCTATGCATCTTTTTGCTAAGTAAGATGCATTTATGCAAAAACGACAATAAAATAGTTAATGACTAATTCGAATTGATGCAATGTAATGATAAGTAAAGATAAGAAACCATTTTTTTGTTTTTTTTATTAGCAATAGAATTCAATTATTGTAAGTTTTTATTTATTTATTATTATTATTATTATTTTTTTAACTTCTACATCTATTAATATAAAGCATAAGGACTATTGATGTTAGAACTCTCGATGTTTCCTCAGTGTTTTTAAATTGTGTTTAAATACCTGTTTGTTAGTAATATTTTTGTTGAGACAAATTAAGTTAGGAGCTATGTTTCTCAGACTCTCCAAAATGGAGGAAGTATCCATGTCTTAATGACAGGGATACTGTTATGAAATCCATTTCGGCTCCTTTATGTTAAAAAAGGGTATGGCACTTTCTTTCTTTTTTTATTTTTATTTTTTTAAACAAGGTTCTCGTGGTTGAAAATAATTTTGTAAACAAGTTTAGCTTTGGAAACCTTAAAAATAGGGGGTCAGGTTTGTTAGAATAGTGTTTAAGATGGATAATAGTTGTCGTTATACTAATCAATTAATAATTATTTATTATTTATTATTTATATTCTAATATAAGATTTTACAGTCAAACAAATAGTATATATCCCTAAAAAATACTTCTGTTGTTAGTATATAAATTTTTACAACATTATATGTTTCTACTATCCACGTACCTATATCTAAATTTTGGATCCTTTTTAGTCGTATTACCATACTCTAGATTTTAAAAAAGAAAGGATCTGACTGTTTGATATGTACCCTGTAACCAATACCGGTACCTGAGTTCAAGCAGAAGTTGTTCCTCTATGTTTTTTTAATGCTTTGACCATGTTATCTCCTTGTCAAAGGGAAATGCAAAGGAAGGCAGTATGAGAAAAGCTTCATCGTTCAATTTTACTGTAACAATTGATATTTATGTAATTTAATGAATAATTGAGTTGTTTTATTCAATTTTCCCAATTTTCAGTTCATATGAAATAGACATGAAGTGTATAACTGTACAGTTTTTAGAATTTAAAAAATTCAGAATATATTTCACAATGCACATGTACAAATTGCTAGTATAGTAAATATTAAAAAAAAGAAAGAAATCCTACTCGTAAATCTTAAAACTTAAAACGATTCTTGTCGTCATGATGTGTATGCTATCATGCCATTCAGTTAATTTTGAGTCTTTCTTGATTTGTTTTGGAGGTTTTAGGCACTTAGGCAGCACTGTTTGAACCCAGTTATACAACAAGTTCTTTTAGGTGAGTTTATCAATTGTATCATAACTTATGTTCCCTGATAACTGTAGAATGTAGAACTAAGATGGACTCCATTATTTTTGTATCAGAAGAAAAGCTTTACCTCTCACCAGTAGATGTTCTGAAGTTTCTGTTGATATAGGAGAGTGTTTTGAATGGGTATACAAGAGGCTTACTGCCTTGTGTGTGACTTTTGGCCTTTTAGACATATTGTGTCTAATTTTTTAGCTCTTAATTTAAGTTATTTTATGCTAAAATTGAATTCGTAATTTTTTCAGACTTAGTGGTACCTGTTGGTATATAAAACAAAAGTGGTTTTGGCTTGAAAGGGAAGCGTTAGTTTCAATTGCTGCTTATTACTTGTATGTTTATTTAGTTAGAAATTAATAGCTGAGTAGCCTGGTATTTCTTTTCTATTCTACTTCTTATAAGAGGTTTTGAGCAGCATTTGCTATGGGGGACCTGAACATACCCCCAGTATAGAAAATGAAAATGGTCGTTGAGAACACAATCAAGCAAATAGTTGGTAGAGATTCATTTTGTGAGTTATTTTGTTCAACTTCTGCATTATATGCTTTTAATTAAAGATGAATGAAATGGCACAATTTCATCTAGTTTCTTTGAATTTTTTGGTTACATGTTTCAGTTGAGCATTAGTTGGCTTGAACAATCTTGGTCTTGATACTTTGTAAACCTTTAATTAAGTTCACTTTGATGTGATTAGGTAGCCCGATCAAGCAATGTGCCCCAAAATACTAAGGATGCATTATACCAGAATTTGCCACCTAATCTAAAGTTATCATTGCGCTCGAAGTTACAATCTTTCCGTGTTAAAGATGAGGTATCATCTCATTTTGTTGATATCTTTAATAGTTTAGGCAGTTTTTCTTCTCCAGCCTTTCTGCAGCTAATCATGCTTCATCTCGAATCAATGTTAATTTGTTTTGTCCAGCTAACTGTTACTGAAATCAAAGCTGAAATGGAAAAAACTTTGCAGTGGCTTGTTCCAATTGCAACGAACACAGCGAAGTAAGTGGCCATTTTCTTCAAAACAGCTACCTTCCATGTGTAATTCATTATTAGGCTTAAATTTTTCATTTCTTTATATGACTAATCGTTCATCTTATTTGTATTTGGATCCCAAAAACCTGAATCAGAGCCCATCATGGTTTTGGCTGGGTTGGAGAGTGGGCAAACACTGGGTGAGTAAACTATTAACGACAAATTTCTTTCCTTGGTCTTTAATATTCTCTTGAAATTTGTATTTAAGAGTTTTGTTGAAAACAGTTCTGAGTTGAACCGAAAGGCTGCTGTGCAGACTGACGTGATTCAAATTGAGACATTACACCATGCTGATAAAGAGAAAACAGAATCCTGTTTACTTGAACTAGTGTTATGGCTTCACCATTTGATTACGCAAAGCATGTCTAGCGGCAAAAATGGAGTTAGCAAATCACCTCCCAAGTCCACAGCTCTCTTGAAGACAAATCAGCAATCAAAGGCTGTAGCTAATGGTTCCCAATCAGCTAATTTAACATCCGAAGAGCAAGAGATGCTAAAAGGGTTAACTAAAAACCGACGTATGCGTGGAATTAGTAAAAGTCAGGACTTTGATAATAGGGATACTGGTTTGAGAAGGCACAGCAGATTGAGCAAGAGTAGTAGCTATTCCCCTCGTAGAGGAAACCGGGAATTGTTATCCTTTAGTAGGTTTGCTTCTGGTATTCATGTTGTTGATTTCGGTATCGACAAGGAGAAAGCATTAGATGTTATAGACAGAGTAGACTCACGTAGATGAATTGCTGTAATGTAATCTTTGTAGTATCTTGTGGAGTGAAGAACAGTGTATACAGAGCAAATACCCTTTTGTAAATCTATTGTTTCTAGGTAGTATTTTGTGTGTTTTTATAAACATTCAAATTCCGTTTCTATTTCTTTTTCAAAAAGGAGTTTATGTTTTTTTCTTGGCAGTTATATTATTTTGTGATAGGATTCTATAATGTGAGTATTTACACTGAAAAGTTCTGATTTGAATGGATATTATTATTATTTGTTTTGATTTTGTTTATATATTTATTAACCTCCCTTTATAACTAAATTTCATATAGAAAGTTCCTATCTAGAAAGAATATATATATATATATATATATATATATTTTTTTTTTTTTGTTTCGAGTCAGTTAGAATCTATTTGACTGTCAAAGTTCTTATTATTATTGTTATTAATTTGACTGTCAAAGTTATTATTATTATTGTTATTGTTATTATTATTACCAGGAAAGATAAGCGCTTGATCCTGCCACTCAAATTTGGAGTTATTCGTATTTTCTCAAGTAATGCTAGAGATGCTATATTCATCAAAATTTATTTGTCAAATAGTATGGGCAATGATGTCGTGATAAGTACTTTGGTTTTTTTTTTTTTTTTTTTTTTTTTTTTTCCTTTTTTTTGGGTTATCTTTTTATTTACAAATCTATTTAAAAGTTTTATTTATTCATAATAATATATTGATTCATATTTTTTGATAAATGCTTTTAATAAATGATTTCGTAATGTAACAGTATTATTTTCCTATTCAATATAAGAATCATATTTGGTTCAAAAAGAAATAAATAATGCTAGATCTACAATTAATCAGCCAAACTTTTCACCAAATAATGAAATATTGGTTTATATTTAGTTACCCTTATTTTTTAAAGGGGTTCAGTTATCCATAATTAGATTAAATTAAAATTTTAACCAATAAAATAAAAATATATCATCTTGCTGCATTAGTTGGAAGATATTTTGGTAGATTGGTTGGTACTCTAATAGTCATCAATATATATACATGAGAATTGTAAAATTAAAAGTTTAGATTCCATAGATGTTTCGTTTTTTAACTCAAATCTTAGCGTAGAAGAAAAGAGATAAAATGGAAACAATTATAAAATAAAAATAATATTAGATATGCCAAGAAAATTGTCATCCCATATATCAACTGATGATATGTCATTATTCTATCTGTCTATATTTAATTATATTTATAGTTTAAATGATTTACTTATCCATATTTAGGTTATATTAAGTTGTCAAACAAAGTAATAACATGTCATTTTGCCATATCATCTTAATATACATGTTGATAGACTTATTGGTATCACTAATAATTCCCATAAAATAAATAAATAAATAAACAAAAACAAAGAAAGAGAATAATGAGAAGGATACCATGAATTGTTTGCTAAGTGATGATGTGTTGTTATTTTATTGGATTATATTTAGTTATACTTATCATTTTCAAAAAGTTCATTTATTAATTTTTAAATTATATTAACATTTCGATCAATAAAATAATAAGATATCACTTTGCCATATCATTTAGTAGAATACTCCTAACATTACTCAAAAGAAGAATATCCATATTTTTTTAGAGTAATGTTACATACACCAGCTTTGTTTACCAAATGTGAATAATATTATAACAGTTGAAAATTGAACAAATAGAGTACAACTAAGATAGGTAGATAATATAACAAGGTGGCATGTTATTACAATAATGCTATAGGCACAAAATAAATTACCAAATAGTGTGGTATAAATTATGTGTATTATCTTATTACTTGACCAATAAATATAATGTAAATATATATGAGTGAACTCTTTAAATGTAACACAAAACATACCAATAAGATAATGAAATATCATTTAGTAAAGTATTTGGTGAAAATTTGATAACTATAGTATTATTTGTGTTAATATATAGTGGTTCAAATAATAAGAGATAACCTAAATATGGATTAGTAAAATTTTAAAGAAATAAATGTAACCCAAGTACAAGCCATTAAAATAATGACAAAGATAATGCAACATCATTTAGCAAAGTATTTGGGAAAATTTGATAACTTTAGTATATTATTTGTGTTAATATTAAAATAATTCAAAAAATAATATATAACTTAAATATGGATTAGTAAACTTTTAAAGAAATAAATATAATCCAAGTACAAACCAATAAAATAATAACATCTTATCACTTAATAAACATCTTGGTACCTTTAAAATTAGGATATATTGTATATGCCTCTCCTAAAGTTTGGATAAATTGTATCCCTCTCCTTGAGATTTGGTGTAATTTTACGGATCTCCCTTGCTGTTAGCATGTCTCTTTTAAACGTAACTAGACAAGAATATTTTTGTACACAGGAACATCATTCAAATGTCAGAGTGGCAATTTTGAATATATTAGAGTGGGACATCGTTCAATATGTAAGAGTGGCAATACTAAGATTGGATACTAAGGTTGGTTTGGATTTGATGATCATTTACAAAAATTGAACATCATTGAAAAATTGTCGACTATGGATTAATGATAGCCCTATTAAAATGTACATTTTCATTTTTCAAATAGGATCAAAGATTTCGAACCCTTTCGAAAAGTGAGGCAAATAGTGCCATTTCATATTTGTTGAAGTGGATCGAAAAGTTCAAACTACTTCAAAAATGAGTTAAAGAGTATAGTTTTATTTTTTGAAATGTTTAGAAATATTTCAAACCTTTTTAGAAAATGAGGCAAAAAAATACCATTTCATAGTTTTCGTAGAGATTTGAAAAACTCAAGCACTCTAAAAAACAATCTAATAATACATTTTCATAGTTCGAATAGGAATGAATTTTTCCAACATATTACGAAAATATCATCATCTTTTATTGTAAGCTCCTTAAATGCAATAACACAACAAAACAACAATCATTATTAATAACACAAAGGTCATCCACATATTTTATTACAAAATAGCATAAGCATGCTCTTGTTTTCCACTTTCAAATATTATCTGGATCCTTAATTTGAAATGAAGAGAACTTAAAATATTATTTTTCATATGTAGAGAAATGATATAAGGATTAAAAACATGGTATTATTAGAGAATATAAAAAATATAAAAAATGACTAATGTACATCACTCATCCTACTTTAGAGGTTACCTACAAAACAAATAAATTAAAAAGAAAAATAAAAAAACAACTTGCATATGTTTGATATTTTATGGAACAATTGAGCTATTATTTTTTTTTTCCCCAGATAATGAGGTAATATAAAATTTTTGAATAAATTACTTATTTTATGTTATTCTCTATATAGTAATTTATTGTAATTATTTGCATTTGCAATTACTTCAGTTGAAGATTTAATATTGCGTGTCAAAATATTTAGAAGGGTTAATAGCATTTTAATATATATGTTCTAGTTTGGAATAATTGTATTTTTGGACCTTCAAGTTTAAATATTGCAATTTAAACTTCAAATTTTATTTTTTATTGAATTTTGATCAAATCTTATTTTATAGCAAACAATGATTACTATAAAGACTAAATTAAATAGTATTAAAAAGCAAATAATTGTAACTAAAGGTTCAAAATTACAATAAGTGAAAGTTTGATGGTTAAAATTGCAACAAATTGAATACAAATGTATTTTCATGTTGGTGAAACAGACAAACCATTACTTAAAAACATTATTTCATAATAATAATAAAAATTGATCCACTGATGCATTTTATTAATGCACTAATATAACTCAAGTTTATTAACAGAAATTTGTGAAATTGTTCCTACTTTTGTAAAATTAAAATTACAAAGGAAATTTATGAAGTTATTTCTAATTTAAATATAAACTATGTTATACATTTTTCTTAATATTTAATTTAAGAACCATAGTTAAGGTGAAAAAAAAAATTGTATGAAGTATCAAATTATAATATAACATTTTATTTTTAAATGAAATAAAATATTAATTTATTAAATAATAATTAATGTGACTAGATGTATAAGTTTGGTTAATATGGCCATTGAAAGAGGTTTGAGTTTTTATTTGTAGGGTAAACAAGTTTTAGTTTTTATTAGAAAAAGGCAGTGGGAGGGGAAAAAAAAGAAAAAAAGAAAATGAAAAAGAAAACGAAAGTGGAAAAAGCAAGAAACCGGATAAGGTTATATATAATTTCTATTCTTGTCAATTCAGCTTTGGATATGAGAGAATTTACATCCAACGGTTAAAAAAGTACCAGCAACATTGCTGGTGTTGCAAGGTAGATTTTTCCGATAGGGTTTTTCCCATAAATAGCCACCTTACAACTCCATTTTAGAAAAATAGCAAATTTTTTTTTTTTTAAAAAAAACTAGCCACCTTGGGATAAAAATACCCTTGATAAAATTGAAAATTACACAAAAGCTTTCCTTTCTTCTACACAGCCGTTCGTTCGTGGGGGTGGGGTTTATACAAAACTGTTCGTAGGGTTTCTCTAAACTCTTTGCATCTCATCGCCTCTCACTCTCATTTTTTTGTATTTTCTCATATCTCAAACTAAAATTAGGTAAAAATTTTATCTTTTTTCTTATTAGATGAAAGTAAGGAAATATGTGTTTTTTTTGTTTTTTCTCTTTCTATTTTTTCTTGTAAGTTTTATTAGTTTAGGGTTTTTTAAGCTTTTTATTTGATATGGGTATGTAAGAAATTGATTTATGAGATGTTCTATGTGATTTTAAAGATACTTTAGGTGGCATATGGTTTGAAAATGGGAGAAATTTTGTGTAAAACTGAAAAATCGAGAAAAACAGTAAAAACGGAGGAAATTTGGCGAAAAAGATGAATTTCCGCCAATTTCCTCCAGTTTGTCAGTTTTCGCAAATTTCCGCCAATTTTCCGCCAGTTTTCCGCCATTTTTCCGCCAGTTTGCCGCCAGTTTTCCGCCAGTAGGAAAAAGCTATATTTGGCCCCAAAAAAAAAACAGAATCAACTTTTTTAATACAGTTAATATGTTTGTTTAATATTATTCAAAATTTTATATATTTATTGATTTAGTTTAACGTTATTCATTTAATTTTGTAGTCAAATGGAAGATGATGACATTGTAATTGCGGTTTTATACAATGGAACATTGGTACAAAATGATAGTGGTGATTGGGAATATCGAAATGGTAAAAATGTAATGGTTTCCGTCGGCAAGAGATGCACAAAATCAGAGTTAGAGGATGAGATTTTCAATTCTATTGAGATAGATCGAAATGAATATTTGCTAAAGCTAAAATGGATATATGGACGATGTGCAGAAAAGTTGGATCCTACAGAAATACGATGTGATAGGGATGTGAAATGCTTTCTTCAAGAAGTGAGGAATGGAGGGATGACAATGATGCGGCCTCCATTGTATGTTGAGGTGATTTCAAAAGTTGAACATGTATGTAGAAATGTTCATCAAACAGCATTTGCTTCGGATAGTGGGAGTAATCTTCATTCTTTTTCTTGTCCTCCAATTGGCGGTCATCTACCACAAGCTTCCGGTACTGAACCAATTCAGGCTACATCTCAGGAAATTATGGTTCAAGAAACTCAGTTTAGAGATCAAGTTGATGTTCGTGGGGGGGCCTGGACATCATTTAACATTCACGAAGGCGTTGATGTTGGAGGTGACTATGCTGAACGGTTTCCTAACGACGAGGAGTATGAGCAGTTGCATCATATTGATCATGATGAGAATTACAATGCAACAGGGGATGATGTTGGTCATAATGATGTAGATTTTGATTATGAGTTGCCGGATAATGATAATGATATGCATCCTGAAATGAACAATGAAGGAGTTGATGATGTTAGGGTTCATCGTGCTACAAGTGACCACATATCATCGAGCAACAGAAGTGGTTCTATGGCCATATTTTCGTCAAAGTTCACTGGCTGTGAGAGCATAGTAGTTGGACAATTATTTCGCAACAAACGTGACCTACAGAATAAACTGAGTATCTATTGCATGCGAGAAAATAAGGAGTTCAAGGTGACACGATCAACTACACAACGGTATGAGGTTGTATGCTTGGAAAATACTTGTAAATGGCGACTACGTGCAACCACATTTAAAAATGGAGAAATATTTGTTGTGAAAATTTTTGATAATGTACACAGTTGCTCGTTAGATATCGTGCATCGAGAACACAAGCAAGCAGTAGCCGGGTTATCAGGCAATGTATCAAATCTAAATATGAAGGTATTGCACGTGTTTACAAACCCAAAGAAATTCAACATGATTTTTTGCAGAAATATGGGGTGAATATAAGCTACAACAAAGCATGGAGAGGTAAAGAGTATGCACTTAACAGTGTTAGGGGATCTCCAGAGGAGAATTTTGCTAAGTTACCTGCCTACTGTTTTGAGTTAGTGTCGAAGAACCCTGGGACTGTTACACGTATCAAAACAGACGATAATAACAATTTTGTATATTTCTTTATGGCGATTGGAGCAAGCATTAGGGGATTTAAATCCCACATAAGACCCGTATTGGCTGTTGATGCAACTACATTGAAAGGGAAATACAAAGGGTACATGTATATTGCATCGGGCATGGATGGCAATAAGCAAATATATCCTTTGGCTTTCGGCATTAGAGATGGAGAGAACGAGCAAGCATATACATGGTTTTTCCAAAACCTGAAGGATGCCATCGGAGATTTTCCAGATTTGGTGTTTGTGAGTGATAGACACCCCGCTATTGAAAGGGCATTACGCAAAGTTTTTCCCAATGCATACCATGCATTGTGCACGTACCATATAAGCAGAAATATTAAAGCAAATGGACATGCGAAAGATGAATCAATAATACAATGTTTCATGCTCGCAGCTAGTGCATATTTGGTTGAAGATTTTGAGTTTTATATGGGGCAAATTGAGGCAAAAAACAGTAGGGCTGCCCAGTACATTCGATCATGTGACCCTACAAGGTGGGCACGCTCTCTTTGTCCATGTAGAAGGTACACTATCATGACCACCAATATTGCAGAAAGCTTGAATGGCATTCTGCTAGATGCTAGAGAGATGCCAATAGTAGCATTAATAGAGCACATACGGGATTTACTGCAAAGGTGGTTTTATGAGCGACGTACTGCAGGTGCAAAATTGACAAAGCCTGTGACTGACTATATGGAAGAGCAACTCAAACTACGAAATTTGGAGTCCATCGGACTACGTGTGAAAGCCATTAATATGCATGAATTTCTTGTGGAAGGTGGGAGTTTGAGGGGTACAGTTAATCTCCAATCAAAAACATGCTCATGCAAAGTCTTCGATCTTGATCAATATCCTTGTGATCATTGTATTGCCGCTTGCAGAGACCGAAAAATTGCTCTTATGGCATGTGTTCTCATTACTACACTGCGGATGCATATCGTGCAGCTTATGCTGAGTCCATTTATCCTTTGTTAGATGAAAAACAGTGGCATGTCCCGGATGACGTGGCAAGTCGCATTGTTCTTCCACCAAGATGGACATGTAGGCGAGCCGGTAGACCGAGGATGCAACGCATACCATCCGAAGGTGAAGATGTTATTGGACGTAGATGTAGTCGATTCGGTGGTGTTGGAAATTATAGGCAGAGATGTACGAATCTATTGTCTTATGCTTCGAATTAGAAAGTTTTAATTTAGTGTTATGGTTTAATATGTTTTGATAATTATTTCATATCTTTTTTTTTTTTTGAATTTAATCCTAAATGAAAAGATGCTTTCTGGAATTGATTTTCAATCTTTAGTTTACATATCATTTTATGAAATGTCCAAATGATTTTCAATCTTCGTTGGTAATCTGAATCCATTTATCTGCAAATCAAATACAACAAAACATAACAGATGGAGGAAACGTTTTTTCCGACACGAAAAAAGCCTGAAGGACAATATTTCCGCCTGGAGGAAAAGGTTTTCCGCCTGGAGGAAAACATTTTTCGCCTGGAGGAAAAAATTTCCTCCAAGAGGAAAACATTTTCCTCCAGGAGGAAAACATTTTCCGCCTGGAGGAAATTTTTTCCTCCAGGAGTATAAAAATTCCCGCCAGAAGAAAAAAAAGAGGAAAAATTTTCCTCGGGTTGGAAAATTTTCCAGAACCAAAATAACATACACCTAACGGGATTTGTGCAACAATATAATGAAAATGGCTAAATAATATTTTCAAACCAGCGCATAATACATTATACATTAGTAGTGTACATTATATATTGCTTCCTAAAGATAACCCATAGATATATATATTATGGTTTCACATTCAAACCTCCCATTAAATTCAAACAAAAACACAACTTCATAATAGTTTTAATTTCACGTTTCACATTCTAACCATGCAACACAAACATTTCTGTCACACCAAATAACACAATATTATAAGCATAGCGCATAATGACAAGGTTCAAAATTGTAAAACTCATTCAATACAGCACAACTAAAGGTTTTCAGATAAGTTCGTTACATTAAAGCGAAATTAGTTTGTAAAATATTTTCTATGTTGTACAGAGAAGGAACTTACATTAATGGGGGACAAACCACCACCAATGCTTCTCTATCTATTTATATATATCTCTCTCTCTTTATCTATCTCTGTGAGTGTATGTGTAATTTTATCAGCTTGCACTTGTAACTCCACGATCGCAAATTTTGTGCTTCAATTTTCTGCTCAGTCCATCAGTTGCTCCTCCAATGCTGAAAGAAATAGAAAATCAATATTAGTAACCATGCAGCAATCAAATTTGTTCAAGCTGAAATGCAAGAAATCCAAACTTAAAAAGCTTCAAAACTCAACAATGACATGTCACCAAACACCCATCTAAAACCACATGCAAGGTTCCCATCGGATAGAGAAGCCAACAAAGAGTGATATTGAACCTGCAACAAAATTTACTTATAAACACACCTATATGCACATCTATAGACGTGTCCACATCCACACCCACATCCATATCTACTAACACACAACACAAGCTGTCACCAGCAAGGATCACTGGTTACTGTTGCACCAGAAATGGAATGCATCAGCATACACTTTGGGATTTATTTAATTCCATAAACTTTAAATGTGACTTTCCTCGAGATTTGAGTAAAAACACATTTAGAATAGCAAAGATAGCTATGCATCAACTTTGGCTTCACACAGATGGATTTACTTGAAACCTTTTTAACATAAAACAAGCCCAGGAAATAAGCCAAAGAAGTCATGTTCCAGATTCTTAACAACAAATACATAAACAAATAAATAAATCATGTAGATTGAAAACTAAGCAGGCTCAACAAATAGATGATGGACTATTCTGAAACAGTGCTCAAGATTCAAGAAAGAAACTGGGAACTAGTATGGCTACTGCTTCACCATGCATATGAACAGACATTCACCCTAAGATTTTTTCACAACCTAATAATATTCTCAATTTCTTTGGTAACAGAAACAAGTATGCATGCTTCTGTATAATATAGTTCTCCATAAAATAAAATAACAACAGAAACAACAAGCTTCTCTGCTCCACTTTGTAAAAAACTAATTATATAAGTAACAAGCTGCTTTGGTCCAACCTCCAAAAACAGGTCACCGAAATATATCTTATCACCAGCTTGAATCAGGAGGTCCGCTTTTGATTTGCTTGCTTCAGAAATGACAGATTTCACACCTGGAACCTTGGTCTACAATAAACAAATTCACATATCAGTGGAATGCTTAAAGAAAATAAAAAAGCTAAATTTCCATTTTTGTTTCTACAGCATCAAATAGAAACAAACTCTAATGATAAACTAGCACTTTGGCGAAGAAATTCAAAGCAACAAAAGGCAAAATTACTTATTATATTTATGTAGGTAAGTGGTATCAAACCTTTATGAGGCCAGTGCCAGTTATATGGTCAGCATGGATATGCGTGTTCATAGCATAAATTAACTTGAGTCCCAACTCTTTAACAAGGGAAAGGTCTCTCTCCGCTGTCTTGTCAACTGGGTCAATCAACTGCAAATCAAATAAACACATGTAATACGAATGCATCAAATTTGCGTACGCAGGTCTAAGATTCTTACAGCATATTTTCAGGACAAAAAATTTCCTCAATGACATGAATCCTTATTAAGAAGTTACGTGCTTCGATCGTGAACAGGACAACGTAAAATTTACATTGTTGAGCCTAAAATAAAATTGCAATAATAATCATAAAAAGTGATCGATGCTTGATGCCAATTCTAAAATGCCAGTTAAAATCTCTGTTTTGGTTGCCTAAATATGACCTATCAGTATCACAATAATGCAGCCTAGATACAAGTGAATCAATAGCCTTGCAAGAAAGAAAAATCAACCTCCCTACACGTAAGTTCACATAAACAATTAGGTAGGCAGATTTCCAATCTTCTCCTATGCCACAAACAGCAAAGTGAAGCCACATTTCAGAAATCCAATACACAAGTCCAACCTCAAAAGGAAAAAGGTGAACTTCACAGAAGTACTCATCAAGCTGATCCATGATCCATCTATGGCCTAATCACATAATAACATGCAAAAAAGGCAAGAATAATTCTCAGACACCAACTATTTGTAAGTTTGAATATAAAAAGTAAGAGTCAAATGGAAGTTATGGCAGAGATGAAAATAGCCAATCTTCTTTTCTAGCTACTGGACCGAGAGAGTGCATATCGAATCATTATCAAAAAACTATGAGTATTTATTTGATAAAAAAATAAATAATGATACTAACAGCAATCATTGAAAGCTATAATATTTCCCAAAAAAAAATGAATTTCCACAATAATTATTTATAGAACTCTTATAATAAGATCAAAACTGTAAGGAGAGCTTCTAAACCCAAAAAAAAAAAAAAGATAAAAAGAAAAAAAAAAGAAGAAAAAAAAAAAGAGGAATTAAAACAATACCTTCATTAAAATTTGAAAGTAAGAAATACAAGAAAAGAAATATCTAAAAACAAGCATCACCAATCTCCCATGTGAAAAAGTCAGAATACCACAAACCTTTGATGATCTATAAGTACCGGTTTGGTAATTTGAAAGTCACCATGAGAAACTGAATGTAGTATAAAATATCACTCATGAAAACAACACAAGAAGCTCAAAGTTAATCATGGAAATGCAACAACAAACATTACACCACCAGTAAACACTCATGAAAACAGTCCTCACTTCTTTTCAGAATATCCATATTATATGGACATCACAGTAGCAAAATGCCAAAATGTAAATCTAATCCAACCCAGTTCATGCTTTTCTGCATATTATGAAAGTATATCATAAGAATTGACATTCACCAAAAAATAAAAATAAATAAATAAATAACTATAAGAATTGACAATTATTATTATTATTATTATTATTTACTAAGCTCTCAAAATGTTGTTGGAAAATGATAAATTTTTTTTTTGAAAAAAAATATATCAAGAATCAAAGATTAAAAGAAACAAAAAATAAAAAATAAAAATAGAAAGATATTATGATTATCAATATGTGAAAATAACTTTTTTTAAACGAAAGAAACAAGAGAGAAAAAAAATCTTAACCTTTAAAATTATGGCCCCAAAAGCTATGCGGCTCAATAAAAATGGCGAACTCTGAATGCCCAAACGCCAAAAAGTGTTATATAGGATTAATTACATATGGGTTGAGTTTTTTAGTAGCGAGAAAATTGAGTGAGAGAAAGAGAGAGCCAACAGTGCAGGAAAAACTGAACAAGGGTTGCAGACGAAGCAGAGAGAGAGAGAGAGAAAGAGAATAAATAAACTACTGTAATTTGTGTTGCAATGGGCTTCAGGTGTGGACTCCAGCTGAACGGGGCTTAGCATCATTATGGCTAGTTATCGAAAAAAATATTGGCTATTTTCATCTCTGCCATAGATAAGGGTACTTTAGTCCAAACGGGTAAAATATTGGTTAGTTTTTAAAAAAATAAAAAAATTTGCTATTTTTCTAAATTGCAATTGTAAAGTGGCTAGTTATCGAAAAAAACCCTTTCCGATATACTCACTTTTCTCCTGGAATTGCTTCTGCAGGCCCTTCGAGTTTTGCATGCCAATAACAATTTCTACTTTTGTCAGAACCTCACCGATTCAATACCAATCCAATGAATATCATGGGAATCAAATATAAGAACCATAATTCTAAAAATATTTTGTCAAGAATTAATTTAACATTTACGTGATGAAGCATGCAAATGCCATGCAGTCTTTTCTTGATTAATTGTGGCTAACATCCTTTCTCGGTTATAATCATATAATCGTGTAATGGACGCCCATCTTTCTTTTGATATATTGATATATCTATATACTAGAAGGGGGGAATGTGCTTTGCACATTTACGTGAGGCAATAATAGCTTTAGTATTATAAATAATATTACAAGTTTGCTCTTAAGACATTTTGATATTATATCTTGTAAATAAAAAGGAACAATTATAATAAAATGATATATTGAAAATAAAAAATTAGGAATAAAATATATTGAAGAAGGTTGTGTTGGAAGAAGTTAAATTGAGGATGGAGAATTGAAGAAGTTAAATTGTTGTTTGTTATAAGGTTGTGTTGGAAGTTTGAGCTCCTAATGGTTTAACCTATGTAATAAAAATAAGAGAAAGTAAATATTATATATTATAATGAGTTATATTATGGATGAATACAAGATTTAAAATGTTTTTATTATAAAACAAAGAATTTATTTACAATAGTAAAGATGGGCTTCCTTTTTTTTTTATGTTTTATAATTGATGCTTCATCCTAAATTGTCAATCTTGCATCTAACAAAAGCTTGGCCAATTTTGATTGTTTATTAATATTGCGCATATAGTTATTTTTCACAATTAATGGGATTTTAAATCTTGAATTGCAGTTCTTTCAAGTAATATTGATACAGCAACTCCTAATGATGCCGTTGCAAAAGCTATTAAGATTCTTTGATTGTATTGTTGCAAGAATAGCCCAATAAAAATATGTTTTTCCACTCCCCTAGGTGTTAGGACCATTCAAAATTCTTCATTGGAACCCTAGATAAGCACTGATCCTAGGAAAACACTACCGAATCTCCCAACGGAAAATCCAACAGCATCTCCCCTAAGGGTAGAACTTACCACAAATTTTCCTGCACAGAAAATACACTTATATATACATCACCTTATTCATCCCACCTTATTACAATTTACTTCCACAAGTTTGCAGGATTTCAAATAAATGATAGGGAACTAGTGTAGAATTAAATAAATAATCATCCAAATAGTATATAGAGCGTTATCCACTACAATTGAATATGAAATTTTATACAATACAAGATAAAAAAAAATAACACAAGATAGAAATGAAAGGAAAAGCCTTTTGGTCTTCGACAACGAACCAAAACATCGAGCTCACCCCTGGACGATTAACGTCAACTAACCTGAACCTAAAGGAATGGAATTTAAAAATATGAGGTGCTAATCATCTCAGTGAGTGACCCAATCTACTATACAATAATAAAAATAAAAGGGTAAATAACTTAGTTAATTGATTAATAAGAAATAAGTAAATAAATAATAGGTAGTTAAAAAATAATATTTTCCCTCAAAACCCTCACAATTCACTCAGTTGGAAAAGTTTTCTTTTTAAAACATTTTTACAAAACTCAACATTTTATGCCCCAAAAATCTAGAAAATATTTAATTAATAATTTACAAATAAAAGATAATAAATTAATAATCCAAAAATTTTAGTGAGAAATACTTATAAAAATAAGACTAATGACAAATATTAAATTGTGAATAAAATATTGTAACCAATTAATATGAAAACATAATAAAATTTACATTAACAAAAATGATCCAAGAAATATTTGAATAAATAAAATAAAACCAAATAATTAATAATAGAATTCAATTTAGATTACCAAAACAATTTAATTTATAAAACACTATTAAAAACATTTTAATTTAAATAAAATTTTAAAATATTGTATAACTAAAATCATGTCGTGAAAACCATGTGATGCACCTCCTATATACCAGTGGCACCAACGGTACCCAGCGTCCCAAGCACTGCCAGATAGGAGGTTAAAGAGAGAAATCGGCATACGATCGTGTGGCGTCCCATCGCGCCGCTGCAAACAAGCGTCTCAGCCATGGAGGGGCAGCCTACCCTCGTCCAATGGCAACCACAGGATAACCCCATAAATCACCTATGCTTTACTCACACTCACCTGCGCACTAACCACATCCACCTGAGCGCTAATCATATCCATGTATACAGAATACCAGTACGTGTATGATGCATCTAAAATCACAAAATCAATATATTTTTTCATATCTCAAAATGTCATAAATATCACCGGGTTTATTCCATCCAATTAAACCCATAAATTTTCCACAATTCCTTTATAAATCATCATCATAAATCCATTGCATAAATTCCATAAATTTTAAATCCATCAATGAAACTAACAATAATTTAAAAAAAAAATTTCCTTCAATTCCTCAAAATTCAAAATATAATTAAATTCCACAATTCATCAATATATAAATACATTTTTATAAAACATAAATAAATTCTCAATTAAACTCAACAACAATTCAAATTCACAATTTCTTTAAAATTGAATTTCATAAAAATAAAATCTCCATAATTTGTCAAAATCAAATTATGATTTAATACACATACATTTCAATTATATACAATTAACACATGAAATATCACATTTTCAAATAATCAATTATCACAAAATACATATAATTAAACACCCAAAGTTAAGTTTGAAGGTGGGTCACTCACCTCGAGCATGCAATCTAACCAAGATCCTCCATAAGATCAATTCTACGACTTACATGTACTCCTAGAATAACAATATTACATAGGGTCAAATAAATTAATATTTTATTTGGATAAATAATATTCAATACCCGGGGGAGCTAACACAAATAGTAACCAACATTCGCAAATAAGGTATCAACGGAAAACTAAGGGGATAAGGAATATGTTACCGATCTCCGTTGGACTCAACTCGACCGGAGGTGGCCGGAAAGTGGACGGAAGGTTTCGGCCGAACTTTCCCTTCTTCTACCTCACAAACGGCTTGGAATTTGGGCATATGGAGGTTATTTTTGGAATCAGGGGGTCAATATATAGGAGGAAGGACCAACCACTGGACCCATGGCCATCAAAAAACCGGCCAACCACCACCTCACCAACCGCCGACTATGGGCGTCAATCCCGATGCGTCCACCGACCAACCGGCTGATGAGTCAGTGCTCGGATTCATCCATCCGTGGGCCACCACGCCGTCTGGCGCGTGTAGCCATGCGACGGCCGAAAGAGATGCAGAAGGGAAAGAGAGAGATTGACGGGAAGGAGAAACGAAGAGAGAAGGAGAAGAAGGAAGAAGAAGAAGAAAGGAAGAAGAAGCCGGTGGGGGCATTTTCCCACGTGGGGGAAAATAAAAAAAAAAAAAAAATATATATATATATATAATAATATTAAAATAATATAGTATTAAAAAAAAAATTTATAGATCCATAACTTGTAAACTACATATCTGTTTTGGGCGTACCACTAGTCTATAAACTCATATCAACGAGTACTTCACAACCGTGCATGAGTCAAAGCTCAACTTTGCACAAACAAAAAGTCAACTCTGGCATCTCTTGGATAGTTCGGATCTTAACTTGTTTTGCCCATAACTTTCAAATAGTAGCACGTTGAGTCTACGGACTCAGGTCAATGCATACTTTGCAACGATACTCCGGTCAAAGAGAAATTCCATCCGGAACAAAAAGTCAAATTTTGACCCCTCTTGGTTAATGGCGGTTAAATCGAATCAACCTCGGTCAACATGAAGAAAATTTCGATGTTGTTCTGGGGTGTTACACTAGGTCCATCAATAAAGAATGCTCCTAATTGTTCTGATAAAACCCTTGCCATTATTATATCATATAACCTTTCTTGCGTCCATCATTCAATTGATCTAACGTTTCCATATCTTCATTATTAACTACTATTTGATATTTTTCATCTACATCTTCAAACACAAAATCACTGTCATCTAAATTAATATCATAGTCTATAAAATTATAATCACCAATTGACTTTCCCTTTGATTCGAGAACACTGTTAATATGACTCAACAATTTCACCGTCCCTTCTAACTTCATAATATTCAATCTATTATAATCTTCATATATCAGGTCTTCAAATTTTTGCCCTAGATTTCTTGAATTATTAGGAGTACGAAACACCAATATAGTAGCAAATATACGATGCAAACTTTATTGCATTTGGTACGTCGATGCTTCTTCCAAACACAAGTCAATTGTATTTTATGCTTCTAATAGTCCAGATAGCAAACCAGCCTCATGAAATGATGCAGCTACAACATTATTAACAACTCTCAATTCTTCAAAAGATGGTCCTTCAAAACAAAACAACTGTAATGGTTTATTTTTCAAAAATGGCATAAAATATATTGAAAAAAATATGATACTAAGATATGAAAGAAAACATACAGAATCACTTTCTTTTGCTGATATATCTACTGTAGCTTGATGAAGTCAAATCTACATTTCCCATAATTCAAAGAACAAAACTTAATATTTTCAGTAAAATAATACATGCATGGTAATGAAAAAAAAATCAATTTTATTGCAAAATAATTTTGTAACATTATTCTGCTTTATATTAAGTCCTCAAAGATGCAGCTCGCTTGGTGACGGATCAGCCACTCTAAATTTCATTATTCATATTTTATCAATATCTTAGCTTAATTTTTATAAATTCAACCATTATGTAAACAATTATAAAACCACAAAGAAAGCTTTCATATTAAATTCAGTTTTTCAATTTAAACTAACAATTATGATGACTTTAAACTTTATTTAAGTTTAGTTTATTTAAGAGATTTTAGTTAATTTTTTATAAATTAATGAATTACATTTTTGTTATAAATTGGCAATCAATTTCACTTCATTTTTAAATTTCAATTTGTATTCAGAAAAACGTTTTCTATTCTTTCTTTCTTTCTTTTTTTTTTCAGCTATTTGGTTTATTTTTCAAATTGCATCGTTTTCTATTAGACTTACCTGTCGAGTAGTGCTTCATTTCCTCTAAAATATTATTGTTTAATGAGTATTATAATAAAAGATTGCCATATGCCAATTGCTTAATTAAGCATATAATTTAAAAATTTGTTGCACTTTTTCATGCTTTAATCTTTTAAAGTTACTAAAGTTCAACATAAATATCATTATGTATTACTTTTAATGATATTACAGATATTATATTTCGTAAGTTCTAATGTGCATATCTTATTCAATTAATTTCAACTAGCTAATCGACCTAATACATACAGTTCATTCATGAGTAATAATTGTATTGATAAACAATAGAGTGCTAAAACCCCAACAGATTACATTATGTTTTATATATATACATATAGAATACTGTGGAAATGGATTGACATGCTGATCTAAAGATACAAAAGTTGTCCAATTCATCTTCAACAATAAAATATGCTTTATTAAGTGCTGATGTCGTCGACATAAATTTGCAATTCCGTCCCTACAAAATCTCTAGTAACCTTTTCTGCTGTCCAACTGAAAGGTAGTTGAAAATTACCTCTTTCATATTTCAAGCAAAACAATTTTTTTTGGGGTGAAAATCTAGCATAACAATTTATACAAAGAATGAAAAATAACTAAATTGTATGTTAGTTTTCAATCTTTATAAATGAAAGTGCAAAGTCATAATTTATCCATTAATCAAAAAATTAAAAAAGAAAAACAGAAGATCACCCAAAGGCAAGGCAGTAGAAGCACGAATAGTAGATTTAATTTAAATCATATTTATATATGCTTAAATGGAGACTATTCATAGTCAGATGTTATTGCATTATGTTAGTTACTATTTATTATATTGACTTGATATAATATATGGTGCCGTACTCTTTAATAGCTAAGCTTTTAAATAAGGGTCAGTCAAACATCATGTAAGATTGTGTTCAGTTAAGTATTGGTCTTACATCTAAGTCATGAGTCAGGTACTTCGAGAAAAGATTCATTTCAACTGAATGTTGTGGATGACATATCAAAATGATAGGAATTGAATCTATTCCATTCCATTTGGACCCTGCAAGCATTTTAGTCAGATCTTGTAGAGTATTTCATTGTCATTTTCTTTATATATCATAACTGTGACTTTTGTCGATGTAAAATTTGGATAGTTATCAAATTTTAGATTTTTGGTAGTCACAGCTTGGGTGATTTTTAAAGAATAAAAATTTCTATGTTTCAATTTTTTTTCTTATAATTTAGTTGACGCTATGCTTTAGAATTTTAAAATGGAAACAAATGATGTGAATGTGATAAGAATCTGTCTGAACTCGCATGATCGACAACCCGCTGATGTACTGACCTGATATGAATGAAGAATGGGCCGATCACTAGGGCTCAAGCTAAGAGGTTTATGGATAAACTTGCTGCCTTTATACAGGGAATAATTCATTCTCAAAAGGACTTGTCCATACCCGAAGATACAAGGCCTATTTTGAGCATACAAGTGGTAGAAGCCGATATGGACCCGGATAGCTGTTTTAGTGCAAATATGGACTCTGAGCAGCAACGAATGGATCCAACACTTCATGGATTCAATGAATATTATTAAGAGAACATGGAATCCAGCCACGGCAGAATCAAAAGCATCTAAAATGGGCTTGTACAGACAGCAAGTCAATTTGGCCGAAAATATGATGTTTAGCCGCTGACTTTGACTGTTCTTCTTGTTCAAGCAAGTTTGACCTATTCCAATCAAGGGGAAACATGTGGGAATCATTATTAATCATATTTGGTATCCTAGATGGCATATGGAAGCTGATTTGGAGTCCAAACAAGCTGGAGATTGGTCAAAGTTAGCTCAGTTAGTAAGATAGTCAATTTGTTTCCTAATTTGATTTTGACTTTTTGTTTTAGGAAATTAGTCTTTTATTTGATTTCTATTTATTTATTTTCTGGCCAAATCAACTTAGGAAAGTTATTATTTTATTATTTTCATTGTAAATTAATTAGTTTCTAATTTAAAATAAAGAAATTAATTAATCCAAATTAGATTAGGAAAGGAGGTAATTTTTGGCTATCATTAGGCTTCCTATTCTATGTGGCCTGTTTTACCTAGTAAATTAGGGTTTTATTTTGTAAATTTTTAGCCTATTTAAAGGCTTGTTTTGTCAATAATATTCAGTATATTATTCATACAGAAAATTAATTGTGAGATTGAATTTCTCTTTGTTCTCTTTGAACACCTAAAACACCATTAGAGAGTGAGTGTTTTAGTTTTGACTTATCAATAGGATATCCATCACCTATTGTAGCGTCCTGAATATACCAAATTTTCTAATTATAGGTTGGTTAGGGGTTGAGGTCATTCCATTTAAAATCAGAATTTAATTGAGATCCAGGCAAATATAATACGGGTTTAGGTGTGTGTCGACCTAGGTTTGTATTATTTGGTATCAGAGCCAAATTTGGTTCAGGTTTGATCTATCTAATTTGTTTTATTTATATTTGTGTTAATCTACAATTTTAGCACTAGTTTAAGGTTGCTTCTATCATCATACACATTCTGCATATAAAATAAAAAATAAAAATTTATTCGTAGCCGAAATTAGGTTATTGGTTTTACCGTATTTTTTGCTTCCTAGTTTGTTGGTTGTTTTTCATCTTTGTTCTTAGTAATTTAGTTTATTGTTGATTTTTATTTGCTGTTTTTTATCTTAATTATTTGCATTCACATATTCCAAAAAAAAAAGAAAAAAGAAAAAAAGAGAGGGGTTTGTGGCAACAAACATAAAATTACAAAATTTGCAAGTTGAATTTTGGAGGTCACGGGTTTGCTGAAATTTTAGTGTTGGAATTGCAATTTTGTTGTTTATTCTTGCTATTGCATTGAGTTTATTTTCTGTGAGTACAAAAAAAAAAAAAAAAAAAAAGGGAAAAATCGAAAGATAAAAAAAAAAAAAAAATTGTAGAGGTCGGGTTTGTGTTGAATTTGGAGTTTGAATTTGTTTGCTAGAAATTTGTTAGAGCTGCTGAATTGTTGCTTATTTATTCAATATTTGGAGTTGCTGGAGGTTTAATTTTGTTGTTGGATATTTGAATTTTGGATGCTAAAACCATTGGATTAAAATTAGTTGAAAGATTTGATACAAAAACTTGAATTAAAAAGAACAACAACCAACAACTATGTTATATTTTTGTTCAATTTGATTGTTGTTCGTATTTGAATTTCTTTCTCTAAATTTTATTCTTGAATTCTTAATTTCTTACGATCTAGTCCAGTTCTTATTGATTCCAAAATTTTCTTTGTTAGATTGCCTTATTTTTGCTTAGAAAAGCTGAGAATTAGGTGTTTAAAAATCACTCAGTATTGTTTGCTTTTTACTACTATTTTGTTGATAAGTTTAATTAAAACATACTTATGATCTAATTGCTATTTTATGGGTGTTTTAATTAAACTTTGAGATAATTCTTTGAGTGGAAAAAAGCAAGAGAGTTGAGCTTAAAAGAGGATAAAAGCTGAAACTAGTGTGCAAACACGAGTGTCAAGACCTTGATTGAGTGAAACACGTAAGGGAGTGAATTTGGTGAGTTCCTATTTTATTTTTGTGTTATTCATACTAACATGTCAGATTTAAGGGTGAGAAGAGGGAGATTCCCAAGCTACGGGGAGTGGAGATGAGCATACTGACATGAGGGCCATCTTGGAACAATTACAGCGGATGAATGCTCATTTTGATCACATAAATCAAAGGACAGATACATTAGAGACATCGTAAGGAGTGCCAAATACAAGGTTTGATGCTTATGGAGGCCATGGTCTAGGTCAAGGAGGCCAAGGGAAATTTAGAGAAGAATTTTAGGAAGGCAATTTTGGAGATGACTTGGATGAGGGGTTTGATGAAATTTTTGAACTTTAAGAAAGGCCAATCCATGGGAGACCAGTAAGGAATGAGGATGACAATCCTGGGGGTATTAAGATCAATATACCACCTTTCATGGGAAAAAGTGACCTGGAGGCTTACTTGGAATGGGAGGAGCGTATGTAGATGATCTTTGATTGCCACAACTATTTGGAGGCTAAGAAAGTTAAGTTGGCAGCAATGGAATTTGGACATTATACACTCCAATGGTGGACTAATGAGCAAAATACCCAAAGGAGAGTAGATGATGAATTGATCACTACTTGGCGACAAATGAAAGGAGCCATGAGAAAGAGATTCGTACCGGCACATTACCATAGATTGTTACATCAAAGACTCCAATCTTTGACACAAGGTAATAGGTCTGTGGAGGATTATTTCAAGGAGATAGAAATGCTCATGATGAGATTGACCATGAATGAGGATCATGAGGCAACCATGGCAAGGTTTTTAGGTGGTTTGAATCGAGAGATAGCCAATAAACTAGAATTGCAACAATATGTGGAATTGGAGGAGATGATGCACGTGGCTATTAAACTTGAGCATCAATCCAAGAGGAGGGGTGTAAGCTCACGGTTTGGAGGTGTTTCCAATAACAGAAGGTCAAATCCAAGTGGCTGGAGAAACAATCCTACCTATGAAAACAAGCCAAAACTGAAAGTTGGAGAAGAAAGTTCAAATCGGCCAAGGAGAGAGACTAGAACCGAATCTGTCCAAGCACACAAAATTGAAAGTAAATCTAATCATAAACCCTCAAAATATAGAGAAATTGTTTGTTTTAAGTGTCAGGGATGAAGATACATAGCCAATCAATACTCGAATAGAAGAATCATGGTGCTGAAAAGCAATGGTGAATTAGAATCCGAAAGTGAGGAAAATGGGGGAGAGGTCGAATTGGATGATGAAGAACTTGGAGAGGATGAGCATGAGGAATCCGAAACACTCTAACCTTCAACGGCTGATTTGAGTTTAGTTGCAAAGAGGGTCCTTACTGTATACAAAGATAAAGATCAAATTCAAAGACAGAACATCTTCCATACCCAATGCGAAATTCAAGGTAACATATGTAGTATGATTATAGATAGTGAAAGCTATGCAAATGTAATTAGTAGCATGGTATTTGATAAATTAGGCTTAACAACTATTAAACATCCAAAACCATATAAATTAAAATGGTTTAATGATAGTGAGAAGATGAAAGTAAATAAACAAGCCAAAGTAAAATTCAGTATAGATAAATATGTTAATGTTGTGTTGTGTGATGTTATGCCTATGCATGCTCGTCATATATTGTTGGGGAAGCCATGGAAATTTGATAAACATGCTACTCATTATGGTCGAGAGAGCTCCATTGTTTTTAAGTTTAAAGGCAAAAAGGTTAAGCTAGAGCCATTAACTTCAAATGAAGTATTTAAGATCAACTTCAAATGCAACAAAGGAGGAAGGCCGAAAAGCTTAAAGAAAGGACTAGTATGGCACCCACAGCAAAAACACGAATCCAAGGAGGCAAGACCCAAAAAAACCAACCAGGTAAGTGTCCTACACTCAAACTTGAGGGGAAAGAAAGAGAGAAAGAGAGAGCAAAACCCGAGAGTGAGAGTGGAAAAAGTGACTCCGTGAGTGGGAAGGAAAAAGAAAGAAAAGAAAAGAAAAATAAAATTTTTTATCTTATCTTTGGTGATGTTAATAAAGCAATTTTGAGTAAGAAACCATTGCTAGTCATGATTTATAAAGATGCTTATTTAAAGATGTTTTTGTTTTATAGTACTTTATTTACATTGTTGATAGCTTTACTTAGTTGGAATTTAAAAATTTGGAAGAGATTATTTGCTAACTTTAAAAAGTGTCAATTTTACCATAATGAGCATGTATTTCTAGATTTTCTCGTGTTAGTGTTTGACCCAGAAGATTTGGTTTGGTTGCACCTAATAAATGAAAGGTTTTCTGTCAAGACCCGTCCAAAATCCCTTCCCAGAGCCCTGGACAAATCCTGATCCCAGGGAGAACCTACCGGACCCTCCTATGGAAAATTCGACAACATCTCCCCTAACGGTAGAACATGCCCAAACTTTACCTGCACGAAAACGCACCTTATTCCTCCCTCCTTACTACAATAATTTCCACAATGGCAGCACCTCGATAACAATTCATATAACACACATGTATATGCAATGTGAACAATTTACTAAATAAACAACCAAAATATACCTTTAAACATTCACGTCCGCCCACACCACCTACTTAGTAGCATACTACATATTAATATCATTTTACAAAGTTCCAATTCGTAACGTAAGCAAAAAATAGGACAATATTAATAATAGTAATATTAATAACAATAATACAATAACTTGCCCGTAGGCTTCCACCCTTACTCGTAAGCTTACCCACTTTGCCCAAAGGTTTATACACTTGCCTGAAGGCTTCCGTATAATACCAACAACAACAACAACAACAACAACAATAATAATAATAATAATAAAGATAACAATAAATCATAATAATACCAATAAAAGTAATAAGAATAATAATAATAATTATTATTATTATTATTATAATCATAATAACAACATTAATAACAATAATAATCACAAAATACCAATAATAAAATGGTGGCAACCATGATAATTAATGGCAATGATAATTATAATAAATAATGAAATTGCTACTAAAATAATCATAATAAATAATAATAGCAATTACCGTATCCATAATAATAATATTAAAAACCCAGATTCTGAATAAATAAGATACTATAAAGTAAAATAATATTTTAAAACTAAAATCATATTATAAAATATACACACGCATCAGGGATATGAACGATGTTCTCTAATGTGCCGCGTGATCTATGATTCCAGCTGTAGCCGGTATTTTGCTACCAATACAGTCCAGGATGGTTGCCTAGAATGACCGTCCAATCCCCTGGACTCATAGACAACATAATTATGAGGCTAGCTCTACATGGATCACATCGGATCATCGTCCCCGTACGGTGTGGCATATACAACATAATATATTATAATATAATACACACACACACACACACACATATAGATATATATATATATATATATATATAAGGTACTTGATGCACATACTATATACCAGTGGTGTCCTACGGTACCCAGCGTCCCAAGCACCGTCCAGCGGGAGGTTAAAGAGAGAAACTTGCATACGGTCGCTTTGACATCCCGACAGCACCGCTGCTTAAACCGTCATCCCGGCCATGGAGGGGGGCGGCTTGTGTGCACTATATAAACTTGCCTACCCTCAGGTCCATAGCAACTCACAGGAGACATTACAACCTGTGCACTCATCACACTCTACCCCCGCGCTAATCACATCCACAACTCCAAAACACCGGTACGTGTATGGTGCATCTAAAAACTATAAATTTTTATAGTATTATTAAAATAATAAGTTTCGATAAAATAAGATAAAATCAAGTTTATGAATAAATTAATTAATACATAAATATATTTTATTTTGAAAATACTAAATTAATAAAATCAATTCATATCAAATATCATTAGAACAACAGAAAATGTTATATATAATAAAATGTTATATATAAGTAAATAAATGAGATTACTTTTGTTATGCATCATAACCTCAACAACAAAATTAACAGTAATTTTGCAACAATTGAAAACTACAATTTCCTTAATTTCGAAGATATAAATTAAATGCTATATATAACTTTGGCACCATAATTTTAAAGAGCAATTTTATTTAGGCATTACACACATAAATTACCATAACACAATATTTATATATATTTATTTACACATACACATGCTCATATACCTACAAAATATATGTGCATACAATAATATATATATCAAACTAGCACATACCATGGAATACACCAACACTTATACATCCTCATATGTATACATGAATGAAACACATATATATTTACAAACATACATATACATAAACATATATACACAAAACCTGACTAGCCTTAACTCAAAAGTTGGTATTTTTCAACATCTTGAGGATTAATTTAATTTAATCATTTCTTTGGCCTCTAACAATCATTAGGAACTTAGCTATAATGACAATTGACTGAAGACTTGTCTAATTTCTATCCAATTTCAACATAAACATAACTTGGCTTCATCAATAGCAACTTCCTAAATACTCAACTATAATTCACATTCTAACTACCAATTTGAAGCTTATGGTGAGAGCACCAAGAATATAACTTCAATTGGTTCAACCGACGCTGGAGGTGGCCGGAATCCCATCGAGACCTTGTTGCCAAAATGGGTTTTGTCATATCTCCTAAACGAGCGAGTTTTAAGCCAATCCAAGCTTGTAAATGGACTTAGGGGGTCTGAATTTGTGGGAAATGACCACCCATTCGACCTCATGCTCATCGGAAGACGGCAATCGGAAAATGCATCCCTCACTAGTTTTCATGGCTTCCCGGCTAGTCTAGACCATTTTGTGGCATGATAAACATGGTTATGGCTTCCTAGGAATGTGGGTTTCAAGTTGGTACAAACATTTATTGGTGGGTCTCCAAAATTGAGAGGAAATTAGTGATGGAAAATGGTTGCTGTGAATGAGCGAGGAGGGGAAGAGAGGGAGAGCTCCCGAGAACTCCAGAAAGAAGAAGAAGAAAAGGAAGAAGGAACGGGGGTCTCCCCCCCCGGCGGCTTGTTTTCCCACGTGGGTAAAAGGAAAGAAAAAGAAAAGGGAATAAATAAAATAAAATAATATTAAAATAATAATATAATATAAAATAATATAATAATATAATATTTAATTATGACTGACATGTGGCATTTTCTCATCGTGGCAACGGCACCATATACTAAGTTACACGTGGCATATACTGTTCACATATTAAAAAATAATATTAAAATAATATGGTTTTTGAAAAATTTTAAAGGTCCATAACTTTAAAACCACATATCCAAATCGGGCGTGCTGCCAGTCTACGAACTTGTATCAACGAGTACTTCACAACCATGTATGAGTCAAAGCTCAATTTCACAAATATAAAAAGTCAACTCGGGCACCCTTGGACAGTTTGGACATTAAGTTGTTTTACTCATAACTTTCAAACCGTAGCTCCATTTTCGACGTGCTACTAGTCTATGAACTCGTGTCAATATATACTTCGTAATGGTGTCTTGGTCAACCTAAAATTCTTGTCGAGTTAAGAAGTCAAAGTTTGACCATTCTCGGTCAACAATAGTCAAACCCAATCAACCTTGGTCAACATGAGAAAACTCCAGCATACTTTGAGATGGGATATTACATTTTCAGAACAAAGAAAGTCAGAGCTTATACCGCGTGGGGATAAACTTTTTCAAGTTTTGGAACGGATCAATGAACATGCTTACAAACTTGACTTACTGGGTGAGTATAATGTTAGTGCCACATTTAATGTCGTTGACTTATCTCCTTTTGCTTCAAGTAATGACTTTGATTTGAGGGCAAATCCTTTTCAAAAGGAGGGGAATAATGAGAATCCATCCGAACCCGCACAACTGACAACCCGCTGGGATGCTAACCCCGATACGGATGAAGAACGTGCCGATCACTAGGGCTCAAGCTAAGAGGTTTAAGGAAAACCTTGCTGCCTTTATACAGGGAATAATTCATTCTCAAAAGGGCTTTTCCATACCCGAAGATACAAGGTCTGTTTTGAGCATACAAGTGGTGGAAGCCGATAAGGACCCAGATAGCTGGTTTAGTGCAAATATGGACTCCGAGCAGCAACGAATGGATCCAACACTTCATGGATTCAATGAATATTATTAAGAGAACATTGAATCCAGCCAAGGCAGAATCAAAAGCATCTAAAATGGGCTTGTACAGACAGCAAGTCAATTTGGCCGAAAATGTGTGTTTAGCCGCTAACTTTGACTGTTCTTATCGTTCAAGCGAGTTTGACCTATTCCAATCAAGGGGCAACATGTGGTAATCATTATTAATCATATTTGGCATCCTACATGGTATATAGAAGCTTATTTGGAACCTAAACAAGCTAGAGATTGATCAAAGTTAGCTTAGTTAGAAAGATAGTCCATTTGTTTCCTAATTTGATTTTGACTTTTTATTTTAGGAAATTAATCTTTTATTTGATTTCTATTTATTTATTTTCTGGAAAAATTAAATTAAGAAAGTTATTATTTTATTATTTTTATTGTAAATTAATTAATTTCTAATTTAAAATGAAGAAATTAATTAATCCAAATTAGATTAGGAAAGGAAGTGATTTTCAACCATCATCAGGTTTCCTATTCTATGTGGCCTATTTTACCTAGTTAATTAGGGTTTTCTTTTGTAACTTTTTAGCCTATTTAAGGGCTTATTTTATCAATAATAGTCAGTACATTATTCATACAGAAAATTAATTGTGAGATTGAATTTATCTTTATTCTCTTTGAACACCTAAAACACCATTAGAAAGTGAGTGTTTTAGTTTTCACTTATCAATAGGATATCCATCATATACCAAGATTTGTAATCACAAGTTGGTTAGGGGTTGAGTTCATTCCATTAAAATATGAATTTAATTGAGATTCGGACTAATATAATACGGGTTTAGGCGCCTATTCACCTAGGTTCGTATCAGAATGCTAAAAATTGGTGACCTTTGCCTCTCATGATAGATTTTACATATGCATTCGTGTAAAGTTCAAACCTTGGAATAAGGTAAAAAGCATCCTCAGAATCATATGAAATACACATACAAAAAGACTGAAAATTATATATATATATATATATATATATGCTTGAATGGAGTCAAAAACCGTTAAACTATTAAGAAAACAAAAATAATAAAAAAGAAGTACTTATAGGCTTGAATGGTTGTGGAGATAATTAAAAAAAAAAAATCTACCAAACATATGCCAATCAAAACTAAATGACACCTAAAATCAAAACTTAGCTAAATGAAATCTAACCTCAAAACTAACCTAATATCAAGGTTCAAAAAATCGGTATCAGTAGAAATAACAAGAGTTCAAAATATAAAAATATTTATAGAAATATAAAAAATTTAGCTAAATGAAACTTAACATCAAAACTAACTTAATATCAAGGTTCAAAAAATCAGTATTGACGGAAATAACAAGAGTTCAAAATACAGAAATATTTATAGAAATATTGAAAATTTAGCTAAATGAAACTTAACATCAAAACTAACATAATATCAAGGTTTAAAAAATCAGTATCGACGAAAATAACAAGAGTTCAAAATATGAAAATATTCACAGAAATATCGAAAATTATTGATTATGACAAAAACTCATAAAAAATGACGGAAATTGATGAAAATTTATATTCAAATCTTAGAATTAGTTTATTTAATCAATTAATTATCAAATTAAATATAAAAATTGCAAAAATATTAAATAGATTTATACTTTCCTTGGTAATGATGTATAGAAAGCATTAATAGTTATAAATATATTATTACAAATAAAAAATATGCAAAAAATATATAATTAATTAAAATATTTATTAATCAAGATATATAAAAATAATTATTACAATTATATTATATGTCATAAAATATTATCTTAATACCAGATAGAATTTTTGGATGGTTGAAAATTATTATTGTAAATTGTTAGTATCTTCCTCATCCTCATTTTGAAATAGGAGATAATGAGAAGTAACTATTAAAAGTTGTCTCTCCTTAACCGCAAACTTCATCGTGATTAATCCTAAAGTAATAATTTTTCTTGAGTTGGATTGATTTACTGGAAATTTGTGAAGAAATTTTGTTGACCCATATGCTTATTCATATATGTTGTAAATTCTTTGAAGTATGTTTTTTATATTCTATAGCTTATCTACTACCACCATGGATTAAATTGGTGTTAATGCATTCACTATTGATTCAACTCCTTTGATCATAACTGAAGCTCACTTATATAGGTTGAGAGGAAAATCATTCACCATTGATTCGACCCTTTTAATCATGACCAACGCTCACTTGAATAGGTTGAGAGTAAAATATCACATCACACATAGCATTGGCTTGCATCTACCAAAACCAGATGAAATAACTTGTCGTCCTCGAAGCATGGTGGCTCTTCATCCACATTTTTCACATGCGATCTTCGTTGCCATTCCTTCCACTCTATAGAGAAACTCTAACTCAATTGGGTATTGATCCTACACATTTGAATTCAAATGGTCCGCGAGCTACAGTATGTTGCCTCATGTTATGGCATAATTTTGTTATACTCTAAGTGTAGGTGTTTTTCTTCACTTATATAATCTGAAAACACATGTTGTAGTTAAGCAAAGGTATTTTGTCAACCTATTCCCAAAGCAAGTAGAGGGAATTATAACTTTTAATCCCTCGGCAAACCATGCTTGGAGAAATAAATGGTTTTTTGTGTATGGTGCATAGGAGTTTTCTCCTTTGATTGGAAAATATAGCTTCCATATCTTGACTAATTTCCAATTCCTAAGTAATTTTCCTTCTTAGCCTCAACGTTCGTTTTTCTTTTTTTGACGTCAACATTTTTTCTGAACATCAAAATTTTTTTCTTTTTTTTTTGGAAAGCATTTAAAGATCTTTACTTCAACATCTAGCTTTATAGGCATAAATTGCTAAAATTCATTTAGTCAATGTCAATGACAAAAGTCCCTAGAACTTAATATCTTGTGAAACAATTGTTGACTATATCAAGTAAAGTAACGAGGACTTTGACCCTTGCTAAGGTACATTCTTTTTTTCACTAATTTCCCTTAATTGTAATCTACAATTTTATTGACTTTTGAAACTTTAGGAAACAATCATGCCTTTAAGAATTAGGTTATCATTGAGGATGAGACAATCCTAAAGAATCTTATAGTACCTAAAAATAAATTTAGAACAATACACTATTTAAGAATGTTCCACCTTCTGAGATTAAGCCAACTTTTGCCTCTATTTTAGTTCATGAGGACAAACTATCTAATAAAACCAATTTGGCTCCAAAAAATATCTCAATAGTGCCAAATGTCATGAATCCAAAAATTATCAAGTAGATGATCTGTGAAGCAAAAGAAGATAGTTCAAATAAAATCCTCAATTCAGTCATTAAGAAGAATGGTAAAGCTATCTATGATCCTTTTAAGAAATCTAAAGAGGTTGGTAAAGCGGACATTGATCTAGAGGATATCCCATCGATGGATCTATTTTGCTTGATTGCTCCAATGTTCAAGCTAGACAAGTTATCCCACCTCATGTAGCTGAAGTCTACAATGATCTTCCTGAGAATGATTGATTCATTGAAAATCTTATCAACTACTTCTAGGTATAGATCGAACTATTTATGAGTTCTTTGCATGTACATTGTCATTTATACCACATTCCCTAATATTTTATGATATATTTCCTTTTCTTATGTTAGTTTAGATATAGCATGCCGAACTATCATACTCGTTATAGTTCACTGTTGTCTGATTCTTATGATAGATCAATCCAACTTGATAAATGCTTCAACTATCTAATTGCCATAATAAACTAACTTTCAAAAGATGCAAGTCTGCTTATCTTTAAGAAGAAATTACTTCAACTTTAGAAAAAGTGCTCTAATTTTGAAAAGCTCATGGAGAGTTAAAAAGTCAAGGTAGCCCAAAAGGCGATTAAGGTGACCAAATCTTCAACTAAGATGACAAAATTAATGAATGAGATCATGGCTCGAGGCTATTTGGATTGCCATCAAATGGAATTGGATGGAAAATGATGACCTTCAAGATGGTGATGACACTCTAGAAAAATTATGGGATGCATTGCTACTTATCTTTTATTTTTAATAGGATGTAGGAAAACATGGTTGATGGTTTTGTATTTATATATTTAAGATGTAGGACAATGTCTTTATAATGTAGTACTTATTTTGTTGCTTCAGTAGTTTTGTTGACACATCTTTTTAGTATTTCTGCAAGACATTCATGTTATTAATGAATTAATTTAGATTTTATACTTACTTGAGTTTTGATAAAGCTTTTGATGATTATCATATTCTTGATACTTTGTCGATCTTACAATTTGCACTGCATTTTTATTTATGCAATGTTATTCCTGCATCATACATTGCATAATTCACAATGTTGAGTGACATCAACTTTAAATTGCATGTCATTTAATATCATCCAATGTCAACTTCATGTTGTACATTACATCCTTCACAACATTCATGTCATGGTGCTTTATTTAATTTTCATATAATATTGATTTTATATCAAACATTGAATTGTCCAAGATGTTTAAGCCGTCATGCTTCATTACTTTTCATCCAATATCCACTTTATGTTGTACGTTGCATTCTCCACAGCATTTAAGTTGCAGTGCTCTATTTAATTTTCACCCAAAGTCAACTTTATGTCATATATTGCATCACCCACAACATTCAAGTAGTCGTGCTTTATTTAATTTTCATCCAATGTTGACTTTATGTTGTAATTATCCACAGTGTTCTTGTTGTCATGCATCATTTAATTTTCATCTAATGTCGACCTTATGTCATACATTGCATCATCCATGATGTTCAAGTTGTGCTTTCTATGTTGCTTGTTTTCTATTTGAGCATCTTTGAGTTGAATTTTATACTGTCTTGGGGTACCTATTGGCCTTCATTCCATTTGACCAGCGGATAAAATCCAGACTAGGTGAATGGAATTTAGGTCATGACTCATTGAATTATATATATATATATATATATCCAATGAAGAATTATATTTCATAAATAACTAGTTCTTACATGCTGGCTGAAAAATTTATTGAATTGAAACTAATAAGGTACATTTGACATGAGGTAAAGCATGAGGTAGATTTACCAGTAATACTTCTTTAGATGCTAAATATTACAAGGGTAAGTTATGATCTTTCAATCCATGTTTTTATTTCAATAAAGTCCCATTAAGACCAAACATCCAGCATTAATGTGTTTCGTATTGGCATTACTCAACGTAAGACCATGTCACCCATGCAATGCTTCTTGATTTCACACAAGAGTTATGGAATCATGAGATTCTCTATTGATGTGGTGCCATACTCATATGTACAATTTCTTTGTGTTCCTCTAAAAGATCAAGACTGGCTCTCATTTAATCACCATTCTCCTAAGATGAGAATGTGATCCTTCTGAGATTGGGCATTCCTACCTTAACTGGTGTCATAACCTCAACACCAAAGGCAAAAGAGAATGGAAATTCTCTTACTTTGTCTTAAGGTTAAGTTTGATTGTATTATTAATTGCTTTAACCTATCCATTTACTTGAACTAGGTTTGAAAGGAAAATGAATTCATGATTCCCAACCCCTCACATATATCTTTGAATTTGGAATTGTCCAATTATTTGGCGTTATCAATATTGATAATATATGGAAAACCAAATCTATTGATAAAAAGCCCAAAACCTGATCAAATTTGCCTAAAAAAATTAAACCCTAACCCAATATGGCTCTAGCTCGAACCTGTCCAATTGTTATTTGGGATGAGCTTGGGCTTTAAATATTTTTTGTATAGACTTGGTTTGAAAATTCAGCTGCCCACTGAGTTGGCCTGAAACCAGCCCGATTAACTAGCTCGATAAAATTTTATTACTTTTTTTTATATTTTTATTCAATATATTATAAATATTTGTTATATGTTAAATTGTATTTATTTATTATTTGCTATAAAATAAGATAATTTATTAATAGTAATTCTAGATACACCAAATTTATTAACCAAATATTTGGTATCCAACAACTTTGCAATATTTATTGGATTTACTTTCAATAATGTTAAAACATTTATAAATATATCAATCATGAATAGAATAGCAATATCATTTGATATAAAAATTTAGTTAATAAATTTAATATTCATAGCATTGTCTATTTATAAGCTATTATTTTTATTTTATTATTATAAATATAGTTTAAGAAAAATAAAAATATTTTTGAATCAAATTTCAAGACTATAAAAAAAAATATATATATATATATATATATTGAATTTTGCGTTCTGAATTTGGATCTAAGTTTTAAATCCAAAGTTTGAGAGCACAAAGCCCAATTTGGCATATTAGCCCAGCCCGAATTTACTTTCCAACTTGAAAAAAGCCCAGTTCAAACCTATCAGAATTCAAATTTTTGGGCTCAAGCCTGGCTAAACAGCCAAAATTTACACCCCTATTTAGGTCTTGCACTCAATGATTTAAGGATGGTCCAATGATGTTAAATCCTCACTGAGCAAAAGTCCATGGACGCTTACAGGAGTCAATGTTGAGCTACAAATCATAAGATCATGGTGCAACATTGACATTAGTCAAACCTTTAGAAAACTTAATGGAATCCTTGAATATTGTTAGCCAAAAATGTTCCTATATTAGATATTTGTAGGCTAAAGCTATACCTCTAGAATGGTTTCCACATATCCCCTCATAGATCTCTCATAAGACATAATCAGCTTCATAAGGCCTCATGCAATGCAAGTACAATAAAGACAATCCTATATTGTATAAAACTCCATCAATGAGTGTGTATTAGGCTAATTTGTACCTAAGTCGATATGCCTCCATCTTGCCATGAAGTAACTCACCACTTTCCAAATGTTATTTGATTGAGTCAATCCAGTATGATGTTGTGACAGTTGAAAGAGCCTCTTGTTTGACCTTATGAATATTGAGCTCAGGCAAGAACTCCATGGGTATAGCTCTTATAAAATCATTATATGTTGCTGAGGGTGAGTCTTGTAAGAGTATTTGCATTTTTTTATTCAGGGGTTTACATTATTGTGTACTTATGAAACTTACCAAACCAGTATTTAGGTTTTGTTAAATATGCTGCCATGTTATCTATTTTAGCTTAATACTTATTTTTTATCTAGTTCACAACAACTGAGAGTTGCTATAGATTTATAGTTGTTTAGTTCCCATTGTTGCAGCAAATCACAACCCAACTAAAAAAGCCTCATACTCAACTTCATTAAACTCAAAGCATAAAGAATACTCGAGTATTTTAGCCTTAAGCTTTAGTGTAATAAGAATTAGTCATGCTCCACTTACTTAATCATTTGATAATCCATCAAAATACAAGGTCCAAACTTAAGATAACAATGACCTTGTAGATGACTCCTCAAGAATATGAGAGAACTCAGTAATAAAGTCGATGATAGCTTGACCTTTGATTGCGGTCTGAGGTTTATGTTGGATGTCAAACTTTTTTAGCTTAACTAACCACTTTATGAGACAATTTGACACTTCAAATATCTGTAATATCTTTCTTAGAGCTTATTGGTGAATACTACAATAGTATGTACTTTGAAATATAGACGTGGCTTTTCCATTAAGATGATAAAAGCAAGTATTAGATTTTCTATCCTTGGATATCTAGTTTCTGCCTCAGCCAACAAATTGCTCACATACTAGATTGGATGTTAGATCATCCCATCAATTACTGGAATGGTTGCTCACATTTTCATTCCAATCAAACTTCTTCAAAAATGGTAAGCATTTATCAATAACTTTGAACATGAATATGTTTAGTGCTGCAATTCTTCCAACCAGACGTTACATCTCCTTAATAGTTTGAGGTGATTACATGGAAAGCACAACTTTGATTTTGATAAGATTTGCCTTTATACTTGTTGGTTCACTATAAACCAAGAAATATTCAAGATCCAAATCTGAATACACATTTCTTCTTATTCAATCTGATCTTAGACTTTCTCAAAACATTGAAAATTTTCATTAAGTCTACTATATGATTTTCAACTTTTTGTGCTTAACCAACATAACACCTCCATAGGTCTCTTAATTTGATGTTTAGAACATCTTGTTGACAAATATTGATAGGTGCCATAAGAGTTTTTTAGTCTAAAAGCATGACTGTTTAACAATATAGTCCTTTATCAATAATGAATGCAATTTTTTTTTTTAATCAAGATCATGCATTTTGATCTAGTTGTCTTCCTAGAAAGCGTCCATGAATGACAACATCTCATTCTTAGCTAGACCATCTACCAACTAATCAATCCTCTGGATGGGAAAGTTATCAATAATGAATGTAGTTTTTTTTTTTTTTTAAATCAAGATCATGCATTTTGATCTAGTTGTCTTCTCAGAAAGCGTCCATGAATGACAACATCTCATTCTTAGCTAAAGCATCTACCAACTAATCAATACTCTGGATGGGAAAGTTGTCTTTTGGGCATGCTTTGTTGAGGTCTATAAAGTTGACACAAACCTGTTAGATATTTTGTGTGGACTAGCCATAATCATGTGACTCACTTATAGGGCTTGTTTAATTGGCCTGACTTGTTTATTGGCCTTTTTTCAATAGAACCCGTAGGCACACACTTTCTATAATACTTCAATTAGCCCAGTGGACTGAAGGGCCTGTTCTCTTTAAAAGCCCAATTGACTTATTCCCTATTTTTATTACTATATTATTATATTATTATTATTATTCATTATATATTATATTTATTATTATTACTATTATTATTTTATTAATTATTTTGTATATATATATAGATATAAATTAGGAATAAGTCACTAGTGAGAATAATATGATAAATACAATTGAGACTAGGGTTATAAGGCATCTACGATGCCTACTTGGTGAAAACCAAATGGAGAAAGATTAGAGAGGAGTGTATCCATTAGGCACTACTTTTGTGTTCTATTTTGTAGGTAGATTTAAAGGATATGATAAATTAATGGATGCACTTAAAGGTTAGTACATTAAATACAGTATATGCATATGTATAGATCCTGAGTTTATAGTGCTGCAATTGATACATGTTTATAATGGTACTAACAATTGGTATCAGAGCCTAGATCAAATCACTATACTGTATTTTATATATTTTATTTCATGGAAGCATTCAGATTCTATTTATGCGTATAGTGATGATAGTGGTTTGATCCGACTTAAATTTTTGATTTTATTAATTGATTTCTTTCGATCTTTTTGGAACCCTTTAATTTAAATAAACATATACATATTATTTATTTGAGCGAAACTTGTGAATTTTTTTTTTTTTAAGTAAAACTTGTGCAACATCAGGTTCATATCGAATTTATGCAAAATATGTAAAAAATTTATTCTAGTTAGAATTGAGACATGGGCATAGTGGAAAATTGTTTCTCATTTTGACTTATATTATTTGACACCTCCAATTGGGTTTGAAAACTCTTAAAATAAGGCGAACTTAACTCGTGGCCAAATAAGAACTTGATTGGGCATTTTTTCTTTTTATTATTTTTGGGCATTGCTTTGAACAAATTGGTTTAGGTATTTTGATGCCCACATTGAGATGAGAACAATAGGATCAATTTTGAATAAAAATTTTCCGAAATGGCATGGAATCCCATGAAATGGTGTGAGGCCAAAATTCATCTCAGGAGTTTGGGTGTTGTTTTTTTTTTTCCTTTTTTGGGCCTTTATTGCCAAATTGATCCCAGAATTATGTTTCCCACACTGAGAGGTGAAGATTGGTACTAGTTTCATAGAAACTAGTGGCCGGATGTCAGTTTTCCAATCTAGTTCGAGAAGCAAGTCATGGGACCCATTTATCAATAAATTGGGTCGACCCGCAATCTAGCTGGACGTTAAAGGTGAGCTGATGCCAGTACGTCATTTACTAATGACATCAACAGCAATTTGCTATTAACTTTTTCTTTATTTGTTAATTTTATATACGATCTTGTTATTATTACTGTTTTTTAATGTTATTTTATTAAAAAAATATATTTATTTAATTTATTCTAAAACTTTATGGTTTTATTCATTTCTTTATTTTTAAAAAAAACTACTCCATTCTCAATGTCTCAATTTTTTGTTTAATTAAAATGCCCAATGTCCAAATTAAATATTTTTTCAGTTATTGAAAAGCTTTGACATAGTGATGAGGATTGGCTAAGTGCTTGCCTAATGCAAGATTTGGTATGTCCAAACCACGAATTCTCATGAGGCTAAGTGCCTAGTTGGCATAGTGGTGTGGAATTTTAAGTATTCACCTGTCATGGACTTAATTTGTCCATATTATGAAATTGCCAGTGTTATAGAAATTGACATAGTAAATGTAATTTTACGTACTCAGGTTTAATTTGTTTAATTTATGAGTGTCAACTTGTAGTTAGCATAATGGATAGGATGCTAAGTATATATCTATCATAAAACTTAGCTTGCCTATTTTATGAAATTGCCAATGTAACTCATTCTCTCCCACTTATGAACCAGGGCCCATACAAGTGATTAAGTTACCCTATCGATGGTTTAATTACTTGGAAGGATGCTTGGATTGGTAGTGGAAGTTAATTGAATACTATGAATCGCAGGTTCTGAGTTACCTTGTCGGTGACTTAGTTCAATGCATTTGATTGTGGCGATTTGGTTGATTGTCCTTAGCACATGTATAGGTATTCTTTACGCTACGATGACCTTAGCGATATTATGTATTTTTGATGTGATTGAAGGGGCTAGGAAGATAGCATTTGCATAATCTTTGTGATGTATTACATTCTTGTTATTTGCTATTCCACAGTTTGGAGCACCTTTAATACTCTGCATATGAATACCATGATAAAATTGAATAGACTTATTGTTAGAAATGGCAAAATTTTCTGATAATGTTTGATTCTCACAAAGCTATATGTGACTTTGAAAATTGGACCACCAGGGATACCAAATATTTGTAATAATATCATGATTAAATGTTGTATAAGGACTTCAAGCACTTATATAAGTGCTATGTGATGGTCAAGGAGAACCACATGTATGATTCTATATTTTTATGTATTACGTTCTATTAATACTATTCATAGGCTCTCTGATATTAGTAGAAAATTTATCAACTTTGGTAACTTGACAAACACCACTACTTGGATTTATTGAACTCTATTGTGTATGATAAAGTTAGTGATGTGATGAGCTTATTTTGAAACTTTCCTATTATTATATCGATCTCATAGACCTTGATGGGGATTTTGGTAAGCTTTATGTCTTTTTCGATAATATCGAATCAAGCCTCTTTACATTAAGAAGTTTTGATATATTTTGAAGGAGTTAACTATTATTCTTTTCAATGAGAAAGATGACATCAAGTTGAACAAGTTTAAGTTTTTTTTGTAATAGTGACCAAATAAAAGGACAAATACAAGAAGATTTATGTAATGTTGGCAAATATCTAAAGCCCAATGAGAATAAGGGCTTTGTTGCCAAGTTTTTATTAGTAGAAAAGGTGGTTTGTTATCAGTAGATGGAAAGAAAGAAGCCTTTCTTTAATGGTGCAATTTTTTACTACAATTTGGTCAACTGTTGAAAATTGATAACTTAGACTTAATAGGAGATAACAAGGAATGGTAAGTCGCTTAAAACTTTATATGGCATTTTGAGGTAATTAGGCTTATAAGTTACTGCTTGTATTATTTTCCTTGTTTTGTTGTTTTTATTCCTATAGTTGCACCAATATATGCTAGAATTTGCAATAGTTCTTTACGTATATGTATACCAACTATTTTGAGAGGCTATAGGTATTTTATTATCTGTATTGATAACTTCTACTATAATGGATACATTGAGATTCTTAGTGAGAAGTTAGACTTCTTGTATGCTTTAGAAGAGTTTGAGGTGAAAATGAAACTTTAGAAGAATAAGAAGTTGAAAGCTGTGAGGTCTAATAGGGCGATGAATATTATGGTAGATATGGCAAGATTGGATAAAACCCAATGTCATTAATAATTTATTTGTTTAAATGTGGCATTGATGCATAGCTTACAATACCAGGTTTTCCTTAGCAAGTGGCATAGTTCAGAGGAGAAACCACACTTTTGATGGACATAGTGCGGTGTGTTGGCAAATTTTAATTTGTCATTTTTCTTGTGGCTAACAAGTTCTACCTATTTTACACATTTTCTTATGTATGAGGTTATAAAGCTAACATTATGATGTATAATTCCAATATTAAAAAGTTAGATCATAAAACCTTTAATGATTATTTTTATTGGTCCCTATAAGAAAATATCCAAGGGTTTTGGATTCACTGTTCATCTTACACCATCAAGGTCGTTAAGCCAAATATGGCTATTTATTTTAAGGATGTTTTAGTTTTGGTGAGGGTAAAGGCCTAAAGATTCTCATTTTTCAAAGAGAAAATTGTATTGATTCCAACTATTAATGTTCTTATTAGAGATTTTGTTGTTCAATATTTGTAGAGGTAGTAGTTAATCAGGATTGAACCCATTGAGATAGAATGAGATATTTTAGTTACAGCTGATGCTGATGCTGATGTATGCCTTTTGAGAAGGTCATAGAGGGTTTGAAAATATATTATATCTGATGACTATGAGGTTTATTTGCAAGAACATGAGTTTAACGTAAGTGATGAATTGAATCTAGTCGGCTATAAGGAAGCCAATAAGCAGTTAAATGTCCCTTTTTTGGTTTAGTTACGTGAAGATAGCAAATCTATTAGGTGTAAATGGAGCTATAAGACCAAAAGAGACTCCAATAATCAAGTGAATAGGTATAAGCTGAACTAGTTACCAAAAGGTTTAGCCAGAAAGAGGTAATTAACTATAAAGAGACGTTCTGTCATGTATCCACTAAGGATTCTTTTAGAATCATTGAGGCGATTGTGATTAATTCTGATTTAGAATTGTATTATATGAATGTTAGAACTGCTTTTCTTAAATAGAATTTTGTATTCAAATGTGTGTATATATGGTCCAACCAATTGGCTTCCAAACCGTGGGAAATGAAAATTTGCTTTGTAAATTTAAGATGTCTATTTATGATCTTAAGTAAGTGTAACACCCCGTCCCGAAGTAAGCCAGAATTTTCTCATGTTGACCAAGGCTGATCAAGTTTGACCGTCGTTAATCGAGAATGGTCAAATTTTGACTTTTTGACTCGGTAAGAATTCTTGGTTGACCGAGGTACCATTGCGAACTACACATCGACCCGAGTCCGTAGACTAGTAGCATGTCAAAAATGGAGCTACAGTTTAAAAATTATGTGTAAAACAAGTTGAGGTCCGAACTATCCGGGGGGCCAGAGTTAAATTTTTATTCTTGTAAAATTGAGATTTGACTTATGTATGGTTGTGAAGTATTCGTCAATACGATCTCAGGACTAGTGGCACACCCGATTTGGACATGTGGTTGGAAAGTTACAGACCTGTGAAGTTAAAGCAAGTGCATGTTGTTATAACGCGATCCATTGAATGGCTTTATTTTTGGTGTCAAACTTGTTTTGGGACACTAAAAAAAATGCAAGAAGGAATAATGCCATCAATAGCTTCAGTTTCATTACTTAAATTTTCCTTTTTTAAATAAATTGAAAATATAAAAAGCAAAATAGTAACTAAAATAAAACCATTATTTTTATTTTGATCCAAATAAAAATTAAAATATATTTTTCAAACACAATAAATTCCAAAAAAATAATAAACATAATAAGAAAAAAAAAAGACAACTATATTATCTAGGATAAATGCTTAATTTCAATAAATTATTTCTTATTCGATGCAGTTGTTGCAAACTCCGGAAATTTTGGTATCGCCTGATAGTCAAAACGATCATATTGTTCTTTCTTACATTCCCTCGATTTGAATAATTTCTTATGCCTTTTTCTTTTTTATATTCTTATCATCCATCACTCTAAAAAATTCAATATATATATATAGGCAAATTAATGACCAGTGAGGAATCTTCATCAAAAATCTTTTGTTCTTTTTGACTAATTTCCACAGTATATTTTAATTCATTAGGATCTATCAAAAAAGATAAATTAAAATTAAACAATAAAAAATTAGAAAAAATCTAATAACCAAAATAGAAATATGTAAAAATAAAAATCACCAAAATATTGAGCATCAAAATTTTAAATAACCAAAACGTATCACTTACTAATTTATAATCAAATGTATTTAGCTTATTTGGTAAATAAAACAAAATTAAAAAATTTATTTTGAATGTAAATCCTATTTAGGATATCTCAAACTTTTTCCATTAATAAAATAAAATTATATTATTTATGTAATTTTTTGTGTCCAATAAGAAGATCTCTTTATTATTTTTTATATAATTACATTTGTATATAAAACAATATTTAAAATAAATTATATATGGAGATATCAATATAAAAATTATACAAATAAGAAAATTAATCTCATTATTAATTACAGTATATAAAATCTTATTATTTAACATTAAAATAAATATAACAAAGTAATAAAGTTATTAATTTATAGATTATGAAATCTTTTTTTAATTTTTTTTTTATATATTCGAATATATAGATCACAAATTTGAATATATGTACATATATATATCATTGATTTTGAATTTTTTTATTATTATTTATTTTTACTAAGAAGATGATACGAATTACCATTAACAAATAAAATATATATATATATAAAAGCTAACCACATATATATATATATATATATATATTATCATAATCTCAAAATAACCTTTCAAAAAGCAACTTTATATATATATATATATATATATATATATATATAAGTCCTTTTAAATGTTTTTTCTTTGTTAACATATATATATTATCGTATATATATATATATATATATGTATATAAATATATAAGTACATTTCAAGAACTTTTTAGAAAATATTGAAAAAAAATGCATTATCCATCTGATTATTAATTATTCTGTATTAATCTCATTTACAATGAAATTCCATTTATTATATAATATAATTTTAAATCCTCATAATTTAAATTAATTACTTTATTACAATTATTATTATTATTATTATTATTATTATTATTATTATTATCATTATCCTATAAATATATTTTTACCATATAAGGTAATTTATTTATGGTTAAACATAAATTTGTTATCTTTATTATTTGTTACTATTTAGATGGAGATGATTTTTTTTTTATAGGGATCATAAATAATAAGAAAATAAGGAGCTAAATTTTTTTTTATTGATGATTTTGGAGGGAATTTAAAAATGTATTATGATGACATGTGGTAATTTTTTGTTAATGACTCCTCTACTTTTATATATTATATAAATTTTGTTCTTTTTCATAATTTTCCATTTTTCCTTTATCAAATATTTATATATATATATATATGTATTTTCTTATCTATAGCTTTCCGTTATTTTTTTCTTTTTTCTTATATTTCATTTTCTATCAGATTTTTTTTTTCTAATTTTCCATTTTTTATTTTTTATTTTTCATTGTTTTCTATTTTTCTATAAGATATTCTCTTCTTCTTTTTTTCCCCCATATCTCCATTTTTTTTTTCCCTTATCTCCCATTGTATTTATTTTTTTCCTTTTTATTGTTTATTTTTATTTTTACCTTTCATTTGTACCAGTGTCAAGAAATTCTAAGAATGTGGCTTGACTGTGTTCATAACATATAAAAATTAGTAGTTTTATTATTATGCTAATATGAGATTATCTGGATATTTATAGTTGGAAATATTATTTTAGACTTGTAGGATTTAATTTTTCGATTAATACAAAATCTCAAGTCCCAATAGTTATTTTATTTATGCATACACATAAATTTATTTGCTTGAAACTTCATATCAAAGAATTAATAACATATATTGTATAATATCAATTAGGTTTAAAAATCAATTAATAAAATGATAATTGACTGATAATGTGGAACAATTGTTGGTCATACAAGAAGTGGAAAGACGTAGCTCTAAAACTCCAACTATAAATTAATGAAAAAATTAAATACATATAATTAAAAAAAAATGATATATGTGTGTGTGTATATATATATATATATATTATAATGTGAATGAATTAATAATAATGAACCAAAATTTTAGGGAAAAAGAAATCATGGAAAAAGAAAGTTCCATGTATGGATATGTAACATGCAGAAAACTATTAATATTGAGAGAGTTCAAATAAAAAAAAATGTCTTAAAAAAATTTAATACTGTTTAAAAATAATTTTTGAAAGCTGTTTAGCCAAACATGTTTTCTGTTTATTGTTTTTGAAAATTGTTTTCAAGTATTACTTATCAAACACCCTTTATTCTCATAAAACAATGGAAAATTAATTTTCTATTCTCAATTTTGAAAACAATGTTTTAAAAATAGAAAGCAAAAACATAACCAAACCAGCCCTTAGTTTTTTGAAAATTAATTTTTCTCTTATTATGTTTGGAGAGTAATAAGAGACTTGAGACTTGTAAATAATTGAATTTAATATTGTATAATAAATTAAGAGCAAATATGTATTTTAAAAAAATTTAAAAATTATTTTTTCTGAGATTTTCAAAATAACACTTTCATAGGTAGGAACAACTTTCCCATATATTTTTCTATATTGGTGGGAATCTAATTTTCTAGGCCCATATTTTTCTACCTCACAATAAATATCCAGACAAAAAAAAAGTTATCACATTTTCAAATGAATTAGATTCCCACTAATTTTACTGTATCCAAACAGATCATAAAAACTAAATAGTTTTGATATTGTAAGGAGTCTAAGGTTAACTTTGGAAGAATATTTCTTATATAGTAATTCCAATCAATTAAATAATGATTCATCATTAAATATATATATATATATATATAGAATATTTTGTTGAATCTCATTCGTTGAATATCAATAATGCTATGGCTATCAAAATGTTCACAAAATTTATTTATCAGATAATGTGACAACATCTAAAAAGTTTATTAAATTAATTCATTTATTCATTTAAAGATTTATTTTTTAATATCTAAATCATATGAATGTACTAATTAATAACATTTTGATATATGTTATTTGATAAATATTTTAATATCTATAGTATTACTATTTAAATATAAATAAAACCTAAGTTACAAAAGAAAAAAAAAAAAAAAAAAAAAAAGAAGAAGAAGAAGAAGAAGAAGAAGAAGAGGAAGAAATATCCACGAAGACCTATTAGTAATTATAAATATTGATTAATTAAACGTTAAAATGAAGGTGGTTTTGTTAATAAATGGCTTTTTGGGTGCAATTGAAGAACTTGGGCCGTCTTTTAAAAAGAGGAGAAAGAAAATGCCCAAATGCTCTGTCCATTCTAAATTGCAGATTGGCATAAAGTTCATTGAGGTATAAATGTAAAAGAACTTTTTTTTTTTTTTAATTTCATTTGGCAACTGATAAAACAATATTCGGAGTTTTTACGATATTAAAATTGTTAAACTGAACATTAAAAAAGAAAAAAAATTATAAATAATAAAATATTATCATTTTATTTGTCACATCAGCGTTTTTTATTTTTTGTTTTTAATTTTTTGTTGGTGCTGCTAATGTTACTTTGGTGCTCATCGTCGTCATCATAATTATTTTATTTTTTATTTTTTTATTTATTATTTATTTTATTTTTTTGTTGCGTCTAACTTAAAATTGAGTGCTAGTATGCCAGATGGTGGAATTTCAGACAATCCAAGGAAAAAAAACTTAATATAAACAGAAGCGAAATTACGTCAGCTTTCCATGGCGCTCAAAATGAACCATTGCCCCCCTAAACTCATTACACCATTTAACATTCCCCTAGTCCAAAATAAATTTAATTACAAAGAAAAGAAAATACAAACAAACTAGTTCTTTTTCTGTATATTCTTTTTTTACATACAAAAAATCCTCATGAACACATTCTCCCATAAGAATAGTTCATCTGAAACTGTAGTAACAAAAGCAATTCCTTGTATAAACTATTTGTCTGCATCAGCATGTACCAAAACTACAAAAATTTCATGCCCAACACTAGCAAAAGTGGATGAATATCAGCCCCACTTCCACCTCCAAATATTTCACAAAACAGACCGATCCCAACTCTCAACATTTCATAAATATTCCATCTTACTTGAAAACTCTCTTTCTTTACCAGATGGCAACATGTTCTTGTTTTCATTAAATTCCAATTTGATGCAAAAATATTGGATCAAAGATTTCTATGAAAGGAAGAAATCTCTCTTGTACTTTGTAATGAAACTGGCTGCTCCCTTACACGGGATAAGATAATGGAGACTTGTTCAGTTGCCATATCTAGCCTCTCCTTGGACTTGGCAGACTCGGTAACAAGAGTGGATACCATACTCTGCAATAGCTGAATTCTTTCAGCATGGTCACTTGGAGCACACTGAAGGAGTTTTGCAGGTGTGCTGATTCGTCTCCAGCGGATGGGAAGATACCTATCAGGAATTTGAAAGCAATTTCCTGTTGAGAGAACTCGAAGGGCATGTCGACAAAGTATCCCAGAGAACTCAAATTGATGGCAGCTGCAACTTATGATGCCTTCCCGAAGAACCCAATACACTTTTCGACCTCCCTCAGCTTTTGTATGATGTCTAACAAGAAAACCATCTTCCATCTGAAAAGATGCATAGTGAGCAGCCAAAACAAGTTGTTCTTGGAGCTTAGAGAAGGCAAAAGGAGTAAGAATTGAGGCAGCATGAGACTCCATAGGAGCCCCCGTTTTCAGGCATATATTTTGGAGATTTTGTTGCATTGTTTGTTGTTCCCCAGCTTGATCTTTAAAATCAACAGCAACAGCTACCTGCTCATGTAAATCTAAGTAAACAACAGAAAAAGCAATTCCACTAAAACCAGGGATGCCCCAAATGCTCTCAAGCATAAAAACGGTGACTATGAAGTATCACAAAATTACTGGACTCCTCAACCACTAACCATGTTTGAATGTTAAATACACAAATGCAGTAGACACATTGTGAGATGAGGGGAATGAGAAATACAAACCATTCTCTACATATTGTCAAAAAATAATAATAATAATAATAACTGCTAATTATAAAAGCCTCCATCAGACAAGCCAAAAAAAAAATAATAATAAAAAAAAAAAGATACAAGTTTTCAATTTGGGAACTTCGATATTCTTTTATCAGATCCACACCTTCAATGCCAAGAAGATAGAAAAATCTGATTTCCAAGTAACAATCTTCTCAGTCTCATTAGGTTGATAGAACAACTGTTTCAGAAAATGAATATTAAGGAGATCAGCCATAAATGCATAGAGAAAAGAAGGAAGCCTCTGTTTGGAGGTGTAATTGCCCGTTTCTATGTTTAGAATCCAAACATTTAGTATTATTCTTAAAATTACATTTCCATAAAACTCTCATCTTCTTTTTACCACTACCATAAATATACTTCTTATATCCATCAACCAAGCATCGATGAGACACATTTGATCTCTCCAATGGGGTATTGTACAAAGGTAAAATTGTTTGAAATAATTTCTAGTGAAGAATGAACGAAAGCATTCAGTCAATAATCATGATTTTGATTTCCATGATGTCAAACAGATAATACTAAAACTTGAAAACCCAAGGATACAATGCCAAACTGTTATATGAAATAAGCTTACAACAAAGTTGAATCACCAATTCACCATCTATGCTAAAAGCTTAAGCTCACAGGAAGTTGGCCCAACAACTTATATCAGCAAACACACAATTTATTATCAAGCTTTTACACTTGGAAATGAGTTACATGATGGTTTCATATGACAATAACTTTTCAAACAATGAAAGTTTGACTGTAATCTCACGTTACTGACTGAAACAAAGTTAATGAACAAAGTTTTAAAGTCCACATGATTACCAACTACTTATTCCCAATTTCAATAACCTAATTTATATTGACAAATGGAATCTCTGCCTCTTCTTCCTTTTGTAGTCTCCATGTTTTTCTTGATTGTACTTTCACTAATATCCTTATGGATAAAGTAAGAAAGACTGATAATTCAGACTATTCAACCTGTCTCACAATATTCAGGTTCCAAATGGAAATCTTGAATTTTGGAATTTTGAGATTAGCAAGGTTACATTTTGCATATATACAAAGAAGACATCGGATAACTTTCAAAGTTTTCAATGCTTAAACCTTTTCTTCATTTATTCCCTTAATGTCACCATTGTTTTCTAGACTGATAATTCAGACTATTCAACCTGTCTCACAATATTCAGGTTCCAAATGGAAATCTTGAATTTTGGAATTTTGAGATTAGCAAGGTTACATTTTGCATATATACAAAGAAGACATCGGATAACTTTCGAAGTTTTCAATGCTTAAACCTTTTCTTCATTTATTCCCTTAATGTCACCATTGTTTTCTAATTTAAGGTGCATGCAAGGTGGGTGACAGGTATACATAAAAACACACCCCAAATTCATGGTATGATGAGCTACAACATAAGGGCTAACCCAATGAAACTAATACATGCAAACTCAAAGCTTTTGAATACCTGCTTTCAAAGCATAATTAAATAGGCTGATAATATCAGACATCACTTCTAGATTAATTATCATCCTATCTCATCACCTTCTTGAGACAAAAACTAACAGGTAGGGGGCAGTAAGATACAAACAGAGACTGTAAACAAATATAACATGTAATATGTAAGAATATACCACAAAACAAAAAGAAAAATATGATAAAGGTAGTAATAGCAAGGAAAAAAGCATACTTGCTCTACAAAATGTGCAAGCCTTGTCTGTGCACTCAAGAATCTTTGGATGAAAGCATTTATTGACTTTGACTGGCCAATTGCAGTCATTCCAGCAAAAAAATGGCTTCTCAAGAATGGTAATGCCCAAAGAGATCGTAAGCCATACAGGTTGACTATGTGCCTGTTAGTGTGGAGCCCAAAGGAATTAACCATATCCCTCCACCCCAGTTCAAAATCCTCTATTGATTCCAGATTATAGAGCCGATAAAACTCGCCCTTCCACTCATTGTAACGTTCCCCCAAAACAGCATTGAACCAAGATGGAAATTTTGCCACAATCATCCATATGCAAAGTGCATGTTTAGTAGTCGGCATATCCATGGTAATTGCTTCTTTAAGACACATATTTTGGTCAGTCAATATTGTTTGAGGTGCCTTGCCATTCATGAAGCCTAAGAATGCCTTTTGAGTACAGAATACAAAACAGAAATCCAATGTAAATCAGGGAAGCACAAATTTGAAAAAAGAAATAAATGTGTGCATGTGCTAGATATTCATCATATGTTAAGACTATTTTACAAATTAAGATTTGCAGTAAACATTGGATAACTGGTAACAATAAAGAATGTGGCAGTTTGGTGATCAGTTGCATTTACTTAAAAGGAAAATTTATTGTCCAAATTGGGTCACTGGAAACATTAATGAATTTAATCAACTAAAAATTTGCATTTACCATCCAATAAGATTTTATAGTAAAAAATGAGGCATTAAGCACATTATAAGTTGGTGCTCTGTTGCATTTACTAATGACTAAAAGCAAACAAGTCCAGAATTTATTAAATTTAATTACCACAAATCAGATAGGAACATGCACCCTCCAACACCAAAAGTGTGCTGCAGAAAATATGACGTACGTAAAATATGTTATAGATGCAGTAATAGTTTAAAATGTAACAAATTTGTAAATCAACTACTTAGCCAAGATCCTTTCGCGCCTGGACCAAAACTCATTAGCCATTGCCTCTCATCCTGTGCATCCTATATATTATTTCTAAGAAATAATACTTTTACCATTCCATCCCCAACATAAGTAAATGGTGACCAATTGAGTGATCAATTCAAATATAGGGAAGTCAAATGTAAAAGATAAGGTGATAGATTGGTTGATAAAAACACTAAAATATGTATAATATTATATTATATTCTATTTTCGCTCTATTACCTTCAATGCCCATGAAAAAGACCTCAGATTTTCTTCTCGTAGAAGCACGCAACCAAAGAAGCAAGGCATACCATAATTATTCATTCCAACCCATATCCCAAGTGGCATATCAAATGCAGTCAAGCGATGAGTCGTATCAAACACCACCGCATCACCAAAGATCTCATACGACTGGATAGAAGATGCATATGACCAGGCAATGTTCTCTAGTCGGTTGTTTGAATCAAGTGTATACTCAAATTTGAAATTCGGGTCTTTGTCCTTATTATTTCTGCACATTCTTAACAAGTCTATGCTCTCCTCTTCTGGGTCTAATTTCCTGAATGACTGCAACAAATTCCTCACATCCTTTTCAGTGAAGGGCAAATATCCAGGCTCCACACACTTCTCAAGCTCCATAAGCCTCATCATTTGCTGCACTGAAATTCCTGTTTTGGCAAACATAAGGATTCGGTTCTTATCCGAGTCTGATATAGTACGATATGCTGGAAGAAATCGAACTTGGTTTGGCTCCAATAATTCATGATTATGATGGTTTGCAAAACCTGTCACACGCCATTCGGGTCCTCCTAGTTCAGTTGTCTTGCTTATTCTCAAATAGGCTTGACAACCACATCTGGAGGACTTCCTATTTCTTTGGGGTTTGCTTTCGATGGAAGTTTTGATAGGGGTGTTTCCGGCACGGTGGCAGACAAAGTATCTTCTAGTAAGTCCTTTCCCAACTCCATCTTTTCCTTCAGTTCGGTGCCTCCGAATAGAAAAACCACATCTTTTAGCAAATTCACTATAGAATTCATAAGCAGAATCATGAGTAGAAAATCTTTGCCCAATATAGGGAATCACATCACTATTATTATTATTATTGTTGTTGCTATTGGTTTCTAAGGAAAGCCTAGTTTCATCAGGGGATTCCTCTGTGCTGCTTGTATCATCCAAAGACAATGATCTTTGACCAGATGGATCATCATATACCACTAGCACTGCTCCACCCTCTTCAGACATTCTCTACCCTTTTCATCAATCTAAAAACCGGCCAAAACCTACGACCCTCTGTCAAACATTTGTAAAACAAGAAAACCCCCTTCATAAAAATCGCAGTGGGGCTGAAAACTACATAAAAAAAATATTCATACCCAGTAAGAAAATCAATAAAATCATACATAGTAGAAACTTCAATATGGGCAAAAAAAAATTAATAAATAGTTCAAACAAATAGCTAAAGTACACAATACCAAAAGTGCTAATAATAAATTACAGTTTCTTCTATTTCCATGCCCTCAAAAAAAATAAAAAATAAAAAAAAAATGGGTGGGTTTTGGAAAATTTTTGAAGAAATACCCGATTCAAGTGAGAAATCGATGAGAAATTACAGATATTTAAAGAGATATCCTGGAACAATGTAGCCCGAAATGGCCATGGTTCAGACAAAATGCCGGAAAGCAAAAGAGAAAAAGAGGAGCAGGAAAGACAAGAAATGGGGAGGGAAGCAGAAAGTTTTATCTATTTCTTTTCAATTTTCTCATGAAATGAAAACTCACCCGAAATGCTTCTGTTGGCAGAATTGCAGAAAAGGTCGAAGCTCGAAGACGAAGAAACGCTTCTACGGGAAGACGACGGCCGTCGGGCTGTTTCTGTGAAAGTTTTGACGAACAACGTTGCAATTGAAGTGGGCTCTGTGAAAGTTTGAAGTGTTGCTGTGTAAGTTCTGACGAACTACATGTGAAGTGGGCTCTACAAAAGTTTACATTAGATGTGAAATATTTGGGCTGTCCATGCTTTTGTGGACTATATTATGGGTTTAGTTGATTAATATTTTTATTTTGAGGTGTTCTTCTTGTAGGATTTTCTTTTTTTTTTTTTTTCTTTTTTTTTTTGGTTCTCCTTCAACTATATTTTACATAAAATTTTCTAAAATACTCATTTTATAATATTCTTTTTAATTTTCTAAGATAAAATAATTTTAATTACAAATTACCAAACATTGTTTATAATTTTGGTAGACTTCCACGGGACAATATTAAGATATTCAGTACTCATCACCGAATAGTATAAAAATGTTCAACAAATTAAAACTAAATATATTTTTTCATTAAAAAAATACACTATTTAATGGCAGAAACAAAACTCTTTAATCTATCAAGCAGAGTAAAATACATTTATAAATTTTATTAAACTGTTTTAATATTACTATATTTGATGGAGAATGTAACCTTAAACATTTATTAAAAAATTATAGAAAGATATGATTAAGGTTGAAGCCTTAAGAGTATATGTATCTTCTATATCAAATATTTATATCTAAAACAATTAAATAAAGTATATGGATAAATTATATCATCTACGAATTAATCAAAGTTCTATATATGTTTCTACCATTATTATTTTCTAAAGGTCAAAAGTAGTTCTTATGATTTAAACATATATATATATATATATATATATAGTTCGATTGATTGATGTGTAATGAACATTTTAATATTGTTAGCTAAAGTTTATCAAATTTTTAAATAATGTGTGATAATACAAAACTAGATATTTTTATCTTCAGTGAAGGGGGATATTTTTGAAAATTTAAGTAAAACACAGTGGGAGGAGAAAAAAAAAATATTATGTAAAACGAACACCCAATTTATTTTTCCATTAAAATAAAATTTATATTTTGAATAGAATGGATAATTACAATAAAAATAAGAAAAATGATTAGGAATACTGAATTTTATTTTATTTTTTGTTCCAATTCCATTTAAATTATATGTAGTCCATTTATATTTTTGTTACTAAAAATATTCTCTTCTCTCTTTTGTATTTGTACCTTATGTATGTATAGGTGTTTGTGCATGTGGTGATTAACTTTTGTATTGATACCTTATGTATGTATAGGTGTTTGTGCATGTGGTGATTAGCTTTGGGTTTGCTTGTTAGCAAGTGAGGTAAGTTCCAAAACAGTCAATTGTATAATAAAGATAAAGAATGTAATAATTCTTCAGTTATATGTGACAGGAACTTCTTAAGACATGTTAATGATTATATGTTATAAGGTGATTAATTTTGTTACTCCCATATTATGTACATTCATGCTAATTTAAATAAGTTATGATCGATCAATAAAAAACATAATTATGATTGTGCAAATACTTATAATTATATATTATGGTTGACAAAGAAACACCATACAAATGTCGTGACACATAAGATAGTAGGCTAAGCTACATTTTATGTGTGTTACTTTGATAACTAGTTCATTAGTCTAAGAACCATATTGATTCAAAATTAAGTTTAAGAATGCTAATATGGTTAGTACATTACAAGCAAAACAAGAAATTGCCTATCAATAAATATATAAAAATAAAAATAAAAAAAAGTTTTGCTGACAGTTTTAAATATTATCAGCAAAAATATAACATTTACCAACCAAATTGAAATTAGTTGGTAAAAATTATACTTTATGACGACTTCAAATATTGTGGGCAAAAGCTTATCATTTATCTATGAACGTAAATTTCGTTGGCACTAGTTACACCTTTTACCGACAAACATTATAATATTATTAGTAAAAGGTAAAATCCCACAACCTTTATGTATTTTTGAATTATTATTATTATATTACTATTGTTATTATTATTATTATCTAACAAACCTATGTAATTTATTTGTTTGTAATTAATTTATTCTATGTATTTAAATTTTGGTAAGGAGGTAAAAAATTAATAAACAATTTGCCGACAAAATTTCACATGTCTATAGCATAGCTTTGTTTATTCTAAAAATTTCTTTATGGGAAAAAATCTCATATATTTAATTTTTCAGTTTTTCTTTTGTTATATTAAAAAAGAAAATAATTAAATGCATTGCTTACTAATTATTATTATAATTATATATATATATATAGTATTATTATTAGTAGTAGCATTATTTTGAAATTTGTTAGATATACATTAAATTGAACAAGCACATATATAAGTTGCTCTCTATCTTAATTTACAACTAATTTATTACATTCTACATACTTTATTATTTCCTTTTCTCTTTTTTTTTTTTTTTGGTAAGGGGGTAAATACCAATAAACATGTGCCAACAAAATTGGTAATTTCCTCAGCATAGGAGACTTTTGCCAACAAAATTTCCATATTTTATCGGCAAAATTTTATGCTCTTGGCGAGAAAAATTTACATCTAATTGGCAAAAAGTATAACTTTTTTATTTCCAAAAATATATTTTTTGAAAAAAAAAATCCCACATATTTAATTTTTCCATCTCTGTTTTGGATTTTTATGACATGTATATTTAAATTTTTTATGTTAAAAAAAGTAGATACGTGCTTAGCAGTTACTATTATAATTATATATATACACAATATATATACATATATAGTATTATTATTATTTTAGAATTCATAAGATATAAAATAAATTAAACGAACACTCATACAAGTTACTTTCTATCTTAGTTTATAATTAATTTGTTACGTTATATGCACTTTATTTTTTGTTTTTGGTAATGAAATAAACATTTGCCGACAATATTTACAATTTCCTTGGTAAACTAGTCATTTTCCAATGAAATTTCCAAATTATGTCAGTAAAAGATGTGGCTTTTTTTTTTTTTTCTAGAAATGTATTTTTTGAAAAAAAATCTCACATATTTATTTTTTTCATTTTTGTTTTGTATTTTTGTAATATGTATATATAAATTTTTTATGTTAAAAAAAACTAGATGTGCTACTTAAGACGCAATGTTTAAAATATCCGATATTTCCTCAAAATTTCTTCGATATTTCTATTTTTTGAAGGGGTTGAAATAAAATTTAGGTTTAAAATGGAAATGGATAGAATTTCCATTAATTCATTGAAATTTTTGAAATTTCACCAAAATTTCCATGGAAATTTCTGTAAAATATCCATATCAAATCCTTAACGATTTGGTTAAAAAATCTATAATTTCCATGCAAATTTCCATTGAAATTTCAAAAATATCCAAGAAATGTTTTAATTTTTCTAAAAAAATTCATAAATATTATTGATATTTAGTAAATTTTTTTATCAAATTAACTTCATTAATAATTTTTTTTACCCTTTAATTGCTTTTTAGATATTTAGTGATATAAGCAAAATAGAATGAATTGAATTGAATAACATTAATAAGTTCTACTTATTGAATATCGATAAAGCAAAAATATAAAAATTGTAGATTATATTTTTTAACGTATTAAATTTTATTATCGGAAATATCTGTTTTACAAATTTGGATAAATAAATGATGAAATATATACATGTGAAATAATAATGTTTGTTTGAAAAATAAAAAAAAAATTCCTAACAATTCATAATTTTTTTTTTTTAACATTTTTGAAGAAGTTAGAAGAGGTAGTGGCCAAAGGAAATTACCAAGTTAGAGAAGTTGGATTAAGTCCATTTATTGGTGAATAATATTACACACATGCAACACAAGATGAAGATCATGAGAGTAGAGATACAGGTCAAGGATTTGGTACTATTGGAAAAGACTATATACATAAAAAGAAATCTATAATGGAGATGTCACAACAACAAGAAGATTCAATTTATATGAATTTTGGATCTATGAGGGTTGGAAGTCATTTTCATAACTCTTATTCAATGGATATTTATGGAATGTCATCAAGTAGCAAATCATAGGTACCATCTCAAACTCAACCATCAGAGAGTAGTAGTTATGCACATAGTCAACCAATAATACAATATCCATATGGTTGACATATTAATAATTATATGTAAAATTATCAAGGAGATACATCTTTTCATAACTACTTCTCACATTTCACATCTCAAAATCAAAATGAAAAATAAATCAATAATTTTCAACCATCCAGACGTTCTATATGGTATTAAAACAACATTTATATATTTTAATTAATAAATAATTTTATCATATATGCATTTTTCGATATATTTTTGTTAATAATAATATATTTATGGTCATTAATGCTTATTATAAATCAATTTACTAAGAAGAATATAACATCCATTCAATATTTTAGCAAGTTTTATAATCAATTTGATAATTGATGAATTAAATAAGCTAATTCTAAAGTTTCAATAAAAATTTATATTTTTTAAAACAAATTTCCATCATTTTTTATAATTTTTTAATCGATATTCGATATTTTCTAATATTTCCATGGAAATTTTAGTATTTTAAACTCTCAATATTTTTATCGATATCAATTTTTTAAACCTTGCTTAAGAGTTAATATTTTAATTATATGTAACTATACATATATATATATATATACGAAAATTCTATGGTGAGGACAGTCTGCATGAGGACCGCAGTATTAGTGACGGATTTTCATAGTATTAACGACGGTTTCTTAGAAAATCGTCACCAATACTATGAAAAACCGTCACCAATACTGTGGTCCGCATGAGGACCGTCCGCACCATAGACGGACTGTATATATATATATATATATATTATTATTATTATTATTATTATTATTATTATTATTATTATTATCAATAGTAGTATTGTTTTAAAATTCATAAGATGTAAATTAAATTGAGCTAGCACACATATAAGTTACTTTCTATCTTAACTTACAATTATTTTTTTACATTTTATGTACTTTATGTTTTTTTTTTTTTTTTTGGGGAATGGAATAAACATTTGTCGACAAAACTGGAAATTTTCTAGGCAAAGGGGACTTCTGCCCAAATTTTTAATTTTGTGAGCAAAAGTTGAGGCCTTTTTATTTTTAAAAATGTATTTTTTGAAAAAAAAAATTCCACATATTTAATTTTTCTATTTTTGTTTTGGATTTTTGTGACATGTAACTTTTTTGTGCTAAAAAAATTAAATGTACTGCTTAGCAGTTAGTATTATAACCATATGTTAATATGCATATATATATATATATACACATATATTGTATTATTATTATTATTATTATTATTATTAGTATTATTTTAGAATTCATAAGATATGAATTAAATTGATTTAGCACACGTATGACTTACTTTTTATCTTAATTTACAATTAATTTACTATATTTTGTATACTTTATTTTTCTTTTGCCAATGGAATAAACATTTTCCAAGGAAAATGAACATTTTGTCCGCAAAGGGGACTTTTGCCAACAAATTTTCCAAGTTTTGTCAGGAAAAGTTGTGACTTTTTTATTTCTAAAAATATACTTTTTTGAGAAGAATTCAACATATTTAATTTTTTATCTTTGTTTTGAGTTTTTATGACATGAATATATAAATTTTTTATGTTAAAAATATTAGATGCATTACTTAGTAGTTAGTATTATAGTTACATGTAACTATATATATATATATATACACAAACACATATATTGTAACACCTCGTCCTAAAGTACAACGGAAATTTTCCAACTTTAACCGAGGTTGACCGTTGACCAAAGGGGTCAAAAGTTGACTTTTTTGACTTGGATGGAATTCTAGGTTGACTGAGGTACCGTTACGAAGTACACGTTGGCACGAGTATAGACTAGTAGCACATCGAAAACGGAGCTACGGTTTGAAAGTTATGGGCAAAACAAGTTGAGATTCAAACTGTCCAAAAGGTGCCGGAAGTTGACTTTTTATGGTTGTAGAATTTTGCTTTGACTTTTGTATGGTTGTAAAGTGCTCGTCGATACGAGTTCATAGACTAGCGGCACGCTTAAATTGGACATCTGGTTAAAAAGTTATGGACGTATGAAGTTTTTCGATTACCGTAATATTTCAATATATATGGCTTAAGTGAACAATGACGCCACGTGTCGACATCTGAGAGGTCCACGTGGATGAACAGTGTCACCCACGGTGGCTTTTATTTTGGCAAAATGGGGGAGAGGAGAGAGAAGGAGGAGAGAGAAAGAGAGGAGGAGAAAACCACCGGCCACCACCGGTTTGCCATCGTCCGGCCACCAGAGGGCCACACGGGCCACCCCACTGCCTCCGCCTCCTCAATTCCGACCGGCCACCCAAATCTCTCGGTCAACCGGCCGATAACGCGCCGGAATCGAAGCGTTTTCCGGCGACGGCGATTTTTCCCCTCCACCATCGGCCATCGCCGATTTGCCCAGTTTCCGGCCACCCCAAGCCACACGCGCCTGACTGGTCTCTCACCGGTGGGAATTCCAGCCTACCCACCAAATTTCACGGCCAACCGACCGCCGACGAGCCCGGATCGGGCCTTTTTTCGGCGGCGGTGCCGCAACCTTCAAACCCAGATCTCTTCGCCGTCCGGCCTCCGTTTGCCTCACCGCCAGTCCCGTTGGAACCCTCTCCCCTCGATCTACAAAACCCCCAAAAATCTCGACCACCAGCCACCGCATGCGCCGCCGCGCGGGGACGATTGCCGGTGACCGCGACGGCTCGCCGGAAAATCCAGTTCCGGCGAATACCCAGTTGCACCGCCGGTCCCTCCCCACTAATTCCGACCTCCTGAATCCAAATCCGGTGTCCTTTTCCTCCAATTCACGACGGTTTGGGAGAATCGAGGCTCTAGCGGCCGAGAGCTTTCCGATGAGATTCCGGCCACCACCGGTCCGATCTCAGGGAAGTAAGACCGGATTCGTGATCCTCGTCACTCAAGCTTCGATTCGGTATATTACTCGTCAATTTTGGTTAACGTTTGTGTTTAACCCTCCGGGTACAGGGTATTATTTACCCGAATAAAATATTAATTTATTTCAGTTGTGTAATATTGTTGTTTTAGGAGCACGGATGCATCGTGGAATTGATCCCATGGAGGATCTTGGTTTAATGGCGTGCTCCAGGTGAGTGACCCAACTTCAAATTAATTTCGGGAATTAAATTTGTGAATATTTTGTGTGAATTGAATATTTGAAATTGATATTTTATGTGCCAAATATTTAGTGGTTTTATTTGTGAAAATTTGATGCCCAATTGAGTGAATCAAAATATTTATATATCAAAAAAATATTTTGATTTAAAGAATTTTATGAAATTGAATTGAAATTATTAATTATTAAATTAATTTGTTGGAATATTTCATAATTGAATATTTCCAAAATATGTTTATGTGTTCGATATCATGAGAATTTCTATCTAGAATGGTATTGCTAATTCATAATGTTCTTAATATACGTTTTGGTGCCAAAATAATATATTTGGAAATTTAAAGAAATTGTGGTTTGATTTATTGTAATTATTGCTATGGTTATTAGTTTTAAAAATTGTTTTGGGGTATAACATAATATATATGTGTTCGAATAATTTGGCTTATATACCATTTGATTGAATGTTTGGATTATGCATATAAAAATATTTGCCTTATTAAATATGAGTTGTCATTTTACGTAAGGTTTGACAATGTATTAAATGGTTTTATGTTCTAATGGGTTCATAAGTGAACTAGGAGTAGTTAAATATTTTGGTATTTAAATTTAGATTTTAAATCATTTTGGAAACTATTTGGTTTGAGAAACCAGATTGAAAATCATATAATTTTAAGCACGATCAAATATTTTATAATTTTAGGTGCTTAAAATTGGTTTATGGTGAATATATTTCACTGTGATATTTCTGGTTTTCGTATGAAATGATATTTTGAGATTTTGGAATATTTGAACAAGCGGTTGAACTTGACAATTAAATTATGATTATGATACAGTAGGATACTGTATCGGTTATTTTAATCAATTTACCATATAGTACCAAAGTTTGGTTCAGTATTATATTACAGCATGCTGGGTTTACCACGGTGCCATGAGGTTGGTTTCATCCAATGGTTATTTATTATTACCACGAACTGTGAGATCGTGTTCATCCGACGGTTTTAGTATTATTACCACGGTGCCATGAGATTGGTATCATCTAACGGTTTATTATTGCCACGGACCGTGTGGTTGGGTACGTCCCGACGGTTATTTATTATTTCCATGACACCATTCATATATTGAGGGTCGTGAGGTGGGTGTATCCCACGGTTTACAGATTGGTACGTCGTATGGTACATTGTATATGTTGTATTTAACGTTGTTTTTATTAATTATTTCAATTGGAAAACTTAATACAAATTTTATGGAATTTTATTATGTTTTTTATTTCTTAATTATATTAGTGTTTTAACAGTGCATTTCATCTTGATTTTTCTATTTATATTGATTTGGTGATTTTAAAAAGATCTTACTATGTTTTTACCATTTATCTTAAATTGAGGTTTTAATTTGATTTAATTTTTTCTTTACTTAATTCTTCAAGAAATTAATTCATTTTAATTAAACAATTATTTCATGAATTGTTTTAATGTGAGTTTTATTAAATTTTCGGTATTAATTATTATGACTTGGATTAATTATTAGTAACTGTTACAAGTTATTTTTATTTCAAGTTATTCATTATAAATTTTGGATGCTCGATTTATTATATTTTATTGGATATTTAGTTGACTAATTGATTTCTTGGTTTTCGGGAAATAGAAATAACGGGTTTTGTGAAAATGTTTTAAAAAGGGGAACTTTTCCAACGGAGTGAATGGTGAGGGTTTTGAGAGAAAATATTATTTTCAATTAATTATTATTTATTTATTTATTCTTAATTAATCAAGTGTACTATAATTATTATTACGGTTATAATTATACAGTAGATAGGGTCATTCACTGAGATGATTAGTATCTCATATTTCTGAACTCCGTTCCCCTAGATACCAGGTTTGGGAGACGCTGATCGTCCGGGGCGAGCCCGACGTCTCAGTTCCTTGCCGAAAGTCCAAGAAACATTTCTTCCCTTTTTCTCTTCATCTTCTATTGCTCCTTTATCTGACATTGTATAAATTCCACATTTATTTGTATAATGCCCTGTTTACTGTATTGGACATTTAGTTGTTAATTATGCACTGATTTTTACTGTTATTCTTTTGGAGTGCTGCAAAATTGTGGAATCAAATTGTAGTATTGTGGAAGGAATAAGGGGATGTATATAGAAGTGTGTTTTCAGTGCAGGAAATTTATGGGAAGTCCAACCCTTAGGAGAGGTTCTGCCAGATTTCCATTGGAAGGTCCGGTAGGGTTTCTTTGGGATCAAGGCTTGTCTAGGGTTTCAATGAGAAATTTTGGACGGGTCCTGACATATATAATATTATTATTTATAATAGTATTATTCTAGAATTTGTAAGATATAAATTAATTGAATGAGCACTCATGTAACTTATGTTTTATCTTAACTTACAATTAATTTGTTACATTCTATATACTTTTTTTTTTTTTGTGGGTAATGGAATAAACATTTGCCGGCAATGTTAGCAATTTCGTCAAAAAGGCATTTTTTGGCAATGAAATTTCTAGATTTTGTCGACAGAGGTTATGCTTTTTTATTTCTAGAAATGTACATTTTGGAAAGAAAAAAAATCCCACATATTTAATTTTTCCATTTTTGTTTTGGATTTTTATGGCACGTATATGTAAATTTTTTACGTTAAAAAAATTAAATACACTACTTAGCAATTAGTATTATAATTTGATGTAACTATTTATATACATATATATAATAATAATAATATTATTATTATTATTAATAGTAGTATTATTTTAGAATTCATAAGATATAAGTTAAATTGAATGAACACACATATAAATCACTTTCTATCTGAATTTAAAATTAATTTGTTGCATTTTATGTACTTTATTTTGTTTTTATGGTAATGGATTAAACTTTGGCTTGTAAAATTGAAAATTTCCTCAGCAAAAGGGACTTTTGCCAATGAAATTTTCAATTTTTCTAGCAAAAGTTGTGCCTTTTTTATTTCTATATTTTTTGGAAAAAGTATCCAATATATTTAATTTTTTTCATGTTTATTTTGAGTTTTCATGACATATATATGTAAATTTTTTTATGTTAAACAAATTAGATGAATTGCTTAGCAATTAGTATTATAATTATATATAACTATATATATATATATACCTGGAAATTCTATGGTGAGAATGGTCCGCATGAGGACCGTCCGCACCATAGACGGACTGTATATATACCTATATAATATTATTATTATTAGTAGTAATATTATTTTAAAATTCATAAAATATAAATTAAATTAAACCAGCACACATAAAAATTACTTTCTATCTTAACCAGTCCGTCTATGGTGCGGACGGTCCTCATGCGGACCATAGTATTGATGACGGTTTTTCATAGTATTGGTGACAATTTTCTAAGAAACCGTCGTTAATACTATGAAAAACCGTCACTAATACTGAGGTCTTCATGCGGACCGTCCTCACCATAGAATTTTCGTCTATCTTAACTTATAATTAATTTTGCAGTTTAGTTACAATCTAGTGGTGGGAAAGCACACATCTTTTGTATTTTGGAAGGAGAGTCTCTATAGCATTTCTTTTGTATTTTGGAAGGAGAGGCTCTATAGCATTTCTTTTGGGTGGAGCTTACATTTAGCAAGTTTGAGTTATTTTCTTGGTATTTTCCTGTAGCAGATTTTGTAATTAGCTTTTCAATTTCTAAGAAATTATAGATTGTGGATAAGCTATTTTATAGGTTATGGTTTTTTACATGTGCATATTATGTGTTAGATTACCAAATAGTTAGATTACATGCATTATGCAATAGTTTATTCTATTCTATTCTATTGTTGTGTTATTTTTTATTTTCTATTGTTGCTTTTATTCTCTTGTGTTGCATGATTCCAAAATGTTTTGCTTTCATCTTCCATCCGCATACCCATGCATTATATGCACTTGTTTTAGTAGTTTTATATCTGATAATACATTATTATTTAATATTTAAAAATTTGCTGAATTAAATTGTACTTGATGTCTTACTACTTAACTCTTTATTTTTAAGCACCTTGAATCATTGAAATATGAAGTCATTGCACTATTTTAAAATGCTCACGGCACTGTCTTCGCACAAGCCCAACACATGCTTTGCAGGTGAACAAACACCACTCTCTGTTTTAAAAGAAACATTTGATCCTGATTTTTCCATATTGAAAATCAGTTGTCTGAAGGAAAAATATGGTTTATTTTCATCCTGTTCACTTGAATATAGATATCATATTTGAACATTAATTGTCTGAAGGAAGACATATGCCGTCAAAATTTTTATTTTATCGAGAAAAAAACTAGTGCTGACAAAAATGATGCGTCACTAAAAGCAAGACCTTTACTGACAAAATTAAGATTTTGACGGCAACAATACTTATCTCTGATCAAACTTATTTCGAACAAAACATTTTTATTGCAAAAAGTACCATCCAACCTTTTATTTTGTCAGAAAAAAGATCTATTGTAGACCAAAGTTATGCCTTCCTAAAAAGAAGACCTTTGATGACAAAATTAAATTTTTGATGGCAAAATACTTATTTCCGACAAAAATTTCATCGCTAATTGATTTGTATTGGTTAAAACAAATATAAAATATACTTTTCCACATGATATATTTTGTCACCAAAATATTTTACCAGCAATCTTATATTTGATGGCAATAAGTTTTGGCGAGAATATTTACATTTTGTCGACAAAAGTATTAGCCTGGAAAAATTATATATTTCTCAATAAATATAATCATAGAGGAAGTATTGGCGACAGAATTGCCAACGAAATTATATTCATCAGTTAATTATTTACCAACGAATTTCATATTTTTGCCGACAAAACTTTTTTATCGGTGAATCTCTTGTAGCAAATGCGATTCGTGAAATCTATTATTGTTTTGTTTATTTAAGTTATTTTTGAAGTTTAAGTTTTGATTTAAAATGGGATTTTATGGTATGTTTTTATTTGAACTATGTTTTAGTTTACATTGTTGTCAATGGAAAATATTACTTATACGTACTTTTATGTTAAGTAAGAAGAGTATCTATATTGCTATAAGTTCGATCTAAGGAGCTTATTATAGAGTGTGCTATGATGGTATACCTAAAAATTTGTGGTCTCAAGTTTCATAATTATCATACTCTAATTCAACAACTACTTCTTGTGGTGATGTAATCAATTTTGGTCAAGTATGTGAGATATGCTATTAGTGGATTCCATTTCTTCTTTAATGTTTTATCCAGCAAAATAGTAAATGTTGGAAATCTTGATGATGTGACACGTATGGCTTAAACTACCAAGCAAATGATTCCTACAACTAAACGGTTTAGGTTCTACATATTATTGTGGGAGCCTTTACCTTTGTAGCCAGTGCTCTTAATTGTAGCATCTCTATTGAAAAACTTCGTAGAACACTTGCTTTACCTAATTTGGTGTATAGAAAATTATTGATGTGCTTTTTTTATTCGATTTTCTTCTTTATTCTTGGAATGTAAGAGTGTTTCGGTGTAAGATGTGAGATTTGGGTTTGTGAGAGTTGATTTGACTATTTTGTATTTTCTTTTTGATAAAGTAGAATTTCTTCATCATCTTCGTTCATGAACATTATGTGTTTGTTAATTTTTGGAATATTTGGCTGCTTTTAGGAAGTAATTTGAGCATTTAGGTTCCAATTTTTTTGTCTTTTTTTTTTTTTTTATTGTGTACCAGTTATTTATTTTGGGTTTTTCAAAGCAAAATTTAAGACTGATTAAGTTTACTAGGAAGAATGATTTAGTTCATTATGAGTGAAAATGGAAGCTTTATTGATCCAACAAATGTTGTTGAAGGCTTGAAAGTGCAATGAGGCTTTACTGGCTAGATTGTCTAATGAGGAGAAGGTGACAGCATGGAGTATCATATTGTTGTCACCTTAGAAAAGTTGCTTCGAGAGGTTGCTGGTAGGGATTCCACTGCTGGGCTATGGCTTAAGTTGGAGAATTTGTTTATAACCAAATTGTTCACCAATTAGTTATCTTTGAAATAGTATTTGCATACACTTCATATGTCCAAAGGTACAGACATTCAAAATTATCTTAATAAATTTAATATAATTATTTTAGATTTGAAAAATATTGAAGTGAAAATTTATGATGAGGATCAGGCCTTGTTATATGTTCTCTACCTTCTTCCTTGATAGCATTCTTTATAAAAAAAGATAATATTTTTATGGAAGATGTTAAAGGAGCGTTAAATTCTAAGGAATTAAAGAAAAAAATTATATAGAAATTTAAATGACATGTTAGTAATTGTTTGATTACTAAAGGTAGAAAATATGAAAAATAATAAAATAAATTCTAGATATAAATCATAACCTAGGAAAAGAAAATACTACTTTTATATAAAGGAGGATATTGAAAAGATAATTGTCTTAAACTCAAAGGTAAAAAGGAAAAATTATTTGATATTTTTTATTCTACTAGCTTTGTGGAGGATAACTTTGGCCATGGTGATGAAGTCAAGATTCTATTTTCTAATAATACTCACTACAATTTCTCAGCGGAAAAAAAAAAAATTACTTACTATATTGCGCTTCACGTAATTCTATTTAATAATATTAACTTTATTTCAAGATTATTAAAAAAATAAAAATAAAAATTTGACCACTAAATAGTGGTTATTGCACAACATGATCGATGACCCATCCATTTGGCAATTTGACTTCCACTTGCAAACAAGTTAATTTGGGCATCAATTTGTCGATATCATTTTATTTTTTAGATAATTTGGCAATTTAATTATTAGATGTCTTCAAGTATTTGGCCTCCTCCTATCCCATTCACATTTTATATACTTTTTTTAACCAACCATTATCTCCCATGACGAACCATGTCTTTGGCATCTTAACGTTCAATGTCACACCAATTTGTTGTTGTCATCAGTTTGACATCACTAATAATACAACAATCTAGTATTATTTAATTGTAGAATTTTTGACTCAAAAAGAAGCTACAGGCATCCATATTTTTTGTTTGTTAATTATATATATATTTATATATATATATATATACATATAGATATAGATATTATAAAAGTTTATATTATCAGAACAAGCTCCAAAATTTAATTTTATATTATCATACAATCTTAGGGGACCATTTTGTGGTCCTAATAATTATTTAATGCTGATTGAAACGTAAGCCGGCATTACATATGTTTTTAAAATTTTGTTTATTATTTTTTCTGGTATTAAATTTTTATTTATTTTTATGTGTATAAAACTTAATTTTATATTATCAGAACAAGCTCCGAAGCTTAATTTATATTATCATCCAGTCTTAGGGGTCATTTTATGATTCTAAATTCCTAATAAGACTTAGAAGTATTTTTTTAGTTTTTCATTGAGAAAAGACTTAGAAGGATCAATAATAATTTAATGCTGACTGAAAAGTAAGCCGTCATTCCATGGGTGTAATTTGTTTTTAAAACTTTGTTTATTATTTTTTCTGGGAATAATTATTTTTTTGCTTTTTGCTTTTTTAGGTTTATATTATGTTGTCTTTTCTTTTTATTTTTTTCCATTAATTTCACTGCATTATTTAGTCTATCCAGCTCATGGAAAGTAACTTCAGTTGTCTTTTTTATTTTTATTTATTTATTTATTTTAAGGTAAGCATTATTATAGTCTCTTTTATTTTGTTATTTGTTTAATACTATATTTCTACCATCAACATTATCAATACAAAATTTTTTATATTTTACTTTTATTTCAATATAATATTATTTTTTTTAGCAATAGAATTAAGATTTGACCTATTTATTCTTATTTGATCATTTTTTTTCCACTTCCATGACTTTTTTTTATTTTTATTTCCAAATACTTTAAAGAATAAGATACAACATGTACATTTAAAATTGCTAAATTTTCAAAATGCTGATACTAAAATCTCCTCCCCAAATTGTCAAAAAAGAAAAAAGAAAAAAAAGAAAAAGTTATATATATAACTATAATTGTATCAAATACAGCTTTGAAAATAAGATTGTTATTTACATTAAATTTATTTGAAACTATTTCTTTTTTTTTTAAGAGAAAGAGAGAGGGGGAAAAGAAAAAAGTTACTCTGAGTTGCTTTTTGTTTTTGGTTGAAAAGTCACCATGAGTTATCAAATTATTTTTATTGTTTTTAAAATAATTTCATTAAATGAAATATTAATGGGTTAAAATCTAACTTTAATGCTTAAAATTTGACAAAATAATGCTGTATTAAAATGAAAACAAAATATAAAAATATTGCGTTGACATTTTTTATAATAAAAATATAATAAAAAGCAGTAAAATAAAAAGGATTACAATCATATTTATCCTTTATTTTTTAAAAAGGAGATAATGATCAGTTGTCAAATTTACATTTCCACGACTTGGTTGTTATGTCATAATTATTTATTTGTTTATTGCAAAATTATCTCTCTCCTTTTAACCTAGGTACATTGTATTCTTTTTTTTCATTTTTAATTTTACTTCTTTTTTATTAAGAAACTTGACCTTTTTAAATATATTCTTTTTTTATCCCTCTAAAATGTGTCCAGCAAATATTACATTTTCATTGTTTATTTAATTTATTCTTCTTACTTGTTAAAATTCCATTTGTTTTGGTATTTGATAATTGGAAATATAAATCTGCCAATTTGTAAGAAGTATTTATATCCACAACCACAACTCTATCATAACTTTTTCCTAATTATGAAAAAGTTGAATTAGTACTAAAAAAATGAAAATATTTTTGGCAAAAAAAAAAATAAGACTATATAAACAGCAGAATGAATATTAAAATATGAAACAATTCTTTTTTCCGAAGTACGGTTACAAGTAAAAGATAACGTATGAAGGCTTAAAATTTGAACAATTTAAGAGATAATAAATGATATTTTTAAACAATTTAAGTAAATGGAGATGCTTAAAAGGTAAATAATTTTTAGTAGCAATAAAGCTATGTATAGAATTTATTTATTTTTTTAATAAATATGCTATGGATACCAACTTGTTTATTAATTAGTGTGTCAAAATGATTTTAATCATGAAATATCTCCTCAGTATTCAAATAATGAAATTAAATACAAATAGTGAACCTTTGGGATCACTCGGCAAACAAAAAAAAAAAAAAAAACTTTTGGATAATGATATACGAAAACAAAAAATACAAAAATTGTGAAAATACAAGAATTAACAAGTAGGTTATTGAGAGTAGAGAAATCTAAACTTGTTGGAAGCAAGAGGCAAGTACGATATTGCGGTCATGGTGGCGAGTAGGAGACTTTCTGGGGACTTTCGGCGCAGCCAAAGCTTGCCACTTGGGGTTCAACCTCTTTTGCGCTTCCTGTTAACATCATTAAACTTAACCAATCAAACTTTTACCAAAACTAAAATCACTCTTTCTCCCTGCTTAGGTGTATGGCAATTTTTTTTTTTTTATATTTATAAAAGTCATCATTAATTTTTTTTTTCTATTAAAATAAGTTTATGTGTTTTTTTTTTATCAATTAAAGGCAAAAAGAAAATCCAAAATTAATGTTTTATTACTGAATAATATTGTAAAGATTCATTCTAGCTTTTAATAATTAAAATTAGTTGATAAAAAAAATTGATAAACGAGGATTTAGTGATAATTTTTTGAAAATGTAAATATAATTGTAATTAGAGTAAATTTGGGGGATCTAAATGATATGCCCCTTGTTATATTGGTCACCATGGAGCAATTTTCCAATACTTCCGACAGTTGGCACTCTCCTATTTACGGTGGAAGTGGACAAGACATTTTTCAGTTACCATGAAGCCCATGCTGAGGGCAAAGCAGTTCATATTTCCAGAAGTATAAACTTCCAAGATGCAAATTCACTCTGACGTGTCTCCAGGGTTTATAATAGTTAATTGAATTTCATTATAAACCCTTCTTCCACTTTTTTTTTTTTTTTTTTCCTCCTTTATAAAAGGCGTATTTGGTATGTATCCTCTAAATTTTGTCCTATAGTTAATTGATACAAAATCACTTCAACGTGTCTTGAAGATTTATACTCTTGTAGATTATAATAGTTAATGGATACAAATTAACTTCAATGATACTTAGAAATGTGCTCATGCTGAGATTATAGTAGTTAATTAAACTTTATATATATATATATAAATAAAGGCATATTTCATATATACAATAACGATTTAATGGACTATATAACTCATTTTTAACATTAGCTATTAAAGATGGGATAACAAATTATATATGTCAATATTAATTTAAAATTTTTTTATTTAATATTAAAATCTAATAAGAAAAAAATCAATTTTTTAGTAGAAACTATTAAATTTTCACATGATGTAGATTTTTCTTTATAAAAATAAAATATTTATGCATTTATTTCTTTATCCTCATTTAATTTTTTACCATTTCAATATCTAACACTATAAAACAAAGTAGGTAGCCTACTAAATTAAAACACTCTTCGTATGTATCCTCTAAAATTTTGTATTAATTATAATTTAATTCTTAGTTTTTTTAAAAATAACAACTAACTCTTTATATAACAAGTGTGGATGACATAAATTCAAAAAAAAGATATGAGCAAAATAATAGAAGAGGAAGATGGTTTTTTAAAATGGGAGTGGGATAATATAAATTCAAAAATGTATGAATAATACAATAGAATAGGAAGATGGTTTTTAAAATATGAAAAGAGATTAATAATAATTTTAAAACCAAATGGATTAAATTGTATTTAAATTATTCCTAAAAATGGTAAATAATATTAATCCTTTTCTAAAACTAAAAACATGTACAGTAAAATAAATCCTTAATATTAATCAATTAAGATGTTATGTTGGATGGTCACCAATAAAATAAAATCTACAATATTTTTGATGTAGGTAGTCCCACACATATGGGATCCATCTCATTGTGAATGTGGGAGTACTCTTAAGTATTATAGGTTTTTCCCATCAGTAATAATAAATAATTGAAAATAAAAAATAAAAAAACAAACAAATTAAAACGGCATGAATATCAATTTGTTTATTAAATCAAAATAAAAATATTCTAACATCCTTTTTATAGGAATACTTTTGTAAATTTTAAAATAATAGAAATATCCCCCTAAATATTTTGATTTTTTTTTTGTAATTTTACCATCCCTTTCACATATAATTATTTGCAAATGTGCATATATCAATTATGTCAAAAACATATACATAAAGTACTGATATTGTAATAATAAGAATAAAGCGCTTGTGTGATTTCAATAAATTTAATAATAAATTTGCAAAACTGGTAAAATATGAAAGGATATCTCTGTAATTTTACCATTAATAATGAGACTCTATAAATGAATTATTAGTGGATCTCGAATAAGTCAATAACATACTACCATATTAATTGTTAAAAAAATTTAGTAAACAATTAAATTGGTTTGTTTGGCATTAATGAACCAAAAAGATAACTCCAAGGAAAACAAAAACAAAAATAAAAATAAAAATAAATAAATAATTAATTAATTAGGGGGATAATAATTATTTGAAAAATAGACAGATAATTAATAAAACAAATAAAAAATGAAAATAGGATTCTCTCTGTTCTCTGCAAAAGTTGGTGGGGGTGGGGAATTACGAAAAAAATTTGAACTCCTTTTCATCATTGGCTTTCCGCTAATCATAACGACAGCGTTTACCGTAATATTTTCAATTGTTTTATTTATTTATTTATTTATTTTTGTTCCCACTCTCCCACCTGTTTTGGTTCTTGAAGGAGTCTCTTTCTCATTCCTTGCTTTACCTTTAAGACTTGTTCCACAATTGACGAAACAAGAAGACAAAACAAACACAAGCTCAACCTCTCTCCCTCTATCCTTCCTGTTATGATCACCTTCTCTTCTCTCTCTTCTGCATGCCTTTTTCCATTAGTTTTATCTCGGAATTATGAAGTCTAATAACCATGTGAGCTCCCTCTCTCCACCCATCGTCTCTGTTTCTCTCTCTCTCTCTCTCTATATATATATGTATATATATATGTATGTATGTATTATGTATTGAGTGGAGGTGGCTGTGTTTGAATTCTCAGTCTAATGGGAAGTTGGCTGTTTTTGATGTTGTTTGTGTTTGTTTTGAGTTTAATTTTGATATATTGGCATTGGGTAATAAGGGAAACTGCTTGTTAATGATTTTATGTTTGGGTATTTTGAATTTGATGTTTTGGAAGTTTATTTTCTGGCTACTGTTTGGTTGCCGGGAAAACCAAAAAAAAAAAAAAAAAAAAAAAGATGGAAAGAAAGCAACGTATAAATTTCATTTATTTATTTATTTTTGTTTCTGTATGGTTGTTTCCGAGGAATATGTGTGGTAGCAATTGTATGATGTCAGACGTTTAAGTTGCTATGGAGTTGTTCGAATTCTGTTTCATTATGTATGGCACGCGTTTGAATTCCGAAAGAGGGTCTGGTAGAAGAAACGGTGCGTGGGTCAGGTAGAAGAAACGGTGGGTTTTTATTTATTTTTATTGTTTTTTTGGGATTTTGGACTTGAATTCCGAAAAGGTCCACAGGTTTTCTTTTTCTTTTATCTTTTTTTTTTCTTTTTTTTTCTTTTTTTTTATTTTTCAAATTTTTAGCACTTTTTTTAATTTTTTTTTCTTTTTTGGTCGGATTTTTTTGGCCCTTGCTGGCTGGAGGAAATTTATCGGGTTGTCTTTTTTTTTTGACTAAGCATTGAAATTTCTTCTTTTGAACATCTATGGAACAAAAAAACAAAAGAAATGTACAGTTACCGACTGAAAAAGTAAAAGTTTTACTTTCCGTGGATTAGTCTTTTAGGCATACAAAAAATGGACCACCTTTTTGTTTTCTGTTTTTGTTTATTTATAAATACATAAGTGCTAAAAGATGAAGAAATCGTGTGTGTGTGTGTGTGTCTAAATATATATATATATATATATATATTTTTATCCCACCTTTGCTAGATTTACAAAATAACCAAAACGGGGTATAATAAAAAAAAAAAAAATTTAAAAAAAAAAAAAAAAAAAAACGAAAAAACTAAACAAAACAGGGTCTTGACAAAAGCCTGGGACTCAGATTTTACTTCTTTAGGATGCCATTTTTAATTTACAAGGTTCATTTTTTGTTTCATAAGTTTGAATTATTCAATACTCAATTGTTAAGCTAATGGATTTTTCAGAAAGTATTAAAAATTTTATTGAGAATTTTGATCCTCTGTTCTTGATGGCCAAGAAATCTGACAAAGCTGGTTGAATACTATACCATATGATATGTTGGCATATTGCAGTTTTTTGTTACTTTGGCTCAGTTTTCCTTTTCATGAACTAGGACAGAAACAATGGGAAGGGTTTATTAATGGGAAAATCTTATGAGTGTCGGAAATAGTGAATCATTGTCTTTTCTCTCTTATCAGTACTAGCGAACTCAAATCGAATTATTGTTCTTCCTTATGTTACCATTGAAGTGGCCTAAATTATTTCACCAAGATTGTGGATATTCTCTTGTTTGCTGTTCTCAATACGCTGCCAAGTTTGCCGTTTGGTTGATCAGAAATTGTATCTAAATGAATTCTTTACTGCTGCCAAGATGTATTCTTTGAACCCATATGAATACGTCAACACCAGCTAGTGCACAAAAGGAGTACATGGCTCACAGCTAATACATGATTGAATCGTGTATAATTTAAGTATACAAGCATTGCATTTGGACAAGAATTTTCGACTAATTATTCATACTTTAATGTAAATCATATATTTGAATAATCTTTTATGAATACTTAAATCATTTCTTTATCTTATATTGTGCCATATACAATGTGACAATGGGAACCCAGGTGATTATAGCTCCTTGTTTTTGTCAGGCTTCTGCAGCGTCAGATTCCAAGAATAGATCGTGTTTGTGTAGTCTCTTGATCTTAGCTTCTTTAATTTGTGGTGCTTACTTCATTGGTGCTGCATTCACCGAGAAGGAATACCAAGAAGTATGTGTTTCTGTTACAACAGAGCGTTAAAATTACTTTGTGTGAGTTGATGCAATGCAGCGGGAAAGAAAGAAAAACTCAATACTGAAGAATATTTATGATCATAACATATAACAATTTCATTTTTGTAGCTTATTCGCTTACCGGTAGGCTTCATAGAATCAAAGCAGCAAGTCGAAACATATAATTGAACCTAACCCATGTAGCATTAATGTTTCCTACTTGGATATTTTCCACACCTGTTTTCCATCATATAATAAATTTAAACAAGGACTAGAATCAGAATGTCTGAAAATTTTTTTTGGTAGTTGGATATTTTGGATCTGGTATAGGAATTGCCTTCTGGCATAGTCAACTCTAATATCTTTCGAATATGTACACTGACTTTATTTGCATTGTTTGAAAATGTCTGAAATCGAATTTGTTTATAATACTTTTATACTAATAGCTGCAGAAATTATTTGCAGAGATTAACAAGATGGCCACTGATGTCTAGTGCGCGGAATAATAAAACTAATATATGCCAGGTTTGTCTCGTTTAAATAAAATACATTCTCCCTTACTTAATAACAAATTTATGAAGTTCTGACTAAAGTTTTCCTCTTTGCTGCGCAGAATCAATGTTGGCCTTTGGGAACTGCAGCATTACCAAAAGGAATTGTTGCCAATAAAACTAATAAATGCCAGGTTTGTCTTGTTTAAATAGAATACATTCTCCCTTTCTTAATAACAAATTTATTAAGTTCTGACTAAAGTTTTCCTCCGCAGAATCAATGTTGGCCTTTGGGAACTGCAGCATTACCAAAGGGAATTGTTGCCAAAACATCAAACTTGGAAATGCAGCCTTTATGGGGATCTACTGTGAAAAATGTAATTCAACCCACATCTCCACTTCTCTATGAATGTTCAAATTAACGCCTTATTTCATCTCATATTTTGTAGATGTGTAGCCACATTGCTTATAGTTTGTTAAAGTTCATCAATACGAAATTCTGATTTAATGTATTTCAAATCATCATGCATGTTTACTCTTTTTAACAAGCTGGAAGCATGATCACTATTTAACTTGTGGAAAATGTTAGTTCTGCCTTCAATTTCGTGTCTTTAGTATTGTATAACAGATTATGCAAGAGCATGTTACTATGTAGCAAAGTTGCAATGATGATTAAGTAGTTGCAAAAAAATGGTTAACATTTGCATGGTTCAGAGCATGGGAATCTGTTTAATTTGAAATTCAGGTCGGTTGAATTGACTTAAATCAAGCTGTACTTTATCCCATCTGAGGTTGTATCTGATAAACTTGTGTATATGTAGTTTCAAATGTGTATTAACTCCTTTGGGTTATTCTAGTAAAGTTGCATTCAACATTTTTTAGACATGTGTATGGCTACGTTTAGACATGAAAAAATGGATTAGTGCAAGTCTTGGTCGGAGCATAAGTATGAACAACAGAAGGTAAACAATTCAATACATAGTATATTCTTCATACAATGGTTGCTTAGCTTGAAACTATACCTGACAGAAGAAGGTTTTTTAATGGTTCCATCGTTATTTACAAATTCTATTTCTCTCCGAGGAAACAAAGCTGATTACGGCATCCTTGCTTTCAAAAACAAAATCTTTGTTTGACTACATGCTCTATGGCAAATGCTGAAAAGACAAAAATAAGACAGATTATATATATATATATATATATTTTTAGTTCAAGGGACACATGTACTCTTTCTTGCATATCTTTTTGTGTTTTTGTTTTGGTGGTTGGGAGCTAGTTGGTTACTTCTATTTCCTAAATTTTTATTTTTGATTTTGATTTTTGATTTTTATTTATTTATTTATTTATTATTATTATTATTAAAACAGAAAAGTTCAAAGTCTTCTAAGAGCTTGCTGGCCATTGCCGCGGGAATTAAACAGAAAGAAGTAGTGAACCAAATTGTTAAGAAGGTAATTGATTCTCCTTCATACCATTTTGATAGCTTGTCATGTATGTAATTAACACCTATTTCACATTGCAGTTTTCATCAAGTGATTTTGTTGTGATGCTTTTTCATTATGATGGTCACATGGATGAATGGAGGGACCTAGCATGGAGTGATCGTGCCATACATGTGTCTGCAGTGAATCAAACAAAATGGTAATGTTGATTTTTCTAGATTATTATTTTTATGAACTTGGAGTTCTATTGGTCATGACCAAGTATAGGTCTGTATTTGGTGGGCTCAAATCAGCGTATTTGGTGGGCTCAAATCGGTATATTTGTTTGTAACATTGCAATATGATTCTACATGATAAAATAGGTGGTTTGCCAAGCGTTTCTTGCATCCAGATATAGTTGCTGAATATGATTATATATTTCTTTGGGATGAGGACCTTGGAGTTGAGAATTTTGATCCGAAAAGGTAAGCATCTTAACTGTACTATGATGGACTTGACATCCCTCTACTTATAAAATTTGGCACTTTTGTTTGCTACCTTGACACGTGAGATAAAATTCAATACTGCACGTGTGCATTCATGTATATATGTCTATATGTTTAAATTTACATGTGCATGTATTATCTGTGTTTGAGTTTTGATAAGTACACTTGCATCTGCCAATTAGTTTAATCAAGGTAAAGCAGTCTCATTAGGGACAGTACAACTGATAGTTTTTGAAAGTCTGCAAAATCGTGGGAAAAATATTAGACATTTTGTTTTACAAACAGGACCTTATAGTACTTTTAACTCTTTGCTTAGGTATCAAAATGGCACAATGACTTCAAACGACATAGACACTAACTTGACATGAAATGTATACTCTGTAGGGTGGATTTATTACTGAGATACAAATGTACTATCAACATATGACATTACTCATGTTTGTATCTGTTGTAACTTCAAAATTTAGTTTGACTGATACCCTTTGTTCTGATGAAGACATTTTTTTTGTAAGCGACCAGTGTCTAAAATGTGTTATTTTCACAGTATAATATGTCGTTGTGAAGCTAAAGTTTTGTTTAAACAAACTAAATCCGATCTTTTCTTCTAAAACATTGTAAATATGCAATATTATGAACTTGAGTTTTTCTTTCATGGTGATCAAATTTAGATATGGTATTCGTATGTATATGTTGATTTTTCGTAGATATTTGTCTATTGTTCGAGATGAGGGACTTGAAATATCACAGCCAGCACTTGATCCTGCTAAGTCAGTCGTGTATCATCAAATTACTGCGCGCCTGAGGGGATCAAGAGTTCACAGGTTAGTTCAAAATCAATTTCAGTATAAATATTGGAATTCTTTACGGTATAACTGTAGTCTATCTATTGTGACCACAATACTATATGTTGAAAGACTAAATGAAGATCTTTATTGTGATTATTCTAAAGATGTTTTGATATTGCTGGTTTTGTTAAAGTGATGATAAAAAAAAACAGTCACACAATATGGTCAGTGATGCTTTATATTTATTATGATATTGCCAAATTTAAATAAATAAAAATTGGCATTTATATGAGCTTATGAGTTAAGTCAGCCAAGAACAAGATGATTTCTGGTCACTCAGTCGTTCTCTAGTGTATATACTTCATCTAGTTAGTCTGTAGTAGTTATTTTCTGATATTTTATTGGATTAGGATGATAGATGTTTTATTTAATTAAATATTTTATCTATAGTGGGTTATATTTTTTTTGCTATGTGATATCAAATTATACATTATAATTGAATTTGACCCCTTTTGTCCTAATTTTTAAACAGAAGGATTTACAAGTTGAAAGGCAAGGGAAGGTGTGATAATCATAGCTCTTCTCCTCCGTGCGTAGGGTAAAAACTAACTAACTCTGTAGCTTCTATGTTGAATGATGAGTTTGTTTCCAAAAAATCCAGATTGATTGTAACATTTCTGAGAAGTTTCATTTTAATATTAAACAAAATCTGTGTCACACAGTTGGGTGGAAATTATGGCACCTGTATTTTCAAGGGCAGCTTGGCGATGTGTATGGTATATGATCCAGGTACAAACCTAACCAAACTTAGATCAATAGCATTCTGAAACTTGCATTAAAATCCTGTTTGAGATTGCTTTTGCTTTCAAGTAGTAGATTGCAGTCGCTGAAAGCTTTATTTAAAAATAAATTTAATGGGGATGAAATTGTTTTATGTTTTTGTTATCGAGTAATATGTGGTTGAACAAAATTGTGAATTTTCATTACGGTTTTAAGCAACTTAGTTTTCTATTAAGAGCTTCTTCCTGTTTGCTTTGGCTAAAAACTTTACTTTTTTCTATAAAAAGCCATAGTTTTGGTAAATTATCTCAAGATTTCTAAAAGAGCTTATATGCCTTAAAAGCCATGTAAAGTAGGGCTTAAGTAACGGTGATCGACAACATTACATGGCATAATGTCTAGGGTTATTATTGCAAAGCATATTAACCCAATCTGGTTACAATGTGGAAAGCTATTTTCTTCTCATGTTTGATTAACATTGAAACACTGAAGCAGGCATTCAAACCGCCAATTACTTGAAGTTGATTAGAAAAAACTCATTTTAGCAAACTGAAAGTACTAGCAGTATATTTCCAGTGGATGACCTGAAGCCATTTTCTCTGTGTATATTAGAAAGTCTAGATTAGATATTTTCAGCGCTTCATCATACCTTTTATATGCTCTAACTGTTTTCTAATTATTGACTACAGAACGACTTGATTCATGCATGGGGCCTGGATATGCTGCTTGGTTATTGTTCACAAGTAACTTTCTAGTCTTGGTGGCTTTGTATTTTGACTTCCTTGGGCATGCTAATGATGTCTGGACAAAAATTTCAGGGTAATCGGACAAAAACTATAGGTGTGGTCGATGCTGAATATGTAGCACATCTGGCTCTTCCTACACTCGGTGCATCAGATGGAAAAAAAGCAAGTACCCCAGTAAAACTCTTCTGAGAACTTTGATGATTTTAACTACTTCAGTTTTTATTGTCAGTTCATTCCTATATCATCAACCCAAAGACCACCCCTATGTTCTGCAGCCCAACATAACTATTTGACTCTGACTGGAGACAGAAACATTGTTTTGCTTCTCCAAATCTTTTTCCCGTTTGCATTCTTATATAATGAAAGTTGCTTTTCTCATTTGCAATTGCAGGAACCATCCGTTCCCAAAAAAGATGGCAACAATAGAATAAAGGTAGGAAACCTTTGATATTATTCCTAACAAGTCTATTGCCTTCTTTGATTTTGGATTTTAAACCTCGCAAATTTTCCGCCTTCTTTACGTGTTTTCACTTCTGTTTGCAGTTTGTGGACAGTTTTGAACTTTATTTGTTGGCATGCATGAATATAAGCATTGTTTTGTGGACAGGTGAGGATGCAATCCTTCATTGAAATGGGTATCTTCAAGGAAAGATGGAACAATGCTGTAAAAGCCGACAGTTGTTGGGTTGATCCATATCGTTCAATGGCAAACCAAAGTAGTCAGTAATTCTATGCATACAAAGAGTGGTGGTCATTTTCATACACAAACAGCAAATACAGGTAAAGATCATTATACATACAATTTTATGGTGAAGCGAATCTTCGGCAACTGATGACAAATACCTCAAGCCTCTGCCTATGTATAGTGAATGCGTAAATATTATTTTTACATCAGACAGGAAGGAACAATCATCTTTCCTGTTGTGGTTGTATCCATTCTTTGTAAGTTATACAGATAGGGTTTTTCTTTCTTCGTTATATAGATAGGTTTTTTCTTTCTTTCTTATTATTTTTTATTTTTTATTTTTCAAAAATGGGAAAACCAATTTATCTGGAAATTTTGCTTTCGACTAATAATAATTACCTTTTGGTAAATTAATTCATGTTACCATGTAAAGGGGTTTATCAGTCAGAAAATATTGCAGTTTCTTTTTGTTTTCCTTTCTTTGAATGTTTGTTTTTTAGTGAAATTCTGCGAAAACTGGTAGGCAGGTCTTGGTTTAGCTTTTATGCACGCTTGTGATATAATATGAAGTGGAAAGGCAAGCCATGGTTGCTCTGTAATAGCAAATCTAACTCTAATTTATTTACATGGATAAACATATATAAAACAAGTTCTAATATATATATATATATATATATATAAATTAAACATATATAAAACAAGTTCTAATATATATAAATATATAAATTTTTTTCTCTGTAAGAAATCTGGACGAATTATCATCTAGGACAGTCCATGCATATCTTGAAGTAAATTTGTGTTGTATGGGAACGAAAAATCTTGAAGTAAATAGGTGTTGTATCGGACGAAAATTCGTCTGCTATTCCTAGACTGGAGAATTACGATATATATATATATATATATATAGTATATGAAAATGCTTATAGGCGATGTCTCCCATTAAAGAGTGGTAACAAGCATTATCATCATTTGATTCATGCGATTACATGTAATCAAACTGCGACTACATGTAATCATGCACAACAAGCTGTCATCGCCAACAAAGAGGCGAGCGCATCACTCATATTGTCTAAATTATATATACAAATATATGAGGGACGATTTGTTGGAAACATATTCCCAACATAAATGAAAATATACTGAAATAATGATGTGTTAAGGGTTAAAAGTGCCATGTTAACTAATGGTTTAGAATTAAAATTTTAATTGAGCAAATAGCATCTCTTAACAATTATTACATTGTCAAGGATCCAACATAAAGTGAGAATTAGGTTTCCAATAGATTAAAACTTATATATATATATATATATATAAATAGTCTTACTATGATAAGTTTGCAAGCTTATATAAAGTATATAACATTTTTTATGTCTCGTAACATGTTGCTAGATATAGAATGGAATTTTGCTCAAATTATATGTCCGGACACATGTTGTGCATTCCATAAGCTAAGAGTGTAGGCTTACTGCTTATCAAATCCAAATATTCTAAATGATTAAACCCACTTATTCTCAATTTAGAAGATATCCTTACTGGAGCCTCATTGTATATAAATATATAATTATTGATGTATAGTTTTGATCAATAAGAAGCATAATTCTCACCATATGCTTGGCACCTATCTGATAGCAATGTTACTTAAGCTGCTGCAATACTTATCTGGTTGCTAGCATTTTTTCAACAACTCATATTAGTAGTTAGAAGAGTTGATAGTGTGTATATATATCCTATGCTTTATACTTATCTTGTACTTATCTTATATACTATATATAATTATTGTACGTTGTATTAATGAGTGAATGAAATTCAATCCTTATTCTCACAGTTTCTATATGGTATCAAAGCCCATTTCACTCTTAACAAGGATTTTTTTTTTTTCTTCTTTTCTTTTCTTTTCTTCCTTTTTCTTTCTGAATTTATTCATATAAATATATAAATATATATATATATATATATATATAAAGAAGAGAAAGAAGAATGAAAGGAAACAGATGGCATCCGTATCTTCTGCTACTCTTTTGTCTAAAACTGGAATTACCGCTACTATTGATCCCACCCTCACTAATCAAACTCTGGTTGTTATTAATGTTGCATCTGAAGCCCCACTTCGTTTCACATCCACAAATTACTTTCCTTGGAGTGCTCAAAGGGATGCATTTCTCATTGCATATGATATATGGTTATGTAAATGGTAGTTTGCCATGTCCTTCTCCTCTTCTCACAGTGTCATCTTCTGATTCCAATTCTCAAACAAATTCAGCATATATCTTCTGGATCCATATATTATATAAATAAGGATTTTACTGAAAGACTAAGTCTAAGTTAGTTTTAATATTATAATTCAATTGTTTAGTTGAATTGGACTTGGTTAGTATATCAGTTCTTATAAAATAGTACTTCTAACATTATATTTGGTTATTTTGTGAAAATCAGTTTCCTATTTTATCTACTAGTAAGGTATATGTTAGTTTATATATCTATTAACGTAAAAAAAAAATAAAAAAAATAAAAAAAAATGGTTTATAACGTTTATTTTTCTTGTTATTAAGTTACAAAAAATCAGTAATTTTATTCTTAAAAATTAAAATCAATAACAGCTTCTTACTCTAAGCTCTATAAATATGAGCTTTCTTTCCCATCTGGAAACACAAAGAAATTCAAAATCAATTGTTCTCTTTTTTTCTCTCAAAATACTCTTCTCTCAAATCTTTCATATTTTCGTATTATTACAAAATTATTTTACTACTATCAAATATATTTTGGTATACAGTCCGTCTATGGTGCGGACAGTCCTCATGCGGACCATAGTATTGGTGACGGTTTTCATAGTATTGGTGACGATTTGTTAAGAAACCGTCGTTAATACTATGAAAAACCGTCACTAATACTGCGGTCCTCATGTGAACCGTCTTCACCATAGAATTTCCGTTTTGGTATATATATATATATATATATATTTCAGCATTACAAGTGTTCTAAGGAGTTCATGGGAATTCTTAGCTGTACACAAGATTTTTTCAGGATCATTGTATATTGGGAGAGGAGCGTTAGACAACCACTGGAGAAGGGCACATATCTTCTCTATGAGCAGCGTATTTGCATATCTCGATTCAACTAAACAGACCACCCAAAACTTTTAATAATAGTTTATTATTTTATTATTGTTGTTTGGTGTTTGATATTTGTAATTATGATTCATTTTTACCATTTGTTTTTATTTCCAATACAAACTCTCCAAAACATTTGCTAAACCTTGCAGATCACACATTCTTCATCTACGAGAAAAATTGATTTGACCATAAGGATCTTTTATTGTTACAGATTTTCTAATGAATCTAAAAACTATTGCTGATGAACTTGCACTTCTCAACCAACCAGTTCTTGAAGATGATCTCATACTGTACATTGTTAAGGGGTTGTCTCGAGCACCCAAAGACATGCAGCTATTCGAACCAGGAATGATTTCATCTCTTTTGCAGATCTTTATGAATAGCTTGTTGAGCACGAATCTTATCTCAAACAGATTGACTCTTAGTCTGAGAACCAAGTTGTTACTGCTCATCTAGCAAACAAATCTCTGTCCAAGCCCAACTACTTCCGGCAGAAACTCCTACAAACCAAATTATCTCCTCCTTAACAACTGTTCTTTCCATCCAATGGGTCTCATTCTAATAATCTTACAAGATCAAGTGCTTATAAAGGAAAATGTTAATTGTGTGATCAAGAAGGGCATTGGGCCAAATTTTGTCCTGCTTTGAAGTAACAATCGACCAGCACCAACGCCTTAAGTTTTTCATTCCACTTATATGCCACAAGGCAATCCAACGATTACCAAGATTTTGGGTCTGTCTCCTACCTCTACCAACTAGCTCATGGATTTAGGTGTTTTGCCCCACATAGCCAATGATTTACAAAACCTCTCTTTGCATTTAGATTATGATGAGACTGATGAAATTATTGTTGGCAATGATAACACCCTTCCCATTACTCACAGAGGTTCTATTATACTAAACTCTCCTTCTAAGTCTTTCGTTCTCAAAAATGTTTTTTGTGTGCCTAATATAACAAAAAACTTACTTTCAGTTTCAAAATTTTGTGAAACCAATAATGTCTCCATTAAATTCTTTTCTCACTGTTTCTTGCTTAAGGACTTGCAGACAGGATCGGTTCTTCTCAAGGGTCCACATGATGGATGAACATATGAATGGCCATCTGTTAATAAGAAACAACCATCTTGTCTGTTAATTCATACTCTTACTAGTTCAAAGGCAACTCTTCAAGAATGGCATTAACGTTTTGGTCATCCTTTTAATCGAATTCTTGATCAACAATTTCAGCTTCTTCTCTTCCAATTTCTTCTTGTCAAAAGTTTCATTGTTCATCTTGCAAATGTAATAAGATGCACAAACTTCCATTTGGCATCTCGTCAATGTGTAGTACTCAACCTTTACAATTGGTTTATTCTAATGTTTAGGGTTCTACTCAAGTTACTTCTATTGATGGTTTTAGATACTATGTTTTGTTTATTAATCACTTTCTAAATATATATGGCTTTTTTTCCAATAAGAACTAAAGATGAAGTTCATATTATTCTCATTTAGTTTAACGCTGTTGTTGAGAAATTTTTCAAAAGCCAATAATTTCTTTTTACTCTAACAATGGAGTGAAATTTTTTAAATTAAAACTATTTTTTCAAAAATATGGCATTACACATTTTCTTACTCCACTATGCACCCCTGAACACAATGGCTATGCCGAATGAGGACATCGCCATATCAGGGAAACTGGCCTTACACTATTATCTCAAGGAAATTTACCACCGTTTTTCTAGACATATACTTTCAAGACATCTATATATTTAATTAACTGGATGCCTACCCCCACATGATATATGTTGTCTCCTTTTCAAAAACTTTTTGGCAAAAGTCCAAATTACTCCCATCTTAAAACTTTTGGATGTTTATGCTTCCCTTGGATAAACCATATATCCATCATAAGTTAGAATCCTATTCAACTTCATACATCTTCTTAGGATATCTTCAAAATCAAATGGTTATATTTGCTTTGATCCTGTCACATCCGATTTTTTTAAAACTCAACATGTCAAATTTATAGCAACTATATTTCCTTATAAAACTCTCTCCCAATCACACTCTAACTCTAACCATTCCACCGAGACCTCACTTTCCTCTTATGCTGGTCCCACACACATGTTCATTCCTTTCCTTTTCAAACCTGATCAGTCTCTCTCATCTCCTCCACAACTCTTATCCACTGTCATTCTTCGACCTCTACAATGCCACCTATGACTCCACAACCTTACCAGATAATCATGTTTCCTCCTTCACTAATAAGTCTTATTCCAGCCCAACAACCTCACTTGAATAGCTCTCATATCATTTCACCACGTGGACAACTAGAGAATAACTCTTCCTTACATAAGTCTTCTACCTCTCACTTTGAACCTCTACCACGTCATCATCCAATGAGAATCCGGTCCATGAATTTTATTTTTAAGCTTAAAAATCTATTTAACGAGTTTTTCGTGGTAGATAAGCTCTCATTATCTTAATAAGAAGCAAGAACTATCAAACAAGCATTCTGGAGCAAGGAATGGCATGACGCCATCTTTTGAGTTTGATGCTCTTCTACGCAATGACACATGAAACCTAGTGCCTCCATTCACTGCTCAAATGTGATTGGGTGTAAATGGATATTTTGTATCAAATGGAATACAGATGACTCGCTCAATCGATACAAGGCTCGTCTTGTTACCAAATGACACAACCAATGGCCTAGTGTGAATTACTTTGCCATGTTCAATTCGGTGATTAAACTAGTCACCATTTAGCTTGTTCTTAGCATTGCTGTGATGAACAAATGGCCAATACGGCAACTAGATGTTAGCAATGCATCTCTTATTGACACCTTTCAAGAATAAGTGTATATGGAGCAACCACATCAGTTCATTGATCCAGATAAACCAAATCATGTTTACCGACTGAAAAAAGCCCACTGTAGACTCAAACAAGCACCAAGAGCTTAGTATACTGAGTTAAAACAATTATTACTACAGATTGGGTTCAAGCATTCTTTATCTGATACATCTTTATTTGTATATCATCGTAACAACCAAACCATGTATGTGCTGGTTTATGTAGATGATGTTGTCTACGCTGATAATAATGTTGCTCTTCTGTCTAAGTTTCTATCTCAACTGTCTGCTCGTTTCTCTATCAAAGATATGGGCAATCTTCATGACTTTCTTGGAGTTGATGTTGTTCATACTACTAGTGGTCTCTTTCTGTCTCAGAGCAATTATATCTTGGATATACTACCAGCAATGCATATGCTTGATGCCAAAGAAGTGTCTACACTAATGGCTTCTTCAACTTCCTTAATTCTTTATGATGGTTCCAAAGCTGTTGATGCAATACTCTATTGTAAGGTTATCAAAATTTTACAATATGTCCTTAACTTGTCCTGATATTGCTTATGTAGTCAATAAATTAGCTCAATTCATGCATCAACCAACTAAGACTCACTGGGCTACTACTAAAAGGTTATTGCGCTACCTTAAAGGCATCTCCTCCTTTGGTCTTCTCTTACATACAGATACATTTTTGTCTTTGCATGCTTTCTTGGATGTAGATTGGATAGGAAATAAGGATGATTGGATGTCTACAACTACATACATGGTATTCCTATGTGCAAATCCTATTTCGTGATCATTTAAGGCACAGAAATTAGTCTCACATTCATCCACAAAGGCTGAATATTGAGCGGTTACAAATACAATTTCAGTAGTCTGTTGGTTGTTGTCTCTTTTGTGTGAACTCCATGTTTGTCTTCCTTAGCCTCCTTCAGTGTACTATGATAATATTGGTGCAACATATTTGTATGTAAATCCAATTTATCACTCCAAGATTAAGCATGTCTCTACTGATTTTCACTTTATGCATGATCTAGTCTCTTCTGGAAAAATTCGAGTATCTCATGTCTCTAGTCAATATCAATTAGCCGATGCTCTTACTAAACCCCTACCTCGGCATTCCTTTCAAACTAGTTGGTCAAAGATTGCTATCTGTTCATGACCATCAATCTTGAGGGGGCAAGATAGCAATGTTACCTAAGTTGTTGCAGCATTTATCTGGTTGTTAGCATTTTTTCAACAACTCATATCAGTAGTTAGAAAAGTTGATAGTGCATGTATATATCCTGTAACTTATCTTTTTATTTATCTTGTAGACTATATATAATCACTGTACACTGTATTAATAAGTGAATGAAATTCAATCCTCATTCTCACATTCTATACTATCGACATGCCAATTTTTAAGGGTTTTAGTTTTAAATTTGTTTTGTGACAATTTTAAAAAGAGGCTTGGAGTTAACCCAAAAATAAAACCATATCTACCTTGAACGTGAGATATAAAAGATGGCTGGCAATCCGACAATAGGCCAAACCTTCAAGATCTAAACAAGGTTGGTGTGGGTGTTAATCTAATAAGGACCCAAAGTGTTGAGTACACCCCTCATTTCAACCTTGGCTTCAATATCTCCTTGGTTCTTTTGTGTTAGAGTTGGGTTATGACACTTGAAAGATCGTATGAAGCCTTTTCCATTGTGTACATGGTCATAAATACAAGAAACCAAAAACAACATAGCAATCTAACAACTTAAACAACCAAATATATATAATCTCAACAATAAGTATATTAAAGCTTATAAATAAGGTAAGAAGAATGGAAGCAAAAACCATGACAAGTTTGGATAGCATCTAGATGAATAAAGAAAGAGTATTTATGGTGGCATAGCTTGAATAGTTGGAAAATATAGTGAACAAGATGAAATTTTGGTCATTTTTGCGTGAGAAACATAGTTTTGTAACTAATAACTTAGAAAAAACATAAGGAGAAGATACAGGGGCATAAATGAGGTTGTTTTAGTCTCTTTGGATGAGAGTTGCTCCAATTTAAATCTACAAGGCTTCTTTTTCATTTTCCTCCTCTTCCATTGTTTACTACAACAAACATACATCTTTCTCATGGACTTTTCTCAACTCTTTGTCATTTGGAAATCATACATGGAATACTTCTTCATCCTTAAACATGATTTTCTCTTGTAATAAAAGTTATCAATCAACCTTTATATAAAATAAGCTTCCCTAAATTTGAAACACCATTTTATACAAAATATAGCTAATCGCTTGATTATCCAAAAGGGAGATTACAATGTTGTTTTCTAGAGAATGAGAGTTCTAGATGCCATTCTTGATCATAAACCTATTTTCACCCTCTTTTGGAAATTTACCCCCAAAAAAAAAAAAAAATTCTTTCCTTTCCTATTGTGTAGCTTAGAGATGCTTAGCAAAGGAAGAAGACGTAGTGTTAAAAAGCATGCTTCTATAACATTTTCAAAACGCTCTTTATTTTGATAATTGTGCTTCTTAAAATAAAAAACATCATTGGAAATGCTCTTAACTTTGATATGTTTGCATTTATTATTTTTTTTCAAAATAATTAATTATTTTTAGCACAGTTAGTCTCTAGTTTATTTTCCATTCAAAATTCCATTAAATATTAGAGATTAAAATGCAACTTTTAACATAGTTATAAGACCTTGCATATAATAAGCATTAAAAAGCCAAAAAGTTATTGGAAACTATTTTTTAAATTAATAATTATTTAAAAATGTGTTAAAAGAATATATATCAAAACAATCAATATAAAAATTTCAAAATTTTGTAATTTTTTTGTTGAAAAAAAAAAATTTGTTTGATTAGATAATTTAGTTGGCATCTCATTCACACCTATATTTGGCAAACACTACGGAAGGGAAATTGTTTTCAATGATTAAAAAAATAAATTTGTTTCAATAAATAAATGAAATAAGGAAAAGAAATTAAGTAGGTTTTAAGAATAAAGTTTTTTTAAGAGGATTAATTATTAATCAGTACCCTGATGTTTGAATGGTATGCGAATCGAATTTTGAAGTTTGGAATTGTGTAAATTGAATCTTGAAATTTCAAATTTGTTGCAAATTGATTCTAAGTAGCAATGTTAATTTCACCATTTGATGATGCTAGCATACTAACATCATAATTCATATTTCAACAAAAAAAATTTATTTTATAAAAATATAAAAATAATTTTTTATTTTTCATTATTTTTATAGATTTTTATTTAAAAAATTGTATCCTATTCTATTTTATTTAAATTAAAATTAATCCTATTCTAAATGTTTTTAAACCTAAAATTAAACCAAAAAATAAAAATAAAATAAAATTGAAAATTTTGATTTAATAAAAAAAATTTATCAGGCTAAAAATTACATAAAATAATTTCACTAGGTCAAAAATTAATAATATTTTTTTCACCTAAACCAGAAAAAAAGATCAAAATTAATTTTTTTTTTAAAAATTGATAATCAAATATATAATTTTTTATTTTATAAAATAAAAAACTGTTTTAAAATGTAATAGTGAAACCTTCCTAATTAACCCCTTTTAAAAAATTTATTGCTTTTTAAATGTTAAAATAAATTTATTATTATATTCATTTTCGATTTCACTCATTTTATGTACACATTTGTTGGGAATGGAAACAGAAGTAATTAGAGGGAGTCAGACTGACACAGTGTTCACAAAAACCCCCTATTTGGCTTCACAAGTCACTCATTGTAGGGTTTAGGGTGCGTCTCCCATTTTCTTCTTCGTCTTGTTTGTTGTTTGTGTGCGAGTGCGAAATCAATCAATCAATCCCAGTTATGTCTGTGTATCGCCTCCTGCTCCGCTCTCTTCGCAGCCCCTCCTCCTCCTCCTCCTCCTCCTCCTCCTCCCAACAAACCTTAACTCCATCTCTCACAGCCCTACTACTCCACACCCTGCAAAACCCCAACCCTAACCCCCACCATGCTCTCCTCCCCCGCCGCTCCTTCGCCTTCTCCTCCGCTGAGGAAGCTGCCGCCGAGCGCCGCCGCCGCAAGCGCCGCCTCCGCATCGAGCCTCCTCTCCATGCTCTCCGGCGAGACCCCCATCCTCCACCCCCTCGCGACCCCAACGCCCCTCGCCTCCCCGACTCCACCTCTGCCCTTGTGGGTCCCCGCCTCAACCTCCACAACCGCGTGCAGTCCCTCATCCGCGCCGGCGACCTCGACGCCGCCTCCGCTGTCGCTCGCCACTCTGTGTTCTCCAACACCCGTCCCACCGTCTTCACCTGCAACGCCATCATTGCCGCCATGTACCGCGCGAAGAGGTACAATGACGCAATTGCCCTCTTCCACTTCTTTTTCAACCAGTCCAATATTGTTCCCAATATTGTCTCTTACAATAACTTGATCAACACCCATTGCGATGAGGGTCGTGTTGATGTGGGTCTCGAGGTTTATCGCCATATCATTGCCAATGCTCCCTTTAGTCCCTCACCTGTCACCTACCGGCACTTGACCAAAGGGCTGATCGATGCCGGTAGGATCGGCGAGGCCGTTGATCTTCTGAGAGAAATGCTGAACAAAGGCCACGGTGCCGATTCCTTGGTTTATAACAACTTGATCTCCGGCTTCTTGAATTTGGGGAATCTGGACAAGGCTAATGAGCTCTTTGATGAGCTTAAGGAACGCTGCTTGGTGTATGATGGGGTTGTGAATGCCACCTTTATGGATTGGTTTTTCAGTAGGGGCCAACATAAGGAGGCTATGGATTCCTACAAGTCTTTGCTTGATAGGCAGTTTAAGATGGTCCCTGCCACTTGCAATGTTCTGCTGCAGGTGTTGCTTAAGCATGATAGGACGACAGAGGCTTGGGCTTTGTTTGATCAGATGCTGGATAATCACACTCCGCCTAATTTTCAAGCTGTCAATTCCGAGACTTTTAATATAATGGTCAATGACTGTTTCAAGCTTGGAAAGTTTGAAGAGGCCATTGCAACCTTCAAGAAGGTTGGAACTAAAGTGAATTCCAAACCTTTTGCTATGGACGTTGCTGGGTATAATAACATCATCGCAAGGTATTGTGAGAATGGGATGTTATCAGACGCCGAGAAATTATTTACAGAATTGTCCGCCAAATCATTATCCCCTGATGTCAATACTTATAGAACTTTGATCGATGCATATTTGAAAGTTGAGAACATAGATAGTGCTTTGAACACATTCAACAGGATGGTGGATGCCGGTTTACGAGTGGTTGCTAGTTTTGGTAATAGGGTGTTTGATGAATTGATCAGCAAAGGCAAAGCTGTGGACTGTGCACAGATTTTGAAAAAGATGGGAGAAAAAGATCCTAAACCAGATGCCAGTTGCTATGAGGTTGTGATTAAGGGACTTTGCAATGAAGGAGCATTTGATCCAACCCAGGATTTATTAGAAGACATGTTCAGGTATGGCATTGGTGTTCCTCCAGTTCTGCAGCAATTCGTAAGAGAAGCTTTTGGCAAAGCTGGCTTGAGTGAAGAGATTGAGAGAGTGTTAAGTGCAAGTAGGTGGGGATATGTGCCACGCCCTCAAATAGCACGACCGAGACAGCAGCCATTTGGCCCCTCGCAAACGGCAGGACAGCATCGCCTACCATCAGGACCTCCTCAAATGTCTGCACCACAGCATCCTTCATTTGGATCCCCTCCAATGGGAGGATTGCAACAACCTCCATCGGGGCCCCCTCGGATGAATGGACCTTATCAATGGTCATCAGGACCTTCTCATGTAGTACCACCCCAAAACCCTCCACATGGACACCCTCAAATGGCAGGATCTCTGCAACATCCATCAGGACACACTCAAATGGGAGGACCTCAAAACCCTCCTCCGGTATTTCCTCACATGACAGGACCTCAGCAACCTCCACCAGGACCCCCGCAAATGGCAGAGCCTTATCAGCCCATGTCACAATCTCCTCGAATGGTCGGACAACATGAATTGCATTCAGGACCCAGACAGATGGAAACACCACAGTTCTCTTCATCAGGTCTGCCTCAAAGCACCGAACAGTATCACTTGCGACCAGATGCCCCTCAAATGTCAGGACAGCACCATCCCCCATCAGGGCCCCCTCAAATGACCAGACAACAAGAGGTGTCATCAGAACCCCCTCAGCCTCAAGTGACAGAACAGGTAGCAGCTGCTTGATTCTCAAAGTCATTGATAGAGTTGCTAGTACTTTAATTCTTCTGATTCTGAGTTGGCGAATATTACATCATTCCTGTGATTTTAATTGTCTCCTCATGCTGCAGGCGCATAGTGTCACTTTCTCTTAAGCTTGAGAGAGATATTTTTTGACTGGATGTACGAGGGTTTGTATGAGACTATTAATTATCTTTCATATATCATGGGTCTATGATACGATAAATTAATTATGCTTATAGTTTTCAGATCCACATATCCATTACAGACATTTTGATACATAAATAATTCCAATTCTATTCATTGTACAAGCCTAGATATGTAGCATATCTCAAGGTGACATTTGTGAGCATTAACTGCTTGAAGCAACTGAGTAACAATTTTGCCCCTAATGCTGCTTGCAGTGCATTTGTTGTATAAGGATCGTTGAAATTCATTAACCTATATGTTGATGTTCATGGCTTTGGTTTCAATTTCATTATGTAATATGTGTTCATGAATGACCTCCTCCGAAGTGTAATTAGTTATGTAATTCTGAGCTGCCGACTGTACCACCCCTTTGGATATTTAAGTGAATATTGCAATTGTTGTAAAAAATGTCAAACTAGATTTTTAGCTAACTTTTGTTGAAAGTGAGGTCTGAAGTACTTAATAACTTGCGTTGAATTTCAGATTTAGTTTTTAACGCATGTGGTTTTGCAGGGTCATTACTAGGTTTTTTTGTTAATAGGATGGCTTTGGCTTAAACGAAATGGTGACCTCGAATTTTTTTAGATTTTTTTAAGTGAATAAGTTGGTATCTTTCCTTTAAGCATATTCAGTTGTATAAAACACAAACAACATAGACAAATATAGAAGCTGTTTCTTAGATAGTAATTCTAGTAAATGCATCTTATGCCATATTCATATCTTTCTTTGTGACTCGATTGTTATGACGTTATTTTTGCCTTAACTTCGCGGCTGCTTAAAAGGAAAAGAATAGCAGCAAAGCTAAAAAAAAAAAATTGTTTGGTATTATATTTTTCTTTAACTTCGCAGCTGATAAGGATAAATAATAGCAATAATTCTAAAAAAAGAATGATATTATACTTTTTTGGGCTAAGAAGAGACCAAATCATCCCAAATTACAGTTCAATCCTTGTTCTTCTCCATCTTCCCCATCATCAAAAGCAAATTTTAATGTAACGGTTTAACCAATGGAAATTGAACAATCTATAATATGGTATAATGTTGAACCAAAGCATGTGGATTGAACCAAAAAAGAAAAAAAAAAAAAAAAAACACTATTATCTGATTATGAATGACTTGTTATACCATATTCAAAGTGTTTCCATGATAAGGTACATATTCAGCTGGATTTAGCAGCACACCATTAGTGGAGAGAAGAGGTTGAAGAATAATGACTCTCATTAAAGCTGGAGGAACTCTGCTCTGAGGAATTAGAATTTGTATACCAAATTTAATTAATACCCAATCTTCTAGTTTTTTAGAGAACTAGTGCAACTAAAGTTCCTACACCGGGTTTAAAATTCTTGATGGAACTCAAGTTCTTAGGAAGTTTTTCTTTTGCATGCCTAATTTTTATTTTTATCCTGTTCTTTTTTCCCCAAAATGAATGTTAAAAAAAAAAAAAAAAAAAAAAAAAAACCATCTGATCATTGGAATCTTTCTCGGTGGATCTTTCTTGTTCCTATTTAGTCCTCTCATTTCTGAAGGTGTTTCTATTTCTACATCTGTTTCTTCCTCATTTCCCCCATTCTTTTGTTTTTCTTTCTTATTCACATACAGCCTTGTTTAACAAAGTGCTTACTTTGTATGGGTTTTAGGTCTAATGTTTCTATTTAGTGTGTGTAATTTGTTTAGTTGTTTAGGGAACAAACTTTCAAGATCTCATCTGGTAAGAGGTTAGTTTTTAGTTTTTAAGATCTGCTTTTTATTTTTTCTCTCTAATTGTGCATCGTTTGCTTTAGTTATTAATTATTAGATACATTAAAGAATAAAAACTCAACCAAAAAAACATTAATAAATAAAATTTGAAGTTGTGTCAATTTTGTGTTTATATATATATATATATATATATATTTTTTTTTTCCTTCCTTAGCTTTATAACTTAAATCCAAACAAACTTTGACCACTGTTAACACACACTCGATGTAAGGAAATCACACATTTATATAGAGAAAAATTAAAAAAAAACTAAAACTTAAAATTAATCATGCTACCAAATAACACCTAAATTATTGACTACCAAAAATGATCGTTCCTTTACCAGGCACCCCAAAAGTGCCATTCTAGCAAAACTCTCTGTAACAAGCTTTTGCAAGATTAACAATTTGTATTCTATAAGATATATTTCTGCATGATTAATCTGGCATGAACTTGCTTAACTCTTATGACTCCTACTTGAACAATTTGAAATAAAAAGAAAAGGTAATATTTATAATTTTATTATATATTAAAACAAATATTTTACTCAGTATAGAAAGGCAACGGTCTGCTCATTTACAACAAGTAAAACACCAATTCATCAAAAATCTAAGAACGAATTGCCATCCCAAATATTAAAATAAATTAAACAAATTGAAGTTCCATATTATGGTGTTGGCAGGGTCTGATATCTGATATGCTTGTATTTTTGGTCTGTGTTGAATATTCTTGCAGTCTCTGTCAACCCTTTAGACAGTAAGAGCTTCAGTGCAGCAACTCCCTCTTTCAAAGCATCATCAATCTTGTCCAACAAAACCATGCTAAAGTTACTATAATTGCAAATGAAAATGAAAACAAAAATATGCAACATCATTTCGATACACTAGTTCACTGCCTATACTCGTTTGATATCCATTCAAAAGAAATCATATCCATTGTTTATGAACCAGCGCCTATTCTCGGGATGGACTAGCAAGCTAGCTATATAGCGATTTTTGTCATCCATACAGAGAATCTTAAGAAGAAAATAATAAAAAAATTTGTCTCTTAACAATGATAACTTACTCGTTCTTGAGCTGTTCTGTTGAATTTTTGAAGCAAGAATGCTTTGGGATCCATTTGGCCAGGGGGCCTCCCAATGCCTAGTCAGACGATCAAAATAATCTAGTAGCATTACAAGAAGCAAAAAAATTGAAGGAATACCAATATTTAGGACATTGAAACTAACCAATTCTTAGGCGAGGAAATTCTCTGTTTCCTCGAAAGTGGTAGATCACACTTTTTAGCCTAGTCAAATCATTTCGAAAATAAAAAGCACATTAGTGCTGATATTCTACATAAGCTCTTTATTTTTGAACTATAACTCATGGTTACCTGAACCTAATAAAAGAATAGACATACCAAAAATGTCATTCCTGATAATTTCACTCTATACTTTTTCAGTTCAGCTACTGAAGGATAAAAGAGAAAAAGAATATAGAACCAGTGCAAATGATATTTTACTACATGAAGGGCTAAGCAGGTCATGGTATTTCAACTCATAAGGAACAGACTAATATAGAAAAGCAATTCTGGGATTAATTGCTTTTCAGATTTCTTAAAATTTTGCATTTCAGAAAATGCAGTATCTCAACAAGCAGTCTTAAGTTAATGTCAAACAATATTTTCCCGAAAACCAAAACCCCTGAAATGCCTAATCATACCCATTGTGGCTTCCATGACCTCCTTTATCATGAAGACGAAGCACTCCACATGGCAAGTTCATGTCATCATGAAACTGAAGCCAAAAAAAATAAAATAAATAAATAAAAAAAAAAGAAAAAAAATGAAGAAGAAAACCCTCAATAAACTGACGAAAAGAGAATGGAACAAATTAACAACAAAGATGGTACAAACTAAAAGGATACTAGATATCAAAAAGACATAGTATAGAAACTGATATTACCACAAGCACACGAGTAAGGGGAAGCTTATAGTAGGCTCCAAGAGGTCCTGTCTGTAGTTTAATAAAAAAGAACCAAGAGTTAGATACAAGTTATTCTAGCCTTTGTAGCACATTATGTTTCTATATGAGGTTGGATGCAAAGAAGTCTCACTGATACAATGACTTAATACAAGAAAAATGATAAAAGAAGCAGAAGTAAATGTCTTATATAAGGTGTGAGTCGAATAAAAATAAATAAATAAATATTTTAAGCACACATATGAATTTCAAAGGCCATGTAACAATATGTTATGCAAGCTGTGATTCACAAAACATAGTGCACAAGCAAAGATCGACGACAAACTAGATAGATGACTCATTGTAGGAACAATTAAAATGGTATGACAAAATGGTTTCCTCCAAAGTTTAGAGAAAGTGTCTCAAATCGCTTACAGATTCGCCACACAAATTCATGTAAGTTTGAGGCTTTGCCAGGAAAACAGGGATCCCACCAACAAAACCTGAGAGATTTTTTAACATATATGAACTTCATAAATAAATTAATCAATCAGGAAAGATGCACAGATGGGGAACCGAATTGATTGAAGTTGAACATACATACCTTGACCAAAGATAGCTTTGCAATGGAGTGTGTTCATTGCAATCCCTTGTGATTCAGCAAATGCATCAATCATCTCAAACCCCACCTACTTCGAACCAATACTAAGTAAGTCTTAACAACGAGTTAATATTAATTGACATTATAATAGTAGATTTAAGGTACCGAAAACGGAGTTGCTATTATCATTCATACATACATTGTGTCTGGTTCCTTTGAATTTATCTCCAGGGTTTCCCAAACCAACAAAAAGCCATGGTGCTGGTTGAGCAGCAGTGCAAAAGCAACGTCTACTTAACCGATTAAGCATCTCCACTCATTTGCCCAAGAACCCTTCTTTTCACCAAAGTCTTCTGTCACCCAACATAGTTGTGATTAAACTCAAACTCATCTAAATGGTGTTCCTCCATTTAAAAACTGTTGAAAAACACAAACAACACAGCAAAAGCACACAACAGAAAATAACAAATTTGAGTATTTGACAAACTTCAACAGCAATGCCACGACTTCACTGCAACTATGACAAAAATCATATTCCACCTCATCAATAAGACACTTTGAAATTTCCAAAACAGAGAACCAAATGGCTTACCAGTTTACCATCACCAGAGAGAGAGAGAGATATAACAATTAAGTCGTACTACTGGCCAAGAGCAAAGAGTTTGTTATGGAAAACCAAAATCAAAATCCAAATTCAATCGATGAAGCAAGTTCGTTCGCTGGGCTAGGTCGAGGTCGATGTTTGATTACTTTTTTGTCTTTCTTGCTTTTTTCTTGGGTTTTCAAATTTAATTTGAGAATGGTTAACAATTTTTAGGGTTCCGTTGTGTGAATTGGGAGTTTGGGGGAAAAATCAGATTGGGCGTGCATCGGTGGCACTCCGTCTTTTATCGATTTTGATTTTTTTGATTTTTGATTTTTGATTTTTGATTTTTATTTTATTTATTTATTTATTACATCTTTGATCTTATATCAAATGACCCATTCGAACAACCATTTTATCGTCGGTTTTTCCATTAATTTTCTAGTATACGTCTTTGATATATATATTCTTTTTAGGATTAATTTCATTTAGATCCCCAAGTTTATTATAATTATAGATTTACTTTTAGTTTTAATATTTTTTTTTTTTCGTTAAACTTTTAATTTAGAATTAATAATAAGATAATTTTAAAAAAATATATTCAATTTAAAATTTAAAAAATTTAAAAAATTTTTAAAAATTTTAAAATATTCTATTTAGATTTTTAAATAATATATATAAATTTAATAATATTAAATTTTAATTTTAATAGATTATATAAAAATCTGTTGAAATATATTTAATTATAATTTTATATAATTTTTTTACAAATAATAAATTTGAATGGATTTAAAAATAAAATTACAAAAAATATTATTAATATAAAATTTAATTTTAATTTTAAAAATTTTGTTAAATTTTTATAAATTTTTTATAAAACCTATAAAAATTCATAATAATAAATTAAATTTTTTAAAATAATTTTATTAAATTTTAAATTAAACACATTATTATTTTTTGTTTTTTTAGCTGTAGTTTTCATATTTGAAACAGGTGAATTTAATGTTCAAGTCACAGTAATATGTTTCTCTTTTTTATTTTTATTTTTTTTTAATCTGATTACTGCACATAAGATTTGAGCTAATGGATGACCATCATTATGTAGTGTACGTATACATCGTCATCGTGCAATAAATGAAAAAGAGTTGTTCACCGACAAACAAAAGAAAAAAGAGTTTCAGATATGGAGATGCTGAGCAACAAGTGGGTCGCTACTGTTGCCAGTATATGGATCGAATGCAGCGTTGGCGCGTGCGTACACCTTCGGCATCTACTCGTCGACGCTCAAGTCCAGTCAAGGCTACGACCAATCTACCCTTGACACTGTTTCGGTCTTCAAAGACATTGGAACGAACACTGGGGTTCTCTCCGGCCTTCTCTACTCGGCCGTCGCTGTCAAAAATTGTCCTTCTCCGTTGTCGGCGATCCAGTTGGGTGGACCGTGGGTTGTACACTTGGCCGGTGCTTTCCAATGCTTTGTGGGTTATTTCTTCATGTGGGCTGTGGTGGCCGGAGTAATTCCTCGGCCACCGGTGACGGCAATGTGCTTTTTCATGTTCTTGGGGTCTCGCTCTCAGATGTTCTTCAACACCACCAACGTTGTCAGTGGAGCCCAAAACATTTTTAATTATCGTGGAACCATCGTCGACATCATGAAGGTATACCATCAATCAATCCCAGAATCCAGATACTCTTTCTTTTTGCTGCAAATTTCTGTTCCTTTCAAGCCTTTAAAGTGTATGAAGAAAATCCCAACTCATTTTTTTTTTGTTTTTCTTTTTTTTAAGTAACATATTGCATTTTATGAGAATAAGAGATTTTGTTTTAGTGACTAAAAGTTTGGTTTGGGGCAGGGCTTTCTTGCGCTTAGTGGAGCAGTATCTATTCTAGTATACGACATATTTTGCGGAGGCAATCCAACCAATTTCCTTCTTATGCTTGCTTTATTGCCTATGTTTATCTCTCTGTTGCTCATATTTTTGGTGAGAACCTACGAAACAACCAGCACAATTGATGATAAGAAACACTTGAATGCTTTTCTGCCATTGCTCTAATCATTGTTGCTTACCGAATGATAATTATAATTCTTCAAAACTTCTTCACTTTTCCTTCATGGGCACAAATATTTTCATTCTTGCTTCTTCTGCTTCTACTTGTCTCTCCCATTGGAATTGCAATCAGAGCCCGAAGAGACGACTCGAAAAGGGTCATCGTCTTCTGAGTCTACTGGTGCAGGGGATGTTTCAAAATATGAACAACTTGTACCCAGTTCAGATGACAAATTGGTACTACAAAATGGAGAAGATTTGAAACTTTTGCAAGCCGTGAAAACTCTAAATTTCTGGTTATTGTCTGATGTCACTGTCTATGGAATGGGCTCAGGGGTGGCCATTAACAAACACTAAGCACAATCGGAAGTCATACATGATGATTGATGAATAACGAAATGAAATTGCGTTCAGGATGCGTTACCTAAACATACGATTAGAGAGGGGATTTTGGTTCATGTTTCGTTTGGGGATGCAAAATGGAGAAGAAGGCGCTGGTTTGGATCTTACCTCCATTGATGAGCCTCGAAGCTACGGTGCTACGGGACCTTGCGGATCTGATGACGGACCTGGCAGCAGAGAAGCATGTCATGGTGGCTGGAATTGCTGGTAGTAATGGTTTTTGGGGTTGAGGGGTTTTGGCTTTGTGGGGTCTAGGGAAAGAAGGGCATTAATGTCATTGTAATATGCCACGTAGGAAAGAAAATAAATTTGAACAGATGAATAAGGGTGACAATTAAAATTTTACAAATCTAAAGGTCTATTTCATATTTTCCCTTGATCCTGAAGGATCTAGCTAAAATTTTTCCTTTCTTTTGTTATACATATCCCTTGGAAACCCAATAAAAAAATTATATTTTACATAAAACCAATCAGAAATTGATTGATTTTGTTGCAAATTGCAATTCGGAAAATATGTTCAGGAGTCATTCTCAAACAGACCGGGAACATATCTTCAGTGATAATACACTCTTTAGTTGGGAACATGTCTGGCTTCGTTATGCAATTGACATTATCACGGTTGACGATGAATGAAATAATGAACCACCTGGAGATTTCTTTTGCTGTGTGGATTTATTTAACATCTAGTAGTAATAAGTAATTTAATTATGTTTGACACAGTTCTTTTGTACAATCATGCACTTCAAATGCTACACATGCATTTGAAAGTGGTTTTAGAATTGTACCCCAAAAAACAAAAACAAAAAAATGTAAAAAAAAAAAAAAACAACCAACGCTTGTAGTATTATAGTTTGGCTAAAAATTTCTAAAAATAATTTTATTTTAAAGAAACCGTCTATTTGTTTTAGGAAGTGATTGTTTCCAACAGAATTATTCCCAAATGGATAATGCTGCAGTTTTTGAATGATTTAGGATACACAAAATCATATAATCAGCTTGGTTTTACTTGCAAGCTCCTAATTTTGAAAATGGAAAGCATTTAGTCAAATACTTGCAGCATGGTATAAAAATATTTGCAAATTGCAGAATAGACAGAAAAGGTGCAAGGATGTACTATTAATTTCATAACATAATATTATATATTCCTGCTATCCTTCTTTGAAGGACTCGCTAATTATATCCCCTAAAAAATCTGTGCAAGAATATGCATATACTCTGAGAGACAGAAACCACAAAATTTCTCTATCAGAACTACAGCCACCTGTACATTTGTGTACCCAAACAAGAATCATTGAAACAAAGCTCCCAAAGCTTCCAATGAACTATATAACTTAGCTGAGCCAAAAATTCTATTGAACTCCATGGAAAAAGAAAGAAAGAAGAAGAAAGAAAAACGGTAGCCAAACCCCATGTCCTAGGTGTCAAACTAGTCAAAATTCCATCACTGATGAGGCGAGGTTGAGCAAAGGCTCCAGTGTGCTCGGGGCAAACTTCCGAGCAAACAGATAGCAAATGGATGTCATCTCTGAGTTGTATCGACAGAGAGTTCCATTGTTCCTTATCGACTGTATAAAACCTTCAGTGATATTAGCCTTTTCGTACAATGCAGGGTGTGGTCCTCCCATCGACCAGTCGACCCAAGTCACTGTCCTGTTTGAATTTAGTGAACCGTGGAACATATTGAGGTAAGTTGGTAAGTAATGCTCATCTGGGTAGCAAGCAGGCAAACAATATTTCCTGAAACGGCTATAATATCTCGTGTCTGAGACTATATACACAGCAAGAGCACGTTGCAGTTCAAACCATTGAGACCCTTTACGCCACTGGTGGAGCTTAATATCAGGAAGCATCTTGCGGCTGTAACGACCACGCCCATAACGAGAAGGATCATCATATGACTCGACAAAACTCTGATCAGAACCAATGAGATATTTGTATATGGTTGGGAAGTTATAGACTGGGATGCAGCTCTCAGACAGAAGAACAAACCGCTCATTTGAGAAGTCGAGCAAGGCATTAGCTAGAAGACGCCTCTCTGCATCAAAAAGAGCGACTGTTCCCCATGAAACATGCTGCAGACAATAAAAAGAGAAAACAATATGTAAATAACATACAAAGGATATAAAATCATAACTATATATGGCACATCGCTTATGGCACAATGGCAAATTCCAAACAAAAACAGAAAATTAGCTTTTATAAAATGTTAGTTCTATAAGTGGTGGGTATAAATTATTCAGTCAAATGCATTATACAAGTATACATACTTTCCTTGAAAAATATTAACTGCTGGTTAGATGGAGAAAAGAGTTGTTTATGGATATAAACAAAAATGGTGAAAAAATCTCTATGCCGCAAACCTCAAGAACATAACGTAATAAAAACATCAGATGCATAGAATAAAGCAGATAAGGATTTAATAAAAGATCTATACTCTGATTTTAACTTTTGAAACAAGTACAAACTAAATATGTTTCATGCATCTATGGATGAATCCTATGGAGACTTTGAAGATTGTAATTAACATAAGTTGCATCAACAATCATATTTTGGAGGCAAAAATCAATCCCTCAAGCAGATTAACACCTGACCAAATCCAAGTTTAATAATTATTTGGTATCCTTTCCAATCTGTTAGAATATCATAAATATATAATACTTTCATATAATGTGTCGCCTGCCAAAGCCTAATGCAATTTTTTTTCTACATCTAAAACACCAAGTGGTAATCAAAAGCCACACTTAAAATTTACATAAATCGATTGAATGTTTCACTAAAATTGTGATATTGCTGCTTACAGAAATTCAAAGCGACAATTAACAAAGTAGGCAGTGGTGATAGTTGTAACTTGTCTAGACTAGACCGTTTTGCCTTCTACAATGTGGATTCAGACACACAGATACATATGCACACAATCAACTTCTCAACTATGATGTTTTATGTGATTTACACGGGCAAATTCCGAACCAGCGAAGTCTGTGGAAAAACGATGAACTAGTTGTTCATCCTGCTGAAAGATAGCTACATCTTGATAGGTCTGAATGCTTTTGGACGATGACTAAGATGTGGGGTTCAAAAGTACTTATCAGGGAGTTGGTGCTGTGAAAATTCCATGAATAAATATCACTGCGGCCTATAGAAACCAAATACATATGTGTAGAGGATAGAGAAAACCACTAATAAAACATTGTAGATCTAGAGGCACTTCATACATTTCAAAATTTACAAGTTCAAGTTGCTGACGATTTGTTTACAGTATGTTCCATTTTTGTAAGCTTTTTATTTACTATGCTTATTCTATTCCTTTTGTGGTTGACCGCATACAGATGCTGCAGACTAAATGCTTAAGTTTGAAACTTGCCATTCAAGGATTCATTCAAATGCCCAATCTGTGTTCGACATAAAGTATACTGGATCTTAAGAAATGTAGGCGATGTGAAGGAGATTCATCAATTTCCTACTGGATTTGTAGAGATAGTTGGGAAATTTATGGGTAGTGTTCAGCTTTGTTGACAGTGTATAACATATGCACATAGAAAAAAATGATGGCCAATAACTGCTATATGTCTTTCAAGTGCAGTGTATTTAGTTGCCCAAGGTATATATCTAGTACTATTCAACGAGACATAAAGATCCAATTGTGGTAGTTGATGGTAAAACCTTAAATTCCATACTAAACCTATTTGATCTCCACAAGATGAATGAAACAAGACTCTATCAACATAGCCTCCTCATGGTAATAAAGTCAGTTTTCCACATTTTTTTTCGTAAGGACAAACAAAGGTGAGAATACCTTGCCTAGTCTGTTCTTTTGTTATTAAGTTTCTAAACCTTTTACCATAGATAAATTACACAAGTTCAGCCTCAAGAATGTTAGCATCCTAAGATACATCACTAGATTTTGGACTGAATTTGTAGCTAGGATGAGAAGCGTCAAGAGTCGGTGAGAGAGTCAGAGTTCACTATGTGTAGCTGCCAGGAAACTAAACCAAAGACATTATAGATACGGTTATTCGATTTTCATGTAAGTGAAACATTTTGATTCCCATCCCAATTCCTATCTAAGCAGCACAATTCCTACTTTCCTATTAAGTTAGCATGTCAAATAAATATTGAGCCCATACAACCATGAGGTATTTGGTTCTTTAAATTTTTACATTTCAAGTAGTGGAATTTTCTCCATATCTAACCTATTTTAGATCTATTTAAAAATTAAATAACTACCCTGAAATCCTAAATTGTGAAAGCAAAAGGTATGAGTTGTGTGAAACATAAAAATGTTGTTTTTTTAAATTATAAAAAATAAAAATAAAAATAAATAAAAATAAAAATAAAAAAGAGGAGGAAAAATCAACTTCAATACAAATTAAATAACCAGAGGATAGAGATATGATTTCGATGCGGGACATACCTGACTAGGGATTTGCCTTTGGTAGAAAGCAGAAGTATTAGTTACATTGAGTTTATACCCAGGAGGAGCATGCACATATACTGAGAAAAGCTTCTCATGGCCACGAAAGAACCTCTCCCACAATGGCAACATTGGCAATGGACCTCTTGTCAAAAACATGAAAGCCACTTTAGGCACTCTTTTGTACGGATATTCTTCCTTGGTTGGCACCATTGAAGCTCGCCAAAAAAGCTCATCATCGGACATACTATGAGTCAGGTTGTTTGGCTTGAGAAACACCTTCATGCTCAAGCAATCCTCAGCTTTTTCACATTCTTTCAAGATGGTACAATTCTTTTCCTCCACAACCGGCGCATTTGTCGAATAATGATTGATGAAAGAATAAACTTCAGCTTGGGGATTGAAATGCTGATTAACATGAGAACTCGTCGCTAATCCTATAACCACACCAGCAACAAAAACAACTAGAAAGGAAAGAATCTGAACCAGTTTAAGCAATCCTATGTGCTTTTCACTTTCTTCTTTGTCACCCCTACTTCTCGGCATTGCTTTCATCCCCACCTTCTCTTTTCCTTTTTCTTTTTTTTTTTTCCCAACTAAACAAACAGTCTTCTTAGCCTCTCAATCACAAAAGATGAACCCATTTACCTCAAAGGGGGAATGGATATTCAAATACCCAGTTTCAGATTCTGGGAATTCTATGTAAAAGTAATGAAATTTGATACAACCCACGTGATAAATATTCAAACTCAATCTCTCTTCAAGATCTCTTCTACGCTACACCCACCACCAAAAAAAAAAAAAAAAAAAAATTAATTTTCTGGGGAAACTTTTCCTTCAAAATTCAAATAGCGAGATATACGAGATCGGTTCATACAGATAAAAAGTATAGTTTTGAAGAGTTGGATCAGATAGCAGTTAAAGACGTAAGGAGTAAAAAAACACAGAAAACATAAGAAAAAAAAAAATTGATGGAGTTGTCAGAAAACAAAAACCAAAGAAAATCCAAACGAATCAGAACTCAGCGTTTGAAAGAGAAGAGAGAGAGAGAGAGAGAAGAGAGGAAGAGAGAAGGTAAAGACGAAACGGACCCCCAAGAGATCTGAAATTAAAACCCAAATAAAATATAAAAAAAGCGTATTTGGGGACTTTCCCAAAATGGGATTGAGAGAGATAAAGAAAGAATTGAAAAGAGAGTGAGAATGAGACAGTGCTGTTTGAATAGTCAATAAATAAATAAACAAACAAACAAACATATATAAATTATAAAAATAAATAAAATTTTAAAATTTTAAAATTTTAAAAAAATAAATAAATTTTAAAAAGAAATTTAGGAAGTTGTTACGGTTACAGTTTATGAAACGGTCGCAGAACAGAAGCTTAAAAACCCAATCCCTGTTGTTCTTCATCTTCTTCTTCGGTGTTTTCTTCTGCTTACGTGGAAGGTTTTTGGATATCCTGCGCACGTTAAGGTACAAATCACGCGGATACGGTCAACTGCCTCCTAATATACGCCAGGGGTATTATTATACCCACCACCTACCCCACCATACCATATTAATGCTACTATTACTATTAACTAAAAAATATTAATATGGATAATTTATATAATCAATGTTGTCTTGTAAGTAATTACCAAAAAAAATGTTGTCTTGTAAGTAAAGAGAGATTACATTTGATTTTATTAATTTTTGTTTTGTATGGTGAATGTCTTCCCTTGTTTTTTCATCTTTGTCTTAATATAATGATTAGTAAAATAGAATGAATGTACCGCCCTTATATAATAATCAACCAGAAAAAATATGATAGCAATGATGGGACATGTCATTTTTCTTTTTATCATTCCAATGGGTTATATAATTGAGGTCATTTTATTATTTTTGAACCTTGTCAAAGTCTCATTCTTCAATAAGTGTTTTTAGATTCTGTCCATTGATTAAACAATTGTATTAATCTAGAAGTCTTTTTATATTTTTATAAATAATATTAAGGAAAATTGGTACAGATGCCAATTTTATTAGGACTAGTAATTGTGCATCTTAAAAAACAAAAAAACAAAAAAAACAAAAAAAACAAAAAAAACAAAAGAAAAAAATTCTGACATTTTGTACAGTTGGTTAATATGTTAAAGGCAAACAGGAATTGGTCATGTACACGTCTGGCGATGGATTATTATGGGCATTTAACATTATTTCACTAGCTTTTCTTTCTTTCTTTCTTTCTTCCTTTTTTTTTTTTTTTTGGTTTTTTTGTGGTTTAAACGTAATCGGACTTTTCCTTTTTTTAAGAACTTGGTGGACACCGAGAAGCCTAGAGAAGCTTCCATGGTTGAAGACAAGAAAGCTTCTAAATATGATTAAGAAGTTCTGGTTTTCAATAAAAAAAGTTACTACTTCTAATTTTCTGCCTCTCGAGATTGCTAATGCCAAGGCATTAATTCAGAGCAACAAGACAGCGGTGAAAATCCATGAGTGTTTCCTGCTAGTGGTCATATGAGAAGACATAGAACTTCTTCTTCGAATGCTGGGAGTTTTGGAGTTGGTACTAGTACGTACTACCATAAAGATAAGACCAACCTCTTTGGATGCCATGTCCTGTTCAGTTCGCATTGCTTCACCGTCCAATCATTGATAATTTTGAGCCAAAAGAATTTTTTTTTTTTTATAGTCAATATCGTAATCAATAAACTGACTCTAAGAAAGAAAAAATTGAATTGTAAAAGCTTGAGATTATCTGAATCTATAACCTAAAAAAATATTTTTTTAAACGAAAATCAAAGAAAAATAAAATAAAATTAGGAAAAAGGACGTGAAAGTGTTTTTGAATATTATATATGCAAAAGGTCTGTGAGAATAGGCTAGGTAATGAGGATAACATATCTTCCTGATCATATTTTCATATTTTGTTTTATTTGTTTGTATATTTATGTATATATGATTGTATAGCTAATTAGGCACAAATCTTTAATACTTTTCTTATTGCCATTCAAAGGCTTTTGTATGTATATTTAATTTTTGTAATTATCAATGAAAATCGATATATTTTCTATTCTATATTATTCTTTTTTAGAACATCTTCAATGGCTTTGTTCATTAAAATCTATATGTTATAAAAGTTAAAAGATGTTATTGTTGATGTGACATAAAGTTTATTTAATAGACAATGTCTATTAAAATTTATTTTCCAAGAGACTTTATTTAAAGTAAAATTCGATAATGATGTGTAATATTATAAAATGTTTGTTTTTATTTTATTTTATTACTTATTTTATGGAATTTGTAAGTTCTCTTCATTGAATACAGCCACTATCAGCCACCCATAAATTCCAATGATCCTTGCCCTTTAACATTGTGATACATAGCTGATATTGTTGGACTTGGAATCCAACAATCTATTCGGTTGTTCCATTATGTTGACTCTCCTTTGCCTGTTGTTCAGCCATGCACTGCTTGAAAATTTTCGCTATCTTTGTTTTTCTGGTCGACTGCACCATCGACTCCATTTGATTCAAATCCACCTACACCACTCGATCCTGTTCTGAATTCTCTCTTTATATTGAACCCAATATCAACTATTTTACTCATCCAAAGATTTTGAATAGATGAATTGGTTGTAATGTATCTTTCATGTTTCAATATATCACTCATTTTTCTCCTATCACCAAGCAACCATGATTATAATAATGGATTTACCGAATTGTTGCACTGCATATTGATTGATCATGATTTGTACATTTATTATTCTATTTTTGTAGTATCAGTGAGGCTTTATTTTTTCTGTTGATATGCAGAAAATTCTTATTTTTCTTTTTGTTTATTGATTGTCCTTTTATTATTAATTATTGTGTATATATATTATATTTAACTAAATGGCAAAAGCTTAAATCCCCTAGTTGAATTCCCAATTCATAAACATAAAAATAGTGCAAAAAAATTAAGTGTTTGAGTTACATTGTTTTTCTTCTGTTGGCTATAGTTTTGAATGTTTGATGGTACTTTGTGAGAGCGAGAAAGTTAGTGTTTTGGAAGGGAATGAGAGGAGAGAAAATAAATGCTGAGTCAACATGTCTAAGAGACCCTCTATAAATAGAGGATCTTGTTAAGAGCTTCTTTTTTTTTTTTTTTTTTTCCCCACCATATCAGCATGATAGAACTCCTTCATAGTACCATTGGACAGAAGTTTTTTTTTTTTTTCTAAGAATTGTCTATTTTAGCTGATGTGGCAATAGACAGAACAATAGAAAGGCTATCAGAGAAAGGCTATTGGAGATATTTTTATAGTATCAGGGCTACTCTAGCGCTCTAACAAGTCAATCTATTCTTTCTTTCTTCTTTCTTTCTTTTCCACAATTTTTTTTTTCTTTGGTTTCATCATGTTGGATATCGATTCCTCAACCAGTCAACCTAGAGTCTCAAACAATACGCTTTCCACCTCATTAGGAAATTTTATCTTTATCAATGTCTATACCCTAAGTCCCCTTTAAACTTTCCTCCGAAAACTACACTTCATGGCATGTCCATTGGTCTTATTTGCTGATTTGGTACAATTTGATGGGATATGTTATTAGTGATCTTATTTATCCTTCTGTTGATCTAATTAAGAACTTCTAGAGTCGCTAGATCATTTTCTATGAAATGCCCTTATTGCTTCTCTAGAATCATCTTTCGTTAACTTTGTCGCCTTTACAGACTCTTCCAAAGAAATATGGAGCAATCTTGCAACCATGTATGCCAAACCATCCCATGGCCGAATTATGGGAATCCATGAGACTCTAAGTAAGGTCACCAAAGATCAAAAATCAATTTCTACTTACATGCAGCTGGTTCAAAGACTTGCTAGCTCTTTTTCTCTTATTGGTGAGCCACTCGGAAAAGATGAGATTACTTTCATGTTCTTAATGGTCTTCCTGCTAAATAGAAGGAGATCTTAACTGCCATATATATGCTCATGAATCTTCCATTACATTTATCAAATTACATGAAAAACTAGTAGACTATGAGGCCTTTTTCAGATGAAATCAAACTCTCTTTAATTCTTCCATATCAATCACTACTTATTTTGCAAAAAGAGGGAACACATTTGTCTCTCAAAATCATTCTTCTGTTCTATCCACTTAAAAGGATTCTTGAGGAACTCAAACAACCAAAGGTATACTTGTCATGGTCCATGATTTATCTGTTAATTTTGTGAGATATCTAGACATAGTGCCAAAACCTATTGAAAACTATTGGCTATCACCACCAAGTTCTTTATATTGGAAGCTTCAAGGATCCTCCTCTTCATACCAAGTGCTCCTCACTCTTCTTCAAGTGCAAACTTTGCTTCCACTACTTCCAATTCTAATGGGTTGGTGGATTTTGGTGCCTCTTGCCATGTGACAACGGACCTAAATAACCTCTCTCTTCATGCCGACTATGAAAGACCTAATGAAGTTATGATTGGTAATGGTAATAATTTATAGATTACACATATTGGAAGTGCATCTCTTATCTCTCTCTCTCTCTAAAACTTTTACTTTTCAAATATTCTTTATGTTCCTACAATCAAACCAAATTTATTGTTTGTTTCACAACTTTGTTTCACTAACAATGTCTCTCTTGAATTTTATCCTTCTTTTCTGTGGTGAAGGATCTCAGTACGGGGGCATAACTAATGAAGGCCGAAATAGAGATGGCGTTTATGAGTGGCCTTCTCCGAGTAATCAATCCATTTGTTCTCCTTTTGGTTTTACTCATGTCCAAATTCTTTGTCAATAGTGGCACAACACCTTGGTCATTCCTCTCTAAGAGTTTTACATCATCTTATTAATAATATTCATTTACCTACATCCTCCAAATAGTTTACCTTTTGTAATTCTTGTCAGTCTAATAAAATGCATCAATTTTCTTTTTCAATTTCTTCTCTTACAAGTAATCCTCGATTAGAACTTATCTACTCTGATATGTGGAAAAACTTATCTACTCTGATGTGTGGGATCCTACTCCAACTCAATCTGTTGATGAATTTTGTAATTACATAATTTTTATGGACAATTTTACCAAATTTATTTGGTTTTATCTTTTGAAACAAAAAACTGAAGTTTCTTTAATTGTTCCAAAGTTCAAGGCCCTTGCGGAAATTTTTTTCCAAAAATTAATATTTGCCCTCTATATTGATAATGGTGGAAAATATATGAAATTAATAGATTTTCTTTTCAATAATGACATATGTCATTCTCGTACTCCACCACACACACCATAACACAATGGAACTGCCAAAAGTAAGCATCGTCATATTATCCAAATCGGTCTCACACCACTCACCCAAGCCTCATTACCCAACATGTTTTGGGCATATGTTTTTTGAACCGTTGTTTATTTAATTAATAGACTATCAACTCTTTGTTAAAGATGCACTCTCCTATCTATTCTTTATTCAACAAACATCCCTCTTATACCAAATTAAGGGTCTTTGAGTGTTTATCGTTGGCTTAAACCCTATATAACTAACAAACTTGAGTCACAATCCTTATCCTGTATATTTTTAGGTTACTCTAACTCTCAAAGCATGTTTCTTGGCTATAATTCTGTGACCAATAAACTATATACCTCATGACATGTCAAGTTTATATAAAATCTTGTTTCCTTATCCAAATTTCTATCATTGTCTCACTAGACTTCTATCTCCATAGACCATCATGTTATCATCACCCCTATTTGTTCTCACACGTCCCCCATTTTTTTCACAGACTCTCTATCTTTTTTTAGTCCCATTAGTTCTTTAACTTCTTCCTCTCCTTGACCATCCACAACTGAGTTGTCCATGTTTTTGTCATCATTTGGTTCATCTTCCTTGACTAGTTCTGATAACAATGGCCACTCCTTGCATGCCACATATGCAACCTCTACGTCTATGTCTTCCATCACTTCAAGCACCCACAATGAATTCTTACCATTTGAACCAATTAACCTTGCTCCTCCTTCCCAGCCAACACAATGTTTACCAACATCCATAATTGTTACCCATTCCAAAAACAATATCTTCCAACCAAACATAAATTTCTTTCTACCTAAAAGCTTGTTGCAACTACCACCAATGAGCTCACTGGTGTAACCCAAGCTTTAAAGGATCCAATTTGGCATGCAATAATGAGCCATGAGTATAATGCCCTCATTCAAAATGGTATTTGGGAATTAGTTCTACCCTGCTCCACATAGAATTTGGTTGGTTGCAAATGGATTTTCAAAATCAAAAGGAAATTCAATGACACCATTGATAGACATAAAGCATGCTTTGTTGCCAAAAGGTATACTTAATGCCGTGATCTTGATTATACCAATACATTCAGCCCTATTGTGAAGCCTATGTATTACTTTATATCTTGCTAACACGTCCAATTGTCAATTGGATGTCAAAAATACTTTTCTCCAAAGCCATCTCACAGAGGATGTGATCATGCAACAACCAGTTGGCTTCATAAATGAGATTTACACCCAACATATTTGCAATATTTATGGTATCAAATAAGCCCCTCGTGCTTGGTATCACAAGCTTAGGTCTTATCTCTTGTGTCATGAGTTTGTTAATTCTTATTCCAAGACATCTCTCTTTATCTATCATCAAGGACAACACATCCTTCTTATGCTTATCTATGTGGATGACATAATTGTAATTTGCTTGGCAATAAATTTTATTTCAAGACTTGGGGAATATTTTTCTCTCAAGGATCTCGATTGCCTTAGCTACTTCCTTGGTGTCGAAGTTACTCATACTAATTCTAGCCTCTTTTTGTCTTAAAAGAAATATCTTGCAGACCTCCTTTCATGAACAAAATAATAGGTGCAAAATTGATTCAAATGCCTCTATCCACTTTTAGTCGATTGCGTCTCAATGATGGTTTGAACATTAATAATCCCACTAAGTATAGAAAAATTGTAGGTAGTCTTCAATACTTGTCATTTACAAGGCTAGACAGAGCTTTCGTAGTTAATAAGTTGTCTTAGTTTATGCATAAATCTACAAATACTCATTGGATAGGAGTTAAAAGAGTTCTATGGTATATTAGTGGCACCAGTTCCTATAGAACTATGATCCACTATCAATCTTCTATGGCTCTACATGCCTTCTTTGATGCAGATTGGGCAGGCAATCCTGATGATAGGACGTCCATTAGTGTCTATCTATTTTTCTGGGCACATGCCTATCTCCTGGAGCTCAAAGAAACAACATTCAATGGCTTGCTCTTCATTTGAACTGAGTACCGTTCTCTTACTTCGATAGCAGCTGAAATTTGTTGGGTCTTTCTTACATGAACTTTAGATTCTTCTTCAACAATCTCCTGTTATCTATTGTGATAATATTGGGGCAACATATTTATGAGCTAATCATGTATTTCATTCGTGAATGAAGCACATTTCTATTGATTTTCAATTTGTGCATGATAAAGTTTAAGAAAGTTTAATCTATATTGCTCATGTCTTCTTTGCTGACCAACTTGTTGATGCCTTAACAAAGGCACTTTCTAAGTCTTAGTTCCTTCTCTTGAGATCCAAGATTGGTGTCTCCAATGGAGCCACCATCTTGTATAGGCATAATAAGGATAATATATCTTCTGAATTATATTTTCCATATTTTGTTTGTCTGCTTATATATTTATGTATAGCAAATTAGGCACATATATTTGATAGTTTTATTGCCATACAAAGGCTCTTGCATATATATTTAAGTTCTATAATTATCAATGAAAATCATAGTTCTATTTCATATTAATCTTCTTCTCAAAGTTAATCCTTATTTTCTTTTTTAGCTTGGAGATATTTATTTCCAATCAAGCAACAATTTCGCCCTTTACAGAGAAGTATGAAGACCATCAAGAAAATCAATCAAAGCCGCCAAAAGACTTATGCCTTCTTTTTTTTTAAAAAAAAAAACTTTAAGTAAAAATTAAAAAAAAAATCCAAATAATCCAATCTAAAAGCAACAATGTCAAAAAAAGTACCTGTTTTTCAGTTCCTCTCATATAAAAAACACTACTTGGAAGAACTAGTACTATATATTCAATGCAAAAACTGTAAAATGAAAATCATCAAGAAAACAAAAATCCTATCGAAAGACCAAATCCAAACCAAAATCTTACTTGTCTCAAAATACTTGGAGGATTTGGAACCAAAATCTAAGGTCTGGAAGATTAACTATTTGATTTTGACCTTTAAAATAAGTAACACACAAACACATATAAATTATAAAGTAAACTAAGTACTTTCTTAGTTTACTTTCTTCCAAAATAACAGACTTGTTAAACATACATAAAACTAAAAATAAGCTTCTTCTTTTTTTAACTATAATTGATGAGTCTTGACAAGAGTTGCTAAATATTTCTTGCAACACTGTGAGAGAAAAAAGTATATGTTCTCATCTAATTCGATTTGTTTCCTTTGGTACTTGCACTCCATCATCTGATGCTCATACTCGTTCTCATTCAACTCTTTCCATAGCTTCTTCAAGTGCTCTTTGTCCTATTTTTGTAGCCATTTCAATTCTACCCCTTTTTTCTTATAGTAAGTCTTAACTACTGGATCATCAAAAATATTATTACTACCTGCACATAATTCTCTATGGATGTCAAAGTACTCTTGGTGGATTTTCTGCTTTTTATTATCATTCTTGTTGTTGTTTTTAGATCCCCATATTATCGTAGATAGTTAGTATGCCCTTTGGTAGTGGGAATTGGAGAATGTTGGATTCTCAGTAGACCATTTCTTAAAAAACTTGCTTTTAAAACGATTAACTTGATTCTTGAACAACTGAGATCACAAAATATTTACCACAAATGAATCAGAATTGTTGTCGTTGTTGTTGCTGCCAAATTTGGAGGACTTGATTAGGCTTTCTAAAACCACAATGTTAACCTCCTTAGTCCAAAGTGGCAACTTTTTTTTTTTTTTTTTTCTTCTTTTCCTTCTTGGATGTCTTTCCAATATTTGAACATTAGTTTCAGATTTGGCAGCATATTCTGAAAGTATGCATTCGGTATCATCATCAAAGGATTGGCAGGCTCTTTGGAATTGAACATTTTATTACTATCTGCTCTGTTGAATTCAGTTTTATGGTACTTTCTTAATTTTGCAACCTTCATTTCTTTTTCTATTGAGTTTGAAAAGGAAGTAAAATGACTTGTAGCCATGCAAACAAACAAACTTAAACCAATTTAGCAAGTGTGTTTTTCACCAATCAAAAAGCTTCAATTGAATTGGATTCTGGGTTTATAAGCAACCTCTCTCTCTCTCTCTCTCTATATATATATATATATGTAATAAGAGAACCATAACTTTTGGCTTTCTTCTAATTATTATTTTTATTATTAGGCCAAAATGCATTTCAATACCCTTTAAATTTATCTTTTTCTCATTTAGGAGTCTACAAAATTTTCTTTTCTTTTTTTTTTTTACATCCAATACCTTGTAAAATCAAAAGCTAACACTTTTGTATGTATTTGTTAAAATCTAACAGATTCTGTCTAAATGGATCACTTGCAACTCACATAACCCTCAAAAAAATTTTAAATTAATTTGGATAAAAACTAGAATAAAAATAAAAGAAATAAAAAGAGGAAGAAGAAGACAATACAAGACATGCACACAAACCACCAAAAATTAAAAAGAACATAAAATCCAATTATTATTAGGATAAGGTGGATACCAAAAGCATAGGTTCTCCTACGATACAAATTTTAACTTGTATATCTTTTTTTTTTTCTTATTATTTTTCATATGTTCTACCATACAATGAAGTTACTTTTTAATTACATGTGTGGTTTGTTGTTCTATGGGTTTTAGTCCTCACCCCTAAATAAATTACGAAGACAAGAACAAAATCCATAAATAAGAAACCATAAAATCTTGAAGAGGCAGTAGGAAAACGATTAGGAAGGAATTGAGGGCACTAAAAGTTTGGATGGAAGAGAGTCCAATGAATGCCCAAGAATGCTTATGAGAAGGAGGGGTAGTTGTAGAGTAGCAAATTGGGGAGTTTGTCTATGGAAAGCTTTGGTAGCGTTCGATCAAAAGCTTTGGCAACCTCCAAAGCAGTGTCTGATCAAAAGATTCGAGCTTGCAGTAAAGGAGGCAAAAGGAGGTAATAGTAGTGGTCCCCCACTTCTGGAATGGCAACGAAGACATTTGCAAATTGCATTAGTGAATTGAGTAGCTTTGAGCTCTGGTTACTCCCTCCAAATTATCCACAAATTCTATTTTAATTTTAATTTTTGATGTGCAAGTTCGTCTTTTCCTTCTTTCTGGTTTTTACCAAAATTAATTATTATTATTATTTTTTTTTGGGTGCAGGTTATTCTTCTTCTTCTTCATTTTCCTCCATATCTACTTCTTCTATTTGGATTTTACCAAATTAAATGAAAAAAAAAAAATACAAAGATACAACTTTGGATGTCACATGCAACTCACATGGTCTATTTTGATAGAATTTGTTAGATTTTAACAAATTTGAACAAAAATATTAATTTATTATTTTATGGAGTAAATGCAAAAAAAATAAATTTACAGATTTCTAAACAAGAAAACCGTAAATTTAAAAGATACTTGAAAGTCATTTTGACTTTATCATTATTATTAAGAGCATCTATCTTGTGCAATGTACGATATACTTAATCATAATAGAAAATGTTAAAAATAATCTACAATAATTTATTATATTTAAAAACTTATTTAAAATTTTTATTGTTAATCAATATATTTAGATTTTTTTTTTCAATCTATACTATAAAAGTTTTTTAAAAACTATAAGTTTAATTTCTATATATAATATTATACAATCATAAAATTCAAATTCAAAAATATTTACCGATATAATTTTTTTTCCATATACAAAATTTTCCTATCTAATATTTTTCTATTTATGGAATTTAAATTTAAATTAAAATGCATTTATATAATTCAATTCAAATTCAAATATATTTAAATAATATTTTCATATATAAAACTTAAATTCAAATTCAAATATATTTTTTGATTCCTTACAAATAATTAATTTCCATATATTAAATACTTATAATGTAATTTAATTATTTAATTATTTAATTATTTAATTTATTATTATTATTATTATTATTATTTATCTTATAAACACATTTTTATCTTATAAGATAATTTATTTATAGAATTCAAATTAAAAAATATTTACCTATTTAATTTTTTTCATCTATAAAATTCAAATTCAAATATATATATATATATATAATTTAATTTAAATTCAAATTCAAATATATTTTTTGATTCTTTGTAAATAATAAATTTTTCTATGTTAAATCCTTATAATATAATTTAATTATATGTATTATTATTGTTATTATTATTATTATTATTAATATAATAATAAATTCAAATTCAAATATATTTTTTGATTTTTTGTAAATAATAAATTTTTTTATGTTAAATCCTTATAATATAATTTAATTATATTTATTATTATTATTGTTATTATTATTATTATTATTATAACCTAACTAACAATAATTTTGATTTAAAAAGAGATATATACATACATACATACTATATATATACCATTTCATTATCATATATATCAGTTTGTAGATTATGATATAAATCAGCATCAAATTATACATAACTTATGATGTGTTTTATATATTTTACTTTAATATTACGTATAATTTGATTATGACCTACATTCAATGTGCTTGACAATATTTGTTATAGTAAAATTATATATATATATATATATATATAGATATATAATATTATAAATATATATTTATTGTTTATTTAAAATTTATTTCTAAACAAAAATTAATTATATATATATATATATATATATATTTAAGTACAACCGTAAAAGGTAAGATCAAAAATAAATATAATTAAAATATAAAAGATGATTTTCGAAGAAAATTAAATTAGTAATATACTAACATGTGGCAGTCATTCTTTTTATTTTATATATTATATAGAAAAACTATCTATTGATTCACAAATATATTAAAAACTTCTTCTAAAATAAATGTGGCAGCACTTTACTTTTAAAAACCTTTTCGAAATTCTTATTCAAAAGTGAATACATTTTATAATAATGTAATAAAATAAAATAATGTAACAACATTTTGCATACAAACTTTAGTAATGAAAGTGGGTTTTATATTTATATTTACAAATGAATAAAATTTATGACCTTAATATAAAATATATTTGTAAAAATTTTGGAATATATTAACTTTAAATTTTGAAATATATTATAAACCTAAACCCACGTTCCAAGTATTTTCTCTGTTTTTCTACTAAATTATAACCTCACTTTTTGACTAATTATTTATGTTACATAATAAATTCTAACAATAATGATGGTGTACATTTAAAATAAAAAATAATAGTCTAATTAGAAAATTAGAAAATAGATAATAATATATATGTATATATATATAATAAAAGCTTCCAAGTGTATAAAGATTGGATCAATAAAGAAATAATAAAAAAATAAACTAACTAGTATATGTACAATGTGATCTTTGGCACTTTTGAGATATGATCTGTATTTTTTTCATTATAACTTCTTTTAAAGATGGTACATCCATTATCAATCTTTAACACAAAATAAATTTGACTATTTTGACCAACACATATTAATTTGACCTTAGAGTAAGAACACAAAAGGATATGAAATAATTAATTTACTTTTAATAATTATCAAAATATACAAAAAATCAAATAATATACCATGTACAGAAAAACAAAAAAGTACTTAGTCTTTTTATATCTTTATGTTAATCAATAATCCCAATAAAAAGAAAATTCTTTCTTTTATTATATTGTTTAAGAATGAGATTCTTTTTCTCATTGTTTCTTTTCGTCATTTGCAACTTCTTTTTTTTTTTTTTTTTAACTACATTTTGTTTCAATGAAAAAAAAAATACACAAATTTATAGCACTAAATTTGGTATAGTATTATATAGAGTCAAGTTTTTTTTTTCCCTTTTTATTTCTCTATTTACTTAAACCCGTGGGCAAAGCCAAAAGAAAACATTTGATAGGCCACAGTAAATTTTGCAAAAATGTTTTTTGTATTCTAAATCTCATTATAATAAGTTTTTTAAATAATATAATAAAAATTGGTTATATTATTAATAAATCCAACATTTATGTAATATTTTTATTAAATGAAAATTTGTTAAAAATAAAAGTATTCTAGTCATTGCATTTTCATTTTTTCTAAAACAATGATAATATTTATTATGCTCTTATCAAACACTATTATGATTATCATCCTCATATTCTAATCATTGATTATTTCCATTGCATATGTATAAATTAGAATAAAACCTAACTTTTATGCTCTCTGTATTTTTTTAATGTATTCAAATAATCTTTATTGGTAAGAGAAAAAAAAAAAAAAGGAAATTCAAAGGTAAGCACAACCAAAATATGTAATGGATAGGAATATGATAATAAATCTAAGCATTATAAACATAAAAATAAGCCAAAAAAAAAAAATTGTCACCTCATCCAATCTAAGTTGAAACTCATATTCTTCACCACCTTTAGTGTACGCGCCTCATACAAATGTAACAAATGTATGTGTATATGGGTATTCTAAATTTTAATATTTTTAATTGTTTTCTCTATACAAATGAGTAAAGAATAGAGGTTGGACTAAACTATTTTCTTATTTATAGCTGGAGTGAATTTTTTGTTTTTCAATATAGGAGTTGTCTGATTATTTCATATGGATAAAAACAATGAAGAGAATGTTTTGATGTCCTAATAATTAACGATGAAAATATGAAATTCGGCTTATATATATATCTATATATTATCATAATATACATAATAGTTGACCATATATATATATATATATAAAGAAATGCTGTGAAAAGGACTTGTCCACACCACATGGAAAGGACTTGAAAGTCCGTTTCCTTTTCTTGTTTAATGAAACAGTGCGTTGGAATCCATTTTGGAAAAAAAAAAAAACAAAACAAAACATGTCCATCTGTGTTTTAACGAAACGATGCATTGGCACCCCCATTTTCAAAAAAAAAAAAAAAAAAAAAAACAAAAAAAACAAACAAAAAAAAAAACAAAAAAACAAAAAGAAAACATAGTGTTTTCTTCCTTCCTTTCTGTTGCGCAGCAGCTCCAGCAGTGTACCTCTCTTCCTTTTTTTAATAAATCCTTAAACCTACTCCAGCAGCTCAACCACTTTCAGGTGCTTTCTCTGCCGCCTAGTAGCTCGCCGCAGGCACTCTAACACTTTCAGGTTCCTTCTCTTCCTCTCTCACTTTGCATTTTTCGATCTGCTTAGATTTTTTTTTTTTTTCGATCTGTAATATGCTTAGATATGTTTGTGTAAATGCTGCTTTGATTTGTAATATGCTTACAAAATATGAATGCAGAAAAGTAAGTTTATAAGAAGAAAGAATGAGTGTAAATGCTATGGAATTGCAATACCACATGAAAATCTCCCTCCCTAACTGCTATAAAATTAAAAATTTGGCATGCAAATTTACACGATGAACTGATATAAAATTAAAAATTTAGTACAATAAATATATTGAAAATGCTACTTATGGAAATATATTGAATTGCAATACCACATGGAAATCTCCCTCTTAACTGTGTAAATGCTGCTTAGATATATTGAAAGAATTGAAACTTATTAAAAAATAAATAAATAAAGAACACCATTTTCTTCTCTTGAAAAATGTAAATTCAAAAAGCTTTGGCTAGCTTTTCTGATAGTTTGAGTTGGCTGCAAAGCTAAAATGACAGTGGTTAAGAGTTAAACAGGACCAAATTGGATTGTTAGTCAATTTGTAGAAGAGCATAACCATGCACTTGCTACTCCAAGCAAGATACATTTGTTAAGATCTCATAGAGTTGTATCGGCTGCAAAAAGAGTTTTGAGCCAACAGTTATCATAAGCAAATATTCCAATGTGTCAACAAATAAGGGTGCTGGAAATAGAAGCTGGTGGTCCTCAAAATATCGGATATATTGAGAAAGATATAAGAAACCATGGACAAAGGTTGAGAGATGATAAAAAAGATAATGATTTAGAATTGTTAATTGAATTTTTTTTTCTTCTGAGGAAGAAAAAAAACTCAGCCTTTTAGTTTAAGTTTGAACTCGATGAAGAAGGCAGGCTTGTTAGATGCTTCTAGGCAAATTCTTTTACAATGAGATCGTATCATTTCTTTGGTGATGTAGTAGTGTTTGACACTACTTACAACACAAATAAATACGATATGATATTTGCTGCATTGGCAGGAGTAAACCATCATAGTCAAACTATCATTTTTGGATGTGCTTTATTGAGTGGTGAAAAAACCAAATCTTTTATTTGGTTATTCAATCAATTGTTGGATGCACTGCCAAGGGGTACACCTCAGGTGATTATTACGGATTAAGATCCTACAATGACTAAGGTCATTGCTTAAGTTCTTCCATCAACTTGTCATCGATATTGTATCTGGTATATTTTAAATAAATTTTCAGAGAAGATGAATACAATAGTTTATCAGGATAACTATCATAGGTTCAAAAATATCATTTTTAACTTTGAAAGTGTTGAAGAGTTTGAAACTAATTGGGCTAAGTTGTTGAAGAATATTCATGTGGAAGATAATATATGATTGCACCAAATGTATGAAATCTATAACAAGTGGGTTCTTGTATATTTTAATCATATCTTCAATGCAGGAATGTTTAGCAGTCAAAGAGAAGAAATTTCGCATGCATTTTTCAAAAGGTACATCTTGAACAAAAATTCATTAATGGATTTTATTGTATACTTTAATAGAGCTATTAATCATCAAAGACATGATGAGTTAGTTGCAGATCATATTGATGTGAATAAGCAACCAAAGTTGAAAAGTATGTGTCCACTGGAGACACAAATGGTGAAAATATACACAAAGAGAAATTTTATAATTTTTCAAGATGAGTTATTTAAAAGTTCTGTGTATTTCTTAAGTTGCACATTTAAGGATGATGAGTCTATACTTTATACTGAACAAAAGGCTGGTGGAAGTTGTTCATCAAGAAGTAGACAGCTTAAGTATAATAAGCTTTCAGATTTTGTATCATACAGTTGTAGGCTATTTGACTTTAATGGAATTCCATGTAGACATATATTAGCCTACTTTTGAATTAAACAAGTCATGTTTTTGCCAAGCAAATAGAATTTTAGGAGATGGACAAAAAGTGCAAAAATTGGTGAAGTGTGGGATAACAATGGTCAAGAAATGAATGATCAACACAATATGTCATTGGTGACTAGGCATGCACGTTTATTTTGAGCTTGTCCTACTTTAGTTGATGATGCATCTCTCACAGTTGAGGGTACCAAATTCCTTTTGAATGATATTGAATTGCTATGTGGTAAAATTAAGGAAATGAACGGTGATGAAATTTTAGTACCAGAAACAAATAGCAAAAGAAGTACAAAAGAGCTTCCAAGTATTAATAATCCATCACATGTGAGATTAAAAGGATGTGGGAAAAGGATGTGGGAAAAGATTTAAAACTGGAAAAAAGATGCCAGTTTCAAAATCACAACTTTGTCGAGGATATGGACTTCGTGGACAACAACATGATAAAAGGAATTGTCCTCTGTTGCAAGAAAGATCATGTCTATTAGTATTATTATTATTGAAGACTTTTATTAGTATTATATATATATAATATATGTATATAATAAATTTTTATCATATAGATCCACAATGTACGAGCAAGACATCAATTCTCAAGTGAAGATGATGATTCAACTTATCATGCTGGTAATTTCTTATATTCAATATATATGACTACATATAAACTTTTTATTAATTTTTCATAAGTTCGAATCCTTGTAATGTTATTTTTTTGTAGGATCAAATTTACATGGTCCAAATAGATCATAGGTGTCATATCGTGAATGTCCTGAAAACCAGGAGTAGAATTCATCTCTGCTTGCAATTTTGCTACCTTCTTCACTGGTAATTATATGAAGATGATGACGTGTTGAAGGTTGTGTGACTGATTGATCAGTTTGGCCATAATATAGAGGCTTCGGATTACAAGGTTGAAGTGTGGAATGCCATTATGCTTCTATCTTCTTTCTATCTTCATTGTCAACTTGTAGTTTATATATACTAAAAAATAAGTGTAGTTTATCAACCAAATACCTTGAACAACTAGATGTCACGCATGGCATCATGTTGTTGAACTTTTAATACATGGTGGCATTTACCGACTCATGAAGGCTTCTTGCTCTTCGTTCATATGTGTTGGTTTATTTTATCTTTCTCTTAGTAGATTGCAAATGGGATCCACTTAATAAATAAAATAAATATAAAATATAAAATGGATTTCTTTTTTTATTTTATTTTATTTTTATGGGGAATAAAGAAAAGAATGGATTGCTTAAGGCTACGATGCTTAACGTGTTGTTGGAATGGAAATCTATCTTCTATATCAATTAACATAAAATGACATCATTTACTTCATCTTCCTCTAATAATTGTCAAACAGAATCTAATAATTGTCAAACATATTTTTAAGTGCAATTCATTACATATTATTTCTAATAAATCTACATATTCTTATAAAAATAACAAATTGATATTGTAACTATAACAATGATACTTAATAATCTCCAATCATAGTTGCTCTTCTTGTGATGCTGCTGTTTTTTTGTGGTAATTTTAAGTAGATCCTTCATATTAGAATTCAATTCCCTTACATTATTATTTAGACTAGCTCTTTCATTAATCAACATTTCTGTCTCCATATTGTTCATGTTTCCACAAATACTCCCATACAAACTTTCCACAATATTTACCATCCTGTATAATATTCATATAGTTAATAAATCATTAATCCAATAATTTCGTAACACGAAATAATATATAATTCTATATCTTTACCTTATTATTATAGCATTTCCAATATTTTCTATTTTGATTTCTTTCTAAATGAGATATCTGTAGTTTCATATAACCATCACAAAGAAACTTTTGTTGCCAAGCACTTTCATTTATACTGGATGTTGATATTGAGGTTGTGCAAATGATAATCACAAACCAGTGTCAGTTAATGAACATAAGTCCTATTTCCAAATCCATAAAGTACCAGCTACTTAACATTCATGCTCAAAAAGTTTTCATCAATTCCACCGATTTGATATTTTGAGCATCAAAAAAAAAAAAAAATGGACAATCCACATTATTTGATGTGTATGGACAAAATGGTTTAAGATGTCTATAGGTGTTCTTCTACTGCAAATGATTGATAGGACTTTATTTTTTTTTTTTCCATAATTTTAGGTGAAACAAAAAAAAAGGGGAGGGGGGGGGGGGGGGGGGGGGGAGGAGGGAAAGAAAAGAAGCATGTCATTTTTCTGTATATTGATTATGTAAGCAAACAAATTAACAATTTTACTTCTCAAATATTCTTAATTGATATTATATATATATATATATATATATTTTCTTAAAGAGCCTTGCCCCCTGTATCATTTTTAAAACCACAAAATTACTTTTCTGCATTCATATATTGTAAACAAATTAAAGATCTAAGCAGTATTTACATAGAACATATCTAAGCATATTACAGATCGAAAATATATATATATATATATCTAAGCAGATAAAAAAGTACAGAATGAGAGAGGAAAAGAAGAAACCTGAAAGTGCTAGAGTGCCTGTGGTGAGCTGCTGGGCGGTAAAAAAGGAACTAGAAAGTAGGTGAGCTACTGGGGCTGGTTTAGGGATTTAGCAAGAAAGGAAGAGAGGAACACTACTGGAGCTATTGGACAGCAAAGGAGGAAGAAAACACTGTTTTCTTTTTCTTTTTTTCTTGAAAATGGGTGCTAATGCACTGTTTCATTAAACACAGAAATGGACGTGTTTTGTTCTATTTTTTTCTTTTCTTTTTTTTTTTTCCCCAAAATGAGTGCCAATGCGCTGTTTCATTAGACGGGAAAAGGAAACGGACGTTCAAGTTCTTTGCATGTGGTGCAGACAAGTCCTTTTCATAGCACTTCTGTATATATATATATACATATATTGTCATAATATACATAATACTTGACCATAGATATATATATACTATTATAAGAGGAGAATATTTTGATGAATTATCATTGAAAAAATAATATATACATAATAGTTGATCATATATATATATATATATATATATTATCATAATTTTGAGATTATCTTTTAAATACAACTTAAAATATATATATATATATATATATAAATATATATAAAGGTCATTTTAAGCATTTGTTTCTTTTGTTAACGTGTGTGTATATATATATAAGTACATCTGAAATAATTTTGTGAAAAATATGAAAAAAAAAATGCATTATTTAAAAATATAAATCTCATTATTTGTTACCACATTTTACTCTTATTATTTTATAATGAAATTCCATTTATTGCTGACCATATTTATATATATTATCATAATTTTAAGATTATTTTTTAAATGCAACTAAAAAATATATATATATATACACATAATTACATTTATATAAGTACATCTTAAACATATATATATATATATATATAAATATCTTTTGTTAACATATATATCTATACATATATAAGTACATCTTAAACATTTTTTGAAAAATATTAAGTACATCCATTATTGATCATAAATTTTTTAGTAAGAAAATAAATCTCATTATTAGTTACTGTATTTTAATCTTATTATTTTATAATAAAATTACATTTATTACATATCCATATATGAATATATTTTAGCTTATGAAATTATTATGTGAAATATTTTAATAAAAAATCTTTTATTACATATATATTTTTTTTCCTTATCTTTTAAAATTTTAAAAAAAAACAAAATAAAGAGCTCAATCTCATTATTAATTTATTTATGGTTACATATATTTTAAGGATATCAAATAAGAATATCAATCTTATAATTAAAATCTATTATATTAGAATATTGAAATTTCATTTATTACACACACACACACACACACACACATATATATATATATATATATAAATATGTATTAGTATATGGAATTTTTATATTAAATATATTTAATAAAAATAATATAGTTTATTATATAATAAAATAAATATATTAATCTCATTCTCAATTATTGTATATAAAATCTTGTTATTTACAATAAAATAAACATAAAAACTAATAAAAATATTTATATATAAATTATAATTTTTTTAATGTTTTCTTATAAATATATAAATTTATCTAATCCAATTTAAATATATACATATAATATTTTTTATCATTGTTTTTGTATTTGGTATTTTTTATTATTTACTAAGAATAGGGTATGAATATATATATATATATATATATATATTATCATAATCTTAAGATGACTGAAATGTGTTAATTACTAATTTATAGTCAAATATATTTGATTTATTTAGTAAATAAAATAAAATAAAATATTTTGTTTATTTTAAATTTATTTTAAAATTATTAACATATCTAGATATTGAATGCAATAAATGTTACAATTCCATTATTATAATAATGTATTCTTTTTAAATTATATAATATTATATTATATTATATAATAATAATAATATAATTTTAAAAAGGTAATAGCTGTATTTTTGGATAATGATCTCCAACATTTTCCTATTGGTTCAAATATACTTGATCAAAATATGATCTTCCTAAGCCGTCCATCTAATATAATAATAAAAATATATATTAATTGATAATAAAATAATATCAACTAATTTGTTTTGAAAATAAATCTTATTTTGTTATTTAAAAATTATTGTTTAAGATATTATATTTTTATATCTAAATAAAATATATTTTTATTATTTCCACGTAACCATATTTATATATGTAAAAATATTTAAAATATATTTAATTAAGGAAACTATATATATGTAAATACATTTTATGTATTTGACTTATTTGATAAATAAAATAAAATCAAATATTTTGTTTATTTTAAATTTATTTTAAAACTAGCATTCATCCCGTTCAATGCAGGAAATGTAGAACCATAATAAATGATATAATCATAATAGATTATTTTAAATAAAATCTAAAATAATTAATTATATTTGAAAATTTATTTAAAATATTTTATTGCTAATAAGTATATTTAGATTTTTTTTTTCATTCTATACTATGAAAGTTTGTTAAAAATTACAAATTTATTTTTATATATAGTACTATTCAATTATTAAATTCAAATTCAAAAACTACCTATATAATTTTTTGCATCTAAATAATTTTACATCTATGATGTAACTATAATAGATGATGTTAAATATAATCTATAATAATATATTATATTTAAAATATTTATTTAAAAGTTTTATTGCTAATAAGTATATTTGAATATATATTTTTTTTCAATTTATACTATAAAAATTTATTAAAAATTATAAATTTGACTTCTATATATAATAATATTTAATTATAAAATTCAAATTCAAAAATTACCTATATAATTTTTTCTATCTATGGAATTTTCTTATTTAATTTTTCCATTTATGGAATTTAAATTTAAATTTAAATGTATTTAAATAATATTTTCCAACTATACAATCCAAATTCCAATTCAAATATATTTTTGGATTCTTTGCAAATAATTAATTTTCATATATTAAATACTCATAATATAATTTAATTATTTATTATTATTATTATTATTTATCCTATAAATATATTTTTACCTTATAAAATCAATTATTCATGGAATTCAATTAAAAATTTTTACCTATTTAATTTTGTTTTTCACCTATAAAATTTAAATTCAAATTCAAATGTATTTATATAATTTAATTCAAATCGAAATGTATTTATATAATTCAATTCAAATTCAAATGTATTCATATAATATTTTCCATCTATGATATTAAAATTCAAATTCAAATATATTTTTTGATTCTTTGTAAATAATTAATTTTCTTATGTTAAATCCTTGTGTTTAATTTGATTAGATAAAAAATTCAATTTGAATGAAATAATAATATCCTCTATATCTCTTCCATTATCTAATAAATATATTAATTTAAGGGATCTTTCTTTTTATATATAATTTAAAATCTTTTTGATAAAATAATTATTTTCATTATATTTTATAACTCATTGTTTCTATTTATAATTATTTATACCATATATAGAATATTTTTAACGCAAACAATTATTTTACTTTGTTTTATTTATTTTATTAACATGATTGGATTGGAAAATTTTCATCCAAAGAGTCAACAATGTTAGTCTTTGATATAAAGTTCAATCTGTATTTGTGTCTTATGGTCTTAAATTTGACATTGTTAAATCCAACTATAAAATTTTGCATTAAATAAATTGACCTTCATAAATCAATGGATTGAAACAACGAACCAATAAATACTTTATTATAGTATGAATCCTTCCACCCTATAAATATTTGTTAAAATTTTTAAACCTTAAACAAAAGAATGGATACATAATATTATTATATTATTATATATATAAGATTATATTGTATAATCTATATAATAACAATATGTACAATTATAATAATAGTAATAATAATATATTTTATAGAGTATATTATATACACATGCATGATATTGTATATATTATGTATAATAATAATAATATATATTATATAGTATATTATATACACATGCACGATATTATATATAATATTATATTGTATAATATAAACACATAATAATAATAATAATAATAATAATAATAATATCAATAACATGTAATGAAAATAAAAATAAAAATAAAAAAATTGTCCATCCATTAACACCAGTTCAATGCTACTAATTTCTAATTTATCATTAAAATATGGGACCTTTTAAAGTCTTAGCATACGAACTTTGAATATCCACTGCGTTTTGTTAGCATTGATGTGGTTGATAAAATTGATCTTCCTGGATATATTTTCCAAAATAAAATAAAAGTTTTATTGATAATAAATATATTTGATTTGATGATCGTATTGTTTTTTGCTTACATGCCTTCAGTCTGCATAAACATTTGCGTTTTCTCGTTTTCATCTCTTTCTTATTTATCATCTTGAAAAAGTTGATTGGTAAAGGTGAATCAATAAGCAGCGATTCTTTATCAAAAGCATCTTCTTCTTTTTTAAGAGGTTCTACATCATATCTTGATTCAGAATCATTAATTTCTTCCAAAAATCCATAACATGGCTCACATACATGCTTATGATTAACATGATCATGTTTATAATTCATAAAAAAAAAAAAAAAATTGAGATTAAAGAATAAAAACAAAAAAAAAAAAATTTAAACCCTAAAACATAAATATGAGAGAAATAAAAACTAACAAAATATTGAATATCAAAACTTTAAAAAACCAGGAGGTGTCACTTACTAATTTCTAGCGAAATACGTTTAACCTATTTGGTAAATCAAATCAAATCAAATATTAAATAATAGTACATGCAAAGGAATATTCACTAAATCTTTAATTATATATATGTGGTACATGCACGAGCCTATATCTTTAATTATGGTTGGACAAACCCATAAATATATATTTAGTAAATAATATCAAATCAAATATTTTATTAAAAATTAATTATATATATATATATATATATGTTTGGTTATATCCATAAAAGATAAGATAATAAATGATAAATAATAAATAAAATAAAAATATTTAAACATTATTACCATATATAATTAAATTATATTAAAATTTAATTATATATATATTTATTGTATCCATAAAAGATAAGATAATGAATAATAAGTAATAAATAATAAATAATAAAAACAATAAATAAAATTAAAAAAATATGTTTTTGAAAGAAATTTGGAAGAATGATGTGCTGACACGTGGCGCATATGAATTTTCTTTTATATATTATATAAATTATTATCATATGTCATTTTATCAATTGTTTGATAGTTATTGATAGTTACATCAAAAATTAATTTTATATATATTTGATTATAACCATAAAATGTAAGATAATAAATAAAATAAAAATAAAATAAAGTGTTTTCGAAGAGAATTTGAAAAAAAAAATGCTGATATGTAGTGCATATTTTTTTTCTTTTATGTATTATATAGATTTTCTAAAGAAAATGTTCATTTTATTTATTTATTTTTTTTTTGTGGTAAACTGATTGCATTAAACACACAAAAAGAAGAAAACTGGAAAGGCCATTACAATTTACAAGGTAGGTTAAGCCCCTGCCTCTTGAACATTCAAGCAATAAAATCCAAATCGAACGTTCATTCTTTATGTCATAACAGTAATAGAATAGGAATGGATAAAATGTTTTTGGTAATACATTGGATATAAGCTAATAATTAATAAGTCAGTATTTACCCACCTAAAATATAATCTAATAATTAATAATTAATTGCAAAATCCAACTTTTTCTTAACTTTCTAATTTTTATAATTTTTACATGGATTGATTGGCGTTTTTGTGCTCTCATTGATTAAGAAGAAATGAATTTATGATATATGAAAAACGTTTTTTTTTTTTTTAAGTAACACATTCAATTTAAAATACTTTATTAACCCAGTATAGTTAATAATAACAATAATTAAAAGTAAAGAACCCTTTCCAATTCTCACCTACCAACCTTGAAAAGGATGCCTATTAATGTATAACATACGGCAGTGCTTTTATAGTTTGGATAAGCTTTAACATTTTTGATATAAAAATAATTTTTCCCATTAAATTACAAGGATTTTGATTACATAATAATATTTCATGCAGTAACTTGGAAATAATAATATCAGTAACATTTCAAATTTTGTTTCTGACTAATCCCACACATTTTCTCTTCAACTTATTTTAACTATTATGATAAAATTGTCCTAGTCAATACCAGGTTTAACATAATCCACCTCATCAACTATCATATTTTTATTAGTGTATATATATGAAGGAAAACTTCAATGCATTGGGTCTTTACTCTCCTGCTCACATATAAGTTGGATACCACACCATATATATGTGAGAGAAAGGTTAATAGTTGGGTCTTTACGCTTCTGCTCACATATAAGTTGGATACCACACCCTATATTTGTGAGAGAAAGGTTATATACAACTAATGCCTTGAAGTTTTCTTGGTATGTACGCTCAATTTTCAGTTCACCTTTAACTCCTACAGAAAGTTTTTACTCGCTAAGAGATTCTTTAAAAATAAAAAATATTTTTTGTATAATAAAGAATATTTTTATGTTTAAAAGTTAAATTTTAAAATCTCTTTTAACAAATTTTTTATATCAGATTCTTTATTTTTATTTTTTTAATAAATATTTATTGTTATGTTTTTTTTCTCTTTCTTTTTGGTTTTTTATCATAATTCCCTCTTAATTATTTTATTATTTCCTTCCATTTTTTTTCATAAATCCAATCAAATCATTAAATGCATTAACATAATGGTTTTGGAATTTGGTAATCATTTAATAATGAAAACTATTTTTGGCTTTCAAATTTGAAGAGCCAACCACTATTTTAAAATTAAAATACCGAGTGGGTTAGAAGTTGTTTTTATATATTGATTCTTCAAAATAAAAATATAAAGAATTTTTTGGGATGCTCTTAAAGATATAATGCCATGACCACCAAATTTATTGATCAATTTTTATTTATTTATTTAGTTTTTTTGAAAATGATCAAATTTTGTTTACCAAATAATAATAGAAGTATTATTAGGTTCCCTTTCTACAAATTTAGGAATACATTTTTTATCCATCACTAATAAACTTCCACATGGTTTGATTAATAAAATTTGGTGTATAAATTCGATATCAATTTGTTTCTTTGAACTAATTAAACCCTTTGAAATCCACATTAGTTGATAAGAAATCTCCTCCAAAACTAAAGTAAAACCTCAAAAAACCTTAATTTCATGTCGTAAAAGAAGTATTATAATTTGTTTATATGAAAAAAAAAAAAAGAAAAAAAAAAGGCTTCAGGGAGTTTGTAGTTCATATTGAGTTTGATCTTATTATTATATGCAAGAAAAAGTTTTACAGCAGCGATTAATACTTTAGTAGTCAAAAAATGAAAGTTAAAAATGTTTATAATCCTCTTATTTTCCTCAGTAGAATAAGCCCAAAATAAACTTTAACAATTTTGTTAATAACGTTTCATTCAAAAATAAAAATTGTTGGAGTTGTCAGAAAACAAAATTCAAAGAAAACCCAAATGGATCAGAATTCTGTGTTTGAAAGAGAGGAAAGAGAAAAGAAAAAATGCAAAAGAGGAAGAGAGAAAGTAAAAGACGAAACGGACCTCTAAGAGATCTGAAATATAAAAACAAAACGTGTTTCAAGTCTTTGAGAGAGACAGCGAGAACTCAAAAGAGAGTGAGAATGAGAGCTGTTTTTAAATAATTTACAATAATTTTTCTTTTTCATTCTCAATTTCTCAATAAAAAATGTGAGTGGTTTATTAATGGAATCAATGTTAATTGACATGAAAGATTGTTATGTGAATAGTAAGTAAATAAATAAATAAATAGAATTAATAAAAATTAAAGGAAAATGAAGAAAAAAAGGTGAATATTAATTAAAAAAATTAAAAGAAAAAGGAAAAAACAAAGTGGGTATTTTTGTGAAGTTGTTAATATAACATAACACAATACGAAATTGCATAATATGCCTATATGATCTTATCGGATTTATATTAATAATGTTGGATTTATAACATTCATAACATTATCAACACAATAAGACATATAACAGTTTTATTAAAAAAATAAAATTAAAAATAAAAAAATAAAAAACAGTTAAACACAAGAACAACATATTAACATGTTAAAAATATTATTTTAATAATATAAATTTATATTTATTAATAATTTATTATATTTGTTGATAATATTCAATATTTTTTTTATATGTAATATTTTAATTTATCTATTTAATATTAAAATTTATAAATATAATTATTATTTTTATACCACAAAATATTGATATGGATAATTTAATATGATTAATGTTGTCTTGTAATTAACGAGAGATTACATTTGATTTTTAAAATTTTTGTTTTAACAGTGAATATATCTTTTCTTTTTTTTCATATTTGTCTTAATATAATAACAGCAAAGATAATGAATGTGACTTTCTTATATAATAATTAATCAAAAAAAAAATGATAGTGATAATGGACATTTCATTTTTCTTTTCCTCATTCTAATGATTTAAACTTTAAACCCCATTATATAATTGACGTCATTTTATTATTTTTGAAGCTTATAAAAGTCTCATTCATCGATAAGCGTCTTTAGATTCTGTCCACTGATCAATCAATTATATCATTGAAGAACTCCTTTTTTTTTTTTGGTTTGGTAAATAATATTAATGAGGAAGTTGAATATGCTGAAGTAATCTTTTAATAAAGTAATGACTTTTTTTTTTTTTTTTTTTGGGGACAAAATGAAGTAATGATTTTTTTAGAATCCGTTGAGAATACGGAAAAACGTTTCAAGTGTTAAAAAGTGTGACTTCAATTTTAATTATATTAATTTTTATACTAAAATTTAAAAAATAATTTTTTTAATAGTAATTATTTAAACAGTTATATGGATATAGATATAGATTCCACCAATAATTATTCAGTTTTAATTATATTAATTTTTATATTAAAATTTTAAAAATAAATTATTTTATAATAATTATTTAAATTATCATGCCATAAAAAATAATTAGTTGTTTCAATGATATATCCATTTGGGTTTTAAATTTAAATTTAATTAGTAATTAATTATAAATGGATTGATGTAGTACTTACATACAAGCATACCTAATAACGACTAAATTAAAAATTCTATATAGGGAAATTATCCCATTTATATAAAGATTTTCATGTTATGACTATTATAATAGTTTTTATCAAAACATTCTTGATCAGCTTTTAAATTCTTTTAAAAATTAAGATTTTATGATATATAAAATATATATATATATATATTAGTTTTTCAAAAGTTATGATTTTTTTTTCAGCTTTTGGTATTTGATGGCAATTTCTCCTAAAGTTAAGTCCATAATATGGAGGAGGACAAATGCGTTTAATAGCAAATATATATATATATATATATATATATATATATCTATATAGATATCAATAATATTTATGATTTAATTAAACCAATAATACTTATAGATTTGACCATTAAATAAAATAATAATTAATATTTGAATATAAATTTAAAATCGTTGATAAGATATAGCAACTCTTAATATTTACCATGTAAAAATCTTGCTGGACTACAGAATCATATTATTTATATATATATATATATATATATATAGATATAAAGCTTTGATCCATATTGCAAATGTTAAAATTTCTATTTACCTAACTAGGACTTTAATATTAACTCAACTAACATTTAGTAGTTGTTACATCAACATGTTACAACCTTATATGGAGGGCATATTCCCAATAGGACAACTACATCAACACGTTACAACCTTATATGGAGGACACATTCCCAATAGGACAACTCTCTCTCTCTTCCTCTCTCTGTCTCCCTTCGTCACTCTATATGTAAATTTTATTATTTTATAATAAGCATGAGTGTTAAACTTAGTCCAAAAAAACAAAAAACTTGGTCATGAGTTGCCATTTCTTTCCATTTTATAGAAGACCTGTTAATTTTTAATAGCTCAATTGATTGAAGACTTATAAAAAAGAAGAAAAATATTTGGTTTTTTCAATGCATGACCAATTATTTTTCCCAATAAATTCACATAAAAATTAAGATTTGGAATACATTTATGTCCAAATTGTATACAATAATTTTACAAATACTAAAATATTCACCAAATTTAGTTTTCAAATATTGACATTATTCATATAATCTAAATATACAAAAATGAATCGTTTGTTAGGTTTTGCAAAATAAAAATCTAATTGAGAATAATCAAACAACAAAGAAATAGTGCAAGAAAGAAGAATAGTGATGCAGATGTCAGGACCCGTCCAGAATCCCTTCCCAAAATCCTAGAGAAATCTTGATCCTAGAGAGACCCTACCGAACTCTTCTATGGAAAATCCGGCAGCATCTCCTATAAGGGTAAAACATGTCCAAAATTTACTTGCACAAAAATGCACTCCTATATACTACTACCTTATCTCTCCCACCTTACTACAAATGAATTCCACAAATGGCAGCACTTCGATAACAAATTAGATATAAAATATATATATACAACGGAAAAAATTTACTAAGTAAGCAACCAAAATATACCATCATAGGTTCATGATCGCCCACACCACCCACTTAGTGCTACAAATCTCAAATACATTTCACATCGTTTTAAAAATATACCAATATGTAATATAGAAAGAAAGATAAATTAACCGATCAACAATAATAATAATACCAACCATTTAATGCTAATAATGATATTAATATAACTCGTCCGAGGCTATCAACAGTCATCCCATATGCCCAAAAGCTATCATATAACCACACCTGTCCAAGGGCTGTCATACTCGCCCAATGGCTGTCACTTGCCCAAGAACTATCATACTTGCCCGATGGCCATATTTCTCACTCATTGGTTGTGATATTTGTTCAACGCTACAGTACAAAAATCACGATAATAATAATAAAAGAAAAATAAATAATGACAATAATAAAAAAATAATAATAATAATAATCATAATGATGATGATAATATTAGTAATAATGAAAATAATTGTAAACATAATTCTGATAAATAATAGTTGTAATATTAATAACAAGAATAATATTAATAATAGTAATGACAATAAAAGCAATTAAATATAATGCTAGAAAATCAAATTGTAAATAGATAGAGTAATATGAGATCAAATAATAATTTAAAATTCAAAAAATATTATCAAATATACACTTGTATCAGGGGTACAAACGATACTCTCTAACATGTTGCGCAATCCATGATTTCAGCTGTCGCCAGTACCCTGCTAACAATACAGTCCGGGATAGTTGCCTAGATTGGCCATCCAATCCACTGGACTCGTAGGCAACATAGTGACGAGGCTAGCTCTTCATGGACCACATCGGATCGCTGTCCCTGTACAGTGTGATATATACAAATATAACATATATATATATATATATATATACAAAAGATACTTGATGCACATACTATATACTAGTGGTGTCCTACGGTACCCAGCGTCCCAAAGCACCGTCTGACGAGGAGGTTAAAGAGAGACACCGGCATACAATCGTGTGGCGTCCCACAGCGCCACTGCTTAAATTGTCATCCTGGCTATGGAGGGGGGTGGCTATGGCCAATATCAAACTTGTCTGCCATCGGTCTGATAGCAACTCACGGGAGACATTACAATCTGCGCGCTAATCATATTCACATCCATCTGCATGCTAATCACATCCACAACTACAGAACATCATTACGTGTATGGTGCATCTAAAAACTATAAATTTTTTTATAGTATTATTAAAATAATAAGTTTCGATAAAATAAGATAAAATCATATGTATGAATAATTAATTAATTATATTTTTTGGAAATACTAAATTTTAAATAAATATTTTTCTTCATATCCATAAAATCAATTTTCACCAAAACAATATAAAAATTCTTTCATAATTTAAATTACATAATATATTTTTGTTATCACGGTAATTTAACACAATCAATTCCTTAATTTTCAGATCAATTCACAACAAATATCATTTAATCCACATATAATTTCACAACTTCACATATATAAGTATACAAAAATATATTCTAACAGATACCATAATCTCACAATAAAATTAACAATAATTTAATAATAATTTAATAACACCTTCAAAATTAACAGCTTCCCAATTTCAGAAATATTAATTCAACCCATATTTATGCAATTCAACACAATTTAACATCTTCAATATAAATAACAATTATTTAAATATTAAACAGTATATCTTTCATACTACCATATTAAAATAATAATATTTAATCCAAAAATGGCATCTTTCAAAATACTCAATCATAATTCACAAATAAAGTACCTATAAGAAGGTAAAGAGATGAGAAATACGTTACCGACTTCCGTTGGGCTCAAATACACCGGCGGTTACCAAAAAATGGATGGAAAGATTTGGTCAAAGTTCAACTTCTTATATCTCTCAAACAACAAGGAATTGAGCTGAATGGATCTCAAAATTGAGCTCAGAGGGCCAGAAAATAGTAGAAAGGAGTATCAATTTGGCCGGGTGATGGCTGGATCACTGGAAAACCAACTTACCATCGCTGACGATGGAGGCCCGATCCGAGTGCGTTAGGCGACGTTCAGCCTTGTCCTTCCGGTTACCGGCCAGGTTTTCCATCGACTTTCTATTTGTCCAGCGCGTGTCGTCGTCCGATGGCCAAAAGAAATGCAGCAAGGAGAGACCGACGGGAGGAAGAAGAAGGAAGAAGGAAGAAGAAAGAAGAAGAAGAAAAAAAGAAGAAGAGAGAAGGACAGGCCCCGTGGTGTTTTCCCACGTGGGGAAAGAAAGAAAAAGAAAAAGAAAAAAAAAGAATTAGAAATAAATAAATAAATAATATTAAAATAATAAAATTTTATCATAATAATATAATATATAAAAAAATAACAAAAATAATATAATATAATATAAGATTTACTTGTGGCTGACAAGTGGCATTTTCTCATTGTAACACACGGCATCATTAACTAAATTACACATGGCATATACTGTTCATATGTTTAAAAATAATATTAAAATAATACGATATTTGAAAAATTTTACAGGTCTATAACTTTAAAACCACATGTCTGAATCAGACATGTCGTTAGTTTAAAAACTCGTATCGACAAGTACTTCACAACCATATATGAGTCAAAATTCAATTTCATAAAAATAAAAAGTCAACTCCGGCACCCTCGGACAGTTCGGACATCAACTTGTTTTGCTCATAACTTTCAAACCGTAGCTCCGTTTTCGATGTACTACTAGTCTACGGACTCGTGTCGATGCGTACTTCATAATGGTTCCTCGATCAACCTAGAATTCTTACCGAATCAAAAAGTCAAAGTTTGACCCTTCTCGGTCAACGACGGTCAAACCCAGTCAACCCTGGTCAACATGAGAAAATTCCAGCATACTTTGAGATGGGGTGTTACACAAAGATTTAACGTATTTTGACGATGTGCCTACAACCACAGGAGAAGGTAGAATCTGTAATCCACTATCAAAGAGAACGGTACAAAATTGATGGAGAAATCAACTCTCAGAAAACCCTAAACCTTAATACACCTAGTCTCTCAAATCTCACAATGCAACAAGATACCCTAGCAACTGATATATATGGATATTTATATGAAAACAAAATTAGACTAGAAACAGGTCCAAATAAAGATTTTTAGTTATTATTATTTTTAACAAATCTCCATCTTTACTTAAAAATCTTGCACCTAGGGACTATATAAAAAACAGCAATACTTCTCCAAAATAAGCCCCAAAGGGCAATCTCGACCCTCCAAGTAATCAATCAAGTCCAAGCAATGCCTGAACTTACTAACTGAAAAAGACTCGTCATCACGTCTGAAGCATTGTCAATAGTAGATACTTTTTGAACACCAATATCACCTTCCTCAAATACATCTCTTACAAAGTGATATCTTACATCAATGTGCTTCGTCCTCTCATGATACATCTGGTCCTTAGTGAGATAGATAGCACTCTGACTATCACAATTGATTATGGTAATCTCCTGGTCAAAATTCAACTCACTTATCAATCCCTTCAACCAAATAGCTTCTTTCACCACTTCAGCTATGGCCATATACTCAGCTTCTATGGTTAATAGTGCAATTGTTGTTTGCAAAACGGACTTTCAACTAATATATGTATATCCAAGAGTAAACATATGAACAATATTCTTGTCAAGGTCCCCAGCAAAATCAGCATCAACATATCTAATCACACCCTTCTTACTTTTGCCAAACTCTAAACAAGTGTCAGTAGTACCTCTCAAGTACCTTAGAATCCACTTGATAGCTTGCCAATGCTGTTTGCCAAGATTAGCCATATAATAGCTACCAACATTAAAAGCACGTGCAATGTCAAGATGGGTACACACCATAGCATACATCAAACTACCAATAGAGCTAGAGTAAGGAACATGTGACATATACTTAACATCTCTATCAACCAATGGAGTACTTATAAGTTTAGCATTCTTCATCCCAAAACGCTCCAATACTTTCTCAACAAAAGATCTTTGAGTTAAGAAAAGTTTATCTGCAGATCTATCTCTCTCAATCTCCGTACCAAGAATCTTTTTCGCCGCTCCCAAATCATTCATCTCAAATTCACCACTTAACTCTACTTTCAATATGTTGATATTGGATTTCTTCTTTGCCACTATCAGCATGTCATCAACGTAAAGCAACAAATAGACAAATGAACCATCCTCCAACTTCCTAAAATACACACAGCTATCATATTAACTCCTAGAATAGCTGTTGCTAACCATAAACCCATCGAACCACTTATACAATTGACGAGGGGATTGCTTCAGATTATACAAAGACCTTTTCAACAAGCACATATGGTCCTCTTTTCCTTCATCCTCGAAACCTTTGGGCTACTGCATATAAATGGTCTCCTCAAGCTCACCATGCAAGAACGCAGTCTTCACATCTAGTTGCTCCAACTCCAACTCATGCATAGCAATTAGCGCTAACAAGGCACGAATAGAAGTATGTTTAACAATAGGGGAAAATATATCATTAAAATCAACTCCCTGTAATTGTGAATACCCCTTTGCTACTAGACGTGCCTGGTACCTCGCATCTTCAACACTAGGAACCTTCTTTCCTCTTGTAAACCCACTTGCATCCCATAATCTTTTTACCCTCTAGAGGTAACACCAACTCTAAGGTGTGGTTTTTATGAAGTGACTCCACCTCTTCCTACATAGCAATTAACCACTTTGCCGAATCCTCACATGAAATAGCTTCATAATAGGTGTAAGGATCACTGGGACTCTCAATTTCCTATGCAGCAATATAAGTAAAAGTAACATAGTCAGCTAAACTAAAGGGCTTTTTGATCTCCCTGCGAGGTCTATCCTTGGCAATTGAATGCCCTTGCACCTCCTCAACTCTCTCCTCTTCCACAGGAGTGGGTGTCTCAACTAGGCCTGAAACTGAACTATTCTGTGAAGTACTTGCTTCCTCTACCTTAAACTCCATTTGCTTTGGCACATTGTCTGAAACAACGGACTCCTTCTTCGGATGCAACATGGTCATCTCATCAAACACAACATCCCTGCTAATCACAATCTTAGATGACTTTGGATTAGGAAGCCAAACTCTATATCCTGTTACACGCTATAGGTAACTAAGAAATATGCCCTTCTTCAACCTAGGCTCAAGCTTACCTTCATTAACATGAGCATAGGCAGGGCATTCAAACATCTTTAAATCTAAATAATTAGTAGATTTTCCAAACCATACCTCTTCAGGAGTCTTGCAGTCAGTTGACGCTGATGGAGAATGATTCACTAAATAGCAAGTTGTAGCAACTGTTTCAGCCTAGAAGTCCTGTGCCAACCCCGAATTTGACAACATGCATTGAACTTTCTTTATAAAAGTTCTGTTCATGTGCTCAGCCACGCCATTTTGCTGTGGAGTGCCTCTGACTATGAGATATCTAACAATCCCCTCATTTCTACAAAACTCATTGAAAACTCCGTCACAGAACTCTAATCCATTATCCGTACGAAGGCGTTTCACCTTTTTCCCAGTCTGCTTCTCTACCAAAGCTTTCCATTGCTTGAAGGTAGCAAACACGTCATTCTTGTGGTTCAGAAAATATATTCAAACCTTCCTAGAGAAATAATCAATGAAAGTCAACATATATTTGTCACCACCCTTAAAAGTAGTACACGCGACTCCCCAAAGATCCAAATGAATGTAATCGAGAGTACCCTTGATTTTGTGAATTTTAGTACTAAAGCTAACTCTCTTCTGCTTCCCAAACACACGGTGCTCACAAAAATCCAACTTTGAGATACTCTTATCACCAAGCAAATTCCGTTTGCTCAATATCACCAAACCCTTCTCACTCATATGACCCGCAGATGCCACAAATGAGTGACATCTGAATCTGACATGGACATTGAAACTGCAGCCGACCATAGAACCTTGTAGCCTATATAATGTACCAACCAGGCTAGCTTTCATCACTACCAAAGCACCCTTCAAAACCCTCAAAACTCCACCTCCATCAAAAAAGGAACAACTAGATTTATACAATGCAGACAAAGAAATTAAATTCTTGGACATATCTGGAATGTGACGTACCTCAGATAGTGTTCTGATAATTCCATCTTGCATCTTCACCCTAACAGTTCCAATGCCAACAACGCTACAAGGATAATCATCTCCCATCAGCATAACACCTTTATCCATAGGAGTATAAGAAGAGAACCAATCTATGTGGAGATAGATGTGACACGAACAAGCTGAATCCAAAATCCATCCCTGCTTGCATGAACTATCCTCAATCACCGAATAGACATCTTCATCTTCAATTTCCTCATGTGCAACACTAGTTTCGGCAAGTTCCTTACTCTTTTCATTATTTTTGCTCTGAAGCTTACAACAATCAAATTTGATGTATCCCTTTCTCTAATAGTGATGACGAGTAAGATTTCTAAATCTCAACTTCGATCTCAACCGGCTACCACCATTTATTATTATTATTATTATTCTGATCTCTAGATGATCTTCTACCTCTAACAACCAAACCCTCCGAAACTCCCAAAGAACTACTAGTCAACTCCTTATCAAACAACTTAGAATACAAAAAAGTTGTTACATCCTCCAATTTTAGGGTTTTATTACTGTAAATCAAAATCTCCTTAAAATTTTTATATGATGGAGGTAAGGAACGGAGTAACATTAGGGCTTGATCTTCATCATCATATTTAATGTCCATGTTTGCCAGATCCAACAAAATAGTAAAAAATTCATCTATGTGAGTCTTAATAAATGTACCTTCAGCCATCAAAAGGGTGTATAGACGGTGCTTCGCAATAAGTTTCTTAGTGAGATTCTTTGTAATATATAGAGATCCCTACTTGTCCCATAAGTCCTTTGTTGTCTTCTAATCAAAGACCTCCCTTAAAACTTCATTAGACAAGCATAACTGGATTGTGGATAGGGCAAGCTCATCAACCTCGGCTTTCTTTTCGGTGTCCCGCGAAGATAGTATCTGATCTTTACCAACCAACGCCTTGTGCAAACTGTTTTGTGTCGAAATCGCCTTCATCTTGACTTGCCACACGGAGAAACTCATGTTGCACTCAAACTTCTCGATGTCAAGCTTTGTTGTCTCCATGATAGAAATTCCCAAACAGATCAGTATGGCTCTAATACCCGTATGTTAGGTTTTTTGGAACAAAAATTTAATCAAGAATAATCAAGCAAGAAAGAAATAATGCAAGAAAGAAAAATAGTGACACTAAGATTTAATGTAGTTCGGCAATGTGCCTATGTCCACAACAGAAGGTAGAACTAGAATCTACTATCAAAGATAACGGTATAAGATTGGTGGAGAAATCAACTCTCTGAAAACCCTAAAACCCTATACACCCAGTTTCTCAAATCTCACAATGTGGCAGAATACCCTAGCAACTGATATACATGGTATTTATATGAGAAAACAAAATTGGGCTAGAAACGGACCCAATAAAGATTTTGAGTTATTATTATTTTTAACATCTTTGAATGGATAAGTGAATTATAAAAATAAATAAATTAAATATTATCACATCATCTATTAAATAAATTTGATGAACATTTTGATAATTCAAGTATTATTGAATTTTGTAATATATTTTAGAGATGGCTTCGTAAATAATTTGGAATATAAGCCTTTACAAAATGAAATTTGCAGTTCAATGTACTGTCATTTTTTTTTTTATTATTATTATTATTATTATTTTTTAATGAAAGTCCTGTGTCACTTGTTGAATGCATTGAATAATATATCCAACTGTTCCATCCTTTGTTTTCTGTTTTTTTTTTTTTTTTTTTCTCAGAACGTATATCAAATTAGCAAAGGTCTAATACAGACTCATAATATAGTATTAAATTTCAAACTGACATTGTAACTTAAAGCTACTCCATTAAAATAAAAATATTATTTACTACAAGAGATAATCATCATTAGTAAAATCGATAGATGAGATGGCAATTTGATTGGGAGACTGTTATAGGTTTACTTTAAAAGAATTGGTAAATGTCCAAAGCATGATGGCAGGAGTTCTGCTTCTTCTATACAACAAATTTGGGCTCCTCTTAAAGGTGGAATCATGCATCTTAATGTGGATGCAGCTGTCTCTTATAGTAGCAGTGCGGCTGGCATTGTGGCTCAAGGAAAATAGATGGATTGTGGAATTTTAAACTTAAAATATTGGATTCTATGGTAGATGAATCTTTCACACTATCTAAAGCTTTCGAAATAGCAAGAAGGGATGTAATAGAATTGTTTTGTGAATGTGAAGCACAATCTGTTGTTAAATCTTTATGTGAAATTATAGTTGTAGAAATTGGGAATATGAAGGAATTATAGAGTACATTAGAAATATTTCCCATTTGTTTGAGTTTTATATATTCTCTTGGATTCCTAGATCACCTAATATTGTCGTTTATGAGCTATGTAAATGAGATTTGAAAGATGAGGTCGTATTTCTTGTTTCAATCTCCCTTGTACATTATGAAAGCTTTTTTGTCGTGAATGGAGTGTGTTATCAGATTGTTGTTTGTAATTATCTACTGTATTTGGGATCAATAATGATTTTGCGAGCAAGACTTAGATCTCCTAGCTATAAAACAACATTGTCCCATCACAAAATGCTTTTTAGCACCCCTTTCAGGTGATTAATTTTGCACAACCTTGCATCATCTTCTTTTTCTTCTTCTTCTTTTATTTATTTATTTTTATTAGTTTTTATTTTTTATTTATTTTGGGATAATAATGGGCTACACATCCCAAATCTAAAAAACACCTATACAAGAACATTTCTGAGGAGCAAACGCCTACACAGTCAGCAAGCATCAAAAAGAGCTTTTTCAAAAATAAAGCACTCCTACATTTCAAACAATAATTAGCGAGAAACCCAACTTGTTGCCTTGCATGTCTCTTGTGATAACAAGATCTCACAGTAAATAAACCCCTTCTTTTTTTATCCCAGGCCAAGCAAGTTCTGTCTTCAATTCTTCTACTGCTAAAAGGAACGTTTTCCAAGATTTTGTTTGCAACATCATGCAGAAGCATACCAAACTCACCCCATTAACAAGTCCTTCCTCTGTAAGTATGCTCATGATAATCCCATCCTTACCAAATTCTAGGCTCAATCAGGCTTTTTTTTTTTTTTTTGACCGCACCAAAAAATAAATAAATAATAAATAATGAAAAAATGAAGTTTTTGTTTAATATCTCAACAAACCAATTTAGTAAATCTCTGTCAAAAGAAATGTTTTGATAATATCCAAGTATTTTCCCTACAAACAGCTTCTCTTTGTCTCTCTTTTCTTCATATATATATATATATATATATATATATGTATATATATATATATATATATATATACACCAAGCGAAATCTACCAATGAATGTGACAAGCTCAGGTATTAAGCCAAACCTAACCAATGAATGCATCAAACTTGATGTCTAGATAAAAGCATTCCAAAGTGAAAAACTCAAATTTGACAATGAGCTACAGTGCCTGAGCTTGTTAAATGGTGTTATGCTCTAGTTATCCCCAAGAACAGAACTATACAAGAATAGTAAATAATTTTACAACTAGAGAAAATTTGTTCGCATCAAGCTCAGCAGCCTGCTAAGACAGAATTATCACCATAACATGGCATGTGTATGCATCTGATAATAAATAGAAGATGCCAAATTTTGATTAAAGTAAGTTTTCTGTATCTATAGAAGGAAGCATCGTTTCTAATTGTATGTATTCCTATATTCATGCTTTGCAGCAACCAAATGATAAATGTATCATTGCGGAGCAATCCATGCATAGAGGAGGTTTTGAAGGTTGGAAAGGTAGGCATTAATAAGGAAGCCAGCAATTATGCTTTAAATCCCATCTAACAACAGCCCAATGGATCATCACTCACAATAGAACTTTGGTGCTACTTGATACAATCTCCTTCCTCTCTCCACCACCAGTAAATCCATACACAGAAATGATTCAAGATCAGATTTATTAATTATTATATATATAGGAAAACCAAAAATAACCAACACACCAGACTAAAGAAATCCTGTTGAACACAGCAATTCTCAACCATTTCTCTAACAACAAAATTCCTTTTGCATTGCAAACATTTGTGTGAAATTTCAACAAAGAAAGATGTTATAACGAAGACTCAATCACATTTAAGAACTGACTTAACACACTACCACATCTATGATAAATGTGCTAATGCAGGACATGACTAATCAACCAGTACAAAGTCGGACAACTAGTACTTATAATTCATAGAGTTGCCTCAAGTTGTTTGAACTTCAGCCGTAGGAGCATTTTCTGTTGGTATAGTAACACTTGGTTCACTTACGGGCAATTTATTTGAGTTTGGAATGTACCTCCAACATCGTTTATGAACTCCACTTATTTTCTTGGGAGCATCTGCAGCTGGCAAGCCTGCATGAAAATTCAAATCCCTTCATTTAACTTTTTCTTGTATAGGTAGAACAAACTTAAAATGGAGCAAGATAACTTGAGAATTAGTAAATGTCATTTCATAGTTATTAACTTCTTAGTTTCAAATCATAATTTTAGTGCACAAAAACTCTGCATTTAAGGGTATCATAATTGAATCGAATCACATATACAGGTCATTGAAATCTCATATTTCTTCAAACTAAATATACAACAAACAAATAAAGCATCAAGACTCATGCAGCTGTTCTCACTTATGAGGTAATGATATAGTTCAGGTTAAAAAGAGAACAGCATTCAATGCCTTTTCATAAGAAAGCACCAATGATTAGATTTAGAATGAACTTCCTAGGTTGTAAAGGGTATGACCAGGAAGGTTTTTTCTGTATCTTTACACACATACCAACATTGATCTATTACGTGAAGCAACTTAAGCCAGTTTACATTATACTTAACTAAGCTCCGTCCCATCCAAACAAAATGTAAATGGTTACAACCATCCCATTTCACAACCCTCCTCTGTTACCTTCACTGTTGAATGAACTTTTCAGTTAAACACCTTATCTAGGGGCGTTCATTGGTTGGTTCCGGTCGGTTTCAGTCAGTTCCGACTGATGAACAAATTTGATTGGGTTGTGGTTCCGGTCGGTTTCAGTCAGTTCCGACTGATGAACAAATTTGATTGGATTGTCGGTTAAATAGCCAACTATCATTTTTAAGGTTTTAACAACCAACTGAAGCCGACCAAATATTGGTTGGTCAGTTGTCGGTTGGGTTCGGTTTTTGTATTGTAATATGAGATAACAGAACCATGAGAGAAAAAACGATGAAACCTCTATTCTAGGATGAGATTAGAGTTTTAAGGATGACGATTTCTGCATCAAATTGTTCAAGACAGAGCCCACAAACTCAAACCTGTTGAAGAATTTCAAGAATCGCACAGAAAACAAACTAAGATCTGTTAAAGTCTAGTTAGCCCTCAACCCATCGAAAGAAACGCAAAGCGATTCTAGATTTTTTCCCGATCGAGCCAAGGATTAGTATAAACAAGTCAGGATCAACAACTTCTCGATATTGATCAGAAACCTAGGTATTATTGCAAAAAGCCCACGGCTTTTTCTCTATAATAGGTCTTTGAGATTGTGGCTATGCTAGAACTTGAAGAGCAGTATGGAAGAAAGAAGAGAGGAGAAAGTCAGCTTCAAAAGCTCTCTGTCTCTCGTTCTGAAACTCACTATCTCTGCCTCTCTTTCTCTGTGTCTCCAGTGAATCTTGCAGTGGAACCTAGGGCAGAACAGAGAAGAAACAGTGGTATGTTCGATCGGTTTCAGTGACCATCGGTTTTGCAAGATGGGAAACAGCGACAGACACCTTCTCACCGGTGCCAGTTGACCAACCAACCGCCGGTCAGTCACTGGAAAATTTCAGTCGGTGTGGTTCGGTCGGCAGGTTTTTTCGGTTGTCCAGTTTTTATGCACAAGCCTAACCTTATCTATTTAAAGTCATAAAATGTTAACCTTATAAGTCATTCAAGCATCTTTTCTAGCCTGTAAAACAGAAAAAAGGAGAGGAAAAAAAATTAATACAATAGCAGAGACCACCATTCCACTGTCAATTCGGACAATTTTGCTCTGCTTTACCTCTAAAATAGAGATAATCCTACCGCTCATGAAATTTTGAGTTTCCTAATTGCTTCTGAATTTTCTAAATTTCATCATACGTGGTGAATATTCCATATCACAGTGTAGATGCAAACACAAGAACATGAGTCGTGATATACCCATTCTTTGAAACTCCCCAGTAATTCTTAGCACCATAAACAATTAAATTAAATAATTACTTACCATTTGCTGCCTTTGCAGATACCACACAGCAGATCACCAGAACATATAATTATTGCATTGACCATTGAAATAAATAAAAAAAGTTATGTAGAAACATTCAGCACTGATTCTGTAATGATAAAATCTCTATGGTGGATGACCATTAACCAGAATATATAATGATTATACAGATTATTGAGATATTGAAATAAAAAAGTTATGTAGAAAATATCATGCACTGATTCTGCAATGGTAAACTCTTTATGAGCACTCAGTCAACTAATTGTGATTCGATGTTTAGAACAAATTACAATGACTGTTATTAGCTATCACAACTTACAAGCTTTACTCTCCAATGCTTCAATTGCATAACATATATTGGAATATGATTAGGTGGGATGAAATGAAAACGCAAAGTTGTAAAAGTGCAGAGGAACTCATTTAAGTTTCAAACATTTTTCCACTCTATCTATTTGTTAAAAAAGCAACTATGACGAAGACTATCACTTCCACTTTAGTTTGTATGATACTCTTCTCTGTTCCTTGAAAAGAAATTACTCATTTGGTGTCAACAAAAGGTAGTGATGCAAACCAAAGCCTTACATTCATTGACAGTGCTAATATCATAAGACAAAAATTAAATAAACAAGTACAGAAGGAAAACAAAACAATTTTCACTCACCACCCTTGTGAACGACGCCCCATGCCTTGCCGTGTTTACCATCCTGCATCAAATCAAACCAATAAGCTCAAACCCCCAAGATAACTAACCCAGTGGGTCTAGACAAAAGCTCAAACACCCAATATGTTTTTTTATTATTTTTTTATTCTCTTATTTTGCATTTTCTTGAGCAGCGAACACAATGAAAAACGTAAAACATCTCAGTGATAAAAAAGAGATAAAAGAAACCTTGTAGAGATTGATCTTAGTGATCTGATAAGAGACCCCAACCCAGTGGGTCTTGGCCATGTGGTAACCAATTCCCCAGTTGGGCAAAAATTGAGCCACCTCAAAGAGATTCTTCTTCTTTTTTCGCTTGGGTTTCTTTGAATCAGAAGATGAAGCACTGGGGTTTTGGGAAGAGAGTGAAGCCGGTGTGGTGGTGAAGCTTCTGAGCAAATTCGAAGAGATTCTGAAGAGGTTTATAGAAGCTGCTCGGTTTGTGAGGCTAGTTGCCATTTTCAACTCCCACTTTCGCTATATTGGCTTTCTCTGATATACAGCCTCTTTTATGAATTTTCATTTAATATATATATATATATATATATAGATTATAAGGTTCACAATTACAACCATGGACACTTTAAAATAAAAAATTAATATAACAAACCAGATAATACCCATAAGATATTCAAATTAATTGAAATGGGGGGAAAAAATTAATAACATAAATTCGGAGAAAATAATATGTAACAAAAAAATTCCTAACCAAATAAAATCAGAAATTCAAAGGAGAAATACACACATATATATATATATATACACACATATATATAACCATTAGTCACCCCCAACAACTTCCCCCAACAACTTGATTCTAGAGAAAGATGCATCAAAGATCAAATTAACCAAAATAAAGCTGAAAAGAAAAGGCACCAAAACTAACGGCAAGTACACAATCAGTTTTACCACAAATATTTACATACCCGAAACCGATTGAACTCGTAATAGAAAGAAATCCATAGAAATTTGAATCTAATCATTCAATCCCAATACTCATTTAACCAAACCCAAACTCATATACCCAATGCGGAGCTCACACATCGAGAAGTGGGAAAAATTGAAATGGTTGCAGAGAGAATGTGGCTACGACTATGAAACTGAAAAGAGAGTGTAGAAATGTGATGAAAATGGTTTACCTGAGAATACGAGATTTTGAAAGCTCCACTGCTTAACGTTTAGCTTCGTTGGTTTTCTTCTGTGTTGGTTTGGGGTTTAAGTCCGGTTGGGTTTATGCCTTTTTTTTTTGTTTTTTTAATTTTTTTTTTTTGGGTAAAAAACTGAGAGATTCTCAGAAAGCAAAACGAGAATCTCAGGAAACTAGTGAGAAAGAAGAACAAGAAGCTCAACCCTAAAATGTGACTTAATGAAACGACTACGTTTTAAAAATGATAATAATAATAATAATAAATTGATAAAGAATTAATGGGAAATGACTATTGGTATTTTATAATACATAAAAAAATTTGAAATATTTTTATATTTAAAAAAAAAAAAAACTTAAAATGGTTAAATAGTAGGGAAATCAAATATTTACATATATACTCATGACGTGTATACTGTATGTTTATATAATAATATTTTTTTAAAAAATTATTTGTATCTTAGATAATTTCCATGCGCAATTTATATTTTAAGCAAAATAATGCATGTTACATTTTACAATTTGACAACCGATAGATTTATATTTATGTCATTGGCTTGCTTAATTAATTTACATTCAGCACATGAAAGACAAAAATTTTGAAAAAAAAAAGAAAAAGAAAAAGAAAAGAAAAGAAAAGAAAACTTTCGGCCAAAAATATACACTTTAACCTCTAATTTACAAAAATTATCATATTGTATTTTAGACTACTATTATTATTATTTATCATTGTACCAGCTTATACACATTACATACCTTTTAATAAAGGATTTTTTTTTTTTTTTAAAGAAGAGTTGCTGTAATATATTTATTTTAGAAAATTTTTAAAAAAAATGTAAGAAAAATTGAACTCATGTCATGCCCATTTAATTTTGAAATCTTTTCAATCATTTTGTAAGAATAGCAAATGTGAGATTTTAAGTTAAAAAAAAATACTTAGAATGTAAATGATATTCATTAATTTATTTTAAATTGGAGGTGTATTTGGGATTTAAAAATTTACATTATTGGTTTTAATTTAATTAATTTTTTAAATATAGTTTTTTATTTGTATTTTGTTTAACGTAATTTATTAATTTTTTAGACTTGACCATAAATAACAAAAATGTCTTGCATTGGGCCATGATTTTGGATTAATATCATTCACCTTTTTAAAAAGATTGTACTAAATCTAAACACAATCGAACCTCTATGGTTTTAAAAATTATCAGATTAAAATCGTAGGGTACAAATGATTATACTGAAACTGCAGTAACAATTTTGTTATTGGACCATACTTCAAAAAGGTCTGTATGCAGCTAACCAATTGATTTTTTTTCCCATTTTTTTTTTTTTCTGGTTTATGTCCTTTATAATTTAATCTAATGGTTCATAATTACAGCTACATCACCATATCAATTTGGAACATCTTAATCTACAAATCAATGCACATCATTTAACAAAGAGTATATATATATATATATATATACAAAATACAAAAATAAATGGAATCATTTGGATAAATGATCAAATTTTGGACAAGTGCTAAGCCTTTACACAGAATGAGTTAACTAAAGCCTGACTGATTAAATATCAAAACAGGTTTCAGCTGTACAGGTATGTCTCCAGCAAGAATTTGAGCAAACATCAAACCAATCTAACTTCTCATCAGCTGACAACCAAACAATATACTTCTATGTAAGTCAATGCCAAAGGAATTTTATTTTTCTTTTGCTTTTGTTGATCCTGGGGGAAGGATTCCAACTCAGAGTTTAAGGCACTTTTGCCTAACGAAGCTGATGTACCCTGGAGGACAATGCTGAAGGATTTTGATAGCTTCACATTGCATCTGCAACATATGGATGATTAGGAATTTATGCTTTTACCTCTGATGGTGAAATAAACTTTTGGTGCCATGTAAACCCAGAGAAGCTCTGAATTCCAAATTTTGGTTTTGAGATCTGTACAATGCCAAAGAAAAGTGGTGTATCTTCCTGTTTAGTAACAACTATGCCCATGTTCCAATCACTCTCGGTCATCACCTGCCCTTTCTTCCATGACTAAGTACTGATTCGTTTTGTACATTTTCACTTTTCTTGGTTTTATCCTTTTCCACGCGAGCTTTACGCACTGCGTGTTGGATTTGCTTCTCGTGCTCTTTGAGCATCTCCTCAAGATTTCCTCCTGGAGGCATTAATGGTCCAGAGTAGTGTATCCGACTCTTCTTAGGTGCATAAACCTAAGGGTACAAGCAAAGGCAAGTGATTAATCTCAATATTTAACAACTCAACAGAAAGTAAACCACTAGTATAAGCATTCAAGCCACTTGGTTACAGAATTTGAATCATCATTTAAAATGCAAGAAAGGGAAAACAAAATTTATACAAGATTATAAACTTTTTGCCGCAAGCAATTATCTGTTTAAAACCGTCATATCATGGACTCAGGACTTGCATATGGTGGAAAATGGCTTTAAAAAACTTTAAATAAATAAGGCAAAGCATTACTTTCAAATCCACAGGCTATGAAGAACTGAAAAGTGTCTAAAAGAAATATCTTAAATATTGTCTTAGTAACTTACCGCTGCAGACTCCTTTCCCAATGGTTGTTCATCTTTCTTATGAGCAGACCTCCGCCTATCTTGCAAATGATGCGACCAAACATGTTTTTCAGAGGAAGCACCATTATCATGATGACAATATCTGGCACTAATACGCTCCTCTGGCCAGTGTGGATTCACACTGGTCTGTAAGACACCATCAAATTTTGAAGCACCTCGAACTGCAACTGAACTGGAAAATCTAGATAATTGGGATGCTGCACGATGTGTGCAAGATTCCTGCATTCTCAAGTCTTCACCATTCATATAGTGGCTAGAGCACGCATTCATATTCCTTGAGGATCCAAATGCACTCGGATGCATTGACTGGCCTGAATGGGAGAAGAAACCATGTGTTGTGTCTCTTGTAGGCTCAAGACTGTACTTTTCTGTGGCTGTTTTTTGGTTATTCTGCCCTTGGTGTTTCTGGATTAGGAAACAAAAAAACAAAAAAGTGTAAAACCTTACATGCTTGTTCTTCATGAACTGTAAGTAAGATATAACATAGACATATACATAGAGATACCTGTATGGAAGCCTGCAACTGAGCATTGCCATCTGGTGCTGGTACAACCTTGGATTCTCTAGACCCCTTTCTAACCGATTCATGTCCTTGTCCTTTTCCAACAGTTACTCTTCGCCTACAGTTTAGATGAATGAATAGAATATGTTAAGGCTGTAGAAACAGGAAAAGAATTTCAAACATTTATAGTCAATCCTATCCTCAATTGGAGTGATTGACATATAGAATCCAATTTTTCTCATCATTTCATCAATAACTGAATGCCCCCCACTATTTTCAGGTAAAGAAAGAATAGGAGCACTTGTCTTCCCCAAATAAAATAAAATCCATTTTATAAATTATTCCTTTGTACCAAGGAATCAAACCTTCAGATCAATAACCATTCTGATAGTGGTCTACATAAAGATGAAGGCTTCTTTATTAACATAACAATCAAACGTAAAAGCTTAGGGACAAACCACTAGCAACATGATTCCTCCTAAGAGGTTATTATGTTTAGAATAGGGTTGAAGAATTAAGAAATAGCTAACCTTCTCACTTCCTCATCTCGAAGCTTGGCATTAAACTCCTTGCTTGGCGGATACTTTGGCAATGTTGATGGATCACAAGGAAGAGGCTTTGTTATGAAGAACTGGAGGAGAGGGGGAAAAAACTCAGAACCAAACTCTAACTCCAAGAATTAAAAGCCTGTACTTTTAAGAATACTAGGAATATCCAACTTCACTTGAAGCAACAAAATGTAGGATGGTATATTAGCATTCCATCCAGTTAGTGAATGCGTAGATGGGAAATCCAAATTAATGTTGTTTTAACCACCTTGTCATGAATAAAATTTTCCAAATCATGATAACTACTTTAGGATTGCCACTTTCTCTCATATTTTTATTTAGAGGGGGGGGGGGGGGGGGGTGGGTGGGTTGTGTGGTGGTGGTGAAGAACCAAAGAACAAGAAGTCAACATTTTGTTTTAGTTGGGACATATCAATTCCAAATTAAACGCGGCAAAGGGTCTTATAAATGTCATACATAGTTATGTGTTAAAATGAACTTTAAGTTAATATGTACAGTGATCCAATTTAGAGATTGATTAAAAAGCATACAGAGTCTAGCATGTGAAATAATAGATAGTCAGTTTTAATTCTTTGCATTCTCTTGAATCTCAATGTTTTGCAAGTCGAGAAGCTTGAAAACCTAATTGCAATGGGCAACCTGATGTATGGCACACCCATAATTACCTCATTCTGGAGTGCAGAAGAAGCTGATCCACGGCCTTCAGGTTCTATTGCAAGAAGGACGTCCAATAGGGACAATGCTGATGAAGGAAACTCTCTGAATGCATCAGTAACAGAACGCTTGTATGGATGTGTAGGTTTAAAAACAGTTGCATGAGGCAATTTTGATTTCTTCCAGTATTCTTCGGAAGGCGACCCGCAAAGTTTGAAGATCTTATGTAGTTGCTCCACCTGAGATAGTAAATAAAAAAAATAAATCTTGATGCTAAATTCAAAAGATGTATCCGTGGTTCCATAAGTAGAATCATATAAGTTATGATAGCACATAACCTATGTTCCTATGTACACATAGGAAAGATATGAACTGATAAAGTAACTTCCTCATTGCAATATCTCAATAAAATTTCATTGGCGAACCAACTTCATTAAATTTGATTAATCTGTTACCATCGGCAAAATCAAGCTCATTCTTATTGGTTGGACAATTATCAAATCATTTACATATCTAGAAACATTTATTGGATCTCTTTAAAATGTTTGATAGATATTCCATTAGATCAAGTCTAGAGCTTATTGATACATCCATTACTGTCAAGGAAAAGTACCTCTGTCCTTCCAGGCATGATAGGCTTGCCAGAAAACAGCTCTGCAAGGATACAACCGGTACTCCATAAATCCACAGCAACTCCATAGTCTGTACATCCAAGCAATAGTTCAGGTGGTCGGTACCACAAGGTTACCACACGACTTGTTAGAGGCTGTTTTTTACTAGAATGGTAGAAGGTCGATAGCCCAAAATCACCAATCTTTAGGTTTCCACAATTATCAATTAGAAGATTTGATCCCTTGATGTCACGATGTAAAACGCCACGGCTGTGACAATGTTCAAGTCCACAAAGAAGCTGTTGCATATAACATTTTATCTGGAGGCCAAAAGAAAACAAAAGACAAACATATGATATAAACATAGGAATTACACAAATATATACTTCTTCACCTATAAATAGAAATTAAAAAAAAAATAGAAAAGAAATTAAGAGGTCAGACTAGTAAGGGATGCTTAAAACATCATTGAACCAAGTATATCTGGTTGCCTTAACAAAATTATCCAAGGAAAAACTAGAGATTCTATTTTCTTCAAATTAGTTTATAATTTTTTCTTTTTCTCTTTTCTTTCCTGATGAAAACTTTCTTGATTAATTATTAAAACTCTTCAAGAAAGTACGTAAACCACAAGTCAACAATAAAAAAGGGGCTCACGCAGACATTGTCTAAATATATCTTCTTAAGTGATCTTAGAGCAATGCACACCAGAATTTAGATAGCCTTCAAAGATAAGCATTGCATGTCAGCGTGTCATCGTCGAAGCCAAAACCAACAGAGAATCATTTGTTTTTCTCTCAAAGATGCAACAAAATTTCAACTATGATGCAAGTAAAAAAAAAAAAAAAAAAAAAAAAAAATCACAACAAACATTTTCTGGGATCTAAAACCACCCTCTTGTCACTCATGTATATGTATACATATATTTTTCTGTAAGCAAATATTAACAACTTCTGATATTGTATATTGTTAAGTTATAGTTAATCTGAAAATTTTAAACTGTTAAGAAAGAACTCAACTATATATATCAAGTCATACACAACAAACACTTGGCATTCTCTTACCACATGTATAAAGTGTTCAGAATAGTAGATTATCATAAATAGGAGCTAATAGGATTTGAAAACAAGACCAGACACACAATCAGAGCACTGATATAATGTAAAATTACCAATAACCCCAAAAGCTTAATTCACTTATGTATATCAAGCCAGACATAAAAGATGCTTAACCTATATCATTGGGTCTTTGGGAGAAAAAAAAAAAAAAAAAAAAAAAAAAAAAGGGGGTAAAAGCACTTATATCACTGGGTGCACCGGTCATGCAAAATCACTACGAGGAAGACCAACAAATGAATTCCATTCTTTTCCTTCCATTCTGATATGGGATTAATAATGCTGGTGTGAAAAGAGCAACTCTAACTGCTAATCTATGTGCAGGTGAAACCTGATGAGCAGAACATCACAGTAGAATGTGTGTCTTATATGTATCATGGTGATTCATTCTGAACCAAAGTTGAATTGAAACCTATTAAAAAGTTTATCAGAAAAAAAAAAAAAAAAAAAAAGGGGGTAAAAGCACTTATATCACTGGGTGCACCCGTCATGCAAAATCACTACGAGGAAGACCAACAAATGAATTCCATTCTTTTCCTTCCATTCTGATATGGGATTAATAATGCTGGTGTGAAAAGAGCAACTCTAACTGATAATCTATGTGCAGGTGAAACCTGATGAGCAGAACATCACAGTAGAATGTGTGTCTTATATGTATCATGGTGATTCATTCTGAACCAAAGTTGAATTGAAACCTATTAAAAAGTTTATCAGAAAATTTATGCTCATATATATAACATCCTAACCCAGAGCATTATATGATACACCTAGTATTTAGGACATCAAGCCTGTGACTTCGCAAGTAAAAGGTAAATCACAGTGCTCAAGTAGAATTGTTACACAAAACAAAAGTCATTTTAAGATTTGTAATTGCAGTAATTCACATCACCACAATGGAATTCATAACAAATATAACATTTGTCACTAGCATGACCTTTTATGATGACAATTCATGACAAAATCATTGAATGGATCAATGCAATGTAGGTACCTGGGCTTCACTAAACTTGATTTCAGGTCTTGCAGCAAGGCCAGCAAGGTCATGCTCCATATACTCAAATATAAGATATAAGCTTCCTGAGGTCCTCGAGGTAATAAGACCTTCAAGTTTCATGACATTTGGGTGATCAAGCCTACGCTGAATAAGAATTTCTCTTGCCATAAAACGAACACTTTCCGGATCCATATTAGCAAAGCGCACCTTCTTTAGTGCAACTATTTTGTTTGATTCAAGATCACGAGCTCTGTACACACTGCTATAAGTTCCTTGTCCAATCTGCATTATTGCCAGGGGACTCAAAATTAAAATATATATATATATATAATTATTGTTTATCATTAACTAAAAAAACCAAATCTAGGTATTTTCAAACAAAAGAAAATCATGTACTACATCAATTTCCTTTTTAATATTATTAAGGCAATAAAATCCAGGTATTTTCATTTTTATTTATCTCTCTTGGGTATTAGACAGTATCTCCTAACAAAATGTAGAACAATAAAAACTAGAAATAAAAATTCGATGGGAAAGCTCAAATTTTAGGAAATTTGACCGGAATAAAGTCGAAGACTATGCTTTATGCACAATGTATTTAATTACTTTGAAAAAGTTAACAATGTATGTTATAGGATCCATTACAATTTGCATGAAACAAAATATAAGAATAAAAGTTTTAAGTGCCAACATGTATAGAAGTAGAATTGAATAAACTAACCTTGTCCAGTTTCTCAAATGACTCTGCCTTCCGAGGCACCCATCCACTGATTGCTTCTCCAGCCACAGAGGTCAACCATGAAGGCCAGCCAGCAACAACTTGTGCCCCCCTTTCACCATTAGACACACTAATTATTCTAGTCAGCCTAGGCTGTATTTGTCCCCCAGTGGCTCCAACCTCCATTGATGAACGTTTTTGAAGCAGAGGTTTTGTATGCTTTTCAGTAACCTCCGGCTTTTTACTCGCTTCATCTACCGATATAGAATTCAAAACTGAATTCTCTTCTGTGGGAGGAACTGACATCAATTGCGCCGTCGCATCATTTCCACCCACACCAGCTTCTAACTGTTTGGAACAGTTGTTCGACTTTGATTCTTTTTTTCTACCATGATCATGATTCTTAGCAACAAATTGATGCGCTAAAAGCCCTTTTGAGCAAATGCAGCCCATGATTCCACTTCAGCCTTCTGTTTCTATTCAGAAAACTGCACAATTCCTCTCCTTCCTAAGAAAATATCTTTTCCAGCTGCACTTTTGGCAGCAATTTATGCTTGAGATTCTACTAACATCCTTCAATTACTCAAGCGTACACCAAGAAATATACTTTCTTCTGCACTTCCTTCAAAGTATCTCTTTGAATATATGAACATCTGAGTTGCAATGCAATCAAAATCTTCTACAATGAAGAGTGATGAGAGAGAACCCAAACCCTCAAAACCTTAAAAACCCACCAAGAACAATAAAGTAACCTCCAAATTGAAAGATCCAATGAACCTGTTCTTGAAAAACAAAGAACCCAGATCCCAAATTTAAAAGGACTCCAACGAAACCCAACAAAGGAGACTATGCACATCAGCAATTCTTTACATTAATACAATCTCATAGGTCTGATCTCTAAATTAATAACAAAATCTGAAATCCACATTTCTTAAGAACTGGTCCAAAGACAACAAGCTCAAAAAAGGGGAAAAAAAAATGAAATGCCAGTACTTGTTTTTCCAGACAAAAAATGAATGAACCCAAAAATCAACAACGTAAATTCATCATAAAGCACTGGAAAAACCAATGAGAGGCAAACAAAACAACCAAAATGCGCACCAAGACAGCTACTGTTTATCTGGTTTCAAAAGACGTTTTTCATTCCCTCCTTGGAATGAAAAATAGTGGGTCGTGCCAGACAAGAAATTCTAGAGAGAGAAACAGCAAGAAAGAAAGAGAGAGATAAAATGAGAGATTTTCGGATCTGGGTTGATCCTAAAAATACGAATGGCCAATTAAAATTAGGCAATGGTGGAAAGTTGGAAACAGAGTTCCGCACCAGCTCCACATAACAACGAACTCTGTGTCATTCTTTTTTCCAGCAAACAAGAAAGAAATAAAACAGTAGACCCAAACAAGGCCTTAACGTCAGCAAATCAGGAAGAAAGTGTGAATGTTTTACACGTGGCATTGTGTGAGCTTTTCGGAGGATCTTCGTGGATGCAACTACTTTAAGAGAGTCAACTTTTGACAATGATGCCGTTGAATTTGTTTTGGATTAGATTATGAAATACTCACTTTCTTTTTTCATATTTATTTCCCTATTTTTATTTTATTGCAACTTCCTACTGACAGTGATAATTTTTTTTTCCCCAAAAAAATAAAATAAAATAACATTTACAATTTAACATGTTTATAAATCAAATGAAAGGCCGATTTAGACTAATATTTCTTGAACTATTAGTGCCCCTTTTAATAATTTGTCGAACTGAATTGCATTGGAGCAAATTATTACAAGTTCTACCTAATCACATTAAATTAAATTTGAAATACTTTAATTTAATTGGTTTGGATTTAAAACAAACCAGTCCAATCTAATCAACTAAATTTAAAGATTGCTAAATTTTGCCTCATAGTTATGAAATTGATAATGCTATGCTTTAAACTTTAAAAAATATGCACAGATTTGGATCCTCTCCGTTCCCAATTATCTGTCTCTTCCCAATCTCACCAATAAATAATTGACACCTCAATTTAAAAAAAAAAAAAAAAAAGGAATGGTGGCAAGCTTAACTCCATTACTTTCTTTCCCATTCTTGAAAATCACCAGTATTTGGAGATTGCCCTGTTTTTAAAGTAGAGATGAAGGATATAATGAAGATAAATGGAGAAGAAACAAAGGCAGAGACATGCAAAAGTAAGGATTATATAAGGGATTTGGATCCTCTAGTGGCCAAAGGAAGATCAGAACGTTTCTTGAGTTTGCTTGCACAGCTTGGAAGGATTGGAGTCTAAAATGCATTTGACCAATGAGAGATTCAGGAGGCATAATGATTTAGACCATAGGGAATGCCCTCAAAAAAAAAAAAAAAAAATGATTGGTTTTCAAAAAGTTTAATTTGTTTTCCGATTATGCATTAGGGATGCATAAGAGGCTAAACTATGGCATCAAAAATAAATTTCCTTTTTTTCTTTTTTCTTTTTTTAATTTTCCCGATAAAACATATTAGATTTCAAAACATATTAGACCATACGGAATTCATAGGAAGAGAGCAACGGCATTAACCAGCAAAATTTTTCTTTTTGGGGGGCATAAAGCGTCCAACTTCTAATATTATCACAATTGTGGAAGATGGAGGAATAAGAGGGCAAGAAATAAGTGAATATGTATAGCTTTTTTTATTTTTATTTTTTTGGTTAATAAATGAATGGAGGGATAGGAAAAGGGACAGACAGGCAGTGATAGAGGATCTCAATGCTATATGCACCAATACCATAAAAATGGCTAAGCCCTTGTATAGTGTTTGGTTGGTGAAATGAAGTAAGAATGGAATGGAATAGAAAGAGAAATGAAATGGAAATTAAGAATGGAAATGGAATAGCTTCCAATGTTAGCTTGAATAATAGAACCAACAATTGAATTGATCATGGAAAATAACTATTTTGACAAAAATACCTTTATGCTATGTTATTAATTGTCTTTTTTTAATCAAAAATCTCTCTTTATTTTACTTCTGCTATCTTTTTCTAATTTTCCTCACCACATTATAATCTTTTTTTTTAATTTTTTTTTCAATTTTTTATTTTTTTATTCTATAGTTCATCTCTTTAATTTCTCATATTAAGAGTATTTATTTTCTTTCGATAGTTTCATCATTTTAATTATACTAAATAAACACATGGGCCTGCCCAGTAATAAAATTTTTTTAAAATTTTTAAAATTTTTTTTTTTTTTTGTCTAGAGTTTTTTAAAATTAATAACTAATAAAGTGTTTATTAAAAATATTTAATAAGCGTTAAAAATTCATATTGTTTAAGTATTTTGATAAATACACATGAACTAGTCATTTTACAACTATATATGACTGGCCGCCCAGTCCAACATAAAGAACTATTATCTATGGCTGTTGTTTTTTGATTGGACAACCTGTTATTATTGTTGTTGCTCTATATAGCACAACACTGGAGTATTTTTCAATTATAAGTTTAACCAAATATGTGTATATATTTTTCTATAAATTAAAGAAAGAATGTATGAGGAAATGGAATCCTCATTCCAACCATACTTATTTAGTCATACCAAACAAAAAGAATATCATGATTCTAATCAAATGTCATGAATTCTATTCCCCCTCCATTCCATTCAACCAACCAAACATCATCATTTTAGTATCGGATACCAAGATGTAAATTTGTCATTTTAAATTCCAAATCAAATAAATTGCAATTATAGAACATATTATTTAGCCAACCATTTTAAGTATCATCGAATCCAAGGGAAAGAAGAATTTCATCCGGCCTACTTGATTCCATTTGGAGATATTTTCAATGATTAAACTATTTTATCAAATCTACCAACACAAATTTATTATGATATAACTGAATTATTTTATCACAAGGTCTGTACTATAAATGAGAAATGCCGATGGGTCTTGGTCTTTTTTATTGTTTAAAATTATTCAAAAACGACTGCATCTTTTGCTTATTGTTCTGTTTTAGATTTTTTTAATTTTATTGGCTTTTAATGTGGGTCTAACATATAGGTCCCACGTGGGTTGAATAATAGATTTTCAGACCTCCCAAAGTTTTTGCAGAAAAGACTTAATCTTTCAATTTTTTACCTTACTCTTTTGTCGTTTTCCACTGTGATTAGTACTTTAACTGTACTACGGTAATTTTTTTTCTTTTATTCCTGTTGTCCGATTTGACCTTTCAGTGGCACCCATTACACAAGCACCAACTAAAAAGTTTTTTTTTTTTTTTTTTCAAATAGAAATTAATAAGTTATATAATTTTTTTATTTAAATTTTAACATTGTAATATGTTTTTATTATTTTTTTTATAAAATTGTATTGATTAAATTAAAAATATTATTTTTTAGTTTTAATTTTATTCTTTTATAATATTAACAATATAATTTTAAACTTCTATAATATTAACAATATAATTTTAAAAATTAAATGTAATGCTAATATATATTAATTAATAAATATTTTATAATCAAAATTTTGATTATCACTCTTGATCTAAAATAAAATTTTTCAAATAATCATTTTCATTAAATGTATAAATATTTTAATTGAAATTTTAAAAAAATTATAATATATTATTTTTTTAAAAAATATATTAATTAATTAACACTAATAAATAAAAAATATTTTATTTTTAATTTGTGGATCTACCTATAGTACACCTCAATACACGTGCAAAACCCATGGGCTAAACCTAGTCATTGGTAATATTACTGTAACCATAACATAAAAAGAGTATAAGAAAAAAACAAAGAAAATCAATTCTTTAGACCTTTTGAGATTTTTTTTTTTGACAAAAATAGACCTTTTGAGATTTAGACTCCCGAAAATAGTCTATGACTCATTATTTTTTTTGGGTTAATCTACCACTCAGTATTGAATAGCTAGATTTGGACAACTCACTTAGCTTTCCAAATTTATCTTCGTAGGAGTCCAACAGTTCCATCCTGTAAACAAATCCAGTTTAGTATAATCTTGTGAGTCAGAGGTTGAATTTAAAACAAAAGAGTGTAGAAAAATAAATAAATAAATAAATAACGAAAATGATCATTCCATATTTCATTAATAACAGAAAAATAATACATGATAGGAAATATTACAACAAGCCACTAACAATCCATACCAATATGCCAAGCACTGGAATGGTGCAAATTTGTCATAAATTTCTTCAACTTGTTTCTTAACTGTTTTCTTGTCGCAAGTTTTCCTTCCATGCACCTGCAAACAGATCAACAAAACATGAATTTCACAGGTTGATTCTACAATATAATATATATAATATATATATATATTTAGATTTCTTTAAATGTCTCATATCAATAACTCGAGTAAAAGCTGATTTCTAATAAATAAAAAAAAGATTTTAAAGGTAAAATTATTAAAACGGACTGACATAAACAATATTAACAATTATTTATATGATAAAGTAACGTACCTGTTGTATATGTCTTATAGTTTCTGTGTCTACTGGAACACTTTGATAGTTTCCAATGCACATGAAAACATTGGCACATGTATAGGGACCAAAACCATTCAGATGACTCAATTCTTGGTACACTCGCTCGTAATCATAGGGTTCCTTGTTCATAGTTTCCTCCATTTCTTCAAGCGAAACTCGACCAGATTCAACATTTTTTGCAAGTTGTAGAATGTATTTTGCTCTGTATCCTAAAACTGGATACTTTTCGCGTAAATAACTTTCATCAAGACTGGCTAGTTCTTTTGAAGTTGGAAAATTGCCCATTCTAACTTCAGCTTGTATTGGAGTACTACTTTTTCCTCGTTTCCTTTTACCTTTGCCTTTGCGAGTATTTGTCAATTCAAATTGAAGCTCACAGAGAGCTTGAGCCATTTGCAATGACTTTGACCACCTAATTAATATAATTGACCAATGAGAACAAAATTGAAAAAAGGGAGTTAGAAAAACTTAAGAAAAATTATAGCTCAATTTGCTGAAAGGGAAATGCAGTCCAAGTAAATTTAACCGTAATTGATCAATGCATGTGAATGAAAAATACGAGTATATTAACTGTAATTTAAAAGTTTTTGATGGCTTTTATTTTTTATTTACATTAATTACTTATATATACAGGAAAAAAAAGAAAAAGGTTATTTATTTGTTATAAAATGTAGAACTAATTATCAACATTTATGTTCTCAACCTCCGAACTTGTCATCGTTTGAGGAAGAAAGAGTATTTGTAGAACAAATATCCATTTGCGTCTATATTTTGGAAATTATAGATGTAATTTTTTTTTTTTTGGCCCTCTATATATATATATATATATATTTTGGTTTAGTGAACAATTTTTCTAGTGCTAATAATTAAGAATGATAAAAATTAAAAAATAAAACAAAATGAAGTTCATACGTGCAATTGCAAAGGAGGATGGACTTGACGGCATCTTCAAAGATAGAAGGTGAACGGAAAAGTCGACCGAAACCTCTCGCTTTTGCTTTCGGACATGCTTTCTGAAACTCCCTCACATCTCTTTCGTCCCTTTCTGATATTCTCAACATTCGACCCACTTGTGCCTGCCCACACGAATGTAATCAGATGTGGAGCACTCATATAATAAACTAAGTCTATAAAACGTACGCCATATTGTATACAATAGAGAAAGAGAGAGAGAGAGAGAGAAATATTAATATCAATGTACAGCTATACAGAGGTTTCTGCCTGCTCAGCTTCCATGGTGGGAAGAGATGACATTTAAAGAGGGATTAAAATGCACATCTTCCGAAATAAAAATGTTATCGGGAATTGGCAACATAGATGTACAGTTAACAATTCTCTCATCACCAGTCCTTTTTGATAAATTTTTAATATTGTGAACTCATGCGTATCAAAGTTTTTAAATATATGTGTAAATCCACATATATTATAATTTAATCATGCGTGATATCCTGATGATTGATGAGAGGTAGATTAATGTATGTATAGTACATTAATGTATAATATACCAGTATAGCATGGCGATCTGGTGAAGAAGGAGGGAATTGAGAATGAAGAAGGATTTTGAGGAGGAGAAAGGAGTGGCAGGGAGGATGGGAAATGGAAACGACAGTGGATGTGGTGTCGTCGGAGAGTCGAAGTGGACGCTGCAGCGTTTTGGTGGAGGGAATCCAATTGTTTGGAGCCATCATGAAGAAACCATGATTGCACACTGCTTTCTCCAGATTAAACGTCGATTTGCACTCTCCCAATTCCATTTTCAACATGTAACAACCTGACATTTTTTTTTTTTTTTTTTTTTTTGGTGTGGGAAACTAACCACTATCTTGCTACCAGGTAGCAAACGCAGGAAAAAAAACACAGACAATTCAAAGGAGGAATATTATATATACATATATATATATATATATATTTTTTTTTTTTGGGGGGAAACAAAAAGTCATTTTGGGTTGACAATGTGAAAAAAATTGGTCACTATTTCTGTTTTCGAAATAAAATTTAATACCTAAATAAAGAAGAGAGAATCATGGGGTTGAGAAATCAAGAAATGGTTTGGATTGAAAACTTAATTAGAAGAGAGAAAGCTTGTTTTGGTTAGTATGGTTAAATATGGATATGGATATAAGACATTTAAAGTTTTCTAAAAGATAAATATGGACTATTACATTATATAATTGATAGATTATTTGTTATAAACCTTTATATGGGTGATGGTCCCCTTATTTATTAATTTTAGTAAACGTGATTCAATATGGAAGCAAATTTCGTCAAATAAAAAAAAAAAAATTGAAATAATGTAGTAATCAGTTATTATTCGTGTTGATAATTACTTGTCCATATATATATATATATATATATATATATATCTTATAAGATGGAAAAGCTTTATTTTGTTTCCCTTATTTATCATAGAAGTATCAATTAACGGTTTAATTAAATGTTGACTTACATTCTATCACTCAAAATAATGATTTCTTTGCTGCCAAATGCGGGAAAACAAAAATTACAAATTTTCAAGCTTTTGCCACTACACCAAAAATCTAAGAAAATGCCTTCATTTTATCAAATCAATAAATCAATTTAAGTGATTGATAATGTATATATAAATAGCCTAAATGTTTGGCGGGAAATAATAATACAGTAAAAAAATAAAAATTAAATGGGCGGGAAGAAAAGAGAGGCTTCTACTCTTCAAGTCTTCATTTATTATGTGTATATATGGGTTATAAGCCAAAACTGATACCCACATAGCTCTCTTATTAATCAGCCAAAAACTTTTAATATTAGATATTCTGTTTTTAGTGCATCCATGGCGTCAAGTCATTCCACAAGTACGTACGAATCAAGTGACTACGAAATGGAAGTGGTACGTGATTCCGAAGAAGAAGAAGAGTACGTACCAGAAAAGAAAAAGAGGAAGAAGAAGAAGATAATAGTGTGGAGCGAGAAAAAACAACGTCATCCATTATTATTCCGTTATCAAGGATTCTCTTGTGGCTGAACGTCATCCATTATTATTCCGTTATCAAGGATTCTCTTGTGGCTGATGTATCAAGAGAACAGCTCATCGATAAGGTCAAACGCTTAAAGAGAAAGTATATACAAAATAAAAAAAATAAACTGACGGATCCAAACTTATCAATTGATTATGATTCACATAGCAAGAGGGTATTCGAGCTATCCAAGCAGATATGGGACGAATGTGTATCCGACTCTGAATCTGAAGAAAAGAAGAGAAAGAAGGTGATGGTTAACGACAAAATTGATGATACTGTTGATGACGACGATAACAACAATAAGAAGAAAAAGAATAAGAAGCGGAAAATCATCAACAAAAATGAAAGTGAAAGTGAAAGTGGTAATGCTTTTACCAAATTATTTCACGAATATTGCGAGGAAAAAGGATTAGAAGTGAAGTGGCTGGAGAAAGAGGAGAGAGACAGCTTGGGGAATCTATGGAAACAGGCGAGCCAGTTAGAGTGGGAGCAGGGGATCTTGGAGAGTCAATACAAAAAATTGCGATATGACTTGGATGAAACTATTTATTCTCTCCTCAAACGCTTCTACACCAAATCTCCTGCTCTTTTTACCACTCATGATAACTAGTTATTTAGTTTTTCATTAACCAGATTTATGTGTTTTTTTTTTTTAAATGCAAATTCTTAATTAGTTTATGTTTTTTCTATTGAAGGTTTTTGTTTTGGTATTAATGAAACTTTATTTTTGCTTTTGTTTTTATGTTTCTATCGTCAGCTACATATACATATATACATACACATATACATATATATATATACACATATACATATAAACCTTTAATAATCTTTGATTATTATTTGAAGAAACAATTATGATATATGACAATGGGAGATAATTGAATCCCATATGATAGGGTGGGTAGAATTTTTTTTGTTTGGTACCATCCAACCTTTTAAGTTAGGATGTACTACTTTATACTGAGCCATTCAAAACTTCAACTTGAACTAGTTCCTATTACCTGGCTATACTAAGAAAAAGATCGTATGCATTATATAAATCACTCTTCCTTTTTTATAATGCAATGCAAAATTCTTTAACAGATCTTACTAGCTATTACATTGATATGCAACTTGAATTGTTCTTATTATGATTTTACAATGACAATCATCTATTAGTGGAATTAAAGAAAAATCTTGGCGTGTCAAAGAGGTAAAATCGAAAAGGTGCCAAAAGAAAAGCAAATCCAAATCAGGTGAAGAAAACAAATCTGAAATTAAATGTTAAAAAAAAAAAGGGTATTAATAATTTTTTTAGTTTGCTTTAAAAAGGTATTAATGCCTTAATGCTAAGTCGAAAAAACAAAAGCATCTCAATTCATAGGCAACTTTTTGTTGCCTGTCAGGCTGTCACTTTTCTCTCTCCAGTTTATCTGAGGAACCATTAAACTTTGAATCAAGAAATATAAACAGCATGAACAGCCTACATGAAGCCTTGACATCTAGCAAGTTATTTTCACAATTCGATTGGACCTGCCAGTGTAGTGTAAGGAACCAAGTGAAATATTTCACAAACTGCAAGGAAACTTAAAAAATAAAAAAAATAAAAAGTAAAAATGAAAAAAAAAGGCATTTTTCTATCTGTATATGCCCATTTCTAACTACTGTAACTTGCAAGGCTCTTTCTACTACTTGTGGCCTTTGATCAGGCTAATTATAAAACATGTATACACAGACTCACTCCTAGATACTACAAGAAGAAAAAGGAAATGGTACCTCTTTTTTTTTTTTTTTTCCTTAAAACAAAAAGTTGTTGGATATTACATAGCTTTCAGCTTTCAAGTCTAAAGCAAACTATGTACCTTTACAGTTTCAGCAGCTGGGAAACAAAAAGGACTTCCATATCTAATCTAACTATTGCAGAAAGCCCAGCGTATGGCATCATTCAGAAAGATTGCATCTTTTTGGCTCTGACCTTTCTTCCAAACCTTGTATTTCATCTCATAAGAACTAGAATCACGCCACCGTTTTGGCATCTCCATTGAATAAGGACCCATTATTTGACCATGAGGACCCAAATAATGCCACACTGCACAAGTGGGGCTCTCATGTGCAACCTCACAATCTCCATCTTCATCACTGTCACTTAGCTCAATTAACTTAACCGATTTACTGCTTTTGTTTTCCATATCTTCCATTTGGATTTCATTTGGTTGTTCTGTCCGTTTTCCACCAATATCAGATCCAAACCGGTGTATAGCATCAGTTAGGAAGATTGCTTCTTTTTGGCTCTGACCTGCCTTCCAGACTTTGTATTTCATCTCATAAGAAGTGGTGTGACACCACTGTTTTAGCATTGACATAGAATAAGGGCCCATTACTTCATCATGAGGACCCAAAGAGTACCACACAGCACGAGTTGGATTTTCATGCACATCCTCATGATCTCGGTCGTGGTCACTTAGCTCATCCAACTCAACTGATTTACTGCTTTTGTTTTCAACCTGTTCTTTTTGTATACCTGTTGGTTGATTTTTCCATTCTCCAATATCAGGGTCACCCTGATGTTGCTTTTCAGGGATGACACTGGACTGGCTTTCTGAAGCAAAAGAAAGAGGTCTTTCCTGCACTTCTTCCATAAACAGTGATTTTGAATATCTTTTCTTTATTTCTGAAACTGGGTGATGGCGTTTCCTTCGAAGGTCACTCTGAACTTCGTAATCACTGATATGAGATTCTTGAGGCAGATCTACCTCGACACTGATATGAGATTCCTAAGGCAGCTCTACATTGCATTGATGTTTTGTTTCTGGGGCAACTCCAGCCCAGTTAGCAAATGGGTAATGTTAGAAGAAAAATAAATTTATATTATCAAAAGGATATTAAGCCCAAAATGCAATGAAGAGAAACTACAGGAGATAGCATATTCAAAGTTGGGGACAACATACTTCTAAAGAAGGTTTTTGACTTAAAGAATGATTGTCATGGATCTTTTAACAAGTAAAATAGTAGAGCATATTGAAGAAAGCAATCCATAACAAATAATGGAGTACATATGAAGAACAAGTTTATGAGCATGATTAAAGAGCCATCATTTTTATTAAAATTAAAGATTTCAAGCGATAGTAGTATTATGTATGCTAAAAGATCCTGACAAGGGTAACTTTCAGCTATGTAAATTATGTAAATATATCATGGTCAAGGAGAATAACTTGTCAATTATGCACCATTCTATAAATTGTTATTGCTTTCTCTTTTATTTTACCTAAACCTATCTTAATTTCAAATCCTAGTATTACTTGTTACAAACCTCAACTGTAAGCTTTGCATGGTCTAAATTTGTTTCTCTGCAAGAAAACATGTTCATCTCCTATTTAAGTAATGGGAAACAACCACCAAAGGAAATTAAAAGAGAATAGATTCCAGAGAATTAGAAGGTTATCAAACCTGCCACATCTGTTCTACCATTTGGAGAGGAATTAGATTCACTGCCCAAATTAGTGCTGAGAGTTTGAGAAGCCTGTCCAACAGGTGATTCAGGCAAGCTGTTTGGTTCTTGTTTTACTTTTGTGAATGAGTTGTCAAAAACAGGTTCGATCTCCACTACATCTGCAATTACTCCTGGAAGCTTCTCTAATAATCGTGATTGCTCTGAAGGTGACTGAAGAAGTAGCTTTCTTCCAATATATTCAGCAATTGTGAACAAAATTTGCAGGTTAAGGTTCATATTCATATTTATCAAGACAAAAAGTTTTAGTTATGCATAAATAATTTTGAGTGACTTGAGGAAAAGAACCTCATATATATAAATATATAAATAAAATACATATATATATATATATATATATGCAGCTTGTTACTTTAAGTTTGACTTTGCAGATATAAGCACATAAAAATTTTTATGAGATTAGATAGTTTGGACTGTTTGCAGCATTGCACACTGAGAAAAGAGTATGCCCCAGATAAAGAAATAGCATACGATCACATAAATATCATATTACTCTTAACAAAAAAGAGAAGAAAAAGATATTCTCTCCGCCATCCTTTTTCATTTGCTCGTTCAATTTGTTTCTGTAGAAGTGTAATTTCTTTTGCAATCCACTAAGGACATATTTGTCCAAACAATGGAAGAAGGATCAGACAACCAAATTCAAATGCTAATGAGAAAATGAATATTCTAAAAATCTGTATATGGATTATAATGTAGAGTTCATAACAGTGTGGCAGATACCATATGAATGCAAACTCACTTTTATAAATCACCAGCAACACTCAAAATTATGAAGGTAAATTGGAAAAGAAACTTATAAAATTATGCATAACATGATGTGTCCATGAGAAACATATTAAAGCATGTTTTGACATGATGTAACAATATCTCTGTATGAACCACAAAGCAATACTATAAAGTACTTTAGTCACTCCATAGTAATACTTCGTGATGCCACTTATTTATAGAAAAAAAAATATATATGGTATAATTTCTTATATTCATCTTTAGAATTTTGATATACCATCTAAAATCAAAAAATTTAAGTCAATAGAATTTTGCTTTCACAGAAAAATTATGAATTTACCATCCAAAAGCAATTTAAGAAATTACCCAATAAAAGTCTTCCTTGCCTAGAAGGCAGCCAAAGTCTTATAATCAAAGTGTTCAAACATTGATTCTTTACAGATAAAGACAAGATCAAAGTGTTCAAACATTGATTCTTTACAGATAAAGACAAGACATATCACAACATTATTTTAAGAGGTTAAGAAAGCCCATACATGCTTTGTTATATCCTCGTATAGAGTTCTGGCCTTCTCTTCAAGCTCCACCTAACAAACAAGGTATTCTCTGGTTATAAAATTAAAATATATTTTTTGTTTTATTTTAGTTGCAAATTTAACGCAAAAAAACTTTAAAATTATTATCATATGAATTGTGCCTTAAGTTGATCAACCTATCAAATTCCATGGTTAATCACCTCAGAATTCAACCAAAAAGGAAATAGTTTAAAATTTAAATACCACAGTTTTCTTATTTTTGGAGATACTTTTGTTAAATCATCATCCCCTGAAGTAGTTAAGCATTTTTAACTGAAAATAGTCAATAAAAATAAAGAAAGACAAGTATAAATTGCAGAAGAAACAATGAGATGCAAACGAGTAAACTAATGTTGTTGATAAAAAATGTAAAATGCCACAACCACATTGGAAGAACCTTCATTTAAGTCAATTGGCAAAATTAGTTACAGTCTAGCCAGTCAATTAGCCAATGTGGAAAGATGCTTTGTTGAAAACAAAGAGTCCTAGTTTGGGATTGGTGAACATGTTTAATGGTACGCTTGATGTAGAATATAATTAAGAATTTGTTTTACATAATATTTTTAGGTCAATTTTGACCAAAAATGTTAAACCCTTTGTGTTCTTTATCCCTTTTATTATTATTATTATTATTATTTCATATTTTAACAAATTCATTAATGTCTGGTAAACTTACATGCAACCCAAAGTTGAGATGTATTGCCCAAAGATGTTAAAGGAATCTTATCAAAGGGTTTTGAAAGTTGAGGATAAAGCATAAAAGTCTAGAAGAGTGGCTATCACAGCCATGATAATATTTTTGTAACTTTACGAAACGAAAATGGCATTTACTTCCCCATGAAAACTCAACCAAATGATGTTTTCTCCTTTGTCAAAACTAATTTCTTGAAACACAGACAAAATGAACAGACAGCTGAATCAAGCTACTATCAACAATAACAATCAGTTGAGTCAAGCCACAAAGAAAATAAGTGGAAGTTTCACATTATAGGACATTGAATATGAAAGTGATTCACATATTAAGCCACCCAAGTCAAATCCTAATAAGTTAGTCTAATGATCCAGTCCTTGACGCTGCCATGAAAGTCATCTTTCCTTGTTCCCATTCAATCTAATGAGCAAAAGAGTCATCGTACAGTTTATTATTGTCCATGTATTTAACACATTAATCATATATGCATGAGATAACTTACCACAGTAGGCTTTTTAAGTAGGCCAGCATTCATTGTTTGATGAAATCTTTACATTCTTCCTGCATATAATAATGGTCAACCAAGTTCACTAATTTTACATGAAAACATTATAAACTATAAATTTAAATAATAATAGTCAACCAAGTCCACTAATGTTAGATGAAAAAAATTATAAACTATAAATTTAAAAGCGACGACATTTAGGTGTTGGTTTTATTCAATTAATGAACATATGAACCAAAAATTCATATTAGGAAGTTGCAAACAAGAAATGATTTTAACGGAAAGATGAAAAGAAATTCAAAGTACAATCATTCCCAAAACTTAAATTTGTCGGCACAACCAACAATTAACACACAATTTTCCTCACATATGGAGCCATATGCAATTAAAAATTTGCCCCTTACATATGCAGTACAATAAATTAAGTGGTTTTGTTTCTGCAATTTTCTAATGGTTCCAAAATTCTAGCAAAATAGAGGTTAACAAGATTCTAACAAAAGAACAATTAGGCAATTGGCTACGTTACCATCCATTGCAAAAGCTTGAACTGTAAGGATTGGTACATGTCAAGCCAACACAATTTACAATTGACAAAGAGGGGTGCCCCGACAATAATTTAAATATTTTTTATATTCAATACGTATTCAATCTTATAATGATTAATATTTTTTAACGTTTTGCCCCGACACTTAAAAAAGGTCACTTTTAGACAAGGTCAAAGTGTACTCTTTCTCATCACTCAAAACTCGTTCACAACAAAAGACAAAAGAACTCCCACAACAAAGTAACAAAGGTAAAAATAATTGCATTCAACCTCTTTTATCTAAAGACAAGTTGGTCGCTTGCAACTTGTCTCTCTTTTTTTAATACCAACGCTTCATGGCCTAATCAAAATTTCAAAGATATTTTTATTCAAAATAATGTTATTTATTTTGAATCTTGAGTTTTATGTGTATTGTTATACACCTAATTTTTTTTTTTTTTAATATGATTGAAAACCAATTCTAAATCTTAATAATAGCCCTTTAAATTAAAATGCAAAAGCTTTTGGTTTTCTTTCAATATTTAACCTTATTTTTGTAAGAGCTGAATTATCTGCCCCTTTTTTTTTTCTTTTTTTTTCACATTGTCTTTAAGCACTTTCTTGTGCAAAATAAGCTGAACTAACTATACTTGTTGTTTTATCAATAACTAGAAAGCTAATAAAAATTTTCTTATTACAAGGTTTTCATTATTTACCAATCAGTACTGCTACACACATCAAAATATTTACCAACTTTATTTAGCAAATCATATATGTTAAGATATTATTTGTTGACATATTCATATAAGATATGTGGGTCTGGCACCAAGTTGAATTATCATTATTCTCCAAAACTTATACCATTGGGTAGTGGTCAAATTTATACTTACATTATCTTTGACAGTTACATTATTATTAACATATGAAAATTGTAAAGTTATCTTCAATAATAAAAGCTTAAAACTATTTTTATTAAGAAAAATGTCACCTGCCACCGTGGTTTGATGACCACCAGTGGATGCTACATAGACATGGCAATTTAATTAGCTACCACCATGGTTCACTTTCCCGTATAGGTTTTTAGTTTTAAGAAATCAAAAGTAATTTAAATGAAACCAATTGATTATTGCCATGTCAACAATGGATCCTATTGGTGATATCCAATTGTGATGACTAATAGCAAACCTCTTTTATTAATGATTTTTTTCTTTTTTCTTTTTTTTTGGGGGGGGGGGGGGGGGAGAATTAATGATGTATCTCCTTCACGAATTTAGCTTCTTTTCATCCCAAAACATAAAATAAAATATCAAGCTTAGACTATTAAAAAGTGGGCCTTAAAGTCTAATCCAATTTTAAAAAATTATATTTAGTACCTAATTTAAACAGGAGGAGTGCTCCATGAAGCAAGGTATTTGACAAAGAATCTTTAACAAATCATCTTGGCCCTTGAATAGGCATATGTATATCCAATGGGGCACAAACAATGAGTAGTTATTGGAAATTAAGTCACTGATTTAAACACCATCGGATCTACCCAATCAGGGGCCAACTTTATTAGCAATCTCATTTAATTCTAAAAATATAACTATAGTAAATACTCCCATATCGGTTAACTACAGCAAAAACTGATGATGATGATGATGATGATGATAATAATAATAATAATAATAATAATGCACATATATGCACAAAAATATTTGCTATGAAATTACCTCACAAAAGTTGTCGTCTGATAGCTTGCAGATGGGCACATGTTTCAGCCAATTGGAAAGCTCCAATAGAATTTCTTCATTCATTTCACTATTTTTTAATCTATTCACACCTATAAAGAATGTGGAATACAAGAAGATGGGTAATCATCTAAAAAATACTAAAACATGACATTTTCAATAAATATAAGAACAATGAAATTTGAGTTTGAGTTTAGTGTTAACTTTTATCAACATTCAATGACCACTAGCAGAAATGAAAAATAAAATATAAATAAATTAATAATGTCAACGACGACGATAACAACAACAATCATAATGATAATTAACCATCTATTCTGCTGGAAGAAGTATATAGACCTAGATTCTTAGGTTTGTAGGAGAATAATAAAGCATGTGAAAAATTCTTTAGAAAATATTTTCCAGAGGCTAATCAATCAGTTTTTCATTGAGGCCCAATTTCAACATAAAGTTACTGCCATGTCTTTGATAAAGTTCATCTGTTATTTGCTAGAAATTTTAACCTGCCGTTGATACCTAGCCTTTCATAATATTTTTGTTGTTAATCAAAATGTGGTAGAAAAAACAAAGATATCCTAGTGGCTATAGGCCAATACTAGATTAAAATATATATATATATATATAAAACAAAAAACAAAAACAAAACAAAAACCAAAAAGCAAAACAAAATATACAGAATTAAAACTCAAGCCATCATTATATTAATTAATAGCATCATTAAGAAAATTACCTTTAACTTGCAAAAGCTGGTGAGAATTGCTTTGTAAGTAGTCATTGGGTTCAGATTTGACTTTCACAAAACTTCCCACAACTTTAGCATCAAAGGTCTTTGGTTCCTTCAGTAGTTGCTCCACTAAACTCCTCTTCAAATAGACAAGCTTGATGTTCCCGGCAATTATAGATGCAAAACTGCTCTTTGACAGTTCTTCAGTTTCTTTGATCTTCTGATCTTCTCTACGTTTTTTCAACTTTCTCTGGCTTTTACAGGCCCCCAATAAACCCCCATCCTTATGTTCAGAACTACTGCCAAAGTCATCCTGCTCCGATTGCTCAAAATTTTCAGCAAAATGGATGGTCAAAAGATTATATATACTATTTTTATTCAATGATTTTCTTCCCAAAAGACATTGTAGCCTTGCATCACATATTATTTTCTTCTTCTTTTCTGAATGAAAAAGCTTGTTTTCAATGCAGTAGTTTGTAACTATGGTAGTAACATCATATTGTGATAATTGTTTTGATGTCCCTTGACAAATGGAAGCGAGGAATTCAATCAGAGGTTGTGATCCCCAAGCAATAAACTTAGTTCTCTTTGATTTTTTCCCTTTTTCTTTCATCATACCAATCTTTTTCTTAGATGTGTTTTTCTTCCCATGTGGCTTATATTCTTCAGGCTCCTCCAATTCATCGTCATCAGATTCGTCGAGATCATTTTCTTCTTCAGATTCGCAAATATATTCTTCCATTTTGCTAATTTCATTTGAACCAAACTCACACCTGTAATTCTTATCCTTCATGGAGTTGGCAGAGCAACGAATATGCTCCCATGTTAAGCCTTCTTTGTCCTTGATTCTTTCCAAATACTCTTTGAAAAAGAACTCATATGTATCGCGGTTGTTGAAATCAACCTTGCCCTGAAAATCAAATCCAGCCAGAAAACAAAGAATGATAAAGCTGAAGTTCTATTTGTTGAACTACCTCTAATCCTAAATGCTTAAGTGAGTTTAATATATACATCTATCTAAGTCTAACATTTCCCTTTGCTTATAGGTCACTTTGTTACTTACAAGTGTTAATTCTTTTTGAATGGGTAGTAGTGTGACTTGAACCTAGGTGTTTAGGATTTTTGAACTTTCGATACCATATTAAATTATCATTTATTCCAAAAGCTTAAACTACTATCATACAACTCAATACCTTATCTTCAAAACTCAAATCTTTAGTGATAATTAATGAGATCTTTATGATCATTCTTAAATTAAGTTCTTTACAACTTTTTGGGCATTGTCTTCTAAAGAATTTAAAGCTTATTAGTATTCTATGCATTTATCTTGGAAGGAGGTCCAATAAACTAATGCAATGCCAGTTTTCTTTTCTTTTCTTCCTGATTTTTAATCCTTTGTACTCTTTACACTCATCTCCGAATTCTTTCTATTTTAAATAAACAAAATAAATATAAACAAAATTCCAGTCAAATTTCTCTCTTCTCCCATTATATTGAATATTATGATTCTGTTACTCTCCATGCATTATCCTCCTCTCTTTTCGTTAACCATTTTTTTTTTTTTTCTTTGGTCATCTGTCTCCTACCTTATTTGATAATGTAAGCCAAATATTCATACTCTCCAAAACCAAAAAGTTCATGGCCACAAGAATAGCTATTATTAAATATTGTGTTTAAATCAGAACTAAAAAAAAAAAATGTTGATAATTTGCGAAAACATCAAAGATCATTTCAAAATAAATAATTAATTTCCAATCAAAACTTGCAATTGATGCTTTTATCACTGTTATGAATGAAAATTCTAGGTTTGATGGAATGTTCGCTACCTTATTGACACATAGAAAGAGAGAATCGAATATATATATATATATATATATTTTTATTTTTTTTTTGGGGGAAACAAAAAGTCATTTTGGGTTGACAATGTGAAAAAAATTGGTCACTATTTCTGTTTTCGAAATAAAATTTAATGCCTAAATAAAGAAGAGAGAATCATGGGGTTGAGAAATCAAAAAATGGTTTGGATTGAAAACTTAATTATATATATATATATATATATATTCTTTTTTTTTGGGGAAACAAAAAGTCATTTTGGGTTGACAATGTGAAAAAAATGGATAGGGTAAAGGGAAGAAAAAAATTGGTCACTATTTCTGTTTTCGAAATAAAATTTAATACCTAAATAAAGAAGAGAGAATCATGGGGTTGAGAAATCAAGAAATGGTTTGGATTGAAAACTTAATTAGAAGAGAGAAATCTTGTTTTGGTTAGTATGGTTAAATATGGATATGGATATGAGACATTTAAAGTTTTCTAAAAGATAAATATGGACTATTACATTATATAATTGATAGATTATTTGTTATAAACCTTTATATGGGTGATGGTCCCCTTATTTATTAATTTTAGTAAACGTGATTCAATATGGAAGCAAATTTCGTCAAATAAAAAAAAAAAATTTGAAATAATGTAGTAATCAGTTATTATTCGTGTTGATAATTACTTGTCTATATATATATCTTATAAGATGGAAAAGCTTTATTTTGTTTCCCTTATTTATCATAGAAGTATCAATTAACGGTTTTATTAAATGTTGACTTACATTCTATCACTCAAAATAATGATCTCTTTGCTGCCAAATGCGGGAAAACAAAAATTACAAATTTTCAAGCTTTTGCCACTACACCAAAAATCTAAGAAAATGCCTTCATTTTATCAAATCAATAAATCAGTTTAAGTGATTGATAATGTATATATAAATAGCCTAAATGTTTGGCGGGAAATAATAATACAGTAAAAAAATAAAAATTAAATGGGCGGGAAGAAAAGAGAGGCTCTTCAAGTCTTCATTTATTATGTGTATATAATAAATATGGGTTATAAGCCAAAACTGATACCCACATAGCTCTCTTATTATTCAGCCAAAAACTTTTAATATTAGATATTCTGTTTTTAGTGCATCCATGGCGTCAAGTCATTCCACAAGTACGTACGAATCAAGTGATTACGAAATGGAAGTGGTACGTGATTCCGAAGAAGAAGAAGAGTACGTACCAGAAGAGAAAAAGAGGAGGAACAAGAAGATAACAGTGTGGAGCGAGAAGGACGAGATTACTATTTTGGAAGGGCTAATCAAACTCCAGAAAATATGTTCATCCTTGGGAAAAAAAAGCAACATGAACCAATTTTATTCACTTATCAAGGATTCACTAGTGGCTGATGTATCAAGTGAGCAGTTCACCGACAAGATCAAACGTTTAAAGAGAAAGTTTATGCAAAACAAAAAGAACAAACTGGCCGATCCAAATTTGTCAATTGATTATGATTCTCATAGCAAGAGAGTATTCGAGCTATCCAAGCAGATGTGGGACCAATGTGTGTGGGAACCTGAATCTGAAGAGAAAAGGAAAACGAAGGAGATGGTTAACAACAAAATTGATGATTCTGCTGATGACGATGATAAGAAGAAGATCGTGAAGAAGAAGAAGAAGCGAAAAATCACCACCGAAAGTGTTAATGTTTACCACAAAGCATTCCACAAATACTGTGAAGATAGAGGATTAGAAGTGAAGTGGTTGGAGAAAGAGGAGAGAGACAAGTTGGACAATCTTTGGAGACAGTTCAGCGAGCTGGAGTGCGACCTCAGGATCTTAGAGATCAAATATAACAGGTTGCGAAATGACTTGGACGTAACCATTTATCGGCTTCTCATACGCTGCTACAACAATTTTCCTGCTCTTTTTAGCTTTGACTACTAGCTGCTCTTTTATTATTAATTATATTTATGTTTTTTTTTTTTTTCTTTCTTTTGGAAACTTTAATTAGTTTATGTTTATGCTTTTTTTTTTTTTACTAATTTTTTTTTTATAATGTCAATGGAACTTTAGTTGTGTGTTTTTTTTTTATTTATCAGTATTTCGTTTCGGTTTTATGTAGTAATCTTCAGCTATATAGATATATATATATATATAAAACCTTATCTTTGATTATAAATCGGAAAAAGAATTATATAATACATGAATTTATGAGAGGTAATTGAGTCCCCAGTGTCCAGAGGATAGGGTTGCCAAAAGTTATATAATTTCGTGATTATCAATTCAACTTGATTGAATGGTGTAAAGCAGGCCTTCTATTGATTCGGTGTAAATGTACTTACTAGACAGAGTACAGCATCATTAATTTTATATGTCTGGGGGCAAGTTTGATAAACTGAACAGGCTCCTGGATCTGAATTTTTGAGTGCATATCCTTTCAAGGATGCTGAGGATGTTATAATTCTTCCTAAACGAGTGAAGAAAGCATATATATATATATATATATATATCGAAATGAGTTTACTTAATTATCAAGCCCTTTATTTATTTTCTATTGTAGGAGGCTATAATCCTGCCTCCATTTGTGGCCATTGCAATTTCGTCCATGGCATGGTGTTTCAGAATGTGTTCGTATTAATGTTTATGAAACTCTGTGTGTATCTTTTTGAGTTGTTGCAGAGTATCTTCGGTTCAAAGAAGAACTTGAGAATGGACAGGACAGTAAGGGATTTCCTTACTACATTTTGGTTTTTAATTTGTGAATCTGTGTCTAGTTTATATGTTTTCTCATTCATTATGGTCAATTTTTGTCATCTCTTGTTAATTCTCTTTCCACAAAATGATCAACTATGTATTTCAAAATTTTGACAGGAACAATGGAAATTATGTCCTTGAACTTGATTTTGAGCCATTTAATTAATGCAACATTCCCTCGACCAACCCAGTCATCATCCATTGGTTATGGAGTTCATTTCCTAACAGACATCTATCTTCGGTTATGTTTCGTAATAAAGAAAGTTAGATGCCACTGCTAGACTTTCTTCGTGCGCATTAACATGATGGTGATGTAAGTCACTTTGTTCAAGACATGGTTTTTCCATTGAACAAGCAATTTCTCCTGCAGGAATTATGATGATTTAGTAGCTCATATATGATGCCTTATCAATTATGTATCACTGAGCCAACTTTTCCTTTACTTTTATATTCATCATAAGTGCAACTAAAGTTTCTTTTTTCATCCGTACATATAAACTACATATGAAGTAATAACAAAGGTGTTGAAAGCTTCATAAAAGGGACTTTTAAGTCAAATTATCGTTATTTTGTACAGTCAATGATGCTAAACGATCTGATTAAGGGCATACCAAAACTTCGGTCTGCTTTGGCGAGGGCAGAGGAATACCTGTCTAAGCTCCAACCAAAAAAGATCTGTACTTCGCTGTTTTAACTTCCATTCCCATTGTCATAGGTTTCAAGGAATGGGATCTGAGAGAGGTTGGGGTGACACAGCTTAAAGGTTGTTGGAAATGGTGCATCTTCTCTTGGAGACTCTTCAAGCTCCTGAATGTTATTCCTAGAATTCTCATTTTAATTATGTTCAATCTGCTATCCTTTAGCTCAAACCAAAAAATGTCACATGCAATTTTGCATTTCTCCATTCACTTTGGCAATTGACACGTATTTCTTCCACATTTTATACTTCCATGAATGGTTTTACTATAAGTTTACTTGGCTATAGCTAATACCTGGTGCGAAAGGGACAACATGCAACCAAAGACTGGAAAGAATCAGCGGTACAGAACACATGCATTTTGCTAGTTCCTTTTAGTACCGAGAACAGAATCCTGCGTAATTGGATTTCTAGATTTGATTTGTGGCCATACTTGGAGACATTCGCAGTAATAAAGAGCTAGAGATGCTTTTGATCTTATATTTTCTAACTCAATATTTTGGATGTTTGTAACTGGACTCGTGCCAATGCTTGCTTGACATTTTTGGCATTCTTTCTTGTTGTACAAGATCATTTATAGCAACCATTCTGATCTAGTGAATTGAGAAGTAGGAATCAATTTAAGTTACACGCGTTGGTCCTTAGAAAGTAACATATTGAATCTGACTCGGGTACTTGATTGTGTTGGAAGAAATCGCATTCCTAGAAATAATTTATGCTATTGGATTTGGACAACTATTGTTAGTGATGTTTGGTTGCCTTGTTGGCAAAGAAAAATGTTTGGATTGCAAGAAAAGTTTAGCTGCAAAAAACAATAGCCACGTTATTGGCTTGAAGATCAACCAACATTATTCTGCTAGGAAAACAAGTGGCCTTGGCTTGTGTAGCAATCATATTCAGAGGTGCACATCTTTCCTAAACTTGTGGCATCAGATATGTACTTGAGAATTATAACAAAACTATTCTTGTTGATTTTGCATTTACCTGTCTATAAGTCATTTCAGAGGCTTAAAGTTAGAAATACAATTATCACAGCAATGCAATACCTTATAGAAATAAGTACCTGTAGCATTCTCAATATTGTCTTTGCTAAGCATGAAATTCTGGCCACTGATTTGACTCATCCTCAAGTCATGTAGTCATTTTGCCCATGCTATCACCATGTTGATGTGGTTGGAGTTATTTCCCCATTGCCCTATTTGTGGATGATTAAAATGTTACGAAAAAAATTAGGAAAAATAAAACAATTTTCAAAACCTGTATGTTTGTAGTTGATTGATTTGTCTAAAGTCTGTGTCATATCACAGTGTCTTTAAAAAAATTTTCACTTCACCAATGCAGATGGTTCTATGATACTCTACTTCCAAGATACAATAAATACTTTAAATCTTGGACACAAGTCTTTTTCTGTGAACTTTTAGTACCTAAGCTTACCACCCACACAATGCAAAAACGTATTCTTTAATTTTTCCTCTCTGTTCCAGAGGGGTATTCAAAAGAATAAAATTGGTAATATGATAGTAGTAAAATTTTAACAAAGATTTCTAGTAAATTTTTAGAATCTTAACTTTAATATCATATTAAATTATCACTGATTTTAAAAATTTAAATTATTATATGTGGGTTTATTATGTATATAATTTTTTTTATCTAACAGAATTTACCATGATTTATTTTATTTTATTATTATTTTTTTAATCTATTCATATTTCATGTCTATTGGCGATGAACATGTGATTTGCCTACGTTTACGCCTTTGCTGGTGTGGGGATTATTTCTGTTTCGATGCTAATAGTTTCAAAGACTTCATATATACATATATATGTTGGATATCTTACAAAATTTTGACTAATTCATTTATTTTGCTAATTTATGGTTTTTCTACTCATTAGTCTTTCGAGAAATTGATTTTGGATCCTCCAGTTTCACTTGTACTTCTCATTTTATCATCTAATTAGGTAGTCTTGGGAATTGGATTTGGATCCCCTTTCAATTTATAGGAAATAAACAAGATCAAGTTTACACTATATATTCGGATGTCACATACTAATTTCTACAGGATGGGAACAATAAAAAGTTTAAAGGTTTGCTTGTTAATGTTTATGTTTTTTTAGTTTGTTTTTGTTTTCATTTTAACAGTTACTTTGGAGAAGAAAAATTTTCAACTTCAGCCTAGCTATTTATTTTAAACTAACAAATTATTATCACATGATACAAATAAATAACTAGGGGTTCATTTTTCTTTTTTCTTTTTTTATCATACTAGTTCATATTGAAAATGAGAATAAAAAGTAAAATGATATTACATATAACAAATGAGTTCATTAAATTTTCTAATACCAAACTAAAATGATACAATATTTTAAATTATCTTTTTATTTATTTTTAAATAAACTAAAATGTTAGTGTATTTGTTACTAACAAATTAACAAAAATTATTCACCAAAAAAATAACAAAATATCAAAACCTACATGCAAAAAAAAATTGTTGAGGAACAACCCATAAAACAACCACTAAAGAAAGTACAGTAATTTTGCATGTACTAAATAAATAACTTTATCAATTATTTACTGACGGTTGTGACAAGATATTATTTATTTTTATTTTTTGGATAAAGTTTTAATAATTTTTTTACGTTAGTTAATAGAAAATTAATAAGATCAAATCAATATAAAATAATAAAATAATAAAATCATATTTATAAAATAATAACAAATAATTTGATTACACCTCTATTTATTTATTTATTTTTGTTTTTCGGTCAACAAATGTGAAAATGAAAAAAAAAAAAAAAAAAAGAAGCGATTTGGCATGTTAATCATCCATCATCGAGAGGATATTTTTCAATAGATAAGGCCTACAATATTAGCGAGCATGTTGCTTCATTAAATATACCGCATCATGTTCTAACATCTTAGCTAATTAAATTCGAAATCAACAAATATATATATATATATATTTTTTTTTTTTTGGTTTGCTGCCGATCAAGTTATGTAGTATCATCGTCTATCTAGTAAAATGAAATTACGCATATTAGTTTGAAAAAAAGAGGGGGGACAAAAAATAAAAATAAAAAAACAAAAAAAAAAACCATCGCATTACCACATGACATTTTAATAAAAAGAAAGGATTAGCCAAGATCTTTTTTATTTTTCGGCATTTCCTGTCCAAAAAAAATAGTTTCTTTTGCATCATTATTTTCTTTTCTCTTTTTATTTTATTTTTCAAAAAAGGAGGAAAGTGCAAATTCGATCTAATTTAAGAGTTTTATATGCAATAAACACAAAAAGGACTAAAATTTATGTATATATGTATATATATATAGATGTGCCTCCATTTTTACTCCTACAAAAGCTTTTTCTCTTTCTAAGTCAAATCCAAGCCAGAATTGGGAGCAAATCCTGACATTGGTTTTATCAAGCTTGCAGTATGTTTGGATTTATAAAATGGGAGGAAAAGAAAAGGAAAATATTCAACTTCTTTGTTTAAATTGTTAAAATTATTTGAAAGGAAAGGTTTAAGAAAGAAATGGGATGATTAAGGGAGATGTGTTCAATTTAGAGTTTGATGGATTTAAAATAAGTTATAGATTTTAAAGAATTTGATGGATTGTTATGAAATTCTACAGACTCCATAAATATTTTATAAGACTCCAACGAAATCTTTAGGTTTAAAACTGGATTTTATATTGACAATTTTCTTCACAATTTCACTGTTAAAATTCTTTCAAATCCATATTTTTTTAAAGTTTTTTAAAATTAATGACTTTTTAAATACCACCAGATTTTAAAAATATTGTACAAAGTCTTAATTGAATACACCTAGATTTTAATGGACTTTTATAAAATCTATTAAAATCTAAATTGAATATCATTAGACTTGTATGAATTCCTTTAAAATCTAAATCGAATACCTCTAAATTTTTATAGATTTTTAAAATCTTTCAAATTCTAAATTGAATACACCCCTTAAATTATGCATATTTTAATAAGTCTAGCTTTAACTCATATTTGACAAGGAAATGAAAAGAGTTTAATGATACTTTTAGATATTTCAAAATTATCCTTTTAATTAAAAGCTAATTGATTGAAATATTTTATAATATTTTATATGAAGGATATTTATGTAAAAACATAAATTGTATTAATTTTTTTTTCCTTTCATTTTTTATAAACAACTATTATCATAAATACTTTTTTTTTCATTTCTTTTCTATTTACTTAATCATTCAAACAACAATTATTAATAAATACTTTCTTTTTTTCATCAAACTTATTTTTTCTTTACTTTTCCTCTTTTCAATCCAAATATAATATTAATTGTAATGACGCTTTTGTAGTAGGTGACTCCTTAGGAGGCATGGGAATTGTTGATGTAATCATTTGGATAAATTCCAATTTTTTTTTATTTTTTTTGTTGGCATCAGTTTACATACTTCCCAACCAATCTAAAGAAAGAAGATTAGAAATATTTTTAGGAGAAACTTTAAGTAAATGAATCCCTATATTATGGTTCTAATTAAAGTTGGCAACTTGGCAAGGCTATCTGCAACAGAATTGCATTCCTTAAAAACATGATTGATGGAGAAGTCAAGGTTTTGCTCGAGTAAGGCTTGACAATTTCGAATGTTTTTTGCACAAAGATGATGATCAGAAAGATCATTGTTGATCCAAGTAAGAATTATTGTTGAGTCTAATGCAATCTGTACTTTATGGAGATTGCTTGATTTTGCGCAAGCTTTGGACCAAAGTATAATCTATCAAGACCTTTTTAGGATTCTTTCTTGAAATCCTAAGTTAGTCTTAATTAGAGGACATACTACCAAAAATTCTATAGAAAATTCATTAGCATCTCTCTTAAGATTAGACTGTACCCAAAACTTCCTTACATAAAAAATACACTCCAAAATGTACAACTATCTTATTTCTTCCCCTTTATTACAAAATTTTCATAAGATTTCAGCACTCAAAAAATAAAGGAATACAATGCAACAATAATTAACTAACCAAAATTTTATATAAAACATCAATCCACATTTCAATATCAAAGCAGTCTAACATTTATTTAAAAAAACACAAATATTATGGTTAGAAGAAATAATAACAATAACAATAACAATAACAATAATAGTAATAATAATAATAATAATAATACAGAGAAGTGGAAAGAAAAACTCTACTTGAATATAGCAACTGTAGAATGCAGTTGGAAGAGTGTATCTTGGCAAGTGATCCGCTAGCTATTTGTACCTAAGGGAATGGGTTGCAAAATAGAGCAAAATTAGTGAGATGCTAATGAGTGGCACCTATCTAATAAGTAAAAATAATATTAATATTAAATATAATACTAATAAGGAAAATTTAAGAAAATTAAATAAAAATAAAGAAAAAGAAAAGAAAAATTTAGAAGAATTGGTTTTCTCTCAAAACCTTCACTAAATCACTCAATTTAAAAAGTTTCCAGTTAAAAATCATTTTCACAAAATCGGTAATTTTCTATCCCGAAACATTTAAATATTATGATGGAAATAAAATAAAATAAAAATAAAACAAAATATTATTTAATTAAATATCCCAAATATATTTTAAAAAAATAAATAAGTAAAATTAAGGTAAAAATAATATAATATATTAAATATTAAATTCAAAAAATTACATAAAATTATTAAATAATTAATTAATTTAAAAAAAAGAATTAAATAAATAGATATTAAAAACATTATTTTAAACATATATCAGGTGTATACCTGATGGACCACACTATATGCCAAGTGATGTGGCATTTGGTTTCTAAACATCCCATGATAAAAAAGAGCTAGGAAGAGATACCTGCACTCGAACACCTTGGCATCCTAATGCATCGATATTAATAACTTGCCATCCTTCAGTTAAAGGGAAGGCGACTATTACTCATAATGTAAAATACCTGCAATGTTCTTTCTCTTTGCTCCTATAAGATGAGTAAATAATATCTGTGTGCTAATCAATAACAATGATAATACAGAACACTAGTACTATATCATGCTATAAGACAACATAAATGTATAGAATTTACCAAAAGGCTATTTTATAAACTTCTACCAGGATATTACAATATATCATCCCATATAAATTATTTGATTAATTTAAACTGTATTTATAAAATTCAAGATTTTTACCAAAACTATATATAATTTTCCATCAAATTTTATTTCTTAAATCTCAACCAGCCATTTTTACGGAAATAATCATAAAACATGTTTATCACATATACATTAAATAACAATTCTCTTTAATCAATTTATACAATATTTAACAAAAAGTGATAACAACATAAAAGAAATTAATTTCCAAAACTATACTTCGAAAAATGTACCATTCACCTAAAAATGTGAATCACTCCAGATTCTACTCTAAATCTTCCCTTGATTCACATGGGTGCTTAAAATATCAACAAAATATAATACTTAATAAACTATTATTTTTTATTAGGTATTTTATACACCATTTACCCGGAGATTTAAATATAGATCCCAACCAAAATTAGCAACTTATATACAAAATGAAACTTAAGGTATTAGGATCACAAATTAGATAAATGAAACTTAAGGTATTAGGATCACAAATTAGATCTTACCTATTGGAGATTTTATTAGCGATGATCAGTATCTTACATGAAAGATCCAATCAAGTTAATATTCTTGGATCTTACAAACTAGCTTAAATTGAGACATACAGACAAAGATCTGATCAAGTTGATATTCTTGGATCTTACAAACTAGCTTAAATTGAGACATACAAACCTCGGATTTGGTTTTAGAAAGGTAAAAAGTGGTAGGATGAGGTGGTAAGTGGGTTGGTTGGAAAGTTTCCGGAAGTGGGAGATTACTGAGCCACTACTGTCGCTAGAGAAAGTCATCGATGCCAGCAAGTCGGTGGTCCACTAGCCTTGAAATTTTAAAGGAAGTTTGGTTTTTGAGTGGATAAGAGGATGGTGGTGCCATGAGGCAAAATGGTGGCCGAAAAGGGAGCCAGTTAGGCAAGCAAATGGTAGCTACCATCAGAACCCAATTAAAGCCACCAATAGTGCCACTATGCATTCACGAGATTGGCTTCGGTGCTGATATGTGGCATGTGTCAATTGAGGCATTTAATCCCATGTTTTACACATATTGTCCAACCTTGTAAAGTTAGTCCTAGAAAAATGATTGAAACTTTACATGTTCATAACTTTTCAAACGTAAGTTCAAATTAAGCATGCTGCTATTTACGGATTCATATCGATAAGTACTGTACAATAGTATGCAAGTCAAAACGACAATTTATACAAATAAAAACTCAACTTCGGATAGCACATGGTTTTGATATTAACTTTTTGACCCTAACTTCAATTTTGATGTGCCATTAGTCTATGAACTCGAGATGGTGTGTGCTTCATAATGGTGCCTCAATCAAAGCAAAATATCTCCCGTAACAAAGTCAATTATGAGACCACTAAGTCAACTTTGATCATATTTGGTCAAAATATGAAAAATCTGGTACACTATGGTATGGGGTGTTACATAATCCCCATACCTTAGAAAGAACATTGTTTGAAACTCCCAAATTTATAGTAAAGACAAAGATCCATCCACCTTGATTATTTCTAATAACTCCACCAGCACCAACTCAATTGAGGCTTGCTTTTTAGCTCCCATCAATATTGACTTACCCTTCTTCAAGAGGCTTTCATCTCAACCACACAATACTGTAGTTTCCACTGCTAACACTTTAAACATGTCAAATGTGTAATTTTTAACCATCTTTCTTGGATTAGTAGGCCATTTAAAATAATCAACAAATATGAACTTGCATCATCATTTCCAAATCAGCCAACACCTCATAGAGAAGATGGCATTCCAGCTGATTTGCTGAGCTTGAAAGTCAATAACAAGTTTATATTTGCTTTTCAGATTTGTTTCATGCCATTCCATCTAGTCATATAGGAAAAATCCAAGTCTATGTTAAGAATACCAAGAGCAAGCCAAATGCATTTGGCAACCCGACAATCATGCAGAGCATGCATTAAATTTTCATCATTAGTTTTTCGAATGGAGCAAAAGCATAAGGAGATAGATTTTTCTTGAACCTGCTCTCTTACCATAAGCCAACAAAAACATTGAACTCAAAGACTGACTTGAATTTTTCCAAACTCTTTTCCAATTCTAACTATCATTATCAAACTTGGTATCTTCCAGGAAGCAGTAAGTAGATTTAATATTAAACCTGCCATTAAAAGAAGGAAGCTAGGTAAGCATATCAAAAGCATTAGAATTAGCAAACATTTTAACTCATGAGGGACTAAATAGTCTAATTTCTCAAGCTGCCAAAAGCCTTCATTTTGGTATTTTCGAGGATGTTGATTACCTTTGAAACTTTCTTACCCCAGTTAATATTGAGGTTGCTTAATTTTGGTTCTTAAGGTTTTTTCCATGAAACCAAATATCAACTAAAACAACAAATTATTACCATAACCAATTTTCCAAGAAAAACTAGTAAAAAGAAGATTGATGGTTCCATTTTGCTAAATTTGATTGGTGAGAGGATCAAATTCTAATATGATAATACGATATCTAATTTGTAACACCCCATCCCAAATCGCACCGGAATCCGTGCACGTTGACCGATGTTGACCATTGACTAAGTGGGTCAAAAGTTGACTTTTTGTCCCAGTTGGAATTTCTAGTTGACCAGGGTACCATGGAGAAATGCATGATGCCCTGAGTTCGTAGACTAGTAGCACGTCGAAAACGGAGCTACAGTTTGAAAGTTATGGGCAAAACAAGTTGAGGTGCAAACAGTCCAAAAGGTGCCGGGAGTTGACTTTTTCTTGTAGTGTAATTTTGTTTTGACTCTTATATGGTTGTAAAGTACTCGTCGATACGAGTTCATAGACTAGTGGCACGCTTAAATCGGACATTTGGTTAAAAAGTTATGGACGTTTGAAGTTCGCCGGATACTGTAACATTTTATTATATCTGGCTTAAATGCACAGTAACGCCATGTGTCATCACCTGATTGGTCCACGTGGATGAATAGTATCACCACGGTGGCTTTTATTTGACAAAAATCTCGAGGAAGAGAGAGAAAGAGAGAGAGGAGAGAGAGAGAGAGAGAGAGAAACCGACCGGCCGCCGGAATCTTCAAATTTTCCGGCCGATTCACGTTACACGCGCCGACCAGACGGAAGCCTCTCCCCATTTCCTGCCAAACCCCAAAATTTCACGGTCGTTGGTTGCCGGATGCGCCTGGATCGAGGCGGCGAAGTTCGGCGGTGATTTTTCCCTCCACCGCCGGCCACAGCCGTTTGCCCTGTTTTCGGCCATTTTTAGGCCACACGCACCAGCCACCCCTCACCACCTCCTCAAGTCCGGCCTACCCACCAAATTTCACGGCCACCGGACCTCCGACGTGCCGGGATCGGAGCTTTTTCCGGCGAGGGGCCGAAAATCTTCAAACCCCGATTTCTCCACCGTCCGGCCTCCATTTGCCTCACCGCCGGTCCCATTGGATTCCTCTCCCCTCGATCTACAAATCTCCGAAAAATCTCAGCCAATGGCCACCGCACGCGCCGCCGCCGGCGACGGTTGCCGGTGACCGCGGCGGCTCGCCGGAAGTTACTGTTCCGGCGAGTACCCAATGGCACCGCCGGTCCTTGTCCACTGTGTTCAACCTCCTGAACCTGAATCCGGCATCCTTTTCCGCCAATTCGCGACGGTTTGGGAGAATTGAGGAGTCGAAATCCGAAAGCTTTCCGGCGAGATTCCGGCCACCTTGGGTCCGATCACCGGAAAGTAAGACCGAATCCGTGATCCTCATCACTCAAGCTTCGATTCGGTATATGACTCGTAACTTTTAGTTGTCGTTGTGTTCGCTCCCCGGGTACCCATTTGGGAATTAATTGATTAAAATATTAATATATTTGGTTGGTATACTGTGGATGTTTTAGGTGCGCGTACGAGTAGTGGAGTTGATCCTGCGGAGGATCTTAGCTGATTTATGCGCTTAAGGTGAGTGACCCACCTTCAAAAATATTTTAGGCAATTAATTATGTTTAATTGGCATTTAAATTATGCTCATGTGGTACAATTTAGTTATGGTTTTATTGTGATTTAATTTATTTATTATGCATGAGCAAAGTATATTTCGGTAATAGTCGTACGTGGTTCTAAGTATTATTTTGGGCATAATTGGTTTAAATATTTTATGAAAATATTTGTTAAATTGGTGGTTTAATTTTATAATTATGCCCATGGTATTTTATCTGTTGAACCTCGTATTACGAGAAAATTATGGTTTTATTTGTTATCGATGTTTTCGTACCGGTTTGTTAAATAAAAATATGTGGGATGGTAAGTGTGAAATTTTGATATATTTCCCACAGTAATTTTGGAAAACGGTACAGTTGGTTTAATAATTATTTTAGGCGCATTCATACAGTATTGGTGTTCTGGTATATGTATATGTGATTCAGGGCGCAAGTATTATTATTTCTCCTGTGAGTTGCCATTGGACCGTGGGCAGGCAAGTTTGATATTGGCCACAGCCCTCCCCCTTCCTTGGCCGGGATGATGGTTTCAGCAGCGGTACTGTCGGGACGCCGAAGTGCCGTTTGCAAGTTTCTCTCTTTAATCTCCCCGCCAGTCGATGCTCAGGACGCTGGGTATCGGAGGGCATCACCGGTATATGGTGTGGTGCGTCAAGTGTAATTTTCAAATAAAGTTTCAAACCCCAAAGATATTCAAAAAGTATTTATTATAATTTATTACATTTTAATTATATATTGGGATATTTATTTATTTATTGTTTATCAAATGTTTGATCCCTTGGTTTTCGGGAAGTACGAATCTCGGGTTTTGTGAAATCGTTTTAAAAAGGGAACATTTCCAACGAAGTGATTGGTGAGAGTTTTGAGGGAAAATTATCATTTCCAACTGTTATTATTTATTTATTAATTGTTGGTATTAATTCAATTCCCTTATTTGTTATATTATTATTATTATTATCATTAAAAGTGTTCAATAGTTAGGGTCACTCATTGAGATGATTAGCATCTCACGTTTTAAGTTTCGTTCCCTTAGGTGCAAGGGGTGGTAGACGTTCTTCCGGAGCGAGCCAATTCTCCGCTGCTATCGTGTTTCGAGAAGTATCTTTGTACTCATTCATTTCAGTTGTATTATTTCTTTCATCTCTGTTGTATTTCTGTTGATTAGCACTTCATAAAGCTCTGTATACTATTTGGACACTTATGTTTTATTTATGCACTGGGCTGCTGTTATTGTTGTGAAGTGCTGTAAATTGTGGAACAATTTGTAGTTTTGCGGGAGGAATAAGGGGGTGAATATAGAAGTGTGTTTTCAGTGCAGGTAATTTTTGGTAAGTCCTATCCTTAGGGGAGGTGCTGCCGGATTTTCCGTTGGAAGGTTCGGTGGTATTTCCCTGGGATCAGGGCTTGTCTAGGGTTCCGGGGAGGAATTCTGGACAGATCCTGACATAATTTGATAATCTCTCATGCTTTGAATGGAACTCTCCCAAATTCCCTAGGATTTTTTATTCCTTTTTTATTTGAATGATTAACGACTATTAATTTATACTAACAAATATTTGAAATACACAAATTACATATAATTAAATAGAAAAATAAAAAAAATTAACAACTAATTATGTTATAAAAAATTAGTATAATGTGGCCAAAATAGTAAGGATTGTAGTCCTTTTTTCTTAAAGAAAATCCTAGGCACATTCTGATTTTGAATGGATCGAGCAAGATAGAAAAGTGAGAATAAATTTGTTTGAAAAATTGTTGTAACCCTTGTTTGTATACGGATGAAGGGAACCTCCATATATACCCCAAAAAAAAAAAAAAAAAATGAAGGGAACCTCCATTGTTAGATTGATCCATATCTACATAAGCATACACTTTCCTTTGGAACGATACATTGTAATCTTTTTATTTTCCCTTTCTTTTTTTCAATCAGTAATATATTATTATATTATATTATATTTTTTCTTTCAAATTTTAATTTGTTTTTTTTGAATGCTTAAACTTTAACTCAGATGAAGGGGAAAATATTTTTTAAGGAAAATAAATTGGCTAACAAACTTTTTTTTTTGGAATAAACTAAGATTTTTTATTTTCAAAAAAAAAAAAAATGCTAGCAAGCTAAGATAAAATTGATGATTAAGGCCTTATTTCACATAGTTTCTAGAAAGCTAAAAGCATTTTTTGAGGCGAATTTCTAAAATAGGTTGAAAAGTTGCTTTTTGAAAGTGTTTTGATAATTTCTAGGAAGTGTTTTGATAGCACTTCTAACCGAAGTAGTTTTTTTTCATAACACTTTTGGAGAAGCACAAGCTCTGCCAAAGAAGACCTAATTAATTTGCTAATTTAATTTGAATTTGATTAGCTACATTGGAAAATAATGTGGCATATTTAATTTAGTAGCATGCACTTATTCATTTGATCTATTACTAAGGTGGTAGGTCCATCCTATCCCAATAATCTCTCACTGGGATGCAGTGGCAGATTAATAGCATTTTCAATGGTATTCTTGATTGTTAAACTTAGATAATTTAAAAAATTACTCTTCAATAGATTTGTCAAGATTTGTCAAAGGATTTTATCTAGCTGATTTGGTTAAAAAAAAAAAAAATTATATTATGAGGGTGACTATCTACTTTTAGAATATCTACTAGGCGAGATTACTTAACAAAGAATTAAAAACAAAGAATAAGCTATTTCTTAGAACAAAATAAATATAGATGCTTCAATATTAAGTAGAAAATCGGAGACTAATTTTTGAATTGATTGTTGATTAAGTAATGCCACATAAAAAACAAACATTACCAACTTATATGCCATATAAATCGCACTTTGCATTTCCTTTAGAGCATTTCTCATGGTTTTGTAAATATTATTTTTACCACATAAGAGATGTAAATATTCGGATGAAAAAAAAAAACAAAAAAAAAGAAAAAACTATTCTAATGGTTTTGTCGAAAGACAATGAAAATGATACGCCAAAAAAAAAAAAAATATTGTTAAGAAAGTTGTATACTTTCTAAGAATATGATAGGTAATATGACTTAATATAACAATCCTTATTTATAACATAATTTTATTTAAGAAAAAATGGATAAATACATTGTTATCAATTATTATAAAATTTCTGAAGAAAAAATAGTATCACACATTACTATTTAATTGAGATTTAGACAAAATTATTAAAAATTAATTTTGAGTTGAATATATATGTAGAAGCATGCATGTCACATCAGCTAGAAGCTATACTTCCAATCCTCCAATGCTCTAATAATATATATTCAGGAAGGGCACCATTAGGTACACTAATAAAACACAAAAATATAACTATTTATATGTAATAGGAAAAGGTAATTAATAATTTTTATTCAATTAAATAAATTAAAATTTAAGATTTATTTAACTATAATTTATAAGCTTTAACTTTATTTCAAAATAAAAATAGAAAATTAAAAATAGTAATGCTAATGAAATAAAAATTCTATTCAAGGTGTAAATTTACCAATATCAATATTAAAATATTTCCTATTTTTTAATAAAAATTATTACATCTCCAATAGCATCTCTATTTTTCTATTTATAATTTTCCATATCAGATAAATAAATAGTTTTTAAAAGAAAAAAAAAAAAACTCTCTCTAATGATTATGAGGAAAACCTTTATTAGATTGATACGAGAATAAAACAATAGAAGATGTCAAAGTGACCTTCTGCAAGGTAGAAGGTTTGTTAAACATGCTTAGCAAGCAATTTACTGTCTCTCTCTCCTCTTCTTCCTTCCAAAATGCTAGCCTCTCTCTTTCCTTTCCTTCCCTTTCAAAATGCCAATTTTCTCCCTCTAAAAACACCATTAAGCCATGGCCAGCCAAAAAAAAAAAAAACCAAAAAAAAAACATCGTTAAGGTCTTTCTCTCTAGCAAAGTTTGACAATGTCCATTCATATCTAATGCCATCTAGCAAAATTTCAAGAAAAATTTAGCAAATTTTGGCAACTTTCTGTACAAACAATACCATGATAAACTTTGCAACTGCAAGCACATCCATCTCATCTCCTCTCTGCTCACAACCTCCAAAATCTTTGCGATTTCGTCAACACCTTCTTCTTCAACTACAATGATCTTACAACATTCATATCTAATCTATAATTTCATAATTTTTTTTTCTTTGTTCTTGTTTGGAGAATTAAGGTTTTTGGCGTTTAATTAGATATTATATGTATATATATATAAACAAAGACAGAACAATAAACTATGTATATATATACACACACATAAACAAAGATAGAATAATACACAAAAATAAATAAATAAATAATCAATGGAGAACAACCAAAGAAACATCCAGAAACCGAGAAGCGTAGATGAAAGAATAGTATAGATCTATTGAAGATCCAAAATGGCGAATAACGAGAAGAAAAAAATTCCAGAAAATAGGTAATAAAAATAATGAAATAGAATGTAAAATAAATCATTTAGAATATTACACATCATTAATAATTTATTGTAAACAACTAATGGGAGATTAATTTTTAGGAGACATTAGCTATTAAATAAATATTATGCCATATAAGCATAAACACATTTAAATTCAATGCCACATAGACTCCACTAGACAAAACAATTGAAGTACTCTTATATGAACCATTAGATTGTATTTGCATCATTTAAATTTTTTTAGGAAAAGAAAAGATAAAATTGGACAAATCGGAAAAGAAACTTACAATTTGAGAGGGGAACAATTTCAATTTGGAGGATAAAAAAATGTAAATTTGTATACTATAATTGTATATACAGTAATAATATAATGGGTAACCTAGCCATATTATCATTGGCTACCTAGAAATATAGTTGGCAAATTATATATGGCAGTATTAATTTAAGATTTTTTCTTTTTTCTTTTTTGGTTTTTTAATACTAAAAATCTAGTAAGAGAAAATGAACTTTTTAATAGAAACCAATTAAATTATCATATGATGTATAAATAACACTAGATTTTTCTTTTAAAAAAATTAAAAAAATTTGCATTTCTTTTTTATTCCTATTTGGTTTTGTGCCACATTGATATCATGTATCATAAAGGGAGTTGGGTAGCCTACTAGATTAAAAACTCTTGCTATATATATATATATATATATATATATGTAAATTTCAAATATAACCCTCCCGTCAGGACCTGTCCAAGATCCCTCATTGGAACTCTAGATAAGTTCTGATCCCAAGAAACCCTATCGGACTCTCCAATAGAAAATTCTATCCCTTTAGAAAATTATATATATATATATATGTAAATTTCTCAGAGTTGGACTTACTATAAAATTTCCTATATTGAAAACCCACTTCTAATTCTATCCCTTTATTCTTCCCATCTTACTACAATTTATTATCACAAGTTTACAGCACTCCAAAATAAATAAGAAACTAGTGCAATATTAAATAAATAATTATCCAATGCAGTAGAGAGAGCATTAAGTATCACTATGAGTATGAAATTAGTACAACAAAGAGATGGAATAAATAATACAAGATGGAAGGAAAAGAAATGAAGAACTCTCCGAAATCAGCAACGATCATGGGATGTTAAACTCTCCTCGAACAATCAATGGCTACAACTTGGGTCTAGGGGAACAAATTTAAAAACGTGAAATGCTATTTATTTCAATGAGTGACCAAATCTACTATATAATAATAATAATAATCATCATCATCATAATAATATAATACACTTGATTAATTAATAAAAAATAAATAATAATTAGTTGAAAATAATATTTTCCCTTAAAACCCTCACAATTCACTTAGTTTGAAAAATTTCCCTTTTAAAACATTTTCACAAAATTCAATATTTGTATATCCTGAAAAATCAAGGAAATCTATAAATAAACAAAATACAAATAGAATACAAATAATTTGCAATTTAAAATTTACATTAGAAATACTTTAAGAAAAATTTATTAAATTTAGAATAAAATATCTTAAGTTAAAATAAAATCATAAATAAACTTGTACTAGATAGATTTGGCATAAAAAAAAAACTTAATATATAAATTATAAAATTTATTAATTAAATCAATGAAATAATCAAAAAAATAATTTTAATTAATTTTAAACCTCATTTTGAAATAGATAATGAAATACAATAACATTCATATTAAAATTTTAAATTGAAATAAATAATAAAAACATGATAAAATGCATTTAAACGATCAATCTAAAATAAGTAGAATAAATCAATTAATTAATAAAAGAATATTTAAATCAATTTGAAACATCTATTTGAAACAAATGGTAAAAATATAATAAAATCTATTTTAAATTATCAAATCAATTTAAATAATAAAATTATGGTAAAATGCATTTTTAAAACATTAATTCGAATAAATGATAAGAACATAATTAAATACATTTTAATTTTTAAATATTCTTTTAAAACATTTTTATTTTGGAAATCATATCGAAAAAACCACTTGATGCACTAAATTATATATCAGTGGTGCCTTATGGTACCCAGCGTCCCAAGCATCGCTTGACGGAGAGGTTAAAAAGAGAAACTTATAGACGGTCGCCTTCGTGTCCCAATAGTGCCATTGGTTATATCAATCATTCCTACCCTCAGTTCGATGGCATCTCACGGTAAAGCATAAAACTTGCAAGCTTATCACAATCACATATATAGTATAAAACACTAGTACTGTATGGTGCATCTAAAACCAATAAAATCATATTTTTTCCAAGTACAGAAGTCTCATCATTACCACTGGATTAGATACCTCTTTTCAAATCTATATTTCTTTTAAACCATCGTCGTAAATCCATCTCGTTAAATCCACTCTAATAATTTCATAAATGTAAATATATCAAATTTCCAATGGCATAAAAATCACTCCATAATATTTAAATGCATAAATATATTTTTGAAGCATAATAACCTTAACAAATATGTTTCTTCAAATCCTTAAAATTCAATACATATAAATTTCATTAAAATCATATAAAAATCCACAGATATATAATTTCAGATGAATATATTTTTATTAAACATAATAAATCTGCTAATAAATTCACAATAATTTAATAAAAATTAAATTCATAATTTCTTAAAAATTAAAATACGATTTTTATGCACATGTATTTTTCTTACCCAAATTTGGCAATTAAAATAAAACCACATGAAATTCATATATAATTAAATTCATGTGAACACCTTTATTATGCATCATAATTTCTTACAATAACTTAATAAATATTTTAATATAAATTAAAACAATAATTTCTTTAAAATCCCAAAATAACATTTGACAGCAACACACATGTAAATTCATCATAAATTGATAATATAAATTCGGATGGAAATTCTTTTAAATATCAAAAACAATTTACATATTTTTCCAAAATTTTAATTATTACAAAATATATATATATATATATATATAATTTAAAGCCCCAAAATAAATTTGAAGGTGGATCACTCACCTCGACCATGCGTACCAATCAAGATCTTTAACGAGATCGGTCCCACGACTCACACGTGCTACTAAAATATCAATGCCACACAAAATCGATTAAATTAATATTTTAATTGGGTAAATTATACATGATTACCTAGGAGAAGCTAACACAAACATTAACCAAAATTTACAAATGATATACCAAAACAAAGTTTTACAATGCGAGAATTATAAATTGAGTCTTACCTCTCAGAGATCAGATCTGTGTTGTTCAAAATCTCACTGAAAATGTTTTGGACTTAATGTCCACAAATCTCATGATTCGTCAAGAATTAACGAAAAAGGACCCCGGATATGGACTCAGGGGGGTCAAATTAGTAGGGAAAGGTAAGTGGGGTGATTGGAAACTCACCAGAGTTGGGTTTTCCGACGACCATCGTGCCCACCGAAAAAGCTCACCGCTGGCGACGCGTCCAGTGGCCAATGAATGTAGTTTTTGGTGGGGAAGTAGATCTAGAAATGGGTAACCCAACGGGACCAACGGCGGCAAAAACAAATGGTTGGTTTGGGAGAAATCAACAGTGGAAGGAAAACGGGCCATCTTCAGAAAAAGTCTTGATCTGGCCACTTGGCCATGAGATTTGGGTGGTCAGTCAAAAATGAAGGGTGGGTGGTGGTAGTCCAGCGCATGTAACGGTTAGGTGGTCGAAAAAGGTTGCTCCGCGGTGGTCGGTTTCTCACTCTCTCTCTTCTCTCCTCTTTCTCTTTCTCTCTCTTCTTTCCCTCCACCTCACTTGTTTTAGCCAATTAACACAACACCTGTGGGTGCCACTGTGCACTCATGGATTGGCCAAATTTTTGACATGTGGCACAATGTCATTGGACACTGTGCATACACACAGATCGGTACACATTAAACTCTATCTTGAAAAGATTTTGCAGGTTTGTAACTTTCTAACCAAATGTTCAAATTAGGCGTGCTGCTAGTGTGTGAACTAGATCGACGAGTACATTACAACCATACATGAGTTAAAGCAAAATTTCACAAGAATAAAAAGTCAAACCCGGCACTCTCAGACAGTTCGGATTGCATCTTGTTTTGCTCATTACTTTCAACATGCTACTAGTCTATGAACTCGGATTGATGCATATTTCGCAATGATGTCTTGGTCAATGTGAAATTTTATCCGGAGCAAAAAGTCAAAAGTTAACCCACTTGGTCAACGGCAGTCAAATTCGTCAAACTAGGCTAATGTAAGAAAATTTCTGGTGTACTTCGGGACTGGATGTAATCCCCCCCCCCCTCTCCCTCGGTTTAAAACCAAATTCCATTAAGTTAGACAAAAGAAGAATATGCATCTAAAAAAATTGGAGCCATTCGAGGCCATCTTCCAATCAAGTACAAAGAGTAGCACAAGATAAAACAAAATAGGCTAAACTATATGCTACAACATTAGTTTCATATGAAGAAATGCCACAAGAAAAAAGAAGAATAGTTTTGTAATTTAAACTTGGTAAAAATCACAATCTCATATTCAACCACGAGAGAGATCATATTGTCCTTGAGTAGGGAAACAACCTAAAAACAATTTGTCTCTGTGAAACTTGAAGTGAAGCCACAATCCCTTGCAAACATACATGTTTTTCCAACGGCAATAGGCTTTACAGTTAGAGATGGTATTTGCTTGGGGTTTTGACATCGCTCCCATCACAACTCCCTTTTCATCCCTAATAACAATTCTTACCCCAAAAACGCTAGAATCATTTAAGAAGGCTCCATCCATATTGGTTTGCAAATAGCCTTGAGGAAGAGGATGTCAAACATGAGTTGGTTTCACCATGAAAGTATTAATTCAATTTCCACTATGTTGAGCTTCATAGAAATTGACATGAAGCTGAGCTGCACAATTCAAAACTTGATTGGTATCTTTAACCACTTGATTATGAGCTACAGGATTTCCCTTATGTCCAAATCAGCTAAAATCACAAACCTTTCCAACTAAAAGTTAGTTAGAAAAAAGCATCATACGTACATTAGTAAATGATCCAAAAATAAAACCATTCAAATGATCAGAATAATCTATTTATATATATATATATATATATATATATATTTGCTGTGCAAACTCACATTCCCACAAAGTGTGAACAATATCTTCATTGTAAACAACAATGCCCATACCAAGCATGAGGAAGAGTTATCCTATGAAACAACATCTAATTACATGGGGATAATTTCTTGAGCTCTCCAAATAAAAAGTTTAACTCGATTCGGCACATAGAGCTTCCATAACACCTTCCACCAAAGAAAGGAATCATTGGAAGAGAAGCCAAATCAATTTGTCTTCTTTAATCTTTCCTTATGATGGACCGTGGTCGAATAACTTGACCTCATCAAAAAATAAGTAGTTTTCATAAAATATTATGCCAACTTGTCTAGAACACCAATTCCCCCTACCAGAAGATTTAAAATATGAAAGGCCTCATTAGAATCAAAAACCAATTCCACCATTTTTTGATTTTATTGTCCTGATATAATTAATAAATCATTCACCTTAGCCATTGGAGATAGAACATGTGAAGAGAGTGATTTAAACAAATGTGGTTTTAATTAATAACCATCTATCCTTATATATACAAATCTGTCGACCATCCCCTATCCTCCACACACATCCCCCTTTAAGAAGTTCTTGCCCCCAAGCAGAGCTTTCCAAAGAGGTGAACCACTTGAATCTTCCGAAGCCTTGTAAAAATCTGAATGCAGATAATAGCATGTCTTCAAAACTTTAGCCACAAGAGAGTACGATTGTTGAAGCAAGTGTCATCCTTGCTTCACAAAGAGAGCTTGGTTCAATTTCTGCAAAAGTTTAAAACGTAGCCCACCCCTCTCCTTTGGTTAACACAGAATCCCTCATTAGAACCAATGAAGACCTTTTTTTCTTTTGAGTTGGACCACAAAGACATAGGCATAAACCCTTGAATTTCATCTAATAACTTTGTTGGAAACGATTTATTAAGTAAGTAAAGGTCTGTTTGATCATGTTTTCTATTTTTTGTTTTCAAAATATTATTTTCAAAACATAAAACAAAAATAATTTTCTATTGTTTTATGAAAATAATGAGTGTTTGACCAATTATGTTTAAAAACAATTTTAAATAACCAAAAATAACTTTTAGGGGCATTACATGCAGCTTCGGGTTGTGCGGAGTAAATTGTCATTCTTACTCTACTTTTTCAAAGCTCAAATGCCAAATATAGTGAACCAACATATGTTTAATTTTTTTGAAAACTATAAAAAATATTTTTTTATTATTTTCTATTTTTTTGTTTGTTTTCCATTTGTTTTTTGAAAATTGATAGCCAAATAACACATTTTTATTTTAAAAATAATTTTTTATTTTAAAAAATAAAAAATAATTCTTAAAAGAGATAGCCAAACAGATCCTAAGAATTGCCCACACGAAGACCTTCGACAAGATCTCCTCCCCAACCGTTGAAAATAAGTGCTCCTTCCAACCTTGTAGTTTCCTCCGCACACAATCTTGAAGAATTTGCAAATGAAGTCTACGATTTGTTCTCAAGAAGACTGGCAAGCCTAAATTTGTATCATTAGGATTCGGAGGCGCCACCTCTAAAAATTGCAAATTGAGTTCGCTAACTAAAGCCTCCAAAGGTAATAAAATAGAAATAAATATTTGATTTATGAAGACTTACTTCCTACCCAGAAATCAATTCATATGCAGATAATAGTTTCTTTGTTTTCTAGCCTTTGTTACGCTTTGGTAAAGAACTAACATTCGGGAAAAATAAAAAAAAATAAAAGGGTTAGAAATAATGGGAGTGTTAAGAGAAATTCTAATACCCGAAATTGGGCCACTCATATTAGCCTTTTTTAAGGATCCAGGTAAGAACTTCTGCACATAATCACAAGAGATATGAAGAAAACTGGTCTCCTTGTTGAACTTATGCAACTTTATTTAAACACTGTTTTGTTTTACCTTATTTTACTTTTCAATAATATTCTGGACTAGTTTTGCCAAATTTGTTAAATAAAAATTTATAATTAAACTAAATTGATAAAACAATTAATAGTTTAAAACAATTAATAACTTAAGGGCAATATGAAAAATTTTGTAGTTTGTAGAGCAAAATGAAAAAAAGGCTATACAATTTTTATTTATTTATTTATTCATTTTTATATGAATTAGGAATTATTCAAACCCGGATCATTATATATATATATATATATAAATAAATTTAGCACTGAGTTGCATTCGAGGGACAAAAAGGCTATATATATATATATTGGTCAGTAAGAAAGATATATATATATATATATATACATATTTTTCCCATAAAAGCTATGTAGTCTATTTTTTAATGCAATTTCATTAAAAAAATGTAAATTTGTACCCCATATATATATACACCTATATATATATATATACACGTAAGTTTCAAAATACCCAATTTATGCAACTCTGATTAATAACTGCTTTGTTATTTTTATTTTACTTTTCAATAATATTTAGGAGTAATTTTGCTAAATTTATTAAATAAAAATTATATAATTAGAGTAAATTTATAAAAATAAATAATTTAGGAGCAATGTAAAACATTTTATAGTTTGTATAATAAAATGCAAAAAACCATATAATTTGTATTTATTTATTAATTTTTGAAAAATTTAAACTCAGAGCATTGTATAAAAGATAAATTTTACCATTGAATTACATTTAAAGCATTTTAAAAAAAAAAAAACTGTATAATTGAAAGTTGTAAAATGTAGTTATTTCCAAATTTAATTATTGTTGATATAATGACTTCCTATTATCTATACAATTAACAATATTATTGAAAAGTAAGTACAGACAGGAGCTAAAAAACACAAATAGAGAATCCGAATCCGCTTAAAACTCTGTTTTTCCCAACTCAAATTTAATGTATGTCGGAAAAAAAAAACAAAAATATAAACCAATAATAAAACAAACAGTGTTTTTTTAAAACAAAATTGTTTGGGACGTTAAGAAAGCTAATATGGAATTACTATTTTTTATTTTTATTTTTGAAAGGAACAATTTTCTTTTCTTTTCTTTTTTTCTTTTTTTTTTTTTGATGAATTACCATATAAAATTCGAGAAATTAACCATAAAAATACAATATTTGGAGGTTAAGAAATTCGGAAATTTTTTGACTCTGTGCAGGCAAAAAAAAAAAAAAAAAAAGGGGGAAAAAGAAAAAAAACTTAAAATGGAAAACTCACCGTAAACGCCGCCACGATAGTGCCACGTAGGTTCGAACATATAACGAAGCAAGCTCTTTCAGTTTCCGAACCTGATGGCTCGGAACGCACAGCTGGAGACAGCCTGTCACCAACAAAGTCCCACTCACCTATTCCCCTAACTACGTTCTCTCTGTCTCTCTCTCTCTCTCTGTGCTCTCTCTCTGAGTCTTCTTCTTTCTCTGTCTCTCTGTCTCTCTCTCTCTCTCTCTGTTCGTCTGCAAAATTAGGGTTTCTTGATCTCCTTCTGCGGTTGTCCGATAGCTGGTTTGGATTCCTCAGATCAAGATTCTCTGCTTTCTGAGCTCCCCGGTGATCTGCTTTTGGCTCGATTTGGTACAGTTTAAGGCTTTTAATTTTTCCAAATTAGGGTTCTTTGTTGTATTCTTGCCGTCCTTATTAATTCGTAAACTTTTTAGATATGATTTTATTGTGTTTTTCTATGCGATGATGGCGGTGATGGTGTTTATTATGTGTTTTATTTATTTATTTATTATTTTAGATTTGAAGTGTTGTTTTGCAGAGAGTTTGGTGATCTTGCTTCGTTCCGATATTTCTGTTCTCGCATATTTTGTTTGCCACTGTAATGCAATTTCTAAGACTTTTTTTTTTTTTTCCTCCACTTGAGATAGAAATCAGGGAAAAATAAATGGTTTCCATTGAGATTACCGCAAGTTGATTTTTTTAATATTTTTTTTCGGTGATGAACTTAATTTGGCGCATCAAAATTGCGTGCGCATTAAGTGATAAGGTTCTGCTTGATTTTTTTAATTTTTGTATTCTAAATTTCATAGTAGTTAAATGGAAGCAAAGTACTATGGAGGCAAAGAAAGCTGGAATTTCAGCTGGAAAGCTTTATTTTGGAAAAAGTTTATTAATTGAAAGTGCAAATTGTTATTTTTTACAGATACATGTATGAGCATTCTGGATCTTTCCAACTTTTGTAGAGTAGAAGAATTTCTTATTTAATAAAAATTAGCGTAAATTGGAATTGTTGGTGGTAGATTGGTTAGCGGAAGTGTAATATAATGCAGAAATATTTTGTCTGCCCATTTTTCTCTACTGTTGAATCTCTCTCTTTTTTTTTCTTTTTTTTTTTTTTTGGTGAAATGCAAATTAAATTTTGTGTTTGACATTTAATATTTGACCCCCTTTTGTTTTGTGGGTAACTTTCACATTATGGAAAGGTAGCCATTAAACGGTGAATATATTCTTCAAAGCGTCATTGTGAAATGTGCAAGTGTATATCGTTCTGTAGCTTGCAAATTCTGAATTCTGCATAGCCTATTTTATTTTGTGTGTGTGTTGTGCTTTATTTTACTTTATTTTATTTATTTATTTATTTTTTTTGGTGACAATATGAAAATCTTAATCTTTTCTTTGCCATGATCTTTTTATTATAAACTGTTAGGTATGATGTTTTATTATGCACCATAAATGTAACTTAATTACCTCCTAACTTCTCAAAATTCCCTTGGTGCTCATGGTTTTTTTTTTTTTTTTTTTAAATTTTTTTTTTTTTATGTTAGTTTGGTAAGCTGTACGTTAAAATCAGGAGCCAAACATGAAGATTGTTGCTATGCCGCAGCTAAATAGAATGTTACTGAAATGTCAGCCTGAATGAGAGATGGTCAGCATTCAATGAGCATCTTCCGGTATTATTTTGGAAACTTGTTTGATTATTCTTGCTGATTCTGGCAAGGAAACATATACGCTACCTTAGGATCTTTTGTATCCATGCTGGCAGAGAGTATGCGTGGAATCTGTGCTTCGGGTAATGCCCCTGACGAGAGTTGTTGCCGATGCGTTCGGTGTGTTGACAATATGTCTAGTTGCTCTCTTGGTTATTCTTGGTTTGCTGTGCATTGGTTACTCATTTTACTTCCGTTCTCGTATTCGTAGTCAAGGGTTTTTTCAGCTCAATTATTTTAGTGGTCCTTGGATCATCCGAATCACTTTCATCTTGTTTGCAATCTGGTGGGGTCTTGGTGAAATTTTTCGCTTAAGTTTGTTGAGACGGGAGGGCAGAGTATTGAATTCTCTCAACTCGAAATGGCAGGAAAATGTATGCAAATGTTATATTGTCTCCAACTTGGGGTTTGCAGAACCTTGCCTCTTCCTTACCCTTGTGTTCCTTCTCCGGGCGCCTTTACAGAGGATGGAATCAGGAATTCTAAGCCGACAATGGAATGGAAAAACAGCAGGTTATGTACTTTTGTACTGCTTCCCAGTGTTTGTTCTTCAGCTGTTTGTTATTCTGGTTGGACCCCGGTTGAACAAGAATAAGAATTTACGTAAAATGCCTCACTACTTTACGAGTACTATGAGAATGGCTGATGATATTGCCCTCTGCACTTACCCTTTACTGAGTACTATACTCCTTGGACTTTTTGCAACTATCCTAACTGCCTACTTGTTTTATCTTGGAAGGCGGATTTTGAAATTGGTCATTAACAAGGGTCTGCAAAGAAGAGTTTACACACTTATATTCTCAGTTTCAAGCTTCCTTCCATTAAGGGTTCTCTTACTCGGTTTCTCTGTTTTATCCAAACCAGAGCATTTTCAGTTTGAAGCTCTTTCTTTCTCGGCTTTTCTTGCCCTTTTGTGTTGTGCTGGGGTGTGTATATGCATGCTTGTTTATTTCCCAGTTGCGGATTCTTTGGCCCTGGGGAATTTGCATGACTTGGAGGCCAGGAGAAGAATTAGTGATGACCGCAACGACACCATTTCTCTTATTGCTAACCAGAGTCATCTTGAAGAAAGTACTGTAATTAGCCCTGATAGAAACTCTGATGCATCAACAAAACGGGGATCAATATCTTTTCGAACTCTTGAGAAGGAAGGTTCTTCAAGGGGAAACTTTGTGGAATTAAGCCTTTTCTCTCCTAGTCGAGATGCAACCCCACCAGGATCACCACCGCTGCTTGGCTGGCCTATGCGCCCTCCTATGCAAGCTCATGGAACTTAAGAAAAAAGCATGCAAGAAATTGAGTAGGGATGGTGAATATCAATTTTGTGGTAAAGAAAAAAAAAAAAAAAAAAAAACTGATTGTAAAGGGTTTTAGCATCAATAAGGATTCTTATTCTCGGTTTGTTTTTCTAATTTTAGATGATGATGGGTTTTGCTTGATCAAATTTATGATCCCGTTGTTTCTCCTGTATTCTCTTTGTAACCATTTTTTGTTTTTTATTTCTTTGCATACATGCTTAAATGAAAGACGTATTCCTAAGGAAGGAACTTGGTGGTACAAATGGGTGTGTATCTGAACGTTTTTATATACGAGTCCTAGACTCTTCTCGCTGTTAATTTATTGGGGGTAGGCATAGTTTTTCTGCTGGCTTATTTTATCCTAAGGAGCATTATTCTTCATTTTTTCTTTCTTTTTGTTGAATGCATTATTTTTCGTTCAGGAGAGATTTTTTCATACAAGTTTCCGAGTATAATTTTTTGGGTCATTTTTGGCTGGTAACGATGCATAAATTGTTTTAAGGTTGGAAAAAGGCTTTCATGCTTTGAATGAGGTGCAAGGTTGTAAGTTTGAATTCGGTCTAATTAAATGTTAGATATACTTGTCCTTGCATATTTCCTCGGATAATAATTCGTATTCAAATTCCCCTACCCTCCATTAAATATGTTATACAATCTTTATTCGTAATCTCCTTAAAAACCCTTTACAAATAAAGGTCAAATGCATGAAATTATTGTCTATACCAAAATTGACTATAGAAAAGACTAAATAAAAATTTGAACTTTTAATTAATAGACGTCCGTATTCCATGATAAACCAACAAATTTGATTAAAAATGTACTAACAAAATTTTTAACTATCTTTTTATTTTTATTTATTTATTTTTTGAAATATAACATGTATAGATCTTTGAACAGATATCATGCTATTTGGTTCTCTTACTTAGCTTCCTTTATAATTGTATTTGTTTTCCATCTAAACTTTGCAACCGATCTTGCTTTATTGACCTTTGTATTTATATTATCATGGATACTTTAACGGAGGGGTATGAATTAAATTATAAAGGAGGAGGAAAATAGTGATTTTTCTTTTTAAAATTTCAAGGGATTTATGATATTTTTATAACCAGACCAATGAAATTATAGTTAAGTGAAACTTTAAAAAAAAATAAAATTATGAATTAATTTGAGCATGTGAACTTTTAATCGAACCGGTAAATTATGATTTTTTTTTTAAAAAAAATAATAATAATTACAACCTATATACAAAAAGTTTGTGATTAATTTCTTTTAAAAAAAAAAAATTGAAATATGACATCCAATTGCGCTTTTTTCACGGGCTAAAAAGAAAATAAAAAAGGAAGGGTGAAAAAGTGATAGAAAGTGGAAGATGGAGAGGGAAGAAGGGGTGGGAATTGTAAAAAGGAGCGAGGGCAATAAGGTCAAATGAGAAATTGGGTACCGCCAGAGTCGTCGGCGCCAGCGGGCGTGGCGTATAAGGGAGGCTCTTCCTCTTCATATCAATTTGCAAAGTAAACGTGGAGGGACAGAAAGAGAGGAACCCTTAGGAGGAAAGAGGGAAGAAGACAGTGGCAAATTTGTAATTTAGAATACAGAAATGGCGACGTTCGGAGAGGCACCGGCCGGAAATGTCAAAGCTGGCGAGAAGATCTTCAAGACCAAGTGCGCCCAGTGCCATACTGTTGAGAAAGGCGCCGGCCATAAGCAAGGTCTCTCTCTCATTCTCTCTCTCTCTCTCTCTCTCTCTTATTTTTCTTTTGTTTTCCTTTTTTTTTTTATTGGTAATTATTTTGATTTTATTGTTCTTTGTATGGTATTAACTATAATGTTCTTTGGATTTGGTTAATTATGCGTTTGGTTGATCAGAAGGAAAAATCCAATAATTGTCCGTTTTCTTTTTAAATTTTAGATAAGAATGGTGCTAATTATACATACGTTAGGTAAATCATTGGAATTTCTAGATTTGGACAAGTTTTAATTCTCATAATCTTGTGGAAAATTCTCGTTTAAATATTTTGATTTGTCGCGTGGTATATATACATATATATATATATATATATATAGATGTATATAAATTATTCATTTAATAAAAATTACAATACATGTATATGAATTCTTGCGCAGATAACGAGCTTGAGATTCGTGATTAGTTTAATCAGTGATACACTGTCTTAGATCCCTTGTGGGCAGTGTCTGAAAAGCTTTGAAAAAGATGGTTTTTGTTTAAAGAGTTTTTTCTTTTATTTTTATTTTTATTTGATTTTGCTTTTGTTTTTTTGTTTTTGTTTTAAATTTTTGTATGATAATGATGTAGATGTTGTCTTTTCTTTTTTTGAATATTATGTTTGAATATTTTCTCCTCTTTTTCCATGTTTTCTGGAGCTTGAAATGTTTGGGAAAGAAAAAGATAGGTTGGATGAGCCAATCAGATTCCATATATTGTATAATGTAAAGGGAGATAATTAACATTTTTCTCACTGTCTAATCAAATTTTGCCCTGACTTGTTAGGTGTTATGCTTGAAATCTAGAATAATAATAACTTGTTGAGTTTGAATTTTGCAGGGCCAAATTTGAATGGTCTTTTTGGCAGGCAGTCTGGTACTACACCTGGGTATTCCTATTCTGCTGCTAACAAGAACATGGCTGTGACATGGGGAGAGAATACGTTGTACGAATACTTGCTTAATCCTAAGAAGGTAGTGATGTCTATGTTTGATGATAACTTGATTTCAATAAAGATAGCAATTGAATGGTTCATCAGATTGCTTGCTTTGCTTATGGTAGCACTTTTTGCCATGTATGGAAAATGTTTCATTATGCTTTTTTCTGGAGAGGTTCAACTGTTTGACGTTTGGAGAGGCCGTTGTTGCATGTTTTGTTGGTCTTATTGCAGTACTGAATTTGACGGTGCAGTCTCCTCAACTTTGTAGTCGCATCACCAATTGAGAATTGTAGTCAGCATTTTGGAAAGAATTAGCTAGATTTACCCTTAAAAGTGTTAGCTTTGTGTTGGAGTTTAGTTTCTTAGGACTCTTGTTATTGAAACATGCTAGTTTTTGTTTATTTTACAAATGGCTTGGCTAGCTAGAATTTTAACAACCAAGGTTTTGTGGGATTGTTGGACTACATTATGAAGGTTTCAAAGAATTCTCAGTGACCCCATCTACTCTAATAGTTTTACCATGATAAGTGCTACAGAAATGTGCTTCTGGTACAATCCTTCCAAAGCTCCTTTTTTTGTTTTTTTGTTTTTTTTGTTTTGGTTTTGTTCTACTGAAAATGACATTTTGGGACTCTAAAAAAAGACCTGAAATCATGCTTTGCTTTTGACAATAAGAGAATAGCTTGAAATAAGTCCATAACAGAATTAGTATTGCAACTTAAAATGAAGATTCAATATGCTTTGGTCATGCCAAAGAAGGGAAAAAAAGATTGCGAAGAAGTAGAATTACCATTGAATGTGTTAAATATGTTTCCCTATATCATGATTAAAATTTTGCTTGTAAAATTTTCTGCAGTATATTCCTGGAACAAAGATGGTTTTTCCTGGACTTAAGAAGCCGCAGGAGCGGGCCGATCTCATTGCTTATCTGAAGCAGTCAACTGCTTGATCTGTTTTTGCCAAGCTTAGGCCTGTTATTGTTATTTGTTGGTTGTTTTTTTGACGATTGAGGAAGAGTTTTTTTCTATGCGCTGCTAATATGCAATTTTTCCCAGCAGAAAAGAAGGGACAACTTTTGCTACTTTAGTGTCAAATAAATACCATCGAGGGCTTTTTACCTGGCATGTAAGAAATATTTTGTTTGGGGAATTTGGCCCAATAGCCCTGTTTGAAGGAGGCTAATAAAATCTACCCACGTTGTCTTAAAATTTTTTGTTTTACCCTCTTACTTTTTGATATTCCTAAATTATCCTTAGAAATAAAAATTAAAATGAGAAGCTATTGCATTTTTTCTCTGAAAGCGGAGTACGAAGAAAAAGAGGAAGAGAAAAAGCGGAAGAGAAAGTGAGAGAGAACGGTGAAACGGCTTGGGACGAACGGAGAGTTCTTCAAGAATAGTAATCGGATCAACTTTTCTTCTCTTTGTTTTTAGTTTTCCTTTTGTTTTCGAAACCATCAATTCATAAGAATATATGAAACGAAAATAATATACATGATTGAAAGCCTAGTAATCAGATCAACTGGCCTCTTTCCTTGAACTGATTCAAATTCGGAAGGCCAAAAATCAAATTGCAAAGCAAAAGATCCACAGCCGAAAGTAAAAGCAAAACTGTGGTAGCAGGAACTGTTGAGCAATGTCAAATTTTCAATTGTTGTATCCCAGTTGTTGCTCCATCTCCCATTCGGTTCAGTTTATCCTATTTGGCTTTTAAAGTTGTGGATCGGCTCATTACTCATTGCAACCAAAGTTACAAAAGAATCGGTGGGCATAGTAAGTAGGAAAAAAAAAAAAAAAAAAAAAAGCCCCAGCCAATGGTTTTTATTTATTTATTTCTTTATGTTTTTTTACTCGAATTTTCTAGTAAAAAATGAAAGAAAAATTGCTCTCCAGAACCCCCCAAAAAAAAAAGGGAAAAAAAAAAATTTGTTGCTTATCTTCTGGTCTGCCCCAAAAAAAAAAAAAAAAAAAAGAAAAAAAAAAAGAAAAAGAAAAAGCTAGACCTTTGTTATTGGGATTTGATAGTTCCAAACATTGGTAAATTCTTGAGCTCCCATGCGACTCTTTCTTGGCTTTCAAGAGAAATTAATTACATTTTTCATTAGTTTTTTATCTTCAAAGTTCAATGGGATTGTGTATGGGTTTGGGAAGAAGAAAGAAGGAAAGCATTGCAGGGATTGTGCTTCTCGGGGAAGGAGGAAAGAAAAAAGTAATATTTTATTTTAATGAAGGGTAAAATAGGAACAGAAGGGCAGATATAAAAAATTTGAAAGAGAAAGGGCATATTTCATTAGCCACCTATTTTGGTGGGTTTTGGGGTTTTGTTTTTGTTTACCCGTTGGAACCCATTGGATGGCCCATTTAGCGATTTCTCGCTTTTTATTTTTATTTTTATTTATCTTTTGCTTCTTGATGTGGCGTTCCAATATACTATTTTTTGGGGACTTTTGGCTCGATGGACATTTTGAATTTGCCCTGAAGATTTATATATTAAAAAAAAAGAAAAAAAAAAGAAGATTTATATATTAGAAAAAAAAAAAACTAATAATAATGAATAAAAATAAAAAAATAAAAACACAAACACACATGATAAGATACTATATTTGGATTATAAATTTAATTTTGTAATTAGAAAAAAAAATACGATATTTTCGTCATAACAAATGTCCAATCTGACATCTTACGTCGTATGTGATAAAATTTAAATGTTATAAGTCAAATTAATAAAATATTAAAATTTTCTTTTGGTGAAAACAAGATATTAAATTTAACTAATGTATAAAATATTATTTTAATATAATTGAGACAATAAACACATTTTATTAAGAGTTTTGCTAGAATGCTAGTTTATCTAAACATTTTAAGAAAAATATTAATTATTTCGACATTAAGAAGTTATTAAAAAGAAAATTAAAAAACGAAAAAAGTTAAGAATCTATGTAAGTCACTCTTATGTGAGAAAAAAAGAAACAGGACCAATACTAACGAGTAGCGTCGAAGAACAAATAAAGTATATTCAAACCCACATTATCTTTGAACCTGATGATTTAATCTGAAAATCAGAATTAATTGGAATTTTTCAAAGAGTTTAAAAATCAAATGAAAACTGTGTTTCTGACAGCGACCAGAGTGTGATAGACTGAATTTTCCAAGAGAAAAACAAAATTATATCCACAAGCAAGGGGCTGAACAATCAGCAGATTAGATTACCATAATAATGATAATATAATCTAAATCCAACTGTCAAACACATTTCATCCAACGCTCAATTTACTCGTGCCGGCATGTTACGGGACTGACTTTTTGTGTATCATGAAAAAGACGCAAAATTGGAAACAGTGAAAATGGTAATAAAAGTCAAAACTTTCCTCCATAGAAAACAATCCTGAGATCAGGATCAGACTATAACTCCTGCTTGGAATCCCCCACTCCTCTCCCAATCGTCAGGTAGATACAATCTTCATCAAAGTTTTTGCATTTCGCATTTTAATTGATTTTTTTTTTTTAAATATATTTGTGTGGATTGATAATCATGCTGGATATGATTTCTGTTTTGGTTAAATTGTTGGGTTAATGGGTTGCTTTTATCCCATTCATGTTCTTAAGTTGTTTGTTGATTGAAAACTAACGTGCCCGTTTCATTCATACGTCTTCTGTATACATGTTTGTATGTGTATATGAAAGTATGTATGCTATGTCTTTGTATGCATGTATCTTTTCCTTATTATGCTAGTAATCAGATGAATTTTCAGTGAGATGGGTTTTAGAAAAATCCTTCTGGATTTGACTAATCTTGTATTTGGTTGTGGAAAAACTGGGATATGATTTATGTTTACTGTGGATTTATTTTGGTATATTCTGGGTTTGTTGAATGAAAGTTCAACTGGAATAGCAAGTACTTGTATGAAGCAAATATTGAGTCCAAATTAGCATCTCTTCCTTGTGGTCTATTGACTTAGTTGCAAATAACAGCAAACTATGGTGACCAACTTGGTTACCGATCCTGCATTATGCGTTGTAATCTGCAGCTAATAAAGCTGGCATTAGTAGAACTGAAATCTAATAATGATAATGACATTATAATATACTAAGCCAAACTAGTTGAGTTCCTATGCAATGAAAATTCTAATTAAGTGGAGATATGCTAGTGCTTCATCTTTTACAATCCGGCAAGTTGACTTTTTCAGTATAATGTTTTTCATTCTCATAGCTATAGACAATTCCATTGGCTTGAGCATGACTTTGTGTGATAGCTTATTTTTCCTATAGAGTGCTTCTTGCAACTAGTCAGCTTCAATATTGTTCTTTCTTCCAACTTTGTTGCAATGAAATGGGCACAATGTGATGATTATGACTTGTTTACTGATGCATTTGGGTGATCAACTTATTCTTGTTTTAATGCAGGAAAAATGTTTGAGAGTGAGATATTGGAGAATGGTTTTATGGAAGGAGATAAGGAACATTCTAATTCTTCATTTGCTGAGGTAGGCTGTATTCTTTGCTGTCTGATGGAAAGGACAACTTTTGTTTCTTGTAGTCAAGACAATGAACTAAACTTATTAGCTATATGTATTTCGAAATAGTAGAGCTCCTGACTATAGGTATTCTTATAAGATGTTTCTGACTTTTAACTTGTAACCATCGATGAGAGGCTGCAAATAAAATGAACTTGACAATTCAATACATTTGGATTTTCCATTTGATTACCTTGTAAAGTTGCATAATTTTTGTTTGTCAACCCCCTGCTTTTTTACATACTTTTTAATTTGGATTCAACAGTTGGGTAAGTTGGAGCTGGCCTTGCAGTGTACTAACCACTTGAATGCATAAATGATAAAAGTTTGGTTCGTTGACATGTTAATAACCAATCTGGGCTAGTGGAAGGTCGTTTTTACCATTCTTTGTGGTTTGTAGAAGGAGAATAAATAATTATCTCACAAAATACCAAATTGGACAGAAAGATTTGGTTTCGTTGACATGCTAAAAAAGTTCTCTCTCTCTCTCGCTCTCTCTCTCTCTCTTTTTTCTTTTCCCTTTCTTTTTAGTTTAAAAAGTTTTTGAACCATAGAGAGTGCAGCTTCAAATTTTGAAAAATCTCTTGAATGCAATCTTCTATTTCATTTTAATGAATAACTAAAATACGAAATTTCACTACTGTAATTAGTCTATTTCAATATTTTGAGGGGCTGGAGTTGTTGAAATTGGGGTGGTGAAAGGGGGGGTTCTATGATTGTGTATCCTTATAATCAAAATCACTAATGGTTCTTTCAAGGTTATCATTTTAAGTGGGGTGAAGGCCTTCAAAATCACTAATCGTCTAAATCAAGTGCATGGTCTTTTCTACAGCAGTTAATTAAATGTGTGGCTTTATATGCTGCCATCGAGCATAATTTGTTGCAATGGCATTGAATATATGGCTATTATTGGCATTTTAAGTGACTTTTGATATTGGGTTATCATCAATGAGTTGATTTATTATGAAGTATTGCCCAAAAGAATTTTTCATCATTTGAGGAATTTATGTTGTTTGATTTATCTGAGCATCAGGTCAGTAAATTTGTCATCTAAATATTATCATGCTCAAAGTCAATGTTACAATCTTACCAGATAAAAATGTTCATTTTATTCCTTGGCATGAGTTGATGAGCCCTATTAGAAGAGAAGTGTCTGGCCATAAAGTTAATTGTTCGCAGTTTAATTGTGTAAGTTGATTTATGATGAAATATTGCTCACAAGAATTGTTCATCATTTGAGGAATTTATGTTGCTTGATTTCTCTGAGCATCGGGTCAGTAGATTTGTCATCTAAATATCATCATTTTCAAAGTCTATATTACAATCTTGCCAGATAAAAAAGTTCATTATATCACTTGGAACGAGTAGATAAGCCCTGTTAGAAGAGTAAGTGTTCGGCCATAAAGTTAATTTTTTGTGGTTTAATTGTGTAATTGACGAGCTAATATCTCTATTTGAGCCAGGATGTTCTCTCATTTTACCCATATACATAGAGGAGAATTATGTATTATTGCATTATGCATGAAGCGATGAACTATGACATGTAGGACAGAAAAATATAGAAATCCTACCTTGAGAAATGCTGGTGTCTGTAATGGTGAATAATTAATGGACTTTGATTACTTAGAAAGCTGACAGCATGGTTGGCTTGGTGAATGTTGTTGAGATTACAGATTGACCTAAGAATTAATGGACTTTGATTACTTAGAAAGCTGACAGCATGGTTGGCTTGGTGAACGTTGTTGAGATTACAGATTGACCTAAGATGCACTTCACAAACGATCAGGAACATGCTTTTGCTTACATTTTTGAGATTAATACTTTATATAATTTTCATGGCTATCTAATATCTTATTCTTGTGCATACTGTAAGGTTGATCCAGGGAAACCTGCATCACTAACATGGCAGCGGAGGTTAGACAACAAGGGAAATAGCCTGTCTTCATTCAGTCTAAGTTTGAAAGAGATGATTCATATGGTACTTTTTATTTGGGCCCTTATGTTATATTGTTCCTTTTATTATACCTGAGACACAACTACTTATTTATTTATTTATTATTATTATTATTTTTTTTATGGAACACTTGAGGTACATGCTTATGAACATGAACAAGTTTGGAGTAAATGTGTTACCAATTCTTGGTTCCGTAATTATATCAAACATGGTAAAATTGTGATGAAACTTGATAGCAATATCAGTATGATTTTTAAAGTTTGTTGTACCAGTAGTTTTCATTCTGATGATATAATTATTTTAGAAACTAAAGATCAACGCTTCTGAGTTCTTTATCAATGTAGTTTGGGATGGTGGACGTGAATTTGACACTCTCTAGGTTTGGATATATAATTATTTATAACGTTTTATGAATTCATGTAAAATTGGATATGTAATCATCCAGACATATTTTTCTTGTCTGCAAGTTCCCATTGGTGTTAACTGTGCAGCAGATTCCAAATCAAATGTATGAATGTTTGGATCTTAACCCATCTATTAAGGGTTTTAAGGTCATACCTTTACTATCCTTCTGTTTTGCTAGGCTCCAATAGGTGTCCGCTTATGGCGTTATATTCGAGAAGAAACTGCTAAAGGAAAGGTAGATTTCTTGCTTTTGTTGTATTGGTATTGAAAGGAATTTGTCTGCTTGTTGGCCTGTGTCATTTCTGCATCTTTTCCTTCTTTCTACAGGGGATTATTATTAACCCATTTGTTAGGCGCCCTGTAACCTCTTGTCATGGCGTTCCCCTTGGTGGTATTGGGTATGTTTTCAATCTTTACAACCTTGCTAATTTCTGACTTCACTATTCCATGTAAAACTGCCATCTAGGTAATATATCTTATAATTAATGTCTATAGCTTTGATCTTTTAATCAAAGGTGAATCAGATTAGTTCATACATTTTTTAACATATAATTGAGTTGGGAAAATTCCCAAAAGCTTACACTTGTATTAAGTGGATCAGAACTTTGTATATCAAACTAACACAACAGACTGTTTACATTCCTCTCATGTGAAGGCCTGTCCAATAAAATTAGACAAAAATTGGGATTCTTATGTGCAGTACATTAAATTAACAAATTGAGCAGGACTTGTACAAAAGACTAGGCAGATAACAGAGTTCATGTCGCGTAAACAGCAACCCAAAACCTTAAGCTTGTAGGAAGTGGACGGCTCTGTATATTATGCTTACACAAGAATATACACTTTGTATGTGGAGTTTTGTATACAAAAATAATGGGAAAAGGTCTGGGATACTTGTAATATGTTGACTGCATGTAGTTTTCAGATGTACATGCACCCTGATCTGTATATTTATTGTATTTTCTTATTGTCAATCTTCATCAATCACTTTGAAACACCTATTCTTATACGTTCTGTTTGTTGAAAAAACATGCCTCCAGAGCAGGAAGCATTGGAAGAAGTTTTAGAGGTGAATTTCAGCGCTGGCAACTATTCCCCAGAATATGTGAAGAGAAACCAGTTTTAGCTAATCAATTTTCTGTAAGTACATTGTCTTTGATCTAAAATGATTTCTTTATTAACACCCTCAAGGAGTTTATATTAGGTTGCTTCATATACTTCTAAACTCTAAGAAGAGCCATGCATATCAAACACTGTCCACTTGGGCAATATTGCACCTGTGTACTCTCCCTGTTTGAAACTGTGATGTGAAATTCAGAAAAGATTTTTGTGAGGTAAGGCTTGTAGTACAGCTGAATCTTTATGGTAAAGCAACAATCTGACTTTCAATGCTTCTTCAATCTGATCAATTGAAGCTTTACAATTAGCCAGCAACGAAATATGTATCCATTCGACACAGTTAAAAACCATAAAGGATCCGTGAAAGAACTTAGTAAAGATGCATGTCTACTGCAATGAAAATTGAACCTATAGTTGTATTTGTGTATTTGTAGGCAATTTAAGTGAAAATGCTTTAGACAGAAGTTTTATACAGAGAAGGGCAATGGTTTTGCTTATGAAGTTCTTTGTGGGAGGAGCAATAGGACAATAAGGATAATGTAGGTGCATGAGATTCACAAAAGTATCAATATGATTGAAAATCATCTTCAGTAACACTAAGGATAATAGCTTATTATTACTCTGGAAATATATGATTCATTTTGGCATGAGATTTACAAATTAGTTAAGATTAATAAATAGTTTAGAAACCTATGTTGCTTGGAATCGACTGTGGGTGTCGGATATTGGAGTCAGGTCCTTTATTTTCTAAAATCTAGGATATGGGGATACGGCTTAAAAGGATCCAAAATTATGATACAGATAGGTGAATACGTCTTAGAACATAAAATATTTTAGAAACTCATATACTAATAATTTTACATGCATTTTTTAGGGATAAATATTATGTTTTTGACTCTAAAATCTTATATTAGAATATAATTATTAATAAATTTATAAGTATAATGAGAAACCTGATCTCCTATTTTTACTCTTTCCAAATATAAGAGTTATAATTCCTAGATACCTAATATCTTATTTTAGAGGTTATCTTCAACTTTGAGAGAAGCTCGTTTTACATTGGAAAAAAAAAAAAAAACAAAAGGCTGTATCCCTTTTTATCTTAAAGGATCCGAGATGATCCCATTCTGGTATCCATGAGACCTTGTCATCGATGGAGTTGCCTGATGATATGACGTACCGTGTATGGCTCCGTTGCTGGAGCTCTGGTTGTTGGAAGAAATCGAGCACTCAACCTCTTCTAAGCAAAGCTTAGCTCCTCCCTTCCCTTATTAAATGAAGTGGAAGTCTTCACTAAGTAGTCGACATTCTATAAGCGACTTGCTGAGTCTACTAACCTTTGCTTCTTGTAGTCGGCCCATAATGCCTCCCTTCATTTGCTTGCTCGTGCATGGATACTTCCTCCATTTTGGAGAGTCCAAGCATCATAGTTGGAAACAGAGGAATCAAGTGATGGAGTAAAAGGGTTATTAGTTTAGCATGAAGAGTCTTACAGAGAGATAGTAGGGAAATGAAAATAGACATGGAACATAAGAAGATTATTACCAAGGTCTTTAGGGTTAAATAGCTGATCCTCAACTTGTAGACTAAGGGAAGGGATATTTTAATCGGTTTGTATCATTAGGTTGACAAGAAGATGAATTACAATTATCAAGTTGTGAAAGGGACAGCCAAAAAACAGTTTCAAAGGTTTGGGTTGAGTTGGTTCATTGCTTGAGATATTTGAATGGAATTTAGTATTAGATTAGTTGTCAACACAAATCTTAGGATCATTTTCCTCAAGTTTTTCTTGTCCTGTGTCTTATGAGTTTGCTTAACAGATGCTTGTTAAAGGAGCTTGGTTTCAGAATTATCTTTATGTTTGGTGAGGTTCAATTGGATTCCAATCCCCTTACTAAAGAAGACAAAAATATTTGATACAAGTATCTTTTTTTGGTAGAAAACTTTACTTTGTAGATAAAAGAAGCATTACATCACAGACACAGGAAAGTATCACTCTTCCCTAACCAAGGTTGACCTAAACGAATATGAGAGACTGTTGTTAGTGAGATATCACTGTAGAGATTTGCCCTATAAGCCCTTAATTGAATAGGAATGATACTTAATTTGTGCAATACATGATTTTGACCTTCCTCAGCTACCTTAGATGGATAAGGATTGGTTGGTTATCAGTCTAATAGAAAATCTACCAATGGTTTCTGCACTTCGCTAGGAGGTAACATTGTCACTTGGAGGAGTTAGAAACATGATGTAGTGGTCAAATCTTCTACTGGGTAAAAACATCGTGCTATAAGCCTATGAGTCACATTGCATACATGCTTATATGACTAAAGAATCTTATGAAAAAAATTGGTTGCTAAAGTGGAGAAGCCTATGATTATTTGTCTGATGTTTAGACCAATGCATAAATTGCCATTAATCTATTGTTCTGTGAGTGTAACAAACAATTTAGGTGGATTGTCCATTTCATTTGCAAGTTGTAATAAAGGGAAATGCCCAACTCCATATGCCCAAATGAGAGTTAACTTGATTATATGTATACTAAGGCAGTTATTGAAGTTTATTTTTATTAATTAGTTCAAAGTTGGGCTTAAACCATATTTATTATTATTATGTTAATATTCTGTGCATACGGGCCTAGTGCACTTTTTTTTAGTAGAAAATGGGACAGATTATTGTTTTCTATCTCTCTCTAATATAATCTAACATATGAGAAAGAAAGAACTTGCCAATTTCCAATCCATCCTTTCTATACTGGATATAAGCTGCTTGAGTTTTGAAAGAAGCACCTATGGTAAGTCCGAAGAAGTCCTCAAAAGTGATTAATGATGTACTGAGCAACTCTGAATGGCATCAATTACCACCAATTTAATGCGGTTCATCAAAACAGAACAATTAAGCTGACCTGAAGTAGTTGGGAACTGCAAGATAGAATCACTTATTGTCATATCATTGATGTTTTCTCTTTCCAAATACATAACTGTTTTTTAAAATAAGTTGAAAGCATTCTATACTGTCTTCCTGCAGGTTTTTGTCTCTCGTTCAAATGGTGAAAAATATTCTACTGTATTAAGCCCGAGGAGCCCAGAGTTGCTTAAGTAAGCTACTATTCCTTACTCTTTGCTATATCATATGGTAATTAATGCTACTCTTGGTGCTTGGATTTCTAATATCATTCATGAATAATTAGCTTTTATTGGAAAATGAATAAGAAATAGGAAACTACAAATAAACTTACTAATATAATGTGCATAAACAGAGAAAATGAAGTTTCAGGGATCGAATCTTGGGACTGGAATCTGAATGGACATAATTCCACATATCATGCTTTGTTCCCAAGGGCTTGGACTGTTTATGAGGGTAATATACATTGAGTGGTATACCTCTGAGCCTAATATAAAATGCATCTAAATAGTTTATCTCATAAATGAGTCGTTTTTTTCTCTTTGATGAAGGTGAGCCTGACCCAGATCTAAAAATAGTTTGTCGTCAAATTTCACCATTTATTCCTCATAACTACAAGGAGAGCAGTTTCCCTGTATCAGTTTTTACATTCTCGGTAGGTTCAATTTTGTAGAAAGTTGCTTGCTGGAGAGTTGAAATACAAGCTTTTGGTTTAAGTAGTTGATTTAATTTTTCAGCTGCATAATACTGGAAAGACTACTGCAGATGTCACATTGCTTTTTACATGGGCAGTGAGTAACTTTATTTTTTGTTTTTTTTTAATTATTTTAATAATTTCTCCTCCATCTCGTCTTATGAAATTTAAATTTCAGATGTATGTTATCCCCATTCCTTTGCTACTTAAACTATGGGTTTGTCATGATTCTATCATTTCACCATAATCATTTTTTTTTTTACTTTCTAAATTCCTTTTGTTTATTTCAATTTTGACGTTTCAATCTTACATTGAGGTGTTTTTGCATATTTTGTAAATTTCTTGAAAGTATGCCAAATTAGAAAGTAAGATAGCTAATGCAAAACCAGTGTCTCTGGGATTTCAGAATTCTGTTGGAGGGCTTTCTGAATTTTCTGGTCAGCACACCAATTCAAAAATGACGTAAGATCTCTCGCTTGGCATATTTTTGTTATTTCCCAATTTGACGCCCTTAATTTCGAAACATTGCATGTAACTACTTATTTATGAAACCCATGGTGGACGGATGGATGAATGTAAAAATCACAAGCATGCATAATGCATGTGTATTTATGAATGATTGTTTTTATAGAATCTGTATTTTGTACTAACCTAAAATATTGCTCACCTTTCTAGGATGAGGGATGGAGTGCGCGGTGTACTTCTACATCACAAGCAAGTTCATTTCTTGATTTTGGAATCTAGATTCTGAAATTGATTTGTTTAATGTGATCATTCTGTCATGTGTGACTTAATTGTCTACTGATAAGGCTAATTATATTCAATACAGGACTGCAAATGGACTGCCTCCTGTGACTTTTGCAGTGGCAACGAGAGAGATTGATGGTATTCAGGTGTCAGAGTGCCCTTGCTTTGTGATTTCTGGTAATTCCACTGGTGTGACAGCAAAAGAAATGTGGCATCAGATAAAAGAGGTTTATAGCTTCTGTTAATTCATACTGGGATTTCTGTATTCTATTTCTTTTCTTTTCTTTTTTTTTGGGGGGGTGGGGTGTGGGGTGTTTAAACTAGGTATTTTCTTTCATCTTTTATGCAACTTGCTTAGAATTTTGGTTTCAGCAAGTAAAACTCTGATGATATTTTCTGTCAGTTCTTATGACTCAATTTTCATTCTCTCATTTATTTTACCAACTTTTCGTATATTTTATTTTTATTAAAATGACATATAAGCTGAAGACTTGAGACTTGACTTATTATTATGAATACCTTTCATTTTTTTCTATCCTGTCTGAGCTATTTATTAATATGGGATTTCAATCTAGAGCATCTAATGAAATATACATAATTTTAATTTCTTTTTGGTTCCTTTGGGAATGTTGATCCTGTGGACTAAATTAAAGAAGAGGTAGCCTTCCTCATCCTGGAAACTCCAATCATGGTGAAATCAAGATTCAGTTAGGGTCCTTGGTATGCAGCCAAGAGACATTACCAACTAGGTGGCTGGCATTTTCTGCTTAATATTTGTTACGGTGGAAAACTGAGAGGCTTTCTCTACTCAAACCAATACTTTGCTAACTTTTCAAAGTTTTGTTGGAGCCATAACAAGACTCTAGTTTCTTTGCTGAGACTATAATTCTTGAATAATAAAAATCATAGTAGTCCTTTTTAAAACAGGGGGAAAACTTGTTTCATTGAATGGTAGAAGTCATAACTCTGCACATTAAACCAGTATTTTATTTGAATTAAACATTAAGCTGGCATTCTTATTATGGGACCTTGTAAAACTTGTCTTTTGTTGGTACATTTATGCTGCTGCTGTTGTTGTTATTGTTCTTATTCGGAGAACTTGACATTTGTACTTCTTTTACTAGCATGGATCCTTTGATGGCCTCAATTCTGCTGAAACACTGGTAACCTCAGAGCCAGGATTATCTATTGGAGCAGCAGTTGCTGCTTCTGTGACAATCCCATCAGAAGCAGTGCGTACTGTTACATTCTCATTGGCATGGGATTGCCCTGAAGTAAGATTTACAAGTGGGAAGACTTATTACAGGTTGGTGGCTAAAAATTGTTTGTGAAATATATAATAAGCAACAATAATGTTTATGCTGAAAATTTCTATGGGCAGGCGTTACACTAAATTTTATGGCATTCATGGGAATGCTGCTGCTGATATTGCACATGATGCTATCCTGGGTAATCTCTTATTATGTACAATATTTGTTGATGATTCATTTTCACTCTGAAAATTTATATTTGGGATCAGATATCTAAGATTAATGCTTTGTTAGACAGCCTTAAAAGTGAGAAAAAATAGAGAGATAAACTCTATCTCCTTGACATAAAAAGAAAATTGCAACACAATCCTTAGATTAGGACTTAACACAATATTATAATTCTAAAGCTACCCTTATTTCTAACATTTACCTTAAGGTGGAGAATTGATGACTAAATGCCCAGCCTAGAAGACCTAAAGGATGGAAATAAACTTCTAGCCACAACTTATAGTGCTGATCTTGACCTCTTTGGTGCCTGTCAAATCAATCATTCACACACAATAATATCTAAAAAGACAATTAATATAGGCTTGTCTGACTAAGAATGCTTCATAAACACTGAATGATTTGAATGACATCTTAAAAACCCTATGAAAAGATGACCACAAATTTTAGAACCATTCATGAGGTGATTGTTTCAGGCTATATATTTCTTTCATCAGTCTGTATTCTAGACCTGATTCCTTTTGAGCATTAGACACAGCTGGTTGCCTCATATAGACTTGTTGCAGCCCCAGAAAGGATGTGGCTTGTGGCAAAGCAAAAATTAGATAGGGGGATGGCAGCACATCTTTGTAGATTTCCATGACTGATTACAAGGGAATGTATGGACTATCTCATGTATGAAAGAGGAAACTGAACAAAGAAGGAACTATGTGATTAGTGATATCTTCCTAATATTCGAGGAATAAACTCAATCAAATCATATTCAATTTCTTAGACTGAAGGAATAAAATAGGATCCAGAAACCCCACACTATTTACTGGTAGGAATAATCTAGGTTGACATTATTTAATTTTGTTATTTTTTTTCTTTCTGAAACGTAGAGCATGGAAAATGGGAGTCCGAAATTGAAGCATGGCAAAGACCTATTCTTCAGGACAAGAGGCTTCCTGAATGGTGAGTTTTAGATGTGTGATCTGCTATTGCTTGTGTCCTAATTTCTCAAGTATTCCCAACTTTCCTTACAGGTACCCAATAACTCTCTTCAATGAACTCTACTATCTTAATTCAGGAGGGACAGTTTGGACAGGTACTCATGTAGTTTGGAATTTACTCTTGTGGAAGTTGATTCATTTTATTGAAATAGTTCTTCTTTTTGTTTCCAAATATCCGTTTTGAAGATGGATCACCTCCACTACATAGTCTAGCTAGCATTGTGGGAAGTAAGTTTTCTCTCGATCGATCCTCCTTGGGTTTGAAGAGCATTGTTGATGTATCCCATCAAAATGATACTGCAACTGACATTCTTGGAAGGATGATTACAAAACTTGAGCAAATACACACTCCAGTTGCATCCAACTCAGCATTTGGGACAAATTTGCTCCAAAAGGGAGATGAAAACATTGGTCAATTCCTTTACCTTGAAGGAATTGAATATCACATGTGGAATACCTATGATGTCCATTTTTACTCATCTTTTGCGCTAGTCAGTTTATTTCCAAAACTTGAACTCAGTATTCAAAGAGATTTTGCAGCAGCCGTAATGATGCATGATCCCAGCAAGATAAAACTTCTTCATGATGGAAAATGGGTTCCAAGAAAGGTTCTTGGAGCTGTCCCTCATGATATTGGAATAAACGACCCGTGGTTTGAAGTAAATGCTTATAACCTGTATGATACTGATAGGTGGAAAGACTTGAATCCTAAATTCGTTCTTCAAATTTACAGAGATGTGGTTGCCACTGGTGATAAAAAATTTGCACAAGCTGTCTGGCCCTCTGTTTATGTTGCAATGGCTTATATGGACCAATTTGATAAGGATGGGGATGGGATGATCGAAAATGAAGGCTTCCCTGATCAGACTTATGATACATGGTCTGTCTCTGGAGTGAGTGCATATAGTGGTGGGCTATGGGTGGCAGCTTTGCAGGCTGCATCAGCCATGGCTCGTGTAGTAGGTGACAAGGGTTCTGAGAACTATTTCTGGCACAAGTTTCAGAAAGCAAAAGTAGTGTATCAGAAATTATGGAATGGATCTTACTTCAACTATGACAACAGTGACCAAAGTACAAGTTCATCTATACAAGCTGATCAATTGGCTGGACAATGGTCTGCTTTAGACTTCTTACATCATTTTTAAATTTTTTGTTCTCAAAGCTGCCATTGCATAGTTGCTTTACATAAACTTCCTAGATCTTGTTTAAAAATATTTTCTGCTCAAAGCCATTGCATAGTTTCTTTTACACAAACAAAAACAAGAGTGATCTGGTTTTTCATTCAAGAGTAAGAAAAGATGGCTTGAATTTTGTTTTTAAGGTCAAGTTTGTCTAACATGGGTAATGCATTCCAAAATATTGGAGAGGCACCTATTAGTTTATTTGTATTGCTGGCAACTTGTATAGATAGGCAGTTTAACATAATTATCCCTATACTGGTTGGTATGAATAGCCATTAAATATAATTTTGAGTTGTATCTATCACATTATGAAAACTAAAATAAAATGTGTATGCTACTTTCAGAATAAGATATTTTGAGCAGGGTGATATGTTTTACTTTTGTTTTTCATTTCTTATTCCTTTTTATATTCTCTTTCTAAAACATTTCAAAAATTATCTTTGTTGGTGCATGTATGTAATTGCTTGTAGTGATATTATATGTTGATGGATTATAAAATAATTTCTAGCTACTTTGTAGGTACTCCAGAGCATGTGGTCTTTTGCCAATTGTTGATGAAAACAAGGCACGAAGTGCATTGGAAAAGATTTATAATTTCAATGTCTTAAAGTTGAAGGATGGGAGACGTGGAGCTGTTAATGGGATGCTACCTGATGGAAATGTTGATATGTCATCAATGCAGTCGAGAGAAATATGGTCCGGAGTCACTTATGCAGTTGCTGCGACAATGATCCATGAAGACCTTGGTGACATGGCATTTCAGACTGCTGGTGGAATCTATGAAGCTGCATGGTCTGAAGGAGGACTTGGGTAAGTTGGCTATGAATGGTATAACTTGTCTTGGAACCCTAGCATCTAAATGTACTAGAAGTTTGGTTATAACAAGGAAATCTGCTGCAATCGCGATTAAATGTGGCATCCTGCAAGGATATTTTTGGTACTTGGAAATTACTAGGGAACAGGAAAATTAAAACCTTGATGGTGGTTAGATTATCGAGAAAGAAAAATGCATTATATGTTTCATGAAATTGCCTACAGAAATGCTTTTCCATAATATTTATGAAGATTACTACATTTTATTTGCCATAATATGCACAATTTCTATGGGGAGTGAGGGGTTTTCGCCTGGTTTTTCATTTTTGAACTACTTATATGAAATTATTACTTGGAAAAGGATGTTACCAATTATTTATCTCATTAAGTTGACACTTAGGAAATGTGAAACATTTGATTCTGAATTTGTGAGAGATATGAAACAGTGTTGGAGGTTGGTTATCTCTAAATCATGAAATTACTCGGTGAAATCTTAATTTTTAGGAATCAAATTTATTCAACTTTTTTTATTTCTTTTCTAATGCTTTCTGTCTTGTTAATCCCTTGCTGTTATGTCAACAGTTACTCTTTCCAAACTCCAGAAGCTTGGAACACCTATGATGAGTACAGATCTTTGGGTTATATGCGTCCTTTAGCGATATGGGCAATGCAGTGGGCATTAACAAGACCAAAGCTTCCCAGGCAGGTTACAGAGAAGGAGGTCGATGAAATTTCCTCGCTTCAGCACCATGCTGGATTCTCAAGAGTTGCTAGCCTCCTCAAGTTGCCAGAAGAGGAAGCATCTAGGGGTGTTATACAGGTTTTCTATGACTATACTTGCAAGATGATGTGGATGTGATTTAAATTTCATGTATTCACAATCATATTTGATGTTGCATATAGTAATGTTGGTGTGTCATTCAAACTAAGATTTACATTGATGTTTTGCATTATATGGTAATCAATGTCGTATACAGCAGCAATATTTTTTATAGCATAACTATGTTATCTATTTAAATGTTAGAAAAACAATAAAAATTAGATAGCCTTAATTTGACACTTTTATAGTTTCAATAGTACTGCTGGTACCAAATTATTTATAAAAAAACGCAGCTAAGATTATGTAACATTATTCTATCACATTGTTTGATAATATTATGTAACATTATTCTATCACATTATTTGGTTAATTAATAGATAAACTTTTTTGTATCTCGAGCATTATTATTGTTATTAGAGTACCTTGGTACACATGATATGGTCAAATTGAGATTGAGATTGAGATTAGATGAGATAAGAATTAATCTGGTTTGTGTGTGGTGTCAATTGGATAGGATTAATTTTTTTTAATAATTATTATTAAAATGAATATTAGTTATAGGATTAAGGATTAATATCGTATGGGCCCCTTTGTGTTTTACCTCTATTTCCAAAAGTATCCTATAGTATGAAACTATTTAGAAATATCCCTTGCTATTGGCACTTTTCCGCTATCTGACATTATTTATATTAGCTGGTGGTATAAAAAGTCATAAATACCCTCAAAATTTTAACAAAGTGACTTACATTTAAAAATGATTTTTTTTAAAAAAAAAAATATATATATATATATATATTAATTTAAATATTAGCATAATTATTAACATGTGCGAAGTTAAATATTTTACTTAAAAAAATAATTTTTTTATTTTATCTTTAAAATATTTTATCTCATCTTCATTTTTTTTTTCTGTTTTATTATATATATAGGCATATTGATGAATTATAAGCTTTATTAAAGAACATAAATAAAATTTCAAAGATAATATAAAACCTTAAAATTAAGATTATATCATAGCCTTAGTTATGAAGTTTAATATAGAGCTATAAAGTGCAAAACAAAGATATTTGATGAAGACATAATTAACAAACAATCAATGAAAAGAATTAAGCAAATTACTGTGTAGAATTTGGCCTTGGAACTCCACCAAATCCACTGTAATGCTTGTTTCAACTCCTCCTTTGCTTGCTGCAATTTGTGCATCCAAAAGCTTGAAAAGGAGATTTAATGACAAAAGAAATCAACTCCTATTTTCCTAAGCTTTTGTTGCCACCTTCACCTCCAAATTCTCTTAAACTTCTTTTAAAAATAACAAAGCAAAACTTTTAAGTAATGTATAATTTTTTCGGCTAAACATGGAAGGTCTTTCTATAGTGTGGGAATCAATGATATTTAAGTTTACAACTTTGAACAAGCGGCCATGTGAAATCATCTAATCTTTGCGCAAATGGACAAGACTTTAGTGGCAATTATATATGCAATCTCACTGAGTTTGGAATTCGTTCTCTAGATGGGCAAGTTTCTTTCTAAAATATCAAAGTTTGGTACCTAAATATGTGCCGACCAAATTTTATATTGAAAAAGGACTTGTTTAATAAGTCTTGCAAGTTGGCAAATAACTTTGTCTATAACTTTCTTTACATAAATTAGTCCACATGCGGCCCGTAAAATTGAAGAAACATCCTTTAAGGGTTTTTCCCATAAATAACCACCTTACAACTCCATTTTAGAAAAATAGCAAAATTTTTTTTTTTTTAAAAAACTAGCCACCTTGGGACAAAAATACCCTTGATAAAATTGAAAATTACATAAAAGCTTTCCTTTCTTCTACACAGCCGTTCGTTCGTGGGGGTGGGGTTTATACAAAACTGTTCGTGGGGTTTCTCTAAACTCTTTGCATCTCATCGCCTCTCACTCTCAATTTTTTGTATTTTCTCAGATCTCAAACTAAAATCAGGTAAAAATTTTATCTTTTTTCTTATTAGATGAAAGTAAGGAAATATGTATTTTTTTTGTTTTTTCTCTTTCTATTTTTTCTTGTAAGTTTTATTAGTTTAGGGTTTTTTAAGCTTTTTATTTGATATGGGTATGCAAGAAATTGATTTATGAGATGTTCTATGTGATTTTAAAGATACTTTAGGTGGCATATGGTTTGAAAATGGGAGAAATTTTGTGTAAAACTGAAAAATCGCGAAAAACAGTAAAAACGGAGGAAATTTGGCGAAAAAGATGAATTTCCGCCAATTTCCTCCAGTTTGTCAGTTTTCGCAAATTTCCGCCAATTTTCCGCCAGTTTTCCGCCATTTTTCCGCCAGTAGGAAAAAGCTATATTTGGCCCGAAAAAAAAAAACAGAATCAACTTTTTTAATACAGTTAATATGTTTGTTTAATATTATTCAAAATTTTATATATTTATTGATTTAGTTTAACGTTATTCATTTAATTTTATAGTCAAATGGAAGATGATGACATTGTAATTGCGGTTTTATACAATGGAACATTGGTACAAAATGATAGTGGTGATTGGGAATATCGAAATGGTAAAAATGTAATGGTTTCCGTCGGCAAGAGATGCACAAAATCAGAGTTAGAGGATGAGATTTTCAATTCTATTGAGATAGATCGAAATGAATATTTGCTAAAGCTAAAATGGATATATGGACGATGTGCAGAAAAGTTGGATCCTACAGAAATACGATGTGATAGGGATGTGAAATGCTTTCTTCAAGAAGTGAGGAATGGAGGGATGACAATGATGCGGCCTCCATTGTATGTTGAGGTGATTTCAAAAGTTGAACATGTATGTAGAAATGTTCATCAAACAGCATTTGCTTCGGATAGTGGGAGTAATCTTCATTCTTTTTCTTGTCCTCCAATTGGCGGTCGTCTACCACAAGCTTCCGGTACTGAACCAATTCAGGCTACATCTCAGGAAATTATGGTTCAAGAAACTCAGTTTAGAGATCAAGTTGATGTTCGTGGGGGGGCCTGGACATCATTTAACATTCACGAAGGAGTTGATGTTGGAGGTGACTATGCTGAACGGTTTCCTAACGACGAGGAGTATGAGCAGTTGCATCATATTGATCATGATGAGAATTACAATGCAGCAGGGGATGATGTTGGTTATAATGATGTAGATTTTGATCATGAATTGCCGGATAATGATAATGATATGCATCCTGAAATGAACAATGAAGGAGTTGATGATGTTAGGGTTCATCGTGCTACAAGTGACCACATATCATCGAGCAACAGAAGTGGTTCTATGGCCATATTTTCGTCAAAGTTCACTGGCTGTGAGAGCATAGTAGTTGGACAATTATTTCGCAACAAACGTGACCTACAGAATAAACTGAGTATCTATTGCATGCGAGAAAATAAGGAGTTCAAGGTGACACGATCAACTACACAACGGTATGAGGTTGTATGCTTGAAAAATACTTGTAAATGGCGACTACGTGCAACCACATTTAAAAATGGAGAAATATTTGTTGTGAGAATTTTTGATAATGTACACAGTTGCTCGTTAGATATCGTGCATCGAGAACACAAGCAAGCCAGTAGCCGGGTTATCGGGCAATGTATCAAATCTAAATATGAAGGTATTGCACGTGTTTACAAACCCAAAGAAATTCAACATGATTTTTTGCAGAAATATGGGGTGAATATAAGCTACAACAAAGCATGGAGAGGTAAAGAGTATGCACTTAACAGTGTTAGGGGATCTCCAGAGGAGAATTTTGCTAAGTTACCTGCCTACTGTTTTGAGTTAGTGTCGAAGAACCCTGGGACTGTTACACGTATCAAAACAGACGATAATAACAATTTTGTATATTTCTTTATGGCGATTGAAGCAAGCATTAGGGGATTTAAATCCCACATAAGATTCGTATTGGCTGTTGATGCAACTACATTGAAAGGGAAATACAAAGGGTACATGTATATTGCATCGGGCATGGATGGCAATAAGCAAATATATCCTTTGGCTTTCGGCATTGGAGATGGAGAGAACGAGCAAGCATATACATGGTTTTTCCAAAACCTGAAGGATGCCATCGGAGATTTTCCAGATTTGGTGTTTGTGAGTGATAGACACCCTGCTATTGAAAGGGCATTACGCAAAGTTTTTCCCAATGCATACCATGCGTTGTGCACGTACCATATAAGCAGAAATATTAAAGCAAATGGACATGCGAAAGATGAATCAATAATACAATGTTTCATGCTCGCAGCTAGTGCATATTTGGTTGAAGATTTTGAGTTTTATATGGGGCAAATTGAGGCAAAAAACATTAGGGCTGCCCAGTACATTCGATCATGTGACCCTACAAGGTGGGCACGTTCTCTTTGTCCATGTAGAAGGTACACTATCATGACCACCAATATTGCAGAAAGCTTGAATGGCATTCTGCTAGATGCTAGAGAGATGCCAATAGTAGCATTAATAGAGCACATACGGGATTTACTGCAAAGGTGGTTTTATGAGCGACATACTGCAGGTGCAAAATTGACAAAGCCTGTGACTGACCATATGGAAGAGCAACTTAAACTACGAAATTTGGAGTCCATCGGACTACGTGTGAAAGCCATTAATATGCATGAATTTCTTGTGGAAGGTGGGAGTTTGAGGGGTACAGTTAATCTCCAATCAAAAACATGCTCATGCAAAGTCTTCGATCTTGATCAATATCCTTGTGATCATTGTATTGCCGCTTGCAGAGACCGAAAAATTGCTCCTTATGGCATGTGTTCTCATTACTACACCGCGGATGCATATCGTGCAGCTTATGCTGAGTCCATTTATCCTTTGTTAGATGAAAAACAGTGGCATGTCCCGGATGACGTGGCAAGTCGCATTGTTCTTCCACCAAGATGGACACGTAGGCGAGCCGGTAGACCAAGGATGCAACGCATACCATCCGAAGGTGAAGATGTTATTGGACGTAGATGTAGCCGATGCGGTGGTGTTGGACATTATAGGTAGAGATGTACGAATCCATTGTCTTATGCTTCGAATTAGAAAGTTTTAATTTAGTGTTATGGTTTAATATGTTTTGATAATTATTTCATATCTTTTTTTTTTTTTTGAATTTAATCCTAAATGAAAAGATGCTTTCTGGAATTGATTTTCAATCTTTAGTTTACATATCATTTTATGAAATGTCCAAATGATTTTGAAAATAAAAACAAACATATATCAATTTTATTTTTATTTAAAATGGTTATTGATTTTAAATGTCACTACATTTTTTGTTAATCCCATCTTCATCTTATATAATATTTGTCTCCACTCCCAATTTTTTTTATCCTACTATTAACTTATATAATCTATTAGAAATTGATTTTCCAAGTGGAGGAAATTAGTTTCTAATAGGAGTAAAAATTATTCAACAATTTTCGCTTGGAGGAAATGTTTTCCAACAGGAGGAAAACTATTTCCGCTTGGAGGAAAATTTTTCCACCTGGCGGAAATTTATCAAGAGGCTTCAATTTTTCTTCATATGGGATTTCCGACTGGAGGAACGTTTTTCCTCCATTTTTCCTCCAGTAGGAAAATTTTTCGGCCTATAGGAAATATTTCCGACAAGCGGAAAATTTTTTAAAATTTGCAATTGAGCTCTTAAGGCGTTTGTGCATAACGGAATTCTAATAAATAAACATGGCACATTTCCTATAAGGTCAATTACTTATCATTACATCAATACCACATTGTTATCTTTGTTAAATGAACATTATAAGCCACCATTATATTTACAATTAAAAGTCAAATATAATAAATAATATGCATCTATAAACATGAAAAAAGGAAAGAAAAAAGCATCACCACGCAGCTCATATGCTAAGTTCTTTGTTGTAAACCTCATATGCATACTTCTTCCTAAAGAACTCCATGTTATCTTGTGTGAATGTCAATGGTAATCTAGCATGTAAGAATTCGATGGTCTTGAGTGTAAATATGCCACAGTCCTCTAACTCTGATTTTGTGCATCTCTTGCCGACGGAAACCATTACATTTTTACCATTTCGATATTCCCAATCACCACTATCATTTTGTACCAATGTTCCATTGTATATAACCGCAATTACAATGTCATCATCTTCCATTTGACTACAAAATTAAATGAATAACGTTAAACTAAATCAATAAATATATAAAATTTTGAATAATATTAAACAAACATATTAACTGTATTAAAAAAGTTGATTCTGTTTTTTTTTCGGGCCAAATATAGTTTTTTCCTACTGGCGGAAAACTGGCGGAAAATTGGCGGAAAACTGGCGGAAAACTGATGGAAAACTGGCGGAAAAATGGCGGAAAACTGGCGGAAAATTGGTGGAAAATTGGCGGAAATTTGCGAAAACTGACAAACTGGAGGAAATTGGCGGAAATTCATCTTTTTCGCCAAATTTCCTCCGTTTTTACTGTTTTTTGTGATTTTTCAGTTTTACACAAAATTTCTCCCATTTTCAAACCATATGCCACCTAAAGTATCTTTAAAATCACATAGAACATCTCATAAATCAATTTCTTGCATACCCATATTAAATAAAAAGCTTAAAAAACCATAAACTAATAAAACTTACAAGAAAAAATAGAAAGAGAAAAAACAAAAAAAATACATATTTCATTTCTTTCATCTAATAAGAAAAAAGATAAAATTTTTACCTGATTTTAGTTTGAGATCTGAGAAAATACAAAAAAATGAGAGTGAGAGGTGATGAGATGCAAAGAGTTTAGAGAAACCCCACGAACAGTTTTGTATAAACCCCACCCCCACGAACGAACGGCTGTGTAGAAGAAAGGAAAGCTTTTGTAGATAAGGGTACTTTAGTCCAAACGGGTAAAATATTGGTTAGTTTTTAAAAAAATAAAAAAATTTGCTATTTTTCTAAAATGCAATTGTAAAGTGGCTAGTTATCAAAAAAACCCCATCCTTTAATCCCATTGGCGTATATCTGCAACACCTTCTAGAACTTTAAATCTGCTTGTTTTGCTTTGATTAGACTTGTAAAAGTTAGGTATATGGTAATAAGCATTTGGATATCCAGAAGGCGTTCAAAATTCAGTTTTCTCACAGGACTGAAAATTTGCCAAACTGCATATTTTCTCTGGTTTCAAATTAAAAGTGGTTGTGATTGACTAATCCTATTGCAATGAAATTTTATAGAGATGGTCCATGATGAATAAAGAAAATTCTCCAACTAGAATCACCTCAAAATTCCATCCAGAACTTCAGATATGATTGAGATAGTACGGATTGGACAGATTTAAGCATTTTTGTAGAATGACATTGAGTGTCTTCAACAGGGTCTTTTGTTTGAATCTTCATTTTAGTTCTAAAACATATCTTTTCAACTTATTTTCTTCAAATATGCTTTCTTTTACCTGCAAATAAGAAAATAGAACAAATTATGTGGATTTCCCATCGACTAAGCACAAACTACATAAGTAATATGTAATCCAAAAATATTAGAATATGCATAATATATGAATATATGTGTGGAATAAAACACAAATAAAGTATGAAAAATTAACAAAATAAATACAAATACAACCTGAAGTCCTTTAGCTTTGATCTGTGTATGAAGAATAAATTGATCCGAGGCCTGTGTGGTACTACAGTGTCCTTAAGACAATTTCCGTCCCACCGGTGCAAATGTTTTCCCGACGGTTGTCTCCCAAGATACAACGGAATCGAAAAACTCTCGGATTTAGCGCCTCCGAAGCTTTCTCTTCGAACCTTTTAGTGTACTAGATCTTTTCTGCTCTTCCTATGTAAAATATGCCAGGAAAAAACAATATGCAAGAAAACACCTTTTTCTTATTTTTCCTCAAAAAACGTGAGGGAGAGTGAGGTTTTTCAAAAATTAATTAAAAAAAAATGAAAACCCCTTTGTTTTCTTTTTCACTTTTTCCAAAACGTAAAAACCACTTAAAGCCCATTAACTCCCCACTAACCCCACTAACCCAAATCATTCAATAAAGAAAACGTTTAAAAACGTTACATAATATGCTATAATAGAGGCATAAATTTAGGTATAATTTATGCCTATCAAGCTATTCCGTAGATAAGACGATTTTCTACATTTACCTACCTACATAAAAGAGCAATTTTTGGGAAGTATTTAGCCTCGAGAATGTGACATACTAAATTAGAAAGATTGTGAATTAGTCTCCAGCATTATTTAGCCAATAATGCTTGGTTGAATTCTTCTAAGGATAGAAATCCTACACCAGCAAAGGATTTGGGTTGGCATAATTTCTCCCAACTTAACCTAGGCATACCACCTTGTCCACACACATGACCCCACCAAAACCTTCCCATGAGACCATTCAACTTTCAAATAATACATTTTGGTAACCTAAAACATCCCATTGAATTAGTTAGAATTGCCTAAGCAACAGCCTTAATTAATACTTCTTTTCCAGTCTTAAAAAATAATCTTTCCTTCCAACCCCTCAGCTTCTTCCATATTTTATCTTTCAAAATCAGAAAATGCTTTGATTTATTGCCACCAATGAGCATGGGAAGTCCCAAATATTTATCCTGACCTAAAAGATCTCTAATATTAAACAACTACTTAACCATTTCTTTCGTAGCCTGTGGAGTATTAGGATTGAAAGAGGCCACTATTTTGCGCAAGTTTACTTGTTGATTGGAAGCATCCTCATAGATCTTCAAAATATTTTTAAATGAACCACATTCACTACGAGTTGCACATTTAAAATGAACACTATCGTTAGCAAAGAAAAAATGAGAAACTTTTGAACTATTTGTAGCAACTTGCATTCCCAATAAATTACTATGTACCATAGCCTTTGTCATTAAACAAGATAAAACCCTCAGCACATATTAAAAGCAAATAAGGCATTCGAAGGCCACGTTGAGGCACAATATTCCCATGAATCTTAATCAACACTGTATTATAAGATTAACCCATCATTTCGCAAAACCCATTCTACACATCATATCCCGTAGAAAGATCCATTCCACCCGATCATATTCTTTGCTCATGTCTAATCTAAGAGCAAGTAGATAATCATCACCAATAGTACCTGTCCGATCAAATGCATGGTTTTGAAAGCAACTATGACATTACCCATTATCTGTCTTCTTGGTACAATTGCACTTTGCTCATCTTTTATGATATCTGACAATATTCCTTTCAATCGATTGACTAAGGTCTTCATAATAATTTGTTAGAGTTGGGCCTAGGCCCACAAGTGTGAATGATTTGGACTTTCGGTTGTTGAGTTTTGTTATAATAATTTTTATTTAAATCAAATAATATTTTTAATAATAATGGGAGAGAGTTTTACGGGAGAATAACTCCTTGGTGAGAGTTTGAAGGTTGCACATACTGCAACGTTCTTTTCAATTTTTATTTTTGGAAGGAAATACAGAAAGAAAGAGAAAAAAAAATAGAGGAAAAAAAAAAACAGTGGTAAAGTAAAGGTACACAGAGAGTTCGAAGAAAAAAGCTTCAGAGGTGCTGAATCTGAAAGCTTTTGTAGCCGTTGTATCCTGGGAGACGTTCGCTACAAAACTCCTGCACCGGTGGGCGTAAAACGTCTTAAGGACACTGTGGTATCACACAGGCCTCTGTCAACCTTTCTAGAAAGCATATCAATTTCAAGGACTTACAGGTTCTAAAATACTTTATTTATTTTGTATTTATTTTATTTATTTTGTATTAAATTTTCCACATGTATTTACATATATTCATATATGATATTTTCCCAACAATCTTAAGACGTTTTAATAATTTTTATATATGTAAATATAATGTGGAAATTTAAGTTGTTTATTATGTTACTGATTGCTGTGTATATATTGCATTTTTATGCTTATATATATATATATTAATTAAATATTTCCATGTGTGTTTCACTGTTGAAACAAGAGAAAGAAAAAAAAAATTTATTAAACCCGTGGGTATAAAAATTTATGGGTAATTATTAATTTTTTGTTTTTGATCAAAATTCGTTCCAAAATCGAATTGCCCATAAATTTCTAAACCTTTTGGTGTATTTTTGATCATGCTCTGGACAGTCCACGTGTCGACCTGCTACAGGTGACACATGTCTGTCTCTAGTAGTGACACGTGTCGTAAATAGTGCCAACAGGATCACCACGTGGCATATCCACGTCGTCAGAGTGATGACGTGCACGGTGCCACGTCGGCACAGTGATGATGTGGCGTGGCACCACGTCAGCATAGTGACACCTGACATGAACAGTACCGGTAAATAGTGCAGTGAATAGTGATTGCAAATAGTATTTTTGGGTGTATCCAGTCATTTTTTGTGGTGTATTCAGAAACCCTAAAAGTCACTTTTTTGTGTGTTTTCCTTATGGAAATTGCTTATAATTAGTTTGTTAATATAGAAAATAACAACTAATTGATTTCTGTTTTGTGATGTCACAGAAATGGCAAGTGAAGACAACAGGACTGTGCCCACTCAGACTTCTGGAATTCAGATGCCTCATTCTACTAGTCATGCAAAAAAACCTGAGAAGTTTAATGGAGCAAACTTCAAAAGGTGGTAGCAGAAGATGCTATTTTATTTGACCACCCTGGGACTTGCGCGGTACTTGATTGAAGATGCGCCACCCAGTAATGAAGAGAGTGATAAGGAGACTGTCATGGCGGTAGATGCATGGAATAATTCCGATTACTTATGTCGGAATTATGTCCTGAATGGCCTGTCTGATGCCTTGTATGGTGTATACTGTGGCACGAAATCAGCTAAGGAGCTGTGGGAAACACTAGACCTAAAGTACAAGACCGAGAATGCGTGTTCAAGAAAGTTTATTACAGGCCAATTCTTGGACTACATGATGGTGGATGCAAAGCCAATAATGAATCAAGTACATGAGTTGCAAGTGCTGATTCAGGAAATGCTTGCTGAAGGGATGATAATGAATGAAGCATTGCAAGTGGCTTGTATGATTGAGAAACTACCTCCGAGTTGGAGTGACTTCAGAAATTATCTGAAGCACAAGAGAAAGGAGGTGGATATGGAGGCTTTTATTAGCAAGCTTCGCATAGAAGATGACAACAGGAAGTCTGATAAGAGAACTTCGAAGGCCTTGTTGAAGGCTAATGTTGTGGAGCATGGTCAGGGCTCCAAGAATAAGAAGCAAATTGGAAAAGCTTCTAAGGTGGGGCCAAAAGGAGAAATCTCCAAGAAGGCTAAATTTCAAGGCAGGTGCTTCAACTGTGACAAGATGGGTCATAGAGCTACTGAATGTAGGCTGCCAAAGAGAAAGAGGAACCAGGCACAAGTGCTGGAGGACATCACTAAAGAGGTTGACGATATTGACCTAAGTGCTGTGATATCTGAGGTGAACTTGGTGGGATCTAATCCTAGAGAGTGGTGGATAGATACTGGTGCGACCCACCACGTGTGTTCGAATAGGAGTATGTTCACTTCCTTCAAACCAAAGAAGAATGGGGAGAAGCTGTTTATGGGTAACTCCGCTACCTCAGAAATCCAAGGTAAGGGCAAAGTAATCCTGAAGATGACCTCGAGGAAAGAGCTGACTCTGAATAATGTATTGTATGTTCCAGACATTCGCAAGAATCTGGTATTTGGATCGCTGCTGAGCAAACATGATTTTCGCTTAGTGTTTGAGTCAGATAACGTTATTTTGTCTAAATTTGGGATGTTTGTGGGAAAGGGCTATGTAGTCAATGGTTTATTCAAACTGAATGTAATGACTGTAAAGCCTAAGGAGATGAATAAAGCTAGTAGTTCTTCTGTTTACTTGCTTGAGTCTTCCATTTTATGGCATGGTAGACTAGGACATGTTAATTTTAATTCCCTGCGGAGATTAATTAACTTAAATCATATTCCCACATTTGAAATTGATTCCAATCATAAGTGTGAAACTTGTGTGGAAGCAAAATTAACGAGGTCATCATATCAAACAATTGATAGAAATAACGAACCTTTGGATTTAATACATAGTGATATACGTGATTTAAAATTCGCACCGACTAGAGGTGGTAATAAGTATTTTATCACCTTTATTGATGATAGCACGAAATACTGTTATGTATACTTGCTTAAAAACAAGGATGAGGCTATAGAGAAATTTATTCTCTATAAAACGGAAGTTGAGAATCAACTCAACAGGAAAGTTAAAGTGATCAGAAGTGATCGTGGTGGAGAGTACGTAACTCCTTTCAGAGAATATTGTGCTCAACATGGCATAATACATGAAGTTACTCCACCATATTCGCCACAATCAAATAGTGTGGCTGAACGGAAAAATAGAACCTTGAAAGAAATGATGAATACAATGTTGATAAGTTCTGGAGTACCTCAGAACTTGTGGAGGGAAGCCATTTTGTCGGCAAATGACCTTTTAAATAAGCTGCCTCGGAAAGATAAGGTAAAGACACCCTATGAAGTATGGAAGGGAAGACAACCCTCCTACAAATATTTACGAGTGTGGGGGTGTCTAGTTAAAGTAGTTGTACCTACACCTAAAAAGGTGAAGATAGGTCCCAAAACTGTTGATTGCATCTTCATAGGATATGCACAGAATAGTAGTACATATCGGTTTCTCGTGTATAGGTTAGAAATTTTTGATATACATAAGAACACAATAATGGAATCGAGAAATGCATCATTTTTCGAACACTTTTTTCCATATAAAGTGGAAGAAGGATCGAGTACGTCTAAATGAACTTATGATACTATGGATGATGATAATCATGATAGTGATCAAGAACAAGAAACTGAGGTTGAGCTTAGACGTAGCAAGAGAGTAAGAACAGAAAATTCCTACGGTTCGGAATTTTGTACTTATATGCTAGAAAGTGAACCTCAAAGCTTCCAAGAGGCCATAAATTCTCCTGAAGGGAATTTATGGAAAGAAGCAGTTAAAAGTGAAATTGATTCCATCCTGCAAAATCACACTTGGGAGTTGGTAGATATTCTTCCAGGTTGTAAACCTTTGGGTTACAAATGGATTTTTAAAAGGAAGATGAAAGCAGATAGAACAATAGATAAATACAAGACAAGGCTTGTAATTAAGGGATACAAGCAAAAAGAAGGCCTTGATTATTTTGACACTTATTCTCCAGTAACGAGGATAAATTCCATAAGGATGGTACTAGCAATCGCAGCATTGCGGGATCTTGCAGTACATCAAATGGATGTAAAAACAGCCTTTCTGAATGGAGATCTAGAGGAAGAGATCTACGTGGAGCAACCTGAGGGTTTTACTGCTCCAGGACAAGAAAGGAAAGTCTGTAGATTGGTAAAGTCCTTATATGGACTTAAACAAGCTCCAAAGCAATGGCATCAAAAATTTGATAATGCCATGCTAAAAGATAGGTTCAAAATAAATGAATGTGACAAGTGTATCTATGTAAAAGATACAGAGAATGGATAGGTTATTCTATGTTTGTATGTAGATGACATACTCATAGTAGGTAGTGACGACAATATAGTCCGAACTACAAAAGCCATGTTCAATTCTAAATTTAACATGAAAGATATGGGGCTTGCAGATGTGATTTTAGGTATGAAAATCATGAGAACTTCAAATGGAATCATTTTTAGTCAAACTCATTATGTAGATAAAATACTAGCTAAGTTTAGTAATAATGATACTAGTATAGCCAGAACACCCATAGATATGAGTTTACACTTATCCAAAAATAAAGGAGAAGGTGTATCTCAAGTAGAATATACTAGGGTGATTGGAAGTCTGATGTACTTGATAAGTTGTACCAGACCAGACTTAGCCTACGCAATAAGTAGACTAAGTAGATACACGAGTAATCCAAATGAAGATCATTGGAAAGGGATCGTTAGAGTACTAAGATATCTACGATATATTCGTGAATATGGACTGCACTATACAAGATATTCTGCTGTATTAGAAGGATACAGTGATGCAAATTGGATATCAAATATAAATGATTCAAAATCCACTAGTGGCTATGTATTCATATTAGCCGGTGCAGCTGTGACATGGAAGTCCTCGAAACAAACTGTGATAGCTCGATCCACTATGGAATCCGAGTTTATTGCTCTAGATAAATGTGGTGAAGAGGCAAAATGGCTACGCCAATTTTTAGAGGACATTCTGAGGTGGCCTAAACCTGTGCCAACAATAAGTTTACATTGTGATAGTCAATCTGCGACTGGCAGGGCACAGAATATTATGTATAATGGAAAGTCTAGACACATTTGTTGTAGACACAATTCCATTAGATAATTAATCTCAACTGGAGTTATCTCAATAGACTATGTGAAGTCAAAAGATAACATTGCGGATCCGCTAACCAAAGGGTTAAATAGAGAACTAGTTGAGAAGTCATCGAGGGGAATGGGATTGAAGCCCGTGAATAAAGTCAATACGATGGAAACCCAACCTAGTTGACTGGAGATCCCAAGATTTAGGTTCAATGGGACAACTCAATTGTAAAGACTAGTATGGATTACTGTGGGGGGTTAATCCTCTGCCCATTCCTATGATGAAACAATGATAGAAAGGGGTTAAACATAAAAGTATGCTTTTAATGATTCCTATAAGTGTGTGTTAGTAATCTATGCATAGGTATGCTAATTATATAAGAAATAGGAATCACCTATGTGAGAGAGAAGAGTGGCCGCTTCAAAGGAGAATTGTTTAGGGCACAATTCTTTAGAAACTCTCGCAGAACTAGGGAGGTGTTCAGGGCCAAAATGAACACAACAATGAGAACTGAAGTGTACCAGGAAGGAATCATGTGTGGGCTATGTTGTCATTTACACAAAAGACGACATGGTTCAAAGATATTGCTTCTACCATAAGTCAGTAAAGAAAATGTAGTCTCTCAAGGGAAGGTTCAAAGAGTAACATCTACCTATCCTATGCAGGTTCCGACTGTAGAGCTTTACCACTAGAGTCATGTTTGTATTTTTAAATCAAATCATTCATGTGGGGGATTGTTAGAGTTGGGCCTAGGCCCACAAGTGTGAATGATTTGGGTTTTCGGTTGTTGAGTTTTGTTATAATAATTTTTATTTAAATCAAATAATATTTTTGATAATAGTGGGAGAGAGTTTTACGGGAGAATAACTCCTTGGTGAGAGTTTGAAGGTTGCACGTACTGCAACGTTCTTTTCAATTTTTATTTTTGGAAGGAAATACAGAAAGAAAGAGAAAAAAAAAATAGAGGAAAAAAAAAACAGTGGTAAAGTAAAGGTACACAGAGAGTTCGAAGAGAAAAGCTTCAGAGGTGCTGAATCTGAAAGCTTTTGTAGCCGTTGTATCCTGAGAGACGTTCGCTACAAAACTCCTGCACCGATGGGCGTAAAACGTTTTAAGGACACTGTGGTATCACACAGGCCTTTGTCAACCTTTCTAGAAAGCAGATCAATTTCAAGCACCTACAGGTTCTAAAATGCTTTATTTATTTTGTATTTATTTTATTTATTTTGTATTAAATTGTCCACATGTATTTACATATATTCATATATGATATTTTCCCAACATAATTTTGTAAAGAACAGTGCAACAACTTATTTGGTTGAAATTCATATACAAAATGTACTCCATTTACCTTAGAATGAAGGTGATTAGAGTATGGTTTAATCGACCCAATTCCTAACCATCATTCAGAAAACCCAAACATGCTTTAGTCACATCCTCAATAATCACGTTCCAGTATTTCTAAAAAATAAAGCAGGTAATCTGTCAAATCTAAGAGCTTTTGTGGGGCTCATTTGGATCACAGGCTTGTATGTATTTCTTCTGCCGAAAACGAGAGCATAAGTTTTGATTCATTAGTGATCTTCAACTCCCAAAAATACGTTTGAATCCTGTATGGACCCCCGAGCCTTAAGCAATTCCTCATAATAACATACAAAGACCTCGACAATCCCAGCATTATCCATAACTCATTCTCACAATTATTAGTGATGCTGTGTAGTATGATCTCTCCTCCTTGAAGTTGCATAGTTTGTGAAAAAATGTTATATTACGTATCACCTCCACAAAGCCAATCAGTAGCAATCACTAAAGTATCACCTCCATTAGAAACTACAGGCCCAATGAAATCGTTCTTAATTTTTCCATGTGTCATATCTTGTGGAGCCATGCCATTTAATAACGTAACACTCTCAGTATTGATGATTTGGCCTCCAAGGGTATCAAAATCAACCAACATATATTTTGCCACATCATCATATGTAACTGCAAGCAGTTGTAACTTGATTGAACCATTCATCAATGATGCTGTAGATAGCATCTCAGGATGCAAATCCAAAGAACTTACAGCACGATGTGAACCAGTTTTGTTTTCACCAAGCTTAGATTTTGAAGTACTCTCATTAAAGTCAACAATCTTCATTGGAGAATGTCACTAATACGTAGCTAGCGACCATATTGCTCTTTGAAACTTAGAGAGACTGCTATACAATCTTTTTTGCAATTGTCCAACAAGTCTACAGACGAAACAAAAACATGGTGGGCATTCATAGAGAAAAGTAGTCCAATAATGTTCACCATCTTCCAATTGAATTTTCATTCCCCTTCGCAATGGTTTCCTCATGAAGCGACCCCAACACTTGCCATCTTCATTTGGGTCAACACACACCAAGTCACCAAGTTTCCCTCTAATTAACTCTCCAATGCCCTTGGCCATATCGAAAGAGGAATATCATTAACTTGCATCCAGAACAAAGCCTTTGTAAGTTCCAGAGTGTCTGGAACAGTATTATCAAACTTGTCATCCAATAAAATCAATGCATTATCAAAATGCCATGGAGCTCCTTATAGGACTTTATCCTTCTCATTAAAACTTGAAAATTGACATAGATATCCATTCTCTGAAATATCTCTAATTGCTTAGGCATGGATGGCTACCACAGACCATTCATCATATTGTTACGAAAATATATGGAAGAATATATATGTAAATATATGTGGATAAAATAAAATTAACGTAAACAAAATACAAAAATTAAACAATTTCAATTAGAACCTATATGTTATTGTTAATGGTGATTTATTTTTTTGGAAACTTGACCGAAGCCTGTGTGATACTACAGTTTCCTTAAGATGATTGCCGCCTACTAGTGTAGATGTTTCTGATGGTCGTCTCCTAGGATACAACGGAAGCAAATATCTCAGACACAGCACCTCTAAAATCTATCTCTGCTAAGCTTCTGGATACATTTACTTTACAACCCACATTGAACTCAACGTATTTCTTTATAACTCAAAATTGCCCTCTCTACTCTTTTTCTCGTTGTTTTTCCAGAAAAAAAAAGTTTTTTTTTCTCAGTGTCAACTACGAACTGTAAAGAATGAGTGTGCATCGAAACATTAACACAAAACGTGTGCTCATGAAACTCTCAAACGCCATTTTAATTTTTGATCAAATCCCACATATTTCTCAAAACCAAACTGTAAGAAATATAAAATTAAAAGCCTAAAGCCCATTAAGAAATCATTCACACTTGGCCCAATAAAGAAAACTATAACAATCCCCTATATGAATGTTTTGACTGCTAGGAACAAAGTATGACTCTGATAGTAAAGCTTTGCGGTTGAAACCTGCACAAAATAGATAGATATTATTCTTTGAACATTTCCTTGTGAGACTATCTCTACTTTACTAACTAATGGTAGCTGCAATATTTATAAACCATTTCGTCATTTGTGTAAATGACAACATAGTTCACACAGATTCCTTTCTGGTACACTTCAGTTCTCACTGTTGTATTCAAACTTTCAATCACCCTTGCGTATTCCACTTAAAATACACTCTTCCCTTTATTTTTGGATAAGTGTAAACTCATATCAAGGGTGTTCTGGCTATACCAGTATAACACCCCGTCCCGAATCGCACCGGAATCCGTGCACGTTGACCGAGGTTGACCGTTGACCGTTGATCGTTGACCGAAGGGGTCAAAAGTTGACTTTTTGACTCGGTGGCAATTTCGAGTTGACCAGGGTACCGTGGCGAAGTGCATGACGCCCTGAGTTCGTAGACTAGCAGCACGTCGAAAACGGAGCTACGGTTTGAAAGTTATGGGCGAAACAAGTTGAAGTGCAAACTGTCCAGAAGGTGTCGGGAGTTGACTTTTTCTTGTGATGTAATTTTGAGTTGACTCTTGTATGGTTGTAAAGTACTCGTCGATACGAGTTCATAGACTAGCGGCACGCTTAAATCGGACATGTGGTTAAAAAGTTACGGACGTTTGAAATTCGCCGGGTACCGTATTATTTTAATATATTTGGCTTAAGTGCACAGTAACGCCACGTGTCAGCTTCTGATTGGTCCACGTGGCATGAACAGTATCACACAGGGTTTTTATTTGTTAAAACTCTCGGGGAAGAGAGAGAAAGAGAGAGAAGAGAGAGAAAGAGAGAGAGGAGAGAGAAAGAAAGAGAGAGGATCCGCCGGCCGCCGGACTTTTTCAAGTTTTCCGGCCTAGTTACTGTACACACGCCGGCCAGCCAGGTTGCCCAGATCGGACGTCCGAAGTTTGGCGGCAATTTTTCCCCCTCCACCGCCGGCCACCGCGAATCGGCACTGTTCCGGCCATTTTTCGGCCACACGCGCCTGACAGCCTTGATCCTCTCCTCAAGTCCGGCCTACCCACCAAAAATCACTGCCATCAGACCATCGACGCGCCGGGATCGGAGCGTTTTCCGGCGAGGGGTCGGAAATCTTCAAACCAAGATTTCTCCGCCGTCCGACCTCCATTTTGCTCACCGCCAGTCCCGTTGGATTGCTCTCCTCACGATCTACAAGTCTGCAAAATTTCACAGCCAACGGCCACCGCACGCGCCGCCGCCGGCGACGGTTGCCGGTGACCGCGGCGGCCCGCCGGAAAATACTGTTCCGGCGAGTACCCGAAATTCCGGCCAGCTCCAGTCCGCAGTGTTCGACCTCCTGAACCCAAATACGACTTCCGTTTCCCCCAATTCGCCACGGTTTGGGAGAATTGCGGAGCCGAAACCCGAAAAGCTTCCCGATAAAATTCTGACCCCGTCGGGTACGATCATCGGAAATTAAGACCGGATCTGTGATTAGCATCACTCGAGCTTCGATTCGGTATATAATTTGTAAATTTTAGTTATCGTTTGGTGTTCGCTCCCCGGGTACCCATTTGGGGATTACCGGAATAAAATATTAATATTTGTGGTTTTGGTACTGTGGATGTTTTAGGTGCACGTGCGAGTAGCGGAGTCGATCCTGCGGAGGATCTTGATTGAGATACGTGCACAAGGTGAGTGACCCACCTTCAAATTTATTTGGGAAATTTAATTGGTGAATATATTATGTGTGATTTAAATATTTGGAAATTAATTTCTTGTGCCAAATATTTATTGGATTATTGTGGAATTATTTATGAATTTACTGGATTTAAGAAAATGTGCATTTTGATGCCATGTGAAATTATTTTATGGTTTTGTGGATTTTGAAATTGGTGTGGTTTTAATGGTAAATTGGGCACGATTTGATTTTCAAATATTTCAAGGAAAATATTTGGTTATGTTGGTGATTTCAATTTTTATAAAATATGCCCATAAAATATTATGAGATTTGATTATGATATTTCGAGAAATTATTTATGCTTGGAAAAAACTGTGGATATTTGAATTGATGGATTTGGGAGTTGGTGGATTTGAAAATCATGGGATTTATGGCATTGATTACAAAGAAATTGTGGGAAAATTCCCGGTTCAAGCGGATGGATTATGCCCGCTATGTTTATGAAAAATGTGAAATTTGTTTTATAATTTAAATTGTGGATTTTATGATTTTTGGATGCACCGTGCACGTACTGGTGTTCTGATTATATGTGATATGGTATATGTGATATGGTTAGTGTGCACACGGTTGTGATTAGCGCGCAGGTGGGTGTGAGTAGCGCGCAGGTGATATTATGAGGGTGTCCTGTGTATGCCATCGGAGAGGGTGGCCATCCCCCTTTGGCCGGGACACCAGGTTAGCAGCGGCGCAGTGGGACGCCACGCGACCGTATGCCGGTTTCTCTCTATAACCTCCTGTCTGGCGGTACCTTGGGACGCTGGGTACTGTTGGCGCCACTGGTATATAGTGGGTGCATCAACTGATTTTCGGAACTATGTTTTACAAATAAAATGTTTTAAAGCTGTATTGGAATTAAAATTAATTATTACTGTTCGGATATTTATTTGATGTCTTGGTTTTCTGGGAATATGAATAAAAGGGTTTTGTGAAAATGTTTTAAAAGGGGAACCTTTCCAACTGAGAGAATGGTAAGGGTTTTGAGAGAAAATATTATTTCCAAATAATTATTATTTATATACCTATTACCGTGGTATTACATTGTAAAGTAGTAGGGTCGCTGAGATGATTAGCATCTCACACTCTTAAATTCCGTTCCTCTAGGTACCAGGTTGTCGGTGTTCATTCGGAGCGGACTCGATCTTCCTCGCTGTATTAGTTCGTGCAGTACCTTGTTCTTCTTTTACTGCAGTTGTAATATTTCTTTCACTCTTGCTGTATTCTATACTTTGTAGTATTTCATAAAGCTCTGTATACTGTATGGAACACTTAGGTATTTGTATTGCACTAGATTACTGTATTTTTATTTTGGGTGCTGAAAATTTGTGGAACCAGTTTGTAGTACTGTGGGAGGAATAAGGGGACAATTATAGAAGTGTGTTTTCAGTGCAGGGAATTTTGTGGTAAGTCCATCCCTTAGGGGAGGTTCTGCCGGATCTTCCACAGAAGGGTCCGGTAGGGTTTCCCTGGGATCAGGGCTTATCTAGGGTTCCGGTGGGGAACTTTGGACGGGTCCTGACACCAGTATCATCATTACTAAACTTAGCCAGTATTTTATGCACATAATATGTTTGACTTAGAATGATCTCATTCGAAGTTCTCGTGATTTTCATTCCTAAAATCACATTAGCAAGCCTCATATCTTTCATGTCAAATTTGGACTTTAACATGGTTTTTGTAGTTCAGACCGTATTGTTGTTACTTCCTACAATGAGTATGTCATCTACATAAAAAAAAAAAAAATTATGTATCCATTCTCTGTATTTTTTATATAGACACATTTACCACACTCATTTATTTTAAATCCATCACTTAGCATGCCACTATCAAACCTTCAATGCCATTGCTTTGGAGCTTGTTTAAGTCCATACAAAGACTTACCAAATCTACATACTTTCCTCTATTGTTCTGGTGCGAAGAAACCCTCAGATTGCTCCATGTAGATCTCTTCATCTAGATCTACATTAAGAAAGATTGTTTTAACATCCATTTGATGTACTTCAAGATCTCACAATGCAGCAAATGCTTTTATCATTCTTATGGAATTTATCATCGTTACTAGAGAATAGGTATCAAAATAATCAAGTCCTTTCTGTTTCTTGTATCCTTTAATTACAAGTCTCCCCTTGTATTTATCTATTGTTCTATCTGGTTTTATCTTCATTTCAAAATGCATTTGTAACCCAAAGGTGTACAACCTGGAAGAAGATCTACTAACTCCCAGGTGTGATTCTGCAAGATGGAATCAATCTCACTTTTTAGGGCCTCTTTTCATAAATTTCCTTCAAGAGAGTTTATAACTTCTTGGAAACTTTAAGATTCACTTTCTAGAATGAAAATAAGAAAATCTGGACTGAAGGATTTTTCCATTCTTACTCTCTTGCTTCATCTCAGATCAACCTCAGTCTTAACTTCACTCTCCTGTTCTTTATCACTATCATGATTATCATCATTGATAGCATCATAAGTTCGTCAAAACAAACTCGGTCCTTCTTCCCACTTATACAGAAAAATGTGTTCAAAAAATGACACATTTCTTGATTCCATTATCATGTTCTTATATATATCGGAAATTTCTGACCTATACATAAGAAACCAATATGTATTACTATTCTGTGCATATCCTATGAAGATGCAATCAATTATTTTGATACCTATCTTCACTCTTTTTGGAGTAGGTACCACTACTTTGGCTAGACAACCCCACACTCATAAGTATTTATGGAAGATTGTCTACCCTTGCAAAACTCGTAGGGTGTCTTCATCTTATCCTTTCAGGACATCTTATATAAAAGATCGTTTGCCGACAAAATGGCTTCCCCCCTCAAGGCCTGAGGTAATCCAAAACTTATCAGCATTGCATTCATCATATCCTTTAAGGTACGATTTTTCCGTTCACTAATATCATTTGATTGCGGTGAATATGGTGGAGTAACTTCATGTCTAACACTATGTTGAGCATAATACTCATCAAATAGTGTTATATACTCGCCGTCACGATCACTTCTGATTACTTTATCTTTTTGCTGAGTTGATTCTTAGCTTCTATTTTATAGAGAATAAATTTCTCTATGGCCTCATCCTTACCTTACTCTTAAGCAAGTATACATAGCAGTATCGTGGTATCATCAATAAAGATGATAAAATACTTATTACCACCTTTAGTCGGAATGAATTTCAAATCACATACATCACTATGTATTAAATCCAAAGGTTCATTATTTCTTTCAATTGTTTGATATGATAGCCCCGTTGATTTTGCCTCTACACAAGTTTCACATTTATATTTGGAATCAATTTCAAACGTGGGAATATGATTCAAGTTAATTAACCTCTGCAGAGAATTAAAATTAACATGTCCTAATCTACCTTGCCATAAAATGGAAGACTCAAGCAAGTAAACAGAAAAAGTATTGTTTACTGGCATTATTAATAACTTTTGACTTTACAGTCATTACATTGAATTTAAATAAACCATTGACTACATAATCATTTCTCATAAATATTCCACATTTGGACAAAATAACCTTATCTGACCCAAGCACTAAACAAAAATCATGTTTGCTCAGCAAGGATCTAGATACCAAATTCTTACGAATGTCTGGAACATACAACTCATTGTTCAGAGTTAGCTCCTTTCCAGAGGTCATCTTTAGAACTATCTTGTCCTTCTCTTGGATTTTGGATGTGGCAGAATTCCCTATGAACAATTTCTTCCCATTTTTATTTGGTTCGAAGAAGGTGAACAAATTCTTGTCAGAACAAACGTGACGGGTTGCACTAGTATCAATCTACCATTCTTTAGGATTTGATACCACCAAGTTCACCTCAGAGACAATGGCACTAAAGTCAATGTCATCAACCTCTCAAATGATGTGCTCCATTATCTGTGCCTCTTTGTTCCTCTTTCTTTTCGGCAGTCTACATTTTGTAGCTTTGTGATCAATCTTGTCACAGTTAAAGCACTTGCCTTGAAATTTGGCATTTTTGGAGATCCCTCATTTAGGCCCCAACTTGGAATCTTTTTAAGTTTTCTTTTTGTTCTTGGAGTTTTGACCATGTTCCACAATATTAGCCTTCACCACGGCCTTCAAAGATCTTTTATCAGATCTCCTATAGTTGTCTTCGATCCAAAGCTTGCCAACAAGAGCCTCTATATCCATTTTCTTTCTATTATGCTTGAGATAATTTCTGAAAATTTCTTCCCAACTAGGAGGTAGCTTCTCAATCATAGTAGCTACTTGAAAGGTTTCATTAATTATCATCCCTTCAGCGAGAAGTTCATTCAATGAATGAGTACTTGCAGCTCATGTACTTGATTCATCAATGGCTTTGAATCCACCATCACATAGTCCAAGAATCGACCCACAACAAACTTTCTGCATTCTCGATTTTGTATTTGGGTCCAAAGTTTCCCACAACTCTTTTACTAACTTCGTGCCACAGTACAGTCCGTACAAGGCATTAGATAAGCCATTCAGGATGTAATTCCAACATAAATAATCGAAATGTGTTCATGCATTTATCACCATGAGTGTCTCTGTATTACTCTCTTCAGTACTTAGTAGCACGTTTTCAATCAAGAATCTCGCAAGGTTAAGTGTAGTAAAGTAGAACAGTATCTTCTGTTACCACCTCTTAAAGTGTGCTCCATTAAACTTCTCAGATCTCTCTGTATGATTCGTAGGAGGAGGCATCTAAATCACAGGAGTCTAAGTGGGCAGAGTCATATTATCTTCACTTGCCATTTCTGTATAAATCACAAAATAAAAAATAATTAGTTATTATTTTCTATCTTAACAAACTAATTATAATCAATTTTCAATAGGAAAAACACAAAAAAAATGATTTTATAAGGTTTCTATATACACCACAAATTTTTTATATACACCCATAAAAGTACTGTATACACCCACAAAATTGTTGTATAATCTCACAAAATTGCTTTATATATCCACCAAGACTGACATCATCAATTACACAATGATGACATCATCATTGATGTAATACTGATGTGGCACCACATGATGATGTGGCACTGCACAGTGATGTGTCATCTGCCATGTAGCGCCACATGCTGATGTGGCACATGGCCATGTGTCATCCATGCTGACGTGGCTCCCCATGTATCACATAGTAGAGTTTGACACATGTCCCTACCATATTTCAACACGTGGCACATGCAAAAGGCCAACATATGTCACCTTTTATGGCTCGACATGTGGCATAATTTCTAGAAGACACGTGGCCTCGCGACTGTGTGACACGTGACCTTGCCACTATACACCCACGTTGCCTTGCCACTATACCCCACTTGTCATTACCTCATTGTGCCACGTGGCACCAATCATTTCGCTACACATGGAGGCCTTTTATCAATTGGGCGATAGTTCACATGGGCCATGGTCTGATTTGGTCCTGGGTTTTAGGCTGAACAGTAGTCTATTTTAACCACGGGCTAAGCTTTGCAATAGGTTCAGAACTAACAGAATTTAATCTTAGGCCCACGAACTCAGAATCCATTTTTACCCACTTTTTTAACCCTTTTACCCATCTATCGACCCGTCTTCAACCTCTAGCCGGTCAATTTTGACCTGTTTTCCTGGTAAACGAGTCAGCCAACTCGATTTCAATTTTTCACCAACTTTTCACTGTTCCAGCAATGTAAATTCACCCAAAGATTGCCAAAAAATTCATAAATCATAAGCGATTCTTTTTATGGAAAATTTTTTTGATTAAAACAAAAATAAATATATGCCGAATAAATTTTATAAGCCACGGGAATAATAATTTTTCTTTTTTCCCACAATCGAAACAAACAAATATATATAATCTCAAACACCCAAAGAAAGTTATAAAATCATGGGCATATAAATTTTGATTAAACAAAAATAACAAATGCCCAAACAAAATTTTCTCACTCATGGATATGATGCAGAGTATTTTTTTTTTTTCTTTTTACAAAACACACTGAACAAAGAAATAGAACCAGAACAAATAAATGTATACAATCCACAAATATAAACATATATAAATGGAATCATCTTAAGGCTGTTAGAAAAATATATGGAAGAATATATAAGTACATATATGTGGATGAAATAAAATTAATATAAACAAAATACAGAAATTAAACAATTTAAATTAGAATCTGTATGTTCTTGTTAATGGTGATTTACTTTTTTGAAAACTTGACTAAGGCCTGTGGGTACCACATTCTCCTTAAGATGATTTCCGCCCATTGGTGTAAATATTTCTGATGGTCGTCTCCTAAGATGCAACAGAAGCAAAGATTTCAAACATAACACCTCTAAGATCTATATCTGTGAACTTTCTGTATACCTTTATTTTACTACCCACACTGAACTCAATGTATTTCTTTATAACTCAAAATTGCTCTCTCTACTCTTTTTCCTGTTGTTTTTCCATAAAAAAAAATATTTTTTCTCAGTTTCAACTACGAACTGTAAAGAATGATGTGCATCCAACACTTTAACACAAAACGTGTGCTCGTGAAACTCTTAAAGCCAACGTGTTCCCAAAAAACTCTCAAACATACATTTCAATTTTTGATCAAATCCCACATATTTCTCAAAACCAAACCTAAGAAAATACAAAATTAAAAGCCCAAAGCCCATTAAGATATCATTTACAGTTAGCCCAATAAGGAAAACTATAACACATATCCCTAAGGGCCTCGTTTATTAACATGATTTAAAAATAGAATTTGCACCGGCAAGCATAATTTCAAATCTTCATCCTCTGTGTGACGCAAATCCTTTTGAATTATTAAAGAATCACAATCATTCATAGTAAACAGTAAGACTTAACTTTTGATTGAATTTATTTTGAATTTCCTCCATAAAACTTTGCCAAATGAGAAGACTGAAACACTCATGCGAACCATGAGAGAAAACTCTCCCTACGGATGAGACTAATAGGCATTTGTTAAATAAATTTAGTAACTAATTTTATTTCTAAATGACCAATTAAATACAATTTGGTATATTTTTGAACTTCTAAATTAGTTTGAACTACTACCCTTTGATTTTTAAATATTTTTCTATGAAGGTTCTCAAATATCTTTTTTTCTCAGCCCCATTTCCCACAAAAACTCTTTGGGTTTTATCTTCATCATTTATTTTCTGTTGGAAAATATGTGATGTAAAGATGCTAAATAGTCACTATATATATATATATATTATATATATAAATGATTGACAAATCATCTTGAAAAATCAACAAATATATGTTAACAAATCATTTTAACCTGTGATTTGGTAAATTTAAGGATGGATAGACTTTGAGAATTTATGAGTGGTTTGGTCCATAATTTTTACATGATTAGATCTATCCATTCAATCGATAGGATGTTACTTATAAAAAAATATTTGGCAAATATCTTGGTATATGAACCAAACCAACCTTGTATATATATACATATATATATATATATATATAACGGAGATTAGACCAACAACAATTATTATTTTTACTTTTTTTTAGCAAAGAGCACCAATCAATTATTATAAGCATTTAGTATCCCCTTCCATGTCCAGTTTTGGCACGATGTCTTATTGATTCAAAATGAACTAAATGAAAAACGAAAATAACATGTTTCAAACAAAATTGGAAACAGAAAAATAGAAAAATGGGTTAATTTCGTTTATCTTTTTCTGAGATTTGATTTAAATATAATTCGATCTTTGTAATTTTAAAAATATCATCTATCTTCTTTTAGATTTCAAATAATTTTTTTTTTCTATTTTATTTCATTCATACCTTTTGAAATAATTTCATTTACAAATAATTTCATTTACATCTTTTGTAAGGATACCGATTGTAATTTCAAATCTTAATATAAATTAATATAAATTTATAAATTTTCAAGGGGTATATATGGAATATTCTCCATGTTTTAAGTTTTTTTAACTTCTGTACATTTATCATCTTTCATGTACATTTATCATCTTTCAGTTTCATGCACGACGAAGAAATGCCATTTTTCTCTTCCAGCGCCAGCACTTATTGTTTTTTTTTTTTTTTTTTTTTTTGTGTGTTTACGACTTTAAAATCTAACCTCAGTGACTAATTGAATATAAAAACTGTATAATACAATTTTATTACTGTGTCTGACTCATAAAAAGAAAAAAAAAAAAATACCAAGGCTCTACCTCTATCTTTTTTTATTTTTTATTTTTATTTTTTTATTTTTTTGAAGGAACCAAGGCTCTACCTTGAATCAGGAAATGTGCAAGATTGTCCAGATGGCAATTATTGGTTGGATAATTTTTTTATTTTATTTTATTTTATTTATTCTTCTGATTTAGAAAAGCTTCCCTCAAGGCCAGGATTACCAACCGTTTTATATTTACACCCTGAACTTTTTTTTCTTTTTCTTTTTTTGTTTTTGAATGCCATAACATACATTCAACAGAATCCCATTTGCTCACGATCAAACTTTCAATTCACAACAAGGAAACCAAATTCTTCCATTGGAAAAAGAATTACTGGTTTTCTTGTTGTGAGAGCGGTTTTTCCAAATCCCAGGGAAAACCGCTCTTAAAAAATTTTCTTGGTTTTTTTCTTTCTTTCTTTCATTAAAAGAAAAAAAAAAAATTTCTTGTTATGAATTGGGTTTTGTTATTGATTTTCCGAGTAACCAAAGGATCCTCCTTGTTGTTTCTACCCATTTTGGTAGAACACAAAATGGATAGAAATCATCAATGGAGATGCCCTGTTCCAGGTGAATGGGTGAGGGGAAAATTGGTGGGTTCAGGTTCTTTTGGGACCATCCATATGGCTTTGGCAAAATCTACCGGAAGACTTTTCGTTGTGAAATCTGCACAATCTGGTATTGGTGTTCAAGCTTTAGAAAACGAAGCCGATATCCTTGAGAGTTTGAATTCCCCACACATAGTCCATTGCATAGGAAAGGAATTCTCAATTGACAAAAATGGTGAGCAACAAAATTACAATGTGTTCTTGGAGTACATGGCAGGAGGAAACTTGTTGGATGTGGTACACATATTTGGTGGGTCCCTAGATGAGCAAGTTATTAGACTTTACACCAAAGAAATTCTTCTGGGTCTCAAATATCTTCATGACAATGGGATTGTTCATTGTGATTTGAAATGCAAAAATGTGCTCCTGAGTTCCTCTGGAAATGTCAAACTGGCAGATTTTGGGAGCGCAAAGAGGATGACCAAAAAAACCACCGATGATGAGGGATTTGTGGACTCTTGGCAAAACATTGTTGGAACACCCTTGTGGATGGCACCAGAAGTTTTGAGGAAAAAAGAGTTAGATTTAGCTTCGGATATTTGGTCACTGGGATGCACGGTCATTGAAATGGCAACAGGAAACCCTCCCTGGGATGTGGAAATCACTTCCAATCCAATGGCTGCAATTCTGAAGATTGCTTGTGGAAATGACAAACCTCAATTTCCTACAAAGTTTTCGCAAGTGGGTTTGGATTTCTTGGCCAAGTGTTTGGAAAGAGATCCAAGAAAAAGGTGGAAGGCTGAAGAACTGCTTAACCATCCGTTTGTTTCTGGGGAAAATTCATCATTGAGAAAATCATCAAGAGAGGAAGTAGAATTAGTGTCATTCTCACCAGCAAGTGTGTTAGACATTAATGTTAATGGAATATTATTATATGGAGAGGGATCAGATTCAGATCAGGAAGCAGAAACAAAAACAGAAGCAGAGGATAGTAGATTAATAAATCCATTCGCAAGGAGGTGTCATGAAGGAAATTGGATGGCAGCAAGACAACAGAGAGACAATCATTTTGATTCTTCAGAAAATTGGATTACTGTTAGATGATAATTGACATGGAAAAATTAATCATGATCGATGATGGTCTGTACCACATTCAATTTTTTCATGTTCAGAAAATTTTGTCCATATAGATTGCCTGTTCAATGTACAGATAACATGCAGAGAGACAAATAATTACTCACCCTTCTTTTTTTTTTTTTTTTAACTTTTTTTTGGAGGGTCTGAATTTATTTATTTATTTATTTTTTTGACAAATGAATTCTTGGAGTCACATCTATAAATGCTAGAACCTTTTTCTTTTTTTCTTTTTTTCTTTTTTCTTTTTTTGAGTAAAAGGGAGAGAACCTTTTCATATATATATATATATATATAAAAGATATGGTTAAATTTTTTTAATGCAATCATGATTTGACTTCAATTACATAGGGTATCAGAATTTCTGAAATCCAATTCATGATAAAGAAATTGATGAAGGAGATTTGAGCTTTCTGAATCAAATTGAAAAAAATCAAAGCAAATGAATAATGTGGGTAAAATAAAGAGTCCAAAAGTATAATTATCTTTAAAATGTTTTTTTTCTTCACACGTAAGAAAACATATAACCATGTAAAATTAAATTTCTCATCCTTTACTCAAATTCTAACAAAAGAGTTTTTTTTTTTTTTTTTTTTTTAATCCGAAGGATATAATAGTTAGACAAATATTCATTATTTAACTTAATTTTTAATTTTTTGAGTTAATTATATGCTTTGGACCTTTTATTTTTTAACAAAGTTTTATAATAGGCCTTCCATATGGTCTTTTCCATTTTATGTAATTTCTCTATATATTTTTTTGACATAGTAATTTCTATTGCATTTCAGTTCAAATGCAATGTTTAATGAATTAAATTAAATTAAATAATGAAGTTTGAGGGAATTGCAGTTTAATATAATTTAGTTTGAGGGAATTGCAGTTTGGATAATGAAATTGAAAGAGTTTTAATTTAAACTCTCAAGTTTTAATTTGTTATATTTTAATTTAATTTGATTTTTTTAACTAACATGTTTAACGATTACATTCCACTTTACCAATATCAAAATGCAATTTAGACGAATTTGATGCTATTTAATCATTTTAATTTCATAAATTTACATCTTAATACCCTCTAATTTATTAAAACTCACATTAATTGCCATTTATCAAAATTTTACATTAGACTAGACTGCAACAACTAAATTACAAAAATTCTAAATTGCTATTCCTCCAACCAATTAATTTATATACTAGTAAGAGTTCAATATTATGTTTAAGATATGACAGCCGAAGATTGATGCATAAACCATAATATATGCTTGGTAAGAGTCCTAATATATATATATATACTAGGTGTGTTTAAGCCATTTTGTTTGTAACATAAAAAGCATGAAAAATAATAACACAATGAGAAATAGAATAGGTCCTTTGAGGGAATTTAATCTCCCCATATAGATTTTTCAAGACCCCGAAGTCCCAAAATATCAATTAATGATGCAGATTTTTTATCATCATAAGTAGTTATTTATCTCTTCAATAGAGATCAATTGCACAAAAAATATTGGAAAAATTACAAATTACCCCCTTCAACTTTTATATTTGTTTCAATTTGGCCTCTATATTTTATTTTGAAGCAATTTACCCCCTTAACTTTGGCAAATTATCAAATTGCTCCTCTTTAAAATTTTTCTAGTTCCAATTTGAAGAAATTGATGGAGTGTCAAGATTACAACTTTTTTGGCAACAAAATTGGTAGAAAACTGAATCATAAAAAATTTATTATTTTTCTTAACAAATGGCTTGGACTGTTAGATTTTTGTCCTATAGTTGATTTGTTTAGGTTTAAGCAATTTTTAACCAAAACCAAATCGAATTGAATTGACTATATATAAAAAATATTTTTAAATGTTTTTATTACTATTAACTATATATTTTTATAGTTTTAAATTATTTAGTTTAAGATATTAATAATATTAAATTTAAATTATTTAATAATAACATTATTTAACAAATTTTTCAAAAATAAATAAAATAATCTAATATTGGGCTAAAGCCCAACAAAACTGAAGTGATGATGTTTGGTTCGAACTGATTTGGTTTCTTCTAATGGTTTGGTTCAATTCAGGTTGCTAAAAAAAAGCAACTAAACCGAACTGATGTCTACCTTAACCTTTGACTGCCTCTAAGATTCTAATATTTTGAGGTTTGAATGTAAAAGAATTTAAATTTTATAGGTTACCAAACACTTCACTTCATGAGAAAGAAAAAATTTCATAATCAAATTTAGGAGGTCTAAAAGCAATCTCAAAGACACTCTTATATAAAAAATAAAAATAAATAATAAAAAAATTAAAAAAATTGAAATTTAATGTATTTATAATTATATATATGCATATATATATATATATATATGCATATTTAAGTTTCAGCTAAATGTGAAAAATTCTAAAATTATCCCCAAAAAAATTCATTTGCAGCCCATGACGCTTAGCCTAATTATAAAATTCTCACTTGCGTTTCTCAAGAATTGTATGGAGTCCTTATCATCCATTTACCTTTTGAGATTTGCCACTCTTTCCTATATGATAATTTAAATTACCTCTTATACTCTTATTAAAGTGAAAGAGGATTAATTTTAAAACTTGCACTAACAAGAATTGAATCTAGAATCTGTGGCTCTAATATGTATATCAAACCATAGATTACAACTCCATCTTTTGCAACTTCATTCTCAGACCTCTCTATTTTTTATTTTTTTTTCCCAATCTAAAGTTAAAAAAAAACAAAAAAAATACAAGGAAAAAAAGGGGAAAAAAAAATACTCCATATATCAAACTCGTGTCCAATAGTCAAGTAAAGTTGACTTTGTTAGTAAATTCCACAACTAGAAGATTGTTGGTTTGAGATACTAAAATAAAAGAATATTGTTGTGAATGATAAAAAAAAAAAAAAATCGAAGAAAAAGATAATTATGGAAAATTATAATGAAATCAAAAGAACTTAGAGAGGTGAGAAAATAATGTGTTACATGAATGATGAGAGGTGGCATACTACATCAATTGCCACATCAATTGGTAAAGTGTTGATAAAGATATGGATTTACAAAATTGCTCTTCATCAATAACACTAATGCCGGGGTTGCTGTTGATACTATATGTATATATATGGATATATATACACTAATGATCTAGTGGGTTATCTGGTTCATTTTTATCCTTGGCTATTTAGGATAAGATTGATAAATCATATATAACAATATTAATTTAAAATATTTTTTTGTTTTTTAATATTAAAAATCTAATCAGGGAAAATGAACCATTTAATATAAGCCAATTAAATTCTCACATACCGTTTTAATAAAATTGGATTTTTCTTTAAAAAATTAAAAAATTTAACATTTCCTTCTTTATCCTCATTTAGTTTTGTATCATATTATTATTTGGCACCATAAAATAAGTTAAATAACCACTAAATATAACTCTACCTATATATATATATATATATAAATGAAATTGCTATAGGGAGGAAACTCGCCCACTAAACAATGGGCCTATTGTTTGATTACTATGTGAAGGAGCATTGCTAGGGGTAGCAGTTTGGTTCGAAAATGACACAGAATAAACAGGTTTGGGTTTATCATAAATAAATTATATCATAATCGGATCAACTCATTTAACATGATTATTGATCGTGTCATTTTTTTATTTATCCGCTTAACTCGAAATTGACTTACAATAACCGGTTTATTAAACATGTTAGTTTCAACCTGAAAAAATTATATACTTATCACAACCCATTTAAATTTAATTATATATTACAATTTTATCCAGTAATATAATATTTAATAAGTAAAAGACATTATAACTTAAAAAACTTGTAGATGTTATAAAAGTAATTTTCTATTATTAATTTTTTAAAAACAAAAATAAAAACATCAGCAAGAAACTCTACATATTGAAACTCCACACAATTAGAATTTATAAGCCCTAACTTGTCCCTATTGTCTCCCTAGCCTCCAGCTCCAAGCTATCACCATTAACCTAAACATTACCATTTAAGAAATTTGTTCCCGTTTCTCTCTCTCTCTCTCTCTTTACTCGGTCCTAGTTCTGGTTGTCTTCTTCTTTCTTCTCATTGATGTAGTGCCCTATATCTTGAAAGAAAAAAGTAGAAGAAGTTGTTTTTAATTCCACGAGTGCGCAAGCAAGATCAAAAAACCTATTTCACTTTGTGCAAATTCTATGATTTTTTAGACACGGTGGGTCTTCAAGACAATATCATTTGTTCTTTACTTTGTAACCATACTTAACACACTGCAACCAATTGATATTGATAGCTTATTAAAATGTTTCAGAGAAAATTTGAGTTTAAATCTTATGCTTCAGATATTGATGCATCATAGGCAATTGGGTAGGATTAAAACTTTGGAATTCTTTTCTTGGGTTGAATTGCAAATTATTTTTAAGTTTGATGACTCTGTGATTGAGTACATCCCTGATTTTCTAGGTAGGAGAAAATTGTTTGATGATATGAAATTTGTGCAATGGTCAAATTTATAAGAAAGTAATAGAAGACAACCTAGGTGGAATGATAAATATGAAATTAATGAAAGAAAAAAAAAATATTTATATAAATTATATTTGTTGTTCAAGTTAAACCCAGATTAAAAACCAAAATTATTATAAACATCATTCTTTGGATCCTAAAAATCCACTAAGATCCTAACCTTTATGGAATTTGAAGTTCTTTAGGGGAAAAAAAAAAACATCAAACGAATTATTTTTGTAGAGAGTTTTACTTTAGAGAATGAGCAGAATTCACAGAGCTGAAACAATATTACGTAAGAAAACAGAGCTCAAAATATATATTTATGTATATATGTTTGAGAAACATTGTTGTCATAGAGTAGAAGAACAAAAAGAAGAAGAAGGTGTAGATTATAATATGTATAGGATTGGGAGTAGAAACATATGGGAATCTATATAACCAAGAGAGAATGAAATTTAAAAACCTAAATTCCAATTTATTGGGCCCCGATTGATGTTAAAAAAAGAGTCATAATTATTGTACTAAATTATATATACTAATTTGGTACTAATAAGTATATTTGTACAAATAAACTATGTAGCCCTCTCTCTATATTAACTCTATGTTATTTCAATATATAGGTATAAATCCAGACTATCATTACTCTTCTCGTTTGTAGGGTATGTATTTTGCACTATGATTTGGATAATGAAAAATTATTTACATATTTACTTTAAGGTTACTATAATATTTCATTTTAATGTGTAATTTATTCTTTTTGAAAACATACAAATAAATATGGATGGACTTTAAGTAAATCTCGAATCAAATAGCTTTGAAGTACCTATCAATTTAGAAGATGATGCAAATCCTATGAAAGGAGCCACAAGTGAGCATCCACTCCTCACTAGCTTCTATAGACTCCACTCGGGGAGGAAATAACTCATCATATCATATGACAAGACAAGGGAGTGCCTTTGCCCGAAAACCTGAAACGGATTTGTGAACAACAACAGCACATACTCCTAACTCTCCTCCTCGCTTACAAGCATAAAGCAAAGTACACTTGAAAATTTACTTCAAAGGTTTAGTCTTACTTTGATGTGCTTCTATTGGATAATGAAGGTAAGCAAAGATGTAAATGTAAAAATTGTGATACAATTTATCTTTGTGATAGTAAATATGGAACAGGTAATTTGATGTGTCATTTAAAAAGTTATGTAAGAAGAAACACTCATAATACAGGCCAATTATTAATATCTTAGGATAGATGGACTATCTCATTGAATGCATCTAAATTTGACTTTGAGCATTTTCAAGAATTAGTAACTTGGGCCATAATCATGCATGATTTGCTTTTCCAATTTGTTGAATATATATGGAATTAGAGCCATATTTCAATATTCGCATCCTGATATACAATTTGTTTCTAGAAATATTGCTAAGTCGAATGTTCTTAAATTGCTTTTGAAAGAAAAAAAAAAGTAGGAAAAATGCATGTTGGATGCAACTTCTAGTAGAATTTGTTTGACTTTTGATTTATGAAACATCTGTAACTACTAATGGATACATGTCTTACTTGCCATTTCATTGACAAACAATGGGTTTTATAGAAAAGAGTGTTAAATTTCTGTTACATACTGCCTTCAAATATTGCATTGGTAGAAAAAAAAATGTATTCTTTATTGTGTAGATGGGGAATTGAGACAAAGTTATTTTCTTCAACTTTAGATAATGCTTCTGCAAATAATGTGTCTGTTGATATGTTAGTTAATCAATTGCAATTAAAGGGGATTGTTATTTGTGATGGTGAATTTTTTTCATCTTAGATGTTGTGCTCATATCATTAATTTGGTAGTATAAGATGGGTTAAAGTAATCGAATTTAGGTCGGCTCACTGCTAAATCCGTAACAAATACAGTATGGATCGTTTTAAGACAAGTTTTAATGGAAACCACAACCTTTAATCAATGTGTGACTAAAAACTTTTATATAGTGATGATGCCACAAAAGGGAATAGAAAACTTATTGACAAATCTAGGGTTTGAATACCATAAGCAAAGCTTGATAAGTTCAATAGTTCTTAAAGAACCAAAAGAATAACTCTCACAATTATGTTGGAAATTTTTAAAATATTTTATTAAGTTAAAAGGGGTGCCCTATTTATAGGTAAAGTACAAATTCTAGTTTCCTAAAACAGAAATTGACTTTAAACCTAATTTTCTAATCTTAATTTGACTAATCAACATTCCTTTAATTGAAATTAGGAAAAATAATTTAATTTAAACCTCTTTCTTAATCTTAATTTGATTAATCAATTTTCCTTTAATTGATATTAAGAAACATAATTTAATTACATAAAGATAATTTAATTACATGATTAAGGCAAATTAGGAAATTAATTTGACACTTATCCTAATATAAAATAAACACAAAATAATTAAGATTCCTAATTATAATTTGGAAATTAATTAATAACTTGGACTCCAAGAAAAGTCAATTCTGCATTGAAGCTTATCAAATTTGCACAAATGCCACACAGGACAAGATGCCATATGACATTGCCACATCATTATATGGTTGCCACATCACTATGCCACTTCAGCAATATGCCACATCATCATGCTAAGTTAGCAAAGGTTTTTCTTCATGAATTTGGCCGTGTAATTCTATATATTAGACCATGCTTGATTCACCTTCATCTATGAATTTTCCTTAAGAGCTAAATACCTCCTGAATTAAACCATTTAGTGCTTTTTTGAATCTTTTAGCTTGAGCTCATGTTACTAGTCCTGCCTTCAGTTGTATAGGATCTTAGCTCCAGCTTGTTGTGCTCTTAAGCTGGTCCTCATCATTCTCCTCCTCTTGCAAAGGATTAGTCCTCAAATCAAAATCATCACTTGCAAGGAAAGAAGATAAGTCAGAAATATTAAAAGTAGCACTAACATTATACTCAATCTAAATGATATATATTGTCATTTAATCTCTTCAACACTTGAAAAGGTCCATCTGCTCTTGGCATAAGCCTAGACTTCCATTGGGCTGAAAATCTTTCTTTCCTTGAATGCATCAAAACAACACTTATACTTATTCCCGAAGCATCACATTCAATTTTAAAAGTTTTTGAAAGGTTAGGCAAAACTAATAAAGGAGAACTAGTAAGTTTTTCCTTCAACAAATTAAAGGACTTTTTTGTTGTTCTTCTCCCCAGTGGAAACCTATACTCCTCTTGATGACTTCTATCAAAGATGCAGCAATTACAAAAATCTTTAACAAACATTCTATTAAAAGCTAGCCAACCTATGAAAGTTTCTAACATTTGTGATTGAAGTCGGTGTGGGCCATTCTTGAATGACCTTAACATTCTGTTGATCAACTTTAATACTTGCAGCACTTATTATGAAGCCTTAAAAGACAAGCTCATATTAACAAAAGTTACATTTTTTAAGATTAGCAAACAACCTCTCTTTTCTAAAACTTATAAAAATAGCCTAAGATGTTCTACATGTTCTTTTAAATTCTTACTATATACAAAAACATCATCAAAATACACAACCACAAACATACCAATAAAAACATGCAAAATATTATTCATTAATCTCATAAAAATGCTAAGATTATTAGTTAATCCAAATAGCATAACCAACCACTCATATAATTTATGTTTTGTCTTAAAGGCAGTTTTCCACTCATCACCTTCTTTCATGCATATTTAATGATAACCACTCCTAAGATTTTTTTTTTTTTTTTAGAAAACATACAAGTACCGTATAACTCATCAAGCATATCATCTAACCTAGGAATAGGATACATATACTTAACAATTATATTGTTAATAACCCTATAATCAACATACATTCTCCATGTTCCATATTTTTTAAGGTCTAATAACACTAAAACAACACACGGACTCATGCTTTCTCTAATATAACATTTTCTTACAGTTCACTTACTTGACATTGAAGCTCCTTTGTTTCCTCAAGATTACTTCTATATGTTGGTCTATTACGAATTGTTGCACATGAAACAAAGTCAATTTGATACTCGATTCCTCTAATTGGTGGAAGTCCACTTGGTATCTCTTCGGGAGAGATATCACTAAATTCCTATAAAAAAGAAGCTACAAAACTAGAAAGTACAATATTATCAATGTTATCTAGATGATTCAAATGAGCTTCCTTATACATCATTTCAGATATAAGCTTTTTACATAAGAAAGCTCTCTCGATCTCACTTGTTTTTACATAGAACCCATCTTTTCTCTTCTCTTTCTTTTTCTACCTTACTCAAGGACTTACGTAACTTACCTTTGGAATGTGGTTTGGCCACATAGTGAAATTACCTATAGGGGTCGTGTGACTTTCTTGGCCATGGGAATGGTGGATTGAGCTTTTGTTGTTGTACAACCTCTCTCATTTGTTGCATCTTTAGCTGGTCTTCAAAAATCTCTTTAGGAGTTTAGCATCAGCACAATCTTATCACCTTTATAAGAAAACAAAATTGTGTTTGCCTAACCATGGTGTTTAGTATCCCTACCAAATTGTCAAGATCTACATAACAATATGTGCCTCGCATGCATAGGTACAACATCATAAAACACTTCATCCTCATAATCATCAATGCTAAATTTTATCTTTACTTGTTTATTAGCTTTAACTTCTCTATTATTATTTAACCATTATAATCTATAAGGATCAGAATGCTTCATAGTTGTTCAACCTAATTTGTCAACCATAACAGTACTAACTACATTAGTGCAACTTCCTTCATCAATTATTATACTATATATATCTTATCTTTGATTAGGCATCTAGTATGGAAGATGTTCTCTCGCTATACTTGATCTTCATCTTTAGAGATTGTTAGGGCTCTTCATGCAATTAAACCTAAACTTGCCTTCATCAGATACTTGCGTTGAGACGCTTCTTCATCTTCATCAATTTTGTCCTCTGGTGTTAGCATTGACTCATCATCTAACTTATCTTTTTCATCCTTAGACTCAATATCTCTATTATCCTTAAGTACCATAATTTTTCTATTTGGACATTGGCTTATAATGTGCCCTCTACCCTAACAATTAAAGAATAAAATATCTTGATTTCTAGATGGGATAGGATCAATTTTACTAACCTGTTTGTTGAAGTAGGATTTTGAATGTAACACCAAAATTAGGCTTATCTTGGTGTTTTTCCTCTTGTTTTGGCCTAGGTGCTTTCTCATAAGTGGGATTCAATCTTCAACTTGCTAGACTTGACCTCCATTGATTCATTGAATCCCCCGATCATGTGGTGATAGTACCCTTCCTCTTAATTGTTACTCAATTTTGATCGACATATGCAACATATCATCCATCTTTATAATGTTATAATTCAACTTGATTGGCGATCTCCTTATTCAAGCTTACCAAAAATCTTGCTATAGTAACTTCAGGATCTACTACAATGTCAACTTCATCATGAGAATCTCGATCTCTTTGTAATAATTCTCTATGTTTTTACTACCCTGTGATAAAAATTGAAGCTTTTAATAGAGCATTCTATAGTAGTGATTAGGGACAAAGCTTTTCCTCATGATTTGTTTCATCTCTTCCCAAATCTCCAGTGGATGTTGACTTGCTCTTCTTTAGGCTATCGACTCCTTATCCTGCCATTTTATGGCATAATCTCCAAATTCTATAGCAGCAAGCTTAACTTTCTTAGCTTCTGAAAAGTGTTGATATTCAAATACCATCTCCATGAGTTGCTCCCGTTTTAAGTATGCTTGTGGATCACTTTTGCTTTGAAAAGGTGGAATCTTGAGCTTAATACCACTTAAATCATCCTCCCAATCTTGTCTTATCCTTTAACATGGTTGTCTAGTATAGGACTCGAATTCCTCCTTCAATTCTTTCTCTAATTATTTCCATGGTCACCACCTTCAAACTCCTTTATGGTTTGTCTATGTTCTCCTCTACCATGTCTTCCTTGTGGTACAATCCAAATAGGTTGTCAAAATGTGGATGCTTTAGAATTTGTAGCTACTTGCAATTTAAGTTGCTCCATCTCCTTAACTATTCACTGCATATCTCCCATCAAGGTGATGACGACATTGGCATCAATCTCTATCTTAGTGCTTGATGACTCCTCTTTGTCTTTGGACATGTTTACCTGTTGCTTGTTAGTGATAAAAATAAAGAGATCCTTACTAATTCACTCCCTTACATCTATCACTCAATCAAAGTGTCAATCTCTTGTGTTTCATATAATTCATTAGCTTTTAATATTAATGAATTAACACTCTAGCCTTTTACCAATTAAGTTAAATCTACTTGCCTCTTTCCAAACTAACTTAAGTAATTTAAGTTTTGCGAATAGATCCAAACTAAACTTAACAACAAGTCTAAACAATGGCAAATAAAGCAAAAATCAAACAAGAAACAATAGTACCTAGAACTCGGCCAACTAAGAGTGAAATAGAAAAAACTCAAGTTTTGAATGCTAATCTGGTCAAGCATCAACAACCAAAGGTTTCAAAGATCAAATTGAGCAAGTTTGAAGCAATAGTACAAGAAACAAAAAGGAGAAAACAAATTATTTGGAATTGACCATATAGTTTCCTTGATCTTAGGTTTTAAGTGCTTCCTTTCAAAACTAAACTTTTAAACTTTTAAAGTTAACAAACTCAACCACAATATCAAGCAACTCAAACAACTTGAATTTCAATGATTTTTGATTTTTTTTTTTGGATTTTTTTTAAGAACGGCAACAAAGTAAGATCTTTGAACGCTACTAATAAGTATCAATTCATTCTTCCACTCAAATTTTCCAAAAATCACACAATTATTATTTTTAGTGCAATTTCGGAACTTTAGTGCTTGATGCAATTTTTTTTATGCAAGGATGAACAAAAACAAAGCAAACAAGAATAACATTATCAATGATAAAAAAATAAAAAATAAAAACCTAGGATGATCGACCAAAGAAGAAAACAAACGAATTTTTTTTTTTTTAACTATAGACTGCAAGGACGACAAGAAGAAAATATGAAGCAATTACTACCTAATGAAAAAATTGAAGAACTAATGTTAGATGGATCAAACTTGTACTTAGAAAACCAGGCTTTGATACCAAATTGATATAAACTTAGGTCGACTCGCTCCTAAACCTGTAACAAATAAAGTATGAATCATTCTAAAACAAGTTTTAATAGAAACCCCCATCCTTAGTCAACCTGTGACTAAGAACTTTGTTATAGTAATGATGTCACAATAGGAACTGGAAAGCTTATTGATAAGTTTAGGATTTGAACGCCACAAGCAAAGCTTGATAAGTTCAATAGTTCTTAGAGAACCAAGAAAATAACTCTTACAATTATGCTGAAAATTTTTAAACTGTTTTATTCAGCTAAAAGTGGTGTCTTTTTATAAGTAAAGTACAAAATTCTAGTTTCTTGAAACAAAAATTGACTTTAAATCTAGTTTCCTAATCATAAGTTGACTAATCAACCTTCCTTCAATTGAAATTAAGAAGCTGATTTAATTTAAACCTAGAGTGATTTAATTTAAACATGGTTTCCTAATCTTTATTTGACTAATCAACATTTCTTTAATTGAAATTAGAAAATGTGATTTGATTACATGATTAAGGCAAATTAAGAAATTAATTTGACATTTGTCCTAATATAAAGTAAACACAAAAATAATTAAGATTCTTAATTACAATTTGGAAACTAATTAATAACTTGGATACCAAGAAAATTCAATTTGACCTTAAAGCTTATCAAATCCGCATAGATACCACATAGGACGCCATATGACACTGTCATATCATCCTATAGTTGTCACATTACTATGTCACTTCAACAATATGCTACGTCATCGTGCCAAGTTAGCAAAGGCTTTTCTTCATGAATTTGGTTGTGTAATCCTCTACATTGGACCATCCTTAATTTACCTTCAGTAGTGAATTTTCCTTGAGTGTTAAACACCTCCCGAATTAAACTATTGTGCTTTTTTGAATCTTTTAGTTTGAGCTCGTGTTATTGTTCATGTCTTCAATTATATAAGATCTTAACTACAGCTTATTTTGCTCCTAGACAAGTCCTCATCATGAAGGATATTGATAATGTTGTTCATAAAATTCAGAAAAATATTAAATATGTAAGAGGGTCATAAGTAAGAAAGCAAAAATTTTTGGAATGTATTAAATTATTGTCAACAAACTCCATGAGAAGTTTGAGGTAAGATGTGCCCGCTAGATGCAACTCTATATATTTAATATTTGAAAGTGCATTGTACTATTGGCGTGATTTTTGTCATTTGGATCTAAATGATTCAAATTATGAGAATTGTCTAGTCATGAGTGAGAGAAGATTGAAAAGATAATTAGATTCTTGGGTTTGTTTTATGATATCACTTGTATATTTTCTGGACCTAAATACCTATTTCAAATTTATACTTTTTCTCAGTTTATTTTTTTTATTTTTTATTTATATTACGTTGAAGGAAAAATATTGAAAGTGAGGATGAGTACTTGAAAACCTTGGCGAATCAAATGCTTAAAAAATTTGAGAAGCATTGGTCAAAATTCAATTTGATATTAGCCATTACAATAGTTGTGAATCCTCAATATATAGCTTCAATTTGTAGATTGGTGTTACAAAAAAATTTATGGAGCTAGTGGTTCTAGAGAGTTCATACGATTAAGAGTAAATTATTTTCAATATATAAGAAGTACGCTTAGAAAGGACCTTCAACATCTTCTACGCATTCTTTGGAGAAAGAAAAGAGTACTGCATCTTGCAGTGTTAGAGGAAATAGTATTGCTATTATAAAGAAAGCTAGTGCCATTTTGAGGGTAAATTATTCTTAATTTTTTTTTTAGTTTTTTTTTTTAGTTTTTATATATGTGTTAATCAGTAATTATCTATAATTTTGGAAACTATTGAGATTTCTACTTTCTAATAATGTAGAAATTTAATATTTGGGAAATTGAAGAGTTAGCTACCAATACACAAAAATCACAATTGGAGCTTTATTTGGAAGAGCCTACGATGGAATTGAATTGTATATGTTTGATATTTGGAAAGCAAATCAGTTTCGTTGTCCTGAAGTTTCTTCAATGACTCATGATCTATTAAGTATCCCATACTCATTGTTGGCTATGAATATACTTTTAGCACGATGGATGAGTGTTAGATCAATTTCATAGTGCACTAAAGGCTAATACTGTTGAAGTAATAGTTAGTATAAAAGATTGGTTGTTTGGAGAAAGAGGTTATTATTTTTATCAATGTTTTCTTTATTTCATATGCATATATAAAACTTTTTAGGTTATATAGCTATTAATTTGTTTTTAATTAGACTTAACATATTAGTAGAGGTCAATCTTATTTATTTTTTAAGGGGTAAAATTTGTTTGGTTTTATATTTATAATAGCCAATATTTCAAAAAAAAGAAAATGGTTATTTTTTCCATTTAAATTTTTCTGCTTTTTATGTTTATTATGATAAATAGTAATGATTTTTTGGTTTCACTAATTTATGTAATGAATAGAAAATTTTCAAATACAATTAGATGATCTTATTGAAAATATTTTGAATTGTGATATTAATTAATAAAAAATTTTAAGTCAATGCTCTAATTATGTCAATATTCAAGCATAAGGTAATATCAATCTTAAAAATTTGGTTAGTTTATTTTATTATATTTTAACATTTTATTTTCTATTTTATATTTAATTGATGGTTTCTTTTTATTTACTTGAATATGGTGACTTTAGGCGAATTGTTGAGCACCAAAATTGACATATTTGGTTTTAAAGTTTGGACATTGACAAACAAATTTGGAAGCATAATAATGGCCATCTCTTTTTTCCTTTGTTTTTAGATGTTTTATTTAAGAATTTGAGACTGTATCTGTACGATTGTGATGCCATTTATTTTATTTTATATTGTAATTGTTAGTGTAATAGCACTATCAGCTGTTATGGATATTGAAGTATTAATGTTGGTGTATTGAAACTTATATATTGTAGATTATGATTTTTGGCATTTTGATTTTTTTGTATTTTTAATTTTATATAAATTTGCTAGAATAATTAGATGGTATATTACTATTAAATTAAAATTTTGTATCTTGATTTTTTTAAGGAGGTATTTTAATACTTAAATTATTTTTATGTTGTTTTTTAATTATTATTTTTAGGTCATTTTCAAATAAGGAGCTTGATTTTCAAATTAATAAAGTAGGTATATTAATAAAAATGTTAGTTTTCAAGTTGACATATTAATTTTCAAGTTAATAGGTCAATATGATCCATTAAAATAATCATGTTATAAGGATCGTATTGTGTTGACATGTTTATAAAAATATTATATTAATATTTTAGATACCTAACACGATTAATAAACTTATTGTATCCAGATTAAATATTTTTGACACGGTTATTAAATGGATTGACACAAACCCAATAAGCAAACACAAAATGCCATCCTTACACTAAAATCCGTTTTCAATCCTCTGTTCAGACAAAAAGTTAGTTAATGGAAATTTTTACAATATCTGTTTGCATTTTAATTAAATCAAATTACATATAATATTTATTTGATTTTTAATGGAAACTCCAAAGCTAAAAATATCTCCCACAAATAAAAATTGATTAAATGGTGAAATATTATTTTTTATATAAATAAAAAAAATTTAACTGTTTCATAAATTATAATGGTATTTTAACAAATAAAATAAAAAAAGTTCTTTTCACAATTCTAAAACAATTCTACATAATATTGTTCTTTACGTATTACCATTTAAAAATATAAAATATATAAAATAATTTTATACAATATCTATAATATCTAAAATATCCAACATTTATAGAGTTTTAATTAAACCCAAAAACTTTTTTTTTTTTTTTCACAAAGTGCTTACAAATCAAATACCACTTTATGAAAACTTTTCGCAACGTTTTTAGATAAAATTGATAGTCATGAAAATTTTGCAAAACTTTTGAAAATTTCACAAAACTTTTCTTTCCGATTATAACACTTTTGGACAATGAAAATTTTTTTTCGTCGGAATGTTCGGTTTAAAAATTATGAATGTTTCTAAAAATATTCGATGGTATGTTTCTGAACACATTTGAGACGTTCAGTCGTATATTTTTGAACATATTTTAAATGTTTATATCTGAAGATATTCAGTCGTATATTTTTGAATGTATTTAGTATTTAAAATGTACGATACACATTTGAAACATTTACTCACATATTTGTAAATATATTTGAAATGTTCATATTTGAATATATTCAGTTGTATATTTTTTTAATGCATTTGACATTTGAAATGTACAGTTATATATAGCTAAACATATTTGAGATATTCATATCTAAAAATATTTAATAGGATACTTATAAATAAATTTAAAATTTTTAATAATATATTTCTAATTATATTTAAAATGTTCAATTCTATACTTTTGAATATAAATATATTTAGTTATTAAATATTTTTAATAATAATTTAAAAAAAATATAAATATAAATTTCTAATAAAAACGGTATAGAATTAATATGAAAGTGCAACCAAAATTTCTCAAAGATAATCACACCTTTAATATATGATACTTTTTGGTACCCTAGCATTAACAAACCTTTTTCTTTTGTTTTTTTTCCTTTTTTTTTTCTTTTTTTCCTCTGAAATCAGGAGCGCCCTGGTACTAATTCACAGCTTATGTATTTATTTATTTTTTTATTATTATTTTTTCTCTCATGTGGGTGAATGGGTTTGAAGGAAAGCGCCATTTCTGCATCATAGTTGCATGTAGAAAGAGTTTCAGTCTTTCAGGTGCGTTTTCTTTGCTGTTCTTTCCAAATGGGTTTCTCATATATATATATATATATATATATTTTTTTTTTTTTTTCCTTTAATAAATTAAAGCTTTCAATAATGGAATAAACTCGGGAAAAGGCCGTGAACTTTTCGGAGACTGAAAACTTCTTCGACCCTCTTTATTAATGTATGATATTTGTTTGTATTTGAAAAATTCTCAAACAAGGCAATCTTAAAAGTGCTGGGTGGGTTGAGTCTTAAATGGAGTTTTTAATTTTTCTGGGGTAGGTTTGACGGAAAACTAAAGCTCTGAAGTGAAATGCGAACATTATCAGCATGCCGAGGAAGCGTAAAAATTTAAATAAGGAAGAAATTTGTGAAGATTTCTGCTTCTCTTGCAAAGATGGAGGGTTGCTTGTGGTCTGCGACTCCCGGTGAGTTCTCCAGAAAGGAACCACCCCCCACCCCCCAAAAAAGAAAAAAAAAAATAATAATAATATTATGATTTGGGTACTACTGGGTTTCCTATTAAAATTAGTTTAAATTTCACAGTGGAGAGGGGGGGAGAGAGAGAGAGAGAGAGATGGATACTCCTAAATTCTCTTGTGTGTTTTATGGATTGAAGGGTTATTTGCCTTTCGTAATGCTGTAGAGCGAACTAGTAGCGTTGTAATTGCACACACATACACACTTATATATGCTGTTATTCCATCATAATATGAAGACAATAGTTGAATCCCCTCTAAAAAAAAAAAAAAAAAAAAAAAAAAAAGGTGGTTTAAAGCATGTTTTAAATGTCAATTCTATCAAATTACTGGCTTTGCCATGGCCTGAAATAAGATATACTAAAAGTGAAATGCCTCTTTGGAATCGTAAATTTTTTTTTTTTTTTTAAATAAAAAAATGTGTTGTGTTTATCATGGTATTTTACTAGTAGGAGTAGGAGTAGGAGTAGTTTTCTAAAGTAAATGATAGTTGCCTCTAATTCTAATTACCAAATTGATGTGACACTGTATTATTGGTTCACTGTGTTTTTTTGAAATGACTTTAGTAAATTTTGTGAACCTATCATCCATTTCAATATATTACTTTTTAATGTTTATTTTATTTATGGAACCTATGAACAAATAACTGTAACTAACTACTTTAAATGTGAGAATTAGTTATCTGAGCATGATATTTTTAAGGCTTTAACACTGACATTTTAGTCTACAATAAAGTCTAATGTAGCAGAAAAAATAGAATATATCTTTTGTTTCTCACCACGTGTCTCTAAAATTGAATAGTTGAAATTTAAGTAGCTCATATAATTGGCACCAGTTATGTACAATGACTTTGGGGACTGCTACCACTAAGGTGAATTGGTGGACTAAGGCCCAAGTTCTCATTATATTGTTTGCTCACAATAAGGAGTATTTTCTCTAAGGAGTATTTTCTCTACGACTTTCAGGAATTGTCTTAAAGCTTATCATCCTGCATGTGTAGAAAGAGATGATTTGTTAATTGAGACTGGAGAACACTGGATTTGCAGTAAGTTGCTAAAACCTTTTTGATAATAATTTTTACACATTAGATCATCTCATTTTCAAGGGAATTCTTATATTTCAAGAATGATATACCATAATGTGTTGATGCATATAAAATGTTCAACATGTTTTAAACTATCGTGTTAATATTTTACTATGGTCTAGGATTAGTTTGTATAGGCAGGCATGTGGCACGGCATGTTTGTATGCTACTTATTTTGACTATTTTTTATTAGAGCACATAAAAAATTTCTGGTTTTTCTGGATTTTGCTAATGAAATATCTTGTTTTCTACGAAATGAAGCCTCTTTATTCTACTCTGCGTGATCATCTTAATATTTTATACAGGTTGCATCATGTAGTAGAACATTCTATTTTCTGGTTTGTAAGATTATGTTATATTTTCAGATTGGCATTCTTGCTTCTCTTGCCAAAAAAAAGCAAAGTTTCAATGCTTTTGCTGCCCACAAGCTGTATGCGGACGCTGTTTTGTTGATGTTGAGTTTGCACATGTAAGAGGGAATAAAGGATTTTGCAAAAACTGCTTAGCGCTTGCTTTACTTATAGATGAAGGCAAAGGTGTTGATTCTGATGGGGTATGATTATTTTATATTATTCTGTTAAAGGTTTTGTAGCTTAACCTGTTGCTTTTTTATGTACATGTATATCAATTGATGTGTTTTGCCTTATTTTTGTGTTTTATAAATTACTTCATGGGTATTACTTGGCGATCCATTAACTTGTCTGCTTCAGAAGAGAAGCTCACTAGAAAATGCCATAGATGCTTTGTATTTCTACTAACTACAATTCCCCTTCTCATTATTTTACTTTTGAACTTTTACCACTTTTGCTGATAGAAAACTTAACCTTTGTTTATATAAAACTATTACATAAGAGAGGATGAGAAATCTTTGACATAACCAAGAAAACTAAATTTATGATACTTAGCAACCTTACAATTTATTTACGTGTTCTCTATTGATTTGTTTCATTTTTCCATTAAGTATATGAGTTGAGACTATTGATGACACTAGAATTTAGTTTTACAGTGTTAAGAGAACTTCAGAAGAGATTAAAAGAGCTTTATTTGCATTTTGTCTTAGTTTCTTTTTGAAGATTCAGATCATGATATATGCAGGGGTGTGTGCTAAGTAGAGAGAGAAGGGAAAGAGGAATAAGCTCATTTGGGATATCCTAATACACAATTTATCTTTTGTTAAACTCCACTAAATCTCTTATGAGGTGTTTCTCCTAGTGTTTTACAAGGCATGGAAACTAAATGCAAGGAGACTTTTAAAGCCGTGATGTGTGTGAAAGTCCATGTTAATGCATCTTGTGATGCTTGAATTTGAATAAGATAATAAATTTTTTTTATCTTGCTTAGACTAAGCATAAACAATTATGAATACATTTATTGAAAACTTTATCCAAATGTCGTCCTTCTCTGTAAGTGCCACATTCTTTCCCCTGTTTGTGGATGATGGTTTTAATAACCCTTGCATGGACTTTCATTTATAGGGTTAATTACACTTAAATTAGCAGTAAGATTGGAATAGGGGCTTTTATCTTGCTTAGACTAAGTTTAAACAATTATGAACACATTTATTGAAAATTTTATCTTACTCTTGTACTTCTCTGTAAGTGTCACATTCTTTTCCTGTTTTTGGATGATGATTTTAATAACTTTTGCATGGACTTTCATTTCTATGGTTAATTACACTTAAACGAGAAGCAAGATTGGAATAATGGCTTTTGGGTGTAGAAAGCAATGCTATTTCTCTCTTATGTGATATTTGGCTATGAAGTCTAGGTTGGTGGGCTGGAGGTGTGTGAAGATGTTACTCTGGAAGTCAGGGAAGAGAGGGCTCTAGCTGGCTGGGTTAGGGCTTTGCAAAACCACCATTTCTGTAAAAAAATTTAAATTCATTTATTGCTCCTGTGGCAATGGTGTGGCTCTTAAGCTTTAAATCTGTTGAAGATAACAGAAAAATCATAATAGGACCTTTTTGATTTATTAGTATATTGCAGAAGTGAGACTGTTAGAGAGAAAAAAAAAAAAAAAAAAAAAAAAAAGAAGGAGAAAAAAAAAGATGAAAGCGTAGGGACTATTTGACATTAACACTAAAGTGTAAGGGTGCTAAGTGTAATTCATCCTAATTTGGATAGAAACTTGAGAGATAGGAAAATACAGATTGGATTTTGTGTCAGTACTTTAGGAAATAGTTCATAAATCTCCAAAGATTGATAAGAGAGCTTGGACTCGAGATTCTTTATAGGTTGCTCTTGTAAATTTTTCTTTAATTTTCCTATTGTAATCCTTCCTTTCTGGTGTTTGAATATGGAAAGCTTGTCTTCAAAATTCCTGGTATTTTGTTTGGCCATTAACTCATGGAAAGATTAATACATTATACATGCCATATTTTCCAAGAAAGAAGACTGCAAACATGCTTCTCATAAGGAGGCTTTCAACTATTCATTCTAATAAATAGCAAATTCTAATATAAACTTCCTAAACTAATTAAATCTCTAATTCCTACAAAAAGCATAATTATTCAGTTAAAAAGTAAACTAATTTCCACACAATGCTTGTCTCCCAACGGGTGTTATGTGTTTGGAGAAGTTGTGAATCCATCGAGTTCTTGTTTCTTTATTGTGAAGTAGCAGCTCAATATTTGTTTAGATTGTCGAATGAGCTGGTTGCATTTAGGTGTTAGGTTTGGAATGGGTTAGCATTGCTCTCTCTCTTTTATATATATGAGAAACGTAAGCTTATTAATGAAAGAGCATTCTCAACATGGTCTTTAAATGTGGGAAATCCTCTAGGACCTTAACAAATCAGGAAGAAAAGAAAAGAAAACTGGCATTGCATTAGTTTATTGGACCTCCTTCCAAGATAAATGCATAGAATAATAATAAGCTTTAAATTCTTTAGAAGACAATGCCCAAAAAGTTGTAAAGGACTTAATTTAAGATTGATCATAAAGATCTCATTAATTATCACTAAAGATTTGAGTTTTGAAGATAAGGTATTGAGTTGCATAATAGCAGCTTAAGCTTTTGGAATCAATGGTAATTTAACATGGTATCAAAGCTCAAAAATCCTAGACACCTAGGTTCAAGTCACACTACCACCCATTCAAAAAGAATTAACACTTGTAAATACCAAAGTGACCAATAGGTGAAGGGAAATGTTAGACTTAGTTAGATGTACATATTAAACTCACTTAAGTTTGGGATTAGAGGTAGTTCAACAAATAGAACTTCAGCTTTATTATTCTTTGTTTTCTGGCTGGATTTGATTTTCAGGGCAAGGTTGATTTCAACAACCGGGATACATATGAGTTCTTTTTCAAGGAGTATTTGGAAAGAATCAAGGACAAAGAAGGCTTAACATGGGAGCGTATTCATTGCTCTGCCAACTCCATGAAGGATAAGAATTACAGGTGTGAGTTTGGTTCAAATGAAATTAGCAAAATGGAAGAATATATTTGCGAATCTGAAGAAGAAAATGATCTCGACGAATCTGATTACGATAAGTTGGAGGAACCTGAAGAATATAAGCCACATGGGAAGAAAAACACATCTAAGAAAAAGATTGGTATGATGAAAGAAAAAGGGAAAAAATCAAAGAGAACTAAGTTTATTGGTTGGGGATCACAACCTCTCATTGAATTCCTTGCTTCCATTGGTCAAGGGACATCAAAACAATTATCACAATATGATGTTACTACCATAGTTACAAACTACTGCATTGAAAACAAGCTTTTTCATTCAGAAAAGAAGAAGAAAATAATATGTGATGCAAGGCTACAATGCCTTTTGGGAAGAAAATCATTGAATAAAAATAGTATATATAATCTTTTGACTGCCCATTTTGCTGAAAATTTTGAGCAATCAGAGGAGGATGACTTTGGCAGTAGTTCTGAACATAAGGATGGGGGTTTATTGGGGGCCTGTAAAAGTCAGAGAAAGTTGAAAAAACGTAGAGAAGATCAGAAGATGAAAGAAACTGAAGAACTGTCAAAGAGCAGTTTTGCATCTATAATTGCCGAGAACATCCAGCTTGTCTATTTGAAGAGGAGTTTAGTGGAGCAACTGCTGAAGGAACCAAAGACCTTTGTTACTAAAGTTGTGGGAAGTTTTGTGAGAGTCAAATCTGAACCCAATGACTACTTACAAAGCAATTCTCACCAGCTTTTGCAAGTTAAAGGTAATTTTCCTAATGATGCTATTAATTAATATAATGATGGCTTGAGTTTTAATTCTGTATTTTTTGTTTTGTTTTTGTTTTGTTTTTTTTTTTTTTTTTTTTGGGCAATCTAGTATTGGCCTATAGCCTCTAGGATATCTTTGTTTTTTCTACCACATTTTGATTAACAACAAAAATATTATGAAAGGCTAGTTATCAACGGCAGGTTAAAATTTCTAGCAAATAACAGATGTACTTTATCAAAGACATGGCGGTAACTTTATGTTGAATTGGGCCTCAATGAAAAACTGATTGATTAGCCTCTGGAAAATATTTTCTAAAGAATTTTTCACATGCTTTATTATTCTCCTACAAACCTAAGAATCTAGGTCTGTATACTTTTTAAGCAGAATAGATGGTTAATTATCATTATGATTGTTGTTGTTATCTTCGTCGTTGTCATTTCTGCTAGTGATCATTGAATGTTGATAAAAGTTAACACTAAACTCAAACTCAAATTTCATTGTTCTTATATTTAGTGAAAATGTCATGTTTTAGTATTTTTTAGATGGTTACCCATCTTCTTGTATTCCACATTCTTATAGGTGTGAATAGATTAAAAAATAGTGAAATGAATGAAGAAATTCTATTGGAGCTTTCCAATTCGCTGAAAAATGTGCCCATCTGCAAGCTATCAGACGACAACTTTTGTGAGGTAATTTCATAGCAAATATTTTTGTGCATATATGTGCATTATTATTATTATTATCATCATCATCATCATCATCATCATCATCATCAGTTTTTGCTGTAGTTAACCGATATGGGAATATTTACTATAGTTATATTTTTAGAATTGAGATTGCTAATAAAGTTGGCCCCTGATTGGGTAGATCCGATGGTGTTTAAATCAGTGACTTAATTTCCAATAACTACTCATTGTTTGTGCCCCATTGGATATACATATGCCTATTCAAGGGCCAAGATGATTTGTTAAAGATTCTTTGTCAAATACCTTGCTTCATGGAGAACTCCTCTTGTTTAAATTAGGTACTAAATATAATATTTTAAAATTGGATTAGACTTTAAGGCCCACTTTTTAATAGTCTGAGCTTGATATTTTATTTTATTTTTTGGGATGAAAAGAAGCTAAATTCGTGAAGGAGATACATCATTAATTCTCCCCCCCCCCCCCCCAAAAAAAAAAAAAAATCATTAATAAAAGAGGTTTGCTATTAGTCATCACAATTGGATATCACCAATAGGATCCATTGTTGACATGGCAATAATCAATTGGTTTCATTTAAATTACTTTTGATTTCTTAAAACTAAAAACCTATACGGGAAAGTGAACCCATGGTGGTAGCTAATTAAATTGCCATGTCTATGTAGCATCCACTGGTGGTCATCAAACCATGGTGGCAGGTAACATTTTTCTTAATAAAAATAGTTTTAAGCTTTTATTATTGAAGATAACTTTACAATTTTCATATGTTAATAATAATGTAACTGTCAAAGATAATGTAAGTATAAATTTGACCACTACCCAATGGTATAAGTTTTGGGGAATAATGGTAATTCAACTTGGTGCCAGACACACATATCTTATATGAATATGTCAATAAATAATATCTTAACATATATGATTTGCTAAATAAATTTGGTAAATATTTTGATGTGTGTAGCATTACTGATTGGTAAATAATGAACACCTTGTAATAAGAAAATTTTTATTAGCTTTCTAGTTATTAATAAAACAACAAGTATAACTGTTCAACTTATTTTGCACAAGAAAGTGCTTAAAGACAATGTGAAAAAAAAATAAAAATAAAAAAGGCAGATAATTCAGCTCTTACAAAAATAAGGTTAAATATTGAAAGAAAACCAAAAGCTTTAGCATTTTAATTTAAAGGGCTATTATTAAGATTTAGAATTGGTTTTGAATCATATTTAAAAATAAATAAATAAATAAAATAATTAGGTGTATAACAATACACATAAAACTCAAGATTCAAAATAAAGAACGTTATTTTGAATAAAAATATCTTTGAAATTTTGATTAGGCCATGAAGCGTTGGTATTAAAAAAAGAGAGACAAGTTTTAAGCGACCAACTTGTCTTTAGATAAAAGAGGTTGAATGCAATTATTTTTACCTTTGTTACTTTGTTGTGGAAGAGAGTTCTTTTGTCTTTTGTTGTGAACGAGTTTTGAGTGATGAGAAAGAGTACACTTTGACCTTGTCTAAAAGTGACCTTTTTTAAGTGTCGGGGCAAAACATTAAAAAATATTAATCATTATAAGATTGAATACGTATTGAATATAAAAAATATTTAAATCATTGTCGGGGCACCCCTCTTTGTCAATTGTAAATTGTGTTGGCTTGACATGTACCAATCCTTACAGTTCAAGCTTTTGCAATGGATGGTAACGTAGCCAATTGTCTAATTGGTCTTTTGTTAGAATCTTGTTAACCTCTATTTTGCTAGACTTTTGGAACCATTAGAAAATTGCAGAAACAAAACCACTTAATTTATTGTACTGCATATGTAAGGGGCAAATTTTTAATTGCATATGGCTCCATATGTGAGGAAAATTGTGTGTTAATTGTTGGTTGTGCCGACAAATTTAAGTTTTGGGAATGATTGTACTTTGAATTTCTTTTCATCTTTCCGTTAAAATCATTTATTGTTTGCAACTTCCTAATATGAATTTTTGGTTCATATGTTCATTAATTGAATAAAACCAACACCTAAATGTCGTCGCTTTTAAATTTATAGTTTATAATTTTTTTCATCTAACATTAGTGAACTTGGTTGACTATTATTATTTAAATTTATAGTTTATAATTTTTTCATGTAAAATTAGTGAACTTGGTTGACCGTTATTTTATGCAGGAAGAATGTAAAGATTTGCATCAAAGAATGAATGCTGGCCTACTTAAAAAGCCTACTGTGGTAAGTTATCTCATGCATATATGATTAATGTGTTAAATACATGGACAATAATAACTGTAAGATGACTCTTTTGCTCATTAGATTGAATGGGAACAAGGAAAGATGACTTTCATGGCTGCGTCAAGGACTGGATCATTAGACTAACTTATTAGGATTTGACTTGGGTGGCTTAATATGTGAATCACTTTCATATTCAATGTCCTATAATGTGAAACTTCCACTTATTTTCTTTGTGGCTTGACTCAACTGATTGTTATTGTTGATAGTAGCTTGATTCAGCTGTCTGTTCATTTTGTCTGTGTTTCAAGAAATTAGTTTTGATAAAGGAGAAAACATCATTTGGTTGAGTTTTCATGGGGAAGTAAATGCCATTTTCTTTCCGTAAAGTTACAAAAATATTATCATGGCTGTGATAGCCACTCTTCTAGACTTTTATGCTTTATCCTCAACTTTCAAAACCCTTTAATAAGATTCCTTTAACATCTTTGGGTAATACATCTCAACTTTCGGTTGCATGTAAGTTTACCAGACATTAATGAATTTGTTAAAATATGAAAAAATAATAATAAAAATAATAATAATAATAAAAGGGATAAAGAACACAAAGGGTTTAACATTTTTGGTCAAAATTGACCTAAAAATATTATGTAAAACAAATTCTTAAATATATTCTACATCAAGCGTACCATTATACATGTTCACCAATCCCAAACTAGGACTCTTTGTTTTCAACAAAGCATCTTTCCACATTGGCTAATTGACTGGCTGGACTGTAACTAATTTTGCCAATTAACTTAAATGAAGGTTCTTCCAATGTGGTTGTGGCATTTACATTTCTTATCAACAACATTAGTTTACTCGTTTGCATCTCATTGTTTCTTCTGCAATTTATACTTGTCTTTCTTATTTTTATTGACTATTTTCAGTTAAAAATGCTTAACTAGTTCAGGGGATAATGATTTAACAAAAGTATCTCCAAAAATAAGAAAACTGTGGTATTTAAATTTTAATCTATTTCCTTTTTGGTTGAATTCTGAGGTGACTAACCATGGAATTTGATAGGTTGATCAACTTAAGGCACAATTCATATGATAATAATTTTAAAGATTTTATGCGTTAAATTTGAAATTAAAATAAAACAAAAAATATATTTTAATTTTATAACCAGAGAATGCCTTGTTTGTTAGGTGGAGCTTGAAGAGAAGGCCAGAAGTCTACACGAGGATATAACAAAGCATGTATGGGCTTTCTTAACCTCTTAAAATAATGTTGTGATATGTCTTGTCTTTATCTATAAAGAATCAATGTTTGAACACTTTGATCTTGTCTTTATCTGTAAAGAATCAATGTTTGAACACTTTGATTATAAGACTTTGCTTGCCTTCTAGGCAAGGAAGACTTTTATTGGGTAATTTCTTAAATTGCTTTTGGATGGTAAATTCATAATTTTTCTGTGAAAGCAAAATTCTATTGACTTAAATTTTTTGATTTTAGATGGTATATCAAGATTCTAAAGATGAATATAAGAAATTATACCATATATATATTTTTTTCCTATAAATAAGTGGCATCACCAAGTTGTTTACAACGAAGCATTACTATGGAGTGACTAAAGTACTTCATAGTATTGCTTTGTGGTTCATACAGAGATATTGTTACATCATGTCAAAACATGCTTTAATATGTTTCTCATGGACACATCATGTTATGCATACTTTTATAAGTTTCTTTTCCAATTTACCTTCATAATTTTGAGTGTTGCTGGTGATTTATAAAAGTGAGTTTGCATTCATATGGTATCTGCCACACTGTTATGAACTCTACATTATAATCCATATTCAGATTTTTAGAATATTCATTTTCTCATTAGCATTTGAATTTGGTTGTCTGATCCTTCTTCCATTGTTTGGACAAATATGTCTGTAGTGGATTGCAAAAGAAATTACACTTCTACAGAAACAAATTGAACGAGCAAATGAAAAAGGATGGCGGAGAGAATATCCTTTTCTTTATTTTGTTAAGAGTAATGTGATATTTATGTGATCGTATGCTATTTCTTTATCTGGGGCATACTCTTTTCTCAGTGTGCGATGCTGCAAATAGTCCAAACTATCTAATCTCATAAAAAATTTTATGTGCTTATATCTGCAAAGTCAAACTTAAAGTACAAGCTGCATATATATATATATATATATATTTATATATTTATATATATGAGGTTCTTTTCCTCAAGTCACTCAAAATCATTTATGCATAACTAAAAATTTTTGTCTTGATAAATATGAATATGAACCTTAACCTGCAAATTTTGTTCACAATCGCTGAATATATTGGAAGAAAGCTACTTCTTCAGTCACCTTCAGAGCAATCACGATTATTAGAGAAGCTTCCAGGAGTAATTGCAGATGTAGTGGAGATCGAACCTGTTTTTGACAACTCATTCACAAAAGTAAAACAAGGACCAAACAGCTTGCCTGAATCACCTGTTGGACAGGCTTCTCAAACTCTCAGCACTAATTTGGGCAGTGAATCTAATTCCTCTCCAAATGGTAGAACAGATGTGGCAGGTTTGATAAGCTTCTAATTCTCTGGAATCTATTCTCTTTTAATTTCCTTTGGTGGTTGTTTCCCATTACTTAAATAGGAGATGAACATGTTTTCTTGCAGAGAAACAAATTTAGACCATGCAAAGCTTACAGTTGAGGTTTGTAACAAGTAATAATAGGATTTGAAATTAAGATAGGTTAAGGTAAAATAAAAGAGAACGCAATAACAATTTATAGAATGGTGCATAATTGACAAGTTATTCTCCTTGACCATGATATATTTACATAATTTACATAGCTGAAAGTTACCCTTGTCAGGATCTTTTAGCATACATAATACTACTATCGCTTGAAATCTTTAATTTTAATAAAAATGATGACTCTTTAATCATGCTCATAAACTTGTTCTTCATACGTACTCCATTATTTGTTATGGATTGCTTTCTTCAATATGCTCTACTATTTTACTTGTTAAAAAGATCCATGACAATCATTCTTTAAGTCAAAAACCTTCTTTAGAAGTATGTTGTCCCCATCTTTGAATATATCTCCTGTAGTTTCTCTTCATTGCATTTTGGGCTTAATATCCTTTTGATAATATAAATTTATTTTTCTTCTAACATTACCCATTTGCTAACTGGGCTGGAGTTGCCCCAGAAACAAAACATCAATGCAATGTAGAGCTGCCTCAGGAATCTCATATCAGTGTCGAGGTAGATCTGCCTCAAGAATCTCATATCAGTGATTACGAAGTTCAGAGTGACCTTCGAAGGAAACGCCATCACCCAGTTTCAGAAATAAAGAAAAGTTGTTCAAAATCACTGTTTATGGAAGAAGTGCAGGAAAGACCTCTTTCTTTTGCTTCAGAAAGCCAGTCCAGTGTCATCCCTGAAAAGCAACATCAGGGTGACTCTGATATTGGAGAATGGAAAAATCAACCAACAGGTATCCAAAAAGAACAGGTTGAAAACAAAAGCAGTAAATCAGTTGAGTTGGATGAGCTAAGTGACCACGACCTAGATCATGAGGATGTGCATGAAAATCCAACTCGTGCTGTGTGGTACTCTTTGGGTCCTCATGATGAAGTAATGGGCCCTTATTCTATGTCAATGCTAAAACAGTGGTGTGACACCACTTCTTATGAGATGAAATACAAAGTCTGGAAGGCAGGTCAGAGCCAAGAAGAAGCAATCTTCCTAACTGATGCTATACACCGGTTTGGATCTGATATTGGTGGAAAAGGGACAGAACAACCAAATGAAATCCAAATGGAAGATATGGAAAACAAAAGCAGTAAATCGGTTAAGTTAATTGAGCTAAGTGACAGTGATGAAGATGGAGATTGTGAGGTTGCACATGAGAGCCCCACTTGTGCAGTGTGGCATTATTTGGGTCCTCATGGTCAAATAATGGGTCCTTATTCAATGGAGATGCTAAAACGGTGGCGTGATTCTAGTTCTTATGAGATGAAATACAAGGTTTGGAAGAAAGGTCAGAGCCAAAAAGATGCAATCTTTCTGAATGATGCCATACGCTGGGCTTTCTGCAATAGTTAGATTAGATATGGAAGTCCTTTTTGTTTCCCAGCTGCTGAAACTGTAAAGGTACATAGTTTGCTTTAGACTTGAAAGCTGAAAGCTATGTAATATCCAACAACTTTTTGTTTAAAAAAAAAAAAAAAAAAAAAAAAAAAAAGGAGGTACCATTTCCTTTTTCTTCTTGTAGTATCTAGGAGTGAGTCTGTGTATACATGTTTTATAATTAGCCTGATCAAAGGCCACAAGTTGTAGAAAGAATCTTGCAAGGTACAGTAGTTAGAAATGGGCATATACAGATAGAAAAATGCCTTTCTTTTCATTTTTATTTTTTATGTTTTATTTGTTTTTTATTTTTTAAGTTTCCTTGCAGTTTTTGAAATATTTCACTTGGTTCCTTACACTACACTGGCAGGTCCAATCGAATTGTGAAAATAACTTGATAGATGTCAAGGCTTTATGTAGGCTGTTCATGCTGTTTATATTTCTTGATTCAAAGTTTAATGGTTCCTCAGATAAACTGAAGAGAGAAAAGTGACAGCCTGACAGGCAACAAAAAGTTGCCTATGAATTGAGATGCTTTTGTTTTTTCGACTTAGCATTAAGGCATTAATACCTTTTTAAAGCAAACTAAAAAAATTATTAATACCCTTTTTTTTTTTCACTTAACATTTAATTTCAGATTTGTTTTCTTTACCTGATTTGAATTTGCTTTTCTTTTGGCACCTTTTCGATTTTACATCTTTGACACTCCATTATTTTTCTTTAATTCCACTAATAGATGATTGTAATTGTAAAATCATAATAAGAAGAATTCAAGTTGCATATCAATGTAATAGCTAGTAAGATCTGTTAAAAAATTTTGCATTGCATTATAAAAAAGGAAGAATGATTTATATAATGCATACGAGCCTTTTCTTAATATAGCCAGGTAATAGGAACTAGTTCAAATTGAAAAGTTTCATTAATACCAAAACAAAAACCCAACATAAACTAATTAAGAATTTGCATTTAAAAAAAAACACAAATCTGATTAATGAAAAATTAAATAACTAATTGTCATGTGTGATAAAAAGAGCAGGAGATTTGGTGTAGCAGCATTTGAGGAGAGAATAAATGGTTTCGTCCAAGTCATATCGCAACTTTTTGTATTTACTCTCTAAGATCCCCTGCTCCCATTCCAATTGGCTCGCCTGTTTCCATAGATTTCCCAAGCTGTCTCTCTCCTCTTTTTCGAGCCACTTCACTTCTAATCCTTTTTCCTCACAGTATTCGTGAAATAATTTGGTAAAAGCATTACCACTTCCACTTTCGCTTTCATTTTCCTTGATGATTTTCTGCTTCTTCTTCTTCTTCTTCTTGTTATCGTCGTCATCAGCAGTATCATCGATTTTGTTTTTAACCATCACCTCCTTTCTCTTCTTCTCTCCAGATTCAAGGTCGAATACACATTCGTCCCATATCTGCTTGGACAGCTCGAATACCCTCTTGCTATGCGAATCATAATCAATTGATAAGTTTGGATCCGCCAGTTTATTTTTTTTATTTTGCATATACTTTCTCTTCAAACGTTTGACTTTGTCGGTGAGTTGTTCTTTGGATACATCAGCCACAAGAGAATCCTTGATAACTGAATAATAATGGATGATGTTGTTTTTTTTCCCCAAGGATGAAGATGATTTCTGTAGTTTGATTAGCCCTTCCAAAATAGTGATCTCGTCCTTCTCGCTCCACACTATTATCTTCTTCTTCTTCCTCTTTTTCTCTTCTGGTACGTACTCTTCTTCTTCTTCGGAATCACGCACCACTTCCATTTCGTAGTCACTTGATTCGTACGTACTTGTGGAATGACTTGACGCCATGGATGCACTAAAAACAGAATATCTAATATTAAAAGTTTTTGGCTGATTAATAAGAGAGCTATGTGGGTATCAGTTTTGGCTTATAACCCATATTTATATACACATAACAAATGAAGACTTAAGAGTATAAGCCTCTCTTTTCTTCCCGCCCATTTAATTTTTATTTTTTTACTGTATTATTATTTCCCGCCAAACATTTAGGCTATTTATATATACATTATCAATCACTTAAATTGATTTATTGATTTGATAAAATGAAGGCATTTTCTTAGATTTTTGGTGTAGTGGCAAAAGCTTGAAAATTTGTAATTTTTGTTTTCCCGCATTTGGCAGCAAAGAAATCATTATTTTGAGTGATAGAATGTAAGTCAACATTTAATTAAACCGTTAATTGATACTTCTATGATAAATAAGGGAAACAAAATAAAGCTTTTCCATCTTATAAGATATATATATATAGACAAGTAATTATCAACACGAATAATAACTGATTACAACATTATTTCAATTTTTTATTTATTTATTTGATGAAATTTGCTTCCATATTGAATCACGTTTACTAAAATTAATAAATAAGGGGACCATCACCCATATAAAGGTTTATAACAAATAATCTATCAATTGTATAATGTAATAGTCCATATTTATCTTTTAGAAAACTTTAAATGTCTTCTATCCATATCCATATTTAACCATACTAACCAAAACAAGCTTTCTCTCTTCTAATTAAGTTTTCAATCCAAACCATTTCTTGATTTCTCAACCCCATGATTCTCTCTTCTTTATTTAGGTATTAAATTTTATTTCGAAAACAGAAATAGTGACCAATTTTTTTCACATTGTCAACCCAAAATGACTTTTTGTTTCCCCAAAAAAAAAAAATATATATATATATATATATAATTAAGTTTTCAATCCAAAACATTTTTTGATTTCTCAACCCTATGATTCTCTCTTCTTTATTTAGGCATTAAATTTTATTTCGAAAACAGAAATAGTGACCAATTTTTTTCACATTGTCAACCAAAAGTGACTTTTTGTTTCCCCAAAAAAAAAAATATATATATTCGATTCTCTCTTTCTATGTGTCAATAAGGTAGCGAACATTCCATCAAACCTAGAATTTTCATTCATAACAGTGATAAAAACATCAGTTGCAAGTTTTGATTGGAAATCAATTATTTATTTTGAAGTTATCGTTGATGTTTTCGCATATGATCAACATTTTTTTTTTTTTAAGAATGTTCAACATTTTTGTTTTTTTGTTTTAGTTCTGATTTAAACACAATATTTATTAATAGCTATTCTTGTGGCCATGAACTTTTTGGTTTTGGAGAGTATGAATATTTGGCTTATATTATCAAATAAGGAAGGAGACAGATGACAAAAAAACAAATGGTTAACGAAAAGAGAGGAGGGATAATGGAGAGTAACAGAATCATAATATTCAGTATAATGGGAGAAGAGAGAAATTTGATTGGAATTTTGTTTATATTTATTTTGTTTATTTAAAATAGAAAGAATTTGGAGATGAGTGTAAAGAGTACAAAGGATTTCAAATATAAATCATTTTACTATGTTAATTAAAAGGTTAAGATCATTTGTCGAAAAGTTTTGTGAAAAAGAAAATTATATATAAATATTAATTATTGGTTTTTTATTTATAAATATTAGTTGACAACTAGAATTCCAATAATGACATATGGTGATCAAGGAATTGCACAATTTAATTAATTTAGTATATAACTTTGATATAATTAGCAATCCCATTCATGTAGGCCAGTGCGTGCATCTTAGGCCATGGAATAATTCAATTTTCCATAATAAGTCTATAATAAACACATTATTTCCCACCAAATTTTTCTAGGCTATATATGTATACATTGACAAATACTCAGTTCTTTTTTTAATTTTTTTATTTTGATAGAATGGAGGCAATTTTTTAGATTTTAGGTGCAGTGGCAAAAGCTTGAATATTTGTAATTTTTTCCCCCAGCATTTGGTAGCAAAGAGATCACCTTGAGTGATGGGATAAAAGTGAGCATTTAATAAAACGAGTAATTAATATTTAGAAGATAAATAAAGAAAACAAAATAAAGCTTTTCCATCTTATAAGATATAGTCAAATAATTATCAATACTTATATTAATAATTGGTTACTACATTATTTAGACTTCTTTTTATTTGAGAAAATTTGCTGCCATATTGAATTTGCAATTTTAAGGGGAACTTCTATGTTATAGGGAAATGCACACTGCATTTTAAACAAATATATTTTTTTATAAAATAAATGTATATAAAAATTTAAATTAAATATTTAAAACTGAAAATTTTGAATTTTATAAAATAAAAATTATTATAAAAAAAATAAAGAAAGGAACTATTAAAAAAAGATGGTACCTGTACAGATTTTATTCATTAGTGTGGGCAGTTTTTTTTTTTTCTTTTTCCCAAAATAAAAAAATAAATAAAAAAAGTATTTTAAAATTTTTAATTATATATATATGTATATATAATATTCCTCCTTTGAATTGTCTGTGTTTTTTTTCCTGCGTTTGCTACCTGGTAGCAAGATAGTGGTTAGTTTCCCACACCAAAAAAAAAAAAAAAAAAAAAAATGTCAGGTTGTTACATGTTGAAAATGGAATTGGGAGAGTGCAAATCGACGTTTAATCTGGAGAAAGCAGTGTGCAATCATGGTTTCTTCATGATGGCTCCAAACAATTGGATTCCCTCCACCAAAACGCTGCAGCGTCCACTTCGACTCTCCGACGACACCACATCCGCTGTCGTTTCCATTTCCCATCCTCCCTGCCACTCCTTTCTCCTCCTCAAAATCCTTCTTCATTCTCAATTCCCTCCTTCTTCACCAGATCGCCATGCTATACTGGTATATTATACATTAATGTACTATACATACATTAATCTACCTCTCATCAATCATCAGGATATCACGCATGATTAAATTATAATATATGTGGATTTACACATATATTTAAAAACTTTGATACGCATGAGTTCACAATATTAAAAATTTATCAAAAAGGACTGGTGATGAGAGAATTGTTAACTGTACATCTATGTTGCCAATTCCCGATAACATTTTTATTTCGGAAGATGTGCATTTTAATCCCTCTTTAAATGTCATCTCTTCCCACCATGGAAGCTGAGCAGGCAGAAACCTCTGTATAGCTGTACATTGATATTAATATTTCTCTCTCTCTCTCTCTCTTTCTCTATTGTATACAATATGGCGTACGTTTTATAGACTTAGTTTATTATATGAGTGCTCCACATCTGATTACATTCGTGTGGGCAGGCACAAGTGGGTCGAATGTTGAGAATATCAGAAAGGGACGAAAGAGATGTGAGGGAGTTTCAGAAAGCATGTCCGAAAGCAAAAGCGAGAGGTTTCGGTCGACTTTTCCGTTCACCTTCTATCTTTGAAGATGCCGTCAAGTCCATCCTCCTTTGCAATTGCACGTATGAACTTCATTTTGTTTTATTTTTTAATTTTTATCATTCTTAATTATTAGCACTAGAAAAATTGTTCACTAAACCAAAATATATATATATATATATATATAGAGGGCCAAAAAAAAAAAAATGACATCTATAATTTCCAAAATATAGACGCAAATGGATATTTGTTCTACAAATACTCTGTCTTCCTCAAACAATGACAAGTTCGGAGGTTGAGAACATAAATGTTGATAATTAGTTCTACATTTTATAAGAAATAAATAACCTTTTTCTTTTTTTTCCTGTATATATAAGTAATTAATGTAAATAAAAAATAAAAGCCATCAAAAACTTTTAAATTACAGTTAATATACTCGTATTTTTCATTCACATGCATTGGTCAATTACAGTAAATTTTACTTGGACTGCATTTCCCTTTCAGCAAATTGAGCTATAATTTTTCTTAAGTTTTTCTAACTCCCTTTTTTCAATTTTGTTCTCATTGGTCAATTATATTAATTAGGTGGTCAAAGTCATTGCAAATGGCTCAAGCCCTCTGTGAGCTTCAATTTGATTTGACAAATACTCGCAAAGGCAAAGGTAAAAGGAAACGAGGAAAAAGTAGTACTCCATTACAAGCTGAAGTTAGAATGGGCAATTTTCCAACTTCAAAAGAACTAGCTAGTCTTGAGGAAAGTTATTTACGCGAAAAGTATCCAGTTTTAGGATACAGAGCAAAATACATTCTACAACTTGCAAAAAATGTTGAATCTGGTCGAGTTTCGCTTGAAGAAATGGAGGAAACTATGAACAAGGAACCCTATGATTACGAGCGAGTGTACCAAGAATTGAGTCATCTGAATGGTTTTGGTCCCCATACATGTGCCAATGTTTTCATGTGCATTGGAAACTATCAAAGTGTTCCAGTAGACACAGAAACTATAAGACATATACAACAGGTACGTTACTTTATCATATAAATAATTATTAATATTTTTATGTCAGTCCGTTTTAATAATTTTACCTTTAAAATCTTTTTTTTTAATTAGAAATCAGCTTTTACTCGAGTTATTGATATGAGACATTTAAAGAAATCTAAATATATATATATATATATATATTATATATATTATATTGTAGAATCAACCTGTGAAATTCATGTTTTGTTGATCTGTTTGCAGGTGCATGGAAGGAAAACTTGCGACAAGAAAACAGTTAAGAAACAAGTTGAAGAAATTTATGACAAATTTGCACCATTCCAGTGCTTGGCATATTGGTATGGATTGTTAGTGGCTTCTTGTAATATTTCCTATTATGTATTATTTTTCTGTTATTAATGAAATATGGAATGACCAGTTTCGTTATTTATTTATTTTTTTTTTCTACACTCTTTTGTTTTAAATTCAACCTCTGACTCACAAGATTATACTAAACTGGATTTGTTTACAGGATGGAACTGTTGGAATCCTACGAAGATAAATTTGGAAAGCTAAGTGAGTTGTCCAAATCTAGCTATTCAATACTGAGTGGTAGATTAACCAAAAAAAATAATGAGTCATAGACTTTTTTCGGTAGTCTAAATCTCAAAAGGTCTATTTTTACCAAAAAAGAAAGAAAAAAAAAATCTCAAAAGGTCTATTTTTACCAAAAAAGAAAGAAAAAAAAATCTCAAAAGGTCTAAAGAATTGATTTTCTTTTTTTTTTCTTATACGCTTTTTATGTTATGGTTACAGTAATATTACCAATGACTATGCCATTCTCCATATATATATATATATATATATATATACATATACTGGGTTTAGCCCATGCGCTTTGCATGTGTATTATGGTATACTGTAGATATTAAAATATTTGATCCACAAATTAAAAATAAAATATTTTTTATTTATTAGTGTTAATTAATTAATATATTTTTTAAAAAATAATATATTATAATTTTTTTAAAATTTCAATTAAAATATTTATACATTTAATAAAAATAATTATTTTAAAAATTTTATTTTAGATCAAGAGTGATAATCAAAATTTTGATTATTAAATATTTATTAATTAATATATATTAGCATTACATTTAATTTTTAAAATTATATTGTTAATATTGTAGAAGTTTAAAATTATATTGTTAATATTATAAAAGAATAAAATTAAAACTAAAAAATAATATTTTTAATTTAATCAATACAATTTTATGAAAAAAATAATAAAAACATATTAGAATGTCAAAATCTAAATAAAAAAATTATATAATTTATTAATTTCTATTTGAAGAAAAAAAGAAAAAAAAAACATTTTAGTTGTTCTTGTGTAATCGTGCCATTGAAAGGTCAAATCGAGCAATAGGAATAAAAGAAAAAAAGTTACCGTAGTACAGTTAAAGTACTAATCATATAGGAAAACGACAAAAGAATAAGGTAAAAAATTGAAACCTTAAGTTTTTTCTGCAAAAACTGTTTGGAGATCTGAAAATCTCTCGTTCAAAATCCACGTGGGACCATATGTTAGACCCACATTAAAAGCCAATAAAATTAAAAAAATCCAATGCAGAACAACAAGCAAAAGCATGTAGATGCAGTTATTTTTGAACAATTTTAAACAGTAAAAAAATCAAGATCTATCGTTATTTCTCATTTATAGTATAATATAGACCTTGTGATAAAATAATTCAGTTATATCATAATAAATTTGTGTTGGTAGATTTGATTAAATAGTTTAATCATTGAAAATATCTCCAAATGGAATCAAGTAGGCCGGATGAAATTCTTCTTTCCCTTGGATTCGATGATACTGAAATGGTTGGCTAATTAATATGTTCAATTTATTTGATTTGGAATTTAAAATGACAAATTTACATCTTGGTATCCGATACTAAAATGATGATGTTTGGTTGGTTGAATGGAATGGAGGGGGAATAGAATTCATGACATTTGATTAGAATCATGATATTCTTTTTGTTTGGTATGACTAAATAAGTATGGTTGGAATGAGGATTCCATTTCCTCATACATTCTTTCTTTAATTTATAGAAAAATATATACACATATTTGGTTAAACTTATAATTGAAAAATACTCCAGTGTTGTGCTATATAGAGCAACAACAATAATAACAGGTTGTCCAATCAAAAAACAACAGCCATAGATAATAGTTCTTTATGTTGGACTGGGCGGCCAGTCATATATAGTTGTAAAATGACTAGTTCATGTGTATTTATCAAAATACTTAAACAATATGAATTTTTAACGCTTATTAAATATTTTTAATAAACACTTTATTAGTTATTAATTTTAAAAAACTCTAGACAAAAAAAAAAATTTAAAAATTTTTTATTACTAGGCAGGCCCATGTGTTTATTTAGTATAATTAAGATGATGAAACTATCGAAAAAAAATAAATACTTTTAATATGAGAAATTAAAGAGATGAACTATAGAATAAAAAAATAAAAAATTGAAAAAAAATAAATAAAAAATAGATTATAATGTGGTGAGGAAAATTAGAAAGAGATAGCAGAGATAAAATAAAGAGAGATTTTTGATTAAAAAAAGACAATTAATAACATAGCGTAAAGGTATTTTTGTCAAAATAGTTATTTTCCATGATCAATTCAATTGTTGGTTCTATTATTCAAGCTAACATTGGAAGCTATTCCATTTCCATTTCATTTCTCTTTCTATTCCATTCCATTATTACTTCATTTCACCAACCAAACACTATACAAGGGCTTAGCCATTTTGATGGTATTGGTGCATATTACATTAAGATCCTCTATCACTGGCTGTCTGTCCCTTTTCCTATCCCTCCATTCATTTATTAACCAAAAAAAAAAAAAAAAAAAGAGCTATACATATTCACTTATTTCTTGCCCTCTTATTCCTCCATCTTCCACAATTGTGATAATATTGAAAGTTGGATGCTTTATGCCCCCCAAAAAGAAAAATTTTGCTGGTTAATGCCGTTGCTCTCTTCCTATGAATTCCCAATACCTAATGGGAAAAATTCATTGAATAAACTTTTGAAATCTAATATGTTTTATTGGGAAAATATAAAAATAAAAAAAAAAGGAAATTTATTTTTGATGCCATAGTTTAGCCTCTTATGCATCCCTAATGCATAATCGGAAAACGAATTAAACTTTTTGAAAACCAATCATTTTTTTTATTTTTTTTTGAGGGCATTCCCTATGGTCTAAATCATTATGCCTCCTCAATCTCTCATTGGTCAAATGCATTATAGACTCCAATCCTTCCAAGCTGTGCAAGCAAACTCAAGAAACATTCTGATCTTCCTTTGGCCACTAGAGGATCCAAATCCCTTATATAATCCTTACTTTTGCATGTCTCTGCCTTTGCTTCTTCTCCATTTATCTTCATTACATCTCTACTTTGAAAACAGGGCAATCTCCAAATACTGGTGATTTTCAAGAATGGGAAGGAAAGTAATGGAGTTAAGCTTGCCACCTTTCCTTTTTTTTATTTTTTAAAATTGAGGTGTCAATTATTTATTGGTGGGATTGGGAAGAGACAGATAATTGGGAACGGAGAGTATCCAAATCTGTGCATATTTTTTTAGGTTTAAAGCATAGTATTACCAATTTCAGAACTATGAGGCAAAATTTAGCAATCTTTAAATTGAGTTGATTAGATTGGACTATCGTGTTGTGGAAATATCACCAGTGTCTTGTAATTTTGTCATTGTTAGAAGAAATTGGTGGAAATTCGATCGAAACTTATGGAACTCCGATGGCTATCTTTCTTTTTCATCTCTTTTGATCTTTCCTAATTGGTGATCAAAATATCGATATCGATAGAAATGTTGAGGATATGATTTTGTGAAAATATCAATGGAAATATCGATAAAATTATAAAAATTATAAATATTTAATTTAGAATATAGATTTTTACGTATGATATAATTAATATAATAAAATAATATAAAAAATATATATAATATTAATAAAATAATTCATAAATATTAAAATTATTATAAATGAAAAAAATATAATGTTTATTAGCACCAAAATATAATATAAGATCTATTAAATTCTCAAACATAATTCATAATATATTTTTAAATTTAAAATAAACTTTCAAAATCCAAATGTTGAATTGAAAAATTGGAAAGATAATTGACTTTTTTACATTTTTCTTCCCAATGATCATAAAATAATAAACATCCTAAACTATTAAATATAATTAAACAAAACAAATTAATCTATTTTTTTCTCAACAGTTAAAATTAAAAAATAAATAAAAAATAATCACGCCAGATTCCATAACTCTGTTTTTCCTTTCCCGTCTTCACACGTATGTCATAAAACGAAAATTAAAAAAAGAAAAAAATTTATCATTTCCAATAACTGTTGTAATCGTCGGCCTCCTTAGTCTATCGATTCCGGCTGAACCAATGGGATCGACGAGGGGTGGCGGATTCGGCCTCGCCGCTGTTGCCTATGTGGCGGTCAACTACCTGCGCCACCTCTCCCCCATGTGGCACGAACGATTACTTTTCATGCTCTCTGCTCTGCTCTTCTCTTTGAATCGAAGGTGCACGCTGGGTTAACGTGTACCTCTGCAAACTTCTGCTGAGAGGTTGGAGAAAGAGAGATGCATAGATAGATAAAGAGAGCCTTTCTTTCCCAATGAAATCTATTTTCATCTCCTCGATTATTGCACTGCCATTTATGAAACACCAATATTGCATTTTCTGCTCTTTTTTTTTTTTGGGGAAAACAAAAAAAAAAAAAACATAAAAAAGAAAGAAAAAAAAGAGAAAAGAGGACTAGATATGGATAACGAGATACTTATAGGCTTTGAAACTCTTTGTGTGCTATCTGTTACTGCTGTGCTTGGTCTTGATGGGCACAGGTAAAACCTCACTCTCTTTGAGCTTCTATCAGTTGCAAAGACCCAAATGAGATGGGGCATTCTGATGAAACTTTGAATTTTATTTTTTTTTTTTAATTTTTAAATCTGTTATGGCCCTGAGATTTCAAGATGGTTTTAAAACCTTTTTCACCGGGATTTCCACCGAAAGAGATGAGAAAGAAAGGGTCGAGATTTCCACCGACAACTGGCATTTCCATTTTGTTTCCACACCCGTCCACCGGAAACCCGAAAATCCCACCGACTTCAAACAATATCGGCGAAACTTTTCGGCAACGGTGACATTTCTCCGGCACATCTTACAAAATTTTTTTCCCCCCGTCAGTACTGCCAGTGACCGAAACACGATAATGTCGGCGACATTTTGAAGGTCTCGCCGATTTTTTCTTCCATGCATATGAGTACATGTTTTCCATAAGTCTTTGAAGTCACCTCCAAAATTTATTCACTTCTACTCTAGGCCTCCGTTTGATAGAAGGGATATAAAATAAGAAAAATAGAGAGAGAGAGAGAGAGAGATTTCAATCTATCTTTCCTTTTGTTTGATATATATTTCCATCCTTTTATTTGGTAGAGTAAAGAAAAATGGAAGGAAAAAAATAATTTTAGATATCAAATGACCTTGTTAATAATCTTTATTACATTATTTAAAAAAATATTATTAATATCAAAATATTAAAATAAAAAAAATATATATTTCCTTTTTTTTTTCCTCTCTATATATATATATTTGTGTTTATTTCTAAAATATATATACACACATATATATATATATATATATATCTTAGTACTCAATGTTTTTTTTTAAATTTGTTTTTTCTAGACTCACGCTTGTTGTTTTCTTTTTTAGCTTTAATTTTTTTTTCTTTTTATGGATAGAGGACACAAGTGACATATAATATACTATATGATTGACAATAAATATTTATTTAGAGTCCTGCAAAAAAAAAAAAAAAAAAAAAAAAGAAACTTGATTCAAACCCAAAACAAGGGGAAAAAAAAAAGTATCAGTAATATATATTTACTATTTACTATATATTCATTCAATCAACAAACAAGAGAAAAAAGGAAAATTCAATATGCTTGTATATATATATATATATATATCATTGATCTTGTTTCAATCGAGAACAAAAAATTAAGGGTCTCTTTGATTATCAGTTAGTTTTTCGTTTTTCATTTATTATTTATTTATTATTATTATTATTATTATTATTTAATGTAATTGATGAATGTTATATTATTTTAAATAATATTATTATATGAAAATAACCAAATAAAATAAATATTTCCTTTTTTTTCCTTGATATATACATGTATATATAGATCGTTTGTCCGCATGTGGATCTGCAGTATCGAAGATGATTTTTGAAAAAACTATAATCAATAATATCACAAAGAAACAATATTGACAATAATCTTTTTAAAAATCATTATCAATATTACAGATATACATATGCGGACCGTCCACACCATAATGTATATATATATATATATATATATTGTTGGGCATTGTTAGCTTTTGATTTTCATAATTTACGGCTTGATTAGTTAAAAGAAGATCAATATGACCCAAGATGGATATAAAAAGAACTGCAAGGAGATGAATTTTAAAGGGAAAAAAAAAACTAATGTTTTTATATTTATATTATTTTCATAATTTTTTTATTCCAGCATTTTTTTACTCAGACATTATTTTTTCTAGTAATTGTCAGAAATTTTCATGTCTTAATTTGCTAAAAGACATTAACAAAACCCTTTTGGCAATATTATTAAAAAAAAGAAAGAAAAAAAAGACAGAACTTCCAAGTACTATTCAAAAAAAAAAAATTGGACCTTGGCCGAATGAAAATAAATAAATAAATAAATAAATAAAAGAACAAAACAAAAATTAAAATAAAAGATAACAATAATTTTAAAAAATTATCTGATAAATAATAATAGTTTCAATAAGTGGAGAGTAAAAAAATAATTTTAATTATTTTATTCATGGATACAATTTAGTTTTTCCATTAATCCTTTCATTTATAGATAGATTGTTTTGGATAGAAAGGTATACCTCCTCATTGTTTTGGATAGAAAGGTATGCTTCCTCCTTTCCATCCTTCATCTTTCCCATGCATTCAAACTAATAAATAATGAATTTTCTCCTCCTCTTTCCATTTTATGATCCCTCCCTTTCTTTCCTTCCACACAATCAAACAAAAGCTCAAATCCACTGCCCAACTGCAAGCATGAAGAAGAATTGAACATTCTGCCTTCAAACTGTGGAATCACACATGCTAGTATCTCTGTGCATGCGTTGATAATTTACGTTCCCATTGGAGTCATGAACCACCATTATCCCAAGCCTGCTAATCTCGAGTGGTTACTGAAGGACCCATCTATATTGATTTTAATCATACCTTCTGAGGGTGATTTTCAATTCGAATATCTATCCTCAACACATAACTACAACAGAATGTCCATCATACATCCGTGACACTGCATCAACTTTCCGATGTAAAAATTCAAACTACAATTCATGAGTTACACGTAAGACATGCATAGGATTACAACTCAACCATATTCCCCAACAGATACAAGCAACTAAACTCAAACGATCTTCATCAAATTGGATATGATGCACATGGTCTTGAATATCTTTTAACTAATGCATTTGTAGAAGCATCATCGCTGCCAGGGGCGGAGCCAGAATGTAATTTAGGGGGCCATATTTTAAATAAGGTTAAATTATGGGTTTGAATCATATATTACTTATGCTTTCAAAAAATAATAACTACTAGTGTTATTATTAATAATTTAAATATTTAATAACATAAAATAATTTAGAATAATTTTGATTTTTTTTGGGGAAAACATTTAGTTGATTTTTTTTTTTTTTTTTGGGGGCAAAATGAGTAAACAAGTGACAATATTTTTTTTACTTAGATCTGTACAAATAACAATGTTAGAAAATTTATATATTTAGCCAAATTCCTTCAAACAAATTTAAAAAGTATACTAGTAAAAAAGTCATTAAATCATAAGCTAGAAAACAAAATTAAATGAAATAACAAGTCTTGTTAAGTACTAGCTAAATTATATATTAAGTAATAATTGAAAAAAAATGAATATTTAGCACTTAATTGATAATTACACTAAATAATATTAAGTAATAATTATAAAAAAATGAATATTTAGCACTTAAATGATAATTACACTAAATGTAATTAAATTAACTGTTTATAATTTTAATAATGACATACTTATTAATTAATAAAGTTTAAAATTTAGCTGCTTAAAATAATGATGTATATTGATAAGATAAGGAGATAAAATATTACCTTTGTTTCTTTTTTTTTATTTCTTTTTTTTTATTAAGAGAGATAAAGCCTTAATTAGGGAGCCGGGCAAATATCTAATTATAGATAATTTTTTTTTTATTTTTCTTAAAAATACCATATGTATTTTTAAAAATAAAAATAAAAAATAAAAAAGCATGGGGAGCCATGGCCACCCAGGCCATAATGTGGCTGTGCCATTGATTGCTGCCATGAAAATGCCAATTAAAGCAATTCCTACAGCACACAACTCTAGTCCAACTATATACCCATAGAAGATGCGCCACCGTTTTTTAGCAGAATTGCAAACAAGAAATAAATCCTTCATCGAAATACTATAAGATTTAAATTAATTATAACCAGGAGAATATCATGCACCACTCTCCACATAAAAGAATGAATTTTTGGATGAGCCTTCATTCCCCATAACTTTTTCCAAGAAACTCTATCTTGTAAACTGTAAGTTACTTGAACCACTTTCTTGGTCCCACTCCTCTATTATCTTATGATGGTAAAACCTAACGGAAAACAGACCACCATGATGCCATGGCCATATCCATTATCACCATTACCACAAACACTAACAGGTATTTATGAATTTTTTTTCCACTAAAAATGGTGGAAAATTTTTCTTCAAACTGCTCTAGAAATCCTTCATCCATATTCATCTGTCATTCTAAATCGAAATACTACAGCCATTCCCAACCCGCAAACCACAAAATTGCTTAATGATTTCCTTTCCTACAAACAAACTTGGCCAGCACAAAGAAACCTTCCTTGTTACTTTTGCTTCCATAAAGCTCGATGCTAGGAAATGAATCCATTTAAGTATACGAACCCATAAAGCCATAGGATTTTGTTCAATTTTCTAAGCTTGCTTATCATGAGAGTCCCATATACTTGCACCCATTACTATACCTTATTATTTTATCTATAATCACCAAGTTAAGTTCATCTAAGATCATTAGTCAAAACCATGATCACTTGCATAGATTTTCTATTTTTTTTATAGAAGTATTGCATTATAACTCCTCGAGCATTCTTACATTTCTTTCCACAAGAATCTTAATGGCTCAATAAACTTTTTAAAAGGGAGTGGCTAGTTGGTAAAGGATTGCATTAGAATACAAACATAGGTGAGAGCTTTTGATGCGTGCTTTAACCCTTTCTTAGACTCTTTCCATTGAGATCTAATAAAACGAATACATTTCATTCAGAACCTTTGTTACTTTGTGTGCTTGTCCCTTTTATTATTAATCATTATTACTTACTTTGTATGCTTGTCCCTTTTATTATTAATCATTACACTTGCTTTGTTATTTGCTTGATGCTTGCACTATACTAATGTCATGTGGGTTATTTTGCTAGCGAGGAGAATTAACGGTTGGCTTACTACCCATGTAGAGCTAGTAAGCACTACACAGTCTATTTTTCATACTTGTAAAGTTGAACTGTGACAATTGGTATCATATCATGGCTGTGAGACAGACCATATGGATGCCAAAGATGACAAATTAAATGCAATTTGATGATATTGATAAGCAACTCGACAGCTAGCAGGAATAATGGATGTGCATATCAAATGCTATGATTGGTAGAAGCCTTTTGAAAAGGTGGAGATGATTGACAGTTTGGTTGGTTGAGTAAGAGCACTCAAAAAGAAACAAAACCGATGGGGAGTTGGTGGTGCTTTGAGCTTAATTGGAGGTGAGCAAGAAAGAGCCACAGAACAAGTAATAGCAAGCTTATCCACTATTGTGAATGTCTTAACAAAAGATTTTAGAGCTACCATACATGCATTCAAAAATGAGTTGGGGCAAATGGATATCAAACTCACGTTCACCATAGGTGCAATAGGAAACCCACCAGCCACCTCAATGGGAATGAAATATGGATGACTTAAAGTGCCTGAACCTTGGGCATATGAAAGGGTGTAGGATATGAAAGAGCTTGAAAATTTTCTATTTAACATGGAGTAGTATTTTCAAGCGATGAAATCGAATTCAGAACGAATGAAGGTAATGATGGCCACAATGCATTTATCAAATGATGCAAAATTATGGTGGCAATCTAAATAAGAAGACATCAAAAAAAATATATGTGTTAATGGTACATGGGAACAACTCTAGAAAGAACTCAAAAACCAATTCCTTCCTATTATAGAAAAATATAAATGAAATAAAACTCCGCCTTCCATTAGCTTAAGTTTTTGGAATCAGTGGTACTTCAACTCTTCCTGATAATATGGCCAACATTGCTTGCCAAAACCTAAAAGAGTTTAAACAAATAGGCAATGTGAGAAAATATGTGAAGACCTTCTCGGTTCCCATGCTAGACATTTGTAACATACCAGAGAAGGATAAACTCCTTCATTTCCTTGAGAGCCTAAAACCTTAGACCAAAAAGGAACTTCAGCGATAAAGAGTACAGAATCTAGCCACTATGCTAGTGGTAGCAAAGAGCTTAATGGTTACGCATTTGAAAATGCCAACAGTAGAAAGCCCCAACCCTTTTCCTTGAATACCAACATCGATAAGTTTTTTAAGCCTGCTAATCCTATGAACAGTGTGGGAGGTGATAACAGGAGGCCTTCAAATGCAAGAGATGCTTTGTCTTAGACATTCAATGCTTTTGCCCAGACCATATTATGTTTCCTACGTAACGGTCCACATAAAGTTGTCGAATGTTCTTATAGAACTGCCTTTGATGCTCTTCATATTTCTATCTACTCACAAGAACCAATAGAAGATCTGGTTGAAATAGTGGAAAAGATAGAAGACAACACCCAAATCAGTGTATAGAGATTTTTTAATGCCATGAATAAGCAAGTCGTGCAACTTAAGAAGACCAATAGTAAAGATCTTAGGTTCATTGATGCAGTGATCAATGGGAAAGTCACATAGAACATGCTTGTGGACACTGGTACCATTCACAACTTTCAAAAAACGAGGTAAGGAGATTAGGCCTATGATTAAATAAAGATGCGGGTCAAATGAGGATTGTTAAAAGCCTTACCCATGGTGAGTTTGGCGAAACAAGTACATCTCAAGTTAGGATCTTGGAATGACAATGTTGATTTCATCACGATTCCAATAGATGACTTTGATGTTATTTTGGGCATGGAATTCTCATGGAAAATAAAATGATTCCTATTCTCACTACCAATAGCTTATTGATGATGAGTAAGAAGACAAATGTGGTCCCAGCATAGAGGAGACAACAAAAATGACTTAAAAATGTTATCGACACTCAAATTTAAGAAGGGACTGAGACACAAGAAACCTTCTTATGTTGCACCGGTGACGGTAAAGGAACATAGGGGTGACAAACCAACCCCTTCGAGGTAATAGAAGCTTTGAAGCCCTTTAATGGTTTAATGCCAGACTACCTTTTGAGGAACCTTCCTCCTCAACGAGACATCATTCACAAAATTAAACTAATGCACAAAGTGAAACCACTAGCAAAAGCACCATATCCAATGGTTCCCCCTGAACTGACAGAATTTTAGATGTAGTTAAACTGAACTATTAGAAGCTGGATTCCTTATGCCATTAAAGGCACCATACGGCATTCCATGATATTCTAAAAGAAGAAAGATGGGAGTTTATGTCTGTGTGTAAACTATCAAGCTTTGAACAAGGTCACAGTGCCTTTTAGACTTACTAATGTACCAACGATATTCTGTACTCTCATGAACCAAGTATTCCGTGACTTTCTTAATAAACCAAGTATTCCGTGACTTCCTTGATAAGTTTAGTAGTATACTTGGATAATATTGTGATTTTCAATTCCACACTTGAGAATCATATCAATCACATTCAATAGGTGTTCTAAAGACTTCAGAAAAATCAATTATTCATCAAGAAGAAAAAATGCGCTTTTGCATAAAAATGCATCAAATTTTTTGGCCACATTATTGAGAAAGGAAAAATCTGCATGGATTTGGACAATGTGAGGTAACTTAAGAATGGAATTGTAACACCCCGTCCCGAATCGCACCGGAATCCGTGCACGTTGACCGTTGACCGTTGACCGTTGACCAAAGGGGTTAAAAGTTGACTTTTTGACTCGGTGGGAATTTCGAGTTGACCAGGGTACCGTGGCGAAGTGCATGACGCCCTGAGTTCGTAGACTAGTAGCACGTCGAAAACGGAGCTACGGTTTGAAAGTTATGGGCAAAACAAGTTGAAGTGTAAACTGTCTAAAAGGTGCCGGGAGTTGACTTTTTCTTGTGATGTAATTGTGAGTTGACTCTTGTATGGTTGTAAAGTACTCGTCGATACGAGTTCATAGACTAGCGGCACGCTTAAATCGGACATGTGGTTAAAAAGTTATGGACGTTTGAAGTTTACCGGATACCGTATTATTTTAATGTTTTTGTGTCGTGAACAGTGAAATGCCACGTGTCAGCTTCTGAGTGGTCCACGTGGCATGAACAGTGTCACGCAGGGTTTTAATTTTGAAAAACTCTCGGGGAAGAGAGAGAAAGAGAGAGAAGAGAGAGAAAGAGAGAGAGGAGAGAGAAAGAGAGAGAGAGGACCCGCCGGCCGCCGGTCATTTTCACGTTTTTCCGGCCTAGTTACTGTACACGCGCCAGCCAGCCAGATTGCCCACCTCATTTCCGGCAAAACCTCCAAATTTCACGGCGAACGGCCGCCGGACGCGCCCGGATCAGACGTCCGAAGTTTGGCGGCGATTTTTCCCCCTCCACCGCCGGCCACCGCGAATCGGCACTATTCCGGCCGATATACAGTACACGCGCCATACACCCAGCAGCCTCTCCTCAAGTCCGGCCTACCCACCAAAAATCACGGCCATCGGACCATCGACGCGCCGGGATCGGAGCGTTTTCCGGCGAGGGGTCGAAAATCTTCAAACGGTGATTTCTCCGCCGTCCGACCTCCGTTTTGCTCACCGTCGGTCCCGTTGGATTGCTCTCCTCACGATCTACAAATCTACAAAATTTCACAGCAAACGGCCACCGCCGGAAAATACTATTCCGGCGACGGTTGCCGGTGACCGCGGCGGCCCGCCGGAAAATACTGTTCCGGCGAGTACCCGAAAATTCCGGCCAGCTCCAGTCCACAGTGTTCGACCTCCTGAACCCAAATCCGACTTCCGTTTCCACCAATTCGCGACGGTTTGGGAGAATTGCGGAGCCGAAACCCGAAAAGCTTCCCAATAAAATTCCGACCCCGTCGGGTACGATCATCGGAAATTAAGACCGGATCTGTGATTAGCATCACTCGAGCTTCGATTCGGTATATAATTCTTAAATTTTAGTTATCGTTTGGTGTTCGCTCCTCGGGTACCCATTTGGGGATTACCCGAATAAAATATTAATATTTGTGGTTTTGGTACTGTGGATGTTTTAGGTGCACGTGCGAGTAGCGGAGTCGATCCTGCGGAGGATCTTGATTGAGATACGTGCACAAGGTGAGTGACCCACCTTCAAATTAATTTTGGGAATTTAATTGGTGAATATATAATGTGTGATTTAAATATTTGGAATTTAATTTCTATGTGCCAAATATTTATTTGAATTATTGTGGAATTATTTGTGAATTTATCGGATTTAAGAAAATGTGTATTTCACCAATTTATGCCATGTGGAATTATTTTATGGTTTTGAGGATTTTGAAATTGGTGTGGTTTTAATGGTAAATTGGGCACGATTCGATTTTCAAATATTTCAAGGAAAATATTTGGTTATGTTGGTGATTTCAATTTTTATGAAATATGCCCATAAAATATTATGGGATTTGATTATGATATTTCGAGAAATTATTTATGCTTGGAAAAAAAATGTGGATATTTGAATTGATGGATTTGGGAGTTGGTGGATTTGAAAATCATGGAATTTACGGTATGGATTATAAGGAAATTGTGGAGAATTTCCCGGTTCAAGCGGATGGATTATGCCCGCTATGCTTATGAAAAATGTGAAATTTGTTTTATGATTTAAATTTATGGATTTTATAATTTTTAGATGCACCGTGCACGTACTGGTGTTCTGATTATGTGATATGGTATATGTGATATGGTTAGTGTGCACACGGTTGTGATTAGCGCGCAGGTGGGTGTGAGTAGCGCGCGGTTGATATTATGAGGGTGTCCTGTGGATGCCATCGGAGAGGGCGGCCACCCCCCTTTGGCCGGGACACCAGGTTAGCAACGGCGCTGTGGGACGCCACGCGACCGTATGCCGGTTTCTTTCTATAACCTCCTGTCTGGCGGTACCTTGGGACGCTGGGTACTGTTGGCGCCACTGATATATAGTGGGTGCATCAAATGATTTTCAGAACTGTGTTTTAAAAATAAAATGTTAATGAAAAATATAATTGTTACCGCTTCTGGTATTTAATTGATGTCTTGGTTTTCGGGAAATATGAATAAAGGGTTTTGTGAAAATGTTTTAAAAGGGGAACCTGTCCAACTGAGAGAATTGTAAGGGTTTTGAGAGAAATTATTATTTCCAAATAATTATTATTTATATACCTATTACCGTGGTATGATAGTGTAGAGTAGTAGGGTCGCTCACTGAGATGATTAGCATCTCACACTCTTAAATTCCGTTCCTCTAGGTACCAGGTTGTCGGTGTTCATTCGGAGCGGACTTGATCTTCATCGCTGTTTTACTTCGTGAAGTACCCTGTTCTTCTTTATTGCGGTTGTACTATTTCTTTCATTCTTGTTGTATTTATTTTGCACTGGATTACTGTATTTATATTGAAGTGCTGGAATTTGTGGAAACAATTTGTAGTCTGTGGGAGGAATAAGGGGATGTTGTTAGAAGTGTGTTTTCAGTGCAGGTAATTTGTGGTAAGTAAATCCTTTAGGGGAGGCTCTGCCGGATTTTCCGTTGGAGGGTTCGGTAGAGTTTCCCTGGGATCAGGGCTGTCTAGGGTTCTGGGGAAGGAATTCTGGACGGGTCCTGACAGGAATACACCTACTAACATTAAAAAAAACTTAGATCTTTCCTTGGATTGGCAAATTATCATTGATGGTTTGTCAAAAAATACTCAAAGTAGACAACACTCCTAACAAAATTGCTAAAGAAGCATGTGTCATGGGAATGGAGCAACCAATGCAAGGAGGCATTAAATGGTTTGAAGCAAGCTATGATGAGTGACCCAAATTTGGTGTTTCTGGATGTCAGGAGGCCAATTTGAAGTACAAATTGATGCATTAGATTTGCTTTAGGTGGTTTTGTATTTCAAGATGGCTAACCCATTGCCTATGAAAATGGGAAGCATTAAGGCCAAAAAATAATTATATCGCCTAAGAGAAAGAGATGTTGACTCTAATTGTCTACTTAAGGATATGGAGACACTACCTTCTAAGGCTTGAGATTGACAACTCTGTTGCAAATCATTTTCTTAGATAGTCGAAAGTACTCTAAAGCAAGCTTATTAGCATGAATTTATTATAGAGTTTAACTTTTAATTGAACAAAGGTAGAAAGTAACAAAAAAGTCTTATGTCAACTAGCACTATAGCTATTTTAATCCCAAAACTCATAAGAAGCACTTAGGGGGAGATTCTTGCACTCAAAACATCTTGAAAATATGTAAAGAAGGGAAAAATGTCAATTCTGTGAAGAGGATGATCTACTTTGGACAAAAGGAGATAGGTTGTTCATCCCAAAATTTGACAATTTAAGGAAGACGCTTCTACAAGAGTGCCACGATTATCTATGGGTAGGACATTTAGATTGACAAAAAATGTACGCTTTGATCAAATAAAGTTACTATTGGGGGCAGTTATGTGATGATGTTATGGACAACATTTAAAACTGTTTTATTTGTTAGCAAGACAAAGTTGAGAGACAAAAACAACCATTATTATTGGAGCCACTCTTTGTCCCTGCTTGTCCATGAGAGAGTGTGTCGTTGGATTTTATTACTAATCTTTCAAAGATTAAGGATTTTTCTAGTATTTTGGTGGTTATAGTTAGATTTCCAAAATATGCAACTTTTATCCCAAACCTAAGTACTGCATGGAGAAAAGGACAACTCGTTTATTCTTTAAGTTTAGGGTAAAATATTAGGCGGTGTCCTAACATATTGTTAGCGATTGAGATGCCAAGTCATAAGGTTTTTTTTTTGTTAGAATTTTTCAAACTTCTTAGCTCCTAACTCAAAATTTCCTTCTAGCTATCAACCACAAAATGATGGACAGACAAAAAAATTCAATGGCCTGTTGGAAGAGAATTTACGACACTTTGTTGGTGTTAACCAAAAATATTGGGCTCAACTTCTTGATGTACCTAAATTCTAGTCAGACTCACAAAAGAGCTTTTCCATAAATAAATTTCCATTTGAGATAGTTAATGGCCAAAAACCTTTACTACCCCATATAGTGGACAAATACCTTGATAAGAAGCTAATAACTTTTAACTTCAAGAAACAATGGAAAGACAATATGAAGACAACTAAAGCCTACTTAGAGAAAGCAGCGAGTCGGATAAAAAAATAGGTAGACAAAGGGCAGAGACCATTAGAATTCAATATTGGAGATATGATAATGATAAAATTGACGTGAAAGCAATTTCAATGGCTTTAGGATTAAAATCACAAATTGATGAGGAAGTATGAAAGGCCAATGCCAATCATCGTAAAAGTTAGAAAAGCTTCATATAATGAAAGGCCAATGCCAATCATCGTAAAAGTTAGAAAAGCTTCATATAAGGTGATGACTTTAGAGTGGATGAAAGTGCACCTAAGGTTTCATGTCAGCAACCTCAAGCAATATTATCTAGATGATGAAGATTCAATGTGTAACAAGCCAGTAAGAGCTAACAACAACATCAAGCTACCATAGACAACAAAAGAAGCAGAGAAGATTTTAACCGATAAGTTTGATATATCTATCAACGTCAAGTACAGCAATACATAGTCAAATGGAAGGCTTTAAAAACTAGGCAGAAAGAAGATAACTTAACATCGTGCAAGCAGATGATCGAGGAATTCAAAATAACCGCATTCATTAAGGACATCAACAAATTGAGTGGGGGAGGATGTGAGAGTCTCATGTCCTTACACTCATCACATGTCTTGTATTTTGTATGTATTCAATAAGTTAAGTTTATCTAAGGTCATTAGTTAAGCCCCATGGTCACTTGAATGAATTTTCTATTTTCTTTTGTAGAAATATTGCTATTATGACTCCTCGAGCATTTTGAGGTTTCTTCTTATCAGGATTTTAATGGCTAAATAAGCTCTTTAAAGGGAGACAATTAGTCGGCAAGATGTTAGACTAGACTACCAATATAGATGAAAGCTCTTAATGCATGCTTGTAACCCCTTTACAGGCTCTTTCCATTGAAATCTAATAAAAAGAATTCAATCCCTTTGTTATCCTGTGTACTTATATTTTTTTATTACTAATTATTATTATTTGCTTTGCTGCTTGTTTAGTACTTGCACTATACTAATATCGTAAGAATTATTTACTTGTGAGAAGTATTAACAATTGGCTTACTATCCATGTAGGCTAGTAAGCACCGCATAGTCCATTTTTGCATGCTTCAAAAGTCAGACATGACAATTAACAATCTTAACTTTATTAAAAACTTCTAAAACTCTAAATCCTATCCCTCTCACATATTTACCTTTGTATAATAAATCTTTCCTTATCTAAGAAATATCATGTTTACCATCACTGTTGGACTGGGAAAATTGATTTATATAAGATGAAATCTTCTTATATAAAGCAATAGACAATTTGATAGTCAACATTGCATAATTTGGCATCACTTAGGCAATTGACTTAATTAAAATTTCCTTACCAGCATTTGTTAAAAACTTTGTCTTATGAACCCTCCACCTTCAATCTTACACACCATAAAATACCATCCAAAATTTGTCTTTTTGAACGATCCCGTTTAATTGGCATATCTAAATATTTATCTCCACCATCAAGAATTTTACAACGAAAAAGATCCCTTATCCGCTCCTTTAAAGGCTGAGAAGTACTAGATCTAAAAATAATTCCTGACTTAACAAAATTATCCTCATGATTGGAAGCCAAACAATACTTTTGAATACAATTACATAAACACAAACACTTATCAATATCAACTTATAGGGAAAAGAAAATACTATCATTAGCAAAGAAAATAAGTGACATAGGTGCACAAGTAAGCATCAATTTAATCCCTTACAAACACTGATCTTAAATCTTTCCTGACACTATCTTAGATAAAGAAATAACCACCGAAATAAAAAAATAGTGTGACAAAGGGTCACCTGTCTTAAACCTCGATAGGCTTTTAAAAAGTTTATGGCTCATCATTTATAATAATTGTAATGCCTCGCCGCACTGGCATCCTGTGTTATACTTGTTCTTTTTATCTCATTTACATAATTCATTTCACCTTTATTTATTTAATTCTATAAAATCCTTAAGTTGCTCTGATATACATTGAACATGACTGTAGTAACAATTGGTTATTGATAGCATAACAAATTTGTTTGGTTATCAATTTTTGTGGTGGATGTTGATCAACAAACAATAGTTTAGAGATTGGGTTGCTACTATAGATATATCTTATTATATCGAAATGTTATTTTCAATTGCATATTTTTGGTTGTTTGTGGTTCAGGTAAGATTCCATTGAGCTTTTCATAAGAATTGTTCAATACAACTTCATTAAATAGGATCACTCCGGATTTTTAAGAGGCAGATCCTATTAGCTTGGTGTTAGAATATTAGGTTATATATTCCTATGGACCTACACATATGTGTCCATCCTATTTGTTTGGTGTTTGCTTACTTGTTATTGACCTTGATTCTCGTTCCTGATGTAAGCTTGATGGTGATGTGATATTTGAATTGTATCATTGTTTTCCCTTCCATATTGCTTTATCTATTTAGCCAATTACCTTCTATCTTTATACTTGAGTGGCTAAGTTACTTGAATGGCTAAGTTGCAACATTTGAGTTGCAACATCCTTTTATCTTTCAAAGTTGCCTCATCTTTTTTAGTTGATCGATTATTTGGGATGTAACGTTAGAGTCAAACATCATTTTTCTTTATGATTATGATATCCTTTAATTTCTTGTAATAATTTTGGTACTTATTTAGCTTGGTTGTGGCATTTGAGTTGCAATCTTCTTTCATACAGAAACTATTTCATGATGCAGTGAGGATGGGGTAGAAGTATTTCCTAGTAATAGCCTACATGAAGTTTTAGAGTGCCAGCTTATAGGGACAATAATATTGAGTGGTTGGGTTAGTCTTTTGGAAGGGGTGGATTTCTAGCCTTCTATGGAATAGGCAAAAAGACCTAGTGTAATAAACTTTAGTAGCTCATAAATCCAAAAGTAGCCTTTTCTAGGCTAGTAGGTGTGGAAAAGGTTCTAGATGAGGGCAATGAGCAACCATGTGAAAAACAGATTTAGAATAGCTAGCTTTACATTAAAGGAAAACGCCAGAAGATTTTAAATGTCCAAGAGGCCTATGATGCATCATGTGTAGGCATATTTCAAAGGCACTTTCAATGCAAAGTGTTGCCTTTCAGTATATAAAGGAATGAAGAAGCAAAAATTGAAAGGTTGAATTAACTAATATGAATGTGTCAAAGTAAGAGTAGAGAAATTTGTTAGAGTTCTGCCTTTATATAATACATGATGCCACTACTAAAAGATAGATTCAATGAGGAATTGAGTAGCAAATTACTCTAATATTTTAGGAGCAGTCTACATTTCTTATCAATTATTAAATATGTAACCTGAGAAGTCTAGAGATAGCTAGTTATGCATAAATTGAAGTGCTGATCTTTTGAGAGTATGTTTGCAGGTAACCTCCCTCAAGTTTGATTTCTGCAACCCCTGCAATCCATTTATTTTATAAAAGATGTATTGGATATTTAGCTTACTTCGTCAATACCTGAGTTAGTGAAGTATGGTTAGAGAATGTATTTAATGTGAGAGACTTTTCAGATTTACTTCCTAATGAACTTCAAGTTTGCCTCTAAAAAAGGGAAGTAAGTTTGTAATTGATCTAGTTCTAAGTACATATGTTATTTCCTTATCACTTTATGGTATGCTCTAATACAGCTGAAAAAGTTGAAAACCCAATTGTGAGACTTGGTTAGATAAAGGAATTATCCAACCCAATGTCTTACTTAAGGGGATGCCAATGTAGTTCATAAAAGAAAAGTGACACCTAATGGTTTTATATACATTACAAGCATTGGAGAAAGTTACTATATATAATAGATACCTTTTTACCTTGGATTAATGACTTACTCAATAAGTTTCAATATACCAAAATGTTCTTCAAGATTGACTTGCAACTAAGGTACTATTAGCTAAGGGTTAAGGACTTAGATACTCCTAAGACTAACATGAGTACTATAAGTTTCTAGCTATATCTTTTGGATTCACCAATGCCTTTGTAGCTTTTATTGATATAATGAACCAGATTTTTCCATCCATTATTAAACCAATTTAAAATTGTCTATACCAATTTAAAATTGTCTATGCAGATCACATTTTAGAGTACTCGACGAGTGAATCAGAGTATGTGATGCATCTAAGTTAGTTCTTGCAAGCCTTAAGATAAAACTAGTTATATGTCAAATTCAACAAGTATGAGTTTTGGTTGAACTAATTGGAATTTCTTGGACATTTAGTTTCTGCTAATGACATTTATGAAAATCTTTAGAAGTGGAAACAATACTAAATTAGGAGGAAACAGTACTAAATTGGGAACTACCCACTACCATGACAAAAATATAAAGTTTTCTATGTTTAGCGGGATATCATCGTCAGATCGTAGAAGGTCGTCTAAAATTATGGGACCACTTCAATGTTTGAACAGAAAATGGGGCAATTTTGAATAGAATGAAAATGTAAATAGAGGTTTCAAGAATGACAACAGAGGTTAACTTCAACTCTTGCTTGACCTATCCTGAAGACAATACAGGATTGTAGTATGCAACAATGCTTCCTATCAAGGTTTGGGTTGTGTGCTAATGTAGCATAGTATAAGTCTATATCTATATATATCTACAGGAAAAAGAAGAATAATATAACATAAAAATATTATTTTAAATTCTTCTTAGTTGCTAAATTACTCTTTTCTTGATGAGGGTTTTACCTCATTATTTAAGGAGGAATCTCTCTTTCTAAGAGGATCTTTTATTCTCCCTTCCCCCCCCCCCCCCCCCCCCCCCCCCCCCCCCCCCCCCCCCCCCCACATTCATCACCGTGGCTAAATTTAAGATCAACTCAGACCATTTAGACAACCCTCTAGGCTTAATTAATACTCATTTCTTACTCACAAATCCATGACTACCTTTCATCAAGATATTATATTTCCTCTTTAGACATGATGTGTCAAGTTATAACCTTTAGCAAACCATCTTAAGAAAGGCCACTCTTAATTATATTATAAATTTTACTTCTCACCTTTTTCTAAATCCAATTTCCCTTATCTTGTATTTATTATGGATACATACAATTTGATGCATTTTTATGTCACATAAGCCTATTCATTTTATATTTAGAGGATTAATGTATATTTCTCTTTATGTATATTGTGCTATTCTAACTTTTGTTAGTGAGCTGCACTTTAAATTTCTTGTTTTGGAGCATTTCTCTAATTTTGTAATCAGATGTTTCTTCAAAATTGACCCAAGCTGGAAGACATTTGACTTGGCTCTAACAAATCAGGCAATTAGGGAGTTCAATCCCGAGCATATGAGAAGACCATTCATACAAGTCCAATCTAGACACACGTGTGAAGCCCATAGCACAACATTATGACCTAACAAAAATTAAGTAGAAAATATCATATCCATATCTTGTAAAAAAAAAAAAAAAAAAAAAATCATATCCATATCAGTAGAGAAGTTTGAAAAACCAACACTTTACGCCTATAAAGAAAAATGAACTTCAAATACATATCTTCACATGTCTCTAATCCATGTGAAAAACAACAAGTCTATGCACATTCCTCTCAATTTGTGGTTGTAACAGGATGATTTTGAAGAAAGGTTGACTTGGGCTCTAATCTAGCGATGACCAAGTTCCCTTCTTTAGCCTAGATTAGGATCCCTTTACATTCTTCTTATTGGAGAGCTAAGTTAGGAACTTTGGATCATGTAGAGCTTCAAAAATCTACTTGGTCACAAATATAACAATACCACAACAATAATCCAAGAACCAAAAATAAAGAAATTCAATAAAAATTGAAAGAAGTTGTAAATAAAAGAGAGAATGAGGAGCAAAATCCCTAGCAGGTTCTGAGTAGCATTTTCTAACCATCCATGATGATTTGTTTTGGATATGGATAAAGGAAGGGAATGGATATTGAGAGAAACAATTATTTAACATGGAAAGATGTTTGAAGAATGGTTGTAAAGATATATGAACCATGAGCAATGTTAGCGAGTTGAAGAGAGGAAAGTATTGAAGAACCAAAAACTAGATAATCCATCCTTCTTTGTAAGTCTCCTTTTAAGTCCCTTTTCAAGTGAAAAAATATTTTGTCTTTAAATAGTCAAAATTCTCATTTCTTTTTCCTTGCTTTTTCCTATAACAATTGTATAATCACTTTTGCCTTTCTTAGACGTACTTTTAAATAACTCTTGGAAACTAGCTATATATATATATATATATTATTATTATTATTTTTTGGTAAAGCTTAGTGTTTAGCCTTAGGGATGAAAAAAAGTGTTTTTAACTTAAAATAATAAATCTCATCGTAAAATATTATTGTTGCAGGATTAACCAAAAGGAGGAAGAATGCAAAGGTTGATTTGTAGGAAGGTGTGAACACAGAAGTTTTTTTGCTTAAGCAGGTTTAGGCTGGACTTTTTTCAAGTCAGGGAGATAATTTGGACTTGATTAGACTGGACCAATATTACAAATCTAAAGTCTACTACCTATTCCTATAGGTCTCAGGCTAGACTTTGGTTTGGGATTCGAGTTTAAAAGCTTAGGCTCAAATTTATAGGCTAAAATTTAACTTTTATGTCTTTTATTTCTTTTTTTTTTTATATAGTTTTAAAATTTGATTCAAAAATATATATTTTTTGCTTAAAATATCTTTATATAATAAAATAAAAATAATAACTTAATGAATGGACAATGCTACAAGTACCAAATTTATTTACCAATTTTTTTATATGAAATAATGTGGTTGTTTTATTAATCATTGATATATTAACAAATGGTTTAAAATCATGGAAAGTAAATCCAATAAATAATGCAAAATCATTGGATATTAAACATTTAGTTAATAAATTTAATGAATCTACAACTACTATTAATAAATTATTTTATTTTATAATAAACAATAAATAAATACAATTTGACATATAATAAATATATATATATATATATATATATATATAAATATATTAAATAAAATTATACAAAATGATAAAATCATATCATGCTAATTAATTGGGTTGGGCTTTGGACCAGCATGTATGGTTGCCCAGTGTTCTAGACTTTGGGCCAAATCTATAAAAAAAAATGAGAAATTTGGGCTAGTACCCTTATTTGAAAAGCCTTAATGGAATCTAGTAATCCCGTTTCAATCTTTTTTATTTTTCCCTTTTATTTTCAAATATTTCTAAATTATCCTTTTCAAATATCAAAAGGAAAAAATCAAGATGAAAAGCTATTCCATCCTTCCCCTGACTGGAGCATGAAGAAGAAGAGGAAGAGAAAGTGAGAGAGAATGGTGAAGCGGCTTGGGACGACCAGAGAGTTCTTCAGGAGGAGGGACGAGTGGAGGAAGCATCGGAGGCTCAGCAATTAGCTCCGCCATGCCTTTCCCAGTCTTGGCCTCAGAGTCATCGCCTTCGGTGTCTATCTGGTCAGTGAGCAGGTCTAAAACAAACTCCTTGCTCCTTCGTCCTCCTCTTATTCTTCTTCTTCTTGCTCTTGTTCTTGTTCTCACCACTCTTCCCATTCCTTTGCTTCTCACTGACTCACTAAGACAACTAAAACAACAACCTCATCAAGTGATGATGATCATTTAGCCCCTTATTGATGAATGGAACTAACTAATTAAATGATTAGTTTGTTCATCACGCTAATTCATTCGGTTTCTCACTTTTTTTTTCTTAAATCTTCATCGTTTCTTTTTGCCAATGAATTATAAAAGGAAGTTCTTTGTAGTTTATAATTTCTGACTTTTCTTCTTGGAATCTTTGGAGGATGGGTTCTCATTTGCTTCGTTTCTGAGATTTTTGCCTTATCCATCTCTCTGGATTTTTTCTTTTTCTTCCCTTTAGATTCTCCACCACTATATATATTGTTTATGAAATTGAAAGGATTATTTTATAAAAAATTTTCTTAATAAAGTACAATTGGTCTGTATGTCTATATGATATAGTAGTATGAACAGGATTGTTTAAACTGGTTTGAGATAAGGATATGAGCTTTAGGGGGACTAGTGGACTTCATGTTTTCAACAGCTAAAATATGGATTACCCTTGTGTTTTGTATTGGTTTTTCCCTTTTCTAGCTATTTTGGTTTTTTAATCACAGTTTTCCTTTTCTTGTTAGAACTATTTATATATCATGTTAAATGAAGTCGAGTGCAAGAAACATTTATAATTTTACATTTCTAGTTGAAATGCAGGATATATCTATTCTAATTCTGATGTACTTTTCTTCCATTTGATGTTCTTACCTACCAGAAGGATCACAATGACAACTAGCATACCTGCTGGAAGTGGCAAACTGAACTATGGAATGAGTGACTGCAAAGGAGAAGGTTGTAAAAGGTCTTCATGGATCACCAGCGTGACTTTTAACAGATGCATACAGAAAGAAATTTCATGGTATGCTAAGGATCTTAGTACTAAAAACCAGTTTACAAGTATAACTGCTTTTATATTCTTTTACATAGTTAACATGATCATCTTATGCCAATTCTTCTTTGAAACAAATTTCTTGGTTGAGGTCAGATGGTGCACAAAACTATACTTGCTCTAACTTTTAGATCCTGTGAAGTTGGTTAGTTTGACCGTTTTCAACTTTGTTTGTGTTGGTTTTTGGGAAAGAAGATCGTATCTATGAATTTATAAATGCTATACAAATTTTCAAGTAGGTATAAGACAAGAAGATGGACAGTTCTTAACATCCTGAACAATTTTAGGAGTGTTATTTTCTAAGAAAATGATATGGTTAGAGTCTTCACCTTACAGTTTATGGTAGCATTTAGACCATACTACACTATCATATCGTTATTATCCGAGTATCTTAGGATGGCATTGACCAAGAATTACTTGGTGTATAAATGTCAATGCAGTAGAGCCTTCAATCTTTTTGGTAAACATAGCATAGGTCATATGAAATTATGATACCTTTTTTCATTGTTTGAAATTTATTTAGGAATTGTATGAGAAATTTGAGATAGTCTACTTCATGTTTTGATATATCAATGCAGCAAATACTTCAACTTTTCCGCCCTTAAATACCTATCAAACCAAATCATCTATCCTTATTCTACAAATATTCAAGTCACGAAGGACATCCAAGAAGTTGCGCATGCATAGATTTAGTTCTTCCCAATCTCCAATTACTGAGAATTGGAGGTCCACCAGAACAATTACTTCATCATACAAAAGAGAAGGTTTAACCAAGTATTTTGATTTTGCTATCATTGGTAGTGGAGTTGTTGGTTTTGGCTATGCCCTTGAAGTTGTAAAACATGGATCTGTACCAGTGATTACCAAGGTTGAGTCTCATGAGAGTAATACAAATTATGCTCAAGAAGGTGTTAGTGTAGGTTGTTTCCTTCAGATTCTATGGAAAGTCATATGCAGGACACCATTGTTGTCGGGGCTTATCTATGTGACGAGGAGACTGTCAAGGTAAGTTGTCTTGTAGAGCTATATATATAATACACATTTATATATGTATATATATATATATATATTCATAATCATCTGCTTTCAAATCTGATATCTAGTGTAAGGTGTTATTGCTGTATAATGTCATAGATTTGCTTTAAGGTTCTGCTCAAATTGCCTTAAATTGAAAGTTTGGGCTTTATTGAGAGATTGCTACACAATATAATATATGTGATTGGTTCTTATCAGCTGAAAATGACATGGCATTCCTTTTGCCAGATAATAAATGCTTTTATTATGTTCTCCAAGTTGTCTATACTGAAAGACCCAATAGGATTAAGGAATTGATTGCTGATGCATCATTTGATCATGGAGAGGATGAAAATTTGCATCTAGCAAGGGAAGGGGGCCACTCTCATCATAGGATTGTACATGTTGTTGATATGACTGGAAAGGAGATTGAGCGAGCTCAATTGGAAGCAGTATTGAAGGATCCTAACATTACCGGGTTATGGCTTTTTACTTAGGATTTTCTATTTACAAGTTTCTAATTCTTTGTCTTGGGGTATAGAAAGAAATTTTCTTCAACTCAACATGGTAGTAATTATAGTATTTTCGTTCCTTTGTATGTTTATGCACGAATTGTAAATAAGTTATTATCAACTACATACCTACAGCATTGGTCACCTTCTACTCTTTTTGATTCAATATTTCTTATTGGACAACAATTATGATTCATTTTTTCGAGTGAGCCCGTAATTTAGATTCTTATACCCATAATTACAAGGCTAATTTTTGCACAGCCGTTGTACATTTTGCCCGAAAACTGCATTTATGAGTTTCTCTGCCGTTGAACTCATTATTGTGTTACTTTTTTTCTTTTTTGGCTATCTAATCTTTCATTTTTTTTTTATTTTTTTTTTCCCTCAGACCTTAGGCTTGGTTTTAATTTACTCATATTATTTTGCAAAGATATTTTAGTTACCAGTTACTCTTATCAATATTAGTTTGTCTTCATGAGTTTGAAAAGGTTTTTTGTTCATATGGCCGAGCCCCAAGTCAACTATATTTACATTTCATGAAAAACGTTTTGAAAAAATAACATTTTATAATTTATAAAGTACATAAACTATTCTAGATTCACCTCCTAATTCATTCTCTTTTATAAAATGACCATGGCCATTTCCATATTAAACTATGGTATCATATATAATATAAAATAATTGGAATAACAAATGGATTGTTACATTGAAAAAGATTAACAAAAAAAATTATCGACAAGTGCAATCGGTATTACTGATAGACCCTTTGATAATTAGGAAATTACATTTTTTTTTTTTTTGTTAACAACTTAATGTATTTTCTTCTTTTTTTTTGTTTTTTGTCATTATTTAAGTTGCATTTAACAATTTCTATAGTGTTATACATAATATAAATATAATTGTCATAAAATATGGAGTTCAATATATAAAAAAATAACTTGAAAAATTACCGAAGAGGCCATCGATAATATCGATAGGTGCTGTCTACAATAATCCAATAAGCTTGTTAAAATATGGAAAAATTATCGACAACCACCATTGCTATACAGATACGTCCTTCGATAATTATGAAAATTTAAATTTTCTTTTTTGTTTCTTAACATATTAATATGTTTTCTTTTCTACTTATGTTTTTTTACTATTACCTAAGTTGCACTTAAAAATTTCTATGCTGTCATATATAATATAAACATAAATGTAATAAAATATGGAGTTTTATATTAAAAAAAAATTAACTTGAAAAATTACCGAAGGATCCATTGGTATTTGGTAATACCGATGGTTGCCGTCAATAACTTTTCTAGTAAGCTTGTTAAAATCTAAAAAAATATGGATCTCCCACCTTCGGCCATCTTTTCTAGCCAAACCAGTCCCTTTTTTTTCATCTCTTCATTTCCGAACAATACCCAATACCAATTTCTCTTGAAAGCTAATTTACAATAACTTCCATAAAAAAAAAAAAAAAAAAAAAAACTCAATTTAACATATATTTACTAAATTTTTAATTTTCGACTAGTTTTCAAACCAAATAAATTGATTCAAAATCCTAAATTTATCACAAAGTACTCAAAAAATATTATATACCAGCTAAATTCAAAGCACACTATCTAAAAACCAAATTTACAATATATATATATATATATAGCAATAATATCCACATATTTTTGTTTTTGCAAATAACCCAGTTAAAGAAGAAATAAATGAATGATACTTACCTGAATGATGCTTTTTAAGGGAGAACGAAGAAAATCGAGTGTAAAAATGAGAGAGAAGAAAGCAAAAGTTTTTTGTTTTGAATGGAATGGTTTGCAAGAAAGATGAAACTGTCCCCAGTGAGATGAGCTTATAGTCCGGACGAAGGTTGAAAAAATGGATATTCACGTTATTTTCAATTTTTATTAAGGTTAGAAAGGGTAAAATAAAAAGATTGAAATGGGATGGGTAAATTTCATTAAGGCTCTTCAAACAAGGGTATTAGGCCAAATTCTCCTTTTTTTCAATTGAATTTCATCAAATTTCAAATTTTAGACTTTTTTTTTTTACATTCTTAGCCAAAATATATGTATTTTTTTGAAAAGAAAACTTCCGTTACTTAAACAAAATGAATAAAATCATTTTAAATAGCTTGAGCAAGCCAAAATATATTTTTCTATTGGTTTAACTATTGAACTTTTATAAAATGTACGAATATAAATTCTATATTAATCAAATATAAAAATCTTAAAAAGTACATAAGAGATTTGAGCGATTTTTTTTATAAAGTTAACTTAACGTTAACTTTTTGGTGTGAGGCCCCCGCTTTAATATTTTCATTCACCTTATGGTATGTTTGGATAGAATTAAAATTAGTGGGAATTTAATTTTTTTAGGAAAATAATAGTTTTTTTATTTTTTTGTTTGGATATTTATTGTAAGATGGAAAAGTATGGATTCAGGGAGTTAGATTTCCACCGATGTAGAAAAATATATGGAAAAGTTCTTCCAACATATATATGTGTCATTTTGAGAATATTAGAGAAATTGGTTTTGAAATTTTTTTAAAATACATATTTACACTTAATTTATTATATAATCTTAAATTTAATTACTTGTAAATCTTAATTTTTCTATTACTTACCAAACAAATCAAGAAAAAAATTAATTTTCAAAAAACTGAGTCGCAAAAAACTAAATTTTGAAAATTATTTTCCCTTTCAACTTTGATATTTTCCAAACGGATCATTAATGAAAACAATTTATAATTTAGACAAATATTGTTTATATAATAAACGGTTTATTTGAATGGTAAAAAATAAAAAATAAATAATAAGTGGCCAATTAAAAAAAGGAAAGTGGCCAGTTTAACATTTTACAATAGTGCAGGGGGAAATTTCTTCAAAAAATAGTTTTAAGAGGCAAATTAAAAGATAAATTGAAAGTTGAAGGGATATTTTGTAAATAAAAATAATAATAATTCTATTATAATTATTAAAAAAAAAAAAGGCATTCGTTTACAAATTATTATTATTATTATAATAATAACGCGGGGAAAATTGCTTAAAAAATAGTTCAGCAAGCAAATTAAAAGATAAAATGAAATTTGAGAGGATATTTTGTGAATTATTGTACATTATATATATTTATATTTATATTGAAAAAAAAAAATGCATTCATTGTTGATTCAGTGGCGTGGTAGGGAGTGATTCGAACAGACTAGAGTAGAAAGTGTCGACAGAGGCCGGTAAGTGCAAAATGGAGACTTGAGAAATACTGAGCAGGTGTGAGAAAATGGTGAGGTTGTAGTTGAACTGAACAAGCTTTGGGTGGTTTAGGGCTTTTTTTTTTTTTTTGTTTTTTCGAACGGACATGGAGGCCGCGGTGGTCGACGTCGGCTCCAAGCTTCTCAAAGCAGGACCAGCCATTCCCGATCAAGCTCCTTCTTTGGTATTTATTATTCCCAACCCATTTGCCCACTTTTCTCTTCGTCTCTTGTCCTGTCTGTCTTAAGGGTTTTTCTCTTTTGCTTTTATTTTTTATTTTTTATTTTTTATTTTTTATTTTTGCTTCTAATTCCCATTGTTTTTCATACATCTCTTTTTGTTGTATATATATATATATATATATATATATTGGAAAACAGATGTCAGTTTTTGATGGTTTACTTGTGAATGGAGATTTGTATGGAGTTGAATTGAGAAATATTTGTTACTTTGAGCCTTTCATGTTGCTTCCGTTGCTAATAGGTTTTCAATTAACCCTCTAATAGGTCTGCTAGAAAATAAAATAAAAGAGAAAGAGCTTTTAATAGTTGCAATAAGAATTATGAAGAAAGAAAAACACATTGTGAATATTTCAATATAAGGTTGTGGCTCTTTTTCTTTTATTGGTTAAGATCATATTTATTTCTTGTTTTCAACTATTCAAAATTGCTGAGTGACTTTGTATTCGTTCTAAAAGAACAGTTTCTGGTTGTTAAGTCACATAGATATTTTAGTGACCAAACTCAGAATTTCCATGTTTTCGTATTGTGCAATGCAATTTAAACTTTTCATTAACTCGCATAGGCATGTATTTCAACATCAGGCCAAAAAAGTAGAGCAATCTATGTTATTTACTATAGAGAATGGCTGCAGATTATGTCTAAATCTTTAACGTGTGATTCAGATAATTCCTACTCAAATGAAACGCATACTTGAAGATGGAACCTTAAATGATTGTTCATCCTGTGAGGATGTCACTGTTGATCCAGTTGTGCGAGGTTTTATTAGAGATTGGGATGCAATGGAAGATCTGTTACACCATGTTTTATATACTGGCCTTGGATGGGTAATGGGCAATGAAGGACAGATTCTGTTTACAGATCCTCTTTGTACTCCCAAGGTTAGATAATGCTTTTTGTTTTCGTGAACTAAGGATAATGTTCAAATATTTCTAGAATGTATAGCTTAGAAACATTCTGTTTATGAATAATTCAGACGATCTTTTAGATGCATCCACTTCTTTCTGTCTATGCGAATGCCTGCACAAATGTCCAAGTGCATGTTTTATTTTATTTTTTTCATGTTGTTTTGAAGTTGATCCAAATTTCCTATCGTTGCTTTGCTTTGTGTCTCTTCAAGAATAAATAATGCGAAATTTTCTGCCAGGCTGTTAGAGAACAGTTAGTACAACTGATGTTTGAAACATTTAACATATCGGGCTTCTATGCTTCAGAGCAAGCAGTATTGTCACTCTATGCAGTAGGACGAATCTCAGGATGCACTGTTGATATTGGCCATGGAAAGATAGGTATATTTTCTATTCAGCCTTTAAGCTTATGAGAAAATTGGTTACTAATCAATTCTGGATTTAATGAATGTTTTTATAAGCTATTTTTATAATTGTTTTATTTTTCATTGTAGAGCAAGTCTTATGTTCAACTTATCCTATCTAGCATATAATGACTGAGATAAAAACATCAGTATTGATGGACATGTTAATGGTCCAATATCTAGATACATGTGCAGTTATAATTGTTTAGATGCTCAATATACAATGTATTTTTTTATTTTAGTTTTAAATTCTACAGCAAAGAATTTTTGACATCTCTTAGTAATCACTATGCCATTATAACAAGTGAAAAGTCATAAGCAGAATACTTTATACAGCGTTAGGTTATTAATATGTGATAGTCATGACTAACAACCATAAAACTGGTGGCTTTGCTTTAAGTGTTAGTTTTTCTATTTTATGTCTTTCTATAAAAATTAATAAATGCATGGTGAAAATGCTGCAAGTACTAGAGTATAGAATCTGAAATGATTGCATGTCACACTCACATTATATTCTGCCTATTCTTGACACATTTTTTTAATGTATATTTGTTGGTTTTTATACTCTGCACAGTTCAGCATATTTAGTGGTTTTAAACTTTGCACACTTCAGTGAAAGCCAGGATGATGGGGCTCATTTGATAATTTGGCCTTCAAGATACTTCATAAATAGTAATTGACCACTCTATTGCTAATTTGTGCAAGTCTACATATTCATAGTTTGACTGATCTTGGAAGGAAACTATTAACCTTTGTCCTTGGTGAGGTGTGGCATGTGCCTCATAGAATTTGTGCATGAATACAGTTTCTTTTATATTTCTGTTCCTGTAATTATGGAAAAAATAATTAATACCTATGAGAAATGGCAAAGTGAAAATTACATAAGAGGGGAAGAAGAGTGGAATATAAATAAAAGAATAAGGTTGAAATACCAATTAAAATTCTAACACCAAAATAATAAACTGATGCTGTCATAACAAGTATTGTGTGTCTCGTAGTCAAGTGGTAGGTGGCTCTAGATTCCTCTTAAATTTAGTTTGGGGTTTATGTTTAAAGAAAGTTTGAAGCTGTTTCTATGTTTTAAGTTTGTAATTTTTATTTCGTCAGTATTGTTAGGAAGGATATCACAAAATTCTCAAAAACTGTATCATTTACTTTCTTTATGTAAGGGACATTTTTTTTTTTTTTTTTTTTTGGGTATATATGCAATATGCTTTAAGGCATTAGGTGTATTCTTAATTAAAGGAGTGGAAGTTGTGTTTGTTTAAAAGAATGATAAGGTCATTTCTCCATGTTTGGGGCTTGTCCTGTTTCATTGCACCTAAAAGTGTGTCTACTTAAATGTTGAAAATAATTTCAAAGCTATACTTGGGTTGGCTACCTGTCATGCAAACAATAATTCATAAACTTCTTTTGCTTTCTTTCTCTTATTTGTAATTTCTGATGCTTGTGGTGGAAAATTTTCTCCTTTTAAAGTCAAACAATTTTGACAGTCAGCTCCTAATGCAGTTTTAAAATACAATTTCTACTCATAAGTCCCCTTTTCTGGTTCTTTATCTGTTTTATGATCTTTTGATGGCAATGAATGGATCTTTCTATTGGTCTATTCAATGCAATCTGTTGAACAACATGCTACTGAATGGTCCTTTGCATTATGCAGTGAAAACTTGAGCAAATTGATGGTATTCTGATTGGTGTTTTTTTGGCTGGGTTTTACTAGATATTGCTCCTGTAATTGAAGGTGCTGTACAGCACATTGCCTCACGACGGTTTGAAATCGGAGGCATTGATTTGACAAAATTACTTGCCCAAGAACTTGGAAAATCCAATCCACAGGTCAATATAAGCATGTCTGATGTTGAGAAAATAAAAGAGCAATTCTCGTGTTGTGCTGAGGATGAACTTGCTTATGAGAAAACCCAAAACGTGATGCCAGAGAAACACATCCTTCCTGATGGACAGGTGTATATTTCACAGTTTCCAATCTTTATATGCATCGTGGTTGACTTTTGATTGTTCCAATTTGCTATTCTTATTATTCCGTTGGCATTATTATTTTCATGGGCCTTTATGAACTAGGCTACACAATTTTAATACCTCATGGTAGATTTAATTGGCTTATTCATGTATGACAGATAGGGTAGAAAAGAAAAAGAAAAATAAAGATAAGGTCTCTAGTATCGCACTAGAACAATTTTAGGAATCACTCCTAAAATCCTTAGGTATGGCACCTAATTTTGGTTTGCATCACATAAGACCGGAGAAATAATCTCAGAAGAATAGTCTTATTATTAATCAACTCTCTTATTAGGTTAAAGAGATCCCATTTATAATAAAACCCCCTAAGAATAGAAGGAAAGTAAAATAATAAGAAATCCTAATCAAATAATGAAACTAAATAATAAAACCATCTAAAAACATAAGGAAACTAAAATAATGAAAAAAAAAAAAACCTAATTAAATAAGGAAACTAAACTTGGATACCTAAAGGCCCCAAATAGGACTATCTTCAACCTAGAAGAGTCCAAATCAAAGTTTGGGCCTTGGAATCTGGTTTTCCCCTCCTTTGGTTAGTTTTCAAAGATTGTTTCCATCGATTCCTCATTTCCATCTTGCATCACTTATATTGTGAACTGCTTTCTTCAGTGGTCTTTTGTCATCATATTAAGCAGTCTCAATAAATCAACAGAAAAAAATGTAAGTGGATTCCATGTTTGTTAACTATTTTAATCAATACCTTTTGGGTGATGAAAATACAAGTCGTGGTCCTCATGGAGTATAGGAATGTTCCTATTTATTGATAATGATTGAGGAAAGAAAGCTGCAGAAATTTGTAGCAATAAAAGAAACTGATTGAACAGAATTAAAAAATGGTGTTAATATGGAGGTAGTGTGTTTTTTTTTCTTCAATGATATTTTTAGAAAAATCTCTGCGTAATCAACCATTTACCTGTCATATAATGAGGCACCATTGTTTTTATGATTATCACCATTATCATTATTTACCTAAATGCTAGCTCTGAATTTTGATTTTTTGGTAAGCCTTCTTATGTCTGTCCTTCCTTTGTTTATTTGTACTGGATTAGAATTATGATTTTGTTACCTTTCATTCTTGTTCATTTGCTTTTAAGAATGATATGTTTTCATGAATACAGAGTTGATATGCAAAATGAATTGGCCATTGGAATCCTCTTTGTTTCTTTTCTGCACTGTTAAATTACCATTAGTTCAAAAAACTTAAGACAGAAACTGAGCCTCCCACATGCGGCAGTCTAAATTAACTTGTATGGTGACTCAGGATTCAAACACAAGATGATTTAGATAGGTAGGCTCTGATAGCTAATTTTTAAGCTGTAGGAAGTGCTTGTAATTATGTTATCAAGCTAGCAGACATGCACTTAAAACACACAATGAATGATCTTAAAACTGTTTATAGTTTTGATGATTGGACCTACTGCAATATATTTTGTACTTGCATATACAATTTATTAAATATTATTAACCTGCCAATATTCTATTCATGCTTCCTGTTCTTATTTTCTTCTCCCCCAGTTCGTCAAACTGTATGCTTGATGACAATCCTTCTAATTTGTGACACTTTGTTCTGTGCTTTAAGGATCTGAATGTAACGTTTGAAAGTCATAACTTTCAGGTGATTACTATAGGAAGAGAAAGATATACTGTTGGTGAGGCCTTATTCCAACCATCTATACTGGGCTTAGAGGCACATGGAATTGTTGAGCAGCTTGTTCGTAGCATTTCAACAGTCTCATCTGATAATCATCGGCAGTTGCTGGAAAACACTGTACTTTGTGGTGGCACAGCATCAATGACGGGTGATTTTGCATTTATTAATGCTAGAAAATTTTAAATACAGTAGATATAATTTTACTTATTGTAAAGTTTTAGCTTCTCATTTTAGCGCTGTGAACTTTCAGAGTAATATTTAGCTCCTGCATCTAGGGCCTGTATCACACGAGCACAACAGTTGCACGCAGAAAACTAGTACTAGTGGGATATATCACATATATTAGTGTTAGTGTCCGCTAGAGCTTTGTTTGTGGTTAGAACAAGGATGCTTGTGAGTCCAGTAGAGTGCAAAAAGTGGATTGCCGATGAACTTAATTGTTCTGCTTGTGAATAAATGGTGTTTGGTTCTGAAAGTCACTTATCATCTCATGTGCTTGATTCTGCCTACTGCAGGTTTTGAAGATAGGTTTCAGAAAGAAGCTGGTCTATGCTCATCTGCTGTTCGTCCGGCTCTAGTTAAGGTAACTAGTTTTTAACAAAAGAGCCTTTGCCTAACTCTGGTTGTGAAGCATAGGATGAAAATATGTCTAGTGAGATATTTCTTGAATGTCTTTGTGGCAACCTGTGATTAACGGTATTTGTTTTGTTATACTAAGTGTCAAAATATATGTATCATTCTCAAGGACAGTTTGGCAAGTTGATAAAAGTTTAATTAATATTAGAGAAGGAATTTCATTCTGGGGGAAAGGATCCTGAATAATATTTGTTTTGCATTTCAGTAACTCATAACTGATCTGGTGGTCTCTCGCCCTCTTTTCCATGCTTTGAAACAGAGTACATGCATAATAAATCGGGAATTATTTATTATTCCTATTTGCTGGCTCTTACACACACTGAGAAAGCTTTTTGCGTTTTATTTGTAATAATTGCAATTTTTTATTATTATTTTTTTTTTTTGGGGGTGATGGAAAATAGTTGCAAACTTGTGCCTGATCTTTTTCCATGTTGGTTAACTGTGTCTTTTCCTACAGCCACCGGAATACATGCCAGAGAACTTGACAATGTATTCAGCATGGGTGGGAGGGGCAATACTTGCCAAAGTCGTTTTCCCTCAAAATCAGCACGTAACCAAGGCAGACTACGATGAAACCGGACCTTCCATTGTTCACAAGAAATGCTTTTGAAAAATATTCAGCTCTTCTTTAATGTCTAGGTTACTGCCATTGATATCTTTGTACCATAGTGTATGTTGATGTTACTAGAGAAGAGAAACGGTCGATCAACTAGATTCTAGATGACTGAGAAGTGTCGCAAAATTATGCAATTTGATCAGGAGGAGACCTCGTTTTGAGCGTTTTGCGACATGGAGCTTGAGGGATTAATGAAACTCATGTATGACTACATTTCCTTTAATCTCATGGAAGACTTTGGAAGAAGAATTATAATTAGTGTAGATCAGCTCCCTTTTAAATATACATTTCTTTGCATTTGAAATTGGCTGTGTGGTTGAGTTTAATGTCATTTTGGCGCCTCTTGTGCCCATCATATAAGAGAGACTGGGAGAAGGAAAAGTGAAAGGTATGTGATTATTACATTGAGATTGATCGGATTACAAATATTTTAATTGAAACCACTCCACCACCCGAAAAATCAAACCTCTAATCACAATTTTTCTTTTTCCTTGGGTTTTGGGACAAGTATGAAACACTACCATATATTCTTATACACGCAAGTATGCATACACATCATATGATGTGTTTACATCTATTTTAATCTCAAATCACATGTCAGCCTTGGTTGGCTTGATATCTTGCGCGAAATCCTCATCCTTATGTGCAATACTAATCACCTTAGGCTGCCTCTTTTGCATCTCAGCAAACTTAGGTACTGTAATCCTCAACACTCCATCTTCAAGCCTGGCTCTGATCCCATTCACGTCTGCATTGGATGGCATTCTGAACTGCCTCCAGAATTTTCCGTTGGTCCTCTCGGCTCTGTGCCACTTCTCCCCATCTAACTCCTCTTCCGCCTTCCTCTCCCCACTGATCCTCACCACCCTGTTCTCCTCCACCTCGATCTTCACCTCGTCTTTTGTCATCCCCGGGACGTCTACCGCAATGATGTGCTCAGCTGGCGTCTCTTTCCAGTCGGCTCGTGCCATTGCCAAAGAGTCAAGGCCTTTGGGGAGAGGAAGTGGGGTTTGTTCAAGGATCCTGAAAGGATCTTCGGAGGGGAGGATCATATCCCATGCTAGTGGTCTTGTGTAGGGAACCAATGCGTTGGAATGGGAGACTATGAGGGTTAGGATAAGAGTTTGTAAGAGTAGCGAAATGGGCATGTTTACGATGGCCATTTTTGGGCTGCAAGGAATGTGAGAAAAGGTGAGAAAATTGAAGACAGACGCAGATGTAGGCAATAAATTTTGTTTTTGGTTTCTAGTCGGACAGGCCATGAGGGAGGTGAGATTTATAGGGCTGTGGAATTGTTTGTGTATGCTTCTAGAGAATTCATGTTTGGTCTGAATTGTTTTTCAGGACGAGGGACTGAAGTCAGAAAATTCTAGGAGACTCGAGGCTAGATGGTGTACAGTTTGTAGAATGTTCGAGAGACCCAAATAGAAGTTGTAAGATGATATAAGGCCCATCTACAAGATTTTGCAAAAACAATTTTGTACGATAAAAATAAAAAAAATTGAATCTCATACTTTTAGAAATTATAGATTAAGTCTTAACGATATGTTTTAAAACAGTAATGTTTGATAAAATGTTAAGTATGATATTATATATGTATATGTTATATATATTAAATATATGTATGAACAAAAAATATTACGTTATTAAAAATAATCTATATTTTGTTTTTAACATGTTTTTAAACTTTTCCAAGTAAAACATCTATGAGTACATCTATGTTTTTTTCCATAGAGTTAACTACATTTTGGACCCTTCAATTTCAATTAGGTGCTTTAAGTTTCAAAGTTTTGATTGAGTGTCTTCATTTTCATTTTGGTTGCAATCGGATTCCATTTTCAATTTTTTCAATTAAAATTCTCAATTTTCATTTTTCTTCGAATACGGATAAAACCTAATAAAAATTTTGCTCAAATCAATGTTTTATTACAAAATTCAAAAATTTTATTATCTTAAAATATTAAAAACTAAATAACATTCCCCACCATAAAGATTAAATATATAATGTCCAAATTGAAATAAAACTAAAATCAAAGATCTCAATTGACAAAAAACAAATAAAAATGGAGGTCTAAATTGAAACCAAAAAGAATATTAAGAAACTCAATTGAAAAAATTAAAATTTGGCGCACTTAATTCAAATTGAGGCAAACTAAAGAGTCCGAAAGCATAGTTATAACCCTTGGAAAAATGAATCTTATTAGTATTGTCTTTTTCAAGTCATGTATATGAAATTAAGCTATGAGTACATTTTTGGTTACTATAAAATTTCTAAAGTGAAAAATGGGTTTTACAACGGAAGTATGGAACAGGTTTTAATTGTTTCAATTGAATTATTTCCATATACATGCAAGATGTAATGTGTGATCAGTGACAATGTATAGTTAACTACATCGAAATATATACATATATAAATATATATATATATATATATATATGCATAGAGAGAGAGAGAGAGAGTAATGATTTAGTGAACTACTATTTCACTTTATGGTACATTAAACAAAATATAATAAAATAATATGGCATAATACCAAATGGGAAAAAAAAATACAGAATTTTTTTTTAATATTCAGTATTATTTACACATCATGTAACAACTTAACAGGTTATTATTAAAGAGTCAAATTTTTTTTATTATATTCTTAGTATTAAAACATAGAAATGCAAATAAATAATATAAATTAGTATTGCTACATATTATATGCTAATATTATACCTAAATAGCTAATAATAAAATGAATTAGATTACTTACTAAATCATTACTGTAACTATATATGTATAGTCAGACCCCATATCAAAACAATATGATGGATTTTACATTAAATATTATTTTATTAGCTTTTGGATCACATCAAATATTGAACTTAGAATTCAAAAAGTATTCAAATATAAGTTTAGTAACATGCTAAAACTCTATTTAAAAAAGTTAACTATATTGGAATCTAGTAAATAATAAATGTAATTTTAAATCTCAGTCATTAATGCAATTCAATAGCTAAATAAATTCTGACGTTAATTTTAATATTAAAAATCTTACTTAAGCTTAATTGTTTATATATATATATATATATATATATGTATGTATGTATGTATGTATGTATATATATGTTTTGGATGATGATTAGGGTCCATTGGTGATAAGATATTTAGCTGCATATAATTATGTTTTGACTTTTAAATGTAAAAATCTAATATTGAAAAATAAAATTTTTTGGAGAGTGAATTAAATTTGCATATGATGTAGAATCTCACTAGTAATGATACAAACATGTTCAGTTTTTGTTTATTTCTTATAAATTGTGTATAGTTTGCTTACTTTAAGTTTTTATTAGTGTTAATTAATAATAGCAAAAATTTGTTAGACATATTAATTAATTACAAATGTAAAAAAATGAAAAAAAATTAAAAAAATAAAAAAAAGAACTAAAACTAAAACTAAAACTAAAAATCAATATAATTTTAAGTTGTGTTTCATTTTTTGTTTATATATATATATATATATATTCATCTAGAGTTCACATAGCTATCTAACTATTAACAACTAACATTAACAAAATATTAAAATAAGCAAATTACACACAATTTAAAAATTAAAAATTAAGACAAAAAACAAAAATTGAACACGTTGATTGACAATACCTGTGACAAATAGCATTTTTCATAAATTTTTGTCCCAAAAATTAGTCTAAAACTAGTAGTTTTTTCTAAACTTCGCAGTTTCTTCTTCTTCTTTTAATTTTAAATTTTTATTATTTTTTTATTTATCTTTCACGTATTAGTGTCTCATACGAGTTTATATTTCCAACTTGCCAAAAGCTTCTTCTTTTTTTTTTTTTTTTTGGTTGGGTAATAAGCTTGTAACAAGCATGTTGTTATATTCGGAGACAAACTTATAGTCAATTTGGTCTGTCATCAATATGGGAAACAATTTATGTCATATGACATGAAACCCCCATTAAATAAGCACTCGATAATTAACATATTAGTATCAACGTGATTAACATATTAGATATTTAGTATAGATTAGTCTAATCATAAACAATGAACGCTTTGCTTTCCAATTTTGTTTACATTTATTTTCTTTTCACATTTATTATTCTCACGAAATGAATATATAAAAGAATTCCGAGAATTGCGTATTCAATTGAACAATGCATTACATTATTTATATTCACTTTTTAATTATATTCATTCTAATTATATTTGACATCTCTTATTTGCAAAGAATTTTCAATATGAAAACACCGAGATAACGAGCTGATTTTTGAATAGGAAAAAGATTGGATTTGCAGGATCCCAATGAATCAGCTTATTTGAAAAAAACTTTGTTCTATGGAAGATCTATCTCGTGTCTATTATTGCATGGTTCCACTCTCCAAGGACTCCGAATCATTCTCTTCACGCCTATCCTTGACACACTTACAAGATTTGTTTGCATCAATAATGGATCAAGCTTATTTACTGACTTTTACAATAGAACCCTTGAGCATACAATTTTTATAATACTTCAATTAACCCATTGAAGTGAAAGAGATTCGTTCAAGATATATATTGCAGTATTAAGTGCATCTACCTAGTAGTCATTTGGAAGCCTTTCTCCTATACCATGCTTCTAGCAATTTCTTCTATATGTTATGTTCTTGCACTCTACTAGACCATTTTGTTGCGAGGCATGGCAAATGGTAAGCTGTGTTTGAACTTCATTTTTTTTTTTTTTATAATAATCTATAAAAGGTTTAGAGATGTATTCACCACCATGATCTATTCAAAGTATCTTCATAACTTCCCAACTTGCTTTTGTACAAGCCCCTTGCTTTATTGAAAGATCTAGAATGCGTTTGGCTTTTCTTTGAGGAAATATATCCACATCATTTGAGTTTACTCATAAATATATAGAAGAAAATATCTTCATTCATTTGGTGGTGGAGTTCAAGTTGGCCCAAAAATATTAGCATGCACCAACTCTAAAGGTGTCTATGCTTTCCAAGCATTTTTCAGAATGACAATGCATGCATTTTTCTGTAAATACATCCCTCAACTTTTTGTATGATTAATAAGAGGTTGGCCTAATACCACTTTTATTTTTCAATAATTTTAGGCCATTATAATTTTGAGACCTACATCTCAAATGGCATAAATATGACTTCATTCAATTTTTTATTTTGAAATGCAAAGCTTTCATCACATGGCATAATGAGAGGGAAAAAAAAATTATTCAAATTCATTTTAATTCACAGTAGTTCCTAAATTAACTAATAAAAAGTTTAAAATCTAAAAAAATTGACTTAATTTTATCAATTTATAAACAGAATGAGAAAAAAAAATAATTAATGGACTGATGGGAAAACTAGTCAATTTTCCAATGTTTAAACATTTTGTGAGTCAATTTGAAAATCAATTTAAAAATTAAACTAATGTAAAACTCATTGTAACTTGAAAATTGTGGAACATTTTAAAATTGAAAGTTCATTGTGTAATATGGCCAGAGTACAATTTACTAAAATGCAATTATTCTTTTTGCAAATAATGCAATAAGGTTTACAATTATTTGGAGAGTTCTTCATTCATCATTCCTTCTTCCTCGCCTTGACCACCATGTCCTATATTGGTTGAACCTCCTTTGTTAGTCAAATTGCTTGTAAATTTGAGCTTCTTGTATTAAATAAATAAATGTTTGTGAACTTAACATAATCAATTACTCATTTACAGGGCTTATTTATGTCATTAATGGAACTGACTTGTTTATTATTTTGTAGTAGGGTCTTTGGTCACACACTTTCTATAAGACTTCAGTTGGCCCATTGGATTGGAAAACCAACTCTCTTTATAAGCCCAATGACTTATCCATATTTTTTTTATTATATTATTAAATTATTATTATTTTTTGTGTGTTAAAAAGTAATGGGTAAGTCTGACTTGTAGAGACTATAAACGGTTTAAGGCAAGCAAACAGATGCATACCGTATTTTGTGATTAGGAATTTCAGAAATCATTGAAAGCAGTGTGTCCATAGGCACTACTTTACGTTGTTTTCTATTTTACAGGATTAAAAATTTAATTTATCAATAACAGCATTTGGAGGTTAGTATATTATGATTAATGAAATTTATTATGTATATTTAGATCCGTAAATTATAACAATTGATATCAGCGCGTATGGTTAATATGCATAGTAAATTCCTTTGTAATTTGTCTTATAATAACTCAGTTCGCATAGTGAATATTGATCTGTGTTTCGGCCATTCATCATTGATCTGTGTATATTGATTACATTATGTTTATTTTATTATTATTATTTCCTCTTCCTTGATTAATCGAAGATTACATGTTATGGTCTATGGAATATATATATGTATATATGTGTGACCCGATTGTGATATATTCATGCCCGATTATTATGTGTAATAAAAAAAAAAATTATTGTTTCTTGACAAATCTTGATCTGGGTATTGTGGGTTCTTGTTCTCTATGTGGAATGCAATATTTATTGAGCCCTAATTTTTGTCTGAAACACAATTTTTCCCCCAAAAAAGAAAAAAACAAACACATTGAGAAACCCATGGCCGAATGTTTCTTGCTTGGGTGTTTGTTTTGGGTTAATTTTGAACCAAATTGATTTGTGGAAACCTTTGCTCAAAAAAATACAAATCAAACGGCACCAAAATTATAGAAAATGGTTGCCGAAAAAGGTATTTACCGATGGGATGAAGAAGCAGGTCGCGTGACCCGTTACCCTGTAAAAAGTATCGAACCGAGACCCGGTTGGATGGAGAAGAAGCTTCACACGACTTGTCGTGTGAAGTTGATTTGTACCGTTTGCTGATGTCATCATGGTGATGTTAGCAACTGTTGTGCTGATGTTAGCATGATGACATCAGCAGCCCGAGATTAAAAAAAAAAAAAACAAAAAACAAAAAACACTTTTTTTCTTATTTAACTTTATTATTTATTGATTTATTTATTTATCTATTGTTTAATATTACTTTAAAAAAAAATTGTTATTTATTTATTGTTTATTCATTTGTTTATATATCCCATTCCAATTTTCTTGAATTAAATTAAATGCCTATATTCAAAATTGGATTATGTTAGCTTTCTCTAAAAGGGCTTTGTACCTAGTTGATATAGTAGTATGGAATTTTAGATACTCACCCCTCGTGAGACTTATTTTATCTACATTATATGTACAATGTAATGTATGTTGGCATAGTGGATGAGATATTTTATATTTGCCTATTTCATGAAATTACCAAATATTGATTTTCTCCCACTTATTAACCAGGGTCTATATGGGTAATTAGGCTACCCTATCGGTGGTTCTAGTTGCTTTGTATGATGCCTAAAATAGTAGTGGAAGTTGATTGAATGTCATGAATCGCAGGTTCTGAGTTATCCTGTCGGTGATTCAGTTCAATACATTTGATTGTGGTTATTTGGATGACTGTCCCTAGCCCGCGAAAAGGTATCTTTAGTGCTACAAAGACCTTAGCGATATTGATTTTATGTTTTGTGATAGGGGCTGGAAAATAGTTATTGTTTTATATATTAAATGCTTTATTGTTTTTACCATTTTCACAGTTACTAGCACCCCGAATGTTCTGCCTATAATTGCCATGATGAAATTGGATGGGACAGATTATCAGAAGTGGAAGAACACTTTAAGTATGAATTTGACATTTATGAAATTGGATTTGGCTTTGGAGATAGATCCACCAGTGATACTAACTGATGATAGTAGTGCAGCAGTTATGAAACCTTATGAGGATTGGAAGCACTCTAATAAGTGCTATATGATGATGATGGAGAGCTATATGGATGAAGCTATATATGCTAATATTCCTAAGGTTGACACTGCAAAGGAACTTCTTGAGGAGATAGCGAAGAAGTTTATCAAGTTTGATATGAATGAGAAGCATCATTATTTGGACTTTTTGAATAATACTAAGTATAATGGAATTAAAGGAGTAAGGGACCATATTATGTTACTTTCTTCTTATTATAATAAGTTAAGGGACCTTAAGATGGACATCGGAGAAAGAAAAGAGTACTTCAATGGAAGGTGTGACTACTGCAATAAAGTTGGATACAAAAATATAAACTGTTGGATTTTAAAGAAAAGAAACAGAAGAAAGATAATATTTTAATGATTAAGTCTAATATTATTGATGTGCCTATGAGTACTTGGTGGTTTGATACTGGAGCAACAATTCATGTTACTAATTCATTACATGGGATGATAGCTCAAGAGTGGGGGCCAATCAATCTTGAGCAGCATTTTTTTTGGAACTTTATGTGGCAATTTATATAGACTTGATTTATTTAATAATGGTCTCAATTATTCTGTTAATTCTGTTGTTGCCCCTATTGTTGCTTCTAAACGTCCAAGAGTTAATTATAATTCCTCAATATTGTGGCATAAGCGTTTGGGACATATTTCTAAGTACAGAATGGAAAGGTTAGTAAAGGATGGAATACTTCCTAATCTTGACTTCTCCGATCTATCAGCTTGTGTTGAATATGTGAAAGGCAAGCTAACTTCCAAGGTTAGAAAGGATAAGATAGGAAGGTATGGAGATATTTTGGAATCAATCCATACTGATATATGTGGACCTTTCACACCAGATGGATGTTATGACTACTTTTCTAAATGGTGATTTATTTAAGAATGTATATATGATTCAAGCAATTGGCTTCCAGTAAACAGGAAATGGTAATTTGGTTTGTAAGATTAAGAAGTCGATTTATGGTCTTAAACAGACTTCGAGGAAATGGTATCTTAAATTTGATGAGGTTGTCATAAAAAATAGCTTTAAGGAGAATGCTGTTGATAGGTGGATATATATGAAGGTCAATGGAAGTAGTTTATATTTCTGATGTTGTATATTGATGACATACTCTTAGCTACCAATGACACTGACCTGTTGGCTGAGACAAAGCAGATGTTGTGCAACCATTTTGACATGAAAGATCTTGGTGAGGCTTCTTTTATTTTGGGAATCGAGATTGTTCAAGATAGTACTAATTATGTGTTACAGTTGTCTCAGAGAGCCTATATTGATAGAATCCTTAAGAGATTTGATATGCATAATTGTTCTCCTAGAAGTATACCGATCATGAAGGGTGAAAGATTTTATAAGGAACAATGTCCCAAGAATGATAGAGAGAGTATGGCGATGAGAAATGTTCGCTATTCTTCAGCAGTGGGTAGTTTAATGTATGCTCAAGTTTGTACACGGCCTGATATAGCTTTTGCTGTGGATATACTTGGTAGATTTATGAGCAGTCTTGGTCCTATTCATTACCAAAAGTTAAGAAGGTCTTTAGGTATCTAATGATCATGTGTCGACATATTGACGCACCAACTCTCTTGATGTTGTTAGTTATAGTGATACAGATTATAAAGGTTGTATGAATGATAAGAAATCTATCACCGGATATATATTTATCATGGTAGGAGGTCTTGTGTCTTAGCAAAGTGCCAAGCAGTCAGTGACAGCATCCTTGACTATGGAGGTAGAGTATGTGACATGTTATGAGGTTACTCGTCATGCAGTTTGGCTTCGGAATTTTATTTGTGATTTAGGAGTAGTTGACTCTATTGATATGCCTATTATGATGTATTGTAATAATACTGCAGCAGTGTCTTTCTCTAATAATTTAAAAGGTATCCCTGGTAGGAGATACATCAATGTAAAGTATTTTGTGATAAAGAAGAAAATTGAAGAAGGCCTTTTTACTATTGTTCACACGCCTACTTATAGTATGGTGGCAGATCCACTGACCAAGGCCTTACAAGTAGGCATATTTGAGTAGCATGTGTCCTGTATGGGATTGTTAGGCAGTTGATACTTCTGTGGGTCAGTAGGAGTATATTATGCATTCTGCAGTAATATCCATGTTGAGTATCATTTATTTCTTTAAGTATTTTGATACATTAATATATGTGGATCATTATTTTTTTATGAAATCTTTTATTACACATATTATTGCTTCTTATATTTACAAGCCTGTTTAGACTTTTAGTCTAGGTATATGTATATGTTGATCCACAGGTGCTATATTAAGTCCCTACTTCCTAGTTTGGGTGTATTGGTGTATCCTGTCAATACACAATTTGCTCGGATGAAATGGTATTGTGTGTTGGGGGATTGCACGTGGTTAGATAAATCTCTACTACTTAAACTGAGTTTATGGCATGCAAAGTATTTAGTTGAAATGGTATCATGTTTTAGGAGATTTACTGAGAGAATCTCTACTACGTAATCTAGTATATTGTTGTGCCATATCGGTATGCTATATATTTAGATAAAATGGTATTATGGTTCGGGAGATTCTGTAGTAAGTGAGTTTAGATTATATATGATCATAATTATGCAGTCCAAGTGGGAGAATGTTCAATAAATAAATGTTCGTGGACTTAACATAATTAATTACTCACTTACAATGCCTATTTATGCCATTAATGGGACTGACTTGTTTATTATTTTGTAGTAGAATCTTTGGTCACACACTCTCTATAAAACTCCAGTTGACCCATTGAACTGGAGGATCAACTCTCTTTATAAGCACAATAACTTATCCATATTTTTTTATTATATTATTAAATTATTATTATTTTGTGTGTGTTAAAATTAATCGGTAAGTCTGATTTGCAGAGACTATAAAAGATTTAAGGCAAGCACACAAATACATACTGTATTTTGTGATTAGGGTTTTTAGAAATCATTGAGAGTGGTTTGAGAGTAGTGTGTCCATAGGCACTACTTTACGTTATTTTCTATTTTGCAGGATTAAAGATTTAATTTTAGAGGTTAGTATATTATGATTAATGGAATCTATTATATATATTTAGATCCGTAAATTCTAACAACTTGCTCAAGTTGCAAAAGTATTTTATGAGATGTTGTAGCTGGATTTAAAAGCTTACCCTAGAAGTTAAGTATAAAACTTGCTTATTCCTTTTTTATATGCTTCGAGAGATCCAAATCAAGGTAATGAATAGCTTCAGTTTAAATTATATTTCCTCCACAAATCAAGCATGGTGATATGGGCATATAATTAATATAAATGCAGAAAGCTTAAAAAAATGAATAAAATAAATTACAAATTGTTGATATGCTCAATTTACAATAGCTTGTAAAAAAATAACAAACAAAACGTTAGAAATAAAATAATCTAGACAAATAAAATAATAAATAAAACATTAATAAAAATATAAATATAAAAACCTACTATAATAAAATTACAATAATGGATTTGAACTTTAGACCCGAATGTGTTCCATACAGTATCATCAATGTTAGTGAATCCAGATGCGTTTATCTTTCAATATACAACAAATTAACATAATCTTCAAATGTTGCACCTTTAAATTTTTCTTAACAAACTTGAAATTGTCTGAAGTCCACTACACTAAAGATCCTAGACAGTTCTAAGCAAATATCAAAAGTATATAAGAAGTTAAAAAAACTTCTTCTTCTGCTCTTCCTCTATTTTGTCATATTTCATTTCTCACACTGAAGGAGGATTAAGCAATTTATAGGTCTTAAACAAAATAGAAATTGAATATGGTATTTAAATAATAATAATATTCACAATTAAGTTTTTGTAATTTAATTGACTGGTACAACTTCATTCAAAATTTGTAACTTTTAAATTATAAATCATTTATCATGCCATTAAAATGGTTGTTACAGCTATTAAATTGGTTTTTAATACCAAAACTTTCCAACAATCCAGCCTTGAATTTAAATATAACTTCAAAATTTTGAAATGAAACCTATTAAAAAAAATTATTTTATAAAATAAAAACTCTTATATATATATATATATATATATATATAAATAAATAAATAAATAACTTTGTAAAGTCAAACTTGAAAACTTTCACAACTCTATAATAAAGATTAGAGTTGTAGATTACTATTTATATGCTATGAAATTTTGAAAGATTGTTGTCAATAATGTATAAAAGTAAATTTAATTGACAAGTAAATATCCACCTTGACCGCACTTAATTTTCTTCTTCCTAAATCAGCTTGGCAAATTTAAAAATAATGTTTTTAAATATTTTGAAGATGTCTATCTATATTGTAACATGCCTTAATTTGAAGTATCCAATTTTTCTTTAAAATAAATAAATAAATAAAAATAAAAAGCATCCAATTTATTTCCCTTCCATATTTTATCTTAATAACCAAAAAACAAAAATTTATATTTTTTTCCCTCATTTTTTTTTTCTCCTTTCCATTTCCGTTTTACCTCTTTTTTTTTTTTTTTTTTTTTTTTTTTTTTTTTTACAAAGCCTTAGGGCTCGTTTGGTACGCAGGATAGGTCCGGATCGGACGGGATCGGACAGGATAAGTTCGGATCGGACATGATCGAATAGTGCAGTACTGTGTTTGGTATAGTTCTAGACTGAATGTTGGACTAGTTGTCCCATGTTTGGTGCAGGATCGGACTGGATTGGATTATTTTATAATTATAGTATTTATTTTGTTATATATGAAAAGATTTAAAATTATATTTATATTTACAAAAAAATTAAATATTATATTTAATTAAAGTTTTATTATTAATTATATTTAATATGTTTTGTATAGATATTTATATGTTCAATTAATTAATAATAATAATAATTTAATGATATTTATAATATATTTGTAATTTTTTTTTAACACCCATAAACTACTTAAAATATTGTTTTCAAAACCGATTAAAACAAAATTACTAATCATGAATAACAATTAAATACAAATAAAAAAAATTGACATAATATTTAATTAAGAACTTGTTAATAGCATAAATATATCCATCTTCAATTCATACATATAGATATATAGATATATAAATAAATGTCACATGTAGTTACACTTTTAACAAGTATGACATCCGTATATATATATTGGATTTTACAAGAATAATCTAATTATATAAGAAATAAGTAAATAAACCCATTGATAGTAAGCCAAATAAACAACCTAATACAAAACCATTACCCCACTCGTTGTGAAATTGAGCACGTGTATGTACGGTGGTGGTATTTTGTATTGGATTTGCTTCATTGCGATTCCTCATTGTTTGTTCTACAAACTCAACATATGCAATTTCAGCTTCTTCAATTGTATTATAGGCTTGATATAAATTATTTGTAAATCCGTGCATTTGTTGATGACATTCAGACCAAGAATTATATATCCCTAGTTGTCTACCTTTAAACACAACATAAACCCTTCTCTTTGCCATTCAATATTCCTGCATATAATAATAAATGACAATATAATATAGTAAATTATTAAACAAAATAACAACTCACCAAATCAATAAAGTGCATGTTAATATTCTAAAACATAACACATAATAATAAAATTATCCATACATGCATAATTAGAAACCAACATTCAATACGTTACAATATATGTCCATAAGTTTCAATTCCAAATGTTCATAGTTGTCATCCTCTCATACATATCCATAAATATATAATCCACAACAATACTAATTTAGTTATCCAAAAATCCACGAGCAAATTCAATCTTCTGCACATCGGTTTTAATAATCTTGAAAACCTCAACGTTCGATGGATCCGATCTCATTGCCTTAAAGATTTTGAGATTGTTAGTAATAGGGAATCATAACCTGTCAAGCTCCATAGCTAAGTATTGTGGATAGTTGATATCAGACTTCTCCAACTTGTCTACCTGTGTAGCCAATTTATCTATAAACTTATCTGCTACATTGTTTAACCCGCTAACGATGTCAACATCCTTCGATTGAGCTTTCCTCTTACATCTTAATTGGGATTGTGTGGGCAGTTGACTATGTGTTTGATTCATAGACATTGGAGAACCCACATCATCAAATTGGTCATTGTCAGGCTCCATATTTATATCATTAACTAAATCAATTGGAGTTTGTGCTCCATGTCCTATTGCCCGATCCTTCCCAAAAATATTAGCAAGCCTCTCATATATCGGAAAAGGTTTATCTCTCCAACTTTTTGCACTTGGATTACTCTAAAATAAAAAAAGCCATCATTTAGTAAAAACATTATATATTTAAGATAAGAAACACAAAATTCAATAAAGGTATTTTTCCTAACAAAGTCAAAACCTGCACATATGCTTTCCAAGCATCGTCACTGTCAATCTCCACATATTTAAGAGTGTCATTCCATCCAAATCCACTTTTGTTCAGCATGTCGTATATGATGCCATATTGCTTCTTCCACTTTTTTAGCTTCGATTCAATATGTGGAGTTGCTCGCAATCCCGAGTTAGGACACATTTCAGCCAGTTGCCGCTCAATCATATTAAGTGTACCAGGTTTAAATGCTCCCGTGTCACAACGTTGCCCACTAGATACAGCTTCATCTAAAAGAACCAGCAAAGCTTCTTCCTCACCTCTACTCCATGTACGCCTAGATTCACCCCACCTATTATCGTTACTGCTACCTCCAGCTTCCATTGCTATTCAAGTAAACATTTCATGATTCCAACATTATCAAAACAAGATGCAAACAAAATAACAATAAATCTCAAATGTTGCACTTAATATAATATAAGTTTGCCTTCATACATATTATCCAAAAGATTTAACAAACAATATTAAATAAGCAGTGAGAACATAATTTTTTACATAACCATCAACTAGTAATCATGATGACCTCTCCACTCACCAAACATTTGCTTAGCTAACTCATCTCTCCAATTCGTCCATTGATCTGAGGAAGCAATTGATCCTATAATGTCCTCCTCTTCATTAATGTCCACATTTTCCTTCCTATCATATTCGACTTCTCCAGGATCGAGTGTCATTTCTCTTCTAATCAGATTATGTATCAGACAACATGCAGTAATGGTTTTGATTTGTGTTGCAATTGGGTAGAAAGATGGACTTCTTAAAATTACCCATCGCATTTTAAGAACCCCAAAGCATCTTTCTATGATATTCCTAGCTGATGCATGCTTCATGTTGAAATACTCTTGATGATTTATGGGTGCACAACCATCTCTCCATTCGGAAAGGTGATATTTTGTTCCCCTATATGGTGCAAGAAATCCTTCACCATTTGTGTAACCAGCATCCACTAAGTAATAACAACCTAACACAGAAAAATTTCTCCTATTAGTTTATGCAATGTTAATCCACTCGATAAAATATTTAAGGATTGGTCTTACCGGTTGGTACTTTTAGTCCATTTGGCCTACTTATTGCATCTCTAAGTACTCTGGAATCTGAAGCGGAGCCTTCCCAACCCGGTAATACAAATATAAATTCCATATTCGGGTTACATACACCTAAGACATTTGTTGCGATCTCACCCTTTCTTGTTCGATATCTTGGCTTATCGATTTCAGGTACTTTCATCTTAATATAAGTTCCATCTAATGCTCCCAAACAATTCTACAACACAAACAATTTTACTAACGTCAGATAATGCTACAAGTCATCTAACTATAAAATTAATAACCAAACTAGTCCACATACGTACCTTAAACATTTTCCATCTATCATCCGAGCAATTATCCGACACAGGTTCAGGATGCCTCAACAAAATGGAATGTAAGCGCAACACCCCATTCAATACTGAATTGAAATATCTACTAATTGTCTCCCCTGATTTATAGAATCGACTGATAATTGTACGGTTTTTTGTACGATGAGCAATTATGTACAAAAATATGCACACTTGCTCTTCCAATGTAACAGTACCATCTCTTTTCACATATCCATCCTGGCGTAATAACCGACATAAAATAACAAATGTTCTCCTATCCATCCTCAATTGACTAATACAAGTGACATCATTGTCCAACAAACTATCTATAAAAGATGTACGCAATTCGGTATTCCTAGTTATTCTATTCCTAACACGTCTTTCATTTCTCCTTTGCCACGCTACATACATGTACATAAAAAAGATGAACATAAAGCCCCAACAAAAAGATTGAATCACAACTAATTTTCTTCCATCCATCTCTACAAAAAAGAAAAAAAAAACAACAAATAAAAAAAAATTATCAGAAATACAATAAATTGAGCTGCTATTGCCAATACAATTGAATAAATACAGAAAACAAAAATCTTCCATAAATAATATATTTATATATTAGCATTCACAATAAACATTATATATATTTGGAAGGTCAAAATAAAAGGTGGATTTAAGTATTTTTAATATATATTCAATAATGTTTATTCATACTATTCTATAATAATATATATTATAAGAACAAGTTTGTAGGCGAAAACAAAACATTAATTAAAACTGTTGTTCAATAAGTAGTTTGGTTTTTAATTTTTATTAGTTTTACCTGATTACATGCGATGTGTTTGCTATAAATATTTATTGGTGTAGTTCTTAATCAAAGTTTGTTAAGCATTTCAAATAATAATAAATTTAAAATATAAAGGTTAAAAACACTAAATTAAAAACTATTTTAAATTCAGTTTAATGTTGAGATTTTATTTCTTGTTTTTCTTAATTTTTTTATAAAAATTATAATTAATTTAAATGAATAATAAATTGTAACTACCATTAACTCTAATAAATATATATTTTTAGACAACATCCCTAACAAACATTTTCAATGAAGAAAGGAGACAAAATCAAAACCCGAAAAGCAGCCATTTAAAAAGTGATTAAACTACATTATGGTTTTCAAACAAAGAGAAGGAATCCAATCAATGAAGCCCACAAGATTGGCCTTGACACTTTCGGCTAATTTGGGCTTATCTCAATGATCCAATTCCCATGGCCTATTCACTAACCTGGATGAAAGAACAGAGATATATGATTGACTGGAATTGGAATAATCATATTTAAGTAACCAAACATAAGAAACCAAACCAGTTAGCAATTAAAGTATGACATGAATGCAAGCTACTCCAAATTTCAAGTTTTCAAAATTCGTCTGCAAATTCTAATTCCCTTTTTCTCAGAATAGGTAACACCTTCGAAACAAACACCAATAAAAACAAACACCTATAAACAGCACTGCCATTATTTCTACATGGAGAATTAATATCTTATCTATTCTGTCTAGAAATTATTGGTTTAAAAGGTTTTTTTTTTTCTTTTTTCAGATATGTTAGCCTACAAACATTATTGAATATCTATTTTTTATTAGAGAAGACAAAACCCATGTTTCATATTTAGTCTCCTAATCTGGGTTTCTTTCTTTGCTTTCTAAACCTTGCAACTAGGAATGCCATCTGTTTCTATCTATCTATCTATCTATCTATCTACTTGGCGTAACACACCCAATTATTAAAATCCAGAAAAACCTCATATGTTTTGCATATGATGGGTTCGTCTTCACGTGCATATGAGGTAGTATGCACATGTTCCACAAATATTTTCCCTTTCACAAAGTGCAAGGCATTCCTATATAATCATCATTCCTGGGTAAAAAGAAATTGCAGAGCCAGCAGGTCCATAAGATGAGGTTGTGGCCTAAATGGACACTGTCCTTAAAAGTAATTCCATATGCAACTATTTAACGCCTAATGCTTTTTGGATAAACAGGATAATGATCCTAAAGTTCAGCATTTGTGTAACATACAATTTCCCTCTAGAGAATCCTTAATTTGTTTCATTGACTAATTTATTTCATTGACGATTTAAAAAGGCAATCGACAAAAGAAAATCAAAGCCTCTTTACAGGAAAACATACAACTGATAAGCATACGACGCTTAAAGTTAGCATAAGTGAATCATAGCAACACTGAAAATTAGCTGGAAACAATACAAGACATGTCAATTATAACGAGCAATCAGATAACACGGTTCCAGGTTCAAATCGTATTTCAACCTTGCAAAAATACTTGAGCAGCAGGCACTTGAACAACTTAAAACCTCACAATTTCAGCATCTATAAATGACAAAAAGATTAATATAATTTTACATTTATCTAACAACTGCACTCCTTTTATTTTTCTATAATATGCACTCAAAAGAAATTATGTCGAATATAATCTCTGGAAGCTCTACTACATATCCCATTCTTCCAAAAATTGGAACAGAGAATAGGTCGTGATCTAACAGAAGGGCCCCTTTATTTGATAAAACTAAATTTGAACCAAACCAACTTCTTGATAAAGAGAATGTACAGCATCCTCACTTATCTCATATCCAATTAGCTACCAACTAAATTTTAAGGGTTTGCTATTCATTTGCCACAAGCCTCTACTTAATGGTGCCAACAAGAATAGGTAATATTCTCCAAGTGGTAATCAAATTCATTTTTTTGGGTATTTGTGAGAATAATTTGACAATTCTAAGCTGCCATGTATCTGGATGAACGGAATATCTTCTTGCTGAAAGCAGTTAAAGTATTCTAGAATACAAACAAACAAGTTCAAGTATAAGAATGTAACTGAAATTCATGACCTAGCTATAGCTTTGAACTTTTTGGATATGGCATCTCTATTATCTGATGCTTCGGCATGCTATTCAATTATCATCAAGTCAAATCTGTCCAAAAGTAAATTTTTGTTAGATTTACAAGCCAACTGTCAAACCAACCATTCCCCTCCAGGCCAAAAAAACAAATCACGTAAATGTTCAATCAATTACAGGTAAAATTTCATCAAAGGGCGGCCATTAAAGTTTCATTATAGAATTTGATAAATGCAGCTCAAAATTAAAGTAGAAAAATTGCTAGGTTCTAGAGCAATGCAGTAAATTTTGGAGAGGAAGAAAACCCGAGTTTGAAGTAGTGCCTAGAGGCTTACAATAATGATCTCAAATATAAATTCACTACAAATTGTCATGGACTTATGTTAAAATGGCACAACATCCAAAACAACTATAATATGGAATCCGCTCAAGAAATTACATATCAGTACATTGTGTGTTCAATCAATACCATTCATCTCAACTGTACGTTCCTCAATTATGACCAGATTATCTTATAACAATGCGTTAGTACAAGGAAGGCAGAAAGGAAAACAAAATAAAAAAATCCCAATCAGACCATCTTTAATCATACAAACACATCAAGGGCCAAGTTGTCTTTTTCAAGAAACCATTTATGCTTTATATACGTTTACTTATATTGGCTTTCATCATTACCAACATTATTGCTGACAAGCTCACATTTTTCTTTCAATCTGATCCTTTAACTAGGTACATATCTGATGAACACCACTCATGCATCACAATATCCTAAATCTTAAACTCATATTCCTCTTCCAATATTGACCCTTTCAAAGGTACATATTTCATATTTGATAAATATGCAGATGCTCACAATGATCTACATTTTATCCACCTTAATTCTAATGGCAGCATTCTCTCCATATTTCCCTCAAGCTTGGATAATAAGGATAAATTTTCTGGAAGTTTACCAGTAAGCTTGTTATGTCCAAGACTTAGATCTTAAAGACAAGCAATGACATCCTATCCGTTTCATTATTTCCTCCAAGTACTAGGAAGAGTGAAGTCATGAAGATAAGGATTTGTACAGAAAATGACCTAAGTTTGCTTATATTTATCATGCTAGGCAGCTTTATAATTCGAAATTTCGTGAAAAATTTTGATTCATTGGCTATGAATCTGTGATGGGTGTGTTAAGCAAAAGAATGAGTGATTTATGACGTTATGTACAGAAAAATACAACGTTATGTATGGAAACGTGAATGGTGAGTGCGTACATTCAGCGAAAGGCTAGCAAGAAACATGCAAAAGACAGAGAGAGTATTGGGAATGAAGAATTACCTGTTAGATACGGTCACTGGCCTTGGGGATCAGCAGGGTGGAAGAGTGGGCAATGAGGGATTGGGGAAAGGCAAGGGAAAAAGAAATGAAATGCTGGAATTTCGGAGTTGGGAGAGAAGGCCGGTTGCTGAAATGCTGAAATACGATTACAAATTTAATAATTCAAAACTAAATAAAAAAAATAAACCACAAATTAAGCAAAGATATCGGCCACTCACAGGGACAAAAAAAACCCAGTTTTCTGGTCGACGTTTGGGTTGAGATTCGAGCGAGGAGTCTTGGCGACGATAGAAAGGGCGTGGAGTCCAGATTGGAGCTCGTCGATCTATCTTGTGTACCAAACGATGCCGTTTCACGAGGTTCAGGCCTTCGAATTTCGGGGAGACAATCTGGTTGAAATGGGTTTCGCCGGCGGCAGAGTTAGGGTTAGCTTTGACAGCTACGTGGCTGGCGTGCTGGTAATAATGGCTTCAAACGTCTTCGAGGTCAAGAATTATGGCTTCAAACCGAAAAGAAGTGGCGAACGGGTGTGAGAGGCTGAGAGGTTGAAAGCATCGAAAGAGGGCAGGACAAAAGTGACCCAGGTGTTTTGGTGGGTCAGATTTGTCCCCCTCGTTTCGGATAATTCGACTAACGGGACACATTTATCCTGTCCTTCATTTTCCTTCCCAAACACCAGATTGGGACTCAAACCCATCCGGTCCTGGCCAGTCCCATGTAACAAACACCACCTTAAGGTATAACAAAATTTGTTTAAATTTGCCAACAAAATATAAAATATATGAGGCAGAAAATATAAAATTCAATATATAGATTAACAATGTTCACATAAATAGGTGAAATTGAAAAGAATATGAGATTCTTCAACATTGTGGACAAAAGAAAAAAGAGAAAAAGATCAATTTTCATAGTTGTGTAAGGATAAAGGGAGGAAAAACCCTTGACCAATGCTGAATGGAGGAAAAACAAAAATCAACTTGTGTTCAGTGGAAACACCAGTAGGACCGGAAAGTTTAAAGAAAAAAATCCATCAAGACAATGAATCAGATCATAGATCACAATACTAGAACACTTCAGTTACTAGTGATGCTCTTAATTTGAGAATGCAATCCAACGCACGCTTGAACTCACTTTCTTCCAGTGCAATGGTGAACCTGCAGTAGCCAGGAATTCCAGTCCATGAGCTGCTGTTGATGCACAAACCAGTGGCCCTGTAAATGACTTCCCTGATATTTGAGTCATCAATTTTAACTTCATAAGTCGTAGAATTTTCAGTACTGCTTCCATCTTTGGGTGAATTATTGAGTTTAACAATCTTGTTCAGATAGGCAGAGGGCTTCGCCACCATGGAAATGCCAGCATGGGATTCAAGCACATCCCACCCACAGTTCGTCAGTATCTATGGCAGAAGTAGAATGGGGAGAAAAATCAAGGTAAGAAAGTGCAAGGAAAAACAGTTCTTATGAAACATGCAGGATCGCAGCTGGGTCAGGGCAAAAAAACGTAAGACAATAAGTGAGAAACCTGAATTCTGCAGCTTCTGTTCATCCTTGTTTTATTACAGCATTTTAAGGTCAACTAAAGCATACTGTTTTCTGAGAAGTTGTGTTGAACAAGTTTACATTTCATATTTCATTTTCTTTTCAACCTGTCTTTTGCACAATATTCAACATATGAAATAAGCTTCAAATGACAATATTTTTTACCTCTAGCATACATTATGTGATTCCAACTACAAGTTAACAATAATTCCTAATCATCACACAAGATCCGCTTCCTTGGAAGCATAAAACTACATAACTAAAGCTAAGAATAAAGGAAAGTGATTTCAGCAGTCTTAAGCACACTGCGAATGATTCAACAAACTTAGAATTGCATTTAGCCCACAGTTTCTAGTACATGTCAGAACCTAACCACAGTTTCAATACACTTGGCATTGTCAAGCATACCCAAAAAAAATTATATTAAGGATGAACTATACTTTTGGGCCCTCTATTTTGCCCATAATTTCAAACTGGGGCCTGCATTTTCAATTTTTTCAATTGAGTCGCAATTTTTATTTTTGTTTCTAGGTGGCATTGCTTACTGCCTGGTTATTACAGTAGTTAACCGCATTCTGTAATACTTCTCAACCCTTTATATTGTCTCAAATTTCACATTGACACATCTTTTTATACCATACTTTTCATTACCTTTTTACCAGACTTAAACCACATTTAAATTAAAGACCTCAATTCAAAAATTAAAAATGCAAAGCCACATTGAATTAAAACTAAAGTTAAGGCACTTAATTATAATAAATAAAAATGCAGGGTTCACAATGAAACTAATTGCAGATTAGATGGCCTGGCAGTGCATTTAACTCTTAATAGGTAGTGCATAAATGCTTTAATAATGAAATTCAGAAGAAAAAGTGTGCGGGAAAGAGGGTTGTTCACCTCTTTTAAGTGTTTCGACCTGCTCTTGAAATTACTTATCTGTTCAGCAATAGCCTCCCACAGATCCCCAGATTTCAGTTCTCTCAGACCCAGCAGCTTCTTTACAGCATATTTAACAGTGCTATGAGGTTTACTTAATCCTGGAAAGCTATGAAATGCATCGATCAAAACAGGCTGGTTTAGAACCAGAAGCCCAAATTTGAGAGGCCCAGTAAGCATCTTCAGAGACAGTCCTCCGAGCAAAGAGATACAAAAAGAGGTATTGTTAGAACAATTCAGCTTGGACAAACTGGCAACTAAATCCCAGTCACAACCATCCTTAAAGTTGAATTCCAGTCCCGAAAATGAAGTATCAATAATAACTCTAGCACCCACTTTAGCACAAATATGTAATATGGTTTCTATCTCTTTGTTGCTGTAAATCAAACCGGTTGGGTTAATTGTTGGTCCAGAAATGTACACCCACGGCTTACTTACAGACTGAAGTACTCCTGAAAGTGCCTTTTCAGTGAGCTTAAAGCCATTTTCAGAATTAGTAGGTATATTTACAACGTTTGCTTTCAAAAATTTGGCAGCGGAGGCATAGTTTCCATTTGAGCCGGCTGGAAAGCACAAAGTCCCACCTTCTTGGATGCAGCACAGAACCAATTTATTAAACAGAGCCAGTGTGCTGTCACCATATATAAATTCTGTCTTGCTATCAACTGGGAACCCATAATTGCTATTGATAAATTGCTTGATGATAGGAGTAACATCTATTTCAGAATCAGCCATATTCTGTCTTGCAAAACTTTCAAAAATAGCAGCCTTGACAGAAGAAGGTACAGGCAAGAAGCTTTGATCAACATCCATGTGAATGGGGGAGGTGTTCTCTGGCTCAGTAATTGACAATTCGGCATTGCTGAGGACAGAGAGAGTGGAACTAGAAAACCCAATCAACTCGGCTGATTTGGCCTTTTCACATTCTCTCTGAAGGACAGTTATCAAAAACAATTTGATAAACTTTTCTCCATGAATAATAAAATCAGGTTATTTAGAAATAAATTACTCAACAGATTCAACATGTGTACACTGTAAATGAATATGAAAATTTCAAATCTTCAATCAACATAAAACTACTGTATCAACTGTAGACCTAGTCAGTTGATCAAAAGAGAAAACCTTAGGGTTATGAAGATCCTGTCATAGAAAATCTTGCATGTTTGCTAAGGTTTTCCAAGGCTGTCTGGCTAAATATCAGGTAAACAGTACAGAATCCTATATGAAGGATATTGAGAATATATACACTCTTCTTGTTTTCCAATCAAAAATCATGTTGTCAATGCAGTATGATCTCTTAAAAAAAAAATAAATAAATCAAAACAAGCAAACACCATTTTATTTGGAAAAAGGATAGGAGGTGACCACTTGGTGGCAAGCATCTACCTAGACAATATCGAAATAGCCCGTCTGCTAGGGACAACAGAGGACTCGAAAAACCTGGAGTCCCACACTCTGATGAGGGGCCCTCTACAGTAACAAATTACGTTTTCAAACAGATTTAGTGGTATATATGTATAATAGAAATGGATAACAGATGATCCAGACTTTCCCATGTTAAAAATTATTTTCTTCCCTTTCTAATATATTCAACAAAACATTAAATGTGTTGCTTTCTATAAGCCAGAACAACATCCAGAGACAATTCCAATCAAATTTCAGAAAAGGAAAGGTATAATTCCAATCAAAATGCTTCAACTTAAATGAATATGATCTTCACAAACTCAGAATAAAATTTTAAGACAGAGAGAGAGAGAGATCGCTCGCCTAACCTTTGCGGGTGGATGTCGGTCAGCAAGCTGAAAGGCTAGGAGTTCATGAAAGAGACAACCATAATAACCTTGACTTATCAATGCGGTATTTCCTTCCAGTAGTTCCACAGTCTTAGAGAGTGCCTTAAATATGGCCTCCTCTTCTGAAATTACAAAAGCTACTTCTAAATCTGAATAAACCTGTAAATTTTTTGTCTAACGTTAATTAGGAGAGGATGATGCATAAATAACCTAAGAGTTTATGACAAAATATGCAACATTCTGGATTTAGTTCTATAAAAAGGAATACCTCCTCTTATGATTATCAGATTAAGTTAAGCAATCAATAACATGAAAAGAACAATTACCTGATTCCTTACTAAGCCACATATAATTGCCGCATGGGAGGGTAGAGGATTTTCTGCAACATATTTTAGGACTCCATTGGAACCTGGAAGGCTGGATAGTTCAAATTGATCAGATATGTCTAAGAAAAGGCGAGCTCCTATTTCTCTTGTGATATCTAAAAGGTTTACGAAAGCTGCACTAGTAACAGCCTCAAATTGAGCCATCCCAGTTACCACCACCTGTGGCTTTAGCTTCTTTATCAGCTCTATCATCAAATCTGACTGGCGGGGTGCTTCAATGACTGTAAGCACATCCTCTGATGGGTCGTCAGTTCCATTACTCTACAATAAAAATAAAACATAATCATTGCATGTGTTGCCGCTGAATTCAACTTACCATAGAATTATAAGTGTTTCATACCAATTTACTGTCTGCACTACGCATTTAATGTATCTAGTCTTTTCACAAATAAGTTTGTCAAAAATTAGGTTTCATATCTTCAACAGCAGTTCCAAATTCTTGATACTAAATTGGATAACTAAGAGCTTGTTTGAAAGATTAAGCACATATCAATAATAAATGAATACTATGATTAGCCATTTATGATAGCAAAAATAGAAAAGTTCATCAAAATGAACCTCATCTTATAGACAGGATGAAACAGTTTTCAATTCCTCCCACCCTCCCACATCAAAATGAGCCTCATTTTATAAACAGGTTGAAACAGTTTTCAATTGAAATAGTTCCCTCCCTTCCTCCCTCCCTCCCTCATCAAAATGAGCCTCATTTTACAAACAGGTTGAAACGGTTTTCAATTCCTCCCTCCCTTCCTCCCTCCCTTATCAAAATGAGCCTCATTTTATAAACTGGTTGAAACAGTTTTCAATTTGATGGAGATTACACAGTACTATAATTACTAGAGTTTTATGATTTTTAGGGCCTTAATATTATTATGCTTACTTTATCTCTAGGGTTTTAATATTATTGGGTTTATTAGGTTTTTTTAATTATTTGAGTTTCTTTATGTTTTTAGAAAGTTTTATTATTTAGTTTTCTTATTTAATTAGAGTATCTTATTTTTAGTTTCCTTATGTTGTTAAATGGTTTTATTATAAATAAAGATCTCTAGAACCTTTGTTGGAGAGTTGATGGATAATACAAATATTTTTCTGACATTATTTTATCTGGTTTTTTGTGATGCAAACCAAACTTAGGTGTGATGCCTAAAATTGATTTTAGGAGTGATTCCTAAAATTGTTCTAGTGTAATGTTAGAGTTTTATCTTTAATTTTCTTTTTTCTTTTCTACCCTATCTGTTGTACATCATATTCGGTATCAGGTACCAGCCTCCTTGTGAACAGTGCCTCACATGAACAGTCCATTAAGAACAGTAACCCAACATGAATAGTATCCATGTAAACAGTAACCCTACGTGAACACTCCCCCGTGATCAAATGCTTTCTTTGGCATAAAGAATCATGACTACACGACTTGGAAGGAATAGAGGCAGATATGAAGAACTATTAATATGTATGACAGTACAAGTCAAATCTCATAATATTCGGGTTAGCAATATTGAAGTTTGGATTAACAATATTGATGTTCTGATTAGCAATATGGAGATGCAAGTATTTAGGTCGAGTAGAGCTTCAACTAAAAATGAACAAGTTAAAGCTTCTCAAGCCAACAATGATCAAAATAAAGAAAAGCAACCAGCAAATAGTACTACTCCAGCGCCCTCTCCTCAATCTAGTTTACAAGGATCTACACAACCTGTCACCTTACTTAGACCACTACCAACACAATCCAAATGTGTTGGACTCGGATCAATTGAATGAGGGTTATGTTGACCTTGGATGTCCCTAAATTTGCTAGTCACGTAGCCCTATTCATCAAGTTTGAGATTATGCCGCTGCTGCTGCCATTCTCGAAGTTCCGCTTATCACTTTATTATGTCAACTTCAAACTCACCGGAGCCTCGTTCTCTAAGAAGGGGAGGGGGAGAATAATGGAGATTACATAGGATTATAAGTACTAGGGTTTTATGATTTTTAGGATTTTAATATTATTATGTTTATTTGATTTCTAAGGTTTTAATATTATTAAGTTTATTAGTTTTTTTTTTTATTATTATTTTAGTTTCCTTATGTTTTAAGGAAGTTTTATTATTTAGTTTCCTTATTTAATTAGGGTATCTTACGTTTAGTTTCCTTATGTTGTTAGGTGGTTTTATTATAAATAGGGATATCTACAATGTTTGTTGGAGAGCTGATGGAAAATACAAATATTTTTCTGAGATTATTTTCTCTGGTTTTGTGTGATGCAAATCAAACTTAGGTGTGATGCCTAAAATTGATCTTAGGAGTTATTTCTAAAACTGTTGTTCTAATATGATGCTAAAGCCCTGTCTTTAATTTTCTGTTTTCTTTTCTACCCTATCTGTCCTGCATCACCCTCCCTCCCTCACCAAAATGAGCCTCATTTTATGAACAGGTTGAAACATTTTTTAATTCCTCCCCCCTCTTTCCCTTATCAAAATGAGCCTCATTTTATAAACCGGTTGAAACAGTTTTCAATTTGATGTTTCTCCTCCCTCCCTCCCCCCTCCCTCTCTCCATCCCTTATCAAAATGAGCCTCATTTTATAAACAGGTCGAAACAGTTTTCAATTTGATTTTTCTCCTTCCCTCTCTCTTTAATCTACTAGCTAGTTTCTTTAAGCTTGTAGCTAGTGACAAGCCTATCATTTAAAGCATAAGCCCTCTCTTTAATCTAGTAGCTAGTTTCTTTAAGCTTGTAGATGGTGAAAAGCCTATCATTTAAAGCATAAGCCAATTATATGCAAGCAAAGTAAAACCTTTAAGAAAATCTAAAAAAAGAAAACCAAATACATAGTTGACCGAAAGGTAAATAATTGAACTTCAAAATATATCAGCTTAGTATCTTTAGTATCTAGAGAATCCTGTTATAACACGAGAGCTAGAGGAAACACTAATATTTCAGACAAATAAACACCAAAATAAAGAAGCACAAAAGTTTAATCTCCTTAGTGATTAAAAGCTATTAAAAATGTTAGCTAACATTTTAAAGCATTAATAAATTAGCTGATGAAAGAAATACAAAAACAGTATACATACCTCAACTGCCAAAGAAGTTAACCATTGCCTAGGAAGATGTCGAGTCAGATGTTCATCAACAATTGCAAGGCTGGGTGTGAACAATCGAAGTACATTCTCAATTGCCACAGTCCTTGAAGGAAAGACAACAACATTCTTGTACAACGAATTGTAGAAACAAAAGTCAGAAATGCAGCCAACTCTAAAGAACACAGAAGTATACAACATATGAAATTTCCCACCGGTCCTTTAGCCAGAAACATTATGATAAAGGAGCGTGACTGTAGGAACCATTAAAGAGAAAATTTGTCGTGTACTTTATTTCAAATAGGTCACAAAAGAAACTCTTAATCTAAGTAGGATATCTTTTCAAACTTATGCTAGATTTCTTAGATCGAATCCATATAAGAGTTAGAATTAATATTTTTACTGATTAACATCAATTGTTAAAAGGGTTTTCAGATCTTTAAGTAGCTACAAAACAAGTATATGCTCATAACTTTTAGCTATTACTGAGGTCAGTTCTAGGATATTATTCCAGAAATCATATAGTTTTGCCTGATTTAGCCCCCTAGAAGTTCTTAATTTCCAAAAAAAGTCAAGCTTTGGAGAGAAGATTGAAGTATGCTTCCTCCTAACTACAAACTTGACTACCTCACATTATATAAATCTACATATATATGATTTTGCTAATATGGGTGATGTCACCCACCACTTGGCGGAGTACGACGTCCGATGACAACTATCTGTTTACATGTAACCACATGGATCAAACAGTGACAAGTGCTTGTCACCTACTCTTCATGGGGGATGTCACCCACATTAGTATTTTTGTATGCATATATATATATATATAGTGAAAAGCAAGTAGATTAATGTCTATTCTTGCAGATAATATTATAATTTGAAATCTTACAATGACCAATGTCTATAGAGCACTAGAGATTGCAGAACATTCTAGCCATCAGTCTGTTTATTTGAATTAAGATCTTGAATGTCCATAAGAATGCGATTGTTAATTAATGATTGTAGATTTTCTCATCCATTTTAGTATCATATGGAAGTTGGTAAGATAGGAATTTTTTCTTCTCTTTCAATCAGTAGTTAGACCTTATGAGGTTCTCTTGAAGCATTTAAAACTCTAACACCAAAAACAGCCAGCATAATCAAGATAGCATTTAATACCATCATGACCAACTTCAGTGAGAAATCATTATATTGATCTCTATATACCAACCAATCTAGACTATGCATAAACCTCGAAGTTTGAAAGTAAATCTAACTAATTTGGGTTATATAACATTGTGACACTATCAGGAATTGCATCATGTGAATCGCCCAAGCCATCCATGTAATGTAAGACCAACTTAAAAATATCTATCATATAACACGGCAAAAAGAGATGCTTTGGAGTAATCTAAGATTGAATGGATATGCTAAACTGCATAAGGTTTAATTTTGGAGATCAAGAATTCTCCTTGCTAAAATAGACAATAGCAGCAATGAACCGTCAATATGCATTGTTTAATATTTAACAAATAATCAAAGGATATTTTGGCACACTTCTATTACTCCGTTCCAATCTCCTTATGTGTTGTATGGACACATTGACATGTTTGTTGGTATGTACAGGGAACATCTTCTTGCCTTCCAGCTTCTCAACTTTCTTTTAATTTTGTCTGCACAAATTTATTACCTACCTATGATCTAGTCACTGGAATATCACTTAATCAAATAGGATGGATAAAAAATAATGCAGCAAGCCTAGTACTATAATAGATCTCAAGCACCACTTAGAATAAAAAAAGACTGACAAGTAATATGGGCAGATTAACATATATAAGAAAATTTCAGCATTACCACAATGAATTCATGACCCTAGCCCTCATGTTTATATAACCAGCATTATGTCTTCAGATAACATTATTGTTTAATCCATATATGCATACTAGCTTTATAAACCTAATTCTTTAACTTTTTTCCTTCAGCACTGGACTATGTTAATTTTCAAGGAGAAAATTTTATTGTGCCTTCTTGGAAAAACCAAAAAAATAAAAAATAAAAATAAAAATAAAAAGGGAAGAAGAAAAGAAGAAGAAGAACCATCAATCATACCAAATTCTTTAAATTAGTAATGACATGAGATAGTTGTTGTTTTTACAATGGAGTGAAAATTTATATCTTGGTTAACATAATTGAGCTGAACCCAAACAGAGAAAATTAGAACAATCTAGAAGGACAAAATAGATAAGTTAGTCAAAAGAGTTTTCAAAAAAAAACAAAAAAATCGGAAAGTATGATGAAAACCAATAAAGATTTTGGCCAATATAGAAAAAAGTAGAGAATTTTTACTTACATCAGCACTTAGTGGAATACGGTGATATGTTTTCATGAAAGAAGCAATGAAATTACGAAATTGTTTGCTTCCAGCTGGTGGCTCATAAGAGCAAAAAGAACTTTCTTTCAGAATGCTGGCTAGATAAGCTAGGAAGGGAATCTTCTCATCAGCAACAGCATCATCTTGAAATGATAAATCCAAGGAACTGCTGATATCTTGAAAGCCATTTTTGAGAAATTCAAAAATTTTTTTAACCTGCCAGTATATTTGAACATTATCTCTTGAAGTTTCCCTTTATTTCAGGTACAGCATATGATCACTTTGTGAAGTCGAAAGTCAACATAAGAGCACACCTGATTTGGTTGGCGAAGTTGACAGCTATAAACTGATAATGCATGAGAGATTCGGCCACCAGCATTTCCATAGGCCCAGGCTGTTCGAGCACAAATAGGTTGATCACCAGAAAGTCCCATGAAGAACTCAAAACGGTGTGGACTGTTCTTCTCAATTTCAACTAAGGCTGAAATATCCGTATCAGCAGCCTGTAACAACACCATTCAAGAGGTGTACAATCCAGAAGGTGAAATATTATCCAATTAAAAGGAACTTGACTTGCCTGAAGAATTTTAGTCTGCCAAAGCTTATTAACAAAGAAACCACGTCGTTCAAACAAGCGTTTACAAACGCCTTGTCCTGGACGACCTCCCATATTGAAGATCATTATCCCCATAGGTTTGATGACAGCTATTCCTTCCTCTACTGCTCTAGCAATAAGACCTAAGCCAAACTGATCCTCAACAAAACCCTTCACAGAAGAAAAGAGATATATGAACAAAAACACTATAGCAGTGGTGAGGCATCTTTTTCCACCATCTAACAACAGGTTGAAAAAGTAAAAATTGGCATATCCATTTTTGCAAATTAATCCGTTAAGCGTGGTTATAGAGGAGCTTACAAGTCCATATAATTTAAGAAGAGTATTCACTGCTACAAACAAAGAAACAAAAAAAAAAAAAAAAAAAAAAAAAAAGGATGGCGTATGATTTAAAGGAGTTTACATGTTCATTTAAGAGGAGTAGTTCATAAGATCTGCTTCGTGTAGTATACTATTTACAAGAGGAATATGAAAACATTTCACATATCTTCAACCCAGTAGCTTGATCTCCAGATTAACGTTTTTCTTATGTTATCATAAACTCCTGGATGCACTTAAAATGCCAACAACAAAGTACTATAACGAAAAGAACTGTTTCTAGCAGATGTTCTGAACTAGAGTGAACCAAACATAGTAACTACTTCTATTTTTTGCACCAAGCATTCCAATTTAATTCATAAAACAAATTAAAAATGATTTAACATCTTGGGAATAGCAAGTGCAAGTGCTATTGGACTAACATTTTTCCTTTTTCGTTCTAAACAAATCCATTATCCCAGCGCAGTGTGCCAACCAGATACAAGTCTTGACTTTGCAAAAGTCGAATTCAAAAATCAGCAACTACACAAGGAGGATAAATTTAAAGAATCTATTGTAGTTTCTAACCTGAAGTGCGCAATAATTGCTCAAAGAATACAGAAATTCTTCACTTGCATTTTCTGTAATCATCTTAGACATTGCATCTGGATTGGGGTTAAGAATCTGCAACAAAATTATTTAAAAATAAAAAATTGCAGAACAGAAGTCAAATTGCCATTCGACATCCCAAACTTAATGTTTTTTAACAAGCTTTGAGCTTGTGGGTCTCGATCAAACCTGAGGTATGCATCCAACAATTCGATCAAGTTGAATGTCATGATCTCTACAATAACCCAAGAGATCAGATTCATGAAACTCCACCCTATCCAGCAGAGTTTTCTTCTCCCCATCATAGATGGGTTGACCTTGTTCATCCAAAGCATTCAAGTACAAGTTTATCCAAGAAATCTTGACGGCTCTAGGATTTATATCGAGCCCATAAACCTGAAGAAGATTTAAGGTTGTTTTTGCTATGAATGGAATTATGTAAAGGAAAAAATAAATAAATAAAGGAATAAAACAAACCGACCTTCAAAGGCAACCATTTCTCAGCAATGGCAATGGAAATCCAACCATTGCCACAACCAAGCTCAGCAACAGACTTATCCTTAAAAATGGAGTCCGGATGTCTATTCAATCCTTCGTAAAAAGTGAAGGACCAGTCCTCTGGGATAAATATACTAGGGATCACCATCGTCGTCAGCTTCTTCCTCCCTTGATAACCTAAACACCAAAGTTAAACAAAATCGATTATCAAGACTAAGAAATAATTTTCACATTTACCAAACAGATAAAAGAGAAAAGAAAGAAAAAAGCAAGCGACCCTCGTATTGGTCAAGGAAAATGTCTTCGATCCTGAAATGGTAAGAGTCAAAGCATTGGTCACGGGCTTCTTTGGAAGGGAAGCGTTTCTGGAGATCGGCGAGGAAAATCCGAGCCTGCACTCTGGTTTTCTGATCCTCCAGACGCTCCAGAACCGATCTCAAGGCGGCATAGGCGGAGTCCCCCGACTGCTGGCACTCCTTCAAGAACTCCTCCACCGATCTCTCTGCCATTTACAGTACAAAACTTTCAGATCAAACTCTGATTCTTTCTTCCTCTTCTTCTTCTTCTCTTTTCTTTCACTGTGATATCACTGACATAAAGAGAGAAACAAGAAGACTGTGTGCGTGTATATATATATATATATATATAGATGTGCTGAAAGCAATAATGAAGGAGGCTTGGAGGTCGCTCTTCCTCTTTCCCGGCTTTTTCTTAAGCTTTCACTTTAACATTAAATACTCCAATATTTAATTTTTTTTTAAAGCGCAGAAAATAAAGGGAAATTCCCTTTGACTTTGACAAAGATTCGTTAGGGATTTTTTTAAATTTTTGCACCCACATGGTGCCTGGTGATTGAATGGTATTTTTACACGTGAAGGTTATGAATTTTAAGATATAATATATTATCAATTAAGGTCTATATTTAATAACCATTTTTTTGAATAAAAATTCAATTTATATTTTATTACGCAGATTTTATTTGATCTTGATTGTAATATAATATACATATTTATACACATCTTTTCTTCTGTTCAAGAAAGAAAAATAAAGAGAAAAAATGAGCATCATTTTTTTATTGGTGCCTTGAAAAATGAGAAGCATTATGCACAGGGAAAAGAAGTAAACTTTTTTCTTTTTCTTTTTTTTTTTTCCTTGAATAAAAGAAGAAGTAAACTTTTTTACTATGCAATCCATCACCAAATATATGTCACAATTTTATGTAAAATTCATATATTTTATTTACCAGCATGTAATATTATGTGTAATTATATATTGTTGAATTTATATTATACATAATAATTAAAAAAGACACAAAATAACATGGCACATATGACAACATATTATATTACATATAATACCGCTTATACATTGCTTGTATCTTAAAAAAATATAAGAACAAAATAAACTAAAAAATACTTTCTTCAATTTTTACCTATGTTTCTATTTGCCAAGTAATTGTTTTACTTTCTAAGATCTAGATTGAATGCTTTTGTGTATGCTTATTATTTTAACACTTAAAATATATAATAACATATGTCTAGTTTAAGTTTAATTATCTTTTCAACATTTTTAATTGTAAAATAGTCTTATATTATTCATTGGATTAATAATCAATAGTTGAGGTAGAAAAATAAGAGAACCTGAATTTATTTTTCGAGCAATTTCTCTTCATAAATATTGTTTAATGTTATATCTCCTTCAAAGTTTTTTTTTTTTTTTGAATTTTAATTCTAACAAAATTGTTTACCTAGTATTAATTCAAATTGATTGTTTATATATACATACATATATATATATATATATACACAAAGATACAGTAAAACCCTATAAAATAATATTTTTGAGATTAGGAAAAATTATAATTTAGAGAAATTATTTATTTCTAGATGAATAAATATTTATTAATTTTAGAAGAGTTTAATGTCTTTGTTACTTGAATATCTTTTTCTTTTTTTTTTTCTTTTTTAACTACTTATAATGATGACAATTGTGATTCATCAACTATTTATCCATGCAAAAACATTTCAAGCAAAGGTAACCTTAAATAACTATTTTCTATAAAAATAATAATAATAATAATAATAATAATAACCAAATGTTGGTGTATGCATTGCAAAAAATTAAGGATGAGTATGTGTTTGGTTAAGGTGTTAAAAAAAAAATAGTAAATGATTTTTTGAGAAAATGTTAAATATGATTACTTAATAAAGATCCTTATAAATAATATTTGTAACTATGAAATGATATACATAAAAATATAAATATATTTCTATACATATATATATACACAGTAGTATCAAGTAAGGTCTTATACTTGATGACTGTTGAATTCTATCAATGGATCAAACTTTATCTTTTAAATGAGAATTCAATTGTCATTAAGAGTGGATTTTATTTGAACTATTGAATTCTATCAATGGATCAGACCTTATATTTTAAATGAGAATTCAGTTGTCATTAAGAGTGGACTTTATTTGAACTTGATTAACAAGACTACTCCCGAGATTTTTTTGGGCCATCCAAGATGGCTCGAGTCTAGGGAAATCTCATTAATCTAAGTACTGAGAATTCAATAGAACCTCTAGATAAATTAAATATAATCCAATAGGATTAAAAAAAAAAAAAAACCTTTAATAGGAATTCTGAAGTTCAAACCATACCCATCAAGGGTTCTAACTCAAGAGAAAGAAATAGAAATAAATATACATATTAGGTTAATCCACCATAGCATACTAAAAGAAAATAAATGAATGCAAGGATAAATAAAACTAAATGTATAATAGTTTCATAAAAAAGTATAAAAGAGGAAATACATCAGCAGTGGAAGGTGTCGAATGTGAAGATGTGATAATAACGCAATATATAAAGGTGATGATTATAAAACAATTCAATTATAGTATGCACCAACTATCAATTGAAGTCTATAAGAAATAGTTAAAAAAGATACAAAACTATGATATGAGCTCACTGTTCATGAACAGTACGATATTATGAAAATAAATATTATTTTTAAAAATCATTTCTCTTAATACCTCACTTTTCACTTTTTGAAAATTCCTCTATTTTAATAAATAGTTTTCACAAAATCCTTAATTATCTCCAACATAACAGTTTCATAAAATGTAGGATAAAGAAATTAAAACGAGATAATATCCTCTACCATATAATAAAATAATATGTTAACGAGTAGTGAATTATAACTATCAGAATTCAAAAATATAATAATCATATACTGTAATTGTAGTGTAACAACAATAACCTTATGTACCATATTAAATACCATAACTTGTAATCCGACTATACTAACATCTTAGTGTGTTATTGACTATTGGAAAAAGAGAAACTGTCAATGCAATCTTTGGCATCCCAAAGGCATCATAGACTGAGACTTTCTATTTAACCTTAAAAAACATGTGATCAAGTAGGGTATGGTCAAATAAGTGCACGAAATCATAGTCCAACAAATTAATATAAATGGTACAGTATGATACACAATAATCTATAACCAAAATATTTATCTAACTATAATACCTATAATCATTGTATTAAAATGTTCTCACATATATCAACATAAACATATATATATATATATATGTATGTATACTTGTATAACCGTAAATCAGAATTGATTTAAGTTAAACCATTCATTTTTATATATTATAATGTAATAATTTAAATAATTATTTCATAGCATATGATAAAGTATACAATTAGAATAACTATAGAAATATGTATATATCATATATAATCAATCATATAATTTCCAAAACTATTTCGAAAAATAAAATTCACTCACAGGTCATAATTCAAATTAGTTCCTCCATTGGATCGTTTCCAATATCAATCCAAGTGTTCAAAAATAATAATAAAATATTCTTTGGCTCCAAAAATTAAATAAAAGACTGGAGATACATACCAATGTCCCAAAATAGCTTTAATAACTCTAAAATTTCTAAAATTAGATACTAAACAATTTAATTGCAACATGAGCCCTAAATACCTGATACTCAAATTTGAGATTTTTTACTCGAACGCTAATTTATTGAAATCAAATGTTCTATTGGATCTCATTAACACCTAATTGCACTAATTCAATTATACTAATCCAAATTCATTTTTGATAATTTGTCCAATTATGTCTAAACATAATTCAAATTATCCGGTATTACATTAATTGATCTAAAAATAAAAAAATTATCAAACAACATATAAAATTTACAAATTTTATAATGATAGAAATCCCATAAGAAGCGAAATGTAATGATGTACTTACCTTGGCAGATTGACATCATTGGTGGCCAGAAAACCTCCCTAAATTGTTGGCTTAACTTGGTGTTGTGGGATCTTGTATACGGTGAAGAATCTTAAAAAACGGATGTTGAGAATGAGTTAAGAGGGTTCATAATTAAACTTATTGATATTTTTAATATTGTGTATTTTTCCTCTTATCGTATTAAATAAATTATCCAAAATTAAGTAATATGAGAAAATGTTATTAGTAATATTTAATTAAATATTCTATTTTTGAAATTTTAGTACTACATAAAAATATGAAAATTTTTATAACATAAACTAATTTCGAACTTAAATGATATATTAGAAAGGAAATCATCCATGATACAACATATTACTTTGTGATTATTATCACCAATAAAAAAAAAAAAGAAAATCAATACTTTGTGATTGATCACATTTACTATAAAATTAAAATTCAGAAATAATTTGTCAAACAATTTAAAAAAATTAAGAAAATTCAGAAAAATTTAAAAATATAGAGAAAACAATTAATTACTACAAAATAATTTAGGAGGAAATTTTAAAAAAATAATATAGAATAAATAAATTACTACAACTAAAGTAGGCAAAAAATAAAAAAATAATATCAACATGATAAGTCAGGAAAATAAGGAAAATAAAATTAAGGGAATAAATAATTGTTTAGGCCTATAAGAGAAAATGCCACGCAAAATAAATAAAAGAAAAAACAATAAATGAAAGGGGAAAAAAATTTATTTTTTCCGTCAACAATAAGAGAGTCTTGGTTTGCCAATTGCCCCTGTGGTAGCCAAAAAGAGCTACAATGCCATATTTTAGCAATACCATATGCCATTTTTTGTGCTAAATTTTAGCATCAAATTTACAATTGGCAAATTTTGTTTGTGTGCCTTATTATAATAAAATTTGTGGGGTTGATGACTATTTAATATTTAATTATTACAACTTTGTTATTTTAAATTGCTAAACATGCATCTTATAAACATTTAATAACATTTATAATTTGACAATCTATATTTTGCATTTACCATTAAAGAGTAAGTTAAAAATTTGATATTGATATATATTTATATATATATATATATATATTGATATATTGGATATGGGCTCAATCCTGTTCGAAAATTAAAACATTAATAAGTTTTTAATTTTCAATAAAAACTATTCTAATTGAAAATTTAATATTAATATTGGTTAGTAAAGAACTCAAGCATTTTAAAATAACAATACATGGTATTTATAATTGAAACTACTTTAAAATTTGGTGGATATCCAATCAAAAATAAATAAATTGATGGATTACATAAATGTGGGCCCACCACTTTCAGACAATTTGTGCAAATTAAACCCACACATTTGTTGGGTTTAATTGAAAAAAAAAAAAAAATGTAAACAAGTATAAAATTAGTTCAGCCGTTTGTCGGCTCCAAAAATAAAATGTATAAACGGCTGAACTAATTTTATAAACTTTTATCATATGTAGTCACGTGTAAGCCACAACGGTCTATGATAGTTTTTGTTTCTTTGTTTTATCATGATAATGTCTTTAAAGACCTTTTTTGGCGTGATGTTGGTCCAATAGCCGATGATCCATCAATCGGTATGGTGTTATTGCAAATAAATAACTTTATAAAATGGTGTCAAATAAATTACTATCTCAAATTTGGGACGCAAAATCATCATTTTCTTAAAAGTAAAATTTTGGAACTATTATGTCCTAAGGCTAAGGACTTTTAGTTTTGCTAAAACCAGACACATGTTTCCTTAAAATTTTGGAACTATTATGTCCTACGGCTAAGGACTTTTAGTTTTGCTAAAACCAGACACATGTCCTAAGGAAACATAGGCCTTAGAGAATTCGGTATTTTGTATTCCATTATGTATGGTAAAATTTATTTTAAGTAAATTTAGTGATTTGAAAAAAATAAAAATAAAAATTTAGTGATAATGACAAGCCAGATTTATTAGTGATATACTCAGAACAAGGAAAAAGATTTTAAGAATAATAAAGTAGTTGGTGGTTATTGATTAATGTCTCTTGACAATTTTATGATCCAAAAAAGTTTATTTTTGGAAGGACCTAATTGTGTCTGTCAAAATCCCAAGAGACTGGTAATTATGCATATTTTTCTTTGTCACTAATCATGGAATTTGGTGTTGGTGTGGCAGTGATCACTATATGTAGGGTCACACTATATGTAGGGTCACCTAAGTTGGTTTGCATCTTTCGTTTGTTTTGTTAATCACTTTATTGAAAGCACGTGAAAGTGGGGGCACTTTAAGTCACTTTTGGAACCCTAAATTTGCTGCCACTCAACATGAGTCTTATCATATTACCAATTGATGTTAGCTCATTGCCGACCAGTCAAACACTGTCGGGTCCATTGTATAAAAAGTCAAAATTTTTAATAAAATTATATTTTCCTGACATATGAAAAAAAAAAAAATTGTTGAGACTAATAAAATATTTATAATATGTATTGAAATTTTCTATATTTCTATATGATTTTTATAAAAATTTATATTAAATATTTACATCAAATTTTTAATAATTTAATTAAAAAAATCATAATTTTTATTAAAATTTCCAAAATTTTTATTAAATTTCGATTGAAATTTTGAAAATATTTATGAAATTTAATTTTTATAATTTTTTTAAAAAAATTTTCAAATAAATTATAACCATTATTGATGTTTATTAAAATCTTTTACCAAATTAACTTTATTGATATATTTTGTCTTTAGTTTTTTAATTGCCTTCTAAATATTTAGTGATATAAACAAAATATAATAAATTAAATTAAATAACCTTCATTGATAAATATATATAAACTTTGTTATACATTTGGTATGAAGAGGATTTATTAGAATTCCATAATTATATGTTAATAATTTATTATACAAAAATAGAGAATAATAATATAAATAATAACATATAAATATAATATTATGAAGAAATAGTGTTGATAATATTTTTATTAATATCATATAATGATTATCATTAAAAATAGTCACATTTAATATAAAATTCATATGATTGACATATTAACATTTAGAAACATTTTTTAATAATTACTTATTGCATTTAATATTGCAAAATGAGAATACAAAAAAGATCAATAATTTTCAATCAAATTTTGTGTAGTGTTAAGATAATATTTATAAAATATAATATAATTGTAATAATTATTTTATATATCTTAATTAATAAATAATTTTATCAAATTTGTATTTTTTTTATATATTTTTATTTATGATCATTAATACTTACTATAAATTAATTATTTAAGAGAAATATAATATTCATTCAATATTTTAGCAATTTTTATAATCAATTTGATAATAAATTGATTAAATAAGTTAATCCTATAATTTCAATAAAAAAATTTATTTTTTAAATAAATTTTTATTATTTTTTATTAATATTAGATATTCTCATTGATATTTTTATATTTTGAATTTTTGATATTTTCATCGTACTTAAATTTGAAATCTTTATTTTGCAGATTTTTTTATTTATTTTTAATTTTTACATAATCAGTCCATTTTTGCATTTTTCTCATAAAGATATGGTTTTACAATTTAGTTTATTAAATTGGTAATATCAAACGGTCAAACAATGAAACAAATTTTGATCCATTCAGAATTTTTTTTAAGGGTACAGTACAAAAATAGCATATTTTCTTCTACGTTTTTTAAGGGTTTATATATATATATATATATATACTAGCATCCATCTTCGTGTGATGCATGCATATTTAACTATAATAGATGATTTTAAAAATAATATATAATAATTAATTATATTTAAAAATTTATTGTTAATAAATATTTTTAAATTTTTTTTCAATCTATATTATAAAAATTTGTTAATAACTATAAATTTGATCTCTACATATAATACTATACAATCATAGAATTCAAATTCAAAAATATTTACCGATATCATTTTTTCCATATATAAAATTTTTCTATCTAATTTTTTTTTTCCATTTATGGAATTTAAATTCAAATTCAAATGCATTTATATAATTTAATTTAGATTCAAATGTATTTAAATTATATTTTTATCTATGGAATTTAAATTGAAATTCAAATGTATTTTTTGATTTCTTGCAAATAATTAATTTTCATATATTAAATACTCATAATGTAATTTAATTAATAATTTATTATTATTATTATTTATCTTATGAATATATTTTTATCTTATAAGGTAATTTATTTATGGAATTCAAATTAAAAAATATTTACCTACTTAATTTTTTTCACAAATTTAAATTTATATTCAAATGCATTTATATAATTTAATTTAAATTCAAATCTATTTATATAATATTTTCCATTTGTGGAATTCAAATTTAAATTTAAATGTATTTTTTGATTTCAAATAATAAATTTTTCTTTGTTAAATTCTTATAATATAATATAATTATATTTATTATTATTGTTGTTATTATTATTATTATTATTATAACCTAATTACAATAATTCGAATTTAAAAAGAGGTGTATATATATATATATATATATATACTATATATATACAATTTTGCTACCATATATGTCGGTTTGTATATTATGATAAAGTCAGCATCAAATTACATATAATTTATGATATGCTGTATATATTCTATTTTAATATTACATATAATTTGATTATGATCTATATTTAATGTGTTTGACAATATTCATTATAGTAAAATTATATATATAATATTATAAATATATATTTATTGTTTATTTAAAATTTATTTCAAAACAAAAATTGTTTTTTTATATATTTGGGTACAACTGTAAAATCTAAGATCATAAATAAATATAATTAAAATAAAAAATATAATTTTGAAAGGAAATTGGATTAGTAATATGCTGACATATGAAAGTCACTTTTATTATTTTATATATTATATAGAAAAAGTATCTCTTCGTACATAAATATATTAAAAACTTCTTTTAAAATAAATGTGGCAGCAATTTACTTTTAAAAGCCTCCTCAAAATTCTTATGCAAAACTGAATACGTTCTATAATAATGTAACAACATTTTGCATACAAACTCTACTAATTAAAGGGTTTTCTATTTATATTTACAAATGAATACAATTTATGACCTTAATATAAGAGATATTTGTAAAAATTTTGTAATATATTAATCTTAAATTTTGAAATATATTATAAATCTAAAACCACGTTTCAAACGTTTTTTTTTATTTTTCTACTAAATTATATCCTCAACTTTTTGACTAATTATTTATGTTGCATAATAAATCTAATAATAATGATGATGAGCATTTAAAATACAAAATAATAGTCTAAACAGAAAATTACAAAATAGATAATAATATATATATATATATATATATATAAAATATAAAAGCTTCCAAGTATATAAAGATTGGATCAATGAAGGAATAATGAAAAAATAAACTAACTATTATATGTACAATATGATTTTTAATACTTTTGAAATCTGATCTATTCTTTTCATTCTGGCTTCTTTTGTAGATGGTATATCCTTTATCAATTTTTAACATAAAATAAATTTGACTTTTTTACCAGTACAATTACTAATTTGACCTTAGAATAAGAACACAAAAGGATATGAAATAATTAATTTACTTTTAATAATTATCAAAATATACAAAAAACCAAATAATAAATCATGTATAGAAAAACAAAAAAGTACCAATTTCTTTTATATCTTTATGGAGAAAATTCCTTATTTTTTGTTATATTGTTTAAGAATGAGATTCTATTTTTCATTGTTTCTTTCATCATTTTCAACTTTTTTTTTTTTTAACTACATTTTGTTTCAATAAAAAAAAACGCAAATCTATAGCACTAAATTTGGTATAGAATTATATAGAATCAAGTTTTGTTTTTTTTTTTCCCCTTTTCATTTCTCTATCTACTTAAACCCATGGTCAAAGCCAAAAACTAAATTTTTGCAAAAATGTATTTTATATTCTAGATTTCATTATAATAAGTTTTTTAAATAATATAAAAAAAATTGGTTATATATTATTATTAATAATTCCAACATTTATGTAATATTTTTATCAAATAAAAATTTGTTAAAAATAAAAATACTCTAGTTATTGCGTTTCATTTTTTCTTATAAAACAATGATAATATTTATCATGCTCTTATTAAACACTATTACTATTATCATCATAGTATTCTAATTATTAATTATTTCCATTGCATATGTGAAAATTAGAATAAAACCTAACTTTTATGCTATTTGTATTTTTTTTTAATGTATTCAAATAATCTTTATTGGTAAGGTGAAAAGAATAAAGAAATTCAAAGGCAAGCACAACCAAAATTTGTAATGGATAGGAATGCGATAAGAAATCTAAGCAATGGAAACATAAAAATAAGCCCAAAAAAAAAAATGGTTACCTCATCCAAGCTAAGTTGAAACTCATATTCTCCACCATTTTTAGTGTACGTGCCTCATGCAAAAGTATGTGTTTATGGGTATTCTGAACTTTAATCTTTTCAATTGTTTTTTCTATACAAATGGGTAGAAAAACTAGAAGTTGGACTAAACTATTTTCTTATTTACAGTTAGAGTGAATTTTTTTTTTTTTCAATATAGGAGTTGTTTGATTATTTTGTATAGATAAAAAAAAAATGAAGAGAATGTTTTGATGTCCTAATAATTAGAAATGAAAATTTGGCTCATATATATATATTATCATAATCTACATAATAGTTGACCCCATATATATATTATATATTATCATAATGAAGAGAATGTTTTGCTGAATTATCATTGATAAAATAAAATATACATGATAGTTGACCATATATATATCATAATTTTATGATTATCTTTTAAATGCAATTTTGAAAAATATATATACATATATAAGTCCTTTTAAGCATTTGTTTCCTTTGTTAACGTGTATATATATATAAATACATATAAAACATTTTTTGAATTAAGAAAATGCATTATTTACCATAATTTTTTGATAAGAAAATAAATTTCATTATTTGTTACCGTATTTTAATCTTATTATTTTATAATGAAATTCCATTTATTACTGACACAGTATATATATATATATATATATATCATAATTTTAAGATTATCTTTTAAACGCAACTAAAAAAAATTACATCTTAAACATATAAGTACATCTTAAGCATGGAGAAGGCTATGGTGCGGTCCATCTGCATGCGGACCTATACTAAAGCTGACATTTAAAAAAAAAAAACGTCGGCTTTGTTGTGTATATGTACACAATTATATACAGCAAAGCCGACGTTTTTTTTTAAAAAAGCATCGGTTTTGGTATGGATCCGCATGCAGACGGATCGCATCATAGTCTTTCTATCTTAAATATATATAAATATATATATAAGTACATCTTAAACGTTTTTTGTAAAATATTAAAAAAATGCAGCCTTTCTCTCTTAAACATATATATATATATATATATGTACATCTTAAAAATATTAAAAAAATGCATTATTCATTGTAAATTTCTTTAAGAAAATAAATGTCATTATTAACTATGTATTTTAATCTTATTATTTTATAATAAAATTACATTTATTATATATCCATATATGAATGTGTATTAATTTATGAAATTATTACGTGAAATATTTTAATAATAAAAAATATCTTATTACATACATATTTTTTTCCTTATTTTTAAAATTTAAAAACAAAACCAAATAAAGAGTTCAATATCATTATTAACTTATTTATTGTTAAATATATTTTAAGGATATTAAATACGAATATCAATTTTAAAATTGAAATCTATATATTATAATATTGAAATTTCATTTATTACATATACATATATGAATATGTATTAGTATATGGAATTTTTATGTGAAATACATGTAATAAAGAGAATATCTTTTATTATATAATAAAATAAGGAGGTTAATCTCATTCTCAATTACAGTATATAAAATCTTGTTATTTTGGAATAAAATAAACATAAAAACTAATAAAAATATTTATATATAAATTATAATTTTTTTAATGTTTTCTTATAAGTATATAAAATTTATGTACTCAAATTTAAATATATACATACAATATTCTTTATTATTATTTTTGTATTTTTGTATTATTTACTATTTATTGAGAAAAAGGTATGAATATATATATATATATATATATGTACGCAACATTATTTACTATATATATATATATATATTATCATAATCTTAAGATAATCAGAAAGTATCACTTACGAATTTATAATCAAATATATTTGATTTTATTTATTTTAAATTTATTTCAAAATTATTACTATATGTAGTTATTGAATGCAATAAATGTTACAATTCCATAATTATAATAATATTATATACCCTCTTTAAATTATATAGTATAATATAATATAATAATAATATATAATATAGAAAGGGTAGTAGCTGCGTTTTTGGATAATGATCTCCAAGATCTTTTTAATTGATTCGAATATACTTGATCAAAATCTGATCTTCCTAAACCGTCTATCTAATATAATAATAAAAATATATATTAATTGGTAATAATATAAGATTAAATAATTTGTTTTGAAAATAAATTTTATTTTGCTATGTCTAACAATTATTATTTATGATATTATATTTTTATATCTAAATAAAAATATATCTTTATTAATTTCAATGTAGCTATATTTGAATATGTAAAAATATTTAAAATATATTTAATTAATGAAACTATATATATGCAAATATATTTTAAGTATTTGACTTATTTGGTAAATAAAATAAAATCAAATATTTTGTTTATTTTAAATTTATTTCAAAATTATTCCCATATATTCTTCTATCAATTGTTTGATAGTTATATCAAAAACTGATTTTATATATATTTGGCTATAATCATAAAATGTAAAATAATATATAAAATAAAAAATTACTTTTGAAGGGAATTTAAAAAAATGATATGCTAACACATGGTGTACATATATTTTTTATATATTCTATAGATATATATTTCTTTCTAATTTTTTTGTAATATTTTTTAAATTTGACATGGCAGGCAAGAAAGAGAATTTCTTTCAAGACAGAAGAAGGGGAGAAGGGGGGAGCTTTATGTGGTTCTTTATTGGGGAATTTGGCCCAATGCCCCCATAGGGATGAGCTTCATGATTTTTACCCCTTCATTTGGTATCTTTTTTTTTTTTTCTACCCTTTCAATTTTTGATAATTCCAAAATACCCTTATATCCAAATTAAATATTTTTACTTTTTTTTTTATTTTATATTATTTTTTTCTTTTCTTTACCCGACTGTTCTCTTCTCCGTCATCACCCTTCCCTAAAGCTGGCTCATCTCTTCTCATTCATCAAGCTCATCTCTTCTCATTCATCAAGCTTTCTTCACTTAGTTGCCCTTTTGCCAAATAGCCCCTTTTCGTCTCTCCGATCACCAAAATTCCATACAAGAAATTGATAGTTTGGAATTCGAAATTAGGGTATTATGAAGAAGGAGGATGTGGATTTGTATATGAAGCTCAAGGGTGGTACTGCATAGCGGAAGCAGATGTCCAAGCTTGCTGTTTCACTTGGCCTCTCTTATAAAATGCCTGGTCTGTTTGCTTCATTTTTCCTTTGACTTTTCGATTTGAGTGGTTTCTAGGTTTTTTTTTTAAAACATTTGTGGGGTGGGTGTTTTTTTTTTTTTTTTTTTCCTGATTGCTTTTGGGATAAGTTGGAATTGAAATTAGGGTTATGTTTTTTTTTTTTTTTTTTTTGCTATTTCTATAATTTTTTTACTTATGCTTTTGTAATTTTTGTTTTAGGTATTGTTCGGTGTGCAATTTGACTGTCCGATAATGGAAATCGGTAAGGATTCGGGAATGGAGGACGGAGATTTTATGGTGGAGACTTGCATTACACGTACTCTATCCCCGGCATTGACACTTGAGAAGGGATTAGAGATTATCAAAGATGCTGCAGGGAAGTTGAAGCTGAATCCTCCTTCTACCTCCAGTGGGTTTTTTCGGTTTCAGGTACTAGAAAATTCCGTAAGACTTTTCTATTTTGATACTATGTCATTTTTTTTGGTTTTTATTTCATATATGATTCTATGAGGATTTCTAAAGGTCGCTATGCCTTTCAGTGCGAAAGCTTTGGATTGGTTTGCCTGTCAGTCAGAGTCTTGCGAGGTTTTCCCTCTGTTTTTATGTCAAAGGAAATAGAAAATCCTGATTGTAAATCGCTTTATATGAATGAAACCATTGGAGTTTTTGGAATTAGGTCTGCTATTCACTTTACACAGAGTTCTTCTTCTATCTCAGGAGAGAAGACAACGACCAAAAGGTTTAGATTCTCGTATCTCTTATTTCTCACTCATCAAAAGCGTCTCCTATGATGATTTAGGGGTTGCATTTGTTTTTTTTTTTTTTTGTTGTCTGTTGTTCATTATATATATATATATATATATATATATGTAAAAGTAATTTTAACTTTATTAGGACAAGAGTTTTTCCTATTGAGCTTGATTGCTGAATTGGTTAAAGTTGGGGGTTTGTAATACGGTTCCCCGACTCCAAAAAAGAAAAGATTGCCCTTTGAATAGTTAGTTTGAAAGATGGATGTTTCAAACTTCTATTTGGAGGGTCATGGATAATTTTGGAGCTATTGAGACTTACGGCTTACCCTATTCCATTGACATCAAGGTGCAGGAGGTTACTAATCATTTTTTTAAGTGGCTTTAGGCTAACAAGCGGAATATGTGTTGAATAAGAATCCAAAATTTGTTTGGTATTTTGTTGAAAGGTCTATTTGGAAAATGACAAGGCAGAAATGAAATTGAATATTAACGTGAACTTTTCATTGGCAATTATGTAAGGAATGTTTCAACATATATGCTAAAGGCTCTAAAACATTTTATGAAATTTAGAATAATTTTGTCCATTTATTGGAAATTTGTGGTTGGTATGAAAAATTGATTAAGTAATGATGGTTAGTTGCTTATGGTTATGCATCTAATTATAATGCAAAATCTGTTGCCCTTAAGGTTCCTGCATGTTTGATAATTTGCATTTGGTATTGTAAATATGATGCATACTGTAGTGGCAATTTTTTTATCTGCATTTAGGTGTACGTTGTTTTGCATGGATACTTGGGTCTTTTAGATTTGTATGAATCTTCTTCCTTAACAACTATAAAAATGGCAGCTAGATGCTATTAAATTTAAGTAATGTTTGTGGTTTCTCCGTAGATAGAATAAATGAGCTCTTGCAAAATAAAGGTAAAACTTCGACTGTTCATTAATCACGGTTTTGCATGTGATACTTATTTAATTTATTGCTTTACGTAGTTGCATGTGATACTTATTTAATATATGTCTTTGCTTTACTTAGTTGCCTGGTGCCATTACTTATCTGCCACCGGTTCTGTATAAATTATGATTGGCTGACGCATTGAATGATGATAGTTAAAGAGGAAATGAAAAATGTGTTTAATATGTATTATTATTATTGGTGTATATATATATATATATATTTTTTTTTTTTTACTAGATATGACTTTCTGGAATAGACAAAGATGGGAGGAAAAAAAAAAAAAAAAGACAAATAAGTTTATATACATTGCTAGGATTTAGAACCACACATTATTTGTTATAGTTTCACCAGATAAGTTGGGACATAATAAAGGACGAGCAAGGTGTCTTTGTGTTTGTCTACCATGCTTCATTGGCTATGCTTAGTCGGTGCTTTACTAAAATCCATTTAATGGTGAAGCAATAATAGAGTTTCATTCATCTCAATCTTTCAATATAAACGAGAAATCTATGAGAGTATTGAAAACCCAAGAAGTAAGTTAAAAAAAAAAAAAAAAGTTGGTGGAAGAGAGTAGAGAGAGGCTGCTGAAGAATGTGGTTTACTATGAGAATTGCCTAGGTTGTAAGGTGGAACAGTATAAAGAGATACAACGTGGTTTACCAATTCGAGGCCTTCTTTTTATTTGGATTGTTGTGTTGTGTAATGGTATGCTTTTTCTTATTCTTTTACTGTTTGTTATTTATTTATTTTTATTAATTTTTGGTTATTGGCATTCCAAAGCATTGTTGAATGTTGATCATGTTGATGTTTTGTTTGATTTGTTGCATTTGTGATGTGTATTTTGTTCTCTGCTACATGTTTTGTACTTGTTAGATTACTGGTGGATGAATTTGATGCTGCACTTTGGAAGGTTGGCAGAGGTTGACAAGGAAGTAGCAAAAGAATTTGATGGAAAACATTTTCACATTGTTCCTTCTTCTTGACACTCTGTTTTCGATAGACATGCTTTGAAGTAGGATTAAATGAAGATCCAACAAACATCTTTAACTTTAATTCGGTTTTGTTAACCTTTTTGAAGTCCTACTTATAGCCTTGTTTCTTCTTCTTCTTCTTCGTCCTTCTTATTTTTTTTCCAAGTTATTTTATTTTATCTGTAAATAGATTAGACATTTATTATTGCCTTTTGTTTTCCTTTTCAAACAAAATTTAGTTGTGCATCACATTGATATTTTTCGACATTTGGTACTTTTTACTTGGATCAATCTTATTTATACCATGTTTTCATAGAATTTGTTTAAGAAATGATCTCTTCTTCATTTCTTGCTTGAATCACACATGTCCGGGACCACTTGTATGATGTATGATCTATATGATTTTCTCAGCATATTAGTTGTTTATGACTGACTGTCTTTCTCAATTTGTTTGTAGTGCTGCCAATAGCATCTCTGTTTCCATTCTTTTATTTCATAGTAAGTGTGTATTTTATTTTTGAGTGTTTTTTCCTTCATTATACTCATTTGTAGATAGCTTCCAACATTTATAGCATTTTCCATGCCATTGATGGAATTTTTTCATTGTTATTTAAATTTGACATATTTATAAGTTTGAAGGTGTTACTTGACATGGAAATGTTTCCTGTGTTACTTTTAATTATATCTTATGTTATATGTCTTGCCTTTAGGAAATTCATAGAATGTATCTGCGGACATCCTTTTAGCATATTTTTCTGATTCTTTTAGTTCCTCAAGATGTATGAAATGATATATTATTTTTTGAAACAAATTTGGGTGAATGCCCCTATTTTGCTTTAATGAAAAATACCCCCCCTCGTGTTGATATGTATATATGTTAATGAAATATACCTTCTCCCTTTTAAAATTTTTTTATCTACCCTTTTATACCTATTTTATCCTTGAAAAAAATTAAAAATGACTTGAGTGTCTTTTTTTAATATTTATATTTTTCTAGCAGTCTGGATTAATATTTTTTGAAGGCTGGCCATCTACTCAATGTATTGATTGAAATTGGTGTTTTTTTTGCTGTTTTGGAGATTTGGGCATCCTTTAGCAAATCAGTCTATGAGATTGGATTTTGGTTCTATACAATTCATAGAGAGCAAGGGATATTACTAGGTATGAGCTATTGCCTCAATTGTTAGATTTGAACCTTTATACTTCTTTATGGATACTCTAGGTATTTAATTATTTTCATTGAAACTTGTATGCTAAATATTGTAACTAACTGCAGATATTTTGTTTGATTTCATCAAGGTATCAAATCAGTCTCCGTTTTAGTGGAGGTGCCTCATATGCTTTTAATACTGTCACTAAAGTTTGGCATTATACCAATTGTGGTGCTAGTTGGTGTTCGAGATTTTTACATTGATGGGGAACATTGGGTTAATTCGGGATTGATACTAACAGAGCCTTTTGTAGGAGCTGTAATATTCTCTAGTTTTTATTCATAAAACACTTGTACAATTTTCTCTTGCTAATTCAGATTTAGTTTTTAGTTTTTGTACATGATTCTCGTGTCAAGATGATGTGTAAGGAACCAATTTCATTATTAAATTCTCCATATTATTTGAGATGTGGAAAAGCAATAATTAAGAAGGATGAGAATTTAAATGGATGGTAATTGAGTTCTCAAATATTGGCTCTCTAGTTTCTGACCATTTGAACTTGTTTGAATGGTATGCATTGAAATGTAGTTAGTTTTAGATTGTAGACTATTCCCAGCTTGCAAACTTCTTACAATCACTTTTAAAATGCGGCTTCATGGCAGTATGTCAAAACGAGAGTTGTCATGAGCGAATTAATTGTCCACTTGTGGAAAATATTTAAATAAATGGATATGAAAGTGTAGAATAAATGTAACAGTCTTCCATTTCTCATTAATTGTCGAATAAAGTGGAAAATATTTAAACAAATTTTTTTACCATCTTCCATTTCTCATCTACCCTCATTAACTTCTATCCTTCTCTCTTACTCTCCTGATACCACATTCAATGAATCCTGTGTGTCCCCTTCTTTCTTTCTCTTTTGTTGGTTACGTACCTTTCAACCTTTCTTCGCACTGACCAACCATTGCAGAAAACACAATACCACCTTCAGTTCAGTTCACTCTCCCTGCATACCCCCAACCTTTTGTGATAACAATAAGACTGAAAATCTTCATTGTGGAGCCCATAAACTTCAAAAGGGTGTAATTAAAGTGTACGTTTGTGCGGATCAGAGTTAAAGATTTTTTGGTATGTGTATATATATATATAAATATATGTACAGACATGTATATATTTTTCCCTTATATTGGATTCATTGTTTGTCACGTTTTGACATGATATATAAGTGCAAGTTCTATGTTGGTGCTATTTTATGTAAAATAATCCATAAATGGTTCGGAAAATTCCATTTGAAAATTACAACCTTTGTTTGTTACATACGGTCCATCAGTAATTACGAAACACTTGCTTATTGGAAAATTTAATGGCGGTTCCATCAGAATATTTAATTTTTTCATTTTCCGAAAGCAAACCGATTGGACAATCGAATTTGTCCTTTTTGATAATGTTATTCTATATGAATGACATGCTGAATGTAACTATATTTATGATGTTGAACAAAATAATCCACAAAACACCACATTGTCAACATTGCATCCATTCAAGCTAACGTTATGTTATGATTTAGCATATGTGCCACAAACTTGACATCTTAATCTACTTGATCCACTATGTCTGTCAGGAGTAGCTATTTTACTAAGCGTTAATATGCAACATTTAAACATAATTGTTTGGCTTATTTTCTGTACTCATTTACTGAAAATGCATTTGTAGTTTTTCATTACTTTTGTTTCAGGATTATAGTTAAACCTTCCAGCAAAGATTCTACGATTGCAATTAGTTTTAGTCATACGACCTCATGAATTACCAAAAGCTTGTGACAAGGAGATACTTATTATGTTTTGAATTGGTAAACCCTTTGTGTTCAATATCACAAATTTCAGTTCTACTGTTCTAAGATGGAACATGGAGTGTATGTTCTGAAGGTACTTGGAGATACCAACATCAAAGAATGAAGATTATACGTATCAAAAGGAATTGTACGTTGGCAGAACTTGAAGATATTGTCTACAATGCTCTCAACTTAGATTCTACACAACATCAATTAATCTTCATGTTTATATACCATGTGTGTTTGTCATGTGAGCTATGCGTTGTGGAAAATGAGGAAGACCTACAAAGTTTTAGAGAAGAGTATAGTTCACACAAACCTTAAGATAGATCTCCACTTATTGTTGATGTGTTATCCAGGGTTCCATAGAGTATTAATACTGCTGGATGTGTTGTGAATAGGATACCTACAAGTTCAGGATTTATGACTATTGCCCCACTATCTGCAGTTCCAGAGATAGCTATATGTACCTCTGATGCTGACATGTAGTCCCCAGCGACTGAACTACATATGCCGGAAACTCAACCTGGATTCTCTGAAAATCAAATTTGTGAAAACGATGTGCAATCTGTGGAACATGATCATGATAATGAGTGCTTCGACATTAATGATATGAATGAATATCGTGGACATGATTATGATAAAGATGAACAATTTGAGGTTGAGGTCAACACTGATCATAGTGAAGATGGGTTACATGACATTTGTTGGACCCAACATTCAGGACTTTCAACTGGTGATAGTCAACATGGTGATTCTCCTTATGGTAAGAGTCCAATTGATAATGTGAATGATGATCTGCTTGCTTCTCCTTATACCAAAAACCATTTGAACATTCGACAGGATTCTACCGCATCCATGGCTGAACGTAGGGTTAACCATCACTTCTCATCTGTCAATGCCCATGAAATCATTCGAATCAACCAACTCTTTGCGAGTAAGAATGCGATACAGAAGAAGCTTAGTCTTTATGCACTAAGGAGAAATTTTGAATTCAAGGTCAAGAAGTCAGATAGGGTCTGATATGAAGTTGTATGTGTAAATGACAATTGCATGGGGCGAATGCATGCTACCAAGCTACATGGTGATAATACAGAGGCCTTCATGATTGGGGCCTTCAAGGATGAGCATATATGCTCTTTAAATATCATGAAAAGGGATCATCATCAAGCAACAAGTTCAGTTATCGGAGACATCATCCAGCCAACGTTTGATGGGATTTCACGGAAATACAAACCCCAAGATATCGTGCATGACATTCACTTTAATTACGGAGTAAACATAAGCTACAACAAAGCATGGGCCGCTAAGGAAGTTGCACTATCAAGTTTGTGGGGCACGCTAGAAGAGTCATATGCAAAACTTCCTTTATGGCGTCACGTTTTGAAAAGCAAAAATCCGGGCACGTTTACTCGAATTGAACTGACGATTAAAATAGATTTTTATATTTTTTTATGGCACTTGGAGCTAGCATTAGAGGGTTTAAGCATATGCGGAGAGTCGTAGCTGTCGATGGAACTACGCTGAAGAATAGATATAGAGGTTTGTTATATATTGCATCATGTTTGGATGGGAACAATCAAATTTATCCACTTGCTTATGGAATAGGCCCTGGGGAGATGGATGTGGCTTACACGTGGTTTTTTGAGAGATTTAAAGAAGCGTTTAGGGATGATCCGAATATAGTTTTTATATCGGACAGACACAAGAGCATTGCAAAAGTGATACATATAGTTTTCCCTAATAATCACCATGGCCACTGCACATATCATCTTGGTACAAATTACGTGCTAAAAAGTTTAAAGGTAATGTCAATGCGATTATATCAACTTTTAATAATGCAGCTAGAGCATATATTGTTGACGATTTTGATAAGGCCATGCAGCTTTTGGAAGGGGTTAGTATTGAAGTTGTACAATATCTCAAGTATGCAAATCCTGCAAAATGGGCTTGATCACATTTTCCGGGCAATAGATACAACATAATGATAACTAGCATCATAGAAAGCATGAACTTTGTGCTTCTTGATGCTAGGGATAAACCTGTTTTGCCATTACTAGATCACATTCATGATGTCCTGCAAAAGTGGTGGTATGAACGTCGAACTAACGCAGCTGCAATGCAAACTCCTATTACTAATTGGTTGGAAAATATTATGCAAGAGCGCTCAAATAATGGCAGAGGCTTATGTGTTATTCCATTGAACTTATATGAGTTTCAAGTTGTTGGCCATGGCGTGTTTGTTGGAGTTGTTAACTTAGAAAATAAGATGTGCTCATGCAAGGAATTTGACATTGATGGATTTCCTTGTGTTCATGCAATTGTAGCATGTAAGCATTGACATATTTCTCCATATATCCTTTGCTCGATGCATTACTCAGTTGACTCACTCCGTGACGCATATTCGGAAACCATATATCCACTTGGAGATAAATGTCAGTGGCATGCTTCAGATGATATCATAAACCAGGTTGTACTTCCATCTCAAATTGGCAAACAGTCAGGAAGACCAAGAAAGAAGAGGATTCAATCTCAAGGAGAGAAGTGTCACCAATATAGATGCGGGAGGTGCAAACAGATTGGTCATAGCTGCCGATCATGCTCAGCCACCGTACCTCTTGATAGCACTACCAACCAACAGCACCATTGAACCAAAGGACCATAAATCGCTCGACACTATATTAAGACAATGGGGGCATGTTATGCGGTATGCGTGTGTTATGCAATGTAGTCAGGAATGCAATTAGTAGCTCAACAGCGTAACATGTGTTTTGGCATAATAGACGTTGGTTTTATGTGTTCTTTTGTTGTCAAAGTCATTTGTCGTATTGTGTTGATAACATATCATTTTGTGTTCAGTTTTTGGTTCAGTTGTTTGTAGGCTTCTTACTGTTGCACGGATGATATTACTGCCCAATGGTAATGACCGATGCATCGTTGGTAATTGACATTTGTACACTGTCATAAAAGAATCACCACAATTCCATTCGACAACTTCAATCATGTGTGTTCCAACCAATAACATGCTAAATGTAGCATTATTAATGATAACTTCTAACAAAGTAAGAGAAAAAACGACATTAATAAGTGAAAACGTTCAAAAACTTTTTGCTTCAAACATTACCGTAGGTTTCATCTGTAATTACCGAAACCCCTATGGTAATCACATTTTACCAATATTTTGACCCCCACAAGTCTCCTAATGTGTGTTAAATGAAACAACATGCAAAATATAGATTCTTAAATGATCCTAAGGAGAAAAAACCACAAAATTTCTAAAAAAGTTCTCAAATTGGCAAAAAAATATGAATACGGTAGGCCTTCGGTAATTACCAATGAAATCTACGATAATCAATATAATTTCTGGAAAATTTACCGTAGATTTAATCGGTAATTACCGAAACCCCTGTGGTAATCACATTTCACCAATATTTTGGCCCCCACAAGTCCCCTAATGTGTGTTAAATGAAAGAACATGCAAAATATTGATTCTTAAATGATTCTAAGTAGACAAAACCCCAAAATTTCTGAAAAATTTCTCAAATTGGCAAAAAATTTTGATTATCGTAGGCCTTCGGTAATTATCGATGAAACCTATGGTAATCAAATTATACTTTCTGGGAAAATTATCGTAGGTTTCATCGGTAATTACCGAAACACCTATAGTAATCATATTTTACCAATATTTTGGCCCCTACAAGTCTCCTAATGTGTGTTAAATGATAAAACAAGCAAAATATATATTCTTAAATGATCCTAAGGAGAGAAAACCCCAAAATCTCTGAAAAAGATCTCAAATTGGCAAAAAAATATTTTACTGTAGGCCTTCGGTAATTACCGATGCAACCTACGGAAATCAACTTATACTTTCTAGAAAAATTATCGTACGTTTAATCGGTAATTACCGAAACCCCTATGGTAATCACATTTTACCAATGTTTTAGCCCCCACAAGTCCCCTAATGTGTGTTAAATGCAAAAAAATGTAAAATATAGATTCTTAAATGATCCTAAGGAGAGAAAACCCCAAAATCTTTGAAAAAGTTCTCAAATTGGCAAAAAAATACGATTACTGTAGGCCTTCGGTAATTACCGATGAAACCTACGGTAATCAACTTATACTTTTTGGAAAAATTACCGTAGGTTTAATCGGTAATTACCGAAACCCCTATGGTAATCACATTTTACCAATTTTTTGGCCTCCACATGTCCCTTAATGTGTGTTAAATGTAAAAACATGCAAAATATGGATTCTTCAATGATCCTAAGGAGAGAAAATCCTAAAAGTTCAGAAAAAGTTTCCAAATTAGCATAAAAAATGTGATTACTATAGACCTTCGGAAATTACCGAGGAAACCTACGGTGATCAATTTATACTTTCTGGAGAAATTACCATAGATTTAATCGGTAATTACCGAAACCCCTATGGTAATCATATTTTACCAATTTTTTGGCCCCCACAAGTCCCCCAATGTGTGTTAAATGCAAAAACATGCAAAATATATATTCTTAAATGATTCTAAGGAGAGAAAACCCCAAAAGTTCTGAAAAAGTTCTCAAATTGGCCCAAAAAAAAAATATGATTACAGTAGACCTTCGGTAATTACCGATGAAACCTATGGTAATCAACTTATACTTTCTGGAAAAATTACCATAGATTTCATCGGTAATTATCGAAACCCCTATGGTAATGTGGTTTTATTAATTGTTTGGCCCCCAAAAATCCCCTAATGTGTGCTAAATGCAACAACATGCAAAATATGGATTTTTCAATGATCCGAAGGAGAAAAAACCCCAAAAGTTCAGAAAAAGTTATCAAAGTGTCAAAATTTTCCAAACTGTTAAGGTTTTTTCTCCTTAGATCATTGAAGAATTTATATTTTGCATGTTTTTGCATTTAACACACATTAAGGGACTTGTGGGGGGCCAAAAAATTGGTAAAATGTGATTACCAGAGGGGTTTAGTAATTACCGATGAAACCTTAGGTAATTTTTCCAGAAAGTATAAGTCGATTACCGTAGGTTTCATTGGTAATTACCGGAGGCCTATAGTACTCGTATTTTTTTGGCCAATTTGAGAACTTTTTCTTAATTTTTGAGGTTTTCTCTCCTTAGGATCATTGAAGAATCCATATTTTGTATGTTTTTGCATTTAACACACATTAGGGGACCGGTGGAGCCCAAAAAATTGGTAAAATGTGATTACCATAGGGGTTTCGGTAATTACTGATTAAACCTACAGTAATTTTTCCAGAAAGTATAAGTTTATTACTGTAGGTGTCATCGATAGTTACCGATGGTCTACAGTAATCATATTTTGTTTGCCAATTTGAGAACTTTTTTCAAAAATTTTGGGGTTTTCTCTACTTAGGATTATTTAAGAATATATATTTTGCATGTTTTTGCATTTCACACACATTAAAGGACTTGTGGGGTCCAAAAAATTGATAAAATGTGATTACCATAGGGGTTTCGGTAATTACCGATTAAACATACGGTAATATTTCTAGAAAGTATAAGTTGATTATCGTAGGTTTCATCAGTAATTACCGATGGTCTATAGTAATCATATTTTTTTGCCACTTTAAGAACTTTTTCAGAACTTTGCGGTTTTCTCTCCTTACGATCATTTCTGAATACATATTTTGCATGTTTTATCATTTAACACACATTAGGAGACTTATGGGGGCCAAAATATTGGTAAAATGTGATTACCATAGGGGTTTCGGTAATTACTGATTCAATATACGGTAATTTTTCCAGAAAGTGTAAATTGATTACCGTAAGTTTCGTCGGTAATTACCGAAGGCTTACAATTGCCAATCTGAGAACTTTTTACGAGCTTTTCGGATTTTGTCTCCTTAGGATCATTGAAGAATCCATATTTTGCATGTTTTTGCATTTAACACACATTAGGTGACTTGTGGGGCCCAAAAAATTGGTAAAATGTGATTACCATAGGGGTTTCGGTAATTACCGATTGAACCTACGGTAATTTTCCAGAAAGTATAAGTTGATTACTGTAGGTTTCATCGGTAATTACCGATGGTCTACAGTAATCATAATTTTTTTTGCCAATTTGGGAACTTTTTTAGAAATTTTATGGTTTTCCCTCCTTAGGATCATTTAAGAATATATATTTTGCATGTTTTATCATTTAACACACATTAGGAGACTCGTGGGGGCCAAAATATTGGTAAAATGTGATTACCATAGGGGTTTTAGTAATTACTGATTAAACCTACGGTAATTTTTCCAGAAAGTATAAATTGATTATCGTAAGTTTCATCGGTAATTACTGAAGGTCCATAGTAATCATTGTTTTTTGTCAATTAGAGAACTTTTTCTGAAATTTTGGGGTTTTCTCTCCTTAGGATCATTTAAGAATATATATTTTGCATGTTTTTGCATTTAACACACATTAGGGGACTTGTGGGGGCTAAAAAATTGGTAAAATGTGATTACCATAGGGGTTTCGGTAATTACCGATTAAACCTACGGTAAGTTTTCCAGAAAGTATAAATTGATTACCGTAGGTTTCATCGGTAATTACCAAAGGGCTACAATAATCAAAATTTTTAGCCAATTTGAGAACTTTTTCAGAAATTTTGGGGTTTTGTCTACTTAGGATCATTTAAGAATCCATATTTTGCATGTTCATTCATTTGACACACATTAGGGGACTTGCGGGGGCCAAAACATTGGTAAAATGTGATTACCACGGGAGTTTCGGTAATTACCGAAGAAACCTACAATAATGTTTCCAGCAAGTATAAATTGACTACCATAGTTTTCATCGGTAATTACCAAAGGTCTACAATAATCAAAATTTTTTGCCAACTTCAGAACTTTTTCAGAACTTTTGGGGTTTTGTCTCATTTGGATCATTTAAGGATCCATATTTTGCATCTTCTTGGATTTAACACACATTAGGGGACTTGTGGGGGCCATAACATTGGTAAAATGTGATTACCACTGGGGTTTCGGTAATTACCTATGAAACCTACGGTAATCAAATTTTTTTGCCAATTGGAGAATGTTTTCTGAACTTTTGTCTCATATATCATATAACATATAATAATAAAAGACTTATATCATATACGTATTAAATAAAGATAAAACCCTCTGTAAAGTACAAAAAAAAAAAAAAAGACTATTTTTTGGGAGTTCTCAGGTAGAAGTAAAAAGGGACTTATTTTTTTGTTTTAAGAAAAGGAATATTGACTATCTACTGTATTGACTACTGTACTAAATCGTTGTACATTTCAAGTCAAGTTGTATATTTCAATTTGAATTAGGGATTCTACATACAAATACAAGTGGTCAGTCGTTAACTACATATACACATCGGGTCATATGTTTTTTTGTTTGGGGGTATTGATGAATGTATATTTTGCATGTTGTTGCTGGAAACACCCATTGGCTGAGTCTTTGGAGTAAAAAAATATGTGAATTGATATTACCGAAAGCGTATCGGTAATTACTGATGGTGCATCGGGAATTATTGATGCACCGTTGGTAATCATCTTTGCTTGAATTTTTATCACAATCGAGGGTCTTCTTTTCTCTTTTTTGTTTTTTTGTCAACGGTTATCATTACTAAAGCTAGGTTCAGCATTAGTATAGGGTGTCATAACATTAAACATACGATCTACATTGAAAGTTTATTAAAGTACAAATCAACAGCATATTTTTTTTCTAAAAAACCTAATGTCTTTCAGGCCAAATGAAGGAATCTCCTCACTGCTCTTGTATTTTATAAATTTCAAAGCGTAGACTCCACAATCACCCTTGCAGAATAACATTAATGATTAGCATTAATGAAAACCAACCACGTGTATTTCCACACGTAAGCACAATTAAACAGCAGCAATAGAAGTGGTTTGAAATGACAACACATTCATACCCATTATCTTGGCAGGATGCATCTTTGATCATGGTTATCGTGAATGGCTTTAAAGTTGGAGGCACGTCCAGATTCTTCTCATAATATCCCCCATCCCTCAATAGGTAAGGCAGCATATATGTAAGGCATTCTGCATTGTTCAACTCTTTATTCTGGACATATTCATTTCCCATATTTGGATCGTATAAATCAATATGTCGCGCCTTCAAGTCCACACATGCTGCCAACCAATGGGCGCCTCCATTGTTGATAGGGATGTACACCTGCAAATTAGAACATAACCTCATTATCCACAAATTGGGAAACTTAGTCAGAATTTTTTTAAATATATGTAGGGACTTACATAATCACATCTCCACCACGGCATGCTAGGTTTGGGTGACTTCCCACGCACATAGCTACGAAGTGTCGAATCACATAAATATGTGCTTCGAGATGCCCCCCATATTAAAGGAAATAAATAACAAGTGCGAGGTGATAAATAAAACATCATTCCAAACGTAGGAACACAATGAATTTACATGAAAATAAAGTATATAACTTACATCGGAAGTCAACCATCCTTCAGAGGTAAGTAGTTCAGCAAAAAATTTCTTCCCCACCATCATATAAGATGTACACACGGTTGCTTCGTTCGGTGCCACTCTATACCACTCATCGAACGCCCTTTCCTTAGATGCGTCAATATGTCGATTAAGATTAAATTTGACCTTCTTCTTACACGGTGTAAGGAGAGATGACGTGATGTGACTGGTGGTAAACTCTACCGAATCGGCTTGTATCACCAATGTTATGCGTCCAATCCTCCACCTCAATCTCAGTTGATTGGTCATGATGTGGACTGTCAGCTGAAGCACTGATATCCCACCCCAAATGCAAAGGCCGCTATGGCACCAAAGCCCAGGAATCCTCCACTCCAGGTATGATAGGCTCAAACGGTGTAGTACAATCATCATCCTCCTTCCTACCATTGGAAACGTCTATGGGTGCATCAAATTCTTCAGCTTGCTCTCCAAATGATGGTGCCACAGGGGATGATGGTCGCACCGAAGATGAAGGTGAATGGGTGTGCATATGATGTTCGGTCTGCAAAACACAATGGTTATTTTGCAGTTCCCAAACCCTAACAACAAATAATTACTGAATTACAATATATAATTTAATAATGCTGAAACCCTAAAGTATACTAAGTTGTCTAAATGATACCTGATGCTTTTGTTGGTCAATAACAGAACTAAGCATCTTCGTTAACGATGCCATCTCTTTCTTTAATTCATCAAATTTTACCTCCAAACAAGCAAGCTAATCAATATCAATATCCAAAACATAAGTCAATATATATTAGTACAACATATGAAATACAAATTTGCGTGCAAGTAACAATTGCATACCCTGAAATTAGCATCTGGAGGGGCATTAGAATGCTCCTCAGCTTTGGATGCATCTTTAGCGCCAACTGTGGCTATCGGTACTACAAGTGGTGGTGCCATATAGCGAACTTCATGTATATTCACTGCTATTGTTCGCCAATAATCCATAGTCTTCTCCTCATCGGTAGCATCTAACCTCCAGTGCACAACATACTACATGAAATGAAGAAAGGAAAAAAAAAAGTAAATTTGGAACTGACTTTGGTAATGTAACTTGAATGTAGTCGTACCACGTAGTCTAAAAAAATTTGCCTTACATTGCTATTTGAGGTGAACCAATCATGGACAGCAAAATGGTTCAATTGACTTGTCGCATGCCATCTAAGGATCCTCGGACAACAGGTTTTCCGTTGCTTGCCAAAATGGTTACCAAAATCAAGGATTGCTTCAAAACCCTACAACTACAAAATACAAATTATAGGTTATTAAATATAATTTTTAAGTAAACGCTACATGTATTAAATGTATTACCGTACTTGAAATGCCAATGGAAAACCTTTTAGGTCATACGACTGTGATTTATTCTTTACTGCACGTCCTCTATGCTGGAATGCATTGTGGAATGAGTTGATCGTCTCCTTGTAGCTCAGAATGCCCCAAGGGTAGGAATTAAATACCTCTATATCAGCAACCAAATCAATGAATTTTCTATTTATTTGAACCCTGGGATCCATTCCTAGTACACCATGAACTAAAAAATATAGTAACGCAATTCTTACAGCATCCCAATCATCCACAAAATGTGTACCCTTGAATATTCATTCCAGTTCAAGCGGTTTCAAGTCAATCCTGTCATCTAGCAACCTCGTGAGCAGCTCCTTTCCTTTGGAAATTTGCATATCATACATGGAAGGGTACCTACAAAACTTTAAGCCACTAATGAGTGCGAATTCCCACTTCGTAAACTGCACTTTAGATCCGTCGAAGTTAAACTCCAGTACTTCTGGATTGTTGGACACAACTCATCTGCAAAGCAGGTGATGCACTAGATGACCAAAGAACCTGAGGTTCTTCATGTCAAGTAAGTGTCCAAAACATGTTTGTCTATACTTTTCCAGCTGCTCACTTGTGAGGACACTTGTAATTACTTTGTTCGCTTCTATTGGATTCCCGAATGAATCTGCCTTAACTTTAAATATATCGGCATCCTGAAAGATCTGTTCCTTTGGAGCATCAACGGGCTGCAAAATGAATTACATAAATGGAACTGACGTCAACGATTTAATCATACCCTTTTTTTCCACCCTAACTTGATAATAATAATTTCCAACCAAATTTTAAGACATATGGGTTCACATTTTTGCACTAGAGGTAATTACCAATGAAACCATTGGTAATCAACCTACAATGAACTAAAAAAATCCCAATGGGCTATCGGCAATTACCGATGGCCATCGGGTGAAGTTATTCTCGAGTTTTCACATTTATGAATAAATACTGACATATGTCTTATCATTTACTGCACAAAATAACATAAATGAATATAAAAGTTACCATCTCAAATGGGGGAGAGGAAAGTGGAACGTGCCCTGGAAGTTTGGTGCTTTCCATCTCAGCTTTGGATTTCTGCCTAGTAGTTCGTCGATGCTTAGAGTCGGGTGCTGATGTGCTACCACCGCGTCTCTTACTTTCCACCTTCTTACCTCCCTTCTTTGGTTGAGCTCGCAAGTTCCTCTTTGGTGCCATTATAAAGTACAACCTACAAATGTACATTGATAACATTAATAAATTTTTATCTACCTTTAACCACATTGTCAACTATGTATACATATATAAATATACGCAATCCTCAATTTCATACCCTCTCTTCCTAAGGATATTGTGTATGCCATCTACAAAACATTTACTGAACATTTATTGTATAGCAGTGTGTTTACTTCTAAATCTTTCTATCTTCTTCTTCTTCTTTAATTTTTTTTTCTTTTTTGGGATAAAGTGTTTGCGTGTCTTCTAGCTAACCATGTACCTAAAATTTTATGCGCCGATCTTCTCTCTCTCTCTCTATATATATATATATATATATATATATCTATACCTTTAGAAAGTACTAACAATTAACAAGTACTAACTCTGGAATTCTCAACTTCAATTCTAATTAATCATAAAGTATTTTTCTCTTATCTCCAAGTACTGATTTTTAGTAATAAATTACCCTGGCAAAAAGGAAGAAGAAAAAACTTAAAAGAAAAAAAAGGTCTGAAAAGCAACTAAGATTTCTAATGCAGCTATAGTCTAAAGTGGGGTTTTAATAGAGCAACCCACAATTGTGGCAAATTATGATGCTACATGCGGAAGCAGATAAAGTGAAATATTGAAATGACAGGAGAGGAAGTAGTCAATTCACCCAAAATAGAAAAAGAAGAAAGTGAAGTATAAAGGTGAAAGACTACATAGAAGCTACGCAACAGACAGATTGTTATAAGCCAATCAAAAGCAGCCCTTAGACTGTATATATACATATCATATTCATGTTATATTTAATTATTTCTTAACATACAATATATGTCTAAAAACTATGCACAGAAAGTTGCAAACTATAATCTGAACATATAGGTTAAGCTGGACTACAACATGTCCACCACTTCTATATGAGTATGTCAACTAATGTAGCTACATCTCTTCCCCATACTGCTTGTGTTTAACCTGATTTGGTTATAAAAGCTCAGACCTATCGACACCTACATATGCTATATAAATCATTCACTTTATATTTATTTTATTTGTATAATTAGTTTAGGATAAATGATTTATTTGTAGACAAATCAAAAACAAAAAATAATTAGTTTCTTAAGGGTCAAGTACATTTTTATAAAAATTCTTCTTTTCAACCCACAAAAGCAGTTTTCTAGACAGAGTTTGAGTATCATGCACTAGTGAGATAACACCTTTAGCTTTAGGATTTAAACGTTGATTAGGGTACAAATTTTTATATCCCTAAGTTGTAACAAATATATATATATACATATATTATGTTTATTTATTACAAACCAACATTATTCTTCATCAAATTCATTGATTTTCCTGCCTTTTTTATTTATTTTCCATGCTCAGGGATGTCGATGGAACCAAAAAAAAAAAAAATTTAAAAATTTTAAAAAAAAATTAAAAACAACGTGTCGTCTTGGTGTCATTCATCCCAGACGACATGTCGTTCGCTCCATCTTCAACCTTTAGCCGGGTTGATCCGAACCCGCCTGAACCGGTCCCGATCTAATTTTTGACCTGGTTATTTCTCCCACCTACGGCCACCGTTTAAAGCCAAACCAGTCCCGTTTTTTTTTCTCTCTTCATTTCCTACTGATACCCAATATCAATATATCCTAAAACCTAGGTTATAATCACTTCCATACAAAAATCTAAATTTCCAATAAACTTCAAAAATTCCACATTTTTAACCAGTTCTAAAAATAAATCAAAAGTTTCAATGTATCACATTGTACTAAATTTGTAAGTATTTAACGGTAAGGCAACAAATAAAGACAAAAAAAAAAAAAAAAAAAACCCACACGGGTCCACGGCAAGGCAAAAATTTACACAAAAACAAACCCACACCGGTCTACGGCAACAAATAAACAAAAATATTAAAACAATTACATCAGAGATAGCCGTTTAAGGGTGCTGAGATGAGATGAAGTTTTGTTTTTTTGTTTTTTCTTTGTATTTTTTAAGGGTGCTGAGATGAAGCTTCCTTTGTTTTTAAAACGGCAAGTTTTGTTTTTTTGTATTTTTGTGTATTCTTGTAAAAACAATTACTTGATGTACTTTGTTTTCTTTTTCCAAAAAGTAGATTTTTGTTCTTTGTTTGTTTAAAACATAAAATGATATCCAAGTTATTTTTTATTATTTCAAGGTTAAAATAGATATTGAAGGGTAAAAAAAAAATAATAACAAATGAAAGGACAAATATCATTTAGCTCATCTCGAAAGGAATATTGGATCAAATTCTCCAAATTTTTAATTTATATCCACTCCGAAACTGGGCCCATCAGACATTTGTTAGGCCAGTTCGAAGCCGAACACAATTGGCTAGTTAAATATAATTTTATAATTATTTTATATTTTTGTCCAATTTAGTATAAATATTTATTATATATATATATATATATATATTTATTTAATCATTTAAAACAATTTGTCCTTCTTTGATGTCTCTAACCCATTGCTTACTAAATGCGAATGTAAACATCATGTCAACAGAACTAATCCCATTTAATTATATGTTAAGTTGAATTTATTTATTGCTATAAAATAATTAATTAAGAGTAATTTCCAATTCATCAAATTTATCAACCAAAATTTTGATATTCAATGATTTTGGATTGTTCATTGGATTTATCTTTCACGATTTTAGGACATCATTAATTTAGCAATTATTATTAAACAAACACATAATTTGATATAAAAAAGTTGTTAGTAAAATTTAGTATCTATAATAGTGTCCAATTATTAAGCTTTTTAAAAAAAATGTTATTTATTATTATAAAGAATTTTTAAGAAGAAAACATTTTAATTGAATTTAGGATTATTAAAAAAGTAAAAATCAAAATTTGGACTCTAAATTTGAACCTAGACTTTAAACTCGAAATCTGAGTTTGAGGCTTAGCTCAACGCCTATAGGGCGGAGTACCAAATTATAAATTTGAAGCATCGCCTAGTCCAGCCAAATTCAAATTCTCTTTCTATCCCCAAAAAATCTCAATCTGAACCTGTCCATACTCAAATTTACATTCCTTGCTTTGAATTCTCTTCCTTAAATTGTATAGTGTAGGGTTTTGCATTTTAGTATTTAAGCATTTTTTTTTTTTTTTGACACTAAGCCCCCTAAACTTTATATTAAAATTTTAACAAATATGTCATAAAAATAACACATGACACAAAAAATGAAGGACCAAAATGCAAGTTAAAATAGTTTAGGGACCAAGCCTACCTTTGTCTTTAAGCTTTCATAACTTTACGTGCATTTCTCATGCATAAACAATCATGAAAGTAACCACAAAATTCAAAAGTCTCAATGGTATATAAAACTTATCAAAGAACATACCTTAACATTTGTGAAAGCAAGTTTTTCTCATTTTATTCTTTCTTTACCTTTTTTTCCCGTTCTTTTCTTACTTCTCTTGTTTTCCTCTTTGATAAGAACAAAGACCTTTTACATTTTAAGAAAAGTAGAGGATCACAATTTGAATTAATTTAATTGTATTATGTCATCAAGTTGAATCCAATGGTTAAAATTATATCATACCATCATTTTTAGTTTTGAAACAATTTTATTGGATTATTAATTAGTTTTTATTTCCTTATATTAATTAACACATCTTGAATTTGTTACTTATAAAATAAACATAGCTTGAAATATCCAAAACAAATAAAGAGTTTCCCTTCTATCAAAATAATAATAATAAAATACAAGGGTCTTCATAAAACAGCTAAGCAGCTTAAAATATTTATAACAAAATGGTGAAGATATACTAAATTGATGGAATTTAAAAATCATAAATGGTCTTTATTTCGGTTCTTGTTACCAAACCTCAGCGGAGATAGAACTTGTGTTATGACATGAAAAAATAGAGAAATCCCAATCATATGAAGTGCAAAAGAAAGACATCTGCTTTATACTCCACCAGGTTGTCAAACTTAACGAGTTATAAAACCTATTTTTGTTATTTATCATCACTAATGATCATTATCATTGCTAATATATAATTATTGATTTCTTATGTTTATTTATTTATTTATTTTTAATAACATGGAAAGTAAACTCTCCACATGGCATGGACTCCCATAGGATCTATCAACTATGTAAGAAATGAGAAAAATTTGTGTATAATGATGGTAACACCTCAGAACTCTTATCTGTTACCACCAGCCAATATCATGCTGCCATGTCATTAAAATTGGTTAGGTAGTAATTTTCCCACAAGAAATTACTTTAGTTTCCTTCTTCCTGGGTCTGCCGTTGTTGTTGACAAAGCTTAAAAACTTTTAGAGATTAAAATATTACTTTTTTATTAAATCTGCCATTGAGAGGTTTTCCATAGCCGTTCTTCCTAGTTCCTTCCTCCTTTGGAAATCAAATTAAAAATATTAATTTTTATCAGATGTGCCATGAATAAAAGGTTTTTCATAGCCCTTCTTCTTTGATCCTGAAAATCAAATAAAAAATATTATTATTATTATTTTTTTATCAGATCTACCATCAATGAGTGATTTTCCATAGCCCTTCTTTCTTCCTCCTCTGAAAATCGAACCTCCACTATTTTTCTCTCTGCTTTCAGAGGACGCCTAAAACAGTTTTATTGGAGAAGCGGTTGTTGACGTTGTGAAAAAGATTTTTTGATGGTGTATGGGATTTGAATACTGTAGAAATGCGACTTTCTCCTCCTTTTCCCTGGGTTCCTTACAAGAGGGTGAGCTAAGTCAAAAAGAAGTGATCTTACCCAAAAAAAAGAGTCAAAAAGAAGTGCTGGGTTGAAGTCCTCACACTGCCTCTTTAGTCACAAAACAACAAAGCAAATATTAGTCATTTAAACTGCTCAACACGCTATTGTTCTCAATATCATAAGTTAAACAAAGACAACAAGGAACATAAAGAGAAATAAGATGGAAAGCAGCATCATGGTAAGTTTAGGATAACATTTTACTTTCTAATAAAAGAATAAGTCAGACTCTCTCTCTCAAAATATGGGGGAAAATGAAATTGTTGATGATTTTAATAAATATAATATGTAATAACCATACATAAATATAGCAGATAAATTGATTATTCCTATAAATCTCACATATTAATGGCATGTAGTAGTAAAGTTTAGAGTATACCCGCAACAAAGTGTGTTGAAACCTAAAAAAGAATAAACAATTAGTGTGCAAGAGGTCGTCATGAAAATACCTCTCTTACCCCTCCTTTTTCATTTAGGTTAAACAATAAAAATTGCTATGACGGCTCCAAAAACAATAATCCCATCTTTTTTTTTTTTTTTTAACACACACAAAATCAAAATAATAATAGTAATAATAATAATAAATAATATATTTATCAAATAAAGGTGGGATTATAAATATATTAGGATTTATAATTAAGCGATGAAAAAGATATAAATTTTTTTATATTTAATCGGCCAACCAAAAAACAAAGAGAGAGTGATTCCAATGAATTTCATTGTAACATTAGTTAAATAAAATGTCAAATTTCATTATTTGGACATTAAAGCTGTTAACATGATTATACCTAATTTACATAATTATTTTAACAGTTGTAGCACTAGAGGTGACAACTATCATACAAAGATAGATTTTGTTACTACAAACAAGATTTTCAAGAAGGGATCTACTAGCTTTCCTTTCGTGGATTCTAATGTCTTAGTTCCTGAAATTTGTGAAGAAGACTCTTAGCTCCTGAAATGTAGGGAAAAAGATTAAGGCCAATGCCCGAAATTCAAGTTGGAAAGGTAAATCGTTGTGTCTATTCATTATAGACACCATCTAAAATTCACCTTTCTTAATCAACATATGTGGTGTTTTTTCTTCGGAGGTTAAAAGAACGTTCTTGCCTAAAATGGAAAACCTTTGCAAGAGGTGCTTTAATGCCTGCAAGATATACCATTTACTCCAGCATTCATGCAAAAAACTAAAGAGAAAAAGAAATGAAGACAAGAAAGGGCTTTTTATCTACATATCACTTAGAGAAGAGTTAAAATCCACCTTAGTATTAAGAAAAGTGCTTTTAGTAAAGGACAAAAGATAATAAAGACTATTTAATAGGCCTTCGAGGAAAGAGGTGGCCTCGAGTAAAAGGAACTTGGGTTTATTTTAGTTAACTTGGATCAAATGGGCCGTTAGGCCTTAATTGAATAAACTTTAGACTAGTGTTTTTAAGAAAAGTCATGGACCTTCTTTTTTTTTTTTTTTTTTTTTAATATATATTTTGTCGGTACACAACCACAATATCTACTTATACTTCAATTCTTCTAACTTTGTCAAACACAATTTTATCCCTATATAAAATTACTTAAAAGGACTAATGCTTACAACAATTACTTAATACACACCAAAACTAATGTTTCTCTTCCGTGAAAAAAAATAAAGTCTTTAATTAAACCTTCATTTTTGCACTTTTTAATCTTTTTCATTGTTATTATGTGCATTTTCTTCCGCTTTTTCATGAATACAAGTAAAGGAATGGATCAAATATGTGAAAAAATAAATAAAAAATGTAAAGAAACCCATGAGGAAAAGCTTTATTATGATTTTTTACTTTAGGTTTCTTGGTTAGTATTTTTAGAATACAAAGAAATCCCAGAGGAAAAAGTAAGCTTTTGCTAAAAAAATTTATATTAGTTTTTTTTTTTTTTTGGGTCTTGTCAAGTGAAAATAAAGAATAGTAATATCTATCGATTTATTTGGTTTCTCCTTTTTTATTTTTTTTAGATCATACAAAGTTTAAATTCTAGTAAACACTTGGTTTAATAGTTACTAAGCAAAAAAACTTTTAATTTTCATATTTTGTTAACTAAACTATTAGATTATGTTTAGAGAGCATTAATTGAACAATGCTTAAGTAAGCATTAACTGAACAATGCGTAAGTGTTCGAAGACTATCAGCCAAGCATTGTCTATATATGCTAATTTGAGGTTTTATTTTGTTCTTAATAGGATGAAAAATCTACACATATTAGCAATGTTGGATCATTATGTGTACAAACACGTTTACGATAGAAACAGTAAATGTGTTATCCTTTTGCCCAATTTGGTTCTATGGGTAAAGGTCAAGAACTCCCCAAATAGGTTATCCTTTGTCTGGAAATAAACCATTTTAGACTTTTACCATGATACTATGCTAGCCAAATTTATTTTCCTCTACTAGCCACATCATGTGTCTTGGAATTGCATATTCGTATTTTACTTAGTAAAATAACATTGGACTTTATTAACATGTCTCACCAATATTGACCACTAACAATGAATTTAGATGTTAGATATTTTATGTGTACTAGTCATAATTATGTAATTCATTTACAAAATTTGTTTATACCAGTAATGAGACTAGCTTATTTATTAAACTTTTCAATAGAGCCATTAGTCATACACTCTCTATAATACTTCAGTTGACCCATTAGACTGAAGAACCTATTCTATCTAGAAAGTTAATTGACTTATTATCTGTTTTATATTATTATTTATTATATAAATATATTATTATTATTACTATTATTACTATTACTATTATTATTCATTAATTGTTTTGTATATATATATATATATGAGTCACGATTTAACTAATACGATACACATATTGAGTGATTAGGATTTTGAGGTATTTACGATACTTATTTGGTGAAAACATTAGACATTACTTTGTTACTCTTTGTATTATATTTTACAGATAAATTTGATAAATTAATAACTGCGTTTAAATGTTAGTAATTTAATTAAATTACAATTTTCTATAAATGTGTATAGATTCAAGATTTATAGTGCTATAATGATATATGTTTAATTGTTCATGTTTGATACTACTAACATTAGATGGAGAAAAATGTTTCATCAAAAAACGGAATTAGAGAGAAGAAACACTTGGGTTTCAAAAGAAGATGAAGTTTTTTGGTTTTAAAAAAAATTAAATTACATCTTAGAGGTGGTATTAAGTAATTGGCTAGGGCAAATGACATGGTAATGATGATGTAACCAATTTTAATGACATGGCAGCACCACAATAGCTGGTGGTAACAAATAGAAGTTTTATACATTAACATTGTTATACACAAGTTTTTAATAGTGATAAATAATATTTTTATGATTAAAAAAAAAATAAAAAAAATTCCATTTAATTACAGAATTGGGAAGTGAGGATTAAGATTAACAACCCCAATCGCAAATTTTTAACTGTTTGTTAAAAACACACTAACTGCCAATTTAACTACAGGTTCCATCTTATAAAAGACAAAATTAGTAAAAAATCTAATTTACATGAAAAAAAAGTAACAACTTTTCAATATTTGTATATTTATTTGGAAATGAAAAAATGTGAGCTAAGAGAACCAAATTCCCACTTATGTGGAAAGTTATTTTCATATATAAAAATATTATTTTGAGATTTTTTAAAAACTGGTTTCAAAATTTTTTAAAAATATAAATTTACTTTTAATTTTTCATATAAAATTAAGTTATTACTTGTAAATCATAATTTTTTATTATTTATATAAAAATTAATTTAAAATAAATTTAATCCCAAAAATCAATTTTTCTAAAAAGTTTGACATGTCTCAAACAAACAGACCCAAATGGCTCAATTACTATAGAATGTTACTAATCACAGTGATTCAGTGTACTTTCATCTAATTTCTACTCAAAAAAATAAAAAAAGTGTACTTTTGCATAATGATTGAGATTGTGTCATATGCTTGAGATGATATCATGTGCGGTGAGGAAAAAGTTGGCGACTTTAGCGAAATGTCGACGATATTGTCGGGTGTCGACAACCATCGATATCGATAGTGGAGGGAAGAATATCGGCTTTAAGTGCCTTCAAGATGCATTTGGAAGCCATAATTGCTGAGACAGACCTAAAAAAATAATAAAAATAAAGAAAAAAACCCACAAAAAGACTCAAATCAACTACAGTTTGTGAACCAGAGAAGGAGATATAGATTTATGGCGATCCCATGTCCAATTATTCGGCTTGCTACACAAAACAGAGACCGATCTATCCAAATTCCAACTGAAATAGAGGAGGATAAGAAAGAAAATTACCTCAAGACTATGTAGACCGACCCTTTTGCTTTGAGGATTCAAAGGACAAAGAAAATCAAGATTTTTCAGACTTTGAGCAATGAATTATCAGAGACAGAAAAGAGGGCCTCAGCTAAGATTAAGAAACAATATAGTTTTAGGGCCAAAAGACTTAGCTTCTAGAATTTTCTGTCTTTAACGTCCATACCCTTTTCCCTTTTTTTTTTTTTTTTTTTAAAAAATAAATCTTTTTTAACAATTACTATTATTATTTTTTGAGAAATGCTAGTAGCATTTTTCCCATCCACTCGCCCAAACACTTACCCACTTTTTCATTCAACACATTTTTTTTAATTTTTTCCAAAATCAAGATGCAATTTACATAAAAGATTGTCTATTAATTTTACAGCTTATTATTTCCATTATTATATATTTTTACATTAATAAGAATTATTTTATTATCATTATATTTTAATTATTATATTAATTATTTTATTTTTCAAAATTTATATTTTAAATTAAATATACAATTTTTGTAATTTTATTAATATTTTTATTGATATCAATATTTTTATCTCTATCGATATTTCCATACAAGCCATATTTTTGTCAGTGATCATATGTGAACCGATATTTTTGTCAGTGATCATATGTGAACCGATGAAGCTATCCCACAAAACAGAAGAGTTTCTCTACACGTCCCAACACAAGCTCAACCTTGCAAACTTCACAAATCATACTGGGCTACTCAAAAAGTTCTTTTCCTCTTGAATAATGATAGACTCTTTCACATAAAAATCGCAATTTGCCTTGAATTTCCCATCCTTGTTAAAAATCGCTAATGAAACGAGGAATTGAGACAGGAAGAAGACAAAAACTTTATATCTAAGTCAGGATCGGACGGAATCAAGATTATATTCCTTCTCCGCCCTGTACCTGCATCGTTTATATATATATATATATATATCTTATTAATAAAATATAATTTATATTTTTTTATACTTAAATATAATTATATTAATAATTGAGAATAAATTTTATGTATAAATGATATATATTTTTAAAAATATTTATACTTTTTGTAGAAAAAATATTGTTTATTAATTTTTTTTAATAATGGGGAAATGGGGAATCCCACCCCACCCCATTTATGGGGAAATGGGGAATCCCGGCTTTCCCCTGGTTCAAAAAGACCGGGCTATAGAGCAGGTATGGGGGTATTTTTAGAGGGAGGCGGGGCACAGGAGAGGCCGCTTCAACCCCGATCCACCCTGCCATCCCTATTTTCACATGGATACCAAGATCAATTATCATAACAGCGTTCTAAAAAAATTTTAACACAAAAATTCATTAAATTGTAGCAGAGCCAAACCAACCAAGAAAAAGATAACAATGAAAGTTTTAAAAGAAAACAATACTTGCATGGATGCAATATACTGAGCCACGAGTTGCAAGACATAAGAGTAAATAGCAACAGCATGTTTAAATACATTATAAATTCACAAGCTTTAAGTTCTTCATGTCTCTTGGCAATTAAAAGCTTATTGCTAAATGAACAAACCAACAAGGAGACTTCGAAATTACAAGTCCATGCTCCTTTCCTTCTCCCAAGCATCCATCTGCAAAATCAAACAAAGAATTTGCTAGAATCACGAATATATCTGAAATGCTTAAATGAAGTAAGATATTTTACTACAATATTTTTCGCAAGAACAAACTCCATATGGCCCAAGCCAGTACAACAAAGGATGAGAAAAATTTTCAGCTGGCAAACTTAGTAATGAAGAATAAAATTGTCAATCTAAATTAAATTCAAAGGACAAGTTATAACCCAATAAATTGCAGGCAGCTAGATAAAATCTAAATCCAATTGCCACTTTAAAAAGACATTAATAGCGATTGCCATAGCATCTAGATATATTATAAACATTTTCCTTCAGGAAGCATAAATATTAAATTAACTTTTTATGGCTTGTTCGAGTTAAAGTTAAATGAATATATTAGCAAGAATTAGTGAAATTATTTGACTAGGGTAGTTCTCAAATACAGGGTGCTTATTCAAAGTTTGTTTTTTTGGCATATGGGAGCTTACTCAATTTTCATGTGGGAAAAACAAGCAAAACATTCCCGTGAATACTACAAACTCTGCAACCAACAAGAACATGAAGAAACAAAAGTAAATCATATAAAAGAAAACAAATTAAATAAGTATGGTAACCATCGTTAAGTCCAGATGTTTATTTGATGCAGCATTTCATTTACTTTTGCTGCCTAATAACCATGTTTAGCAGTTTTCACCACAGGACATCAAGTCTTTCCAATCTTTATATATTTATGCATGACAAAATAGAACCATAGTAGGAAGTATGTGCCACTTTCTCAAGTCACTTTAGTGACCCTATAATTTCATTGGAATTCTACAAGCCATTTTTAACTTGCTGTTACTTTTCAGTTTACAAAATTCAAACAAACTCACAAACCTAGACATTTTGATTTTGAAGTTGAATCATGTCGTCTTCTTTTATTCAAATTTAACCAATACAAGCCCCATCCTAACTCCTGGCTTTTAGATCATAGTTTGAAACTTATCAAGATATCCAAACCACTAGGTGATAATCATAAATTTAACTTAAAACATCCTTTAAGTTTAAAATATTTAGACATTCTTCACGTGCATGTACAGCATATGGTTGGATAAATCACTTAGGTTACAGATGCAGACATCATTTTACTCTTTCTCAAGCTTGTAATCTAAAATCTAGCTGCTGCATTATACCGTCTTAATTTCCTTACTCTTCATCAATTAGCCTTTCAATTAACACAGCAAAAAAATATATTCATACACAACAACCATAGTTTAAGAAGTACACAAATAAGTCTAAAGATTACAATCACAAAACCATAAATAAAAGACAACTGGTATCAAATAGAGAGCCTCAAACACCACATGCTTTAGATGTTAATGGTCAATGGTAAAGAGCAAACACAATTTTATCTAAACCTTACATAGATCTAACAATTGCACTAATGTGGAGCAATATTACAAATAGAATATATGAATGTTAATATGTATATGAGTAATTGCACAGCCTAGATTTATGTCAAAAGTTGATTTGATGAAAGAACCATATGATAGAGTGTTAAATCACAGTTTGCCATGATTTGTTTATCATGCTTCACTTTTGGCAGAAAGCTTGATACCTAAACGTAGTCCTGGTGTATTCAAAGAAGTAAGCCCAATCAGATTGATACCTAGAGATGAAAAATGCCATAATCACTGCAGTAATTTTATGCAAAGAGCGCAAGTAACGTATAAGCATAAGTTAAAAATCTAATATTATAGTCTGCTTGTTTTAGACCTTTGCATAGTTCATGGTTTACAGATTAGCGCCATAATTTTGGGGGTAGTATCAATTAACCTTAGGATTTCAATTGCAACAATCAGCTCTATGAACTCTTTATTTGTGTCAATTAATCATTTTTGCAGATTAAAAAAGCTTAATCATTGTTGTAGATAATTAATTTGGATTAGTTAAAAAAGTACAAGAGAAAAATTACCCAAAATAAACAGAGCAAAAATAATGTTATATTTCTCCGATATTTCTTTAAAAGAGTTAAAACATTGTGACGTTTTCGTAATGATTAAATATCATATTATGATGGTTGCTCATGATATTATTTGCAACCGTTTGAGCATGATTTCCAAAGCAACTCTGCGTAATAGAAAACCATTTTCGTTTCCTTTCCAAAAACTTTAAATTATCTTGTCAAAGGCCTGGCAAAGAACCAATCCACTCATGCTGCTATGGGTGAAAGTTAAGTAATTTTCTCTTCATTTGTATAAGCAAAAGCATTATATAGTTTCCACCACACAGAGGCATCCCAATAAAACATGTCAACAAACAGTTAAAATGCATATGATTTTGGCCCCAAATAATAAAACCAGAAAAATAATAGGGTTCTAAAAGCAGATCAGTAATGATATCCCATCTGTAAGATCCATTAACTTAAAAACAATTTCAATGTAATAATCAATAAAATTTCCAGAAGAGCTAATAAAAACAGAAATAAAAGCAGACCCAGAAGACCGAATGGAACGAAATGTAAAAGAGGATTTAAGGGGCTGAATGATCATCGTCACCTGATCAGGTTTTTGTTGTCGTTGTCTCAATGAATCAGTGAGAAGCAGAGGAATGGGAAGAGTGGTGAGAAGAAGAAGAAGAGGAGGAGGATGGAGCAAGGAGTTTGTTGTAGACCTGCTCGCCAACCAGGTAGATGCCGAAGGCGGCGACTCCGAGGCCAAAACCGGGAAGGGCGTGGCGGAGCTGATTGCTAAGCCTCGGATGCTTCCTCCACTCATCCCTCCTCCTGAAGAACTCTCCGGTCGCTCCAAGCGGCTTCGCCATTCTCTCTTACTTTCTCTGCCTCTTCTTCTTCTTCGTGCTCCGTTTAGGTAAAATGGAACCTTTCCAAATTCCAGTATATGTTGGGCTTCGGTTGGTTGGGCCGGCTTGGCTTTGGGTTTACAAACTTTGCATATAAATAAATAAAGGGTAATTTGGTCATTCTACTGCCCTCTCCCTTCCGCTCATAATTATTTTTTATTTTTGGTAACTGGAATTGCCAGCTTGAAGGCAACCAGAGGAATCCAAGAAAATTCCAATCTCCAGGTTGGTGTCAATATAAAGTTCGGTTGTTTTTTTTTTTATTTATTTTTTTTTAATTTTTTTTTATTACTGGTTTCGGCCTGTAGAAATATTGTTCTTTATTTGTTTTGCTTAATTTCCGACTCCAAATATGAAACTATTTTGCGGTTACAGACTTGTGAGTCTTTGAGCATTTTGGCTTTTGTTTTGGTGGCTGTGAATTGTGGATTTACAACCTTCCTAACTCATTATTTATTTATCTATTCATTTATTTTAGAAGAACGAAAACTTGGGTATGCAGTTCTTTTTAATTTTTTATATACAAACCTGAATTTTGGGGCTGTTCTTGAATTTTTATTTATTTATTTATTTTCCTTCAATGTTACTTTTTATTGCTTATACAGGAATTTTTTGGTTTAGTCTCCAGTTTTCTAATCTTTGAAGGAAAACAATGGTTTATGAAGTTCTGAAGTTGACATAAATTACATGTGAAAAAATATTAGTTTTGTTTTTCTTGTTAAATGTGTTTTTCAAAGCCAATCGTTTTGTAATTTGTTTGAGTGAGTTAGGATTCTGCATTCTTCACTGGGTTTCAGTCTCCATAAGAGTAGATGAGGAATCACCATTTGGGTCTTCAGATTAATTGACTCTGTGCCATAGTTGGGAGAATTGGGTTACAGCATTGAAAATTAATTGGATTTCGTTTGAAACATTTCTATACCGAGGGTCGTTTTGGTTTAGATTCCGATTCTGCTTGCTTATATGCATATGGAAAGTGATAGTCGATGCCTTTCATGACCATCTTTGTGAACTCAGTAATAACTGTAAAAGCAAATTGCTTTTTATTTTCTTATTTATTATTCTTCTGGTTTGGAGTGACTGTTTTTGCAGGGATGTTATATAAAATTGGGGCGACCTTTGTCACACTATTAATTCAGTAAAATTATTGCCGCTGATAAGTAAGCAAGCATCTTCATCTCTACTTGATGAACTATGCATCTGTGTTGCACTTTTTGCTTTGACTAATTACTCAAAGTAGCTATTCCCAGGAAAATTTATTTTTGATTCAAAAGAAGAGTAGAGAGACTGCTAGCCTTATATACCATAATCCTATATATTTTATATTGAAATTTTGGTGTTTCATAGGGATTCTCATTGGCACTAAGCTGAATGGCATTGTATTTGCCTTGCTCACCTCATAGAGATTGGCCTATCTTTTCCCTAAATTCTAGCTTTCTCCCTAGGAATGCTTCCTTGTTTCTTGGTGATACTAACAAAAGTTATTACAGTAGGAACTGCATAGAACTTTCTATTTCAATTTCTTGTTCATCTATCAAAACTGTCCGTAGCCCTTCTCTAGACAAGCATATTGTGAAGCAAAATAAGATAAGATTTGTTCAAAAGCTGAAAACCCTGCTCCTCTCTAAACCAAAACACTATATTCCTATACATATCCTTTCCAAATGTCGATCTTACCTTTCCCTTTCAAAGCCTAAGTCTATCATCTCAATGATTCATCGTTACCCTTCAATATTCGAGCTTTTCTCAATTCCAAGAGCACCCACACCATTGAATGCTACAAAGTCATATTCCCAACTCTGTGTCCGTCTAACCCCAGCTGCAGCTGCTCTTGCTTCTGAGGAATTAAATTACAAATTGCTCATCTCTGATAGCCTGGCCACCAAACTCCAGAAACTGCTTATGCTCTCTTCTCACCGACGGCTACTTTTGTCGAAACTGGTACACCTTGCTCCTGATCTTGGTCTTCCACCCAATTTTCGTTCTCGCCTCTGCAATGATCACTCAGATAAATTTAAGACTGTTAACACCTCCTATGGCCGTGCACTTGAACTTGTCTCGTGGAAACCAGACTTGGCAATGCCTTTACTCTCCCCGGAAGTTCAATCAAGTGGGCTGATAGTAGACAGGCCTTTGAAGTTCAAGCAACTAAGACTACGAAAGGGATTGAATTTGAAGAGAGCTCATCGCGATTTCCTGATCAAGTTTAGAGAAATGCCTGATGTTTGCCCTTATAAAACTTCTGTTACGGAGTTTGCTAAAGAATCCATTGAGGCAGAGAAGAGAGCTTGTGCAGTGGTGAGAGAGGTACTTGGAATGACGGTTGAAAGGAGGACTTTGATAGACCACTTGACTCATTTTAGGAAGGAGTTTGGGCTGCCCAATAAGTTGAGGGCTATGATTGTAAGGCACCCAGAGTTATTCTACGTGAGCTTGAAAGGGCTGAGGGATTCTGTGTTCTTGGTTGAGGGGTTTGATGAGAAAGGTATGTTGTTGGAGAAGGATAGAAGTTTGGAGATGAGGGAAAAGTTGATGGAGTTGGTTAGGGAAGGGAAGAGAATGAGAAGAGAAAGGAAGAAAGCTTGGATTAACAATACAGATATTGGTGAGTGTAATGATGAAAAAGATGATGATTATGAGGCTGATGGCTATAACGATGATTATGATGACGGTTTGGAGAATTTATTTGAATCTGAATATTCAGACTTAGAGGATGATGACGACGAAGAGAGCAGTGTGCTCTTGTCTTACAGGGATAATGCAGAGTTTTGGGCTGCAGATGCAGCTTCTTTTTCCAATATTTTGGATGGAGGTCCAATGGAACCTTGGTAGTAGTGAAGGCCAACACTCGACAATTTCTGCATGTCATCCAACAATAACAGTAGTAGGGACAAATTGTTGTATTGGTATGGTTATGTATCCTTTTATCATGGTATACAAACGGCAGATGTACATTCTTGATCTTGGCTCATTCTCTGTGTCTTTTCAGTTCTAACGCCTCCTTTCATTATTCTTTGCAGCAAAGGTAATAATAGATATATAGTTTTGAGGTGGCAAAAACTGTTTTTTTACTTTGCTGAGACCTGTTTGTTCCGTATTTTGTTTATTCTATATTATGTCTTCTCTAATTAGTACTACCAAGAGAATAGCTAAAAAACCGTTTTCCTCCACTTTTAAGATTGGGTGTTAATGGTTTTTCTTCTTCCTTTTTTTTTTTTTTTTTTCCTCTCTACCAAAAGAATGGTTTTTAGTGTGTTTTAACTAAAAGATATCATAATAATGAAATCCAAGTGCTACTAGGCCTTTGAAATCTTGATTCTTTAAAGGAGAACATATTTTGTTTAATAATAAAAAATAGCCATTACAATAGTTTCTTTAAAAAAGAAAAAAAAGAAAAAAAAAAGAAAAAATAATCTATAATTTTTTTAAAATTTAAATATTTCAAATCAAATTGTTTTCAGATAATAAAAACACATAAATGGACAAAAGTAAGTAGATTACTATCAATCTAATCATAAAATATACAAAGTATGCAAAGGGTAATAAACAGTTTTATTTTATTTTATTTTTTTGCGAAGAAAGGTAATAAACTTATAACTGGAAATCTAATGCAAAATATAACAGACCACCAGTGGTACCAAAAAGTACAGATTTGATTAATTTATCAAAAAAAAAAAAAAAAGTACAGATTTGATTAAGGTGCCAAAAGGAATCTAAGTTCAAGCATTCTAACTAACGTAGCAATTTGCCAAAGGCATCAGCTAGCCGTTCCAAATGCACTACATCAATGCGGTCCCAACAAACTACAAGAATATCACATTACCCAAAAAAAAAAAAAAAAAAAAAAAAAAGAAGTAAATAATAATAAAAAAAAACTACAAGGATATCAATTCATGCTACTCAAAAACAATATATGTATATATTTAAAGATATATTTGAAATTTATACAAGTCTAGTAAATACTAAATGAGAATATTTCTTCTAAATCTCCTAAGGTTTGCATTAGTTTCAATTTAGTTCCTCAGGTTTTGAAAATTATAATTGGGATCTTTATAAGGATGTAAATGAAAATTTTGAGGATGTGAATAAAATAACACAGGAGGAAAATAAAAATTATTTGAAACCTAAGGGGAGATAAATAATATTTTTGAAATCATAGGGATTAAATTGTATTTAAATCAAACATTAAGTAAGGTAAATTAAATTAATCCATACTAAAATTCTTGGAGAAAAAAAGCAAACCCTATCAAGATTTATATAAACTTCAAATGTATTTTTAAATCTCAGCCGTTGAAGAGATATATCGACTGAGAAATGAAGTCTTAATCAAAAATTCATTAGGGTATCCTAATGAGAAATTGACTATAGATATATATTTGATATGGTAAAGACCTTGTAAATACATCTTCAAGGGTGAATATGGATTGCTCTAATAGTTTAGAGTCTGGCTATTTGTTACATTGGTCATGATCATCAGCTTATGTAACAAATTTTAATTGATGACATTTAATTCGATTATTTTTTATATTAATAAACCATAAAAGTGAACCATTTAATAGTAATTATTTAAAGTAATGTGGTATTAGACCTAAATTCTTTCCAACAAATTCATGGACTTATTTTATTATGGTTTAGACCCAAATAAGGAAGAGAACAAAGGAGAGCTCATATTATTTGATCAGGCCTAAGGGAAGTGTCCAGAATGAGGCCTGTTAATTCTTCCTTAATAGGAATATCAACGGGGCAGGACGGGGTGGGATCAATTTTTAAAATCCTGTTCCCGTTCCCGCAGAGAATTTTCTATCCCGTCCCTGCAGTTTTTTCCGTTTCTTTATAGGTAGGGCGGGGATGGGGATTCCCCAATCAGGGACGGGGCAGGGCGGTTGTCCCCACTTTTTTTTTTTTTATCAATTTTATAATATTTTTTTTGAAAAATTTATATAATTTTTTTTATGAATAAAATGTAAATAAAGTGACTAAAATGTAATAAAAATACAATAAAATATATCGATGTTGATGGTCAAAGTTGAGGGTTTAGTGTTGGAGCTTGTAAGAAAAGAAGAAAATGATGTTTTACATAAATGAAACTAGAAAAAAATTTTAAATATATATATATATATATATATATATCGGGCTGGGTTCGGGGTAGGATATTTATTCCCCGTCCCCGGTTCGGGTTTTAAACCTTTGCGCCGAGCCCGCCCCATAACCCAATTTTTCGGGGAAAAATCACCCCATTAGAGGTGGTATACCGTAGGGATCGGGTCATGCAGGGCAAATTGCCATTCTTATTCCTTAAGGTGAGAAATCAATGATGTTACTTGGTTTTTAAGCTAGTGTTACTGGGCAAAAATGCAGGTTTGGTATGCCTTGGGATGTCAGCCTACAGTACGTTAGCGATGTGTCAATATTTCATTGGCTTAGTATTATCCGACCTGAAATAGGATCTTGAATGACATCACAAAATACAACTATCAAGATACATGTCTTTTCCAAGTTGAGCCTTAGCCATTTTTGTCCTATATATATATGTGTATTAGGTAAAGCCTATGGGGTAAGGGGATACCCCTTTTTATTACCAACTAGACAAAACTTAATCTTCTTCCTCTTGAATTTCTAAAAGTACTTTTTAATCTTTGAGAGACTTCCACGACTAACTTGACTATCAAAGTGGTTACATTGGAGCCCACTAATGGTTTTATGTGATTTTAATTGCTTAGACGAAGGAAAAAGACATCTAGACATGGTCAACCTCAATGGAGCTTGGAGTTCACCAGACTGAACAAAATTTGTCATCAATAACATGGCATCGTCTGTGGGCTTTGTATAGCCATTATTTCTTATTCTTTATCATTTGATTTGTTGTTGGGATGAGTTTTATGTCACATTTTTAAGTTTTATATTGAGACCTCATGTTGTATGCTGAACTATGGAGTGTTCTATTGGGGGTAGATTTTATATTTCATATGCTACTTGATTTTGAACTTTTGCGAGGGTTTGTTTTTTGGAGATATTCTTTGTAATGGATTGTAAGATATGGTTACATTGAGGTTTTGTTGATTTCTTTGTAAGATCTTGAAATCTTGTGAGATCTCATTTTTCTTTGTGAAATCTCTTTTAGAGTTAGGATTTATGGTTTCATATTGTGATTTTGTGTAATTTTTTTGCTTGAATCATGGCTATTTTGAGGAATATTGGGAAACAGAACGTTCTGGAATGGCTACTTTCATAATCAAAGGTCGGAGAATGTTCTGTACATGGTGTCCTATGTGAACTTGGGACCTTGGTAAATTTTTGTGGTGGTTACAGATCTACAAGTCTCATACTTTTCCTATGCCACCTCCATAATCTCCATCTTTGCATCACCGTACTAGATCAAAGAAGCATCGTGGTGAGGAGGTGGAACCTTGTAGGATTAGCAATGTTTAGATCTTACAATTGGAGAATCACCTGGATTAATTCATTTCAAACATGAGTGCCTTTGTTTAATGACAAGATGGGAGACAGGGAACTACTGCATGCCTTCTCCATTGGAGGAACTTAACGTTTCACTCAACATTTCCCTGGGCATTCACATCTTGGTCAAATGGAACTATACGCATTCTCTTATGAATTGTCTTCCCCTCCCAATTCAAAATTCTTTCCTAAAATTCTGATTCCTTGCGGTTGGATCGGCTTAGAATCAAGCTACCTGTCACTTATCTTGGCTTGGCCTATCTCTAGGTATTCTCTAAAAAAGAATGTCAAAATATTCCTCATCACTGTCACTGTTTTTGTCATCTAGCTCAGTGGTATTTGGTTCAATGTTCACTAATATCTTTCATTCGATGTGGTGTGGTAAGTCAAAGTAGATGAATTGCTCGTGGCCTAAAAAAACCTTTTTCATCATTCGAAAGTGACATCTTGGCTTGGCTTCTTCCCTTTCGACCCCATCCTGGTGAGGTCCAACAGCTGACTATCCAGCAACAAAGCCATAAATAGTAGGTCATATCATTGGGGAATGCCTAACCCCACAGTAAACATATAATAAGCTTAAACAGGAAATTAGGAATTATGAGTTTTGTCCATGCGATCTAACGAATAAAGTGGAAAAATTTCCAGTCTAAATTAACAAAATGGAATGAAAATTATGTCGTAACCCAGTGACAAAGGAACGGATGTTTTCAGGGCTTTATTTCTTGCTGCTTACCTATTTGAGAGAGTTTACTTATGCTACGCCCTTGCCTAACTATTTGGGCTAGCTTACTTGGACTATTCTAATCAATGCTCAACTTTGCGAAAGGATTTCTCAAAAGGAAAAGGCCATAAGTGTAGAAATAGTAACCATTTTTTCGTTCTTCAAATGACATTAGTGGATACAAATTGATCGAGTGCTCTTATTTCATAACAATAGGTGGGAGATCGGAATGAGATCCTGTGTTTTCATGTCTCACCGTAAATCCTAGAGTTTGATATCCATCTTCAGCTTTACTACTTTTCCCAGACTAAGACAGGAGGATAACAATAAGCAGGTAAGCTGATGGATGTGGCAAACGGCACCCTCTTTTGCAGGAAAGAAAGCAACTGGGCAATCAAAGTCCTCTCCACCTAACAGATCTCAATCTAGTGATAGGGTAAAAGGACATGAGCTTCTTGACCTTCCTAACCTGAATGGATGATATAGATTTTATTGAGATGGTTGCCATCAAATACTTGAGTGAGCTGCAATGCAACCATCTTATCCATTGAAGTAGCTAGAAGCTACCTTAACTGTCGTCTTATACATTGCTTTACGAAAAGCCCCATCAAAAGTGCCAAACTTGACCTAACCATGTCAAACTCACTTCACTCACTGTAAAGAGAGATCTTCCTAATAGCTATTGTTCAAAGAAAGGGTTTTAGTAGGACATTCATAAAGAAAGGAACTCAAAAAGTACATAGACAAGCACTACGTGATAGGGGATTGGATTTATCCCATTAGGATTTTTGTCTTTGCATCTTTTCTTAAAAGAATTTTAGATACTAAGGCTTTGTTTTCCAGGCTAGCAACAACAAAACCATTCCTCCCCCATTTCTTATAGCTTTTGCCTTCATTTTAAACTTAATCAAGTAGTTTTAATAATTTGTTATAGTGAATGATCTATTAATTTTAATTAGATTTCTTATCTTGCCCTTGAAGCTGGTTAGTCTCTAGTAAGAGAAAAAGTTCTACATTAGATAGATAATAAATCGAAATTAGGAGAAAATGCCTTTCAAGATGGAACTGGTATCTAATGAATTCAACCCCATACAAGTAGACCTATTAGCCGGATTTCATAAAAAAATGAGTTTTAAGTAGCAAATAGTGGATACTCATTGATTTTGGAAAATTTCATTGGTTTTTAAGATTAATTGTGGGTGTGGATGGATTCTAGAATTTTAATTTTGACATGGGGCATCATGGTTCTTGTAGAAGGTAACTTCCCTAAGCCATCCTTGGGCAATATGGTGATATTTTTTAATGTTTTAAAGTGCATAAGTATAACGTCATTGCAAAAATTATTAAAATTTTGCTTCCACCTTATTGGTTGTTTCAATTGCTTAATACTTGTTATCATCATGAGGTCTTGTGTTTAAATCATCGCAACACATGGGTGGAAGTCGAGCTCCAATTGCTTTGTCAATATATGGAAAAAAAATTCCAAGCAGATTGGGGTACCACCAATCCAAATCTTAAAGGTGTTTGGACTAGCTTTCCATTCTCTAATAATATTTTGATTGTCCAACTCTCACTGAAATTCAAAATCCCATTTATGGACTGATTTGAAGGAATAGGAGGCCTCATTGAGCATCTTGAATCTTTCAGAACTTGGATGGATTTTGGGGGAGTTTCTGATATAGCAATCTATAAGATGTTTCTTATTACTTTATGGGGATCAACATAGACTTGGTTCAATAAATTGCATCTGGGGGATTCAGTGTTTTGAACAACTTAGAAATAGCTTCGTAGTAAAGTTTGGGGTTAAAAGTTCATAAGAAGCCATCAATGTACCTATTGTTATGAGATACTAAATAGTTATGATTAGAGGTTTATTGAGGTTACCATGCATGTGGAGAAATTTACTGGTGATGCAACAATTCATTCTTTCATTTCCCAACTTTGAATTGAAGAATTCATGAGGACACTTATGGATAATCAACTTCAGACTTTTTTGGAAATGCTTGCTAAAAGCACATAGATTCATTACCACAGAGTAACTTCTCAACTCTCACAAGCATCTCGAAAAAAAGGGGGCATCAACGTAGGAGCGATCAAAGATAAAGTCAACATTTGAATAGAAGTACAAAAGATGCTAACCAAAAAAGATATGAGCATTGGAGGGAAATAAGAAGCAAATTGAGTGATATACTCCCTCGAATACCTCTTGGATGAATGTGCAAGTTGAAGATGGGAATATTTTGAGGAAGTAAGCACCCATCAAAGCCCCTATAAGTAAGAGAATCATTGGAGATACTGTAGATATAACATGCTGTATGGCCAAAGTACAAAAATTGTTACAATATGAAGGATGAGATTGTGGTGTTGATTAGGTGGGGTCACCTTTGAGAATTTGGATCTAGATAACCTGCATTGGATTAACAGTGTAGAGATTTTGCCTAAAAGGAAGAATAATTAGCCCCCACTACAGAAAGTTAGAACTATCATTGGTGGATCTGATAGTGGATATTCAAATAGAGCTCATAAAGCTTATGCTCATGAAGCAAGATTCATGAAAAACTCCTACATGTTCGCATGGTCACATAAGTATATGGCTGGAGTGGATCCTTAATTAATGGTTCATAAGTTAAATGTAAACCCATCCTTCTAACCTGTACGACAAAACAAGGAGTGCTTGGTGGGGAAATATATGAAGCCCTAAAGTGATAGGTTGACAAACTCATAGTTGCACATCCAAGCTGGTTATTTAATGTGGTACTTATGAAAAAGGCAAACAAAGAGAGAAGATTATGCACGAATTTTACCGATCTTAATAAATCATGTTCTAAGGATAGCTTTCCTTTGCCAAAAGTTGATCAATTGGTGGATTCAACAGCATGCCACGAGACATTCAGTTTTGTCAATGCATATTCTAGGTATACTCAAATCAAGATGCATCTAGAGGATCAGAAAAAGAAAAAAAAAAAAAAGCCTTCATCACTAAACTTAGAATAAGATTCATCTAGAGGATAAAAAAAAATGGCTTTCATAACTGATTATAATCCTTTATTGTTATAAGATGATGCCATTCAAGTTCAAGAATGCAGGGGCAATCTATTAAAGGCTTGTCAACATGATGTTTGCTTAGCAAATCGAGAAGACCATGAAAGTTTATGTAGATAACATGCTTGAAAAGTGTAAAAGCAACAGAGCATTTGATGCACCTTGACGAGATGTTTAATATCATTAAAATGTATAAAATGAAACTTAATGCTACTAAATATGCTTTTGATGTGTCAGTTGAGAAATTTTTGGGCTTTATGGTGAGCCAGTGTCCAATTGAAACTAACCTAGACAAAATCTGAGTTATGTTGGAGATGTCTCCACCTCGAAATGCTAAAGAAGTTCAGAAGTTAATTGAAAAGTTGACACCATTTAATAGATTTGTTTATAGAGTAACTGATTAGTGCTTACCTTTCTTTAATGTAATTCAAGAAAGTAAAACTTTCTGGTGGATGGATGAATGCAAGTAAGCTTTTCAAGAATTAAAGAGATTCAGGGAGGTATTATTGCTATACTTGGCTATTTCTCCCATCACGGTCAGTGCCGCCTTGGTCTAAGGGGAAAGAGTGGTTCAATATCTGATTTACTATATTAGCTTAGCCATGATACTTATTGAGATGAGGTACTCAAAGATTAATAAGCTTGCATTGACATTGGTGGTATCATCTTGAAAATTAAAACCTTATTTTCAAGCTGATATGGTCTGTAACACCCCGTCCCGAAGTACATAGGAAATTTCTCAAATTTGACCGAGGTTGACCAGGTTTGACCATCATTGACCGAGAAGGGGTCAAATGTTGACTTTTTGCTTTCGGTGGAATTTCACATTGACTGAGGTCTCGTTAAAAAGTACACATTGGCACGAATTCATAGACTAGTAGCACGTTGAAAATGGAGTTACGGTTTGAAAGCTATGAGCAAAACAAGTTGAGGTCCAAATTGTCCAAAGGTATCGGGTTGACTTTTTATTTTTGAGGATATGAGCTTTGACTCATATACAAATGTGAAGTACTCGTCGGTACGAGTCCATAGGCTAGCGGCACACCTGATGTGGACATTTCGTTGAAAAGTTATGGACCTGTAAAATTTTTAAATACAGTATTATTTTAATATTATTTTTAAATATGTGAACAGTATGCCACGTGTAATTTAATAAAGGGTGCCATGTGTCACAACGGTGAGATGCTACATGTCAACCATGATTAAATACCATATTATTTTATTATTATTCTATACAATAATATTATTTAATTATTTTCTTTTATTTTCTTTTTCTTTTCTTTTTTCCTTCCCCCACGTGGGAAAAAAAAGGCCCACGGCCCCTCCTTCTTTCTTTCTTCTTCTTCTTCCTTCTTCTCCTTCTCTCTTCATTTTTCTTTCCTGTCAATATCTCTCTCTCTCCCTGCTGCATCTTTTTCGGCCACTGGATGGCCACACGCACTAGCCACCAGTGAAGCCCAGCCGTCAGCGAGCTCAGGTACCAAGTTTGGTGGCCAGCCGATCGGCGACGTGCCCAGATCGGCGGTTGAAGCCGGTGACGGCTCATTTTGTTTTTCCAGCGATTCTCACCGTTTTCGGCCAGTCCAGTCCGATCTTCCACCCTTTTCTCCCTATTTTGGGTCTTCTGAGTTCAAACATGGTCTCCAATTGTTTAAATTCAAAGTGGTTCGCGAGTTATGAGGAGGTGAAGTTTGAACGGTACTTCTCGGGCAAATTCCGACCACCACCGGCGGAATTGGGGTCAATGGAGGCTAGTAATGTGATTCTCGTCTCCTTAGCTTTCCATAGACACCTTATTTGTGAATTTTAGATACCGTTTGCATTAGCTCCCCCGGATACCAGGTATTATTTATTCGAATAAAATATTAATTTATTTGAATTAGGTAATATTGTTGTTCTAGGAGCACGTGTGAGTCATGGAATGGATCCTATGGAGGATCTTAGTTGGATTGCATGCTCGAGGTGAGTGACCTACCTTCAAAATTATTTTGGGATGTTAAAATATATATATATATATTTTGTGTTAATTGGTTATTTGAAGAATATGTTTTATGTGTTGAATATTTAGTAAATTTATATTTGGAATTTTGATGCCAAAATTGACTGGAATTGAATATTTGTGCATTATGAAATATTTTGGTTTTAAGGATTATATGCATTTGGGATTTTTTTAATTATTATTAAATTTCATTGTTGGAGTATTTCATAATTAAATATTTGAGAAATAGGTTTTATGTATTTGATATTAAGAGAATTTCTTTATAGAATTATATTGCCAATTTATGATAATTTTTTTTAATGCGTTTTGGTGCAAAAATATATTTTGGGACTTAAGATTCATGGTTTAAAGTTTGGTTTAAATTATTGTTAAATTTAATGTTGGTGTTATGATGGTGATTTATATGAATTTAATTGCATTCGGATTTAATATAGTTTTTAATATCATTTTTGGTACAGCTTGATTTTAAGGATTTGAAGAAAAATTTTTATTTTAAAAGTATTATGCTTCAAAAATATTTTTATGCATTTAAATATTATGGAATTGATTTATTTATGGTGAAATTGATGGATTTTAAAGTTATGGATTTATGATGAGGATTAAAGAAAAAATGTGGGATGGTGAATTTGAAAAATGGTATGATTCCCACGGTGAGTTTTGGAAAAATGGTTACTTTTAAAAATAATATGGTTATTTGTTTTAGATGCACTCATACAATACTAGTGTTCTGTACTGTGTATGTGAATGTGCACGCAAGTTATAATGTCTACCATGAGTTGCCATCGGACCGAGGGCAGGCAAGTTTGGTATTGGCCATAAACCGTCCCCCTCCATGGTCAGGTTGACGGTTTAAACAGCGGCATTGTCGGGATGCCGAAGTGACTGTATGCAAGTTTCTCTCTTTAACTTCCCGCCAGATGGTGCTCGGGATGCTGGGTATCATAGGGCAGCACTGATATATAGTGTGGTGCTTTAAGTTATTTTCTCGATACGAATTTCAAACCAAGATACTTTAAAATCATATTTAAAATTAAACATATTTAATTTTGTTTTAGTGCTTATTTCAAACTAATATTTTCTAAAATGTATTTATTCATGTTTTTATCAATTATTTTAAATTGGTGTTTTAGAATTTTATTTTACCATGTTGATATTATTTATTTAGATTTTGAAATTTTAACATGAATTTTATTGTATTCTTTTATCTATATTAAATTGAGGTTTAAAATATATTAAAAAGTTCCCTTGATTAATTCAATGATTTAAAAAATAAATTTTATAATTTATATTCTGAATTTATTTTTGTTTTATGCCAAATTTCTTTAATACAAGTTTATTTACGATTTTATTTATTTTATCTAGTAATGTTTATTATAAATTTAATTATTGGATTTTTAAAATGTTTTCAATATACATATTGAGTTCTAAATTAATATTTGTATTTATGTGCATTCTAAATTATTGCATTCCGTTTAATTTGATATTTCCTTGATTATTTTTTTTTATTTAAATTTTAATGTGATTTTGCTTATTTTATTTATGACATTTTGTTACAATTTAATAATTGTTATTAAAATTATTCTTGTTTCTTACATATTCTAGATCTTTAATTTAATGTATTTTATTTATAATTTATATAATTAATTATTCCTTGATTTTTGGGGTACAATTATTGGATTTTGTGAAAATATTTTTAAAAGGGAACATTTCTAACAGAGTGAATTATGAGAGTTTTGAGAGAAAACATTATTTTAAATATTTATTATAATTATTTATTTAATTGTTTGGTATTGATTAATTAAGTTTCTTTTATTGTTATATTATTAATATTATAATTGTGTAATAGATTGGATCACTCACTGAGATGATTAGCATCTCATGTTTTTAAATTCCATTTCCCTAGGCCCAAGTTAGGAGACGTTGATCGTTCGGGGCGAGCACGACATCTTAGTTCATTGCCGAAAGTCCAAGAAGCATTTCCTCCCTTTTTTCCCTCCATCTTGTATTGCTTCATCTGTCATTATATTAATTTCATAATTCTTTGTATGATGCTCTGTGTACAGATTGGATAGATATTTGTTTAATTGCTTATTGATTCCCTGTTATTATTTTGGAGTGCTGTAAATTTGTGGAAACAAATTGTAGTAAGGTGAGAGGAATAAGAGGATGTTTCTAGAAGTGTTTTTCATGCAGAAAAATTTTGTGGTAAGTCTAACCCTTAAGGGAGGTTCTATCGGATTTTTCATTGGAGGGTCCGGTAGGGTTTTCCTAGGATTAGGGCTTGTTTAGGGTTCCGGTGAGGAATTTTGGACGGGTCCTGACAGGTCCATGTGCCTACTAATTATCCATTGAGGCAAGTCTTGATCAAGTGGTCTGTAGAGTTGGGTCAATATAATGTGAATTACCAACCTAGAACATCTATTAAGGCTCAAGTGATTATTGCCTTCATCATAGAGTTTACGAACCTACCCAAGATCATATTTATAGATGATTAAGTCGTTAAAGTGTAGCTTGAAAGTTCTTTTCTCACATGAACTTTGCATGTAGATGGGGCCTTAATGAACATGGCAGTGGTGCTAGGCTCATACAGACTTCCCCAGCACCCAAACATATCAGGTTGGAGTATGCTTTTGCGAATAGGATTGAAAGTTATGGATAACGAAGTTGAATATGAAGCCATAATAGTTGGAGTGAAATTGACCAAAGCCGTTGAGCTATGAAAGTTACTAATACATAGTCACTAGCATTTGGTTGTTAAGTAAGTAAGTAAGTGGAAAATATCAAGCTAAAAGCAAGAAATTGGGTGCCTGCTTGAAGATAGTAAGGTTAGTAAAAAGCTTGGAGTGTATCAAATTACTCAGATACTAAGGTCGAAAAATGAGGAGGCTGATTCTTTGGCCAAACTTGCCTCCACTCCAAGTACTAAATTAAGGCACACTGTACCAATTAAATTCTTGAAAAATCTTAGTTTTTATGAAAAACCAAAAGAAGTAAATGTTACTTCAAATAGCCTCAATTGGATGGATCCACTTTTAGAGTACTTGACTGGAGAAAGCTTCCACTTGATAAATTTGAAGCTTATAAACTGAAGGGATATTGGCAGCTATGCACCATGAACTTTATCGAGTTGACACATTGCATCATAAACTTTTTTTCCTGACATTATGCACTCTAAACTTCCTTTTCTCTTGCACCGTTGGTTTTTCTGTCAAAAATGCTTAACGGAATGATCATGTATTGCACACGTGATCATCAAGTAAGGGTAGATCATGTCATTTTGTTATTCTCACATTAGAAATTAGGGCTTAAAAAAATGGAGTTTTACCCTAAGTTTGAAAGAGATATTGCATTTTGAAATGCCTCCATTTTCTCTACCCTAAAAAATAAAGTAAGAATTGTGAAGAGACAGCCATGAAGGGATACAATCGGAATGGTATATGTGCTTATAGGGCATTTCTTGAGCTTTGGTTCCCAATTCAAAAGCCTTTTTTGCACATGACACAGTGCGGTTCATTCATTCGAGACGTGAGAATCGTCGATCTCAATCATCAGCATCGACTAGATCACAGTTTTGGATGCTGGTGGCTACTCGCACCATCCGATACCTTTGATTTCGATCTGAGAAAGCTACTTTAAAAGCTGGTTGAATCCAGACCCCAATAGAAATTCCGACATGCTCGGCGGCAAAGGTCTCAAACCTGATCCAGTACCTCATCGTAATAGAGCTTTAACCCATGTCCTTCTGAACGGCCATCGCCGTTAGCTCCATCCGACGATGATCCGTGAAGCACGATCATCGGGTTGAAAGGAGAACAATTGCTGCCATTTCACATGAACAGAGCTTCCCTTTCCATTCCACAAACCTTCAGAACCAGAATTTTCTATTAAAAAAAAAAAAAAAGATTTATTGGATGGATTTTCAAGAATTCTTTTCTACGAAAAGAAAAATCGTCTTCATATGAATAAGCGAGAAAAAAAGAGATAAGGGTGGTGTTTCAAAGACAAGAAAATGAAGAAATTATGACTTTCTTGGAAAAAAAGTTGGACAAAACTGCAAGAAACTTTTCTTTTTCTTCTTTTTTTTTATATTTTTGATTTTCGATAAATTTTCTTTTTATTTTTTATTATTTTCTTAATTTATATGAGAGAGGTCAAATTTTCCATTGGGAAAGTGGTTTTGAAGGAACCTGAGAACATCAAAATGACTTGATCTACCCTCATTTGATGATCATGTATGCAGCACGTGATCATTCCATTAAGCATGTTTGACAGAAAAACCAATGGTGCAAGGGAAAAGAAATTTTAGGGTGCATAATGCCAAGAAAAAAATGTTTAGGTTGCAATGCGTCAACCCCGATAAAGTTCGGGGTGTATAGCTGCCAATATCCCTAAAATGAAATACTAAGCTATTTGTTATTAAGTAATTTATAGTATTATCTATAGGTGATGGTATTCATTGTTTTACCTTAGATGTTCAGGTAAGTAGCAAGCTAATTTTATGCTTAGAGAAATTCACAAAGGCATATGCAAGAATCATTTTGGAGGAAAATCTCTCACTCATAAATTGCTCCGTTAGGGATATCACTGGCCTGTTCGAAAATGAGGATGAAAAGAAGTTGTCTACGACATGTAAACATTGCAAACACTTCACTAATATCTCTTGACAATCATTTGAGCACTTAACCCTAATAACTAGCCCATCGCCTTTTGCTTAATATGTAGTAGATATCATTGGCCCATTTCGCATGGGGTAGGGTCAAGTTAAGTATGCCAATATACCTGTGGACTATTTCACAAAGTGGGTAGAGGCAAATTCCTTGGTGAAAATTACTAAAGGAAAGATGTCCAGCTTCATATATCTAGTTATTATTTGTAGGTCTGAACTTCCCCATACAACTGTGAATGATAATGGGCGCCAATTTGACAATGAGAATTACTGACATATGTGCTCGGAGCTTGGCATCAGTTGTGCCTTTTCCTCGTTTACTCATCCTTAAACTAATGTTCAAGTTGAGCCAATGAACAAGATCATCAAGATAAATTTAAAGACTAAGTTGGATGAGTTTAAAGATTTATGGGCCAGTGAGCTCCCTAAAGTATTGTGGGCCTATCACACTATAATTAAGAATTCTACGAGGGAAACTCCATTACCAATTGATTTTGGTACTAAAGTTGTCATCCTAGTAGAAACTGTGGTTCCAAGCTATCACGCTCAGATTTATAAGGAATGTGATAATGAAGAGTAATGGTTTTAAATGTGATAATGAAAAGTAATGGTTTTACTTAATCAAAGTGTTACTTTGATACATACTTTCATGAGGACTTCTAGTCATTATTTTGAGCTTGTCATGAAAAGCTACACATGTTATCCATATTTAGTGTCTCTCTCTTAGTTTTCTCTGGTGGTTTGAAGAATCTTTTTCATCTCCTTGGGCATTCCCAAGATAGTTGGGTATGAAGGCCATCGATCTAGAGGTTTTCATCCTCATTACTTTGCTAATTAATGAGGTAAAAAAAACACAAAAATAACCAATTTCTTTTCAACTACTTAACCTTTTTATTACCTTAGGAGCTTCCAAGGTGACTGCGTAGTTGGATTAATGAAGTACAATCTATCTTTAGCGTGGAAAATTTAATTTATTGAGCTAAGTTATTTACGAGCTGGTCGCACATTTAAGCCATTCATTATCATTCTTGTTCGTTGGGTAGTTGTTATCTAACCTAATTGGGCATTATGATTGCAAGTTCACTCATTGAAGTGCTCAAGACTATAAAAGCAAGTATGGGGACAGACAAACTGCTGAGTTAATATTCATGTGAACTGAATGTTTGTGATTCTCAAATGTTCATAATTGCTATGAGGAAATTCCAAGCAATAATATTAGTGAGGTAATCCATTTCCAACTTTTACTTTTTTACTTTTTTACTTTGATTTTTTATTAAAGTAAAAGAGTTGGGGTATAGTAGTAAGAAAATAGCATAGAACGCAACAATATTACTTAAGCAGATTTACAAAAGTTTGGTTGGAGTTTAGTTCAACAAATAGTTTCAAGTTTAGAGGAGTCTATCTTATATCCTAAAGCTATAACCATCCACCCATGGGATGGCAAAGCTAAGATATCAAGTCACTATATCAAAATACTAGTATGGCAGAAAAGCAATGGCCTTAACATCCAAAAGTATAAAGTATTTTAGCTAAGATAGAAAAAGTAAAGTAAAAGCAAGAAATGTCCATGGTAGTAACAACATCATTGAAAAGTTGAGCACTAGGATCGGCTGTGGCATTTCCATCATCAAGTTTAGCTTGGATATTTCCTTCATCAAATTTATCACTGAAGTTGGGAGCAACCAAAAAATTACAATCAAAATCTTGAACTTGTTCTTTGATCATTCCTTTTCATTTCTTGAAATCTTCAAGAAAGCAGTTCGTGAAGTTCTCAGCATACTTTGTGGAGGCTTTGAATTTCTCCATTTTCTCATCAGCTTTTTTGTTATTGAAATCCTCCAATTTCGAGTATTTCTCTTTAGGAGCTTGAAGCTTATTTTTCAACTCAGAAATCTTAATGCTCAACTTTATCTCGTTAGAATTGAAAAAAACCCTCAACCTCGCAAAGAGAGTCCAAGTATCTTCAACTTTCTTGTCAAATTGATGAGATTTGTCCTCAACTTTCTCTTCTTTAACCTTAGCCATCAAAACTTAAGCCTGCAAAATCTCGATCAAATCTCTCACCAAAAGTTATTTGATTACAAACAAAAAGATAAGGAATGTCAAAGTTGACCTTTGAAAAGTCACAAAAAGTTCTATCTGCAAAAAGTTTAGGTTCAATTTGAAAACATAGCAAGGGTAGCATTCAAAAGTTGGAAACATATTGTTTAGTTTCTTAAGCTACGGAATCTAAATAGGTCAAATCCAAACTTTTGAAAATCTATCATAGTATGGAAAAACTCAGCATTATTTATCTTTAACTTTACTTATTCAGCCTCAATAGAGATCCTTTATTTACAACATGATTCCAAAACCTCATTGGTCTTCTCATTTGATTTGAAGACACATTTCTCAAAATATCCTATGTCTTTCCCTACTTTAACCACTTAGTCGACGTAATCTCTTACTTGATTCTTCTTTAATAGCTCATAATTGTTCAAGCTATGAGTTAGTTGTTAAATACATGGAAGAAATCAATCAATAATTATCAAGGAGAGCATCGACGATTCCAATAATTATAGCTAATTTTATATTAGTCATCTGTTCAACAAAGTGTACAAATGCCAGAAATAGTATGAAAACTTCTTACTTAAAGACAACTTAAATATGCAGAAAAATGTTTGTTAGCTAGTCTTATGTGGCAAAAAATGCAGGGTTGGCATGCTTGGGATGTGAACCCGCATCACAATAGCACCATTTTAGTATTTCATTGGCTCAGTATTATCCGACTTGAAATGGGACCTTGAATGACATCACAAAATGTAGCTATTAAGACATGTGTCTTTTCTAGGTTAAACCTAGCCATTTCTCTTCTATCATGTAAAGCCCATAGGATAAGGAGACACCTCCTTTTATTATCTATAGGACAAAACTTCATCTTCCTTCTTTTAAATTTCTGAAAGTACTCTTTGAACTTTGCGAGAGCAGATTTAGATATGACTGTCAATTTATGCCATCTATTGATGACAAATTTTAGTAAGTTTGGCAAACTACGAGATCCAGTAAGGTTGAGCATGCCTAGATCTATTTTCCTTCATCCGAGCAATTGAAATCACAAAAAACTATTAGTCGACACTGGCGCAACCACTCTGAATTATAAAGTCCATAAAAGCTATTTATGATTAGTTAATTAAATATTTTTTTTATTATTAATTTTTTTGAAACAATAGACTTTTTGAGAAATATTTTATAAAAGTAATTAGATAATCACATTTTTAATGTAATTAAATATTTACCTTTTTCAAAAGTTGTTAAAATAACTATATATTCCAATTATAGGTTTTTTTTTTCTAAGTAAAACCTACAAATTAGTTAATTGCTAATTTTGAGTAAATTATAAATTTATTCTAATTTTGTTTTGATATTTTAAAGATGTGGATTTATTATTTTGACACATATAATTATAGAGTTAGAGAGGTGTATTCAATCAAAATTTTAATGGACTTTTATAAAATTGAATAGGATTGTAAATAGGCTTGAGTAGCTCATGATCAGCTCGAACTCGACTCGATTCTAGCTCTTTCAATTGGACTTGTAAAGCAAACAAGCCGAGATTGAATAAGAACCGAAGCTAGCTAACAAATCTTGAACAATAAATTTATTTTGTGTGTAGCTTGTAAGTGGATCGAATTTGTTATGTATATATATCTATATAAAAATTGCACTATGAAATTAAATATATTGAATATTATAATGCATTAACAATATTTTTTATATTTTAAATTTATAAAATTTTTAAAAATAAATTAATTTTATAGTAAACTTAATAGAATAAATGAAATGTATTAATAGCTAATGTTAAAATTGTTATTTTGTGAAAACAAATATTCAAATTTTTAAGTTTTCATGTTGTAACGAGCTGAGCCGAATTTGAGAAGGTTGTTTAAAAATTTTATGAGTTTGAGTTGAGGTTGAGCACACATAAAATTATAAAAGCTGAGCTTGAAAATGTTAATGCTCAAGCTTTTGAATAGTTATGTGACATTCAATTTAGACTTCTAAAGGTTTATAAAAATAATAGAATATTCAATTTAAATTTTAAAATACTTTAAGAACATATTCAATTACTCTATCTATTGTTAGATTTTTTTGCCGTATCAAAAAATAGACGGTCATTAAAAAATTCTTCTATGGATATGTTTAAACACTCTATCAAGTTTATACAGCAAAAAAAAAAAAAAAAAAAAAAAAAAAACTGTGAAAATGACCCTCTACTTCTAAAATGTTTGTTAAACATTCAAAAATTTACTTAAAAACAAAATTTTCCTTAAAAGATCAAATCTTTCAGAATTTTTTTTTAATTAATTATTAGCCATAAATAACTTTTATGCATATTATTATTAGAAAACAATTTTAAAGTTAATCGTACATTTATGCCATCTATATTTAGATGATATTAATTTTTATACTATATGGACAACAATCCACATTCATTAATGGAGATGTTTTAAAAAGTTAATAAAGGTCATGAGGTACAAAAATTTTGAAGAGTCATGAGAAATTAAATTTCAGTTAATACTTTTTTGTACAAAAATTCTTCTCTTATCCAACCACAAACTTATGAAAATTTTTTGAAGACTTCACAGCAGTCTATCATTTTTTGAACCTCTCCCTTAACTAGACAAGGATCCTTTCCATTTCAAAGGAAATGAAGGATCTCAATTTAACTTAGACAATTGTATCATATTAGCTTTTCTTGTATTATTTGGAATTAAAAATTAATTAATAAAATAAACCTTTCCAAAATTGAGTTCTAATTGATTACTTTTAAGGAAAAAGAAAAATCATAATATTATATAATATATTTCCATGATAATTACCATTTAGTAATACTTATAATTAAATAATAAAATAAATTAAGAGCAAAAAATATAACAACAAAAGTCTCAATTCCAAAATGGTCGGTATAATCTACTCACATATGAGATTTCAATATTTATTATATTTAGCTTTAATATTATTTTTTCTTGATAGAGTTTAATTTACATGATTGTGAAGTATGGATGAATTCTAAAAATTTTGATGCTACAAGTTTTCCTACATTTACCCAAATATTACATAGTGAATATGGACATGGGACAATGTAATGACTTGTTTTGGAAAAAGATATCTATAATTTGAAAATTTAGACTGTTGACCAGGTGACTAGGTGACCATGTTGATCAAATTTGGCCAAATTAGACTTTTAAGTGGAATTAAGTTTGACTTGTCTTTGGAGATGAGTTTTTGGTTTTAATTTTACATCATTGTGTAAATCTCTTGCGTAAAGCTCATTAATATGAGTTCTAAACGAGTGGAATGCTTAATTTTGAATTACGATTAAAAAGTTATAGTTCTGAAAAGTTTTCAAATATAAATATTTATTTGTGTCAGAACTAGTTCTAGGTTTAATTTTTTTAGGGGATCATAGGCCTATATATATTCATGGGGATGCATGCTATCATTAAACAAATAAAAAGATATTCATTTTTGTCCCAAAATCTTTCAAAATAGTGAGACCCATTGGGTCAACCCAATCTGCATTGCGACTTACCACCAGTAGATTGGTTTTACCTGAATCACCCATTTTCCAGCCAAAACCATCCATATGCATCGAACAAGGCTCTTGCCCATTGAATTTCTAGCATAGTCCAAGAATCCCATTGTCAACCACCACACGACATGCCGGGATTAACCATCCAATGCCGGCGAAGGCTGCCGGCAGGTTTTGTTGGAGTTTTGTCATTTCAGGCGGGCCTATATGCTCTCCCACTATTTTGAACCCTCTGAGCTTGAATTGGGCTTTTGTTTATTGAAATTCCTCCTAATTTGAGAGATCCATTAACAACAAATTTGGCCGAAATTTAAAGGTGGTTTTTTAGCCATCGGTAAGGTTTTTTGGTCAAAGTGAGTACATCATTGTCTTCATCCTCTCATGGGCTTTCCATCGATATAAAATTTGTAAATTTTGGAGATCATTTGATAATTTTTTCATTTTTAGGTCAATTAGTTTAATGCTAGATAAATTTATATTATAATTGGATATAACTAAAAAAATTGGATAAAATTGAAATTAAATGAGTATAATTAGGCGTTAATGGAATCCAATGAAAGGTTTGTATAAGTAAATTGACCTCCAGGTGAAAAATCTTAATTTTAGATATGGGATATTTAGGCTTCACAGTATAATTGGATTGTTTAATATCCAATTTTAAAAATTTTAAAGTTATTTTGAGATAATGATATATCCTAATGTCTTTGATTTAATTTTTGGAATATAAAAAATATTTTATTATTATTTTAGACACCGTGGCTGATATTAAAAGTGATTTAATGAGGGAGCTATTTTGAAATGTGATTTGTAAGTGAACTTTATTTTCTAAAATGATTTTAAAAATTATGTGTTTTATATGATTTATAAAGTATCTTATTATTATTTCTAGAATTATGTAAGTCATATGATTTATTTCATGCTATGAAAGAATTATTTGATTAATCATATTATGTTATGTTAAAATGAATAGTTTAGCATACATAAATTTTGGTATATGATTATACTAGTATATACATACATATATATATATATATATATATATATGTTTACGTTGATATTTGTGAGAATATTTTGATATTATGATTATGGGTATTATTAACAAATTTTATAAATATTTTAAGTTATGAGTTAGATATTGAGTTGTGGATTATTGTATACCATACTATAAGTCTATTTGGCAAAGTTTTTTTTGGTCCAAAAGCTCTATTTGATGACTAAAAGCTTTTTTGTCAAAAAATAAAAGTATTTAGCAAGAGTAAATAATTACTTATTAACTGAAAAAAACAGTTTTTTTAAGCTGTTCAAAAAAAAAAAAAAAAAAACTAAATTTTGAGCTTTTCTAGAAAAGCTCTGTTTTTTTAAAGCTTATGTAGAAAACCAGATGAGCATTTAATGTAACTTTTTTATTTATAGCTAAATACTTACTAACTTGTTAATAAAAATTCTTTTTCAAAATGATCTATTATACAATGATCTAAATGCCAAAACTCTACTTTTATCAGTAATACCAACCGACACTATATCATATGAATATGAACTTGTTGAATTATGATTACTTGTGCTTATTTGACCCTCTTCTTCTTGATTACGTGATTTTTGAGGTTGGATAGGAGGTCCCAATCTGCGATGCCTTTGGAACGCTGAGGGTCGCATTGAAAATTTCCTTTTCCTAGGTAGTCAACGACATACCAGGACATTTGTTGTGTTCCTGACTTTTTAATAAAAGCTGTTTTTCTAAATGATCTATTATATAATGATCTAAATGCCAAAACTCTACTTTTATTACCAACCGACAATATATCATATGGATATGATTTTGTTGAATTATGATTAGTGTGCTTATTTGACCATCTCCTCCTTGATCACGTGATTTTTGAGGTTGGATAGGAGATTCCAATCTACGACACCTTTGGAATGTTGAAGGTTGCATTGACAATTTCCTTTTACTAGGTAGTCAACAACATACTACGACATTTGTTGTGATCGTACGATATGTTATTGTAATGGATATGATATATAGGGATATTATTGGTACACTATCGATACAATATATGTTTATATACTTCTATATATTTTTTCTTACTGATATTTGTAATTATTATGAGGTGATGAATATTATCGGATTTTAATTTTCTTATTTGATAGTTTAAGAAATTGCTATTTATTAAGGATAATTATGAGTTTTATGAAAATTGTTTGTCAAAATAAAAAAATTCTTTGAAGTGTGAGAGTCAGGTTTTGTGATAAAGCATTTTAAAAAGTAATGCTTATTTTCATAATATTTTATTTGTTCACTTATTGAGCTTATTTTATAGTTTTGTATTTTAAAATTGTTTCCCTAGGTCTCAACTAATAGGTTACATATATTTCATTTAGGCATATTCATTGTTCCTATGTTATTCTGCAATGGATGTATTGCTCTTTTCATTGACTCTAATCATAGTAAATTATTTTTTCTTTCACTAATTTTGATGTATATATTATATTGAGCATTTTTGATATTTTATATTTATTCATTTGTACTTTTTATATTGTTCTGATGGACTAATCTAACAAGTATGACTCTTATATTATCTTTGGTTGATGAGTTTGCGATATTTCTATTAAAAATATTTATGATATCTTATCTATATTGTTGGATTATATCAAATTCATGAGAAAATCCCAATGAGGTTTCTTTTAGCAGGACCCTCTCAAATGTCCAAAAAGGGTTTTGGAAGCAATCCTATCAGACAAACTTGGGAAGTGATTGATTATGGTGTAATGAAAATACGATATCATCTTTTCTTTTTTAAACGTGTTCAGATATTATACTATATTTGTCGTATATTCAAGTATCTTGAATAAGAGATATTATTAAGTAATATGTTTTGTTTGAACAACCAATTTTTTTTTAAATTTTTTTGCTCTCTTAATTTATTTTATTATTTAATTATAAATATTATTAAAAGGTAATTATCATAGAAATATATTATATAATATTTTTATTTTTTTCCTTAAAAATAATTAACTAGAATTCAATTTTGAATACATATATTTTATTAATTCTAAATCATATAAAGAAATTAGCATCAATCAATGGTGAATGTGATTGTTTCCAAATTAGTAGTGATGATATGGAATAACAATAGCCTTTGGATCTAAAAATGGCACAATTTTGTTAAGCAAAATTTAGATTCTCCATTTCTCTTGAAATGGAAAGGATCTTTGTTCCCCTCAACCCCCTTCTTTACCGTAAATGTAATAAAAGTAAACTTAATGCAAAAATAAAACGTCACATGATATACATAGGTATGCTATAATAAAATATATCGAAAAAATGTTTTTTTGGTCTAATGCCCATATAAAATTTTTTAAGAATACATATTTTTCCAAGTTTTTCGATAGCAACCTTATTTTATAATTTTGATTTTAATGGATTTAGATTTATTACATTCATAAAAAAATATATTAACAAAATATAGTGAAAAAAGATGCTTCTTTCTTTATTATTTATAAATATTACATAACCTTTTCAGTTCAACATTCTTTTTACCAATGGTATCTTAAAAACACCTTTTAGTTAAAAAAAATTCAAACAATTAATATTTTTTAATGTATACATATGTTAAAGTGCAATATACTAGCTATATTGCTCGAGAACGTCTCAATGGCTATTTTTCATTTTTCCTTTTTATTTTAATGGCTATATTATCTTTATCAGTTAATAGAAGTCAATCAATTATTTTTTAAATGAAAAATTATAAAAGTTCATGAAAGTTTTTTATAATTGTAAAATGTCAAAAATGTCTATCAATATAAAACTTTATAAAAATCTATGATAATCATGCCTGTAAATTCTATATGAGTTCATAAAAATCTATAAAAGTCAATCATTTTTAAAAGTCATTAAAAATATTTTAAAATTCAAATTGAATACACCCCATCAGGCTCATACCAATACCACCTGATGGTTTTAAAATTAGGTATTCTTTTATTAAATCTTAGATCACATTTTGGATTAGGATTTAAAATTAAAAAAGTGATCAAATATGGATTTAATTATAATACTAGATCCTATTAAGGGAAAGTAAACCTTGTTGATATCTGATAATTAATTAATGAAATTTTAAATTTTAGCCTGTGATGCGATCTAATGTTGAAAATTTTTTTGATATTAAGTACTTGATTTGAGTTTGATCGTATATTTATATATATAAATATATAATCAGTTTCTCATAAGAACAACGTAATGGATATTTTATCATAACCTTACTTATTAAGCCTTGAATCACTTGAAGGAGTTGAGATTTAAATATATATATGAGTTTTTATATAAATTTAGTGAAATATTAAAATTCTAAGAGGTCAAAGTCAACTCTGTTAGAAATCATATTAATCCCAAATGTATATTTAAATCGTAATTTTTCAATAAATTCAAATGTTGATAAAGAAGATTTGGAAAATCTATCAAGACATTCTGATGAGAGATTAATTACATATATATATATATATATAGCGAGAGAGAGAGAGAGAGAGAGAGAGAGAGAGAGAGAGAGAGAGAGAGAGAGAGAGAGAGAGAGAGAGAGAGAGAGAGAGAGAGAGAGAGAGAGAGAGAGAGAGAGAGAGAGAGAGAGAGAGAGAGAGAGAGAGAGAGAGAGAGAGAGAGAGAGAGAGAGAGAGAGAGAGAGAGAGAGAGAGAGAGAGAGAGAGAGAGAGAGAACATTGATATGGTGAGGACTCCATAAGGGACTTATGGAGAGGAACATATCATATAAGATGCCACATAGGAATTTTTTTTAATTATCTTTAAAAAAGTTGAATCAATAATAAATAATAATTAGAAGGGGATCTTATATATATATATATATATATATATTATGGATTGCTATTTCTTTAATTTCAATTGTATTTTTTAAAAAAAATACAAAAATTTAAAATAATGTGCCATTATTTGGATGATGTAGATTGAAACATAGGATTCACGTTGGAATCCCTTTTCATAAATCCATGAAACCAATTATAATCTTGTATGTATTATCTAGAAGCGGTAGAATGCATTTATCCTCCTGCAACAATTCTAATCCCAACCTTAAATAAAAGATTTTATTTAAATGTTTGAACCTAAAAATTAAGATATATATGCATATAGTGTGGACATACATAAGACAATATCCTATCTGTTTTTGATAACATGTTATTTGATATAAATCCGCATAATAGAAATTTTTTTTTTTTATCTCTCTCTTTATGTATATATTAAATTAAGATATATTTATTAATATATACAGTTTTTCTATAGTGTGAATTTTAATATTATTTTAACGTGTAAATATATATCAGGTAACATATTGTATGAGAAATGAAGTATATTGTTTGATGTATGTCCGAACAATAAAATTGTTGTATATATATGTATATAATTTGCTTATGGTCTAACAAAATTAATTTGTGAACGCAAAAACTCTAATATCATATTTAATATTAAAATTGATATGCTAAATTATAAATTTCAAATAAGATCAAAATTGAGAGAATAAAAAATCATATAGATTACCAATTATCAAAATATTTACAAATTTATTTACTAAATGAAATTGTGGAAGATATGGTCATACCTAATTGGTTTATTCACTTATTCATATTTAGATTATATATATCAATTTATAATATTTTAACATATATTATTTAAGAGATATATTCAATTTGGATTTCAATAGAATTTTGTAGAATTTTTAAATGATTGACTTTTCCAGAGTTTTATAATTTATGAACTTTTATAAAGTTTATAAGATTATGAAAGACTTTAATAGATTTTATGTTCATAAATTTTACTGAACTTTTACAAAATTTACAAAATAAAGAAAAAATTTTATGGACTTTTATAAACTTTCATTTTTAAGGTATTTGATAGAGTTTTTTTTTTTTTTTCTCATATCAATAAATATTTTTTTAAAAAAAATATATATCACATAAAAAAGGAAAATTTATTTAAAAAAGTACCAATACTGGAAATTTATAATAATTTTATAAAATTTCTATGATATATTTGAATTACCTTTATTTAAAGATATATATGTATTTTTATTGCTATAAAATTTAATAGGTACTGTGCGTGAATTAGTGCCATAATTATAGCAAACCGAGACCAAAAACCAAAAAAAAAAAAAAAAAAAAGGTATATAGAAAAATTTTCCTTTATGTAATTTTCTTTCACATGAGATGCAAAAGACACAAGAAAAGAAAAAAAATAAAAGGTTGAATAAAATCATCGAAGCTCTATATGAGGATAATAGGGAGTAAGAGGGTTTGAAAAAATAATATATAATTAATTTCAATTGAAGCCATTTAAAGAAATTTTCAAAGGTTTAAAAAAGTTTTCTAGGTGAAGCGTATTTCATTTTTTAACTTAAAAGTTTATAAAAAGTTTGTATTTAGAAAAGTCTATACAAATTATTATCATTCTGAATACATCTGAGTTTTATAGACTTTTAAAATTTTTTATTGAATACTTTATTACTTTTACAAATTTTTTAAAAGTTTACATTGAAAACCTTAATAGAGTCTTTAAAAATTTATATTAATTATAGGTAAAATTTTCAAATCATAAAAATTTTTAAATATATTTTCAAATTTTAATTGAATAAATATAATTTTGTAGAATATTTTGATATTTATATACATTGTTGTTATTAAAAAAGAAGAAATAATTTCTTTCTATAAAATTGTGATAAGTGAAACATAAACTTTCTAAGGAAATTCGAAAGAGTAATGCTAAGGTATCAATTGGTCTACCATTATATTTTAATGGCAAAGGGATGCGTTTCTATTTTATTGGTTATGAAATTTAATATTTCTTAAATATAAATTAGTGATTCCCTTTATAATAAATATAACTACAAATAATATAATAACACTTAAATCACTTGGTAAATTAATTGGTACTTCTAATATATTCAATTTTAAAAGCAAATTATAGAATCACAAATTAAGACAAAAATTTAAGAAGAATAATATCAAGGATACCAAAACCGAAAATGGATATGTTTAGCAAACATGCACTATCATTATTTTATTAGTCGGTAATGCTATATGTAATGAAATATCTATTAAATTTATTTATCAAATAAAATATATTAAAATATTATTAATTGTTATATTTATATTAAAATTTTAAATTGATAAATAAATATAAATATGAATAATAATAAAAAAATTAAATATTATTATATTATCTATAATAAAATATTAACTAGTTAAATAAATTTGATTAGTGTTTTAATAATTCTAATATTATAATTTATTAACTTATATTTCAATTATATTTATAATTCAAAGGATTAATGATCACAATTAAATTAAATTACATCATTAATAAACATGTTGGTGAATATCTTAAGTAGCAGCAGCAAGTGCAATTTACCACAGCCAATTTCTTTATTTTATTTTATTATTATTATTAGTTTTTTCTGTAACCACCCATGTGTGGAGAGAGGAAGTGATCGGTGAACCGGAACGGTAAAGGCGTGGCATGGAGTGAAATTGGGGATGCTTTGTGCTATTTTAGAGATTGCTAATAGAAATAAAATTTTGTCCTATTCGCATTCCCATCTTAACGGAATAAAGGCCGCTATTCTGGGTGCGTCTCCGTTCTCCGAAGCAAAGAGAAGAGCAAAAACAAGAGATGGGCCTTCTTGGGTTAGACTTCACTTTCGCTGCTTTTTCTTGTTCTCGTCCATCGATTCCAACTAGTAACCGAATCTCATTCCTATCAAGCTTCAACTTACGATTTCCAGGCAAGTCAAATCTGCCTCTTTTTCTTTGTTTCACTCATTAAAGTTATTTATTTGATTGTAGAATGAACGAATTGTAAGAAAGAAACTAACCCAACTTACAGCAGTTGAAGAATCGGGATGGGTTTCTATTTCACTATGCTTCAGAGTTAATATTTGTCTAATTCGTATAAAAAAGATTCCTAATCAGAGCCACCTTCTGTCTTTTTTTTTTTTTTTTTTTGGTTAGTTCGTGAGGTCTGCTTTAGGGAGAAAAGTGGAATTGTAAATTCAAGGATTTCTTGTTTCTCTGCAACTGTTGGGGAAGTAAGTGAATTAAAGCTATGATTATTTAAGTTAGAAATTTTACCTGTTAGAACTAAAAAAATAATGGGTTATACTCGTTTTTCCTATTAGTTCATTGATTATTATTATTATTTTTTTTTTTGCCTTTTTCTGTAAATAAATAGAAGCCGAAAATCGTGAAAGAAAAAACCGTTTCGGTTATTCTTCTGGCTGGAGGGAAGGGTAAGCGGATGGGTGTAAGTGTTCTCGTCTTCCTTATTATTGAATTGATGGGTTTCTATTTTTATTTTGCTTTTTACTTGAAAACGGGAAAATTAATTGAACGTCCCCATCACCCTTTTATATGGGAGAAGCAGTATTGTTTATAACCAGTCGCCTTAAGGGAGACATGCATATTACCACTCTGCATTATCGAGTACCAAATTATCCGCCTAGTCTCGTTTTGAAAATAATTTATTTAGTTTTATCATCGTTTATTAGTTGGTTTCTGTTGAACACCAGTTACTCTTTTATTTTCACTGACTTTTCATCCTTGGATTAATCTGTCATGTGTTTTGCTAAGTCATTGGTGAATGAGTCTTTCCTCTCTGGTGCTGCTCATGTCCCTTTTTAAAGGGTTTGGCTTTCAGGTGAAGCCATACTAATTCCTTTTTGGTTCAGCAATTGGTCTTTCGATGCATGTATCCTGCCACTGTTTGCGGTTAGCTCTAACTCATGAAGGAGACATTCACTTTTAATTTCGATCTATTATTGCTTATCACTAATATTCTAAAATCATGATTTATAATAGCTGTGACAACTCTAAGCGGATTTCACTTGTAAAAGGATTTTATTTGTAATGATTCTAAATTTTGATTCCCTCACTACCCCTTGTATAACAATTTCCAGTCAAATACGTTCAGTATTTTGAAAGTATTTCTTTAAGAATAATATAAATGCATTTCAGTCAATCCATCAAATGGGAAAAATTACATTTACTTAAAGAAGTCATATTTCCTTGACTGTGGTGAACATATTTAATGCTTTTTGTTTTGTTTTTAAATGTTTTTGCCCAGCTAGTTGGATTTTTTCCTTTTTCTGTTTCCTCTCATACTATACCTGAAAAGGATGAACTTCCTCTGATAAGTCGGATGATATATTTCCTCTGATAAGTCAGATGATATATTACCTTACTTGATGACCCTTTGGATTCTACTGCATGTCTTTGTTGTCTCAGAACCATCAGGCTAAATAACTAATGCGTTTTGTACCACCTATAGTCTTACTCATATTGATTACCTTCCAATTTATCATTACTCACTTTGTTTTGCACTGTTATCTATGAGGCTGATTTTGGTCTGATGGTGGTTTTACCAGGTCCTTTAGCAAGCCATAACATGATGTAAGATTGTTGGTTTATTCATGAAAATAGGAGATAGCTTTCTCCCTTCCATAAACCACTCAAGTGTAGTGAACTGTAATTTGATTCCACGTTCTTGGTATCACAGCTGGAATTTTACCCTTAGGCTACCTTGAACCTTTAGTAGTTTTTATCCTTGTTTAGATGTGAATGACCTATTTCCTCTTGTGTATAGTTTGGTGATTTCTTATTCTCCAGATGATGGTTTCCTTATGTTTGTGCGAATAGGCCAGCATGCCAAAGCAGTACCTTCCGCTCTTAGGCCAACCAATTGCATTGTATAGGTAAATCACAACAACTCGTTTCCACATCCAATAACTTCATCTTCTTGGACCCAGTTCAAATTTTCGTGGGGGGCCTGTGAAAACTAAGTAACCTAATTGTCATTATCTAGGCATTTTGTACCTGTTGCATGCTTTTAAATTTATCCATAGAGATGATAAGCACTGTTTAATTTAAGCATCAATATAATCAGTTGAAGACAATGTTACTGTCAGGTCATATATGGTTACATGTTTTGGCGCTTTAAACCAATGAGTGGTAATTAATTGACATGATTAGCATTAAATGCAGATGCTCTAGTTGAAAATATGGAATTTAGACCAACATACCTAATGATCTCAATTTGTAGAAATAACTAGCCTGACCAAAAACTGATAAAAAAATTTCCTACTTTTAGTTCATATTAGATTGTTAATCAAGGTGCATTGGTCTTGGGGGTGAATTTTACTTATTGGTTTGACACATTAGGGGATGCCATTGTGATGTTTTCGTGGAAGTATTGGTATTCCTTTCTATTGACATTTTGGTTATGCAAATTATATTCCTGGGGACAATTATATGTTGTTTCTTTGCAGCTTTTACACTTTCTCCCGCATGATTGAAGTAAAGGAAATTGTTATAGTTTGCGATCCCTCCTATAAGGATATCTTTGAAGGTCTCTCTCTCTCTCTCTATATATATATATATATATATACACATATATATGTATATATATATATATATATATATTCTTTTCATGGCATATAGCTGTATTTAGTCAATCTTTTAATTTCTTTTCTTTTTCTTTTATTGTATAGTGCTGTAGGAAAACATTCAAACTCACCTGCTTCTGGCTATGTTTACAGACACAAAAGAGAAAATCAATGTGGAACTTAAGTTTGCCCTACCTGGGAAGGAAAGACAAGATTCTGTTTACAGTGGACTCCAGGTGCATGCAAAACTGTCTTTATTATAGAGTAATTTCTTTCTTTAAAACGTATGTTTTAGTAGTTTTAGTCGTCAACCAAGTCTGGTTTTCTGTTTTCTCGTGTACGTTTCCCAACTTTGCTATATGACAGCAACCATGGGGTCTCAACTTGCATGAGATCAATAACAATTTCGATCTCAAATAGTGTAAATTGGTTATTCCACCTTTTGCTGACTAGGTTTTGAGACACGCTCAAGACAAATCATTGTGTCACCTCAAACATACTTGTTGAAGCTTCTAACATAAAAATTCTTAAAAGTTTTTCTCCAATTTACAGGTTTATGAAGGAAATTCATGGTTTCATATTAATATGATTGTGTAGAAACTTGGTGAATCGATTTTATTTTATTTTATTTTTTAAAATCTATTCTTTCCCTTTTCTTTTCTGTCTCCCCTTTCTTATTTTCTTTTTCCTCCGTGGGTTCACCTGGGTAGCTAAGTGTTGATCTCTCTACATTTTTTACAAGCCAGTTAGATGATCTTTTGTTTTCTTTTTGTGGTCTTATACTTCTATATTCTCTTTTCTATTTTTCCTAATTGTTCAACAAACATGGAAAAATTTTTGAAAGTTAGTATGGAAATTAGTAATCATATTTGATCAAGAAATGGCTTCCTCTATATGTTTTTTTCTGTGTTCTCCTGGATTATAAAATAATAATAATAAAATAAATAAATAAATAAATAAACTAAGTTAGCAGCTGTCTCTGTGGTGTTGCTGAATGGAAATATATCTGTCATTTCACGTTGAATAATAACATAAACTTGTATGCTGTCAAATGCTTATATTTATTTCTTTTACAGGCTGTTGATTTGGCCTCCGAGCTTGTTTGCATCCATGATTCTGCAAGACCTCTGGTATCTTCAGAGGATGTAGAAAAGGTTTGTGATAGGCAACAAATCCTTCACATATTTGGTGCGTTGGGTTTTTCTCTTGAAGCAGAACAAAGAAGTTAATATCTGTATTATATTTTAAGATATATAGCTCAATGCTACTCAATGCATGTTTGGTAGTGCTTTTTCTTTAGAGCTAAAATCACTTATTTGAGAAAATAAGCATTTGATAATGTGTTTGGAAATAACAATAATACTAATAATAATAATAAATAAATAAATCATTATGATGATGAATTTCCATATATTGGGCAGAGCACAGGATGTCTTATGGTTTTCGTGGCTTTCTTGGCCAAATAAGGAGCTTGGCTTTGACCATAGCTATATCATATGCATGCGTAGCAAAACATTTATCATAGGTGATGAAATAATTTAATGAATACAAAATTACATCACAATTTAAAATAAGCAAAGTTGTGAGCAATGGTGCTTTAAGTTTGGGTTTGTTTGTACTTGTAAACACATAAGCATGCTGGATATTTCTGACAGGTTAACGGAGAACTTAAGGCTCATTTAAGTGGAAGCAACATTACAATTTAGATTGTGTAATTGATGAACTTTTGATTTTGAATGCACTCTATAAACTATTTTATCTGACAGTTTATTGTAAACATATATATGCCTTTAAATGTTTCACACTTATCCAACTTTTTTTTTTTCTTCCCCAATGTTAAAATTTGAGCCTCCCATGACTTTGACTATGATTGTAGTTTCAATTAGATTTACAAGGTTGCTTTTAGGTTCTTAAAGATGGTTGGCTGAATGGAGCGGCTGTACTTGGTGTTCCAGTTAAAGCTACTATAAAAGAGGTACACTTTAATGTCAGCTAGTTATTTGCTGATTGATGGTCTCAATTTATGCTTTGTTTCCTTTCCTTATTTGGCAAAGTTATATCAGGAATTGAATTGCATAGAATAAAGGTATATAAGTAGTCCCTGCTGCGAGAGCTAAGTGGCAAAGCCACTGTTTTTTGGGGCAATGATCCTGAGTTCAATTCTCCACAACCCTACTCCCCCCCCAACAAAAAAAAAACATCAAAAAATGGTCTACAAGTATGTATAAACTTTTGTGTTAGAGTCTATTGAAGACAAAAAATTGTACTTCTGTGGTTTTAAAAGTAGATTTATATTTGTACATATAATGATTTACCATTGGATTTATACTTATTATTGCTAAAATGATTTACCGGTTTACTTGTTAAATTTGAGTTGGGAGCTGTTCAATTATTCAATGACTCTGATTTGAAGCTGGTTATTAAGAAAAATTTGATTAAATATTCATGGGATCAAAGCATTTCTCTTTCTCTCTTTATATCTATGCAAAAGTGGTGTGGCGGGTTGTTTCAAACAATTTGCATAAGAGAATAATCCTACATTTCTGTCTGGGAAAATGACCTACCACATGAGGTGGAACGTTTTCCCAAACAATCCCGCACAAAAAGTTATGAATAATAGATAAGCTATATATATATATATATATATTATACCTATCTATATAAATATGTGAATTTGTGTGTGCAAACATAATAATTTTATTGGTAGATCATGTTAGGTTCTTCACTCATACTTTCTTTTCTCAAACTCTTCTTTTTCACAGATCATGTACCATTTGGTACTCGTAACTGCTAATATCTTTTCTTGCCTAGAATATGTTTTCTTTTGTAGGCTTACCAGACATAATTTCCAAATGGCAAATGCACTCATGGAATTTCATGTAAATGTGTGCTATAAACTTAAGATATGTAAGATTTTACTTTGTCCTTTTCTGTATTCCCCAATTACGCAACTTTTACAACCTATGGGAAAGTATCTAACCTATATTGGATTTAATAAAATGTGTAGTTTAACATAATGAATAATAATTGTGTACTGTGTTAGATCTTCCTGTTGCCTGTCCTACTTTTGGTTAAGCTTGTATTTATTCTGTATTTCTGTTAATCTGGCTGCCAAGTTTTGAAATATTTTTCCTTTCAGTTCAACATCAACTGTAAGTTTCTCATTTCAATTTCATTTACCTTGTGAATGTGAAATGTTTTTTTTCCTAATTTATGCACAGGGAAACAGTGAGTCTTTTGTTGTCAAAACCTTGGACAGGAAAACACTATGGGAAATGCAGACCCCCCAGGTTTTAACTGTTTAAAGCATTTCTATATTCCTTTTGAAAGCTTTAGTTTTAGAATATATTCTAGCTAAAATATTGGCTAATTTCTTAATCAGCTAACATATCTAACCTCTTCTTTAGGTTATCAAACCTCAGTTGCTCAGAAAAGGTTTTGAGTTGGTAAATAGGTAATGCCTACTCTTTACATTATTAGTATCACTTTGTTTAATAAGAAAGTAAATGATAAGATAAAAATGGATGCATCTTCCAATTGTATATATAAATCATGCTATTTACTATATGTGAAGTTAATATTTGGTAAATGTTGGTCAATTGAATCATCTTTATGTTATGAATTCTCTATGAAAAAGTTTCTTTATTATGCAGTGTTCTTACTTGAAATTTTGATGGTTCTTCTAGTATTCTGCCATTTGTTAGTTGCCATAAAATTGCTTTAAATTAACTGTATTTCAAACTTCTTTTGCTGCAACTTGTAAGATATTCTGAAAAAACACTGAAGCAAGCATCTTCATTGTTATGCATAATTTGTTCCAAAGTTTAGGAGTTGTTATGCACCCAAATTGGCCTGGAACCGGTGAGATAGTACGATGGTAGAAATGACAAATTCTTAACGCTGAGGTGGGAGCCGATGCTATGAGAGCTACATGTGAATATGCATTGTCATGACTTCCATTTGTGGACTTTCTGTTGCATCAACATTTCTATTTAGGAATAATAATTCTCTTGTTAAAATTCTTATCAAGTCAAAACAGGGCTCATACAACAAGTTGACTCCCTAGCCAAATCATATTGATGGTATTAAAATGGGCAAAACCAACTGTATATAAGCTAGTACGCCCTCGGGGAATATGAAATTTCATTTTGATAACAATATTTGGCTATGTTAAACCCTATGTGGTATTGAATTTCTCAATCCAACTGTCCTTCCCTGCAGTGAAGGTCTTGAAGTGACTGATGACGTGTCTATCGTGGAGTACCTTAAACATCCTGTGTATATAACTGAAGGATCTTACACCAACATCAAGGTAGTAAAAAATTCCCAAGTCTATGACTTTTATCTTGATAATTGAAAGTAATTATTTATTTATTTATTTTTATAAATGAAACCTATGCAAGCACTTTAGCCTTCTTAATCTAGTAAGAAATTCAAGTTAAAAAAAAAAAAAAAAAAAAAGAAGGCAACAGCATCTTACTTTGAATTGCAAAATAACGGGAAGAAGTTTTTTGCAGGTCACAACCCCAGATGATATATTACTCGCAGAGAGAATATTGAGTCTGAACTCTGTGAAGTCTTCTGCATAAAATTTCATTTGTTGCTTTTATATCTTCATTTTTCTAATTCCTTGGTTCATCATTCTGCCAATACATACAATTAGGCGTAACTTCTATATTTATATATATATATATATATATATATTTGGGATTATTTTGTTGTAGACTACTTTCAATTTGAAGAGCCTTGACATAATTTATATCGATAACTACATTTTAACCTCCTTAGCTATAATATCTTTCGCATTTTGCCCCATAAACTATAAAACTTATCACATTGCCCTCGAGTATTATTTTTCTATCAATTTAGTCCACTTTTGCAATTTTCCCTGATAAATTTTGAAAATTAGCCTCGTGAATTGATCAAAAGTAAAATAAAATAGAATAAAACAGTTCCTAACATGATTACATAAGTTATGTCGTGCAGGTGATATAAGGGGTTTTGGAGTATATGGGGCAAATTTCAAAAAATGGCATGTTTGAAGGGGGGAAAAAATGGAGTTATCCTTAAACTACAAGCATTGAATGATTTTGAAAGTATTTAAAAGTTTGGAGGTATTTGATTTAGATTTTAAAGGAATTTATGTAATTTCATTTAGATTTTAAAGGATGATATTTAATTTAGATTTTAATGGATTTTATAAAAATCTATTAAAATTCAGGTATATTCAATTAGGATTTTATACAATTTTTTTAAAATCTAGTAATATTTAAAAAATTATTTATTTTAAAAGATTTTAAAAAATGATGGATTTTATTAAATTTGAAAAGATTTTAACAGTGAAATTGTCAATATAAAATTCAATTTTAATTTAAAAAATTTCGTTGGATTCTTATAAATTATTTATGAAATTTATGAAATTTTATTACAATTCATCAAATTTTTTAAAATTTATTATTTATTTTAAATCTATTAAATTTTAGATCGAATGCATCTTCCTAAATATCTGAATAAATAGATTATGCTTTTCTAATAACATATCGTCCTACAAAATGGATAGGGAAAGGCCTGTTGATGTTAGAGCCACTTTTTGTGCTACTCGTCACTTCACCACTTCTTTGTCATTTGAAGGACTTACTTCACCCCACTTTGTCATTTAGAGGTGTAGTCGCTGAAGTGAGCCTAAAGGCCAAAGAGTGCTGTGTGAAGGCTGTTACGCATGCTTACCAACGGTATGGTTTAGATAAGGTAGGTTTGGGTGTAGCAGCACTTGAATATGCGACCGTTGGGTTAAAGTAATAGCTTAATGCTCTACCAAGAAACAGCCTTAACTCGTAGCATCGGCAGTTTCGTAACTCCACTGCCAACAAAAAGTGGGGATCTCAACTAGTTCAGACTCTGATCACCTGGATGTATGAATCATCCATGCATTTGAGCTTTGACTCCCCCTTAAACAAGCAACAAATGCTAAAGACGGGACAACAAGATTTTTATTGAATTACTGTACCTTTGATCTTTTAATGAATCGTTGGAGATTGTTGCCGATTAGGAGGGTGGATTCATTAATAACTGGCAATTGACGGCATTTTCTTTTTATTGACTTTTTATAAGTAAAAAAGTTATGATAAAGTGAAAATCAACTCATGATATCCGATTAAATTAGGAGATGAACATTCCACTAATTATAACAAATACCATTTTTCTCCAATCAAAAATACTCATTTCGTTGGCATACTTAAAAGCATGCTCATTTGACTAAAATGCACCAACATACTTGATTGAGAGAGAGAAGAAAGGATTTGCTTTAGATACTACCGTGAGAGTTCAGAGTATTTATTTATTTTTTTTATATTAATGATGAATACCGAAAGAAAACTTCCTCTTCTCTCTGCATAAGCCCTACAACTCTGTCAATGTAAAATTAACCCCCCCCACAAAAAAAAAAAAAAAAGAAAAAAAAAAAAAGAAACACACAAACAAATAAACAAAAGGAGGTCCATTGTTTGTAGTCAGTCCCCAGTAACCGTTCTGGGAAATAAAAAAGAAAAGAAACTCTTCTGTGGCGAAAAACCAGATAAATTGAGGCTTCACCATCAAATCATTTTTATTGATCCCACGAAAATGGATGGAACTGAAGAAATGCAGCCCAACCGCCATAAGCTTTACACCATTTTCCGTATTTCTCACTCACATCCTCCAAGAATGGCTTTGAATGGAAAATAAATACAAGAATGTGCAACAAACAAAAACTATATCTCTGATACTCCAAAAAAAACTCAATCACCCGCTTATCTTCTATGCCTGCTTTCTACTTTCTTCGACTTCACACATTCACCAAACAAAGAAAACCGTCCAACTTTTTGTGGACGAACAGGAGTCCCTCTGACCTGTTTGTCAAAAAATGAAAATAAAAAAAGCTCTTTGAGGTAGAACAAGTCTTCCATAATAATAATAGCAATATAATATAAATTGGAATTCAGAAGAGCCTACCTTTGCATTTCTATGGGTTTTTGCGGTATTCCAACAGAAAAACCCACTACAACCTCCAGCACCTGATCCTGATTCATAGCCCCTGAAGAAAGAGCACGAATATCAATTAAAAAACTAAGAAAACTATTCCATACATGAATAACAAACTCTGTGAAAGATGACACCCCCCCCCCCCCCCCCAAAAAAAAAGGGGGTCCATGGAAAACTTCATCATCATATACAACCAGTGCCCCAAAGTCATCTATTTCAAGGGTAGTTGAGAAAACAAAACATAGAGCGAAAACACTTGTTGCACCCATAGAAAGAACTATGATATTATAACCTCATTCAGTACACACAGCAGGACATGATTAGATTGAATGTAATCACACTACATGATTGGCTAAGTTGTCATTTGGTAACATTTTTGGTTTTTTGTTTTTGGTTTTTGTTTTTATATACCGAATTCTATGGACTTTTCTTATCTCATATGTTTGTTAGTATTAGTGGTAATTGAGAGTTTATTAGGCATCACAATTAACTACAAACGGAGAAAAACAAAAAATCTAACACCAAATTGAACATGTTCAAATTGTGTAAAGTGTCGTTTGATAACATGGGTAGTTTCTAGTTTCTACTTTTTATTTTTTTTTCTACCTAATTATGTGTACTTTGCTTATTTCAAGTATTAACTAATGGTAGTTATAGGTTGTTGAACATTTTAAACAACTATAAGCTTGAAGGACACCACAATTTGAAGTTGCGTTCAATTTGCTGTTTATATTTTTTTTCTTCCTTAAGTTTGTAGCTAACTTATATGTCTAATAAACTCTAACTCCAACAAACATCTCGATATAAGCAAATTACATATAATGAGGCAAAAAATAAAAGATTAAAAAAAAAAAAAAAAAAAAAAACAAAAACTACAAATCAACCATGTAACCAAATGGCACCTAATAAGGGTTTGGTTTTATTTTTATTTTTTTATTTTTTATTTTTATCCCTCTAATTTTATAGTTATTTGAGATGTTTAATAAACTCTAACTACTACTAATTGATTATAACAAATATTTGAAGTAAGCAAATTACATACAATTACATTAAAAAAAAAAAAAAAAAAAAAAAAAAAAACAAAACAAAAATCAACAACTAAAAATGAACCATGTTACCAAACGAGACCTAATAATTCTTGCAGTGTTTATTCCCAGCTGAATATTGATAATCATAAGAACAGCCATACTTGCTATAATTTATAAATAATGACATTGAGAAGCAATTCTGCGGGGAGCATTCAAGCAAATTCAGTAATTCACTAATATTTCCTTCCATGATCAGATATTGCAGTTTCCAGATAAAATTTGCAAATATCTACTAGTCTAGAGTTCAACTAATGAATGCTCATAAGAGATGTTTTGCTCAGCTTTGATCTCATAAGGACAATTTTACAGATACAAGAAAACAAGACACCAAAAAATAGAAAAATTTTTGGGAAAAAAATCATAACAAATTCCTAAAAATTCCCTACCCTTATTTTTCAATAGAATTAGTTAAAGTATGTAAAGAACAAGAAAAAAAAAAAAATCAAAAAATTTGAATCAAGGAAAAATGTTCCAGTTTTATTAGATTCCTAAAAATTCCCTACACTTATTTTTCAATAGAATTAGTTAAACTTTTGAGATGATATCTAGTTTTATTGGATTAAATTGACATGCCATTAATTAAAATAAACTTAAAAAACTATATTTTTGTATGAAATTCAACTTTTTCTTTTAAAAAAATTTAGAATTTTTTATCCATCTAGACAGAAACAGGAAAAGTTCAACTCTTATCTGATCTTTGATTTTGAAATCTACAATATAACTTTTTATAACCAAATTTAAGCAACCTAATTTTCTCACCATACAATCAAGCAGTGATTATAAATCCTTCACACAATTTGACAGAATAAAAATTTACAGAAAATGTAAAACACTTGGGCAATTGCAAATCAATAAAGACTCACAGGTTATCTTTTCCAGAAGTGCCCATGAAGCTGGTATCATGCAATAAACTTGGGGACATTGGATATCGATCTACCCGTCTAGCAATTTGGTCCTTTTGAAGGACTTTTCCATTGTTTAGCTTTAATACTTTGTGTTCATGGTTTAATTCATCTTCCCATTGCTGTGGTGACAATGATGTTGAATCCTTTGAGTCCATTTGATCTTCGCAATAGATAGCCTCTTGAGGCAGGACCTGATTCTTGTCGGGTCTCAGACGACTCAATGATTCAGGGGTGCCTTTCTCTGCAGCCTGTAGCCAGGCAGTTTCTAACCTTTGCTCACGAATGATAGATTCTATTCTCTGCATTGGAATCTCCTGTCTCCTTTCTCTTTTATCATTTGTCCGAGCATTGCCTTCAGCCAGTAACTCTGAAGAACCAGAGGTTGACTGATAGGTCCCATCCAGCAATGGGTAAGAATTAGAATAGCCGTCCATTTTATTAGAGGAAGCTTCTTTCCTCTCCTTTTCAATTGCCAGTCTTGTTTCTGCCTGCTTTAAATCTTCTGGTAACTCCAAAAGATTTGCAGCATTTAAAGAAGCCTCTCCACCTGGTAAGTGGATAATTCTTACCTCTATATTGCATCTAAGAACCATTTCTATTGAATTTGTTATACTGCTCAAAAACCTTTCAGCTCTGGATTTAATGTTTTCATCAGTAAATGCAACATAAGCAATTAGAATACCTGCACATCAAACCATATTAGATGAAGAAAGAATGAGGGGAAGAGAGAGAGAGCATGGACAATATCCATAGTAAAAATTATTTTGGAGCTAAGCTCTCAGATTGAGCCAATTAGAGACTCTCACGTGTTACAGAATTTTTTTAATCAGTCATCAATCCCAGTAAGCTAAGGATTTCCATGTTTAGTTTAGTTTATACTTGCTTCCATGCTCTTTGTTTCATTCTCAGGTTATTGACCAAACTATAGATTTATCACTTTTACTTCCGTACCCAAAGCATGGTTACATTTCTCAAACTATTACTAAAAAGCAACACATATTGTAGTAAATAGACTTAAAAGTGCAGGAGATTTCAGGAAAGAACAGTTCTAAGCCGTGTAAGTCCTGTGATGAAAGTAGACTTATCTCAAGAAATGAATTATAAATTAACGCTATAGGTTAAAGATGTGGCCAGAATATATGTATCCATATTAGTAATTTACAAAATAAATGCACCAACAGATCCCTCATGCCTCATGTCCATCCTTAAAAAAACTCCAGCATAAATACTTAACAGGACTGAAAGATGTGCATTATCTTATTTCAAGTTTTAGTACATATACTTGTCAGTTATGTGACATCTTGTAAAGTTGTAATCATTATAATCCAATCTGCCAACTCCTCAATGATCTCTATTAACGTTGTCATTACCTTGGTCATCTCAATGTAAATAAATAGACTGGAAGTTTTACAGATGATGGAAGCTACATAAACATTTCAGCTAATAGTTTATTATCTTTAATTTCACAGCTTGATCCTCAGAAAAAGAGAAAATTTTGACTAGTGTCTAATTGGCACAGTTTTATTGTGTATTCATTTTAGTCGGTCCCAAATTATAATGGACACCAGCACCCCTATATATCTAATTCATGGGATATATTACCATTGAGTTACATGTAAATGAGTGTAGATGCCCACCATTATGTGGGCGTGTCCCGCAAAATTATCATTTTAGTTTCACAAGGAAAAAAATAAACAAAATATAAGTCTATAAAGGTTAATTAACATACCTTCAACTTGAGCGATAGAAACAAGCTTTCCATGAGCATCAAGCAGCTGCCTCAGTGTCTTCGAATGACATCTTTCAATACATTGTGCCCAAATATTATCCAACTTTTCCAAGTTTGTGCATCTCATATTCCCAACCACGACATCGTCATGTGAGGCAACTGAGACACCATCATCCATTAACTGGCCATGTGAGAGCTTGGAACTGAAACCAAAACCATCATTTCGTGACAGCTCTCCTTGACGGTTGGGATTGCAATTAATGGATTTTTGCACAGCAGGAGAAGTTTGAGCCACATATTGAGCATCCAATCTATGTTTATAAGAAGTAGCTTCTCTTGAAGCACTTGATGGGTCATAATCAGTAGTTTTAGAGCTCTGTCTCCTACTACTACCTGAAAGAGTAAGGTCTGGAGAAGGCAGAGAACCAAGTTGTAATAGAGTTGCTGTGAACCAAGTTGAGCGTTCACTTGAAATTCTGAGCTGTTTCTCAGACTCTGAAAGAAGCTTCAAAGCATGCTTTAATCTCTCCACTTCTGCTTCAGTCACTGAAGCAAAAAAAGCGCAGCAACACCAATTGAGTACATGATTTAACATTAAAACTAAAAGCACTCAAATATTTTATAAAAATGATTTAGAACAACAATCAATAACTACTAGCCAGATGCCATATCGAGTAAAATCATCTAAAAAAGTGCAATTAGTCGAGTTATTTTTCTATATCTTCAAGTTTACATTATGAACGATCTCAAAAGGAAGACAAAAGGTGTGTAGCAAAGCATGTACCAAGTCGACTTCAAGGTCATTGGACAAGCTTACACATGATGTGAGAAAGAGTAACAATTGATGTTTTATTAAGTTTGATTTATACGTGTCATTGGGTCAATTTTCTATCAGATAATGCTTTTAAAAAAAATTAGTTAATGGAGAGCATCATATATCAGCTTCTATAATCAATATGTTTCCAAAAAACATGTAGATGTTCAGTCAACTTCTGGCTGCATGACTCAAGTAACAAACTACAATACAACCTAGCCCAACAAATTTGATGGGTTTGTGAATTTTCTTTTGATGAATATTTTGTCTTGGTAACTTGACCCTTATGATTGCTTACTGTATAAATGTCTTGGAATTAATTTAAAAGGCATTAATGAATTAAATCCCTTGTAAATCGTACTTGGGTCTGTTAATATGTTATGCTTTCTGATTCTCCATGTAAAGTGATTGTTCTGGGAGTTTGAATTGTTATCTAACAGTGCCACAACTTAAATTGCAACATATTGCTAAATTAACTCAAGGAATTGGAAATTTGGAGAGGATAATTACTTTAACCAATGAATAAATAACATAAAATATAATATACACATTGAATAAAAATAAGAGTCAATATATGAAATTTGCAGTGGCAGCCTGCCTTTGCGTACATCCACTCTCAACTATTCCGAGAAAAAATCTATTGAAGCAAAATGTTTAAAGTTCACCAAGACATTTGATTCCATTGAATCTACACATTGTACTTGTTGACTTCTGGTAAAAACTACAAGATTTTTCAGCATCATAAAGGCTAATTCTTGGAAAGATAAAAATAAAATAAAAAATAAAAAATAATAGACAATCTATAACCTAGTAAACCACTTCAATCCTAGAATTCCAAAAATGCATATCGACATTTTTGAGTTGCACACTCAATCAACCACAATCCTTGATCCTCCCTGGAACAAGTCCCTCAAACTTAGTGAATGAGAACTGTGCCTATAATATATAAATACGTGCAATACTAACAGTAAATGATGACTACAAATCATGGCAAAACACGTTCAACTCATGCACCTCCAAAAATGAAAATGGACTATAAGAAACTCACTTTCACTAAAAGTCTTTCAACATCACCACTTATCAAACAAGGGCCAAAGAGAAATTTATAATCTAGGCTTGAACTGCTATTACAATGACATAATGTTCAATCATTTGTTGTCAACCCATTCAAGATTCTATGCCTGACCTTACTTGGTAGTATAGTGATTGTGTTTGTTACCAAATAGTCACTTTAGCATTTGATACTTTGGCAGTTGACTAGCCTTCACTTACTTCAATGTTATTCAAATGCATTCTAACTAACAAGATAAGGCCTCTCAAAGAAAATTTTAGTTCCAGCCAATACTTCAATTTTTAAGTTTGATATTAAATTCAAAGTCAGTTTAGTGCTTCTGAGAAAGTCTAAGACTCATGGTTAACCTCTTTTGGGACAATGGTGCAATTAAGACAAGCTCAATTATGTACATTAAAGAATAAATACACCTACGACCTAACTTCAAGTACAATTTAACACCATTTAATATAGCATAAACCCCTACATAGTAACAATAGAGAATTACTTCCAAAAATGTCGAGATACCAAGGAAATAAGTATGCAAGTACACGTCTGTATAGCAGTAACATATGCTTCTCCATACTTGATAACATCATTTTTTGATGTACCCAAATAGCTTGGCAATATCATGATCTCGAAGATCAAAATACCAACTAGATAGTTTGTTCACGCCCATTGTGCTTCTAAATGCACAAATATAAAAATTAGTCTTGTTTCTCCAAGTCTTCTTCAATAAAGTACCTCTAACTAATTTTTCAATTAGAAAAATCAATATATTTATACTTAAGTGACTGCTCTATTACGTCTAGATCATACAGGCAAAAATTGAGCTAAAGTATAAAATTATTCACATCAAAAATGAAAAGAATGGGACTCACAATATCGTCCACCAAGCAATGAATTGTGTTTTACATCAATGATGTTGTCAGTTCCAGCAATAATATCCATAATAAGGCTGGCCAGTTGAGTCATCAAAACCATTGGATCAACCCCGGAGTCCATCAGCTCTCTGGCTCTTTTCACTGTCTCTGCAGTGTCTGATGACATTGCTAACTCCAAAAGTTCCAGTAGTTTCTCATCTGAAACAACCCCAACCTATAAAAGAGAAACACACTCATTTAATATGTTTTAACTTATACTAGATTAAAAAAATTTCAAAACAAGAAAAAAATGTAGTTTGTTATATCAGTGCATTAATTTAATCAACTTAATTTGAAGAAAAGAGAAATCATTGCAGAGTAAACTCACAAGTTCATTTACAAGAGATGTAGAAATTCTTTCCCCAAGCAAACTCAACTGCTCTAACATGGTTTCTGCATCTCGAAGTGAACCATCTGCATTCAAAGCAATCAAGTCCAGTGCATCTGATTCGGCATCCAGGTTTTCTTGAGCAGAAATTTTCCTTAATCGCGCCACAATTTCACTATCTTTAATTTTGTTGAAGAGATACTTCTGACACCGTGACTGGATAGTACGTGGCACATTATCCAGATCAGTTGTTATGAATATGAACACAACTCTTTGCGGTGGTTCTTCAAGAAATTTAAGAAATGCCAGCCATGTTTTAGAGGGTAGCAAGTGACACTCATCAATCACAAAAACCTTATACCGTGAGGAAGGTAATGAAGGTCCTGCCAATAAACTTTTCAAAAGGCACCTAATTCTATCAATACCTTTTTTATTAGTGCCATCAACTTCCAATAGGTCCCTGCTCTTCCCAGAGATAAAATCAGCGCATTCTCTGCAGTAGCCACATGGCTTAGTTGTTTCATTAGGAGCCAAACAATTTAGGGCAGAAGCAAAAATCCGGGCCGCCGAGGTCTTTCCAGTCCCACGAGGGCCCTGGAAAAGATAAACAGGGGCAATTCGATATCTTGAAATAGCATTAATAAGAGACTGCACCACAATACTCTGCCCAATCAATTCACCAAAGAACATTGGCTTATATTTCTGGCTAAAACTTCTAATATTTTCCAGGGTCCCTTCCTCTTCCCCTTCCCCTTTTAGAGCTACAATCTCTAATCCTTCTTGACTCCTACAGCTTGACGACCACCTCCGTCCATCCAATCTACTCAAAGCCTCCAAATCAAGCTCCCCAAAGTTGGTAGAGAGCTCATCATCACTCCTTCCAGTTCCTATAGATGACCCTCCCCCACCATCCCCACTATTGGTAAGCAATGGGAGGACACCCTGAGCACTCCTCAAAGCCATTCTCCGCTTGCTGGAACTCAATGACGACCTTCGACGTCTCGTATACATTGTATGACTTCCACAGAATATGCTACTTCCTTTCCTCCTTAAAGTATCGGAGAGGGAAGGAGAATAACAGCTCCGGCACATGCCTCTATGTTTGGGTGTTCTCTTTGACCAATAACAAGGAATGCCACATCCTTGGCGGCCTGGAAAATCCAAATGGTCGTCCACCTCATCATCACCATCATTCATGGAAGTTGTGGTGCCATCCCAAGATCCAACAGTACTTGGGTTACGGTTGCCATACCGATTATAAGAACTCGTTGACAGTGCCGGAGTACTATAGGTATAAGAAGAGTCCTCTCTTCGAGTATGTCTCAAAAACTTGGACGATGAGTGAGACCAATTCTTGTGCTTAAGTTTCCAAAGCAAAGGGGAAGCCCCTGTAATTGGCCGTATGTCCTCTGAATTACAGTACTCTTCAGTGTCATCGGATTGCTCAACCGAGTCATCCTGGCCTAATCCTATGGTAACTGAAGGATGACCGTCCAGCAATCTTCTCGAATTGACTAAGTTGTTCCTAGCGAGAATGATTTCTTTCTGCTGGTATTTTGACAAAACATCCAAATGGGTATCGATTTTCTTGCATCTTTTCTTCATCCCGGCTGTCCGCTTGATGGATGTAGCCCCCAATGAGACAAGATTTGCGTCTCTGCGTCTGAACAGCATTGAGGAAGGACCATCACCCAAGTAAGTATCACTCTTTGTATCCCCATGCCTCACATTTCGCGCATCGCTGAGGCTATCATCAAGACTAGCCCCTGCAATAGAAGAAGACCCTTGAATGTCATCGTGTTCATCATCATCATCGTCGTCATCATCATCATCATCAAAGTCATCATTTTTTCCTATCAAAGTCAAACTCTTCTCACTCGACGATTTGGGATTCATCCAATTAGACAGGAAGACCCTCTTATCCTTAACATCCCCACTGCTAATCTTATTTACAGGATCAACCAAGGAACCCTCGTGAAGCTCCTTGCGACCTTCATTCTCCGAGTTGTTGTTGTTGTTGTTCTTCCAACTACAAGGAGTGGAAGCTGCTGCTGCTGCTGCCAATGCTACTACTGCAGATCTAGATGAGGCAAGAGGAGACCTCCAGGACGACGTTGTCCCTGGATCACGAAGAACCCTTGCAGCCTTCCGAATCTGAGTGAGCTCCTTCTTCAAATGGAACTTGCTTGGATGAGATACTCGCATTTCCGACATTTCTTCTTCTTCTTCTTCTTTTTTTCAATTTTTTCCTTTTGTGTTTCTCTTTTATCTGATAGAAAAAAATAAGAAGGAAAAAAAAAAAAAAAAAAAAACAATAAACAAAGAAAGTAGATTTCAGTTGAAAACCAATGAAACCCACAAACACAGAGACCCCATTACTGATTTACACCTCGAAACGAAAACCCAATTGTCCTCCATTCATTGATCTTCATTCCTATCCATATATAATGTACACACTCACACACACACACACACACACATATATATATATATATATATATATCCATTCAGCATTCATTAAGGATACAGAAATCTGTGGGTGAAACAAACTAAAATAGGTGGGTTATGAGGGTTGCTGCAGATCTGACACAAACACATAAAGGCTTCATTTCTCTCTCTCTCTCTCTCTCTCTCTCTGCTTTCAGAGTTACTTGGTTTGATCTCAATCTCTCTCTCTCTCTCTCTCTCTCTCTCTCTCTCTCTGTGTTTTTATTATTGGTTATTAGGGTTTTTAGTTGGCGCCCCAAAATGTCTGATTGAATGTATCAGGCCGAGACTGATGCTTTTTTTTTTTTCTTCCTCTTTGAATTAAATAAAAAAAAAAGATTTAAAGAAATTTTCAGAATCCAAAAACTCCCTCCAAACTCCATGCTCTCAGCACGGGATTCTCTCGTTATTCTCTTTTTTAGTAAAATAAATTTTCCTACGCTATAAAGTGTAGCAACCTTTTTGTCCGCTTTATTACGTATTTATTTTTATTTTTATTTTTTGTTTTTAATCCTACGTAAAAAAAAAAAATTAAATCTCTCATATTTACATTAATTTCAATTTAATTTTTTAAATTTTAAAAATTAAAAAAATTCCATGTATCTCTTTTAAAATTTGCCATAATTCAGATATAATTATCAAATTTTGAATATTACATTCAGCACTTTTACGAATAAAATCCATCAACCAAACTGTTTTTTCTCTTTATATAGCACCTTAAATAACAAAATTACTCTTTTCTTCTTCTAAACATAAATCAATTTCATTCACATCGTTCATAAAATCAATTTAAACAAAATAAATTATTATTAAATTAAAATTTTAAAATATTCTCAGAAAATTGATCAGAAAAATATGTACGATAAGCTGATTTAGCTCAATAATTGTGTCTCATTTTGATCTGCTTTTCTTCTTACTTCTTTAAAAGCTAAAATAGCTACACAAATTACAGAGTAAGAAACCACTCAGTTTTTTTTTTTTTTTTTTTTTCAAACTCTCTCTCTTACCAATCAGATCTCTAATTGATCTATTCCCAGAAGAGCTTCAATTCTTGAGCGTCCTAGATATCCTAAGGAATCAATCTTAATTCCCAAACAATCTCCAAAATATTATACCTTATCACCCTAACCCTAATTTTTCCTCTCTCATTGCAATCTTAGCTCGCTCGCTCTTCACCCACCCACTTCTCGCTCAGCTTGACAACCCATCTGCTGACCCAAGCAAGACACACCATAGATTGACCATGCTGCTTATCTTTCAATTCTGCTACTTCATCTTCCTCTTCGCTTTCTCTCTCTTTTCCATTGCTGCCGCGGTCTTCACTGTGACCTCCCTCTACACCTCCAAGCCTGTTCCTTCTCATCCACTATCCCTGCCATTCCCAAAGTCTTCAAGCACCTTTTCATCACCTTCTTGTGGATTTCTCTCTTGATGGTCATTTACAATTTCATCAACTTTTCATCACCAGATACGTATAAGTAATGGATAAAAACTAATTAAAAGTAAAATAAATTTAAAATGAAAAAGAAAATTATATATATATATATATATACCATCTATCGTGCAGACGATTCTTATGCAGATCACAATATTGATAACGGTTTTTCATAATACTGATGACGATTTTCTAAGAAACTGTCGTTAATACTATGAAAAACCATTATTAATACTGCTATTCTTGTGTGGATTGTCTTCACCATAAAATTTTCATATATATATATATATATATATATTAAATGTAAAATGAGTTAAAAGCATAAATATGTATGAGAGGGAGGGAGAGAGAGAGCGAGAAAGACATGGGGGACCCATATAATTTTTGGACTAAAAAATAAAAATTTGTATGTTAAAATTTAAGGGGATGTATTCAATATTTAGAATTTAAAAGATTTTAAAAATTTTTAAAAGTTTAGAAGTATTTGATTTAAATTTTAAAAGAGTCTATATAAGTCTCATGATATTCAATTTAGATTTTAATAGATTCGATAAAAGTCCATTAAAATTTAGAGGTATTCAATTAGAACTTTGTAAAATTTTTTTAAAATCTAGTGATATTGAAAAAGTTATTGATTTTAAAAGATTTTAAAAAATTATAGATTTTAATGGATTTGAAAGAATTTTAACAGTGAAATTGTGAAAAAAATTATCAATATAAAATTCAGTCTTAAATCTAGAGATTTTGTTGGATTCTTATAAAATTTTTATGGAATTTATAGAATTCCATAACAATCCATTAAATCTTTTAAAATCTATAACTAATTTTAAATCCATCAAATTTTAAATTGAATATATCCCTCTTAATATATTAAATATCGTTGCAATTAACTTTTAAAAGTCAAATTACAATAATATCCTTTCTCTGTCAATTTAACAGAAAATGGAAACGGCAAGGGAGATAAATGAAATTATATTAAAATTACAGGTGTAATTTGTAATTATGCTAAACATGAGGGGGTCTAATTAAAATTAATCCTAAAAATTTTAAACATTCTTATTCTTATAAGAGTATAGATAAAATTATTTTGAAGAGTGCAAATAAAATAATAGAAGAAGAAAATAAAAAGTGTTTGAAATTTGAAAGAAGAGGAGTGACATTTTTGAAATTTAAAAACTAAATTGAAATTAATGCAAATTAAGGATCTAGATGAAATATATATATATATATATATCTATATTTTTTTTTAAAAAGGAAACATTTATCCATGGATACTTTTGGTTTGGTAGGTGCAAACGATATAAAAATAAATTACATATTCTTTAGAAATAGAGTTAAAAATTACTTTGTTAGTACTTTCTCAAATTTAGAAATATAAATATATATATATATATATTGTTTATTTTTAAGAAATATATATTTTTTAAAATTTAATATACTTTCATTTCAAAAACAAATATATTTATAATATTTAAAATAAATTAAAATCTAAATTAATTATCTTAAATTAAAAATACATAAATTAATAAATATAAATTTAACTTTAATTAATTTTTATCAAATTTGATATTTTAAATTAATTCAATATAAGAACTAAACATTCTATTAAAATAGGTAGTTATTTTAAAAATCTTTCCAATGGATATATTTAAATATCCTATCAATTGATGTGGTAAGAAAAAAATAGAATTTGTCAAACTGATCTTCTACTTTTGGAGTCTTGTTAGATACTATGGAATCTCCTAAAATATAAAATTTTCTTGAAAAATCAATTCTTTCACAAAAATAAAATAAACTATTAAAGTATTAAATTAATTAATAGCCATTTATATCTTTTATACACATTACCGTTAGAAAATAATTTTAAAATTGAATATACATTAATATCATCTAGACTTTTACAATATCAACTTTTGTGCTTTATAAATATTAATTCACATTTACTATTGAAGATGCTTTATTAAATGTACTGTCCATTGTTTTGTCTATTACTAAAAAAATTTTCCATATCATATAAAATGTATAGTGGCTTTTATATCCTGTTGATAGAAGAGGATTTCACTCATTGGATTGCTTCTTTGTTTGGGCTTAGCTCATTAGGGAGAACGGGATTACTTGAATAGGCAAGTGATTGATAGATATGTTCTTCTTCCCAGAGGGAGTAGGTATGGGGCACCCATACTTTTGGAATGGGTTACCTTAGGCATTAGCTAACTAATCCAGTATGTCAGTTTCAAAAAACCTCCTTTTAGTGGTTCTATAAACGAGCTCTATTAAGTTGACATGATAAATGCAAAAAAAAAAAAAAAGAAAGAAAGAAATATCAAGATGACCTTTTACTTGTAGACAATCTGTTAAAGATGGTAAGTTAGCAATTTATTTTTATTTTGATCAATTTTTTTCTCCACCTTCCAATTTTTTCTTCCTCTTCCTTGCTTACTCAAATTTCTTTAACTTCTGTTCAAATTTATTTATCCTCTTTATTGTTATTATTATTTTTTTTCTCTATTGAATGAGATCCATTGTTCTAGGGTATTTGAATATCATCATCACCTTCAATCCATCACAAATGAACTATACACATATTATAGATGAAGAATAAATTAAAAAAAAAAAAAAAAAAACTAGGCATTGTGATGTGGTTGCAGAAGAAGCATCCATGCTCCTTTCATCTCAAATGACATCCATTTATGCATTAGAAGCTTTAATAAAGATTGGGTTAAATCACATAGTTGGTCCTCAAACTATATTGCTATTTACAAGTTCATTTTCAAACAATTTTTGTTGACATTTTAGTCCTTAAACTCATTAAAACATTGTATGGTTAGTCCTTCAACAATATTCCATCCAAAATCATTCAACATTATTCCATCCAAAATCTACCATTAGATGTACGTATAAATCTTATGTTAGAAATTAATTTGAAACATAGAATATAGTTTGGAGATCAATATATAATGCCTGATATAATTTGAGGATTAACTCTATAATTAACCCATGAAACACCCTCAAATTATGTCAGATGTTATAAATTGATTTCTAGACTAACTCTTGTGTTACAAATTGATATCTAAAAGGATATGATTTTGAACGGAATAATGTACAAGGATTAATGGTTCAATGTTTTAACAATTTTGGGACTAAAATGCCAAAAAAACAAATATTTAGGGACCAAATTGTAAATGATGGTACAGCTTTGGGATCAATAATGTAATTTATATTTTCCAACCATATGTATTTTTTCTTTAGATATAGAATTTAATGCCATAGTTGCATGGTTCTTTTTCATCTTTTTTTTTTTTTTTTCCAATTCAACAATGTCAGATCCCCATTAACAAGATACAAAAAATTAGGCTAAAAATACTTGTTTCAAAGAATCCGCCAATACCCATTAGCTTGTAAAGAGTTGAGCTTCATCCTCAAAAACATTTAAGCCAAAATTTCCAAAAATTTACAAGCCCTCGTCTTTTAAGACACCCTTCCCACTTTCCTTCTCTTTCTTGGGCATGTTTGAGTTTTTTTCTTCCTAATCCCTTTCATTTTTCAATTTATTTATCAATTTATATTGGGTAGTGAATTGATATATATGTGAATGCTTTACCAATTGATAGTTTTTTGGAATACATTAAAATTCTGAGAAGTTTTCACTATTTGTACTTGGACATATTTTGGTTTCAAGCTTCAGCAAAAAGTATGTAAATAGGGAAAGAAAAATAATAAAAAAATCAACTATTTAAAATATTGTACATCATCATTCTATTATATTCTAACCAGAATTCATTAAAAAGTTATTTTCAACAGACATTGTCTATTGAATAGATATTATGATGTATAGCATTAACACCTTCCAACTCGCATACCACATAAACTCCAATGGACAGAACCATTGAGATGCTGGACTGATTATTACTTTTCCTTCTTTTTCTTTTTCTTTTGTTATTCCCATGAATATAAATATCTATTCCATCAAGAATAATAATAATGAAATAATTACCAAATTTGTTTATAATATTTATTTATCAAATAATATAGTAGATAATCTAATAACTTTTAATTGATTTATTTTATAATTTACTTATCTATTTAAGAATTCACTTTTTTATGTTCAAATTATACGAATATATCAACTAATTGTATTTTAACAGATATCAGATGGGAAATAAATTAGGTAAACATTTTGTTACCTATAGCATTACTGCAAGAATTAAATATTCTCATATTTTATGATTTAAGTGTCACGTTCTGCATGAAAATGGTGGAATCCTTGAGGCTTATCCGGAATATTCTAGACTCTCCATGAGAATTTATGATAATTCAAGAGAAATCTAGAGGGATTCGGAAGATTCTAGAAGCTTCTAGGTACGAGGATTCTAAAGAGTTCTAGATAATTCAAGATAAGTCTAGAAGGTTCTAAATGACTCAAGGGAACTCTAGAAGGTTCTAGAATACTATAGAACAATCTAGGACTTATGTACCTTTCTAGAACATTTTAGGATTATGTAGTAAGGTAGCTTTCTAGAATAGTCCATAAAAATATCTAGGAAATTTTTTTAGAAGCTTATCTACGATCGTGCCATGTGTATGATATCTAGAATGTTGTATTCTCGTACTACGTGCCAAGCCCTCTATATAAAGGGGGTGAACCCTCATTTGTAAATAGATCGGAGAATCCACACATTCACTTGTAAAACTCTCTTCTAAGCAATATACTTTCATTCTCCCCAACTCTCTTTTGTGCTCTAGCTTTCTTTGCTTAGGTTTCACTTCTTGTGAGCAAAAAAGCTTACTTAGTTGCAATAAATGGTCGGAATAGCAACTAAGGCTGCACGGCTTGAAGGGTCAATGAATAAGTCCGTGACATAAGGGATGCTTGGAAGAGCCTTTTTATAAGCATTTATTTTCTATAATACTTATTTTACATAACACTTTTGTTAATAAGTATTTCATAAAATAAGCAGCATAATTTTTTGCTATACACATATAAAACATTGTTAAACTTATATTTAGTGTTTTTTATTTTAATTTATGCATTAGATCTTTATTTTTTTTTAATCTACAGTTACTAATTTAAAGAAGCACCAACTTTGGTAATCCTTTTAGAAGCACTTAAAGTGCTTTCCTTTCTTTCTTTCTTTTCTTTTTTTTTAAATACAAAAAACACTTCCTAATATTTTACAAAGATGAAGTTATTTATTTATTTATTTGTTTTCTTAGCACTTATTTTATGGAAAAGCACTCCAAACACACCTTTAGTAGTGTTAAACTAATGTTAAAAAGGCACTAAAATATATACAAAAACAATCTACCAAAAGAAATTATGTAAAATTTTGTTAGGATTTTTTAATATTTTAAAGATATATAATTTTGATTTCCTATTCATAGATTTTTTTTTGTCATCTTGGTTCATGTCAAATTTTTATAAGAATATGAGTTGTTTTGGAAAATAAAAATTTCAAAACTTTAACTATTTGTCACAATTAGTAATCAAGACCAGTGAAATCATTACTGATGTGACAATTATTAATTGAGTGTATTTAATGATTATTTTTTAATATTAAAATCTAATATAAAAAGGAATAAATCTATAACAGTAGCTTATTAAATTGTTAGATAACATGTAGGTTCCATTTACATTATATCATATGATAAGTAGCATATATAAGTCGAGTTGAGTCAAGTATTAGGATTATCATGCTCGACTTGTATAACTATAGTAGTAAAGCAAGCCTTGGCTTGAGCTCATAAAACTTTAAAATTTCTTGTTTGAAATTGACTCGGTTTGTTTATAAAAATATCAAGTTTAGCTTAGCTCTGAGACAAAAGCCTAAAATATTTGAACAGTTAATTTCTTAAATTTATTTCATTACTAAAGTATTAATACATTTCTTTTTTTTGATTTTTTATAAAATTAAATATAAAAAATAATATTCATTCAATATAAGTTTTCTAGATCCTTAAAATGATATATATGAGTCTGCACTAAAATTTTATCAACATGTCCTAATGAGAGAATCATCATATATATATATATATATATGAATATATGTGTGTACACAATGCAAATTTAAAACTATTTAAGGGGGATGTATTCAATTTAGAATTCGAAGGATTTTAAAAGTCTTTTAAAGTTTTGAAGTATTCGATTTAGATTTTAAGAGAGTCCATATAAATCTAATGATATTCAATTCAGATTTTGATGGATTTTATAAAAGTCCATTAAAATCTAGATGTATTCAATTAGGACTTTATAGAATTCTTTTAAAATCTGGTGGTATTCAAAAAGTCATTGATTTTAAAAGACTTTAAAAAATGATAGATTTTAATGGATTTGAAAGGATTTTAACAAGGAAATTGTGAAGAAAATTGTTAATATGAAATCCAGCTTTAAATCCAAAGATTTCATTGGATTCTTATAAAATCTTTATGGAGTCTGTAGAATTCCATAACAATCCATCAAATCCTTTAAAGTCTATAATTCATTTTAAATCCATCAAACTCTAAATTGAATACATCCCTCTAAGATTGGCCTGTATTAATGTTTGGGTACAAACAATTAGAGCTTGAAATTTGGCTTTTCCAATGAATTGTCTAGTGACTTCACTTGAAAACCAGAAAGAAAAATGACCTAAGCGTCAATGGGAAATGGTATGGTATCATCCAATTGCTCTTCAACACTCAAGTCAATGGAATAATTCTTGGAAAGTGTTGAGAGAATTAGGGTTTTTAGAACATACCTTTACTATGGGAGTATTGCATTCTATTTATAACGATTCTTCTCTGGGGAAATCGTGATGGCGCTATGTGTCTAAGGTTTTATTAAACCCTGGCTCGTAGTCCTTTTACTCTATCTTATTTAGCTGAAATTTATGACCAAGTGTTAAAACCTTCATTTGGAGTACACTTTGCTTAAGTCCAATAAAAAATCATTGTTTATTGGTATGTCAACGTAATATATGGATAAGGAAGTAATGCTTCAACTAGAATACACTACTTTGTGTGTGTGTGTCCATGTGGAATGAAGTATGCCCATTTGATCTTCATTATCAAAGAATAAATATGATTAGAACCTGCCGTTTATCTTGAAATAATTTATGTAGATGTCAAATTAACCAAATGGAACATGTATGATCCATTTGAACATTTTTTAAAGGGTGTGCTTGACTGGTTAGGGCTCAATTTTATATATCCTTCATAGTTTATGACATGATCTTTCAATTTGGACAATTTAATGGGCCTTAAGGAATGATGGTTCATCTAATCTTGGATTATATTTTTCTCACTTTAACATCCAATCAAAATCATTTCATGAGAACAGATGGTCAGACATTCCTTATTCTCTTTATTTTCCATGAATTCTGCATGGAATTTCCCATATGGTAAAAGTTACTCATATAAATTGCCCCCTATTTTTTAATTAAAGTGTTATTGCATTGATTGGAAAATATTTGATTAAAGCATGTGTTAATGCTTAACCAAAATACACTAGTGTGTGTGTCTTATCACAATGTAGCGTACCCATCTAAGCTTTATTTGAATGGGGTGTATGAACTAAGTAGCAAGATGTCCAATCAGACTTTTCTATGTGCAAGCGTGCCCAATAGGAATGTGTTATGACCTTGCTACTTAGCAAGATAGATATGATCAGAATCATGGTGCATCCTCTAAGCTGATATTGAATTATGTGCTTCCTAACTATTTTGATCGAAATGTACATGTTCCACTTGGTATCTTGTTTGTATAGGTATGGTTTGACTATTGATGATAGAACCTAGTTTTCCTTATGATTTTCATTTTTTGTATTCCCATATGAGGTTTTGGCCTTTCATTTGGACAAATTTGATAGGTCTTGAAAAGTAATGGTATCTAATTTTTAGGCATCACTTTGCTTATACATTGCGTCCAATTGGAACTACTCTCATCTTAAATTGGATGATCAAAAACTTTATTCTTCACTTGATCTCACATGTTCCAACTAGATTTCTCAAGTGACAAAAATAAACATATAGTTTTCATTTTGGTGGTTGAAATTCATGACCTGATTGATGCACCATTTATGACCTGATTGATGCACCATTTATGGTTAGATGTATTTATGAGCACTATTCAGCAACAAATGTAGCTTTATATACTTGAAAATATTTGTTGGGATATTGCGCTTATCCAATCGCTCAATTGTTGCTAGTTTTTGAAGATCTTTAGTATTCTCGGACTGTCTTCGTCTCTTTGCTTCATACAAAAGTCTATTTTCTACTTAATCTTGGTTCTTTGCCTCCACTTATATTGTAAATTTGGAACATTCTTTGCTCGAGGCTCAATTGTAACACACCGTCCCGAAGTAAGTTGCAATTTTCTCATGTTGACCAGGTTTGAATGCCATTGACCGAGAGGGGTAAATTTTGGCTTTTTGATTTGGATAGAATTCTGTATTGATCGAGGCATCATTGCAAAGCACATGTCAACCCGAGTTTGTAAACTAGTAGCACGTCGAAGATGGAGCTATAGTTTGAAAGTTATGGGCAAAATAAGATGCAGTCCGAATTGTCTGATGGTGTTGGGGTTGAATTTTTTGTTTTATGTAAAATTAAGCTTTAACTCATATATGGTTGTGAAGTACTCATCGATACGAGTTCATAGACTATCGGCATGCCTAATTTGGACTTGTGGTTTGAAAGTTAGGAACTCGTGAAGTTTTCAGAGACAATAGTTACTATTCATTGATATGTGAGTGTGTGTGAATAGTGGTGCCACATGTCAAAAATCCAGCCAACCTGTGAGTGCACAGTGGTACCCATGGGATGCTTTTTGATTGCACAAGAAGGGGGGAGAGAGAAAAAGGGGAGAGAGGAGAAAGAGGAGAGAAAGAGAGAGAGGAGGAGGCTAACCAACCGCCGGTTGTAGCCCACCTCATTTTTGGCTTGCTAGCCAAAAATCATGGCCAACCTACCGTCGATGCGCCTCGACCAGGGAAATTTCTGACGGCGGCGTTGAGTCCTTCTCTGGCCAATTTCTCCCTAACCATACCTCCTTTTTCTACACCGCCAGTCCTATTAGTTTACCCATCCTCCGATCTACCTTTGCACCAATTTTCATGGCTAGTGGCCACTGGACGCGTCGCCGGCGGTGGCGGATTCAGGTGACCAAGGCAGCTTGTTGGAAAACCTAGTTCCGATGAGTTTCTTATCAACCCACCTTTCCCACTAATTCGATTCCCCTGAATCCAAATCCGAGGTCGGTTTGCCTCAATTTATGATGGTTTGTGAGATCCAAGGACACTAAGTTTGAGAGCTTTCTAATAAGATTCCGGCCACCATAGGTCCAATCTTCGGAAGGTAAGACCCGATTCTTAATCCTCATGTTGTAAGCTTCGATTTGGTATATCATTTGTAAATTTCGGATATCGTTTGTGTTAGCTCCCCTGAGTACCTACGTGTAGTATATTCGATTAAGATAATATTTTAATCGGTTTTGTGTATTGGTGATATTTTAGGAGCATATGTGAGTCGTGGGACCGATCCGGTTGAGGACATGGATTAATAAGCATTCTCAAGGTAAGTGATTCACCTTCATATTTATTTTTGGGCATTAAATTATGTATATTTTGTATTAATTGATTAATTAAAAAATATGTTGTATGTGTTGGATATTTAAAAAAAAAATTTGTTACATAAATTATATTGCCCATTTATGATAATATTAATATATGAGATGCTACAAAATTATATTTTGAGGTTGTGAAAATATATACATATGGTGTTAATTGATTCTTGAAAAATGTGTTACTTATGTTTAATATTTAAAGAAATTATTAATTAAATTTTGATGATGATTTATGTGGACTTATGCATCAAAATTTATATTCCATGTTTTCCAAGAAATTATATTTAAAATTATTGTTGAAATTAATTGTGTTTGATAAAAGTGTATTTATATGAATTTATGCATATGTGGATTTTTATGTGATTTCAATGAGATTTCAATTGTACTGAATTGGGAGGATTTAAAGAAAATATTTATTTAAACTTATTACGCATTGAAACAATGGTAGGAAAATTATTTTATGGTATTGGAAAATTTTGGATATATATATATATATACCGTTGGATTTTAGATGATGGATTAATTGATGAATTGGAACTTATGGATGTTAGCCCTTGTTTTATGAAAATTGGAATTGATATATATATATATATATATTTGGTTTTTAAGACGCACTATGCAGTACCGGTGTTCTGTAGTTGTGGATGTGATTAACGTATGGGCAGATTGTTATGAGCACGCAAGTTCATAATCTCCCGTGGTTGCCATCGGACCAAGGGTAGGCAAATTTGATATTGGCCATAGTCGTCCCCTTCCATGGCCGAGATTGAGGGTTATAGCATCGGCACTGTTGGGATGCCAGGGCAGCCTGGATGTAGGTTTCTCTTTATAACCTCTCCATCAAGAGGTGCTTTGGGACGTTCGGCATTGTCAAGCATCACTGATATACAGTGTGGTGTGTCAAGTTATTTTTCCAAATGTTTTCAAAATGGTATTTGAACTTAAAAGTATTTAATTGTGATTTTATTATTTATTTAAATTTGTGTCCACATATAAATTTTATCATATTTTCAAGGTTATGTAAAATTAAGATTTATTAAAAATTTCTTTGGTGTCTTTCATTGCTTTATTAATTTATTGAGCAACTATTATAATTTATTTACTAGAATCAATTTGGCCTTACATTAAATTTTATTATTATTAAATTGATTTATTACATATTAAATTGCATTTTATTTATTATTAATTCTTTGATTATTTCATGGATTGATTAATAAATTTTATAATTAAATATTGAGTTAAAGTTGTTTGGTTAGTTTGATTTGTGCTAATTTCTTCTCGTATGAATTCTACCATTTATTTGTAACCTTATTTTATCTTATGATATTTTATTATAGATTCAATTATTTGTTATTGAATTGATCCTCAAGGTTATATTGTAAGATTTAAATCATTTGTAATTTTATTTATTATTTACTTCCTTGAGCTGTGGGGTATATAAATGTTGGGATTTGTGAAGGGGTTTTAAAAAGGGGAACATTTTCAACTGATTAAATCGAAAGGATTTTGAGGAAAATGCTATTTCCTAATATTTATTAATTATCTATTTATTAAGTAGTCGACTTTATTATATTATTATATGACTACTATTATTATTGTGGTAGATAGGGTCGCTTATTGTGGTAGGCATTGGTCGTCCGGGTGAGTTTGATGTCTTTGTTCGTTGCTACACTCCAAGAAGCTTTTCTTGCTTTTCCTTCCATTTGTTAATTTTCTATCTTGTGTTGTAAGAACTTCTATTCTTAATTGTAGATAATGTGATGCTTTGTATATTGTATTGGATTTATTTAATTGATATTGCACTTATTCCTTGTTTGTTATTTAAAGTGCTAGAAATTGTGGAATCAAATTGTAATAAGGTGGGAGGAATAAGGTGGTGTTTATAGGATTGTGTTTTCTATGTAGGAAATTTTAAGATAAATCCAACTCTTAGGGGAGATTTTGTTGGATTTTTCATTGGAAGATTCGGTAGGGTTTCCTTGGGATTAGAACTTGTCTAGGGTTCCGGTAAGGGATTTTGGATGGATCCTGACATCAATACTCAAACTCATAATGGTATAATATCTTTAAGAGCTTATTAAATATGAAGATGAAAGTTCTTACCAAGACAATGATGATGGTTGCTATATGTATAAAAATTCCTGTAAGTGCACAATTTGTTTTCAAGTAATAATAGTAGGAAAATATGGTTGTTGTACCCAAGGAATTGATTTGATATTAATTCTTTATTAAACATTGCAATAATATGGATTCATGATTTTGAAGCAAGAAAATTTAAAAGCAAATTATACTACATCAACAAAGCAAACCAAAATTAAAAAAGATTGTAAGACAATGAAAATTTAATGATTAGAAACCTAGAGCATAGAATCCACTACTAGTTACTTCAACCTAATTATCAAATAAACCTATTTTATTAACAATATTTGTTTATCAAACTTAATCTTTTAAATTATCAAAAGCCAATTTATGCTCTCTTGAAATTATTCACATAAACCTTGACCAATTCCTTCCGGATAAAAACCTAAGTTTAATGCAAATATCATTAAGTAGAAATTAAGTCTATATTAATCATAGGTAGCATGAATATTTTTTAATCAAACATTTAACACATCAATTAAGATAGAATTTTGGCATGCAACTTAAAATTTTTTGATTAAAAGGCATGCATGTAAGTTATTGTGATCTAAATATGTTCCCTTTTCTAATTGCCAAAAAAAAAAAGAAAAGAAAAAAACAAACACTAAATCATTTATGGTTTTCAGACCTATGAAAGCATTGAGAACATAATAATTTGTAAATAAAAATTTATATTGCTAATAAAATAAATCCAAACATAACAATCAAGTACCCATAACTAGGATTTCATTTGAGCTCTAGACATAGAAATTAATTCATCACAGACCTAATCTCAACATCAATAATCTTGTAAACAAAAATTCACAATTGAAAACTAAGAGAAAAGTTAAGAAAAACTAATGAAGAAGAAATCCAAAAGGTTGAATTCGCAGTTCCTTCTCTCAAGCAAAGCTTTGGCTTTTTCTCTTCTCCAATGCACTCCAATTGCACCATTCTTTTGCCTTTGCAAAAATTCTATGTTATTCTTCTATATATCTCCTAATGTGGCTGACAAAATTTATGCCCCTTTTATAGAGAAGTGATGACTTGGATCCTATGCGAATAAGATCTAGCGTCAGTCCCCATATCCAAGCTAACTAGGTTTTCAAAAATCAGTTTTAGTAGACAATTATGTGGGGATTGTTTTCTCATGGAAATTAGGAATTAATTTTTTCTTTTAATTATTGTTTTAATATGCCAAATTTCGTTGCACTTGTTGCCCATAAATTGCCATATGTATTCCTAAATTTTTGGAGCTTTATTTTTACTAAAACTTTCTATTTTTTATAAATCTCCTATTAGTTTGCTTTTAACCCACCTTTTAGACACTCACTTTGAAACTATTTAGAGAAGTTAGGTCTATGTTTTTCCCTATAAATGAAGATACAATAATAAGCATTTAGGCATAGGAAAAATACTCAAAACATGAATATAGCTTTTTGCTAACTTTAAAATAAAACTGATACTGATTGGTTTGTTGGAACACAATGAAATTTTATAAAGATCACCCTAAATGTCTTAAGAAAATTTTCCAACTAAAATCACCTTAAAGTTCTATTTCTACTTGTAGCTTCATATATGGTTAAAAGAGTATATGTCATGCATATTTTCAGCTTTCAAGCATTTTTCTTTGTTTGTTCTTCTTTTGCCTAAAATTAGAAAAGAACTGAAAAGATTAGGCAAGGTTAATCTAAATAGAACAAGGTTTTGAAAGGTTTGGAAATTGATTTGGAGTTTAGATGTTCTCGGCTACCTTTGGTTAAGCTACTGGAAAATTTTCCAGTTTTGGCCGGTTTATGTTTCTCTTGGTTTCAAAATGGAAACTAAGGTATTTTCTCCAAAATTAAATATAATACATTCATTTAGATGTAATACATACTTATAGCATACAAAATTGGTGTGAAAGCACACCATTGCTGGTTCTAAACACCAATACAAAACAAGTCCTACATGGAGAAGCAAAACACATGTGTAAAGTAACAGTGCCACATGCTTCATGGTTTGTTGACAAGTGTTGCTGCCTTATTAGTTGCTTCATGTTGAAGTAGTCTCATGCATGATGAATATGTCCTTCCATGCATCGGATGAGAGAGGCCGAATGATTTGGCTCCATGTCACCAAGTAGCTTCCATGTCACCATCTTAGTAACCAAGGTGCTTTCCATGCCATCAAGATGCTTCATTTCCCTAAACTTCCTAACAATCTAATTTGCCTAATAATATTAAATAACACATTTTGGTGTCTTTGTGTACCAACTTAACAAGCCTAGAATACAACACAAAATGATTTAATCAACTACCTAAACAAAATACAAAACAAACTAAGGAAGTTGCTTCTAGGCCAAGGCATTAGGCTTGGTCTCGGGTTTAGCTTGCTTATGGCTAACAATTTTCTATGGTTCTCTAACACTTCTCCTTGGCAATGTTAGGCATGATGTGTAGAAGACTTCTAAGCATGCCATGGTTTTGTGAGAATGTCGGCCAGCTGGTCTTGTGTTGAGCAATGCATCAAATTGATTTCTTTGTTTCTTTCAGCCTCACGGATGCTATGGTACTTCATAGGGATATGCTTGGTTCTTCTGTGTTGTACTGGATTTTTGATGATGACTATGGTTGAAGTATTGTTACAATGAATGGTGGTTGCATTTGTTTGCTTGCAACCCAAATCATTAAGCAATTTCCTTAGCCAAATTGCTTGATTTGATGCTGCTGCCGCCAAGATGTATTTAGCTTCTGCTGTTGATTGTGTCGTGGTTCCTTGCTTGTGTGAACTCCATGAAAATGGACCTGAATCAAACATAAACAAGTATCCAGAGGTGCTCTTCATGTCTTCCAAGCTACCTGCCCAATCACTATCACAATAGCCAAGTAATTCACACATGTTTTACATACCTTAGGACTCTTTTTGCAGCTTGGTAATGGTTTTGAGATGGTGCACTCATGAACCTTAATAGCACACTTACAGCATACATAATATTAGGTCTTGAAGCACACAAATAAAGCAAGCTTTCAATTAGGCTTCTATAAACCGAAGCATTCACTTTCTCACTTCCATCATCAAGTTCGAACTTGGCATTTTGAATCATTTGTGTTTCAACAATCTAGGCATTTTCTAGTTGAAACTTATCAAGCAAATTCAAAGCATGTTTTTCTTGAAATATAATTATACCTTTACTTGTTTGCTTGATCTCCAAACTTAGAAAATAATTCAATATGCCAAGGTCGGACATCTCGAAGGTTTCCATCACTTTATCTTTGAATTTTTGAATGCCTTTGGTATTGCAACCTGTTATTAGCAAATCATCAACATAAAGAGAGATTACCATTGCATCTTCATGTGAGTTGGCTTTGATATAGAGTGTAGGCTCATTATCACTTCTTGAAAAACCTTCATGAGTGAGGTAGTCATCAATTCTTGCATACCAAGCTCTTGGAGCTTGTTTGAGCCCGTATAAGGCTTTATGAAGCTTGTACACTTTCTCCTCCTTTCCTTCTATAAGAAAGTCTTCAGGTTGCTCAACATATACTTATTCTTCTAAAATACCATTTAGAAAAGCTGATTTCACATCCAAATGATATATTTTCCAAGAATTATTTGCTGCATATGCAAGTAAAAGCTGAATGGTTTAATGTCTTACCACCGGTGCAAAAGTCTCTATGTAGTCTACACCATATTGTTGAACATAGCCTTTAACAACCAGCCTTGCTTTGTATTTGTTCAAAGTGGCATTAGGGTTTAGTTTTGTTCTAAAAATCCATTTGACACCTATTACGTGTCCTTTCTTTGGTCTCGGCACCAAACTCTAAGTTTTGTTCTTTTTTATCATGTGAAGCTCCTCCTCCATTGCAGCTTCCATTCTTTATGTTGTGAAGCCTCACTATATGTTGTAGGATTAGGTGTTGCCATCCTTGCACTTGCATAAAGTTCTGTAATTGATTTTGTGCCTCTCTTCCCATCATATTCTTCATTGGCCGGGTCATCATCATCTTCATCATCATCGGCAACATCAAAATCACTTTGATCAGTGGAAGGAGTTCTTGATTGAATATAAGTGTTTTCTTCCACTTTATGCTCCTTCCAACTCCAATATGAGTTCTCATCAACAATAACATCTCTAGAGACAATGATCTACATCTTAGATATATCAAAGATTCTATAGCCCTTTGAAACCGAGCTATAGCCTACAAATATACCAATACTTGCTTTCTTATCAAGCTTGGTTTTTTTGGAGTCATTGACATGCATATAACAAATACTTCCAAAGACTTTTAAGTGAGCAATTGAAGGTTCAAAACCATACCACAATTCATTTGGAGTTTTAGATTCAATTGCCTTACTTGGAAGTTGGTTTAGGAGGTATACACTTATATTGGCAGCTTCGCCCAAAATTTCTTTCGCAAGCACTTCTCGAACAACAAGCATCTTGACATCTCCATGATGGTTCTATTCTTTCTTTTACTCACTCCATTTTGTTGTGGCGTGTATGGAGTTATGAGTTGGTGTATGATGCAATTTGTCTTGCAAATATCTTGGAAAGCTTTGGAAATGTACTCTCCATCATTGTCGGTTCGAATCACCTTGATGGTTGTTTGTGCTTGGTTTTTTTACAAGTGTTTTGAACTCTTCAAATGTGGCTGCTGCTTTTGATTTTTGTTTTAGGAAATATATCCAGCACTTTCTTGAATAATCATCAATAAAGATGATAAAATACCTCCTCCCTGCATGAGTTGCTTCATTCATTGGTCCACACAAATCCGAATGCACCATTTGTAACTTTTCCTTTACTTTGCCGAGTGTTATCAAAGGAAATGGTTGTCTTTTGATTTTGCCAAGTTGACATGTTTGGCAAACAGCTTCATCTTCATGGATTTGTGGTAAATTCTCAACAATTGTTTGAGTACGCATTTGCTTCATGGTGGCATAGTTGTAATGGCCTAGCCTTCTATACCATAGTCTCGAATCTTCTTGGACTTTGGTATTCATACCCATTTGATTTTGTTGATCAAAATCAATTACAAGGCTATTATCTTTCATATGGATAACTAATACAATTTTGTCATCCTTAGATATTTCACAACTTGTATCTAAGAATTTCAAAATGTATCATTTCTTCATAAGTTGTGGCACACTAAGTAAATTTTCGGACAGATTTGGTATATATAAAATGTTGGTAACTTGAATTGTACCGTTTAGTGTTTTAATGACCAAATCTCCTTTTCCTTGTGCCTCCATGATTTGTCCATTTTTCGTCCTGATTTTTTTGCAATTCTTGAGTTGAACTTGACAAACAAGTCACAGTTGTTGCACGTATGATTTGTGCATCCGCTGTCCAAAATCCATTTGTCTTTATTTGTGGTTGCAAGATTGCAAGTTGCTGTAAAAGTATGCTCATGCTCTCCATTTAATTCTTCGAGTTCATGAGCTTGTCTTGCTTCTTGTCTTTGGTTCCTTTACCTGCAAACTCTTTCCATGTGACCGAATTGCTTGCAAATCTTGCATTAAGCATTCGGCCTCCACCAGCATATCTTGGTTGTGTGTCCTTGCTCCTTGCATATTATGCAAGGACCATATGTCATCTTGTTTCCTCTTTGGTTGGTGCTCTCCTTACTTCTATTTTGCCTTTGAAAAGGCCTTGGTTTCTGGATTGTTTTGCCTTTGTTATTTGCTGCAAGGGCTACTTCACTTGAGCTTGATTCACTTTGTAGCCTAAGACTCCTCCTTTGTTCCGTGGCTTGCAAAGCATTGATCAATTCAGCAACTGTGAGTTGTGTAAGGTCTGTTGTTTCCTTCAAAGTTGAGATCTTTGCTTCATATTTCTTTGGAAGACATATAAGGATCTTTTCAATAATCCTTTAGTCTAGAAAAGATTCACCAAGTAACCGGATTTGGTTGACAATCTTCATAAGTTTGTTTGAAAATTCATTCATGGTTTCAAGTTCCAGCATATTCAAGTTTTCAAATTCTCTTCTAAAGTTTAGCAGCTGTATTCATCTTGACCTTGTACTTCCTTGAAACTCCTCTTGAAGCTTTTCCTAAGCTTGTCTAGGAGTTGTACAGGTCATGATTCTAGTGAAGATATCATCAGTCATAGCAGCTTGGATTGCTGTGAGAGTTTTGAAAGGTCTTGCATTTTCTTCACTATGAAGTTTGATTTGATTCACCGTAGCACCTGCTCTTAATGGTTCTACTTCATAATCAACTTCAAAAAGCTCCCAAAGGTCATAAGCTTGAAGTTAGGCTCTCATTTTAATTGCCCAAACAGGATAGTTTTGGCCATCAAAGATAGGAGGTGAAGGTGCTGAAAAGTGTGAGGATGCCATTTGAAAATGGTTTGTGTTTTGTGTATTTTCCAATCGGTTTTGAACAAGGATTTATAAAAATCTACTATGATACCAATTTGAAAGGATTAGGGCAAGGTTAATCTAAAAAGAACAAGGTTTTAAAAGGTTTGGAAATTGATTTAGAGTTTAGATGTTCTCGGCTTGCTTTGGTTAAGCTGCTGGAAAATTTTCCAGTTTTGGCCGGTTTATGTTTCTCTTGGTTTCAAAATGACAACTAAGGTATTTTCTCCAAAATTCAATACAGTACATTCATTTAGATGTAATACATACTTATAGCATACAAAATAGGTGTGAAAGCACACCATTGCTGGTTCAAAACACCAATACAAAACAAGTCCTTCATGGAGAAGCAAAACACATGTGTAAAGTAAGTTTGCCACATGCTTCATGGTTTGTTGACAAGTGTTGCTGCCTCATTAGTTGCTTCATGTTGAAGTAGTCTCATGCATGATGACATATGTCCTTCCATGCATTGGATGAGAGAGAGGCCGAATGGTTTGGCTCAATGTCACCAAGTAGCTTCCATGTCACCATCTTAATCACCAAGGTGCTTTCCATGCCATCAAGGTGCTTCATTTCCCTAAACTTCCTAACACTCTAATTTGGCTAATACATATTAAATAACACATTTTGGTGTCTTTGTGCACCAACTTAACAAGCCTAGAATACAACATAAAATGATTTAATCAACTACCTAAACGAAATACAAAACAAACTAAGGAAGTTGCTTCTCGGCCAAGGCATTAGGCTTGGTCTTGGGTTTGGTTTGTTTATGGTTAACAATTTTCCATGATTCTCTAACAAGAACAACAATTAAGTCCCATATAAAATGAGTAAAAAGCTAACAAATATTATTGTAAAATATGACATAAATTTATAGTATTTTAGGCCTAACATGTGCCTTCTGGCATAGTTGTAGATGTTTCGATAAGAATTTCTAATAAGCATATTCTTTAAACTAATACTTCTGCTCCAACAATCTTTTTCATACTTAAGAGCCAATTGTTCGATGTAAGGAAATAAAAATACATATTTTTGGGTTTTCTCTTCACTTTTGGCTTGAGAATTTGGACCTATCCTCATACTTTTTGATTGTCGATCATCCTTTCTTCTTTATATATGTTGAACTTCATATTTAAAGATTTAGTCAAATGATGATTTTTCAAAAATTTGATGAATATTTTAATCAACCTTTATAGCACTTTTGGAATATAATATTGATAGCTTGAAAGTAGATGAAACATAACAATTTCATCTAAGGTAAATTTTTTTGCGTTAAGATTCTTTTCAAGTAATGTTTAACATTAATTTAGATGTCATTCAAGTTCAATTAGCTTAGATTTAGAAGATTTTTACATCAAGATGTTCGAATAAGAATGTCATAATTTTCATGATACTTAAGTTTGGTTATCTTGAATTTGATAATTTTCATATCAAGATGTTCCACTCAGAATGTCGTAGTTAATATGACAATTACATTTTGTCAACTTAAGCATGGACAACATTTAAATCGAGATGTTCCAGTTGGAATGTTGTAATTAACACAAATTTTTATCAACCTGAATTTGGATACTTTTTACATCGAGATGTTCCACTTGGAATATGAAATATCATAATTAATATGATGCTTGGTTTTTTTTAGCCTTAATTTGGACAATTTTTACCGAGTTGTTCCACTTAGAATGTTGTAAAACATGATGCTTTAGTTTGGTAAACTTGAGCATGGATTATTTCCACATCTAGATGTTCTACTTGGAAAGTTGTAACTAACTTAGACACTTAGGTTTTGTCAACTTGAATTTCTCCTCTTGGTGTACTTGGAATACCATAGTTTACATTGTACTTTGGATTTGGTCAACTTGAATTTTCTTCTTAACTATTTGTGCCTCGAGCTTGTCTAGTTGAAATTTTGTTTTAATAACATTCTTAGTGCATGCTCTGAATGCTCAAAACACCATTTGGACATACTTGAAAGTACTTTAGGTGCTTGGGCCTTGCTGACATGTCCTTTAGTGAAAAGCTTACATTTCCAAGAAAAGTTGGATATTTTCAACAAAAATGCTATGATAAATGTTATGTAATACTAGGTCATTCATAGATGTTAGTTGGTCAAAAATTTCTTATGACATTAAAATGTTCAATTGGAATATATATAATGTCCCAAATAGTTTATGGAGATCTACTGGTTTGAGTGGCTCATAGGCATCTATAAGTATAAATAATCTAAAGACATCTATTGGTCCAAAATATTCATGGACACTTATTGGTCTGAATGGCTCAGTAATATTATTTTGCAAGATGACTCTCGAACATCTATTAGTATGGATGACTTTTTGGTTATCTAATGGTATAAATGACTTTTTAGACATCTAATGATCCGAATTACTTCTTGAATTCTAATTGTTTGAATGATTCATGGATATCTATTGGTCGAAATAACTTCTTAGCATCTAATGATTTAAATAATTCATGGACATCTATTAGTTTGAATGACTTTTTGAACTCAAATGGTTTGAATGACTTGTTTTTTTTTTTTTTTTTTTTTTTTTTTTTTTTTTTTTTGCTTTAAAAATTTTAAACAGGTTGGTTATTTGTTTATAAGATGAGCATATAATGTGTCCTCTTCCTCTTAATTTTCAAAGCAAAGATAAAAGTAATCAAAAGATATATAACTATTGGACTTTTTCCGATGATTTATCATATGATTGAATTTACCAATCAAATTTTATGATAGAAGAATTATGAATTCTTTTTTTTTTTTTTTTTTTTGGGATATGTTCTATTTCAAAGAAAGAAACACATTGTACTTGACATCATCAAGATTTGATGAATGGATACAAGAAGGGAGCATCTTAGTTTTTGTTAAGTCATATGTTGCATAAGATCTATTCTTCTATCAGGAAACTTGACTCAGTATGAAACAATCAATCGAATTACATTGATTGATATATGTTCAATCAAAACTTTGAGACTCCATTTTGATATCTTGATGGTTTGGTCTAGTTGAAACTATGATATTTCAACAAGTTGATTAGTCTCAAGGCCTTCTTCTTTGGCCATCTAATGTGGATTTGACTTTTCACTTGGATTAGATGGCCAAGCTCAACAATTGGTGGTTTGTTGGGATTTATAGCTTCTAGACCAATTTTTCATGACTTGGTTTATCTACCAATTTTTTTATCTATCTAATAGGATTTGACTGGAATATATTATTTGACAACGATGATCAGACATTTCAATCATCCATTATTTCTTATGAACCACATGAAATTTCTTAAGTGGTAAATATATGAATATGCAATTAAAAACAAAGAGGCTGAAAATGATGGGAAGTGTTTGCTTTAAATTCTAATTGGTAAAAATGGCTTAAGTAAATATTCAATAAATGTTTTTGAGTCTGCACTTGACCTTTTCTTTGATCTCCTTTACATCTCATTCCACCACCTGTTCAATGAACACTAGGTAGCGGAGCAAAGTTTCTGGTTGAACATTTCATCATTCATCTTAAGTAATGTGGTTGTTCATTTTCTCCTTTGCAACCTCTGTCCTTCTCCTTTTTACTTAGTGCGCATCATCATCAGAGCAATTTACACTCTTCATTTGCCTTTTTGTCTTCATTTTTGCCTTTTTTTTTTCTCTTTTCCTTTATAATACCAACTAGTATTCATGCGTTTTCTTCCTTTTTAACTAATTCCACCTTCATTGCAAGTTGCAGAATCTCAAAATTAGGAGTGCTAAGGCTAATTGTATAAGCTAGAGTTGTTCAAATTGCTCATTCGATTGAAACACTTCAATTTTGGTTTCAGCTAAGGGCTTAGAGATACTTTTCACCTTCCCCCATTGATATAGGTAGTTGTGAATCTCTCTACATGGTTTCTCATGTTAACCATTACTTCTTGACAAATAGAAAGGAAGGTTCGATTATTGGGAAAATAGCTCAAGTTGAACTATTAGCTATCTACGCTTTTTTTTATGAATGAAGCTTAAGATGAACATGTCAATGATTATGATTTTTCCAAAAATGGAAAAAAAAAATGAAATAACAATACCAGGTTGAAGGAAATATTAAGAAAATGTCAACAAGGCTCTTAACCTTATGGTCATGTGTTTGAGCCCCATAATGGGTGTCAAACTATTTGGGTACAAAAAATTAGATCTTGAAATTTAGCTTTGTTGATGAACTTTCCAATGAGCTTTGCTTGAAAGTAGAAAGAAATACAAGCTAGAAGTCAATATGCATCGATGGGGTCAAGCTTATTGCTTTTCGATGCTCAAGTTAGTGGAATCATTCTTAGAAAGTTAGGAGAAAATTAGGATTTTTCGGACATGACCTTGCTAGGAGGTAATTGCTTCTATTTAGGGAATATTATATTTGGATCCCTTAAGATTTGGATTAATTACAATTTAATCTCTTAAGTTTAGAAAATTACAATTAGCACCCTTAAGGTGGTATTATAATAATAAATGAAAATGATAGCTTTTTGAAACCTAAAGAGAGGTTGATGGTATTTTTAAAACTAGAGGGAAATTGTATTTAAGTCCAACCTCAATAGATATGGATGAAATTAACCATTCTATTTATAACCATTCTTTTTTGGGAAAATCATGATGGTTCCACATGTCTAGGATTTTATTAAACCCTAGCTTGTAGGCCTTGTCCCTCATCTAAATTAAATGGAATTCAAGACCAAGTGTTAAAATAATATAAGATCGGACCACACAGTTCTCACATGTTTGATTGGAATTTATTATTTTCATGGACAAGTGAAGTAATACTTCAACTGGACTACATTAGTGTGTTTGTGTCTAGTTAGAATGAAGTATTGCCCATGTGGTTTTCATTATTAAAAAATAGTTCCGATCAAAACATGCCTTTTAACTTGAACTAATTTATCAGATATCAAATTGCCTAAATGGAACATTATGTTCCATATGGACATTTATTTTATTAATCTGGGGCCTAATTTTATGTGAATATTACATTTTTACCCTCTGAAGTTTATAATAGTTACAATTTAATCCGTTAGGTTTTGACAATTAAAACTAGCATTCCTAAAGGGGGTGTGGATAATAATATTTTAATGGGTATGGAAATAGTAAGGGGAAAATGATAACATTTTAGAACCAAAGGGGAAGTTAATGATATTTTTGAAGCTAAAAAGGGCTAAATTATATTTAAATTAAACCCTAAGGAAGGTGAATAAAATTAATTCTATATGTTTAGTGTTCCTTTTTAGTCTTATGGCATAAACTTTACATTCGAAGAATTTAATGGGTCTTAATGAGTGGTGGTCCATCTAACCTAGATCTCCACTTTGGGTACTTTAACGTCCAATCTAAATTGTTTTTTAAGAACAGATGGTCGGGCATTCCTTACTCTCCCTATTTTCCTATATTTTTGTGTGGAATTTCTCCTATGGTAAAAATCACCCATATATAATATTTTACTAAACCCTAAAATAAATAAAGAAGATAAAACACCATTTAGACAAACATTAGTATCACTGTTAGTTCTTTTTTCTAAAAAAAAATAAGGTGCATTACAAAAACATAGCTTATAGTTCACTTTTTTTTTTTCCCACTTAAACCATTCTATTTTTAACAATTAAATATACTAGCTTTCAAGTTTCAAATTTATTGCAGTAACTATCCTTTTTGTAGTATCGGAGGCTAATGACATAAAATTAGATGGGTCAAATGTCCTTAATGGCTTCATTTCCTTCTTATGTGTTTGAATATGTAGTATTGCTACTGAATGGATTTTAAACCAAAACGCAACTCAGTTAACTACCAAGGAATCTTTCTTCCTCCTTTCTTTTTAACTCTCAATAATCATTACTATTTTTCTAATTTTTCAACAAAAACTAAGTATATGAAGTAATATTCAATTTTAATGTTCTTTTGAAGTGGTAGTTATCCACAACTAAATATTATTGATTTAATGCTTATTGGTGAGTGTTGTGTGCCATGGATAAATAGTCAATGAAATGGAAGGGAAACAAGTCTTGTATTAGTATAGGACAAATTAAGAGAAATCTTGAGTTGACTTTACAATCATGACCCATCCATCTTTGATGCTTTACCTTTTGTAATATTTCTTTTGTTGTTGAATACTTCAATTTTCTAGGCATTTTTTCTCCTTTATAAAAAAAATATTTTCTCTTATCTTTGTTTTCTAATACAAAATAAATAAAGAAAAAAGTGGAGAAATGTTGTTAGGATTCGACTCTTCCTAAGGTCCTGCGGTGATGACATTATTTTCATATACCCTTTATAGGGGTGGGCAAAAACCCGATCAAACCGAACCGGATCGGTAAAATCGACCAAACCGAACGCCTACGGATCGGATTGGTTGCACTCGGTTGGGCAGTTCGGTTATTATTTAACAAAGAAGGAGACGGTTCGGTTCGGATGTCGGTTTTTAAACTAAAAATCATCAGACTGCCTGAACCGAACTGGATACTTTAAATATTATAAAAAATATATATAATTACATTTTTATATATATAATAATAATATGTTTATAGTTTTATTAATTTTATATTTGATATTAAACAAAAAAAAAAAAAATAAAAGAAAGAAAACACTCTTTCACTCTGCTCTTGCCTTGAAAGTTCTCTTCTGTCTTCTCCCCCTCTTCTTTCAATCTCTTCTCTTGTCTCTGGTAAACCCTAGCTCAACTGTTACTCTTGGTCACCATTCACCATCTCTCAGGCCGACAAGCACCTGTCCTCTACCATCTCTCGGACAACGGTAATCTCCCTTATCTTCCATTCTCTGACTCGCAATCTCTCACCATTTAACCCTCTCTTGTAGATCTCTTCACTCCTTTCTCTCTCTCTCTCTCTCTCTCTATCTCTTGCCCTAAAATTAAATCTCTCTCTATCTTTTTTTACTCTCATCTCACTCTCTCACTCTCCAATCTATCCATTCTCAGCTTGAGGTAGCTGTCCGAAACCCTAGCCTAGACTATTAGACATTGTTACTCTACGGTGGGCTGGTAGCTATGAGACCATCAAAAGCCTCGATTACCATCATTTGGTCACCAACGATCATGTTAATTCGAAGGTAATTTTGCAAATTTCTATTTTCCCCAATTTTTTTCCTTTTAGGGTTTAAGTTCTAAGAAATCACTATTTCAAAATTATATATTTTTCTTTGATTATCTCCTCAATTCTGAAATATTAAATGTTTAATGACTGTTGGATTTTAATATTAAAGAGAAAATTGGCCATTCAAGTTGAAGGATTGAAGGTGAGGCAGGTCCGTGGCTTGTGGCTGTGTCATGGTCGTGGGTGGCTCTATGGCCTGTGTTTAAAGCTGTAATAACTTAAGGTAAGTTGTTCTTTTCTCTTAAACTCTCACTTGCTGTGGATGGATAAAGTGTGATTGCATAAATAGACTATAGATTTTGTTCTTTCTTTGTAATTTTGTGAAGGAAATAATCGGATTAGCTTTTGTGAGACTGAACTGTCTGTGAAATGTTGACTTGTATTTGTGAATTGTCTTTGAAACTCTTTTCTATGAAGTTTTGAATTCAAATTGTGAGATTGCTTGCATTTCAGAGTCTTTGTGACTCCAACATTTTTGAATTGCAATTTTAAACATGTTAGCTTACATTTCAGAGTCTTTGTGACCTTAAACTCCTAAAGTTGCCAATTTTAAACAAGTTAGCTTTCATTTTAGAGTCTTTGTGACTCTGAATTTCAGAAATTGCTTTTTAATTGTTAGTTTTTTTTTTGGAACTATGGAATATTATGCAATTTCTGAATATTGTGGAATTGAAATTGCATAGTTGGAATTGTGCAATTTTTAAAGGTTAGCTTACATTTAGAGTCTTTGTGACTCTTAAATTTTGAAATTGCTATTTAATTTGTAGTCTTTGTGGAATTGTGGAATTTTTTTAGTTGCTGTTTAATTTTGAGTCTTTGTGGAATTGTGGAATATTGTATGCTTGGTCTTGAATTTTTTATGTATATTTGGTCATAGTGCATATTTGGTCCTGGATTTTTGATGCAGATATTGTATTAGTGCATATTTGGTCTTGGATTTAAATGGAAAGTTCTAATGCGAATAATGCATGTAGTTGGCAAATTTTCATGTGGCTGTGTATGATAGTTTGGTTTAGGAAAAATCTATTTTTTTGGTAGTTGCTATCAATTCCGAAAACATGCTAATTGCTGGTAGGGAAAATGTATATTGTTGGTAGTTGTGGGTAGTTTGGTTTAAGGATTAAAGGGCTTGGACCCGATGGTTCTATGTTATTATTTAAGGAAGCAAAACTATTATTTGCTGTTTAATTTATTGTAATTTAATTTGATTGAGATTGTGGAATTTGTGGTTTTGAATTGTTGTGTAATTGCTGTCTTGTTTCTGTTTATTTCCTCTTATGTAAACAGTGTCCTAGTTATGCCTGATATGGACCCAAATTCCCCATCATCAGTTAATGCACCTTCCTCTCAAACCCCAATAGGTCAAAATCCATCACCATCACTGTCAAACCCTACACCTTCTGATGCCAAATCTACATTACCTCCACGACCTCCATTAGGGAAAAAAAAAAACCTTCTAGGCCAGCAAGTGATGTATGGGATCACTTTATCAACATAGAAGGTGGTGATCTTGATGACCCTAGATATGAATGCATTTATTGCCATAAGGATTATGCATGTGGTTCTAAGAAGTGTGGAACTAGTACCTTAAGGAATCATATGAAGCAATGTCAGAAAAATCCTTATAACTCAGATGAAAAGAAGCAAAAGACCTTAACTTTTGATAGGAAATCTGATGGTAGTGGTAGCAATTTGGTAGCTACTATTTTCAATAAAGAGGCATGTAGGATGGCATGTGACAAAATGATAATTTTGGATGAGTTGCCTTTTAGTTTTGTAGAAGGTCGTGGGTTTAGACACTTTTGTAGTGTTGCATGTCCTAAGTTTGATCCTCCATCTAGAAGAACCATTGTGAGGGACATTTATCAATTGTATTTAGATGAGAAATTGGCTTTAAGATCAATGTTTGTTGCAAACCAGCAAAGGGTTAGTCTTACATCTGATACATGGGCCTCTATTCAAAATGTTTGTTATATGTCATTGACTGCCCATTATATTGATGATGATTGGATGTTAAATAAAAGAATTTTAAATTTTTGTGTGGTTCCTAATCATAAAGGAGAGGCAATTGGAAAGCTAATTGAGGTTTGTTTGCATGATTGGAGTATTGAAAAAGTGTTCACGCTAACTCTTGATAATGCAAGTGCAAACAATAATGTAATTGCATATCTTAAAAGGAAAATGGTACATTGGAAAAATTGTATATTGGATGCTGATTTTTTGCATGTTCGATGTAATGCACATATTGTCAATTTGATTGTGTGTGAGGGTTTAAAAGAATTATATGAGGCAATTGCTAGCATTTGTAATGCTGTGAGTTATGTTAGATCATCTCCTTCTCGATTGCAAAAATTTAAGGAGTGTATAAGTCAAGATAAAATTGAGAGCAAATCTTTAGTATGTTTGGATGTTCCAACCAGATGGAATTCCACATACTTAATGTTAGAGTCGGCTTTGAAATTTCAAAAAGCTTTTGAGAGAATGGAGGAGGAAGATAGACATTATGCTTCCTATTTTGGAGAGGATGATAGTGGTAGAAAAAAAGTTGGACCTCCTTTAGCTTGGCATTGGGATGATGCCAAAGTTTTTGTCCAATTTCTTAAGGGCTTTTATGATATAACTCTTAAATTTAGTGTTTCTTTACATGTTAGCTCCAACATATATTTCCATCAAGTTTCTTCCATACAAAAACAATTGGATGATTTATGTGTTAGTGAGGATGACCGGTTGTGTGTTATGGCAAGGAAAATGAGAGACAAGTATAATAAATATTGGGGTTCCATGGGAAATGTCAATAAATTGCTTCTAATTGCAGCAGTGCTTGATCCAAGATATAAGTTGGATTATGTGTCATTTAGTAATGGGATGCTTTATGACAATGATGAAAGCAGGGTTACTGAATGGACAAATGGTTTGAAAAAGACTTTAATGAGGCTGTATAATTGGTATAATGAAAAAGAAATGGGTTCAGATGGTAGTTGTCAATCTTCCACTGGTGTTGAGTCTTCTGGAACTAGTTTGGATAGTAATAACAGTGAATTAGAGCATGCCAACTATGCTGACCAGGTTTGGATTGCTTATTTGAAGAAGAGAGAACAAAGCCATTGTAAAGAGGTAAAAAGTGATGTGGATAGGTATCTGGCCGACCCTTGTGAATCTGGTTTAATTAAGGATTTTGATATTTTAAATTGGTGGAGGGTTAATGGAGAGAAATACCTTGTGTTAGAGAAGATTGCAAAGGATGTCTACGCCATTCAAGTCTCCACTGTGGCTTCCAAGAGTGCTTTTAGCAGTGGAGGTAGGATACTTGATCCTTTTAGGAGCTCTTTGACTGCTAAAATGGTGAAGGCTTTGATATGTTGTCAAAATTGGCTTAATGCTTCTCCAAGTTTTGACAGCTTTTTTTTAGAAGAGATGGAGTATTATGAAAGTTTAGATGTAGGTAATGTATTATGCAATTGAGATTATGTTTTGTTTGTATGTATATCATATTTTTTTTGAATGTTTTTATAATATTTGCTTATGTTTGCTGTTTGATGTCACTCCAAGACTTATGCTAAAGCCAAACAGTAGCAGTGAGTCTAGATAGCAGCAACAAAAAAGATTGATGGTGCATTGAGTAGAATTAGTGGATGTACTTGAAACTTGAAAGCTTGTGAGTTTTGACAACGATGAAAGTAACTCTCTTTGTTTTATTTTTCATTTCTTAATATTCATCACATTGTTAAACTAATAATGTATTGGTTTAATTTATTTTGGTGTCCTTTGTGATTGTAGGTTTTGTAGCAGTGGCAGTGAAGGATTTGGCAGTGCTAATTGCAGGCTGCTTATATATATATATTTTTTTCCTACTGTTTCTTTTATGTTTAGTGTCAATGTATTACCATTTCTCTTAAGTCATTGAATCATTTGTAAAACTTGCTTATTATTTGCTTTAATAGTAGTAGTTATTATTTTTTCCTTTTTTGTTTCTGTCTCTTTGGGAATGGATGGGGATGTGAGATTGTTATTTTGATATTTGTATTTTGTGTCTGCATTTCTGATTCTCAATTTTGGTGAGTGGCAGTGGCATACTGGCATTGCATTTCTCAATTTCAATTTTCCCTTTGATATATATTAAAGTTTTGATTGTTTCATACCTAAAATGGTTTGCCATTTCATACCTAAAAAGTAAAAAAATTGCCATTTCATTTCCGTTGGATAGTTTTTCGAAAAATTTTAAACATTCAAAATAATTGAAAAGCAAAACTAATGAAGGTAATTTCTAATTGTATATTGGACAGGCCAAAAACTATAGGTCCAAAAATAAACCCAGCTCGATTAGCTGAAAGTATGCCCTAAATTGTAGGCCCGAAGATAATTTCTGGCCCATTAATTAAAAAACAAGCCCAAAATCGGAGGCCAAAATATAAGTCCAAACCGACCAACACGAACCCGAACCAAACCAGCCCATTTATTCGGTTAAATGCTTGGTTTTCCATTGTCCATGGGTCGGTTCGGGTTAGTATTTGTGGATAACCGAAAGATTGGTTCGGTTGGAATTCTTGGGTGGAACCGATCCAAACCGAACCGTGCCCACCCCTAACCCTTTATTTGGGGAAGGGTATATGAAATCATTATTTTCCTCCATTTGGGGAAGGACAACATCACATGCAAAGTAAGATTAATTCTTAAAACACATTTAACCAAAAGGAATTCCAAGAAAATCACCAAGCAAGCTCTTGGGTTCAGGAACTCACTAAAACCAAAAAATTTCCTATATCAAACTTCACTATCTTTAACATGCAAATGAAGATCAAAGCTAAAAACTAATTTATTTAAAGTTAAACCCAAAATATTAAGTATTCACCAAAAAAAAAATTAAAAAAAATCCAGATGTGTAAGTGAGAACATTCTTGGGTTTAAGGAAATCTATAGTAAAGCAAGTTTTGTTTTGAAAATTCAAGGATCTAACATATAGAACACAATATCAAGGTTAAAAACTAAGTCACTTAAAATATAGAACAAAACCAACCTACAATTTCAAAGAAAATCAAACAAAATTTAGAGAATAAAGCATGAAGCTCTTGGTTTTAAATGGAACCAAAACTTGAGTTGATTTTTGTTTGAAAAATCTTTTATGTCAGTAAATACAATGCAAGATCAACACTTCAATAACCAATGCCCAAAGCATAAATTTACAATCCAAGAAAAAATTCTAAAGGAAAACAAAAGAACCAACAAATTTTATCATCAAACCTTCTCGGTTTCATTGGCCCCCAAACAAACAAAACATTATGAAAAAGAAAGAAAAAAACAATACTTACAATTTTCTGCATGTCACCCAAAAAATTGTCACTGAATGCCAAGCAACATTGACGATGAATTTGACAAGTTGTTTACTGTTACAGTATCATATTGTATTACTAACAACAATTTCTTCCTCACAATAGCATAGATTCGTGATAATTTTTGTGTTATCACATAGTTTTTATCGTTGATGCCTCCAAAATTTCTTCGCATCATTTTATACCCCTAATATTTGCATCCTATTATGACAACGGATTACAAGCCGACTTTGAAAAAGACCATGTTGAATGATTAACAACCAATAGTGGCAAGAAAAATTTGCTACTCTTTCATTTAAGCCTAAAAGATGTCGTTCTTCTATGTCCAAGTCCAATTGCCCAATCTAATTGTGACATGGACATGATATATTCTACAATCTAACTATGACGAAATTGATATGTTATCACATAACTAGCTATGTTGATTGGTCAAACATTAATAACAACATTTTTGTTTTAATATTCTTCGTTCTTAGTCCTATACACCACCATTTTGGACCTCTTTTCTATCAAAATCTAAAAAACTATTCTAAGTCTGATGAATTCATTGCAACTCTTTTCCTTCACTATTCATTGCCATCCTCCTTCTCATTTTAAGCACTTTGGCATTCACCCTCATTATTTCATTTCATCCACTTCTAATACAGATCTTCATTGTGTTAGCCATTCATTTAAGTTATCCCAAAAAAAAAAAAAATTCTTTGCTTTTTCCCAATATCATTGAAGAGGAAGTGTAACTCCCGCAATCTGGCTTATGGGAAGTGCGAAGGTAGTTCTTCCAATCGCTGCCATTGCTCTAATAACAAGTGAGTCTTTCTATTTCTTAGTCATTCTCTCTCTAGATTCCATTTTTGGTAAACTGTGATTGGAATTACTGTCATTGTTAATATTTATATGGGCAATGCCGGATAGAGCTTTATTTGGAGGCAAATTATAACTTCTCTGCTAGAATGAATATTTTGCTTCATTAATTGACAAATGAAATATTATGTTCAAGTGGCCAATACAGAAGAGTATATTCATGGTCATTTCTATGAAAATCTAGGTGCCATTTTAAAGGTAACTACCTAATTTCAAATACTTATATTTTTCAAGTGTATTCATTTTGGACTTGAAATATATTAGTGTGCCTTGCTCATCGCGTTGTAGGTGTATTTGTCTTTTGTAGAAACTAACATATATAATTGATGTCTATGAATTACATATATGGCATGTGTGGTGAAAATTGAAAGTTATTTGGTTGTTGCGATTGTTAAGGCTGATGTGTTTTAGTGATGCGTAATGGTTATTTAAGATTTAAATGAATGAAGGCAAAGGTGGGATGTGTTCCATATAAGAACAGCAACAGGGAGTTGTTCAGAGTGGGCAAGTATAGACAGACTATGAAGTCAAATATCAAATGCTTGCCACTCTCATTATAGCTTATATTATGCTCTATACAGATAGCCTTTTGTAGGATAACGATTTTCAAATTTATAGGATATTGCATGTTTTAACCACTTTAGCATGCGGCTGATTTTTATTTTCATACAATCATCCAATTTGAACATCATGTTACAACCATATATTTCAACTTAATGGCTAATTATTTCTAGACCTTTTCTCATCCTTGATGTTTTCTATTGCTTACCATAATGATCTGGATAGTTTTATGATATTAGTACTTAATATCTTACTATAACTTTATCTATGTATCCAGATTTTCCTTGGAAATGTGAAGCTCCAATTTCATCATTTATAATGCTAAGTTTTGGTGGTTGGTAAAATGGATAAAAAGATATGCTCATTTGTACATGTTTAGCTTAAGTTGGAGTTTTCATGTTGTGTTCTTTAATGTTTTCAAGCCAATGAACATGGTGTCAAACACTAGGGATTTTATTTCTACATAGTGAACACTATATATGTTATGGCAGTAAAAAGTATATCTTTTTAACGTTTCCATCACTGTGTTTCAATTTACTAATTAGTGTGTTTATAAAATACAGCGGCGGTGGTTTTTAAAAGTATCTTTCAACTGATGGTATGTTTGTATTCTTTATTTTACCTTTTATTTGGGTTATTTGAGTTTGTTGATGTCACTTCGTTACTACTAGTGGCCCTTTTCCCTAAACTTGTTTTTTGTTCTTTTTATTTTTTATTTCCATCGTGCCCTATCATGCTCCTTGTTTCTTTCACCATATTATCAATTTATGTATTGTAAAACTTTCTTCATTAACCTTAATGACCAAACATAATATGATTTGACTTAGGAAATTGAAAATTTAATACCTAAGCTTGTCATTTGTTAAATTGTGTTTAGAGTATGTTCAAGTTCAATAAAATTAATGATCCTATATATTTATGAAATGCCCGAACGATATGTGCTGATACATGGTATAAAATAAAACATTCCTATGAATAGTACTTGTTGCAAAATAACAAAGGTGGAGCACCCCTACAACCATGGACAAATAGAAAATTTAAAAATGAACAAAATTTACAAAATTATATTAAAAAATGTGCACAAATAGATAGTGCAAAGGTTCCACCTCCATTACTACCATAATAATCATAATAGCTATATTTCTACATAAAAACACTTGTTATGCGGCTCATGTTTGAATTAGGTTTATTCAAACGAGCTTGGCATATAAGCATTGGATCATCAAAAATAAATCTCCTACATTAGACTTTTTGGTTAAATCTTTTTGCTTTGTATATAAGATTTTTCAACAAATGTACATCGATAACAATTTTGGGATTCAATATGTTGAGAGAGTTTTATGAAACCTCAAAATATATGAATGTGTTGAGTAAGAGATAGATATTTCTCTATTATGTGTAATGCCACACTGTTCTACTGTTCCCCTTTTATTGGAATCACATCAATTTCATAAACCTCTCTTCTAATTGAGCACTTGAAGTGCTTAATCAATCTTCTTGTCCAAGTTGTATTTGCGTTTGAGGAAATGTACACCATCTAAGCAATGCAACAAACAGAGACACTGCAATACAGTTCTTTATGAATTAACATTGAATTAGTTGTCAGTTTCCATAGATTTCTATAATAACATTCCTCCTCATGCAATATAAAATATATTAGCTCTATGCACACTACAACAATGATAATAATTACGCCTCTATAATTTCTTTTCACTCTATAACAATATTAACAATTTTTAGATATGAAATAAGACTTACATATGGTAGCACATATACTTGTCTAGAACAGCTAGATTAAAATATTCATATCTAGCCAATAGCAAGGGTGGTGGCTTCTATATGATTTATATGCAAATCTACATTCATTTATGAAGTAAACTTGAAGTAAACTACAAAACCTAAACCTTTCAAAAGTGCAAACATTAAAATTTAAATATCACTGATGCACTGGCAAATTATCTTCCATTTTCAATAACATGCAGGGCCAATATCTAGCCAATAGCGGGGGTGGTGGCTTCTATAAGATTCATATGCAAATATACATTCATATATGAAGTAACTTGTAAAACATAAGCCCTTTTGAAAATGCATACATAGAAATTAAATATCATAGAGGCATCAGTAGGCTATTTTGCACTTTAACAACATGCAGAAAGCAAAAACCAAAGAGGTATAGAGTGTAACAACATGTTGCCTTATATATATATCATTTCCATTTATGTTTGGGTAGTTGTCCAATGCATCGAAGTTTGTAGTTTCTTCTTTCTCATGTAAAATATATCTGACCATGTAACTTGTATCGCATTTTATATTTTATTTGTTGAATGTAATCACTCCATACACTCCGGTTAAAGTATATTGGACATCTAATTATCTATAAATGTGTAAGACATAAGCTACATATTTTGCAAGTCCATATTCATTTAGATTATCAAAATATACTATCTTCTCTACATCCCATTAGGCTAGAACCGTGTATACAACATTTCTTTACATTAATTATAGAATATATAGTTAGCGACAATTTATTTCTTGTTCTCTACATTTAAAGAAAAAGTAGGAGGTACTTATTGTAAAATGTTTTATCTCTTCATTGCAAGTATAAGTGGAAGCTAAATTTGGATGAAAAGGCAACATAAATCTTGATAGGGCAAAAGCTGCAATAGATCTGAAAGTTGTATTCATTTTTAAGAAATACTTCTAACTCTCATCATACATCTTGTTTTACTTTATCAAGTTAGCCACTTATTTATGCATCATAATATCATATATTAAAATAGTTTTGTGGGATTTCATTAAAACATTTGAACTTGGCAAAGTCTTTTTCTATTTTATTGTTACCAATACTAAGTCACAAGGTTGATATGGGTTCTTTCTTTTTGACATTTTGGATTTGTTGTTGTTTGACATTTCCACTTTACCTTGCTCCAAAACTAGTGTAGCAAGTTATTTGACATTTACTTTGTGCACTCATTTAGGTGTAGTTCTTATATGCCTATCGTTAATGGAATGTCAATAGTATGTAAACATTTATAGTTTGCATAGTTTATCTATAAGGGTAGTTGGATGTTATTACCAGTATTAATAAAAAAAAGGTGGTATTTGAAAGTTAGCACACAAACATACACTTACATGCATACTTACACTTTATACTTTGGTGTATACTTAGTTTTAGTACCAAGATTTCACCTCAAAATGTCGAATCATATTTTTATTTTATTTTATTTATATGGATAGAATATGGATTTTGCTAAAATCAATAAAAAAATAACCTAGTTACTCCCTGTTTCCATTTCAACTTCATACTTTGCGTTTCTATATCTTGTGGTTGTGTTCCATTTTGTTGTTATTCCTTTGGACTTATGAGGAATATACATACATACATATATATATATATATATATATATATTTGCATATACATTAATATCTAATAAATCTTGTTGCAACCTACATTGATTGATAGATGGATAAGAGGTGGATGCAATTACATAATCAATTGCTACCTGAATATGCTAATGGAGTTAATGAGTTCTTAAAGTTTGCCATTGCTCACAGAGAGACTGGAAATAGAATCTGATGCCCATGTTATAAGTGCAATAATTGTTGTTGGCTTACTATGGATCAAGTCCATGACCACATGATCATCCATGGCATTGTTAAAGTATATGACCTATGAGTATATCATGAAGAGATGACTGAACTAGATGCTCTTGAATCAAACATTGATTTCATTGGAGATGGACCTTGGGATATGTTGCAAGAGTTGAACAATGCATCACTATTTAATGTTTGGGTAGCTCCATTCACATCCAATATAACATCTGGAGATGTTTTTATGGTGTTAAATGGATTTGCCAAACTTTTGCACGTGAGACCCACCCATGGTATATGGGTGCAAGGTATCCAAGTTGTTCTTTATCGTTAATATGCTTCATCTGAAGATTATTAATAAATGGACTAATAGGTCATTTAACTATCTACTGGAATTGCTCGACTATACTTCTTCCCAATTTGCATGTCCTTGCAAATTACCACAAGGCTAGCCAAGTGATTTGTAATTTGGATCTCAAGTATGAAAGGATTAATATATGCAAGAATGATTGTATACTATTTAGGAAGAACCTTGAGAATCGAGATGCTTGTCCAACTGCAATTCACCTAGGTATAAAATGTGTATGGACGGGAAAAACAAAGTTATAGAAAAGGTATTGTGTTTTTTCCCTCTAACACCTAGGTTACAAAGGTTGTTTATTTCATCAAAAACCGCTAAAGATATGATGTGGCATACAAAATAAACATGTCAAATATGGGATATTGAGGCACCCAACTGACTTGATAATGTGGAAATACTGTGAATAGCAACATCTTTTATTTGCTAGTGGTTCGAGAAACGTATCATTGGAGTAGCAACTGATGGACTCAATCCTTTCAACAAAATGAGTAGTTCTTATAGCTTGTGGTCCGTTTTTATTGTTCCATACAACTTACCACCTTGGTGCTATGTGAAGGATCCTTTCTCTATGTTGACTTTATTGATTTCAGGTCCTAAGCATCCAACTAATGACATTGACGTTTATATGCAACCATTGGTTGATGAGTTAAATGAACTACGGGATCATGGTGTACAAACATATGATGCATCAATGGACCAACTCTTCCAACTAAGCGTAGCTATATTATGGACTATTAGTGGTTTTTCAACGTATGGTATGCTATCTGGTTGGTCTGCTTGAGGGAAATTCACATGTTTAGTTTGTAATATAGATGCATCATTCTATTCATTGAAATATAGGAATAAAACTTATTACATTGAACACCATTGCTTCTTACCAATCAACCATAAATGGTGTAACAATAAACATTTGATGCTTTGGAGCATTGATCACCCTCCCCTTGTTACTATCTAGAGAAGATGTTCTATATCAATTTATATGGTATATCCCAACCAATATTGGTTAAAACAAGTGCAGGGTCAAATGCGAGGAATTGTGTAACATCCAATGTGAATTGAACTAAAAAGAGTATTTTCTTTGACCTACCATATTAGAAAGTTTTATATCTTCGACACAGTATAAATGTCATACAAATAGAAAAAAAAAATGTTTATGATAGTACCTTGGGAACCATAATGCATGACCTAAACCCAATATGTAGGGTTGATGGATTAATTTTGTATATATTGTAGGAGACATGTACATAAAAATATAGAAAAAAGAATGACTTAAAAAGACTTTGGGAAGCCCAAGATATGCAGGTTGCAAGTTGGCATAACTGCTAAGATTTCCAGTAGTTATGGCCCACGGGTTTGAAATGAATTGGAAGTCTTAACCAATTCTTTTGGACTTGGTCTTCTCCATATTTCATCCTTGATATTTCAACATACCACATGAAAAAATTCAACCAATTTGGATGAAGATATTCCAGCCTTCCATCTGGTCAAAGTAGTGGTACAAGATTAGGTGAAGACAATTTTTTGAAATTCAAAATCTCACCAACTCTTGTCATGATTATGCACTCACATGTAAAGCTGGTGATTGAACGGTTATGTATCATAATTTTGAGTGGGAAATGTGTAAATTTTGAATTTTAAATACTTCCATTTGGTCCCACACACACCTCACATGTATGAGACAAGTTTTGTATCTATATATGCAACAAATGAATGAAAAGTAAAAATAAATCAGTGTGTTGTCTAGTTTTGTGTGGCCTATTCTAACATCTTCTCTTCTTCTTCATCTTCTTCTTCTTCCTTCAAAATAAAAACCCTAACAATCCTAAATATCACCATACCAAAAACAAACACAAAAATCACCCAAACATCAAACCAAAAACTGGATTAAAGGTTGTGCACAAGACTAACACCTTGTGTACAACACTCTTGGCCAAGTGAACCCAAAACCACACCAAACTCCAACATTTTAGGCCAATAATCTTATAATCTGTCATGTTCACAACTGAGCAATATTAGAGGCATATCCATCCGAGAGCTTCATCGAAGTTAAAAATTCATAGAAGCTCATTTTCTCATCATTCATTGTTAAGCATGTAACAAGTAACTGGCAAAAAAAATAATAAATTCTTTCTAAAATCTCAGAGAATTGCAGCCCCAATAATGGGCCTATGTTGCTGGAAACACTGTTTCCAATACATAGTCATTTTACAAAATAAAATCAATACCCAACGAAGAGACAATTCGTAAGCTAAATACAATTAAACTTAGGTATTCAAAAGATATTAAAAGGAACATAAAACATAGACATAAATATTGCATTAGGTCATTCAGCAAAATATTTCTTTTCAAGAAAGAAAGAGGATGCAAACCTTGGTGGATTTTGGTTTGCACAAGGTGGCAACATTACCACCGTTTCAACATAAAATTCCATGATTGTCATATCGTCATACAAAGGTTGCTGCCAATAGCATTTTGTGGATATTCATGCAAAGATACAACAAAATCATTGATTGATTTATGCTTTTTCTTTACGGAGTTAACTTCTAGAACTTTGAAGGTTGATGTATTATAGCAATTGGAACGCCACATGTTTATATTTCTTTCAAAGATGAAGACAATATTTCCCCCCTACATTCTTTGATTTGATGGTGCATTTACCAATTCATCTTGCTTGTGAGGCAGTAATAGTGGGTCCTTACCTATTGCTTACCTATTGCATTGGATCTACTCATTTGAAAGGTGATGTTGAAACCAACTCCTTATTAATATCAAATACTAACATTTTAATTTTATTTCATGTCATTTATTTCAATTTTATTGGGTAAATGCAAAAGCTTAAGTCTTATATTCAAAATAAAACCCATCCTAAAGGATCAATTGCAGAAGGATATATCAATGCCGAACATTTGACATTCTGCTATATGTATTTCAATGACATTGAGACTAGATTCAATAGATCGGAGCATAATTGTGATGTTGGTGCTGTTCCAAATGCAAGTGCCTTGTCTATTTTCCAACATAAAACTCATGGATTAGGAGCATCCACCAATAATGAGCTTAGTTTGAATGAGTGGACAAAAATAAGGTGGCATATTTTGAATAATCGTGTGGAAGTTCTCCCCTTACCTAAAGTAAGTCCTACTCTTATTCCATTTTGTGTATTATATATATATTATACTATTATGCTTCAAAACCATTGTCAATTACTAAATTATCATGTGTATCATCCATGTTTCGAATAGTGCTGTTGCATTGTCGTAAACATATGAAACTTCTTAAAAGGCAAAATGTTGGAGACATTTCTCGTACACAACTCTTAAAGTTCCACACATGGCTTCTAAAATGGGTTAGTTTGACATTACATGGTGGAGTTTTAATATATTCATCCAGTGTTAAGCATCCCCATTATTAACCATTCTTTTTGGTATAGATTATTTATCTAGATTTTGAAAGGTCTAGTAACATGCTAGATGCTATCAAGAGCTTGGCTAGAGGGTTTGATAAAAGAGTTGTTCAATATCTTAGATGCTTTATTAATGGACATTAGTTTCGCAGTGTAAAATTTGATACATAAAAGAAAACTCAGAATAGTGGAGTTTTCATCAAAGGAGAACATAATAAGGAAGAAAGTAACTTCTTTGATGTTTTAATTGATGTCATTGAGTTGTCCTATCTAGGTAAAAAAAAAAAAACTGTTCTTATTCAAGTGTGATTGGTGGGACACTGGCTATCAGAGTAAAATTCATGTAGATGATTTTGTAAGTGTCAATGTGATAAGAACATGATATCAAGATGACCCATATATTCTTACAAGTGAAGCAGAGAAAGTTATATATATCCAGGATACGAAGTTGGGCCGAAATTGGATAGTTGTGGAAAGGATGTAGCTACAAAATATTTTTGGTGCATAACTTTTGAGCACATCCAACAATGGAGAAGATGATCCATTTCAGCAAACTGAATATGTTGGCATAGTGATGACAACATCAATGAATTTGCATAAGCATTAACTGGTTTGACATGGGTTTTATAATGATTGGTGCAAATAACCAGTTTAATGTCAAACTAGGCAAAATATTAGGGGTGCTTCCAGCTATGAAATAGCAAAATTACAAGAATGCAATATATTACGAGGACTATGCAGATGCTATCTTCCAAGCCCTTCAATCATATCCAAAAAAAAAAAAGAAAAAAAGAAAAAACATAATATTGCTAGGGCCGTCGTAGACAAATGACACCCATAAGTACCACAATCAAATGCCTTGAACTAAGTCACCACCATGGTAACTTAGAACGTGTGATTTATGGTATTCAATCTACTTCCACTGCCAATCCAAGCACCTATGAAGTAGGTAAACCATCGATAGGTTAGTCTAATGACCCGTATGGATCCTAATTCATAAATAGGAGAATGTGAGTAACATTGGCAATTTTATGACATAGGCAAGCTAACTTCAGGTTGACACCCATAAATTAAGCAAATTAAACCTCATTATAGGTGAATATGTAAACTTATAGTTACTATGTCAACTTATATAATTAAGGGCTCCAAAAAAATAAAGAAAAAATAGAGGATCGAAAAGAAATAAATTAACAAAATTCAAGGTTTAATTTCGATCATATATATATATATATATATAATGAATCCGAATACTTTCACAATACAAAATACATAAAATACACATAAAAATACAGTTTATGATTTGTGTGTATGGCTCTGATACCAATTGTTAGTGCTATCATAATATGAACAATTAAATATGTATCAAATACAACACTTTATTTTCAATATCTACACACATAATTATAGAACTGTATTTAATTAAGTTACTAATTTTTTTGACATTGTCATTGAGTAAACATAAAATAAAATACTTTGATCTGAGAAATAGAAAAAACAAAGTGATAGAAGCAGCGCCTAATAGACACACTGTTCTCTAATATTTCTTCCTCAGGTTTTCACCAAACATAGGTAATCATAGGTACTTCAAAACCCTAATCACTCAATATATATATCGTATTCATTAATTGATGACTTATTCCCCAATTTATTTATATATATATATACAAAATAATTAGTAAATAATAATAATATATAAATGAATATAATAATAATATAATAAAAAAAAGGGAATAAGCTTGTTGGGCTTTTAGAGAGAACAAGTCCTTTAGTTCAATGGACCAACTGAAGTATTACAGAGAATGTGTGTCCAAAAACTCTATTAAAAGGTTAAGAAACAAGTTAGTCCTATTATTGACACAAACAAGCCATGTAAGTTAGTCAAATGATTATGCCCAGTCCACACAAAATATCTAATATCTGTTTGTCATATAATGATTTATTAACACAGAAGATGTTTAATTTTTCATATTAAGTATTAAAGAGTCAAAACATAATTAAATACGTCCAAAATATCAAATATATAAATACATAAATGCATCAAATTAGTATATGCCATATCACCATATCACTAGTGGTGATAAATAATATTTTTTTATGAAGAAAAGTCAAGTTTTAAACATTGATCATTTACAAATTCTATTGAAAATCTGTTTTAAATATTTTCTTAAGAGAAATTTTTATTTAGATATTTTTAATTTTGCCTTAATTACACTTAAATCCTATGCTTTTGGTGACAAGATCCACCACGAAAACCCTCCCAGGATCTCCTTGGTGGTCCCACCTGGTGAAATCCCATTGGACAATCCCTAGACGATATCCAATAGAACCTCACTTAAAACGTAGACAACCAAACACATGCATTACCAATAATACCTCAATATATATATATATATATATATATGTATATAACCATAACAGTATAAAAGTTCATAGTCTAATATTTAGATTAGAACATTCTAAAAGCATTTACAAAGTTTAGAAGTACAAATAAATAATAAATAAGTCCAGACAGATAATGATAAATAAAGAAAGATAGATACTATTGTTGTTGCAGAAAGAACGAAGTGACAAGCGCTTCACGAGGTAGGCTGCTACTAACTGTCTGAATCTAGAGGAATGAATTTAAAACAAATAAAATGTGAGATAAAGAAATCTCAATGAGTGGCATAGTATAATAAGAAAGTAAAAATTTATTTCCGTAAAACTGTCTCTCAAGGCTTCTCATTCTACTCTTTTGAAAGGTTCCCCCTTTCTAAAATCATTTCACAAAACCCAACCTATATCCCAATTATATATCATAAAAACAATGCTAAAAAAGGTATCAAGTGAACAATCATTATAATATTATAAAATATCTTAATCAAGATATAAATATTAAGCATAAAATATTATAAACACAATTTTACAAAATATGAAAGTGCAATAATAACTACAATATTGGAAAACCAACAATGTACTCAAAATATATACAATGTACCATATGATATATCAAATCGTAAACCATGGGATATACCACCTCATGACCCTTAATATACGAATGTCATAGAAATAGTAAACCATTAGGATGTACCCAATCTCATAGCCCGTGGCAATAATAAACCTATGGGATGAATCCAACCTCATGACCCGTGACGATAATAAACCTATGGGATGAACCCTACCTCACGGTCCATGGCAATATAATACTGATTCCAAATACTAGTTCTATATGGTACATCAATTTAAAATAAACAATACAGTATCCGTAAAACAATTTTATGAGATTATACTTTTCCAACAATACTGTATCATAAATCATAATTTAATATTCAAACTCAACCTCTTATTTAAATATTTCAAAATTTTCAAATCATCATTTCAAGCTAAAACCATAAATACCACAATGAAATATACATCACCATAAACCAGTTTTAAGCACATAAAACTATAAAATATTTGTACATATGCTTAAAATCATATAATTTTCAATATGCTTTCTTAAATCAATTATTTTGTAAAATGATTTAAAACCTCAATTCAAATATCAAGATATTTAAATGCCATAAGTCCATTTATGAACTCATTAGAATTGGAAATCATTTAAAATATTGTTAAAAGTCACATAAAATGATAACACATATATGTAAAAACAGATATTTATATATGCATAAAACAAACATTTCAATCAAATGGTACATATGTAAAATATTCAAACCACATATATATTATACTATATACCCAAAACATTTAAAAATAATGTAACCACTCACTATACTACAGATGCTCACTCCTGGTCTTTTGCAGGATCGCCTCCAAGCTCAATTTGAGTGCCTGTAATATAATAAAATATTTCTTACACTCCAATAACTAAACCAAAGATATTTATGAACACCAAATATCTTAAAATAATTTGTACAACTATAAAATTACGTAAATTGGACACTGACCAATCCAATTATACTGCATACCCTTAGGACCCGTTATCTAAAATGGGGTTTTTCACCCAAAGGCTAATCTTTTAAAATTAAACCTTCTAATGGATCTAAATAATATCTACTTTCATTAATCCAACTTTAATTTTGTCCAAACACAGTCTGAATTTATCCAATATTTAACTAATTGACCCAAAAATAGAAAATTTATCAAACGATGTCTAAAATTCACAAATTTTATATCAATGGAAAGTCCAAAAGATAAGAAACACAATGGTATACTCACTTTGATCCAAAAGTCTCATCGATGGCCAGAAAACTTGAGGGAAATCTCAGCCAAATTCTCCATTGGCGTATCTCTCAAACGGTGAACAATCTTGGCACATGGACTATGAAAATGAGTTTAGAGGGTCCAAAAATGGGGGCAAGGGTGTATGGTTGGCCTGGAATAGCCAAAAAATGGCCAACAGTCGGAAAATGCCAAATGGTTATCACCGGCTTCAAACGGCCAATCCCAGCTCGTCGGTTGATAGTTTGGTCTAAAATTTTGCTGTCAAAGTCGTCTGTAGGTGGGGAATATGGGTGGTTGGCAAGTGCATCAAAATGGTGGCTGGATTTGGACAAAATGATGATGATCCGGATGAGCATAAATCGAGTTCAAAATGACCTAGTTTGGATCCATAGGTCTAGAGAGAAATTTCTTGGATTTTGGGGATAAAATGGATATTTTAGGACTTGTTTCCTGTTGGGCACGCTTCCTAACATTTATATAGAGCCATGAGTCATTAATAGACAAAAACTTGGGATTGGTTTGGACGCTGATATAAAACTGATATTTGAAACTTTACAGAACCATAACTTTTTATCCGTAACTCAGAATTTGAGGTGCCGCTAGTATATGAACTCGTATCGACGAGCTCTACACAATGGTGCATTAGTCAAACCAAAATCTTAGCTATAGAAAAAGTCAACCTGAGACCCACAAACAATCCACTTCGTTAAACTTGTTCAATAGGGGTATTTTGGTACGGGTTGTTACAACCTATCTCTGTTAAAGAAATTTTGTCCATGAAATTCATACCTTAGTTTTGGAAGAGGTGAGGATACTGGCTCCGTATTTTATCCTCTCGGTCCCAAGTTGCCTCCTCGACTATGTGATTTCTCTTGAGAACCTTCATTAAGGGTATGGTCTTGTTGCGAATCTTTTTCTCTTCCCAACACAAAATTTGCACTCACTGCTCCTCATAGGATAAGTCATCTCTCAACTCAATCTCTGGTGTCTCCAACACATGCGATGGGTTTGAGATATACTTATGGAGTATGGAGATGTGGAACACATCATGGACTCGAGAAAGCTCCTCCAGCAAGTCTAACCTGTAAACCACTGGACCTATCCTCTCAACTATCTTGTACGGTCCAATGTAGTGAGGACTTAACTTCCTTTGCTTTCCAAAGCATACTATGCTCTTCCAAAAAGAATTTCAGGAATACTCAATCGTCAACCTCAAACTTTAGATCCTTCCTATGCACTTTCACATAGCTTTTTTTTTGCTTAACTTATGCTGCTTTCAACCTAGCCTGTATAATATTGACCTTGTTCACTACGCTTGTATAATCTCGGGACCTAGAAGTTTTTTTTTTCCCCTCTCATTCCAACATAATGGTGTCCGACATTGTTTCCCATACAATGCCTCATAAGGTAATATCTGAATGCTCGAGTGATAATTGTCGTTGTAGGTGAACTTTGCCAAAGGTAGATACCCATTCCAATTTCCCTTAAACTGTAATACACATGACCTTAACATGTCCTCTAAGGTCTGAATAGTCCTCTTAGATTGTTCATCAGTCTGAGGGTGAAAATTGGTACTCAAATTCAACTTAACACCTAGTTCCTTCATTAATCTTTGCCAAAACCTCGAAGTGAGCCATGGATCTCTATCAGATATAATCGATACTGCATCCCATGCACTATATGATTCATGAAGAGTTCCGTTAACTATTGAGGAGAAAACCTCTCACAAATGGGTAGGAAATGTGCGGACTTGGTGAGTCGATCCATTATCACCTAAATACTATTGTGTCTCTGAATTATGGGAGGAGACTTGAATATAAAATCCATTGTAATGCACTTCCATTTCCATTCTAGGATGGGTAAAGGCTGTAGATGTCCAGAAGGCTTTTGTCATTCTGCCTTCACTTGTTGGCAAATAAAACACTTGGATACATATTCAGCAGCTTCATATTCAGCAGCTTCTCTTTTCATCCCTGCCCACCAAATAATACTATTTTAAGGTACAATACATCTTGGTACTACCAGGGTACATAGCACAAGCAGAATTGTGGACTTCTTCCAATATTTTCCTTTTTAGCTCTTTATTAGCTGTACAATAGTGCTGAGAACCAATTACCAAGGCTTCATCGCCTCTAATAGAGAAATCAGACTTTCCCCCTTGTTTAACTTTCCTTCTCATGCTCATTAAGTAAGTGTCTTCAAATTGAGCTTCAAGAATACAATCCATAAGTATCGGTCATAGTCAAAAGCTAGTAAAAAATGCTCTTGAAGTATGCATCCACAAATTAATATCCAACTTTCCTAACTCAACCATCAAAGAGAGTCGTACTATCTGCATATAAGCTAATAAACCTGTAGACTTCCTACTTAATGCATCAACCACCAATTTTGCCTTGCCCGGATGGTAGTCAATAGTGTAGCCATAATCCTTAAGCAACTTCATCCATCTCCTTTGCCTTAAATTCGACTCCTTCAGAGTAAATAAATAATTAAAACTCTTATGGTCAGTAAAGATTCGACAAGCAGCTCTATACAAGTAGATCCTCCAAGCCTTCAATATAAAGATTGCTGTAGCAAGCCCTAAATCATGAGTCGGATTATTCAGCTCATGCTTCTTCAACTGCCTAGAAATATAAATAACAACTCATAATTTTCTTAAAAAAAAAAATCCATCCATCAGTTCCAAAAAAAGAGTTTAGAACTTAAATATAATTTCCTCAAATCAATACTAGTGTTATAAAGTTAAAATTGAGATTATTCATTTTGCCTCCAATTACACTCCTAATTCTTGCAATTATAAGATTCATACTGCTCATCGATTATCCAATTTTCTTTTAACCAATTTCATCAAAGTCATAAAAAAAATTCTCATACTTATTCTAATGGAGGGCTTTAGAATTCTTATAAAGCTTAACGAAATCCTCGAGATTGTCAATACCAAGGAATGTTAAAGCAAAAGATCAAGTCTAAGTCCTCTCGTCATCTTAAATATCATTATTGAGGAAGTCTTAAATGCTTCCAATTTCAAATAATCTCTAAGAATTTATACCCCAGGCAATAAAGAAATTTAAATCTTAATTCAAATATCACACCAAATACTATAAACTAATTATTCGATTTTCAAACCGTAGGGAAACATTCATCACTTTCTTATATCCTAGCTATGCCCTAAAAATCATATTCCTTAAGAGATTACGTTATCACCAAGAGTATCAACTATTTTAGATCCAAACTCCAAGAAGACAAAATATAGAGCCTTAGGTATTTTAGGACTTCTTTATGGTTGGGCACATTTCCCAACATTTGTTAGAGCCTTGGATCACTAATAGACAAAAATCTGGGATTGGTTTTGACACTGATATAAAATTAATATTTGAAATTTTATAGAACCATAACTTTTTAACTGTAACTCAGAATTTAGCATTTTACTAGTCTATGAACTTGTATCGATGAGCGCTACACAATGATATATCAGTCAAACCAAAATCTTAACAATAGAAAAAGTCAACCTATGATACAAACCTAGGACGACCTGCTCCTAAACCCGTATTATATTAGTCCGGATCTTTAATTAAGTTCAAGTTCTAATGGAATGGACCTCAACCCCTAACCAACCTGTGGTTAGAAACCTTGGTATAATGTAGACGCCACAATAGGGGATGGAAAACCTATTGATAAGTCAAGCTAAAACAACCAATTCTCTAATTGTGTTTTAGGTGTTCTCAAAGAACAAAGAGATAATTAATCTCACAAGTATTTTCTTAATCAAATCAAAGTTGTATTCATATTGAAAAATAAGCCTTTAAATATGCTACAAAGCCAAGAAATAAAACCCTAGAACATAAAGAAAACCGGCCACCACACATAAAGAAACCTAGTTGGCTGAAACTATACTTCCTTTCCTAATCTAAGTTTGATTAATTAATTCCTTTATATTAAATTAGGAATTAATTAATTTACAATGGAAAGAATAAAATAAAAACCTTCCTAAAGTTATTTGTCTAGAAAATAAATAAATAAAAGCCAAAAAGTAATGGTAATTTCCTAAAACAAAAAGTAAAAACAAATTAGGAAACTAAAAATGCTAGCCTTTTGATCAAGTTGACTTTGATCAATCTTTGACCTCTTTGAGCTTCAAATCAGCTTCTAGATGCTTTTTAGGATGCCAAATAAGCTGAATATGAAGTCCCACACGTTTCCCATGCTTGGAAAAATAAGAAAAGGCTAATACAGTAAAATACAGTAAAGCCAGCAAGCAATACAGCAAATTCGGCCAAATTGTTGATGCTGTCCGTACAAGCCCTTTTTTTATTGCATTTAAGGCTGCTTTAACTTGATTCCATGAACTCTTAGGCATATGTATTGAACCCATAAATCATTGGAACCATTTCATGCTTCCCGGACTCCAAAAATGTACCAAAACCGTCACTCGGGTCCATATCGGCTTCCACCACTTGGATGCTTTGAATAGGCTTTGTATCTTCAAGTATGGACAAGCTTAGTTGAGATTGATTACCCCCTGTATAAATACTCCTATTTTGTCCTTAAATCTCTTAATTTGAGCTCTTGTGATTGGCCTAGTCTTCATCCGTGTCGAGTCAGCACCACAGCGGGTTATCGGTTGAGCGGCCTCGGGCGGAATCACATCATTCCCCTCCTCTTGAAAAGGATTTGTCCTCAAATCAAGATCATCACCTGCAGCAAAAGGAGTTAAATCAGCAACATTAAATGCAGCAGTCATGTTATACTCACCCGGTAAATCAAGCTTGTAGGCATTCTTATTATTCGGCTCCAAAACTTGAAAAAGTCCATCCATAGGCGGCATGAGCTTTGACTTTTTTTGTTTAGGAAATCTTTCCTCTCGTAAGTGCAACCAAACCAATTCTCCTGGGTCAAACACTATTACAACAAAATCTAGAAATACATGCTCATTATGGTAAAAATTACGCTTTTTAAAGTTAGCAAACAATAGTTCCCAAATTTTCAAATTGCCGCTAAGTAAAGCTCTTAACAATGCAGATAAAGTTCTATGCAATAAAGACATCTTTAAATAAGTATCTTTAAAATTCATGGTCAGCAATGATTTTTTATTCATAATTACTTTATTAACATCACCAAAGCTAAGATAAAAATTTATATTTTTCCTTTCTCACTCACGGCCATCTCACCTTCCTCACTCTCGACTTTTGCACCAAATTTTTCACTCTTGGTTTTATTAAAATTTTTCCACACAACCTGAGTATTAGAAGACTTACCTTGGACAGCAAGCTCACCTTTTCCCTCTTGATTGGATGGTAGTCCACTTGGAATTTCATTTGGGAAGACATCTCCAAATTCCTTGAAAAGAGAAATCATTGAACTTGGCAATTCAAGTTCTTCAAAGTTAGTTTGATCATTAAAATAATTTTCTTTATAAATTATGACCAGCAAAGGTTTCTTACACTCAATAACCTTATTAATATCCCCTAAACTCAAATAAAAATTGCTACTTAACCTTTCTTTTCTTTCTTTTTCTTTTTCCCCCTTGGATTGGCGCAAACCTTTGGATTTCCCTTCCTTCTCCAAGCTCTCGGGTTTGCCACTTTCTTTCCCCTCTCTTTCGGTTGTTCTTTGATCTTTCCACTCAATATAAGTCTTAGAAACCTTACCTTGATCAGCAACCTCAATCTTACCTCCTTGAAAGGATGGTGAAGCCATTGGTGCCATAATTGCTTTTTCCTTGAGCTTTTCGGCTTCTCTCCTTTGTTGCATTTGTAATTGGTCTTTGTAAACCTCTTTAGGAGATAATGGTTCCAGCTTGACCATCTTCCCTTTAAACCTGAAAACAATACTATTTTCTCGACCAAAATGGGTAGCATCTTTATCAAATTGCCATGGTCTACCTAATAGTATATGTCCAGCAATCATGGGTACAATATCACATAAAACTACATCCTCATATCTACCTATATTAAATTTTACTTTGGCTTGTTTATTCACTTTTATTTCACCACTGTCATTAAGCCATTGTAATCTATAAGGTTCTGGATGTTTAATAGTTATTAAGCCTAATTTATCAACTACAATGTTACTAATTACATTTGTACAACTTCCACTATCAATAATCATACTACAAATCTTACCTTGAATTTCACATCGGGTGTGGAAGATGTTCTCTCTTTGAATTTCATCCTCATCTTTGTATGCAGCAAGTAATCTCCTAGAAAGCAAGTTTAATTCAGCATTGGATGCTTGCAAGGTTTTGGGTTCATCCTCCAAGTCCTCCTCCTCTTGCTTGGCTTCATCCTCACTTTCTTCACTTTCCGATTCTAGCTCGTCATTGCCCTTTAACACCATGATTCTTCTATTCGGGCATTGGCTAGCAATGTCTCCTCCTCCCTGGCACTTAAAACACACAACATCATGAGTTCTAGAAGGTTTAGGATCTAATTTTACCTCATTCTTTGGTGCTTGGACAGATTTGGTTCTAGTTTCCTTCCTTGGCCAGTTTGAACTTTCTTCTTTGACTTTCGGCTTTAGCTTGCTTTCATAGATGGGATTGTTCCTCCAGCCACTTGAATTGGACCTTCCACTGTTGGAAACACCTCCAAACCATGATCTTACACTCCTCCTCTTGAATTGGTGCTCAAGCTTAATGGCAACATGCAACATCTCCTCCAACTCCAAGTATTGTTGCAAATCTAGTTGGTTGGCTATCCCATGATTCAAACCACCAAGAAATCTTGCCATGGTTGCTTCTTTATCCTCATTCATGTTTAACCTCATCATGAGCATCTCCATTTCTTTGTAATAATCCTCCACGGACCTAGTTCCTTGAGATAAAGATTGAAGTCTTTGATGCAGCAACCTATGATAGTGTGATGGTACGAATTGCTTCCGCATGGCTCCTTTCATTTGTCGCCATGTAGTAATCAAGTCATCACCAACTCTCCTTCGGGTGTTTTGCTCATTGGTCCACCATTGGAGTGCATAATGGCCAAACTCCATTGCTGCCAATTTCACCTTCTTAGCCTCCGAATAATTATGGCGGTCAAATATCATCTCCATCTTTTCTTCCCACTCCAAATATGCTTTGGGGTCACTTTTTCCCATGAATGGTGGGATGTTGATCTTGATATTGCTAAGATTGTCATCTGTTTCTTCCCTCCTATATCTTCCATGGCCAGCTCTATCTTGGACAGCAAAAGTTTCATCCATACCTTCCTCAAAGTCTCCACCAAATGGCTCCTCATCAAATTCCTCTCTCGGTCTCTCTCGACCTCCTCGTCCTCAGCCTCGCCCTCCATGGAATTCTTGCCTCTTTCTTGTGTTTGGAATTCCTTAGGAAACTTCTAGCCTTCCAATCCTTTGATTCACATGCTCAACTTGAGCACTAACCCACAGTATTGACTCCAAAACAGCTCTCATGTCCACTTGGTTTCCACTCCCGGTAACTCGGGCATCGCAATGGAATGCTACGGACTCCTCCTCATTGATCCTCAAAGGTGGATCTCCTCTCCTCATTCTTGATTCTATCATGTTAGTATAATAATGCAATAAAAATCAAATAGGACCTTACCAATTTCACTCCCTTGCGTGTTTCACTTAAATAAGGACTCGACAATCGTGTTTGCACACTTGTTTCGGCTTTTTCCCTCTTTTAAGCTCACACACTCTTGCCTTTTTTCCACTCAATGATTTATCTCAAAGTTCTAATTAAAACACCCAGAAAACAGCAATTAGATCACTAGTATGTTTTAATTAAACTTATCAACAAAACAGTAGCAAAAGTAGGCAATACCGAAAGAATCCAACAAATCCTAATTTTTCGGCTTTCTAGACAAGAAAACACAAAATAATGGGAAAATGTTGGAATTTTTGAAAACTGCACCAGATGGTAGTAGATTATGAGTTCAAGAATAAAATTCCAGAAAAAGAAATTCAAATACGAACAAGAATCAAATTGAACAAAAATATAGAATAGTTGTTGGTTGTTGTTCTTGTAATTCAAGTTTTTGTATCAAATCCCTTATCTAATTTTAATCCAAATAATTTAGCACTCAAACTCAAATATCCAGCAGAAAAAATAACTCTCCAGAAACTCCAAATATGGAATAAATAATCAACAAACCAGCAGCTCCAACAAATTTCCAGCAAACAAATCAAACTCCAACAAACCGAAATATTTTTCTTTTTTTCTTTTTTTTTTTTTCGGCTTTACCTCTTCTTTTTTTTTTTTTTTTTTCACTCACAGAACATAAACAACTGCAGTACCAAGAATAATTACCAAAATTGCAATTCCAACTCCAAAACAAACACCAAACCCGTGACCTCCAAATAAACACAAATGTGCAGTTTTTTTTTTCTTTTTTTTTTAAATGTTGCCGTAAACTTCTTTTTTTTTTTCTTTTTTTTCTTTTTTTTGAAAATATGAATGCAAATATTTAAGACTAAAACAGCAAAGGAAAATCAACAAAAAACCAAAATTATCAAGAACAATGATAAAAGACAACCAACAAATTAGGAAACAAAAATATGATAAAACTAGGAAACCTAATTCAACTAGGAACGTGTATGGGATGGATGCAACCTTAACCTAATGCTAAAATTGCAGAATAACACAAAAACAAATAAAGCAAATAAAGATAGATCAAACCTGAACAAAATTTAGCTCTGATACCCAATGATACGAACCTAGGACGACCTGCTCCTAAACCCGTACTATATTAGCCCAGATCTTTAATTAAGTTCAAGTTCTAATGGAATGGACCTCAACCCCTAACCAACCTGTGGTTAGAAATCTTGGTATAATGTAGACGCCACAATAGGGGATGGAAAACCTATTGATAAGTCAAGCTAAAACAACCAATTCTCTAATGGTGTTTTAGGTGTTCTCAAAGAACAAAGAGATAATTAATCTCACAAGTATTTTCTTAATCAAATCAAAGTTGTATTCATATTGAAAACTAAGCCTTTAAATAGGATACAAAGCCATAAAATAAAACCCTAGAACATAAAGAAAACCGGCCACCACACATAAAGAAACCTAGTTGGCTGAAACTATACTTCCTTTCCTAATATAAGTTTGATTAATTAATTCCTTTATATTAAATTAGGAATTAATTAATTTACAATGGAAAGAATAAACTAAAAACCTTCCTAAAGTTATTTGTTCAGAAAATAAATAAATAAAAGCCAAAAAGTAATGGTAGTTTCCTAAAACAAAAAGTAAAAACAAATTAGGAAACTAAAAATGCTAGCCTTTTGATCAAGTTGACTTTGATCAATCTTTGACCTCTTTGAGCTTCAAATCAGCTTCTAGATGCTTTTTAGGATGCCAAATAAGCTGAATATGAAGTCCCACACGTTGCCCATGCCTGGAAAAATAAGAAAAGGCTAATACAGTAAAGCCAGCAAGCAATACAGCAATTCGGCCAAATTGTTGATACTGTCCGTACAAGCCCTTTTTTATTGCATTTGAGGCTGCTTTAACTTGATTCCATGACCTCTTAGGCATATGTATTGAACCCATAAATCATTGGAACCATTTCATGCTTCCCGGACTCCAAAAATGTACCAAACTCGTCACTCGGGTCCATATCGGCTTCCACCACTTGGATGCTTAGAATAGGCTTTGTATCTTCAAGTATGGACAAGCTCAGTTGAGATTGATTACCCCCTGTATAAATACTCCTAGTTTTTCCTTAAATCTCTTAATTTGAGCTCTTGTGATTGGCCTAGTCTTCATCCGTGTCGAGTCAGCACCACAACGAGTTATCGATGGAGCGAGCTCAGGCGGAATCACATCAACCTATGACCCACATACAGTACACTAGGTCAAATCTGGTCAAACTTGTTCAACAGGGGTATTTTAATACGGGTTGTTACATTTAGGAAATAATTATTTACCTCCTTTTAGTTTTCTATATTTGTCACATCTATATATCAATATTTGCCACATCTATATAGCAAGCTATGTGACGTCTAATCTCACATCGTGCAGATGTAGATTAGGGGATTATTCAAATATAATAATGATCATTCTCATAACGTCAAAGCTTTTTTTGAGTGGTTGGCTTTAGAGTTTGAAAGAACTCTGAAATTAAGCATGCTCAGTGAGAGTAATCCAAGTATGGGTGGCCTTCTGGGAAGCTTTGAACGAAAAGCCTCATACAGAATGTCATGGCTAAATTGGGGACAATATTGGTAGAAACTGATAGGTCCACCACTGGAGATGGGGTATTACAAATGTCAGGACCCATCCAAAATTTATACTCTATCCCCCCTATTTTGGGTCTTGTGATCTCAAAAATGGCCTCCATTTGTTCAATTTTGAAGCGGATTGTGAGTTATGCAGAGGAGGAGCTCGGTCGAAGATTCCTGGTCAACTTTCTGCCACCACTGGTGGGTTTGTGGTCAATGGAGGTTAGAAATGTGTTCCTCACCTTATTGGCTTTCTATAGGTACCTCATTTGTGAATTTTGGTTAACGTTTGTGTTAAATCCTCCGAATAACTGTGTATAATTTATCCGATTAAAATATTATTTTAATCGGTTTGTGTATTGTTGATGCTTTAGGAGCACGTGTGAACTATGGAATTGATCCTATGGAGGATCTTGGTATAATTGCGTGCTTGAGGTGAGTGGCCCACCTTCAAAACTATTTTGGAGACTATTAAAAATATATATTTTGTGTTATTTGAAATTATGAAAAATAAATATGATGATATTGAGAGGAATTGATATTTAAAATCTATAATATCAAATTATGATTAATTAATATATGTAATGTCACCCAACTATATTTTGGGATTGTGGAAAAAAAAAAAATATATATATATATATATATATATAGATATATATATGGTGCTAATTGAATTTATGAAAAAAGTGCTATATATGTTTAATATTTAAGAAATTGTTATTTGAGCTTATGATGATGATTTATGTTGACTTAGTGCACGTATTGCATCAAAAATTATATTTTGGGTTTTTAAATAAATTACGTTTTAAATTGTTATTAAATTTATTTTTGAACTTATGATGCCAAAAGTTTATTCATTTAAGCATATATTGCATGGAATTCATATATTTGGTTTTAAAGAAGTTATGGATTTAAATTATGATCGATTATTGTTAAATTTATATTATGGAATTAATTGCGTATAATAAATGTACTTATGTGGATTTAAGCAAATATGAAATTTATGTGATTTTGATATAAATTGATTTTAAGATTTTGAGAAAAATAATTGTATTAAAGTATTGAGCTCAAAATCTGTATTTATACGTTTGATTATTTATGGATCAGGTTTTCATGGTGTTGAAAATTGTTATATTTAAATGGATGGATTTGAAATTGACGGATTTTAAAGTGATGGATTTATTGATGTGAACCTAGGATGACCTGCTCCTAAACCCGTATTATATTAACCCGGATCTAATTATGTTCAAGTTCTAATGGTCACCTTGACCCCTAACCAACCTGTGATTAGAAACCTTGGTATATAATGAAAACGCCACAATAGGTGATGGATGTCCTATTGATAAGTCAAAACTAAAACACTCACTCTCTAATGGTGTTTTAGTGTTCAAAAGAACAAAGAGAATTCAATCTCACAAATAATTTTCTGTATAAAATTGAAGCTTGATTTCTCATTGAAAATAAGCCTTTAAATAGGCTAAGATTACAAAGCAAAAACCCCAAAAAAATTAATTCAAAACCGGACTCAAAGTGTGGAGAAAAAGAAAGTAGAGAAAAGGAAAGTAGAGAAAAGGAAAGTGCCTAATTTTTCCTAGTTTCCTAAACTAATTTGGATTAATTAATTCGTTTATTTTGAAGTAGGAATTAATTAATTTACAATTGAAATACTAAAATAATAACTTTCCTAAACTTATTTTTTTCAGAAAATAAATAAATAAAAATCAAAATAAAAGACTAATTTCCTAAAACAAAAGGTAGAATCAAATTAGAAAACTAAAATACTAGCTTTTTGAGTAAGTTGACTTTGACCATTCTTTGACCAATTTGAGCTCCAAATCAACTTTATTATGCTTTTTAGGATGCCAAATAAGCTGAACATGAAGTCCCACATATTTCCCTTGCTTGGAAGAAAGAGAAAAAACCAACTCAGCAAAATACAGTAAAGCTAGCACAAAATACAGTAAAAATAGGCCAAATTTGAAGCTGTCCATACAGCCGCTTTTTGAATGCCTTTGAAGCTGGCTTGAATTGATTCCATATACTATTAGACATATGTATTGAATCCATAAAGAGTTGGAACCATTTCATGCTGCTCGGTGTCCATATTTGCACCAAAATCGTTACCCGGTCCGTTTCAGCTTCCACCACTTGGATGCTTAGAATAGGCTTTGTATCTTCTAGTATGGACAAGTTCTATTGAGAATTGATTACCCCGTGTATAAATGCTCCCAGGTTGTCCTTAAATCTTTTAATTTGAGTTCTTGTGATTGGCCCGGTCTTTATCCATGTTGGATCAGTACCCCAGCGGGTTATCAGTTGAGCGGGCTCGGGCGGAATCACGTCATTCATGATGAGGATTAAAGAAAAATGTGTGATTGTGAATTTGAAAAATTGTATAATTCCCACGGTGAATTTTGAAAAAACTTAGTATTTTAATAAATTTAGTAATTGATTTTAGACGCACTCATACAGTATTGGTGTTCTGTACTATATATGTGGATGAGCGCGCAAGTTGTAATGACTCTCGTGAGTTACCATTGGAGCGAGGGCAAGCAGGTTTTATATAGTGCACATAAGCTGCCCCCCCCCCCCCCCCCTCCATGGCCGGGATGACGGTTTAAGCAACAGGGCTGTCGGGACGCCGAAGCGATCGTATGCAAGTTTCTCTCTTTAACCCCCCACCAGATGGTGCTCAGGACGCTGGATACAATAGAGCATCATTGGTATATAATGTGGTGCATCAAGTTATTTTCTCGATACGAATTTCGAACCAAGATGCTTTAAAATCGTATTTAAAATTAAACGTATTTAATTTTGTTTTATTGCTTATTTCAAACTAATATTTTCTAAAATGTATTTATTCATGTTTTTATCAATTATTTTAAATTGGTGTTTTAGAATTTTATTTTACCATGTTGATATTATTTATTTAAATTTTGAGATTTTAACATGAATTTTGTTGCATTCTTTTATCTATTTTAAATTGAGGTTTAAAATCTATTAAAATGTTTCTTTACTATTTCATTGATTTAAATAATCAATTTTATAATTTATATATTGAGTTTATTTTTGTTTTATGCCAAATTTCTTTAATACAAGTTTATTTATGATTTTATTTATTTTATCCAGTGATGTCTTATTCTAAATTTAATTATTGGATTTTTAAAATGTTTTAATGTATATATTGAGTTCTAAATTAATATTTGTATTTATGTGCATTCTAAATTTGCACTCCGTTTAATTGGATATTTCCTTAATTATTTTTAATATAAATTTTATTGTGATTTTGCTTATTTTATTTATGACATTTTGTGTACAATTTAATAATTGTTATTAAAATTATTCTTGTTTCTTATTATACATTCTAGGTCTTTAATTTAATGTATTTTATTTATAATTTATTTAATTAATTATTCCTTGATTTTTGGGATACAATTATTAGGTTTCGTAAGAATGTTTTGAAAAGGAAAACTTTTCCAACTTAGTGAACTGTGAAGGTTTTGAAAGAAAACAATATTTCAACTACTTATTATTTATTTGATTATTTATTATTAATTAATCAAGTTCATTTTATCGTTATATTATTATTATTATTACTATGATTGTGTCGTAGTTAGGGTCACTCACTGAGATGATTAGGATCTCATGTTTTTAAATTCTGTTCCTCTAGACACAGGTTATTAGACGTTGATCGTCTGGAGGCGAGTTCAATGTCTTGTTCGTTGCTGAAAGTTCAAGGAGCCTTACTTACTTTTCTTCACTATCTTATATTGTTTCTTTTATCCTTTGTTGTATTAAATTTTATATTTAATTGTATCTCGATAAAGCTCTATATACTGTCTTGGACATTTATTTATTAATTATGCACTGATTTCCTGTTATTCATTTGAAGTGCTGCAAATTTGTGGAATTAAATTGTAGTAAGGTGGAAGGAATCAGGTGCTGTATATAGAAGTGTGTTTTCAGTGCAGGAAATTTGTGCTAAGTCCAACTCTTGGGGGAGGTTCTGCCAGATTTTCCATTGGAGGGTCCAGTAGGGTTTCCCTGGGATCAGGGCTTGTCTAGGGTTCCGATGAGAAATTTTAGACGGATAGGTTCTAGAATTCCTAAAGGACTATGCATTGTTGTGCGTCCCATCCGCATCCTTTCCCTTGTTTTAACCTTCTTGGAGCGTTATTTCTCTTGTCTCGAAACGAATTCGTTGTCTGAATTTAAGTAACTATAATCTTTGAAGGTGCCAATTGGAATTGTCTATCCTTAGAGGGAATCCGTATGGCCTAGTCAAATGGCTAAATGATTTCCTCTTCCTTACCGAAGATCAAGTGAGGGAAGCAAACATGATTAAGTTGGATAGTTTGGACTCTAAGTAATCCTAGATGCGATTGGGTAGCTGCGGATCTTATATTTGTGGATCGCTACCATAAGGAAGTAACGTTTAGGCAATTTGACCTACCTGAAGTTTTACTTCATGGAGGAGTTAGAAGGCCCTTACCGATGTTAATTTTTACCCTCGCGGCTAAGGAGCTATCGAAGAGTGGTTGTTAAGGGTATCTAACCCATGTGGTTGATGCCCGAGTGGATGGTGAGTGTTGGAAGACGTGCTCATAGTGGGAATCGTTTGAAGATGTTTCCAAAGAAGTTACCTTAGTTACGACTGCACAAAGAGATATATTTCACCATCAAGCTGGCTTTGGATATCGACCTAATTCTTTACCGCCATATTATGTGGCTCTATCAAAGTTAAGGGAGTTAAAGGATCAACTGCAAGAATTGGTGAATAAAGGATTTGCTCGACCAAGCATATCATTTTACAGGAGCCTGTTTCGTTCATGGAGAAAAGGGATGATAATCTAAGTTGTGTATCAGCTACCGACGACTTAACAAGGTGAGCACCCGTAATTGATATCTGCTGCCGAGTGTGGATGTGTGTCGATCAACCCTAAGGTGTTAAGGTATTTTTAAGATCGACTTAAGGTCCAAGTATTGTTAATCAAGAATTTAAGAGTCCGATATCGTTGAGTTTGAAAGGGAGATCCTAAAGGAAGCACGTGATTCGATGTATGCGGTATACCCCGAAAGTGTGAGGATGTATCGAACGCTCACTAAGTAATATTGGTGGTTTGGCATGATAAAGGAAGTTGCAGAATTCGAATCAAGGTGCTTAAGTTTAAGTTGCCAACAAATGAAAATGGGAAGCAGAAACGTTCAAGGTAGCTTCAACCCTTGTCTATCCCCGTGTGTGGACATGGGAGCACTCAACATGGATTCCGTATACAAGCTTTTCCTCACAGCAAAAAGGTATAACGACATTTGGATAATCATCAACCAACTAAGTCAGAGTACTTCCTATCTATGTCAGAGTGGTTCTCACCAGAGTAAGTTGGTCGAGCTATTCGAAAAACATATTATGAGTCTACATGAAGTGTTGATGACCATTACGTCTAATTGAGATTAGTGCTTATTTCAAGACTATGGTGAAGGTTAACAAAAACACAAGAGCGAGGCTTGACTGCTGCATTGCCTTCCACCACAGGCCAATGGACAAGCAGAGTGCAAAAGTTTGTACTTTGGAAGATATATTAAGACCATGCATTATGCAATGTTGGAAGAAGCTGGGATGAGCAATTGTTGTTGATAGAAGTCGTTATGATATTAGTTACCAAGTGAGCATTGAAATGCCTTCGTATAGGGCTCTATATGAAGGCAGTGTCGGACCTTACTAGGTTGGAGTGAAGTGGGTGAGGAGAAGCACCATACGACGACCAAAGTGATTGAATTCGAATACTTATGGATGACTATGGACCAGGTGAAAGTTATCTGAGAAAGTTTGAAGGCTAATTAGGATCGACAAAGGAGTTACGTCGATGTGCATGGAAACGATCTTGCATTCGAAAACGGAGATTTGATTTCCTTAAAGTCATCTCCATGGAAGAGAGTAGTATGCCTTGGCCAACGAGAGAAGCAAAGTTCTCATTACCTTGGTCACTACAAGGTCATCGGAAGAATTGGTTTGTGGCATACAAGTTAGCATTTTCGAACGAGCTAACACGAGTATGCAACGTATTTCATGTATCGTTGGTACGAAAGGACATTGAAGATCTATCGCACATGTTTTAGACTTTCGACATCGAATTGAGAAAAGACCCATTATATGCAGGGCAACCAGTACAGATCTTAGGTCATGAGGAATGCGTATTGGTCAATAAGGCTATTTCTCAAGCAAAGTCTAGTGGCGGATTCACCTAGTCGAGAAAGCGATGTGCGAGCTCGAGTAGTAGATTCACGATAGGGATGTCAATTTGCCCCGCCCATCCCCGAAACCGCGGTGCACCGCCCCTAATGGGCGGTTTTTCCCCGAAAATTCGGGGATGCGGGGCGGGCTCGGGGCAAATATCTAAAAACCGAGTCGGGGACGGGCCGGAGATGGGGAATAATAACCCCGCCCCGAACCCGCCCCGATATATATATATATATTTATTTATTATTTTTTTTATAAAATTTTATTTATGTAAAATCATTTTCTTATTTTTTTATATTTATTTTTCTAAATATGTATTTTATTATAATTGTAAATTTGTTCCTTGATGTATTTTATTATATTTTTATTGCATTGTAGTCATTTTCTTTATATTTTAATCATAAAATAATTTTTTTATATAAATTTTTTTAAAAAATATCAATTAAAAAACAAAATGGGGAAAACCGTCCCGCCCCGTCCCCGGCCCGCAAAATCCCCGATCCCGCCCCGCACCTAAAGAAACGGGGAAAATCGCGGGGATGGGATGTAAAATTCCCCGCGGGGACGGGGACGGGATTTTAAAAACCGACCCCGCCCCGCCCCGTTGACATCCCTAATTCACGACCACTATTCTTATACGTTTCGATGATGTAGGAAATTTCGAGGATGAAATTTTGTAAGGGGGGAAGGTTGTAACACCCCCCCCCCCCCCCAAATATGCCAGAAATTTCTCAAGTTAATCAAAGTTGATTGGGTTTGACCGTCGTTGACTAAGAAGGGTCAAACTTTGACTTTTTGACTCGGCAAGAATTCTAGGTTGACCAAGGCACCGTCGTGAAGTACGCATCAATCCGAGTTCGTAGACGCGTAGCACAATGAAAATAGAGTTACGGTTTGAAAGTTATGGGCAAACAAGTTAAGGTCCAAATTGTTCGAGGGTGCCGAGTTGACTTTTTTTGTTATAGAAATGAACTCTGACTCATGTATGGTTGTGAAGTACTCATTGATACGAGTCCATAGACTAGCGGCACACCTGATTTGGACATTTCGGTGAAAAGTTATAGACCTGCATAGTTTTTTCAAATATTTTATTATTTTAACATTATTTTTAAATGTGTGAACAATTTGTGCCATGTGTAACATTATGAAATGTGTCATGTGTCACGACAAGAAAATGCCACATGTCAACCATGATTAAATACTACATTATTTTAATATTATTTTCTATATATTTATTAATTTATTTTTTTTATTTTCTCCCCCACGTGGGAAAATGCCCCACGACCTTTTTCTTCGACTTCTTCATTCTTCTTCTTATTCTTCTCCTTCTTTCTTCTCTCCTCCTCCCTCTCGGCCCCACCTTGGTTTCTCCATTTCCGACCGCCAGAAGGCCACACGCGCTGGCCACCGTCGAAGCCTAGTCGCTGGTGAGCTCGGCTGCGAAGTTTAGTGGCTGGCTGACTGGTGACGCACCCAGATCGGCGGGTAAAGCCAGCGGCGGCACAAATTCCATTTCCGACGATTTCGTCGTTTTCTGATGTACCCAGTCCAAATTTATACTCTATCCCCCTTATTTTAGGTCCTGTGATCTCAAAAATGCCCTCCATTTGTTCAATTTCGAAGTGAATTGTGAGTTATGCGGAGGAGGAGCTCGGCCGAAGATTCCCTGTCAAATTCCGGCCACCACCGATGGGTTTGTGGTCAATGGAGGTTAGAAATGTGTTCCTCATCTTATTATCTTTTTATAGGCACCTCATTTGTAAATTTTGGTTAACGTTTGTGTTAAATCCTCCGGATGACTGTGTATAATTTATCCGATTAAAATATTATTTTAATTGGTTTGCGTATTGTTGATGCTGTAGGAGCACGTGTGAATTATAGAATTGATCCTATAGAGGATCTTGATATAATTGCATGCTCGAGGTGAGTGGCCTCGCTTCAAAACTATTTTGGGGACTATTAAAAATATATATTTTGTGTTATTTGAAATTATGGAAAATAAATATGATGATATTGAGAGGAATTGTTAGGACCCGTCCAAAATCCCTTACCGAAACCCTAGACAAGCCCTGATCCCAGGAAAACCCTACCGGATCCTCCAACGAAAAATCCGGCAGAACCTCCCCTAAGGGTTGGACTTACCACAAATTTCCTGCACTGAAAACACACTTCTATACATATCCCTTTATTCCTTCCACAATACTACAATTTAATTCCACATATTTGCAGCACTTCAATTAAATAATAGAAATCAGTGCATAATTAATACATAAATGTCCAAGACAGTATACAGAGTTTCATAAGGTACTATTAAGTATAGATATTATACAAGAAGAATGAAAGAAATATTACAATTAAAATAAATGAAGACAAAGATAACTTCTCGAATTACGACAGCGACGGAGATTAGGTTCGCTCCGGGAGAACGTCTACCACTCTTTGCACCTAGGGGAACGAAATTTAAAAATATGAGATGCTGATCATTTCAGTGAGTGACCCTATCTACTATACACTTTTAATATTAATGATATAACAATAAAAGGAATTTAATTAATCAATACCAAACAATTAAATAAATAAATAATAAATACTAATTCTTTGAAAATAATATTTTCTCTCAAAACCCTCACTATTCACTCCGTTGGAAAGGTTTCCCTTTTTAAAACATTTTCGCAAAACCCGTTATTTGTATGCCCCAAAATCAAGGAATTGTTAATTTAATAAATAATAATTAAAGAATCCAAATGTAAATAAAATGAAATAAAATATAATAAATAAATTTAGAACACTTGCGTGAAGGAAATATAACATAAAAGAAGAATTCAATATATAAATCATATAATTTGAATTAAACAAATTAAGATAAACAGCATCGAAAATATAATTTAAATAATTATAAACAGATGATAAAACAAATTAAATGCATTTAATTTAAATACGATTTTAAAACCTTTAGGGTTTGAAATTTCTATCTGAAAATTTATACTTGACGCATCACATCATATACCAGTGATGCCCTCCGATACCCAGCATCTCGAGCACCGTCTAGCGGGGGGGTTAAAAAGAGAAACTTGCATATGGTCGCTTCGGCATCCTGACAGCGCCACTGCTTAAACCGTCATCCCAGCCATGGAGGGGGGCGGCTTATGCGCACTATATAAAACTTGCCTGCCCTCGGTCCAATGGCAACTCACGGAAGACATTATAACTTGCGCGCTCATCCACATATACAGTACAGAACACCAGTACTATATGAGTGCGTCTAAAATAAATAACCAAATTTTATTATAAAAAGATACGCAATCTTTTCCAAAATCCACTGTGGGAATTATACCATTTTTCGAACTCAACCTCCCACATTTTTCTTTAACATTTCCAGTACAAATCCACCGATAACAATATACAAATAATTTTTCTCGTATCACAAAGTCCATCAAATAATGTTCCACGAGCATAATTATAAAATTTGAAACCACCAATTTTAACCAATATTTTCCTTGAAATATTTAAAAATCAAATCATGCCTAAAAATAATATTAAAATCCAAATACAATTAATTAATGAAAACACCTTGCTCATGAGTAATAAATACAATTAAATTACAATAATAATAATCGAGAATTTCTTAATAACCCAAATTTTCATTTAGCATCAATGGGTATATATAAATATATAAAATAATATTTTTTCCACAATTATATTTAAATTCCACCACATGAGCATAATTCTAGATATCAAATTAACACCAAATAAATATAATTAATCACCCCAAAATAGTTTTAAAGGTGGGTCACTCACCTTAAGCACGTGTATCAATCAAGATTTCCGCAGGATCAACTCCACTACCCACACGTGCACCTAAAATATCCACAATACACAAAACCAATTATTTTAATATTTTAATCGGGTAACTCCCATATGGGTACCTAGGGAGCGAACATAAATGACAACTAAAATAGATGAGTAATATACTGAATCGAAGCTTGGGTGATGAGGATTACGAATCCGATCTTACTTCCTGGAGATCGGACCTGAGGTGGTCGGAATCTCGCCAGAAAGCTTTTGGAATTCAACTCCTTGATTCTCTCAATCCGTTGAGATTTGAGAAAAGGGGACACCGGATTTGGGTTCAGAGGGTCAAAATTAGTGGGAAAGGAGGGGCGGTGCAGCAGGAAAGTCGTCGGAAAGTCAATTTTTCCGGTGACCCGCCGTGGTCATCGGAACCCATCACCGCAGGCGGCGCGTCCGGTGGCCACTGGCCATGATTTTTGGTGGGAAGGTAGATCTGGTGGTGGGTAACTCAATGGGACTGGTGGTGAGGCAAACGGTGGCCGGAATAGGGAGAAATCAAGGTTTGAAGGAATCGGCGCCGCTGTCGGAAAAAGCCTTAATCTGGGCGCATCAGCGGTCAGTTGGCCGTGGTTTTTGGTTGGCCGGCCGGCTTTCAAGTGGTCTTCAAGGTAGGATGGCACGTGTGAGGAAAAGGTGGCTGGAAAACGGCTAAGTGGCAGTGGCCGGTCGGTTCTCTCTCTAGCTCTCTCTCTCTCTCTCTCTCTCTCTCTCTCCTTTCCCCGCCGGCTCACTCGTTTTGCCAAAATAAAAGCCACCGTGGTGACACTGTTCACTCATGGGATTGGCTAAAATTGCAACACTTGGCACACACTATTCACTCAAGCCAAATATATTAAAATATTACGGTATTCGGAAAACTTCACATGTCCATAACTTTTTAACCAGATGTCCAATTTAAGCATGCCTCTAGTCTATGAACTCGTATCAACGAGTATTTTACAATCATACAAAAGTCAAAACAAAATTCTACAACCATAAAAAGTCAACTCCTGGTACCTTTTGGACAGTTTGAATCTTTACTTGTTTTGCCCATAACTTTCAAACCGTAGCTCCGTTTTTGACGTGCTACTAGTCTATGAACTCAGGGCATCATGTACTTCGCTACAGTACCACGGTCAACTAGAAATTTCAACCGGAACAAAAAGTCAACTTTTGACCCATTCGGTCCACAGTCAACCTCGGTCAACGTGCAAGAATTTCGATGTAGTTTGGGACGGGGTGTTACAGGAATTAATATTTAAAATCTATAATGTCAAATTATGATTAATTAATATATGTAATGTCACCAAACTATATTTTGGGATTGTGAAAAAAAAAAAATATATATATATATATATATATAGATATATATAGTCCTAATTGAATTTATGAAAAAAGTGCTATATATGTTTAATATTTAAGAAATTGTTATTTGAGCTTATGATGATGATTTATGTTGACTTAGTGCATGTATTGCATCAAAAATTATATTTTGGGTTTTTAAATAAATTATGTTTTAAATTGTTATTAAATTTATTTTTGAATTTATGATGCCAAAAGTTTATTGATTTAAGCATATATTGCATGGAATTCATATATTTGGTTTTAAAGAAGTTATGGATTTAAATTATGATCGATTATTGTTATATTTATATTATGGAATTAATTGCGTATAATAAATGTACTTATGTGGATTTAAGCAAATATGAAATTTATGTGATTTTGATATAAATTGATTTTAAGATTTTGAGAAAAATAATTGTATTAAAGGATTGAGTTCAAAATCCGTATTTATACATTTGATTATTTATGAATCAGGTTTTCATGGTGTTGAAAATTGTTATATTTAAATGGATGGATTTGAAATTGATGGATTTTAAAGTAATGGATTTATGATGAGGATTAAGAAAAATGTGGGATTGTGAATTTGAAAAATTGTATAATTCTCACGGTGAATTTTGGAAAGACTTGGTATTTAATGAATTTAGTAATTGATTGTAGACGCTCTCATACAGTACTAGTGTTTTGTACTATATATGTGGATGAGCTTGTCAGTTGTAATGTCTCTTATGACTTGCTATTGGACTGAGGATAGGCAAGTTTTATATAGTGCACATAAGCCGCGCCCCTCCATAGCCAGAATGACTGTTTAAGTAGCAGTGTTGTCTGGACACCGAAGCGACCATATGCAAGTTTCTCTTTTTAATTCCCTGTCAGATGGTGCTTGAGACGCTGGGTATCATAGAGCATCACTGGTATATAGTATAGTGCGTTAAGTTATCTTCTCGATACGAATTTCAAACCAAGATGGTTCAAAATCGTATTTAAAATTAAACGTATTTAATTTTGTTTTATTGCTTATTTCAAACTAATATTTCTAAAATGTATTTATTCATGTTTTTATCAATTATTTTAAATTGGTGTTTTAGAATTTTATTTTACCATGTTGATATTATTTATTTAAATTTTGAGATTTTAACATGAATTTTATTGTATTCTTTTATCTATTTTAAATTGAAGTTTAAAATCTATTAAAATGTTTCTTTGCTATTTTATTGATTTAAATAATCAATTTTGTAATTTATATATTGAGTTTATTTTTGTTTTATGCCAAATTTCTTTAATACAGGTTTATTTATGGTTTTGTTTATTTTATCTAGTGATGTGTTATTCTAAATTTAATTGTTGGATTTTTAAAATGTTTCAATGTATATATTGAATTCTAAATTAATATTTGTATTTAATTGTAGTCTAAATTATTGCATTCCATTTAATTTGATATTTCCTTAATTATTTTTAATGAAATTTTATTGTGATTTTGCTTATTTTATTTAGGACATTTTGTGTACAATTTAATAATTGTTATTAAAATTATTCTTGTTTCTTATTATATATTCTAGATCTTTAATTTAATGTATTTTATTTATAATTTATTTAGTTAATTATTCCTTGATTTTTGGGGTACAATTATTGGGTTTCATGAAAATGTTTTAAAAATGAGAACTTTTCCAACTGAGTGAACTGTAAGGGTTTTGAAAGAAAACAATATTTCAACTACTTATTATTTATTTGATTATTTATTATTAATTAATCAAGTTCATTTTATCGTTATATTATTATGATGATTGTGTCATAGTTAGGGTTGCTCGCTGAGATGATTAGCGTCTCATGTTTTTAAATTCTGTTCCCCTAGACCCAGGTTAGTAGACGTTGATCGTCTGAAGGCGAGTTTGATGTCTTGTTTGTTGCTGAAAGTTTAAGGAGCCTTACTTACTTTTCTTCACTATCTTGTATTGTTTCTTTTATCCTTTGTTAAATTAAATTTCATATTTAATTGTATCTCAATAAAGCTCTGTATACTGTCTTGCACATTTATTTATTAATTATCCACTGATTTCCTGTTATTCATTTGAAGTGCTGCAAATTTGTGGAATTAAATTGTAATAAGGTGGGAGGAATAAGGTGGTGTATATAGAAGTATGTTTTCAGTGCAGGAAGTTTGTGCTAAGTCCAACCCTTGGGGGAGGTTCTGCCTGATTTTCCATTGGAGGGTCCGGTAGGGTTTATCTGGGATCAGGGCTTGTCTAGGGTTCCGGTGAGTAATTTTGGACGTGTTCTGACAAAAAATGGTATCAGAGCTTGTACTTGATCGAAAAGTGTGCTAACGAAGATGCTGAGCTCCTAGGGGAGTTGATTGTGATGACTAGTGTGGGTGGGTATAGGGCACTAGTGGGCTACCTGATGTCTAATTCCATATCACTCTCGTGTAGATCAGAGGATGAATCAAATATAATAATAGTCACTTACATAATGCTAAAGCTCAAGTGGGAACAATATTGATAGAGAGTGATAGGCTTGCTAGTGGAGTTGGAGTGTAACAAATGGTATCAGAGTTTATACCCAGTTGGAAGTGTGCCAGCGAGTATGCTAGGCCCTAAGGAGAGTGGATTGTGACGACTGCTGTAAGCAACTATGGGGCACTGGTAGGCTATCTGATGACCAATTCCACATTGCCCAGGTGTAGATCAGGGGATGAATCCAATGAAATAATAGTTACTCGCATAACACTGAAGCCTTTCAGAGTGGTTGGCTTTAAGGTTCAAAAGAACAAAAATTTAAAAAAAACCCCAAAGTAAAGCGTGCTTAGGTGAGAGTAATCCAATGATGGGTGATCATCTGGAAAGCTCTAAACAAAGAACCCATAATCTAAGGATGGGTGACCTCCTGGTAAGCTCTGAACAAAAAATCCCAAACTAAGTGGGGTATATTTATACGTGGAACAGCTTTTTGAAAGAGATTCTTTAACTAAGAGCACGTGCATAATTTGTTTTGCTTGGGAGTTATGTATTTACAAAAATACAACACCATCATCTTATCTTCTTGTATCAAAACCAAGAACACCTTCATAACCACTATAACTTTCTTCATGAAGAGAGAGCACTAGAGAGAGAATGAGAGTTTATTGGGAAATCAAGCTACCCACTCCATTAAACTTGGTTTTGAAAGTATCTAAAGTGTTCTAAGCACTTCAATGAGCTTTTTTTTATTTTAAAAACCACTCTAACTCTTTGATTTCAAACAACCTGCCACCATCCCAATTCAAAATTTTTTTTTTTTTTCGTTAAGTCTTACTTTGATCTTGCTGCCATTAAGTTCCTCTTGATTTCTCTACTAATTGATATCATCGCACGTAAATTTGGGTTAGAGTTTTGAAAGCAACCATTGGAGGTGTGAAGCAAGAGGTCTTGCATTTGGCATGTATAATGATGTTTTTGAAGAATTATTCTAAATCCAAGTTTAGAATCTTGTTAAGATATTGGGTAATTGTTTCATAAATGGGTGTTGCATGTAAAGTTTGAATTGAATTTTGGAAGGTTTTGACTTGGAAATTGATGTTGGATGACACGTATGTCCAATAGTGGCATTTTGTAGGGTGGAGATGATTTTTGGAGTATTTTATTGGATGATTCTCAACTTGTAATGCATATGATTCTCATATGCTAAAGAAGTCTCCACACTCTTGGCATTGTCAACAGTATTAACTTTGAATGATGGTTCAAAATCTGTTAATGCCAGTTGGTACTGTAAGGTCATTGGGAACTTGCAATATCTGTCTTTTATTAGACCAAATATTTCTTTTACAGTAAATAAACTTTCACAATACATGCATCAACCATCCAAACTTCATTAGGCAGCTGTTAAAAAGGTGTTACAATACTTCAAAGGAACCAGCTCTTATGGCTTGCTACTATGACACCACAACTCTCTTTTTCTTCATGCACTTTCTGATGTAGATTGGGTAGGACATCATGATAACAGAACTTCCACAATGGCCTACATCATTTTCTTGCCTGGTCATCTAAGAAGCAGAAATAGGTCTCATGTTCCTCTACCAAAGCTGAGTACAGGGTTGTTGCCAATACAACTTCTGAGGTATGTTGGATAGCTTCTTTGCTATGTGAACTTCAAGTTCCTATCAATCACATTCTAGTAGTGAATTTTGATAATATTGGGGCTACGTATCTTTCTACCAAACATGTATATCATTCTAAAATCAAGCACGTATCAACCGATTTTCATTTTGTAAGAGATGTGGTTTTAACTGGGTAAATTCGGGTCTCTCATGTATTAAGTGAGGATCAGCTTGCTAACACTCTTACTAAGCCTCTCCCCAGATAGCACTTTACACTTCACAGGTCCAAGATTGGTGTTGTTCCCCAACCCCACATCTTAAGGGGGCATAAAAGATAATAAGCTTCAAATGAGTTACTGTTATCTTGTAAAACTAAACTGTTGTACTATTATGTGTAATGCTTATTTGCTTAACTACTTAGAGCCTATGGTTTTATATATATTAGGACTCTCATCTTTTAATAAATGAACCTTTTGGTCAGTATCATTTTGTATTTCTATAATATTAAGCTTGCATTTTGAATTTCTAAATTTTCAATGCTAAAAATATGAGTTTTGCTTGGAGAAGGAAATCATAAATTTGAACGGAATGATGATGTTTGATTTTGTTGCTTGTAATTTTGATTTGAATTTTTGGATTTGGGTTTCATGCATGCCATTGGTTTGGTTGTGATTGATGGGGAGAAATTGTGTTATTGGTTCTTAGAATTTGTTGATTCTCTTTGGTCTATAGTTGAAATATATTTATGATAATTTTGGTGGGTGAGTTTTGCTTGGAGAAGGAAATCATAAATTTGAACAGAATGATGATGTTTGATTTTGTTGCTAGTAATTTTGATTTGAATTTTTGGATTTGGGTTTCATGCATGCCATCGGTTTGGTTGTGATTGATGAGAAGAAATTGTGTTATTGGTTCATAGAATTTTGTTGATTCTTTTTGGTCTGTAGTTGAAATATATTTATGATAATTTTGGTGGGATTTAATTGTGGATTTATATGGAAATCTAAAGTGTTAAATGAAAGAATCTATAGGTGCATGCTTGTGGTTTGATGGATAAAAATGAACTTTATTTTTATTAAGTTATTATTGTTATTATTATTATATTCATATTTATTATCTACTAGAAATCAATATTATATTTATTTGGATTTTGGAAATTATATTGCTAGGAAACAAGTTGGTTTGATAGGCTAGTAGATATTGAGAACTTGTTGAATGGTTTGGAAAAGCTTAAAATTTGGGGTTGAGAAGAATGTAAACACGTATTTTTGGCTCTTAAGAGCTTGATGGAAAGATTTTTTTCATTTTTGTTGAGTGTTGATTTTTGAACCTTGCTTAGTGGTAGTCTTATATTGGAAATGTGTTTAAGATTTATGATTCTTAGATTTGAGTGAATGAATGTCTCAGATTGTACTACTATGCCTCTAGTTTGATGCTTGTGTTATTCAAGGACTTCTTGATTGGTATATGGTGCATTTACTAATTTGTTTTGGATTGGAGTTTTTGGTCAATCTTTGTGGATTTTAGAAAATATTGGTAAACAAGTGAATGGTTCAAGTTTTTTTTTTTGGATACCTTGTCATTTGGAAGTGACAACTATTTTTGCATGGTTGTCCATGAGTTATGTCTTGGGAATTGTTGTGTTGAGATTCTTGCTATTTGGTAAATATTTATGACTTTGTAAACCTAAGTTGTTTAACTCGTGAACTAGTGTTGATGACAATTTGATTTTCTCTTAAACAAGGGAGCTCGTTAAAGAAGATTGACAAGGAGGGCCATTTGTCGACTAAGCTTGGGACCCTAGGTTTGTCATCTTGAACAATTTTGTATATATATATATATATATACATTTATATATTGCATATTTGCATTTGAGCATATTTAATACAACAATCTATATGGAACCTCTTTCTTGAATTTTTGGATTGTGTGTGAAACTTTTTCTTAAACTATATTACTTATAACCTATTTTGCATATTAAGATTTTGGTATTATATGATTTATAAATGCATTGGGAAGGATTTTTGTAAAGCTTTTGTTTTGGTTTCAAATGTTTTTCCCAAGGACATATTTTATCAAATCAAAGCATATGCTATAATATTTTGGATTTACAACAGCTTTTGGATATGCTTTTTTTTAACCTATTGTTTCTTGAGCTACTTGGAAATGGATTTTGAAAGTATATTATTGATTGTAACATGGTTTTGCACTTTGGTTTGATAGCTTAAAGACTTTAAGCTTTGAAAACTCTTTTGAAAATACTTTGTTATATATTTGGTTTTTCTAGCACTTTTTCCCTTAGGCGATATTTGAATTTTTATCACGGTTTTATATATCTGGATTATTGATTTCTTTCTAAAGTTTGCTTTGCTAAGGATTGGATTGGACATGGATCATGGTTTAGCCTGGAACTTGATCAGCCGGGATTATGGATTTTGATTATGATTATGATGATTATTAATTTATATGTGATCACTTTGGCTTGGAGGTGGGCTATCCTTGAGCTTGGTATGGTTCCACCAAGGACAAGATGCAGGGATATTGGATGTGGTTTCTTTCTCCAGTCTGTCATAGAGATGTTTCTTCATGTACTGGAGGAGGTGAAATAGATTTTATCATCGATCTGGTTGGGAGATGTTTTCTTCAAATGTTAGAGATAGGGGTTTGGACTTTACCCAGTTTGGCATCGAGTATATTCGCCAAATGTAAGTGGCGATATGGTTATGGATTTACCTCCTACTTGGTGCTGAGTTTCTTTGCCAAATGTAGGAGATAGTGGATTATATATTGCGCAAGTTAACTTACACATCCAAAATGTACGAATATGTTCATTATTGTGTTTCCAGATTGCAAGTGGATTGATTTTAACATGGGCTTTTTTTTTTTTATGGATTTTTAATGAGTCTTTGCCATTGAAAAGATCTTTCATATGATTCATGAGCTTTGAATTGCATAGTATCACAATTATTCTTTTATATCTTTGTATATTTATTACCTGTGTGGATGGTATTTTGAGGGTGTGTAGAAACCCATTCACTGAGTTTTATACTCACCCTTCCTCTACCTAACCTTTATAGGATGCCGATTGTGTTCTTTAGTGATTGGTAGAGCCAAATATTGATAGAGACGAATTGTAGCTTTAAGGTAAAGTACGAGCTAGTTTTGATGGGTTTTGATTAACGTTTTGACTAGTTAAACTTTTGAAACTTTTGATTTTTGCCTTCAGTTGTGGACTTGTTTAGTTATATTTTTAGCTTTTGTACTCTGGTTTGATTTAATTTGGGAGATTTTTATTCTTACTTAAGGGCTTAGTATTTATGTTGTGCAGTTTGCTTTCTAAAATGTATTTGGTGGAACTTATAATTTATTCATGATTTAATTTTATATGTTTTTTATGGATTTTCTATGAGTCTTTTACCATTGCAAAGATTTTTCAAATGATTTATGAGATTTGAGGAATTGCATTATGTATAATTATTACACGTATGGATGGTATTTTATGGGTGATCAAAACACCATTCACTAAGTTTGATACTCATCCTTCCTCTACCTAACCTTTATGGGATGCGACTGAGCTTCTTAGTGGTTGGTAAAGTATTGTGAGTGACAAACTGCAGTTTTGAGGTAAAGTATGATCTAGTTTTGATGGGTTTTGGTTGATATTTTCACTAGTTAAGCTTGTGACTTTTGGCTTTGATTATGTACATGGTTCAGTCATATTTTTAGCTTTATACTCTAGTTTGATTAAACTTGGGAGACTTGCATTCTTATTTAGAGGCTTACTATTTATGTTGTGGAGTTTCTATAGTAATATTTATTTGGTGGAACTTAGATTTATTTATGATTTTGGATTTAATGAGTTGAAGAATAGTGGTTATTGTAAGATAAGGACTCTTGCTTAATTTGTTTTGCTAAGTTGTTGCCGTGGCAATAGTGTAGTTAACACCATGCGGGTAGAACCTCCATGGAAATCATGTCTTGTAGTTAAATAAAGATGCTTATGTGATAAAACATTGATCATTGATAAAATGATAATTAATATTTGAATTCAAATATAAAACACATGTTGCAACCTTTGCCACATACTACATAGTCATCTCTTACTAAAATCAAGGAATCCCTGATTAGAACTTTATCATATAAAGTTAATAATTTTTTACTATGAGATTCTCTAACTTCAATAGGTAAAGGATGGATATGTAACAAGTGTTAGAGGTTCTCACATCCCATATAGGATTTTAGATTTTCATTCAAATATTAATTATCACTTTGCTAATGGTTAAGTTTCTACCACACAACCATTCTCATTTAACTAAATAAAGGATTTCTTGATGAAATACTTATATATATATATATATATATATATATGTATATCCAGTTATAACTTGGTAGGCTACTTTGCATACTTTACAGTTGGCTACCTAGGAGTGGGATCGGCAAATAATATATGAAAATGTTATTTTGCAGCATTTATTTTGTTTTTATATTTAATATTAAAAGCATAGTGAAATAAAATATTAATGGCTGCCAATTAAATTGTCACATAATGTATAAATGATACAAAATTTTTTGTTAAAAAAAAATGAAAATTAAAAATGTTTTTTTTTCCCTTGTTGGTATTGTGTCATATTAATTATATAGGTTATAAGATGAGTAAGATAATCCACTAAATCAAAATATATTATATAAGTTTCAAATAACCAAATGGTTGGTAGTCAAGTTTGCTCAAGTTAGTAATATAAAATATACCAACTAAATTTATCGAAAATTTGTCAACTTTTATATATTAAAATGATAGTATTTTAGTTTTGAAAATAAATATGACTAAACAAGCGAAAATTCTCCACATTTCATAAAATTGGAACAAAATAAATGTATAAAAACAAAATGTTATTGTGAATATGAATGCCCATCCATACAATCCATATGAAATTCTCATATTCATTCTTATGATATGACATCATTCCTTGTAACTTTTGCAAATACATTCTACAATTGATGGCTATCATTACTACTTTATAACCTATGCCTTAATATTAGTCTATTTATAGAGGCATAAGATCAAATGAATAATATATATATATATATATATATGCGGAAATTCTATGGTGAGGATGGTCCGCATGAGGACCGCAGTATTAGTGACGATTTTTCATAGTATTAACGACTGTTTCTTAGAAAATCGTCACCAATACTATGAAAAACCGTCACCAATACTGTGGTCCGCATGAGGACCGTCCACACCATAGACAGAGTGTATATATATGTATGTATATATGCATATGTGAAAGATGGGATTCTTCTCACATTTCTCTATCCTTTGTGTTCTATAATTTATATATTTTGTGTTCTTGTATTATTATTAAGCTTTATTTTGTTTATGATATGTTATCAACACGAGTTTCTAACTATTTTACAACAATAGTAATGGCTTATATAAATTATTGTAATTAGGTTGTTGTTTAATTAATTTTTGTTTGACTGAATGACATATTGAGTATATAAATGTTGTAGTGTTACATCAATCTCAAGTTTGTTTTGATATTATTTTGAGGCAGATATGCACTTTGTTTTGAATAATATTTCTTTAGTTGTGTAATATATATGTTTTGTTACCTATTTGATTCAAAACTATGTTCACAATTTTACTTATCTATGTAGATATGTATGTGCTATCGTAGATGGGTTTTTACAGTATGCATACTTGCTCCTTTCAAAAAACAAATTCAATTGAATAGCTTTTATATTATTGTCAAGCTTAAATTAGGTTTTTAAAATCATGGCTAATGTTAGAATTTTCCTTTTAACCATTGAATCGTATCAAGGGCTCATATTTAAAATTATATTTATTAATCATTAAGTTCTATCATGGTTCACTTTTCCTAAATAGTATTTTAGTATGTTACTAGACTATTTTTGACTACTTTTTAATTTTAAATCCTAGTGTTTAATGTGATCTAGAAATTAATAAAAGAAAATATGGTAGTAGAACCATTAGGACGTCATGATGTAAACCCGACTCTTAATTGTATTGATGGTTTTCTTTTGTATACTTTTAAAGAATTAATTTTGGTTTCTAGTTCAGGCTTATACAAAATATTAGTTTTTAAGGAATCTTCTAAATGAATGGATTTTATATTTATTATTTTTATTTATAATTGATATATTTATTTCATTTGAGAATTTACTATTAAAAGTTATAATATATATATATATATATATATATATTTTACTATGTTTACATAAGAACATTGCCATTTAATATTAACAACAATGAGTTATTATGTTGGAATTTATCAAACTAAATTGGTTACAATATTAGCCCCATGAAAATCCATTGATGATTGGACAAATATAATCAAGAAAGTTAAACCTTTGGTTATATTTGGTTGGAATGAAAGAGTTTCATTATGCATGATAGGTTAAAAATAATTTACGGGCCATTAATATCAAGGGGTATGGCCATCCAATTGAGTAAAGTATTCTTAGAGGTTTGTTGAAAGAAATATTTCTTATCATTCCCTAAAATGAATATATATTATTATCATCTCCTAAAGTAGATGTCCTTTTATTGCACATGATCATTTGCTGTGGAAGTTATGTAGTAACTATGAACATATAATTCCTCCATTTGTTGTTATAAGAATACAAGAGAAGAAGTGGAGGGCAAATTGTATATTTCTTCTAATGCATACTTTATTTGATGTCGTTCTTTTTTGTATAGTTATACATTAAAATATTTTATTTTTATATTTTAAGCCTTAAAGGCAAGAGGAGAGGAAATAAAAATGATAAATTTATTTATAAGACCAACTGGACATAGCATGATTTTATTGGATCAAATATAATGGATAGTAAAATCTCGATAAATGAATATTCAGTAAATGAATAATTTCACTAAATAAATAAAATTGTTCGATTGCAACTTGGGCTGGTATGCAAAATTAATAATTTTGCTACATGCAAAATGTAATGAATTTTTTTTTAAAAAAAAAAATCTTTCACGACCGATTGATATATAAATTAATAATTAATTAAACTTGTAAAAAAATAAAATGCCTGTTTTGAAGAAATGGTTGCTAAAATATGATTCTTGTCTGGATAATTATCATCACCAGGAGTCTTATGTATTACCCATAAAATAAAATAAAATATTACATTTTTAGGCTTCCATGAATGTACATTTATCATTAAGTTTAGAGGTGGAGGGCAAATTGTATATTTCTTCTAATGGAGACTTTATTTAATGTCATTGTTTTTTGTATAGTTATATATTAAAATATTTTATTTTTATATTTTAAGCCTTAAAGTCAAGAGAAAAGGAAATAAAAATGATAAATTTATTTATAAGACTAATTGGACATAGCGTAATTTTATTGGGTCAAATATAATAGACAGTAAAATCTCGGTAAGTGAATACTCAATAAATGAATAATCTCGCTAAATAAATAAAATTGTTCGATCGCAACTTGGGCTGATAGACTAAATTAATAATTTTTCTAAATGCAAAACATAATGAATTTTATTTTTAAAAGAATCTTTTACGACCGATTGATATATAAATTAATAATTGATTAAACTTGTAAAAAATAAAATACCTGTTTTAAAGAAATGGTTGCTAAAACACGATTCTCGTATGGATAACTATCATCATCAAGAGTCATATTTAGTACCCATTAAATAAAATACAATGTTACATTTTTGGGCTTTCGTGAATGTACATTTATTATTAATTTTCTTGTTTCTCTATATATGTTAACATTATATATCTATATATATATATATATAAATATACATACACGATCAAAATCAAATCAGGTTTTAATTCATGATTAACATTATTACTTTCTTTTTCACCATTTTGATTGCATTAAAGACTGATATTTAAAATTACATTTAATAACCATAGAGTTTCTTCAAGGTTTACGTTCTCTGAATAGAATTTTAGTATGTTACTAAATCTATATTTTATCACTTTTGAAATTTTAAATTCTAGCCATAATAAAGAAAGAACTGAAGTTAAAATAGTTAGTCATCTTGATATGAGCTTGACTCTACATATATATATTTATTGCATTTTTTTCTTATTATTAGTATTTATAAGTTATAAATATGTCCTTTTTTTATTTATAAATATGCCTTTGTAAAGTGATATTTAGTGAAATTATTTCTTAAAAAATATAAATTCTTTTTAAATTAATAAATTTTTAATTATCAACAAAGTAATTATTTTATTTATTTATCGATGAACAAATAACCCCTTCAGATTAATAATTTTTCACAATCTTATGAACATTCTTTATATGGGTTTTATTGTATGTAAGGACCAGTGTGGGCAGGTGCAGGGCATTGATAGACTATCTTATTGACAAAAACTATCTAGTATTATTATCTTACACTGCCTAAGCATGGAACGGTAATGCTTCAAATGTAAAGATAGTTATTATCTTAACACCGAGGTCTTTTCATAGTAATTGGTTTTAGTGTTCAAAAGAACTCTGAGCTTAAATGTGCTTTAGTGAGAGATTTCATGATAGGTCACCCCTTGAGAGGTTTAAACAGCAAATCTCATACAGTCTGGAGTCTGGTGGGTAAATTAAGAGCAATATTAGTGAAGTAAGAGAGTGGGTTGCCCGGGACATTACAGATGGTATCCAAACTTGTACATGACCGAAAGTGAGCTGGCAAGGACAATGGGACCAAAGAGGGGAGGATTGTGATGACCCATGTGGGTGGGTATAGGGCATTGATAAGTTTCCTTATTGGCAAATGTTACTTGGTGTATTTGGGGTTAAATATGCTATAATGGGAGTAATCCCAATATGGGTAACATTTTCAAAAATTTGAATAAGAACCCATACTGTCTAAGAATGCGATGGATAAATTGAAGATAATATCAGTGGAGTAAGAGAGTGAGTCGCCAACGGGGACATTATAATGTTATTTATTAATATATATATGTACATATATATATATATATATATATAAAGCTAGTAATATAGTGTGATGCCTAATGATATGTATTTAATTGATTCAAAAGATCCATGTGCATCATAATGCTTAGATCACATGTGAGATTTGATCAATATGTGATCATTCATGCTAGAAGTATGTATGTGATTATGCTGCCGATATCAAAATTATACCAAAAGCATATATATAAACATATATATATATATATATATATGTAAAAGCTAATAGTTGGACAATTTGTTAATAGTTGGTAATTTATATAGAAGCTTAGAGCATGAGTAATCAACAATTCAAAAGTATAAATTCCTTGAAGAAGATGTTCATTTTACCAATACAAATAAAAATGTAGATCTAATAATCTATAGAAAAAATTTTAAAAGTCCCGTATGTGGCATTTGTTGAAGAAATAATACTCGATAATAGAAAACTTGAGAAATAGTTAAAAAATTCTATAGAAAAAGATATTATGGAAATTATTCTTCTGAAGAAAGGAGTTAAATATTTGGAGATGATTAAGATAATTGTTGACAATTTATTCTAAGTAGCCGCATAAAGTCATTAAAAAAGATTATGATTTCAAAACTATATGATATTGTAGATTTGATATACATATTATTAGTGCTGATAACCAATTTTGAGAAGACCAAGTCTCTTGGGCCCAATAGACCTAAATGCAATTTTTAGTAAAAATTCATAATATTTTTTAACAGTAGCAACTAGCCACAAGCTACTACATGGGACTTAAAAAAGGAGTTGGTTTGGTTGGCACAATATTAAAGTAGAAAGCTGAAGTTAATTTATCTACATAAATGGATGACTCACTTTGGAGGTTTCTAACTAAAATTTGTAAGATAAATTATTTTAGGCAATTGTGATATATTTTCCAAAACATTTAATAAAGCCCAAGTTCTTTACAAGGACAATAATCTTAATTCTTTTCTATTAACGTTTTTGGATATAGGAACTAAGATCCAAGTCTTTTTTTTTCCCCCTTGGTCGAGCTCAAAATCTTTTGCTTTTCCAAGAATAATTCAAAAAAAAAAAAAAAACCACTCTTTGTACTTTTCCAAAAAAGGCATCTTCTTCCCTTTTTATCAATCAATTTTCATGTGGCTTTTTATTTATTTGATTCAATGTTTTTTTGAATAAGCAAGCATCATTTGTTAAAGTGATTTTCCTTTCCTTGGCAAAAACATATTTCTTTAACCTTTAAAATAAAGAAATATCCACAAGAAATTACATAGTGATTAGTGATTTTTTGCCTCTGTCCTCCACATTTTAAATCTCATGATGACAAGTTTTGCCTTTTTTTTTTTTTTTTCCTTGGACAAATTTTATTTCCTTGAATAAAAGAGAATGCCATCTTCCCATATTTAAACAAAAGAGAATGCCATATTCCCATATTTAAGCCCAACATTTTCTATCTAAGGGGATCCTCTTCTTCTCTAACATCCCTAGCATCTGCTTTGCCAACATATTTCACACTCTTGTCTTCTTAGAATCTTCAACCTATTGCAATCTATTTGCCCATAGGACATATATACTTGCCATAGGATAGACATGCTTGCCATAGTTACCAAGCTTTGCTATGGCTACCGAGCCTTACATAATCTTGCCTTGGTATGTCTAGTTTCTTCTTCATGCTTCCATAGTCTTGCCTTAGTCAAGCCTCAAAGACACTTGGAACATCACTCATTTGCATTATCTTATCTTTTCCCATGCTACTTTCATATTTTTATATCTCCTGGTTGCTTTTTCCATGGGTTTATTACTTACTCTTTTTATAGGCTAAACAAGATACAAGCCATCTTTTTCAACTTTTTTTTTTTTAATCACCATGCTTTACTTTAATGTCGCTATCCTTTATCTCTCTTTCTCTTTTGGTTTCCATTGCTGCTTTGAGTCTTGAATTTATGGTTATATTAATGGCACTTTATGTTAATTAAATTATTCTATGAACGTTTGCCTTTTTTCCTTTTTTTTTTCTTTTTTTTTTTTTTTTGTATGGATGGTTATATTAATGGCATTTTATATTCATTAAATTATTCTACTAATGTTTGCTTCTTCTTTTTTTTTTTTTTTTTCCTTTGTAGTTTCTCGATTTGTTGTTACTTTTGTGACAAACGAAATGTATAGGCTTACTCAAGTACCTTCCTTGATTTGGCTCACCTTTACAAGGAACCCTAGGGAAGAGAAAGAGAACTTTCTATCAGCTACAACATAAAAAGCCCGAGCCGAGTATGATGAGAATCCCCCTGTATCCGTTCAACCGACAAGTGAAGTGGGGTGCAGATCCTATACAAGTGAAGTCTGAGTCAATCACCAAGGCTCAAGCCAAGAGATTTAAAGACAACCTAGCTGGCTTCATACAGGAATTTATCAATTCTCAAAAGATTTTATACATATCCGAAGATACAAGATCCGTTTTAAGCATCCAAATAGTGGAGGCCGATATGAACCCAAATAGCTGTTTTAGTGCATTTTTGGACTCTGAGCGGCAAACAATGGTTCCAACACTTCATGAATTCAATGAATATCACTAAGAGGTTATGGAATCAAGACAAGGCAGAATCAAATGCATCTAAAATAGTGGTTTGTGCATAGAAGGAGTTTTTGGCCAAAAATGCTCTTTTTATTGCTGGCTAGACTGTATTTTGTTGATTTGGCATCTTCTCTTTGTTCCAATCAAGAGAACCGTATGGGGATCATAAATAATCATATTTGCCATCTTACATGGCATATGGGAGTTAATTTGGAGACTTTGCAAGCTGGAATTTGGTCAAAAATACATTAGTGATCAAACTAGTTAACTAGTTTTCTAATTTGATTTTAACTTTTTGTTTTAGGAAATTAGTCTTTTATTTGGTTTTTATTTATTATTTTTCTGGAAAAATTAACTTAAGAAAGTTATTATTTTATTATTTCAATTTTAAATTAATTAATTCCTAATTCAAAAGAAGGGAATTAATTAATACAAATTAGATTCGAAAAGGGTTTGAAATTAGGCAATTTCCTAATTTTGATTCAATGTTGGACGAAATTTCATAATCCTTTAAGAGTTTTATTTTGTTCTTTCAAAACCTATTTAAAGGCTTATTTTCAATGAGAAATCACCTTCAATATTATTGAGAAAATTAATTGTGAAATAGAATTCTTTTTGTTTTTTTTTTTTTTGAACACCTAAAACACCATTAGAGAGTGAGTGTTTAAGTTTTGAGTTATTAATAGGATATCCATAACCTATTGTGGTGTTTTCATTATACCAAGGTTTCTAGTCTCAGGTTGGTTAGGGGTTAAAATTTTTCCATAAAAACTTGAACTTAATTGAGATCCAAGCTAATATAATACAGGTTTAAGCGCAAGTCGACATAGGTTCGTATCAGAGTAGCCCATGGAAGTTCCTATCTGCTATAGTGTAGAAAGGCCAAGCTCGTATACCTAGTAGAATCTTGACCGCCCCTTGTGGAATTCCTATATGCCATAGTATCAAAGGCCCGGATAGTCTATGACAAAGAGGTAGGCCCATCCTTTTTGGAAACCTTTTTGAACATAAAATGCAACTCTACTGGGAAGCTAATTAGCAAATAAACAATGTTACCAAAATCCAAGAAATCACAAAGCAATACCAACAAAGGAGATGATGATTCCACTTCTCAAAGGAAACACATTAGCAAGCTAGTGACTCTGCCCAAACAAAGCAATGTTGCTATGAAGGACATAGTCAATGCTATCATGAGCTACAAATAGACCAAAACAACATAACCGATGCCATTGAAGAGGACTAGTAATCAAATTATTAGCTGACTTAAAGAAATGATCAAGTTTTCTTTCTACATAGCATTAGACACTCATGTGAGACCTAGTAAACAAGCATTAATTATGTCAAAATGCAGTTGGTTGGTAGACTTAAGCACAAAAGGATGGAACCAATGTTCTAATGAGCACTTATAACAGAATTAAAATCTCCAAGAATAAGCTAGAGAACTTGTCTAGAAAAATTAAACCTTTTTAAGAATTTGTAAAGAAGACAACAATAATGATATAAAATATTAGCATAAATGAAAAAACAAAAAACAATGATCTTGAGTGTGACAATTAACCTCAATTGTAACTTGTTGAGAGTCAGAATAGACCAGACTACTAGTCAGTGAAGTAGAAGTAAAAACCCACAAAGTTGGAAGCTGCCTACCACATTCATGGTCACCAATGGTTCCATAAGGGCACTGATCATTCAAGTAATAAAGTGATAAGTAAAGTATCACTACCATAATGAGTGTTTAGACTTGCAAAACTAGGCCAATTACCATAATAATCATTATCCAACTTTATTTGATTGACCAAACGTATAGAAATTAAACTTAATACAAAAGAATAATCTAATACTAAACACTAACCGAATATAATTGAGAAAATTAGAAAGAATAGACATACATCAATGATTATGCAAGGAAATCTATAAATTCAAACATCTAGGATCTTGATTTCCCTTGTGGTCCATGATTCGCATTAGTACTTCACTATGTGAGCTATTCAAAGGGGTACACTTGTGAAAACAAGCCCCATGCTAATGTGGGGGACATGTTTGGTTTGATTGACCTGTTTATCGACCGTTACTCTTCTCTCCATATTTGTTATTTTCTTTTATTTCTATCCTTATATATTTGACTAGCTCTTTAGTATTAATTAACTTTTGAGCTTTATTGAGTAGATCAGAGAACTATTTCAATGGTTTTTCACCAATCCTCCTATGAAAATTATCAATGCTACTTCATTATTGTACGATTCTACCTGGATAACTTTATAATTAAAACTAACGAGGTAATTTTTGATTGACTCACCTTCCTTTGTTTAACCAAGGTAAGATGAGTTATGGGCCTCTTTATGGCCTTAGTTCTAGCAAACTAAGAAACAAAAACATAATGACTTAATCGATCTTGGTGCAAGCTTTATGAACCACTTTCTAGCCGATCCAGTTAGTGTGAGAGAAAATACTCGACACATTGCCATATCAATAAATCCATAGACCTTTATTAATATATAGTATGTAATTGTTCAACTGGACTGCCATTCCATTATAGAGGTTAATCTTTGTCATACAAAATTGGGCAACATTGGTGCATTAAAATCTCCTTAGAGAATCGACACTTTGTCCCCTCTAAAAGTTTGATTGTTTTAGTTCCATTACTAATTTTAAGATTCTCTATTTGCTCATTTAATTATTTGTTCAGCTGCCCACATCCTTTTTCTCTTCTTTCTCTAAGATTATAGGTCATAGAACCTCTATTTTGACCTTGTTGACTCATGTCAAAGTGATGATGTAGATCAAACTTGTCTTACTTTTATCTAAGTCATCGAATTTTTGGGTTCACCTTATTGTTTTGCATCAAGGTGATCACTTCAATGAGATTTGTTGCGAATTTCTTTAAGACAAGGGGTTGTTGAATCTCTAGGTTCACCTCGATACCTTGCATTAAAATGATGATGTAAGTTAGATTTGTCTAACATCTAGCATTCTCTTTCAAGCTCATCAATCTTTTGTTGTTTCTCTTAATTGTTGGTTTCTCCCTTGCTTTAAGATAAGTAAGGCTTACTTATCTTAGGATGAAATTGCAATGGATTTATTTTAATGATGATCTATTATAAATGTTCAAAACCATTCTTTATCCTTTCTCCAAATTCATGTAGAACGATAACACCCTTTTCTTTTTTTCCTTTTTGGATTTTCTTACTGATGATGGAGGACAAACTATGTCTTTAACCTTCTTCAACCTGCCTCTACCTTTTACATGAAGAAAAGGTAGAGATTCATGCATAGGGTTCATATTGAAACAAAAGCTATTTTGGAAACTCTCCTAGATGCTCAGTGTTGCTATTTTTATAGCTATGTCAAAATAATTAGCATTCTTTATAGCCTTAAATGTTGATCCAAAAATATGGTTTTGCCAAAGCTCTCACTCCTCAAGCTTTGACCTGCAAAAGATGTCATGAAAACCTTGGGTACCGATGTGGCATGAGCCAAAGAAATTTTGATGCTTAAATAGATGTTGATATGTGTATTGAAAGTAGAGAATTAGTTGGGAGATTTAGAATTTCATGCCAATTGTGTTGATCTAGTTCATAGTTATGGTGGCTTTGGGTTAATTGGTAACCTTTGTAGATGTGATTTGATTTTTTTGAGATCATAATGCCCAATCTCATATATTTGATGACTAATTGCTAATCAACTATTAAGATTGTTAGAGAATCATGGCAAGTGTTAGCTATGAAACATGCAAACCCGAGACCAAGGCAAGGTAAAAGCTGAAATGCCTTGGCCGAAATCATTAACCTGATTTATTTCATATTTGGCTTGTATTTTTAATTCTAGCAAATTGTGTAATCTAGGCTAGATAAGTTGGTGCACAAAGACACCAAAATTTGTTGTTTAAAGTATACTAGCCAAATTAGGGTTTAAGAAAAACCAAGCACATAGATGACATGGAAAACACCTTGGTGACAAGGATGGTGACATGGAGCTTCACCATTCGGCCTCTCTCTCAACCAATGCATGGAAGGACATGTGTCATCATGCATGAGGACTACTTCACCATGAAGCAACTAATGAGGCAACAACACTTGTCAACCAACCATGATGCACGTGGCAAATTTACTTTACACATGTGGTTTTGCTTCACCCTGAAGGACTTGTTTGTATTGGTCCTTAAAGCCGGTCATGGTGTGCTTTCATACCTATTCTGTATGCTATAAATATGTATTACATTTCAATAAATGAATATATTGAATTTTGGAGAAATATACCTTAGTTTCCATTTGAAACCAAGAGAACACTAAAACCGGCCTTCTTACAATTTTTCCAACAGCTTATTACATCAAAATCGAGATACACCTTCACTCCAAATCAATTTCAATCCTTCATACCTTGTTTTCTTTTGATTAACCTTGCCCTCATTCTTTCAAAGATCATGTTATCTTTGAGATTTACTTCAAGATGTATTTATTTAAAGATTAGTGGAAATTATTCTCTATTATTTGAATAAATATTAGAGGTCATATCTCATTAGAGATAACAATAGATCATTTAAGTAGTAATCCAATAAATGCCACTTAATATAATGGTGTGACATAGGATTTTATTGTCAAATAGGCTAATGTCTCCATATAGGAATTGAAACATAAATAAGAGCAAAATTCATCAATAACACTTTCCATGAATGAGAAGGAAAATTCATTTTCATCCTACTATGCTGAAGAGTTCGCATTGAGATAGCAAGTTCACTCATCCAGTTGGTCAATCCATCACCACCATATTGAGCACTACTTGGAAACATTGATGGTGAAGGAGATAATGGAGATCCCAGAGATGAAGTCAGATTGAAGTCATTGAAGTTGGGATCCTATAGGTTTTAACATATTTCCAAAATGACTTTCATTACCCTTAACATTTGTCCCTCATGTGATCTTTATCTTTTTTAGTAGTTGAATGATAGAAATAGAGAAAGAAACAAATGATACTAATTAAATCGTTGTTATTGAACTGAACTGCTAAGAAAAAAGGATAAAGGCTAAGTCTACAAAAAGCATTAAACATAAGAGACCAACAATGCGAAAAACCCATCTAAATATTATTTTTCAAATATTCTAATATATACTAGTTGGTGCCCTTTGAAAAAAGATTTCGCAACTAATTCACACAACCATTCTTTTTAAGAACATTTTAAAATACTTATTAGCATATACTTTTTTGTAAAGACCCATTCCAAAAAGATATTTGAATTTTTGAACGGTTTGACTAGGGTTTTCCAAGTTTGACTAAATTGCACTTTACATGGGACCAAGTTTCACTTTTTCTTTAGAGATGAAATTTGCCTTTGACTATTTTACTATTGCATAAAGCTTATTGATCCAACTTTGTAAACTGGCGATATGTTTAATGTTGAGTTACAGTTAAAAGTTATGCTTTTGAAAAGTTTTAAGCATTAGTATTTTTATCTTCATCCAAACCAATCCTAGATTTTTATGTGTTAGTGATCCAAAAGGTCTTTAAATATATAAAGAAGCATGCTAATCACTAAATAATTAGAAAAATACCCATTTCATCCTAAAAACCCATCAAACCTACAACCAACCGAGATCACATGCCCATAACCCATTTCAGAACCAAACTGAGTTAGCCAGAATTGACCATTTATTTTTGCCACCATCAACACACGCGTAGGCCATTGTTGAAGCCCATCTGCCGGACACCTTAGCTACCAAATATCACAACTAACCAATTGGTGACATGCTTAGATCGGGCTTGGAAAGTTGATGATGGCATCGTTTTCTTTTCTGACAAATTGGCCTAATTTTTCCAACCCATGTCACCTTATAACACTTAACCCCTTATTTTAGACTCACCGAATCCATTTCTAGCCTTCATTCCTTAATATTTCTCATGATTTGAGAGATTTATTAACATCAAGTTTGGCCAAAAATTTTAAGGGGATTTTTCGATCACATGCAAAGTTCTTAGGCCAAGGTTAGCACACCAATGTCATCCTCATCTCATGGCTAACATTGATATATAACTTGTGAATTTTGAACACTATTTGATCCATTTTTTGCTCAATTAGTTCAACATAGGATAAAACTAGATTGTGTTTGGACAATCTAGAACCACATTGAAGCTATATTTATATTTCTAGATGTAATTAGGATCCAATAGAAAGGTTAATATCATTAAAGTTGTAAAAGTTATTTTGGGACATTAGGTATGCACCAATAACTTTGGTTTATTTTTGGAGTCTGAAAAGTATTTTATTATATTGTAGGTGATGTGATAGAGATCAAAGGCGATCCAACTACGGGTCATGATTGAGCTATGATATGTGAGTGGCTTTACTTTTCATAAATATTTTTTTGCTCATGTTAAATTAATGATTCATGGTTTTAAAGTTTTATAAAAATTTTGAAAAATTATGGTTATATAATTATATATTTATGTATATAAGTGTTTATATATATATATATATATATATAAGTTATCATTTCATTTGATTTTTTACAAGTTTTCAACTGTTTCCATATTCTAATATACTCATAGTGAAATGGTGAATTTTGGCATTTGAAAAGATTTGGTAATTGGATTGATTATTACTACATAACTTTATATGATAGTATTTTTTATATCAAAGAAAGACTTATATTTTGATTAATTTAATTTTCATATTATCTTATTTATAAATGGTTTACGTATGATATGTCAAATATTTACACTGAGTTTACGGGCATGGATATAAATGAAGAAATGGTACTTTTGTTATGGGATACATGCTGTGTAACAACCAGTGTGGGTGGGTATGGGGTACTACTAGGCTACCTGATGCCCAATTCTACATCGATCGGATGTAGATAAAAAGGATGGTTTAAATGCAATAATAGTCATTTTTATAACGTTAAGGCCTATTCAGAGCAATCGGTTTAAGAGTTTAAAAAAACTCCAAAGTTATGCATGCTTAAACGAGAGCAATTTTAGGTTGGGTGACCTTGTTGGAATCTTTGACAAAAAGTCCCACATTAAGTGCGATGTGGACAATATCGACAGAGATGACAGGTCCATCAATGGAGGTAGGGTGTTACAAATGCCAACTAGATGTTAGGCCTCAAGGAGGTGGAATGTGATGACCAATATGGGTGGGTGCAAGGCATTCACAGGCTACCTGGTGACTACTTTCGCATTGCCCAAATGTAGATTAAGAGATGATTCAAATGTAATTATAATCATTTTCATAATACCGAGGCTTTTTCAGAACAGTTAGCCTCGGGTTTAAAAGAATTACGAAGTTAAATATACTTAGGAAAGAGAAATTTTAGGATGGATAACCTCTTGATAAGCTTTGAACAAAAAATCTTACGCTGAGTGCAGTGGCTAAATTGGGAATAACATTGAAAGAGAGTGATACGTTCACTAGTGGAGGTGAGGTGTTGAATGTTGTATGGGTGGGATTTATTTCCCCATCTAATTCAATAAGATCATAAATAGGGTTAGGTTATGGAGTTTAGAGAGTAATGTTTACGATAAAACAGCTAAGCAAAACACTATTGTGAGGGTGTCTAAGGGGAAAGTCTTAGAGGTATTTTCTCGTTTGAATAAAGCAATTTAGGAAAGTCATAGCTTTCCTAATTTAAGATTCTATGGTCTAGCACTTTAGGTTAATGATTCGGTCTTTTTTAGGAACAAAAAAAGCTAAGTGCCAATGTCAATAATATATAGATACGTCAGAACTCATGGAGAACCAAGTACGCATATACATATAGAAACCTTAAATTTGACTTTGGCATTCAAAGTTCACCATCTAACTTAAATGTTGGAGTATCTTTGGCCAGTGGCATACTAGTGCCCCTAAATCTTCACATTCTTTCTATTTTGCAGGTGACATCTAGGTTTTAGCTCCATCATATAGCAGCTCACAGTGGTTCACATTCATGCATCAACACATATGATATGTGAATTTATGATACAGTGTGCCCAAGGAAGAAAATGTTGTCGGTAACCTTGACAATGTGGATGACATATAGAAAAAAAATGATGTCCCGACATCGATAGAAGGGTTGAATGAATTTATTCCCAATATTGATGAAATTCTCACTGAAATCACTAAATATTAACAAAATCATCAATGTCAAACAAATAATTGATAGAATCTACAATTTTTTGACAATTTTGACATTTATGGTTTCAATGGTTTTCAACTAGGTTTCTAAAAGATTCCATTTGCTGTTGTAAAAGTTATAATGAAATGGGAGAAGATGAAGCACACAATTTTCAAGGACTTTGATTGGGCAGGTTATGGGTATTCACATGGAAGGAGGATTGAAGGAATAATAAGTGTGTTTAGTCACATGGGGAAAATTTTTGTTTTACTTTAGTTTTTGAAGAGTGGAGAAAAGTTATTATTATTATTATTATTATTTGCAGTTATTTATTTGCAAAGGGAAAAAGCTAGATTTCTATTTATTTATTATTTTATTTTATTTTTATGAATAAAAAAGGAATCTTGCACTTTAAGATCGTGGCCTAAGTTTATTGCCTTGTACATTTTAAAGTATAGGGATGACAACAGGGTGGGTTGGAGTTGGGGTGACCTCCCCCATTCCCCACCCTATAAGGATTCACCATCATCATCCTCACCCCATTCTTTATGTATTAGAAAGTTGGGGCAAGGCATGGATTCCTCGGATCGAGGCATTCCCCATTTATTTTTTCAATTTTTTAAAACATAAATTTTGGATAAATCACATAATTGGTCCCCCAAACTATACTGCCATTTACGAGTTGGTCTGTACAATTCTTTTTGGAATTTCAATCTCTGAACTTTTCAAAATGTTGCACTATTAGTCTTTTGACATTATTTCGTCCAAAATCCACAATTAGATGCACATGACATGCACATGATCTTTGAATCAAGAGTACATTCTGCGTTTTCACATCCCTTTTTAGGCTAATAGTTTGAGGAACTATTTGTAATGTCTGACATAATTTGAGATTAATTATGAAATTAACCCATTATTGATAATATATGTTAAATTACACATTTAATCCTCAAATTATGTTAAACTTTACAAATTGATCATCAAACCATTATTTTGTTTTACAAATTTTTCCTTAAAAGTATATGTCACATGCATGTTACATATATTCAAGAGTAGATTTTGCATGGAATAATGTCTAGGGACAATGGAGCAATGTTTTCATTAGTTTGGGGACTAAAATGCTAAAAAATTCTTTAAAAATCGACTTATGAATGGCAGAATAACTTGGAGACCAATTATTTAACATACCCTTAAATGTTTCAAAGAGTATATTTAAAAATTAGTTAATATTTTTATATTCTTTTTAAATTAAATTATATATATTATAAAGATAAATAATTTTCTATTATTACTGTTATCACGTGATATAGAGGTCGATTAAGAGGTCCTCATCTCAATGCCTTGGGATGCTAAGGGCCGATTGTAATGACCCATTTCAAGAAAACACCGAAAATTTAAATTTGAGTGGCTTGACCCAGGTTGACTAAATTTTTGCATTTTGACTTTTAAATGAGACCAAGTTTTTACTTTTTTCAAAAGACAAAATTTAGCTTTGATTCTTATACCAATGCATAGAGCTTGTTGATATGAGTTTCTAGACAAGTGGAATGCCATAATCGGAGCTACAGTTTGAAAATTATGATAAAACAAATTGATAGCATTTTTATAATTATGTGACATGTAAAGTAGGTTAAATTAAGTCATCTTCTTTTCCTTTCCACCCCAAAATACCAATCACCATTGATCTTTCTCTCTCTCTCTCTCTCTCTCTCTCTCTCTCTCTCTCTCTCTTTTAAGTTGTCTCTTTATAGAAATTCACATGCTTTTTAACTTTTTTTTACAATATCATCCTCATCCAGCGTCTTATTCATGATCCATTTGAAATATAGGAAAGCTTGCATGACGAGGAACATTTTTGGCCTAATATTTCACTGGAATCTCACTGGATCTAGTCAAAATCTTGCTAGAAAGTTCATGGATTCTAGTTTTTGATCTCCACAATCTAGATAATTTTGGCAATGGGAAAATGTCATTTCCATATGTTTTTTACATCCTAAGCTCATTTTTGGCACCCTTTAAGCTACCATTTTTCTCAACAACAAATAAAATTTCAACAACACTTTGTTTTTAATTTTCTGACAACCTATTATTACCATTAGTTTCTTTTAAAGGTAGTTTCTTACTCTACATCTATCAAACTTCATCTTGATATATAGATTGCATATTTTGGTTCAGTTTTGAGAAAATTGAACTTTGAAGGTTTCAACTTAAATGGGTTAACCAAATTTTGGTCACCTTAGTAGTTTCATATGACTTAGCTTAACCATTTTAAGTTCCAATTGTTCCCTAGATATGTCTAAAAGGTTTAATTAATTGGAATTATGGAAATAATAAAAAGCCCAATTTTGAGGTTTATGAATTTTGGGTTTTTTAGTGGAGTTAGACTATTCGATACTTGATATTAGAACTTTTGAGCTTATGATAGTGAATTAGGAAGTTTAAAATGCATTTGTGAAGCTATATATCATTTTAGAGAATAATTTAGTATTTTGTTACGATTTTAAGAATATACAGCAATAATGGAGATGATCCTATAATAGATCGGGTTTAAACTAGGTGAGTGGACTTTTATTTTTAAAAATGGTTATGATTATATACTACTTTATTATATATGGAATTATATAAATCATATGTTTTTTTAATAGACTATGAAATGATTAAATGAATGGTTTGGCAGAACTATATTTTCAATATATGACTAAAAATATATGTTAGTACTTGTGGAAATATTTTGTAATGAGGTTATGGATAATATTAACAAATTATATATATTAAATTATGACTTGAATATTGATTTGTAGATTATTGTATGCCATAGTGTACTATGGTTAAGGAATTGATGGATTTTGGTTACACATGATTTATTAACTATCTCCTGCTTAATCACGTGATTTTTGATTTTGAATGGGAGGTCTTAGTTTGTGATGCCTCTAGGATATCGAGGTTTGTATTAATAATTTCCCTGTGCCCCGGTAGTTTGTGACTTCCTAGGATGTTAGGTGTAGGCATACAACAAGTTTGGTATTGGTTATAGTACACAAGGATATTCTATGATACATTGAAATATTTTATATGCATATAAAAATATGAATTTTATTTGGATTATATTACATATAGAAATGTTAATTTACTGATGGAATTATGAAAACTTTTGATACTATCTATTTTATCTTATGTGATACTAGAGCTGTTATAATTTTGGAATAACTATGGGTTTTGTGAAAATTGTTTTAAAATAGAGAACTTTCGAAGAATGAAAGCAAGATCTTCAGAAAAAAGATTTTAAAAGGATAATCATTATTTTCTTAATATACTTTTTGTTTACTTACTGAATTTGTGTCATAGTTTTGTTTTTAAACTTTTACCGTAAGCCTCAGCTAGCAGGTTACGTACACCACATCCACACATCTTCATTTTTTGAATATTGTTTTAGCTGCTGATGTTTTATTCTTTTCCTTTGACACTAATGATATTATGTATTCACTTACTGAATTTGTGTCATAGTTTTGTTTTTAAACTTTTACCATAAGCCTCAGCTAGCAGGTTACGTACACCACATCCACACATCTTCATTTTTTGAATATTGTTTTAGCTGCTGATGTTTTATTCTTTTCCTTTGACACTAATGATATTATGTATTCACTTACTGAATTTGTGTCATAGTTTTGTTTTTAAACTTTTACCGTAAACTTAGCTAGCAGGTTACGTACACCACATCCACACATCTTCATTTTTTGAATATTGTTTTAGCTGCTGGTATTTTATTCTTTTCCTTTGACACTAATGATATTATGTATTCTTTTTTCTTTTCACTAATTTTGATATATAAATTATATTGAGCATTTTTTATATTTTGCATTTGTTCATTTTGTACTTCTTATATTACTTTTGTGTATTAACCTAATACATATGACTCTTATATTATCTTTCCCTATTATGGATTTTTGGTTTGGAACCCATGATGTAATATTGATGATTTTATAGAAATTTTCTTGAAAGTGATATTTCATATGTACTATTATGTTATATCCCAAAATAAAAGAGGTTTTACTGGATTTTCAATAGATATTTCGGTAGGTTTTCCCTGAGTGGGACAACTTTGGGTGTCTAGGAAAGACCCCAAAGGTCATCTTGCCACATATAGATAATTTCTCCATCTCTGATTTGCTTGCGATATCATAGTATGCTAATGATCGCATAACAAGATTTAGTATTGAACATAACACATAGGTTTTCGTATCATATAAACTATGGTTATAAAACTATTATTTTTGTCTATGATTATTTTCAAAAATAAAATTTGTTTATTAAAGTACATGAATCTATAAAAAGTATCATAATTATAAATATTTTTATATGAAATATGAGATTTGCTATATTTTTGAAAAAATTCATGTGTTTTATGAAAGTTACTTTCCAAAATAAAGGAACTTTCAAAAAAGTGAAAATGAGGTTTTGAGGAAATTTTTTTGAAGATAAATGATTATTTTCATATTAATATTTTATTCCACTCACTGATTTGTCTGTCTTAGTTTTGTTTTTAAATTGTTCCTTTAGGTCTTAGCTGACAAGGCATTTTTCGTCATTATCATCTTTGTATCTTCATCATTATTGTATTTTTATTGCTAATGTTTTTTCTTTTTTTTTTCTTTCTACATACTTTTGCTAGATTTATTAACTATGATATTTCTATTTAACTTTAAGTTCCTACTTTTTTTTGAATTGCTTTGAGGATTAACTTAAAATGTATAACTTTTATTTTATAAAATTGTTCCTTTAGGTCTCAGCTGACAAAGCATTTTTCATCATTATCATCTTTGTATCTTTATCATTATTGTATTTTTATTGCTATTTTTTTTTCTTTCTATATACTTTTACTAGATTTATTAATTATGATATTTCTATTTAACTTTAAGTTCATACTTTTTTCTGAATTGTTTTGAGGATTAACTTAAAATGTATAACTTTTATTTTATCTTTTTCTCTATTAGGTCTTGGGTTTGAAACCTTTTATATTTATGTTGATACTTTTGTGGGAATTCTACTAAGAGTGTTTATGATATTTTATTTGCATTATTGGGTTATATCTAACTTATAAAAATTTTATTTAATTTTTGATAGAGAATTCGGTATAGCTTTCCTAAACGAACCACAATCATTTTTGGTTTATTATTATTATTATTATTGTAGCTTTTTATTTACATGATACCAAGCATTTAAGGAAGTGTGGTCCACTTTGGTTGAATAGTACAAAAATATCCAATACATATACTAGTGGTTGTTGAACGTATCTTTATATTTTAAAGGTGAAACATGTTTTTAAGGTAGAGAAATTTTTTAAACATATTTAATTATTGTAAAATATATTCATGTACTTAGTTAAACTATTTTAATATAATTATATTTGATGAAGGGGGTTCAGCGACAAAAAAAAAAGTTTCAACATTCAACACATCTATTGAAAATAAAATTACAGAAGCGACAACTAGTCAGAGGAATCTTTTTGTTTTGGATTTTTTTGAAATATAGCCACTTGCCCGATCAAAAGTTGAAAAATAGCAAATTTTCCCTCTATTTTCCCTTCCAAAACACAGCTAGGGCTTTGCTTTCCACTTTCTTTAGGGCTTTGCTTTCTACTTTCTCTTTCAAAAATAAGAAATAAAAGATAAAAAGCCCTAGATTTATCAACCAAGAAATAGAAAAACCTACTCAAAAGGTTACAAACTGATAGATTTGTGAGCTCAGCTTGTTGGCGTTGCAAATCATTCCATGTCAATTTGCCTTAATATTTTTGTTTATGTGATACGTGCACAGCCCATGGTATGCACTAGGAAAAACTTTGTGTATTGCCTTTACAATAGCTAGGTATCTATCACTTACAAACATCAAATTTGGGAAATCTCTAATAGCATCCTTAAGGTTTTGTAAAAACCATGTATATGCTTGCTCGTTCTCTCCATCTCCAATGCCAAAAGCCAAAGGATATATTTGTTTATTGCCATCCATGCCCGCTAAAATATGCATGTATCCTTTGTATATCCCTTTCAAAGTAGTCGCATCAACAACCAACACGGGTCTTATGTGAGATATAAATCCCCTAATGTATGTTCTAGTTGCCATAAAGAAATATACAAAATGGTTATTATCGTCTGTTTTGATATGTGTCAGAGTCACAGGATTCTTCGATGCTAACTTATAACAGTAAGTAAGCGATTTAGCAAAATTCTTCTCTAGAGATCCCCTAACACTCTTAAGTGTATGTTCTCTATCTCTCCATGCTTTATTATAACTTATATTCATCCCATATTTTTGCAGAAAGTCATTTGAATTTTTTTTTGGTTTGTAAACACATGCAATCTCTTCATATTTAGATTTGATTCATTAGCTGATAACCCAACTACTCACCTACTTACGTTCTCCATGCATGATATCTAACGAGTAACTGTGTACCTTATCAAAAATTCTCACAACATATACTTCCCCATTTTTTAATTTGGTCGCACGTAGTATTTTCCAAACCTGCAACCTCATAGCATTGTGTAGTTGACCATGTCACCTTAAACTCTTTATTTTTATGCATGCAATAAATACTTAGTCTATTCTATAACTCACGTTTGCTACGAAATATCTATCCAACTACAATGCTCTCACAGTTAGTGAACTTTGATGAAACTATGGCCACATAACCACTTCTATTGCTCGATGATAAGTTGTTACTTAGAGCACAATGAACCCTAACATCATCAGCTCCTTCATTATTCATTTCAGGATGCATATTATTATTATTATTATCATCGGGCAACTCATGTTCAAAATCTACATGATTACAATCAACATCATCTGACTGAATACTAACATCATCCCCTGTTGTATTGCAATGATCATAGTTATTAATATTATGCAGCTGCTCATACTCCTTTTGGTTAGGAAACCATTCAGCATAGTCACCTCTAACATCAACTCCTTCATGGATGTTAAATGATGTCTAGGATCCGCAGACATCAACTTGATCTCTAAACTGAGTTTCATGAACTAGAATATCATGAAATGTAGCCTCAATAGGTTTAGATTTGGGAACTTATGGTAGACAAAGACCAATTCGAGGACGAGCAAAAGATAGATGATTACTCCCACTATCCGAAACAAATGTTGTTTCATCAACTTTTCTAGAATCACGTTCAACTTTCGAAATTACCTCAACATACAATGGAGGTCGCATCATTGTCATCCCTTCGTTTCTCACTTCTTGGAGAAAGCATTTCACATCCCTATCATTGCATATTTCTGTAGGATCCAACTTTTCTGTACATCATCCATATATCCATTTTAGCTTTGGCAAATATTCATTTCGGTCTATCTTAATAGAATTGAAAATCTCATTCTCTAATTTTGATTTTGTGCATCTTTTGCCGATGGAAATTATTATATTTTTACCATTTTGATACTCCCAATGACCACCATCATTTCATACTAATGTTCCATTGTATAAAATCACAATTACAATATCATGATCTTCCATTTTACTTCAAAATTAAATGAATAATATTAAACTAAATCAATAAATATATAAAAATATGAATACTACTAAACAAACATATTATTTGTCACCAAAAAAAAAAAAAAAAAACCAATTCTGTTTTGGTTTTGGGCCAAATACAATGTTTTCCTACTGATGGAAGACTAGTGAAAACTTAACGGAAAACTCGCAAAAAACTAGCAAACTGGTGGAAAATAGCGGAAGTTCATCTTTTTCACCAATTTTCCTATGCTTTTATTGGTTTTCACGATTTTTCAATTCTACAAACTTTTTTCCCCATTTTCACATCATATATTACCTAAATATCTTTAAACTCAAATATAACAGCTCATAAACTAATTTATTACATACCTATATTAAAAAAAATCTTAAAAAATACAAAAGTGAGAAAATACAAGAATGAAAGAGTAGTTGGACAGTTTCACATATTTTCGTATAAATGTTCCATTGTATAAGAAAAAAGAAAAAAATTTTATTTGAGTTTAGCATCAAAAGTGAAAAAATACAAGAAAAAAAGAATCAGAGTAGATGAGATGTTAAGGAGAACAAGCTCAAGTGAGAATTTTTTTTTAAAGGTGAATGGGCATTTATTTGAGAAAGGAGGAAAAAAAAAAAGGATAAGAGATAAAATATTGGGCAATTTTCAATTTAGCCAAGAACATTTTTGTCCATAGTTGGCTAGTTTAAAAAAAAAAAAAAAATTGCTATTTTCCAAGTTTTGACCGGGCAAGTGGCTATTTCTCAAAAAAAGCCCTTTTGTTTTGTTTTTTTTTTTTTTTTAATAAATATCTGTATTTAAAACAATTCAGTGCTATGGATGTAGTTTTTGATAGGAGACCACTTCCTTAAATTAATACTTGAGAATGGAAGTAAAGACATTGATACCTGGGTTAGCAGCCGAATTGAAAACAAGAAGGGTGCCGGGAACTATATCAGAGCCGTTGCAATGTTGAGGCTTAAGGTGTTCAAGCCCACCCAACCCAAATGAATATGTGTGTATATATATATATATATATATATATGTATGCATATATATTAATATTGTACAGCAAACATAGTATAAAACAATTTTAACTTACACCAACTTTTAAAGAAAGTAACAAAGTCAAAGAAATAAGGAAAAGAATAATAATTTTTTTCTTTTCATTTTCTTTCTTTAAGAAAACAAAATTTTGATTTGGATTTTTTTTTTTTTCAAGGAAAGAAAAAAATTAGGAAGATGACCTGAGATTTAGTGAACTTTTTTAATATTTAAATTAGTTTCATGTTAAGATAGTGATTTGATTTGGAGTCTACCATTTTGATTGGTGATATTAAAAATTGAGAGATAATTTGGAGGATACCATTGCCAGTTTTGGATGATTTAGTTAGAGTTTATTATCAAAATATTATTTGTTTGTTGAGAGTTTATTATAGTGTTATTATTGAGAGATTGCTAATGGTATTGATTCATATTTCATAATTAATAAACTTTACCATTTGAACAATTATAAGTTGCTACTTAAGTAATGAATTATTGTATTTAAGTTGTTTTTTTTTTTTTAAATCTTTTAAGGTTAGTCTATCATGTTAAAACTAGGTGCTGTTTTTATTCCAATCACTGAAATTTTCTTGGTATTGTTGAGGTTCGCTTTGGGGGGAAAAAAAAAATGAAAAGAAAAAGGAAAAAGAAATTCATAAAAGTTCGAATCCTGGTTTACATCCTTAACTGCATGGATGAAATTGCTAAAAAAAATTGTAGTAGAGAGAATATATTCACAAAGCATACGGATGAAATTGCTACTAAAAAAAATAATAATAATAAAATAAAAATTGGAAAGATGTTTTATGCAATCAACGTTTTTATAACTTTTATTATTTACCTTTTATTTTTCTTAAGAAAATAACGAAAATATAATAATAGAGAAAGCGGAGGTCAGTTCTATAAAAGTTCCAAAAATGTCATGCCGTTTTCAAGTGTCTCAAAACTCACTTATGGACAACATAGCATCTAAAGTAAGCAATGTGAGTCATCTAAGACAGCTCCATGCGCATCTCATTAGAAACTCCCTCCACATCTATAACCATTGGCTGGCTCTCCTCCTCTCTCATTGCACGCGCCACCGTGCGCCACTTCCCTACACCCGTCTCGTTTTTGACTCAGCTTCTAACCCGGACATTCATGTCTTTACTTCCATGCTCAAGTATTATACCCATTTGGGCACTGCAAATGTTAAGGAAGTGGTCTCCCTCTATCAGAAAATGCAAGCTTGCGATGTAAAGCTTGAAACTTTTGTGTACCCAGTTTTGATAAAGTCCGTTGGTAAAGCCGGCATTGTATTTCATGCCCATGTTGTGAAAGTGGGGAATGATCATTATCACTTTGTTCGCAATGCAATCATGGGAATGTACGCTAAATATGGTCCGGTTAAGTATGCCAGGGAAATGTTTGATGAAATGCGTGATAGAACTGTGGCTGATTGGAACACCATGATTTCTGGGTACTGGAGGTTAGGGAATGAAGGAGAAGTGCTTAGATTGTTTGACAGGATGCCTGAGAGGAATGTTGTAACTTGGACTGCTATGCTTACTGGGTATGCTAAAACGAAGGATTTGGAGAAAGCAAGGGATTATTTTGATCGCATGCCGGAGAAAAATGTTGTTTCATGGAATGCAATGATTTCAGGTTATGCTCAGAATGGGATTGCAGATGAGACTTTTAGACTGTTTGACAAGATGATAAATTCTGGGGTTCAACCCAATGAAACTACATGGATGATTATCATTTCTTCATGTTCCTCGCGTGGTGATCCTGTCCTTGCTGATTTGCTCATTAGGAAACTCAACCAGAGGCAGGTCCATTTAAGTTCCTTTGCTAAGACAGCACTGGTTGATATGTACGCAAAATGTGGAAACCTCAGGACAGCCAGGAAAGTTTTTGATGAATTGGGAATCTGTAGGAACTCTGTAACATGGAATGCAATGATTTCAGCATATGCAAGAGTTGGAGATCTAAGTTCGGCTAGAGAGGTCTTTGATAAGATGCCAGAAAGAGATGTTGTCTCCTGGAATTCAATGATTGCTGGTTATGCTCAAAATGGGGAGTCAGACATGGCAATTGAGCTCTTCAAAGATATGATTAATACTGAAAATTTGAAACCAGATGAGGTGACTATGGTGAGTGTTATATCAGCCTGTGGACATCTTGGGGGTCTAGAATTGGGTAATTGGGTTTTAAACATTCTGGAAGAAAAGCATATCAAGCTGAGCATATCAGGATACAATTCATTGATTTTCATGTATTCTAAATGTGGGAGCATGGGTGATGCCAAGAGTGTGTTCCAAGAAATGGCAGAAAGAGATTTGGTTTCATACAATACATTAGTTGCAGGGTTTGCAGCTCATGGTCATGGAATAGAAGCAGTCAAACTGCTATCAAAAATGAAAGAAGAGGGCATTGAACCAGACCGGGTCACATATATTAGCGTCTTGACAGCATGTAGCCATGGAGGATTATGGGAAGAAGGTCGTAATGTGTTTAATTCAATCAAAGATCCTGATGTTGATCATTATGCATGCCTGGTTGATTTGTTAGGTCGGGTGGGTGATCTAGATGAGGCAAAAGAATTGATTGAAAGCATGCCAAAAGAACCACATGCAGGAGTTTATGGCTCTCTTCTAAATGCTAGCCGCATTCACAGAAGAATTGATCTTGGAGAGCTTGCAGCAAACAAGCTCTTTGAACTTGAACCACAAAATTCAGGAAATTACATCTTGCTATCCAACTTATATGCCTCAAGGGGCAGGTGGGAAGATGTCGATAGAGTTAGAGAGCAAATGAAAAAAGTGGGATTGAAGAAGGGAACTGGTTGGAGTTGGGTGGAATTTAAAGGTAAAATGCATAAATTCATTGCTGGAGATGTATCCCATGAGCAATCAGATGATATCTATAAGCTTCTAGCAAAACTAAGGAGTAAGATGACGGATGCCGGATACACGACTGACAATAGCTGTGTGCTAAAAGATGTTGAGGAGGAGGAAAAGGAAGAGATGTTGGGCACTCACAGTGAAAAGTTGGCAGTTTGTTTTGCCATTCTTTTCAGTGAAGCAGGAGCAGTAATTAGGGTGGTGAAGAACCTTAGAATGTGCTGGGATTGTCATACTGCTTTTAAGATCATTTCTACGTTGGAAGAAAGGACAATAATGGTGAGGGATAATAATAGGTTTCACCATTTCAGTAATGGGCTATGTTCTTGTAAAGATTATTGGTAATGTGAGATAAATCTGCTATTATCATGGGGATACTTAGGATTAAATGCAAAATTCAGTAATGCTTTCTGAGCTTGCCAGCCAGATTAATCAATTTTGTTGATATGTTAATTACAAGAATAAGCACCTGATTAAAAACAGAATGATACGCTGAATTTTAGGTATGTATTTTAGATTTCTCATCTATAGGCTCTTCAACAGTCGAACTGAAAGGTTATGCGTAAAGGGAAAAGGAAGACATAACATAGCTACGAACTTGTATATACAACTTTTCATTTTGATAGCGCAAACAAATATTGGAAAACGCAGTAAATTAAGCTTAATGCCCGAGTGAAAGAACAAGTTGACTTAGCGATTCCCTAAGCCCGGTGGTTAAAAAAACATACAAAAAATTGTATGCCAAGCGATGTCCTATACTCAATAATCACTGTTGCTGCAAAAGCAACAGTAGTGTTTATTGTTACCATGTAGGATGGATGATGAGGAATTATGGAAAGCACAAAGACCATAGGCAAATGATTGCTTATTATTCTCTTGGAGATATTAAATATGTCTAGGCACCAGATTTTGAAAAGGAATGACTATCAGGTCCGAGAAATCTGGGTTTGGGAATACCATGTAGCATGGATGATGAAGATTCTCAAGAACCACAACAGATAAATTGAGTTGCACTTAATGAAGGCACTTTCTTGTCTCTATAGCTTTGATTAGAGATTGGGAAGCTCCGTCAAGGGTACAAGAGCGGTTCTAAAACGTCACTGGCAGATAAAACACATGAAAGCTGTTCCATAATATCAATCCCACTGCATACGATATATTCTTGTTTCAGGGCAAGCGTTGCAAACAAAGGCTACATGAATGTGAATTTTCATTGTTAGTTTTCCAGACAAATTAACTCATTAATGTGACATCATTATCTTTTGAATGGCTAACTACATAGAATCACAAAATATTACTTCCACTTCATCAGCAGTAGTAATGTTGGTCCTACAAGCAGCCTCTCTATGGTAACTTGCATTAGCCGTTCCGTACTTACGATGCCTCTCGCAACCGAAGCCTGCATTTACATTAATTTTGAGAACCGCTAGAAATCTTGTAAAGGAGAATGGCTCCAGCCCAGAATGCCCGTGAGCAAGAGTTGTAAGCCCAAAAGTGGCATTCTAGGAGGGAACCACTCAACATAAATGTAGTTTGCAAAACTGAAATAAAAGAGATTAATGCCCCAAGAAAATTGGAACATAAAATAAGCAGCCAAGTTTAAGGTAATAATGCATGCATCAACATTTAAACCAAAAGAAACTTCACTGTCGTGTATATATATATATATATATATACACACTACTAGTTGCCACTGACTTGATATTGAAACAAATTCCTGAGAAAACAAGTCAGAACATGAAACATGGGTAGCAAAACTTGGAATCCCATCTGCAGTCATTCGAATTCATTAAAATAGACAACTGACTCTGTTTCAATTCGCAATTGCAATGAAAGGTAAATCTTGTCTGTGTTCTTGACTTGGCAATTTCTCCAAATTCAGAACCTAGATTCAAACTCTAATCCTCTTGCTACTGCAACTTGGACACTTATACTGCTTGATGTGCTCAGCCTTAGCCGGTGTAATCTTTACACATTTGCCATGGAACCATCTCTCACAGATATCACAACAAATCCAGAACTCATCAGCACCATAGTTGTCCCCACATGCCCCACATGTTGCACCCTGTTCATCATCCTCGTCTTCATCCTCTCCACTTTCATCTTCTTCCTTGGGCGGTGGAGACATCTTTACACCCTTGGTCTGAGATTCAGATTGCCGAGACTGCAAAAAGAACATTGAAACAGAAAGAAAAGAGAATATTATGATTGGAAAACAAACAAACAAAACAAGAGGGTAAACTAACTTCAGCCAAAGCCCGCAGCATTTCATTACCTTTCCACTAGATTTGTTTTTGCTACTGTTGTTGTGAGTCACAGATTGATCCTTTGGTTGCTTGACATTTCCTGTCACAACTTCAAAGATGGTGGGGAGATCATTTATCATATGGAAAAGCCTCTTCCTGTGAGTTCCAGTTGTAATCAAGTTAGAACAGCCTTTGATCTTATTTAATAAGCTAAAATTCAGGTTAAACTTAGCCCTAATCCTTAGCTTAGCTAGGGCAACCTTTCCTACTCTTAATCAAGAAGAATTTCAAATATCATATACGATTTCTGCGACATTACCAATTTTCCTAGAAGTTTAAACTACTATGAAGTGGACCCAACTAAGCATATCAAACTAACACAATATACAGTTGACACCAAACTGATAAGAGATCAGTCATCAGGCCCAGATACCATTTCAATCACCACCTGTTACTAAAGCATAATTGTTAGCAAGTGGCCCCAAACTGATAGCTAACACAATATACAGCTAACAAATTCAAACCTTGTTGGCCACATATTTACTCATTCTTCCTAATTACATACAATTTTCAGGTAATCAAATGTTTCAATACTCATTTTGGTATAGAAAGACAAATCAAAAAGGCATTGAAAACACACAAACTAGATTATATTCATTCCTTTCAATTTATACCAAATTCATCTTAAAATACAACACAAAAGTGATCTAAAGAGCAGAATGCCAAATGGCATCAGAGCTGTAGTATCAAATTGTATCAAACGGAATCATGACATCAACATGTTTTTATGCAGGGAATACCTTTATCATATAGCATCCACTTCACCTAACGTCCTGACTTTTCTACAACGATCCACTAATTTGAAAACAAGCAGTTACATAAGAATCATTTGTTATTTCTCCACCAAATATCAAGAATAAAATTTGTTTGTCTGTTACAGGCGAGTTAACATTTTATTTTTAAGCATATTGCTCCTAGAAACAACTTCAACCACATTTTACTAATGCCACAAATCCAACATCAAATCCTCTTCAGAAATGATTATAGCTAGGAACTTAGGTGCCACAACAATATATCCATAATCGGGACAAAGCAAGCTAACTGCACATCTGCAATTTTTCCACACTCTGTACCCAAAATGGGTAAATAAGACTGCAGTGGATTGGATAAGCACATATAAGATATTAAAAGATCAATTATAATAGCATTAGAAACTAAGATACAACATGATCTATGCTCTAGGACTCCTAGAGAGAGAAACTTAACTATTTGAAGTGAGCGAAGTGACCCACAGGCATGGGGCAGAAATGACCTCTGCTACCTGCAAGTCCTTGTGTACATGTACATTGTATTCAAGAAATAAGTAAAGTAAAAATAAGAAAACTCCTTAACTCCTAAATTTATATGTATATCCAATCAGTTATTGATAGACACATTTTTCTGCAAAGAATAATAAAATTTAAGACCAGAATACTCATATGGCATACTCATACGTCGCTTCATGCCAAAATGAAAAGCTTGCGACACAAATGCTGTTTGCTCTCTCCTTGGGCAGAGGAAATGTTGTATGTTGATCAAGGTAGAACATGAATCAAAGAAAGTCAATAATATCTGAGATAATTTTCATTCTCCACGCCAACGAAGGAATGTCAACATTTGGTACTAAACTAATCAGTACGAATTTCAAATCCATGAATTATATGGTATAGAGGAACAATCAAAAGTATTGACATGTGATGCTGGGCCTAGTATTAAAAGCTATGATGTACTTTAAATTTTGAATTACAAAATGATACCAATGAAGATTTCAAACCAAGTTTTTCAAGATTTCGAACATTAACAAATTTCAAAAGAAAGAAATAATCTTATTGGTTCCAAGTGTTTCTGCATTCATCAATACCAAACTGATGCTGGCATGCTTCACCACTAAATGCAGTTTTATAAGTTTTTACTGCATTTATAGCTTGCATCAAAACTCCACAGTTTGGACATATTGATAGAATAAGCTATCACCACTGGCCTATAGAATTATTTTAGCTTCAATAGCCCCAGATTATCAATGCCTAAAATGTCAACTATGAATTCACTGTAGGTTCCATTAATTCATTGTCTTACAAAGAGAAGGTACAGTCCATAATGACAACAGAAAGGTCAAAATAACCATTTACTTCTTCGGTTAGCAAATAATTCAAACAACAGATAGAGAGGAGATGGTGTTAATGGAATAAAGGAGGAATGTCATAGAGTTTAAAAGTTTTTTAAATAACCAGTATTCAAAACATGCATTGCTCCCCAACCAACATCATTTCTTTCCTAGTTAACATGGCATTTACAAAATCAAAATGATCCAAGCAATTTTGTTATATGTAACAAGCTCTGATGCTTGGACTCATTAAAATGGACGAAGTATTCGTGTCGATACAAGATAGATGCTGGTAGGGAATTCATTCGGGATCCTTCAAAAGGGTACAGCTCTTTTTTTTTTTTTTTTTTTTTTTTTTTCTCATTTGTTTTTCTAGCATGCTTCTTTTGGTTGAAGACAACTTTGGAAATGGGATGACTGTTATAATTTTAGCTATAGAAAACGTAAAAATAGGGGAAAAGTTTGTTTTAATATTACTTAATTTAGCTAGAATCATGTTTAAGATGGATAATAGTTGTCATTATACTTATCAATTAATAACTAATTATTATTTATATTCTAATATAAGAATTTACAGTCAAACAAATAGTATATATTCCTAAAACATACATCTAAAAACCATTAGTATATAAATTTCTACAATATTTTACATTGCTAAAACATATCCGTGTACCCATATCTACATTTTGGATCCCTTTAGCCGTTTTCCCGTACCCCAGATTTTGAAAAAGAAAGGATCCAACTTCTAGATATGTATCAGTATCCAACACCCATACCCAAGTCCAAGACATATTGGTAACAAGATTTAATTCATCCTACCACTTAATGTATCAAAAATGTCAGAGAGTATATTGTTCTTGTTTGATACATATATATGAATCCACTTCCTATCAACTTAAGCTTTTGAGCTTTGATGGCAACATAACATGGCATTAGAGCTTAGGCTATCTATCTGGTCCTGTGTTCAACACTTTGTTTAAAAAAAAAGGATCCAACACCTAGATATGTATCAGTATCCAATAACCGTACCCGACCCAAGTCCCAGCAATATAGGTAATGAGATTTCAATTCAATTTCAATTCATCACCACCACTTAATGTATCAAAAATGTGAGTATATTGATCTTGTTTGATATTTATATATGAATCCACTTCCTATCAACTTAAGCTTTTAGGCTTGATGGCAACATATCATGGTATTAGAGCTCAAGCTATCTGACTGTGTTCAACACTTCGCAACCCCCATTCTAGCATATAAGTGTTCAACAAATGGAAGGCCCATTTTATGTCTGTTATTGAATGGGCTTCCATATAAGGACTCTTTAACTGTATCTTGTATTGAATTGACTAAACATCACAGCAGAAGCACAAAATACAAGCTTAAAAATCAATCGTAGATATTTGTGTGTTTGACATTGCATATATGACAAATCAGCACACAGGAGACAACCTTGTATAGATACAATCCAAAAATCAAGATCAATGCAGAAGGGATATACACGGAGAGAACTTCCTGGCATGCCACAAATCATAGGCAAAGATATTTGTGTGTGTGACATTGCATATGGTGCTTAATATACACATTTATACACTGTTTATGTTAGTAAACTTTTGTGGTACTGTTTGTATACTAACATGTCTTATCTGGAGATTTATATTAATATCCTAGACATTTTTTGTATAATCTTGCAACTGCCAAACACAATGGGATTTGGCAGAAATCAGGTTAAGTATTATTGTTATATATATATATAACATATATATAATTGTACATTTAAAATAATAATATAACAAATACCAGGATTTTTAGCAATTACCTCAAGGCTTAAGCCACATTAGATAATACCAATAACTGCACCAAGTTAATTTGACTTCCAAGAGTCATTAATATATCAATAAAGAAATAGTCAGACCACTAGATTGATAAAAGATACAAAGCAGGCTATTTCTTTGTCCCAGTTTTTTCTACCCCATACTACATGGTATTTTAGAGTACATTGTCTGATCTTCTAATGGGAACTAGTTCTTTCTCTCTCTCTCTCTATATATATATATATATATATTAAATAAACAAACTTAATACTTTCTTCAAAGAAAAAGTAAAATTTCAAAGGGGAAAATTTTTTTAAAATAGTTATCCAACATGACACACGGAAACCTAAACAAGCTTGGACACAATCCAAAAGAGACAGCCATACCAAAACAAATGCCAACAAATGCTGACATGTTTGTGAGAAGCTTGCCACTCTCTATTGTACAGCCATGGATCATTCTTAATATATCACTAACTAATGAGCATAATCACAAAAGCATATGGAAAATAGGCAGCTCTAATGCCTATCAAATAAGATGCACCATCAATGGAACTACTACATCGAAGCTCGCTATGCATCATGAAGAAACTAGGAAACATTCAATAACTCAAACACTAGAAATGATGGAATTTCAATTTCATGCATGACATAATTCAAGAATAATGGTAAACATCAGATCATAACCTTAAACAAGCCTCAAGTCATTTTCCACAGACAAATTATTTACAACAAAAACTAGAACGAAACTGAAGTACAGCAAAAAATACAATTTCATCTAGGATGTCCACCGGGGGGAAATGGTTGATAAGAAGACAGTAAACACAACGGTGATTCGAAAACAAACAACCAAACTACTCAAGGAAAAAATAAAATTTCCCATTCTTTTCTATTTATTAATTCAAGCATCTTGGAGATACAATACAACTAAGAAATGAAGCTAAATATTTAATTAAAAACTAAAACACTTCTGACAATAAAATGCAAAACTTAAAGGTATGTTATAATAAAAAGTGACCATTTTTCTCCACAGAATTTCCATACATTAACCACGTATGACACAATAGCAGCTAACCATCCAATATTTCACAGCAAAGGAAAGATTCAAATGCCCAAAAATAAATAATAAAATAATAAAATAAAATTGAGCAAAAACATAAAAGTGCAACATTTCTAACTAGAGAGATGAAACTAAATAAATGGCAACAATTGCAGACCACAAAGTCTTCGACTCAATTTCTCAAAAGGCCAATAAATTTTTTTTCACACCATGAAGAGCTCTGGGTCAACAATCTTATTAGGCTAAAGTTACAGAGATCTGTTTTAAGAAAAGGTTGGAATTTATCATTATAATTAAATAAGAGAGAGATTACAGTAGAATATATAGCTTTCCTTTAAGAAGGTAACTTTGACATACAAAAGGTTGTATAAAAGTAAAAGTTGCCCAAATATACATCATGTGCTATAGGTAGTTAATACTTTTAAGCCAAAAGCAAAATGTTTGCAAAGTGAATGTAACTGAGAATCTATAATCAGCTACTCCAGTCAACCATAAAAGTTAAATATACAAAAGATAGCATATGATTACTTTCACAAGGCAATTAGTTTTCGATATGAATTATGCACTAAATTCCAATATTAAAAATGAAGCAGCACCAGAAAGGGGTAAATTGCTCTAAAATAAATATTTTTTAACAATTGCACATTAATTTTTTTTGGGCACAGAAAGAGTAAACTAATCCATACCTCTCATTCTTGCCAAAACCAAAGCGCGCACCAAAGTAGAAAGCAACAGAAAGCAACCACGAATCACTGTGAACTGCAACTAGTGACAACCAATCCTTCTCTTGCATCCCATCCCTAGCGAAGTTTATACCTAACGCTGGTTCAGGAAGCTCAGGTGGCACCTCCTCAACAGGCAGATTAACTTCCCATGTCTCATTTGGAAGTCCATAAAGACACAAGTTCTCCTTCTCTATAAGCATAAGAAATAAGAGAAAACTAAAACCACAGAAAAGCCTTGATCTTACATCCATCAAGTAACACTTCAAATAAATAGAATCTCAAAACTAGAGCAATGTTTTATGTTGATAACAAGAATATAAAAATAAAAATAAAAATAAACACCAAGGAATGACATTTCATCATACAGTTAGCTTAAACAGAAAATCAAACTTTTGTACTAATTATTATACAGGAATTTACCACTTTTAACGAAATGAGTAATAATAGAATACCGAAAAGCATGACCAGCTCATAATATTTAAGTGTCGCACAAAAAATATGGCCATAATATCTTATCTGAACTTATATAATATATAGATTGATTCATTGAATAGTAACAACAGTAATAACCCTCAACCCTTCAATGTTGCAATTATAGTGTATTTACACCTCAATTTATGAATCCAACTTGATAGAGTCACAAATTACATTCAAAATTTTATAAGATAACACAATACACATTCTTTATCCAATTTAAACTTATCTTTCATATGCATACAACAATAATAAATATCATATTGAAATATCACAATCAAAACTAAACAGGCCATGCTACAATAAGGGATCAAATACTTGGTTCCAAATTTTATTACTTAACATAATGAGTAAGTCTACCATTATGCTGGGAATTCACATTTCTAAGCTAAAAGATGATACAGAAAATTTAAAACTGCTTGTCCGGATAAGTTTCAAACCTTCTGTCCCTAAGCATTCAAACCTTGGATGTTTCAAAAGGTAACAATAGAGAGTGTGGTTGAAGGTGACGCCATGACATTCAATGTACCAAATAACCAAAATGGGTATTAAATTAAAGCGCATTTGATCTTTCACATATATATATACATATAACCATACATACCAACACAAAAACACACATATATATGTATGGTGCTTCTATGTAGATAAAGTTATAAGCCACAGTTTGGTACTTCAGAAATTTAAGGAAGTTAAAATACTTTTTAAGTAATAATTCATATTTAGAAGTGATTATAAAGTAAACCAAAACAGGTAAACAACAAATGATAAAAGACCAACCAGCAACCAATAAGAAAGGATTAAACAACAATTTCAAAGTCTATGCCACAAAATAAAACTAGCCAAGACTGCACATTTCCTCTGTCCATGTGGACTTGGGGACCAACAGTGAAGGATGCAGCAAAAGAAGAAAAAGAGTAACCAAACAGCTAACAGACAAGCAAAAAAATAGAAGAAAACTGGAAACGCTTGTGTTTGGGACTCTGGATATATTATGTAGTGGAAATATTGCAGTTTACAATTTCATTAGCAAGAATAGGGTCCCATGGCTATTCATCTTAATCACTGTTGAAGCACAGTACAAGTCTAGAGACGAGATATTCCACCAAAATTCTGAACTTAAAACACTTGGAGAAAAAAGGGCGAAAAATGCAGCGAGCATTTAGAGGCAAAGTACATGAACATCCTCAAACAGTAAAAAAGAAAACCAAAAATATCCGTAACTCAGATAAACGGAAGAACTAATACACAGCATAATTCCCAAAAAAATAAAAATAAAAAATCAAAGATGAATTTCTGTTTAAAACCAACTTGAGGCGAATTTATAAATAAAAAATGTGACCCACCGGGATCGCACTGCTGGTAGAACTTCTCGACGTCTGCAGAAAAGAAAAGCACAGTTAGCGAAACAATGAAAGGCACGGGCATAAAAAAAGTCCAGCGCCTAAGACGAATAGAAAAAGGGGAAACCCCACGTAAATTAAAGAGCGCAAAGCAAATTATCTATCATAATTTCTTGGAAAAAAAAAAAAAGAAAGAAAGGGAAAACGAAAGAAAAAAGAGAAAGAGAGAACCAGTGGTAAGGGCCCTAATCAAGCCGGCGCGTCTGCCTCTGAAGTCGCTGAAGACCTCTTCTACAGTTCGAGGTATTGGATGCGGTATTCCCTCCATTATCTCCTCCTCTCTCTCTTTTCTCACCGAAACAAAATAAAATAGCAATAATTCCAAAGTTATCCAAACGAAAATAAAATTCAGGAATCAATCGCAAGGAAAAGGGAAAAATTGAATCAGAAATGCATATTTTAGCTCCAAACTGAAAAATCACAATTGCAATCCAAAAGCCAAAGCTAGGGTTTTATATATATATATATAGTTTTTTTTTTCTTTTGGGTGTAATTGTGTGTGTTTATAGAGTTGGGTCGCTGGGGAATTAGGCTTTGTTTGTTTTTTGGTTTACAGAATTGCAGTGAATTGAGGGGGGTTATGACCTGGTGGGAAATTAAAATTGAACCACAATAAAAGCACACGTTCTCTCTCTCTCTTTCTCTAAGTTCTCCCAGATTTATCTGATTTCTTATAATTTTTCACAAAAATACAAATGAAAAGACCGACAGGGACCAGGGACTAGGGAGAGGGGGTCTGGACAGGGATATACAACACCGCACTGGACCGACGGTCTCGGTTCATGAAAGCGGGGCTCCAATGGGTTATTTTTATTTTACTTTTTGTTTTGTTTTGTTTTTTTTTTTTTTTTTTGGGGCAAACCAAATGGTTATTTTTAGGGTTAAATTATTTAGAAGGTAAGGTTGGACATAACCGATTTTAGTCATTTTCAATTTATATTTCATTTGATTTGATTTAACTGAACAATACATATAAAATTTTAATATTTTTATTATAATTAATTTTATTTTTAGTATTTCAAAATTAGTTAGTTTAAATTATCATTAATATTCAATTTTAATTATTCAAAAATAATATTAACTATCATTTTCAAAAAGTTCAAAAAATTAAAAAAAAAATACGGTAATGGATCTTTGATGGACTAAAGTGTGAGCCAAGACATTTTTTTTTTTTAAATTTAAAAAATTACTTACTCAAATTCTTTAGTGTATGTTTGGCACGCGGTATTGATGGGTATTGGATTTTATTGTATTATGTAATACAGCGTTTGGATGCATTTGGGTTGTGAAGGTACTGGATTATATAATACCTCTGTGTGTTTTTTAATACAGCTCACGGTGTATTACTAATACATCCGATTTTCTTTGTATTATCTAATACAACTCTTTCATGAACTATCCTGCCTCTCCTCCCAAAAACTACATAGCCGACGTGATGATTTTTTGAAGAGGGGCCATGAGAAGGTTGAGATCCTCTCTTTCACTGATCTATCCTCGGTCTCGGCTAAGATCGACGAACCTTCCATGCTAGACCCTGTTGTCCACCCTCTCTCATGGATGCACACAGAGCCAACCCCATTGCTTCATCCTTTGGAAATTTACCCAGAAACAAACATCTCTCAAAAGTCAAAATCAATCAAAAAGAAAAAAAAAATTTCCAATTCGACCACAGAAATTAAGAATACCTTGGAGAGAGATTAAACGCATCCGTTCATCTTCTCTCTTCTTGCAATCTAACCCCAAAAAAAAAAAAATTTGAAGAGAAATTCCAACCTATTTTGCTGCAAATTAATGGCCGCCGATTTTATTTTATTTTTCCCTCCTCATAATCTGGTAATGAGAGAAAGAGAAGGAAGAATGGTGCAGAGAAATTTGAGTGAAGAAGGCAAAGAAAGAGAGAGAGAGACGCTGTGAGAGAAAGTAAACGAAATTAGGAAAGAGAAAAATAATTATGGATATGTATATTAAATTGATTATATTGTAATATTTTGTTTTTTCTATATATAAATATATATCTATATATATATATATTGTAAAAACTGTTTTTTATTTTTTGCAATTTAGTAAATTTTAAGCTTTTTGTATATTTTTTTATTTTTTCTAAACTATATGATACCATTTATTTTTTTAATTTTTTTAATATTAAACTTTATTATTATCATGAATTATAATAATATATAGAATGGAAAGAAAAATACATGATATTTTTATAATATTTATTTTTCTAATAATAATAATTTATGAAATAATAAATAATTAAAAATAATACAATACAATATACTGTTGTACCAAACGATGTATTATTTTATACAATTCAACACCAAACAAAGTATATGTATAATATAATACATTCCAATACAATCCCATACAATACAACTTATAACAATACAATCTAATATTGCATACCAAATGTACCCTTAGAATCAAATAACCTAAAACAAATAGTATGACTTATTAAAATCATTCAAATTTCCAAAGCTCCAAATCAAATTCTTTCAATAAACTGCAATCAACTTTATTTGCAAAAGATATATAGGTAACCTAGTTAACACTAGATGCAATTCAAATTTCAATAAAGTATTAAAATGTCTAAATTTCAAAGTTTTCAATCTAAATTTCCAAATTTCATATTAAAATCCAAATTTTCTAAATTTGCAAAATGCATAGCTACATTCTTTTTAAGAACTCATGTGTTTTGATCCCTTATAGGCAGCTCAAAATTACCAACAAGATAGCGCTACAAAAACATTTCGAAAATCGTTTTTTTCTAATATAATTGGAATTAAAAGGTATTCATTGTACCAAAAGATTGTAATTAGGAGTTATCTAGTCTTAAATGGGTCGAACCTACCTTTATTAAACACTTATACTACTAATAGATATAGATGGAACATTGATTTGAGTATATTTAATTTTTTACAATCATATTTTTTACATGCCCTGTGGCACCCATCTTCCCTTTCATCTGCTATTAATTACAATAAACCATATTTTTGCTTTGTTAAAGAGCACCAATTGTATGATTTCTTTCTATGGGCTGCTGGCTCCTATAATCAACGGAGGACAAAAGAAAGGGGCTTTCAGTACCTTTTTTTTATCGTTCAACATCTACTGTATCTACAACCACCAATGTAGTTTGATGTCCTTAAAGCTACATGCATTCCTCAAGCTTTAAAAGGGAAAGTTGCAAAATGATTGAAAAAGAGACAATGCAAATCTACCAAAAGGAGAACTATCAAGGCTGTTATGGCCTTAATCACAAATGCTGACATTGCTTTTCTAGATTATATGAAGGTTTTTATTCTTGTTGTTGCAACAAAGGCTCCAAAGAAGAAGTTATCAAAGGTGGTAAGTGTCTACCCCCATATACATATAAAGGGTAAGGATCAACACTTGACCCAAATCACAAGTAAATGAAAATGGTAAACACATATTGAAGAGAAGGCCCTACTTATTCTTTAGCTAAAAAAAAAAAAAAAAAACCCTCAAATTTCTTGGGTCACTTAGGCAAAGTCTAGCCTTTGTTTTTATACAAATTGTAAAGGGAAAGTCCAATTTTCCATCCACTTCCTCCCTTGAAAAATAAGATTTTGAAGCTATGTCAGCTCTTGTTAATGGGACACCTAATGTTGAAGAACAACTTCAATAAATGCAGTAGGAATGTGAAGAATGATAAACAATGCCAATAGCACATTTTGATATTAACCTAGGTCAACTTACTCCTAAACCCGTATTATATTAGCCTGGATAGAAACTAAGTTCAAATTCTAATGGTCACCTTGATCCCTAATCAACTTGTGATTATAGATTTTGGTATATAATGAAAACGCCACAATAGGTAATGAATGTCATTAGAAATTTCTCATGCCCTCTTGAGTTTGAATCACACCTTGTATGAAGCTAACCAGATTGTCCTTGAATCCTTTAGCTTGTGCTCTCATGATTGGCCCTGTCTTCATTTTTACAGAATCAACACCCCAGTGGGTAGTCAGTTGTACGGGTATGGGCAAATTCTCATCATTTCCCTTCTCTTGAAAAGTATTTGCCCTCAAATAAAAGTCATCACCTGCAACAAATGGAGATAAATCAGCAACATTAAATATAGCACTCGCATTTTTATTAACCCTCTTCAAAATTTGAAAAGGTCCACTCCTCGCAGTATATAGTATGACTTTCGTTGTTCTAGGAACCTTTCATTCCTTAGGTGCAACCAAACCCAATTTCTAGGTTCAAATACAACCTTCATTCAGCCTTGATTAGCAACCTTTGCATATTGTTTCGTCCTTCTCTCAATGTTTGCTTTTGTCTTCTAATGAATTTACTTTACAAAATCAGCTTTTTGTTTTCTATCTAGATTAGCATGTTCACTTAAAAGTAAAGGTGTTAAATCTAATGGAGTTAAAGGATAAAAACCATAAACAATTTCAAATGGAGTATATTTAGTAGTTGAATGCAAAGATCTATTATAATCAAATTGCACATGTGGCAAACATTCCTGCCATGTTCTTAAATTCCTACTAATTAAAACTCTTAACAGTGCAGACAAAGTTCTATTTACTACTTCAGTTCGTCCATCAATTTATGAATGACAAGTAGTTGAAAATAAAAGTTTAGTCCCTAACTTAGCCCTTAAAGTTTTCCAAAAGTAACTTAAGAACTTAAGATTCCTATCTGAAACAATTGTCTTAGGCATTCCATGTAGTCTTACTATTTTCCTAAAGAATAAATTAGCCACATTAGATGTATTATCAATTTTATTAGATGAAATAAAATGTGCCAACTTAGAAAACCTATCGACAACTACAAAAATTGAATCTTTTCCATTCCAAGACCTAGGTAAACCAATAACAAAATCCATAGACAAATCAACCCATGGATAGGATGGAATTGGCAATGGAAGATACTAACCATGCGACTTCAATCTTGACTTGGACTTTCGACATTTCAAACATCTCTTGCATATTATTTCCACATCTTTCTTTATATTAGGCCAGTAAACATGTTCTTATAGTAAGGATAAAGTTTTTAAAATACCAAAATAACCCATTAAACCTCCACCATGACCTTCCCTGACTACTAACTCCTTAATGCTACAATTAGGCACGCAAAGTTGATTTTCCCTAAATAAATATCCCTAAAAAATGTAAAATTTATTATAACCATGCTTAGCACAATTTTAAAATATTTCACCAAAGTCACTATCATATTTATAAAGTTCTTTCAACTGTTCAAATCCATTCTTTCAACTGTTCAAATCCAAGCAATCTAGCACATAAGGTATAAAACAATACATACCTTTAGGATAATGCATTAGCAACCACATTTTCCTTTCCTTTCTTGTAGCAAATTACATAAGGAAAAGTTTCAATGAATTAAATCCACTTACCATGCCTTCAGTTGAGCTTTCCTTGACCTTTAATATGCTTTGATGATTCATAATCATTGTGAATCACAAATTCCTTTGGCATCAAGTAATGTTGCCATGCCTCCAAAGTTCTCACCAAAGCATATATCTCTTTATCATAGGTGGGATAGTTTAATGCAACTCTATTTAACTTCTCACTAAAGTAAGCTATGGGCCTTCTTTTTTGCATAAAAACAGCTCCAATACTTACACCCAAAGCATTACATTCAATTTCAAGAGTTTTAGAAAAATTTGGCAAAACTAATAAGGGAGCATTAGGTAATTTTTCTTTCAACAAATTAAAGGACTTCTCTTATGCTTCCCCCCATTTGAATCCAACATTCTTCTTTACCACTTAGGTCAATGGTGCTGCAATGATGCTAAAATCCTTAACAAATCTTTAGTAGAAGCTAGCCAAACCATGAAAATTCCTTACCTGGATAATAGATGTAGGTTTCGGTTAATCTTATATGGCTTTCACTTTGGATTGATCAACTTTAATTCCTGCACTACTTACAACAAATCCTAGGAAAACAAGTTCATTTTGACAAAAATCACACTTTTGCATGTTAGCAAATAACCTTTCCTTCCTAAGAATATTTAAAACTTGCCTAAGATGTCCTACATGTTCATTAAGAATTCGGCTATACACTAGTTATCATTAAAATATACAACCACAGATTTTCCAATAAATGGACACATGGCATGATTCATTAACCTCATAAAAGTACTAGGTGCATTAGTTAAACCCAAAGGCATTACTAACCATTCATACAATCCATATTTAGTCTTAAATATGGTTTTCCATTCATCACCTTCTTTCATCCTAATTTGGTGATACCCACTTCTAAGATCAATTTTTGAAAACATGTAAGCACTATATAATTCATCAAGCATATCATCTAATCTAAGAATTGGACACTTAATGGTTATGTTATTTATATCCCTACAATGAATACACATTCGCCATGATCCATCTTTTTTAGTTACTAATAAAATAGGGACAGCACATGGACTCATGTTAACCTTTTTCAAGCAATTCATTTACCTAGCTTTGTAGTTCCTTCACCTTCTCATGATTGCTTCTATATGCAGGCCCATTAGGAATTGTAGCTTGAGGACTAAAATCAATTTGATGTTCAATCTCTCGAATAGGTAGTAAACCACTAGGAATCTTTTCCGGAAAGACATCAACGAATTCCTGCAAAAGAGAAGAAATAGAACTTGGCAATTCAAGCTCTTCTTGATTAGCTTGATCATTTAGGTAAACATCTTTATAAATTATGACCAGCAATGGTTTATTACTCAAATTGTCTTTTTAACCTCACCTAAGCTAAGATAAAAAATTTTCTTTTTCTTTTCTTTCCTCCCTTTTTCTTTCCCACTCTAGGCCACCTCACCTTTTCTTACATTCTTGGCTTTTTCACTTTGTTTCTCCCTCTCAGCTTCCTCTCTCTTTTTCCCCTCAATTTTGGGTTTAGGACACTTACCTTGGATGGATGAGTCAGCCTTACCATTAATGGCTCAAGCTTAATCTTTTTACCTTTGAATTGAAATACAATAGCATTCTCTCTACCATGGTATATGGTGTCTTTATCAAATTGCCATGGCCTTCCCAATAAAATATGACCACCATGCATATGCATAACATCACATAATACAACACATCCATATATTTGTCAATGCTAAATTTTACCTTGGCTTGTTTGTTTACTTTCATCTCACCACTACCATTAAGTCATTGTAATCTATATGGTTCGGGATGTTTAATGGTTGTTAACCCTAATTTCTCAACTACCATATTACTAATTACATTTGCACAACTTCCATTATCAATTATCATACTATAAATGTTACCTTGAATTTCATATCAGGGTATGGGAGATATTCTCTTTTTGGACTTGATTCTCATCTTTATACACGATTAGAACCCTCCTTGCTACCAAGCTTAGTTAAGCTTTTAAGGCTTTAAATGTCTCAACTTCTTCTTGTTCTTTGTCCTCGATTGCTTCATCTACAAATTCAATTTCAGCTTTAGATTCCTCACTTTCAGATTCCAAGTCTCCATTATCTTTCAGCACCATGATTCTTCTATTCGGGCATTGGTTGGCAATATGTCCTCGACCCTGGCACTTAAAACAAACAATGTCATGAGTTCTTGAAGGTTTAGGATCAGATTTACCTTCCAACTTGGATGCTTGAGTTGAATCTGACCTTGTATCCCTCCTTGGCCAATTGGAGCTTTGCCCTTCTAGCTTTGGATTTGGTTGTGTAGCATATGTGGGATTGCTTCTCCAAACACTTGAGCTAGACCTCCCATTGTTGGAAACTCCTTCAAATCGTGAGCTTGTACCCATTCTCTTGAATTGGTTTTCAATTTTAATAGCCACATGAAACATCTTTTCCAATTCCACATATTGTTGTAATTCCACTTGGTTGGCTATTTCTCAATTCAGACCACCCAAAATCGTGACATGGTTGCCTCACGGTCTTGATTCATGTTCAATCTCATCATGAGCATCTCCGTCTCTTTGTAGTAGTCCCCCATGGTCCTACTTCCTTGTGATAATAATTGAAGCCTTTGATGTAGCAACCTATGGTAATGAATCGACACAAATCTCTTTCTAATGACTCCTTTTATTTTGTCATCAAGTGGTAATTAACTCATCACCAACTCTCGTTCAGGTACCTTGCTCATTATTCCACCATTGGAGTGCATAATGACCAAATTCCAAAGCAGCCAATTTAACCTTCTTTGCCTTGGAATAGTTGTGGCAATCGAATGTCATCTCCATACTCTCCTCTCACTTTAGGCAAGCCTCCGGATCGCTCTTTCTCATAAAAGGTGGTATGTTGACCTTAGTATTTCCAAGATCATCATCTTCCTCTCGGGCTTGCCTCCCACTTGTTTGCCTTCCTTGAAGTGCAAAATTGTCTTCAAACTCCTCCTCGAGGTTATCTTCATAATTACCTCCTTCAAATTCCTCCCTAAAATGTCTGCAGCCTCCTCAACCTCAACCTCGACCTTCTTGGTGTTCATTTCTTGGATCTGGCCCACCTTAAGAATTCTTAATTCTCAATTCTATCCATTCTTTATTCTAGGTGATTAAAGCGTGGATTCATCCTTTGAAGTTGTGCCAAAATCGCCATCATGTCGGTAGGTTCACCTCTATTGCCCGTTGCTCTAGAATCTCCTTTGAATCCCACGGATTTCTCTTCAAGATTTCTTAATGAACCATCTCCTCTTCTCATTCTGGGATCTATCATGTTAGTAAAATATTGAAAAAAACCTCAGCAAAATCACTCCCTCACGTGTTTCACTTAAACAAGGTCTCATCACTCTTGTGTGCACACTAGTTTCAGCTTTTAGCCTTCCTTTAAGCTCACACGCTCTTGCCTTTTTCCATTCTATTAAAACAAAGAACAAAAACTAGATTATAAGTATGTTCTAATTAAACTTATCAACAAAACAACAACTAAAATAAGCAAATGCCGAGTGAATTGATAAAACCTAGTCTTGGCCTTACTAACAAAAAACAAGGTAAATCAACAAGCAATTTTCGGAATTAATAAGGAACAGACCAGACTATTAAGAAATCAAAATTCAAGGAAAAACATTTAGGAAAAGAGATTCAAACAACGAACAAGAAACAATTCGAACAAAATATGGAAAAGTTGTTGGTTGTAGTTCTTGTAATTTAAGTCTTTGTCTCAAATCCTTTAACCAATTTTAATTCAAACAATTTTAGCATTCAAAATTCAAATCTCCAGCAACCAAATATTGAATAAATAATCAAAAACTCAATAATTACAATTGTGTTTCCCAAAAAAAAACAATCCTCAATAACAATCTACCAAAATGGCCTTTGTGCAAGAATTTTTTTATTTTTTTTTATCTTTGGTTGTTCTTTCTCTTTTTTTTTTTTTTTTTTTCTTTTGATCACTAACAAGACATTAGCCACACAATCTCTAGTGGCAAGAATCAACATCAAAAATTGCAATTCCTACACCAAAATCTTATCAAACCTGATTCACACTTTCAAACGAAAAACAATTGTACAAAATTAAGGGTTTTACGCATTATGCTTTCAAAACATCCTTTTTCTTTTTCTTTTTTTTTTCAGAATATATGAATGCAACTAATTAAGATTAAAACAGCAAATAGAAATCAACAATAAACCAAATTACTAAGAACAATTATGCAATCAACCAACAAACTAGAAAACAAAAATTCAACTAACAAAAAGGATAGATTCGGCTATGTGGATATTTTTTTTTTTTAAATGCAAAACATGAATGAGATAGAAGCAACCTTAACATAATGTTAAAATTGCAGAACAACACAAAAATAAATAAAGCAAATAAGATAAATCAAATCTGAACAAAATTCAGCTCTGATACCAAATGATACGAACCTAGGTCGACTTGCTCCTAAACATGTATTATATTAGCTAGATTAAATTTAGTCAACATTGGTGAACAAAACTCACACCTTTTCCTAATCTAATTTGTATTAATTAATTCCCTATTTTTAAAATAGGAATTAATTAATTTACAATCAAAATAATAAAATTCTAACTTTTCTAAAATAATTTATCCTGCAAATAAATAAATAAAAAACAAAATAAAGACTATTTCCTAAAACAAAATTCAAAATGTTCAAATTAGGAAACTAGTTGACTAGTTTGCCAACTAAGCTGTTTTTATCCATCACCAACTAGTTTAGGCTCCAAATTAGCTCCAATATGCCATATAAGATGCCAAATAGGATTAATATTGATTCCCATACATTGCCCTTGATTGGATAAGTCAAACTTGATTGATCAACAAAAGAAGTCGAAGTCAACGTCAAATTGGACATTTTTGGCCAAAATGAAGCTTCATGCGCAAATGTTGAATTTGAATGCTTTTGCTTCTATCTTAGCATGATTTCATGGTCCCTTGGAATGCTCAATCATGTTCATAAACCAACAAATTCATTCCTTGCTGCTTGAAGTTTGTAGAAGCACCAAAATAGCTTGTCGGGTCCATTTCCACCTTCATAACTTGGATACATAAGACAAACTTTGGATCTTCGGGTATTGTTTTACCCTCTTGAGTTTGAATCAAACCTTCTATGAAGCTAAACAGGTTGTCCTTGAACTCTTAGCTTGTGCCATCGTGATTGGCTCCATCTTCATTTGTACAGGATTAACACCCCAGCGAGTAGTTAGTTGTACGGGTACGGGTGGATTCTCATCACAATAAACTCTTCAAGCAAGTCTACACTCGCAAGAGTTAAAAGACAGAGAAAAATCAATGGCTCCAATTCTTCCAGGTACTTCAATTTTTCCAACTAGTTTAAAGTTCGTTGTAAAGGCAACGTACATACTAAGCTTCAATAAATCCTCCTATTATTAGATACCATAGGCCACATCCTGCTTAGTATGACCAAGTTCCATTTTCTCTTTACAACTCAAAGCCAAATTTTGAGAAGTATGATGGCATTAATGGTTCTCCTCATGATCACTTGATATATTTTATTTTAGCATGTTAGAGTCTCGACTAAATCAGATGCCTTACTAATAAGGCAATTTGGGTAATCACTCAAGGAAACTGCTTTTACTTGGTACACTCAAGTTCCACCAAGTTTAATTTTTCACTTAGGATGACCTGCAAAAAGCATTATTAGCTAAATTCATGAGTTCTAAGAAATGGGTTTCAACCATTAACTTGTCTTAATTTAAACAAAAATCACATGAAATTGTCAATGAATTCATTACTAGATGGACAAATGTTGATCTTCAATGCTTCAAAATATTAATGCAACTTTATGCAATTCAAATGGAATCAGGTATTCCATTCCCAAAAATTGCAACATTTGTAATCAATGTAGAGTGGCAATCGATCAACACTTTTGTTTCAAAGGCAAGTAATGTTGAGAAACAAATGAACCTCCAAAAATTCACTCAAAAGGTCCACGTTGAATATATCAAAGGTTCTTCTCTTTTAGTAAAGAAGAAATAATGGTAACCTCAACCAAAAATGGAAAAGCAAAAGCAAATGAACCACCTATGCAACTCACAATGAAAAAAAAAAATGTCAAATATTCATTCATAGATGTTCAAGTCAAAAATATTTTTGATGGGTTGCTTGTATTAAATGCATTAACACTTCCTAAGCCAAAAAGGCTAGAAGTAAACATGATTGATGGTCCAAAAATATTGTTGATATAAAAAAATCATCAACCATTGGATAAATGAGAGTTATGTTTTCTAAAACATCATCAAAGAAATAATAAAAATAAAAGAGATTGAAATAGATGGATATATTTCTTTAAGGGAGATTGCTATATCCAACAACAACTCTTTAACAAAGAGGACAATTATAGTTGCCTTTGAAGTGGACAATGAAGCCAATATTGTCCATGCTTAACCTAATATGCTTAAATTTGGAAATCTCAAAAGTCTAACTTTATATTAGCTCAATATTGTGTAAAGTGTGGCAAGGTTATTTCTAAAGAAAAAATTAAGAGATTTGATGTTGGTTTTTTTCTTTTTTATTTTTTTATTTCTTTTTTTATTTTTTTATAGTTGAAGTTTTGGTCTTGGATTTGTGTTTTGCTTTAGCAACCGATAAGTTGCTTTGTAAAATCGATAGGGCTATTAGTGTCTTGCTATGTGTTCATTGGATTTTACACACAAAAATGAACCAAAAAATTAACATTTCATTATTCAAACATGTTAATATATTACAACAGTAAAAGGACTATGTGAACACAACAACACAATCGGTTTTTAGTGAATGAAATAGGAATGCTTCAAAGTGAAGCAACAACCCAATGTAACTGCAATGTCAACATGTTGGTCTAATAAAGCCATGCTACTTGCCTATTTTTCATTGTTGAAGTAGTCCTTTTTTAGCTTGGCAGTTGTCTTCTAAAAATTGACTTGTTCTAAGGTCCAATCTAAGCATGACATGTCACTAGCTCTTTCCAAATAAGTGGAGTAGACCAAGTAGTTCAAGTTCCTCATCAGAAATTGATTGGATTAAAATTGGTTAAGGGATTTGAGACTTATTTTGTTTGAATTATTTCTTGTTCGTTGTTTGAATCTCTTTTCTAAATTTTATCTTTAAAATTTTTGATCGTTAATATTCTGGTATGTTCCTTATTGAATCCAAAATTTTTCTTGTCAATTTTCATTGTTTTGGTTAGTAAAGCCGATACTAGGTTTTATCAATTCACTAGGAAATTGTTTGCTATTTGTTCTTTTGTTTTAGATTTATTGATAAGTTAAATTAGGGCATACTTGTGATCTAGTTACTGTTTTTATGTGTGTTTAATTAGAACTTTGAGACAATTCTTTGAGTGGAAAAAGACAAAAGAGTATGAGCTTAAAAGAGGATCAAAAGCCAAAACTAGTTTGCAAACACGAGTGGGAGACCTTGTTTGAATGAAACACGTGAGGGAGTGAATTTAGTAAGGATTTTTGCATTATTTTTACTAATATGACAAATTCAAGAAAGAGAAGAGGAGGTGACTTATTAAAAAATCTTGAAGATGAATCCGTGGGATCCAAAGTGGAATCTACAGCAACGGGAAGTGGAGGAGAACCTATCGATATGATGGCGGTTCTAGAACAACTACAATGGATGAATGCTCGCTTTGCTCGACTTGATCAAAGAATGGACATATTTAAACACTCCTAAGGTGGGCCGAATCCAAGACATGAACCCCAAGGAGGTTGAGGTTCAGATTGAGGAGGCCGCCGACATTTTAGGGAAGAATTTGGAGTAGGTGATCTTGGAGATAACCTTAAGGAGGAGTTTGAAGATATTTTTGCACTCCAAGGAAGGCAAACCCATGGGTGGCATGGTCGAGATGAGGATGATGACCATGGCAATATTAAGGTCAACATACGACTATTTTTAGGTAAAAGTGATCCGGAGGCTTATTTAGAATGGGACGAATACATGGAGATGATTTTTTATTGCCATAACTACTCCGAGACAAAGAAGGTAAAATTGGCCACTTTGGAATTTGCTCATTATGCATTATAATCGTGGAATAACAAGTAAGATAACCAAAGGAGAGTTGGTGATGAAATTATAACCACTTGGTGACAAATGAAAGGAGCCATGGGGAAGAGATTTGTGCCGAGCCATTACCATAGGTTGCTACATCAAAGGCTACAATCTTTATCTTAAGGAAGTAGGACCATGGAGGACTATTACAAGGAGATGGAGATTCTTATGATAAGCTTGAGCATGAATGAGGACCGTGAGGCAACAATGGCGATGTTTTTGGGAGGCTTAAATCGAGAGATAGCAAACCAAGTGGAATTACAACAATATGTAGAAATGGAAAAGATGCTACATGTGGCTATCGAAATTGAGAATCAATTCAAAAGAATGGGTACAAGCTCACGGTTTCGAGGGGTTACAAACAATGGAAGGACTAATTCTAGTGTTTGGAGAAGCAATCCCACATTTGAATCTAGGACACAACCGAAGCTAGGAAGTAAGAATTCCAGTCAGCCAAGGAGAGACACTAGACCTGGTCCCAATCAAGTACCAAAGTTTGAAGGTAAATCTGATCCTAAACCCTTAAGAGCTCATGACATTGTTTATTTTAAGTGCTAGGGTAGAGGACATGTTGCCAACTAATGCCAAACCAAAGAATTATGGTGCTGAAAAGCAATGGAGAGTTGGAGTCCTAAAGTGAAGAATCTAAAGAAGAAGCCAAACTTGTTGAGGAAGAAATTGAAGAGGAAGAACATGGAAAACCAGAGACCCTAAAGGCTTCAAGGGCCAAACTTGGCTTGTTGGCAAGGAGGTTCTAACTGTGTACAAGAATGAGGATCAAATCCAAAGAGAAAACATCTTCCATACTATGTGTGAAATTTAAGGTAATATTTGTAGTATGATAATTGATAGTGGAAGTTATGCTAATGTCATTAGTAATATTGTAGTTGAGAAATTAGGGTTAACAACAATTAAACATACCAAACCATATGGACTACATGGCTTAATGATAGTGGTGAGATAAAGATAAATAAACAAGCCAAGGTAAAGTTTAGCATTGATAAATATGAGAATGTTGTTTATATGATGTTGTACCTACGCATGTCAGACATATTTTATTAGGAAGACCATAGCAATTTGATAAGAATACTATACATTATGGTTGAGAAAATGCTATTGTTTTTAAGTTTAAGGGAAGGAAGATTAAGATTAAATTTGAGTCCTTGACTCTAAAGGAGGTCTTTAGAGACCAATTACAAATGCAACAAAGGAGGGAGGCCAAATGGCTAAAGGAAAAGGCAAGTGTAAAAGAAAGTAAGGCCGACCCCCTCAACCAAGGTAAGCTTTCTAAAACTAAAATCGGGGAAAAGATAAGTGCGGAAGCTAAGAGAGAGAAAAAAAGCAAGAAAGCTGAGAGTGAGGGACAAAAAAAGGTGGCCAAGAGTAGTAAAGAAAAAGAAAGGAAAGAGAAGAAAGAGAAGAATTTTTATATTATTTTTGGTGAGATTAAAAAGGCAATTTTGAGTAAGAAACTTATATTGGACATGATTTTTAAAGACTCTTATTCAAATCATTTAGCTAACCTTGAACAGCTTGTATTGCCAAGTTCTATATCAAAGACTCTTATTTATAGTAGGTGATCAGAATCCGCCCCGGCCCGTACAACCGATAAACCCGCTAGGGTTCTAACCCGATATGGAAGAAGACCGGACGGATCACTAGAGCTCAAGCTAAGAGATTTAAGGACAACATTGCTGCTTTTATATAGGGAGTAATTAATTCTCAAAGGGGCTTATCAATATCCAAAGATACAAAGTCCATTTTAAACATCCAAGTGTTGGAGGCCGATACGGACCTGGCTAGCTGTTTTAGTGCAAATATGGACTCCGGATAGCAAGAAATGGTTCCCACAGTTCATGGATTCAATACATATCTTTAAGAGGTCATGGAATCAAGTCAAGGTAGCATCAAAGGAAAATAAAATGGGCTTGTGCACAAGGGAGAAAGATGGTAGGTTTTGCTGTATTGCTTGCTGGCTTTACTGTATTTTGCTGAGTTGGAGTTTTCTCTTTGATCTAAGCAATATTTGGTATCCTACATGGCACATGGAAGCTAATTTGGAGCTTAAATTGGTCAAAGATTGGTCAAAGACAGCTTAGTCAAAAATATAGTATTTTAGTTTCCTAATTTAATTTTTGACTTTTTGTTTTTAGAAATTAGTCTGTTATTTGGCATTTATTTATTTATTTGCTGGAAAATTAACTTAAGAAAGTTATTATTTTATTATTTTCATGGTAAATTAATTAATTCTTAATTCAAAATAAATGAATTAATTAATCCAAATTAGATTAGGAAATGAGGTGAATTTCGGCCAAGCTAGGTTTCCTATTCTTTGGTGGCCGATTTTACTTAGATAATTAGGGTTTTATTTTGTTCTTTTCTAGCCTATTTAAGGGCTTATTTTTTAGGAAGAACACACCTTTAATAATAATCAGAATTTATTTTGTGATATTGAATTTCTCTTTGTTCTCTTTGAATATCTAAAATACCATTAGAGAGTGAGTGTTTTAGTTTTGACTTATTAATAGGATATCCATCACCTGTTGTGACATCTTTATTATACCAAGGTTTCTAATCACATGTTGGTTAAGGGTTGAGGTCAATCCATTAAAATCTAAACTTAATTGAGATCTGGGATAATATAATATGGGTTTAGGTGTGTGTCAACCTAGGTTCATATCAGTACGAACTTAGATGATCATGTAGAATATCTTAGGTTAGTTTTAGGAGAACTTAGGAAGAAAATATTATTTACAAATATTAAAAAGTGTGATTTTTTTCAAAATGAGTTTGTATTTTTAGGATTTGTTATAAGTGCTATAGGAATTAAAGTTGACCAATCCAAGGTCAAGGCTATACAAAAGTGGTCGAAACCTACATTGATATGAATCTCGGTTAACTCGCGCCTAAATCCATATTATATTAGCCCGGATCTCAATTAAGTTCAAGTTCTTATGGAAACCTTAACCTCTAACCAACCTGTGATTAGAAACTTTGGTATAAAGAAGATGCCACAATAGGTGATGGTTATCCTATTGATAAGTCAAACTAAAATACTCACTCTCTAATGGTATTTTAGGTGTCTAAAGAGAACAAAGAGAATTCTATCTCACAATTATTTTTCTAAACAATATTAAAGGTGTGTTCTTCCTAAAAATAAGCCCTTAAATAGGCTAGAGTCACAAAATAATAAACCCTAAAAAGCTAGGACAAAACCGGCCAAAACGATTAGGAAACTTAATGTGGCCGAATTTTCTCTCTCATTTTCTATTCTAATTTTGATTAATTAATTCATTTATTTTGAAATAGAAATTAATTAATTAACATTGAAAATAATATAATAATAACTATCCTATGTTGATTTCTTTAGTGAATAAATAAATCAAAACCAAATAAAAGACTAATTTCCTAAAACGAAAACTCAAAGTTAAATTAGGAAACTATTTGACTATCTTTTTAACTAAGCTCTTTGACCAATCTTTGGTCAATTTAAACCCCAAATTAGTTTCTATATGCCTTGTAGGATTCCAAATAGGATGATCATTGAGTCTCACACATTGCTGTTGATTGGAACAAAAAGAAAATGCCAACTCAAGTCTAGCAAAATGGCCAATACTCCTCCTATGCGCACAAGCCCTTTATTTTTTTTTTGCCTTTGATTCTACCTTGGCTTGATTCCATGATCTATTAGTGATATTCATTGAATCCATGAAGTGTTGGAACCATTTCTTGCTACCCGAAGTCCATATTTGCAAGAAAACAGCTACTTAGGTTAGTATCGACCTCCACCACTCGGATGCTTAAAACGGGCTTCATATCTTCGGGTATTGACAAGCCCTTTTGAGAATGGATTACCCCCTGTATAAATACAGTTAGGTTGTCCTTTAATCTCTTAGCTTGAGCTCTATTGATTGGTCTAGTTTTCATCCGTATCGGGTCAGCACCTCAGCGGGTTGTCTGTTGTGCGGGTTTTGGCGGATTCTCATTATTTCCTTCCTCTTGAAAATGATTTGCCCTCAAATCAGAGTCGTTATTTGTAGCAAAAGGAGATAAATCAGCAACATTAAATGTAGCACTAGCATTATACTCATCCAGCAAGTCAAGTTCGTGAGTATTTTCATTAATCCGCTAAAAATCTTGAAAGGGTCTATCTCCACGGGGCATAAGCTTGGACTTCCTTTGTTCGGAAAATCTCTCCTTTCTTAGGTACAACCAAACGCAATTTCCAAGTTCAAAGACAACTTGCTTTTGGCCTTGATTAGCACTTCTAGCATATTACTTTGTCCTCCTCTCAATATTTGCCTTTCTCTTTTAATGAATCTGCTACACAAAATCAGCTTTTTATTTTCCATCTGGATAAGCACGTTCATTTAAAGGTAAAGGTATTAAATCTAATGGAGTCAAAGGATTGAAACCATAAACAATTTCAAATGGTGAATATTTAGTAGTTGAATGCAAAGATCTATTATAAGCAAATTCAACATATGGCAAACATTATTCCGATGTTCTTAAGTTCCTACTAATTAAAGCCCGTAACAATGCAAACAAAGTCTAATTTACTACTTCGATTTGTCCATCAGTTTATGGATAACAAGTAGTTGAAAATAGAAGTTTAGTTCCTAACTTAGCCCATAAATTTTTCCAAAAATTACTTAAAAACTTAGCATCCCTATCTGAAACAATTATTCTAGGCATACCATGCAACCTAACAATTTCCTTAAAGAATAAGTTAGCAACATTAGATGCATCATTAGTTTTATTACATGCAATTAAATGTGTCATCTTAGAAAATCTATCCACAACAACAAAAATTGAATCCTTACTTGTCCTTGATCTAGGTAAACCAAAAATAAAATCTATAGACAAATCCACCCAAGGAAAGGAAGGAATCGGCAATAGGAGGTACAAACTGTGCGGCTTTAACTTGGACTTGAATTTTTAGCACTTCAAGCATCTTTCATATATTCTCTCCACATCTGTCCTCATTGAGGCCAATAAAAATGTTCTTGCAGCAAGGATAAAATTTTGAAAACACCAAAATGACCCAGTAAAGTACCCCCATGACCTTCCCGAACTAGTAACTCCCTAACACTACAATTAGGTACACAAAGTGTGTTTTCCCTAAACAAATACCCCTCAAAGATGTAAAATTTATTGAAACCATGTTTTGAACAGGTCCTAAATATTTCACCAAAGTCACTATCATGCCCATAAAGTTCTTTTAATTGTTCACATACCAGCAATCTAGCATCTAAGGTAGAAAAGAGTACATACCTTCGGGATAATGCATCGGCGACCACATTTTCCTTAACTTTTTTGTAGCAAATGACATAAGGAAATGTTTCATTAACTCAATCCACCTAGCATGCCTTTGGTTAAGCTTCCCTTGGACTTTAATGTGCTTCAAAGATTCATGATTCATATAAATCACAAACTCCTTCAATAATAGATAGTGATGCCACGTTTCCAAAGCTCTCACCAAGGCATACATCTCTTTGTCATAGGTCGGGTAGTTTAGTGCAGCTCATTTAATTTCTCATTAAAGTAGGCTATGAGTCTTCCTTCTTGCATTAGAACAGCTCCAATACCTATACCCAGAGCATCACACTCAATTTCAAAAGTCTTAGAAAAATTTGGCAAAACTAATAAAGGTGCATTGGTTAATTTTTCTTTTAACAAATTAAAACATTTTTCTTGTACTTCCCCCCATTTAAAGCCAACATTCTTCTTTACAACTTTGGTCAAAGGTGCTGCGATGGTACTAAAATCCTTGGTAAATCTACGGTAAAAACAAGCTAAACTATGAAAGCTCCTCACTTAGGTAATGGATGTAGGTTTCAGCCATTCTTGAATTGCCTTCACCTTGGAGTCATCAACTTTAATTCTTGTAGCACTTACAGTAAATCCTGGGAAGACCAACTCATCTTTACAAAAATCACACTCTTTCATGTTAGCAAACAACCTTTCCTTTCTAAGAATTTTTAAAACTTGCCTAAGATGTCCTACATGGTCATCTAGATGCCTACTACATATAAGAATATCATCAAAATAAACAACCACACATTTTCCATTGAATGGATGCATGACATGATTCATTAAACTCATAAAAGTACTAGGTGTATTATTTAAATCAAAAGGCATCACTAACCACTCATACAATCCATACTTAGTTTTTTAAATGTGGTTTTCCATTCATTACTTCTTTCATTCTAATTTGATGATATTCATTCCTAAGATCAATTTTTGTAAACATACATGCACCATACAATTTATCTAACATGTCATCTAACTTAGGAATTGGATGCCTATATTTAATGGTAATATTATTTACAGCCCTACAATCTACACACATGCACTATGAACCATCTTTGTTAGGTGATACGAATATAGGATGACCTGCTCCTAAACTCGTATTATATTAACCCAGATCTAATTATGTTCAAGTTCTAATGTTCACCTTAACCCCTAACAACATGTGATTAGAAACATAGGTATATAATGAAGATGCCACAATAGGTGATGGAAGTCCTATCGATAAGTCAAACTAAAACACTCACTTTCTAATGGTGTTTAGGTGTTCAAAAGAACACAGAGAAATTCAATCTCACAAAATAAATTCTGAATATTATTAATGGTGTGTTCTTCATCAAAAAAAGCCCTTTTATAGGCTAAAAGAAAACAAAATAAAACCCCCCAAAAAAAAAAGAAAAACCGGCCATGCAATGAAAAGTCCTAATATGGCTAAAAGTCTCCTCCTTTCCTAATCTAATTTGAATTAATTAATTCCTTTATTTTAAATTAGGAATTAATTAATTTACAATGAAAATAATAAATAATGCCTATACCAAACTTATTTGTCCAGCAAATAAATAAATAAATTCTAAAAACTAATGGTAATTTCCTAAAACAAAAAGTAGAATCAAATTAGGAAACTAAAATACTAGCTTTTTGACTAAGTTGACTTTGACCAAATTAGCTTATATATGCTTTTTAGGATGCCAAATAAGATTATTATGGAGTCCCATACGTTGCTTTTGCTTGGATGAAAGAGAAAAAACCAACTCAGCAAAATACAGTAAAGCCAGCAAAAAATACAGCAAAACAGGCCAAGTTTTGAAGATGTTCGTACAAGTTGGTTTTACTTCTATCTTGACTTGTTTCCATGACCTATTAGTGATATTTATTGAATCCATAAAGATTTGGAACCATTTCTTGTTGCCCAGCCTCCATAAATGCATCAAAATCGCTACCTGGGTTCGTATCGGCTTCCACAACTTTTATGCTCAAAACAGGTCTTGGATCTTTTAGTATGGACAAGTGCTCTTGAGAATGAATTACCCCCTAGATAAAGGTAGCAAATTTTTCCCTAAGCCTCTTAGCTTGAGCCCTAGTGATCGGCTCAGTCTTCATCCGTATCTGGTCAGCAACCCAACGAGTTGTCGGTTATGCGGGCACTATGGATTCGCATCATTCCCCTCCTCTTGAAAAGGATTTGTCCTCAAATCAAGATTATCATCTGCAGAAAAAAGGAGATAATTCAGCAACATTATATGTGGCACTAACATTGTACTTACCTAGTAAGTAAAGTTTATCGGCATTTTCATTGATTAGCTCCGAAATTTGAAAAAGTTCATCCCCTCAAGGCATAAGCTTTGACTTTTGCTGCGTCGAAAACCTTTCCTTTCTTAAATGCAACCAAATCTAATCTCCTGGGTCAAACACTAACACAAAAAATCTAACAATACATGTCATTATGGCAAAAATTACACTTTTTAAAGTTAGCAAATAATCTCTACCAAATTTTCAAATTTCCACAAAGTAAAGCTCTCAACAAGGCAGATAAAGTTCTATACAACAAAAACATTTTTAAATAAGCATCTTTATGATTCATGACCAGCAATGGTTTCTCACTAAAGATAGCTTTATTAACATCCCCAAAACTCAAATAAATTTTTTTATTTTTTCTCTTTTTTCTTTCTTTTTCTTTCTTCCCCTTGATTTGGCTCTCACTCTTAGCTTTTCTCACTTCTCTCACACTCTCGGGTTTCTCTCCCCTTCTTACCTCACTTTCAGCTTTCTCATGATTTTTCCATTCTATTTGAGTCTTAGAGCACTTACCTGGTTGGTCTTGCATGGCTTGGACTCCTTGGATAGGTGTTGTTGTCGTGGGGGCCATGCTAGTTCTTTCCTTGAGAGTTGTTCGGCCACCCTCCTCTGTTGTATTTGTATTTGATATTTGTACACCTCTTTGGGAGTTAATGCCTCCAACTTGACCTTTTTTTTTACCTTTAAATATAAAAACAATACTATTCTCTCTACCATAATGAATAGAATCTCTATCAAATTGCCAAGGCTTGCCAAGTAAAATATGTCCCGCATGCATAGTGTCACGGTTAAAGCATTTCATCAAACACTTGGTGAGCATTCTCTCCATTATGGGCCTTATAATCCACTTTGGGCCTATTTTGGGCCTTACAATGGGCCAAGCCATGTACATATCCATTCTAGATGTTTCTTTAGATATTTTATGTAAAGTAGGTGGGAGTAGGTGGGAACCATTCTCCACCGTAGGATTAAAGCAATTATAGCCGTAGGATTAAGCTTTGTATGCCTATAAATAGGTGGAGGCCTCATTTGGCCAAACCATCCAAGAAATCTCATCTATACTTGTAAAGCTCTCTTTCAAGTAATATACTTTCATTCTCCCAAACTCTCTTTGTGCTCTAGCTTTCTTTGCTTAGCTTTCTCTTTTAGTGGGCAAAAGGCTTACTTAGTTGCAACAAAGGGTCGGAATAGCAACTAAGGCCGCACGGCTTGAAGGGTAAACAAACAAGTCCGTGACAAGTGGTATCAGAGCCAAGGTTAAAGCTAGCATCTAGAGCAACATGTCTTCATCAGAGGTCGTGATTGAAGAAGCAAGGGGAAGGGAGGTCATCCCCGAAGCTGCAAGGAAGGGACGTGGGCGTTCAAAGTCGAAGGACGTTCTCACCGCCATGGAGACCAAGGTGGTCAAGATGGAGTTGGCCGTTGCCGACATGTTGGAGCGGCTTGATTGTGTGGAGCAAGGCATGGGGGAGCTCGATGGCCGAGTGGAAGGCCAAGTGGGGGAGCTTAGAGGTACCATGCAAAGCACCAACGAGGCCAACACCGAGGCATGGCGTCATGAAAGCCAAGCTTTCCAAACAAAGGTAATTGAAACCTTGTCCCTTATGCAAGCTCAATTAGATGAGTTTAGGAAGAGTTTAGACGAGACTCGTGAAGATTGGGCGTTATGCAAGAGAGCTGCAACTAGTGGCACGGCCACCACCCAACAAATAGTCTCTACTCCAAGGGTAGATGCTCCCAAGCCCAAGGAGTTTAGTGGGAGAAGAGACGCAAAAGAGTTGGACAACTACATGTGGCACATGGAGCGATACTTCGAGGCCTTGGATTTCCAAGACGAGAAGCAAAAGGTAAACACCGCTACCCTATATCTTACTAATCTTGCTGCGGTGTGGTGGCGTAGAAAGCATGAAGAAATGAAGAGAGGTATATGCGCTATCAATTCTTGGGAAGATTTAAAGAGTGAATTGAAGAAACAATTCTATCCCGAGAATGTGGCGAATGAAGCTAGGAAACGCATGAAGGAGTTGAAGCACCAACGTTCCATCCGTGAATATGTGGAGCAATTCTCCGGGTTAATGCTCCAAATTCCCAACATGAGTGAGGAGGATCTCCTTTTCAACTTCATGGATGGGTTGCAACCGTGGGCATACCAAGAGCTTCAACGAAGGGGAGTACAAGATATTTCCACTGCCCTCACCACGGCCGAAACGCTTGTCGAATATAGGCAAGGTGAGTCTTCCAACTCTAAGCCTAAAATTAATTACATTAAAGGTGGGGGAGCCAAATTCCATAAAACTCCCCAAAGTAACGAGTTTCCAAGAAGGCCACCACTACCAACCAAAGATTGGAAGAAAGGAGGTAAGCCCGAATTCAAGCCGAAAGAAAATTGCTTCTTATGTGATGGTCCCCATTGGGCTAGAGATTGTCCAAAGAGGAAGTCCTTAAGTGCCATGCTCGAGGAGAGGGAAACTCACGAGCACACGCAAATGGGTTGTATACAACTCCTCAACTCACTAAAGGCTAGTCCAATCCCAACCAACAATACGAAGAACTCCCTAATGTACGTGGCGGCACGTATCAACGGGAAAGATGCCCAAGTCATGGTAGACACCGGCGCATCTCACAACTTCGTAAGGAAGGAGGAGGCCATGAGGCTTGGCCTCAAACTCGACAAAGGTCAAGGGTGGTTGAAAACGGTGAACGCGGAGGCTAAACCGCTAGATGGCATGGCCCGTAACGTGGAGTTGCACCTTGGCACTTGGCAAGGTAACGTAAACTTCTCCATTGCTCCTATGGATGACTTTGATATTGTACTTGGCATGGAATTTCTTAGGCAATTCAATGTTGTACCACTCCCTCGCTACAACACGGTGTGTATAATGGAGGGAGGCCCTTGCATGATTCCAACCATGCACAAGCCAAGTACTTCCAACCGCCTCTCCGCCATGCAATTCAAGAGAGGAGTAAAGAAAGGGGAGCCTACATTCCTTGCTACTCTACGCGAGGAAGAAGAAGTTACTTCCAAGGAGCCACCGAAGGAGGTTAGCCAAGTCCTTGAAGAGTTCAAGGATGTCATGCCACCACAACTACCCAAGAAACTTCCACCAAGGAGGGAGGTGGATCATTGCATCGAGTTGGAGCCCGGTGCAAAACCACCCGCAAAAGCACCATATCGCATGTCTCCACCAGAGCTAGAGGAGCTAAGGAGACAACTTAAGGAGCTTTTGGATGCCGGTTACATTCAACCGTCGAAAGCACCTTATGGAGCACCCGTTTTGTTCCAAAAGAAGCACGATGGTTCGTTAAGGCTATGCATCGACTATAGGGCACTTAACAAGGTTACCATCAAGAACAAGTACCCTATACCGTTGATAGCCGATTTGTTTGATCAACTTGGAGGAGCAAGGTACTTTACCAAACTTGACTTGAGGTCGGGGTACTACCAAGTTAGAATTACGGAGGGTGATGAGCCAAAGACTACGTGTGTTACTCGATATGGAGCATACGAATTCCTCGTCATGCCTTTTGGTCTCACCAACGCACCCGCCACTTTCTGCACTCTCACGAACAAGATCTTCCATCCTTACTTGGACAAATTCGTGGTGGTCTATTTGGATGACATTGTCATCTATAGCAAGACGCTAGAGGAGCACATCCACCACCTACGAATTGTGTTCAAGGTTCTAAAGGATAATGAGCTTTACGTGAAGAGAGAGAAGTGCTCGTTTGCAACCAATGAGGTGTATTTCCTCGGCCATAAGATCAAGGATGGCAAGCTGCACATGGATGAAGCCAAAGTGAAAGCCATCCAAGAGTGGGATCCTCCAACCAAGGTGAGTGAGCTGCGATCTTTTCTTGGTCTCGTTAACTATTACAGGAGGTTTATCAAAGGGTATTCTGCCCTGGCCGCACCACTCACCGATCTGCTAAAGAAGAACAAGACATGGAGTTGGTCCACCCAATGCCAACAAGCCTTTGAGAATTTGAAGGAGGCTATTATGAAGGAACCCGTGTTGGCATTGCCCAATTGCTCCAAACCATTCGAGGTGCACACTGATGCTTCCGACTTTGCCATAGGGGGCGTGTTGATGCAAGAAAGGCATCCAATCGCATTTGAAAGCCGCAAGCTCAACGACACGGAGAGGAGGTATACGGTCCAAGAGAAGGAGATGACCGCCATCATCCACTGCTTGCGCACTTGGAGACATTACTTGCTGGGGTCCAAATTCGTGGTAAAGACTGACAACGTGGCCACAAGCTATTTCCAAACTCAAAAGAAGTTAAGCCCCAAGCAAGCTCGTTGGCAAGACTTTCTTGCCGAGTTCGACTACAAGCTCGAATACAAGCCCGGTACAGCCAATGTAGTTGCCGATGCATTAAGTAGGAAAGCCGAACTAGCTTCGATAACCAAGTTCCAAGGGGAACTACCCAACCTACTAAAGGAGGGCATGGACCATGATGTTGTGGCCAAGCAACTCCTACAACTTGCCATGGAGGGCAAGACTAAGAGGTTTTGGGTTGAGGACGGCCTTCTCTACACTAAGGGGCATCGCATCTACGTACCAAGGTGGAGCAACCTAAGGACGAATTTGATCAAGGAATGCCATGACACCAAATGGGCCGGCCACCCAGGGCAAAAGCGTACGAGAGCTTTGTTGGAGACCAACTATTATTGGCCACAAATGCGGGACGATGTCGAAATGTATGTAAAGACCTGCCTTGTTTGTCAACAAGACAAGGTGGAACAGCGACAACCCGCAGGTTTATTGGAGCCACTACCAACTCCGGAGAGACCATGGGAGAGCATCTCCATGGACTTCATCATTAGCTTACCCAAGTCCGAGGGATGTAGCACGATAATCGTCGTAGTTGATCGATTCTCCAAGTATGCTACATTCATTGCCGCGACAAAGGAGTGTCCAGCTGAGGAGACGGCACGGCTATTCTTCAAGCACGTGGTGAAGTATTGGGGACTCCCAAGATCAATTATAAGTGATCGAGACTCAAGGTTCACCGGAAGGTTTTGGACGGAGTTATTCAAGCTCATGGGCTCGGAGTTGCATTTCTCTACAAGCTTTCATCCACAAACCGATGGGCAAACCGAGCGAGCTAATGCATTATTGGAGCTATATCTACGGCACTTTGTGAGTGCCAATCAACATGATTGGGCAAAGCTGCTAGATGTTGCCCAATTCTCCTACAACTTGCAAAGGAGCGAGTCCACCAATCGAAGTCCATTCGAGTTAGCCACGGGGCAACAACCACTCACTCCACAAACACTTGTTACCAAGTATGGAGGAAGGAGTCCTGCCGCATTCAAGATTGCCAAAGGTTGGCATGAACAAGTGGACTTAGTAAGGTCGTACCTTCATAAGGCCACCAAGAAGATGAAGAAGTGGGCGGATGCCAAAAGAAGGCACGTGGAGTATCAAGTGGGAGACTTGGTGTTCATCAAAATCCTTTCATCCCAACACAAGTCTACCCGAGGACTACACAAAGGCCTTGTTCGTCGATACGAGGGACCATTTCCAATCGTCAAGAAGGTGGGCAAGGTATCTTATAAGGTGGAGTTACCTCCTACACTCAAACTTCACCCGGTCTTCCATGTGAGTTGTCTAAAACCATACTACAAGGATGAGGAAGACCAAACAAGAGGGGAGTCCAAGCGAGCACCAATAGGGGTCTACAACACTTATGACAAGGATGTGGAGAGCATCTTAGCTGATCGAGTAGTTCGTGGAAGGGACAACCATCCGAGTCATGAGTACTTGGTGAAATGGAAGGGACTTCCCGATAGCGAAGCAAGTTGGGAACCTGCTATCGCACTTTGGCAATTTGAAGATCATATCAAGAGGTTCCATGAAGCAAGCTCGACGAGGACGTCGACGGCATAGGTGGGGGAGAATGTCACGGTTAAAGCATTTCATCAAACACTTGGTGAGCATTCTCTCCATTATGGGCCTTATAATCCACTTTGGGCCTATTTTGGGCCTTACAATGGGCCAAGCCATGTACATATCCATTCTAGATGTTTCTTTAGATATTTTATGTAAAGTAGGTGGGAGTAGGTGGGAACCATTCTCCACCGTAGGATTAAAGCAATTATAGCCGTAGGATTAAGCTTTGTATGCCTATAAATAGGTGGAGGCCTCATTTGGCCAAACCATCCAAGAAATCTCATCTATACTTGTAAAGCTCTCTTTCAAGTAATATACTTTCATTCTCCCAAACTCTCTTTGTGCTCTAGCTTTCTTTGCTTAGCTTTCTCTTTTAGTGGGCAAAAGGCTTACTTAGTTGCAACAAAGGGTCGGAATAGCAACTAAGGCCGCACGGCTTGAAGGGTAAACAAACAAGTCCGTGACAATAGGCACAACATCACACAAAACCATATCCACATATTTATCAATTCTGAATTTTACTTTGGCTTGTTTATTAACTTTAATCTCACCACTATCATTAACCCATTGTAATCTATATGGTTCTGGATGTTTAATAGTTTGTAAGCCTAATTTATCAACTAATTACATTTGCACCACTTCCACTATCTATGATCATACTACATATGTTACCTTGAATTGCGCATCGGGTGTGGAAGATGTTCTCTCTTTGAATTTGGTCCTCATCTTTGTACATGGTTAGTACTCTACTAGAAGCTAAGTTTAATTCATCAGGGAAAGCATTCAAAGTTTCGACCTCACCTTCAAGCTTTACCTCCTCCTCTTGCTCTGTTTCGTCACCACTTTCCTCACTTTCCGATTCTAGCTCACCATTACCCTTTAGCACCATGATCCTTATATTTGGGCATTGGCTAGCAATGTGTCCTCATCCCTATCACTTAAAACAAATTATTTCTCTTGATCTTGAAGTTTTAGGATCAGATTTTACCTCATTCTTTGGTGCTTGGACAGATTCTGTTTTGGACTCCTTTTTTGGCCTATTGGAACTTTCTTCACCAAGTTTTGGTTTTGGCTTATTCTTAAAGGTAGGATTGTTTCTCCAGTCACTTGGATTTGATCTTTCACTGTTGGAAACTCCTCCAAACCGTGAGCCTACACCCCTCCTCTTGAATTGATGCTCTAATTTAATAGCCACATACAACATCTCCTCCAATTCCACATATTGTTGCAATTCTAGTTGATTGACTATATCTCGATTCAAATGACCAAGGAATCTTGCCATGGTTGCACCCTCTTTCCTCATTCATGCTTAACCTCATCATAAGCATCTCCATCTCCTTGTAATAATCCTCCACGGACCTACTTCCTTAAGATAAAAATTGAAGCCTTTGACGCAGCAACCTATGATAGTGTGATGGTACGAATCACTTCCTCATGGCTCCTTTCATTTGTCGCCATGTAGTGGTCAAGTCATTACCAACTCTCCTTTGGGTGTTTCGCTCATTGGTCCACCATTGGAGTGCATAATGACCAAATTTCATTGCTGCCAACTTCACCTTCTTGGCCTCCAAACAATTATGACAATAAAAAATCATCTCCATTCTCTCCTCCCATTCAAAATATGCTTCCAGATCACTTTTTCCTATGAAAGGTGGAATGTTTATCTTGATGTTCCCTAGATCATCATATTCATTCCTTTCTGGTCTCCCATGGATTGGCCTTCCTTGAGGTTCAAAAATTTCATCAAACCCCTCATCCAAGTCATCTCCAAAGTTACTTCCCCCGAATTCCTCTCTTGGTCGCCCTCCGCCTCCTTGACCTTGACCTTCATGAGCATCTAACCTTATATTTGGCCCTCCTTATGATGTTTCTATCCAGTCCATCCTTTGATCTACCCTGTCAAATCGGGCATTCATCTACTGCAATTGCTCCAATATAGCCTTCATGTCCGTTTGCTCACCATTTCCCGTAGCTTGGGAACCACCATGGAATCCTATGGATTCTTCTTCATTAATTTTTAAAGGTGGATATCCTCTTCTCACCCTTGAATCTGGCATGTTAGTATGAATAATACAAAAATAAAATAAGATCTCACCAAATTCACTCCCTCACATGTTTCACTCAAACAATGTCTCGACACTCATGCTTTCACATTAGTTTCGACTTTTATCCTCTTTTAAGCTCACACACTCTTGCCTTTTTCCACTTAAAGAATTAGCTTAAAGTTCTAATTAAAACGCTCACAAAATAGCAATTAGATTATAAGTATGTTTTAATTAAACTTATCAACAAAACAGTAGCAAAAAGCAAGCAATACTGAATGAATTTTTAAACACCTAATTTGCAGATTTTCTAGACAAAATAACAAATTAACAAGGAAAATTTTCAAATTAGTAAGAACTAGACCAGATGGTAAGAGATTAAGGATTCAAGAATAAAATTTAGGAAAAAGAATTTAAAACACAAACAAGAATCAATTTGAACAAAATTAAGGAATAGTGTTGGTTGTTGTTTTTGTAATTCTAGTTTTGTATCAATTCTTTTAACTAATTTCAATCCAAATAAATTAAGCATCCAAAATTCAAATATCCAGCAACAAAAATAATTCTCCAGCAACTCCAAATATTGAATAAATAATCAACAAAACAACAGCTCCAAGAAATTTCCAACAAACAAATCAAACTCCAACAAACCAAATTTTTTTTTATTCAGCTTTTCTTCTTCTTTTTTTTTTTTTTCACCCATTGAACATAAAACAACTATAGTAGCAAGAATCAACACCTAAATTGCAATTCCAACACCAAATAATCACCAAACCCCTGACCTCCAACAAAATACAAAAGTGTAGTTTTTTTTTTGTTTGTTTTTTTTTTATATCTGTTCAAATTTTCTTTTTTCTTTTTTTTTTTGAATATATGAATGCAAATATTGAATAAAAGGGCTTGTTTTTAAGGAAGAACACATTATTAATAATATTCAGAATTTATTTTGTGAAATTGAATTTCTCTTTATTATTTTGAACACATAAAGCACCATTAGAGAGTGAGTGTTTTAGTTTGACTTATCAATAGGACTTCCATCACCTATTGTGGCGTCTTCATTATATACCAAGGTTTCTAATCATAGGTTGGTTAGGGGTCAAGGTGACCATTAGAACCTGAACATAATTAGATCCGGGCTAATATAATACGGGTTTAGGAGTAGGTCGTCCTAGGTTTGTATCATTTGGTATCAGAGCCGAATTTTGTTCAAATTTGATCTATCTTTATTTGCTTTATTGGTTTTGTGTTAATCTACAATTTTAGCATTAGGTTAAGGTCTCTTCTATCATTATACACGTTTTGCATATTTAAAAAAAAAAAATTTCATTCCTAGTTGAATTAGGATTTTCTAGTTTTACGTATTTTTGTTTCCTAGTTTGTTGGTTAGGCTAAGAGAAAACATAATAAAATCCTAAAACAAAAAGGAAAAACTGGCCATGCAATGAAGAATCCTAATATGGCCGAAAGTCTCCTCCTTTCCTAATCTAATTTGGATTAATTAATTCGTATATTTTGAATTAGGAATTAATTAATTTACAATGAAAATAATAAAATAATAACTTTCATAAACTTATTTGTCCAACAAATAAATAAATAAAATCCTAAAAGTAATGGTAATTTCCTAAAACAAAAAGTAGAATCAAATTAGGAAACTAAAATACTAGCTTTTTGACTAAGTTGACTTTGACCAATTTGAGCTCCAAATTGGCTTCTATATGCTTTTAGGATGTCAAATAGGATTATTATGGAGTCCCACACATTGCCCTTGCTTGGAGGAAAGAGAAAAAACCAACTCAGCAAAATACAGTAAAGCCAGCGGAAAATATAGCAAAACGGGTCAAATTTTGAAGTTGTCTGTACAAGTCCATACAAGTTAGTTTTACTTCTACCTTGACTTGTTTCCATGACCTCTTAGTGATATTTATTGAATCCATAGAGAGTTGGAACCATTTCTTGCTGTCCGGACTCCATAAATGCACCAAAACCGCTACTCGGGTTCGTATCGGCTTCCATCACTTATATGCCCAAAACAGGTTTTGGATCTTTGGGTATGGACAAGTGCTCTTGAGAATGAATTAATCCCTGGATAAAGGTAGCAAATTTTTCCCTAAACCTCTTAGCTTGAGCCCTAGTGATTGGTCCGGTCTTCATCCATATCAGGTCAGCAACCCAATGGGTTGTCGGTTGTGCAGGCATGAACAGATTCGCATCATTAGATACTAACAAAACAGGGACATCACATAGACTCATACTCTCATGAATATATTCTTTATTAAGCAACTCACTTACCTGCCTTTGTGGCTTCTTTGTCTTATCGGGATTACTTCTATATGCTAGTCTTTTTGGAATTGTAGCTCCCGCAACAAAATCAATTTGATGTTCAATCCCTTGGATGGGTGGTAAACCATTAGGAATTTCTCTGAAAAGACATCATCAAATTTTTGCAAAAGTGAAGAAATAGAAATTGGCAATTCAAGTTCTTCGGGATTAGCTTAATCATTTAAATAATTATTTTTAAAAATCACAACAACAATAGTTTCTTACTCAAGATGGCTTCATTAACATCACCAAAACTAAGATAATTTTTTTTATTTTTCCTCTCTTTTCTTTCTTTTCCTTTCTCACTCATGGTTTGCCTTTTTAGGTTGTTCTTCGCTTTTGGCTTTTTCAAATTTTTTCATTCCACTTTCGGCTTTCTCATGATTTTTCCACTCAATTTGAGTTTTAGAATGCTTACCTTGGACGGCAAGTATGTTCCTACCTTCTTGGATAGATGATGAAGCCATGGGTGCCATACTAACCTTTTCTTTAAGCTTTTCGGCCTCCCTCCTTTGTTGCATTTGTAGTTGGTCTCTAAACACTTTATTTGGAGTTAATGGCTCCAGCTTAAACTTTTTCCCTTTAATGTATGGCATTCTTATCAAATTTCCATGGCCTACCCAACAGAGTATGACCAGCATGCATAGGAACAACATCACATATTTGTCAATGCTGAATTTTACTTAGGCTTGTTTATTTACCTTCATCTCACCACTATCATTAAGCCATTGTAATCTATATGGTTCTAGATGTTTAATGGTTGCTAACTCCAATTTATCAACTACCAAATTAGTAATTACATTTGCACAACTCCCACTATCAACTATCATGCTATAAATGTTACCTTGAATTTCACATCAGGTATGGAAGATATTCTCTCTTTGAATTTGGTCATCATCTTTGTATACAGTTAGAACCCTCCTTACTACCCAACTCAAATCAGCCCTAGATGCCTTGAGAGTTTCAGATTCATCATGCCCTTCATCTCCTACTTCTCCACCATCAATTTTGGTTTTAGCATCATTTTCTTCACTTTCGGATTCTAGTTTGCCATTACCTTTCAGCACCATAATTTTTCTATTCGAGCATTGGCTAGTGATGTGTCCTTATCCTTGGCACTTAAAACACACAATTTCATGAGTTCTAGAAGGCTTAAGATCAGATTTACCTTCACTTTTGTGTGCTTGGACAAATTCAGTTTTGGACTCGCTTTTTGGCCAATTGGTGCTTTCTTCTCCAGGTTTTGGCTTTTGTCTTGCTTTATAGGTGGGATTGCTTTTCCAACCACTTAGATTTGATCTCCCACTGTTTGAAACTCCTCCAAGCCATGTACTTGTGCCCCTTCTCTTGAATTGATTCTCAAGTTTGATAGCCACATGCAACATTTCTTCCAATTCCACATATTGTTGTAAATTAATTGGCTATCTCTTGATTCAACCCATCTAGAAACTGTGCCATGGTTGCTTCCCACTCTTCATTCATGCTCAAGCTCATCATGAGCATCTCCATCTCCTTGTAATAATCCTCGACGGACCTAATGCCTTTTGATAATGATTGGAGACTTTGATGTAGCAACCTATCGTAATGAGTCGGTACAAATCACTTCCTAATGGCTCCTTTCATTTGTCGCCAAGTATTAGTCAATTCATCACCTACTCTCCTTCAGATTTTTTGCTCATTAGTCCATAATTGAAGTGCATAATATCTAAATTTCATTGCTGCCACTTTCACCATCCTAGTCTCCGAATAGTTGTGACAATCAAAGATTATCTCCATACGCTCCTTGATGTGATTCCTCCCGAGCCCGCACAACCGACAACCCGCTGGGGTGCTGACTCGATACGGATGAAGACCGGGCCAATCACTAGGGCTCAAGTTAAGAAGTTTAAGGAAAATATTGCTGCTTTTATCCAGGGAATAATTCATACTCAAAAGGGCTTGTCCATATCCGAAGAGCCAAGACCTATCCTAACCATACAAGTGGTGGAAGCTGATACGGACCCGGGTAGTAGTTTTGGTGCAAATATGGACAACGGGAAGCATGAAATGGTTCCAACTCTTTATGGATTCAATACATATGTCTAAGAGGATATGGAATCAAGTCAAGGTAGCTTCAAAGGCATTCAAAAAGGGGTTGTAAGGACAGCTTCAAATTTTGCCTGTTTTTCATTGTATTTTGTTTTGGCTTTACTGTATTTTGCTGAGTTGGCTTCTTCTTCCTCTTGCAAGCATGGGCAACGTGTGGGAATTCATATTCAGCTTATTTGGTATCCTTAAAAGCATATTTAAGCTGATTTGGAGTTCAAATTGGTCAACGATTGGTTAAAGTCAACTTAGTCAAAAAGCTGTATTTTAGTTTCCTAATTTGTTTTAGGAAATTAGTCTTTTATTTTGATTTTTATTTATTTATTCACACTTTGAGTCCAGTTTTTTAATTAATTTTTTAGGGTTTTTGCTTTGTAATCTTAGCCTATTTAAAGGCTTATTTTCAATGAGAAATCAAGCTTGAATTTTATACAGAAAAATTGTATGTGAGAGTGAATTCTCTTTGCTCTTTTGAACACTTAAAACACTATTGGTGAATGAGTGTTTTAGTTTTGACTTATCAATAGGACATCCATCACTTATTGTGGTTTCTTCATTATATACCAAGGTTTCTAATCACAGGTTGGTTAGGGGTTAAGGTAACCATTAGAACTTGAACATAATTAGATCCGGGCTAATATAATACGGGTCTAGGAGCAGGTCGTCCTAGGTTCGTATCACTCCTCCTACTCTAAATAGGCTTCCGGATCACTTTTCCCTATGTAAGGCAGTATGTTGAGCTTGATATTTCCAAGATCATCATCTTCTTCCCTTGTTGGTCTCCCACATTTTTTCCTTCCTTGGTAAGCAAAAACTTCATCAAATTCATCCTCTAAATTATCTCTAAAATTACCTTCCCTGAATTCCTCTCTAGGGTGACCACGGCCACCTCAACCTTGCCACCATGGAATTTTGGCCTCAAATTTGATCCAGCTTATGAAGTCTCTAACCTGTCCATCCTTTGATCTAGGTTATCAAAACGAGCATTCATCTGCTGTAATTGCTGGATGACTACCATCATGTCTGTGCACTCACTTCTACTCCCTGAAGCTCGGGAATCACCCTTGAATCCTATGGATTCCTCTTCATTAATTCTTAATGAGACGTCTTCTTTTCTCACCCTTGAATCTGCCATGTTAGTATGAATAACACAAAAATAAAATAGAACCTCACCAAAATCACTCCCTTACATGTTTCACTCAAATAGGGTCTCAACACTCGTGTTTGCACACTAGTTTCAGCTTTTGACCCTCTTTTAAGCTCACACACTCTTGCCTTTTTCCACTCAAAGAATTAACTTAATGTTCTAATTAAAATAAACTTAAACAGCAACTAGATCACAAGTGTACCTTAATATAAACTTATCAATAAAACAGTAACTAAATCAAACAAATACCGATCGAAATGAAAATACCTATTCTCGGCTTTCTAAACAAAAACAAGGTAAATCAATATGCAAAATTTTGGAATGAATAAAGATCTGGACATAATAAGAATAAACCAATAATTCAAGGATAAAATTTAGTAAAGAGATTCAAACAATGCTGAAGAACAATTTGAACAAAAATATGGAATAGTTGTTAGTTGTTGTTCTTGTAATTCAAGTTTTGTCTCAATTCCTTTAACTAATTTTAATCCAATTAAATTTAGTACCCAAATTTCAAATAACCAGCAACAATATAATTCCAGCAACTCCAGATATCACAATTTCAAATTTTCCAACCTAAACAAATTTCAAACTCTAAGTTTTTTTTTTTTTTACACACAGATATGAACTCAATTGTAGTAGCAAGAATTAACAACAAAATTTCAAATCCAGCACCAAGATGCCACCAAACCCGTGACCACCAAAAACAAAAATACAAATTTGCAATTTTTTTGTACATTTATATATGTTGCCACAATTCCTCTTCTTTTTTATTTTTTATTTTTTAATTTTTTTATGAGTATATGACAGCAAATATTTAAGATCAAACCAGCAAAGAAAAATCAACAATAAACTAAATTACTAAGAACAAAGATGAAAACAACCAACAAACTAGGAAACAAAAATAAGGTAAAACAAGGAAATCCTAATTTAACTAGGAATGATTTTTTTTTTTTTTTAATATGCAGAATGTGCATGATGATAGAAGCAACCTTAACCTAATGCTAAAATTGCAGATTAACAAAAAATAAAATAAAGAAAAAAGATAGATCAAACCTGAACAAAATCTTGTCTCTGATACCAAATGATACGAACCTAGGTCGACTCGTGCCTAAACCCCGTATTATATTAGCCCGGATCTTAATTAAGTTCAAGTTCTTATGGAAACCTTAACCCCTAACCAACCTATGATTAGAAACCTTGGTATAAAAAAGCACCACAATAGTTGATGGTTATCCTATTAATAAGTCAAAACTAAAATACTCACTCTCTCATAGTGTTTTAGGTGTTCAAAAAGAACAAATAAAATTCTATCTCACAATTAATTTTTTGAATAATATTAAAGGTGTGTTCTTCCTAAAAAATAAGCCCTTAAATAGGTTAGAGTCATAAAAAAACAAACCGTAAAAAGCTAGGACAAAACCGACCAAAAGGATTAGGAAACATAATTTTGATTTATTAATTCTGTTATTTTAAATTAGGAATTAATTAATTTAGAATAAAAATAATAAATTAATAAATTTTGTAAGTTGATTTGTCCAGAAAATAAATAAATAGAAACCAAATAAAAGACTAATTTCCTAAAACAAAAAGTCAAAGTCAAATTAGGAACTATTTGACTATCTTTTTAACTAGGCTTCTTTGACCAATCTTTGATCAATTTAAGCCCCAAATTAGCTTTCATATGCCTTTTAGGATTCCAAAGAGGATGATCATTGAGTCCCACACATTGCCCTTGATTAGGACAAAAAGAAAATGCCAACTTAGCAAATACAGTAAAGCCAGCAAAATCGGCCAAAACTCCTCCTATGCGCACAAGCCCTTTTTTTTTTGCCTTTGATTCTGCCTTAGTTTGATTCCATGGCCTTTTAGTGATATTCATTGAATCCATGAAGTGTTCAAGCCATTTCGTGCTGCTTGGAGTCCATATTTGCAAGAAAACAGCTACCCTGGTCCGAATCGGCTTCCACCACTTGGATGCTTAAAACGGGCTTTGTATCTTTGGGTATTGACAAGCCCTTTTGAGGATGGAGTATCCCCTGTATAAAGGCAGCTAGTTTTTCCTTAAATCTCTTAGCTTGAGCTCTAATGATTGGTCCAATCTTCATCCGTGTTGGGTTGTGCGGGTTCGGACAGATTCTCATCATACATCTATTACCCAGGTAAGGAGTTTTCATGGTTTGGCTAGCTTCTACCGAAGAATTGTCAAGGATTTTAGCACAATTGCAGCACCTTTGACTGAAATTATTGAGAAGAATGTTGGATTCTAATGGGGAAAAGTAGAAGAGAAGTCTTTTAATTTATTGAAAGAAAAATTAACTAATGCTCCTTTATTGGTTGTACCTAATTTTTCTAAAACTTTTGAAATTGAATGTGATGCTTCAGGTATAGGTATTGGGGATGTTTTGATGCAAGAATGAAGGCCCATAGACATGGTAACATTACTTGATGTCGAAGGAATTTTTGATTCACATGGATCATGAATGATTGAAGCACATTAAAGGCCAACGGAAGCTCAACTGAAGGCATGGGAAGTTGATTGAATTCATTGAAACTTTTCCTTATGTCATCCGCTACAAGAAAGGTAAGGAAAATGTGGTTGCCAATACTTTATCCTGAAGGTATGTACTATTTCAACTTTAGATGCTAAATTGTTTGGTTTTGTACAATTAAAAGAACTTTTTGAGCAGAATAGTGACTTTGGTGAAATATATAGAAATTGTGTTAAACATGGTTTTAACAAATTCTACATCTTTGAGGGGTTTTTTTTTTTTTTTTGAGAAAGTCAACTTTGTATGTACTATTTTCAACCTTACATGCTAAATTGCTGGTTTTGTACAATTAAAAGAACTTTTTGAGCAAGATAGTGACTTTGGTGAAACATATAGAAATTGTGTTAAACATGGTTTTAACAAATTCTACATCTTTGAGGGGTTTTTTTTCGAGAAAGTCAACTTTGTATGCCTAATTATAGCATTAGGGAATTGTTAAATTGGGAAGGTCATGGTGGGGGTTTAATGGATTATTTTGGAGTTGTAAAATCTTTATCTATTCTGCAAGAACATTTTTATTGGCCGAACATGAGGAGAGATGTGGAGAGGATATGTGAGAAGTGTCTAAAGTGTCGAAAATCCAAATCTAGATTGAAGCCGCATGGATTGTACCTACCTTTGCCAATTCCATCACATTCTTGAGTTGATTTGTCTATGGATTTTATTCTTGGTTTACCTAGGTCTAAGACTGGAAAAGATTCAATTTTTGTAGTTGTTGATAGATTCTCTAAGATGACACTGTTTATTGCATGTAATAAAATTGATAATGCATCTAATGAAGCTAATTTTATCTTTAGGGAAATAGTAAGACTACATGGAATGCCTACAACTATTGTTTCTGATAGGGATGCTAAGTTCTTAAGTTATTTTTGAAAGACTTTATGGGCTAAGTTAGGAACTAAGTATTTATTTTCAGCTACTTGTCATCCACAAATTGATGGTCAAACTTAAGTAGTAAATAGAACTTTGTCAGCATTGTTGAGAGCATTAATTAGTAGAAATTTAAGGACTTTGGAAGAATGTTTGCCACATGTGGAATTTACTTATAATAGATCTATGCATTCAGTTACCAAATATACTCCATTTAAAATTGTTTATAATTTGAATCCTTTAACGCCATTAGATTTAACACATTTGCCTTTAAGTGAACATGCTAATCTAGATGGAAAACGGAAAGCTGAATTTGTCAAGCAGATTCATGAGAAGACGAAAGCAAACATTGAGATGAGAATGGAGTAATATGCCAAGAATGCTAACCAAGGTTGAATAAAGGTTGTGTTTGAACCTGGAGATTGGATTTGGTTGCACCTAAGAAAGGAGAGGTTTCCGAAGCAACAAAAGTCAAAGCTTATGCCTCGAGGGGATGGACCTTTTCAAGCCTTGAAGCGGATCAATGAAAATGCTTACAAACTTGACTTACCAGGTGAGTATAATGTGAGTGCTACATTTAATGTTGCTAATTTATCTCCATTTGTTGCAGGTGATCAATTTGATTTGAGGACAAATCTTTTTCAAGAGAAGGGAAAATATGAGAATCCATTTGTACCCGTACAACATACAACTCACTGGGTGTTGATCCTATACAATTGAAGATGGGACCAATCACAAGGGCACAAGCTAAGAGATTTAAGGGACGTGGTTAGCTACATACAAGGTGTTATTAAATCTCAAGAGGACATGATAATACCCGAAGATCCAAATCCCGTTTTATGCATCCAAGTTATAAAGGTAGAAATGGACCCGGGAAGCGGTTTTAGTGCATCTATGGACTTCGGGCAGCAAGGAAAGAGGTTTTTAGCTTATGAATGTGATTGAGCACTTCGAGGGGCCATAAAATCATGCCAAGGAAGAAGCAAAGCTGTTTCTTAACCATGTTGGCGCACAAGATTTCATGTTGGCCGAATTGCTTCATTTTGGCGCTGACTTTGATCTTTCTTGTTGATCAAGCAAGGTCTTTATGTTCCAATCAAGCGCAACATATGGAAACCAATATTAATCCTATTTGGCATCCTGCATGGTATATTGGAGCTGATTTGGAGCCTAAACTAGCTGGTGGTTGGGCAAAGTCAATTAGTTGGCAAACTAGTCAACTAGTTTCCTAATTTGAACATTTGTCTTTTGTTTTAGGAAATAATCTTTATTTTCATTTTTGTTTATTTATTCGTTTGAAAAATTACTTTAGGAAAGTTAGAATTTTATTATTTTAGTTGTAAATTAAATAATTCCCAATTCAAAATAAAGAAATTAATTGATCAAAATTAGATTAGAAGTAGTAGAATTCGGCCACACCTTTGTTTCCTTATCCTTGGACAGTTTTATTTTGGTCATTCAAACCTATTTAAGGGCTTATTTTCTCAATAATATTCAGTACATTATTCATATAGAAATTTAATTATTAGAAAGAATTCTCTTTGTTCTTTTTAAACACCTAAAATATCGAATAGAGATCGAGTATTTTAGTTTGACTTATCAATAGGACATCCATCACCTATTGTGGCATTTTCATCATATACCAAGGTTTATAATCACAAGTTGATTAGGGGTCAAGGTGATCATTAGAATCTGAACTTAATTTTCCATCCCAGCTAATATAATACTGGTTTAGGAGCAAGTCGACCTAGGTTCATATCAATTACCTTTAAATGAGAAAGCTAGTGTAGATGGGAGGAGGAAAGCTGAATTGGTCAATCTTCTATAGGAAAAGGCACGTGTAAACATCCAGAGAAAAATTGAGCAGTATGCAAAACAAGCCAATAAAGAAAGAAAGAAGGTTGTCTTTGAGCTTGGAGATTGGGTATGGTTGCACCTTAGGAAGGAGATGTTTCTTGAGCAAAGAAAATCAAAACTTATATTAATAGGAGATGCACCATTCCAAATATCATAGAATATTGGAGATAATGCTTATAAGGTAGATCTTGTAGGTGGCTATAACGTTAGTACTACTCTTAATGATGAGAATTCACCCGTACTCGTACAACCGACTACCCACTAGGGTGGTAATCCTGTACAAATGAAGGTGGGACCAATCACTAGGGCACAAGCTAGGAGATTCAAGGACAATATGGTTGGCTTCATCCAAGGAGTGATTCAATCTCAAGAGGGCATGACATTATTCGAAGATCCAAAGCCCGTCTTGTGTATCCAAGTTACGAAGGCGGAAATGGACCCGGCAAGCTGTTTTGGTACATTTTTGAACCCCAGGTAGCAAGCAATAGATTGAACACTTTATGAACTCAATTTATATCACAAGAGGCCATGGAATCATGTCAAAGTAGAAGCAAAAGCATTTAAATTCCACGTGTGCACGTGACTTCTCTTGTTGGCCGAAATTGCTCATTTTGGTGCTGTCTTTAACTTCTTTTGTTGTTCAAGCAAGTTTGACTTATTCCAATCAAGGGGCAACGTATAGGAATCGTGATTAATCCTATTTAGCATCCTACATGACATATGGGAGCTGATTTGGAGTGTAAACTAGCTGGAGATTGGATAAAGATAGCTTAGTTATCAACTAGTCAACTAGTTTCCTAATTTGTGTTTGACTTCTTGTTTTAGGAAACTATCTTTTATTTTGGTTTTTATTTGTTTATTTACTGGACAAATTAACTTAGGAAATTTTATATTTTATTATTTCAATAGTAAATTAATTAATTTATAATTTAAAATAAAGAAATTAATTAATCCAAGTTAGATTAGGAAATGATTGAAATTCAGCCAACACCATTGTTTCTTAATCTCTATGGCAAGTTTTAACCTATTCTTTTAGGGTTTTGTTTTGTAAACCTTAGCCTATTTAAAAGCTTATTTTCTCAATAAAATTCAGTATATTATTCATATAGCAAAATACTTATGAGAAAGAATTTTCTTTGTTCTCTTTAAACACCTAAAACACTTAATAGAAATTAAATGTTTTTGTATGACTTATTAATAGGACATCCACCACCTATTGTGGTGTCTTCATCATATACCAAAGTTTCTAATCACAAGTTGATTTGGGGTTAAGGTGACCATTAGAACTCAAACTTAATTGTGATCCAGGCTAATGTAATAAAGGTTTAGGAGCAAGTCAACCTAGGTTCGTATCATTTGGTATCACAGCCGAATTTTGTTTAGGTTTGATCTATCTTAATTATTTTATTTTGCTTTATGTTAATCTACAATTTTAGCATTAAGTTAAGGTTTCTTCTATCTTCTTCACGTTCTGCATTAAAAAAAATATATATATTTTTCTTTCATAGCCGAATTTTTTCTTTATTTTATCTAAATTTTTGCTTCCTAGTTTGTTGGTTGTTTTGCATATTAGTTCTTAATAATTTGGTTATTACTAAATTTTCTGTGCTGTTTTAATCTAAATTAGTCGCATTCATATATTAAAATAAAAATAAAAATAGGAGTTTGAGAACATATTGCATAAATCTACGAATTTTTGCAATTTTTTTTTTTTGTTGAAAGTTGGTCTCGGGTTTGGTGGAATTTTTTGGCATTGGAATTGCAATTTTTGGTGTTGATTCTTGCTATTGGAGTTGTGTTTATATTCTGAGTAATTTAAAAAAAAAAAAGAGAAGAAAAGCCAAAAAATAATAAAAAAAATTATTACTGCACAAAAGGCCAGTTTTGAAGTTTGAAAGGATTGAATATTGTTTGCTGGAGAATCGTTGGAGTTACTGCTATTTCATTCAATATTGGCTGCTAGAAATTTAAATTTTGAGTGCTAAAATAGTTTGGATTAAAATTGGTAAAGAATTCGAAACAAAAACTTAAAATTACGAGAACTACAACCAACAATTATTCCATATGTTGTTTAAAATTGGTTTTGTTCGTTCTTTGAATCTCTTTCCTAAATTTTATCATTGAATTTTTGATTTGTTAATATTCTGGTCAGCTCCTTATTATTTTCAAAAATTACTTGTTGATTTACCTTATTCTTGGTTAATTAAGCTCATAAGTATGCTTTAATTTAACTTATCAACAAAAGAGCAACTACAACGGACAAATACTGAGTGAATTGACAGAACCTAGTCTCAGCCTAACTAATACAAAATAGGTTCAAATATCAATGAAATTTTGGAATCAATAAATACTAGTCCAAAATATAAAGAAACTAAAAATTTAAGGATAAAATTTAGGAAAAAGATTCAAACAATTATGTTCAGATTTTAATGGAAACTTTAACCCCTAATCAACTTGTGATTAGAAACCTTGGTATATGATGAAAGGTGATGAATATCCTGTTGATAAGTCAAACTAAAACACTCACTTTCTAATGGTGTTTTAGGTGTTCAAAGAGAACAAAAAGAATTCTTTCTCATAAATTATTTTCTGTAAAAATTATAAGTTGCTTCTCATTGAACAATAAACCATTAAATAGGTTTGAATCAACCAAATAAAACCCTATATAGGTTTAAATCAACAAAATAAAACCTAAACAATTAGGTCAAAATCGGCCATTGAGAATAGGAATTAATTTGTATTAATTAATTCTTTTATTTTGAATTAGGAATTAATTAATTTACAATCAAAATAATAAAATTGTAACTTTCTTAAGTTGATTTCTCCAGAAAATAAACAAATAAAAACTAAAATAAAAGATAGTTTTCTAAAACAAAAAGTCAAACTCATATTGGGAAACTAGTTGACTAGTTTGACAACTAAGTTAACTTTGACCAATTTCTTGCCTACAAAGGCCCCAAATAAGCTCCAATATGCCATGTATGATGCCAAATAGGATTAATTATGATTCTGATACATTGTCCTTGATTGGAACAAAGAGAAATAGCTTAATCATCAAGATATGTCAATCTCAGGAGTGAAAAGGTGCATTTTCGGCCAAAAATGTTCTCCATGTGCAAATGGCCTCATTGGTTGCTTTTGCTTTTGCTTCTGCCTTGATTTTATTCCATGACCTCTTAGTGATACCAATTGAGTTAAAAAAGTGTTGAACCCATTCCTTGCTGCTCGGAGTCCATAAATGCACTAAAATAGTTACCCGGGTCCATATCGGCTTCCACCATTTGGCTGCTTAAAAGAGGGTTTGAATCTTCGGGTATTGACAAGCCCTGTTGAGAATTGATAACAGCTTGTATGAAACCAGCCAGGTTGTACTTAAATCTCTTGGCTTGTGCTCTAGTGATTGGCCTGGTCTTCAATTGTATTGGATCAACACCCAGTAAGTAGTTGGTTGTGCAAGTACAAACGGATTCTTATCAATTAGTTTATACGAATCTAGATTGGAGTGCTTAGGCTCGTATCATAATCAACCCAAGAATATCCTCCCTCAAACATAACTTAAGCTTCATCTCCCAAACACAATTCACAAGCATATATTTATGAGATTAATCAAAAGCTTTCTTAAAAGCATGTTAAGCTAGAATTAAAAAAAAAAAAAAAACATTTAAGGCTTATCCTTGTAAGGGACTTTAAGTTTTACCAAAGAAGAGGCTCTAAAAATGCAATTAAGCATATCCTACAAAAGTTTAAAATAGGAATCATCAATATATAAAAATATTAAAGATAGCTTGGAATGCTAAAATGAAAAAATAAAAATGGCCTACATCATTTTCTCAACAAAGCATAAATCTAGAATTTCACCTTAAATACCAATTATACGAGTTCTAAAGCTGAAACTAAAATAATGTACCCTAGCTAATACAAATCTTCTCCAGTAAGTAATCAAAAACATGCAAATATCAGCTAAGTGCTCATAAACTATGAAAGCCAAAACTTGTGAATGCATTTTTGATATTTGAATCAACAAAAACACTAATCCATTATAAAGGAGATTACAAAATATCATCTACCACTTTTATCATCGGTCAATGACACAATCAACAAAACCAAATACTATTAAAAACAAAAAATCTTAATAAGTTTTAGAAATTTAAAAACCATACTAAAAACAACAACTCTTTTTAGAATTTCTAAAAACAAAGAAGAACAAACAACCAAAAACAAACGAAAGTATTTAACAAAAACAAACGAAAATAATTTTTTTTCTTTTGATTTTGTTAAGTCTCTACGCTTTACATTTTAGGAAATTTTCATGAAAATGAACAAATGAAAAATTTTGAATCAAAAACAATAAAACTAATGTCAATCAATTAGAAACTTCTGTTAAACAACAAGAAATAATTCTCAACAACCATACTTCATCAAATATCAACATCAACGATCCAAGACAAAGGACTAAAAATTTATGCAAAGACAAACCAAAAAGCAAAAGAAAGCATAAAGATAAATGTCAAATAACAAGATAAATGAAAGCTAACATTAAACCTAACTCCAAATAAGTAAATCCTTCCCTAAAGTTAAAATTGAACATTGTCTCCAATATTCCAAAATAAAAATAAAAAGCAAAGGAAAAGAAAAACTTACTCGGGGGTGAGATTTTGCTCAACCCTGAAAGGTGTCATCCTCATCCTCACTTTCATCATCTTTTCGAAAGTAATAATACTCATTCAAGCAGCTATCATCATTATCATTAAGATTCTCTTCCATGACATTCTTTCCTCAATCATTGCTAAAATCTCCTTGCTAAACTCCATGTAATGGTGGGAATGGGTGAAGAAAACTTTCTACATAAGATGGAATGAGGTTCTTTGGAGCTTGCTTCGAACTGAACTATCCCCTTATTCATTAATGGAATCAAGAAATGTTGCTTGATAAGCATTAAGCTCTAAAAAATGATTTTGTATCTTGGCAATAGCACCTTGCATCCCCATTATCATCTTATTTTGCTCAATCAACAACCTTTCCATATCAACTATAGAATAACAATTTCCAAGCATATGACAATAACTAGAATCGTTGGATTTAAATGGAATAAATTCTCGCATTAAAGTCTTTTGCTTAGCATTCAAGATGTGAACTTATTCATACTGCTTCCAGTTCATTCCAATATTCATATCAATTGGAAACCTCATACTCCCATAAAGATCATGAGGTAAAGGCACACCCATGTTGGGATTAAGGAAACCTATATATGAGGCTTTATATTTATCAAATTTCCACATTTGTAATTTCTAATGGTGGTTACATTAACCAAAGCTTTCCTCTTAAAAGGCTCCATCATTGGAAAAACTCTCATACTGGTACGAGGACATAAACCTTTTATCAATGAAGGATGGATAAGATTAACGATCTTCTTCTTCCAAATGCAATCAAGAATGGAATCTTGAACAACCCTTCCAACTTTAATTCCCACACTTGAACATACAGAATAAAGAAAGCTTGGCTTGAGGCATTGTAATTTGATTCTCATGGACTATGGGTAGTATATTTGGACAAATGAACTTGTTCCATGTCTTTCCATACATATTCAATCTATTCTTTAGAAAACTTTTCTTTTTACTATCAATCTTCAACCTTTATAAACATAATTCTAGGAAGACATCTTGGATGGAATTATATCATAGTCAAATTCATTAACCAAGAAATCCAAGAATTCCCATGTTTTGGTGGTGTAATCTTATAATAATCATTAACAGCATCACTTGAAAAAGAAACAATTCTTCCCTTAACTTTTACTACATTGGCATAGAATTCGCTAACAAACACAGAATCTGTGGCATCTTGTTATTGTGTTAGCCATACCTAATGTCAATCCAAAATCATGTTCTCAAACATTTCCTACATGTTCACTTTCATCCAAGGACCTAATTTTCTTTAATTTCTTAAAAGGTCATAAAGTCCTTTCCAAAACAAATGGCTTTATCTTAGGTAACAAAAATGAATTGTACCTCTCTCACCTTTAGTACTAATAAATTTCTAATTGTGTTCTTAATAGGATTTGGATGGCTTAAACTAGCTTTCTTTCCCATTATTCAGAACAAAGCAAAGTAACCAAGAAATACATCATAGCTTTAAAGACCAAAATGAACCCAAAAACTCCAAAATACTTGAAAAATTCAATTCCAACACAATAAATTCTGATACAAACCTAGGTCGACTTGCTCCTAAACCCGTATTAAATTAGCCTGGATCGAAAATGAAGCTTCAATTTTAATGGATACCTTAACCCTAATCAATTTGAGATTAAAAACCTTGGTATATGATGAAGACGCCACAATAGGTGATGGATATCCTATTGATAAGTCAAATTAAAACACTTGATCATTATTCAGTGTTTTAGGTATTCAAAGAGAAGAAAGAGAATTCTCTTCACAAATAATTTTTTTGAATAATATCTAAGCTACTTTCTCATTGAAAAATAAGCTTTTAAATAGGCTGTGAATGAACAAAATAAAACCCTGAAAGACTAGGTAAAAACCGGCCAAGTGTTTAGGAAACTAAGGTGGGACCGAATTTTTGCCTCCTTTTGTAATCTAATTTAGTTTAATTAATTCCTTAATTTTGAAATAGGAATTAATTAATTTACAATCAAATAATAAAGTATCAAATTTTCTAAGTTAATTTGTCAAGCAAATAATCAAATAAAAGAGAAAATAAAAGACAATTTCCTAAAACAAAAGTCAAATTGGAAATTAGGAAACTAGTTGACTAGTTTGACAATCAAGCTGTTATTGTCCAATCACCGGCTAGTTTAGACTCTAAAACAGCTCCCATATGCCATGTAGGATGCCAAATATAATTAATATTGGTTCCCATATGTTGTCCTTGATTGAAACAAAAAGAAATTGCTTGAACAAGAAGAAAGAGCAATGTTAGATCCAAAATGTGTGATTTTCGGCCAAATGGAGTATTGTGTGCAAATGCCTTATTTCGATGTATTTGGTTCAGCCTTGGTGAGTTTAATCATGTTCACAAGTTAACAAAGTAAATCCTTGCTACCCAAAACCCATAGATGCACCAAAACAGCTTGCCGGGTCCATTTCGACATTCATAACTTGGATGCATAAGACGGGTTTTGGATCTTTAGGTACTAGGATGCCCTCTTGAGATTTAATCACACCTTCAATGAAGCTAACCAGGTTGTCCATGAATCTCTTAAATTGTGCTCTAGTGATAGGTTCCGTCTTCATTTGTATAGGATCAACACCCTCGTGGGTAGTCGACTGTACAGGTATAGGCGGATTCTCATCATTCCCCTCCTCTTGAAAAGGATTTGCCCTCAAATCAAAATTATCACCTATAGAAAATGGAGATAAGTCAGCAACATTAATGGTAACACTCACATTATACTCACATTGTAAGTCAAGCTTGTAGGCATTTTCATTAACCTTCCCCAAAACTTAAAAAGGTCCATCCCCTCACTGCATAAGCTTTGACTTTCGTTGTTCCAAAAACTTGTACTTTCTTAGATGCAAAGATCTATTATAAGCAAATTCCACATGTGGCAAACATTCCTCCCATGTTCTTATATTCCTACTAATTAAAGCTTTTAACAATCCAGACAAAGTTCTATTACTACTTCAGTTAGTACATCAATTTGTGGATGACAAGTAGTTGAAAATAAAAGTTTAGTCCCTAAAATTTGCCCACAAAGTTTTCCAAAAGGAATTTAAGAACTTAGCATCCCTATCCGAAATAATTGTCCTTGGCATTCCATGTAGTCTTACTATTTCCTAAGGAGTAAATTAGCCACATTAGATGCATCATTAGTTTATTACATGCAATAAAATGTGCCACTTTAGAAAATCTATCAACGACTACAAAAATTGAATCTTTTCCATTCCTAGACCTAGGTAAACCAAGAACAAAATCCATAGACAAATCAACCCATGGATGGGATGGAATCAGCAATGGAAGATACAAACCATGCGGCTTCATTCTTGACTTAGACTTTCAGCATTTCAAACATCTCTTACATATTATTTCGACATCCCTCTTCACATTAGACCAATAAAAATGTGCTTGCAATAAGGATAAAGTTTTTACAACTCCAAAACGACCTATTAAACCCCTACCATGACCTTTTTTAACTAGTAATTTCTAACGCTACAATTAAGTATACAAAGTTGATTTTCCCTAAACAAATATCCCTACAAAATGAAGAATTTATTATACCTACACCCGAAGCATCACATTCAATTTCAAAAGTTTAAGAAAAATTTAGCAAAACTAATAAAGGAGCATTAGTTAATTTTTCTTTCAACAAATTAAAGGACTTCCCTTGTGCTCCCTCCATTTTAATCCAACATTCTTCTTACCACTTTAGTCAATGGTGCTGCAATGGTGCTAAAATCATTAACAAATCTTTGATAGAAGCTAGCTAAACCATGAAAACTCCTTACCTGACTAATAGATGTAGGTTTCGGCCAATCTTGCATCGCTTTCACCTTGGATTGATCAACTTTAATTCCTGTAGCACTTACAACAAATCCTAGAAAAACAAGCTCATCTTGACAAGAATCACACTTTTTTATGCTAGCAAATAACCTTTCCTTCCTAAGAATATTTAAAACTTGCCTAAGATGTCGTACATGTTCATCCGGATTTCAGCTATACATTAGGATATCATCAAAATATACAACCATAAATTTTCCAATAAATGGACGCATGACATGATTCATTAATCTTATAAAAGTGCTAGGTGCATCAGTTAAACCAAAAGGCATTACTAACCATTCATACAATCCATATTTAGTCTTAAATGTGGTTTTCCATTTATCACCCTCTTTCATCCTAATTTGATGGTACTCACTCCTAAGATCAATTTTAGAAAACATGCAAGTACCATACAATTCATCAAGCATATCATCTAATCTAGGAATTGGATGCCTATACTAAATGGTTATGTTATTTATAGCCCTACAATCAACACACATTCACCATGATCCATCTTTCTTAGGTACTAATACAACAAAGACAGCACATGGACTCATGCTTTCACAAATATAACCCTTTTCAAGCAATTCACTTACCTGGCTTTCCCGTTCCTTCATCTCTTCAGGGTTGTTTCCATATGCAGGTCTATTAGGAATTGCAGCTCCAGGAATAATCAATTTGCTATTCAAGCCCTCGAGTAGGTGGTAAACCATTAAGAATCTCTTCCGGAAAGACATCACCAAATTCCTATAAAATAGAAGAAATAGAACTTGGCAATTCAAGCTCTTCGGGGTTAGCTTGATCATTTAGGTAATTAATTCATCGCTAACTATCCTTCAGGTACATTGCTCATTATTTCACCATTGGAGTGCATAGTATCCAAATTTACAAGTGGCTAATTTAACTTTCTTTGCCTCGGAATAGTCGTGACAATCGAATATCATCTCCATACGCTCCTCCCACTCTAGGTAAGCCTCTGCATCACTCTTTCCCATAAAAGGTGGTATGTTGACCTTTGAAATAATGAGGGCAAGGTTAATCAAAAGAAAACAAGGTATGAAGGATAGAAATTGATTTGGAGTGAAGGTGTATCTTGGCTTTGATGTAATAAGCTGCTGAAAAATTTGTAACAAGGAAGGTTTTAGTGTTCTCTTGGTTTCAAAATGGAAACTAAGGTATATTTCTCGAAAATTCAATATAATCATTTATGGAACTGTAATACATATTTATAGCATACAAAATAGGTGTGAAAGCACACCATGACCCGTTTTAAGGACCAATACAAACAAGTCTTTCATGGTGAAGCAAAACAACATGTGTAAAGTAACTTTGTCACATGCATCATGGTTGGTTGACAAGTGTTGCTGCCTCATTAGTTGCTTCATGGTGAAGTAGTCCTCATGCATGATGACACATGTCCTTCCATGCATTGGTTGAGAGAAAGGCTGAATGGTGAAGCTCCATGTCACCAAGTAGCTTCCATGTCACCATCCTTGTCACCAAGGTGCTTTCCATGTCATCTAGATGCTTGGTTTTTCTTAAACGCTAATTTGGCTAGTATACTTTAAACAACATATTTTGGTGTCTTGGTGCACCAACTTATCTAGCCTAGATTACACAATTTGATAGAATTAAAATACAAACCAAATATGAAACAAACTAGGTTAATGATTTCGGCCAAGACAATTCAGCTTTTACCTTGCCTTGGTCTCGGTTTTGCATGTTTCATGGCTAGCACTCGCCATGATTCTCTAACTCTCCTCCTTGGCAATGTTAGGTATGATGTGAAGAAGACTCCTAAGCATTTGAAGTCTTTCTTTTGGCAATGGTTTTGTAAGAATGTCGGCCAGCTAGTCTTATGTTGAACAATGCATCAAACTAATTTCTTTGTTTCTTTCAGCCTCATGGATGCTATGTTACTTCACAGGGATATGCTTGGTTCTTCTGTGTTGTACAGGATTTTTGGTTATGGCTATAGCTGAAGTATTGTCACAGTACATGGTGGTTGCATTTGTTTGCTTGCAACCTAAGTCATCAAGCAATTTCCTTAGCCAAATTGCTTGGTTTGATGCAGCCGCTGCTGAGATGTATTCAGCTTTTGCTATTGATTGTGCCATGGTTCCTTGCTTGTGTGAACTCCATGAAAATGGACCTGAATCAAACATAAATAAGTATCCAGAGGTGCTCTTCATGTCTTCCAAGCTACCTGCCTAATCACTATCACAATAGCCAACCAACTCACACATGTTGCCATGCTTGTATAGAATTCCAAGGTTGGCTGTGTCCTTTACATACCGTAGGACTCTTTTTGCAGCTTGGTAATGGTTTTGAGATGGTGCATTCATAAACCTTGATAGCACACTTACAAAATACATGATATCAGGTCTTGAAGCACACAAATAAAGCAAGCTTCCAATTAAGCTTCTATAAATCGAAGCATTCACTTTCTCACTTCCATCCTTATGTTCGAACTTGGCATTTTGTATCATTGGTGTATCAACAATCTTTGCATTTTCTAGTTGGAACTTATCAAGAAAATTCAAAGCATATTGTTCTTGAGATAAAATTATACCTTTACTTGTTTGCTTGATCTCCAATCCTAGAAAGTAATTCATCAAACCAAGGTCAGACATCTCGAAGGTTTCCTTCACTTTGTCTTGGAATTCTTGAATGCCTCCGGTATTGCAACATGTTATGAGCAAATCATCTACATAAAGAGAGATTACCATTGCATCTTCATGTTTGTTAGCTTTGATGTAGAGGGTAGGCTCATTATCACTTCTAAAAAAGCCTTCATGAGTGAGGTAGTCATCAATTCTTACATACCAAGCTTTTGGAGCTTGTTTGAGCCCGTACAAAGCTTTATGAAACTTGTACACTTTCTCCTCCTCTCCTTCTATAATAAATCCTTTAGGTTGCTCAACATATACTTTTTCTTCTAATATACCATTTAGAGAAGCTGATTTTACATCCAGATGGTATATTTTCCAAGATTTGTTGGCTGCATATGCAAGTAGAAGCCAAATGGTTTCATGTCTTGCCACCGATGCAAAAGTCTCCATATAGTCTTCACCATATTGTTGAACGTAGCCTTTAACAACCAGCCTTGCTTTGTGTTTTTTCAAGGTGCCATTAGGGTTTAGTTTGGTTCTAAAAACCCATTTAACACCTATCACATGTCCTTTCTTTGGTCTCAGCACCAAACTCTAAGTTTTGTTCTTGTCAATCATGTGAAGCTCCTCCTTCATTGCAGCTTGCCATTCTTTGTGTTGTGAAGCATCACTATATGTTGTAGGATCAGGTGTTGCCATCCTTGCACTTGCATAAAGTTCTTCAATTGATTTTGTGCCTCTCTTGCCCACATAATCTTCATTGGCCGGGTCATCATCGTCTTCATCATTATTTTCAACATCAAAATCACTTTGATCGGTGGAAGGAGTTCTTGATTGAATATAAGTGTTTGCTTCCACTTTATGCTCCTTCCAACTCCAATATGAGTTCTCATCTATTATAACATCTCGAGAGACAATAACCTGCATCTTAGATACATCAAATATTCTATAGCCTTTTGAAACCGAGCTATAGCCTACAAGAACACCAATACTTGCTTTCTTATCAAGTTTGGTTCTTTTGGAGTCATGGACATGCATGTAACAAATACTTCCAAAGACTTTTAAGTGAGCAATTGAAAGTTTAAAGCCATACCATAATTCATGTGGTGTTTTGGATGCAATTGCCTTACTTGGAAGTCGGTTTAGGAGGTATATACTTGTATTAGCTGCTTCAACCCAAAATTTCTTTGGCAAGCACTTCCCAAATAGCAAGCATCTTGACATCTCCATGATTGTTCTATTCTTCCTTTCACTTGCTCTATTTTGTTGTGGTGTGTATGGAGTGGTAAGTTGATGTATGATGCCATTTGTCTTGCAAATATCTTGGAAAGTTTTGGATATGTACTCTCCACCATTGTCGGTTCCAATTACCTTGATGGTTGTTTGTGCTTGATTTTCAACAAGTGTTTTGAACTCTTCAAATGTGGCTGTAGCTTCTGACTTTTGTTTGAGGAAGTAGATCCAGCACTTCCTTGAATAATCATCAATAAAGATGATAAAATACTTCCTCCCAGCATGTGTTACTTCATTCATAGGTCCACACAAATACGAATGCACCAATTGTAATTTTTCCTTTGCCTTGTGGATTGTAGTCAAAGGAAATGGTTGTCTTTTGATTTTGCCAAGTTGACATGTTTGGCAAACAGCATCATCTCCAAGGATTTGTGGTAAGTTCTCAACAATTTGTTGAGTATGCATCTGCTTCATGGTGGCATAGTTGTAGTGGCCGAACCTTCTATGCCATAGCTTTGATTCTTCATGGATTTTGGTATTCATAGCCATTTGATTTTGTTGATTAAAATCAATTACAAGGCTATTATCTTTCATATGGACAAGTAATACAATTTTTTCATCCTTAGATATTTCACAATATTTATCTAAGAACTTCAAAGTATATCCTTTTTTCATAAGTTGAGGCACACTAAGTAAATTTTCAGACAGATTTGGTACAAATAAAACATTGGTAATTTGAATTGTACCTTTTGGTGTTTTAATGACCAAATCTCCTTTTCCTTGTGCCTCCATGATTTTTCCATTTGTTGCCCTGATTTTTGTTGCAATTCTAGGGTTTAACTTGACAAACAAGTCCCTGTTGTTGCACATGTGATTTGTGCACCCGCTGTCCAAGATCCATGAGTCTTTAATTGAGCTCGCAAGGTTGCAAGTTGCTGTGAAGGTATGTGCATGCTCACCACTTGCCTCTTCTGGTTCATGAGCATGTCTAGCTTCTTGCCTTTAGTTCCTTTGCCTGTAAACTCTTTCCATGTGACCGAATTGCTTGCAAATTTTGCAATGAGCATTCGGTCTCCACCAGCATATCTTAGCCGTGTGTCCTTGCTTTTTACAAATTATGCAAGGACCATATGTCATCTTGTTCTCTCTTTGGTTTGTTGTTTCCTTCCCTCTATTTTACCTTTGGAAAGGCCTTAGTTGCTAGATTGATTTACCTTTTTTATTTGCTGCAAGACCCGAGCTTGATTCACCTTGTAGCCGAAGACTCCTCCTTTGTTCCGTGGCTTGCAAGGCATTGATCAATTCAGCAACTGTGAGTTGTGTAAGGTCTCTTGTCTCCTCCAAAGTTGAGATCTTTGCTTCATACTTCTCTGGAAGGCATATAAGGATCTTTTCAACAATCCTTTGATCTGGTAAAAATGCACCATGCAACCGGATTTGGTTGACAATCTTCATAAGTTTGTTGGAAAACTCCTTAACGGTTTCATGCTCCAACATCTTCATATTTTCTAATTCTCTTCTAAGGTTGAGCAGCTGCATCTGTCTTGATCTTGTACTTCCTTGGAACTCCTCTTGAAGCTTTTCCCATGCTTGTCTAGGAGTTGTACAGGTCATAATTCTAGTGAAGATGTCATCGATCACGGCAGCTTGTATTGCTGTGAGAGTTTTGTAAGGTCTTGCATTTTCTTCACTATGAAGTTTGATTTGATGTACAGTAGCACCTGCTCTCAATGGTTCTACCTCATAATCAACTTTAATAAGCTCCCAAAGGTCATAAGCTTGAAGATAAGATCTCATTTTGATTGCCCAAATAGGATAGTTGTTGCCATCAAACATGGGAGGTGAAGGTGCTGAAAAATGTGAGGAAGCCATTTAAACCGGTTGGTGTTTTGTGAGTTTTGAATCGGTTTTTGTTGAGGGATTGATGAAAGAAGGCTCTAATACCAATTTGAAAGAATGAGGGCAAGGTTAATCAAAAGAAAACAAGGTATGAAGGATTGAAATTTATTTGGAGTGAAGGTGTATCTCGGCTTTGATGTAATAAGCTGCTGAAAAATTTGTAACAAGGCCGATTTTAGTGTTCTTTTGGTTTCAAAATGGAAACTAAGGTATATTTCTCCAAAATTCAATATAATCATTCATGAACTGTAATACATATTTATAGCATAAAAAATGAAAGCACACCATGACCGGTTTTAAGGACCAATGCAAACAAGTCTTTCATGGTGAAGCAAAACAACATGTGTAAAGTAACTTTGTCACATGCATCATGGTTGGTTGACAAGTGTTGTTGCCTCATTAGTTGCTTCATGGTGAGGTAGTCCTCATGCATGATGACACATATCCTTCCATGCATTGGTTGAGAGAAAGGCCAAATGGTGAAGGTCCATGTCACCAAGTAGCTTCCATGTCACCATCCTTGTTACCAAGGTGCTTTCCATGTCATCTAGATGCTTGGTTTTTCTTAAACCCTAATTTGGCTAGTATACTTTAAACAACATATTTTGGTGTCTTTGTGCACCAACTTATCTAGCCTAGATTACACCATTTGCTAGAATTAAAATACAAACCAAATATGAAACAAACTAGGTTAATGATTTCGGCCAAGGCATTTCAGCTTTTACCTTACCTTGGTCTCGGTTTTGCATGTTTCATGGCTAACACTTGCCATGATTCTCTAACAACCTTAATGTTTCCAAGATCATCATCTTCCTTACATGCTTGCCTCCCACGGTTTTGCCTTCCTTGGAGTGCAAAAATATATGCAAATTCCTTCTCCAAGTTTGCCTTCTTTGAATTCCTTTCTAAATTGTCCACGACCTCCTCCACCTCAACTTTGACCTCCTTGGTGTTCATGTCTTTGATTCGGCCCACCGTAGGAATTCTCAATTCCGTCCATTCTTTGATCTAGGTGATCAAAGCAAGCATTCATCCTTTGAAGTTGTTCCAAAATTGCCTTCATGTCGGTAGGTTCACATCCACTTCCCATAGCTATAGAATCCCATTTGAATCCCATGGATACATCTTCAATATTTCTTAATGAATCACCTCCTCTTCTCATTCTTGAATATGTCATGCTAGTAAAAATAATGCAAAAGTCCTTACCAAAATCACTTCCCCATGTGTTTCACTCAAACAAGGTCTCGACACTCGTGTTTGTACAATAGTTTCAGCTTTTAACCTTCTTTTAACCTCACACTCTTTTGTCTTTTTCCATTTGAAGAATTATCTCAAAGTTCTAATTAAAATACACACAAAATAGCAACTATATCACAAGTATGCCTTAATTAAAGTTATCAATAAAACAGTAGCAAAATCAAACAAATACCAAGTGAATTGATAAAACATAATCTCGACCTAGCTAACTAAAACAAAGGTAAAATTAACAAGGCAAATTTTCAAATTTAACAAGGGATAAATTAGAATATTAAGGACCAGTAATTCAAGGATAAAATCTGAAAAAAGAATGAGAACAATTTTGAACAAAATATGGAATAGTTGTTGGTTGTAGTTCTTGTAATTTAAGTTTTTGTTTCAAATCCTTTACAAATTTTAATCCTAACAATTTTAGCACTCAAATTTCAATTATCCAGGAACAATATAGAATAATCAAACAGCAACTCCAACACTCCTTAATTGAAATTTCACACCAACAAACTCAATTTTTCAAATTTCCACAAACATGCCTTTGTGCAGTCTTTTATTTTTTATTTTTTATTTTTTATTTTTTTGGTTTAAAACACTCACAAAATTTAAACACAACTCCAATAGCAAGAATCAACACGAAAATTTCAATTCCAAATGCCAAAATTCCACCAAACCCGAGACAAACTTTCAATAAAAACAAATTGCAAAAATTTATAGGTTTTATGCAATTTGTTCTCAAACTTCTCTTTTTGTAAAAATAAAAAAAAATATACATACAACTAATTAACATTGAAACAGCAAAGACAAATCAATGATAAACCAAATTACTAAGTACTAATATGCAAAACAACCAACAAACTACGAAGCAAAAATTTGGAGAAACAAAGAAACCAATTCAGCTATCTTGAAATTTTTTTTTTTTTTTTTATAAGCAAATTCAACAATTAAACATACCAAACTATATAGACTACATGGCTTAATGAAAGTGGTGAGATGAAGGTAAATAAACAAGCCAAGGTAAAGTTTTGCATTGATAAATATGAGGATGTGGTTTATGTGATGTTGTCCCTACGCATGTCAGACATATTTTATTAGGAAGACCATAGCAATTGATAAGAATACTATACATTATGGTCAAGAAAATGCTATTGTTTTAAAGGAAGGAAGATTAAGCTTGAGCCGTTGACTCTAAAGGAGGTCTTTAGAAACCAATTACAAATGCAACAAAGGAGGGAGGCTGGATGGCTAAAGGAAAAGGCAAGTGCAGCACCCATGGCTTCTCCCATTGTAATAGAAAGTAAGGTCGACCCACTGAACCAATGTAAGCTTCCTAAAATTGAAATCGGGGAAACGATAAGGGCAGAAGCTGAGAGAGAGAGAAAAAAGGCAAGAAAGCTGAGAGTGAGGGAAAAAAAAAGGTGGCCGAGAGTAGTAAAGAAAAGGAAAGGAAAGAGAAGAAAGAGAAGAATTTTTATCTTATTTTAGGTGAGATTAAAAAGGCAATTTTGAGTAAGAAACCTATGCTGGACGTGATTTTCAAAGACTCTTATTCAAATCATTTAGCTAACCTTAAACAGCTTTTATTGCCAAGTTCTATATCTTCTCTTTTATAGGAATTTGATGATGTCTTTACGGAGGAGATTTCTAGTGGTTTACCACCTATTCGAGGGATTGAACATCAAATTGATTTTATTTTGGAGCTGTAGTTCCTAATAGGCTTGCATATAGAAACAATCTCGATGAGATAAAGGAGCTACAAAGCCAGATAACTAAATTACTTGAAAAAGGATATATTCATGAAAGCATGAGTCCATGTATTGTTCCTGTTTTATTAGTACCTAAGAAAGATGGTTCATGGCGCATGTGTGTAGATTGTAGGGCCATTAATAATATAACCATTAAGTATAGAATGAAAGAGGGAGATTATATGGTGCGATGCTTGATGAATTATATGGTGCGATGTTTTCTAAAATTGATCTTAGGAGTGGGTATCATCAAATAGAATGAAAGAGGGAGATGAACATCAAGTATGGTTTATATGAGTGGTTAGTATTGCCTTTTGGTTTAACTAATGCACCTACCACTTTCATGAGATTAATGAACCATGCCATGCGTCCATTCATTGGAAAATTGGTGGTTGTCTATTTTGATGATCTTCTTATATACAGTAGGTGATGAGAATCAGCTCAGGCCCATACAATTGACAACCTGCTGGGGTGCTAACCTGATACGGATGAATACCGGGCCGATCACTAGGGCTCAAGCTAAGATATTTAAGGACAACATGGCTGGTTTTATCCAGAAAGTAATTAATTCTCAAAGGGGCTTATCAGTATCCAAGGATACAAAGCCCGTTTTAAGCATCCAAGTGGTGGAGGCCGATACGGACCCAACTAGCTATTTTAGTGCAAATATGGACTTTGAGAAGCAAGAAATGGTTCCCACACTTCATGGTTACTATATTTTGCTGAGTTGAACTTTTATCTTTGATCCAAGCAAGGGAAACGTGTGGAACTCCATGATAATCCTATTTGGTATCCTACATGGTATATTGATGTGATTCCACCCCGAGCCCGCTCAACCGATAACCCGCTGGGGTGCTAACTCAACACGGATGAAGACTAGGCCAATCACAAGAGCTCAAATTAAGAGATTTAAGGACAATCTGGGAGTATTTATATAGGGGGTAATCAATCTCAACAGAGCTTGTCCATACTTGAAGATACAAAGCCTATTCTAAGCATCCAAGTGGTGGAAGCCGATACGGACCCGGGTGATAGTTTTGGTACATTTTTTGGAGTCCGGGAAGCATGAAATGGTTCCAATGATTTATGGGTTCAATACATATGCCTAAGAGGTCATGGAATCAAGTTAAATCAGCCTCAAATGCAATCAAAAAGGGCTTGTACGGACAGCATCAACAATTTGGCCGAATTTGCTGTATTGCTTGCTGGCTTTACTGTATTTTACTGTATTAGCCTTTTCTTATTTTTCCAAGTATGGGCAACGTGTGGGACTTCATATTCAGCTTATTTGACATCCTACAAAGCATCTAGAAGCTGATTTGGAGCTCAAAGAGGTCAAAGATTGGTCAAAGTCAAATTAGTAAAAAAAGCTAGTATTATAGTTTCCTAATTTTATTCTACTTTTTGTTTTAGGAAACTACCATTACTTTTTAGTTTTTATTTATTTATTTTCTGGACAAATAAGTTTAGGAAAGTTATTATTTTATTATTTTCATTGTAAATTAATTAATTCCTAATTCAGAATAAAGGAATTAATTAATCAAATTTAGTTTAGGAAACTTAGTTTAGGACATATTAGAATTCGATCAAGTTTCCTAATTCCTATAGGAGTCCGGTTTTGAATTATTTTTTAGGGTTTATTTTGTTTCTTTCAAGCCTATTTAAAGGCTTATTTTTCAATAATAAAACAACGTTGATTTGATTAAGAAAATACTTGTGAGATTAATTATCTCTTCGTTCTTTGAGAACACCTAAAACACCATTAGAGAATTGGTTGTTTTAGCTTGACTTATCAATAGGTTTTCCATCCCCTATTGTGGCGTCTACATTATACCAAGGTTTCTAACCACAGGTTGGTTAGGGGTTGAGGTTAATTCCAGTAGAACTTGAACTTAATTAAGATCCGGGCTAATATAATATGGGTTTAGGAGCAGGTCGTCCTAGGTTCGTATCATTTGGTATCAGAGCTAAGTTTTGTTTAGGTTTGATCTATCTTTATTTGCTTTATTTGTTTTTGTGTTATTCTGCAATTTTAGCATTAGGTTAAGGTTGCATCCATCCCATACATGTTCTGCATCTTCAAAAAAAAAAAAAAAATCATTCCTAGTTGAATTAGGATTTCCTAGTTTTACCGTATTTTTTGTTTCCTAGTTTGTTGGTTGTCTTTCATCATTGTTCTTTTAATTTGGTTTTTGTTGATTTTTCTTTGCTGTTTTAGTCTTAAATATTTGCATTCATATATTCAAAAAAAAAAGAAAAAAAAAAGAGTTTGCAGCAACATTTAAAAAAAAAAAAAATTGCACATTTGTGTTTATTTGGAGGTCACGGGTTTGGTGTTTGTTTTGGAGTTGGAATTGCAATTTTGGTAATTATTCTTGCTACTGCAGTTGTTTATGTTCTGTGAGTGGAAAAAAAAGAAGAGGTAAAGCCAAATTAAAAAAAAAACAAAAAAAGAAGAAAAAAAAGAAAAATATTTTGGTTGTTGGAGTTTGATTTGTTTGCTGGAAATTTGTTGGAGCTGCTGGTTTTTTGATTATTTATTCAATATTTGGATTGCTGGGAAATTATTTTTGCTGCTGGATATTTGGATTTTGGGTGCTTAAATTATTTAGATTAAAATCAGTTAAAGGATTTGATACAAAACTTGAATTACAAAGAACAACAACCAACAACTTTTCTATATTTTTGTTCTCTTTGATTCTTGTTCGTATTTGAATTTCTTTTCCTGGAATTTTATTCTTGAACTCATAATCTACTACCATCTGGTGCAGTTTTCAAAAATTCCAACGTTTTCCCATTATTTTATGTGTTTTCTTGTCTAGAAAGCCGAAAAATTAGGATTTGTTGGATTCTTTCGGTATTGCCTACCTTTTGCTTTCTGTTTTGTTGATAAGTTTAATTAAAACATACTAGTGATCTAATTGCTGTTTTGTGGGTGTTTAAATTAGAACTTTGAGATAATCCATTGAGTGGAAAAAGGCAAGAGTGTGTAAACTTAAAAGAGGGTAAAAGCTGAAACAAGTGTGCAAACACGAGTGTCAAGTCCTTATTTGAGTGAAACACGTAAGGGAGTGAAATTGGTAAGGTCCTATTTTATTTCTATTGCATTATTATACTAACATGGCAGATTCTAGAATAAGAAGAGGAGATCCACCCTTGAGGATCAATGAGGAGGAGTTCGTAGCATACCATGGCGATGCTCGAGCTACTGGGAGTGGAGACCAAATGGACATGAGAGCTGTTTTGGAGTCAATACAGCGGGTTAGTGCTCAAGTTGAGCATGTGAATCAAAGGATGGGAAGGTTAGAAGTTTCCCAAGGAATTCCAAACACAAGAAATAGGCAAGAATTCCATGGAGGACGAGGCCGAGGACGAGGAGGTCGCGAGAGACCGAGAGAGGAATTTGATGAGGAGCCATTCGGTGGAGACTTTGGGGAAGGTATGGACGAAACTTTTGCTATCCAAGATAGAGCTGGTCATGGAAGATATAGGAGGGAAGAAACAGATGACAATCTTAGCAATATCAAGATCAACATCCCACCATTCATGGGAAAAAGTGATCCCGAAGCATATTTGGAGTGGGAAGAAAAAATGGAGATGATATTTGACCGCCATAATTATTCGGAGGCTAAGAAGGTGAAATTGGCAGCAATGGAGTTTGGCCATTATGTACTCCAATGGTAGACCAATGAGCAAAACACCTGAAGGAGAGTTGGTGATGACTTGATTACTACATGGCGACAAATGAAAGGAGCCACGCGGAAGCGATTCGTACTATCACACTATCATAGGTTGCTGCATCAAAGACTTCAATCTTTATCTCAAGGACATGGATCCGTGGAGGATTATTACAAGAGATGGAGATGCTTATGATGAGATTGAACTTGAATGAAGATAGGGAAGCAACCATGGCAAGGTTTCTTGGTGGTTTGAATCGTGAAATAGCCAATCAACTAGAATTGCAACAATATGTGAAATTGGAGGAGATGTTGCATGTGGCTATTAAATTAGAGCATCAATTCAAGAGGAGGGGTGCAAGATCATGGTTTGGAGGTGTTTCCAATAGTGGAAGGTCCAATTCAAGTGGCTGGAGGAACAATCCCATCTATGAAAGTAAGCCAACGCCGAAAGTCAAAGAAGAAAGTTCAAACTGGCCAAGGAAGGAGACTAGAACCAAATCTGTCCAAGCACCAAAGAATGAGGTAAAATTAGATCCTAAACCTTCTAGAACTCATGATGTTGTGTGTTTTAAGTGCCAGGGAGGAGGACACATTGCTAGCCAATGCCCGAATAGAAGAATCATGGTGTTAAAGGGCAATGACGAGCTAGAATCGGAAAGTGAAGAAAGTGAGGATGAAGCCAAGCAAGAGGAGGAGGACTTGGAGGATGAACCTGAAACCTTGCAAGCATCCAATGCTGAATTAAACTTGCTTTCTAGGAGAGTACTTGCTGCATACAAAGATGAGGATGAAATTCAAAGAGAGAACATCTTCCACACCCGATGTGAAATTCAAGGTAAGATTTGTAATATGATTATTGATAGTGGAAGTTGTACAAATGTAATTAGTAACATTGTAGTTGATAAATTAGGCTTAATAACTATTAAACATCCAGAACCTTATAGATTACAATGGCTTAATGATTGTGGTGAAATAAAAGTGAATAAACAAGCCAAAGTAAAATTTAATATAGGTAGATATGAGGATGTAGTTTTATGTGATATTGTACCCATGATTGCTGGACATATACTATTAGGTAGGCCATGGCAATTTGATAAAGATGCTACTCATTTTGGTCGAGAAAATAGTATTGTTTTCAGGTTTAAAGGGAAAAAGGTCAAGCTGGAATCATTATCTCCTAAAGAGGTTTACAAAGACCAATTACAAATGCAACAAAGGAGAGAAGCCAAAAAGCTCAAGGAAAAAGCAAGTATGGCACCAACGGCTTCACCATCCTTTCAAGAAGGTAAGAATGAGGTTGCTGATCAAGGTAAGGTTTCTAAAACTCATATTGAGTGGAAAGATCATGGAAAAACCAAAAGAGAGGGGAAAGAAAGTGGCAAACCCGAGAGCTTGGAGAAGGAAGAGAAATCCGAAGGTTTGTGACAATCCAAGGGGGAGAAAGAAAAAGAAAGAAAAGAAAGGTCAAGTAGCAACTTTTATTTGAGTTTAGGGGATATTAATAAGGTTATTGAGTGTAAGAAACCTTTGCTGGTTATAATTTATAAAGAAAATTATTTTAATGATCAAACTAACTTTGAAGAACTTGAATTGCCAAGTTCAATGATTTCTCTTTTGAAGGAATTTGGAGATGTCTTCCCAAATGAAATTCCAATTGGACTACCATCCAATCAAGAGGGAAAAGGTGAGCTTGCTGTCCAAGGTAAGTCTTCTAATACTCAGGTTGTGTGGAAAAATTTTAATAAAACCAAGAGTGAGAAATTTGGTACAAAAGCTGAGAGTGAGGAAGGTGAGATGGCCGTGAGTGAGAAAGGAAAAGGAAAAATATAAATTTTTATCTTAGTTTTGGTGATGTTAATAAAGTAATTATGAATAAGAAATCACTGCTGACCATGAATTTTAAAGATACTTATTTAATGATGTCTTTATTGCATAGAACTTTATTTGCATTGTTGAGAGCTTTACTTAGTGGTAATTTGAAAATTTGGGAAATATTGTTTGCTAACTTTAAAAAGTGTAATTTTTACCATACTGAGAATGTATTTCTAGATTTTGTTGTAATAGTATTTGACCCAGGAGAATTGGTTTGGTTGCACTTACGAAAGGAAAGGTTACCTAAACAAAGAAAGTCAAAGCTCATGCCGCCTATGGATGGACTTTTTAAAGTTTTAGAGCCGAATAACAAGAATGCCTACAAGCTTGATTTACCGAGTGAGTATAACATGAGTGTTGCATTTAATGTTGCTGATTTAACTCCTTTTTCTGCAGGTGATGATCTTGATTTGAGGACAAATCCTTTTCAAGAGGAGGGGAATGATGTGATTCCGCCCGAGCCCGCTCAACCGATAACCCGCTGGGGTGCTAACTCGACACGGATGAAGACTAGGCCAATCACAAGAGCTCAAATTAAGAGATTTAAGGACAACCTGGGAGTATTTATACAGGGGGTAATCAATCTCAATAGAGTTTGTCCATACTTGAAGATACAAAGCCTATTCTAAGCATCCAAGTGGTGGAAGCCGATACGGACCTAGGTGACGGTTTTGGTACATTTTTTGGAGTCCGGGAAGCATGAAATGGTTCCAATGATTTATGGGTTCAATACATATGCCTAAGAGGTCATGGAATCAAGTTAAATCAGCCTCAAATGCAATCAAAAAGGGCTTGTACGGACAGCATCAACAATTTGGCCGAATTTGCTGTATTGCTTGCTGGCTTTACTGTATTTTACTGTATTAGCCTTTTCTTATTTTTCCAAGCATGGGCAACGTGTGGGACTTCATATTCAGCTTATTTGACATCCTACAAAGCATCTAGAAGCTGATTTGGAGCTCAAAGAGGTCAAAGATTGGTCAAAGTCAAATTAGTAAAAAAAGCTAGTATTATAGTTTCCTAATTTTATTCTACTTTTTGTTTTAGGAAACTACCATTACTTTTTAGTTTTTATTTATTTGTTTTCTGGAAAAATAAGTTTAGGAAAGTTATTATTTTATTATTTTCATTGTAAATTAATTAATTCCTAATTCAGAATAAAGGAATTAATTAATCAAATTTAGTTTAGGACATATTAGAATTCGGTCAAGTTTCCTAATTCCTATAGGAGTCCAGTTTTGAATTATTTTTTAAGGTTTATTTTGTTTCTTTCAGGCCTATTTAAAGGCTTATTTTTCAATAATAAAACAACGTTGATTTGATTAAGAAAATACTTGTGAGATTAATTATCTCTTCGTTCTTTGAGAACACCTAAAACACCATTAGAGAATTGGTTGTTTTAGCTTGACTTATCAATAGGTTTTCCATCCCCTATTGTGGCGTCTACATTATACCAAGGTTTCTAACCACAGGTTGGTTAGGGGTTGAGGTCAATTCCAGTAGAACTTGAACTTAATTAAGATCCGGGCTAATATAATATGGGTTTAGGAGCAGGTCGTCCTAGATTCGTATCATATATGAAAGCTGATTTGGAGCTTAAATTAGTCAAAAAGATAGTATTTTAGTTTCCTAATTTGATTTTTGACTTTTTGTTTTGGAAAATTAGTCTTTTATTTGGCTTTTATTTATTTATTTGGTGGAAAAATTAACTTAGGAAAGTTATTATTTTATTATTTTCATTGTAAATTAATTAATTCTTAATGCAAAATAAATGGATTAATTAATCCAAATTAGATTAGGAAATGAGGTGAATTTTAGCCAAGCTAGGTTTCCTATTCTTTGGTGGTCGATTTTACCTAGAAAATTAGGGTTTTATTTTGTTCTATTATAGTCTATTTAATGGCTTATTTTGGAGGAAGAACACACCTTTAATAATAATCAAAATTTATTTTATGAGATTGAATTTCTCTTTGTTCTCTTTGAACATCCAAAACACCATTAGAGAGTGAGTGTTTTAGTTTTAACTTATCAATAGGATATCCATCACCTATTGTGGCATCTTCATTATACCAAGGTTTCTAATCACAGGTTGGTTAGGGGTTGAGGTCAATCCATTAAATCTAAACATAATTGAAGCCGGGCTAATATAATACGGGTTTAGGTGCATGTCGACCTAGGTTCATATCAGTAGGAACTTAGATGATCATGTAGGATATCGTAGGTTAGGTTTAGGAATACTTAGGAAGGAAAGATTATTTGCAAATATTAAAAAGTGTGATTTTTGTCAGAATGAGCTTGTATTTTTAGGATTTGTTATAAGTGCTACAGGAATTAAAGTTGACCAATCCAAGGTCAAGGCTATACAAAAGTGGTTGAAATCTACATTGATATGAACCTTGGTCAACTCACGCCTAAACCCATATTATATTAGCCTGGATCTCAATTAAGTTCAAGTTCTTGTGGAAACCTTAACCCCTAACCAACCTGTGATTAGAAACCTTGGCATAAAGAAGACGCCACAATAGGTGATGGTTATCCTATTGATAAGTCAAACTAAAACACTCACTCTCTAATGGTGTTTTAGGTATTCAAAGAGAATAAAGAGAATTCCATCTCACAATTAATTTTCTAAATAATATTAAAGGTGTGTTCTTCCTAAAAAATAAGCCCTTAAATAGACTAGAGTCATAAAATAATAAACCCTAAAAAGCTAGGACAAAATCGGCCAAAAGGATTAGGAAACCTAATGTGGTCGAATTTTGTCTCTCATTTCCTATTCTAATTTTGATTACTTAATTCATTTATTTTGAATTAGAAATTAATTAATTTAAAATGAAAATAATATAATAATACCTATCCTTTGTTGATTTCTCCAGCAAATAAATAAATAAAAACCAAATAAAAGACTAATTTCCTAAAACAAAAAGTCAAAGTCAAATTAGGAAACTATTTGACTATCTTTTTAACTAAGCTCTTTGACCAATCTTTGACAATTTAAGTCCCAAATTAGCTTCTATATGCCTTGTAGGATTCCAAATAGGATGATCATTAAGTCTCACACATTTTCGTTGATTGGAACAAAGAGAAAATGTCAACTTAGCAAAATACAGTAAAGCTAGCAACAAAATCCAGCAAAACCGGCCAAAACTCCTCCTATGCGCACAAGCCCTTTTTTTTTTTTGCCTTTGATTCTACCTTGGCTCGATTCCATGACCTCTTAGTGATATTCATTGAATCCATGAAGTGTTGGAACCATTTCTCGCTTCTTGAAGTCCATATTTGCACGAAAACAGCTACTCGGGTCCGTACTGACCTCCACCACTCGGATGCTTAAAATGGGCTTCGTATCTTCAGGTATTGACAAGCCCTTTTGAGAATGGATTACCCCCTGTATAAAGGCATCCAGGTTGTCCTTTAATCTCTTAGCTTGCACTCTATTGATTGGCCCGGTCTTCATTCGGTTATGTGAGTTTTGGAGGATTCTTATTATTCCCCTCCTCTTGAAAAGGATTTGCCCTCAAATCAGAGTCATCATCTGCAGCAAAAGGAGATAAATCAGAAATATTAAATGTAGCACTAACATTATACTCATCCAGTAAGTCAAGCTCATAAGCATTTTCATTAATCCGCTCAAAAGCTTGAAAGGGTCCATCTCTATGCGGCATAAGCTTGGACTTCCTTTGTTCGGGAAATCACTCCTTTCTTAGGTGCAACCAAACGCAATTTTTAGGTTCAAAGACAACTTGCTTTTGGCCTTGATTAGCACTCCTAGAACATTACTTTGTCCTCCTCTCAATATTTTCCTTTGCCTTTTAATGAATCTGTTTCACAAAATCAGCTTTTTGTTTCCCATCTAGATTAGCACGTTCACTTAAAGGTAAAGGTGTTAAATCTAATGAAGTCAAAGGATTAAAACTATAAACAATCTTAAATGGTGAATATTTAATGGCTAAATGCAAAGATCTATTATAAGCAAATTCAACATACGGCAAACATTATTATGATATTCTTAAGTTCCTACTAATTAAAACCCGTAATAATGTAGACAAAGTCCAATTTACTACTTTGATTTGTCCATCAGTTTGTAGATAACAAGCAATTGAAAATGGAAGTTTAGTTCCTAACTTAGCCCATAAATGCTTTCATGACCTCTTAGTGATATTTATTGAATCCATAAAGAGTTGGAACCATTTTTTGCTACCCAGACTCCATAAATGTACCAAAATTGCTACCCAGGTCCGTATCGGCTTCCACCACTTGTATGTCCAAAACAGATCTTGGATCTTTGGGTATGAACAAGTGCACTTGAGAATGAATTACCCCCTGGATAAAGGCAAAAAAATTGTTACTAAATCTCTTAGCTTGAGCCCTAGTGATCGGCCCGGTCTTCATCCGTATCGGGTCAGTAACCCAGTGGGTTCTCGGTTGTACGGGCACGGACGAATTTGCATCATTCCCTTGCTCTTGAAAAGGATTTGTCCACAAATCAAGATCATCATCTGCAGAAAAAGGAGATAATTCAGCGACATTAAATGTGGCACTAACATTGTACTTAGTAAGTAAAGTTTGTCAGCATTTTCATTGATTCATTCCAAATTTTGAAAAAGTCCTTCCCCTCGAGGCATAAGCTTTGAATTTTGTTGCTTCGCAAACCTTTCCTTTCTTATGTGCAACAAATCCAATCTCTTGGGTCAAACACTAACACAACAAAATCTAAAAATACATGCTCATTATGGCAAAAAGTACACTTTTTAAAGTTAGCATATAATCTCTTCCAAATTTTCAAATTTCCACAAAGTAAAGCTCTCAACAAGGCAGATAAAGTTCTATACAACAAAAACATTTTTAAATAAGCATCTTTATGATTCATGACCAGCAATGGTTTCTTATTCAAGAGAGCTTTATTAACATCCCTAAAACTCAAATAAATTTTTTTATTTTTCCTCTCTTTTCTTTCTTTTTCTTTCTTCCCCTCGGTTTGGCTCTCACTCTCAGCTTTTCTCACTTCTCCCACACTCTCAGGTTTCTCTCCCCTTCTCACCTCACTTTCGGCTTTCCCATGATTTTTCCACTCAATTTGAGTCTTAGGGCACTTACCTGGTTGGTCTTGCATGGCTTGGACTCCTTGGATAGGTGTTGTTGCCATGGGGGCCATGCTAGTTCTCTCATTGAGTTATTCGGCCACCCTCCTTTGTTGTATTTGTATTTGATCTTTGTACACCTCTTTGGGAGTTAATGCCTCCAGCTTGACCTTTTTACAATACTATTCTCTCTACCATAATGAATAGCATCTTTATCAAATTGCCAAGGCCTACCAAGTAAAATATGTCCTGCACGCATAGGCACAACATCATACAAAACCACATCCACATATTTATCAATCCTGAAGCCTAATTTATCAACTACCATGCTACTAATTACATTTGCACAACTTCCACTATCTATAATCATACTATATATGTTACCTTGAATTTCGCATCGGGTGTGGAAGATGTTCTGTCTTTGAATCTGGTCCTCATCTTTGTGCACGGTTAGTACTCTCCTAGAAACCAAGTTTAATTCATCATGGGAAGCATTTAAAGTTTTGACCTCACGTTCAGCTTTTCCTCCTCCTCTTGCTCGGTTTTATCATCACTTTCCTCACTTTTCGGTTCTCGCTCACCATTGCCCTTTAGCACCATGATCCTTCTATTCGGGCATTGGCTAGCGATGTGTACTCATCCCTAGCACTTAAAACAAATTATTTCTCTTGATCTTGAAGTTTTAGGATCATATTTTACCTCATTCTTTGGTGCTTGGATAGATTTGATTTTGGACTCCCTTTTTGGCCGATTGGAACTTTCTTCACCAAGTTTCGGTTTTGGCTTGTTCTTGAAGGTAGGATTGTTTCCCCAGCCACTTGGATTTGATCTTCCGCTGTTGGAAACTTCTCCAAACCGTGAGCCTTCACCCTTCCTCTTGAATTGATGCTCTAATTTAGGAGCCACATGCAACATCTCCTCCAATTCCACATATTGTTGCAATTCTAGTTGATTAGCTATATCTCGATTCGAACCACCAAGGAATCTTGCCATGGTTGCTTCTCTTTCCTCATTCATGCTTAACCTCATCATGAGCATCTCCATCTCCTTGTAATAATCCTCCATGAACCTACTTCCTTGAGATAAAGATTGAAGCCTTTGATGCAGCGACCTATGATAATGTGATGGTACGAATCGCTTCCTCATGGCTCCTTTCATTTGTCGCCATGTAGTGATAAAGTCATTACCAACTCTCCTTTGGGTGTTTTGCTTGTTGGCCCACAATTGGAGTGCATAATGACCAAATTCCATTGCTGCCAAATTCACCTTCTTGGCCTCCGAATAATTATGACAATAAAAAATCATCTCCATTCTCTCCTTCCATTCCAAATATGCTTCTGGATCACTTTTTCCTTTGAAAGGTGGAATGTTTTCCTTGATGTTCCCTAGATCATCATCTTCATTCCTTGTTGGTCTCCTATGGATTGGCCTTTCTTGAGGTTAAAAAGTTTCATCAAACTCCTCATCCAAGTCATCTCCAAAGTTACTTCCCCTGAATTCCTCTCTTGGTTGCCCTCGGCCTCCTCGACCTCGACCTTCACCTCCATGAGCATCTAACCTTATATTTGGCCCTCCTTGTGATGTTTCTATCCTGTCCATCCTTTGATCTATGCTGTCAAATTGGGCATTCATCCACTGCAATTGCTCCAATATAGCCTTCATGTCCATTTGCTCACCATTTCCTGTAGCTCGGGAACTACCATGGAATCCTATGGATTCTTCTTCAAGTTTCGGCTTTTGTCTTGCTTCATAGGTGGGATTACTTCTCCAACCACTTGGATTTGATCTCCTACTATTTGAAACTCCTCCAAGCCATGTACTTGTGCCCCTCCTCTTGAATTGATTCTTATGTTTGATAGCCACATGCAACATCTCCTCCAATTCCACATATTGTTGTAATTCCAATTCATTGGCTATCTGTCAGGACCAGTCTAAAATTTCTCACCGAAATCCTAGACAAGCCCTGATTCCAGGGACATCCTACCGGACCCTCCAATGGAAAATCTGGCAGAACCTTCTCTAAGGGTTGGACTTACCACAATTTTCCTACACTGAAAACACACTTCTATATACACCACCTTATTCCTCCCACATTACTACAATTTAATTCCACAAATTTGCAGCACTTCAAATGAATAATAGAGAATCAGGGCATAATTAATAAATAAATGTCCAAGATAGTATATAGAGCTTCATAGAGTACAATTAAGTATGGAAGTTATACAACAAGGATGAAAGAAATATTACAATAGAAATAAATAAAAATAAAGAGAACTCTTCGAAGTACGACAGTAACGAAGATTAAACTTGCTCCGGAAGAACGTCTACCAATCCTTGTACCTAGGGGAACAGAATTTAAGAAATATGAAATGCTAATCATCTCAGTGAGTAACCCAATCTAATATACAATTATAATAGTAATAATAATTATAATACACTTGATTAATTAAGAATAAATAAATAAATAATTAATAATTAATTAGAAATAATATTTTCTCTTAAAACCCTCACCATTCACTTCGTTGGAAAACTTTCCATTTTAAAACATTTTCGCAAAACCCAATATTTTATGCCCCAAAAATTAAGGAATAATTAATTTAATAAATAATTAAATAATCCAAATACGAATAAAATACAATAAAATAATTTAAAATACTTACATTAAAGAAATATAACATAAAAATGAAATTCAATACATAATTCATAACTTTTGATTTAATAAACTAAAATAAACAGTATAAAAAATACAATTTAAATAATTACAAACAATCATATAAAATAAATGGTAAAAATATTATAAAATTCATTTTGAAATATTCAATCATTCTATATCATAAAAATATGGCAGAATGCATTTTAAAAACATTAATTTAAAATAAATGATATAAAATATGAATAAATACATTTTAGAAAATACTAATTGGAAATAGGTGATAAAGCAAATTAAATATATTTAATTTAAATGCTGCTTTAAAACTTTAAGATTTGAAATTTATATCTGAAAAATAATACTTAACGCACCACACCATATACCAGTGATGCCCTATGACACCTAACATCCCGAGCATTATCTGGCGGGAGGATAAAGAGAGAAACTTGCATACGGCCACTTCGGCGTCCCGACAACGCCGCTGCTTAAACCATCAACCTGGCCATGGAGGGAGGCAGCTTATGGCCAATATCAAACTTGTCTGCCCTCAATCCGATGGCAACTCACGGGAGACATTATAACTTAAGCGCTCATCTACATACACAGTACAGAACACCAGTACTGTATGAGTGCGTATAAAACAAATAACCATATTATTTAAAAAATAACAATTTTTCCAAAACTCACGTGGGAATCATACCATTTTTCAAATTCACAATCCCACATTTTTCTTTAATTCTCATCATAAATCCATCACTTTGAAATCCATCAATTTCAAACCCATTCATTTAAATATAACCATTTTTAACACCATGAAAACCTAATCCATAAATAATCAAATGTGTAAATATGGATTTTGAACTCAATACTTTAATACAATTATTTTTCGCAAAATCTTAAAATCAATTTATATAAAAATCACATAAATTTCATATTTGCTTAAATCCACATAAGTACATTTATTATATGTAATTAATTCTATAATATAAATTAACAATAATCGATCATAATTTAAATCCATAACTTCTTTAAAACCAAATATATGAATTCCATGCAATATATGCTTAAATCAATCAACTTTTGGTATCATAAATTCAAAAATAAATTTAATAAGAATTTAAGACATAATTTATTTAAAAACCCAAAATATAATTTTTGATGTAATACATGCACTAAGTCAACATAAATCATCATCATAAGCTCAAATAACAATCCCTTCAATATTAACCATGTATAGCACATTTTTCATAAATTCAATTAGCACCATATATATATATATATTTTTTTTTTTTTCACAATCCCAAAATATAGTTTGGTGACATTACATATATTAATTAATCATAATTAGGCATTATAAATTTTAAATATCAATTCCTCTCAATATCAACAAATTTATTTTCCATAATTTCAAATAACACAAAATATATATTTTTAATAGTCCCCAAAATAGTTTTGAAGGTGGGTTACTCACCTCGAGCACGCAATTAACCCAAAATCCTCCATAGGATCAATTCTACAGCTCACACGTGCTCTTAAAATAACAATATTACACAACTCAAATAAATTAATATTTTATTCGGGTAAATAATAGCTGGTACGTGGGGGGTTTAACACAAACGTTAACCAAAATTTATGAGTAATATACCGAATCGAAGCTTGTGAAACGAGGATTACGAATCTGGTTTTACTTCCCAGAGATTGGATTCGAGGTGGCCGGAATCTCGCCGGAATGCTCTCAGAATTCAAGTCCTTGATTCTCTCAATCCGTTAAGAATTGAGGAAAATGGAGGTTCAGAGGGTCGGAATTAGTGGGAAAGGATGGGCGGTGCAGCTGGAAACTCGCCGGAAAGTCGATTTCCCAACAAGCCGCTGTGGTCACCGGAATCCGCCACCGGCGGTGGCGAGTCCGGTGGCCACTGGCCGTGATTTTTGGTGGGAAAGTAGATCAGTGAATGGGTGACTCAACGGGACCGGCATTGAGGCAAATGGAGGTCGGAATGGAGGGAAATCTGGGTTTGAAGTAATCGGTACCGACGTTGGAAAAAGTCTCAATCCGGGAGCGTCGACGGTAGGTTAGCAGTGATTTTTGACTGGCCGCCCTATTTTCAGGTGGGCGTCAAGGTGGGGTGGCGCGTGTACTATTCTGGTGGTAGGAAATGCGTGAACGGCGGTTGGCCGATTAGGTTTCTCTCTCTAGCTCTCTCTCTCTCTCTTTCTCCTCCCCTCTGTCTTCACATGGCTTCCACACGGGTTGAGCCAATAAGAAGCCATCCCATGGGTGCCATTGTGCACTCACGGGACTGGCTGAGGGCTTAACATGTGGCCTCCAATTTTACACACTAATAAAATAATATAAAATAATACGGTATACGAAAAATTTTGAGTCCATAACTTTTTAACCAGATGTCCAATTTAAGTGTGCCACTAGTCTATGAACTCGTATCAATGAGTACTTTACAACCATACAAAAGTCAAAACAAAATTCTACAACCATAAAAAGTCAACTCCCAGCACCTTTGGACAGTTTGGATCTCGACTTATTTTGCCCATAACTTTTAAATGGTAACGTCAATTCGGATGTGCTACTAGTCTACAAACTCGGGGCATCATGTACTTCGCTAAGGTACCATGTTCAACTAGAAATTTCACCCAGAACAAAAAGTCAACTTTTTGACCCACTCGGTCAACGGTCAACTTCGTTTAATGTGTAAGAATTCCGATGTAGTTTGGGACGGGGTGTTACACTATCTCTCGATTCAACCCACCTAGAAACCATGCCATGGTTGCTTCCCACTACTCATTCATGCTCAATCTCATCATGAGCATCTCCATCTCCTTGTAATAATCCTCCACGAACCTACTACCTTGTGATAATGATTGGAGTCTTTGATGTAGCAACCTATGGTAATGAGTCGATACAAATTGCTTCCTAATAGCTCCTTTCATTTGTTGCCAAGTAGTAGTCAATTCATCACCTACTCTCCTTCAGGTATTTTGCTCATTAGTTCACGATTGAAGTGCATAATGTCTAAATTTCATTGCTGCCACTTTCACCTTCCTAGTCTCCGAATAGTTGTGACAATCGAAGATCATCTCCATACGCTCCTCCCATTCTAAATAGGCTTCGGATCACTTTTTCCCACGTAAAGCGATATGTTGACCTTGATATTTCCAAGACCATCATCTTCTTCCCTTGTTGGTCTCCCACAGTTTTCCCTTCCTTGGTAAGCAAAAACTTCATCGAATTCATCCCCTAAATTATCTCCAAAATTACCTTCCCTGAATTCCTCTCTAGGTCGACCATGGCCACCTCGACCTTGCCCACCATGGAATTCTTACCTCAAATTTGATCCAGGTTATGAAGTCTCTAACCTGTCCATCCTTTGATCTAGGTGATCAAAACGAGCATTTATCTGCTGTAATTGATCCATGACCACCATCATGTCTGTGCGCTCACCTCCACTCCTTGAAGTTTTAGAATGCTTACCTTGGACAGCAAGTTTGTACCTACCTTCTTGGATAGATGATGAAGCCATGGGTGCCATACTAACCTTTTTTTTAGGCTTTCGGCCTTCCTCCTTTGTTGCATTTGTAGTTGGTCTCTAAACACTTTATTTGGAGTTAATGGCTCCGGCTTAAACTTAATTGTAGTAGCTAGAATTAACAACAAAATTGCAAATCCAACACAAAGATGCCACCAAATCCATGACCACCAAAAACAAAAATACAAATTTGCAATTTTTTTGTACATTTATATATGTTGCCGCAATTCCTCTTCTTTTTTTTTTCTTTTTTTTGAGTAAATAATAGCAAATAATTAAGATCAAACTAGCAAAGAAAAATCAACAATAAACTAAATTACTAAGAACAAAGATGAAAACAGCCAACAAACTAGGAAATAAAAATAGGGTAAAACAAAGAAATCCTAATTTAACTAGGAATGAATTATTTTTTTTTTAATATGCAGAATGTGCATGATGATAGAAGAAACCTTAAATTAATGCTAAAATTATAGATTAACACAAAATAAAATAAAGCAAAAAGATAGAACAAACCTGAACAAAATCTTGTCTCTGATACCAAATGATACGAACCTAGGTTGACTCGCTCCTAAACCCATATTATATTAGCCCAAATCTCAATTAAGTTCAAGTTGTTATGGAAACCTTAACCCCTAACCAATCTATGATTAGAAACCTTGGTATAAAAAAGCACCACAATAGTTGATCGTTATCCTATTGATAAGTCAAAACTAAAATACTTACTCTCTAATGGTGTTTTAGGTGTTCAAAAAGAATTCTATCTCATAATTAATTTTCTAAATAATATTAAAGGTGTGTTCTTCCTAAAAAATAAGCTTTTAAATAGGTTAGAGTCATAAAATAATAAACCCTAAAAAGCTAGGACAAAACCAACCAAAAGGATTAGGAAACCTAATTTTGATTAATTAATTCTTTTATTTTAAATTAGGAATTAATTAATTTACAATGAAAATAATAAATTAATAACTTTTCTAAGTTGATTTGTCCAGAAAATAAATAAATAGAAGCCAAATAAAAAATAATTTCCTAGAACAAAAAGTCAAAGTCAAATTAGGAACTATATGACTATCTTTTTAACTAAGCTATCTTTGACCAATTTAAGCCCCAGATTCGTTTCCATATGCCTTTTAGGATTCCAAATAGGATGATCATTGAGTCCCACACATTGCCCTTGATTTGGAACAAAGAGAAAATGTCAACTTAGCAAAATACAGCAAAGCCAGCAATAAAATCCAGAAAAATCGGCCGAAACTCCTCCTATGCGCACAAGCCCATTTTGTTTCCCTTTGATTCTGAATTAGCTTGATTCTATGACCTATTAGTGATATTCATTGAATCCATGAAGTATTCAAACCATTTCATACTGCCCGGAGTCCATATTTGCATGAAAACAGCTATCCGGGTTCGTACCAGCTTCCGCCACTCGGATGCTTAAAACGGGCTTTGTATCTTCAGGAATTGACAAGCCCTTTTGAGAATGGATTACCCCCTATATAAAGGCAGCCAGTTTGTCCTTGAATCTCTCAGCTTGAGTTCTAATGATTGGTTCAGTCTTCATCTGTATTAGGTCAGCACCCCAGCAGGTTGTCGATTGTGTGAGTTTAGGTGGATTCTCATCATACATCTATTACCCAGGTAAGGAGTTTTTATGGTTTGGCTAGCTTCTACCGAAGACTTGTCAAGGATTTTAGCACAACTGTACCACCTTTAACCAAAATTGTCGAGAAGAATGTTTGATTCTAATGGGGAAAAGTACAAGAGAAGTCTTTTAATTTATTGAAAGAAAAATTAACTAATGCTCCTTTATTGGTTATACCTAATTTTCCTAAAAAAATTTAAATTGAATGTGATGCTTCAATTATAGGTATTGGGGATGTTTTGATGCAAGAAGGAAGGCCCATAGCTTACTTTAGTGAGAAGTTAAATGGAGCAGTATTAAACTATCCAACCTATGGCAAAGAGATGTATGCTTTGGTGAGATCTTTGGAGACATGGCAACATTACTTGATGTCGAGGTATGTACTATATTCAACCTTAGATGCTAAATTGCTTGGTTTTGTACAATTAAAAGAACTTTTTGCGTAGGATAGTGACTTTGGTGAAATATATCGAAATTGTGTTAAACATGGTTTTAACAAATTCTACATCTTCGAGGAGTCTTTTTTTTTCCGAGAAAGTCAACTTTATATGCCTAATTATGGCATTAGAGAATTGTTAAATTGGGTAGGTCGTGGTGGGGGTTTAATGGATCATTTTGGAGTTGTAAAAACTTTGTCTATTCTACAAGAACATTTTTATTGGCCAAACATGAGGAGAGATGTGGAGAGGTTATGTAAGAAGTGTCTAAAGTGCAAAAAATCCAAATCTAGATTGAAGCCGCATGGATTGTACCTACCTTTGCCGATCCCATCACATTCTTGGGTTGATTTGTCTATGGATTTTGTTCTTGGTTTACCTAGGTCTAGGACTGGAAAAGATTCAATTTTTGTAGTTGTTGATAGATTTTCTAAGATGGCACTATTTATTGCATGTAATAAAACTGATAATGCATCTAATGTAGCTAATTTTATGTTTAGGGAAATAGTAAGACTACATGGAATGCCTAAAACTATTGTTTCTGATAGGGATGTTTAAGTTCTTGAGTTATTTTTGGAAAACTTTATGGGCTAAGTTAGGAACTAAGTATTTATTTTTAGCTACTTGTCATCTACAAATTAATGGTCAAACTGAAGTAGTAAATAGAACTTTGTTCGAATTGTTAAGGGCATTAATTAGTAGAAATATAAGAACTTTGGAAGAATGTTTACCACACGTGGAATTTGCTTATAAAAGATCCATGCATTCAGTTACCAAATATACTTCATTTGAAATTATTTATAGTTTTAATCCTTTAATGCCATTAGATTTAACACCTTTGCCTTTAAGTATACGTGCTAATCTAGATGGAAAACGGAAAGCTAAATTTGTCAAGCAGATTCATGAGAAGACAAAAGCAAACATTAAGAGGAGAACGGAGCAATATGCCAAGAATGCTAACCAAGGTCGAATAAAGGTGGTGTTTGAACTTGGAGATTGGGTTTGGTTGCACATAAGAAAGGAAAGGTTTCCGGAGCAATGAAAGTCAAAGCTTATGGCTCGAGGGGATGGACCTTTTCAAGTATTGAAGCGGATCAATGAAAATGCTTACAAACTTGACTTACCTAATGAGTATAATGTGAGTGCTACATTTAATGTTGCTAATTTATCTCCATTTTCTATAGGTGATGAATTTGATTTGAGGATAAATCCTTTTCAAGAGGAGGGTAAATATAAGAATCCACCTGTACCCGTACAACCTATAACTCGCTGGGTGTTGATCTTGTACAATTGAAGATAGGACCAATCATAAGGGCACAAGCTAAGAAATTTAATGAACCTGGTTAGCTACATAGAATGTGTTATTAAATCTCAAGAGGACTTGATAATACCCGAAGATCGAAAGCCCGTTTTATTCATCCAAGTTATAAAGGCAGAAATGGACCCGGGAAGCATTTTTAGTGCATCTATGGACTTTAGGCAGCAAGGAACGAGTTTTTTAGCTTATGAATGTGATTGAGCACTTCGATGGGCCATAAAATCATGCCAAGGAAGAAGCAAAGTTGTTTGCTAACCATGTTGGGACACAAGACTTAATAGAAATCAAGTGTTTTAGTTTGACTTATCAATAGGACATCCATCACCTATTGTGGTGTCTTCATCATATACCAAGGTTTCTAATCACAAGTTAATTAGGGGTTAAGGTGTGACCATTAGTATATGATGAAGACACCACAATAAGTGATGGATGTCCTGTTGATAATTTAAACTAAAACACTCACTCTTTAATGGTGTTTTAGGTGTTCAAAGAGAACAAAGAGAATTCTTTCTCACAAATTATTTTCTATAAAATTTCTAAGCTAGTTCTCATTGAAAAATAAACCATTAAATAGATACGAATCAACAAAAAAAGCCCTAAACAATTAGGTCAAAATCAGCCATTGAGAATAGGAAACTATGCTCGGCCGAATTTCACCTTGCTTTCCTAAACTAATTTGTAATAATTAATTCCTTTATTTTGAATTAGGAATTAATTAATTTACAATCAAAATAATAAAATTATAACCTTCCTAAGTTGATTTTTCCAGTAACTAATCAAATAAAAACCAAAATAAAAGATAGTTTTCTAAAACAAAAGTCAAACTCATATTAGGAAACTAGTTGACTAGTTTGACAACTAAGCTAATTTTAACCAATTTCCTGCCTATAAAGGCTCCAAATCAGCTCCAATATGCCATGTACGATCCCAGATAGGATTAATTATGATTCTGATGTATTGACCTTGATTGGAACAAAGAGAAAGAGCTTAATCATCAAGATATGTCAATCTCAGTAGCAAAAAGGTGCATTTTCGGCAAAAAATGTTCTCCATGTGCAAATGGCCTCTTTGGTTGCTTTTGCTTTTGCTTCTATCTTGACTTGATTCCATGACCTCTTAGTGATATCAATTGAGTTCAAAAAGTGTTGAACCCATTCCTTGCTTCCCAGAGTCCATAAATGCACTAAAATAGCTACCCAGGTCCATATCGGCTTCCACCACTTGGATGCTTAAAAAAGGGTTTGGATCTTCGGGTATTGACAAGTCCTGTTGAGAATTGATAACTGCTTGTATGAAACCAGCCAGGTTGTCCTTAAATCTCTTAGCTTGAGCCCTAGTGATTGGTCTGGTCTTCAACTGTATCGGATCAGCACCCAGCAAATAGTCAGTTGTATGAGTACGAACGGATTCTTATGAATTAGTTTATACGAATCTAGGTTGGAGTGCTTAGGCTCGTATCGCAATCAACCTAGGAATATCCTCCCTCAAACTTAACTTAAACTTCATCTCCCAAACACACCTGACAAGCATATATTTATGAGATTAATCAAAAGCTTTCTTAAAAGCATGTTAAGCTAGAATTTAAAAAAAAAAAAAAAAACAAAACATTTAAGGCTTATCCTTGTAAGGGAATTTAAGTTTTACCAAAGAAGAGGCTCTAAATATGCAATTAAGCATATCCTACAAAATTTTAAAATAGGAACCATCAATATATAAAAATATTAAAGATAGCTTGTAATGCTAAAATGAAAAAATAAAAGTGGCCTACATCATTTTCTCAACAAAGCATAAATCTAGAATTTCACCTCAAATACCAATTATACGAGTTCTACAGCTGAAACTAAAATAATGTACCCTAGCAATTACAAATCTTCTCCAGTAAGCAATCAAAAGCATGCAAATATTAGCTAAATGCTCATAAATTATGAAAGCCAAAACTTGTGAATGCATTTTTGATATTTGAATCAACAAAACACTTTTATCACCGGTCAATGATACAATCGACAAAACCAAATACCACTAAAAACAAAAAAATCTTAATAAGTTTTAGAAATTTAAAAACCATACTAAAAACAACAACTCTTCCTGGAATTTCTGAAAACAAAGAGGAACAAACAACCAAAAACAAATGAAAGTATTTAACAAAAACAAGCGAAAATTATTTTTTTTCTTTTGATTTTGTTAAGTCTCTATTTTTTAGATTTTAGAAAATTTTCATAAAAATGAACAAATGAAAAATTTTGAACCAAAAACAACAAAACTAATGTCAATCAAATAGAAACTTCTGTTAAACAGTAAGAAATAATTCTCAACAACCATACTTCATCAAATATCAACATCAACAATCCAAGACCAAGGACTAAAAATTTATGCAAAGACAAACCAAAAACCAAAAGAAAGTATAAAGATAAATGTCAAAGAACAAGATAAATGAACCCTAAATCCAAATAAGTAAATGCTTCCCTAAAGTTAAAATTGAACATTGTCCCCAATATTCCAAAATAAAAATAAAAAGCAAAGGAAAAGAAAAACTTACTCGGGGGTGAGATGTTGCTCAACCCTGAAAGGAGTCATCCTCATCCTCACTTTCATCATCTTCTCAAAAGTTATAATACTCATTCAAGCAGCTATCATCATTATCATTAAGATTCTCTTCCATGACATTCTTTCCTCAATCATTGCTAAAATCTCCTTGCTAAACTCCATGTAATGGTGGGAATGGGCGAAGAAAACTTTCTAGATAAGATGGAATGAGGTTCTTTGGAGCTTGCTTCGAGCTGAACTATCCACTTATTCATTAATGGAATCAAGAAATGTTGCTTGATAAGCATGAAGCTCTAAAAAATGATCTTGTATCTCGGCAATAGCACCTTGTATCCCCATTATCATCTTATTTTGCTCAATCAACAACCTTTCCATATCAACTATAGAATAACAATTTCCTAGCATATGACAATAACTAGAATCGTTGGATTTAAATGGAAACAATTCTCGCATAAAAGCCTTCTACTTAGCATTCAAGATGTGAACTTATTCATACTGCTTCAAGTTCATTCCAATATTCATATCAATTGGAAACCTCATACTCCCATAAAGATCATGAGGTAAAGGCACACCCATGTTGGGATTAAGGAAACATATATATAAGGCTTCATATTTATCAACTTTCCACATTTGTAATTTCTAATGGTGGTTACATCAACCAAAGCTTTCCTCTTAAAAGGCTCCATAATTGGAAAAACTCTTGTACTGGTACGAGGACATAAACCCTTTATCAATGAAGGATGGATAAGATTAACGATTTTCATCTTCCAAATGCAATCAAGAATGGAATCTTGAACAACCCGTCCAACTTTAATTCCCACACTTGAACAAACAGAATAAAGAAAGCTTGGCTTGAGGCATTGTAATTTCATTCTCATGGACTATGGGTAGTATATTTGGACAAATGAACTTGTTCCATGTCTTTCCGTACATATTCAATCTATTCTTTAGAAAAATTTTCTTTTTACTATCATGATCTTCAACCTTTATAAACATAATTCTAGGAAGACATCTTGGATGGAATCATATCATAGTCAAATTCATTAACCAAGAAATCCAAGAATTCCCATGTTTTGGTGGTGTAATCTTATAATAATCATTAACAGCATCACTTGAAAAAGAAACAATTCTTCCCTTATCTTTTACTACATTGGAATAGAATTTGCTAACAAACACAGAATCTATGGCATCTTGTTATTGTGTTAGCCATATCGAATGTCAATCCAAAATCATGTTCTCAACATTACCTACATGTTCACTTTCATCCAAGGGCCTATTTTTCTTTAGTTTCTTAAAAGGTCTTAAAGCCTTCTCCAAAACAAATGGCTTTTTCTTAGGTAACAAAAATGAATTGTACCTCTCTCACCTTCAGTACTAATAAATTTCTAATTGTGTTCTTAATAGGATTTGGATGGCTTAAACTAGTTTTCTTTCCCATTATTCAGTACAAAGCAAAGTAACCAAGAAATACATCATAACTTTAAAGACCAAAATGAACCCAAAAACTCCAAAATACTTGAAAAATTCAACTCCAACACAATAAATTCTGATACAAACCTAGGTCGACTTGCTCCTAAACCCATATTAAATGAGCCCAAAATATCTAAGCTGCTTTCTTATTGAAAAATAAGCTTTTAAATAGGCTTTGAATGAACAAAATAAAACCCTAAAAGACTAGGTAAAAACCAGCCAAGTGTTTAGGAAACTAAGGTGGGACCGAATTTTTGCCTCCTTTTGTAATCTAATTTAGTTTAATTAATTCCTTAATTTTAAATAGGGATTAATTAATTTGCAATCAAATAATAAAGTATCAAATTTTCTAAGTTAATTTTTCAAGCAAATAATCAAATAAAAGAGAAAATAAAAGACTATTTTGTAAAACAAAAGTCAAATTGTAAATTAGGAAACTAGTTGACTAGTTTGACAATCAAGCTATTATTGTCCAATCACTAGCTAGCTTAGGCTCTAAAACAGCTCCCATATGCCATGTATGATGCCAAATAGGATTAATATTGGTTCCCATACATTGTCCTTGATTGAAACAAAAAGAAATTGCTTGAACAAGAAGAAAGAGCAATGTCAGATCCAAAATGGGTGATTTTCAGCCAAATGGAGTCTTGGTGCAAATGCCTTATTTCGATGTATTTGATTCAGCCTTGGTGAGTTTAATCGTGTTCAGAAGTTAACAAAGTAACTCCTTGCTGCCCAGAACCCATAGATGCACCAAAACAACTTGCCGGGTCCATTTCGCCATTCATAACTTGGATGCATAAGATGGGTTTTGGATCTTTAGGTACTAGGATGCCCTCTTGAGATTTAATCACACCTTAAATGAAGCTAACCAGGTTGTCCATGAATCTCTTAGATTGTGCTCTAGAGATAGGTTCCATCTTCATTTGTACAGGATCAACACCCTAGTGGGTAGTCGACTGTAAGGGTACAGGCGGATTCTCATCATTCCCTTCCTCTTGAAAAGGAATTGCCCTCAAATCAAAATCATCACCTACAGCAAATGGAGATAAGTCAGCAACATTAATGTTAACATTCACATTATACTCACATTGTAAGTCAAGCTTGTAGACGTTTTCATTAACCCTCCCTAAAACTTGAAAAGGTCCATCCCCTCACTGCATAAGCTTTGACTTTCGTTGTTCCAAAAACCTGTACTTTCTTAGATGCAAAGATCTATTATAAGCAAATTCCACATGTGGTAAACATTCCTCTCATGTTCTTATATTCCTACTAATTAAAACTTTTAACAATCCAGACAAAGTTCTATTACTACTTCAGTTAGTACATTAATTTGTGGATAACAAGTAGTTGAAAATAAAAGTTTAGTCCCTAAAATTAGCCCACAAAGTTTTCCAAAAGCAACTTAAGAACTTAGCATCCCTATCTGAAATAATTGTCCTTAGCATTCCATGTAGTCTTACTATTTCCCTACGGAGTAAATTAGCCACATTAGATGCATCATTAGTTTATTACATGCAATAAAATGTGCCACTTTAGAAAATCTATCAACGACTACAAAAATTGAATCTATTCCAGACCTAGGTAAACCAAGAACAAAATCCATAGACAAATCAACCCATGGATGGGATGGAATCGGCAATGGAAGATACAAATCGTGCGGCTTCAATCTTGACTTAGACTTTCAGCATTTCAAACATCTCTTACATATTCTTTCCACATCCCTCTTCACATTAGACCAATAAAAATGTTCTTACAGTAAGGATAAAGTTTTTACAACTTCAAAATGACCTATTAAACCCCCACCATAACCTTCTCTAACTAGTAATTCCCTAACGCTACAATTAAGTACACAAAGTTGATTTTCCCTAAACAAATATCCCTACAAAATGAAGAATTTATTATACCTACACCCGAAGCATCACATTCAATTTCAAAAGTGTAAGAAAAATTTAGCAAAACAAATAAATGAGCATTAGTTAATTTTTCTTTCAACAAATTAATGGACTTCTCTTGTGCTCCCCCCACTTTAATCCAACATTCTTCTTACCACTTCAGTCAATGGTGCTGCAATGGTGCTAAAATCATTAACAAATTTTTGATAGAAGCTAGCTAAACCATGAAGACTCCTTACCTGAGTAATAGATGTAGGTTTTGGCCAATCTTGCATGGCTTTCACCTTAGATTTATCAACTTTAATTCCTGCAGCACTTACAATAAATCCTAGAAAAACAAGCTCATCTTGACAAGAATCACACTTTTCCATGTTAGCAAATAACCTTTCCTTCCTAAGAATATTTAAAACTTCCCTAAGATGTCGTACATGTTCATCAGGATTTCGGCTATACACTAGGATATCATCAAAATATACAACCATAAATTTTCCAATAAATGGACGCATGACATGATTCATTAATCTTATAAAAGTGCTAGGTGCATCTGTTAAACCAAAAGGCATTACTAACCATTCATACAATCCATATTTAGCCTTAAATGCGGTTTTCCATTTATCACCCTCTTTCATCCTAATTTGATGATACTCACTCCTAAGATCAATTTTAGAAAACATGCAAGTACCATACAATTCATCAAGCATATCATCTAATATAGAAATTGGATGCCTATACTTAATGGTTATGTTATTTATTGCCCCACAATCAACACACATTCACCATGATCCATCTTTCTTAGGTACTAATACAACAAAGACAGCACATGGACTCATGCTTTCACAAATATAATCCTTTTCAAGCAATTCACTTACCTGGCTTTCTAGTTCCTTCATCTTTTCAGGGTTGCTTCCATATGCAGGCCTATTAGGAATTACAGCTCCAGGAATAAAATCAATTTGCTGTTCAAGCCCTCGAGTAGGTGGTAAACTACTAGGAATCTCTTCCGAAAAGACATCACCAAATTCCTATAAAAGAGAAGAAATAGAACTTGGCAATTCAAGCTCTTCGGAGTTAGCTTGGTCATTTAGGTAATTAATTCATCGCTAACTATCCTTCAGGAACATTCATTATTTCACCATTGGAGTGCATAGTATCCAAATTCACAAGTGGCCAATTTAACTTTCTTTGCCTCGGAATAGTTGTCACAATCGAATATCATCTCCATACGCTCCTCCCACTCTAGCTAAGCCTCTGCATCACTCTTTCCCATAAAAGGTGGTATGTTGACCTTAATGTTTCCAAGATCATCATCTTCCTTACAGGCTTGCCTCCCACAGTTTTGCCTTCCTTGGAGTGCAAAAATATCTTCAAACTCCTTCTCCAGGTTATCTCCAAGTTTACCTTCTTTGAATTCCTCTCTAAATTGTCCACGGCCTCCTCCACCTCAACCTTGACCTCCTTGGTGTTCATGTCTTGGATTTAACCCATCTTGGGAATTCTCAATTTTGTCCATTCTTTGATCTAGGTGATCAAGCAAGCATTCATCCTTTGAAGTTGTTCCAAAATTGCCATCATGTCAGTAGGTTCACATCCACTTCCCATAGCTATAGAATCCCATTTAAACCCCACGGATTCATCTTCAGTATTTCTTAATGAATCGCCTCCTCTTCTCATTCTTGAATATGTCATACTAGTAAAAATAATGCAAAAATCCTTACCAAAATCACTTCCCCATGTGTTTCACTCAAACGAGATCTCGACATTCGTGTTTGTACAATAGTTTCAGCTTTTAACCTTCTTTTAAGCTCACACTCTTTTGTCTTTGTCCATTTGAAGAATTATCTCAAAGTTCTAATTAAAACACACACAAAATAGCAACTAGATCAAAAGTATGCCTTATTAGAATATTAAGGACCAGTAATTCAAGCATAAAATCTTAAAAAGGAGATTCAAACAATGAATGAGAACAATTTTGAACAAAATACGAAATAGTTGTTGGTTGTAGTTCTTGTAATTTAAGTTTTTGTTTCAAATCCTTTACCAATTTTAATCCAAACAACTTTAGCACTCAAATTTCAAATATCTAGGAACAATACAGAATAATTAAACAGTAACTCCAACACTCCTTAATTGAAATTTCACACCAACAAACTCAATTTTTCAAACTTCCACAAACAGGCCTTTGTGTAGTTTTTTTTTTGTTTTTTTGTTTTTTTGTTTAAAACACTCAGATAATTTAAACACAACTTCAATAGCAAGAATCAACACCAAAATTTCAATTCCAAATGCCAAAATTCCACCAAACCTGAGATAAACTTTCAACAAAAGCAAATGTAAAAAATTTATAGGTTTTATGAAATTTGTTCTCAAACTCCTTTTTTTGTAAAAATAAAAAATAAAAAAAATATACATCCAACTAATTAACATTGAAATAGAAAAGAAAATCAACAATTAACCAAATTACTAAGAACTAATATGCAAAACAACCAATAAACTAGGAAGTAAAAATTTGGAGAAACAAAAAAACAAATTCTGCTATCATGAAAATTTTGTTTAAAATACGTACGTCGGACATATTTTATTAGGAAGACCATAGCAATTTGATAAGAATACTAGACATTATGGTTAAGAAAATGCTGTTGTTTTTAAGATTAAAGGAAGGAAGATTAAGCTTGAGCCATTGACTCTAAAGGAGGTCTTTAGAGACCAAATACAAATGCAACAAAGTAGGGAGGCCGAACGGCTAAAGGAAAAGGCAAGTGCGGCACCCATGGCTTCTCCCATTGTAAAAGAAAGTAAGGCCAACCCACTCAACCAAGGTAAGCTTTCAAAAACTAAAATCAGGAAAAGATAAGTGTGGAAGTTGAGAGAGAGAAAAAAGGCGAGAAATCTGAGAGTGAGGGAAAAAAAGAGGTGGCTGAGAGTAGTAAAGAAAAAGAAAGGAAAGAGAAGAAAGAGAAGAATTTTTATTTTATTTTAGGTGAGATTAAAAAGGCAATTTTGAGCAAGAAACCTATGCTGGACATGATTTTTAAAGACTTTTATTCAAATCATTTAGCTAACCTTGAACAGCTTATATTGCCAAGTTCTATATCTTCTCTTTCGTAGGAATTTGATGATGTCTTTCCAAAGGAAATTTCTAGTGGTTTACCACCGATTTGAGGGCTTGAACATCAAATTGATTTTATTATGGAGCTGCAATTCCTAATAGGCTTGCATATAGAAACAATCCCAAGGAGACAAAGGAGCTACAAATCCAGATAACTGAATTGCTTGAAAAAGGATATATTCATGAAAGCATGAGGCCATATATTGTTCCTGTTTTATTAGTACATAAGAAAGATGGTTCATGGTGCATGTCTGTAGATTGTAGGACCATTAATAATATAACCATTAGTGTAGGCATCCTACTCTTAGATTAGATGATATGCTTGATGAATTATATGGAGCATGCATATTTTCTAAAATTGATCTTAGGAGTGGGTATCATCAAATAGAATGAAAGAGGGAGATGAGTGGAAAACCTCATTTAAAACTAAGTATGGTTAGTAATGTCGTTTGGTTTAACTAATGCACCTACAACTTTCATGAGATTAATGAACCATGCCATGCATCCATTCATGGGAAAATTTTTGGTTGTCTATTTTGATGATCTTCTTGTATATAGTAGGTGATGAGAATCCGCCCGAGTCTGCACAACCGACAACTCGCTGGGGTGCTGACCCGATATGGATGAAGATTGGGCTGATCACTAAGGCTCAAGCTAAGAGATTTAAAGACAACATGGATACTTTTATTTAGGGAGTAATTAATTCTCAAAGGGGCTTATCAATACCCAAAGACACAAAGCCCCTTTTAAGCATCGAAGTGGTGGAAGCCGATACGGACTCGTGTAGCTGTTTTAGTGCAAATATGGACTCTGGGCAGGAAGAAATGGTTCCGACACTTCATGGATTCAATACATATCTTTACGACGGCATGGAATCAATTCAAGGCAGCATCAAAGGCAAATAAAATGGGTTTGCGCACAAGGGAGAAAGATAGCCGATTTTGCTGTATTGCTTGCTGGCTTTACTATATTTTGCTGAGTTGGACATTTCTCTTTGATCCAAGCAAGGACAACGTGTGGAGCTCCATGATAATCCTATGTGGTATCCTATATGGCGTATGGAAGCTGATTTGGAGCTTAAATTGGTCAAAGATCGGTCAAAGACAGCTTAGTTAAAAAGATAGTATTTTAGTTTCCTAATTTGGCTTTTATTTATTTATTTTCTAGAAAAATTAACTTAGGAAAAGTTATTATTTTATTATTTTCATTGTAAATTAATCAATTCTTAATTCAAAATAAATGAATTACTTAATCCAAATTAGATTAGGAAATGAGGTGAATTTCGGCCAAGCTAGGTTTCCTATTGTTTGGTGGCCGATTTTACCTAGATGATTAGGGTTTTATTTTGTTATTTTCTATCCTATTTAAGGCTTTATTTTTTAGGAAGAACACACCTTTAATAATAATCAGAATTTATTTTGTGAGATTGAATTTCTCTTTGTTTTCTTTGAACATCTAAAACACCATTAAAGAGTGAGTGTTTTAGTTTTGACTTATCAATAGGATATCCATCACCTATTGTGGCATCTTCATTATACCAAGGTTTCTAATCACAGGTTGGTTAGGGGTTGAGGTCAATCCACTAAAATCTAAACTTAATTGAGATCTAGGCTAATATAATACTGGTTTAGGTGCGTGTCGACCTAGGTTCATATCAATAGGAACTTAGATGATCATGTAAGATATCTTAGGTTAGTTTTAGGAGTACTTAGGAAGGAAATATTATTTGTAAATATTAAAAAGTGTGATTTTTGTCCAAATGAGCTTGTATTTTTCAGATTTGTTGTAAGTGCTACAAGAATTAAAGTTAACCAATCCAAGTTCAAGGCTATACAAAAGTGGTCGAAACCTACATTGAAATGAACCTAGGTCAACTCGCGCCTAAACCCATATTATATTAGCCCAGATCTCAATTAAGTTCAAGTTTTATGGACACCTTAACCCCTAACTAACCTGTGATTAGAAACCTTGGTATAAAGAAGACACCACAATAGGTGATGGTTATCCGATTGATAAGTCAAACTAAATCACTCACTCTCTAATGGTGTTTTATGTGTTCAAAGAGAACAAAGAGAATTCTATTTCACAATTAATTTTCTGAATAATATTAAAGGTGTGTTCTTCCTAAAAAATAAGCCTTTAAATAGGCTAGAGTCACAAAATAATAAACCCTAAAAAGCTAGGAAAAAACCGGCCAAAAGGATTAGGAAACCTAATGTGGCCGAATTTTCTCTCTCATTTCCTATTCTAATTTTGATTAATTAATTCATTTATTTTGAATTAGAAATTAATTAATTTAGAATGAAAATAATATAATAATAACTATCCTATGTTGATTTATCCAGAAAATAAATAAATAAAAACCAAATAAAAGACTCATTTTCTAAAATAAAAAGTCAAAGTCAAATTAGGAAACTATTTGACTATCATTTTAACTAAGCTTTTTGACCAATCTTTGACCAATTTAAGCCCCAAATTAGCTTCTATATACCTTGTAGGATTCTAAATAGGATGATCATTGAGTCTCACACATTTCTGTTGATTGGAACAAAGAGAAAATGCCAACTCAGCAAAATACAGTAAAGCCAGCAACAAAATCCATCAAAACGGGTAAAAACTCCTCCTATGCACACAAGTGCTTTTTTTTTTTTTTTGCCTTTGATTCTACTTTGGCTTGATTCCATGACCTCTTAATGATATTCTTTGAATCCATGAAGTATTGGAACCATTTATCGCTGCCCAAAGTCCATATTTGCACGAAAATAGCTATTGGGGTCCGTACCGACCTACACCACCGGATGCTTAAAACGGGCTTCGTATCTTCGGGTATTGACAAGCCCTTTTGAGAATGGATTACCCCCTGTATAAAGGCATCCATTTTTTCCTTTAATCTCTTAGCTTGAGCTCTATTGATTGGCCCGGTCTTCATCCGTGTCGGGTCAGCACCCCAGCGGATTGTCGGTTATGCAGGTTCTGGCGGATTCTCATTATTCCTCTCTTCTTGAAATAGATTTACCCTCAAATTAGAGTCATAATCTGCTGCAAAAGGAGGTAAATCAGCAACATTTAATGTAGCATTAACATTATACTCACCCAGTAAGTCAAGTTCGTAAGCATTTTCATTAATCCGCTCAAAAACTTGAAAGGATCTATCTCCACGCGGCATAAGCTTGGATTTCCTTTGTTCGGGAAATCTCTCCTTTATTAGGTACAACCAAACCCAATTTCCAAGTTCAAAGACAACTTGCTTTTGGCCTTGATTAGCACTCCTCGCATATTAATTTCTTCTCCTCTCAATATTTGCCTTTGTCTTTTAATGAATCTGCTTTACAAAATCAGCTTTTTGTTTTCTATCTAGATTAGCGCGTTCACTTAAAGGTAAAGGTGTTAAATCTAATGGAGTCAAAGGATTAAAACTATAAACAATCTCAAATGGTGAATATTTATTGGCTAAGTGCAAAGATCTATTATAAGCAAATTCAACATATGGCAAACATTATTCCGATGTTCTTAAGTTCCTATTAATTAAAGCCCGTAACAATGTAAACAAAGTCCAATTTACTACTTTGATTTATCTATCAGTTTATGGATAACAAGCTGTTGAATATGGAAGTTTAGTTTCTAAACTTAGCCCATAAATTTTTCCAAAAGTAACTTAAAAACTTAGCATCCCTATCCGAAACAATTGTTCTACGCATACCAAGCAACCTAATAATTTCCTTAAAGAATAAGTTAGCAACAATAGATGCATCATCAGTTTTATTATATGCAATAAAATGTGCCATCTTAGAAAATCTATCCACAAAAACAAAAATTGAATCCTTACTTGTCCTTGATCTAGGTAAACCAAGAATAAAATCCACAGACAAATCCACCCAAGGAAAGGAAGGAATCGGCAATGGGAGGTACAAATCATGCGGCTTCAACTTGGACTTGATTTTTAGCATTTCAAGCATCTTTCATATATTCTCTCCACATCTCTCCTCATTTAAGCCAATAAAAATGTTCTTGTAGCAAGGATAAAGTTTTGAAAACACCAAAATGACCTAGTAAACTATTCCCATGACCTTCCCGAACTAGTAACTCCCTAATGCTACAATTAGGTACACAAAGTTTATTTTCCCTAAACAAATACCCCTCAAAGATGTAAAATTTATTAAAACCATGTTTTGAACAGGTTCTAAATATTTCACCAAAATCACTATCATGCTCATAAAGTTCTTTTAATTGTTAAAATCTAAGCAATCTAGCATTTAAGGTAGAAAAGAGTACATACTTTTGGGATAATGCATCGGCAACCACATTTTTCTTACATTTTTTGTAGCGAATGACAAAAGGAAATGTTTCATTAAATCAATCCACCTAGCATGTCTTTGGTTAAGCTTCCCATGGCCTTTAATGTACTTCAAAGATTCATGATTCGTATGAATCACAAACTCCTTCAATAATAGATAGTGCTGCCACATTTCCAAAGCTCTCACCAAAGCATACATCTCTTTGTCATAGGCTGGGTAGTTTAGTGTAGCTCATTTAATTTCTCACCAAAGCAGGCTATGAGTCTTCCTTCTTGCATTAGAATTGCTCCAATACCTACATCTAAATCATCACACTCAATTTCAAAAGTCTTAGAAAATTTTGGCAAAACTAGTATAGGTGCATTAATTAATTTTTCTTTTAACAAATTAAAAGATTTTTCTTATACTTCCCCCCATTTAAAGCCAACATTATTCTTTACAACTTGTCAAAGGTGCTGCGATGGTGCTAAAATCCTTGGTAAATCTTCAGTAAAAACAAGCTAAACCATGAAAGCTCCTCACTTGGGTAATGGATGTAGGTTTCAGCCACTCTTGGATTGCCTTCACCTTGGATTGATCAACTTTAATTCTTGTAACACTTACAATAAATCCTAAGAAAACCAACTCATCTTTACAAAAATAATACTTTTTCATGTTAGCAAACAACCTTTCCTTCCTAAGAATTTTAAAATTTGCCTAAGATGTCCTACATGCTCATCTAGATGCCTACTATATACAAGAATATCATCAAAATAAGCAACCACACATTTTCCATTGAAGGGACTCATGACATGATTCATTAAACTCATAAAAGTACTAGGTGCATTTGTTAAATCAAAAGGCATCACTAACCACTCATACAATCCATACTTAGTTTTAAATGCGGTTTTCCATTCATCACCTCTTTCATTCTAATTTGATGATATTTACTTTTAAGATCAATTTTTGTAAACATACATGCACCATTCAATTCATCTAACATGTCATCCAACCTAGGAATTTGATGCCCATATTTAATGGTAATATTATTTACAGCCCTACAATCTACACACATGCACTATGAACCATCTTTTTTAGCTGATACGAACCTAGGATGACCTACTCCTAAACCCGTATTATATTAGCCCGGATCTAATTATGTTCAAGTTATAATGGTCACCTTGACCCCTAAGCAACCTGTTATTAAAAACCTTGGTATATAATGAAGATGCCACAATAGGTGATGGAAATCCTATTGGTAAGTCAAACTAAAACACTCATTCTCTAATGGTGTTTAGGTGTTCAAAAGAATAAAGAGAAATTCAATCTCACAAAATAAATTTTGAATATTATTAATTCTTCCTTAAAAAAAAGCCCTTTTATAGGCTAAGAGAAACAAAATAAAACCCTAAAACAAAAAGGAAAAACCGACCATGCAATGAACAGTCCTAATATGGCCGAAAGTCTCCTCCTTTCCTAACCTAATTTGGATTAATTAAATCCTTTATTTTGAATTAGGAATTAATTAATTTACAATGAAAATAATAAATAATAACTTTTGTAAACTTATTTGTGCAGAAAATAAATAAATAAAATCCAAAAAGTAATGGTAATTTCCTGAAACAAAAAGTATAATCAAATTGGGGAACTAAAATACTAGCTTTTTGACTAAGTTGACTTTGATCAATCCTTGACCAATTTGAGCTCCAAATCAGATTCTATATGCTTTTTAGGATTCCAAATAGGAATTTGTGACCCAAATTGTCAAGAAGATTGTTGGATTCTAATGGGGAAAAGTACAAGAGAAGTCTTTTAATTAATTGAAAGAAAAATTAACTAATGCTCCTTTATTAGTTGTACCTAATTTTTCTAAAATTTTTGAAATTGAATATGATGCGTCAGGTATAGGTATTGGGGATGTTTTGATGCAAGAAGGAAGGCCCATATCCTACTTTAGTGAGAAGTTAAATGGAGCAGTATTAAACTATCCAACCTATGACAAAGAGATGTATGCTTTGGTGAGAGCCTTGGAGACATGGCAACATTACTTGATGTCAAAGGAATTTGTGATTCACACGGATTGTGAATCATTGAAGCACATTAAAGGCTAATAGAAGCTCAACTGAAGGCATGGGAAGTTGATTGAATTCATCGAAACTTTTCCTTATGTCATCCGCTAGAAGAAATGTAAGGAAAATGTGGTTGCCAATGCTTTATCCCAAAGGTATGTACTATATTCAACCTTAGATGCTAAATTGCTCTGTTTTATACAATTAAAAGAACTTTTTAAGTAGGATAGCGACTGATACGAACCTAGAGCGACCTGCTCCTAAACCTGTATTATATTAGCCCGGATCTCAATTAAGTTCAAGTTCTAATGGAATGGACCTCAACCCCTAACCAACTTGTGGTTAGAAACCTTGGTATAATGTAGACGCCACAATAGGGGATGGAAAACCTATTGATAAGTCAAGCTAAAACAACCAATTCTCTAATGGTGTTTTAGGTGTTCTCAAAGAACAAAGAGATAATTAATCTCACAAGTATTTTTTTAATCATATCAAAGTTGTATTCTTATTGAAAAATAAGCCTTTAAATAGTCTTTGAAAGAAACAAAATAAACTCTTAAAACCCTAGGTAAAATCGGCCACACACATAAAGAAACCTAGTTGGCCGCGACTATACTTCCTTTTCTAATCTAAGTTTGATTAAATAATTCCTTTATATTGCATTAGGAATTAATTAATTTACAATAAAATAAAAACCTTCCTAAAGTTATTTGTCCAGAAAATAAATAAATAAAAACCCAAAAAGAAATAAAGTCAATCACAAATTAGGTAACGAGTTGACTTTGACATCTAGCCTGAATTATGTCTTCAACCGAGCTAACTTATGTTTGCTTGATGTCCGAGCTAACTTATGTCTATCTGAGCTAACTGATGTCTGTCCGAGCTAACTTGTGTCTGGCCGAGCTAACTGATGTCTGTCCGAGCTAAGTTGTGTTTGGCCGAGCTAACTGATGTCTGTCCGAGCTAAGTTACAGTCGATGTCTGAAGTCCGAGATCAGATGTCCGAGGCAAGGCTCTGATGTCCGAGACAAGGGTGTCCGATATATGCGTATCCGATGTATTAACCTCCACCACTTGGATACTTAAAACAGGTCTTTTATCTTCAGGTATGGACAAGCCCTTTTGAGAATGAATTACTCTCTGAATAAAGGCAGCAAGGTTATCCTTAAACCTTTTAGCTTGAGCCCTAGTGATCGGTCCAGTCTTCATCCGTATCGGATCAGTACCCCAGCGAGTTGTCGGTGGTGTAAGCTCGGGCGGGTTCGTATCATTCGCCTCCTCTTAAAAAGGATTTGTCCTCAAATCGAAGTCATCACCTGCAGCAAAAGGAGATAAATCAGCAACATTAAAGGTGGCATTAACACTATACTCACCCGGTAAATCAAGTTTGTAGGCATTGTCATTTATCCTCTCCAAAACTTGAAAAGGTCCATCGCCCCTCGGCATGAGTTTGGATTTCCTTTGTTTAGGAAACCTTTCTTTCCTTAAATGCAGCCACACCCAATCTCTAGGTTCAAACACCATTGATTTTTGGCCTTGATTAGCCACCTTTGCATATTGCTCGGTCCTCCTCTCAATATTTGCTCGTGCCTTCTCATGAATCTGCTTTACAAATTCAGCTTTTTGTTTTCCATCTAGATTAGCACGCTCACTTAAAGGTGAAGGTGTTAAATCTAATGGAGTCAAAGGATTAAAAGCATAAACAATTTCAAATGGAGTAAATTTAGTTGGTGAATGTAAAGATCTATTATATACAAATTCAACATGTGGCAAGCATTCTTCCCAAGTTCTTAAATTTCTACTAATTAATACTCTCAACAATGCAGACAAGGTTCTATTTACTACTTCAGTTTGTGGATGACAAGTAGTTGAAAATAAAAGCTTAGTACCTAATTTAGCCCACAAAGTTTTCCAAAAATAGCTTAAGAACTTAGCATCCCTATCCGAAACATTAGTTCTTGGCATTCCATGCAATCTCACAATTTCCTTGAAAAATAAATTAGCAATATTGGATGCATCATCAGTTTTGTTACATGCAATAAAATGTGCCATCTTAGAAAACCTATCCACTACAACAAATATTGAGTCCTTACCTGCCCTTGACCTAGGCAACCCAAGAATAAAATCCATAGACAAATCTACCCAAGGATAGGTAGGAATCGGTAAAGGCTTATACAACCCATGTGGCTTCAATGTTGATTTTGTTTTTCGGCACTTCAAACATCTTTCACAAATTCTCTCAACATCTCTCCTCATGTTAGGCCAATAAAAATGTTCTTGCAGCAAGGATAAAGTTTTCAAAATACCAAAATGACCCATCAAACCACCCCCATGTCCTTCCCAAACCAATAATTCCCTAATACTACAATTAGGCACACAAAGTTTGTTCTCCTTAAACAAATATCCCTCAAATATGTAAAATTTATTAAATCCATGTTTCAAACAGGTTCTAAAAATTTCTCCAAAGTCACTATCATGCTCATAAAGTTCTTTCAATTGTTGAAATCCAAGCAATCTAGCATCTAAGGTAGAAAAGAGTACATACCTTTGGGATAATGCATTGGCAACCACATTTTCTTTACCCTTTTTGTAGCGGATCGCATTGGAAAAGGTTTCAATAAATTCAATCCACTTGGCATGCCTTCGGTTGAGCTTTCCTTGACCCTTGATATGCTTCAAAGACTCATGATCTGTATGAATCACAAACTCCTTTGGCATGAGATAATGCTGCCACATCTCCAAAGCCCTCGCCAAAGCATACATCTCCTTGTCATAAGTCGGGTAGTTTATGGCATCTCCATTTAATTTTTCACTAAAGTAGGCTATGAGTTTTCCTTCTTGCATTAAGACAGCTCCAATACCTACACCCGAAGCATCACACTCAATTTCAAAAGTCTTAGAAAAATTTGGCAAAACTAATAAAGGTGCATTACACAATTTTTCTTTCAACAAATTAAAAGATTTTTCTTGTACTTCCCCCCATTTAAAGCCAACATTCTTCTTGACAACTTCATTCAATGGTACTGCTATGGTACTAAAATCCTTGACAAATCTTCTATAAAAGCTTGCCAAGCCATGAAAGCTCCTCATTTGGGTGATAGAAGTAGGAACCGGCCACTCTTGAATTGCTTTCACCTTAGCTTGGTCAACTTTGATTCTTGCAGCACTTACTACAAACCCTAGAAACACAAGCTCATCTTTGCAAAATTCACATTTTTTAATGTTAGCAAACAATCTTTCTTTTCTAAGAACTTGCAAAACTTGCCTAAGTTGATCCACATAGTCATCCAAATTTCGGCTATATATTAGAATGTCATCAAAATAAACAACCACAAATTTACCAATAAATGGACGCATTACATGATTCATAAGCCTCATGAAAGTACTAGGTGCATTGGATAATCCAAAAGGCATAACTAACCATTCATACAGCCCATATTTAGTTTTGAATGCGGTTTTCCATTCATCACCCTCTTTCATCCTAATTTGATGATAACCACTCCTAAGATCAATTTTTGTAAACATGCAAGCACCATGCAACTCATAAAGCATATCATCCAATCTAGGAATGGGATGCCTATATTTGATGGTAATTTTATTTATAGCCCTACAATCAACACACATTCTCCAAGAACCATCCTTTTTAGGTACCAACAAAACAGGAACAGCACATGGACTTAAACTCTCACGAATGTATCCTTTATCAAGCAAATCACTTACCTGTTTTTGCAGCTCCTTGTTTCTTCAGGATTGCTCCTATAAGCTGGTCTATTTGGTATGGCAGCTCCTCGAAAAAATTCAATTTGATGTTCTGTCCCTCGAATAGGTGGTAGTCCACTTGGAATTTCATTTGGGAAGACATCTCCAAATTCCTTCAAAAGAGAAATCATTGAACTTGGCAACTCAAGTTCTTCAAAGTTAGTTTGATCATTAAAATAATTTTCTTTATAAATCATGACCAGCAAGGTTTCTTACACTCAATAACCTTATTAATATCCCTTAAACTCAAATAAAAATTGCTACTTAACCTTTCTTTTCTTTCTTTTTCTTCTTTTCCCTTGGATTGGCGCACACCTTCAGATTTCTCTTCCTTCTCCAAGCTCTCGGGTTTGCCACTTTCTTTTCCCTCTCTTTCAGTTTTCCCTTCATCTTTCCACTCGATATGAACCTTAGAAACCTTACCTTGGTCAGCAACCTCAATCTTACCTTCTTGAAAGGATGGTGAAGCCATTGGTGCCATACTTGCTTTTTCCTTGAGCTTTTCGGCTTCTCTCCATTGTTGCATTTGTAATTGGTCTTTGTAAACCTCTTTAGGAGATAATGGTTCCAGCTTGACCTTCTTCCCTTTAAACCTAAGAAAAATACTATTTTCTCAACCAAAATGAGTAGCATCTTTATCAAATTGCCATGGTCTACCTAGTAGTATATGTCCAGCAATCATGGGAACAATATCACATAAAACTACATCCTCATATCTACCTATACTAAATTTTACTTTGGCTTGTTTATTTACCCTCATCTCACCACTATCATTTAACCATTGTAACCTATAGGGTTCTGGATGTTTAATTGTTTTCAAGCCTAATTTATCAACTACAAGGTTACTTATCACATTGGTATAACTCCCACTATCTATAATCAAGCTACAAATTTTACCTTGTATTTCGCAGCAAGTGTGGAAGATGTTTTCTCTTTGTATCTGCTCTTCATCTTTGTAAACAGCAAGTACTCTCCTTGAAACCAAGCTCAACTCGGCATTAGATGTATCTACAGGTTCGGCTTCATCTTCATTGCAATCCTCCTCTTGCTCGGTTTCAGCCCCACTAGCCTCACTCTCAGATTCCACTTCTCCATTACCCTTAATTACCATTATTCTTCTATTCGGGCATTGGCTGGCTATATGTCCTCTTCCTTGGCACTTGAAACAAATAATTTCTCTTGACTTTTGAGGTTTAGGTTCAGATTTTACCTCACCTTTAATGGCTTAGACAGATTCAGCTTTAAGTTCCCTTCTTGGCCGGTTAGTAGCTTCTTCACCAAGCTTCGGCTTCAGCTTGCTTTCATAAGTAGAATTGTTTTTCCAGCCACTTGAACTTGTCCTTCCATTGCTAGAAACTCCTCCAAACCGTGTGCTAACACCCTTCCTCTTGAATTGGTTCTCAATCTTAATTGCTACATGCAACATCTCCTTCAATTCCAAGTATTGTTGTAACTCAAGTTGGTTGGCAATGTCACGGTTTAACCCTCCAAGAAATCTCGCCATTGTTGCCTCCCTATCCTTATTCATATTTAGTCTCATCATTAACATCTCCATCTCTTTGTAATAATCCTCCACAGACCTACTTCCTTGAGACAAAGATTGAAGCCATTGATGCAGCAACCTATGGTAATGGGATGGCACAAACCGTTTCCTCATGGCTCCTTTCATTTGATGCCATGTTGTAATCAAGTCATCACCAACTCTCCTTGGGGTATTTTGCTCATTGGTCCACCATTGGAGAGCATAATGTCCAGACTTCATTGCTGCCAACTTCACCTTCTTACCCTCCGAATAATTATGGCAGTCGAATATCATCTCCATCTTTTCTTCCCACTCCAAATACGCCTCAGGATCACTTTTTCCCATGAATGGTGGAATGTTGATCTTGATATTTCCCAAATCATCATCTGTATCTTCCCTCCTATATCTTCCACGGCCAGCTCTATCTTGAACAGCAAAAGTTTCGTCCATACCTTCTTCAAAGTCTCCATCGAATGGCTCCTCATCAAATTCCTCTCTCGATCTCTCGCGACCTCCTCGTCCTCGGCCTCGCCTTCCATGGAATTCTTGCCTATTTCTTGTATTCGGCATTCCTTGTGAGGCTTCTAGCCTTCCCATCCTTTGATTCATATGCTCAATTTGAGCACTAACACGCTGTATTGACTCCAAAACAGCTCTCATGTCCACTTGGTCTCCGCTCCCGGTAGCTCGGGCATCGCCATGGAATGCTACGGACTCCTCCTCATTGATCCTCAAGGGTGGCTCTCCTCTCCTCATTCTTGATTCTGTCATGTTAGTATAATAATGCAATTGAAATAAAATAGGACCTTACAATTTCACTCCCTTACGTGTTTCACTCAAATGAGGACTCGACACTCGTGTTTGCACACTTGTTTCGACTTTTTACCCTCTTTTAAGTTCACACACTTTTGCCTTTTTCCACTCAATGAATTATCTCAAAGTTCTAATTAAAACACCCACAAACAGCAATTAGATCACTAGTATGCTTTAATTAAACTTATCAACAAACAGCAAGCAAAAGTAGGCAATACCGAAAGAACCCAACAAATCCTAATTTTTCGGCTTTCTAGACAAGAAAACACATAAAATAATGGGAAAACGTTGGAATATTTGAAAACTGCACCAGATGGTAGTAGATTATGAGTTCAAGAATAAAATTCCAGGAAAAGAAATTCAAATATGAACAAGAATCAGATTGAACAAAAAAATATAGAATAGTTGTTGGTTGTTGTTCTTTGTAATTCAAGTTTTGTATCAAATCCTTTAACTGATTTTAATCCAAATAATTTAAGCACCCAAAATCCAAATATCCAGCAGCAAAAATAATTTCCCAGCAACTAAATATTGAATAAATAATAAAAAAAAACCCAGCAGCTCCAACAAATTTCCAGCAAACAAATCAAACTCCAACAAACCGAAATATATATATTTTTTTTATTCGGCTTTACCTCTTCCTTTTTTTTTTTTTTTTCACTCACAGAACATAAACAACTGCAGTAGCAAGAATAATTACCAAATTTGCAATTCCAACTCCAAAACAAACACCAACCCGTGATCTCCAAATAAACACAAATGTGCAGTTTTTTTTTTTTTTTTAATATGTTGCTGCAAACCCTTCTTCTTCTTTTTTTTTTTTTTTTTGAATATATGAATGCAAATATTTAAGACTAAAACAGCAGCACAAAATCAACAAAACCCAAAATTAACAAGAACAATGATGAAGAAAAACAACCAACAAACTAGGAAACAAAAAAAAAATACGATAAAACTAGGAAATTCTAATTCAACTAGGAATGAATATTTTTTTTTTTTTTTAAGATGCAGAATGTGTATGGGGATAGAAGCAACCTTAACCTAATGCTAAAATTGCAGAATAACACATAAACAAACAAAGCAAATAAAGATAGATCAAACCTGAACAAAATTTAGCTCTGATACCAAATGATACGAACCTAGGACGACCTGCTCCTAAACCCATATTATATTAGCCCGGATCTCAATTAAGTTCAAGTTCCAATGGAATGGACCTCAACCCCTAACCAACCTGTGGTAGTAACCTTGGTATAATGTAGACGCCACAATAGGGGATGGAAAACCTATTGATAAGTCAAGCTAAAACAATCAATTCTCTAATGGTGTTTTAGGTGTTCTCAAAGAACAAAGAGATAATTAATCTCACAAGTATTTTTTTAATCAAATCAAAGTTGTATTCTTATTGAAAAATAAGCCTTTAAATAGGCTTTGAAAGAAACAAAATAAACCCTAAAAACCCTAGGTAAAACCGGCCACACACAGAAAGAAACCTAGTTGGCCGCGACTATACTTCCTTTCCTAATCTAAGTTTGATTAATTAATTCCTTTATATTGCATTAGGAATTAATTAATTTACAATAAAATAAAAACCTTCCTAAAGTTATTTGTCCAGAAAATAAATAAATAAAAACCCAAAAAGAAATAAAGTCAATCACAAATTAGGTAACAAGTTAACTTTGACATCTAGGCTGAATTATGTCGTCAACCGAGCTAACTTATGTCTGCCTGATGTCCGAGCTAACTTATGTCTATCCGAGCTAACTGATGTCTGTCCGAGCTAACTTATGTCTGGCCGAGCTAACTGATGTCTGTCCGAGCTAAGTTGTGTCTGGCCGAGCTAACTGATGTCTGTCCGAGCTAAGTTACATCCGATGTCTGAAGTCCAAGATCAGATGTCCGAGGCAAGGCTCTGATGTCCGAGACAAGGGTGTCCGATATAAAATGTCCAATATATGAGTATCCGATGTATTAGCCTCCACCACTTGGATACTTAAAACAGGTCTTTTATCTTTAGGTATGCACAAGCCTTTTTGAAAATGAATTACTCTCTGGATAAAGACAGGAAGGTTATCCTTAAACCTCTTAGCTTGAGCCCTAGTGATCGTTCCAGTCTTTATCCGTATCGGATCAGTACCCCAGTGAGTTGTCGGTGGTGTAAGCTCGGGCGGGTTCGCATCAGCGACTTTGGTGAAATATATAGAAATTATGTTAAACATGGTTTTAACAAATTCTACATCTTTGAGGGTTCTTTTTTTTTCGAGAAAGTAAACTTTATATGCCTAATTATAGCATTAGGGAATTGTTAAATTGGGAAGGTCATGGTGAGGGTTTAATGTATCATTTTGGAGTTGTAAAAACTTTGTCTATTCTGCAAGAACATTTTTACTGGCCAAACATGAGGAGAGATGTGGAGAGGATATGTGAGAAGTGTCTAAAGTGCTGAAAATCCAAATCTAGATTGAAGCCGCATGGATTGTACCTACCTTTACCAATCCCATCACATTCTTAGGTTGATTTGTCTATGGATTTTGTTCTTGGTTTACCTAGGTCTAAGATTGGAAAAGATTCAATTTTTGTAGTTGCTGATAGATTTTCTAAGATGGCACCGTTTATTGCATATAATAAAACTGATAATGCATCTAATGTAGCTAATTTTATCTTTAGGGAAATAGTTAGACTGATGGAATTTGGTGTAGGTTTATGTTGTTGTACCCTAGAGCACAATCATTTAAGGTGTTAGTCAAGAATGATTGTTGTTGGTTCTTGGTTCTTGATTTTGTTTTTTTTTTTTTTAGGTGTGTTAAGGTTTTGTTTCTGGTTTTAACGGAGGTTTAGGGTTCTTGAGAAGGTTGTTAGCTTTTGGGAAGAAGAAGAAACCAAAAAATGTAGTAGTTGAGAGCAAGAGAGCCAAAAATGTTGTTTTTCAAAATCTTTTTTTTGAATATTTTCTTTCTCAACATTTTTCATTACAATTTTCATACTTTTAAATACATTAAAAAGACAATAAGACATGCTGCCATATTGATCAATAAATACAAAAGCATTAAAAGTAACCAACCAAGCCAAACTACCTCAACTAACTCTAATCAATGTGCTGGGCATGCAAGAAACCTTCTTTAATGGGCAGTTCAGCTTGTCTAAGGCATTTGAATTTGAAAACCAGCTCCATTTGACTTGAAAATTGGAGGGAATCCTTTTTGAATATTAAAATATGTTCTAGACAAAAACCAGATAAAAAAAAGTCCATTTACCCATTCAAAAGTAATCAAACCCGAGGCAATTTTGCCCAGTTTTCTGGGCAACAAAACTGCACAAGGGTCAGATTGTTTTGGGCTTAACTCAGCCTTCACAGCTCCAAATTGGGCCATTCTTTTTTCTGCTGCTTCCTCTGCATATCTAGTTTACCACATCCAAAATTCAAGTCCAAATCCCAAACCTACTTCAAACGAAATCCAAGGAAGTGGACTTATGTTGCGGGAAATACAATTCCAGCAACTAGACAAAAAAGGCCTTAAACTAGATAATGAGCTTAGGGCATTACAAAAAGGATATTGTTCATAAACATTACAAGATAAAATAAAATGCATAAACATAAATAATGTTTGGTCTTTGATGTTGCAAAACAAAGAGTGCAAGTGTAACCGAACTACCTTGCACATTGTGGCAAGATCACCACATTTCAACATAGACTACATGGAATGCCTAAAACTATTGTTTTTGATAGGGATGCTAAGTTCTTGAGTTATTTTTGGAAAACTTTATGGGCTAAGTTTGGAACTAAGTATTTATTTTCAGCTACTTATCATTCACAAATTGATGGTCAAACTGAAGTAGTAAATAGAACTTTGTCCGCATTGTTAATAGCAATAATTAGTAGAAATTTAAGAACTTTGGAAGAATGTTTGCCACATGTGGAATTTGCTTCTAATAGATTTATGCATTCAGTTACCAAATATACTGCATTTGAAATTATTTATAGTTTTAATCTTTTAACGCCATTAGATTTAACACCTTTGCTTTTAAATGAACATGCTAATCTAGATGGAAAACAGAAAGCTGAATTTGTCAAGTAGATTCATGAGAAGACAAAAGCAAACATTGAGAGGAGAATGGAGAAATATGCCAAGAATGCTAACCAAGGTCGAATAAAGGTTGTGTTTGAACCAGGAGATTGGGTTTGGTTGCATCTAAGAAAGGAGAGGTTTCCAGAGCAACGAAAGTCAAAGCTTATGGCTCGAGGGGATGGACCTTTTCGAGTCTTGAAGCGGATCAATGAAAATGCTTATGAACTTGACTTACTGAGTGAGTATAATGTGAGTGCTACATTTAATGTTGCTAATTTATCTCCATTTGCTACAAGTGATGAATTTGATTTGACGACAAATCCTTTTCAAGAGGAGGGAAAACATGAGAATCCACTTGTACCCGTACAACGTATAACTCGCTGAGTGTTGATCCTGTACAATTGAAGATGGGACCAATCACAAGGGCACAATGATGTGATTCCGCCCGAGGCCGCTCAACCGATAACCCGCTGGGGTGCTGACTCGACACGGATGAAGACTAGGCCAATCAAAAGAGCTCAAATTAAGAGATTTAAGGGCAACCTGGGAGTATTTATACAGAGGATAATCAATCTCAACAGAGCTTGTCCATACTTGAAGATACAAAGCCTATTCGAAGCATTCAAGTGGTGGAAGCCGATACGGACCCGGGTGACGGTTTTGGTACATTTTTGGAGTCCGGGAAGCATGAAATGGTTCCAATGCTTTATGGGTTCAATACATATGCCTAAGAGGTCATGGAATCAAGTTAAAGCAGCCTCAAATGCAATCAAAAAGGGCTTGTACGGACAGCATCAACAATTTGGCCGAATTTGCTGTATTGCTTGCTGGCTTTACTGTATTTTACTGTATTAGCCTTTTCTTATTTTTCCAAGCATAAGCAACGTGTGGGACTTCATATTCAGCTTATTTGGCATCCTAAAAAGAATCTAGAAGCTGATTTGAAGCTCAAAGAGGTCAAAGATTGATCAAAGTCAACTTGATCAAAAGGCTAGCATTTTTAGTTTCCTAATTTGTTTTTACCTTTTGTTTTAGGAAACTACCATTACTTTTTGTCTTTTATTTATTTATTTTCTGGAAAAATAACTTCAGGAAGGTTTTTATTTTATTCTTTCCATTGTAAATTAATTAATTCCTAATTTAATATAAAGGAATTAATTAATCAAACTTAGATTAGGAAAGGAAGTATAGTTTCGGCCAACTAGGTTTCTTTATGTGTGTGGCTGGTTTTTCCTAGGGTTTTTAGGGTTTATTTTGTTTCTTTCAAAGCCTATTTAAAGGCTTATTCTTCAATAAGAAAATAACTTTGATTTGATTGAGAAAATACTTGTGAGATTAATTATCTCTTTGTTCTTTGAGAACACCTAAAACACCATTAGAGAATGGTTGTTTTAGCTTGACTTATCAATAAGTTTTCCATCCCCTATTGTGGTGGCTACATTATACCAAGGTTTCTAACCACAGGTTGGTTAGGGGTTGAGGTCCATTCCATTAGAACTTGAACTTAATTAAAGATCCGGGTTAATATAATACGGGTTTAGGAGCAGGCAGTCCTAGGTTCGTATCATTTGGTATCAGAGCTAAATTTTGTTCATGTTTGAATCTATCTTTATTTGCTTTATTTTTTTTTGTGTTATTCTGCAATTTTAGCATTAGGTTAAGGTTGCATCCATCCTATACACGTTCTGCATCTTTAAAAAAAAATAAAAATTCATTCCTAGTTGAATTAGGATTTCCTAGTTTTACCGTATTTTTGGTTTCCTAGTTTGTTGGTTGTCTTTCATCACTGTTCTTTTAATTTGGTTTTTGTTGATTTTTCTTTGCTGTTTTAGTCTTAAATATTTCCATTCATATAATAAAAAAAAAAGATAAAAAAAAAGAGTTTGCGGCAACATTTAAAAAAAAAAAAAAAAAACTGCACATATGTGTTTATTTGGAGGTGGAATTGCAATTTTGGTAATTATTCTTGCTACTGCAGTTGTTTATGTTCTGTGAGTGAAAAAAAAAAAAAAAAAAAGAGAAGAAAGAAGAGGTAAAGCCGAATATAAAAAAAAAAAAAAAAAATTTCAGTTGTTGAAGTTTGATTTGTTTGCTGGAAATTTGTTGGAGCTGCTGGTTTTTGATTATTTATTCAATATTTGAGTTGCTGGGAAATTATTTTTGCTGCTGGATATTTGGATTTTGGGTGTTTAAATTTTTTGGATTAAAATTAGTTAAAGGAATTGATACAAAACTTGAATTACAAGAACAACAACCAACACTTTTCTATAATTTTGTTCTCTTTGATTCTTGTTCGTATTTGAATTTCTTTTTCTAGAATTTTGTTCTTGAACTCATAATCTATTACCATCTGGTCCAGTTCTTCAAAATTCCAAAATTTTCTCATTAATTTGCTTTATTTCGTCTAGAAAAACCAAAAATAGGTATTTTCATTCCATTCGGTATTTGTTTATTTTTGCTTACTGTTTTGTGGATAAGTTTAATTGAAACATACTAGTGATCTAATTGCTGTTTTGTGGGTGTTTTAATTAGAACTTTGAGATAATTCATTGAGTGGAAAAATGCAAGAGTGTGTGAGCTTAAAAGAGGGTAAAAGCCGAAACTAGTGTGCAAGCACGAGTGTCGAGACCTTGTTTAAGTGAAACACGTGAGGGAGTGAATATTGTGAGGATTTATTTTATTTTTGTAGTATTTTACTAACATGGCAGATTCTAGAATAAGAAGAGGAGATCTACCCTTGAGGATCAATGAGGAAGAGTCCGTAGCAATCCATGGCAATGCCCGAGCTACCGGGAGTGGAGATCAAGTGGACATGAGAGCTGTTTTGGAATCAATACAGTGGGTTAGTGCTCAAGTTGAGCATGTGAATCAAAGAGTGGGAAGACTAGAAGTCTCACAAGGAAGGTCGAATACAAGAAATAGGCAAGAATTCCATGGAGGACGAGGCCGAGGACGAGGAGGTTGCGAGAGACCGAGAGAGGAATTTGATGAGGAGCCATTCGGTGGAGACTTTGAGGAAGGTATGGACGAAACTTTTGCTGTCCAAGATAGAGCTGGCCATGGGAGATATAGGAGGGAAGATACAGATGATGATTTGGGAAATATCAAGGTTAACATCCCACCTTTTATGGGTAAAAGTGATCCCGAAGCTTATTTGGAGTGGGAAGAAAAAATGGAGATGATTTTTGACTGCCACAACTATTCGGAAGGTAAGAAGGTGAAGTTGGCAGCAGTGGAGTTTGGCCATTATGCACTCCAATGGTGGACAAATGAGCAAAACATCCGAAGGAGAGTTGGTGATGACTTGATTACTACATGGCGACAAATGAAAGGAGCCATGCGGAAGCGATTCGTACCATCACACTATCATAGGTTGCTGCATCAAAGACTTCAATCTTTATCTCAAGGACATGGATCCGTGGAGGATTATTACAAGGAGATGGAGATGCTTATGATGAGATTGAACTTGAATGAAGATAGGGAAGCAACCATGGCAAGGTTTCTTGGTGGTTTGAATCGTGAAATAGCCAATCAACTAGAATTGCAACAATATGTGGAATTGGAGGAGATGTTGCATGTGGCTATTAAATTAGAGCATCAATTCAAGAGGAGGGGTGTAAGATCATGGTTTGGAGGTGTTTCCAACAGTGGAAGGTCCAATGCAAGTGGCTGGAGGAACAATCCCATCTATGAAAGCAAGCCAAAGCCGAAAGTCAAAGAAGAAAGTTCAAATTGGCCAAGGAAGGAGACTAGAATCAAACCTGTCCAAGCACCAAAGAATGAGGTAAAATTAGATCCTAAACCTTCTAGAACTCATGATGTTGTGTGTTTTAAGTGCCAGGGACAAGGACACATTGATAGCCAATGCCCGAATAGAAGAATCATGGTGTTAAAGGGCAATGACGAGCTAGAATCGAAAAGTGAAGAAAGTGAGGATGAAGCCAAGCAAGAGGAGGAGGACTTGGAGGATGAACCTAAAACCTTGCAAGCATCCAATGCTGAATTAAACTTGCTTTCTAGGAGAGTACTTGCTGTATACAAAGATGAGGATGAAATTCAAAGAGAGAACATCTTCCACACTCGATGTGAAATTCAAGGTAAGATTTGTTGTATGATTATTGATAGTAGAAGTTGTACTAATGTAATAAGTAACCTTGTAGTTGATAAATTGGGTTTAAAAACAATAAAACATCCTGAACCATATAGATTACAATGGCTTAATGATAGTGGTGAGATGAAAGTAAACAAACAAGCCAAAGTAAAATTTAATATACTTAGATATAAGGATGTAGTTTTTTGTGATATTGTGCCCATGATTGCTGGACATATACTATTAGGTAGACCATGGCAATTTGATAAAGATGCTACTCATTTTGGTCGAGAAAATAGTATTGTTTTCAGGTTTAAAGGAAAGAAGGTCAAGATGGAACCATTATCTCCTAAAGAGGTTTACAAAGACCAATTACAAATGCAACAAAGGAGAGAAGCCGAAAAGCTCAAGGAAAAAGCAAGTATAGCACCAACGGCTTCACCATCCTTTCAATTAGGTAAGAATGAGGTTGCTAATCAAGGTAAGGTTTCTAAGACTCATATTGAGAGGAAAGATCAAGGAAAAACCAAAAGAGAGGGGAAAGAAAGTGGAAAACCCGAGAACTTGGAGAAGGAAGGGAAATCCGAAGGTTTGCGCCAATCCAAGGGGGAAAAAGAAAAAGAAAGAAAAGAAAGGTCAAGTAGCAACTTTTATTTGAATTTAGGGAATATTAATAAGGTTATTGAGTGTAAGAAACCTTTGCTGGTCATGATTTATAAAGATAATTATTTTGATGATCAAACTAACATTGAAGAACTTGATTTGCCAAGTTCAATATTTTCTCTTTTGAAGGAATTTGGAGATGTCTTCCCAAATGAAATTCCAAGTGGACTACCATCCAATCAAGAGGGAAAAGGTAAGTTTTCTATCCAAGGTAAGTCTTCTAATACTCAGGTTGTGTGCAAAGATTTTAATAAAACCAAGAGTGAAAAATTTGGTGCAAAAGCCGAGAGTGAGGAAGGTGAGATGGCATTGAGTGAGAAAGGAAAAGGAAGACAAGAAAGGAAGAATATAAATTTTTATCTTAGTTTTGGTGATGTTAATAAAGTAATTATGAATAAGAAATCATTGCTGACCATGAATTTTAAAGATACTTATTTAAAGATGTCTTTATTGCATAGAACTTTATCTGCATTGTTGAAAGCTTTACTTAGTGGCAATTTGAAAATTTGGGAAATATTGTTTGCTAACTTTAAAAAGTGTAATTTTTACCATAATGAGCATGTATTTCTAGATTTTGTTGTAATAGTGTTTGACCAAGGAGAATTGGTTTGGTTGCACTTATGAAAGGAAAGGTTTCCTAAACAAAGAAAGTCAAAGCTCATGCCGCCTATGGATGGACTTTTTCAAGTTTTGGAGCCGAATAACAAGAATGCCTACAAGCTTGATTTACCGGGTGAGTATAACATGAGTGCTGCATTTAATGTTGCTGATTTAACTCCTTTTGCTGCAGGTGATGATCTTGATGTGAGGACAAATCCTTTTCAAGAGGAGGGGAATGATGTGATTCCGCCCGAGGCCGCTCAACCGATAACCCGCTGGGGTGCTGACTCGACACGGATGAAGAGTAGGCCAATCAAAAGAGCTCAAATTAAGAGATTTAGGGGCAAACTGGGAGTATTTATACAAAAGGTAATCAATCTCAACAGAGCTTGTCCATACTTGAAGATACAAAGCCTATTCTAAGCATCCAAGTGGTGGAAGCCGATACGGACCCGGGTGACGGTTTTGGTACATTTTTGGAGTCCGGGAAGTATGAAATGGTTCAAATGCTTTATGGGTTCAATACATATGCCTAAGAGGTCATGGAATCAAGTTAAATCAGCCTCAAATGCAACCAAAAAGGGCTTGTACGGACAGCATCAACAATTTGGCCGAATTTGCTGTATTGCTTGCTGGCTTTACTGTATTTTACTGTATTAGCCTTCTCTTATTTTTCCAAGCATGGGCAACGTGTGGGACTTCATATTCAGCTTATTTGGCATCCTAAAAAGCATCTAGAAGCTGATTTGGAGCATAAAGAGGTCAAAGATTAATCAAAGTCAACTTGATCAAAAGACTAGCATTTTTAGTTTCCTCATTTGTTTTTACTTTTTGTTTTAGGAAACTACCATTACTTTTTAGTTTTCTTTTTATTTCTGGAAGAATAAGTTTAGGAAAGTTATTATTTTATTATTTTCATTGTAAATTAATTAATTCCTAATTCAAAATAAAGGAATTAATTAATCCAAATTAGATTAGGAAAGGAGTGAGAATTTCGGCCACCATAGGAAACTACTTTGTATGGCCGGTTTTTCCTTTGTTTTTAGGGTTTTATTTCATGGCTTTGTATCCTATTTAAAGGCTTATTTTTCAATAAGAATACAACTTTTATTTGATTAAGAAAATACTTGTGAGATTAATTATCTCTTTGTTCTTTGAGAACACCTAAAACACCATTAGAGAATTGGTTGTTTTAGCTTGACTTATCAATAGGTTTTCCATTCCCTATTGTGGCGTCTACATTATACCAAGGTTTCTAACCACAGGTTGGTTAGGGGTTGAGGTCCATTCCCTTAGAACTTGAACTTAATTAAAGATCAGGGTTAATATAATACGGGTTTAGGAGCAGGTCGTCCTAGGTTTGTATCACACAAGTTAAGAGATTTAAGGATCCTGGTTAGCCACATATAAGGTGTTATTAAATCTCAAGAGGACATGATAATATCCGAAGATCCAAAGTCCATTTTATGCATCCAAGTTATAATGGCAGAAATGGACCCGGGAAGCGGTTTTAGTGCATCTATGGACTTTGGGCAGCAAGGAATGAGTTTGTTAGCTTATGAATGTGATTGAGCACTTCGAGGGGCCATAAAATCATGCCAAGGAAGAAGCAAAACTGTTTGTTAACCATGTTGGCACACAAGATTTCATGTTGGTCGAATTGCCTCATTTTGGCGCTGACTTTGATCTTTCTTGTTAATCAAGCAAGTTCTTTATGTTTCAATCAAGGGCAACATATGGGAACCAATATTAATCCTATTTGGCATCCTGCATGGCATGTTGGAGCTGATTCGGAGCCTAAACTAGTTGGTGGTTGGACAAAGTCAGTTAGTTGGCAAACTAGTCACCTAGTTTCCTAATTTGAACATTTGTCTTTTGTTTTAGGAAATCATCTTTATTTTGGTTTTTATTTATTTATTAGTTTGAAAAATTACTTTAGTAAAGTTAGAATTTTATTATTTTAGTTGTAAATTAAATAATTCCTAATTCAAAATAAAGAAATTAATTAATCAAAATTAAATTAGGAGAAGTAGTAGAATTCGGCCACACCTTTGTTTCCTTATCCTTGGCCGGTTCTCACTTAGTTCTTTTAGGGTTTTATTTTGGTCATTCAAACCTATTTAAGGGCTTATTTTCTCAGTAATATTCAGTACATTATTCATACAGAAATTTAATTATGAGAAAGAATTCTCTCTGTTCTCTTTAAGCACCTAAAAGCATCGAATAGAGATCGAGTGTTTTAGTTTGACTTATCAATAGGACATCCATCACCTATTGTGGCATTTTCATCATATACCAAGGTTTATAATCACAAGTTGATTAGGGGTCAAGGTGATCATTAGAATCTGAACTTAATTTTCCATCCAGCCTAATATAATACTGGTTTAGGAGCAAGTTGACCTAGGTACGTATCAATTACCTTTAAATGAGAGAGTTAGTGTAGATGGGAAGAGGAAAGCTGAATTGGTCAATCTTCTATAGGAAAAGGCACGTGTAAACATCAAGAGAAAAATTGAGCAGTATGCAAAACAAGCCAACAAAGAAAGAAAGAAGGTTGTCTTTGAGCTTGGAGATTGGATATGGTTGCACCTTAGGAAGGAGACGTTTCTTGAGCAAAGGAAATCAAAACTTATATCAAGAGGAGATGCACCATTACAAATATCATAGAAGATTGGAGATAATGCTTATAAGGTAGATCTTGTAGGTGGCTATAACGTTAGTACTACTCTTAATGATGAGAATCCGCAGGTACTCATACAACCGACTACCCACTAGGGTGCTAATCCTGTACAAATGAAGGCGGAAGCAATCACTAGGGCACAAGCTAGGAGATTCAAGGACAATATGGTCGGCTTCATCCTAGGAGTGATTCAATCTCAAGAGGGCATGACATTATTCGAAGATACAAAGCCCGTTTTGTGTATCCAAGTTACGAAGGCAGAAATAGACCCGACAAGCTGTTTTGGTACAATTTGGGACCCTGGGATGCAAGCAATAGATTAAAAACTTTATGAAATCAATTGATATCACCAAGCGGCCATGGAATCATGTCAAATCAGAAGCAAAAGCAATTAAATTCCACTTGTGCCTGTGACTTCTCTTGTTGGCCGAAATTGCTTATTTTAGTGCTGTCTTTGACTTCTTTTGTTGTTCAAACAAGTTTGACTTATTCCAATCAAGGGGAAATATATGGGAGTCATTATTAATCCTATTTGGAATCCTACATGGCACATGAAAGCTGATTTAGAGCCTAAACTAGCTGGAGATTTGATAAAGATAGCTTAGTTATCAACTAGTCATCTAGTTTCCTAATTTAAGTTTGACTTCTTGTTTTAGGAAACTATCTTTTATTTTGGTTTTTATTTGTTTATTTGCTGGACAAATTAACTTAGGAAAGTATGTATTTTATTATTTCAATAGTAAATTAATTAATTTATAATTCGAAATAAATGATTAATTAATCCAAATTAGATTAGGAAATGATTGAAATTCAACCAACACCATTGTTTCTTAATCTCTATGGCCAGTTTTAACCTAGTGTTTTAGGGTTTTGTTTTGTAAACCTTAGCCTATTTAAAAGCTTATTTTCTCATAAAATTCAGTATATTATTCATACAGCAAAATACTTATGAGAAAGAATTTTCTTTGTTCTCTTTGAACACCTAAAACACTTAATAGAAATTAAGTGTTTTAGTTTGATTTATCAGTAGGACATCTACCACCTATTGTGGTATTTTCATCATTTGGTATCACAGTCGAATTTTGTTCAGGTTTGATCTATCTTAATTGTTTTATTTTGGTTAATCTGCAATTTTAGCATTAAGTTAAGGTTGCTTCTATCTTCTTCACATTCTGCATTAAAAATAAAAAAGGTTTTTCTTTCATAGCTGAATTTTTTCTTTATTTTATCTAAATTTTTGCTTCCTAGTTTGTTGGTTGTTTTGCATATTAGTTCTTATTAATTTCGTTATTATTGACTTTTCTGTGCTATTTTAATCTAAATTAGTCGCATTCATATATTCAAAAAAAGGTAAAAATAGGAGTTTGAAAACATATTGCATCAACTCTACAAATTTTTGCAATTTCTTTTTAATGGAAGTTGGTCTCGGGTTTGGTAGAATTTTTTGGTATTGAAATTGCAATTTTAGTGTTGATTCTTGCTACTGAAGTTACGTTTATATTCTATGAGTAATTTAAAAAGAAAAAAAAGAGAGAATAAAAGCCGAATAATAATAAAAAAATTAGTACTGCACAAAAGGCTGGTTTTGAAGTTTGAAGGGATTGAAATATTGTTTGCATGAGAATTGTTGGAGTTGTTGCTGTTTCATTCAATATTGGTTGCTAGAAATTTGAATTTTGAGTGCTAAAATTGTTAGGATTAAAATTGGTAAAGAATTCAAAACAAAGATTTAAAATTACGAGAACTACAACCAACAATTATTCCATATTTTGTTCAAAATTGGTTTGGCTCGTTGTTTGAATCTCTTTCCTAAATTTTATCCTTGAATTTTTTATTTGTTAATATTCTGGTCAGCTCCTTATTATTTTCGAAAGCTACTTGTTGATTACCTAATTCTTGGTTAATTAAGCTCATAAATATGCTTCAATTTAACTTATCAACACAACAGCAACTACAAAGAACAAATACTGAGTGAATTGGCAAAACCTAGTCTCAGCCTAACTAATCCAAAACAGGTTCAAATATCAATGAAATTTTGGAAGTAATAAATACTGGTCCAAGATAAAAAGAAACTAAAAATTTAAGGATAAAATTTAGGAAAAAGATTCAAACAATTATGTTCAGATTCTAATGGAAACCTTAACCCCTAATTAACTTGTGATTAGAAACCTTGGTATATGATGAAAATGCCACAATAGGTGATGAATGTCCTATTGATAAGTCAAACTAAAACACTCACTCTCTAATGATATTTTAGGTGTTCAAAGAGAACAAAGAGAATTCTTTCTCACAAAATTTTTTCTGTAAAAATTCTAAGCTGCTTATCATTGAAAAATAAACCATTAAATAGGTTTGAATCAACAAAATAAAACCCTAGACAATTAGGCCAAAATCGTCCATTGAGAATAGGAAACTATGCTGGGCCGAATTTCACTTCTTTTCCTAAACTAATTTGTATTAATTAATTCATTTATTTTGGATTAGGAATTAATTAATTTACAATCAAAATAATAAAATTCTAACTTTCCTAAGTTGATTTGTCCAGCAAATAAACAAATAAAAATCAAAATAAAAGATAGTTTTCTAAAGCAAAAAGTCAAACTCATATTAGGAAATTAATTGACTAGTTTAATAACTAAGCTAATTTTGACCAATTTCCTGTCTATAAAGGCTCCAAATCAGCTCCAATATGCCATGTACGATGCCAAATAGGATTAATTATGATTCTAATACGTTTTCCTTGATTGGCACAAAGAGAAAGAGCTTAATCATCAAGATATGTCAATCTCAGTAGCAAAAAGGTGCATTTTTGGCCAAAAATGTTCTCCATGTGCAAATGGCCTCTTTGGTTGCTTTTTCTTTTGCTTCTGCCTTGACTTGATTCCATGACCTATTAGTGATATCAATTGAGTTCAAAAAGTATTGAACCCATTCCTTGCTGCCCGGAGTCCATAAATGCACTAAAATAGCTACCTGGGTCCATATCGGCTTCCACCACTTGGATGCTTAAAACAAGGTTTAAATCTTCGTGTATTGACAAGCCCTTTTGAGAATTGATAACCACTTGTATGAAACCAACCAGATTGTCCTTAAATCTCTTGGCTTGTGCCCTAGCAATTGGCCTGGTCTTCAACTGTATCAGATCAGCATCCAGTAAGTAGTCAGTTGTGTGAGTACGAACATATTCTTATCAATTAGTTTATACGAATCTAGGTTGGAGTGCTTAGGCTTGTATCACAATCAACCCAAGAATATCCTCCCTCAAACTTAACTTAAACTTCATCTCCCAAACACACCTCACAAGCATATATATTTATGAGATTAATCAAAAGCTCTCTCAAAAGCACGTTAAGCTAGAATTTAAAAAAAAAAAAAAACATTTAAGGCTTATCCTTGTAAGGGAATTTAAGTTTTACCAAAGAAGAGGCTTTAAATATGCAATTAAGCATATCCTACAAAAGTTTAAAATAGGAACCATCAATATATAAAAATATTAAAGATAGCTTGGAATGCTAAAATGCAAAAATAAAAGTGGCCTAAATCATTTCTCAACAAAGCATAAATCTAGAAGAAATAATTCTCAACAACCATACTTCATCAAATATCAACATCAACAATCCAAGACCAAGGACTAAAAATTTTTGCAAAGTTAAACCAAAAAGCAAAAGAAAGTATAAAGATAAATGTTAAAGAACAAGATAAATGAAAGCTAACATTAAACCTAACTCCAAATAAGTAAATCCTTCCTTAAAGTTAAAATTGAACATTGTCCCCAATATTCCAAAATAAAAATAAAAAGCAAAGGAAAAGAAAAACTTACTCAGGGGTGAGATGTTGCTCAACCCTAAAAGGAGTCATCCTCATCCTCACTTTCATCATCTTTTCGAAAGTAATAATACTCATTCGAGCAGCTATCATCATTATCATTAATATTCTCTTCCATGAAATTCTTTCCTCTATCATTGCTAAAATCTTCTTGCTAAACTCCATGTAATGGTGGGAATGGGCGAAGAAAAATTTCTAGATAAGATGGACTGAGGTTCTTTGGAGCTTGGTTTGAACTGAACTATCCACTTATTCATTAATGGAATCAAGAAATGTTGCTTGATAAGAATTAAGTTCTAAAAAATGATTTTGTATCTCGGCAAGAGCACCTTGCATCCCCATTATCATCTTATTTTGCTCAATCAACAACCTTTCCATATCAACTATAGAATAACAATTTCCTAGCGTATGACAATAACTAGAATCATTGGATTTAAATGGAAACAATTCTCGCATAAAGGTCTTCTGCTTAGCATTCAAGATGTGAACTTATTCATACTGCTTCAAGTTCATTCCAACATTCATATCAATTGGAAACCTCATACTCCCATAAAGATCATGAGGTAAAGGCACACCCATGTCTTGGATTCGGCCTATCTTGGGAATTCTCAATTCTGTCCATTCTTTGATCTTGGTGATCAAAGCGAGCATTCGTCCTTTGAAGTTGTTCCAAAATTGCCATCATGTCGGTAGGTTCACATCCACTTTCCATAGCTATAGAATCCCATTTGAATCCCATGGATTCATCTTCAGTATTTCTTAATGAATCACCTCCTCTTCTCATTCTTGAATATGTCATGCTAGTAAAAATAATGCAAAAATCCTTACCAAAATCACTCCTCCATGTGTTTCACTCAAACAAGGTCTCGACATTCGTGTTTGTACAATATTTTCGGCTTTTAACCTTCTTTTAAGCTCACACTTTTTTGTCTTTTTCTATTTGAAGAATTATCTCAAAGTTCTAATTAAAACATGCATAAAATAGCAACTAGATCACAAGTATGCCTCATTTAAAGTTATCAATAAAATAGAAGCAAAATCAAACAAATACCGAGTGAATTGATAAAACGTAATCTCAACCTAGCTAACTAAAACAAAGGTAAAATCAACAAGGAAAATTTTCAAATTTAACAAGGGATAAATTAGAATATTAAGGACCAGTAATTCAAGGATAAAATCTGAAAAAAGAGATTCAAACAACAAACGAGAACAATTTTGAACAAAATATGGAATAGTTGTTGGTTGTAGTTCTTGTAATTTAAGTTTTTGTTTCATATCCTTTATAAATTTTAACCCAAACAATTTTAGCACTCAAATTTCAAATATCCAGGAACAATATAGAATAATCAAACAGTAACTCCAACACTCCTTAATTGAAATTTCACACCAACAAACTCAATTTTTCAAATTTCCACAAACAGGCCTTTGTGCAGTTTTTTTTTTTTTTTTTTTTGGTTTAAAACACTCACAAAATTTAAACGCAACTCCAATAGCAAGAATCAACACCAAAATTTCAATTCCAAATGCCAAAATTCCACTAAACCCAAGACAAACTTTCAACAAAAACAAATTGCAAAAATTTATAGGTTTTGTGCAATTTGTTCTCAAACTCCTCTTTTTGTAAAAATAAAAAAAATATACATACAACTAATCAAAATTGAAACAGCAAAGAAAAATCAATGATAAACCAAATTACTAAGAACTAACATGCAAAACAACCAACAAACTACGAAGCAAAATTTTGGAGAAACAAAGAAACCAATTCGGCTATCTTGAAATTTTTTTTTTTTTTTATAAGCAAATTCAACAATTAAACATACCAAACCATATATACTACATGGCTTAATGATAGTGGTGAGGTGAAGGTAAATAAACAAGCCAAGGTAAAGTTTTGCATTGATAATGATGTGATTCCGCCCGAGCCCGCTCCACCGATAACCCGCTGGGGTGCTGACTCGACACGGATGAAGACTAGGCCAATCACAAGAGCTCAAATTAAGAGATATAAGGACACCCTGGGAGTATTTATACAGGGGGTAATCAATCTCAACAGAGCTTGTCCATACTTGAAGATACAAAGCCTATTCTAAGCATCCAAGTGGTGGAAGCCCATACGGACCCGGGTGACGGTTTTGGTACATTTTTGGAGTCCGGGCAGTATGAAATGGTTCCAATGCTTTATGGGTTCAATAAATATGCCTAAGAGGTCATGGAATCAAGTTAAAGCAGCCTCAAATACAATCAAAAAGGGCTTGTACGGACAGCATCAACAATTTGGCTGAATTTGCTGTATTGCTTGCTGACTTTACTGTATTTTACTGTATTAGCCTTCTCTAATTTTTCAAAGCATGGGCAACGTGTGGGACTTCATATTCAGCTTATTTGGCATCCTAAAAAGCATCTAGAAGCTGATTTGGAGCTCAAAGAGGTCAAAGATTAATCAAAGTCAACTTGATCAAAAGGCTAGCATTTTTAGTTTCCTAATTTGTTTTTACTTTTTGTTTTAGGAAACTACCATTACTTTTTAGTTTTTATTTTTTTTTCTGGAAGAATAAGTTTAGGAAAGTTATTATTTTATTATTTTCATTGTAAATTAATTAATTCCTAATTCAAAATAAAGGAATTAATTAATCCAAATTAGATTAGGAAAGGAGTGAGAATTTCGGCCACCATAGGAAACTATTTTGTATGGCCGGTTTTCCCTTTGTTTTTAGGGTTTTATTTCATGGATTTGTAGCCTATTTAAAGGCTTATTTTTTAATAAGAATACAACTTTTATTTGATTAAGAAAATACTTGTGAGATTAATTATCTCTTTGTTCTTTGAGAACACCTAAAACACCATTAGAGAATTGGTTGTTTTAGCTTGACTTATCAATAGGTTTTCCATCCCCTATTGTGGCGTCTACATTATACCAAGGTTTCTAACCACAGGTTGGTTAGGGTTTGAGGTCCATTCCATTAGAACTTGAACTTAATTAAGATCCGGGCTAATATAATACGGGTTTAGGAGTAGGTCGTCCTAAGTTCGTGTCATTTGGTATCAGAGCTAAATTTTGTTCAGGTTTGATCTATCTTTATTTGCTTTATTTGTTTTTATGTTATTCTACAATTTTAGCATTAGGTTAAGGTTGCATCCATCCCATACACATTCTGCATCCTTAAACCAAAAAAAAAAAAAAAAAAAAAAATCATTCCTAGTTGAATTAGGTTTCCTAGTTTTATCGTATTTTTGTTTCCTAATTTGTTGGTTGTCTTTTATCATTGTTCTTGATAATTTTGGTTTTTGTTGATTTTCCTTTGCTATTTTAGTCTTATAAATTTGCATTCATATATTCAAAAAAAAAAAAAAAAAAGAGAGTTTGCGGCAACAATTAAAAAAAAAAAAAAAAAACGAAACAAAAATATTTCGGTTTGTTGGAGTTTGATTTGTTTGCTGGGAATTTGTTGGAGCTGCTGGTTTTTTGATTATTTATTCAATATTTGAATTGCTGGGAAATTATTTCTGCTGCTGGATATTTGGATTTTGGGTGCTTAAATTATTTTGATTAAAATTAGTTAAAGGAATTGATACAAAAGCTGAATTACGAGAACAACAACCAACACTTTTCTGTAATTTTGTTCTTTTTGATTCTTGTTCGTATTTGAATTTCTTTTTCTGGAATTTTATTCTTGAACTCATAATCTACTACCATCTGGTGCAGTTTTCAAAAATTCCAACGTTTTCCCATTATTTTGTGTTTTCTTGTCTAGAAAGCCGAAAAATTAGGATTTGTTGGATTCTTTCGGTATTGCCTACTTTTTGCTACTGCTTTGTTGATAAGTTTAATTAAAACATACTAGTGATCTAATTACTATTTTGTGGGTGTTTTAATTAGAACTTTGAGATAATTCATTGAGTGGAAAAAGGCAAGAGTGTGAGAGCTTAAAAGAGGGTAAAAGCCGAAACTAGTGTGCAAACACGAGTGTCGAGACCTTGTTTGAGTGAAACATGTGAGGGAGTGAATATTGTGAGGATTTATTTTATTTTTGCAGTATTTTACTAACATGGCAGATTCTAGAATAAGAAGAGGAGATCTACCCTTGAGGATCAATGAGGAAGAGTCCGTAGCATTCCATGGCGATGCCCGATTTACCAGGAGTGGAGACCAAGTGGACATGAGAGCTGTTTTGGAGTCAATACAGCGGGTTAGTGCTCAAGTTGAGCATGTGAATCAAAGGATGGGAAGGCTAGAAGTTTCCCAAGGAATTCCGAACACAAGAAATAGGCAAGAATTCCATGGAGGACGAGGAGGTCACGAGAGACCGAGAGAAGAATTTGATGAGTAGCCATTCGGTGGAGACTTTGAGGAAGGTATGGACGACACTTTTGCTGTCCAAGATAGAGCTGGCCGTGGAAAATATAGGAGGGAAGAAACAGATGACAATCTTAGCAATATAAAGATCAACATCCCACCATTCATGGGAAAAAGTGACCCCGAAGCATATTTGGAGTGGGAAGAAAAGATGGAGATGATATTTGACCGCCATAATTATTCAGAGGCTAAGAAGGTGAAATTGGTAGCAATGGAGTTTGGCCATTATGCACTCCAATGGTGGACCAATGAGCAAAACACCCGAATGAGAGTTGGTGATGACTTGATTACTACATGGCGACAAATGAAAGGAGCCATGCGGAAGCGATTCGTACCATCACACTATCATAGGTTGCTGCACCAAATACTTCAATCTTTATCTCAAGGACATGGATCCATGGAGGATTATTACAAGGAGATGGAGATGCTTATGATGAGATTGAACTTGAATGAAGATAGGGAAGCAACCATGGCAAGGTTTCTTGGTGGTTTGAATCGTGAAATAGCCAATCAACTAGAATTGCAACAATACTTGGAGTTGGAGGAGATGTTGCATGTGGCTATTAAATTAGAGCGTCAATTTAAGAGGAGGGGTGTAAGCTCATGGTTTAGAGGTGTTTCCAACAGTGGAAGGTCCAATTATAGTGGCTGGAGGAACAATCCCATATATGAAAGCAAGCCAAAGCCTAAAGTCAAAGAAGAAAGTTCAAATTGGCCAAGGAAGGAGACAAGAACCGAATCTGTCCAAGCACCAAAGAATGAGGTAAAATTAGATCCTAAGCCTTCTATAACTCATGATGTTGTGTGTTTTAAGTGCCAGGGAGGAGGACACATCGCTAGCCAATGCCCAAATAGAAGAATCATGGTGTTAAAGGGCAATGACGAGCTAGAATCGGAAAGTGAAGAAAGTGAGGATGAAGCCAAGCAAGAGGAGGAGGACTTGGAGGATGAACCCGAAACCTTGCAAGCATCCAATGCTGAATTAAACTTGCTTTCTAGAAGAGTGCTTGCTGCATACAAAGATGAGGATGAAATTCAAAGAGAGAACATCTTCCACACCCGATGTGAAATTCAAGGTAAGATTTGTAGTATGATTATTGATAGTGGAAGTTGTACAAATGTAATTAGTAACATTGTAGTTGATAAATTAGGCTTAATAACTATTAAACATCCAGAACCTTATAGATTACAATGGCTTAATGATAGTGGTGAAATAAAAGTGAATAAACAAACCAAAGTAAAATTTAATATAGGTAGATATGAGGATGTAGTTTTATGTGATATTGTACCCATGATTGCTGGACATATACTATTAGGTAGACCATGGCAATTTGATAAAGATGCTACTCATTTTGGTCGAGAAAATAGTATTGTTTTCAGGTTTGAAGGGAAGAAGGTCAAGCTGGAACCATTATCTTCTAAAGAGGTTTACAAAGACCAATTACAAATGCAACAAAGGAGAGAAGATGAAAAGCTCAAGGAAAAAGCAAGTATGCCACCAACGGCTTCACCATCCTTTCAAGAAGGTAAGAATGAGGTTGCTGATCAAAGTAAGGTTTCTAAGACTCATATTGAGAGGAAAGATCAAGGAAAAACCAAAAGAGAGGGGAAAGAAAGTGGAAAACCCGAGAACTTGGAGAAGGAAGGGAAATCCGAAGGTTTGCGCCAATCCGAGAGAGAAAAAGAAAAAGAAAGAAAAGAAAGGTCAAGTAGCAACTTTTATTCGAGTTTGGGGGATATTAATAAGGTTATTGAGTGTAAGAAACCTTTTCTGGTCATGATTTATAAAGAAAATTATTTTGATGATCAAACTAACATTGAAGAACTTGATTTGCCAAGTTCAATATTTTCTCTTTTGAAGGAATTTGGAGATGTCTTCCCAAATGAAATTCCAAGTGGACTACCATCCAATCAAGAGGGAAAAGGTGCGCTTGCTGTCCAAGGTAAGTCTTCTAATACTCAGGTTGCGTGGAAAAATTTTAATAAAACCAAAATTGAGAAATTTGGTGCAAAAGACGAGAGTGAGGAAGGTGAGATGGCCGTGAGTGAGAAAGGAAAAGGAAGACAAGAAAGGAAAAATATAAATTTTTATCTTAGCTTTGGTGATGTTAATAAAGTAATTATGAATAAGAAATCATTGCTGACCATGAATTTTAAGGACACTTATTTAAAGATGTCTTTATTGAATAGAACTTTATCTGCATTGTTGAGAGCTTTACTTAGTGGCAATTTGAAAATTTGGGAAATATTGTTTTCTAACTTTAAAAAGTGTAATTTTTACCATAATGAGCATGTATTTCTAGATTTTGTTGTAATAGTGTTTGACCCAGGAGAATTGGTTTTGTTGCACTTACGAAAGGAAAGGTTTCCTAATCAAAGAAAGTCAAAGCTCATGCCGCCTATGGATGGACCTTTTCAAGTTTTGGAGCCGAATAACAAGAATGCCTACAAGCTTGATTTACCGGGTGAGTATAACATGAGTGCTGCATTTAATGTTGCTGATTTAACTCCTTTTCCTGCAGGTGATGATCTTGATTTGAGGACAAATCCTTTTCAAGAGGAGGGGAATGATGTGATTCCGCCCGAGCCCGCTCCACCGATAACCCGCTGGGGTGCTGACTCGACACGGATGAAGACTAGGCCAATCACAAGAGCTCAAATTAAGAGATTTAAGGACAACCTGGGAGTATTTATACAGGGGGTACTCAATCTCAACAGAGCTTGTCCATACTTGAAGATACAAAGCCTATTCTAAGCATCCAAGTGGTGGAAGCCGATACGGACCCGGGTGACGGTTTTGGTACATTTTTGGAGTCCGGGAAGTATGAAATGGTTCAAATGCTTTATGGGTTCAATACATATGCCTAAGAGGTCATGGAATCAAGTTAAATCAGCCTCAAATGCAACCAAAAAGGGCTTGTACGGACAGCATCAACAATTTGGCCGAATTTGCTGTATTGCTTGCTGGCTTTACTGTATTTTACTGTATTAGCCTTCTCTTATTTTTCCAAGCATGGGCAACGTGTGGGACTTCATATTCAGCTTATTTGGCATCCTAAAAAGCATCTAGAAGCTGATTTGGAGCATAAAGAGGTCAAAGATTAATCAAAGTCAACTTGATCAAAAGACTAGCATTTTTAGTTTCCTCATTTGTTTTTACTTTTTGTTTTAGGAAACTACCATTACTTTTTAGTTTTCTTTTTATTTCTGGAAGAATAAGTTTAGGAAAGTTATTATTTTATTATTTTCATTGTAAATTAATTAATTCCTAATTCAAAATAAAGGAATTAATTAATCCAAATTAGATTAGGAAAGGAGTGAGAATTTCGGCCACCATAGGAAACTACTTTGTATGGCCGGTTTTTCCTTTGTTTTTAGGGTTTTATTTCATGGCTTTGTATCCTATTTAAAGGCTTATTTTTCAATAAGAATACAACTTTTATTTGATTAAGAAAATACTTGTGAGATTAATTATCTCTTTGTTCTTTGAGAACACCTAAAACACCATTAGAGAATTGGTTGTTTTAGCTTGACTTATCAATAGGTTTTCCATCCCCTATTGTGGTGTCTACATTATACCAAGGTTTCTAACCACAGGTTGGTTAGGGGTTGAGGTCCATTCCATTAAAACTTGAACTTAATTAAGATCCGGGCTAATATAATACGGGTTTAGGAGCAGGTCGTCCTAGGTTCGTATCAGATAAATATGAGGATGTTGTTTATGTGATGTTGTACCTACGCATGTTGGACATATTTTATTAGGAAGATCATCGCAATTTGATAAGAATACTATACATTATGGTCAAGAAAATGCTACTGTTTTTAAGTTTAAAGGAAGGAAGATTAAGCTTGAGCCTTTGACTCTAAAGGAGGTCTTTAGAGACCAATTAGAAATGCAACAAAGGAGGGAGGCCAAACGGCTAAAGGAAAAGGCAAGCGCGGTGCCCATGGGTTCTCCCATTGTAAAACAAAGTAAGGCCGACCCACTCAACCAATGTAAGCATTCTAAAACTGAAATCGGGTAAAAGATAAGGGCAGAAGCTGATAGAGAGAAAAAAGGCAAGAAAGCTAAGAGTGAGGGAAAAAAAAAAGGTGGCCGAGAGTAGTAAAGAAAAGGAAAGGAAAGAGAAGAATTTTTATCTTATTTTAGGTGAGATTAAAAAGGCAATTTTGAGTAAGAAACCTATGCTGGACATGATTTTTAAAGACTCTTATTCAAATCATTTAGCTAACCTTGAACGGCTTGTATTGCCAAGTCCTATATCTTCTCTTTTATAGGAATTTGATGATGTCTTTACGGAGGAAATTTCTAGTGGTTTACCACCTATTCGAGGGATTGAACATCAAATTGATTTTATTCTGGAGCTGTAGTTACTAATAGGCTTGCATATAGAAAAAATCCTGAGGAGACAAAAGAGCTACAAAGCCAAGTAACTGAATTGCTTGAAAAAGGATATATTCGTGAAAGCATGAGTCCATGTATTGTTCTTGTTTTATTAGTACCTAAGAAAGATGGTTCATGGTACATGTGTGTAGATTGTAAGACCATTAATAATATAACCATTAAGTATAGGCATCCTACTCTTAGATTAGATGATATGCTTGATGAATTATATGGTGCAATGTTTTCTAAAATTGATCTTAGGAATGGGTACCATCAAATAGAATGAAAGAATGAGATGAGTGGAAAACCGTATTTAAAACTAAGTATGGTTTATATGAGTGGTTAGTATTGCCTTTTAGTTTAAGTTATGCACCTACCACTTTCATGAGACTAATGAACCATGCCATGCGTCCATTCATTGGAAAATTGGTGGTTGTCTATTTTGATGATCTTCTTATATATAGTAGGTGATGAGAATCCGCCCGGACCCGCACAACCGACAACCCGCTGGAGTGCTGACCTGATACGGATGAAGACCAGGCCGGTCACTAGGGCTCAAGCTAAGAGATTTAAGGACAACAAGGCTGCATTTTTCTAGGGGGTAATTAATCCTCAATGGGGCTTATCAATACCCAAAGATACAAAACCCGTTTTAAGCATCCAAGTGGTGGAGGTCGATACGAACCCAACTAGCTGTTTTAGTGCAAATATGGACTCCGGGAAGCAAGAAATGGTTCCCACACTTCATGGATTCAATACGTATCTTTAAGAAGTCATGGAATCAAGTCAAGGTAGCATCAAAGGCAAATAAAATGGGCTTGTGCACAAGGGAGAAAGATGGTCGGTTTTGTTGTATTGCTTGCTGGCTTTACTATGTTTTGCTGAGTTGAACTTTTCTCTTTGATCCAAGAAAGGGCAACGTGTGCAACTCCATGATAATCCTATTTGGTATCCTACATGGTATATGGAAGCTGATTTGCAGCTTAAATTGGTAAAAGATTGGTCAAAGACAGCTTAGTCAAAAAGATAGTATTTTAGTTTCTTAATTAGTCTTTTATTTGGCTTTTATTTATTTATTTGGTGGAAAAATTAACTTAGGAAAGTTATTATTTTATCATTTTCATTGTAAATTAATTAATTCTAAATTCAAAATAAATGGATTAATTAATCCAAATTAGATTAGGAAAATAGGTGAATTTTGGCCAAGCTAGGTTTCCTATTCTTTGGTGGCCGATTTTACCTAGAAAATTAGGGTTTTATTTTGTTCTATACTAGTCTATTTAAGGGCTTATTTTTTAGGAAGAACACACTTTTGGTAATAATCAAAAATTATTTTATGAGATTCAATTTCTCTTTGCTCTCTTTGAACATTTAAAACACTATTAGAGAGTGAGTGTTTTAGTTTTAACTTATCAATAGGATATCCATCACCTATTGTAGCATCTTCATTATACCAAGATTTCTAATCACAGGTTGGTTAGGGGTTAAGGTCAATCCATTAAAATCTAAACATAATTGAATCCGGACTAATATAATACAGCTTTAGGTGCATGTCGACCTAGGTTCATATCAGTAGGAACTTAGATGATCATGTAGGATATCGTAGGTTAGTTTTAGGAGTACTTAGGAAGGAAGGATTATTTGCAAATATTAAAAAGTGTGATTTTTGTCAGAATGAGCTTGTATTTTTAGGATTTGTTGTAAGTGCTACAAGAATTAAAGTTGACCAATCCAAGGTCAAGGCTATACAAAAGTGTTGAAACCTACATTGATATGAACCTAGGTCAACTCGCGCCTAAACTCATATTATATTAGCCCGGATCTCAATTAAGTTCAATTCTTATGAAAACCTTAATCCCTAACCAACCTATCATTAGAAACCTGGGTATAAAGAAGATGCCACAATATGTGATGGTTATCCTATTGATAAGTCAAACTAAAACACTCACTCTCTAATGGTGTTTTGGGTGTTCAAAGAGAATAAAGAGAATTCTATCTCAACATTAATCTTCTAAATAATATTAAAGGTTTGTTCTTCCTTAAAAATAAGCCCTTATATAGGCTAGAATCACAAAATGATAAACCTTAAAAAGCTAGGACAAAACCAGCCAAAAGGATTAGGAAACCTAATGTGGCCGAATTTTCTCTCTCATTTCCTATTCTAATTTTGATTAATTAATTCATTTATTTTGAATTACAAATTAATTAATTTACAATGAAAATAATATTATAATAATACCTATCCTATGTTGATTTCTCCAAAAAATAAATAAATAAAAATCAAATAAAAGACTAATTTTCTAAAACAAAAAGTGAAAGTAAAATCAGGAAACTATTTGACTATATTTTTAACTAAGCTCTTTGACCAATTTAAGCCCCAAATTAGCTTCTATATGCCTTGTAGGATTCCAAATAGGATGATCATTGAGTCTCACACATTTTCGTTGATTGGAACGAAGAGAAAATGTCAACTCAGCAAAATACAGTAAAGCCAGCAACAAAATCCAGTAAAACCGGCCAAAACTCCTCCTTTGCGCACAAGCCCTTTTTTTTTTGCCTTTGATTCTAACTTGGCTTGATTCCATGGCCTCTTAGTGATATTCATTGAATCCATGAAGTTTTGGAACCATTTCTCGCTACGCGAAGTCCATATTTGCACGAAAAGAGCTACTCGGGTCCATACCGACCTCCACCACTCAGATGCTTGAAACGGGCTTCGTATCTTTAGGTATTGACAATCCCTTTTGAGAATGGATTACCCCCTGTATAAAGGCATCCAGGTTGTCCTTTAATCTCTTAGCTTGAGCTCTATTGATTGGCCCGGTCTTCATCCGGTTGTGCGAGTTCTGGCGGATTCTCATTATTCCCTTCCTCTTGAAAAGGATTTGCCCTCAAATTAGAGTCATCTTTTGCAGCAAAAGGAGATAAATCAAAAACATTAAATGTAGCACTAACATTATACTCACCCGGTAAGTCAAGCTCATAAGCATTTTCATTAATCCACTCAAAAACTTGAAAGGGTCCATCTCCATGCGGCATACGCTTGGACTTCCTTTGTTCGGGAAATCTCTCCTTTCTTAGGTGCAACCAAACCCAATTTCCAGGTTTAAAGACAACTTACTTTTGGCCTTGATTAGCACTCCTAGCATATTACTTTGTCCTTCTCACAATATTTTCCTTTGCCTTTTAATGAATCTGCTTCACAAAATCAACTTTTTGTTTCCCATCTAGATTAGCACGTTCACTTAAAGGTAAAGGTGTTAAATCTAATGGAGTCAAAGGATTAAAACTATAAACAATCTCAAATGGTGAATATTTAGTGGCTGAATGTAAAGATCTATTCTAAGCAAATTCAACATATGGCAAACATTATTATGATGTTCTTCAGTTCCTACTAATTAAAGCCCGTAACAATGTAGACAAAGTCCAATTTACTACTTCGATTTGTCCATCAGTTTGTGGATAACAAGCAGTTGAAAATGGAAGTTTAGTTCCTAAATTAGCCCATAAATGTTTCCATGACCTCTTAGTGATATTTATTGAATCCGTAAAGAGTTGGAACCATTTCTTGCTACCCGGACTCCATAAATGCACCAAAACCGCTACCCGGGTCCATATCGGCTTCCATCACTTGTATGCCCAAAATAGGTCTTGGATCTTTGGGTATGGACAAGTGCACTTGAGAATGAATTACCCCGTGGATAAAGGCACAAAACTTGTCCCTAAACCTCTTAGTTTGAGCCTTAGTGATTTGCCCGGTCTTCATCTGTATCGCGTCAGCAACCCAGTGGGTTGTCGGTTGTGCAGGCACGGATGGATTCGCATCATTCCCCTTCTCTTGAAAAGGATTTGTCCACAAATCAAGATCATCATCTGCAAAAAAAAGAGATAATTCAGCAACATTAAATGTGGCACTAACATTGTACTTATCTAGTAAGTAAAGTTTGTCGGCATTTTCATTGATTCATTCCAAAATTTGAAAAGTCCATCCCCTCGAGGCATAAGCTTTGAATTTTGTTGCTTCAGAAACCTTTCCTTTCTTAAGTGCAACCAAGTCCAATCTCTTGGGTCAAACACTAACATAACAAAATCTAAAAATATATGCTCATTATGGCAAAAATTACACTTTTTAAAGTTAGCAAATAATCTCTTCCAAATTTTCAAATTTCCACAAAGTAAAACTCTCAACAAGGCAGATAAAGTTCTATACAACAAAAACATTTTTAAATAAGCATCTTTATGATTCATGACCAGCAATGGTTTTTTACTCAAGATAGCTTTATTAACATCCCAAAACTTGAATAACAATTTTTATTTTTCCTCTTTTTTCTTTCTTTTTCTTTCTTCCCCTCAGTTTGGCTCTCACTTTGTGTGCCATGACTGCCATCACATCTGTGTGCTCACCTCCACTCCCTGAAGTTTTAGAATGCTTACCTTGGACAGCAAGTTTGTACCTACCTTCTTGGATAGATGATGAAGCCATGGGTGCCATACTAACCTTTTTTTAAAGCTTTTCAGCCTCCCTCCTTTGTTGCATTTGTAGTGAGTCTCTAAACACTGTATGTGGAGTTAATGGCTCTAGCTTAAACTTAATTTTAGTAGCATAAATTAACAACAAAATTGCAAATCCAACACCAAGATGCCACCAAATCCGTGACCACCAAAAACAAAAATACAAATTTGCAATTTTTTTATACATTTATATATGTTGCCGCAATTCCTCTTCTTATTATTATTATTATTTTTTTTTGAGTATATGACAGCAAATATTTAAGATCAAACCAGCAAAAAAAAAATCAACAATAAACTAAATTACTAAGAACAAAGATGAAAACAGCCAACAAACTAGGAAACAAAAATAGGGTAAAACACGGAAATCCTAATTTAACTAGGAATGAATTTTTTTTTTTTTAATATGCAGAATGTGCATGATGATAGAAGCAACCTTAACTTAATGCTAAAATTGCAGATTAACACAAAATAAAATAAAGCAAAATGATAGAGCAAACCTAAACAAAATCTTGTCTCTGATACCAAATGATAAGAACCTAGGTCGACTCACACCTAAAACCATATTATATTAGCCCAAATCTCAAATAAGTTCAAGCTCTTATGGAAACCTTAACCCCTAACCAACCTATGATTAGAAATCTTGGTATAAAAAAGCACTGCTATAGTTGATGGTTATCCTATTGATAAGTCAAAACTAAAATACTTACTCTCTAATGGTGTTTTAGGTGTTCAAAAAGAACAAAAAAGAAAAAAAAATTCTATCTCACAATCAATTTTTTGAATAATATTAAAGGTGTGTTCTTCCTAAAAAATAAGCCCTTAAATAGGTTAGAGTCATAAAATAATAAGCCTTAAAAAGCTAGGACAAAACCGGCCAAAAGGATTAGGAAACCTAATTTTGATTAATTAATTCCTTTATTTTAAATTAGGAATTAATTAATTTACAATGAAAATAATAAATTAATAACTTTTCTAACAAATAAATAAATAGAAACCAAATAAAAGACTAATTTCCTAAAACGAAGAGTCGAAGTCAAATTAGGAACTATTTGATTATCTTTTTAACTAAGCTATCTTTGACCAATTTAAGCCCCAAATTAGCTTCCATATGCCTTTTAGGATTTCAAATAGGATGATCATTGAGTCCCACACATTGCCTTTGATCAGAACAAAGAGAAAATGCCAACTTAGCAAAATACAGTAAAGCCAGCAATAAAATCCAGAAAAATCGGCCAAAACACCTACTATGCGCACAAGCCCTTTTTTTTTGCCCTTGATTCTGCCATAGCTTGATTCTATGGCCTCTTACTGATATTCATTGAATCCATGAAGTGTTCAAACCATTTTGCACTGCCCGGAGTCCATATTTGCATGAAAACAGCTACCCGGGTCCATACCGGCTTCCACCACTCGGATGCTTAAAACGGGCTTTGTATATTCGGGTATTGACAAGCCTTTTTGAGAATGGATTACCCCCTGTATAAATGCAGTTAGTTTGTCCTTGAATCTCTTAGCTTGAGCTCTAATGATTGGTGCGGTCTTCAGCTGTATCAGGTATTGGTGCAGTCTTCATCTGTATCAGGTTAGCACCCCAGCAGGTTGTCAGTTGTACGAGTTCGGGTGGATTCTCATCATACATCTATTACCCAGGAAAGGAGTTTTCATGGTTTGGCTAGCTTCTACTGAAGACTTGTCAAGGATTTTAGCACAATTGTAGCACCTTTGACCAAAATTGTCGAGAAGAATATTGGATTCTAATGGGGAAAAGTACAAGAGAAGTCTTTTAATTTATTGAAAGAAAAATTAACTAATGCTCCTTTATTGGTTGTACCTAATGTTTCTAAATTTTTTTAAATTGAATGCGATGCTTCAAATATAGGTATTGGGGATGTTTTGATGCAAGAAGGAAGGCTCATAGCCTACTTTAGTGAAGTTAAATGGAGCAGTATTAAACTATCCAACCTATGACAAAGAGATGTATGCTTTGGTGAGAGCTTTGGAGACATGGCAACATTACTTGATGTCGAAAGAATTTGTGATTCACATGGATCATGAATCATTGAAGCACATTAAAGGCCAAAGGAAGCTCAACTGAAGGCATGGGAAGTTGATTGAATTCATCGAAACGTTTCCTTATGTCATTTGCTATAAGAAAGGTAAGGAAAATGTGGTTGCCAGTGCCTTATCCCAATGGTATGTACCATATTCAACCTTAGATGCTAAATTGCTTGGTTTTGTACAATTAAAATAACTTTTTGAGTAGGATAGTGACTTTGGTGAAATATATAGAAATTATGTTAAACGTTTTAACAAATTCTACATCTTTGAGGGGTCTTTTTTTTTTTTCAAGAAAGTCAACTTTATATGCCTAATTATAGCATTAGGGAATTGTTAAATTGGGAAGGTCATGGTGGGGGTTTAATGGATCATTTTGGAGTTGTAAAAACTTTGTCTATTCTGCAAGAACATTTTTATTGACCAAACATGAGGAGAGATGTGGAGAGGATATGTGAGAAGTGTCTAAAGTGTCAAAAATCCAAATCTAGATTGAAGCCGCATGGATTGTACCTACCTTTGCCGATCCCATCACATTCTTGCGTTGATTTGTCTATGGGTTTTGTTCTTGGTTAACCTAGGTCTAGGACTGGAAAAGATTCAATTTTTGTAGTTGTTGATAGATTTTCTAAGATGGCACTGTTTATTGCATGTAATAAAACTGATAATGCATCTAATGTAGCTAATTTTATGTTTAGGGAAATAGTAAGATACATGGAATGCCTAAAACTATTGTTTCTGATAGGGATGCTAAGTTCTTGAGTTATTTTCGTAAAACTTTATGGGCTAAGTTAGGAACTAAGTATTTATTTTCAGCTACTTGTCATCTACAAATTAATGGTCAAACTGAAGTAGTAAATAGAACTTTGTCCGAATTGTTAAGAGCATTAATTAGTAGAAATTTAAGAACTTTGGAAGAATGTTTACCACACGTGGAATTTGCTTATAATAGATCTATGCATTCAGTTACCAAATATACTTCATTTGAAATTATTTATAGCTTTAATCCTTTAACGCCATTAGATTTAACACCTTTGCCTTTAAGTGATCGTGCTAATCTAGATGGAAAACAGAAAGCTGAATTTTTCAAGCAAATTCATGAGAAGACAAAAGCAAACATTAAGAGGAGAACGGAGCAATATGCCAAGAATGCTAACCAAGGTCAAATAAAGGTGGTGTTTGAACCTAGAGATTGGGTTTGGTTGCACTTAAGAAAAGAAAGGTTTTCGGAGCAATGAAAGTCAAAGCTTATGGCTTGAGGGGATGGACCTATTCAAGTCTTGAAACGGATCAATGAAAATGCTTACAAACTTGACTTACCAGGTGATGTGATTCAGCCCGAGCCCGCTCAACCGATAACCTGCTGGGGTGCTAACCCAACACGGATGAAGACCAGGCCAATCACAAGAGCTCAAATTAAGAGATTTGAGGACAACCTGGGAGCATTTATACAGGGGGTAATCAATTCTCAATAGAGCTTGTCCATACTTGAAGATACAAAGCCTATTCTAAGCATCCAAGTGATGGAAGCCGATACGGACCCGGGTAGCAATTTTGGTGCAAATATGGACAACAGGCAGCATGAAATGGTTCCAACTCTTTGTGGATTCAATACATATGTCTAAGAGGATATGGAATCAAGTAAAGGCAGCTTCAAAGGCATTAAAAAAGGGGTTGTACGGACAGTTTCAAATTTGGCCTGTTTTTTACAGTATTTTGTGCTGGCTTTACTGTACTTTGCTGAGTTGGCTTTTTCTTCCTCTTCCAAGCATGGGAAACGTGTGGCACTTCATATTCAGCTTATTTGGCATCCTAAAAAGCATATTGAAGCTGATTTGGAGTTTAAATTGGTCATAGATTAGTCAAAGTCAACTTAGTCAAAAAGCTAGTATTTTGGTTTCCTAATTTGAATTTGATTTTTTGGTTTTAGGAAATTAGTCTTCTTCTTTTTTGGGTTTTAATTTATTTATTTGCTGGAAAAATAAGTTTAGGAAAGTTATTATTTTATTATTTTCATTGTAAATTTATTAATTCCTACTTCAAAATAAGGGAATTAATTAATCCAAATTAGATTAGGAAACGATGTGAAATTAGGCAATTTCCTAATTTGATTCTATGTTGGCCGAAATTTCCTAATCCTTTTAGGGTTTTATTTTGTTCATTTAAAGCCTATTTAAAGGCTTATTTTCAATGAGAAAAGGAAAGCTTGATTTTTATACAGAAAATTTATTTACGAGATTGAATTCTCTTTGTTCTTTTGAACACCTAAAACACCATTAGTGAATAAGTGTTTTAGTTTGACGTATCAATAGGCCTTCCATCACCTATTGTGGCGTCTTCACTATATACCAAGGTTTCTAATCATAGGTTGGTTAGGGGTCAAGGTGACCATTAGAACTTGAACATAATTAGATCCGGGCTAATATAATACGGATTTAGGAGCAGGTTGTCCTAGGTTCGTATCGCTAGGTGAGTATAATGTGAGTGCTACATTTAATGTTGCTAATTTATCTCCATTTGCTGCAGGTGATAAATTTGATTTGAGGATAAATCCTTTTCAAGAGGAAGGGAAATATGAGAATCCACCTGTACCCGTACAACCTATAACTCGTTGGGTGTTAATCCTGTACAATTGAAGATCGGACCAATCATAAGGGTACAAGCTAAAAGATTTAATGAACCTGGTTAGCTAGATACAAGGTGTTATTAAATCTCAAGAGGACATGATAATACCCAAAGATCCAAAGCCCGTTTTATTCAATCAAGTTATAAAGGCAGAAATGGACCTGGGAAGCGGTTTTAGTGCATCTATGGACTTTGGGTAGCAAGGATTGAGTTTGTTAGTTATGAATGTGATTGAGCACTTCGAGGGACCATAAAATCATCCCAAGGAAGAAGCAAAGCTGTTTGTTAACCATGTTGGAAACAAGACTCAATAGAAATCAAGTGCTTTAGTTTGACTTATCCCTAGGACATCCACCACCTATTGTGGTGTCTTCATCATATATCAAGGTTTCTAATCACAAATTGATTAGGGGTTAAGGTGATCATTAGTATATGATGAAGACACCACAATAGGTGATGAATGTCCTATTGATAAGTCAAACTAAAACACTCACTCTCTAATGGTGTTTTAGGTGTTCAAAGAGAACAAAGAGAATTCTTTCTCACAAATTATTTTCTGTAAAATTTCTAAGCTACCTCTCATTGAAAAATAAACTAGTAAATAGGGTTGAATCAACAAAGTAAAACCCTAAACAATTAGGTCAAAATCGGCCATTGAGAATAGGAAACTATGCTCGGCCGAATTTCACCTTGCTTTCCTAAACTAATTTGTAATAATTAATTCCTTTATTTTGAATTAGGATTTAATTAATTTACAATCAAAATAATAAAATTCTAACTTTCCTAAGTTGATTTTTCCAGTAAATAAACAAATGAAAACCAAAATAAAAGATAGTTTTCTAAAACAAAAAGTGAAACTCATATTAGGAAACTAGTTGACTAGTTTGACAACTAAGCTAATTTTAACCAATTTCCTGCCAATAAAGGTTCCAAATAAGTTCCAATATGCCATGTACAATTCCAAATAGGATTAATTATGATTTTGAATTAGTACAAAGAAAAAGAGCTTAATCATCAAGATATGTCAATCTCAATAGCAAAATGGTGCAATTTCGGCCAAAAATGTTCTCCATGTGCAAATGGCCTCTTTGGTTGCTTTTGCTTTTACTTATACCTTGACTTGATTCCATGATCTCTTAGTGATATCAACTGAGTTCACAAAGTATTGAACCTATACCTTGCTGCCCGCAGTCCACAAATGCACTAAAACAGCTACCCAGGTCCATATCGGCTTCCACCACTTGGATGCTCAAAACAGGATTTGAATCTTTGGGTATTGACAAGCCCTTTTGAGAATTGATAATCACTTGTATAAAAGCAGTCAGATTGTCCTTAAATCTCTTGGCTTGTGCCCTAGTGATTGGCCTGGTCTTCAACTGTATCAGATCAGCACCCAATAAGTAGTCGGTTGTGCGAGTACGAACGGATTCTTATCAATTAGTTTATACGAATCTAGGTTGGAGTGCTTAGGCTCGTATCACAATCAACCCAAGAATATCCTCCCTCCCAATTAACTTAAACTTCATCTCCTAAACACACCTCACAAGCATATATTTATGAGATTAATCAAAAGCTTTCTTAAAAGCACGCTAAGCTAGAATTAAAAAAAAAAAAAAAAAACATTAAGGCTTATCGTTGAAAGGGAATTTAAGTTTTACCTAAGAAGAGGCTCTAAATATGCAATTAAACATATCCTACAAAAGTTTAAAATAGGAACCACAAATATATAAAAATATTAAAGATAGCTTGCAATGCTAGAATGCAAAAATAAAAGTGGCCTAAATCATTTCTCAACAAAGCATAAATCTAGAATTTCACCTCAAATACCAATTCTACGAGTTCTACAGCTGAAACTAATATAATGTACCCTAGCTAATGCAAATCTTCTATAGTAAGTAATCAAAAGCATGCAAATATTATCTAAGTGCTCATAAATTATGAAAGCCAAAACTTGTGAATGCATTTTTGATATTTGAATCAACAAAACACTAATCCATTATAAAGGAGATTACAAAAAATCATCTGCAACTTTTATCATTGGTCATTGACACAATCGACAAAACCAAATGCCACTAAAAACAAAAAATCTTAATAATTTTAGAAATTTAAAAACCATATAAAAAATAACAACTATTTTTAGAATTTCTAAAAACAAAGAAGAACAAACAACCAAAAACAAATGAAAGTATTTGACAAAAACAAACGAAAATAATTTTTTTTCTTTTGATTTTGTTAAGTCCCAATTTTTTAGATTGTAGAAAAATTTCATAAAAATGAACAAATGATGAAAAATTTTGTACCAAAAACAACAAAACTAATGTCAATCAAATAGAAACTTCTGTTAAAAAACAAGAAATAAATCTCAACAACCATACCTCATCAAATATCAACATCAACAATCCAAGACCAAGGACTAAAAATTTATGTAAAGACAAACCAAAAAGCAAGAGAAAGTATAAAGATATGTCAAAGAACAAGATAAATGAAAGCTAACATTAAACCTAACTCCAAATAAGTAAATCCTTCCTTAAAGTTAAAATTGAACATTGTCCCCAATATTCCAAAATAAAAATAAAAAGTAAAGGAAAATAAAAACTTACTCGGGGGTGAGATGTTGCTCAACCCTGAAAGGAGTCATCCTCATCCTCACTTTCATCATCTTTTCGAAAGTATAATACTCATTCAAGCAGCTATCATCATTATCATTAAGATTCTCTTCCATGACATTCTTTCCTCAATCATTGCTAAAATCTCCTTGCTAAACTCCATGTAATGGTGGGAATGGGGGAAGAAAACTTTCTAGATAAGATGGAATGAGGTTCTTTGGAGCTTGCTTCGAACTGAACTATCCACTTATTCATTAATGGAATCAAGAAATGTTGCTTGATAAGCATTAAGCCCTAAAAAATGATTTTGTATCTCGGCAATAGCACCTTGCATCCCCATTGTCATCTTATTTTGCTCAATCAAAAACCTTTCCATACCAACTATAGAATAACAATTTCCTAGCATATGACAATAACTAGAATTGTTGGATTTAAATGGAAACAATTCTCGTATAAAAGTCTTCTGCTTAGCATTCAAGATGTGAATTTATTCATACTGCTTCAAGTTCATTCCAACATAGAATAATCAAACAGTAACTCCAACACTCCTTAATTGAAATTTCACACCAACAAACTATATTTTTCAAACTTCCACAAATAGGCCTTCGTGCAGTTTTTTATTTTTTATTTTTGTTTAAAACACTCACAGAATTTAAACACAACTCCAATAGCAAGAATCAACACCAAAATTTCAATTCCATATGCCAAAATTCCACCAAACCCGAGACAAACTTTCAACAAAAACAAATTGCAAAAATTTATAGGTTTTATGCAATTTATTCTCAAACTCCTCTTTTTGTAAAAATGAAAACAAACTTATTTTTCCAGCAAATAAATAAATGAAATCTAAAAAATAATGGTAATTTCCTAAAACAAAAAGTAGAATCAAATTAGAAAACTAAAATACTAGCTTTTTGACTAAGTTGACTTTGACCAATCTTTGACAAATTTGAGCTCTAAATCAGCTTCTATATGATTTTTAGGATGCCAAATAGGATTATTATGGAGTCCTAGATGTTTCCCTTGCTTGGAGAAAAGAGAAAAAACCAACTTAGAAAAATACAGTAAAACCGACAGAAAATACAGCAGAACCGGCCAAATTTTCAATATGTTCGTACAAGTTGGTTTTACGTCTATCTTGACTTGTTTCCATGACCTCTTAGTGATATTTATTGAATCCAGAATGATTTGGAGCCATTTCTTGCTGCACAGACTCCATAAATGCACAAAAACCACTACGCATGTCCGTATCGGCTTCCACCACTTGTATGCCCAAAACAAGTCTTGGATCTTTGGTGGGTATGGACAAGTGCTCTTGAGAATTAATTACCCTTAGATAAAGGCAGTAAATTTTTCCCTAAACCTCATAGCTTGAGCCCTAGTGATTGGCCCGGTCTTCATCCGTATCGAATCAGCAAACCAGCGGGTTGTCGGTTGTGGGGGCACAGACGGATTTGCATCACTCCCCTCCTCTTGAAAAGGATTTTTCCTCAAATCAAGATCATTACCTGCATGAAAAGAAGATAATTCAGTAACATTAAATGTGGCACTAGCATTGCACTTACATGGTAAGTAAAGTTTGTCGGCATCTTCATTAATTCGCTCCAAAATTTGAAAAAGTCCATCCCCTCGAAGCATAAGCTTTGACTTTTGTTTCTTTGGAAACCTTTCCTTTCTTAGGTGAAACCAAATACAATCTCTTGGGTCAAACACTAACACAACAAAATCTAAAAATACATGCAATATGGCAAAAATTACACTTTTTAAAGTTAGCAAATAATATCTTCCAAATTTTCAAATTTCCATAAAGTAATTTTCAGATAAAGTTCTACATAACAAAGACATTCTTAAATAAGCATCTTTATGATTCATGACAGCAATGGTTTCTTACTCAAGATAGCTTTATTAACATCCCCAAAACTCAAATAAAAATTTTTATTTTTCCTCTCTTTTCTTTTTTTTTTTCTTTCTTCCCCTCGATTTGGCTCTCACTCTTGGCTTTTCTCACTCCTCTCACACTCTCGGGTTTCTCTCCACTTTACACCTCTCTTTCGGCTTTCCCATGATTTTTCCACTCAATTTGAGTTTTAGAGCACTTACCTGGTTGGTCTTGCATGGCTTGGACTCCTTGGATATGTGTTGTTACCGTGGGGGCCATGCTAGTTCTCTCCTTAAGTTGTTCGGCCACCCTCCTTTGTTGTATTTGTATTTGATCTTTGTATACCTCTTTTGGAGTTAATAACTCTAGCTTGACCTTTTTACCATTAAATCTAAGAACAATACTATTCTCTCTACCATAATGAATAGCACCTTTATCAAATTGCCAAGGTCTACCAAGTAAAATATGTCCTGCATGCATAGGCACAACATCACATAAAACCACATCCACATATTTATTAATCCTGAATTTGACTTTGGCTTGTTTATTAACCCTCCCCAAAACTTGAAAAGGTCCATCCTCTCACTGCATAAGCTTTGACTTTCGTTGTTCCCAAAACCTGTACTTTCTTAGATGCAAAGATCTATAATAAGCAAATTCTACATGTGGCAAACATTCCTCCCATGTTCTTATATTCCGACTAATTAAAGCTTTTAACAATGCAGACAAAGTTGTATTACTACTTCAGTTAGTACATCAATTTGTGGATAACAAGTAGTTGAAAATAAATGTTTAGTCCCTAAATTAGCCCACAAAGTTTTCTAAAAGCAACTTAAGAACTTAACATCCCTATCCGAAACAATTGTCCTTGGCATTCGATGTAGTCTTACTATTTCCCTAAGGAATAAATTAGCCACATTAGATGTATCATTAATTTATTACATGCAATAAAATATGCCACTTTAGAAAATATATCAATGACTATAAAAATCAAATCTTTTTCCATTCCTAGATGTAGGTAAACCAAGAACAAAATCCATAGACAAATCAACCCATGTATGGGATGGAATCGGCAATGGCAGATACAAACCGTGCTGCTTCAATCTTGACTTAGACTTTTAGCATTTCAAACATCTCTTACATATTCTTTACATATCCCTCTTCATATTAGACCAATAAAAATGATCTTACAGTAAGGATAAAGTTTGTACAACTCCAAAATGACTTATTAAAGCCCACCATGACCTTCTCTAACTAGTAATTCCCTAACGCTACAATTAAGTACACAAAGTTGATTTTCCCTAAACAAATATCCCTACAAAATGAAGAATTTATTATACCTACACCCGAAGCATCACATTCAATTTCAAACGTTTAAGAAAAATTTAGCAAAAGAAATAAAGGAGCATTAGTTAATTTTTCTTGTTAATTTTTCTTTCAACAAATTAAAGGACTTCTCTTTTGCTTCCCCCCATTTTTATCCAACATTCTTCTGTACCACTTCGGTCAACAGTGCTGCAATGGTGCTAAAATCATTGATAAATCTTTGATAGAAGCTAGCTAAACCATGAAAACGCCTTACCTAAGTAATAGATGTAGGTTTTGGCCAATCTTGCATGGCTTTGACCTTGGATTGATAAACTTTAATTCCTGCAGCACTTACAACAAATCCTAGAAAAACAAGCTCATCTTGACAAGAATCACACTTTTTCATGTTAGCAAATAACCTTTCCTTCCTAAGAATATTTAAAACTTGCCTGAGATGCCATACATGTTCATCAGGATTTCGGCTATACACTTGGATATCATCAAAATATACCACCATAAATTTTCCAATAAACAGACGCATGGCATGATTCATTAATCTCATAAAAATGCTTGGTGCATTAGTAAACCAAAAGGCACTACTAACCATTCATACAATCCATATTTAGTCTTAAATACGGTTTTCCATTCATCACCCTCTTTCATCCTAAGTTGATAATATCCACTCCTAAGATCAATTTTAGAAAACATGCAAGTACCATACAATTCATCAAGCATATCATATAATCTAGGAATTGGATGCCTATACTTAATGGTTTTTTTATTTATAGCTCTACAATCAATACACATTCACCATGATCCAACTTTCTTAGGTACTAATACAACAAAGACAGCACATGGACTCATGCTTTCACAAATATAACCCTTTTCAAGCAATTCACTACAATCAAATAATAGAGTATCAACTTTTCTAAGTTAATTTTTCCAGAAAAGAATCAAAATAAAAGCCAAAATAAAATAATATTTCCTAAAAGAAAAGTCAAATTGTGAATTAGGAAACTAGTTAACTAGTTTGACAATCAAGCTGTCTTTGTCCAATCACCAGCTAGTTTTGGCTTCAAAAAGCTCCCATATGATATGCAGTATGCCAAATATGATTAATATTGGTTCCCATATGTTGTCCTTGATTGAAACAAAAAGAACTTGTTTGAACAAGACGAAAGAGCAAACTCTCAACGCCAAAATGGGTGATTTTTGGGCAAATGGAGTCTTGTGCATAAATATGCCTCATTTTGATGGGTTCGGTTCTCACTTGGCATGATTACATGGTCCCTTAGTGAGTTTAATCATGTTCACAAGTTAACAAAGTAATTCCTTGCTGCTCAAAACCCATAGGTGCACCAAAACAGCTTGCCAAGTCCATTTCAATATTCATAAATTGGATGTATGAGACGGGCTCTGTATCTTCGGGTACTAGCATGCCCTCTTGAGATCTGTTATTAGATCTGTTATTTAAATCTCCAAATTGCATCTCCAAGTTCTTGGAAAATCATGTATACAATTGATCTCCATAAATTTTCACCATTTAAGCTCCATGTAATGCATCTCCCTATAAATTTACCAAAGAATCCAAATTATAAGCAAATTCTCCACATTTTAGTCTTTTAACATAAAAATAAGAAAATAGGAAATCAATAGTAATTCATTCCAGTTAAGCATAATTACTAATACAATAGCAAACTATAAGCATAAGGGCTACAAAATAGTAATATTTAACACTCATGATTTAACACTCATGAGTACTTAAATTTCTATGTAAGTTTGTTCAAACAACATAAATTGTTGTTCAAACAATATCCCAAAATCTTGTGGAAATCACATTGTTGTTATACATTGTTCGAACACTGACGATGCATTGTTCAAAAAATGATAGTTCACATATCAACAAATAATGATGGATTTATATGTTGTTTGAACAACACCTTTGGACACATATCAAATTATGATACATCATTTAAGGTTGTTCGAACAACGTCATTTGGTGGTCCACACAACGTCCTTGGGGACAATTCATCTTCTTTTTCTTCATAATTTGATTTTAAGCACACAAATAAAGATGTAGAGATTGAAAAACTATGATTAAACATTCAAAGATGTTGACTTCCTCTCTGCCCTTTATATACTTGAGCTAATTGGGTGATTAGTAGCTCCATGCTCAAATGATGGATTTGAATGATTTTGCTTTTATGACATGATGTCATAGTCCCTTGGAGTGCTCAACCATGTTCATAAATCAATAAATTCATTCCCTACTACCTGGAGTCCATAAAGGTACCAAAACAACTTACCGTGTCCATTTCAACCTTTATAGCTTGGATGCACAATATGGGCTTTGAATCTCCTTGTATTATCATGCCTTTTTTAGATTTAATAACACGTTGTATGAAACTAACAAGGTTGTCATTAAACCTCTTCAGTTGCATAGGATTAGCTTCGAGCGAGTAGGTTGTATGGGTATACACAGATTGTCATCGAATAGGTTCGGTATTCGTTTGTACAGGATGAATTCAAACATGTAGTCGGTTGTATGGGTACGGGGGGATTCTCATCAAATTCAAACAACAAAACGCTATTTGAACTTTTTATCAAACACCTCCAAGACATAAATTGCCTACTATTTCCACAAAATAATTTCAACTTTTTAAAATGGGTAAAAAATCAAAATTAAATATAAAATGAAAGCACATGCAAACTTGAAAATAAATAAATAACCATTATCCAACCCAAATTAACCAATAAAAATACCTTGTCAACTTAATTTAGTCATATTTGGCATCAACACCAAAGAAATTCAAAATTCATCTTCATCTATAATTTGATGACTTCAAAGCTTGGAAAGAAATCATGTACTTGGAATTTGAAGCTCAAAGAAGCTTCATAAGTACCAAAATATTGATTACCCAAAGCGCCTCAAAGTAGAAATAATGAATTGTCCAAGGTAGAAAAAATTAATGAAGACTTGCCAAATCCTTGCAAAATGTGGAAATTCTTGACTTAATATTGAAATCTTTTAATATGAGGGTAAGAAGTATGAAGTATGATTTACAAAGCTAAAATTAAATATGAGAAGAGTACATAATGAAATTAAGAGATAGATGAATGGTGGAAACAAAAGTTTAAAGTAAAGTAAAGAAGAATTAATGAGAGAATAATAGAGTAAATGGTGTGGTTTTGGCTTTGTAGAGCATTGAAATTGGTGTGGGCACCTAGTTTTAATTGGGTTGGCACACTAGTTCTATACGTTAAGGTCTAATGCAACACTTAAATGGCATAGGCACAGCAATGGTTTGGTTTGGGGAGTTGAAAATTAGAGGAAGTTGGCATGTGCACCTTGTCAAGTTTGATGGAGCCTTGCTTAGGGTGGGCACCATAAGAAAATGAGTGGCCACCCCAATGATACTTATTTTGCAGGTTGTTGTTCAATTTTGCTAAGTGTCGGACACTTTTTATTGGTTATAACTTGACTTGACCAAAAAAACTGTTTCACCTTGAATTTGCTCAACATCTCAAACATGCTTCAAAACTTGAAAAAATACTTCCTTGTAGAAAGTTAAAAATAGGTTTCAAGTAATGTAGCTAGACTTCGCCAGGCAACGCTTTCAAAGAAACTAGAGAAAACTCCATCTGCTCATGAAAAATCTAACTAGAGATCAATCAAAACAAACCCCCATTATGGCCTTCAACCTTTAAATATCCCAAAGAAAACTCTCTTCAAAATCACTAAAAAACATGAACTTTTAAACCCAAACAAACCTAGGATTCAAGCTCCTCTTATTCTTCTTCTTCTTATGAATTCTTCTATTAAGTAAAACATCAGGGAAAGTCTTGAACTTATAGTGAGACTTCTTCTTGTGACACAATTCAACAACAGATTCACCTAAAGCTTTATTAACAATCTTGCTAGGGCTTAAGGTATGAAATGCCAAGTTTTTCAATAAGTTTGTATTTTTTTTCCAGAAATTTGACATTATACTTTAATATCAAAATTCACTTTATCATTATCAACCATCAAAATGATAATGTCACCAAGCAACTTGGAAATTTGAGTGTCATAATGTTTGCTACATATGGTAATTATTGTGAATTATGGTGGAGATCATGATAGTGTTAATTGCCAAGTGGTAACCCTTTTGCTTAAATTACTAAAAGCTAATAATATTAATAGAATCAATGTGGGTGGAGTGGAAATTCAAATTTCTCATGGATGAATGAAAATAAAATCAAGGATATCATGGGAGGCGGCAAGGAAATAAATTCCAATAACAGTATGAAGCTCCTCAATTCAATGAGGCAAATACTTTTTTTAGATAGCTTTAATTGATTGAACACACACAACGTTGAGGGGAATGATGTGTTGAATGGAAAATATATTGTTGGATAGCAAATTATTATGAAATTATTATGAAAATATATGATGTGTTGTTGAAGGCAATTGTTAACCATAAACCATGCAAACCCGAGACGAAGCTTAATGCCTTGGCGGAGAAGCAACTACGTTAGTTTGTTTTGTATTTCGGTATTGTAGTTAAGTAAGTCCCTTTGTTAGCTTGTTAAGTTGGTGCACAAAGACACCAAAAATGTGTCATTTAAGAAGCTTAGGTAAATGAAGCACCATGATGATATGGAAAGCACCTTGGTGACCAAGATGGTGATATGGAGCCAAACCATTCGGCCTCTCTCTCATCCAATGCATGGAAGGACACCTGCTTTTTAACTTGAAAAAGTTACTTTGATATCTTATGTTTACGAGAACCATGGAAGGATAAGAAAGAAATAAAATGATTTAACAATGTCACGTTATATGTGAAAGAGTCGGAAAGGAGGGAAAATGAGCCATATGCCACCTCAAAAAACTAAAAATTCACTTAGAAAGGCATAACTTTTGGTAGGATTGGCCGTTTTTGGCTTGCGACCACTCGATTCGATCGTCTCTTGAAGAGACACAAGGCAAAGTGATGGAATGGCAGAAACGAGGAACACAAGGAATGGGGCGGGCGAGAAAAGAATGCGTAAAACGATCGGAGAACTTTGAAAGGGCATAACTTTTGATCCGACCGTCGGATCGGGGCCCATAATATATCAAAAGAAAGGGAATTTGAAGGGGAATGCTATGTGTCACGAACTTGTTTGTTTACCCTTCAAGCCGTGCGGCCTTAGTTGCTATTCCGACCCTTTGTTGCAACTAAGTAAGCCTTTTGCCCACTAAAAGAGAAAGCTAGAGCACAAAGAGAGATTGGGAGAATGAAAGTATATTACTTGAAAGAGAGCTTTACAAGTATAGATGAGATTTCTTGGATGGTTTGGCCAAATGAGGCCTCCACCTATTTATAGGCATACAAAGCTTAATCCTACGGCTATAATTGCTTTAATCCTACGGTGGAGAATGGTTCCCACCTACTCCCACCTACTTTACATAAAATATCTAAAGAAACATCTAGAATGGATATGTACATGGCTTGGCCCATTGTAAGGCCCAAAATAGGCCCAAAGTGGATTATAAGGCCCATAATGGAGAGAATGCTCACCAAGTGTTTGATGAAATGCTTTAACCGTGACATTCTCCCCCACCTATGCCGTCGACGTCCTCGTCGAGCTTGCTTCATGGAACCTCTTGATATGATCTTCAAATTGCCAAAGTGTGATAGCAGGTTCCCAACTTGCTTCGCTATCGGGAAGTCCCTTCCATTTCACCAAGTACTCATGACTCGGATGGTTGTCCCTTCCACGAACTACTCGATCAGCTAAGATGCTCTCCACATCCTTGTCATAAGTGTTGTAGACCCCTATTGGTGCTCGCTTGGACTTCCCTCTTGTTTGGTCTTCCTCATCCTTGTAGTATGGTTTTAGACAACTCACATGGAAGACCGGGTGAAGTTTGAGTGTAGGAGGTAACTCCACCTTATAAGATACCTTGCCCACCTTCTTGACGATTGGAAATGGTCCCTCGTATCGACGAACAAGGCCTTTGTGTAGTCCTCGGGTAGACTTGTGTTGGGATGAAAGGATTTTGATGAACACCAAGTCTCCCACTTGATACTCCACGTGCCTTCTTTTGGCATCCGCCCACTTCTTCATCTTCTTGGTGGCCTTATGAAGGTACGACTTTGCTAAGTCCACTTGTTCATGCCAACCTTTGGCAATCTTGAATGCGGCAGGACTCCTTCCTCCATACTTGGTAACAAGTGTTTGTGGAGTGAGTGGTTGTTGCCCCGTGGCTAACTCGAATGGACTTCGATTGGTGGACTCGCTCCTTTGCAAGTTGTAGGAGAATTGGGCAACATCTAGCAGCTTTGCCCAATCATGTTGATTGGCACTCACAAAGTGCCGTAGATATAGTTCCAATAATGCATTAGCTCGCTCGGTTTGCCCATCGGTTTGTGGATGAAAGCTTGTAGAGAAATGCAACTCCGAGCCCATGAGCTTGAATAACTCCGTCCAAAACCTTCCGGTGAACCTTGAGTCTCGATCACTTATAATTGATCTTGGGAGTCCCCAATACTTCACCACGTGCTTGAAGAATAGCCGTGCCGTCTCCTCAGCTGGACACTCCTTTGTCGCGGCAATGAATGTAGCATACTTGGAGAATCGATCAACTACGACGATTATCGTGCTACATCCCTCGGACTTGGGTAAGCTAATGATGAAGTCCATGGAGATGCTCTCCCATGGTCTCTCCGGAGTTGGTAGTGGCTCCAATAAACCTGCGGGTTGTCGCTGTTCCACCTTGTCTTGTTGACAAACAAGGCAGGTCTTTACATACATTTCGACATCGTCCCGCATTTGTGGCCAATAATAGTTGGTCTCCAACAAAGCTCTCGTACGCTTTTGCCCTGGGTGGCCGGCCCATTTGGTGTCATGGCATTCCTTGATCAAATTCTTCCTTAGGTTGCCCCACCTTGGTACGTAGATGCGATGCCCCTTAGTGTAGAGAAGGCCGTCCTCAACCCAAAACCTCTTAGTCTTGCCCTCCATGGCAAGTTGTAGGAGTTGCTTGGCCACAACATCATGGTCCATGCCTTCCTTTAGTAGGTTGGGTAGTTCCCCTTGGAACTTGGTTATCGAAGCTAGTTCGGCTTTCCTACTTAATGCATCGGCAACTACATTGGCTGTACCGGGCTTGTATTCGAGCTTGTAGTCGAACTCGGCAAGAAAGTCTTGCCAACGAGCTTGCTTGGGGCTTAACTTCTTTTGAGTTTGGAAATAGCTTGTGGCCACGTTGTCAGTCTTTACCACGAATTTGGACCCCAGCAAGTAATGTCTCCAAGTGCGCAAGCAGTGGATGATGGCGGTCATCTCCTTCTCTTGGACCGTATACCTCCTCTCCGTGTCGTTGAGCTTGCGGCTTTCAAATGCGATTGGATGCTTTTCTTGCATCAACACGCCCCCTATGGCAAAGTCGGAAGCATCAGTGTGCACCTCGAATGGTTTGGAGCAATCGGGCAATGCCAACACGGGTTCCTTCATAATAGCCTCCTTCAAGTCCTCAAAGGCTTGTTGGCATTGGGTGGACCAACTCCATGTCTTGTTCTTCTTTAGCAGATCGGTGAGTGGTGCGGCTAGGGCAGAATACCCTTTGATAAACCTCCTGTAATAGTTAACAAGACCAAGAAAAGATCGCAGCTCACTCACCTTGGTTGGAGGATCCCACTCTTGGATGGCTTTCACTTTGGCTTCATCCATGTGCAGCTTGCCATCCTTGATCTTGTGGCCGAGGAAATACACCTCATTGGTTGCAAACGAGCACTTCTCTCTCTTCACGTAAAGCTCATTATCCTTTAGAACCTTGAACACAATTCGTAGGTGGTGGATGTGCTCCTCTAGCGTCTTGCTATAGATGACAATGTCATCCAAATAGACCACCACGAATTTGTCCAAGTAAGGATGGAAGATCTTGTTCATGAGAGTGCAGAAAGTGGCGGGTGCGTTGGTGAGACCAAAGGGCATGACGAGGAATTCATATGCTCCATATCGAGTAACACATGTAGTCTTTGGCTCATCACCCTCCGTAATTCTAACTTGGTAGTACCCCGACCTCAAGTCAAGTTTAGTAAAGTACCTTGCTCCTCCAAGTTGATCAAACAAATCGGCTATCAACGGTATAGGGTACTTGTTCTTGATGGTAACCTTGTTGAGCGCCCTATAATCGATGCATAGCCTTAATGAACCATCGTGCTTCTTTTGGAACAAGACGGGTGCTCCATAAGGTGCTTTCGACGGTTGAATGTAACCGGCATCCAAAAGCTCCTTAAGTTGTCTCCTTAGCTCCTCTAGCTCCGGTGGAGACATGCGATATGGTGCTTTTGCGGGTGGTTTTGCACCGGGCTCCAACTCGATGCAATGATCCACCTCCCTCCTTGGTGGAAGTTTCTTGGGTAGTTGTGGTGGCATGACATCCTTGAACTCTTCAAGGACTTGGCTAACCTCCTTCGGTGGCTCCTTGGAAGTAACTTCTTCTTCCTCGCGTAGAGTAGCAAGGAATGTAGGCTCCCCTTTCTTTACTCCTCTCTTGAATTGCATGGCGGAGAGGCGGTTGGAAGTACTTGGCTTGTGCATGGTTGGAATCATGCAAGGGCCTCCCTCCATTATACACACCGTGTTGTAGCGAGGGAGTGGTACCACATTGAATTGCCTAAGAAATTCCATGCCAAGTACAATATCAAAGTCATCCATAGGAGCAATGGAGAAGTTTACGTTACCTTGCCAAGTGCCAAGGTGCAACTCCACGTTACGGGCCATGCCATCTAGCGGTTTAGCCTCCGCGTTCACCGTTTTCAACCACCCTTGACCTTTGTCGAGTTTGAGGCCAAGCCTCATGGCCTCCTCCTTCCTTACGAAGTTGTGAGATGCGCCGGTGTCTACCATGACTTGGGCATCTTTCCCGTTGATACGTGCCGCCACGTACATTAGGGAGTTCTTCGTATTGTTGGTTGGGATTGGACTAGCCTTCAGTGAGTTGAGGAGTTGTATACAACCCATTTGCGTGTGCTCGTGAGTTTCCCTCTCCTCGAGCATGGCACTTAAGGACTTCCTCTTTGGACAATCTCTAGCCCAATGGGGACCATCACATAAGAAGCAATTTTCTTTCGGCTTGAATTCGGGCTTACCTCCTTTCTTCCAATCTTTGGTTGGTAGTGGTGGCCTTCTTGGAAACTCGTTACTTTGGGGAGTTTTATGGAATTTGGCTCCCCCACCTTTAATATAATTAATCTTAGGCTTAGAGTTGGAAGACTCACCTTGCCTAAATTCGACAAGCGTTTCAGCCGTAGTGAGGGCAGTGGAAATATCTTGTACTCCCCTTCGTTGAAGCTCTTGGCATGCCCACGGTTGCAACCCATCCATGAAGTTGAAAAGGAGATCCTCCTCACTCATGTTGGGAATTTGGAGCATTAACCCGGAGAATTGCTCCACATATTCACGGATGGAACGTTGGTGCTTCAACTCCTTCATGCGTTTCCTAGCTTCATTCGCCACATTCTCGGGATAGAATTGTTTCTTCAATTCACTCTTTAAATCTTCCCAAGAATTGATAGCGCATATGCCTCTCTTCATTTCTTCATGCTTTCTACGCCACCACACCGCAGCAAGATTAGTAAGATATAGGGTAGCGGTGTTTACCTTTTGCTTTTCGTCTTGGAAATCCAAGGCCTCGAAGTATCGCTCCATGTGCCACATGTAGTTGTCCAACTCCTTTGCATCCCTTCTCCCACTAAACTCCTTGGGCTTGGGAACATCTACCCTTGGAGTAGAGACTATTTGTTGGGTGGTGGCCGTGCCACTAGTTGCAGCTCTCTTGCATAATGCCCAATCCTCACGAGTCTCCTCTAAACTCTTCTTAAACTCATCTAATTTAGCTTGCATAAGGGACAAGGTTTCAATTACCTTTGTTTGGAAAGCTTGGCTTTCATGACGCCATGCCTCGGTGTTGGCCTCGTTGGTGTCTTGCATGGTACCTCTAAGCTCCCCCACTTGGCCTTCCACTCGGCCATCGAGCTCCCCCATGCCTTGCTCCACACAATCAAGCCGCTCCAACATGTCGGCAACGGCCAACTCCATCTTGACCACCTTGGTCTCCATGGCGGTGAGGACGTCCTTCGACTTTGAACGCCCACGTCCCTTCCTTGCAGCTTCGGGGATGACCTCCCTTCCCCTTGCTTCTTCAATCACAACCTCTGAGGAAGACATGTTGCTCTAGATGCTAGCTTTAACCTTGTCTCTGATACCACTTGTCACGAACTTGTTTGTTTACCCTTCAAGCCGTGCGGCCTTAGTTGCTATTCCGACCCTTTGTTGCAACTAAGTAAGCCTTTTGCCCACTAAAAGAGAAAGCTAGAGCACAAAGAGAGATTGGGAGAATGAAAGTATATTACTTGAAAGAGAGCTTTACAAGTATAGATGAGATTTCTTGGATGGTTTGGCCAAATGAGGCCTCCACCTATTTATAGGCATACAAAGCTTAATCCTACGGCTATAATTGCTTTAATCCTACGGTGGAGAATGGTTCCCACCTACTCCCACCTACTTTACATAAAATATCTAAAGAAACATCTAGAATGGATATGTACATGGCTTGGCCCATTGTAAGGCCCAAAATAGGCCCAAA